>NC_134396.1:40613182-43500682 GCF_035582795.1 Mycteria americana
ACTGGAAGTACAAAAGTTACTGAACCTGTATGTGTTTGCAAATAGCTCTGAAAAGGTGGAGAATATTATACTCCTTGGGCACTGAGTCACTAACAGGATATAGACTAACAGCAGACCATACTAATTATAAATCGGACTGTCATACGTTGATGAAGCACTGGGAAAAGGCAGGCTGAGATGAAGAAGAAGGAAAAGAAAATCAAGGAGGAAAAGTAAAGATACATTGTCTTTAATAACATCATCAGGATTAGAGCTTGAGCCAACATGGCTAATCTGGTGGTCTGCAGAAATGCTAACTGATTATAGATGGATTCTCACAGGTATGGGCTGAAGGATTGTCAATTACATAAATGTGCCAGATCTTGACAGTATTTCTGTTTATTGCCACCAAAAGTTTAGCTAAATGAAAGCCAAGGACTTATTGTACACTGGTTCTCATTCATAATCAGCTTGTGTCACTTTTCCTGTCATCAATATCTTCAATACTTTCTTTTTTTTGTCCAAGAAATCTCCTTTGTTCACCGAGTATTAGTTCACCTGCTATATATCAGTTGTAAAAGGGTTAATTTAGTGATGCATTTCTTACAGTACTCTGTTCCAATATATCTGAAAGTACATCAGATATGGCAGATTATATGTTGCACAGAATGCTGAAAGTCTATTCAGTGTTGATACCTATATTAAAAACATTCACAATAGAAAAGATTTGTTATAAGACAATGAGTGTCTGTAATTTAGAAAGATGAATAAATATACAGATGCCAGAGGTAACAACCTTGCGGGGTATTATTTTTAGTTAACTTTAATTCCATTAATATATATGTTATCTTGCTATTTCTATTTGTTTTAGCATAGTTACACAGTGTTTAAACAAGTCCTCTTTTTCTCCTTTTCCTTTTCCTTTTCCTTTTCCTTTTCCTTTTCCTTTTCCTTTTCCTTTTCCTTTTCCTTTTCCTTTTCCTTTTCCTTTTCCTTTTTTCCTTTTCCTTTTTCCTTTTCGTTTTCCTTCTTCTTCTTCTTCTTCTTCTTCTTCTTCTTCTTCTTCTTCTTCTTCTTCTTCTTCTTCTTCTTCTTCTTTTTCTTCTTTTTCTTCTTTTTCTTCTTTTCTTGGTTGGTTTCCCAGTTGTTGTTTCACGATTTGAGGCTTTTCCCCCTTGACACTATGCTAATATTTGCTTTGGAGGCTTTAAAGTTACTCTCTCATGTAGATCGTTTCCTAAGGTATGTGTCTGTATTCACTCTCTCAAAACTGCTATAAACAAAATCTTACATCTTTCATGGCTAGAGATATTTAGTCTTTGGTACTGGCAAAATTAAAATATACAATAATGGTCAAAATTGTAAAAGAACATGTTAATCAGTTGTTTCCACTGATATCAGTAGGATTATCCTGAGGGGAAAAGGTACTAGTCCTTAGAAAGTGTCTTTTATTAACTAAACTCTTCAAATGTTAAAAACACAGAAGTTTTTAATCAATATATTCCCATTAAATGAAGTGCTAATTTTCATGAGAGACACTTAAATTTAGACCATGGCAAGAAACAGATAATAATTATTTTCTAAGCTAACACTTTTTTCTCTACAAGCTTTCAGCTCTTAACCTTGAATTTTAAAATTGTTTTTACTTAAAGCACAGTGATATTGAAAACAGTGCTATTTTGGATAAGAACCTTTCCAGAAGGGATTATTCTTTGTGTCTTCTCTTCAAAATACAATTACTTTTGTGCTAATATCTTAATGAAAAACAGAATGTCAATACAATGGATTTACTGAAAAGACAACCTACCTCCTATGTTGATGGTATGATATACAGTAATTTAAGTGCTTAATACATCACCTGTTCAGTATATCCAATGGACTATACAACAGATTTTTTTGTATATGTAAGGCCTACACATGCTTCTGTACATTTGTAGTTGTTACAACTCACTAGCTGTATTACAATAACCTTATAAATTTCTAGAAAGGACATCTTCAAGAAATAATTACCTTTTAGACCCCTCATATATGAGTTGCACCTCTCTTGTTCATATGGTTAAAATATAAAGACAGACCTTGATTTTTTGACTTTGTATTCTATCATGGACAATGTCAGGAAGCTTATTTTCTCACTGTCATTTTGCCTATCTTCTTCTGTTGTTTACCCTCAAAACTAGCCAGGTCTATTTAGACCCACACCCAGAAAGCCCTAGGCTCCTATCTTCTAGCCTTCACAGTTTCAAAAGAGCAAAAACAGCTACTGAAAAAATGACAGTAAATCACACTCCAAAGAACCCCCTCACTAGGTCAGGCTCAACTACCCAGGGAATCTGTATAATACTCCCAATCTAGCAGAAAGTTATTCTCTCATGGCTGCTTATGTCATCTCAATAGCATTTGACTGCTAACATTCGGACTGCTAACAAGTCCTCTCAAAACCAAACCGACTGCTCAGATCTGAGCCTCTAGAAATCCATCTGTTTACCTGTTGCATATTTGCTTGGTGTAAATTATATGGGAAGATATTTGTGTCAGCATCTTTGTGCCATGTTAAGGACCAAGGACTAGCCTTCAGCCACTGCCACGATACCAATAAATGACATTAAGGATTGGAATTTTTCACCATCATTATTATCCCTTTTCGAATAATCCCAGCATGTAAATCAGTGAAAAAAATCATTCTATGCAGAGATCGGAATTCAGGTGATAGTATGAAGGCAATTAGAATAGTACAAATGAAAGCCTAATTGCTGAAAGTACATGTTACTAGATAAGAGAGAGAATAAAAAGTATCCTATCAACAACTGCATTAAAAAAAAAAAAGCTTAAATCTGTCTTTTAGAAAAGATGGAATTTTCTTGCATAGAAAGATTAATTTTGCATTCACATGATATGCTCCAAACACAAATAATGCCTGCTTGTCAAATATAAATCTCCAGAATACTTAATTCATGTGGACTTATTGCAGTGATTTACACTTCGTGCTTTAATTTCTTAAAAGATGTGCAAATCATGTTTAATCATTCTACAAATTCTCTTTCTTCCTTATATTGGAAAGGAAAGTAGACTCAAAGGACAAAAAAAAGTTGTTTCCTGCAAAATATGAAAACTGCGCATAAACTGTTTGCTACATTGAACATCCGCTTTCAGATAGTAGTTTTCTTCAGAATGGAGTAAGGACAACTTTTAACAAGGTAAAATGAAGCAAAAGCATGTCAGCAGGGAAAAACTATTACTCCTTCCCCTGTTACTGACAAAGTGCTTCTGAATACTTGACTGAAATTTAAAAGTTGATCAGATGATGCACTTACAACAAATCCAAAGGTACATTTCATGCAATCCAGGGAATATAGAAAAGAATCTACACAAACAAAACAGTAATTATTAGTTGAAGGATAGTAAGCACAGCTTTCAACAAGAGTTTCTTCAGAGTTACACCAGAATTTCAAAGGAACAATTCAGCAATTACATATTTACACCAAAATGGTGTGCTTCCGAATTACAAGATAATAAAAATTGGAATCCAGTATGAAAATACAAAATCTGGTCATTTTTTAGATCAAAAAACCAAGGTGAATAAATATGATGATGCAAACATAAGCTTTATGTATCTCAACTGACAATCTAGTATGCTTCCCACAGAATCTCAAAAAAACTGAAATGTTTGGAACGAAGGAAGAATGTTTCAATGCAAGTCAAAGGTACTCTGATGCTTTATTAGGTTGGAACATTCAAGGGAGGGACATACTGCTACTGTGCAAACAAGCATGGAGGAATCAGGTGAAAAACATAATAAAGTACAAAGCTGATTTAAGCATCTACCAGGCCCTCATCTCTGTCTGCGACTCCATGATGACCCAAAATGTCACACAATCACCCTGTCATTTATATGCTGTACTTTTTCTTCTGCATATCAATGGATTTATGTCAATTTAGCCCTCCTAAAGATACAGCAGCAAAACTTTATTGCTTCTTATGACTGTCCTCTTTTATTCCTTTAAATATATATTTCTTTCTGCACCATTCTATTTTTCTTCATTTATTTTCCCTTACCTAAACAAGGAAAAATATTTTCTCTGTATAAGATTGTTAAGATTATGTGGACTCACTGTCAGATTTTTATTACCTGCATCAGCTGGTCACTGGAAATGAGAGGTCAGAGAAACTTTGTTCCTTTAGCTGATGCTTTGACAATGGTAGATCAAGTGTGTATAAATTAATCGCTTTCTGTCAAATACCCATGACACTGCCATCTACAAAGGTTTTACTGATATTTTTGTGACCCCAAAATTGACAAAGTGACTTCATAATACCTTCACTCAGCTTTACTAAAGGGAGCCAAATTTCTGTCTGGAAAACTATCTGCTAACTCCTTGGAAAATTCAAGGGCATTCTCCTTCCTTTGATCACCAGATCCAAAGTCTTGTCTTTTATATGTATACAGGAGGCCACTGAAGATCTTAATGATAAAAAGTTCCCTTTCCTAGGCTCAACTGAATAAAGTTCTACATATATCTCATCTGATCAAGTTTAAAGAAAATCATTAAAATGCAAAATAAGACCATTTTGCAAGAAGATGGATAACAGAGCTTTCAGAAATTTATCCTGGTGCATGGACATGGTAGGAAGCAACAAGGATGACAAAATAAAACTTGTCTGAATAGAAGGGATTTTCAAAGGTAGTCTCAGCAAAGCTATTACTACTATTTCAAGCATTAGTGATATTTTTTGTGAAGGCCAATGCTTGTTACCAGGGCCAAGGTAACATGGCCTTTTGCACAGGGCAAAAAGGGTATAAATGTTTCAGGCATATCCGACTTAGCCTAATCACAAATTTCTAATTAAGCATGGTCAGGAATAGTTGGAGAAGACCAAAATCATGTGCCTACAGTGCTCAATTAGGGTAAGGGATGTGAATGGGGAATTTCCTATATCAAATGTGATTACTTTGATCACTACGCTAAAGAACCAAAGTTACGTTTTTAGAATTATGTAGACATTTTTAGAATTATTTAGAACTTTATAATATTTAGAGTTACCTAGAAACATTAAGTCATACAAAGTTGAACAATGTTAAACGCAGCTTCCAAAATCCATCGCCCTCCTTACTTTGTCAGCATATTTCACTGGTACATTTCAGTGTGATATACATTTCTTTACCTCAGTAGAGAGGATTTTAAAACTATCTTTTACAAAGCTGCATATTCAATAAAAACAACTGTCACAACCGTAACAATTCTTTATTAAGCTTAATTGGATATAATTAAAATTTGATATAATTAGAAATAATTGGATATATTAGAAAAGCCCTGAAGGATCTAATATCATCCAAACTTCAGCCCCCTTCCAATTTCTATTTCTAGGAATTTCCTTCCTACTCTTTCTAGCCTGAGAATTCTTCCAATGCTATAAATATCCTACCTTCTACTATGGGGATTCTTTTCTTTCCCTCACTCCAGTGTAATTGGAGAAAATAGATTTTGGGTTTTAGATGGAAAACATGGAAAATTCAGAACAGAATGAAGAATATACTAAGAGTATTTGGAAGTGTTGGAAGTTTTCAAAGTCAAGTTCAATGGAGCTTTGAGCAACATGATCTAGTGAAAGATGTCCCTGCCCATGGCAAGGGGGGTTGGACTAAATGATCTTTGGATGTTCCTTCCAACCCAAACCATTCTGTGATTCTGTGATTCTGTGATTCTAGTATTTCTAAACACCATATTCTATTTCAGTACAATTTAAGTGTCAGCACGGAAACATAGCTACATTACTGCGTCAGTGTTGCTAACAGCTATATATTGTCATCTGGGGAGAATTCCAGATCAGAATTAAAACTTCTGAAACTTGGGAGTGTTTCAGTACCAGAATTAAAATGGTTTGGATGATCAATGGGAACTTATTTATTGTATGACATAGTCAGAAAAACTGAAAAATTCTCTAACTTGACCATCTTGTGGTTTTTCTCCAAGTGTCTAATGCTTTGTCCAGAGCTGCACCTAGCAATTCTAGCTATATGAGATTGCAAATTTTGTGCATGAGATTTCTGTTAGGGTTCTTTTAATTAGACTGTATGTGTCTGACTGAATAGCACAGTGACTCTATGGCTCAATGACTGTATTGCTGTCAGAGACTTCCACAGTTGTGTTAACCGTCTATGTATTTATCATTTTCATTTTGGTATGAGTGCCTGGGGCAATGTTAAAATCTTAAGTAAAGAGCTGTTGTTTGTCTGCATAGGTGTGTCAACATTAGCAAATCTGTATGATAACTTGACAGCTGTATCTTGGCAACAGAAAAAGATGAATACATCTATAGAAGTCTGTAACAATAGTTTAGAATTTGCAGAATATAGACAAATGTATCAGAAATGTGCAAGGACCCTAAAAGCCAGACCCAGTAATTTTCTGTGCTAGTTTTGGCTGGGATAGAGTTACTTTTCTTCATAATAGCTAGTATGGGGCTATGTTTTGGATTTGTACTGGAAACAGTGTTGATAATACAGGGACATTTTCGTTATTGCTGAGCAGTGCTTACACAGAGTCAAGGCCTTTTCTGCTTCTCACCCCACCCCACCAGTGAGTAGGCTTGGGGTGCACAAGAAGTTGGGAGGGGACACAGCTGGGACAGCTGACTCCAGCTGACCAAACGGATGTTCTGTACCATAGGGCATCATGCTCAGCATATAAACTGGGGGAAGAAGGATGAGGGGCAGGGACATTCGAAGTGATGGTGTCTGTCTTCCCAAGTAACTATTACATGTGATGGAGCCCTGCTTTCCTGGAGATGGCTGAACACCTGCCTGCTGAAGGGAAGTAGTGAATGATTTCCTTGTTTTGCTTTGCTTGCATGTGTGGCTTTTGCTTTACCTATTAAACTGTCTTTATCTCAACCGACGAATTTTCTCACTTTTACTCTTCTGATGCCACCTCTCCCCCATGCCAGCAGGGGGGAGTGAGCGAGCAGCTGTGTGGGGCTTAGTTGCTGGCTGGGGTTAAACATTTCCTCATGGATGAGATCCCATCACAGTTCTGTTTAGTACCTTTGTTCACCTATAAGTTACCTAATTAAGTTATTATTAACTAAGATATTTAATTGCTTTATAACTTATCAGAAATATTTCAAGATTTTTCATATATAAATTGGTTTAGGAGTTGCTTTCAGTGGGATCTCAAGTAGCAAAACTAAGCTCCTAACTGTTGAATTGTTACTTTATGAAAAGTAAGCAGAATCATATTCACTGATGAGAAGGTTTGGGTTTGTTTCCTTGCTCACCTTGTTATTAGCTTTACTAAGTTCAGTTGTGTTTATAAATGCCATAATAATTATGGATTTCCTCTTTGCCAGTAAGAAGCTTAAAATTCCAAGGAACTTTGAGTTTATAACAATAGAGAAATACAAACAGAACTGATTGTTTAAATAAAAAGCTAAGCCACGCATTTGTTTTTTTCAGGAACACATTACTTCTTTATTTTCTCTAAAGTCCCCTCTATATGCTCTCATGTTTATATTTTCCAATCACTTTCATAAAACTGTTTCCACTGATCACACGTGTGTGTCTTTTCAGCAGGCTGAAATGAAGTTAATAATGTCTTTTTCAATGGTAATTCAGTAGCCTCCTAAAGAACGTTTTTCAGGTTCACCAGAATTTGTAAATATTACTCTTCCTTTGCTTAAGTGCTATATAACGATCAACAGCAGCAAAAATATACTTACTGCTGGTGCTACTGCCCTACACTGGGGAGAAAGATAGGGACATTATATTTACTTCAGTTAGAGCATTTACATGACTAGCAACAGAATAAAACTTATGTGACTGAATAATTTTACTGCTGCCAGTAGGATTAGTTTCACTGCAGTTCAATTAATTATGCCAA
The DNA here is from genome assembly GCF_035582795.1 of Mycteria americana. Classification (NCBI taxonomy): domain Eukaryota; kingdom Metazoa; phylum Chordata; class Aves; order Ciconiiformes; family Ciconiidae; genus Mycteria; species Mycteria americana. The sequence goes on from NC_134396.1 coordinate 40,621,036, forward strand.
TTTTACTCTGCTACTGCTATAAGCTATTTGTCTAGCTTAAATTTCATACTTGCCACTTGTGGATTTTTTATTAGGCCTATTTTACATGTAGATGAACGGAGGGTCAGAGAGGATTAGCGATTTGCCTAAGGTTGAACAACTCTCACTACTACACAGTTCAGAAAAACCAAGAAACTTTACCTATCATTCTCTTTTTTTAGTGTAGTCATGGAGAGAAATCATAAATTACTGAAGCATTTTGGACATCCTCTGAACACAGACAGATTCAAAAGGTCTGAAGAAAACAGTGAGGAAGAGCCACTTACAGATGACAAAGGAAAATCTAGTACTTGGTCAGGACTTAGGCTGTTTGGATGTTACCCTGAAGATGAGAACCAGAATTCCATAGGACATACTAAGGAAAGAGTTTGCTGTGATCATTATTCCTGTATTAGAATATATTAGAATTTTTCAGAATTAGGTTTGCCTATATTATTCATTTGGATTCTTTTAACAGTGTTCAATCAATAAGGTTACTTTATAAAAGACTGAGATTAAAATTTCAGAATCCAGTGGGAACACTGGCAACACTTGATTCATTCTGGTTCCTTCTAAGTTGCTTTACAATTCATGTTTTCAACAACATCTGTCCAGAATATGGCTATTTGCTTTTATCATCCCATCATTGAATTATCCATTAAATTACTCTCTTCATTCTTCAGTAATGTGCTTTTATTTAACTTGAAAGAGTCTTTTTTGTGCTTTATCACACAAAATTGTGATTGCTACCTTTCCTTGTAGAACGCTGTCATCTTATTTGGTCTTCTGCCCTACTCCAGATTCTCACCAAACTTTACAATAACTGCTATTTGAATTGTTTGGATTCTCTCCAAACAATTCAAACAGACATGGAGGCTTCATGTCTGAATCAGATGATACTTCAAAATGCAAATGATCCTAACAATAAACTGATCTTCAGTTTCTGTTTGTGATCTTCATCGAGTCACCTGTTATTCTTTATCCTTGAAGGCACTTATCTCTTCCATATCTCCTGCCTTTAATTTGTAGTCCTCAAAAATTCAGTGTTTTATCTACAGTTCCTCTCTTTCATTCATTTCTTTTTTTCTGTGGCAAATTATTCTCACTATTTGTGCAAAGAGTGACCTGATTTTACAATCAGATTCCTTTTGACTTATTTGCTACATGTTATTCAAGGGGATTGAATTAAACCTATGCTCAGTCTGACTGATTTCAGCACCATCTCTGGACAGCTATAGATACTTGAGAAGCTGCTAACCCCAAACATACCTTAACTGTAATAACAGTAATACATTTAATTTAATGCTTAGCAGATATTAATAAGCATGGGGTCTGATGAGGATGTTAGAAGTCAGTCATTTAATTTCTCTTCCTCTCTTTGTCTCATTTCTCTTCTACCAGATGCTATTCTACCTTTAAGATGTGTGGTAAGATTCTTAATTACAGCAATCACAGGGGAGAGTTTTGGTGTTGTACTTTGGAAGGCAGTTACTCAAGTCCTTCATTGTATGCCTGAGGGACAGGATACCATTCAGAAGGACCTGGACTAGCTCGAGAAGTGGTCCTGCACTTGGGTCAGGGCAACCCAGTATCAATACAGGTATCAGTACAGGCTGGGGGATGAAGGGATTGAGAACAGCCCTGTGGAGAAGGACTTGGGGGTACTGGTGGATGAAAAACTGGACATGAGCCAACAATGTGTGCTCACAGCCCAGAAAGCCAACCATATCCTGGGCTGCATCAAAAGAAGTGTGGCCAGCAGGTCGAGGAAGGTGATTCTGCCACTCTACTCTGCTGTGGTAAGTACAGTGAGGTTGGATTGCATCCAGCTCTGGAGTCCTCAGCACAGGAAAGACATGGACCTGTTGGAGCGGATCAAGAGGAGGGCCACAAAAATGATCAGAGGGATGGAACACCTCTCCTATGAAGAAAGGTTTTGAAGAGTTGGGGTTGTTCAGCCTGGAGAAGAGAAGACTTCGGGGAGACCTCATTGTGGCCTTTCAATACTTAAAAGAGGCTTATGAGAAAGATGGGGACAGACTTTTTAGTAGGGCCTCTTGCAATAGGACAAGGGGTAATGGTTTTAAACTAAAAGAGGGCAGATTTAGACTAGATATAAGGAAGAAACTTTATGATGAGGGTGGTTAAACACTGGAATAGGTTGCCCAGACAGGTGGTAGATGTCCCATCCCTGGAAACATTCAAGGTCAGGTTGGACAGGGATCTGAGCAACCTGATCTAGTTGAAGATGTCCTGCTCATTGCAGGGGGGTTGGACTAGATGACCAACCCAAACTATTCTATGATTCTATGAATCTATGATGGTAACTTCATAAATTAACTCTCTACCTTGAGGGCAGGGAAAGAGTTTGATAGGGAGACTACGCAAAGTAGATAATTTTCAGCTGTCAAATGGATTTACAGATCTAGATCTTTTCTTGATCTTATTCAGTGCCAAAAAAATTCTAGCCCAGCAAAACTGTACAGGTATCAAACTAAAATAGGGCTATGATGAGTCAGCCACTCTTCCAGCCTTTGTGCCAATGAAATGTGAGTGTTCAGCAACAGACAAATTCCAGGCTTTAGTGTTTTTAAAGCAATTTGGGAGAAAGTGCTGAGTTGTTTTATTACCATGCTTTGAGGAACATTCTGCAACTTTATTGGTCACCATCAATTGTTTAATCTGAGATGGGAAACTAGTGAGGGGAAAATGTTTGGTGATCTTGCCAAAAACAAAAATAAAAGCCTGAAGTATGGTCTCAAGCATGGTAAAGCAGAGCATGATGTGAACATATAAGGATACAAAACCTAAGTTCACTAGCTTCTGGTGTTTCATTTAAGGCAAAAGGAACAGAATTATAGGAGACAGGACTCTATTTGGTTTCACAACCATTGGCAGCATATTCAGCATTAAGGATTATGTCCACAGCTAATGCAAATTTTCAGATTTTTTGTTCAATTGGTCTACGTAGATTTGTGCTCACTGCAAATTTAGAGAGTCATATACTGACTCTCTGGGCTTTTGGCAATAGGAGCATGTATTCATACTTTCATTTCTGACAAATTTTTTTTCATGCATCAGACTCCACATTTATGTTGAATAAGTTTTCATTGTCACTATTAGTTCTATAAATTTGCCCCTCTAACACATATTTAAGGGCATTAAAAGATTTGAAGGGGGTTTGATACCCTTTTTTTCAGAGAAGAGGAACCAATAAAGGCTCAAAAGTGATGGTGCAGCCCCTGATAACAGTATCCCATAGAAAGAGTTAAAAAGACCCCCTTTCTAAGAGGAATCTAATTCACAGAAAAAAGTCAAGAACTGATTAAAGGTCATCTGAGAGGAGAACACAGGATTGAACAATTTATCAAAGGCTGCCTGTTTCATATAACCTAAGCTTCCAAATAGGAAATTAGAAAGTGCAGTGTAAAAGAAATTGTGACTTTGTGTTATTAAAGGGAAAGGGACATGCAGGTCAAGCATAGAAGGACCTTTTATTCAGAAACTGACTGCAACCAATGCATGAATAACACTGTCAACTTGACATTCCTGTGACCGGTGATCCAGCTGAAGATTTTGATCCATTTATATATCTTTCCCAAATGCCAAGACTTTTATCTTAGATGATGGTCTATAGTTAAAGAAGGAATTATTGATGTATTATGCAGTGCATCTTTCCTGAGCTGGAACTACAAGGAGAATCTTGTCAGACAGTATTGCATGTGAACCTATTTCATGAGTTACACTTCTTTGAACGAATGATTATGGAAAGAACTTCCTTTTCACTTGAAATCCTCTTTATTAAGAGGGAAAGTTATCAGGCATTTGGGAGCTCGTTCTGGAGCTGTGTCAGCATTGGAGAGTGCATACTGACTCAGCAAAAATATGGAAGTAATTTCTTTTTTATTTTCCATGTAGTACCTAACTGGTAGGAGTTAGAATGTACACAAAGTACAATTTCCTACTCAGAACACTTTCTAAGTCTTTATAACTAGTTTTCCTGCAGTATGACTTGCAACCTTTTCAGCCTGTCCTCCTGATCATGGGCGGTTAGAACCACCAGGAAGCAGTAAAGAGGAAACAATACCAGTGAAGAACTAGCTAGGTTCCTTCTTCAAGTAACTGTTATCTCCATAAAAAAGAAAATGCTAGTGATACAAAACAAGCACATCTGTGTATGCATATCATATCTGCATATCATATACATGCTGTTGGAAAAATACCTGTTGACATATTGGAGAAACCTGGAGGTTTGCTGCTTTTTGAGTAAGATCAATAGTCAAAGAATACTTATATAAAGGAGTAGGGAAAAAACTATCTTGAAAATATACGCAAGCATCTACTCATTTCTATTTGCTGCAAAACTTGAGTAACAAAGTCAAACAGAAAATTCCTAAGAATCCTATGCACTTACTAAAGTTGCAAAGCTCATGTGATTATAGCATAGCCTCAGTCTCCTGTTACAAGAACATTTAAACTGGTAGAAATACTTAAAGAAGGAAAGTACACTTCTTAAAGAAGTTTTCAGGTATTTTATTCCTAAATTGTAGTGCTGACACAAAATGGAACAAAGACAACAGTGATGGAGAAAAACATTTTCAATATGGGCCAACTTTGAAAGGACCCCTAACCCACACGACTGAGTTACACCAAGCATTTAGGTTGTTCAGCCTCGAGAAGAGAAGACTTTGGGGAGACATTGTTGCAGCCTTTCAGTGTATAAAGGGGGTTTATAAGAAAGACAGAGAAAGACTTTTTACCAGGGCCTGTAGTGACAGGACAAGGGGCAACAGTTTTAAACTGAAAATGGGTAGGTTTAGATTGGACATAAGGAAGACATTTTTTACAATAAGAGTGGTAAGACACTGGAACAGGTTGCCCAGAGAAATTGTGGTGCCCCATCACTGGAAGAGTTCAAGGTCAGGTTTGATAAGGCTTTGAGCAACCTGATCTAGTGAAAGATGTCCCTGCCCAAGGCAGGGGGGTTGAACCACCTGATCTTCAAAGGTCCCTTTCAACCCAAACCATTCTGTGATTCTGTGATTTACTTTTGGAAGCAAATCCTGTCATTCTGTTATCCTATCAAACCAAGTCTCTGGATGTCTATCAAAATTTATCTTCTCATTAGCTCATCCACAAAACTATTGATTCTGGATATGAACCTAGGGTTTATTCTGTTCCCTGGAAATGTGAAATCAGAGGGAACAGGAATGAAAATGAGTGAGAAGAATGGGAAAAAATCACCAATCTTTTAACTTCATACTGAGGTGTTTGTGAAAGACAATACTGAAATTTCACAAACTTAAAAAACTATTAAAGCTGCTATTTAGATATAACAGGTGGAAGCTAACTAATTAGTGAAAACAGAGAGGCCTGAACTTCCTGAACCTGTATAACTAAAGTGGAATCTCCATTTCAATGTGTGTACCTGGACACAGAACATTAAAAAGTCATTTTTAAAGTATATTTTTAAATCAATGTGTTTTGACATGGAAAAATATCTTACTTAAGGTTTTAGTAAACTGAAGCAGTTATTTTACTCAGTTATTTTAGGTCACTTAGGACTTTTAGATTGATAGCTGGTCAAAACACAGTGACAAAACCAAAGATGACCATTATTTTCCTAGTGACCCACTATTCCTAGAAGAATAGTGTCTTCCAAATATTTGAGACAAAACCCCCCACTTTTAGAGACAATCATACACCTTTGTTTCTAATTTTTTTAATTCAAAATCATTCTATAAACAGTTACAGACCACTCCACCATGGCCACAACTTGGATACTACTACTCAGAATAAGAACACCACCTACAAAACTCAAAAAACACTCTGAACACTTTCCATTCAGTTTTCAGAATAGAGCCATTTTCTTTCCACACAGCAGACAATCTACTGCAATAGTAAGTGGCCTAATACTATCTGTAGTCTCTCTTAAGCAAAAAGATAGCAGCTGTAGGATATACACCACCCAGTCATTATCTTCAGAATCCATGAAAGCCCACACAGAAAAAAAGCACACTCATTATTTGGCTTTGACAGCAACGATATACCAGTATTACCCAACCATGTATCTAACTTTCTATTGACACTCATATGACCTCTATTAACATGAGAAAAATTTTGCAGAAAATTAACTTCTACAAGGAGCACAGCTGGTTCATTTTAAACTCAGAACCTCCGCAATCCTCCCTTCCTCCCCTCAAAAAGAACAAACCACCACCCCCGCAAAAAAAAATAACCGACAACAACTTTTTCTGACCAGAAGAGAGAAAGTGCTTTGAAGAGATAGGTGTGGCAATATTCTTCAATCCACCTACCTCTTTAAAAGCATACACGCTCTTCATAAATATGGTGTCAAAGCCTCCAGATTTATAATGAACTGTAACTCCTATCTACAACTGGAGAGTTAACTATCCTCCTTTCACCTCTAGCTCTCAGACCCTTCTAGCTCTTCTTCCTTTCTGAAGATATGTGCAGTGATACCCATACCTACTAATCAACCATGAAAACAATTCAGACACCTTAGGCAGTGCAAAACAGGGCTTCCCTCCTCCAGAGTTTACATTGCCTTAAGGGCACTCTTCCTACAATTCTTCTACAGATGTACTCCATTAGTATTGTCACCTTAACCTTTTGGCTGTTAACTACAGTCTTGTTTGAAGCTATATTTGGAAAACACTTAAACTGTTAACCATGTCTATCAGTCTGGACTTCTGCTAACTAATATTGTACCCCAGCTTTCACAAAACAGGGGTGCTTCTCTGCAGTAACTTGAGATGCAAAAACATCATCTTAATCTGTGAACCAGAAGACCTGAAAGCCCAAAGGGCCTAGCACTTACCAGAAGCACTCAACACCACCTAAATTTAGCATCTCCTTCTCTCATTTACTGTTTTGGGGGTTACAGTCTCACAGACCTGAAATGTTACAGGGGTTGAAGCACTCCTATGAGCACCAGGTGCTGACACCACCAGCAGAGCAGAGGGCAGCAGAGAGCAGAACAGCTCCAAGGGACAGTGCTGCTGCCTTGCTGAGAAGTCTGCAGCGAGGGCCTGAGCTCTCCCTAGGGTTATAGCAATGGGGGCCTCACATGCAGGAGTTGTGGTTTGCACAGGGTCACTAGGGGAGGAGCTGCAAGGAGAGATGAGCAGGTTGTGTGCTGCCAGGGAAAATGAAGAGGAGATTCACAGGCTCTTCCTGGAAAATCGAGACAAGAGCCTGACCCATACAAGGAAAGAGGAACAGCTGGAGGCTGTGGTTACACAGGCAGTGGAGGGTGGCTGTTTGCACCACGCTGGAAGCTCGTGACTACCAGCAACAGGGGAGAGGCTCCTGCTCCACCTGCAGAGCTGCAGCTTCAGCAAAGGTATAGTACCCCAAGCACAGGTAAGGTTAAACATGACCCATGAGGGACCCATCAGAGTCAGCTGAGGCCAAACCTTGTGTCCACACAAGGGAGAGAAGGCATGTCATAGTCACAGGAGACTCCCTCTTGCAAGAGAGTCAGGCATCAATCTGTTGACCCAGCCTGATATCTCAGGAAGTTTGTTGCTTGCCAGGGGTCAGGATCCAGGGTGTGGTAGGGGGGTCTGCCAGAGCTTATCTGCTCCTTGGACTGTTACCTCTTACTGCTTTATCACATGGACACTAACAATACTGCTAGGGATAACCCAAAGCATATCAGGAGGGACTACAGAGCTCTGGGGATGAGAGTGGGGGCCCAGGTGGTTGTCCTCTCAGTCCTGCCAGTAAAGGGGAAAGGTTCAAGCAGAAATGAACTTATCCAGCAGGTCCTGCATGGATGGGGTGTATATCCTTCATGGATGGCTCGTGCCAAAGGGAGGACTTGTGTTTCTATGACCTCAAGACATGCTTTGAAGAGTAAAGACTGCTAACCAGGTACAGGATATATTGGACCAAGCTGGGCAAGAATGTCTTTGCCTACAGACTTGCTAGCCTGGTGAGGAGGGTTTTAAACTAGGTATGCCCAGGTAGGATTACTATAACCTGAAGAGAATTCAGGGCATAAATAGAGGAGATGCTTCTGATGGGCAGCAAGACAGAGCAGGATCTCACACTGTCTCTGTAAAAGTGGCACAGCTGGGGCTTACCTCAAACATCTATACACAAATGCACATAACCTGGGCTGCAAGCAGGAGGAATTAGAAACTCATGCGCAGCTGCACAGCTACAGCCTCACTGGGATTATAGAGACATGGTAGAATAACTCTTACGGCTGGAGTGCTGCAACAGAGACATACAGAGTCTTTAGGAAAGACAGGGTGGGTAGACATGGAGGAAGGGTTGGACTAGACAGCCACTGAAGGTCCTTTCCTACTTGAATTCTGATCCTGTGATTCTTCATGGTGGACTATTGATAATTCTTTTGGTGTCTAAAAATCTGGTTTAGATGCTATAGTAAGTGACATGAATATAGACTGAGGCAAAGCTATATAATGGCTTTGTAACAGAAATTTTTAAATTGGTGTTAACAGAGAAAGAACGGGAATGCCTTAGTGTGGAAGCATGAAGGGCAAAAGAAGGAATCTAAGAATGGTATGTGCCCATTGCACCTAGCTCAGCAGATCATCAATATCACAGCACATCTGAAAGTAGTTTCTAAAACCGTGGAGTTTTTCAGGTTGGGAAGACAAAGGACAGCCCAAAACAATACGCAAGCTATACCCAGACTAAAACTTATATAGGATAGACTAAAGACAGAATCCATTAAGAAATCAAGGGGGGGAAGATAAAGAACAAATTCGGAGCTATAAAATACCCAAGTGGGAGATGAAAGACAGTAAGTCATTAAGAATAAAGGAAACTGTATTAAAATAAAAACATTTACATCCATGTAGCAAAAAAGGGGTTAAAACTCAGTGCATATTTTTTCTACGCACAGCTGCATAGAAGTTGTCACTAATACTCTAGTGGAGTATATACATGAGAGTGCATATAGGGCATTATTAATTGATGAACAAGATTTAACACAAGAGAAGCCACATTGTTTTGGAATGACAGTATCTTTGGGGATTAACACTCTAACCTGCCTCAGGGAGATGATGACACAGGCAAAACAAAAATATAAGGATTAGTGTTTATGCTAATATAGTAGGAGGGGTGAATGAACAGGTGAGTAATAACTGAGAACAGTATGGGGGACATAAACAGAGTGGGACCTGTACTAAGCTTGGATTCGACTGCTACAACTCACAACTCAGTCTTAGAAGACTCTAGTGTTTATATTGCTTCCAGAAGGAAAAGTTCTATACAGACGGATATTCTTGCAAGGCTGAAAATGGTCAAGTCTGATTTTACGTTTGGATTTGGAACAGCTTATCAAAAGATAAGTTTAAGTTCTTAATTATTTGAAAGCTTTCTCATATAGGATTATTTTCAGCATTTTCCTAAGGGTGGTCAGGTTATGAACTTAACTCAATAGGTGAAGCTTCTCAAATTACTATGTTTTTTCCCTAGTTCTCATGTGGTTTAGGATGGGTTTTGTGACTCGTTATTCAGAGGTTGCAAAAGATTACTCAGTGATGAGCACAACATAAATGAGAGATGCTTAAGACAAAAGACCTCTAGCAGTTTATAATACGGTAAAGTTATAAGGCATTATATCTACACAACTAAAGCTTCTCTTTTTACTTCTTCACTCCACAAACTAGCCATACTGCAATTGTGCTAGAATTGTGTAATTAGAAACACAATAGCAATACAGCATCTGTGTACTGTGTAACATGGGAATCTGAGGAGAATCAGTAACATGAGATTTAGATGCATAAAAATGACATACTATTAGGAAATGAGGAATAAGCAAACTATCTTGAGTGGGGATCATTTAAATGTGTCATAATTAATAAATATGTCTGATAATAAAGAAGAAAAAGGAGAGTGAACTACTATGGTTTCCTTTTTTTCCACCATTACCTTACTAACCCATTTGCTTTAAGATTAAATCTTTCTATCGTATTGTTGCCTTCAAAGCTGGTTTTTGCCATGCTTTAATAAGTGCATTTTATTTTATTTTCAGTGATGACTGTTGTCTTTACTATTGGTTTTGGCTTCTTCACCTTTTTTGTTATTTAATTTAAATTGTTTTCCAACATTTTTACACAATGCACTGATACTACCAACATAAGAAGACACTTCTCAACAAGTGTAAGAGCACCCTTCAAGGCTTAAGTGAAGTTAATTTTGACATTATCTTGCCAATATTGTAGATTTTATAAACTTGATCATTAGGACAGTACCCAGTAAGACTGAGATGTTCTTGTTCTGCTTTGAATCTGTTTAGGACACAACATTGCTTAGTATCTGCAACATCTTGTCTTGACGTTTCTAATGTAATTCACACCAATTTAAAAACTTAAACCTGTGAGTTTTGAATGCTCCAAAACTCCTGTAAGTCACCTGATTTAATACTGTGCTACTTTCTAAAAGATTCACATGTAATGAGGTTATAAAAATCTTATTATTTCTCTTGGTTTTGTAATATTTTTCATACATTTTAATAAACACCCAACTTAGATATTCTAGAAGAAAATAATTTATAAGATGGATGTCTACAATAGTTTGAGATTCGGTATCAAAATTCAGGTAAGAATAAACCACAAATACATCACAGACGTAACAGCATGGTATTTTTTCTACAAGTATAGAAAATTGTTATTAAAAAGCATGGATGGTATACGGACACTTTCTATCTTTAATAATAGGATAAACATCGAATTGGATCTTGTGAATTATTCATGAAGCTCAATTTGACAGGATTAAGTTTTCTTACCATTAAGTTATTGTACTAATTTTATTCTGAGCAGAAAAGTTGCTTTTACTAAGTTGCTAATTCCACAGGAAGAAAATGTGTCTTACAACATACCTTCTAAGCCTGCTAGACCTATAGGTTTAGAAAAACATGATCTATGCTGCAAAGAGACTGAAGCCAGCTCATAGATGAGTTCTGCTTTCATTGAAGAGGATCCACAATTTCACAGAGAAAATGGAGGAAAAGTAAAAACACCTTAGAATTTGATTCTTGAGGAAACTGAGGAGAAACTAGACACAATTCACTCACAATGTGGTTTTTAAGCCACGTACAATGTAAAGAGGAAGAGATTGAAATTGACTTGGATTGCAGCCAGACTGACTGGCAGACATTTGATGCTATTAAAAATAATTTTCAAATAGAACTGTTTAATGAAATGCAACTTTAAGAGTATTAGCTAGAAAACTGTCTCCTAGCATACTTCCCTCCACAATACTTAAAAAAAAAAAAAAGTCATCTGTCCCTTAGAACAGCTGAAACAGACATTTTTGTCACATTTTTGTTACGTAAAAAGCCTTCTGCGAGATCAGGGGGGATGTTCAAGAGGAGGTTGCTTGAAATTTTTAGGGAAATTGGAATTTTTTTTTCTTCTCACTTTAGGGCATAACTAGTCATTTCTTAATCCAGTATCTGGTAGTGCTTAAGGCTAGATTTAATTTTAAATAATTCTAACTGTAAATTCTAATAGTAAATAGGGACAACGTTGGTATCAGCAGAAGTTGAGCAATGCTAGACAAAATCTTTTTAGTCACTGGAGTTTTACTGAAATTCTTTGAGCCACCACAGCTTTAAGTGTATAAATGACAAGGCACATTCATCAGAGTAAGTAAAAGATCTGGGACAATAAGACTCCTCTTCTAGAAGCCTTTTAAAAAATAGGCACTATTTACAAAAGTGGACCAAAGAAATCAAAATTTAAAAGGAGGTAGGAGGAACCTGACACAGAACACATTATTTATTCACTTTGGCAATGCTTTCACTTCCAGGGTGAAGCCTGTAAGTATAAAATACATTTTAAAAGTTACTTGACAAAAAATACCCTCTGTTTAAGATACTGTTTTTACTCAAGTAGCAAGAGAAACTTTAGGGTAGCCTTTCTCCAATAAAAGGGTATAAGAGAACAAAACTTCCTTATAAAAATGTCTTATTAGAGCAATCTTCAAAATACTTGAGCCATTTAAAGTGCTAAAATGTTGCTCTAAAGGCAGGTTAGACACAGCCAAGAGAAAATTCCTCTCTGTACAGTTGAACCACAGCATGTGATTAGGTCAGTGCAAAAAGGACTCCTGGCATGCTATCACTGCTCTGGAGCAGTGACTGAGGGCATGGCGAGCATAATCCCTCTGCCTAAGATCTACAGCTGCCAGCAAAAGAAGGGAATACATAAAAAAAGAGCAGACTGAAGGCTGCAAAGGCCAACCAACACCGAGGAACAACATACAAGTGAGCAGACTCAGTGCTCGTACTCTGCCATCTTGAGGTGCAGGATGTTGCAGTCTGGCTCTGGATTAATGACTAAATTCCTGCAATACTCTTTTTCACACATTGGTTTCTAGCAAACTTGAAAGGAAACTAGCAGGTGGCTACTAGACTTTCCAGGGGACAGTATGGAATCCTATATGCCACAAAGCACACTTTCCTAGGTGTTCTAAAACATTGCAAAAAACATTTAACTGTAAGGGCTCTCTTGGCGCTCGAATTTCAAGAAATGTACTTTACAATGTACCTTTAACAGATTTGTACAGCAGTCTCAAAAGTCAAGTCCTCATCAAGTCCAAATTTGCAGGCTAATTTCTTTTGCCCAACTCAGGTTTATTATTTAAATTACTTTGCATATATTTGATCACTTCAGCTTTTAAAAGATCATAGGAAAGACTTGTCAGTAACATTTTGTGAAGACAAAAGAGGGAAGGGAATAGATATCACTTGCCATATGGACAGACTTAATTATATATGAAGATATAAGATTTGGATATAGATTTAGCATGCTTGATCCCACACGTCAAGCTCAGCTGCCTAAGACAAGGTCCATGTGGATCTAGCCACTTTTCCTCTGAATATGTAACACTGTGGAGTGCAGGGATCCCAAGCTTTGTATAACTCCTTTGCATTTATCATAAAGCTTTCTATATTGCCATATTTAGCACACTGCAGAGGTTTTATATTAAATTCTTTATGATTATCAGTAGTTATCTTGTGATTATACTAGTTGCTCTAATATGATTTTCCTAGAGTCCCAATGATTTGATTAGATCCTGCACCCTGAATGGTTTAAACTCTTTGCCAGCACCAAGACTGCTTTTTTGGCTACTTGCATTTACTTTAGCTACTTCTATACTTACAGATTTTACTTCATAAAAAGGTCTAAGTTACTGTCATATTGTCCGGACAGACAAGACTTTCTTAATAAGTCTAAATCAGTATAATGTATTAGATGAGGTATACAGCACAAGAAAATAAAATCTTTCTTCCAGGTAAGGCAAACTAATCAGTTGGGCTCAATTACAGATTCGGGATCTAGATTTATTGTTTCTATGCTCCCAAACCAGAAACTGGGATTTGTAACGTATGTCCCCGCTTTCAAGATTCAACTGTAAAATTATTTACTCACAGACCAGCAATGCAGTAAAAAATTCAGGTGTGAAATATGACCAAAATTCCAAGTGTTCTAATACTATTTTGAACATGATACCTAAAGACCTTTCTAAAATCTATCTGATTATTTTGACAAAGAAACAAAATACCAATTTACACTGTTTATAATAGAAATCTCTGCTAAGGTTAAAAAAGATCTTGGTAGAGCTAGAAATTATCTATGAGCATCTTAATAAGCAAGTGAATAGAAAAATATATTGCACTGGGTAAAGGGATAAAAGCACATTGGTTGAATGACTGTCTTCATCTTATTTCAAACAAGCACTTCCACACCTTGTGAGATAACACTCTTACAGCAATTCCAGTTAGTTACCTAACATCATGACTGTTCTTCAGTGTTGGATTTTGTTTAACAGTTCAAATTGTAGAATCACAGAATAATTTAGATTGGAAAGGGCTTTTGCAGGTCATGCTGACCAACCCTTCTGCTTGAAACAGGACCACCTTCAAAGTTAGATGAGATTGCTCCTGTTAAGTTTGGAGAACCTTCTCAGCCTCTATCAGGGCAACCCAACACAGTGGTTGAGTGCCCTTATGGTGAAATTTTTAATCCTTACCTAAGCAGAATATCCGATGTTGTGCCTCTTGTCTCTAGCTTTATGCAGGGCACCTCCGAGGAGAGGCAAGCCGCTGTTTTTCTTAACCACCTATTAGAAAGCTAAAGACAAGCAAAAAGGTTTGTCCTCAGCCTATTCTTCTCCAGGCTGATCATACCCAGCACCCTCAGCCTACCCTCATATATAATGTGCTTCAGCCCTCAAATCGTATTGATGGCCCCATGCTGCAGTTGCTTTGGTTTGTCAAAGCCTTTCTTCTGCTGGGGAGCCACACAATAATTAATATGCCCTCTCACAAGTGCTGAATAATGGAGAATCATGTATTCTTGTTGTGTTCACTATAGTGTGTGTGTGTGTGTGTGTGTGTGTGTGCGTATAGTGTATGTATATGTAGGTGTATATATATATACACATGGGTTAAATAATATATACATATATATTCACACACAGACAATACTGATGTCAATATTCAAAGGTCAGTTTCTGGTGATTAGTTATTCACAGGACATCCATGTTATGGTTCAAATTGTATTACTGTTGGCGTCACAAACTATCATTGAGAAATGAAGAAAACAAGGATAATGATATTAGAAAGGACTAACAGATTGCTAAAGAGATTATCAAGGTCTAGAGACTGCAGGACTCACTACACAGAATTTTTAGTTAAGCATAAAGCAGATCAAGAATTGGACTCTGCAGACTACTTTAACAAGTCATGTGTGTGCTTAAGGACCTGGAGGGATGGATGGATCTGTTTGCTAAAATAAATAATTGTAGGTGATGGGAGTTATTCCAAGAGGGCCTGATTCTGAGTCCAAATATTTTTAAGGCCTTCAGTTTAGGAGTGAGAAGGAGTGGTCAGGCTAGGAGTAGCATCTATGGGAAATGAAAGTCTGAGAGTAACCATAAAGTTTCTCCTTAATTGAAGAAAGAAGACCTGTTGGGTTTCTTTCCTCCCACCACTTCAGTGTTAACAGGGTCTAGCGGCCCTGTTTCTCCATCAGTGGAAAATAAAATACATTTCTAAGTTTTAAGTCTGTATTGTTATGGCATTCATTAACCTGACTAGCAGGAGGCACTGATGTCATATATTGCTATACCAAGAATTTACTGATTTTCTATCTTCTAATCTCCTCCCACCATTACTGTTATGCATTACTGAGAATATACTGCTTCTACTGGAGTCTCAAAGCAGATTAAGCACAGGGCTCAAATGAAGTATTCTGTAATGGAGCCCTCAAAGTTGTCCTAACTCCTTAAAAGGAGATGTATAAAATAATGAGGAAATGGACAAGAAATCTCTGAAGCAGCCAATGTCAATACATTGCAAGGCTGTATTTTGGATCCGAAAGCTAACATGGCAAACAGGATACCCAAGTGATACTTTTGTCCTGAAAAGGCAGGATGCTGTCATTACCTGATGGCATCTTCCCATGTTTCTGGGACTCTTAAGTCCCTATAAATGAAGGCAATACAACTTTGAGAGAAATATGACAACGAACCTAATGTCTCTGTGGCTGTGTGAGAAACACTCATCAGTGGTACTCAGGATATTAATTAGCAGTCTAAACTTAATTTCCAGTAAGGAGATTTGACTACAAAACACAAGCTTACCAGACATCTTCTCTACCAGACATGATTTTTAAGGATTTCTCATAGCAATGAAGACAGAGGTAAAAGCTGGGACTATTTCCTGTTGGTTTTCCATATCTTGGAATTTTAGAGAAAATTAATAATATTTATGTAAAATATATTCTCTTAGAAAGAACAATGAAGGATATATTAAGATACTGTTTCAAATTATATTGCTATAGCCATAAAAAGTGTTTCAAAACTACTTCTGTGATTTGTAAAATTTAAAATGAAGTACCCTTATTATAAGGGTATGTTTAACATACTTACAATTTCTGCATAGCATTATATAGCTTACACACAATATAGAGTTTAAATTGTATGTTTGTACCATGGTCTGCAGAAAATTATTGCACTCTGATGGGATTTACATTTGGGTTCACATTCTTAATAGCAGGAGGCATTAGCTACATTAACATGCAAATGAATGCATTAACTTTCCAAGCTTTCTCTAGCAACAAAAGTTTTCTGTGCATCTGCTATTTAAGAGGCAATCTCTACTTACATCCTATTTATGGGCTCTCCAGATAAAAGCTTTTAAAATATATTTATTAATTAATAGCATTGATGACATATTTTCATCTTTTTTTCATTATATATTTTTGCAAAATGTGGGCAAGAAAAACTCTAATCACTAGTGCATTTAATAGTCTTATTTCAAAAGTAAAGACAAATTATAAACTTGCCTGAGGTACTTTCTTCTTCCCTTCTCTTCACTCCTCCCTGCACCCCCCCCAAGAAATGGAGAACACTTGAGTGGTTTTACTTTATCCCAGCCAAATTTTCCAAAGATTTAACATCTTAATGATGAATGCATTCAATAATTTTAGCAATGCAATAAATGAACAGAAAACATGAAATATGCTCTCATTTTACACCTACACTGTGCTCACTTCTGGCACAGAAGTTAAAAAGCGATACCAAAATGAGAATTATTTTCTTTAAGAAACCAGAAAAGATTTATAATTTTGAGTTAGCAACAAATTGCTATTGATAAAAGGACAGTGAGAATTTCTACGTCTTCACCAGTCATGTTCTGGCATTTTTTATTCACTTGTTTTAATATTCCAGATAAGGTAGGAGTCTCTGCGGCACACACTTTATGCAGCAATACCAGTGCTGTATCAAATGACTATAAAATTGTGTGAAGCTCCATTGACTCCTACAGAATCTGCAGGGGTGGAAACATCTGCCCAGTCAGATCAGATTAAACTAGCTTTACTAAAGCAAAAATGTCAATGACTTAAGAAAGGACAATTTGCAGTATATTCCACCTGATTCATCTGACAGCTGAAGGAAAATTACAGAAGCTACTTATCAAACTGTGTTTTATTGCCAGTAGAAAAATTTCTAGGCATACCAATTATAGTTGATAGATCTATTGATCTTTCTAAATTGATGAGATTAATATAATGACTACATTTATTGCAGAATGTTGGTACAAAGAAGTTTTAAAATATGTTCAAAATCTGTTAACTGTTAAGAGGTGACTCTGATAACTTTGTATTGCTGGTCCTTAGAACAAATTTTCTATATTTATTTATTTATTTTTAAAAAGAGGATTTAGTTCTTAATGGAGTCTCCATATGCATTATAGACAAACACAAGAAACAGTGGGAGTGAATTGCTCCTGACAATTTTTATATGCAGATTTAGAAAGAGACTTCAAGGCATTAATTCATTTATTTCCACTACATGCTGGTGTGCATATCCCAAGGCCTGACAATCACATTGAAGCGGAGGACAGCATCCATCTATACCTTTATATTAATATGTAAATTAAGCAATTACATTTTTGTAGAAAGCTAACAATCACAAAAATGGAAGGGAAGGTAGATTGATTTATTCAGCTACATGTTTCAACACAGAATATTTTCTGATTATTCAGAGTACAAGTGAACTATAGTCCTTTTCAGTTCATGCAGGTTATTTGGACTGGGGAGTCATGTACACAGACATAAACTGATGATGTGTATACTTAATCCTTCCTTACAGCGAGGAAATAAGGGAAACTTAGGCATGCTTTTGTTCCTTCTCCTTGGCACTAGCTAAAATATAGTAGGCTTACCAGAGACATAAGTATAAGAAAGTCTAAGTAATTTCTAGACAATCTCAGTAACATCTAACCCTGGTCTCCAGTGAAAAATAAAGAGTGACTTGGGGGCTTTTGAGGGTGTTCATAAGAATACTTCTGCATCTGCAGATTGCCCTGGTGACAGAATCTGCCTGCAGGAAGTCACTTCTTCAGGTACTTCCCATCACATCAATGACCATTTCCCTGTTGAGACTAGTGAAGGTAACTCTCAAGGTATCTGTTTATTATAGAGCCATTTAGCTGCTTAATTAGTTTAACAGCTTTCAAATTGCATTTCGGAACCTGACTACTTTCAGCTACCATTAAACCTGCAAACAGGGCAAATAATTTAAGACAGTTTTTTCTACTACCAGTAGAATCACAGCATCATAGAACCATAGAATTACAGAATAGTTTGTGTTGGAAGGGACCTTTATAGGTCATCTAGTCCAACCCCCCTGCAATGAGCAGGGACATCTTCAACTAGATCAGGTTGCTCAGAGCCCTGTCCAACCTGACCTTGAATGTTTCCAGGGATGGGGCATCTACCATCTCTCTGGGCAACCTGTTCCAGTGTTTCACCAACATATGTCTAATATATATTAGATGTGTCATTCTAACATGATCAACAGAAATGGATAAACCTTACCCAAGTGTGATTACAGAAAATCTAAAAAATTTTCGCAATTTTAAAAACATTATCTTCCATGATAAGAAAAACTAAGCAGTCAGAATTGTTGATGAATCAGCAAAGCAAAAAACAAACAGCAGATGATATTTGGATTATATTAGTAGGAGAGAATCTTTTTAATAGTTCAGAACACTTATTTCATCAAAAACTGCCTTTCAAACTGAAGCTATTAAGAAAAAAAATCCAAATACCTACCTATCATATTCCCCCCAAAATTCAGCAGGGTGTGTCATCAATATATGACCAAATCAAGGAGTTTCTGACAAATGGTTCTTCTTAATTAGTTTTATGAACAAATTCTTGCAATTGGAATCTCAGAAAAACTCGAATTGGACAATACCTAATGAAATATTAACAACTTTTTTATTGATTCTTCTGTGGATCAATTTTGCCTCTTCTGTATATGAGATTCATAGTGCAGATCATAAAAACGTGCCCTTATTAAAGGTTTTAATATTGAAGTATCTCATATTTTAATTCCTAGAGATTCATAGTGCAGATGAGAAAATAAAAATGTGCCCTTAGTAAAGGTTTTAATATTGAAGTATTTCATATTTTAATTCCTAAGGCAATGGTACTTTCCTTACAGAATAAAGTAAATCCATAAAATGATGTTTTTACATTTCCATTTAAAACATTTTTCCTTATGTCCTTTTATGTGACAGCACACCAAAGAGAAAGACACACATAGTGGAATCATGAAGGACAGTGTTCAAGAGCTGTATTTACCTCCTCTGAGGAATGTGAAAATATATTGAGCTGAAAAAAAACCCAAAGGAAGTCCCCAAGGAGCCCTGGTATCCGTATCCTCAGCTGCTCTAAGAAAACAGGAGAAGTGTCAAAGAAATAGAAAAGAATTCATTCTAGGTTTCTATTAAATTCCCATTTGTTTCCAATGAGGAGGTTCAAGGTTTGTACTTTTCTCATCTACAAAACCAATGGCCCAGGCTTTATCAGACTTTACCAAATGGGACATAACTGTGTGACTGAAACGTAGTTATGACTCCACAGAAAAGCATTTAAATTATCTCGTTCAAATTTGGATTATGTGAAGAGTTCTCATCCCACTTTTAGAGCTGGCCTTTGCAGAGAGGTGCATACGCTAAGTCCGTTTGCAAAATCTGGGAACAGTGTTCATTGCCATGGATCACAGAGAGCATTATGCCCTACCCTTCAGCTTTCAACCTTTCTGACAATTTAGCTGAATGCACAGAGGGTAAATATTAGCATTCTTTTAAAGCCAAAGACTACTTAGAGTTTACAGCTGTCCAATTATACTACCTTCTTATTCAGTTCTAATTAGCTATACGTAATGACCTCTAATACTTCTGTTAATTAACTCTGTCTTTAGGTGAAAAAGGTATTTACTTTGATGAAACTGAATTGTTTTCTTAGATCTACTTCTCCCTCCCCATTTTTGTGTGGTCTCCAACAGCTACAGGTATGCTAATATCTCATATTAGCAACCTTCTCACTTATCTCTCTGTGTTGGTATGGTGTTACCTTAGTAAATATTTTTTTGTTGAGAGAAACAGGAGATTGATTTTTATTCATCCAGAGTTTTTTCTTTTAATGTAAACTACAAACTAAAACTTCCTGTACTAAATCAGTCATTACGTATTAATTTATATACTGCTGTAAAATATATATTCATTTCAAGTAGACAGAAACTATATAAATTATGATGTGTTTAACACTTAAGCCAAAATATCCATGGTGGAATTGGGTCTTACAAAGAGGAGAAAGCCTCCCTCATCCGCATAGAAACTTAGTTATGCTCTTTAATGACTCTGACTTTTTTTAAGTAGCAATTATTGTATCTATTGCATCAGCAACGGGTTAAAACAGCATGAGTACATAAGCCTTAACCCATGACTGACTATGAGCATTTTTTGCTTTCTGTGTCAGACATGAAACACATGCTAGCCCCATACAGGTCATAAAAATAAAATACAACTCTTACTCCACCAAGTATAATATCTACAATGCTTCCCCAGATTCTCCAGTGCCGTTATTTGTACTGCCATCTCTTGGAGTGGGGGAAAATTAACACGTGGCTCTGACTCTCATTCAGCTGTGAGACACAGAAGATTTTGATGTTGCCTTGGAGATTATCATGACACCCATGATATTTTTGATATTTGGACATTGCCAGGACAGTGTGGCTCAGAACATCTAATGCCCATCACTAATGTGTAATCAATATGTACATCACCTTCCCTGCAAGGCTGTTCCTAGAAGTTCCAACTGGATGAGACTTTAAATAGCGTATTTTTCAAGGAAGGAAGGTAATCACCTTTTGGCCTTTCCGATTTTTAAGAAGCTTATTAAAAATCAGCAGGAACTCTTAGTCAAGTATATGTGAACAAGAAGTTTGAATATATCTCAAAATCAAGGTGAGCTGAAATAAATCGCCAGAGACGATGGCTGTAAACAGCTGTCACCACTACTGTTAAGTAATGGACAGGGGAAGAGGCTTTATTAGCAGAGTTTAGTGAACAGCTATACAGTCATATACTGTTGAAACACATTTTTAATACTGTAATTGCCTGACTCTAAGCAGACTTGCACCCAGTTAGAACTGAGTGGAAAACAGGGTCAACTGGAGATTGCAAGGTCCGTAAGCAGAACAGAACTGACGTTTGCGCTAACTTCCTCTTGCACATGGGAGATACTCCTGACATAATTTTCTTTGGAAGAAGTTGTCGTTGGCCACTGACATTTGAACAGAGAGTTACAGATTCTTACCTGCCTGATCTCCTTCTACGACAAGGTGACCTGCCTAGTGGATGAGGGGAAGGCTGTGGATGTTGTCTATCTAGACTTCAGTAAAGCCTTTGACACGGTTTCCCACAGCATTCTCCTGGAGAAACCGGCTGCTCATGGCTTGGACAGGTGTGCTCTTCACTGGGTAAAGAACTGGCTGGATGGCCGGGCCCAAAGAGTGGTGGTGAATGGAGTTTACTCCAGTTGGCGGCCGGTCACAAGCGGTGTTCCCCAGGGCTCTGTGTTGGGGCCAGTCCTGTTTAATATCTTTACCAATGACCTGGACGAAGGGATCGAGTGCACCCTCGGTGAGTTTGCAGATGACACCAAGTTGTGTGGGAGTGTTGATCTGCTTGAGGGGAGGAAAGTTCTACAGAGGGATCTGGACAGGCTGGATCAATGGGCTGAGGCCAATTGTATGGGGTTGTCTCGTCCCACTCGGTGGGTTGCCAGATGGGTGAATCTTTTTGATTCCCCGACAGTTTGCATACCGACAAAAGCCAATCTCTGCTCGGCAGAGCCGCATGGTCGGTAGAGTCATGACAATGACTCAGAGGAACAGGCTGGCCAGCAACTTTATTAACTGGGAAATTCCCCAAACGGACAAACTTAATGAACTGGCGAGTTCAACGAACGAACAGAGGCGACTTGGCAATGGAGCTATTTTCCGGGCAACCCGTCACAATTTATCCCAAACTTGCATATATTGGAAGAGTGGAGGAAGAGAGAAGTGAGAAAAGGAAAGGAAAAGAGAGGAGGAAAGAGAAAGAAAAAGTATCACCACCCTTGGATCCCATGATGACGATGACAGACGTGGCAATCCTCCAGTGGTGGGCGCACGCTCGGTTCCCTGGAGGGTGTGTCTTTTATAAGCTAATCCCCGCCTCCAGGTACGCCCCTTCATGGTTCTTGTTCTAGAAAGTTCTCAGAGTGCAGGCACTGGGGGAGGGGAGTGGTCACGAGGGGTCTCTCGGGCAGTTGCAAGCCCCTTAAACCCTGTGTGATCTCTGGCCATACATGGTAAAGTCTGGCAGAACCCGGAACCGCCCGTCCTCTGACGCGCTCTCCATGTCCTGCATGTCCTGCTTCCGCTCTCCCCCACCCCGTGCTCACTGACCTGCTGTCGCCATGCAAATAGCGCCTCGCCTCGCCACAATGTTTGAGACGTTAACTCTTTCAGTCTCTCACAGGGGTTCAACAAGGCTAAGTGCCAGGTCCTGTACTTGGGCCACACCAACCCCATGCAACGCTGCAGGCTTGGAGAAGAGTGGCTGCAAAGCTGCCCGGCAGAGAAGGACCTGGGGGTGTTGGTCGACAGCCGCCTGAATATGAGCCAGCAGTGTGCCCCGGTGGCCAAGAAAGGCAATGGCATCCTGGCTTGTATCAAAAATAGCGTGGCCAGCAGGACTAGGGAAGTGATCGTGCCCCTGTACTCAGCACTGGTGAGGCCGCACCTCGAATACTGTGTTCAGTTTTGGGCCCCCCACTACAAGAGAGACATTGAGGTGCTGGAGCGTGTCCAGAAAAGGGCAATGAAGCTGGTGAAGGGTCTGGAGCACAAGTCTTATGAGGAGCAGCTGAGGGAACTGGGGTTGTTTAGCCTGGAGAAAAGGAGGCTGAGGGGAGACCTTATCGCTCTCTACAACTGCCTGACAGGAGGCCGTAGAGAGGTGGGGGTCGGTCTCTTCTCCCAGGTAACAAGTGATAGGACAAGAGGAAATGGCCTCAAGTTGCACCAGGGGAGGTTTAGACTGGATATTAGGAAATATTACTTCACTGAAAGAGTTATCAAGCATTGGAACAGGCTTCCCAGGGAAGTGGTTGAGTCGCCATCCCTGGAGGTATTTAAAAGACATTTGGATGAGGTGCTTAGGGACATGGTATAGTGGTGGTCTTGGTAGTGTTAGGTTTACGGTTGGACTCGATGATCTTAAAGGTCTTTTCCAACCTATACAATTCTGTGATTCTGTGATCCATCAACCCCCTCCCCCTAATTAGGAATTTGCTGCAGACTTCACAGATTTGTAAGTTAAGCTTCTTTTCCAAAAGGGATTACTCTAACTGCCATATCACACAAAGCTGGAATTGCCTTTCAATGTGTTATTAGACATATTTCCCCAGTGGATATATTTTATTGGCATTTCCTATTCTTCCATCAGGTACTGATAAAGATGAAATATTTATAGATACCGTCATTTATAGTAGCCTAAATGAAATAAGGAAACCTCATGATAACATCCTTTTCACAAAACAAAAAGGAAGGCATTGCTTGCTTATATTTCAAAGCACACTATGCCCTCTTTTCCAAATGCAAGCAGCTGAATCTTGGAAGCTGGGTGACCATTGCATTTTGCCTTATTAGAAGTTATTCTAGTCATCTATCCTTTTGAAATATAGTCATTT
The DNA here is from genome assembly GCF_035582795.1 of Mycteria americana. Classification (NCBI taxonomy): domain Eukaryota; kingdom Metazoa; phylum Chordata; class Aves; order Ciconiiformes; family Ciconiidae; genus Mycteria; species Mycteria americana. The sequence goes on from NC_134396.1 coordinate 40,644,660, forward strand.
GGAATTCCTGTTTATTTGTTCAGCCTGCCACTGTAAGTGGTGAAAACACTGCAAATTGACATAATATGAACAAATACTGGTATTTATAAGTGCTGTAAGAGCAAATATATGTACAAACTAGGCAAATGTAATTTGTATATTCATAGTTTTTAGTTGCCCTCCTTTCAGAAAAAAAATTATTATTTTAATCAGTTTCCCACTTCAGACAGTGTGCTTCAATGAATGCTGACATTGTTATAAATGTGGCTATTCTGTTTTGCTGAGGGTGGCACCAGCTGTTAATTATAATGAACTATTCTAATCAATATTTAGTCTCTTCTCTCTTAAGTTTAGGATCTGTCTGACACCACAGGAGTGAAGGAAAAATACTGTTTTATTTACTAGGACTTTACCAAAGTGAGAAGGAAAAAGCAATGGCCAGATTTGGAAATAATTGCACATTCTATTTAAAACTTCTGTGTTTCACACACATTTTGGATCTTTCAGTGTTCTTACCTCTACCACTTTTTGCTGGGAGCCCTGACTCTCACTCCCTTGAATTCAAACTCAGCATCAGAATAGCAATGCTTGCCTGGAATTTGGATAGCTCCTTAGCTTTCTTGTAGTTTAGCCACACATCTAGAGCAAATATGTGTGATGTATTTCTTAAACAGGTGTTATATGGGAATGTGGAGGGGTACAGCCCTACTGTGCTATGCGCAGTGTCAGCAACCCTTGGTCAGGCTTCTGCAAGTCTATCAAGCCTTTGCCAGTGCAAACTGAAGATCTGCCAAAGTTAACTGTTGTGCCAGTTTGTTACATAAAGCAAGCCAATATTTCATAACCTCAATAGCATTTTCTTTCCACTTAATAACACTACGTAAAAAGTATCTACTGGGGTAGTGCTGCATTAGCAGATTTTCAGATGCTTGTTTTATTTATAGAAGGCCTGGGGCTTCCTTTTATAAAGGAAGGCTAGTCTAAATGGATTTTAAAGTGGAGTAAAGCACTGTGGGTTTAAATGTGACTTTTGGAAATGGTGAGAGAAAACATTGATAACAAAGATCTTTCCAATATTTTATTTGTGTGTTTGGCTGAGGACGCAGCTTTGTCACTGGGGTGGTTTAACAACTGTAACTTTTCTTATGCTATCTATTATTTGCTTAAAGATTCCACTTACTAATTTACTTAATTGCAGCATCCATTTTAAATGTTTATTTTATCTTTCTGTTCTTTTTTCTTTATCTGTCACTATTAAGTACACCTTATACTGTGCTTTGAGTCAATTTTATTTTGAATCAGAGTTATTCTGAATTTCTTATTAAACTTAGTAATTTTGTCAGTGAAATCCAATGTCTATAAATATTCATTGTAAATATGTATCCGAGGATGGTTTGAGAAATAAGAAAAAAAAAATTCTGAAAAAAACTTGGCACAGAATAAAAGTATCCAAACTATAGTTTTGATTTTACATTTTGAAAAAAATTTAAACACTTTTAAATCTTACATGTATTATGAATGTTTACTAACAACATTGTTTCCACTAACATATAATATCAAATTTATTCATCATAGTTTTCTGAAAAAGAATATTCCTGCAATGCTAGTTGACCCTCTCTATAATTGCAAGAAAGCTATAACTATGGTCTTAAAATAAACAGATTTGATGTGAGAGATTTCTAAATACAGCATGAGTTTTACAGGTCATGGGTAAATAAAATAAAATCTATTTTTATCCCAGAATCCTTCCATGAAGCATTAAATATGGCTCAGATTCAAATTTCTATTACTGCAGCATTGAATGAATCTCTAAACTAGGATGTTAATTTTAGTTGAGTGTTATATATGTAATGTAATTTTGAGGCTATTTGCACAGTGACCTAATTACTTTTTTTCTAGTAAGATGCAAAAGTCTAATTACATTATAAAACTAGTAACTTTTTTCTTTCATCTACAGTGACAACTTCCCTACTCTATTCCTTCTATTTTTGCATTTTTACATGTTTCTTGCTCACTTGTAGGAAGAGAACTGCCAGCTTGGTGCAGCCATTCACACAGAATAGCTTGGTGCAGCCAGTCACACACAACAGCTCCTGTGTATTTTAGGGTGCTTGCTGTAGCACAAGGGATCAGGCACAGGGGACTCCTGCCCCCTCCAGGCGACCTCCTGTGGTAGAATCTCCTTTCAAGCACTTGGTATCATCCGACTAATCTCAGACTCTGCTTGCTTCATCTCATTTTGTCTTGCTATCACCATATGTCTTAAATTGTCAGCTAGCAAGTTGTTTCAAAAGATTGTCCTTCCCTCAGTCCTTACACTTTCTGTCTGCTATTACGCAAATAATAATATGCAGTTTTATAGTCTCATTTTACTGTTCAATTTTCAAAATTATTTCAATAAACTAAAGGCTACTGAATTATTTTGGAAGCAATTTGCATTGCCATATAATTCCATAGCAGGTCTGCCACATAAATTAGGAAGTCATGCCACATAATTTAAGACTAATGTGTTCTACAGTACCAAGAGTCTTGGTATTACTTGGTTAATTTCAGGAGCAGAAAATATTTCATTCTGCACCTAGCAGTATGCATAGGATCCTGAACAATTAGATGTGAGCAAGTTGGGAGTTAGTTTCTGCTAATGACTTACAAATCTGGCTTCCAAGCATACAATGTTATGGATACTTTCTAAATCTGGACTGTCGTCCAGAAAACAATTGTGTATACATAGCATGTCTCTCATTCTTGTTTCCTTTGAGAGGATGAGAGACTGGTATCCTGTTGAAGACTCTTCACTACTATTAAAGCCAAAAGGAAGTGAAAAGCTAATGAGGAATTTTTGAGGCTGTATCCTTCAGTGTCTTCCGTGAAGTCATGACTACCGAGTTACAAGTTAATTCTGAACGTCAGTGTTGCCAGTCCACAGCTTCCAGGATACCAGTTCACAAGATTTGCCTTTCACACGAGATTCCATGTCTTTATCCCATGACGTAGTGCGCACTGACCAGCCACGCAGGATCAAATCATATACCTCAGTTTTCCCCTTTCCCTGTTGTGCAGCTTTAGTTGTTACAATAATCATAGAGTCATAGAATCATAGAATAGTTTGTGTTGGAAGGGACCTTCACAGGCCATCTAGTCCAACCCCCCTGCAATGAGCAGGGACATCTTCAACTAGATCAGGTTGCTCAGAGCCCTGTCCAACCTGACCTTGAATGTTTCCAGGGGTGGGGCATCTACCACCTCTCTGGGCAACCTGATCCAGTGTTTCATCACCCTCATTGTAAAAAATTTCTTCCTTATATCTGGTCTGAATCTACCCTCTTTTAGTTTAAAACCATTACCCCTTGTCCTATTGCAACAGGCCCTGCTAAAAAGTTTGTCCCCATCTTTCTTATAAGCCCCCTTTAAGTACTGAAAGGCCACAAGAAGGTCTCCCTGGAGCCTTCTCCAGGCTGAACAACCCCAACTCTCTCAGTCTTTCCTCACAGGAGAGGTGTTCCAGCCCTCTAATAATTTTTGTGACCCTCCTCTGGATCTGCTCCAACAGGTCCATTTCTTTCCTGTGCTGAGGACTCCAGAACTGGACACACTATTCCAGGTGGAGTCTCACCAGAGCAGAGTAGAGTGGCAGAATCACCTCCCTCGACCTGCTGGCCACACTTTTTTTGATGCAGCCCAGGATATATGGTTGGCTTTCTGGGCTGTGAGCGCACATTGCTGGCTCATGTCCAGTTTTTCATTCACCAGTACCTCCAACTCCTTCTCTGCAGGGCTGCTCTCAATCCCTTCATCCCCCAGCCTGTACTGATACCTGTATTGATACTGGGTTGCTCTGACCCAAGTGGAGGACCTTGCACTTGGCCTTGTTGAACCTTATGAGGTTCACATGGGCCCACTTTTCAAGCTTGTCCAGGTCCTTCTGGATGGCTCAGGCATGTCAACCACACCACTCAGCTTGGTGTTGTCTACAAACTTGCTGGGGGTACACTCAATCCCACAGTCCATGTCATTGATGAAGATATTAAACAGTACTGGTCCCTATAAGGACCCCTGAGGGACACCACTTGTCACCGATCTCCATCTGGACATTGAGCTGTTGACCACTACCCTCTGGATGCGATCATCTAACCAGTTCCTCATCCACCAAACAGGCCATCCATCAAATCCATATCTCTCCAATTTAGAGAGAAGGATATTGTAGGGGACTGTGTCAAAAGCCATAATACCATGCTTGAATATCTTAATGTTTGTAAAAGGTGTTTTCAAAATTTCAAACATCCAATAATTTATACAGAAAGTGCTGTCCTCTCCAATAGAAGAAATAGCAAAACAGTTACTTATCAGTCTTACTGACAAGACAAAAAGGTAAAAGAACAGCTTTTAGTTTCAAAATAGGTAAAGCACACTGCAATAGTTATTAGGTTTACAAAACTTATTTTCCCATGGAATAGATGTTTCTTAAAGTTTATGCTTTCTTCACAGTGAGTAGTCACTTAGCCAGGGTGGGGGTGGGGGGGCGTGGAGAGAAAGAAAAAAAAAAGGCAGATAGAGAATGTAGGGTAGGAAGTTAGGGGGACGAGAATATGAAAACAGACTGGACTAGAATTATTGGAAGGTGAAAAAAATGGAAGATATCCACTTCCTGGGACACGGGAATAACAGAAATATTTACTAAAGCTCCAAAGAATTAAAAGGAAATGTATTACACTTCAGTGTATTTTTCCCCCCCTGTGAAACAAGCTAGCTAGTCCTGCTGATGACATCCAGCAAGCTTAGACCTATTGTAACTTACCCTCTCCCTGAGGAAAAGGTAATCTAAGAGAAAATACATTTATTGTCAGAACCATAACTTTCTGATGGTCTCTATTCCCCTGGCTCCAAGTCCCAGCTTCCAGCCACAGACCCAGCTAACCTAGAGCTCTGCACCTGCTCCTTGCGCAAGCACTCCAGCTCACTCCCATCTTCCTCCCCAGGCCCCTCAGTTTTGCCTCTGCACATCCCAGGAGAACCGGACCCACTCTGACTTTTTTGAGTACAAAAACTAGCTAGGAAACAGTCTCTTTTTCCCAGTTTACTACCTCTTTGCCCCTTTAGCCTTTCAGGTCAGTGTTTTATTCTCTGTGCATTCAAGGCTTTCTCTCCCACATTACTAACACCAGGAAGGGGAATAAACAATTTAGTTTCCAGAAGAGAAAGGCCTTCTCTTCCATCTTTGTTAGGAGCATGCAGGGTTGTAGCTGTGCTGAAATTATCCTTCTGCCCCAGACCGAGCATGCTTAACAGGAAACAGCTATATGGGGAATTCAAAACCTACAATTCTAAGTGGTCCTTATTTAACGCCTATGAATTTCCATGTTTCCGAGGCACATAATCTGGCCCAGCTGGGTACATTTTCACAAGGACAGGAGGGAAAAAAGGAATATGCTCCTGACAAAAATTTATTTCTTCCTGCTCTAGATTATGGAAGGACTAGCTTTCAGCAAAAATGAAGAACAGCTTAATGTTTTTAATTATACAATATCTATGTATTTTCTTAGCTTCGCTTTTTAGGTTTTTTTGGAGTGAAACTTCATCAAAACAAAGCAAACAAATTTTCTACACAAATGATGCAACATAAAATAAGTTCCTATAACAAATAATTGCAATGATCCTCTGTGACAGCCAATGCTATCAGACTCCCCTGTTGAATAAACTATGAATGGATAAAATCTATTTTTCAAAGGCATCTAATTCCATTGAATTACAAGAGATTTTCACTGGAATACTCAAAGGCATTTATTCATGAAAATTGTTTAACCGTATTTTTTCTTTTGCAATACTGCTTAATGCTAAAATCTTTCAGAGACAGTCTTGAATTAAAAACTATGAAATATGAAAGAAATTGTAAATTTGGACAAGATGTAACAGTATTTTTAGGTCTGCTATCAAATAATCTAGTTTTGGATCCTTAGAATATGGTCTGCCTTTAACTTAATTACAGCTTGTCTATGACCAGTTTCATAGTGAATTTGCAAACTTCTAAACATAATTACATTTACCAAGGCAAACTTTCCTTAAAGAAAAAAACGTTTTCTACATATGTCATTCTGTCAGACAGAATGAGTATAGGCTGTTACACTGCAAACTCCGATACTGTTCTCTGAGCAACCTCATTCACAAGCTGAAGGGATCAGGCCTTCCTCAGAGAGGAAAATCATTCGTACTTTCTCCAACTTGAACTTTGTGCTGAGCCGAGCCTCACAATCTGTTCTTGACAAATTATCTATTTTCTATTGATGACTTAGGACTGAAGAAGTCAGAGGTGAACCTTTCCTGGGTTGCTTGTTTGTTTTGTTACTCTGAGCTTTTTTACGATCATTAAATGTCAGCAATACAGCTTAACAAGCTGCTTGTTACTGACAGAACCACACAGATATTTCTTGGATTACAACTGTGTAGCCTAGGTCCCCAAATTCAAAGAGAGCTGCCCTGATACTCGTTCCTCACAGCTCATTCCACAGACATAGCAGGTATGCTGTAAAGGACAAAAAGCACTGGGGTAGGCACTTACAAATTGCAAGTCTTCACTATTATCTGTGATTTTATTAAGATAGTATTATATTTTCATAGGCACTGCGCAAAGCCTAAAGAAGATGAGCATCTTCTAAAAGACATACCTTATATTTTTAAGGATCTCTAATGATCACAGCAGTTGGAGTACTGAAAATACCACTTCTAAAATTATTTCTTCTTTCTTAGTTAAGAGGTATAACTAATATTAAAGGATGTACTGATTACCTTAAATCTACTTTCTTTTCAAATGAGTTTTATATGGTGAAAATCTCTAAACATTTGTGAATTATTTAAAACATTTAATTCACCTACTTTACCAAAGCCTATACTAATGGGGAAAAGTGGCTTTTTTCAACTGAAGCCTAGTTACAATGAAAACCCAAGGTAATTATTTCAGTCATCAACATAATCCCAAAAGGTGAAATTTTATGTGGTGATCAGACCTCTCCATATTTTTGCCTCATTGAGTTTTATAATGCTGCTATTCTTGTAAGCACTTTGTCCTATAAAAGCAAAACCACAGCAACTAGAACCAACCGACAGAGACCAAGGGGACTCAAGAGATGCAAGCAGATTATCTTATTGTTTTTAGTTTTGGGGGTAGTCCAAGTCATTTCAAGAGTAAAAGATAATGAGGTCCAAGTAAACGACATTATTGGTAAATTTATATTAAGGATCTGAGACACAAAATTTGGAGCCGAGTTTTGATTCCCATCAAGTTTCAAGTGTGCTTAGACTGAAAGCCCTGGACAGAATCCATTGATGGAAAAAAATTGCAAACGAACACAAAGACCACAAAGCAAAACATGGCAAACATTCAGCTAAAACAAGATGCAATAGCACAGATGGATGAAAGGTACAGTAGCACAGCACAGATGGACCAAGTTCTGTTCAACTGCAGGAGGTTAACCCTTACTTGGATTTTTGTTTGTTTCAATTACATTTGTCTAGAAATTAATCCCTAATAGGACTGCTCTGACTTCAATGCGATAAAATTACAGATTAAAGCTGTATGAAACTTTTTTCATAGATGGTATAGTTATTCAAGAATAATGTTTTGGGGAAACTTGGAATAAATCCACCCTCAAAAAAGGGCAAGAAACCTTGTATAAAAATAAAATAAAAATTATCTTGATAGTTTTAGAGAAAAAATTCTTCATTTGAAAAGCAAGAACATTTCAGGGTCAGCATGAAAGTCTTCCATTTGAAAGAGCATTCTTATTAAGGAACGACCAACATTTAAGAGAAAAATGTTTAAACATGCCCTGCCCATGACATTCTTATCCAAATGTGTTGAGCCAAAATATTTGCTTGGAAGCAAGCAAGAAAAAAAAAACAGACCAAACGAAATTTCCACTGGGATTCACGGAAACAATCCAGTAGTCCCCAACTAACCATATTCTTGACTATAGAAGCAAAGTCTTCAATTCCGAAAATATTGCAGTGAAACATTTTTATTTTTGAAGGAAAAAAATATTTTTCTATTAATGAATTTAGTAGGAATTTAAACATAAAGTGGTTAATCCTATGCTGCAGTTGTATAAACTCTGATAGGCTTGGACCTGTCCAATAATAACCCTTTCCTACCTTATTACTATGTTTCTACGTTCTCAGACAAATCTACTTCATTAAGAAAAAGAATATAAGGAGATTCTTCAAAACTTATCAGCTGATAGGAGAAGGGAGTGATGAAGAAAGAAATCAGCTTTCCAAATAGTGAAAGCCTTTGGATGGCAAAAAGAAGAACAGATTGAAGTAAAAGTTTGGAAGTCATGAACAGCACCAGAAAGATCCCTAAATGAATATGCTACAGGAATATAAATTATATTGCAATTACAACACTCCTAAAAAGTGTGATAGACAATTTAACTACAATGTCATTGAAATATAAAAGCTATTGAAAAAGGGATTCATGAATCTGCTCTTAAAAAAAACTAATTAAAATAAAAGAGCTGTAATAGTCTCTCCTTTAGAGAGACTAATAAAAGTGATGGGAAAACTTGAAGCACTCATTTTCATTTTTTGATGAATGAAAGTGAATTTTAATCCCCTTGCATTAGTCCTACTCTTCAACTAATCCTAATATTGGAGATAGGAGAGAGTTGTTTGTACAGTACATTTAATAGCTTTTGTACATTTGATTTGAGTATAGAATAAATCAGACAAAATAACACAGATTCCTACCACATTTACACTGGTAGAAGTGTAAACTAACTCTCTCAGTTTGAACTGTGCTCTCTTTAATGTCAGACCAAATTAAGCAGCCGTTCCTCAAAACAGATGTAATTTCTATTTATACCAGTATAATGAAGCACATCTTTTTTGACACAAGTCTGCTTACTCACTCTTTCGATGCATCTTAATCTTAACTTGCAACAATCCTATACATTCTGTTCCTGAGCATCTCTAAGATTATCTGAAAAATGTGTTGTGTTTTGTAAGATGGTGAGCCAGCCAGCAACTGATTAGAGACCTAATTTATTCCACAGATGATTTATAATAAGTCAGATTGCAAAGCAGGCCATTTCCAGAGGTGACAAGCTAATGCATTACCACTGTGTAACCTTAGCCCACACAAGAATGTAATTTAGTTTTTAAAATGATAAATATCTGTATCTCCAAATTTGTACTAATTATCAGGCTAAAAGGTTCTTTCAGGCACTCACTTGTCCTGCATTCTGTTATATTAGAATATTTCATAAAATTGTAAAGGTGTAGATCACAGCACTAGAAGGGTTGAACCAATTAGAAAACAGGCACAAGGTTAATGGGAGAATAAGTTCCCCATTTAAAATCGTTTTTCTATTATTTTAGGAGACAAATATACTAACAACAAGTACACTTATACTCCACATGAATGCTGTGAATTATTATAGGGCTAAGATGTTGTACATAGGAGACTGTGTATCAAGTTACAAGTAAAAGAAAACCTAATCAGTGAGAGATAAACCAGTTCAGATGATGATGGCTTTATAACTTAAGGGACTGTTCTTCTCCATCTGAGTGAAAACAAGGAAAATTAATCAGGATGTACAGCACAAAGATGGATCCAACTTGATTGATCTAAAATATGGTGGTAAGAGAGGGATAGAAAGCAAGCTGAAAAGGGTAATTGGTCTCCCATCCATGTTACAAGATACATAACCAAAGAAAGAGAGACCATCATTCAGTTGCTCACTAACTTCTTTCTGTTTGCATTTCCAAAAGACAGTGTAACCCAGACAAATAATTCAAGGAACATTTTGGAGCAAAGAAGAGAGTCAAAATCCAACCCCCAGCATTCTGATGTCAATTTTGCCATCAGCATCTTCAGCATCTGTGCCTTGTGTTTGCTCTGATTTACTAATACATGTACTGTGTTTGTACAATGAAATTATATAACACTTCTAGCAGCTTCATTGTCCTCTTAGGTTAAAAGTGTCTCAGGTAGCGAATCTATATAATAATTCCAAGTATTTTATATGTAAGTGGGGAAAGGGAATAAGACCTTTTTTCCTTAAATGCTGAAGCGGGAAGGAGCATGGTAGCAAAAGCTAAAGTAATGATTTAGAGGGATAACCCAATATAATTTGATGCTAACATACTGAAGTTATTGTAGACTTTTACTACTGCAGCGTCAGTAATTCTAGTTTTGTGCTCATCTGCATTGCCCTTTGTAGCTTGGTCTCTCTGTGGCCTTAACCTGAGCCTGCCATCAGACAAGTTCCCTCTAGCTACATCAGACCATTTAGAAAATAATGGAGACAGGGATGCATGTGAAGTAGTGTTTTCTGCCCCTATTCAAAGTCTTTCAGTAGTCCACTGAACCTTTATCTAAAAGGTTAATAATTTGTAACAGCTGGTGATATGGATTTTTTTGTATCAACATTATGCAACGTTAGTCTCTGATCCATTCAATTTAAAAGATATGCATATTTTAAATTTAAGTACATACAACTGAATTGCACCTGTTCAGGATGAGCTAAGACTGAGGGTATTGTGTATCTTTAGGAATCTGCAGATTGGGATAGAGTGCTAAGGCCAACTGAGTTTTAACCACGTGAAACCCTGACTATTTCTTTGTTGTAAAACACATTATGTTCAAGGGTAAGCTAGAGGAGATGATTTTTACTAAACAGAATTGAGCTTTCACTGAAGAGCAATGATTGAACAGATAGCTGGGATTTGAAAAAGTTCAGAAACTTAGGTCAGGCAGTATGTGAAAAGGAAAAAGCATCTGAAGATGCTGCTGTAACTTTGTCGATTTTCTCGATATGGTGTTGTTAAGAAGGATTTTTTGTAAAGATGAAAATAAATAAAACTCAAATTCTTTGACTTCATGCATGCTCCTGAATTTTCAAACCTATGTGTTTTTCAGAAAATAGTGTTTAAATTTGTTGTGAGGACATCTTGATCTTAATAATATTGTGATAAATAATAGAGTGATGAAGCATTTTCAAAACTGATGAAGGAAATTTTTCACTTGCTTTGACCAGATATGGACAATTTTCACTTGTTATGCCTTTTTTTTTTTTTTTTTTTAATACAGCTAGTACTGTAACTTCTCAGGTGTTGGATGACTTGCACATAATTTTTGACAAGTTCCACTTCACATGTGGCATCACAGTGCAAGTGGTAGCTCTGTTTTGTGTGGATTTAGTCTTGGGAAAAGGCTGTGCCCATTATCCTATCACTATCTCTCAGATAACACTGTCCATCTGATTGCCACAACAATTTGGCTTTGAAACAGAGCACACTAATCACAAAACCTGGCCCTCTTTTCCAAAACATCAGAATGGAGAGGGGACGAGGGAACTGGAAACACATCATAATCAACATCTACTTCAATTTTAAATTAAGAAGGGCAAAAGAAAAGAGAAGACCTCTCTCTGAAACTGTTTATATCACAAACAGCACTGCATCATGCTTCAGAACACCTCACTAACTACAGGGGAAAATATGCCAGATACAGTCTGTTCAGGAGAAGTAACTGGAAAAACCATAGACAAGTGTAAGGTGCTGCGGAATCACACAGAAATTTTAACTTTTCCATAATTTGCTGTAAAGCAATAATAATTTCTTTTACAAGACAAAAATTCAGCAGGACTTCCATGACACTTAACAAATGCTTTTTATCTTAAAAGTTAGATTCCCTGTTCTTGTGCCACTTAGCAGAAAAAAATACCCCAAGACCACTAAATAAACACGTTATCAACACTTTTACATATTAGAACATACAAAACAAAAATCCCTGTTCCTTGTCTGTTTATGATCCTTGTTGGATGTGAATGACTGGATTTTTTTCTTTTACAGTAATTAACTGCATACAGACCAACTAATGCTGTTCTAGAAAGAGCATTCTCAACATAAGCTATGGCTTCAAAAGAATTTGAAATTGAAATTAAAATGAAGGAATTTTCAGCTTGTGTCTCATAGCTTTTTGCAATCTTGTCCATATAGGTTAGAATTTCACCCAGGAAACACCTTTCTATTTCTTTAAAAAGGTAGGAAGACAAATCTGTTGCCTTATCCTGACCATGATGTTCTTTGCATCCCTTCAAGCAACAACCATCCGTAAGAATTTTAGCAAGGAACTCTTCAGCCTCTCTTCAGCGATGTCTCTCCATCCTTTCTCAGTAACAGAGCTTGTGGGTGGTAAAACCAGAGGTAATAATCCATGCACATCTTTCTCATCCTTTATATACCTCCATGCAGCCAGTGACACACACTCACTCAAAAACACACTCACTCAAAATCAAGTTTATTCAAAGCATGTGTTTTGTTTCCTATTACAATTTAATGTTCAGCTTTTGCACTGGTTGAAGATTTCTCTTCATTTAGACAGTCTTAGTCTATCTGCTCTTTCAGTCAACAACAGGTCTAATAACATAATCTTAAATAAATCTTAAATAAAATCTCATCAGTTTCAATGAAAACCAAATTAATGTTCGTTCTTTTCATGCATATCTTTCTAAATATACGTATCTAGAAAATTATATAACATCTAGCTTCCTGAATATGAACTGTGGTCTAACTAAACTAAAATCCTGTTATCAGGGAGCTCCATTCATTATTTGAGATCATTACTCATGGGGAAAAAAAAAAAAAAAAAAGCTTTTAGCCCAGGTCAGTACCTAGAAAGAAGTATCTAAATCACTCTGTCAAAAGCTCTCTTGGAGATTCTTAAGCAAAATTGACAGGTTCTTTAAGTTGTGTCTCTCCCTTCTCACAAACATATTTAGGTAAGGCCCAGAGGACTTTAAAAAGGAGATGAAAAATAATTTGGCCTTTTTGAGGACTACAATACAACAAAAGGCAAAGAGGTTCTGGGAAAATTTCTATACAATATGGTTCTCTTCTTTCAGTTGAATTTTGCAAAATTAATTTTAATATATTCTCTGTTTTACTACAAGCATTTTTTTTGATTTTGCTTTAATTATCTAGGCAGATACTATTCACAATAGTTATTGCAGTGTGGTAACCTTTCGTTTCCTATTTCGTACGTGAAAGACTTTTTCTGAAGGAACAGAGAGAGGGTTTTTTGGTGTGCACTCCTGCTTTGTCATACTGAATTATAGGTTCCTTTAAAGATGATCAAAACAAGAATATGTAAATGAAGTTTAATTCACTGACCTACTTCAGATCTAATTCAACTCGACCTCATCCACTCATGTTTCCTGACCTGCAGTGTTCCCTTCCTCACTTTCTTTTTATCATTAATCTTTACCCCTCCCTAGCTTCTTCCTCTGCATTCATTGATCATTCTCCCTACTATTACAAAGGCATTCTCACTTGATTGTAATTCTTTCTATCCCTCCTCACAACTCCTACTGCTAGTCTCTTGGAAATGGATATGAGTACTAATCTATATCCATTTCCTCACCTCCTTGTCTTCATGTCACTTCCATATTTCTGTTCTATTCTAACTGTCCTTACAAAAGGACATGATAACCTCTTTTGTTGATTCTTCAGGTAGACATGAAATCATCACTTCTATGATACCCCGCTGTCTTTGTACAACAATATATCTTTTTTATTTTTTTCCTCTCTCCTTGTTCTCTTCCTCTTCAGGAAAATCTTTCTTCTTCATTTTACCAGCTGATGTTTCTTAAGTGGAAATTACCATTTCTTCCCTAATGTTCATCCATATCTTTTATGTTGAGAAGTTATTCTATTCCTAGTGCCTTACATTGTCATGAATTAAGTGGCAGAGAGCTTACTGCAGCTGTGCTTTCTGATCAATCACACCTGTGAACCTATCATGCTCCTTACTTGGGCTCAGCACGACCAAATATGAGAAAGTATTTTCTAATTAAATGCCTAACTCTCATTACCTTCCTAAAATTCTTACTGCAGCATGAAAGGCAGCCATTTTTTCAAATTCTCAATGAAACTACTCGCACCACCTAAACATATCCCTCTTTCCTGTCTCCATCACTATTAATTGCTCTATAATCTTACCATAATGAAAGAAAGACAAGCTTGAACAATTATCTGGACATTTCTCCCCAGCCATAATAGCTGAAATACGTCAATATTACTTTGAACTGCTAGATTTTCTCTGTAAAGGAAATATTAAAAATAAAACAAAAAAAGCTTATCATTATAGGGAGAAGAAAAGTTGGAGTAATGTAAATAATAGCACCTACGACACCCTTTGTAGTATTCAAGGGAGTTTGTGTGCGTGTATATGTAAATATATAAGTATGTATGCACATCTAGATGTAATAAGGTTTGAATTAAACATAGAAGTTGAAACTGAAAAGACCATTATTAAAGCATGATTATTCGACAGAAATACACATCATCTTGTATGAGGCACAAGGAGACTAAGACAGTGCATCCTGGAGAAACCATTCCTGTCGTATTTACAAGGCTGCAGGCCTGCTAAGTGTAAAAACTTGCCAAGTCTAACACAGAGGAAAGCTTTATTAAACTCTTGTCATTAAGATGAAACCTAAGGCTCAGATTCATAACCCCCTCACTTGTTGTATGCAATATATCTTTTCTAATACTTTCACATGGATATGTTCTCTCCGTGACTTGATATTAGTTTCAAACTAGAAAGTTGCTACTAATGCAGTCTGCACTTATGAAGGAATCCTTTCCAAACCCAGCAAGTTCCCTACATTCCAGGGGACACAAGGCAATTCAAGAGCCATCCACTAATTTTTTTTACACTTTTTTTTCTACAGAGAATGAAGCATTTGGCAGATAATCCTGAAATCTCTCTTTACACCAGACAAAAGGCAGGTAAAATAAGAAAAGAAGAGCTTCACTGTACAAGTTAGGACCCTAGTTAGTAGGAAAACAGATATGAAAAAAAGAAAATGGAGAGCAAAAACATGTCATATTAGCTGGATTGATTTCCATATGTTATCTGCATTTCATTCAGGTCAGAGCTGACATGAAAAATTTGTAGCTTTTTAGTGCTGAGTCCCATTCCTCAGGTTAGCTATATACTTCCGGTTTTGCCTCTTTAAACAGGAACTAGTTACTTGGGGCAAAGTCCTTCCATATGAATGTCTCTACTCACTAGAAATTTCATCAAAAATAAATAAAAGTGAAACTTTAGGAATTTCCTGTAATCCAGAGTCTCAGTAATTAATGTTGTAAGCCTCCCACTCATCAAAAGCTGCCTGAGACCACATTTCCTTTTAGTACACATTCTTAGACATTCCCTCATGCTGGGTATCCCACAAAGAGTTATGAACTACTTTGTCAGTAGAGAATTCATGTGATACAAATGTGTCCTTTCCCAATAAACAGGCTGGTGGGGTTGAATCAGACTCCCTTCTGAGCTTACATCGATGTACAATTACAAAACTTTCTACTAGACTTACTCATTACACAAATATTTTAGTGGTGAGAAATATGTTAGCGTTCTTTTTAGCTATTTAAAACAAACATTGTGAGTACAAAGAGAAAGGATTTGCTACTTCTCCCTGCCACCTATCAAAGTATCAAAAACCTATGTGAGCCGATACACTTACTAAAAAGTACTTTTGAGTCCCTAGTGCTATACTAAGTCAATAGGCGTTAGTTTTGTATAACACATACATATTAAGGGAAGAATAAACTCTTGAGAAAGACTTAAAATGTTTGGTGCAAATACAAGGGCTGTTGCAAAGAATGGTGCCATGCCTGCAGGAAATCAAAATGATCCCTGTTGACTGCCAAGTGATTAAAAAAAATAAACTGCTGTCTTCCCATCTCCTCCTCCACAGGACATTAATGTCACAATGATATACAGTACCAGTTGCCACTACCCATTGTCCTACCTGCCACTTAAGAGACCAGCCTGAACAAAAGGTTAAGCATGCAACTGAGGTTAAGAGTCATAGTATCTTTTTTATTTTATTTTTTCTTTTAAGATCTCCTTCATGTCCATTATTTGAATATGCTCCTGCACTTTCTGAAGGATGTTCAGTCATTTCTTTCCAGTTAAACAGAAGGGGTGTGAAGCTGACTGTGGTCAGCTGCCTACTCTGCAACAGGATTGGGATTCCAGAGACAAACATTTTTATCATCGCTGTTCACATTTACAGTGATTTAAAGCCTTGCTCATAACCTCAGCAGATGCTACTCTAAGCAGCAGTAAAATCAATGTGATACAGTTAATCCTGATTATCACCCTGACACTCACAATGATTTGTGATTCTGAAGATTACACACACTGTGGAAAATAAATACAATAGGAGGAATCCCACTTACAGGTATTTTCTGTTACTGTAATCTTAGTGTAATCTTACTAGCCTCTTACACCTCTGTGATGAACTGTGGAGACATTCTGAAAAGCATCTTTCAATCAAGTCATAAAGTAATCCTTAAGCATACTTTAGATGCAGTTGTAAGCTATCTTAAAAACATTGCATATACATTGCCTGCTGTTTTAATCCATCAAGCAGAGTAGAGTATTTCAGAATTCAAAATATTGCTATTAAAAAGTATCATCCTTTGTTTCCTGGTAATGTTTAAGCCTTGGGATGTTATAACATATTGTAAGTGGTAAGCCTGAAATATCATTTTCAGGGCACGGTTGTAGAAATTGCAGTTGCCTGTGTGTGACCAAATTTCATTTTAAAATGTGGGGATTTTTACCCACACAGCTTTAATAACCATCTTCTATGTTTTTACTTAATGTTATTCCTATGTTAAGGGCATCTGATTCTGAATGCACCAAGCTTACACAAATATTGTTAAAGCTCGAGTCAGGCAGATGTTTTATAGCGGCAAAAATGGAATGTAAACAACTGTCTAAATACAATCCTATTCATGCTAGTCCTGCTGCTAGAGTAAAAAAGAGGCACAGGACAGTAGGGTAAAAGATGAATAATTTGCATTCTCTTGAGGATTACAGCCTATGTTTTATTTGCCGATATGATGGTCATCATTGTTAACAGTGATTGAACAGACTATGTGTAGCGTATCTATTCATTCCAGAACCAAAAGACACGTTTAAAAGGCATCTCTCAGCTATCTGGAAGATTAAGACAGAACATATGGAGCACCAAAGACCTGACTGGCAAAAGCAGGCACGATCCAACCAGGACAAGCCTAGCTAGAGTTAAGTACTGGTAAAGAGCATAGGATATTTGAGGTTGAAGAATGGTGTCAGAAAGAAATAAAAGAAATAAGGAAGTAGTAGAACATTAGTAGAATAGTAGAGCTATCATTGATTAATTAGCAGTCAGGAAAAATTTGTCTTCCAGGACGTTGTCAGTTATTATACCAAATACAGAGAAGGGATCATTATTATAAGAGGCAGGTGACAGCAAGCTTTATTCCTGCTTTCTTTCTGGTTTCGTTGCTTTTTAATTCCCAGGCCTCATTTTCTTCTTTTAATCTCTTTCTACCCAGACAGCTTCCTAATTGCATCATGGAAGAGCCTCATTCTCCTCTTGTTGGAAGAAATCTCAGTCTACAAGTCATGGCATCTTTCACGTTGTAAAACCCACCAGCAGCAAAACCCACCAGCAGCAAAATCTCATACTGGATAAAAGCAACCTGCCTGGAGAAGAGCTGCAGTCTGAGGCACTGTGCAGCTTCACAGGGATGTAAACTGCCTTTCCCAGCAAACATATCAGGTAAAGAAAATACCCAGTATAAGGCAGATTCTCCTAGAAGCCAACTATAAAACAACCAGACTGAGAAAGCAGGACAATATGATGATGCAATTAACAAAGTTTCTGGCTTTAATTCAAAATGTGTTTGGCATTTTGGTACTAACAATAGAACTTAAAAATGCTCTGAAAATCCAAACAAAATTCTTCAAGATTGTTTTGACAGTGTTTAGCATCAGTAAAATATGACTAACAACCCCCTTTGCTGTTCTCAGAGAAAAAAAAAAAAGTCCTAAAAAATTTCTATTTTGTTTAGATCTCCATCCTCCAAAATCTGACTTCTATGAACTCTGAAAACTGTAGGTTTCCAGACTGTACTGAGTCTCAGGCTGCCATATGTAGTTTTTTGGTAAATGTTCAAATTAGCTTTCTCACTACCCTTGAGGATTTTTACCCATACCAGTTTACCTGTGCTCTTATTTAGGTGCTTCCCTGTTTGCCAAACTCAGTCAAGATTTTATTCTTCTAGTATCACCTCAAGTATTTAATTGCACAGCTGGACTGGAATTTTTTCAATTCTTAAAATTCACTGCATCACGAGTAAAGATTTCTGGGCCTTATCCTAAAAGGCATTATAACGACTTTAGCCTTTTTACAGTCTCTTTATACACAACTTTTCTTTCCATCACTATGTGTACATAGTTGATTTTTCAGCTCCTGGAATGTGTGTTTTAAAAACCAAATGCCCTCATAGCACCGTATTCCCTGAACCCATTCCTGTATAGTAATAGAAGACCACACTGCCAACAGTTGCAACCTACAGCATTAAGTGAGGTTCCACTGAGACTATTAGAAATTTGCATAAAATATTAACTGATTTTACTTCTTAAATGGTAGGTTATTTATAGATCACACAAGTCACAAATTTATTGCCTTCTCAGTACATAGCCTGTTTGTTGAGATTCTGAAAAAATTAAATTTTCTTCATTGGCTGAGTTGTTTCATTATATCAACAAGCCAATGACTTATGTTAAATGCATAAAAATGTATTAAAAAACCTATTAACAGCCATTAATAAAATATTGAAATAGTATCTTAAAAGATTTCTGAATTACAGACAAGAATCTATATTGAGAAATATACTTTAGAGATTCAAACTCTCAGCTCTTCAAGTGTGTGCTACTGAGCATAAACTCATCTGACGTTAACAATCACAAATTAAGGTGACACAAAGCAACGATACTAATGACGAAGACTTTCAAGTTGATAAATTAACTCTACTCACTGTTTCACAAGATCACGGTTTACATCTGGGCAAAACCATTAAGAGTCATAGAAAAGCTGAAGAGAAAGAAGAAAAATAGAGTTGATAGTTACCAGGAGACTAAATTGCTTTCTGGAGTCCAGCCTCACCTGACAAGAAAGAATTATCCCTGTTTATTTATTTTATAGAATGCAATCTCAACAAAATCCTCGTTACTACATCCTGACTGAGTATTCTTTCTTCTATTCAGCCTCCACCTTTGTTAATTCATTATACTGATATATGTTATAGGGCTCATCAGAAACAGTATTCAAGTCAATTTATAACTAGTAATTAATAAGTTAAATACTAAATACGTATATGTATATACACTTAATTCTGAGTAAGGTCCACTTTATCTGTGAGTCTAGGGTCAGAGAATTCCTGCACATTAGTCACCTGATTTGAAAAGGTCTGTTGGACATTTAATCTCAAAAAAAGCGCTCAATACTAAAGGAACAGCTCAGATGATGCAATAAACCAGATATTATTTACTCCTATGTAGTAAATCGGATATTATACACTAATATTATTTCTCTTGCATAAGTGCATATGTACATACATATTTATAAAAAATATGGATGTATATATCTATTTAAAGTGGATATAAAATTGAGAATACCTAAATGACATTAAAAACATCATATGAAATAGCAACTTATCCTGAAACATATGGTTATTACACGAAGTTTTAAAGTTAAGCTTATTCTGAAGCAAAATCCAATTACTTTGTGAGGAATGGACATGTGGAAGTAAGGCAAAAAAATCAACGCTGATTCTGCCCTGAGAATATCTCACAGTAATATAGTCACAGTTTTGGAACTTGCTAGTTGTCTTAGATAAGACATCAATAGCATTTAAAATGAGTTTGCTTTCTTTTTTTTCTTCAACACAGGTTGAAGCTTACATGGTTTGTAGGATGTTGTTGAGACAGCTGCAAACAAGAGTCACCAAAGCTGTGTCATTGCAGATGCAGCAGGAATTCTACTAGTAGCAGACACAGGAGGAGCCACATCACAAAACTCACTCTTCTGAAGTGCTGAAGCTGGGAATGTTTTTTTCAATGCTACAGTGCATAGCCCTGACACTGGCCACTGATGCTGACAGAAATACTATAGAGATAGGGGGCTTGGTATGACAGAGGTGAAATATCGAAGTGTTCGGGAACTTAAGATCCCTTTTTTAAATTAAAAAAGAAAGAAGAAATGGGACATCAGATACTATCACACTCATTTGGAAAAGGTTAGCTTTTAGCCTGCTTAAGTTCCTCTCACACGCTGATAATCAGTGGATTATGCATTGGTGAATGCAATTTCATCGCTATTTAAAAAATATCCTTTCCTGTGAAATTGTATTTTTCCCTGTGCAAGTGTACTCAAAACACGTGTATCTTTGTGCTTCACAACGTTGGAAGCCCTTTGCTGACCAGGCCCTTGGGTGCCATAAGTGTTGGCACCCCCTTGCCCCTGCCGCCATAACATCCGCACACACGCACCGGCGCGATCAGCAACCCAGCGGCAATTATTGTTGTATTTTACTTTACTGTCTCTTTCTCTGAGAACAGCTCTTGGATGGTAGTTTGTGAAGGCATCATACTGAGTTAATGAATGAAACTTAAACTTAAATTACAGACATGCTGCACAGCTGTAGAGAAAAAAACGGCACCTACTGTTCTCCCAGTGCCAGGGCTCAGCAACAGCCAGGGCCTTCCTGGGGCCTGCAGCGCAGGGCCTGGCAGCCAGGCCTGTCCCACCGCCCCGGCCAGGAGCAGGGCAGCCAGGGAGCGGGGCAAGATTGTGGGGACTGAAATGGGGTCCTTGGTTGTGGGTAGGTGAGGGAGCGGGGCCGTGTGCTGGTTTTGGCTGGGATAGAGTTAATTTTCTTCGTAATAGCTAGTGTGGGACTACACGCCGGCACGTAGAGGGAGGCCCATCAGTGCCCTCTGGGCCCTGGCAGTTTATCAATGTGTGGAGAAGCAAGTACCATGCTCCTGAACTTTCTAGGTACTATTTGCCCAGTGGAAAGCTACCTCATTTACAGTTAAAAAAGTTTCCTAAAACACTTCCAGATGTGCACACCTGACCCTAAGTTCAGTTGCCAATACTTAATGCTGTTGTAATCCCATTTCTGTTTCTAGAAATACATCTTTCTTTCCCAGTGATGACAGGAGCTCACCAGATACTTGGTGATTATGCTAAAATACGAAAAGGGGTTTTTTTAACCACAAAGTTTGTGGTTCATAGCTAGTGGCTGGAAAGCTGCCTGGCAGAAAAGGACCTGGGGGTGTTGGTCGACAGCCACCTGAATATGAGCCAGCAGTGTGCCCAGGTGGCCAAGAAGGCCAATAGCATCCTGGCTTGTATCAGGAATAGTGTGGCCAGCAGGACTAGGGAAGTGATCGTGCCCCTGTACTCGGCACTGGTGAGGCTGCACCTCGAACACTGTGTTCAGTTTTGGGCCCCTCACTACAAGAGGGACATTGAGGTGCTGGGGCGTGTGCAGAGAAGGGCAACGAAGCTGGTGAAGGGTCTGGAGCACAAGTCTGATGAGGAACAGCTGAGGGAACTGGGGTTGTTCAGCCTGGAGAAAAGGAGGCTGAGGGGAGACCTTACCACTCTCTACAACTACCGGACAGGAGGTTGTAGAGGGGTGGGTATCGGTCTCTTTTCCCAAGTAACAAGCGATAGGACAAGAGGAAATGACCTCAAGTTGGCCAGGGGAGGTTTGGGTTGGATATTAGGAAAAATTTCTTCACTGAAAGGGTTGTCAAGCACTGGAACAGGCTGCCCAGGCAAGTGGTTGAATCACCATCCCTGGGAGGTATTTAAAAAATGTGTAGATGTGGCACTTCGGGACATGGTTGAGTGGTCAGCTTCGCAGTGTTAGGCTTATGGTTTGACTTGATGATCTTGAGGGTCTTTTCCAACCTAAATGATTCTATGATTCTGTGATTCTACTGTCATTATGTGGTTTTGGGCTTCTAGGAAAAAAGATAATCATATTCCTAATTGAGACAAGTCAATATATGTCAGCTAAGCCTGAAGTTTTAAAATAGAGAAATAATAGAAAAACCTTACTGCTCTTCTTAGCTGGTCAATACTGTGGAAAGTTTGCCATGCTTGGGTAACAGAATAATGGCAGAATCAGAGTCTTGTTATTATATTATAGGCCTTATCTGCAAACAGAAGTAAAAGTATGCTAATCCTTGTCAAGTGCTCAGTCTAGAGGAAGAGGAGCAGAATCCTATGATACCCCTTCTATAGAAGCATAGATTTTTTAGTACCACATAGGCAGTTTGTGTTAAAACAAGGGAATGAACATTTCTTCTCAGTTGAATGCTGATAGTTCTCAGAAATCATTATTTATGAAAGAAATTCTGGACAACCAATTAGAAAAGATGTAGAAAAAGGTTCATTTTGAGCAAGCTCTGACAATTGTGTAAAAGCCACTACTTCTGCTTTAAATAGTGAAGTATAATAATGAGGCTATATTAAGCAGGGAAACACTTGAGGCATTTTACAAATGCTCCTTTTACATAAACTGAAAGAGCTTATCAAGCTTTTTGGTAATTGGTAGCTACTGAAGGGGAAAAAAAAAGAATGCTGATGAAGCAGCTACCATTGATTTAGAAAATCAAAATTAAAGTCTGTTACCTTACCAGTTTCACATTGATTTGTTCTTTTTCACACTCCTTCTCCCTCTCTGACCCAAACACAATTTTACAAAAGTGGAGACCAACCCAAACTAGAATGTTTAAAAGCAGTTTTGATAACAAACATTGCCTCTGACTAGTACGGAGTTGCTTTGCATACTTTCTTCTTCACTGTCAATTCAATCACCAAAATTTTTAGATAACTTTTTAAATTATGCTGACATAGATATAGGTCTTCAACTGGAATCAACTGGCTCAGCTCTGTAGCATTTTGCTCAGTGTCCAATCTTCCAGTATAGCTAACTTCAGAATTTATGCATACTATAATAAGGTAAATAAACTACTTTTTAATGCAGGTCTCTCATATACTTCTTCAGCTACCCTACCTAAGGCTGCATATTTCTTCTTTCATTTGTAAATTTTATTCTGTTGTGTGATGAACCAGCTATACTTCCACCAACTGTTCCATCACTAAGCTCTGGCCCTCTGGGATAAACATGATGGATCCTTCTCTCCCCCTACATAACAGGGGATGAAAGCTGCAAAAAAAATCTCTACAGGACACCCTGACCAATAAGCACAAAATGGAGTAATGTGCAACCTTGAACTGTTTAAGCTAAAAGTGACCTGCAATCAGAACAAGATGTCCCTAAGGAATGGAGTGCAGAAAAGCAGTAACCGGTATTACAGGGTCTTCAGATCTGCAAGGAAAGTGATGGGAAAATAACTGAAGCTGGCCCAGAAAGGCAATAGGTTCATGTCATATGGGACCCACTTCTTGAACAGAGCTATCAAGAACTATATACCTCTGGGAAAGACTGGGTAAGGAAGAACTTTCAGGTGGACTGTCCCCACTAGAAACTACTACTGCTTATTAATTGAAATAAAATATTGAAACTGCCATGTTTTAAAGTGTTTACAACTGCTCCTTTTTTGCCACTTTTAAAATGTTTCTTCATTTAGCCCTACATTAAAATCCAGCATTAAAGTCTGCAAGCACTAAGGCATATCCAGCAGATTCTTGCAAACCATGATACACCTGGTGAGCTGCTAGTATGCCAGATCTCCAGGCTGCATTTCATTGCAGAGCAGGTGGAGATTTATTCAGTGATGACGGAAGGGGCCTCTCTACATGGCTGCAGTTTCTCTTCTTGTGCATGGAGGACAGGAAAGTGTAACTTACTGACCAAACATTGTTAGTTCTTTCTGAGACCTATGCACTCTGGAAAGAGCTCGCAGTACTGTATTATGGTGGAGAGCAGGTGCCTCACTCAGTGTTTTGTAGGGGAGTGTATGCATCAAGTGATGGGTTGCATGGGTTGCATGGACATTTGAAATGCACCTAACCCTTGGAACATGTGGCCCTGTATGTATGAAGAATTGTGTATGCATGGTCCCTAAACAACCTGATCAAAATTGGCACATCTCTGAGCGGTTAGTATGACCAGATGATCTCCAGAGGTCCCTTTCAACCAAAACTATTTTATGATTCTCTCATACAGACATATGCACATACATATTGTCATAAACACAAAAGCTTTGTCTTTCAGAGTTTACAAGGCAATAGATATTGTAACGATGGTCACACTGTAAATAGGGAGATTAGCAGATATGACAGAAGTAGAGATGATGATAGCACATTGAACGATCAAAGATGCAATTTACAGAAATCTTTCCAACTCCCAAATCACATTTGAAAGAGCTAATGTGATTAGAAGGGAAGAGCCTCTAGAATCTGGAAATGCACCATACAGAACTGAAGTCTGTCTTTCTGAGGTGAGACATGAGACAATGTGCGTTAAAGGATAGTAATTCTGTGAATCTCGGGCTCAGTAAAGCTCTAATCCTATAGTTGGTAATATGGAGAAATCCTGCGTTATTGACTGCAAAAACACAGACTGCAAGAATATTAATAAAGGCTATCCGTGTACCTGTTTTCCGTTGTCCCTTGATATAAAAGCTGCAGAGGCACTCATCATGCATGAAAGACTTTCACTCCATTGTGTTTCAGTGTCCAGCATCGATAAAGCTTGGCCAGGCTGACCGTTATGCTGCAGGTATTATAAACTGCCAGACTGGGACTCAAGTGCTGAGTCTTTAAGATAGTCACTCACACTCTTAAAATAGCCTTCTTACAGCATATGGTGCTTCTCAGATTGAAAAAACAGAAATTCTTCTGTAATAATTCTATTAGATATTTCTGTGAATGCAGTATTTTTTGCTTAACTGAAGGGGCCAGGAGAAGAGATGGAGATTAAATAAATTAATCTGAAGCTGAAATCCTACTATGATTCCTATATAGAGCTAAGTATTGGAGTTTTTTGTATGTCCAGCAGATTTCTGCAGCTATAGCTTAAAAGTGAATCTCAGCAGGACAACACTCATCAGTATACAAACAGTGCAGTTGGATCTATTTCAGGGAACACTTTACACAGAGAATAAAGTACATTTTAAAGTAATATTCAAGCATTATAAGACAATCCTCCAGCTATCACTGGTTAACTGTGCAATTTCTATTAATAGTCTTGAGTGGGAAATTTGGCAAATGTTCTTTATTTACTTTAGCATCCTAAGAGGATTTAAAGTAAATCTGAAATTACAAAAATGCTGTCAGCAGAGAAATACACACCAGAGGAGAATTCAGTGATCTGCTTAAAACCTAGTTTAAAATCCTTTTATTGGGCTTTTTTTGCTCCTACTCTGACCAACAAGGATTTGAAATAGAACCATGAAAATAGCATATGGATAAATGTAGGAATTCTAAGCTTACATCAAGGTAGTAGAAATTCCTTTGATCTACCCTCAGGAATTTGGGTTAAAAACAAAGTTTGTTCTTTATTCCACAACCAATTATACTAAAGAAAAGTCAAAGTGTTTGCATACCATTTGCTCCTTTGTTCATCTATCTATTTGCTTACTTTTCCAATTTTTGTTGTTGCTGCTTTTTCTTCAGAAGAATGCAGCTATACTGTTTTCTCTGTGTTACTTTCCATTAATGAAGATACAATGTTTAGGTCAGTTCAGCATTATCATATAAATCTTAGTTTGATTTTTGTGACAGAGTGTAGCTTCTCTTTAAGCAAAATACCAGGAATACCTTCATCCACTGCCAAATGAAATGGAGGTCAGAGCTGTCTCTTTTCACTGAAGCCAAGAAAGGCATAGCAGCTCAAAGATGAAGCACATTTCTTGAAAAGAGCTGAGAGACACACAGCTATAATTCTTTATCTAGACAATGTCAACAAGCCTAAGGATTACGTACAGAGCTAAAGAATCAGAACACTTGATTTGTGGAGAAAGAAAATTTTAAATTACTTCTTTAGAGTTTTAAAACTTTTCGTTTGTTTTTTACCCATAACTGTATGAGAAAATACTCTGCTACAAAATACAGCAATAAAAAAAGGATTGGCTTTCCTGGTATTAAAGGAAATGTTACAATGATGACTGTCATTTATGTATTTTCTGATTAACTCTTATTTGCATCTACTTCAGACAATACAGAAAATATGTTGTACAAAGTAGCAATGAAGACTAATTTGACCAATATTACTTAAGAGAACAGCTCATGTTTGCTCTAAAAATTACCTGCATTTTAGGTAGTCATCCAAACTAAACATGAATTTTATTTGCTAAGAATGGGCAAAAAAAAAGCAACGGGTAAAAATAGGTAAAGACATGGATAGATGTCCTGTCCTCAGGTCAAACCAGGTAATTTCGGTTCAGTTCAACTGTCTTGACCAGACAGTTAAACAAAAACACCTTATTGTCTCTGGAAAAGATTAGGGAATATTCACATTTTTCATTTCCCTGCTACAGGAAGATGGCAGGATCCTAAATCATCATAGCATTCCGCACCCTCTGTGGTTAAAAGCTTTTCTGAAGACAATGCTGAGCTGCAAAGTCTACATGCAACTTTCAGACATCTGGTAAGACCAGACCTAGTGTTTTGGGTCAGGTCCATATCCATGGAGGAGAGTTTAAATTTCTGTTTTGCCTAGCGGCCAGTGCATTAAATGGAGTAAATGTCTTCTAGAATTATTAGCTAAAGGAGTAGCTCGTGATTTATGTGCTCAGGTTAATGAATCATCTATATCTGGAAAAGAGCCTGATCAAGTAGTTATATCTTTGTCTACTGTTCATTTGAGCAAGTATTGGGAAATATAACCTGCCATCAACATGTGCTTCTTAATCAAAATTACGTGTAACTTTGTTCAAACACTGTTTAATTGCTATCACTGAAAATCCATATTGCACAGATTCATCTACACCTTGAAAAATGTTAGGGCATCAAAGAAAAAAGAAAAATATTCTTCCTGAAAAATATAGGAGGACAGGCTGTCATAGCTTTGGTAATACAGCAAGCATATCAGTGTTTGATTCAATCTGAACTGATTCTATTTTAGGATTGATAAGGTCATTTTGTATGTGGTCTTGAAATTTTGATTTTGAAACAAAAAAGCATCTTAGGCAGTCTGTTATCCATATTGGGCCAGAGTGTTGGTAAGGATATTAGGTTAGGAAGCAGAGGCACATCTATATGCTATTAGATGGGAATTATTATTTGGAAACAAAACTCTTGAGAATACTGACTTCTGAGCAGCTGAGAGTCTACAAAAAGATGAAAAAAATAAGGAAATAAGGTAGCTGTCTGCTGGGAAACAATAAAGAAGTTTCTTAGGGAAAGAAAACTGCCTGGAGACAGCTGTGTCTCAAGTTATTTTTACTTTAACCTTCAGGAAAGAGAGCTTGGCCTTGATTCTGTCTGACCCTAAGGAAAGTAAAAATACAAAGATTTATTTTGTGTTAACCTTGAGACAAGGAGGTTTGGAAAATCTTTTTTGCTGACTTTGAAGGCAAAAAATCTTAAAGAAGGGATTGTTTGACATCAGAGAAGAGAACAGAGCTATGGGAGTAGGTTTATTTGAAGTTCTGAATAGACTGTTAAATTTCCCTCTGAGGCTACAAAATAAAATTTTGTTTTAATGTTGTTTTCTCCATTTGCTTTAGTTCTCTTCGGTTGGCAGACCATCTGTTCTCAATGTCTGTATCCTTTACACTATGGATTTGTATGCTAAGAACTTCTTTCTTCACACAGTGTCTGCTGCAATTTCATGTTTACTATTTGTACAAAACTGATATTCTACCAACAAAGAGAAATTAAAAAAATAGCTGGTAATTCTACACATACACAATTACAAATTACCTTTTTTGATGAGTAATCCATTTTTCCATTTCTTCATACTGTTTTCACATCGTCTGTTGTATAACGATTTAATAGAAGACTGTATTCACACAAAGTGTCCAAAAAACGCACATACTGCACAGAGAAAGAAGTGTCAGCATGGATATATGCAATATGCATTTACATGTATTTACTGTGTAAATTAAACACAGTATGTCAAAGCATATATAAAAAACTGTATTTGCTTAGAAAAAGAGAATGGTTCTAGTAAGGTGTATCAACCAGACAATGTCATAGCCTTCTGTCTCCACAGGTTGTTCTGTTAAAAGTGTAGCTTAAAAAAAGGAGGTGGGATGGAGTGAAGAAAATTTTAAGGAAGGCCAAGCAAGAGCAAATCAGCTGTACGCATACCTCATTAAGCACTCAGAGCTAAGTGTTTATATCAGGCTAATAACAGTACACTGTAGAGGAAGTATATGAAAAAAACCACACAAATCAAAATCTCTTAAACATCCATGTAGGCATCCTGCTCAACTAATTCTCCACTTTAATCTTCCTTGGCAATCAACTGGCAGAATCATTATCTGTCTTATCTTTTAGGGGTTGGGTGAACTTGTCTTGCTAATTTTGAACCCATTCAAACATCAGGGGTTCAAAATACAAACCTACAGACTCCTGTTTTAAAAAAATAATGAGGCCGATGTTCAGCTAGGAGAAAAGTATTCCTTTGTTCATGTTCTGTGAGCTATCTCTAGCTAAATAAAATGCCTTCAGAACCTATAGAGCAGAAAAGTGCTATGTCGAAAATAAAAAGAAAACAGGCTTTCCTGGAAAACTGTTATTTTTCAGCATGTAATGGATAGAGCTAAAGCAATAAAATTTGTGAGGAACATCTCTTTAAGTGAGTTAAATAAAAATGAAGAAAAGCAGTCTGTTCAATAATGTCACCAACCAATAATAACATAGTGGCACATTTAAATGATTCAGACTAATACACACAGCAAACTTTGTGTCGTGGTTTAACCCCAGGCAGCAGTGAAGCCCCACACAGCTGCTCACTCACTCCCCCGCAGTGGGAAGGGGGAGAGAATCAGAAGGGTAAAAGTCAGAAGACTCGTGGGTTGAGATAAAGACAGTTTAATAGGTAAAGCAAAAGCCGTGCATGCAAGCAAAGCAAAACAAGGAACTAATTCACTGCTTCCCATCGGCAGGCAGGTGTTCAGCCATCTCCAGGAAAGCACGGCTCCATCGCGCGTAACAGTTACTTGGGAAGACAAACGGCGTCACTCCAAACATCCCCCACTTCCTCCTTCTTCCCCCAGCTTTATGTGCTGAGCATGACGTCATATGGTATGGGATACCCCTTTGGTCAGGGTCATACCCCTGTCCCAACTTCTTGTGCACCCCCAGCCTACTCTCTGGCAGGGAGGTGTGAGTAGCAGAAAAGGCCTTGACTCTGTGTAAGCACTGCTCAGCAATGACGAAAACATCTCTGTATTATCAACACTGTTTTCAGCACAAATCCAAAGCATAGCCCCATACTAGCTACTATGAAGAAAATTAACTCTATCTCAGACAGAACCAGCACACTTTGCTGCTCAGAAGGGATTTGTGAGGAATCCTCAAAGTCTGACCATGATTTTTAAAAGTGTCTGCATTTGAAACAAACTGAAGATCAAAACAATCATGAATGCCTGTGAGGAGTGACCGCATTTGGTCTCTTAACCCTAACTACACAGAACTTACAGTTAAAACAAAAAATTATTCAGATAGGATATTGAAATAATCTTCATGCCTTCACTGGTAGGAAATAATGTTGCTACATAGGAGCACCACTGTAGCAAAGATTTTATAGAAGGCGATCCTAATTTTCTTTAAACAAAACTGACACCATCAGCATTTTCTTGCCCACATGTTCAAGACCATGCTTGTACCCAGCTCTCCAGGTCTGCATAAGTCTCCTCCCAAAGACACAGAGGACAAGGAATGCTCTCTGTCGAGTCCTCCGATGTCTTCTCTGTTCTTCTCAGGTTGTTGACCATGTGCTCGTTTTGCATATGCTTTTTTGGTGCTTTTTAGGAGCTGACAGTGATTTGTCCCTTTATCTTGGCCCATCTCTGTGAGTAATCAGGACTTACTTGAAGTCTTTTATCTCCTGAGCTGGGTGCCCTGCGAAGCTGCACATAGAAGTTCTGGGATCACAATGATCTGCTAATCTAGGTGCCGTGAACCCATGACAGTCTTACAGTCCTGCTGTGTGTTCTTTCTGGGCTTGCACGCCAGACATTCCAATCCATACTCCATTCATACCAATCTCAATGTTTCTATTAAAATTCTGTACATTATCTTAGAGTCTAACTACCACTCTCTCCTAAATATTGCCCCATTAGAGCACACTTACTCTGTGGAAATAGCAAGGTAAAACAGAGTCTTGCCATGCACTATTCAGACACTGTAAAATACCTAATACATCCACCAAAGAATGTATAATGTATACACACAGTGTTCTAACTTTTGAGCAGCCAAAATGGGAGATGTTAATGTCTCCCCACTATGACCACAGAGTATCAAGATCTGCCCTCTGCTGTATCCTTTTGATATGCTGAAAATGTAATCAAATTAGTGGGAATCACCTCTTCTCTTATTTGTCAGGGTATTCAAAGTTCTGCAGACCACTAATGATTTGCGTGAGGAGAAGCAATCACATTAGAGAGGACCCTGTAGAATCATCAATATGCTGGCCGTGAGCAGCTCTTTAAGATCACCTATAACAATCAGATCCTTCCTATTCACTTCTGTTGATAGAAAATTTCCATGGAAAAACATCCTCTTAATGTTTGTCGTGGTTTAGCCCCAGCCTGCAACTAAGCACCACGCAGCCGCTCGCTCACTTCCCCCTGGTGGGATGGGGAAGAGAATCGGAAAAGCAAAAGTAAGAAAACTCGAGGGTTGAGATAAAAACAGTTTAATAGGTAAAGCAAAAGCCGCACACGCAAGCAAAGCAAAGCAAGGAATTCATTCACCACTTCGCATGGGCAGGCAGGTGTTCAGCCATCTCCAGGAAAGCACGGCTCCATCACGCGTAATGGTTACGTGGGAAGACAAACGCCATCACTCCAAATGTCCCCCCTTCCTTCTTCTTCCCCAGCTTTATATACTGAGCATGACGTCATGTGGTATGGAATAGCCCTTTGGTCAGTTTGGATCAACTCTCCTGGCTGTGTCCCCTCCCAACTTCTCCTGCACCTGGCAGAGCACGGGAAGCTGAAAAGTCCTTGATCAGTGCAGCAACAACTAAAACATCTCTGTATTATCAACACTGTTCTCAGCACAAATCCAAAACACAGCCCCATACCAGCCACTGTAAAGAAAATTAACTCTATCTCAGCTGAAACCAGGACAATGTTCTCATATTTTATGAATGTCAGCTTCATAAAAGTGACATGAAGATAAGAACAACTCTGGCTGTTACATGCAGTCATTTGTCATTGTGGAAGAATACAGGAAAAATAAAGCACAGCAAGAATGTGGTGTGCAAAAATGGTAGGGATTGTAGTTCTCTATGTAGTCAAAGAAAAATTGCACTGTTTTGAAATAGACTAGACTAGACTAGACTAGACTAGAATAGATAATATTTTCAGTTGGAAGGGACCTACAATGGTCACCTAGTCTAACTGCCTGACCACTTTGTGTCTGACCAAAAGTTAAAGCACACTTTTGAGGGCATTGTGCAAATACCTTTTAAACACTGACAGGCATAAGGCACTAACCACCTCTCTAGGAAGCCTGTTGCAGTGTTTGACCACCGTCTCGGTAAGGAAATGTTTCCTGATATCTAGTCTAAACCTCTTCTGATGCAGCTTTGAACCATTCCCCCGTGTCCTGTCACTGGATACCAGGGAGAAGAGATCAGCACCTCCCTCTGCTCTTCCCCTCCTCAGAAAGCTGTACGGAGCAATGAGGTGGCTCAGCCTCCTCAGCTCAGCCTCTTTCTCTCCAAACTAGACAAGCCCAGAGTCCTCAGCCCCTCCTCACAGGACATGCCTTCCAGCCCTTTCACCGGCTTTGTTGCCCTCCTCTGGACACATTCAAGTATCTTAACATCCTTCTTTAATTGTCGGGCCCAGAACTGCATACCTCTCGAGGTGAGACCACACCAATGCTAAATACAGTGGGATAATCATCTCTTTTGACCAGCTGGTTATGCTGTGTTTAATGCACCCCAGGATGCGGTTTGCCCTCTTGGATATCAGGGCACACTGCTGACTCACATTGAGCCTGCTGTCAGGCAGCACCCCCAGATCCCTTTCTGCAGGGATCCCTCTCCAGCCACTCCTCTCCCAGTTTATATTTCTGTCCGGTGTTACTCCATCCCAGGTGCAGAATCTGGCATTTGTTATTGTTAAATTCCATGCCATTGGTTATTGCCCAATGCTCCAGTCTATCTGATCCCTCTTCAAGGCCTCTTGACTCTCAAGAGCATCAACATAATCTCCAAGTTTAACATTGTCAGCAAACTTACTAAGGGTGCATTCAACTCCTGCATCCAGATCATTGATAAGGATATTGAACCAAACTGGCCCTAGAATTGAGCCCTGAGGAACACTACTAGTCACTGGCTGCCAGCCAGATGTAGCCCCATCACGACAACCCCTGGAGCCCTGCCATTCAGCCAGTTCCTCACACAGCACAACATGTACCTGCTCATCTCACAGTTGGACAACTTGTCTGGAAGGATGCTGTGAGAGACAGTAACAAAAGCCTTACTAAAATCCTGAAAGACTACATCCACCCCTTTCCCTTCACCCACTAGGCGGGTGGCCTTATCATAGAAGGATATCAAATTAGTCAGGCAGTGTTTTCCATTTGTGAACCCATGCTGACTGTTCCTGAAGATTGGATTGTACTTTAAATGCCTTTCAGTAACACCCAGTACGATCTTCTCCATAATTTTTCCAGGTACTGAGGTTAGCCTAAGAGGTCTGTAGTTTCTGGGGTCTTCCCTCATGCCCTTCTTGTAAATTGGAATAACATTGGCTAGCTTCCAGTCAGTGGGCACCTCCCCAGACTCCCAAGACCTTTGGTAGAGGATTGAGAGGGGTCCTGCTGTAACGTCCGCTAACTCCTTTAGTACTCTGGGATGAATCCTCTGCTAATTCTTTTTGTACTCTGAGATGAATCCCACCAGGCCCCATGGATTTATGAACATTTAACTGATATAACTGGTCCCTTACAATTTCAGTGTCCACAAATGGAAAATCACTGCTCCTGCAGTTGTGGTCCTCTAACTCAGGGGACCAGGCAGCCCAAGGTCTATCAGTATTATTAAAGACTGGGACCAAAAAAGCATTAAATGCCTTCACTTTTACTGCATCCCTATTTGCCAAGTGATCATCTTCATCAAGTATCAGTCCAATGTTTTCCTTGGACGTCCTTTTGGTATTAACGTACTTTATAAATCCTTTCTTGTTGTCTGGCACAACACTGGCCAATTTCCACTCTAGTTGAGCTTGGGCCTTTTGTGTCTTCTCCCTGAATATATGAACAAGGGCTCTGTTATCTTCCTGAGAACCTGACCTCGCTTCCAGAGATCATACAATCTCTTTTTCCTCCTGAGTTCCAAGAGGAGTTCACTGGTCTTCTGCCCTACGTGCTTGACTTGCTACACAATGGGATTGCCTGCTCTTGTGCTTTTAAACAGTGGTTCTTCAAAACTGCCCAGCGCTCATTGGTCCCTAAGCCCTCAAAAGCAGATTCCCAGGGGACACTGCTAAGTACCTGAGTAGCTTAAAGTTTGCTCTGTTGAAATCCAGTGTAGCAACTCTGCTGACCTTTTTATATTTACACCAAAAATTTTAAACTCAACCATTTCGTGATCGCTGTGGCCAAGACAACCACCTACCATCACATCTCCCACAATTCCTTCTCTATTGACAAATAACAAGTCTAGGAGGGCACCTTTCCTAGTTGGCTCACTGAGTACTTGTGACAGGAAATTATCTTCAACATACTTTGGGAATTTCCCAGACTTGCTTGTCACAGCAGTATGGTATTTGTTGCGTTAAGAGTTACTGGTGCATAGGAGTCTGAGGAGTGGTTGAGGAGGGGTTGAGGCGGGGGGGAACCCTCCCGTTGAGTCACGAGGTTCAGACAGGATCCCCTTGCTTTCTAAACTCCTTCTCAGAGAGGAGTCTAGGTGCGGCTAAGTCCAGTCTTAGTCTCAGACTTGGTTCTAAGGATTGTATATGCAGCCATTCATCAGAGTTAAGGCGACAGCGTTAATTTAAACCCACTGCACCCCCAGTGTAGTCATGTTGCATGAACTATCATGGCCACACTTAAAGAGCCTGGTCGTGTTCAATAACTACCACGGCTAGATTAATAAAGAGTGCAGTTTATTAGAGCAACAGATACACAGATTCTTTGGATTACCAGTGGTAAATTTACTGTCTGCAAAGCACATGCAAATACCAAGAGTATGAGTGACACTGCTGGCTATAAATGCGTTAAAGATTATAAAGCAACTCTAGAGAGATTTCTAAGTTTCCTGGGGAGGCACTTGGTATAACCAAGTGTTCGAATCTTACCCAAAGGCATCCCAATGAGGAGGAAGAGAGGTTCAGCCCGTCGACTGATCCTAGAGGTCAGAGTGGTATGCAATGGTGTCTTCCCTAACATTCTCTTTCTCTTAAGCCATTTTATACTATCTTTCACCTTTCGGGTGGAGCTTGAGTGACTCTAGTCATACATCTTTGTTTAGGATTGGTGTAAAGTTTTCTTGCTTTGCTTTTAAAAGTATAGGCTAGGAAAAATTCAAAGCGCAAGCTCAGTGAGGGGTGGTCGCACCTTGGAGGTGGGTAGATTTTGGGATGGAGGTGTGTTTTGGTATTATAATGATGTTATAATGAGAAAAGTTCATCAAAGGACAGCATTTTGTCAGAAAAATGACAGACTGTTGGCCCAGGATAGCAAACGTGCAGCTTACTGGTCACACACAATACCTTTGAGTTCCCATTTAATTGCAGAGCCTGGCTGTGATGTCCCCACACCGCTCCACCCTCCGAACAGTACCTTCTTAGAGTCAGTACACCAAGCTCCCCTGGCGTCACTGACATCTAAGGTTACAGGCCTAGGGAACTTCCATGGAATGGCCTTGCATGTCAGCCACATTCCACCCGGGAATCTTCTTCAATGCTGTACCTTACCTAAAAGTGTGAATATAAGTTTAATTTCTAAGTCACCTCCAGCAATTATCCCACAGTATTCCCAGTTGATGTCTGGGAATTTGAAATCTCCCATAAGGACAAGGGCTACCAATCCAGAGATTTCTCCTAAATGCCTATAGAATAACTTATCAGTGCTAACATCCTGGCTAGGCGATCGGCAGTAGACAGCCACAGTGACATCTCCTTTGTTTCCCATCCCTCTAATCTTCACCCAGAGGCTCTCAACCACTTATTCCCTAATTGTAAGGACTGTACAGTCAAACGTCTCCCTTACATACCATGCAATTCCTCCACCTTGCCTGCCCTGCCTATCCCTCCTGAACAGCCTATAGCCCTCCATCCAACACTCCAGTCATGGGACTCATTCCACCAAGTCTCACTAATACCAATGACATCATAGCTCTGGGAAATGACCAACGCTTCCAGTTCACCTTATTTGTTTCTCATACTACATGCATTGTTGTACAGGCATTTCAGATGTGCTCCTAAACCTTCAGTGCTCCCTAGAGCAGCATAAATGCTTCCATTAGTATTGCTACCCTCAGGTGGTGCCATGCTAGCCCTTGGCTTACCTTCAGTGGTCCTGATGGTATACCCTTCCCCCATTGATCCTAGTTTAAAGCCCTCTCAAGCAATCCTGCCAGCTTATGAGCAAAGAACTGTTTCCTCCATCAGAAACGGTGGATCCTGTCAAGCCCCAGCATACCTTGTGTCTCAAAGGCTCTTCCATGATTATAAAAACAATTTCTGCATGATGAGGTAAATACCACACTCTTAAGTTCACTAAAAATTAAATAAATTATAATATCTGAGAGACATTAGGAACCTCTGAAAAACATACAGTTCCAAGTTATTCATCAGTATGTTACCCTGGGTCCTGGTGCCCTTAGCTGTTACACCCTCCTTCCACCATCTCAAAGCCTCATTGCTGGAGACCTGGCTCCTTAGCTCTACTGGCACTCATAGTCATTGCACAATATATCTGGTTGACAGCTTTCATTTTCAATCTTACTTGCGTTCAAACCAATCAGAACACATAAATGAATCTCAAAGCTACATAGCCATGTAAAGATAAAGCCACAGCTTTCAAAGAGCTAAAATACTCTTTTTTAAATGAGGTATTTAAGCGGTGAACTGGCAACATCTGCCCTCTTTGCACCTTCCTTTTTCTCTGCTGATAGAGTTGATCCATTCTCATCTACCTTGTTAACATGATCTTTGTGAGAAAAACTGATGTTTAACTGCTGGTTAAAATGATTTTTTTACAAACATTAAAGAAATTAACAACAACTATTCAGCTTATTATTATTCCTCCACCTGCAGCAACTAGTTTGGGTTTTTTATCATTTAAGCTATTATTACACACTATTAATTTTATGTCTTCATAGGGAGCTTAGACGATTTACTTGGTTTACTTAAGGGTAAGAGAAATAGGAATTAATATTTGGTATATGTTGTTGTTGTCATCAAAACTTTAAAGCTATCAGGCTAAATTAATAAGCAGCAATACCGTTGTTTGAGCATGTCGTGGGGTCGATTGTCATTTTGCACATGCTACATCAATGTAAAGTTGAAGTAGACCCACAGATTGAGATATTACTTATTCCAGGCATACACAACCTCTTTGGGTTCCAAGTCAGGTTATTTAGATAGCCTAAGAAGTCATACATTAATACTCAGTAAAATAAATTAATTACTTCAGTTGAAATAATTGCAAAGAAATTATGTAATCTAGTCAATCCAGATATATATTATCAAATTTATAGAGTAGTATAAAGAAAGAAATCAGGAATCACAGTATAGCTCAGTACTTTTTAGCTGTTCCCTGAAGTAAAGAAATGTATTCATTAACACAGATTTCAAGGGAGGTAAAATACTTAAAAGGGTAGGCGGAAGAGAATTTTTTATTCTGGTTATCACAATTAAGGGGAAACTACTGAGTTCTAATGCCAGAAGTATAAAAGATTTAAGAAAATACAAAAACAACTTCAGTAAGACCCTCATTCTGCAAATCATATACTTCTCTTCTGGTACATAAATTTTCCACTTTATGTACAGATTTTATAGGTTTCCATAATCTCTGGTATTCCAGGCAATTAGATGCATTCTTAAGACTGTATATTCTTAAAACTGTACTCCTACAGAGAGCTGTTTGACTCCAGATCTGTTCTGAATTTACAGCAATACCTCTGTCTTCAAAGCAGTGGCTACCCACTTTAGCGCTATCCAAGTGATGCGGAAGAATCCTAGGTAAAATACTATGCTGGACGAATCAGATAAATCCCTAAAATCAAGGCAGAAGGAATATAACATACCTCACATCACACAGTAGTACATTCAGACTTCTGTATGCTTTACACAAGTCAAATCATATAATAATACAACAACATTAAAATCAAAGACGTACATGGTAGGAAAGGCTAGAATTAAGATCACAGTGAAACATGAGAAACAAAAAAGGGACATCAAATAGTCTTGAAAACCATCCTAATGAACAAAAATGAGTAGGTGTCAGAGTCTACTGGTGCCAGGAGATACTACTGGAGTGTAGTGAAGGAAAAAGTAGCAAGAAAACGTATGTCAAAACAGCAGAAGCAGTGTGTTGAAGACAACTCGAGAGAAGAATTGCCTTCTGACAATGATATATATAGTTGCAAATAAACTTTGATGTGTAATGAAAGTTAATGGTGGACACACAAAGGTTACAAAGAAATGAAGATATACTGGTTGTAGTAGAGGTAGAATCTGGTATGTAATAAAATATAATCATGAGCACGCTAGGAAGTGAATGAAATGACTGAAAGAATGTTCTTCTTGCAGGTTCAGCATTACTAAGTGAATTTGATAGATAACAGGTACAATGTTCAATTATAGGTTTTTTGCATAACATTAAAATAATATTGAAATGTTACAGGTATTTTTACTAACCCTTACTTGGAAGTAGAAAACACAGCATGGGAAGTTAAGGTGTAGAAACTATTGTTCCCATTATTATGCGCACATTTTTGGGCAGAAGCCTACGTAGAAAGCACATTCGTTGCTAAAATAAATATAAGTAGATTGACCCTGAGTGACATCCAATAGAATATTGCTAACACACATAGTGTTTCATCTACACCACAGAGAATGTCTATCATAAGTAAAAGCTTTACAAAGTAGTTAGCTAATGTAGCTTTTCCAAGAGTGATTAGTTCTCAAGAGATTCTATTGAATCAATTGGAAAGTGTTTAGGACTCAATGGCTAAAAACACAAAAACAGAAAAAAAGGGATACTTCTTCAGTTAGGTAATTGTGGATACAGTAATCTTATTTTAACTACCACTACTGAAAATTTTCACCCTTTTGAATTACTGCCTACATTAGTATCAGAAGTTGAATTCATGCTCTGTCCCAGAGAAAATAATTGATAGATGGCCAAGACATCATCAGATATTCCATGATCATTATCATTAAAGCAAAGGATTGGCAAATATTTGGTTCTTAAGCTAGTAAACTTTCATGATAGATTGTCAAGGTTGATTTTTATCCTGTTTCAAGTAGCTGATATTCACATGTACCCCTCCCTTTTACTTTTTTCAGCATTTTACATTCAGCACGCTTGCTGATAGGATTTTGTTTGTCTCATTTTTGCAACACTTAAAGATGTTTGCTTTCATTGCAAAGCATGTTGCAGATCTTCAGTTCAAGAAAAAGAACACTTGCACATCGGTGATTCTGACTGATACGCTTTCAATTTAGCTTTTCAATACATTTAAAAGAATGCTTCAATTGTTGTGTGGTTGGATAGTTGCATGTTACACCCTCCATTTCTATGCAAAACTATGCTGAAGAAGCAGTGAGGTTGGCAGACTGATAAGCAACCTTGAATGTACAGGATGAACCTTTTTCTTCCTGCTGAAACTCACATCAAAAGAAATGTATATTCTATATCTTGTCTGGTACTCAATAAGATTGTGAAGCTCACATTTTAGCTATCCAGAAAGTGACAATTAGATGTTACCTGTGACTGAACTGTTGTACTTTTTCCTGAGATTGCAACATTATTCAACAGAAGATTCAGATAAAGGGTTTTGCCAAAACAGAGAAGAAATTTTCAGCATTTGCTCTTAGAGTGTAAAATAGAAATCAAAAGGAAGGCTGTGTCAGAGGGTTTTTTTGGAGGACAATACTGAATGCAAAAGGGAAAGAGACAGGACCACTTGATAGAGAAACTTTGCCAGACCTTGAGCAGTCCTGAAAGACCAGGGGATGCATCCATTCCGTGGTGTATTGCTGTGCAGACAGGACCAAGGATTACATGGAGGCATCATGGTTGCTATAGTGATTGAATGAGGAGTCGTTATTCTAGTAGTAAAAGGTAAGGAATGGAAGTAGTATATTTTCTAATAATACAGACACCTCTCTTCCTATTTTAGTATTGTGACCTGGTTGCTGTTCAACATTGTTTTGTGTGGAGAATATAAGTGGGAATTGTGTCATTGACTTCAGGGGGCCATATTCTCTCTTTGCAGAGAGACCTCATTTCTCCCGACGTAGCCTGCAAGCTTTCCAATGAGTTTCACTGCTTTAAACTCAGACTAGCCAAAAACTCTGCCAGGAACTTCAGCTTACCCAACAATTGTTGAACTATGCTTTGTTACTTGCCTGCAATGATTTCTGTTGTATGCTCAGATAGGCAGTTCAATGTTTTTGAACTTTTTTCATTGCCTTGAAATTTGCATGTTCAGAGCCCATGTTGATGTTGTGTTCAAGGTTCCTATGGAAATAAAACACCAAACATTTTTCCTTGGTTTGTAAACATTCCTGTGATTCACAATTAGGCCTTGTGTTGTCAATGTGTCTGCTTCCCTTTCTACTGTGTACATCCTCGGATTTAATTGGCCTTCATCATTAGTCTCAACAGTCCCCAATGTGATTAGAAGGTTATTAAGATTTCCTACCCTGTTACACTCAGAAAAAAAATAAGACTTTCCTTGCTCTTATACTGTCTTTTCTCCATTTGCAAATTTCCTGTTCTTCCTATCAAGGAGATTCTTTAGCCTCCATATAGTTTGGTTGTCAGTTTGTGTTTTTTCACCCTTTCTTTCTTTATCACACTTGTAGAAATTATGCCTGACTTGTTGGTGTTGTGTGGGAGCTGGATTTCTTGATCAGCTGCTTTATTTTTGTCCTACTGCTCAGTTTTTCAGAAAAGCTCACTGTTGGAGGAGATATTTTTCTCTGTCCTCTGTGTTTTTCATGTTTTCCAACCTCTGCTCACAGTCATTATTATAGCTTTGCTTGATGAAGAAGAGTTTTGTTTACTTTCTTCCTTTTTCTTCATTTTCTTTTCTGGTGGAATCCAGTCAGGGCTGGTACTGTAGTTGGTAACAGCTTCTAAGTCAGGATGCCAGAGGCATACAGAAGCATGTATATTACAAAAATAAAACAGTTTTCTAAAAAATTTCTCAAAATTGACAAAAAGAAATCAGTACCATTTCCACATGTAGCAGTTGCCATAAAGTTCACTCCTAAATAACCTTCTACCATTTGAGAAAAGGGATGTCTTAACTGGAAAATATGGATAAAAACAGAGAAACAAGACTTGCAACAGTTTCCACACTAGTATGCCAGTTTTTCCTCATAACTGACCGATGGGTGCTAATCCAGTAATAATCCTTTACACATACATAGTGTTTTTTCTTTGAGGAGTTCAAAGCATTTTTAAAGCTTCAGCAAAATCAAAGAACAACCCTGTGGAATAAGTTAATACCATTTTGTTCCATATTAGAAATTACTTTTACTTCCAAATCCTTAACAAAACAATTCTGAGAAGAATTGTTTTGTCCTAATTCCTTTACCAAAATAGTAAACTCAGTTTCTAGGGGTTTCATTGAACTTATTTTCACTGTGATTTCCCCTAGAGGTGTCCTGGGACAGGTATTTCTCTTAACTGCTATCTCACTATCCTATTCAAACAATCCTTGGATGTAAACTTAGATAAATGTTCCTATTCTCTAGAAGTCGCAGTGGCTCTATATGTCAAATAAATTCCTGTCTGACTAGAGTCAACTTCAGACAGTGGTAAAAAAAAAAAAAAATCAAACCCTTTATTGGAAAAAATAGGCTCAAAATCTTCACTTATATCCCTAGAATGCCAATAACTTGAGTTGGTTTGCATGGTTGTTTATCAATTTAACATTTCCCTCATAGATTTCAGATTCTTAAAAACAAGCACAGGATTACTCAACATGTTGAAGCACAGATAAATTTTTTCATAGTAAACCCAAGTAGCTTGTCATACCGCAGTTGTCTTATCTGATTGAAAGATATCACTTATATACAAATTTCGCCACTGGTTTTATAAAATAGTGAACTCAAATTAATTTATATTGATTGATTAAGCACTAAACATATCATCCATAATTTACAACCTACTCCTTTATCTGTTATTTCTCTTTATTCCAACCTAAACTAAATTCATATTTGTTTGCAGCCATGCCAAAATCTCACCTAGTAAAATATCTGTTCTCTTCTGTCTGACCTCCACTTGTCACAGTAGAACACTGGTTATGATCATATGACAAGAATGCATTTTCTATGGCAAAGCTCTCTGGTACACGGATTGTTTATTTCTACACTGATTGTTTATTTCTGCGTATTTATAAAGAATAGAGCTTGACTGTCTTCTGGATGTTATTGCTGGAAAATATGTACATAATGATTATAATACCAATGAAAAAATTAAGGTCATCAATTTTCTATCATTCACACTTTCTCGTAGTTTAAAAATGGAATAATGACAATCACTTTCTGCTAGACAGATATCTTGTGTTTTTCCTTGCCATACTTCTCTGCTGACCTAAGAATTTTTAAATGGCTCTCAGTTTTTAAATTATAGAGTTGAGGATGGATGTCTACATTTATTCGTTACTGAAAAGCTCACATTTGTTTCCAAATTTCTCATACACTTTGTGAATATTATCTGTCTGTACCACTGCACAGACATTTCCCCACTTGGCTGAAATTCAGTAAATTTTCTCCTTAAGATGTACTGGACATCTAAAAAATATTTTCTGCCCAAGGCCTTGTGAATCCAAACACTGTTGTTCCTGATTGAAGAATGAATGATAGGTGGATAGTACCAGTTATTCAGTCACTGGAGAATCAGCTCTTTCTTGTCCTATTTGATATTTACATGCACACTCGCCAGATGACATGAATAAAAAGTAAGTATTAAACTTGTAATTCATAGGCCTACTTACCCTTAACATACCTGAAAATGTGAGGCAGTAGAATCATAGAATTGGAGAAAATACAATGGAAGCATCCAGAAGTTGTCCACCACTATACGTCGTAGACAACTCTTACTCTGGAGATCAGGTCAAGAAAAAATAAATTATATGTGACAGTTGTTACTTATGACTTTTGATGTACTCTTAGAAGGTGGTCAGCCAGGATCAGCTGGAGTAGAGAAGAGTAGAACAGAAAAAAGTTAAAAATCAAGACCTTAAATCAAAAGTAACTGGGTAAGGCTTTCAGGACTACAAGATAAAAACCACTTCTATGCAGAAAGCCAATGCAAGCTCAGCATCCCACTTAAGTACACCTCCTACACAAAGATGATTTTGCCTTTACAGAAAATAGCTATCAAAAATAATTTCTCATCCAGCTGTTATTTTCCTCTGAGGTGAAGCATCTTTGTTCTGTGCAACTAGTCGTTCAGCTTCACAGCTTATTTTTGACACTTTCAACTGTAGCCAATGGCATATGTTTATCTTCCATCTGCTGTTGTCTCACTCGTAATCTCATAGGATCTCAATAACTTATTAGCAGGTTATGTTTAGCATTTCAGCTATAATATTCAGCAAGAAACATGCAATAACCTGCTGTTTTAAAAAGGAGAGATACTGGTCTATCCACAGAAAATTATAAGGGTAAGAGACATTTTTCAGCATAAATTTCAAAACATTATATGCTTTAAAGTAGGAAGTTATTAATTAATTAAAGAATTTTGATAAAAAGAAAGAGAAAAAAAATAAAATTTCACAAATACAACATGTAAAACTTTCTTCTTTTTTTTTTTCTATGAATAAGTAGCTTTCAAGTAAAGTTGTTCTGTTTGCAGTCCCCAACAATTATATAATGTGTATTGTTTGATTTTTTTTCATTGTATAGTACCTTTCCAAACAGATTTATCTTCAAATAAACCTTCAAGAGCTTAATTTAAAAAGTTATTTTACTTTTTCTATTGAAAACATAATAGTTTAAAATAGTATGAAACATACTTCAGTAAAATCAAGAAATTAATTTTTCTCTAATAAAAAAACCCATGTATGTCTACCCATAAAAATTCACGGTCCATTCTTAACAGCATTGTCATCAACATTATTAGTTACAGCATAATTTCATTTTTAATATAGTTTTATTTTGTCACTGTATGTGATCATTTATATCATAAACTCATTATTGTGGGTTCTCAAAACAACTGCTAATGTAGCTAATTATTCTCTGTTATAACTGTAAACTCATCA
The DNA here is from genome assembly GCF_035582795.1 of Mycteria americana. NCBI lineage: Eukaryota > Metazoa > Chordata > Aves > Ciconiiformes > Ciconiidae > Mycteria > Mycteria americana. The sequence continues at coordinate 40,688,112 of NC_134396.1, forward strand.
GGTCGAACGAATCTTGGGTTCTGTGCCAGTGACAGTGGCCAGATGCACTTTTCTAGAAAGGCTCACATTTGTTTACAGACACGTTTAAGATCTACACCAATTTGTGCAAATGAGATCCTAAAGATACCATCTGAGGAACACAATTTATGGATAAAAGCAGAACTCACTTATCCCTTTGATAAATGAGGATGGCTACATACTGTGATTTTTTTTTTGTGCATTTCATTATCGAGGAGTGATATTTAAAAATTTGTATCTCAGGTATTCCCAAGAATGTTGGCAGCCACCTGTCCTCAGATGAGGTTTTCAAAGACCCAGAGACTGACCAGCTACCTGTGTCTCATCCCTCATTGCTCATAATTTCACTATCTAAAGGACAAAGTTAAATATGGCCCAAGCTGCTTTATATTGAAAAAGTCAGATAAATAAGGCATACATTTCCCAATTCCATATTCTTCTCATAAGAGAGTTGGAAAATGATATGTGAGAAACAATTAACTACTTATCAAATTTTGAGACTAGCCTTGAGCGAGATGTCAGTCTTTTTCACAAAGGTATGTGAGAACTGTTTTCACTCTTAAGGATGTCCTTTTTTCATAAGACAGCCAATTTAGCATTTTTAATGAACTAACCCAAGGAACTGCATTATGAGAAGCTAAGATCACTTTGGCACATGTCTTCTAAACTTTATCTGTTGCCTGTTTCAAAGGAAAATGCTCATTTTTATGCGGACTACCTCATTAGGTGGTTTTCAAACACTTACTGCTGTATGTCACCGACCTTTTCATCCTCTATGCCCTTGTGTTAAAGGAGAACATAGACTTTCAAAGCATGCATCAATACTTTGAATGAATGAGTGACTTAGTGTAATTAGCAGGGACTGGGTGAAGAGGTTAAACTTTTTTTTACTATACTACCAGACAGGCTTTCAGATATGAATTCTTAGAAGTGGGGTATCAGTTTAATTCCTGATAACTTGCAGTAAATTATCAAAATTTGTCTAGAAATTAGACCGCACTGAAAATTTAACGTAACAATTTCATTTAGCCTCACATTTCTCCAACAACTTGTCTAGTTCACAGACTACATAATATCTGTTTCTACTTTAGCAATTAAAGTGTAATTGCAGAAGATTTAACACTTGGAAAGAAATTTAATTTCCCTTCTTTTCCCATATCCTGATTATTCAATACAGCCTTGTTTTCTTTACCTTGAGACTCTTTTTCTTTTAACAGGCTGAGTTTAGCCTTTTACGGAATGTATACTTCAGAAGCACAAGTATTAAGCCGGAACTGATAGGAAATTTTAAGTGCAAACAAATTGTGGTGTAAGCTGAGTAACATAATACATTTGAACTATAACAGAGGGAGGTTCACTTTTTTTGATGTTTGTGACATTTTGATACAGAGGTGGTCTTTCAGGCAGTTCCTTTTCACAGCTTCATAGACATGCTGCTGTTTTCCTCCACACATGCATGCAATAATGGACATCAGAGAGTGTATGTCAGGATAACATTTACATATTTTAGATCTTTGCAAGGTAATCGTGGTTTTGATCCTCTGCAGAAGAAAATGTAATCAGATTAACCCTTCCAGATCTTGATTCTGCTCCTGTTTGTGCCACTTTTCCCTAGAAAAAGCAATGACGGGAACCAGCAGCAGACAGACAAGCAGCATCCCTCCACATGTAACTGTTGCTCCTTATGTATGACTGATCACAGGCTGGAGAATTTACATGTATTTTTCAGTTCTTACAGTAACCTACATTATGTTATAACACTCCATATACATTCCTTTGTAACCAAAAAAGTCACCAATCAAATGATTAACCAATCAAATTATAACATTTGAGAAGCTTTTCAAAGATGTAGACTTAATTAAGTTTCCTAGGTCAGCTTTTTATTTTATAGTGGTCTAATTTTAAAGACTATCACGTACCTTGAGCTTTCATTAATTTCATTGGGACCCACTGAGTGTTCAAGCCTTCTGGGACCCTGTCATTTAAGCTGGTTTCTAAATGCATGATTTAGGCTTTTATATTTAAAAACAACCCACAGACAAAAAGATATAAAAGAAAGAAATATCTTTTCTGTACACCATTAGTTCAGTATCCTTCCACTACTACCAACCAATGTAGCAATATGAGACTTCTTCCTCAGATGACTATCAGTGTCTTCTAGGAGGAAGGCTAGATTACAGGAGCATCTGGAGAGGAAAGGACAAGCAACTGAAAGTAGCAGAGGAAAAAGAAAAAAGCTGTACTCAATGTTTTTCATTCCAAAGTGGAAACTTGTCTTCATATTTTTCCATGAAGATACAAATCTGAGACCTCATGTCATACTACTGAAAGTAATATTACTCACTGTCACATAAGCAAGAACTCAAAGAGCTAGTAAACAATTTACTATAACAGCAGTTTGAAAACTCATATTCATTCTTGAGGTTTCTGTTTGAGTTCCATTCCATTAGGTACTAGGTAACTAGAAAGAATATTGCTGTTATACCTTGGAAAGTATGCAGAGAACTGCAGTGGGGAACTGAAAAGAAAAAACAATGAGCCTTTTAGTACAGAGTAACAGGTTTCACTTCTTGCATTAGCAATAACTTTCTCCTTTGTCTAAAATCACATATACAAAAGAACTTTCTCCTACAAATCCTAATGCTTGTTTCTATCTGCATCCCTTATTAATCACTTTCACAAAATTTAATACTTAATGATCCATTTCAAAAGCTGATTGAGTTTGCAATGACATGACACAACATGCTGTTTTGGGGATTTTCATTTGTAGTGGCCTAGCTCTTTGTTAAGTACTCAGAAGAGAAGAAAAGTAGCACCTTAATAATAGAGCTTGTGCTAGCAGCTGTTGTGCTAGTGGCTTGTAGAGTTAGTTTAGATAAAAAAATGAGTAAAGCTTATTTTTAATAATTACTTAAAGATTTCTGGAATTTTAATTATGCTAGTTAATTGAGCAAATTAGTTAAATTGCTGAATAATGATCTATGCAAACATTATTTTACAGATGCAGCAAAGGAAGTTTAGCAGATCATGAAATAAATTTAAACAGAAAGGCTAGGAAGTCAGTATCAGTACACTTGCAAGGAAAATATTTGAAATAAAGAAGGTGAAAATTTAAAAGTGGGTCAAAATGTAACAACGGGTAGAAATTTCAGAGGACATAGACAGAAGCTTGCATTTTAACAGCTTGGCAACTGGGAAGAAAAATGCCATCTTACCCCAAGTAGTCTGTGCAAGCTTAATCATAGAACATCTAAATCAGAGCCATAATTACCTTCTGTATCAAGAGAATGAGAAACAGAGATGATGGAGCTGAAGGTCAAAATCACCTTGGATCATAAGTTAAATCAATAGGAGTTTTGCATATGGTTCTGTCCTTCATTCCCATGCACCTAAAACTCAGTGCAAGTTTTGAGTGCCCGAAGAATGCAAGAAAAAGGATAATAATGGAGCTGTTAAAGGGCTATCTGGAAAATGGTCTGGAACAACTACCTTAGCACACAGAAAAAAATGCTGTTGTAATATTGAGAATCTAATGCTCAGAAAACAAATTGTAGGATTACACTATATAGTGTTGGGTTTGGTTTTTTGTTTAGGGTTTTTTTTTCATTTTGAGCTTTGAACAATACAACAAAGGGAAAATAAATCATGTTATACTCTTATCAAAAAAGGAAAGTTTAACAAGCAATTATAATGAAGATGATCAAAATGAAAAGGACTATTATGTGGACAGTTCATGGATAACACTTTTCTGTCATACAGATGAAAGGCAGTCAGAATACAAAGGGTCCCAGTTTAAATGCATCAGCAAGATTTTATACAATGTTCCTTGATAAAGATAGAAATAACATTAGAAAATGTCAAGAACCCACATCTCAGGAATGTATATAAAAATGATATCTATGTGTTACACAGAACTTAGACTTATCTTTCTTTCTGTCTTTTTTGTAAAAAACAGATATAACACCACCAACAAATTTTATGAAGCTGTGTGAACTTTGAATTGTTTGCTTTGGAAGAAAATCCATTCCCTAGAAAAAATCTAATAACAGTGTTTTCTAAGTTTCTGAATTTTCTAAATACTTTTCAGTTTGGATTTACTTTTGTCTTAAAAATGTATGTTAATATCAGAAATATTCAGAGTTATAGATATGAAAACATAAGTGAAATATTTTCATTGAAATGAACAAAAGGATATGTATTTTCAGGGTATGAAATGCGGATATGAGGCAAGCAGGGGTTTTAGCAGAATTAAGGAAAACATGCCCCTTTTGTCAGTAGAAACAACATGGACAGATTCCTGCTGCAATGCAGAAGAGGCAATGCTGTTCACTGAGGAAGATGCCCAGAGATGGACACCACATGGGATTCGGGAGAATCCTTCCAGCCCTAGAGAAAAAGGGTGAAAGCATGACAAGAAAATTAAGAATAACAGATTGCTCAAAGATTGGTTCTGTGACAGAGGTTTGGGAATTATGTGATCACTGAAGGCCTTCAGAGATTCGGGGCAGTGGGGGAGAGAAAGAAAAAAAAGTTTTAACCTGACTATGTGGATTAGCAACTTCTCTGGAATTGAGAATGATCCCTCTGATATCAGATTCAAATGAAATAAAGAGGGTAATAGACTAGGAGAAACTCAGATTAGCTCTTCTCTGTTTTTAATCCTGAAAGAACAAAGTTAGGTGAAATGGGAGCCAAAGATACCTAAGCAAGCAGAAGCATGAACCACAAAACATGGAGAAAACACCAAGACCAATTATCATGCAAATTTTGCACCTAGTGAAAGATGCTTCCTTGGCTGTGGCAGAATGGTCTGGCCACCAACTCCTGCCTAACCCAAGGAAGGGCTTGCTGTCTTCCCTGATCTCTTACAAAAGCAAAGAAACATGAAAGTCAGGAGATCCAAGAGATGTCAGTTCCCAGCCACTCTGAAAACAGAACATGCCAAAAAACTTCCAACACTTTCCCAGGATGTGACTTTCCCAGCAAACTCCTCTCTAAGGCCTCACACCATGATTGTGTTGTCCACTCTGATGTTTCTGATGAATGTCTGCAGAGGACATGGTGCTGTCCTAAGTTTAGGACAGGCATTTGTCTTATATTTCATATCTGTTCCTCTCTCCAATAGTTCACTCATATCACACTCTTCTTTTTTGACTAGGTTGTACATATCAAGTCTTACACATATATCTATATTTGTGTACATATGTAGACACAAATATATAATCAGATTGAGTGCAAAATTACTCAAGATAGTATTAAGCATGATGTGGAATTTTGCCTAACTCCACATTTTTTGAATTACTAATCTAAATTATGAGATGTGAGATTTTTTCCTTGCATGCCTTCAGCAATAAACATACAACTTAACAGAGCTAGTATTTATATTCAGAATTAGAATTCCTGTGCATTGGGTGCTTTCTGTCAAACTCTATATTTTATAAAAGCCCAACATCTACCCAAGTATCATTGTGGTGGGATGACCTTTGCTGGCTGCCAGATGCCCACCACTCTCTTACTCCCCATCCTCAGCAGGAGAGGGGGAGAAAAAAAGATGAAAAAGCTCATGGGTCGAGATAATCACAAGGAGATCACTCACCAAACCATCACAGGCAAAACAGACTTGACTTGGGGAAGATTTATTTAATTTATTGCCACTTAAAAATACAGTATGATAGTGAGAAACAAAACCAACAAAAACAAAACTACCCCCCACTACCAAAATGTTGCCACGTAAACCCAATATGAACATTAAAGTCATTTAAAGGCCCCAAACTGTTAGCTGTCACACAAACTGTTATACTTTATCCAATGTTTAACATTTTTAGTCATGTCATAACATGCTTGATTTCCTACAGTAAGTTAAAATATACAGCTTGGATTCCATCGGTTTTGTTCTATCTTATCATAGAATGACAGTATGGTCTGGGTTGGAAGGGACCTTTAAAGATCATCTATTTCAACCCCCTTGCCACAGGCAGGGACATCTTCCACTAGATAGGTTGCTCAAAGCCCCATCTAACCCAGCTTTGAACACTGCCAGGGATGGGACATCCACAACTTCTCTGGGGAACCTGTTCCAGTGTCTCACCACCCTCATTGGAAAAAATGTCTTCCTTATGTCCAATCTAGATCTACCCTCTTTCCATGGAGTGTTTGCCCCTTGTTCTGTTGCTACAGGCCTTGGCAAAAAGCCTCTCTCCGTCTTTCTTATAAGCCCCTTTATGTATTGAAAGGTTGCTATAAGGTCTCCCTGGAGCCTTCTCTTCTCCAGGCTGAACAACCCCAACTCTCTCAGCCTTTCTTCATAGGAGGGTTGTTCCAGCCTTCTGATCATTTTCATGGCCCTCCTCTAGACCCGCTGCAACAGGTCCATGTCCTTCTTGTGCTGGAGATCCCACAGCTGGATGCAGTATTCCAGGTGGGGTCTCATGAGCAGAGTAGAGGGGGAGAATCACCTCCCTCAACCTGCTGGCCATGTTTCTTTTTATGCAGCCCAGGATCATCTTCCTCATCCTTCTTCTCACAACCTGATTATTTAATTGGTTATTTAATTTAATTCTGACTTTTTGTCCATCATCACTGAGACTGAGTAGACTGGTTTTGTGGCTGCTTGTCACTGTGCTTTGGGTGAAGTTATAAAACTAAAAACAAACTCTCTTTGATTAGTGGTAGAATATCTGAATGTTTCTGCCTATATAAAATCAAGCTTATATATGTAAGCAAATAAAATGACAGTGATATATATTGAAATTTCTGTCCATAAAGATTCCTAAATTTACTTCATAAATTTCTATATGGAATAGTAACAGTACATATTTTTCTATGACAAGGAAAACAAGCCAAAGACTGTAGCAAAATAACTGGGGCAGAAGACTGAAAAAATTGTCAGTGATCATCTGATCTATTGTAATGTATAGAAAGGATCTCAAAGAGAAGAAAGTTATCCTCTCACCAAAAATATTCATGAGATCTGGAAAATAATCAGTAGACAGGCTTCACGATCATTGTCACATAACAGCTTATGCCCATCATTACTTGTATCATAATAAAACTTTTGGTGCAGAAACATCTTTTGTTTCATTTGAATAGCAGGTATAAAAAGTAAAGCGCAGTGTGTTTTCAATCCCACATACTTTCTGAATTGGTAGTACAGATTCCTAGGAGACCTTTCCATTCATGTTGATGTTGCAAAAAAAACCCCAGATAATAGAACACATTTTCATCCTCTCTTGCGTCTCCCCACCCAACTCCAACTCCTGGCACAACCTATTACACACATGAGGACACACATCTCTCCAATTGTTTTATATCCACCCAATCAATCATTTTCTTGCCTTACAGCAACATGTTCAGTTCAAACTTCTACTGAGGAAAAGCTAACTGTCTAAACAAAAAATATGCATCACTTTCATATCATGTAGGTGCACAACCAAGCAGAGGCAATGGACATCTCAACATTATTATCAATCACCAGTGACAGAAGGATATAACAGCACACTCCTATAGTCATGAAAAAAGAGGGAAAGTGCTTTACAGGAACAATTTCTGAGGTTGCTCAGACACATGTTGAAAGAAAAGTACAAAAAGGGATTAACTATTGCAAAACACTTAACCCTTAATGGGAAAGTATGAACACAAAGGAATAGGAAGTAGTTCATGACAGAGTAAACTGATTTTTTTGCAGATACATTTTACTGAATACTTATATCACACAATTTGATATGTGACAATTTTTATCAGTCTTTTTAACAGGAAATCCCTGGCAAAAAGAAAAGCCAGAAATACATTTCTGACAGTATCTTATTAATGTAGATTCCTACCTAATTTCATGGGAAATTCAGATTTTCAAAGAACAATGGAGCTATGGAGCAGCACTTTCAATATCTCAAGAGTGAAAAAAACCCTACAATATTGAAGACAGGGTTTGACCAGTTTACAAAAAGAGCTCTAAGACAGCAGCTCTATGGCAGAAAAGGTCTGGACTGTGTAATAATGGCCCATATATTTTGTCCCATGTTTCTTCCCACAGATACCAAGGCAAATAACAGGGAAGAGGGCACATCAAGCTCTTTCCCTAGCAGGAAGCAGAGACGCAGCTGGAGTCAGCAACCAGAACAAGAAGATTGAAATTGCTCAGAGTCCCACAGTTCATATGTAGTCTACGATGTTAATGATTCCCTAATAGAATTTTTTTTTAAAAAAAAGCACTTTCAGAGCAACTTTCCTCCCTAGTTACATTCTTCCTTCTCTGATCCGATGTCCTGGATCTTGACTATTATATGGTCCATTATCCCCTTAGGCCTAAACATTGCATTAATTGGAAAGGAAATTACTCCTATCCAGAGAAAGAAAAAGAGTTTCTGCAGAGCTGTGAAAGCATTCTGCACAGTTTTTGCTACGTATTACTCTTCTCAGGACAAATGACATTTTTTCTTTCTCCAAAAAAAGTCAGATACTTGCAGCTAGGCATATAAATCACCTTTAGATAAGTATGGTTTCATAATTATAGATCTAAAAGTACAGTTTAAGCAACTTTGCAAGAAGATAAAAACTAAAATTTAAGGTTTAGTAAATTCTTAGTGTCAAAGTCATGCTAGATGTGAGCAATTTGATCTGCCTTTCAAGTATTGGTGACTGTGAGAGTAAAGTAATATGTAAGTAACTCAATAAATCTTTAAGGTTTGCCCTCAAAATAATTTGAAAACACAGTTCAGAACAGGGCTCCATTAAAGGGGATGGCAATTAAATGTAGAATGTTGAGTGGTTCAAAGGGGAAGAAGGACAAGAAGCTTTTTGGGGAGATCTTTGCTTCTCCTCTCTGTCAAGCACCTCATTTGCCAACAGCAGACCATCTCCTGCTTGGTGTTTTTGTACAAAAAGCAACCACCAGCCCCAAAGTTTTGATTGGAGGGATATGATTTGGGCTTTGGCTAGTGAAGCCAAAGCTCCATAGTGCGGGAGTAGAAAAAAACATTTGGGATGACTGTGCACTTAGGGTAAGATCATTATGACAGAGGAAAGAAGAGAAAACATTTTGTGACCTTGTCTGTGTAAAGCACTGAGGCAGAAAGAGGGAAGAGTGAACAGAGAAACAGGAACATCAGAGAGCCATATCTGCTGGTGGGTTGAGGCTCTTTAGCTCTTAAGGACAGGGACTGTGGCAATAAATGCAAATAAAGAATGTCCTCATAATCTGCGTAAAGAGCTCAAGCTGAGGCTGCAGACACAGGAAGCACTGGAGGATGCTTGCAATCAGACTCTGTGTACCTCTGAAGAAGACAACACAAGGAATGGGTAGAGAGGGCTGGCAATTGTGTGAGGAGTTTAGGTGGAGGGAGAGAAGCCAAACCTATTTTTTGACTACTGGAGCATGAAGGCCTGGTGGATTACTGCTACACTGTTTGCGAGCACTGTGATGGAACTAGTGCTGAGCCAGATGGGCACAAATGGCTTCATGCACTTCACTTTCTCTGTTACCACATCCTGGGATGACAGTGAGGGCAGGAGCTGGAGAGTCTGACCCTCTTGTGGCCGCACTTCCTAGAACAGCCTGCCGATGCCTTCACACAGGCTCTACAAGGCACATCAGCCAGCGATGATCCACACTGATGGCACTGATGCTCTAAGCTGTTTGTTTGGTGAGGTTTGCTACCTTACAGCATGCCAGTGGAATGCGTGACCCATGATGACCTGCAGAGCCTCACTGAAAGGAGCATGTGGTGTATGACTGTTGTAAAATGTCTGTGTGACCCATGCCTGAAATGCGTAATCAGCATCTGCCATGAGGCAGAGATGCTCAGACCCATGCAGGCTGAGCATCATGGATGTTTTCCTGGCCTCACTCCCAGACAGTGGAGAACTCAAAGCCTTTGGTATCATGAGAGCTGTGGGCATAGACTGTTGCAGTGTCCATGAAGCTTATCCAGTGCCCTGCAAAGCTTGTAAGGCAAAGGAGTGGTAACTTTTGGGGTTCATGAGATGATAGGAGACTTGTAAAGAACACCAGATCGGAGCATATATCCCCTAGGAGGTTCCTATGCACTTGTGGCTGCTGTCCTGGGAAAAGGCTCACACATCTTCCTTGACTTTGTTGTTGAAACCTCGTCATGGGTGACTGATCTCACTCTTCACCCTCAGGACACAGAGGGTCAGCATCACGTTGCCAGCTGACTTTCCAGATCCTGTGAAAGTTAGAGATTTGTGTGTGACAGCAAGCACAGGGGGCCATGGGTATGATATGTCCCTATGGTCACACTGCAAGTAAGTAAAGATGATCCTGTTTTGGTGGACAATACTTTTGTTGTATGGGGCAGTATTTTCCCCGCTGGGTCCAAGCCATGGCTGTTGAAATAGCCAAAGTATCTTTTTTCCTCCTCTACCATCTTTCTAGAAAACAGTATAAAAGAACATCAACCAGAGATTGCTGATGAAAATGGTGGCTGCCTTCATGGAAGAGGTGATTACATCAAGAACTATTCTTTCTCATTTGCCAGGAGTTTGGATTAACAGAATACCTTATTTTATATAAATCACTGTCTTTAGTGTTTGACACAGTCTATGGAAATACAATTTCTGAATGACATTGCAGTTTTGAACCTGGGTCTATATAATATATTTTGGAGTCAGAACAGGCTATTATGAGTCAAGCTGGATCCCCTGCTTTATACATTTCATATAGCCCTTTTTTTTTTTTGCAGTTTGTTTGGGTTTGGGGTTTGGGTTTTTTTTCCTTCCTTCCTCCCCCCACCCAGTATTCATCCCATGAAATCTACTTGGTCCTTAGGGTATCTCTTAAGGAATTTACCTGATCTGCATCTAAAGGATTCAAGGGATGGAATCCCACTGGATTCCCAATGAAAGCTATTGATCAGTTAATGAACCTTGTTATTAAAAACTTTGCGGTTTATTTCTATAAAAAATAATCTAATTTTTATCTTTCAAAAGTAGATCCTGTTATTTTTTCCATAAGATCAAAGTAGACTCTAATACCAAAAGACTCTTCTGCATGTAGGTATGTAATGACCAAGATCAAGTAACATTTTAACCTTCTCTTTGGTAAACAAAGTGGATTGAAGTTTCTTGAGTGTCTCATTACAAGATACTTTTTCCTGACCTCAAACCATTATTGTAGCTCTTTCCTGAATCCTCTAATTTGTTATCATCCTTATTGAAGTGGTGTGGCAATTTTGTGGTGAGGACTTCATTAATCCGATATTTATTACATCTTTTCTCCTACTCAATATTACTTTGCCTATACTTTGGCATGGTTGCTTCTGGTAACAATGCAGAACTCGGCCAGAGTTCTGAAGAGTGCAGAAACTGGCTACTCTGACATAAACAGCACCTTTACCCCACTTAGTAAACAAAACTAGTTTACTATTTGGCTTTTTTGGTTTTCTTTGTTTAATGTTTTGGTTTGGATTTAGGGTTTTTTGGGGGAGGGTTATATTTTTTAGCGCTTTCTAATTAAGAAAATTGTAATAAATATAGAAGGAGGAAAAAAAGTAGATGATATCAACACTTATTTGCCTTGCTACTTGTTAAAGCACAACCTGACTGAAGTGAAAACATTCTTTTATCACATAAGAATTTCAATCTTCTCTTAAAAGATACACTAAAAATGTAAATCATATTCTCTTCACCTGCCTTTAGTGTTATCAAAGTAGTACTCTCATCACAGCAGCACTGCACTGATAACAAAAAATTTGAGCAAGAAAAGGCCACTATCTTTCAAAGTCACTTTCTGATTTTCTGTGTCATTGTAGAAAAATGAATGACACATCATTAGTAAAATATGGCAAAGAAGCGCAGTGACCAAAACAAAATGCTTTTCTTGAGCAACAGTCCATACCCTGGCAAGAATCATTTAGCTGCTTTTTGTGCAAAGAGAACTAAACTGGGATTTTTTGCTTTATATCAAGAATGTCAAAAAGATTAAAAACTTGATTTGACCCAAGACCTTGAGCAGAAAAAAGTCTCATTTATTCTTTATGGCTTGGTGTTTCTCTGTTCTTATGTTCTGCCTTTGGGCACTGAGTAAAAATAAGAGAGATTTGTCCACCATGTGTGTCAGTGCCAGCACATGGATGACAACACTGAGAAAACCACTACCAGAGAGCGCATGAGAGTGTCTGGCTTGTTTCTTCTTTAAAAGCCCTAAATGACTTTTGCCAAGGAATGTAGGACATGGTATCTTGGTATAAGTCATAGGAGGATATGTAAGATGGGTCTTAAAGTTTAGTGATTTGCTGTTTTAGTCCTTCTTAGGAAAAAAATTACTTTTCACTTACTGTTCTGGTTGAAGCTCTTCTGTATGACCTGAGCTTTTGCTTAGAAGGAGCCCAGGTATGCAAAAGCTTTCTACTGCTGATAGACAAAATAGAGTATAGGACATAAACATTAATTACACAAGACTGTATGCAACTAATCAACATAGTTTTACTCCAGAATATGTTTCGGGTTTTCCACATAGATATTCAGCCCTTCCAGCTAATTAAAAGGCAAAAATATTCAGACTGCTGAGACAGAAAACCTGCAAACATATTCATTTGTGTTTCAAAAAAGGACACAGACAGCCTGACTGAGAGGTGCGAAAATACGATTTGCCAGCTAAGTGAAGATCCAGCTATATCTGTGTGAACAAGTTACCCTTTTGGATTATATTTGTAGTTAATAGCATTTCAGTGGGGAAATCATCAGTCCTTCACAGACCTTGGCTATCTCACAGCATGTGTCCAACTACAGCAATCATGAGATCCCAGTGTAATTTACACTTTTTCATTGAAATTCTTTAAAACATGACTGAGATGTTTATATAGATAAATACACACACACACATGCATCTATATAAATGTAAACTAAAGAAGAATGTACTGCGTGGCTCTTATTTTAACTATTGTATAGATTTCTAGCACTTTCTAATTAGTGACAAAGAATAAATAAAATAATAATAAAAATAATAATTTATATATGTATATGTGTATATACATATATTATATATGTATATATGTATACAATATATAATAGATAATACTATAAATGATAAAATAATAACTAATAACAGGACAATAATATAACAAGGTAAAATAAAATTGTGAACTCCTAACTTGCAGTTTTTAAAGTATTTTATTATTCTGCAGCACATAACAGAATACATGAGAATTCAAAATCACTTCTATATTTTTAGAGTAATCTAAAAGAATGCAATTAAATGGGTGAAAATAACTGTTTTAAAGAATCTAATATTGTCTCATTGTTTCATTGGTTTTCTTCAGCCTCTTCAGTGATGGAAAGCTCACCCCTGAAAGGAGGCCACTGAAACAAGAATATATTACTGTATAGCTGTGTCATACTAAATAACAATTTTCTGTTAGGTTCAGAATCCTGCAAAGCTCACTGTAAAATATTCATTTGATACTCGGAATTGTTAATGTTTGACATGTTCAAGAACTAGTGTTCAATAAATACTCTGGTTAGGTATTTTTAGGCAAAACTAAAGATCATATTTCTCCTCGTGCTGAGAAATAGCTCACCTATTTTGAGTACTCTAAGAATAATGTTTATACTCTATATCCCAAGAGGACAGACAATAGCCATACTTAGCACAAAAACATTTTGTTCCCCAAAAGATCTTGAAAGAGGACAAAAGGACTGTGTAGCCAGTGTTATGCTGTAAGAGGGAAGAGCTGAAAGACAGTAGCAGTTTTATCCTCTTACCATTGCACCTTGTGGGCAAAGGTAAGATGAGGTGAAGACAGAAAACAGGGAATCACTTCATGAGTAATTCAGTGGGTTTTGTTAACAACAACAGCGCATCTATGAATGGACCACAGGTTTTACGATTCACTGTGGAAAGTGACACACGACACTTTAGTTGTCTAAATAAAATTGCAGGTTGCTTTTAATGGAGTTCTTCCAAAGTAGTTTATGCTTAGAATGGCAAATGCCAACTACTTTTGTTAGATATTTTACAGGAAAATCCTGGAGCAGTTCTAATAAGCAGGAATTCAGTCATTGATCTCAATTGAGTTTGGACACACCTTTTAATATTTCAAGGTAAAAAAGGCAGGGCAGTCCCTGTAAATGAGTAGAAACAAATCATCTTCAAAGAGACCATTATTAAGGTTTAACTGCTTAATTGACTACAGCGATCCTAATCACAAGGACAACTGATACTATAAAAGAATGAAAATACATTAGAAGAGTAGCTGTAAAATATAGGGAAGGCATTATGGAGTTCACAGAAGATTAAGAAATCACCATGGCTGAGGCAGAAGGCTTGAAATGACAAGGATATTAGAGGCAGTGGGGGAGGAATTATTCTTTCGTCTGTTGCCAAAGTTAGGGAAAAAAAAAAAGTGGTTCTATTTTCGTTCATCTTTATATGAACACATATTAAAAGATTATGAGGTGCATGTGGAAAAAGGCACCCATAAATAAAATTGCAACAAAAAATACACATTTTTTTAAAAGTAAATCAGCTAAAAAAAATCAGTTAAATTAAAATTTGTTCATAACCTATTTAATTAAAATAAAGGGATTTCTGCCATCTACCCTTGCTTTGTAGAAGCATTAGGAAACCTTGATTTGGGGGAATAGCAGAATACAAATTCAACATCCATTTGCAAGTCTCATTGCTTGCCACATCAGATAATGCAGAAAATTCATAGCTGTACCCATAATATCCAAAATGAAAACAATATCAAATGAATTTTGAAAAAATAATTAAAGCAGCCTAAAATTATTATAATTTCATTACCTTACAGAATTTTGTGGAAAGCATTCCCTGATGCCTTAAACATCTGATCTTGTCAGTTGTTACAACTGAGGTTGTGCTTTCATTATACATTTCCATGTAATTCTTATTTTCCTTAGATCAGATCATTAGGGAAGTCTGTGAAGTATGGTGATCCATCATCATATGAATATTTTCTTCAGCCTGTTGTTAATTGAGAATTTATTAAAGAAATCTAGCACAGACTTGAACAGAAGGCTCCAGACACAAAAATAATCCTACACAGAAATGCATATTACATACAAGTATACATATATTATGTAATACATACTTATAATTATGTAGAATAGAGAAATTGATAAGTACAAAAAAATTATTGTTTACATGCTCCACCCACCCCCTATATATGCACGCATGCACGTATGCACAAGAGCTATTGTCTGTGAATGCAACATATTGGAAAACAGAAAAATGTATTACGGATAGATACAGCCACCAAAACTAGACAGTTTCATCCAGAGAAGCAGGACTTGGCACAAATTATCAGATTTTCTGGAACACAAACAAGCTGCTGGTCTTATTCCAGATTCTCTTTTAAAATACGTTTTTCCATTTCTTTCTGCACCTGATCTCTATTGCATTTCTGTTTAGAAATTCAAATGCATATATCTTAACCTTGGCTGGCCCAGTATCATTTTGAGGACTGGTTCATTAAGGAGAGTGAGAATATGCCTATTCTCACATAACCAATTTTCTCAGATTGAATACTCATCTATAGGAGTATATCTTTGTGTGTTTTAACACATTAGCATGACTGAATAGACAGACGAGCAGATTTGGTGTATTCAAAGGAGTTGTTGAATGCCATACAGGAGGAACAGTGATAGTCTTTACAGTAACCTTTGAGGAAATATTATCTTTTTCCAGATCACAGATTACACTCAGGAAGTTAGGAGGAAAATAGAATGGAGCATTGGAAAAGGCAACGGTACCTTTAAGTATTACAGGAATTAAATTGATACTACATGGTAGCTTTGAGCAAAATTGTTGGCTCTACTTAAAAGTAACATAATCTAAAGCAAAACATTCCAGAATTCCATACTGGGCTGCATAAAAAATACTAAGCTACAACAATCAAAAACTTTTGAGACAGAGAAATGCATGCTCGCAGTAGATTTCATCCTTTTAAAAGAAAAAAAAATAGCTTCCAAGAAGGGATGCTGTCTGAATTATTCCTTGAAAGTTGCAAAGAATGATTCTAGACATAAAATTACTTTAGTACTTCCTAGTCTCTGGCATCCTAGCTCTGTACCTTCTATCATCTTCTAAATCTCATCTACGTCCTAAAGAAGGTGTCTATCTCTACAAAACGCCAGTGCTGAAAATAGAAGAGACTGCCACAGCAGAGACATTTCAAGAAACTGTGTGAACATAGAAGGGGAAAAAGGGCTAGGTTGCAGGGTGACACAGAAAATGTGCTAAAATGCTTCTTTTTGGTGTAGTATTAGAAAATAAAGATTAATTTATGTTTGGCAGACTCAGTACAGATTTCAGGAATAATTATAGAAAAATTCAGTCTTCACCTTTGGTTGTTCAAAGTCATTTATGTATAGAATTAAATTCTCTGTTAAAGAACCTTCTTGTAATTCCAGTAGTGCTTGGAATGAATTCCCCCATCAAATCTAGTGATTTCTCGTGCAAGCTTGTGCACTGTGATAATACATACTTCCCTTAGTTTGGCCCAAAACACCTGTGTATTGTAAATTATTACAGTTATTCAAACCTGTACAGTAATTGTCAATGAAAAGATTTTTTTGTAATATATTTTAAATTATATTTTATATATATGTGTATATATAATTATAGAAAATATATATAGAAAATATATAGGTATATATAATTGCTTTTGTTGGGTCAGTTTTTCAGTTTCACTGCTTTTGCTCAGGTTTGCCAGAATGTCTTCCGTTTGAGTGCAAACCAACCACAGCACCTTATTGCAGAAACGGTTAGACTGTGGCTCATGAGTGGCACATGCAGTTTCCTGAGCAGCTCTGGTGCATCTTGCAGAGTAAAATTCAGAGCAAAATTTATCCAGCTTACCTTACCCACCAGCTCCCCATTATAAAACATGCTAACACTTTATTGGGTTTGGATGAGAAATTGAAGTTGGATTTCAAGAACTGTGAGGCCTGGATGCTCAGTTAGGCAGGGCTGTCAAGCCTTTCAGCTTTATAGTCAGGACTTATAAGCCTATAAACATTGCCCTGGGGAAAGAGTAATGTCTCTGTCATAAGGTACTATTCACACACTGGGTTTTCTGTGTGTACAATATTACACTGGAGCACTTGCTCAGGAGACACTAAGACCAGCAAAATAGGTGACATTAAGGCACCATCGTTTTATATTTTCAGTGCTGTACACCAGGTGAGAGGTAACTATTAATATTAATTCCACAGCTAAACTCGTAATATTTGGATGTCAACCCATTATAATCCCATTGCCTTCAGAACTACATCATTCAAATTAGTTTATCATGCTGCCTACATAAGAACAGAACACCCACTTCTTAGACTGCATCTAAACTCTTTTCATGGTAAAAACTGATGCTCTGACATCCATTCACATGACTATTCAAGCATCAGAAATATGTCAGAGTCAGTTTTTTTGACTAACAATAAAATTGCATTTATTTGCATTATTGTTAGTATTTTGCTACTAAGCACTGGGCCATTTAATCATGTGACATCTACCCTCTTGGGCTAAGCTGATAATTTAGATTAACTAAATTAAATGGCCTGGGTGAGAGGAAGGATGCAATAGCAGAAATTCCCTCACGCATCATATGGTGTCTAGAGCCTAGCTGATATATTATTAGAAAAACATAAAGCCAATATAAATCAATGCATGATGTACTATAAACTACAATTCTTTTCTTGCTGTTATCTACATTATATTTCAGAAGCCCAAATTCAAATCTTATAAAATTATAGACCAGTCACAAAGTATAGTTATTTATTAAAATATTTACTGATGTATCATATTTTAATTTTTTTCAGTATCTTTTGTAGACAGTATCTTATATTTTTTTTTTGGTCTCAGAAAGAATAATAACGGTGTTACAGAATAAAAGAATTTTTCTATGATTTCTTGGAAGAAATCCAAATAAAAACTTGTAAATTTTTGTAAGCATATGACTGTAATGAGATGAAATTTAAAACAGTAGTGGCCATTTTATTTCCTTTCAAAATTTAATTTGTCACAGAACCTAGTGGTAATGGTTGGTAAAGTGAAGCAGCAGAGGAAATATTTTTGAAAGTGTAAGGAAAACAAGTGAATATTTTGGTAACAGGGCCAACACATACACAGAAAAAAAAGTGTATTGTCAAGGCAGACATATCTGAATTCAGTTGTACATCTATACTCTTAATTTCAGCCTCATCACTTCCAATTAACAGCTCTCTCTCCTATGCTCCTTCTTTAAACTTTGAAGTACTTCTTAACTCTTTTGACATATGATATGGTACACAACTTAATACAATTTTTCTTAATATTTTAAAAGAGGTCACTTACAAGGAACTCATAGGAACATAGAAAATAAACCTGGAAGGTGTCATCACCATGAGAGAGCACTTCTAATACAGATGTGGAAGAGAAGGGAAAGGGAGAAAAGGGAGAGGATGCATGTAAAATACATGTAGAAATTAAAAGCATCTGTGAAAAGAATACTCCTTATTGTTGTCTTCAGGGGATAAAGCCCATGTTGTTCTTGTCTCCATCTAATAAATACATATCTTTCATAAATTTACCATGCTTTATCTAAAAATCTGCTTCTTGCTCTTCCGTTCTTCTTGGAAGGTGACTCTAGCTCCATACTGATTAACCCCAGAAACTGTCTCCTAAACTGTACTCCACACTTGTTCAAGGCCATTTGACACCACCATTTATGCTGATACTATCATTAGGCTTACACAGCTCTTCTCCCACCACCCAGACAATGGTCTCTCCTAACGTTTTGAGAGATGAGATCAAATCCACTTAGCTTGTTGAGCAATATTCATTTCCAACCCCCAAAAAAGTTAATTAAAGACCTTAGGAGGCTGTCATTCACAGGCAAGGACAGCACAACATGCAGTTCAAACCTCTCTTCTGTTTAATATTTAAGCAAAACATTGTCTCTTTGAGAAAGACAAACATCATGAGGCACATTTGTCTTTCACTGGCAATATTTATCCTTGAACTGGATTTACCTAATCTATTTTGATCCAAAGATTGCACCACGTCCTCAGCCAAAATCAATATAAACACCAGCCACAGTGCACAGACAGAGGGTTACATCCTTTAAACTTCTTTCATGTGAAAACAGCATTTTAGTCAGTAGGAGTTCAGGACATAGCCTGAGATTTTCAGAAGCACTGTGCCCTGTCCAAGCTCTGGTCCTATCTGCAGCCAGTGATACAACACGACTTGTGACATGATAAGATCCTACCAGAACTAGATATTCTTCACATTGACTGAGTTCCTGCTTCCATTAACTTTGTTATGATGTACATCAAGACAACCTATTTCTCAAACAGTTTGCTTTCCCACTTACCCTTTGCTAGTAATAATTCTTACAGAGAAAGGATGAGGGCATTGTTTTGGGATATCTCTCAGAAAATGTAAATTATTGTAATCTGTCAAAATCTAATTTATTTAATTTTTTTTTACTGCTTTAGATGTCTTTTTTACATATTGGGAGACACATTTCTATCTTGGTTGGACAGGAGATACAATTGAAACTGGGAAATTCACATAATCTCCTCCACAAGTCTTGGAATATCTAGTACCCCAACTCCGGAAGTTAGTAAGAATATATCAAAGATAATATCTTAAATCCTTGGGGATTAGGTGAAAGTTTGAAAATGTGACTTGAGGCTGCAAATACAGAAAGCTAATAAAGAACACTCAAAGAACAATGTTTTCCTTGTCCTTTTTTTTGAACTTTCAGTATTTTCTTTATCCTGACCAATGCTTTTTGAAGCCTTAGAACTGGCAAACCTGCACCACTTCACAGCGTCACAAATATTTTGGACATGGGCTATGTATGATTAGTTATCACAACTTCAGCAAATATCAGGATATATACTTTTTATTTGTAAGCAAAATGTGAGCCTTTGTACTCTGAACAAAGCTCAGCTATGAAGTACAGCTTTTGGTGATATTAAGTTTTGTTCCAGAAGAGTCCCAAGAGCTACCTCCACAACATATTGTGATCATAAGATTATCAGACTGGAGTAGAAATGTTGTGAATTATTTATTGCAATCATAATGATTCAATGTAGATGGTAGTTAGGAAGACTGCCAGATCACTTTATGATATTTTGGGCCGTAACCTGTTCTATGCCACTTGTTCCTAGCACCTATGATTAAGACAGTGTCCTGAAAGCTGGAGGGTTCCAATTAAAGTAAATTGCACGTCAGCAATCTTTGGTGGCATATATTCCCTTGAGGTTATTGCAAATTACAGCACTAATTTTATTGCAACCCTAAAGGCTGTCCAACTACACAAGCAATTTCCTGTTCTCTTCTCAGTTGCAGAAATAACTGTTTCTTTGCATGTGGAAAGTGAGAGGGATTAAATCCTATTCCTCAGAAGAACCATAATGGAAGAAACGAGCCAGATGTTGGTCTGCTGTAGAGCACTGGAGTTTGGCAGCTATTTCAGGAAGTGAGGGAAGGTGACAGCTACAGGCTGTGTCACTGGGATGGATGATGCCTTTGGTCAGGTTCTCCCAGTCTTTGGTGTGCATGGTTACATATGCCTCTACAGTCTAATGTCTTACGGTATACTCACTGCACTGGGCTGCTGCTGCAAAAAAAGAGAACGTAGGATAGATAAATATAGCACACCAAATGATTTCGTTTACTTACCAAAGGTATACAGTCATCACTACCATCAAACTGAGACACATCTTCAAAATGGAAAGAAGTGCATGAAATGGAAAGAAATTAAATGGAAGAAATGAAAATGGAAAGATGAGCATGACTCCACCAATAATGCATAATCACCCTTTCCTCTTGTGATGTCCCATAATATCACCCTCTCCACTATTTCATTTGTATAAATAAATCAAACACCAAACAAATTAATTACAAACATACTTGAAATAACACATTTACTATCCTAATGGCTTTTGCGCTCAAGAAATTTAATTGCTTTCCTATACACTGAAGGACAGCAGTTTGATAAGCAGGAGTGAGCACCTCAGCTCTAAGCTCCTGTTACAGCTCCGATTTACCAGGTAAGGAAAACATTAAATTCTGAGTAATCAGTGTAGATTTTATATATAAATCCTTTCCTCATACTCTCTTCTTTCAGAGATGCAACTTAGGGTCTAAAAAACTAAATACGGAAGATGTTGATTTTTATGGCTGCAGAAAGTGAAGGTCAGAATTGTGAGTGCTGCAGACGTCAAGCTATCTGATCACTCATTTTATAAGCTGTTTCAGTGGCCAGAGAGAGAACAGTAGTTCTTTAATAAAAGAGAGTATTCATGGTCTAAACCCACAAACCTTCTGGTCAGCAAAAACTGGAAAGAAACTGTTAATATTGAGCTTTGTATAATTAATTTGTATTTTAGTTGACTAATTTGTATATTTGATCACATATGCTTTGTATATTTAATTGCAAAAATATGCCAGTAAACGAAGATCTGCGCATATTATGCTAGGTGTAAAACTAGTGTTTATTCTCCTGCCATTGGACTAGCACCAGAGCTCATTACTGTCAGCTGTTGACAGAAGATTATTGAAACTGAGGTTCTCACTGTCCATCACTGATAATGAGAAGAACATTTTGTCTTGAACTGCTATCAATAGCAGTACCACAATGTTAGCTACGGTACTGCAACAGCTCAGGTTGGGGAAAAAAGTTTGTACTGTCTAATCTGTTTCATAACACCATATCTGAGAGAAAAGCCTGGAAGAAATCTTATTTATGATGTTAGGTAGCTCTGTTTCTATATCACAGAAGTTAAACATGAATGACATTTAAAAGAGCGAAAACATTTTAAATTTGATGTTCTGTAAAATTACAAATGAAGTAAACTGTTCTAAATTAAAATATCTTACTTGCATCCTTAGCTGAAGTTTACAACAAGCACTTAGCTGGAATAGAAAAATATGGAGCTTTAACACCCAGAGAGAATATCAAAAGCAGACTGTCTTTAGGGAAATGCTTTCCTGACCTCCTTATTTACATAGGAGAAAAAATGATAATCTGTGATACTCCCTTGTAGAATGCAATCTTTCAGCTCGTGTGGCCAACCAATATAAGAAAAGATATACCAACATGACATTTTCATGCAGTTTTACTGCATTTTTATTTACAGCATAAAATGCAGTATAAAATCAACCACTCTGTGCTGGGAACAGAGTTGCTTAAAAATAATGTTGAGGGTTAAACTAGTGGATGTGGCAAGAGGAGAGCATTTGTATATTTTATGGTTTTTTAATCTTCCAAACTTTCAAATATCCTGCATTAGTATGACTTATTTTGTAGCCAGGGAAACTCTAATATGATTCCTTCAGATGCTAGTCAGCTTCCTTCTTGCATAAGGGGTCACTTAAGAGAAATAAAAACCACAATATCCTCTGAAAACCTTACTGTACTGTGTCTTTACTAAATTACAAGACAGTTTTGTTCTTGTAACAAAGAACATGGCTCATTAATCAAACCCTAGTGTTTTACCTCTTGGAGAGTCATATGAGCCTGTGAATTCCATCCGTATTACCAATATGTAAGATTTGTTTAACTAGAAGATCTTTGTTTAATCAAATTATCCACCCTCTGCAGTATCTGTGCTGGCATACTGTAATACTGTAATTACCTTTAATGAATTTTCTATTTCATGGAGGGAGGAAGGGGAGCTTGATTTTTAAAATCATTGCATGTTTTACTACTAATTGCTATTTAGGAAGAAAGTATAATAAGATGATTTATTAATGGAAAGAAACATATTGAAAAATTAGGTGATACCAATTAGTACAGTAAAAAGTAAATGTCATTAAAGAAATTAGAAGACAGATTTTACATATATTTTTTTGCACCAGGAGTCATTATAACAATATGCGGATGGGTTATTTGGTTAAATCAGAGGAATGTGGATAAAATACCCAGGAAGAGGCGATTATGTAAAGCTATTGCCATGCTGGAATGTTCTTTTCAAGCTAACAAATGTAAGTTTCTGTCACAAAATGATACGCTATGAAATTAAAATCTCTAACCACAAGTAATAGAAACAAATCTTCAGAAGTAAATTCACAAGTAAAACAAAAGTATAAACTGAGTGATGAGACACATATGCAGAGGCTGCACCAATATTATTTCTGGATTTACTAGCCCATCTGCCTCTGAAGATTTGTCTCTTCAACTCAATCGCATTAATGTGAACCAGGCTTTAGAAAAAGAATTAGTATTAAGCTGCCAAAAGACTCAAAACAAACAAACAAAACCATTACAGAAAACTAAGTACACGTAGGATACCAGTCTTATCAACAGTATAATACATAACTAAAATCCTACCTAGGCCACAGCCTCTTTCAAGTGTTACATTCAGTTTTTATTGACCTGAAAGGAAACAAACAGATGATTTTTTCTTTTCATCATGTTTAAGAAGCAGATCCTTTAAGCCTGAAAAGGATATTATTCTCTCCTGTTGATTCTGTGCAGCCTTTATATTCTATGTATTGCAAAGTCTGTATTTGTACACTGAGTGATTCTCTGATGCTGTAGGTCTGTACTCAAGGTCCAAACCAAACCAGCACTTCCACCAAAGTTCAGTGAGTTCACTGTACGTTAAAACTGACATATCCTTGCAGATTTTGGGGATGTGTTTCATCAAAAAAGTTAACAGGACAGTCTGGATTTTATGTAGAATAGGGGATTGCCTCAAAATGTCTTCCAGTTTGTTCTTCCCCTTGAGGGGTTTGGCTTTTAGATATTCATTATAGAGCTGACATAACTGGTGAATAAGTTGAAGTTGGAAGCTGCAAGAGTAAACTGAGCATCAAATGAACACCCTAGCACCTGGGAAGGTCTTCAGTGCCTAGCAAAACTCTGGTATTAACTTCTCATCTGAGGGGCAGAAAAGGAGGAAGAGGCATAACCATTTAATTTATTTTTTTTAAAGGGAAAAAAAAAAGGAAAATACCTTTACAATATTATTCTGGTCCTGCTATCTATTCCATGCAGATCAGATTATCCTCATATGTTGAAGTTCATGAGATATTTTACGTTCCAGCATGGTCCCTGAACCATGACAATGTAAAATTCCTGTAGATGGAGGACAAACTGAACAGACTGTTCCTCTGGACAGACTAAAAAGGACAAAAGTAGTTCTGCTTTACAGCTTAGCTTTAAAGAACTCTGAGTTCGCATTCAGATTAAAATGGCTTGTAGCTGTCTGTACAGTTTGTGTGTTTTTTTCCCACTGTTAGCAGGTTCACAATGTCTACCTTTCTTTTTTTTAAATTGCAGATAGAGGAACTGTGGGGACAGTTTAAAAATGTGCAGCTCTCAAAGGATACTTACTCCTGTAAGTTGACTTAAGTCTACATAAATAATGACAAATCACATCAAGTGCTCAGATTTTGAAATAAGGCTTTCGATAAAGCATGGAGTTTCCAGTTAATTCTCTTAACTGGCTGATATTTTAACATTATATATTTTAATTTCTCAGAGGAATATTGGCACAGAATGAAATGTGAATTGTTTTTCATTGGATGCATGCCTAAGGTCATCGTCTCTAATTCCATAATTAGTGACATGACGGAGGAGGTGAAAATCAAATAGAAAACAGTACACTCAAATTATGACATCAAGGCAATAAATATAGTGTTTCGCTGAAAGAGAGAAAGAGACTATTTCTGTCCTTAATGATGCCTAGAACCTCTGTAGAACCTTTACCAAGTCTGGTTCAACAGACAGAGTAAAACACATTAAGTATCAGAGAGGACACCCTTGTAGAAATAGTAACTCAATGTGAGCTCTTCAGGCAAAGCAATTCAGCCATAAAAATTTATAGCAGTTTGAGGAAATGTATTAGTGCGCAGAAAACCACTTGAAATTAAAGTTTCCAATAGTAAAAATAAAGTAATGCAATCAATTAATGTGCTCTGCATCTACTACTTGCAGCTTGCTTGTATTCATTTGATGTGATGAATGATACTGCATTTGCTGAATATTGTGGTGTAGATGCTTTTCTCCTTGAAGAACACTGGGTGGTTAGCACATGTTGGCCAAAGCTACATCCAGCCTATTTGATGTGATTCATGCCAATACTTTATTGTCTTGCTTATTATAGTAGTAAATATGATCTTCATGATTATTAACCTTTTTTCCTAGTTGAAACCATGGTGGTTGTTACTCAGTTCTTGCTCAATGCTCTAAACCTAAACTAACTAACTAACTAACTAAATGAATAAATAAATCTGTTAAATTCACTGCTAAAATCCTTCAAATCCTAGGAATTCTCTCTCTGACCCTGACTTTCTTCTGTGGGTAACTCCAACCTAAATTGTACATTTTTCTCTTGAATCCCCTGTGGCACATGCAGAGACAGTGGCAGCCAGCTCACAGTGAGAGAATAATCCCACTCAGCACAGCGCAACTTGACACAGGCAACTGCTGGGCTTCCCAGAAGCACCCAGACAACGTAGTTATACTGTTCCTGGTACCAAAGCTAGTTCATTTTTCACTAGCTTAGCTGTCTTTGAATGGCTTGGCTTTGCTCATTGCAGAGTGTGCAAGTTCTTAAAAAAATCAATGCATATGTAGAGATGAATAATAATCAGATGTGGTGGAAATTGGTTTGCTGAATAGCTGCCTCTTAGGAATTCTTGACTAAACAGAATGAGTTGGCAGGTCATTTAACCTCTTTCTGCTGGAGTTTCCTGCACAAAGCAGGGATAATGACAGAGTTGTTGTAAGGTTTTATTTCATTAATGATTCCAGAATGTTTTAAAAACTCAAACTGAAAAATTTTGTTAGCAATGTAATGTGTAATAATTATGACTCATTTCAGAGTCAGTTTAGGCTATATGAGGATTCCTCACATTTTTATGACCCATCTGTAGCTAATGGTGAGTGAAAGGAAGAAAAAACCTAATAGGATGAGTACCTTTTTGCCTCAGTGTGAGAAACCCGAGTATCTTCTTCTGTAATTACTGTTAAAGAAATATCTATTAAGGAACTATTCTGATATCATATTTTCTCAGGATTTCATCAAGCCAATTTACAATCTACCTTTCAACAATACTCCTTAAATTATTTTATATCAAACAGTAGTCCAGCTCTACCCATTTTAATAGACATTCAACTCAGCCCATAAAGTTAATTAACTTTTACAATATTTAGAAATTAGTTTAGACAACCTCAGACCTTGAAATCAGAGACATTAGCCAAGTCAAATGATTTTACAGGCAGTTTGGTTAATAGGGCTATAATCTAGCCATAACAGCCTCTTTGGGCATGGGCCAAGGTAAGCATTTTTAATATGACTCCTTCCTCTGTTTATAGCTGACTCAGAACTTTAGAAGGAAAAAAGTATGCCTCAGACTTAGAGGAACAAAGACATGACAATGAGAATCTGGATTGATTTATTTTGCAAATGTCCTTGTATTTTTCTGTGGCTTTGGATGAAAATTTTACATTAAAGAAAATTTTACATTAAAGAATTTTTGAGAGGCAGCACCCTTTTGTGAATTAAAACCTCTTCACATATTTGACAGTAACTCCTAAATTACTTAAGATGTCTGCTTCATTATTTGAAGTTTTCAGGTGTTAAATGTAGGGTATGATAAATTATAAGGACAAGAGGTAATGGGCACAAATTAAAAAAACATGAAATTCCATCTGAAAAGAAAAAACACTTTTACTGTGAGGGTGATCAAACACTGGCACAGCTTGCCCAGAGAGCCTGTGGACTTTCCATCCTTGGACATATTCAAAGCCTGACTGAACACAGTCCTTGGCAAACTGTTCCAACTGTCCCTCCTTGAGCAGGGGGTTTGACTAGATGACATCAAGAAGTGCCTTCCAACTTCAGTTGATTCTCTGTTAAAAACAAGATTGGACTGGTTTTATTTAAAAATAACTTCGAAACTGTATTTTCACATAACTGAATAACAGAAGGAAAAAAACAGACTGAAACACAAAAACTCTCTCTATGCCTGAAATCTACATTTTTAACTTAGGGCTGTATTTTTCAGATGTAAAGGCAGGCAAACTCCACTATGAATGAGGCACTTAGTAGTATGTCTATATAGTATTCCACAAACAGCACAGAGTTGTCCAATCCTCATATTGCTTGGGTGTGAATTGACACTCCAGCGCCAGCTTTCAGCCAACTTCAGTATGCTCAGCTTTACATTCAGAATACAAAAGAAGGGAGGGAAAGTACTGGGCCTGAACCACTCCTTTGCACAATTTCAAGCACAGGTGTGTCTACATGTATTGGGTCACATGGTAAGGTTTTGGTAGCAGGCGGGCTGAAGGGCTGGCCTCTGTGAGAAGACACCAGGAGCAGCACCTGGGTTGGACACAGCCAGTTCCAGCTGATGCCAAAACAGACCTACCTCTGGCCAAAGTGGAGCCCATCAGCAACTCTGGTGGCACTTCTGTGATAAGATATTTAAGAAAGGGTAAAAAACACTGTGTGGCAGCTGTGAGAGAGAGGAGTGAGAAAAATGTGAGAAACAGCCCTGCAGACACCAAGGCCAGTGGAGAAGAAGGAGGAGGAGGAGGTGCTTCAGGCACCAGAGCAGAGATTCCCCTGCAGTCCATAGAGAAGACCATGGTAGAGCATGTTGTACCCCTGCAGCCCACGGAGGACCCCATACTGGAGCAGGTGGACATGTCCTGAAGGAAGCTGCCGTCCGTGAAGAGTCCATACTGGAGCAGGCTCCTGGCAGGAACTGCAGCCCATGGAGAGGAGCCCACACAGGAGCAGGTTTTCTGGTGAGAGCTGCGCTCTGCAGGGGATCCATGCTGGACCAGTCTGTTCCTGAAGGACTGCAGCCTGTGGAAAAAGACCCGTGACAGAGCAGTTCTTGAAGAACTGCAGCACGTGGGAAGGACTCACGTTGGAGAGGTTTGTGAAGGGCTTTATCCCATGGGGTTAATTTTGTTCATACATACACACACAGCCCAGCACCATCCATACAGTAACACAGAGGATGGAGTCAAAGAGCACACCGGCCTTCACCCTCTTGTCTGAGCTTCTGTGGCAATGTAAAAGCAGTCCAGGGAGTCCTCGCAGTTGAGTAGGAGGAACCTTTTAGTTGCCCATAAAAAAGAACAAGCCCAAAAAAGGGCACCCTTCATGTATGGTTTGGCGTTTTTGTAATATAAATATTTTTACTTGAAAATGGAACATAATCACTGAAAGGATTTTCACAAGCTACCAAAACAACTACTGCACTGAGAAACTTGCCATCACTGCAGACCTGATCAATTTGTCTCAATTTCATTTTGTTCAGATGGTTCTAAGCAAGCTTGAAAACACTGACATAAATACTAATCAACAATGAAGATCATTCTTATTTATCAGAACAGCTTTCTTAGGGTTAATAACATCATTACCTCTATATGTGTAATCTAAGTTGTTTATAAATTTGACCAAATAAGAAGATATTTTTATTCTGAATGGATACATCTTTTTAATGTTCTTATAAATGTCTCTCAAGGTAGTGGTAACGTAATAGCATCTAAAACTGCCTTCATTTTCCTTATTCTGAAGAACACATCTTTACAAATTTTTCCATTTATTTAGTAACACAAATTGTTGTCAGCTGCAGTTTTTAAGCATTCCCTTATGATTACAGCTTCACTTACAAAATGTTGTAAAGAAAGTGAAAAACTTACTTTTTTTTTCCTTCCATCTCAAATCTCAGGGAAAAAAAGTCTGTTTATGCTATGGCTCCCAAGCTGAGATCATGTATGACAAGCAGCAAGTCAGGGTGATTTCTTTTAACATCTTTTACATAATGTAAAATGTCAGGGTTTGTTTTTTTTTTTCTTTTTTCACCCTAGAAACCTCTGAATTAGAAAGATAAAGTTCAAAGAGTACAAGCAAAAATATTTAGGTAAGCTGGCAGACAAGCTAGGAGTTGTCATTACTAAGAACAAACACAAAACAACTTTTGCTTACTTTTTTTTTTAAAAAAAAAAAGCTTTCTTTTATTTGAATCTATTTGAATTTTCTTGAAATTATTATCTGCAATGCAACTGTGATTACAAATATCATGCAGAATTAGAACTTAAATGTGCTAGGTGCTATCCAAAAATGGTATTTCCTGAAATTTCCATTCCAAGCAGAGAATACAGGAGCTAGGTCTGTTTATGCATCTCTTATGATCTCTCCTTTCTTGCATTTGTACACCTGAAATGTCACTCATGCGAATATTCACAGAAAGCAGGTATTAAATAGAAGATGAATTGATGAAGAATTTTGTAATATAACAGATATACGTGTAACCAGTTCAGCTTCTGAAAGCGGACAAATTCAAAATGAAAACATGGCATTGTTTTTAATTGGCAATGACCAGCTGAGAATTACTCTCAGGTGTAGTGAATTCTCTATTCCATTAGTTATTTACATCAGTTGTGTTCTCTTTCTAAAAGCTGTTCTGTATCTCAGGCAGCATAGGGAATAAATTTCAGCAGTGCTCTGTTAAGCAGAAGGTCTTGTGAGAGTACTGCAGCATTCATTCTGGTCTTAAAAGGTAAGAATATATAGATTCTATAAATTTTAAATTTGCAAGGGAA
Organism: Mycteria americana; assembly: GCF_035582795.1. Lineage (NCBI taxonomy): Eukaryota > Metazoa > Chordata > Aves > Ciconiiformes > Ciconiidae > Mycteria > Mycteria americana. Next base: position 40,717,670 of record NC_134396.1, read on the forward strand.
GTGATTGCTTAGCTATCCTTTGGAAAATAAAAACCTCTTGATATAAGTCATGGAATAGGGAACATAATGGAAGATGAAGGGGTGATATCAAGGTGAAGAATGAAGGAAAACATTAAGAAGAAATAAAAACGTGAATGGAGTCATGGAGTCCGTGACAACCTCATCTCCTTGCCAGCTGTAGCACTGTCTTAGCCTATTGCCATCTTTTCCACCTCTTTTCTGACACAGTTGGATGTGGTCAAAGTGTTTGCCTCATAGCATTCATCCATTCTGACCCCATTTTGGATACAGCAACATAATTTGGAATAAGGGTTTTAGGCACAGAGCAGGAAAATAAAAAGAAATGTGCAGCCCAAGTGTCTGCGCTACGGGCCCAGCAAGATTGAAAAGGATCATTGCTGCTTGTTTCTGCTGTATTTGACCAAGCACGGCCTTGTTGCTCGTTGGTTACTACTACAGAACAAAGAGATTTAAAATGGATTAAGAGGAGTCTTGCGCTCTTCTTAACTCTAGGGTGGCCTAAGATTTCAACTGTAAGGCTTTTGTTCAAACTCGTTTGTCCTCTGCGATCAAAGACTGCCAATCACAAACACAGGTCCCACAAGTGAAGAATTTGGGCAGGACAGACTCTTGCCCTGAAAGAAAATAAATGAAACACCTTTGTTGGATTTCAAAGCTAGACTTTGGGATAAAGTCACATGGCAAGTGGAAAAATAAATGGAAAAACCCTTTTCCCTAAAAGCATAGCATTTCTAAATGTTCACAAGTACAAACACAGAGATGATGCCACAGTGGTTTTGGAAGGCTATGTGGCTGCGATTTAAAATAAGTACACTTTGAAAACTTAGTTATAAATTTTATTTAGATGAATCTCGGATTACAGATTTTCCTTGTGTTTTTAAGTTTGTATATTTTCTTTGAAGAGCAACAGCATTCCAATTTCACATATAATAAATCTGCTGTACGTAATTTCAGTTCTTATACGTCACTTGGCCAATACCATCAAGAAATTTTCATTGTTTGTTCTTCTTTGTGGGTCATCTGGCCCACACTCATCTCTGAACAAACCCAAATTATTGTACAAAAGCCCATAATTTATCATGCAGATTTTCCTTCTTACATGATCACAGTTATGTTTTAGATGACTTATCCATGTACAGCACTTTGTAGTAATAGTTAATTCAAAATGCTCTTTCAGTTTTACAGTCTACAAATTTATGCTCCTATTTTCCTGTTCCTTGTTGCTTTTTATTGCCAAATGCCTTTCAGATTTACTATGCTTTATCAATAAGAGAGGTCTTATAACATCTCAGAACTGCTTGCTCAATATTACTACTCGTAAAGATTATGTTGCTCTGAGAGTGATAGCTTTTTCATTCTACTAACAACTCCCTTTAAACAAGAACAAGAAAAGCTTTTATTTTTTTCTGCTGTTGCAGTAAGGGCAACAAGATTTCATTATGTATCCATTGTTTTCAATAAATCTTTAAAAAAAAAAATCTTACATGCTTTTTTTATTAATGTATGGACTTCCCCACAGAGTATCCATACTGGGAACTGATAGTTTATATTTGCCCAATGGGAAATTTCAGGATTTTTTTGCACATAAGTAATTTGTTTATAAGTTTAAAAAATCCAAAACTGTGGGAGAAAAATACAGAACAACTCACATAGATCCAAATTTGCTTGATGGCAAAGGGATATACAAAAACTATTGTAATTCAGAACAAACTTTGTTATTGAAAATAATGAGCCCTTTTCCACAACACAGCTCATTATCATCAATAAAGAAGGGGTGAAATCTCTGAGGTATACTACTGAAAAGTCTTTTCTCTAAAGACATTTTTCAACATTTTGAAATAGAAAATAAGCTGCCAGTGATAGACTCAGAAGTGGGGAAAAAGAAAGAAAAGTCCCTTGACTTACCATAGCAGCCCATGGGAAACTCATTGACATGTTGTAATTTGACCACTCTTTATTAAAAATGTAAGTGCTGCTGTAAAATATTTTAACAGAGTGGATCTGGAGTGGATTTTTTTTTATAATAATTGATTTTCTATTAATTTTCACAGACACTGGGAATTAGAAAAACTTTAGAGAAGAGAACAGCCTTATGAAGAATTTCGTCCAAACCTCTCAATGAAAAAATGCATGCCTAAGTACTGCAGTCACCTCCAGAAAGTAGATACATGCTTACTGATTTCAGAATTTAATGTGATTGTTATAAAAGCTGTTATTTTGACATGTCTGTTCCTGGACGTTGCCATAACTGGAGACTAGGTGCAAGAAGACAATACAAAATTTCTGGGTTTGTATGTCAAGGTACTGCAAAGATTATTTGGTAGGTCCCAGTTCAGTAATAAACTTTCCCCAGAGACAGTCACCAACTACAATCAACAATGATGAAGAAGGAAGTTTATTTTTACCTGTACTGTCACACAGAATCCCATCACACTGAAATCTGACAATCCTAAGCAATGTTGCTTTTATCACCTGGAAAAAAGAAAAAACTAACCCTCCAAAAAATAAAAATTTTATGTTGAAATGAAAGACAAGACACAGATGTAGTTCTTTGCTTCAGCTTTTGTAAGGGTTAGCTCCCTTAGACATCTGTTAAGAGAATTTTTTAGCTGGTTTTCTTACATAGTGTTTAGCATTTTCTGTATCTTCAACGAGTCTTTAATAGGTTAGTAGGTACGTTGGCAAAAATGAAAGAAACTAAATTAAGGAGAACAATGAATCCTCACCTAGGTTATAATACCAAGTGTTCTTGTTTCAAAGGGAAGCCTTTTAAAAGACCCGTGGGGGGGGGGGGGCGGGGCGGGTGCACCTCTGAATCACATTTCAGAAGCAGCTAATGCTTTCTTTTCACCAAACACACAATTTTAGATTGTCTAAATATGTTTCAGATATTGCAGTGATCTTAAAATGAAGCTTGATCTATGCTTGTTTTGAGGGGACAGATGGGAGGACTCTTTTAGAATGTTTATTTAAAAATATGCTTTCTCTCCACCTATTCTTTTAATCTGGTCATTCTATTTATTCAATGGAAGTTTTAGGGCATGTAAATTTTGACTTAAGTCCCTGTCCTTCAGATGTTCAATTATAAAATATATTCTCATATCTAAAACCATGGCATGTTCTAGAAATAAAGACTGTGAAAAAAACCCAAAACACAGAACACAGGTTCTGATTTGAAGACTCAACATTCAGCTGACACCAGAGGCCTTGAAACTCTCAATAACACAGTGAGGTTTCCTAGCTGAGGGCTTTGCTATCTCATTTTGGCATTTATACTCCCGTATGCCAAATTTCATTTAGTGTTCATATGCTATTATAAGCCTTGTTGCCTTCTTTTTTTCTTAAATTACATATAATAATTATGAACATAGCTAACAAAGCAAAAATGATAGGCTCGAGTATGGTATTTTATGTAATGTGCAGTTTCATTTGGATGAGGGTGGCATTGATAACAAATTAAGTAAACATTGGCCAACAGCAGTCTTTCATCTGAATATAAATTGGCACTGCAGTCACGCCCATCTGTCCAGTCAGGCTGTGGGAACATTGATTATGTCCTGCGACAACGTTTTTTTTAAAATGTCAAATGCAATCCTTTATCAGACTCAGAAAACAGCATTTTTGATTTCTGTTTTAAAGAGACAGAAAAATGCTTGATACATTTAATGTTGTATAAAATCAGTATTTTTACCAATTAAGAACAACTGTCCTCAACTAGTTCATTATCATTCCAAACCTGCCAGTAAAGCTCCACTTCTCTTTGGTTACCAATGCTGAGTAGACCATCTACTCCCATAATTCCTCTCTTTCTTGCTAACTCAGGGAGCAGTGGTCTTTCAAGTATAATGGTGAACACTACTTTTTTCTCAAATTCAAAATGAAGCAGGTAGATGCAGCTGAAAAATACATTTCTAACAAAGGCAGACCAGAGCTGATCATTGATCAGCTGTTCCTGTACAAAACAACAGAGGATCTTAGCTTCTGCTAAGCTTAGCTTTCTTAGCTCAAAACTATACAGAAGATGCAGTTCTCACTGTCACCATGCACTAGTCTTGTATGCTGCCTTTAGTTTATAGACCACAAACCTCAGTGTTTGCTGAGTCCTTTATATATATCCTTCGTTAATTCAACCAAAGTTTTTGCCACCCAAGGAATTTTCTTCTTTTTCACTTGGTAAGACCAAGGGCTTTCTTCTTAGTCAGTATTTTTGATGTTTCTTCTTTTTGCTGGTTACTCCATTTTCCGTGTTTCCTTGTTTCTGCTTTCCAATCATGCTTTTGGCAATGCATTTGCCTTCAATTCTGGGACATAAAGTCTAAGAAAATAATTTTTCTCCTTCAGGTTTCAAAATCCACTGCCTCCAGGAGTGGTGTCTACAGGTTCTTACGAAGTCACTTGTGAAGACAGGCCACAGCCATGTAACTTCAGAGTGCTTAAATGGCTGTAACCAGTGGGAAGAGAGGAACAAAAGCAAATTGTTTCTGCAGTAACCCAAGAGGATGGAAGAGAGGATGGAGCAGCAGCACCTTTAACCAGAGTTTTCTGTAGCAATGGAGGGTTAATTGTGTTTTCTTCAACGCTGCCTTTCATTTCTGACTCAGGTGCTTTTGCATAACTGTGGTCTTTGGCAATGGGATGGCATCCAGAAAATACTGCCTGTCTGTTTTATTTCCAGCTCTGAGAAGATAAGTTTATCCTCATTGCTCATGTTCTTCAAAAGCCTTTACATAAAGCAGAGGATAAAATAGATGTACATATATAGGAGAAAAGGCCTTCTTAAGATTGTCTTTTTTTAAAGTACATCATTTAACATTTGGCTTCCTGTTAAAGAGAACTAATACAATCCACTGCAAGATTTGTATTTAAAGGAATGCTTAATAAATTTGAAAGAATACCTGCAGTGGAAACTATTACTTGAAACACAAGCAATCTGTATAGAAAAAGAGTGGCAATTTAAGTCCTTTCTTAAAAATTCTTTAATTTTTCACAGCTGTTTTTGTTCTATATTTAAGAAACTTCTGTAGAAGCTACAGTTTTGGTATGGATTTACTGATGATGATAGTAATAATATGATGTTATACTGTCCGTGAATCTCATAATTAATTTGCCACACTTCTTTCACTGGCAGTTTATTCTGTTCCTTATTATCTACAGAATTTCCTCACTACCAGCAAATAATCCCATTTCAAAGTTAATATTAAACACATAAATTAATGTGTATATGCATAAAGTTATATATCATACATTTTAATAACAAAAATTACAATAAAACATCAAAGTAGCCATATTAATACAAACTCTAGGCTCATCCTGCATCTTAGTCCTTCTGGCAGTCTAGATTATTTTGATTGCAGATCTCTTCATACCAGTGCCACATTTAGCCTTCATATATGTCATACTCCAATGCACCGAAGAAAAAGAAATTGTGAGTCACCATTTTAACTAAGACATATTGAATACAAGATATTGAATTCACTCTTCATCGGTGGGTGCAACTCATTCAGTAAAGTAAAATCATGTAGCTTTGCAGACCAAGCCTGGCTATGGCTTCCTGCTTTTTTGGGGGAGTATGTTAAAACACAGGAACCAGGACCAAAAATATATTCCAAACTTCCAGTTAATTATATTTTTACCATCTTGTACTATCGTGTTTGTTCCTCTGATTTTCTCATTTTTTCATTCCTGGTTAGCACAATATCTGCTTTCAAGTGAAAATACAAGGGAATCCTTTTACTGGTTCATTAATCAGTAATGAATGGGTGAAACAGGTCAGAAATGCTTGTAGTATTTTCTTCCGCTTAATTTTTTTGTTCCTCATCTTTCTTTCTCTGGGTAGTGTTTTTATTTTTCCTTTTCATCATAGAAAGATAAAAAGTTAAAAAAAAAAAGGAACACATTATACTTTACTTTTCCAAAGACAGTTTTTGTACACCCACTGCTCTATAATATAAATGAGAAATTATTTTCCTGAATGTTCACTACAGCCACAAAAATCCTTCTTGCAACTTCAAAGTGTGTTCCTTTATTTCGATTTTCAATCAGTTGTTTGTACCTCTGTTGTTAGTTCCTTTGCACGTAGTCATACATTCAATCTTTTTGTCTTTCAGTGATCCCAGATCTGTCTCCATTTCTTCCATTGTCCTCAAAGTACTGACACTTTGCTTTCTGCAGTATTTCACAGACAAAAAAGAGAGCACTATAGACAGCTTATAAGGAAACTGTGGTTCCTGGGAGGCAGCCAGAAAAAAATGAGGAAACGTTACAAAAAACATAGGTCAAGCTCTGTGCAAAGGAAGGTCCCACTTTCTAACATGATTTTACTTTTCTGTAAGACAAATTGGTTAATTAGGATTATCCTATCTTAAAACTGTGCTCTATCACAGCAGGACTTTTCTTAATGGATCTCCTGGACAACTGTATCAGATTTGTTCAGCTGTAGTTTTCCTCTTTAATTGAAACTAGAATAAAATGAAGTAAAAAGCATGTTGAAGTTGCTGCTTGCTTTCTGATGGCTATTTCTGTGTAATAGTTATTTAAATGTGCAGAATGTCCTTTCTTCTCCTTGCACTTTATGCTCAGGCAATGTCACTCTAATGTGTCAATACTCTGAGCTGTCCACATTGTTCAACCAGCAAAAAGCACCTCTGATCCTCAGGAACTTATGCTTGGGGCAATGCTTCTCCTTTGCTGATACAAATCCAGTCCCACAGACTTCCCCCCCCCCCCCCCCAGAGTAGGTGTAGAAAAGGAAGCATGGCCAGGCTGTCACAGCTCAAATATCAAACAGCTCCTAAGCTCCTTGATAGCAGACCCGATTTTCAACAAGGTTATGAAAGTCGCATTGATAGGGACTTGCAAAACAGGGAGACAACACCATAAACCAGGCTTTGTTCCCACCACTCAGTCCTAGCTATTGACCTGACTCACTGGCATCATAGCAATAACCGTTGCTTGATTTGGTTTCTAGCATAAGGTAAGCCCTGGAATTTTAAAGTCTTACAGGAGATCAGTACAGAGTTGCATGAGACAAACTTTGTTACTGTTCATAGGATTTCATGCAGTGTTAAATTAGGTATAGGAGAGCTCATCTTTTATTTCCAGAATGCCAAAAACATACTGAGATTTTTGAACAAGGTAACAGCAAGAAAAATTAACTTAAATTTCAAAAGCATACACACTGCAGTATTTCATTTAATTAAACCTAGTTATAGTTCTAAATAGCTAGTATTCAAGTAGTCACTCAACCTCATTTAGGAAGGGAGAAATTATTGTAGTTCAGAAGGACTGAACCAGATGAGAACTTTTGGATAAAACTTCTGACAGCACCGAACACAAATAACCATTTAACCCCACCCCACTCTGAGACGGTTACAAACCCTCTGTGTATCTGTACTGTGACTGGTATTTTATCAAAGCTTGTGTCCTAGTTTTTTCCAGTACCACTATTTGTTTTTCAACAAAAATATGTCCATTTTTGACATCCCAGTCGTTGTGTATGCAGTTCAAAGATAAGTTCCTCTTCTTTTTTTAGTATTATGAGCCAATAATTCAGTCTGTTAACAGCAAAAACCTAGAGTTTCTATTTCTGATCTTTCATTCCTTATATGCTTTGTAAATAACATCTAAAACTTTCTCCAGCTTTATTCTTGGGTTCTAGTTTTCGCCAGTCCTACTGGGAAAAAGTGGCACGTTTTCACTCTGGAAATGCCATCACAGTTCAAATGTTCCTGTTGGTTTTAGAGATTACCAGAAGATTTGAAGCAATTCCTGCCCAGGACTGCACATTTGTCCATGGAATGCCACAGGTTCTTCTTGTAGATAAGTCTGTGATAATGGTTAGCAAGAACTACCTTTTGGAAAAGCTTCTTTTCTGATTCCCTGTTTCTTTTAGGTCTTCCTTGCCACCATTTTACCTGTGATTACTCCGCTTCCTCTCTCATCCATATTATTGTTGCAGCAGGTGCTTGATCTTACTCTGTCTACTCAATATTTCATCTACAGCTGTGGTCTTTTAATGTTCACATTCCTGCTAGTGTGTTCATTCTTCAAATCTTTCCGATTTTTATTGTTTCTTCTAAATCATTTTAACTTCTTAGTTTTATCTTGAAGCATAATCAGCTGAAAACACTTGCAGACATCTGGGAAAGTTTTATTTCAATTATTTACAGTTTTTGTACATAAAGAATTTCTACTTCCCTTAAGCCACCATTTCAGATTCTTTGTTTGTTCCTGGAGATTACAGCAGGTACACATTGATATTCAGTCATCACTGGTTTGCTCTTACCTGGACCCTGCCTTCCCCTCACTTCCCATGATAGTTTTCTCACACACTTACACAGAGGATTTCAGTAGCAAAAGTAATTCTGGGAGAAATTTGCTGTTAGCCAAACTTGTCCTTACAACAGTTCACTTTTTGCCTTTGGTCTTAGTTTTCAAGTCAAAGAAAGAGGGCTAGGTATTCCTCCTTGATGCTTGTCATGGAGCACCAAGGGCTAGCTGCTCTGCACCAGCAGGGACACCCAGATCCAGGGTGATGGGGGCAGGCTGGGCAGCCTGGCCAGGGGTGCTGTCCTGAGATTTACCTGGAAATATGTGTGACGCATAGCTGACAAACGAAATATTGCCTTGTTTCTCCAAGGGCCAGCGGTGGGTTTTCATAAAATCAGTGAACAACCCAGAATTATCTATAACCATTCCTAAACGTATCTGAACCCAGGACCCACATCCGTGTAATCACCACTGCTTGAACAACCAGCTGCAGCCTCCTGATGCCGTGCCTCACAGAAGAAACCTTGGCAAGGCAGACCCTGGGCTTTCCACACGCAGAGTTCACACACTTGAAGGCAAGCCTGTGGAAGTGTTGTGCACATGGTAACCATGTGCTGATGTTTTGCACAATTTTACAACCCACGTCATTCAGTTAATTGTTTATAGGTTTTTGTGTAAGGGTAAGGTTTCCAAAAGCAACTGATATGGTAGCCAAGTCTGGGGCATTTACATTCCAATGACACTTAATTGTCTTGGAAATCCAATCTTAAGAACTTCATGGCTTCTCTCAACTTTTACAATTTTTTACATTTTTTTTGTATTTTGAATATGTTGAAAAGTTCAGCTAATGCTACACAGCAACAAAACCCACAAAGAAAGAATTGGCTGGTGGAAAAACTTGAGCAGGAAGAATAGCAAGAAAGTGAATTTACATGTGAGACCAGAGAAGAAGCAAACCTGTGAAACAAGCTTATATATTTCATATATGTATGTTACAACAGCTCTACAGCTGGTATAAACTTGTGTAGCTCCAGGAACATCAGCTTAGCTCAGCTGATTTACACCAATTAAGGAGCTGGCCAATGTAACACCTGCTTCTTCTCCTCTCTTTATACACAAAAAGGGAAAAATACATCCCCTGCACTACACTTTCTATTGGAGTTTCACATTTGTTCTGATTGGGATTTTGAACCCTTTGCCTGCTAGGCAGTCTTTTATCTGTCCCCTTTTGCCAAATCCAGGGGTAAGGGGGCTGGGGTGTATTTTGTTGTGCTGAAACAAAGTTACTGAAATTCATGGAACTATTTGCATTAGGCAACCAAAGTGTACCCCCATATGTCCAGAATATACACAATATATATTCTTGTTTTTTCTTAATCTTTTAAAATTATATATTTTAATTAGCAGTTGGTTCCTTAAACATTCAGTAACTCAAAAACTGATGCTGTCTTTTAAGGCATACCTAATTAGAAACAAGCATGTTATAATCTAAAGCATTCTGTAATCTAAATTACCCCCAATAGAACTCCTCACCTTACAAATACAAGTGTCTTATTAGAAAAGATACTCCATCCCAAGAGTCCATTTAAGACTACTAAAGGTTTTTAGCTAACTTCACTAGGCCCTCAAACACAAAATATTAAAAAGCACATTGAAACAGTTTTCTACTGAAAGCTACCTTTTCTAGAGAATGTTGCCTTTACAGTGTCATTGATTAATTGTGAAATGTAGCTAGAACAGTTGTAAATCAGTCCCCAATGCAATGGGACACATGTAAGGGAGGCAATCTGCATGCATCTCACAAATTCATTCAAACTAGAGTGTTTGTGATTTTCTCATCAAATAATAGTAACAAACAAATACCGAAGTACATGATAGCATGTATTCATGCAAACATAAGATGTGGGTTGGCATATACAGCCCCAATATATAGCTCACCTAGAATATCATGCAGTTTTTTCTGAGCATATTATAGCACTCTCATTAATAGCAAAGCCTCTCCCCAAAATGCACAGTCTGCTTGTGATCTTCTGCACATCTGTTTATATTTTTTTCCCTCAATAATAGTTGTGCTGCTTTTACTTGATTTTCATACATGTCCTGTCTACATCTAAACATGCAAGCTGCTTTCTAAAAGTCATAAACGTATCAAGGGGACAAAAGCACTGGAAATGCTTTTCTGCTGGGCAAAAAAAGCATTTAATGCCTTTTCCACAGAAAGAGTACGCTGCCTTACACCAGTTACAGCTTTATATAAAGAGGCAGCAGTGGGAGGAGAGATGTGTTCTTGAAATATCTGCACAACCTTGATACTAGTGCTTCAGATAGATAGTACTTAACAGACCTTTACTGCATGTTTTCTGTGAACTAGATACCTGTCTTACAATGGAGGACTTCAGACTTGTCAGCCATGAAACAGCTGCCCTGAAAATTTCAGCTGGAAACAGCATTTTCCTCAAGGCATTGTCTGAAGTGGTTGGACTAGTTATTTATGCTTTGGCTTTGATTTGTTAGTTAGATGTCCCAAATGAGATGTATGCACACAAAATCACATGTTTCCAAGGAGCACTTTGATGAAATTATGCTCATACTTACTTGAATGATTAATTATTTTAGATATATACTACTCCTTTGATTGAGTAAGGAAGGGGGACAACAGAAGCTGGTGGTTTTATAGGTTTGTGCTGATTTTCTTATTTATTTATCTATCTCTTTTCCTGAGAAACTTTAAACTGTAATGTCTGTCTATGTATCTGCCTGTGGATGTTTTTAGTGGCTCAAAAGTACAAGAGATAATACTCTATGACAAGCTGAAAAGCTTCCTCTCCCTTGAGGACAGTGCAAGCACTTGCATGAGCCCTTAGCTTTTAAGGTGTTTTAACCCATCTTCTCGCAACATACTCATATCTTATAATTATTTAAATTTTAAATTTTTACTTGTGTGGCTTTTTATATTAATAATTTAAAATGCAGATGCAGATATATTTATTGCAAGCACTTTTCTCATCTATATCTTCAGATGAGCTGTCCTCTTTTCCACAAGTGTTAAAATGCTGGCCTTTGTGAAAGGTGATCAAGATGATAATGGTGAATCAGCATGGCATTATGAGTCTATTATTTTTGTACCAGTGGTATCATCACTGTAACCTACTTTGGGATTAATCTTTTTTGTCAGTATTGCTTTGACAATATCAAGGGGCACAGAACTACTGATATATTCAAGATCAAATCTCACTCCAGTTCTAAATAATTCCAAACCAAAAAATGATTAGTTTCAAGGTCACTATTTTGAACCAATGCTATTAGCCCATATTGAAACAGCACACTGCTACTGTTAAATAGGAACAAGCATAAGACTAAAAGAACTTCCCAGAACACCAAGTCGAACCTCTCTAATGAACATTACATCTTCTTTTTCACAAAGTGAAGAAATTCCAACCTAAAAGTGGAACTGTGTTTTGCTTCTAATGTTTCTATATGAAGGTTGTTCCAGAATATGATGGGTCTAGTGATTACAGGAACTTTTAAGTTCCGTTATTAGCATTTATTCATTACATTTTACATCCTTCCTGCATGTCAAATTCTGTTTCTAGCTGAAATTTCCACATTTCAGCATTTATTCCCAGAAATAATGTTGCCTCTAGGCTTCTGATTTGCTAGCATGACCTCATGACAAAAAAACTGAACACATTTTCAAGTTTTCTTTTAAAAGTTTTTCCATTTTCCTAATTGACCTAACATCCTTTCTATATATTTATTTAAAGTTTTTGTTATTTTTGGAGCATGCATATAGTTGCACACAAAATCTATAGAATAAGTCTTCCCTTGCCTCTTTTTGTTGCATTGGTGCTTCATATTTACTGGTTGCACTGGTGTTTCATATTTACTCGAAAGTCAATAGCTAGATCTGCCTCCTCCATAATATCCTCAACAAGTTATAGCAAAGTTTATACTGTCTTATCTTGCATTTATATTCCATTTCTAGCTCAAATATTTCCACACACGCACAGGCACAACAACTTTATAAATTGTTTTATATTTTGAAATGAATGAAAATTTTTTTGAGTATTTATTTCTTAGGTATACAGCTAAAATACAGGATCATCAATCATGAAAGGGAACTGAGAGTTTAAAAGAAAGAATATGAAAATAGGATAAAAAGAAATATAATCAAAGTTTGTGCTAAAATAGAAACAAAATCCCGAAATGATAGCACATCATACAGAAGATAACTATTTGTCAGACTAGAATAATTTACTACTTACATAGGTTAACCTTTAGGATATCAAAGAAATCAAGGCAAGTGTGAAGTCATACTAAAATTTTTCTTTAATTTCTTTTGGGCTTTATACACTATTTAAACCATGCAGCAAATACAGTTTTCTCATCTACTCTTAAACCTAAGGTATACATCAGTGTAGGAAGAATCAGGAGATTTTCTGTTTTCGTGTCAAAGCCAGCCTAATTTTCAATGTATCTCAAACTTCCAATAAAAGGATACCTTGGAAAAAAGGAATAAAAATATATTTCAAAGAGCAGAAAGAATTAAAGCGTCTGGATTCTGCACACACAGTGTATTTTTAAATTCATATAAAATAGTTAAGTATATGTGGGAGGCATTAAAGAACAATCTTTAATTTATTAAGGTGAAAATTGTCACAGTTTTGCTACATTAAACAATGTTAGTAACATCCCATACTTGAGTAAATTAGACAGTCAATTAAAATTTTAAGGAGTCTACCCTCACCTATGTTACTGAATGTGTAGAGTGTGTGCTTTGGGATCATTTTTCCTGTTCTTCTAATGACCCTGTTCTTCTAAAGGTGTGATATAGAGTGTAATTTTCATAGTCTTCAGTCCAGCTTGAAAGAGAGAAAAGCTATTTCAAAATCTGGCTCTATATTTAAAAAGTATCATTATTTGTAGGGACTTCGAATTGCTGTTCAGGACTCTGTTGATCCTGGGAGATGCATTAGATCAGAGCAAAAGGATTTATTGAGGAACTCAAAATCATCAGAGCATTAGATAAAGCAGGTCATTGGGGCAGTTCTATGGATGAATTAGAAAGAAAAAGGAAGGAAGTAACCACAAGAGAATGAAGGAATCAGTTGCAGAACCAATGCTGAAGAGCATTTTGAACGCATACCACTTGCTGCCTATTGTTTTAATTGCATCCTACTATTGTAGTATTGATATTTCTCCAAGAGAGACACAATTTTTGAGAAATAAAACAGAAATTTCCAGGGGCTTAAACCAGATTACAAGGAAAATGGTATGACAATACCATAACTGACAGTTTTATGATATGATAAAAATTGAATCACAATTAGCATGTCCAATGCACAGGTGAAACATGTTAAGAATCTGTAAACATGGAATTTTTTCAACATGGTGTAAGGGAAAGGTATGTTTTCTAAATATGTTTTGCAGAAACCAGTTTTGAAAACTCAGGGGTTGTAGCACCCAAGATGTTTCTTCTTTTTTACAGTTGGTTTTGCAAATGTACACAAGGCTACAACCCATTACCTGAAGGGTAAGAAGGCTTAAAGAATCATGAAAATTTCCACTGTGTCCGGTTGTGCTTCAGCATATTTCTAGGTTTCTTTACTCACATTCAGAATAACAAATAGAGAAATAATTTTCATTCTGAGGAACACAAAGCAATAGCTGCTCTTTGTGGGTGGATCCTTCAGCAACAGCTTCATAGCCCAGAGTTTTACACACCATAAATAATGAAGCATTTTCTTGGTGACCAGTTTACTCCCAACACATTCAAATCACTTTCTTTACATTTACCTTGCACTCGGAAAGTACTTTTCCTTCTAGCTGGCTTCCAAGCTGCAGTGTGTAACGTTATACAGTAAGTTTGTTTGGAAAAGACACTGGTTCCTTCAAAGCTCAAGTCTTGAATTCTTGGGTTTTTTCAACTTGGCTTTTGTGCTGGTGCTTTCTAGCACAGTAAAAAGAGAAGGAAAAAAAGGAAAAAAAAAAAAAAGCAAATTCATTCTCTTGCAATGGACACAAAAGCTGCCTTCCTCCATAGCTCAATGAGCTACATGATACTGCTCAAAGTGAATTACATACACATGAAAAATGGTGTCTTTTTTGTATTATTATTAAATGAGTCCTCAGTACTACCAACTAAAGCCATTTAAAGACATTATGAAGACCTACTCACTCTTGCCTTGAGGATTCAGTTTATTCCTCTCCTTTGCAGAACAAATGAGAAATCATTTAATTGACCGCAAATATGTTTTATTGCCAAAAATCCTCGCCTCACTATTGAAGATTCACAGGGCACTTACATTTTCTTTGGAAAGACTAGTGATTTTAAAGAAGAGAGGCAAGATTTCTGAATGTGCAAAAGTTTAATAGTGGGCTAACAAAGTTAAAAACCATCATTCTTCTTCCTAAGAGCCTAATAGCTGCTCTTTGGCAGTGCTGTGTCTGCAATCTACAACATCAGTTAACAGTGTGTAATTTTTATTGTATTTTATATTTATTTTAGGCACTTTTGATCAATAGAAACAAAGCAATTTACATATGGGTTGCCAGTCATTCAATCCTGCAACAAATAGACTATACAATATATTCTTTTATTATTTTTATGTAGTCCTAAGAGGATGTGCTGCACTGTACAAATGAAGCAACAGCCATCTAATATAACAACCCTGCAGCAGTACAATCTCACTTTGTATTTTCTTGGTTCTTTAGTAAAAAACAAACAAAAAACCTCCCTCCAGCTATTTTGCATGTCAGTACAGGAATTTTTTTAAAGGGATTTAAACATGAAATATAAAAGTCAAAATTAGAAAGGATGTAGAAGTGATATTCAGTTAGGTAACTACCCATTGGTAGCCACTCTGAGGATCAGAAACTTCTGCTTTGTCATTTCTGTGTAATTTTTGCCACACATACTCTTGCCCTTTATTCACAGCAACTGTAACTGTTCATAAATGAACCCTACTCTCTCATTTCCACTTGCTTTCATCTCTTCTGCAGATTGTCTCCCCCCTGCCCTGATTTTTGATATTTCTTAATGTTAATTCTTTTTCTGCTAACTAAAAATGATTTTAATTGCTCTTTTCCCTGTGGACACTTCATTCATTTGAATTGCCTCTAAGAGGTTTTTTCTATATGTGCCTTTTGTTGCAAAATGCAACAGTTGCTGTATAGACTGACACATTGGCAGAGCTGTTGTTAAAATTTAAGACATTAATAACCACAAATGTATAGCAAAGAAAACAAAAAATGTACAGTTACACATGGAAGCATGCATGTGTGTTTGTTCCACTGAATCTAAATATACAAAAAAAAATTATCCAATAGTTGATTAATTCTAATTTTCTTCCCCTGCACGTAGGAATATTGCCTTTAGCTGCCCTTTAACAGGATTATTTGAGAAGGATTGACTTATCCCAGAACAGAGTTAGGAAACAACTTACCATCAAGAAAATTAAACTGTAAAAATGGTGATGCTTCAAAGCTGTCAAATTAGTCTTGCAGTTTGCTCTTCTCAAAGGTAACTGGAGTTGCAGACGGTAGCTGCATACACCATACAGAGAGAAGTTGTGTGGTACGTAATGGGTCTTCACACCAAGGAATGACATGATGGCCATCACAGCCCACTATGTCCTGCCCATTGCCTTCTTTTAAAAATCACCAAGGTACAGTGTATTTATATCATTGCTCCATAAGAAAACAATTTTTGAATTCTCTCCCAGCTTTCTAAATATTCACAGGGGAGCTTAAAAATCAAGAGAACTTGGAGAGTATCAAATTAGCTTAACACAGAAACAATAAGTGAACTCATGAAGGGGGCAGAGTTTTTCTCTTCACTGATTTTGACAGGAAAAGGAACCTCTTTGAATGCTGTGTCTTCAGTCTTTCTGTCTGAACAATGTCCATCACTATAGAAGTCAGCTACAAGACTGCCAGGATAAAAGCAATCTGTGAAGGTCAGTCAGGCACAACTCCAGAAGTTAAAATGAAACACAGCCTGGTGATGGATAGAAATAGAAGAATCCTTTAGCACTTAGGTTAAGTAGCGAATACTAATCTAGCTATTGGCATTGCTTCAGCAAATGGAAAGGGGGCTCATCCTCAAAAAGGTGATATTTTTTCTTTCTTTTTCTTTCTTTTTTAACATAACAAGCCTAATTTAAGTGAATCACTGCATGGAGTAGATGCTTTTCCCCATGAAGAATCAGGAATTTAGGTTCTAACAAGAGAACTTAAATTTCTGAAGTAAGCAGAGCTCTTGTGTTTTCTTTAATGTAATGTTTTTCCTTAACTATGGTCAGGTTTTCCTTTGTGGCAATTGGCTATAAAGGGAATGGAAGTCATCATCTTGTATAAAAGAAATATTCAAACCTGCTTTTCTAAATTGTCACTTGAGTCTCATGAAATATGAATTTTCTAATTCTTCAGATATTAATTATTTATTTTAAAATCACTTATTGTGTCTTGATTTAATATGTATGTAATTTACCTTTGAGTGGTAATAAAAGGTTTATAGATTATTTTCTACCTATTAGGACCTGATAAAATTCCTGTCCATCTTAAATGAGACAGTTTCTCTGCCAAGGTTGCATACAAATCTTCTCTTCACAAGATAATTTTTCTGTTCTAAGAATTTTTATCAGAAAGGGGGGAAAAGGATTTTTAAATAGTTTCATGCACAGCTTGGAGAAAATTAAGACAGTAATTAGAAAGAAAAATGGATCATTGCCACATGAAAAAGAATAGTCATTTTATATGATGAATTTTGATTTGATTATCCAAGAAAAGTAATGAATTGGCGTCATGGAAATAATCAGTGTTAATAGACTTTCATTTTTCATTATCACGGGGGAAAAGAATTTCTATCAGTATATCAAAAGGACTTCATTTTAACATTGCTTATTGTAAGTATCAAAGAACCTCTCAGTTTTGAGGGTTTCTGGGTTTCTGTATGACAGTGAAAATTTAGAAGTATAGTACAAAAAAGAAAGTATTGTGGTAGCTGATAAGACACAAGAAACCAAATAACAAAACATGAATTGAAAGTGTACCTCTAAGAAAACTGTATAATGCATCATCAGAGAATTGTTTCATAGATGACTGGCAAATTTTTCCATAAACAGAACTAACTGCAGTACACAGATAATGATTCCTCCCCCACCATCTTTTTAACAAAGGTTTATAATTCAAAGTAGGAAACATGGAAAAATCAACAGTGATTGAACCAAAGACTTCCCTTCACTCTATTCAGCTGTGATACTGTATATATATATTTATGGAGAGAGATAGAAAGCTGTGCATTTAGGTTTTCACAAGTTTGCTGAATGGTGTTTTAGCTCTAAATTACTGTAGTGGAAAGATTTTGTTCAGTTTCCATTTAAACTGCCATTCTGGATAATGTGTTGGGTAACACCCAATGAAAAGAGAATCTGTAAATTCTATTAAATAATGATTCTTCATCATATATTTTAAATATGACCAAATATGGTTTTCAAAATGCTATTTCCCATGGCAGATTAATGCATTCTTCTTTTCTCTACTGTAAACTGTTGAGAGATAATGAATATCACTTTAAGTTTTCTAAGAGTATTCTCTGGAATTTAAAAATAAATGTCCTTTGGCTGTGGTTGTATTTCATCTGTATTCCTCTTCCACAGAAATGTAAGTGATTCAGGTTTCTCACTTGATCGCATACCGCAAATAGATAAAATAGATCACATATGGCAAATAGATAATAATCAGATATGGATACTACTCAGATATACTACATGTTGAACATGCATACTGCTTGACAAGTGTTTTCAAAGACAAGGTTCTGAAATCGCTAAATATACTACAGTATACATACAGTTTAGTAAAGCAAAGTTTTCTTTGAAACTTTGCAGTTAAGACCACATGCATCTTTTGTGGGTTTGTCATCTGACACAATGAGAAAAAAATTATTCTTCACTATCACGTATTCCAGCAAAGGCTGTCATTCACCAATGAAGCCAGCTGACAGACAAAGAACCTCCCCCCAAAAAATAACCAGAGAACCTCTTCAACCTCTTTTTTTCTCCTCTAATCTTCTCTTTGAATTATGGTTTTTCCTGGGCAAATTCAAAGATGTAAAGAATTATTAATTTTTGGTAACCCTTTCTTGATTTTTATGTCATTCCTGAAAGCACCACATAGATGACCTCCAATGGTCTTCACAGAAGTTCCAGGCAGCTCAAGAATTTGACCACATAGATGATAATAATTCTGCATATATAAATTTGAACTTGGTGAAATTCTGTATTGATCCAGTGAATGTTCCGAGTCTATAAACAGAAAACTGTTATGTGTGCAACTGTAAAAACTTCTGAACAAAGACGATCTTTGGACTGGAAGATGTTCAAGGACTGTGAAGATTGTGGCGTAAGTGTCCCAGGCAAACACAATTATGATTATAGGCACTAGTTTGCAGGGTTTATGAACTAAAAAGTTGAAAGAAAGCTCATTTGTTCATGGAGTGCCATCATCACGCTGCACTATTCAGGATACCGGGCTTGTTCAACAAAGAAAAAATAAATATATATTGACTCACTAGCAAGAGCAAGTAAGATAAATGCATGTTCTAGAGATAGTAGTAGATTAAATAAACATACCTGTAAAAAATGCTCAATGCATCATGCTGATCCCCTTTTTCATATGGTAAGGTATCAAAGACTATTTTTAAATGCTTGGTACACTTGTAATGGTTTGATTTACCATCTGTCCAAGATCTTCTCAGGCAAACTGATAAGAATTGTTCCTCTCCTTTCCTTTTTTTGAGTTTTGAAGAGATAAAACGGGTATTTCCTTATAGGACATGACTGTCTAAGGGTATGACACCGGACACAACTCATGTGCTTACACTATAGCTGGGAGACGTTGCTTCCCAGCTCAGTTACATGCATTGTCATTTTCAAGTGGTAGCTGGAAGCCCCCAATACAGTGAGTTTTTCATTCAACCTTGCCTGTGTCTCTGTACATCCGCAGCTTCACAGTAAACCTCCAGGGACACTAGCTTCTAACAGGTAAAGCATTCTTCTAGTTCTCTCTTGAAGAACATATGAGTAAGTTGGAGCACATGCTTTACCAGTGCCATCCCATAATTTGCCTGCACAAAATATAGACTAAAGTCTGACTTTGCTGCCCTTTTTATTGATGGTCCATGTTTTTAAGGCTTATTAAATTGAGGATACATGGAAACAAACTCCATCCTTCATGCATTGAACCTATACTTCACTGTAAAACTTTAATATTAATATCCACTAAATTGCAGGTCAGCATTAGCTGTTACTAAGACATTCATCACACATAGCAAAAACAGATGAGAATCCACAACTTCCTGTTACACTGTAGTATCTTTTAGTAAGTTCATCTCAGGGAAGCAACTATAACAATACTTCCTGGGAGGTCTTTTCTTGTGCCATCATCATGGGGTTTGCTTTTGACTTGCATTATTGTATATGCGCTATGCATATACATAACAGCTTCCTTATTGTTGTTCTTTATACAAGACCACTATTTGAAATTTCAGATTTTTCAGTCCCTTCAGACACAATTGTTTTCTTTAATAACTTGTTCTACTATCATTTTTAGTTAATTTCTTTAGGGTCTTATGTGTTTATACTTAGATAATATGAGCTCTATTTACAGCCTTGGCTCCACTGTGTGAAATATTCTAGAAAATGCACCTGCAGCTCTCAGGTTTTACAAATCCCAGAGTAATAAAGAGGAGAAGAAAGTTAGCTATGTTAGTATTGCTGGTGTCACTGTCATTCCATAAGGAAGGACATGAAAATTATTTACAGTAAATATAAATAACTTCTGTTTAATGGCGTGTAAATAACTTGCATTTCACATGGACTTTTTTATCACATGCAGTTCATGAACTATTGTACACTATGTCAAAACACTGCTAATTAATCAAAACTTAAGTCTTGAACTATATTAATTTTTTACTTGGCAAATTCTGACTACTCTTGCAAGTGTTGACTGGAAGGCCTTAAATTAGACAGGAAGTCATAAAATCTTTGTGTCTTTTCAGGCTGTTTTCTTTTTTTTTTTTTTTTTTTTGGGGGGGGGGGAGGAAGGGAAAGGCAGGAGGAGGTTGTTTTGTTATGTTTTTTGTCTTCCATGATCTCAAGCGCCAGTCTTTTATCAGAGTACAGGGGGACATTTACAGTTTCAAGACTGGCTTTCACCACCATCTGCCAGATCCCTTTTGACAGATCCATGTTCTTTCCAAACCTTTTGTTTAAAAAGCATATTCTCACATGTAGTTTTTTGTTCGTAGTGCCATACTTCACTCAACCAGCAATGACAACCTGCACATCACACTTGACAAATTCAGTGCTTTCTTCTCTTTTTCCTGCAAACCAACTTCTTTATTCTATTTCAGGTCAGTTATCAAAACTCTTTTGGATATTATGCCTGCATAAAACTCAGTATTGTTTCTTTGTGTCCCTGTTTGTATATGTACTCATGGCCTGATTGTGGTCTTTTATTTAGAGTGAAAGCTTGTGGGACTTTTTTTTCTTTTGCAGAATTTCTGAGTTTTGATAGATCTTGTCTTAACAGTGCCAAGAGGAAAGACTGAGAGCTGGGACTGTTCAGCCTAGAGAAGAGACAGCTCGGGGGAGGGAGGGATCTCATCAATATATATAAATACTTGAAGGCAGGGTGCAAAGGAGATGGAGCCAGGCCAGGGGTGCTCAGTGACAGGACAAGAGGCAGTGGCACAAGCTAAAACACAGGACATTCCTCCTGAACATCAGGAAACACTTTTTTACCATGATGGTAACTGAGCACTAGCATAGGTTGCCCAGAGATGGAGTCTCCATTCTTGGAGATCTTCAAAAGCCATCTGGACATGGTGCTGGGCAACAGGTGTGGTACCAGATAACCTCCAGAGGTCCCTTCCAAACTCAGCCATTCTGTGATTTGGTGACACATCCTGTGGCATTTTATTTATACTAGTGACTACATATTCTACCTATGGGGCATTATCTGTACATATAATCTATAAAACCCAAAGTAAATAAACATACATTAAAATGTTAAATAACCTGACACAGGATCAAAATACAAAAGAACAAAAAATCTTCTCACTCCACTTGAAATACTTCATAATAACTCAAAATTATTACATCTATATAATTTTAACAATATTAGCCCTAGCTCCATTATCAGGTATTTCTGCAAGGTAGTTTTGTTTTGTTTTGTTTTTAATTCTGCTCAAGGAGAAGGAACTTTCTGAAAATATGAATGTTGTGATAATTCTGAGTCTTTGGAAAAAATGTAGTCAAAATATTTATTAATCTTTTCCCAGAAAAAGGGGTCTTGATTTTAATGACTCTGTATTTTTCAGTAACTTCTGTTTTAATTCTCCGCAGGATCTCTCTATTACCATTTTAACATAAGATCATATCACCTGCTACTTGAAATAGACAAAACACTATCCCAGTCTACAAAAATCAATCATAGCATCATAGAATCATAGAATGTTTTGGATTGGAAGGGAACTTTACAGGTCATCTAGTCCAACCCCAATCAACTCGTAAGTTTGAGCTAATTAAAATAATGGAACAAATACTCTTCAAATAGTCTTCGTATTCAATATATCTAGACAAATAACCTTCATATTTCAGTTACCTGTAGAGAGTTCACATGTGCTGCATCCTGTGTGACAGATACAGCAGTATCAAGGTGCAATCCCCTGCACAGCTCAGCAAAGATGTACCCACATACAACTACAGTGGCAACGCTTGCTGCTTGCAATACTGCAACCTGGTCAGGACTAGGGAGAATGCGGCACATTTATGTGACCCTACCTCACAGGTTACAGCACCCAGTGCCCAAGCCACTGGCAGGGTACGCAACAGTTTCAACAGGGTTGTGGGTCCAGTGAAAACCTAATAATTTAGGTTCTATGCCAGAGCTGCATCCATGTCATATAGAACTGTTCTAATTGCATCAATGCAAATCTCACATTTCATGTGGGCTAATACAGCCCAGCCTTTGCCCTGTCCCTTATGTCTGCCCTCCCCCCAAGATCACCAGGAGTCAGAGATGGAGGAAGACCAAAGTCAATAGGTAGGAGCCATTTGAATTTAGCAGGTCTTGTTCAGTGCTAATATGAGAGAGATCCATATGTCTGTTTGCCCTGATAGGGAAAGCTGAAATGTTCAAACTGATTTCAGAATTAAATTGGCATGGAAAATCAAAACAGAAGGTGAAAGGCAGAAACAAAGGAAAAAGCCCAAAGAAAAATAAAAGGAACTTGTATAAAAACTTTCTAAAAACCTACACTATTAGTTTGACTAAGAAAACTTCTTGCTGAGTATTTGAAAGTAGTCCTATGCAAGACAGGGTCAATATATTGAAACAGCAATAATACACCTATAATTGTAGGATGTGTTGTCACAACCTTAACCTGGTATAAATTTGTGTTGGTATTTTAATACAACAGGTTTTTAACTATAAAGTCTTCTGCATTTTAGTAATCAGTCATGGACCAAGGAGCACGAATCACATCTCCATGAGTTTTACTTCAACCCAAGATATAAAAGAGACTTTTTATTAACTGATTAAGCACATTTTTGTCTTATATAGCCGTCCTTTTTTGTATGTGCATCATAATTTGGTGAACATGAGCAATTAAAAAGTGACTTTTTAGCTGTATGTAATGCTTAGGGTATTACCTTACTGCACAATACACTTTAGAAGAAAAGCACTTCCAAGAAGTAATGAAACCAAGGCTAATGTGGCAATTGTGGTGTATTAAATGTGGGCACAGCTAATTGTGCACGCTCCATGTGAATCAGTCTTCTGATAAAATTCATTAAGAATGCACATTAAAGAAATTGGCAATTACATTAACTTTTAGTCAAATGTCTCCTTTCTAACAACATTGTTAGTATTGTGAGAATTCTGTTTAGTGAGCTCATTGCACAGGTGTATTGACAGTAATTCAATGAAGCAATTTGAAACTCTCTAGAAAACCTTTAAATGATCTAACTTTAAGGCTATTTAATAAGGTGTAGCAGTTCATCAAATTCTCACTCCTCCCTTCTTCTCTTTAAATATCACAGTCACATACTTGATAGAAGGAAATGCTAGAGTCTAGACTTGAATCTGTACAAAATCCTATCATGTAGTGGCTTGCAAAAGGTAAGAAAAATAACAATGATGGCAGTAGCCTCACTTTGAAGTGTTAGCTGTGGATTTTAGGAATACAGCAGAACATATGGATAGTATGCAGGCCTTGCCACCTTGAGGGAGTTGCAGAAGTAGTATCAAAATAGCAATAATAATCCAATTCTGTTCCAGAAGAAGGAAATGTATTCTTAAAAGCCAGCCTATAAATTTTTTTCATTTCCTGAGAAATCAGCTATGTCCCAGTTTGAAATTCAGTATTATAAAAGCAGTTCAAAAAACACCGTTTAAAACATTGTCTCATGTTTCTGCCCTATTAATTCTCTATCATCATTTTTCTCACCGAAAAATAGTTCAGGTATCAAGTTAAACTGCATTTTCTATGAGGACTTTTCAGAAAAATAGGAGGAAAATTGGTGGGGTGATCAGAGCAAAACTTCATGACGGAGACCTTATAGAGATTGTACAAAGTGTTTGTTTCAATTATACTAAGTGTTTGTACCTCAGAAAGACTGGTTCGTCCTCTAGAAACCCAAATATCAAAACTAATACAGAATTCTGAGATTTGCTGTTGCCTGAAAATGAAGAGTTTGTATCAGTAGAGCTTTCTGAGTTTAGAGCAAATAAAGATTTGTTCATAGGGCTTTAGGGTACAACCCATGAAGTGACTGAGGTACTCAAATCTGGCCTTAGGTAAAACTGAAGTACTTGCATCTAAATCCAAATCACCTCCAAAATGGTGGTGATGATATAACACATTGGAGGTACCAGCATTTAATGCATATACAAGCATTTAATACAACATTCAATATATATAATACATCACCATGTTTCACTTAAAAATCCACTGCTTCTATTTTTGTGCTTCTCAAGACAGCCATTACAGACTAGATCAGCTCGTAGCTCCTGCACAGCTCCAAGCCAAAATTAAAATCTTCTTTGCCAGTGCTCTCCAGCCATCCACTGAACAGCCATCCTCTGGATCAGGCTTTTGTATTAATTATTTATTAAATTCAGTGGTAGTTGCTTTATTTTAAAGCAGAGATGAAGAAAAGGACAGCAGCTAGAGGACTGAGTCAGAGGTGGAAGTCTTGGATTCAGTATCCTTCCTTGCCTGAGGACATTCAAGGCCATATCTTTCACCACCAACTGAAAGGCCAGGCTATAAGGTAAGCCAAATGGGACCTTTCTCCTCTCAGTATTCACCCTCCTCTCTGTTGAAACTGCAGCACTGTACAGGCAACAGCAGAAGATTTACATGGAGGGCATGCAGAGCACAGCTCTGGTCATCCTGGTTAGCACAGACTTGGAAGAGGGAAGGAGGGCTTCAGGTCCTGCACATTAAATTATTTCTATACTTTATCAGGTGATTGTACTGACTAAGGCAAAAGCTTGACAAGAATCATCATTCATCTGGCCAGAGCATTTCCACTTGTCTTGAGAAGAAAATATGCTAGATGGATAGTGAATGATATATTGAACCAGAGCTTCAAGTGATACATGTTTGTACAAGCTCAGGATTCTAACCATCAAGTAAATTCATTTACTTGAAGTATTTCAAGTTATGTATAATGTTGCATTAACTATCCAAGTGTCAATAACAACTACAATCAATTTGTGGAACTGAGATTTGATAAATAGTTTGAAAGGTAATTTTTTTGTGGATAAGCTGATTTATGGAACGTGTGTCTGTGAGACACAGGAAACTGTCCTACCTTGGGATCTTATTTTACGTTCTGCTGTTCTGTCTTTGAGAGACAGCTGGAAGCTGGGGCTTTTAACTGTAGGCTTTTTGTCTTTTGGGAAATTTAGTTTTGTAACTGGCCATTTTGTAACAGATGTTGCTTTCACTTAGTAGCTAAATTAAGAATTGCACTTTTATTAATGAAATGCAGTGTGGGTGAAGATTGTGTCAAGGGACCACAGAGGAGGTAGAGCCTTTTGGTTAAACTGTCCCACTTCTTTGAAGAGAGCTCTTTAAAGAGTACCAAAATGCTTCCAATCTCTACAAATGTATTTCATTAAAACACAAAACTATATGAATTGGGAATAAGATAACGCCTTAAAAAAATCTTCCTGTGTCCATGGTATCTTCACAAAATGGCCCCTTTCCTCAGGTTTTGCCTCCTGTTCTAGTGGGTTTAAGTTTTCCCTGTCTAAACAAACTATGAAGGCTTCTCCTGCTTCTCAGGAGCAGCATCCTTCCCTTACACTTGCCACGAGGCATTTATTTTTCTTTCAGAAATCTCCCAGAGTGCGGTCTCATTGCAGTATTCTGCCTGTTTTTCCGTCTATCATGGGAGATTATAAAGCACTATGTTGAGTACAGTAATGAGAACTATATTTTCAAGATAGCAAAGATTTTAATTGTTTTGCATAGGAACTTATACACAAATGTGAAGGGGACTAAGTGTTTAGTTTCAAATACTCCTCCATAAACATCCATTATTGATTGTGGTCAAAATGAAATCCTGAGTCAGGCGAGGCATTAGTCTTTCCCAACGTAGAGGTTCTGTTGTGCTTTTAGAAAGATTGGGATACTGTTTTATTTACATGAAAGGTAAGTGAATACTGAGCCTGGTCTTTGTTCCCTCTGTAAAACACCAAACCAAAGTCCCTTCAGGCGTCCCAGAGAAGGAGCCACACACGTTTTTTTCTCATCCTAGCTCTCTATTCCCTGCCTGTCTAGGCTTCTAATGCCTCTGAGCTACTCCAATTCAACACAACAGTCTCTGAGCTATTAAGTACAATTGATTACCTTATCCTGAAGCACTGTCACTTTCCTGGGGATTTACAATAAACCAAGACAAACAACACGTAATGAAATCCACAGCTGTGTGCATAAAAGATGCTTTTCAAAACAAATCCTTCCTTGTTAATACAGGACTTTATGTGTATTTACATCATAACAATCAGAGCTCTGGAAGTAAAAGTTATCATTTTACTTGCTGAGATTTATATTTTACCTATTCATTTTCAACTGTGTTAATACTTTCCTGAAATCCCAATCTGTCAAACTGATTATTCCCAGAAGATACTTATTGCTTTTAATCGTAAACGTCAGCAAGAAGAATATAATTGAAATACTCTTTCCAACCAAGTTCACATCACTAAAGTCTATTTTATGCTATGCTACATTAGGCAGCTTTCTTGCGAAATGTCAAGGGGGGAGGGGAGGCAGGGAAAAGAGAGAATGAGGATTTATAGTACACAGGAAAACGTTGATTGCTCATGTTCTACCCATAATCTTAAGCATCAACCTGGAGCACCAGAATTATTCTTGGAACAAGAATGATTGAAGCTCATTGCCTGATCAATCTATGGCCTATCTGCAACACTGTTAATTCTGCGTGATAACTACTGAAACGAACAAGAGTAGGCTGTTTTCAAAATGAACACCAACATTAAGACCATTATTTTCTTTAACTGAATAACATTTCTTATGTTTGTTTTTTCTGATTTCAATGTTGATTTAACAACAACAGGAGGTCAGTAAGTTAAAATTGTAGAAACTGGGTATATAGTATATTAGTCAGGATTTTTTCCTCTTAATTCCCCATTCACACCAGACACGCTAAAACAAATAACATAATCAGACTCACTAAAAGGTTTTTGCCTAATGAACGTTCGCACACTTTGCTTTTGTTTAGAAAATTTTTTATATTATCATAATACACACTTTTGTCCTCTCTTTCATATTTGCTCAAACTGTCAGTTCAGTACAGTACCTAAATAACATACGTTTAGAACTTAAGCACATGCTTAAGAGCTTTGCTAAACCAGGTGTCAGAGCCAAGTTTATAGAAAAGACCGCTAGAAAATTCAGGGAAAGTAGTTCCATGTCTTTTTAACATTAGACTGAAAACAGAGTTTCACCACCACTTTTACACTTCACACCAATTTTTCTGAAGTATCTTCTTCAAAATTCACTCAATTATTAATAAATGTCTCAGGTTCTACTCTATTCTACAATATATCTTGCCTTCCTTTCTGTATCCAGCTTCCTTCCCTTGGAAATGTTCATACACCCAGGTGGTTCTCTGGTGACACGAGTCTACCCTTGCAGACAGAAACACTGAAATCTGGTAAGAAAGGAATATTTTCACTTGCCAATCAGCAGATCACAGCCTAATACCATGTTCTATCTTTCTCTATGAAAATACAATGTTTTATTTGTTATATACGAGAGAGATATTGTTAATGCAATATAAACAGACTGTGACGCACAAGAAAGTAGCACATAATCAACTTAAAATAATACTTGGCAAGTAATGTTGTATGCTGTCAGATTTGTTGTCCCCTGCTTGCATGCAAGATAGACCAATGGGATAATAAGGTAGATAATTGCAATGCATTTGGATTACTATACAGTATGTAATTATTATTTTTTCCTTCAAGCTTTGGACATGGAAACAATTAAAATGAATAGAATATTCAGTAGTGCTTCCAGCAAAGAAAATACATCAGTTAATTAACTGTACTTTGTGACCTGAATATGTTTGAAAAAAGACAGGGGATGGGTAGAAAAACATATACCCTCAGGCCTCATTGTTCCTTTGCAGTTAGCCCAGATCTTTATATGCATAAATTATCTTAGGTTAAGTAATTGACTTTTTTAAAATGACAGCATTTCCTTTGCCTAATAATTTTGAAATAATGCTTCCTTTTTAATATCCTGTCACTTTCCACAAGTGCAACCAATTTGGCTACATTTCCTAGTTTGGGGGGATTATTTATAAATCAAAAAAGTTAGACATCCAGATTTCATTTATGTGCTGTCATTAATGCAAGTACACTGGGTTGGAATTTTCAGTGCTAAAGAGATATACAGAAAAAGTGTTTGCAATTTCTATGTCCATTAACACTGGAGCTAGGAAAAGGAGAAAGAGGATGTGGGTGTCTGCCAGTCCGAATTCTATCACACATAAAAAAACTACACACATAAAAAGACTACAGACAAAGATAGCTGTATTTTATTATTTTAAGTATAGCTGTATCTTTTTCATTTATTTATTTCATTATGTTGGCACATAACTCCACCAATTTGACTGGGGACATTCCACAGCTAAACAATGTCACCTACTACATCATCAGCAAAAATACTCACAGATTTTACACTGAACCCTAACCCGTCAGAGCTCAATAAATACATTTGACAATATATCTTTTTATAGAGAGTTAAGACATTTACAGTAATTAATTATCCTTAGCTTCTAAAAACACTGAAATAATCTTATGTGCATATCTAAAATACATAGACATACAACTACATTAAGCTAAGTATTTGCTCATAGTAATGGATTTTTACATCTGCAACACAAAATATTTCTGTTGATTTGCATTTTTTAAGAGATACTAGTTATTGATATTCTACTAATAGTGTGCAGTAACATACATCTGAACAAGCCAGCCATCACGTCATGGGAAAAACTTGACATTACTTCACTACTTAATTCTTTACATCCTAAACATCTATTTTCACATGGGTGTAATATGATATGTTATGAGTTAATGTGGAGTAGAATTATTATTTTCTGCTGGTAATCATTTTAATCATCCTTACAAAATGTATGATAAGTTTATGGGATCAACCATTTTAAGTCTCCTTTCTATTTATCTTATATGATATTTAAAGTGACTGTTGGACATTTCCAGTTTGATAAAGCACCAGAGTGTCTACCTGTTCAAAGTGAACTATGAGCTGTTTTTCATAAGTAATGACAAGACATGAATTCAGAAAAGATTTAAATGAATTATTCAGCAAACTTCAGATCTATATTTGTATATAGATCTCTCTCTATAGAGAGAAACAATGCTTTCATTAGAGTGAGGTAGATGTTATACTTAATGCACTTGAAAAAAAAGTCCCAGAAGTTTTCATTTTTAAAGATACATTCCTTCTAGAATATACATAAAGTTTGCGGAGAAAAATAATTAGTTGTCCTACCTTCTGCTTGTATCTAAGTTTTATTCTGGAAGGAAAATGGAGACAGAATGAATGATATGAAAATAAATAATTAACATGTAAATCCAGGAACCAGATTAATGACAACATCGAACATGCAATCCTCAAAAACTAATTAACTCCTTTCAAAACGTACATTTTTAAAGTTCACGCAGTAGCCTTCTCTTTGACTGGAGGTGGGGGGGAGAAGAGTAAAATCGTCATAAAATTTAATCTGAAATATCCTGCCCCTTAAATTATGAGGATTTTTATCACTTCTAATCTCACTGTGGATTAGATCTCAGAATACAGAAATTCTCAATGTGGGAGGTCTAAGTATTTTCTTCTCCAGAAATGTTGCAGGATAAATTGATGCTGAGTTTTGAAATTATGGTATTTCAAATTTGTCTTTAGCCTAGCTTTGGCACTTGAAATGTGACATGGCAATACAACATGTTTTTTTACAAATAGGCTGTAATATTTATTACTGTTGAGTCTTCATACTGGTATTATATTACTTCAAAAAATGAAAAAGAAGATGTTGAATAATTTGTGGTCTGATAAGTGTTGCCAGACCACCTCTTATGCAGCTGAGTCTCTTGATGATAGTACGATACTGCTGAATAAATGGTAACAGGTACAGGAAATGCCTAGTAACCCACAAACCCAAGGACAAGCTTCTGACTTTGCATTTGTTACAAAAACATGGGTTAATACCATCCAGAGATTATGTAACCGGCACATACGTCTGAAGAACAATGTATCATTGCAATGACATGCGACAGCTGACGGTGTGTATGGTTCACGTACGGTATCAAGTGGAGTTACAGCTAGGTAAATTTATAGAAACCTCATTAAAAGCAAACTCTGTTAATTCCAAGGTGACACCTACATATATGTTATTACTGTGCACAGGCAGAGGAGTTAGTTAGGGGAAAGACAGGGCTGGCAGCCTTGAAGGAAGGAACATGGTAGAGACAGCTGGGAAGCTAGTAATCTATATAGAGTCATTTAATAGCACTTCAAGAGCTATAGAGTGAACTGATTATCCATGGGATATTAATGCAATTCTGTGAGCATGGATGGACATTTCAGAAAGGACTGCCATCACTTTCATAGTATGCAAATCCCTCTGCTAGTTAGTACAGAGGCAGAAAATAAGCAACTCTAGGTCTACATGAAAAGTTACCAGGGAAGAAAGATTTCCTTTGTCTAAGAAATTATGCTTTATAGTTATACAGTAAGTAGCATCTGCCACTGGGCCAGAGAGAATACTTTGCCTGGAAATGTAAGATAGTTCCTTAACTGTAATATCACAAGAGATATTGTTGCCTCATGTAGAGAAAAGTTTGTTTGGTCTTAGCTTTTCTCCCCATTTAGGTCTCAAGTTGTTATATCATTATGCAGATTATCCTAGAGGCAAAAAAAAGAAAAGAATCACGAAAATAGTGACATGAACTGTTGGGTTTCTTTATTACATTTATAGTTCAAAGTAGGTTTTGGTAGCTAACATCCACACTACATCTCTCTTTAAATGTGCAGAGCTCTTTAGCACACAGCTACTGTTGTCACTGATAAGACAATATTCCTATCCAAAGGCAACGTCAAGGGGTTGGCCATCTTTAAAATGAATAAATGTTGACTTCTGCAAGATTACAGAATGCCAGAGAGCATCCCAGGAAAAAAAGTGGGGAATTATAGGAGACAGGGTGCATGGAGTCTTTTAGCACTAAAATTCTTTTTTATCACACACTCCATGGTGAAGATTTGAGAGCAATTGGCTCTTTTACAAGGAAAACACATGCTGCCTTTTCTCTGGAGATTATTTTTTTCCAGTAGATTTCAGTTAATTAGTAAACAAACACAAGACAAAAATGAGAGAGGAAGAGCATCAAAAGCCAGCACTTAACATTTCTTAGGCACAGAGAACATAACTAGGTGTAGCATCAGGTCAACGTGTCAGAACAGTGTGTCCCTCTTCCACTGGAGGCAGCTGCATGACGCAAACATTTCTGAAGCTCAATAAAAGGGGAAAGCCAGTAGGAATTTACTGTTCTTACAAAATACAGGAAGGGAAAATAGCCAATTTGAGGTACATACGTCACCTAAATTTACTAAAAAGTCCCCCATGTCATTTACGGAAGTGGGCCATTAGGTACTGACAGGTTCTATATATGGATTTTGCAGAAAGGAGAAAGCAAAAGTACTTCTATGAAGCTGATATTTATTGCTCGTACTCATAAGCAGCATGTATGACAAACACTTTTCTGTTACAGCTATTGAGGCATCACAGAATATATGTGGTGTGGGTTACCTGAAGTAATCACTTCAGTTAATAGCCCAAGCATTCCTTAAGGAAAATCCTGCTGAAGAACACTAGAACTGCTATTTATTGCCCAGCATCAAACTGATTAGCAGAAGGCTTTGTGCCCACAGAACTTTTAAAGTCAACATGTAGGAAAATTTTAAATAGAATGAGGAGAGGAGAAAGGCAATTTCCCGTTTCATTTTCATGCTGCGTCAGGAGACTACACTCCCTAGGAACTGCCTAAATTCAGTGGAGGAAGAGATGCTCCTCCAAAGAGTGCTTTGCAATAGGCACCTATTGCAGGTACTCTTAAGCCCTTCTGAATTGTCTGTCAGTTCTTCCCTGTCAGCATGAAGGTATGCTTCATTTCCAGCCCCTGATGGCCTTGGCTGCTGCTGCCCACGAAGAGCAGGCTGCTGTGCTGCCATGGTCTGGGAGGAAAAGACACAGCAAGTCTGCCTGGCCCAAACTGCTGGGCTGTTGGCACCATTTGGGAAACTGGAAATGGCTGCCGTCAGGCAAGCAGCCAATCCTTCACCCATGCAGGGAAACTGGCAGCAACTATCTCCCCAGTGGCCACAGCTCTGTCTTGCGTTGTGGGCAGATGACAGGGCCCCCTGAGTTGGTTGAACCCTGTTTTCTTGTTGTGGAGATGCACCCTGTCTCTCAGCCTAAAGAGGTGGGATGGAAACATCATATAAGCCAGAGCTGATCTGTAGGTCACCCATTTGGTCATGCTGCTTTACATGCAAATTTGCATTAAAAACACCAGCTGTTGCTTCATTCTGAGAGAAAATGTGAGAAGGAGATCTATCCTAAAGCATGCAACTTTTATCTGTTAATGCAGGCATACTCCTACTTTAACCATTAAGAAAGGTATAGCACATCCAAGGCTTCAGCTCCTCTTTATCTTTTCATTCTTGAGCCCTTCAGATCAACATTCCAGCAGTCTGAAATGATGGAGGTTTAAATTGGTCAGCCTAGTCAAGAAATATACAAGAATGGAACAACCCGACCGCTTCACATACCACTATCCAGTACTTAGAGACTTCACTGCTTCCAGTTCAGTAAGGGCAGAGTATTGGTAGTTGTTGCAGTACTGATTCCCTGTACATACATCAATGATTGTAGCATCCTGGCTTGAGAACACCCATATGGCCTTCCTGCATATGCTTATTATTTACTTATATTTACTATTTCCACCAAACTTTGGTTTGTGTTTTTTTTCCTAGTGTAAAGCATATTGACTAGAAATAGTTTTAAAATGTGAGCAAGACATTTATATATATCCACCATTTCCCCAGTGCATATTGTTTTATGCATGTATGCACCATGAACGAGTGCACACTGATTTATGTTTGCAATTTGCACTGACCATAAAAGAAGGTAGTAGTTTATTTTTTTGCTTTAAAGAAAAAAACATGGTCATAAATAGAAATCTTAGAAAAACTCTAAATACAATCCCATAAAATTAAATGCAAAAAGAAATATTCCCCCCACACACCCCAGTTAAGCTATTTCATAAAAGGGACAGCCGAGATAAAAATGCAAGCATGTAAGGCATTTTCCAGAACTATATATTTTTTAAATAGTGAGAATTGCTGACCAGGCAAATTGCTTATTTTATACTTCTTTTCAGAGAAAAACACCACTGAGAAAATTATACAAGCATATGCAGTCTCACGTGTGTATGCTCATGGGAACAAATGCCAAAGTAATTCATTATCTGCGACACAGTTAAAATTAAAAAATGGAGTTTAGAAATTCCATGATACTGTGAAGGCTACCAAATGAATGTTTTACTCGTGCTCAAACTAATAAACAGATCACTTATGCTCACAATAGTATTTTTTCCAGTTATGAAAACATATAATAAGCAAAAAATAACATAAGTAGTAACCAAGGTAAATTTTCCTTAATATGTATAGCCTAGTTTCCCAGTAAGCAAGCCTCATGTGACCACACGCTTATGTTTATGCAGCTCTAATAAGTGTTGAGCTTGTTGACCAGTATAAACTTTGCAGGGGAGAGGAAGGGGAGTTGGTCCACAACATTCATAAAATGGCTGTGAAAGCAGGTAATTGGACAGAGAAGGGAGCCTGCAGCTAAGGGAAAGGCTGTAACCTAAGCAAACGCACTGGGTGTCAGGATGTCTGCATGGGAAACAAAGCATTTTTATAATTGCCACAGTTTTAAGAAATGTTTCAGTCAGCAACTAAATAATGGCAGGTACCAAAAGAAAGCAAGTGTGAAACACAAGTCTGCAAGAAAAAGAGTTAATTCATTCTGGTTTTCATAGAATCACTAGGGTTTATTTATTTTTATTTTAATATTTCAAAGGTGAAACTCCTCTTCACATAAGCCCTTTCTTCTCCCTAAAGTTATAACTTCTTGCAAAAGAATTTTAGACACAAGCAGTGCCCAAATCACTAATTTTTGTTCAGTGATGATAATGTACTTAATCTGAATTTATGCTTCCTTGACTGGGGGCAAATTTGCCTCTTTTTCTTTACAGAGGCCTATCAGATTATCTGTTGACCTAACTGTGATCAGTTTGAGCCTAAAGATTTGCTACAATTGCCTTGATCATCTGTCTTGTACAGTAGGAAATCAGGTCATTTCATCATGTTCATCTTGGTTTGCTACAGCAACAAAGGAAACCAGACTTGTATTAGATTAACAGTAAAATGAGACTGACTATGGTATATGTTTTTTCTGATGAAAGATTTTTTAATACTGAAGGGGCGAGGGGACCAGTGCAATCCCTAATGAAAAATAATTTCCTCCTTCAATATAAAGCCAGGCAACTTCCCTCTAAATCTTAATGC
Organism: Mycteria americana; assembly: GCF_035582795.1. NCBI lineage: Eukaryota > Metazoa > Chordata > Aves > Ciconiiformes > Ciconiidae > Mycteria > Mycteria americana. The sequence continues at coordinate 40,752,207 of NC_134396.1, forward strand.
TTAACCCAACCACTGCATTTCAGATAGCAGAAAACAGTCTGCTGCTCACTAGATTTCAGATCAAACTGTTCACTATGTTGCAAAATCTAGAGGTCAAAAAGGATACCAAGAATTACAGCATACAGCAGCACTCTCGGTGTTAAAAAGATAAACATTGCACTGCACAGCAGTGTAGTCAACACAGCAAAGATGTGGGATGCCACTGATCAAGATGACAGCTTTTCATCTGTGCTCTATGTTTTGCTGTCAATTTCCCTGATTTATGGAAGAAGGACAAACATGAGTCTCTTGATAATGTTTATTGATTATTTGTGCCCTTCCAAAGATCAGTCCCTTGTACCATTTAGTTGAGAAGGAGAAGAGAATGCGAGAAAGCATGGCTTAATAAGCATGAAAGAGTCTAATGGAAAGGCAGTAGCTAAATCATTAGTAAAACATCTGAAGATTGTTACTACTTGAATGTACTATGTGGTGCAGATTATTTGTTTCATTAACTGATACGCTGTAATAAAGAAGACAAACTACTTTGAGTTTGATTTATCTATCAAAGATCTGTTCATTTGCAAAAGCCTAGGGATTATTTTTTAATGTAAATGCTGTCCTAAATAATTTTAAATCCCTTGAGTGAAATTCAGCCAATATGCAGTCAATGAAAGCTCTATTGTTCATTTCTATAGCACTATAATTTTATCTCTAATTACTATCTGTAAAACTGTTGTTATTATTATTTATTTTTCAATTTCGAAAAGCCAGAATGTTCAACATCCCAGAGCAAGAAAAGGTGAGGTCTATGTAGCTAATTCATCCATCTTGCATCAAATTAATTCAAGCCAGAAGTAAAAACACAGAAACACTTTTTACTTCCTTGTTTTGAATTTTCAGGTATCAGCAAATGTTTGTGAAGTAGAAAGTCTCTTCTCAGAATGACTGAGCAGAAGGTTTCACTAAACCTATTCTATGCGGTCCCTTTTGTGAACTGATGAAATCTAAAGGACCACTTAGAATTTCTTTTCCATTTTATGTCGATATTGAAAATGCTTCTGCACCATCTTAATATACCACATTGGAAGCATGAAACATAGATTGGGAAGACAGAGGACTAATACAAAAACTTCACTTCTCTGTGTCAGCCACACATCTCTCATCCTTGAGTACCAAATTATTCTATTATCCCTGTGTCTGCCTCTTCTCACAAAAGAATCTGTAATCTCATAGCACAAGTTCAAACATCCAAACTAAAATAAACTCTGATAGCAGGGAAATAAAAGTATAGCATGAGTCAAAACATCTCCACTAAGAACCTTACTCTGAAACATGGAAGATACTAGAAATCTTAGGTTTGAATATACAAATAATAATGTGAGCTACCATATGTCTTAAATGGAAGGTGATGACTCCTGTCCTACCTCAGTATGCACCAGCTACAGAGCTACATATGTGTAGAAGTCCAGTGAGGAATGGTAATGAATAAATGAGTAAAATTTTAGAATCAGAAATGTGATTAGTGGGTAAGATTCAGCTCTAACCTCATAAAGCAATGTATATTATTCTGACTGAAGTTACAGAAGAGATGCCCACTCCTACAATAACAACAGCTAAGGCTATTCCACAGGTGGCCCACCTTCCTTCAACATCACTGGGCAGCAGTATCTACATGAGGACTATTGCCCCTTCAAAACATTCTGTTGGGTGCACAAACATAAACCAAACACAAGTATTCAAAGAAAAAGGATTGCATGCAAGACCAGCATGAACACTCCTATTCCCATGTGGAAGAGACAAGTGTTGACTCTTTCTTTTGTCTACAGTTTGTGCAACTATCCAGTTGGAACACACAAATATACAAATCAATGTATGGAATTTTATGTATAATGCTTTTGCTTTATATCACAAAAGTATAGGCCTATGGGTGCACTGTGGACAATACAAACATAATAATTAACTGTATCAGGGATTTTTTTTCTGACCACACAATCTTTCAGGATTTTCAGTAGTACACATGGGAAACTATCGACACTCTGTCATCAAGCACTATATACAGCATTACATAGAATAAAACATTGAAATACATTGGAAAGAGTAATTTTAAATGGCAAAAGAACTTTTGGACTGTCTGGCTGGGTTTTGTCACCTCTCAGATCTTTATCAGGCTTGTATATACACATATATAAACCTTGTTTTTTCTTCAGTCTTTTGAATGGAACGCACAGGTGGGGATTTTATTGACAAAGCTTGTAATAATTGTCTTACTACCCATGAATGTGTATATAAGTATCAGTATTTTTCCACTGTATGGTAATTACCACTGTGGCTGGTGTTACACTCTTCCATTCTCAACCATTTTCTGAAGCTTTATCACGCATTAAGGCTATCTGAGATTTAGTGTTCTTTCAGTCCCTATCCAGCTAGACATATACCTGAACCCTATCACCATAATAACCAATGACACATCTGTATTTATAATGCATATATTGCCTACTGGCGGAAAGTGTGATAAAAATGTTTCGTAAAACCAGAAAAAGAGAAGTCAGCTTACTGCTTATCCATCAGGTAGTACAGTCTTCCCAGAAGCATATGCCTTGAACAAGACTACTTAGGGAAATTTGCTAAGAAAACAGATGTTCCACTGCAAGTGGAATCTTCTGTGAATTAGTATCTTGGTCCTAAAGTTGCTGTCAGACATGAGAGAGGGTTGATAAAATGCTTCAAATCACCTTATTAATTCACTTCTGTGTTGCTAATGATCACTATTATTATTTATTTTTATAGCTCCCAAACGTATGCTACGTGTTTCAGAGCTCATATTTCACAAATATATCGTAATTAACTGGCTAGCATAGGGATTTACAAACTTTTTTTATATTGTAGACCACAGTCTGAGGCAAGATAGCTTCCTAGACCACTTCCTCTGCCATTCATGACATTAATATATTGTACTAATGGTCCCTGTGCTCATTACAGAAATTGCTTACAAAGAGAAAATAACAAGGAAAGTATTTAATGGATGTTTTCTGCCTTTTTAAAATGCAGTCTCTCTCGTAAAAGTAAAACAATTCAAAAGACATTATCAACTAACTTACCACAGACCACCAACAAACTTTTCCCATACCACAATATATATACAAGCCTCTAGCCTATTAACTATGTTGCATCATTTTCTCCACTGTAAGTAAGGTTAGAATTCACATTAGTTTTTTACCAAATACCTTCCACAACCTTCTGTTGGTAGCATGGAAAGATTTGCAGAAAAACTGAAAGTAGCATTGGGCCCATGTACTAACTATATTTTTCAAGCCAGTAAAAATTACTGTTGTATTTACTATGGCTGACCTGAGATCAAATGAAGCATGGCAGTTCAAATTTTTTGTTTATTTTGTTTTACATACTTTACTTTTTCACCAATGTCCAAGACACTTATCTCTTGACCTTCCAAAAACATGTGTTTTATAAGAATATTTGAAATGTTTCAGATTAATAATTCACATAATTAGGTCTTGACATTAACAGCTGTCATGGATAACATTCAGGAGAAGAAAAATATCACAAGAAGAAATATTAAGACTACTCATATAACAGAATTTTTGTCTATACAAAGTCTGAATCTTCCATGATATCAGACAAGTTCATGAGCAAGCTGATGTGCTGACATTGTCAAGGTGTTTGCCATCAATGCCAAATTGTAAGTGATGTATTAAAATTTATCATGTCCTTAAAATCTTTGCAAGCCTCTTGGCCCTCCTGCATTTAAGTCAAAATCTTAACTTCCTGTGTCTTTAACTATATGAAGACAAAACTTTTATCTAACAATCAAAATAGATGCTAAAATGACAGTTGGTATCAAAAAGTCGGAGTACTAGTTTAGTATAGCTCCCCCAAACAAAGGCAGACATCTGTATAAATCCCAAGTACATGGTATTAAAATGAAAGAAAGGAATTATTTACATTATCTTTCACTATTTTCGCACTTTCACCAAAATATTGTAGGCATCCATGATCATGCAATTTTCTTTTCTAGCCTTGCGAAAGCAATACAGTACAGATTTTTTTCTCTCTAAGTATAACTTTATTTAAAACTTATGCCCACACACACATGTGTATACATAGGGATCACAGACTACACAAAACCCTTTTCTTCTACAAACCTCAGCTAAAAAGAAGTGCTTGAATGCCTGTGTGCAATTTACCTCAAAAATTTATTCTCACCAGAGGCAGCGGAAGGGGAAGGGGAAGGGGAAGGGGAAGAGGGGGGGAGGAGGAGGGGGAGGGGGAGGGGGAGGAAAAGGGCAAGGCAAGGCAAGGAAAAAATATGCTACTTACATAGTTACTCCTGACAAAGCAAAACTAACATGACTTGGTATTTACAGATAAAACAAATCTGAAAAACTGAACAGTTCCAACAGGTCACTTGTGCTATAACAGTGTTACATTTTCCCATGCACTTTTAGTATGTTTTTTTATTGCCACTGAGCAGTGAGTGTTGCTTTTTTCAAGTAGACTTGACAATCTGTTTCACAAAACCCTTCAATTATTATGGAACAGAAGGGCCCAGGTGATATTACAACGTATCTATATGATTACAGATGAAGAGTATTTAGCATCACTTATGTCTTTCATGCCAGTTCCCAGACCATAAAAAGAGTGGTTCTACAATCCTGTCTTCTTCACAGGTATTTACTTGGGCTTTGTCTGTATAACCTCAAACAAGTGGTCTTTTGGTAAATAAATTTGGTAAAGCGCAAAGGTCAGAGGACCGTGCAAGAAAATTATGGAGAATTCTTTTACTCCTGGCTAGATGTATGCTGAATTATGGGCAATAGAGAACTAAGAAAAGAAGTTTTTAAAGAAATGCTGAAGATGGTTGGAAAGCTGGTGTGCTGCTGCTGCACCTGTTCCTGGTAGTAGTTCAACCTGACCGAAAGCTTCAAGGATCTGTGTTGTGGTTGAACATAGCATAATGAACACAGATGCAAGTATATGAGAAAGTAAGAACTGAACGCAGGGAAATAAAGAGAACATGTAAGTTGATTCTGAGATATCATAGTCTCTCCAGCATGAAAACGTCATTGTTGTGAGACCCATCCTTTCCTTGTGCATCTGCCAACAGCATGACAATAGGTTAATCAGAAAACATAAGTAAAACATTGGGATATATAAGGAGCTGTAACTCCAGGATTAGCATTTACATCTTAATTGAAAATCAAGCAGGTTTAGATTTTGAGATTAAATTAGGCAATTGTTTTGTTTGCGGGGGTTTTTTGCATTTAAACTACATCGTATACAATTAAATGAGAAGCAGCTTACTTCAGAAATGTGAGTCTTTCCTAAAATTCAACCCATAAAGGCAGGAGATACAGTGCAAACCTGAGTAAAGCTTAATGAAATTTTATTATAATTAATTGGTGCTTATTTAGTAATCAAAGTAGTGCTTACTGCTTTGAAATGAACATTTTTTTCTCCTGAGAAATCCAGCCTGCTTCAACAGTGTCAATCTTATTTCCCAGTTCATGAAAGTTGAACAAATTTTGTGAGCCTTTTTGCATTACATAATAAAACATGACAATGTGGTATGAGTGACATAACCTAATGTGACTCATTATATACCTGTTGGAATATTAGCAGTAATAACCATTTTCAGAACTACAATATTCTTAGTGATGGACTTATAAAACGTATCTAAGATCAATTTTTTCAAGGTAAAATAAGGAATTCTTATTGGAAAAGAATGATGTTTGCCTTTATCATCATGCATATTTTCTTAGATAATTTTCTTCTAAGCATTACTAGAACTAGACAGCAATTAGCAATTGAGCATATCACCATTAAAGTGTTGCAGGACTGCCATAAAGGCAATGACAAGACCACTGACCTCGGAGCTGAGTGAAGAAGTAGCAGCTAATGGGATCTACTATACTGGAAGCAAGATATAGCTTTCAACAGACCTGTTCTGATTTTGGCTCAGACAGAAAAAGGTCAGCATACTAGCTGATAGTTATTGACAGATACTTATTTAGGTTCAGGATAATAGCTTTGAAAGTAAAATCACAAAGCTATTTTGGATGATTGCTTAGAACCTTGGCAGATAAATTGAAAATGCTCTTAGCTTGCATTTGTTGGCATTTTTATGAAGTCATTTTGTCGTTTTCCTTTATGGTGACTTGAATGTTGTTACCCATTATTCACTAAGATCTTATTTTGAAGAGCATAAAATCTAAACCACATTAAAAAGCTAACATGCAAAGCTAAGGAACGCTCTGGTTAACTAAAATGTAACTCTTGCAAATTTTACTGCTCACTTATTTGTTCAGTTTGTTCCAAAATAGTTACTTGTTATATCCCTTTGGAGAGAAAGATTACTGAGAAATTATGAAGAGAAACTTTGAAATTATACAGGATGCAGCTTAATAAAAATGTATCAGTTTGCAAGTGGTTAGGTCTTGAAAAATAAGAAAATTAAGTTATACTTTAGCACAACCTTCATTGCCAGAGGGTATCGGTACAATTCTCCTGAGGTCAGCCAAAGTAGCAGACAGCTTACCAGTGGAGGATCAGCACTACTCCAGTTCCCTCCAGTTTCCTCCAGTGTCCTGCTGGCTGAAAAGCAGTACCCCAATAGAGCTGTTTGGCTAAGGAGGAGAATGAAAACTGTAATAGAAGCATGAGATAGAGCACTGAAGGACAGAGAGTGGGGCCCAAAATTTAATTCCTAAAGTAAGGTTTGAATATCAATATTTGCTAGTATTATGCATAAACTAAAAGACAGTCTGAAGAGTTTGTGAGATCAATATCTTCACAACTTCACTGTTTGACTGATAATGAGAAGCATAGTGTGAAACGAAGTGAAAAAATGGAGCTTAAATTAAAAACCCATTAGAGCCCTGTAATTTCATTAAGCTTTAGAGAGCTGTTACTTCATTTGTATATTTAATAATACTAATAGCTCCATGCGATTGCAAGTGTTTAATAAGCCTTTGAATTTGGAAGAGGGTAAAAAACTCCCAAAGATCCCTAAATGATTGTTTCTAGTGGTTAGTTACCACGACCAAAAGAATTGCTTATTTACAACATAAATTTTTCCAGCTTTAGCTATTAGTCGTTGTATCTTTTCCCCAGTTAGGTACTCAGAGATCATGATCAGGCCATGCAATCTTCCCTCAGATAACCAAACACATTAAATTTCTTGAGTTGCTCACTGTGAAACTGAGCTTTCCTGCTGTCTTAGAGGAGTTTATTTGGTCCTCTTCTCTCAGTTCTTTCTACATGATCAGCACTCTTAAAATTAGGAGCATGTTATGCTGGATGTATTGTTTCAATCTTGTTATAGCCACAAATAGTCAAGTGTAGATAAATCAGCAAAAGGCAGTGAAACAGTAAGGAGACTTGGGGTTGGAGGGACGACACATGATATGGCATTGTACAGGATGCAGTTCAGCATCCAACTTTCAATTTGCAAAATGATCTGCAATAAGGTCTTTCTTAGTGGCAATTATTCTTCCCTACTTGTACTTGGTGTTTTCCTGTTTAAGTGGTACTCTAGCCTAAGGTAGCCTCAGCCACCATTTCGCTCTCCAGGTTATTCCAGGTTTGGAATTAGGTTCCAAACCAAGACACTAGATCTCTCTTGAGTATCTGCTTTTCAAAATATTATCTACTGTATTATTAGTGCAATCTCCACTTTTTATTCCTAGATATACACAGCTGTTCAACCCAAAAAGCTGTGTATAATTTACTTGCACTTATCTTTAAACACTTCATCAAATTTGGAATAATTTACACATTTGATTAAAAGCATGTTTCTATTTCGATCCATCTAATTAGTTAAAAAAAAAAAATCTCAATAGCATTAGGCCATTCCTTTTGGAATCTCACTAGAAACATCTCCTTTAAATAATGATTCCCCATATGCTTTTACTTTTGGAAGTCTTCCAGCAAATTTTAATCATTTAGCATTTTTTAATTTGTTTTGTAGTCCTGAGGAAGCTATATAAGAGCCTTTCCTCTCAACTGAAATTATTAATTTTTGACTCAGTCATTCACTTTTAGCTTAATTTGACTTGGCACATAAAGGTAGTAGATGCATTATACATAAACTTCAGCCAGGAATTTCTGACTTTACTATATAACATTAAGATTAAGGAATGAGAATGATACAAAGTCACCACAACAAATTTGGCTGAAATCTAGGTAATTGATAGGGCTTTAAGATATCTTGAAAACTGGGAATTGTCATAGAACAAGTGTGTTACAAGGGAGTGCTACAGGGATTGGTGATTAAGAAGAAAAGTAATAAAGAAATTAACAGATGGTGGAAATATTGGTTGGTAGCAAAGAGAGCAATCTACATCATTTAGTAAACAAGTTAATAACGTTTTAAAATTACCATGTCTAATAGAACATAAGCTACCCTACATAAGATAAGGGTCCCATTAAACCATGATGTTGAACATGATCAGGTCAACAATGGAAATCTTTACCTAAAAAGATTTGCATGATCTTTGGTGCATAAGTTAAAGGCAATGGAGAAGTAATTGTACCATATGATATATGTAGCAAATACATACTACCAACATACTGACCAGCACGCTCACTAGAATCAGAAAAATATTCCAGAAGCAGATACAGTTTAAGAAGACAGTTGAAAAATGATAGACAATCCACAGAAGAGTCACAGGAATGAGTCACCGTGTGGGAAATAAACCTTGTCAACAGAACCACCTAGCTCACCTTATGTAGTTTAACGTGCAAATACAAAAGTTGTGCAAGCACAAACAAAAAAGTATCTCTAGGAATAATGTTAATTAAACAGAAGATTTCAGAATAGAAGAAAAAGTTTTAACATTCTTCAACAGATGAAAGTTGAAGATGGACAAATGTGCACCTGTCAGAGGTGCACATTTTTTAACATTAAGATCTTGATTAAATCTTGGGAATGTTAATGAGATTATTTCTCTGAAAAGAATCATGCATGAGTGCAATGTTTGACAGGAAGTCCAGGACCAATGGAGGAAGCACAGTATTTCAAAACCCTCTTGAAATCTGCAAAAGTGCAGGTTAAATAGGACTAGTAAAAATTAAAATATTTAGAGGTGGCATCTTGAGCTTCGTCCAGTTTTCAGACAGAAAAAGTCCTCCCTTAGGTATACTACACAGAACCTATGCTAAAAATAAAACTAATGTCAGGAAATCGTCAACAAAGATATAAGGGATTTATGGACACTTTTTAAGAATGCACTGAAGACAAGCATCTAAACAAACCCATCAGGCAATTCCTGAGTTCATATAACAACCTTTCCTGCATTGTTGATTATACCTGTTCATCTTTGGCTCATGTTTCTTTAGCATTATTACTGCTGAAAAAATACTAGAAAGAAAGAAGCTCTAGATATAGGTAACAGTTTGTCTTCTGCCTCACATATCTAAAAAGTACAGGAAAAAAATCTGACTCCCAGTCCTTAGAACAATTTACCAATGATCATAGTAGTTTCTTTTCTCTTACAGCTCTTAAATCAAGACAGGAGATTTTTATAGTAGAAACACTGCAGTTCAATCAGTGCTACTGACCATAAACCCGGAAACAATTTGTTCTTTTGAAGGTCAGACTGGATGAATGGAGTATTCACATCAGTTTTTAAATCTATCTCCTATCCTAAACAGAGCACCCACTTCATTTTAACAATGATACCATCTTCTACAAATACTCAAAATGCAACTGCTATACTGAAAATATCTACTATTGAATGATATTTTAAATAACCCTAATTCAAAGAAATGTGTTTATTTCAAGACACATGACATTCAATAACTCCTCCCTCCTCAGTCATACATTCCAGGATCATCTGCTTAATGTGGAACTATCCCTATGCACTCACGTGATAAAAAGAAGGCCCTAAATCTGTATCCATTACACATCTGCATATGTGCTTGATGCACTTCATTGAGCAGCCAGACTGTCGACAATAACTGAAAATAAGCCTTTGTGCAAATCTTTACGTGGTCATGGCCAGATTTTGTAGGGCTGGATACTTTTTTATCAGTTATCTCCACGTGAAACTGAATTTTTATTAAAAATCTATGAATAGAAACAAACTGTCTAGTGTTCAGTTTCAGAAGAGTGCTAGCACCTATAGCTATTTCATAAACCCTTATACAACTATCTTCTACAGAAACATTTTGGAAATCATCCAGATATTTTATTGAATATTCAGTAAATAAAAGCAGAAGCCACAATTTATATATCATCAGATCTCTGATAATTCAATTATCTCTTCATTTTCACAGACTGTGAGGAAGATGTTACACTTTGATCTAAATCACTGAGCTAAACTGGAAAAATACGTGTGTGACATAGTTCCAATTAAAGATATCCCAGTACATTTTAGCAGTCACTAGACACATTGACAAGCCCTAAATTTATTCTCCTTAAACATCTTTTCAAATTTAACTGGTTTGCTTAAACTAAAGGTTTTGTTATGTAAGTATGTTAAGAGTGTTGGGTTCCTCTTCTAATTCATTGGAATCACTTTTTAAATTCTGTCGTAATAACCAGGTATATTTCATAAGTGTAGAATTAGATATTGGGAATTTTTATGACAATGTTTTTTTTTTTAATTCTGAGGGTGAAAGTAGGCATTATATAATGTTCAGATGGAAGCTGACTTTTATATGAAGTCACGGCTGTGTATCAATTCATAGTAATATGAAGCTGAAACTTTGCCAACAACATGAAAGTGCAAGAATTGCTGTGCCAATGACAAGTCACATGGTGACTCTTGTACACCAAACAGAGAAGCTCTTTACAGGTTGCAAAGCTCCAACACTGGAGCTGAACAGGAACAAAAGTGGTACAGGCCATTAGGGAAAGAATGCAAAAGAAAAGTTTAAATTGTCCACATTCTTCAAATGTCAACATGTCTTTCCACCAGCAGTGTGAAGCCCTCTGACTGCTATTTTGTAAACCTAATTGAGTAACATTTGTTGACTATAAAAGTCAGTGTATATTACTAATTTTTCATTTAAAAAAATTCAATTAATAGGGATGCTCTTTGTATTCAAGGAGCTCTATAGCTAACCATCTCTTATTTGTCCCATAAATTATTCAGTGGATACCAGCAAAATTTGTGAAGTGATTTATTTATGGAAGTACTACTTTGGTATTCAGCCAACTCTGCATCTCTGGCTTGCTTGTAATGTCTAAACAGGAAAGTGTTCAATATCTGGGAAACAAACTGCTGCCTTATTTTACACTATGTTTCATCCAAATTTTCTGACGACCACAGTTCCCATGGACTCAAATTTCAACTCAAGCATAAGCAGTATCTATGACAGTATGGCAGAGGTCACTTTTTTTTTAAAGTATATAATTCTAAAACAATGAAACTCCTTCAGCATGTTGCCTTCATAAATGTTACATAAGCATTGTGCCAAAAAAGTTACATAAAAAAACTTAATTATCATCTGGAGATTTATTGTGCCAAATTTGAAGATTAAATTTAATAATCATTAAAGAGAAAAAAACCAGAAATTTTAGTCCTGTATTCAGTGCTAGTTCCCTGTGTTCCCTCACTGTAGGACTACTATTAAAGCAGAGAATTTACAAACACATGTTAATTAAGTAGCTCCAATAAGAGCTCAGGGAAATAAGCAAATTAATTTGCATATTTCCCTGATGTACAAGGGGTTAATTAAAGTGCTTTAATTTTTTTTTTATGTCATTCAGCTAAGTTCTGATCATTTGCTGATTTTTCAATTAGTTCTATTAACAGGGGCTTTGATGGTATGAATGGGAAAGAGAGAAAGATTTTGCCACAGAAGGCAAAGATTACTACAACAGAGGCTTTTATCCCAGAGCAGCTTTCGTGCTTAGCTGTATTTTCACACATTTAGGCTACCTGAGTTCTTAGAAGCTCTGGATCTTCGTGAAAAGTGGAATGTCAAAACAATGGGGGGAAAAAATGATGTTAACTTGTTGGCTGCATTATAAAAAAGCATTATTGATTAACTAGTTCAATGATAGTGCAGTTTTTGAACAAGCTTTGTAAGCACACTGTAATAGCTGGAGGAAAAATGGTCCGTTTTTCTGTTAAATTTTCTTTATAGATCTTTTGTAAGTTCTGATTTTATAGTAATTATACAGAAGTGCTTCTTTCCAGGATTATTTTTCCCCAAGTTCAAGTTGGACATACCAGTGCATGAATAAGCAGGCAGAAGTGAAAACGTATCTTTCAGGAGACAAAAAATTAAACGAATTACAAATCTATGTCCAAATATCAATTATATAAGAGGAGTGTTGCTAGCTGCACATGAACAAAAACAAAGTGCGTAATTTGAACAACACATTTCTGAAAACTACATGCGTATTCTCCAAGTTTTAAACTGCAAAAAAATTATGTCAGATAAAGGCAAGCACTATAGGGAGAGAAAACAAAACAAAACAAAACAAAACCAAAAACCCACCCAACTTACTACCATTAAAAAAAAAAAAAAAAGGAAAACAGAGCAAAAACTATATAAAGCCAGGTCTGTCATTTTCCACTGCATTGTCAAACACAACCCAAAAATCCATATGAAACCGGACATTTATTTACCCACAAAATATAATTCATTCCATCTCCCCATTATTCTACCAGTCACATGGAAGCAAAGCGCCAGGTTCCCAAAAGCACTGAATGCCCTTGTTATTAGATTTCTGATATTGCACCAAACATATTCAGAAAAACCGGTAAATGCTACTGATAAACAGAATATATAAGAACAGAAGTGTACAGGCCCCTCTCACCTACCTCTGGTTTGCCAAATTTCTCATAACTGTGCCATTTCGTACCAAAACTAACCTAGAGTATACAAAGTCTTTATTCTAGAGTCTCTGTTTCACCAGGCATACTCCAAACTGAAGCAGAAAATTATGGTAGCTTTTAACATTTAGAAAGTATTGACTCCCATTCTTCCCACCATGTGTGAAGCCCAGACCTATAGTCACATAAGATGTGGATCTTCTTTAGTTCCTTCAAAAGAAGGACCATCTTGGGCACATTTTGTTGCCGACCCAGCAGGACTTAAGCCAGAAAACCCCCAACAAAACTGCTCTGGAGTACAGGAACAGAAAGTAATGAGGAAAGCTTTTAAATAGGGGCAGGAGGTAACAGGACAAGGACTTCCTGCCTCTTAAACCTCTGCATGAAATGAAAACTGCAGAAGGGTTTTGGAAGAGTGCAGGATGTTACAGTGGGTGTAGAAAACCTAAAGCGAAAATGGGAAAAATTTACTGAGAGAAGTTTCATGAAAGCATGATGATAAATTGCCATACAAAAGGGGTGATTAAGACTGTTGGGTGATAAGGTGACAGCTGTAGGACTGAAATTTAAATACAGGTTTCATAATCTGTATTTACTTCAGGCAAATGCTTTGGTATTTTAATACAAAGCCATATTGCAATTATTCTGTAGAAAAGAACAATTTATTTCTGTGGGAATACAGTCCAGTTCCTCAGCTGAGGTAGGACAGCATAATCTTCATTCAGTCACCAAGAGCTAGGTTAATTTACAGTGAATGAGATCTGGAATGCAAATTTAGTAGTATTCATAAAAGCTTGAGCCATGTATTTCAGAAAAGAGAACAGCAAGAGTTAAATGAAAGATGATGCTGTTTCTCAAAAGGCAAACTGGGAAGGTGAGAGAGTAAGTCAGCACTTGTTACTATGTGTTAGGTAGAAACTTCATCCACAAATGAGTTACTAATGACTGTTCAAATCAATTTTAAAAACTTTCTGAGGCTCACTTTAAGACAACAGCTAATACTTACACTTTAGGGGGCCTGTAGGGTAGGAAAGTCTTAATAATTTGGAAAAGAGAAAGGCAGTCTTAGTCTAGATTACTCTTGAATCAGATTATTTCCTCAGACATTAGTGGAATTTTTTAATTATCATCTGAAACTTCTGATAAGAAAGAGGACATAATGGAGACCATGCTGTATATTTTTCTAAACAGTGTTTAGAATCCATCTCAAAAGTATCAGCCATATAAATACAAAAGTTATCTTGGCCTATTTTCAGACTGCATGAACAGTCAGTTCCCAGTAGCATTTCCCAGCAGTTCTCAGTTTCCCAGAGACCTATCATGTATTGCTACTACTAAAAACAGCAAGTGTTATAAAACTAATATATATAAGTGGTAATGAATAAACAAATTAGAAATCCTTTTTAAAAGGCAGATCCACATGCTTTGGCCAGTACTTGTAGTTCTTGTAATTTGTCAAGCTCAATATTTTCCAGGTGAGAATCACTTCTCCTGAAGTTTCACTTTTTTTTCTACTAACTATAAGGCTTTAAAGAAAAGTGATGCTATTTTGTGACTATGTCAAGTAGCAGGCAAAGATTCCTACACCTTTAAGTGTAAAGGTACAAAATCAGAAGGAGCAGCATGGGAGACAGTAGCCTGTGCAGACACCAATCTCAAAGGCTTTGGCTACCAGATTATTTTCATAGTAATTAAAATGGCATTTTAAAATTCTTACAATCATTGACCATCCTTCAAGTGGCTCCTTCAATCTGATGAGGTGTTCTGACCTACCACTGAGAGATGTTTATGTCACATATATGTACTTATGCAGCAAACAGTGCGAGTTCCCACTTTGATGGTTATTTACCAAGAAAGTGTTATGTTCCTTCAGTTAACCCCCTTTATTTTGATACTTTTACTATTGTACACCCTCATTCTACATTAAGATTAAATTACAGGCTAATATTCAAAAGCACCCTGAGTTTCCTTGATTCCTGTAAGGATTTCCTATTTATATAATACCACCAAATTGTAAAAAACCCCACTTGTGTAATTAGAAATAAACCGAGTATTTTATGTGCCATGCTGTGTTCTATGTGGGTCAAACCTTACCATAGTTTTAGGCCCATAAATCAGTAAAAGAATTTCACCTTCCCATCTTCTAAACTAACTTGTTTTGTTTACAGAGTATTGTTGCTTTCCAAAGTAATTAAAGCATTAACTGCAAGCCTCACGTTGAGGTGTTTGCATGACATTGTTCAATATTGGGTCAAAACTCTTAGGGGTGGACCTATTTTGAGGGCAGAATTGCCCTTAGGAACATGGAAATAGGACACGCACACCAGTAACAATGATGTTACTGCAAGGAAAATCACAACAGAAGTTAATAAATATTTCAGTCTCAAGACAATATTGTTCACACAGCAAAATACTAAGTTATCTTGAATATTTTACCAGTTTTCACAGCTATCAACTCCCCAGAAGTGTAAGTTGTCTGGCTCATTGTATGAAAACCTTATCTATAGAACAAATTTACAAAACATAATGATGCCTATCTTTCATCTACTCACCCTTTTTACTGTAGTATCACTTAGTGTGACTATACAAATTATTTTACTGGTGTTACATGATTTTAAAAAAAAAAGAGAGAAAGAAATAAAAAAAGAAAATATTTTGAAAACGTTTTGCTTTCCTTTGCCCCAATTCTAAAATAAAGTAATTTAAATAGGACACTGTCTGACTCTCTATTACTGTGGAATCAGATTCTAACACCAGACACTGAAATTACATTAAAAAAAGACCAATAAAGTATTCATAGTTCTGCACATAAATTAAAGTTCCTCTTTATTTAGAATCTGCTAATATTAATATTAATAAATACAAAGCTAAGCATCAAGCAAAATTGGGAAGAATTTTTTTTAATATTAAAGTAATTTTATCCAAAGGAAGATGGGAAGAGGAAGAAGAATATTAAATATGTTGTTTCAATAGTTTGAAAACATTGTTTCATTTCAGATGTTATGTTTCATTCCAGAGCTAACCATTTGTCAGCTCTCTAGGTTAGTTCCTGGTAAGAAACTGTATGATGAGGAGGCATGTCAGTGTGGGAGAAACTCACTGGGATTTTAATGTCTGCATAAGACATCATTTCTTAGAGGTAAATGTTATTAGACCTTGATATCTCAACCTTGATAAACACATCCACTGTCTTGTCTTCATTGTACAACGGCAGGAAAGTCTCCTGTAATTTTTGACCTTGAAGCAGAAGTTGCTTCTAAATACTAATGGAATTTTCCTACTTTGGATATCTAAGTGAAATATTGAATTTTTCCTCTGAGACCTAAGCCAATTCTTGTTTCTCAGTGTATGAGCTTTTCATGATTACTTCATTCACTATTCTATGTAAAAAGAAAAAATCACAAATATGACATTGAACATTTTGTTATTAAAATGAGGTCAGAGTGCTCGGCTGGGATTCATTTAGGTCTGCTTTCTGTACCTAACAGGGCTCCCTCACAGATGAGTAGATTTGTTCATCATTAGGCAATAGTGAGAAAGGTAATTGGTACATAAGCTTAATCTATTTTCTTTTCAGTGCGATACTGGATCACCTGCTTTTGATTTGGTTGTCTTGTAACAGTAATAACATGACTACAGGAACGCATTTAAACATAAATTGCAAGCAGTGAGAAATAAATTTTCTAAATGTTGGTGAACAAAGCACAAGACCAGCTAATTCTTAGAAGAGAAAACATTTTCATATATTTCTGGCAAGATGGAGTGGAGCTCGGTTGCGACTGTTATCAATGTCACTGCAGCTAGTGAGTAAAATATTTGCAAAATTAAGTAAAAAACCTAAGACAGATAGAGTTTCTTAACACTTGGAGGTATTGTCCAAATAGTTGCATTGTTTAAAGTAGTTTTAATAATTTATTTACTGACATATCAGCACTTTCAAATCAAAGCTATTTTTCAGTTCTTGAGTAAGCGGTCAAAGAGCTTGAGCCAAACCCTTCTGAAGGTAAGGAAGAGCCTGCTACCAAATTATTTTGCTTCAGACCAGGCCTTCCCTGCCCAAACATGCAGAGGTAAGATGGTTCAGACACCTCCATTTCTCTCACTGCAAGTTACAGCATGCTTTCTTTTTTCTTGATGCATTTTTCTTTTAAATTTATATAGTCTGTAACTAATGCAGACTGCCCTCTAAGTCTCTTTTCTCTCTAGTCCCTCTTTAAGGAGGCTTCTCCCACCAGGAAGGGTGCCGTTCTGCCCATCTTCTCCAGTAACTTTACCATGAAAAGCAATTTGTGAAACCTCCAGAATTCATTCACTAATTACCTGAAGAGCCACAGAAACGTATTGCCATCCTCCTCATCCCTGCTTCCACCTGAGCGCTCTTCACCTTTTCCATTCCTTCCTTCTGATTGCTTTCTAATCTGAAGGAGGCGCCGATTTCATAGAGGAATGATGACACAGAGAAACATGATTGCTCTATCCTAAGCTAGGTCTGTACAGAGTTATACCAGAAAAAATGCTGAGTTGGTTACAAGCAATTACTTACAAGTAAGTAATTGTCTTATGTGTTATGTATAAACCCAGGCACAGGTTTCTCCTGCTGTTTAGGCAGTTGGAAATTTAAGGCATTAAAACAAGCAGTTCCTTCACAGGATGATGGTAATAAAATGTCGCCTGGCATCTCTAAACCAAATGGAGCTGTCAAAGTCACTTGATGTGTAAGTGTCAGCTGGTTAATTTTCCTATACCTGATTTCCCACTGCCATTAGTACGGTGAAAAAGTTTGTAGACGAAGCCTCAAAATGAAGATTTTCCCAGGTATACAAATGAAGCATGCTTTGTTTGGTATCTGTTGACTTTTTCAAGGTATTTGTGCATCACATCTTAAGAATAAAGATAACACAGGCTTAGAGCCATCTACAGGATCTCTCCGTCCTGCCTTGCTGCGTGGTGCATCTAAGCATGCCACACCCCAGCTTTTTCATTGTGCCCAGCTTTAGGGAGAGGCACTAGACCCAAACAAAACATAGCAGTCCTATAGCAACCAAAGGCACTCCCATCCATAAAGATCCTCTTGTAACCAATTAACCTTGCTTTAAGACTACAGTCATTAAATGAAGGAGGGAAGAGTATGGCTGCATGTAATGAAAAAAATCTTTCATAATGAATGTAATTAAGTATCAGAAAACATTGTCCAGAGAGACAATGGAATTTCTGTCTGTGGAGGTTTTCAAGACCTGGCTGGGCAAAGCCCTGGGCAGCCTTGTTTAGATTCAGTGCTGGCCCTGCTTGAAGCATTTTGGACTAGATAACTTCCAGAGGTCCCTCACAACCTGAATGATTCTATGACTGTAAGTTGCCTGCTGGCAAAAGCGTAGGATTGTCCTAATGCTGTGCAAAGCCTAAAGCTACAGATCTGTTCTCTTGTACAAGTGAAAAAGGACTTTTTTCCTTTAAAACTATAAATGGTAATAAATAACAGGAACAAAATCAAATCAGATATGTCACGTTAACACCTCCAAATCTCTTTGAATTCCCATTCTTTTATACCAAAAGAGGTACATCAAAACAGTCTGCAAAAATGCTGTACCTGTTCAGTAAGTTAATACCTTACACTTTTTCTTTATACCTTTCCTAGTGGATTCATTCTGTTGTAGAAAGTATCCATCTTCTGTTGAAGATTCAAGTGCAGCACTGGTTATTACTGGTTAAAAGGCAGGAGCTCTGAGGGATGGGTCCTCTGATGTGGCTGGAGAGCTGCAAGAGGAGGAAAGTTCCAACACTTGGTTTTGTCCTAGGGATACCCCACTAAAATGGTCTTGCAAGTGTTCTCTGTCATGAGCCTATACAATCAGACCAGTGAACCAGAAGTAAAAAACATTTTCACCATAAGTCAGCAACAGGCTGAAAATAACTTTCAGCTGATCCAGAATCACATATGAACAAAAGCAAATTCATTCAATAGTTCATAAAAACGCCACACTAAGAACAAGAAAAGAAAACCTATACAAAAATGCAGAACAAACCTATACACAAATCCAGAACCCCTGAAACCCAATGTTTTTACGTTGGTCATCTACCTTTGATATTGGTGTTGATTATGAGTAAAAGCAACTACTCTGTTAAAAGCTTCAGCACAGTCTTGACTCCCATTCTTGTTATCATTGTGTGGACTGGTGTTTAAAGGTTATTTAACTACTCATTTCTACTCTGTACTCTACAGTACATAAATTACAGTAGAGACTAAATATTTATCTCAAAAATAAACGTGCTTCCTTATGATATCTCAAACATTTTGTAAATCACAGTTGATAAGTGGACTGCTGATTGGAAGAAAAAAAACCAACAAAAGCAAAAAATATTTCCACATAAAGAAGTTAGGAAATAATGATTTCAGGGATAGATTATGGAAAGGTTCTCAAAGAAAACCTGCATGCACACATCTCCCAGTAGGTGGCCTTACTACATAAAGGATCTAAGATTGATTCTACCATTCCTTCTATTCAAGCAGAAACAGGCATCAGAGATAGAGGGTAGAAGAACAGAAGAAATTAAGTTAGTTATCTGATTCAAAAAACTCTAATTTATGTTTGGCAAAATATGTTTTTTAACAAATTAGGGCCTCAAAGGCACTAAGTAGTGTTAAATCCATGGTTTTCTTTGATCATCTCATTCAGTCTTGAATTTCTGAAGTAGTCAGTGATGAGTATTTTACAATCGGATTTCTCTACCTTATGTCTAGGACCTTGGACCCAGATTCTCATATGGCAACATTATTAGTGAAGTTGACCCTGGGTTGTCACATCTTCCCTCACTGGCCCAGAAAGCATAACCACTGCTTTCTGATCACATTGCAGCTTTTGACACAAGATGCTAGATTTGCAGTGCTTATTAAACATTGTGTCTTAAGGCTTATTTCACAACTGAAGACATTTTTGAATTTTCTTCACTTTGAGAACACAAAGAGCAAGGACTGGACACAATGTTCACCAATATAGTTTACCATTCTTCTAGGCATCCTTCTTTCACTGTTCCTAGATGAGTCTTGTATTTAACAACATTAACAGGACACTATTTTACTGCAGCAACTTACCAAAGGATAGCACTCAGTCTTCCTCATTATTTGTTACTATAGCACCTTTGTGACATCTGTAAGTTTTAAAAGCCAGAATTGCATCTGCATTTACTAAACATCATTGCATCAAAAATAAATATTTAAGGAACTCCAGCAGAAACAGCACTTATCACTAACCTTACTATAAACAGGTCCTGTTTGAGATCAGTGAACTAGTTTTTATGTGACTTATAATCTCTTTGTTCAATAGAGTTCTGATCAAAATATTAGGCAATTTCAATAGTAATTTCATTACAAGGGTTTCATAACTTGAAATTTAATTTAACTTCAGTACCGCTTTCTTCCCAACACATACATTTCTTAAATCAAATTAGGATTTCTTCCATAACTAAACATTTTAAGATTCTTGTGTTTTCCTATTACACTTCTTCATTCTACTTGCTTTTTTCCTTTATTAACTTTCACCATCTGTTCATTTAGTCTTGATGTTCTTTGAAGCAGTTTCCTTCCTTCAGAAACGCTCCCTAAAATGGTTTGGTTCACTCACACTCTGACTTCAAAGGAAAGTCTGAGAAGTTTACAGAATTGACTGCAATTATCATTCTGTTGAAGAAGAATAATCCATCTGTTGGAGCAGAGGAAATCCCCCTTTTAAAAAAAAAATAGAGTTTTGAAACTTCCTCTTTAAAAAAAAAAAAAAGTTACTTCTACTAAGTTTTTTCCCCAACATTTTTTTCAAGGATTCAGTTAAAAAGGTTATTATATTTTAAAATATGAAGAAGTTGACCTTTATAAACTGAAGAACTGCCTTGGTTCACATTGTATTTTTATTAGACTGTTAACATTGCCTGAGTCACACCAGATAAGTCAATATACAATACTTCCTGCTTTCTTTTTAAAAAGATAAAGTTTGTGCCTTCTGTAATGTCACTGAGGTTCAACAAGTTATCAAACCTGCTTTGCATAAGGTATTGCTCAGACATGCATTTCAGGTACTTCAGAATGACAGATAAATTCAGTGCAACATACAACATACAGGAGATATCTCATCTCATATTGCTTTCTAGTTGGACATGCTTTATTTGTTCTATTATGCAAGAAACTCCCATTGGCAACAATGGGAGTTCAAAGCAAAATGAGAAGAGAATATGCAGTGAAAATCTCCAGTACAGATAGGAGAGAAGAATTTTCTCTGAGTCTGATAAGGCTAAATCAACAGCTGCACATGTCACATAGAAATATAGAGAAAATTTCATTCCAGGAACAAAACCTTCTGGGAGGCAGGCAATCTATACAACCTCTGTGACATCAGGAGGAGCTTAATAGGATGTGACTGTTCCTTTTATTTCCTTAGGCCTAATACTGGAAGGTTGGGGGTGTTTCTGTCTACAGAAAAGCCATTATATTTGAAATATTGAACTAAATAAAAAATAGACTCTTGTCATACCGGAAGTTTCTATTTAACATCCCCCTGAACTTGTTCTTTCTGTGTATAAAAGCCTTGAAACTCAGTAAATAAATTCAACAAATTCTTCTATATAAAAAGTATAAGCACTTTTTTATCTTTTTTTTCTCCTTAGGTTGCAAGCTATTTCTTATGAGCAGCACTGCAAAGAATCAGGAAAAAACATAGAAAATATGAAAGCAAACATTAAAATCTGTAAGTTTTGGCTTACAGATGCACTGAAAAATATCCAAGTAAAATGTCATTTTAGTTATTTCAGAGACTACTCAGGAGCAGTCATGATTTAAACATTTGACTATTGTATGTGTATATGAGCATATGGCAAGACTACCAAGCATTCATCTTTAAGTGCTCATGGAGTCCGAGGTCTACAGTAGTCAGTCTCTGGGGAGATTAAAGTAGATGTCTTTGTAGTTGTTAGTTGCCACTGTGAGGAGATAAACTAAGATTTATTGAATACTGTATGAAGCGTTGAGAATAGAAAGAATTTTAAAGCTTTTTTAATATTTATAATTACCAGTTTATTTTTTTTATTTTGGTAGACAAAGTGCTCAGTATTATGAGATACTGAAACTGTCAATGTGTTTTTACACTGAAAGGCTACAGGTGCAACAGAAGGTATCTGCAGATAAATGACATATTTAACCTGCAACTGTACTCTTCAGTTGTTTCTGATTACTGACAGATGTACTGGCTAAGTGTTGGATAGCTTCCCATGCAAGTAATTCATTTAGAAAACAATTTACAAAGAATGTACTTTGAAACAATATCTATAGTGCCATACCCTTAGCTCACTCACATCACAGAATCCCATTGTATAACAGACAGTGCTTAAAATGGAAAAAGTCACTTTGCATAAAAAGCAAAGGCAGAAATGAGAAGTTTCAGATCATGAACAGTAATTTCACAATAACAAATTATTTCTGATAATCAAATAGGAGATGACATTTCAATAATTAGTAACTGAAACACAACAGAGCGAATTAAAATCTTATTTTTACCAACACTCAGGTTGTTATAGTAACATAGCAGCTTAGTTAAGAGAATTGTTTCTCAGATTGAGAAATTTACCAGACCTCTACTTAGCCATTGAAACAAAAAACTTAAAAATATGCATCTAAGTGTGCTACCTCTCAGTCACCCAGTAAAGGCCAATTTATTCCTGGAAGGGCCTCACTGACGTCAGCTAAGATCAGTGAGTGCCGCTAGATGTGAATCATCAACCAGCAGCCTCCTGCCTCTGTGCATTTCAGTCACATCGGAAGCTCCGGAACAATGCCAGGTATTCCAGAAACAAAACAAATTCGCAGAGCTACCGTAAAATGAGGACAAAGTTTAGCTCTACTTACTTAAAGTAAGTTAGAATGCCTTTTGTGTGTGTTTAATTGAGTACTGAAATAATACCTTAATGCTCAAATACTTTGAAAATAAAGCTCCATTAGAGTCTCAACAGCCTTCAAGAATTAACATCCTACTTAACTTCACTCAACAAAAGCTGCTTGCTTAAGCTTTTGTTTTTAGTTCTTGAATGTGTGCATGAAAAAATTTATTCACTGACAATCTTCCCCACAAGTGGTACTAATGGAAGGTTCAAAAAGGCATATTCCAGAGTTATAATGTTTCATAAACATCAAGTTCAGAAAGGGCTGTAAAATTTCTTATTTAATCTCCTGTGTATCACAAGCCATTACATTTCACCCCACTCCACCCATATTAGACTCAATAAATTTAGGAAGATGAAACCATTCCTCAGAAGATAACCTATTATCAGAATTTCTATTCTCAGAAACTGGCTAAGTGGGAGGTGCTTCAAGGCCTTCATATACGCATTTGGTTCTACAAAAGGACTTAGAAAACCCTGTTTTCCCAGGTCAGCCTGGTTGAATATAATTCTTTTACATAAAATTTCCACACCATTTTGATCCTAAACACCTGAAAAGACCTACTAGTGAAGCATCTAAGAAGGCTGTCTATACCATCTTAGAGTATGAGTCCAAATCCTTTGATTTCCTGTCTCATATATTGGCAAAGCCCAAAGTGCTTCAAAGCAAATATTGGAGACAGAGAGAGAGAGAATGATAAAAAAGAAAAGTGAAGGTGTATTAAAGCTTCCTACATCATGGTTTAAGCTGGTTTCCACATTCCACCTTCACATGGAATATATGATTTTGCAGATCATCGACTAGAATTTCTTGAAAACTCTGTTTTACCTAGGATATGAAATAAGGCGTAAGACCGGAGTCCCACAAGCTTGAGCAAGCATAAGAATTTCAGTACGCGCAAGCAAGAAAAATTTATTTATCATCTAGTGATAATTCTTCTCCATGCAAAACAAGGATGATAGGGTAATGGCATATAGTCCCAAAACACAACTTGTGCCTGTGCTTTCTTCTGTCATGTAGTTACCTATCTAAAGTCTTTTATTTCCTTATACATTCCTTTGCCATTTTATATTATACCTTAAATTAAGTCTTTAGTTCTGGATTAATCTTCAGAAGACTTCATAAATAAACAACTGTGTTTTATATGGGGTTTATATGCATTTAAACAATTTTATTTCATCTGAACAAAGCTCATAATTCATGTGTAATATAAAAATTCAAATAACAGTTTTCATCATAACAGATTGCTAACCCACAAACATTAAAAAACAAACATGCTTCAATGAATAATATGATCAAACACATAATTTAACTTCAAATACAACTGACAATGGACAAAACAAAATTGACAATGCAAGGCAAACATGCATTGTATATCTTATGCATTTTACCCAGAGTTGTTCTCATCATTCTAAACGAAAGCAAAGTAATCTGCTAAGAACAGAATAAACTGATGCCTGAAAAAACCTTAAATTAAAATAAAAAAATACCAGTTTTCTGTCACAACCATCATCTAGTAATCAAAATTTCAGTGTGCATCAGTAAGGAAAACAATAGCACAAGCTGTGTTTCACATATTGATTATTCTGCATCTGAGGTCAAATCCTGCATTTCTTACTTGGTTGTTTGTTAGTCTAGAATTCCACTGACTTGCACATATTCCTGCCTCTCAGCTCCTACCCTTGAACCAGCACCCCATTGTCTGGCCTGCAAAGAGTAATGTTTAAGGGCAGAATCAGAGAAGTCCAAGTTTTTTCTTCTATGTATTGACCTGAAATAGACTACTCAACAAACTATCCAGATTTCTTCTTAATGAAGCAAAACTATGAGCCCAAATATCAATGCAGGATAATGATGATCATGCAGAGTCAAATCCATCTGCTTTCTAAATTTCAAAAGTTTTGTCAACTCGAGCATCAAGATTATAAAGGTGAAATAAAAGAACATACCTACAAACCACTGATTCTAAAATACAGTTATGAATAATCCCAAGTGAAACAAAATCATTGAAAAAAAGAAAATAAAATAACTATTGATATATTTTAGACTGTACAACTTTAAGGTCTCATTGATGCGGAACAAATAGTTCATACCTTGATTTTTTGTCTTTTTGGGAATAAATTTGAATCTGGGTATTCGCAGGGATAAACAGAAAGCCAGGGAGTTTAAATAGCTACAAATTAATATAAAAGTATGGAAAAAATATTGGCTGGTTCCCCGGATAACCTAAAAAGATGTTACCTCCTGTTTTAATGAAACTACAGCACTTCAAATTCTGTCACTTATGTGTGACAGAGTCATAGTACTCTGTGTTGCAATGCTATACAAAATATTTTAACATGTCTAATAACTACACAGTCATCAGTCATGTCTTCAGGAATAGGACATCAAACATATCATAATTAAACGTATGTTCATAGCACATCGTAATTCAAGGTAAGAAGATTACATGATCATGTGCAGCATTTACGTTTCACCATGGAATCCATAATTCAAATACAATAGCAAAGATTTTTCTTTTTTAATCAGCAAAAACTTAGACATACCTAGGTGTTTACCATACCTTCATTCTAACTGTGTTGATGTTTCAGAATAACAGCCACAAAATGTCACTGAAAGATATTAAAGGAAAAGTAAGAAAGGAAAAAAAATCCACAGAACAACAACAAAAAATCCACAGAAATTTTCTCTAATGTATAGAACCCAATTAATTACATGAAGTCGTAGAAGAATGTTTATTTAATTGTAGTTACTGAACTTGTCACTACTTAAGCAAGGAAGAAATGTTAAAGATTGAGTAAGGGAGACATATCTGAAGAAAGACACTTTTTCTGTATTTGTGTGCATTGGCAAGTGTGCTTGCCAGAATCCTACAAAAACAGATCATACATTTATTTGTTGTGCACTCTTTCCACAGGCTGCCATTTCAATGACATTTAACACTTCACACCACAAGGCAGTTACAAAAAGATACAACAGATGTTTGATCGCATGGAGGGCAAAAGGGTCCAGACAAATGTTTTGATCTGGAGAAAGGAATCCTTTTCTCACCAGCAGCAATTATGAAATGAAGGAAATTGTTGAAAATGCTTTATAGGGTATCTAACTATCAAAAAGCAGGGGCAAAAATATAAACAGCTTTAAAAAAAAACCCTGCAGAATAATGTAGGTAGCTTATCCCTCTGAGCTCGAGAAAAATCCAGCAGTTGGCCAGCTCCTCTCTTTAGTTGGAGTGTGAGGCTAACATGCTTACAGACCTGGGATTGCACTCAGAGAGGTTTTTTAAACCAGTAAATTAGGAATACAAAACAGAAAATAAATAAGAAAAAAATGAGAGCAGTAAACAAAAAAATAATTGAGAACAAACCAGTGCTCAGACTTGCAAGTGCAGGCTTGCAAATGCAGGACTAAAAGCAGATTCTTCCCCTAGAGATACATACAAGCTATGGTCGTGATCTTTCAACTATCTTTCATATTATTGCATTCATAACTAGATGACAAAAGTGAAGCTCAGTATCTGTTATGAAACCAGGTGAAAAAGATTAACCAGATTTGAGGACTGTAGCCTGATTTAAACTATGTTGACAATTTACAGCAGTTAGCCTTAACAGATTAAATAGTTTTGAGCTGCTAAACTATGAGATACAGTTCCTTTAAGGACTTCAGGTCATCTTTACTATTTAAACTATTCCAACAGGACAGCCAGTAGGGTTTTACAAAGTGTTTGATATATGGATTCTTAAAGGATAAACTAGTATCTGCAACTCTCACTGATTTCAGCAAACATAAAACATCAGACCTTGAAGTCCATAAAGCCACTCATAAACTCCTTTTAAAAGCAGTTTAAATTTTCATTTTTCATTAAAAAAAAAAAAATCTGTGTTTGTACTCTTTATTCTCTTTATTCAAAATATTCCAAATCAGTCCAGAGCCCATAGCTGTATATAAACTGAACCCATTCTAAGTGTGTGTCCTATCCCAAATAGGAACTATAATGGACATAGCTCTTTTCTCCTACTCTTTTATAGCTTTGAAGCTTTGTTTGTTGACCAAATGGGAGCAATCATTATGTTTAATTCAGATATATGAAAAAAATGACCATAGTAGAAAATGTCTTCAAAAGCATCATATATCAGGTAGCAACAACTTGGCAAGGTCTAAGGCTTGGTGTTAATTCTAGTATTTACATGTTGCAGATACATGTGTTTCTGATTTCTGAAATTAAATTCCCAGGAAAAAAAATCACAAAAATACAGTACACTACAATGGACTTCTATAACAGTTAGCCCTAAGAAGCAGTGTGAACTACTTCCATGAAGAGATCAGTCTGCTAGGATTATACCTATTATGGACTTGAAATGATCAGAAATGGGTAGGATGGGAATGTCTGAATATACTGGTTTACTATTCTTTGCATTGCTTCTTCCTGTGTTGTCACATCAAGCCAGGCATAATGTGAGGTGCTCTAACAGAATCTGACAGAGTACGGCAAACACACTGCAAAAGAGGGTGAGATGGAAAACAAACCAAGCTCCCATGGTCTCCCTGCCCATTTCCTGTGTTTGTCATGTAAATGAGAAACTCAAAGCTTACCAAGTAAAAATACCCACCCCAATTATTGAGTGATCAAAATTTCAGCCACCATGATTCTCACAACAGACATATAAAACAAATAAAAATGTACTTGCTCTACATGAAAAGTCAAAGAATTCTTAATAAGGACTCTTTGTCATATTAGTAGCTGTTGGACATATAAACTTGATTCAAAAACTTTGTGAATGTATGTTATGGTACGCTACTAAATTAACAGAGTCATATTTTTCCTCCTTCATAGAACCTTTCCTCATTTAGTATACAAAATGGATGGTTCTCATTTAGCGAACAGTTATTTGATATGCTGTTCTTTCTTCATCATTAGTTGGATAGCCCTAGGCCTTAGATATCACATATTATTCAAATGCTGTTCTGATGACAAAGCTATTAATTTCCTCATGTGACTTTCTATGCCACTTATTATTAGAACATCAACCAGAATTTCTATCGAATTCAGTTGCAACTGCATATTAGTCCTGAGAGCATTGTCAAACTGGCACCCAAGAAACAAGGAGCACATGAATGAAACTCAAGGTTTGTTGGTTTTAGCTTTTTTTGTAAAAAAAAAAAAAAAAAAAAAAAAAAGGAAAAAGGTTGGCTTAAGCAACACTCCTAGCATCACACAGGAGCTGCCCAGGAAAGTTGGTTCTATCCTGGCTTCTGCCACAGCTCACTGTGAGACAGCTTCGTTTCCTTTAATCCTCACCTACCACAACTAGGCAGCTCCTAGCAAGAGGAATCAGAATCATGAATGTAAGCTGCTTAAGATGAATTGACAGTGGAGAAAAATTTTCTTTTTTTAAAACTGATTCAGATTATTTTGCAACTTGTTTCCACAAAAAAGAGCCCTAATTTTTCACAGTGATTCCACTTAAAAGCCCAAAATTTATGCACTGTGAGACAATATATTTTTAACAAACCTGAGTTATTTTGTATTTACTTTATTCTTGCCCTGTGGGATAGAATAACAAGATGTTAAATGTTACCTATAGTCATAAATACAAATACCAACAAAAGGATAACAGTAGCACAGCAAGTAATACTAGCTTTTCCTACAAAATTCACATCTGATAGATATGGAGCCAGATGCAAGTTAGAAGAGTCCAACAGATTTCTAGTAAGTAAAAAATAAAATCTGTATAAAAAGTAACCACTAGAAACTTTTTATCCACACTCCTTAGAGACCTTTCTATATAAGCTCTGAGACCTCTGAAATTAAAAAGTGGATAAAAAATATTGAAAAAATATGTCAATTGGGTTCTTGGTTGTCCAAATGAAGAATCTGGTATAAATTGCATCTAAAGTATGTTAGAAATTACAGCCTATGGTGCTGCACCTACTGGTGCTTCCCTTGCTCTATTAATTTGGGTTTGGTTGGTTGTTTCTGAAGGTCATTGATATTACACATTTCTAGATAACTGCATTCTGCACAGCTTTGACAGTCAGTATGACACTATATGGGAAATGCTGAGAAGCTCAAAGAATATACGGGTTTTATAAAAAGAAGGATTTTAACAATACTAATAATGGTCTTAATGTTGTTTAAGGAAGGATTTAGCAGTCTCACATCTAAAGAGGCTCCAGTAAAGAGCATAAATGAGAAGAGTTTCCTCTATTTAGCTTATAAATGTCATCTTATTTCTGTTGACAATTTTTTTAATTGCTGCTGAAATTAATGACATCTATTTTTATATTATCATAAGGCAGCATGATACAAATTGGTTTATAATGTGAAATCGATATTTAATGAGAACTGTGTTATTACAAGTGTGGCAATATTTTTGCTAGAGTTATTATGTCACATTTATAATTTCCCCCTTATTGGCAGCCATCTTTCCAATTCAAATAAAACTCTGTACTGCAATTCCAGTATCCAGGATCTGAACTACCAATTTCAAAACAAAAGTTGTCACTCTAAAGGAAAAGCAGGTCTCTTTCATTGTCTGGAGACAGTAGAAGAAGATAGATTTACCTATAAATTTAGTCTTCTGATACTTAGTATGCTATTTAGTCTATAAGAAAAGCAGTTTTCAGACTGCTTCACTAATTCATTAATTCTATGCTGTCCTGTTTGTCAAGGTTACAAGAAAGCTATACTGTTATCCTGGTTTAGCTGCTGCCTTGCCCCTGGTTCTAGCCATGGTTCCTGGGCTCTGTGATTGCAGCCATGCAGCACAGTGTTGCAGACTGGTTTTCAACAATACAATTCAATTATTTAACCAAAACAGTCTGGCAGAGCCAACTGGCAATTCTATTTATTTCTCTGCAGACTTGACACTCCATGAAGTAAAGAAAGAATGCTTTACGTGACACAAAGGTATCATACAAAATAAGAGATGAAAAGGGTTAGTGGGCTGAGACTTCAGAAATTGCCAGAGTACAGGAATAAAACAGCTCTTCAGTCACTTAATTTTTGAAATTCATTCCACTAGAATTATACTAAGGATGTGTATCATTTAAATTCCTTTGTTTGGTTTAATTCTATAGATTTCTCTTTCTCTACAGATCCTCTCCAGAAGAAACTAACTTTATTTCAAGAATGAAGACTTCTGAAGAATGAAGAGTTGTCACTATTATGCTATCTTTTAAGAAGGAACTTTTAATTTTCTTAGTCAATTTCAATATACAGTAGTTGAAGACTGACTTGAAAGACAGAGTTTTTAAGATTAGTGTGGACCTTGTTTTCTGCATTAACTTTAAACACCATTTTCTGGAAAGGAGATACATCACAAGAGGCATTCAAATGCTCCAAGGTGCTGGTCCCGTTTTTTGCTGGATGGAAATAGTAAGCAAGTACCACATTGCAGGCATCCTCTTATGTTTTCTTTTTTCATTTGCTGTTGCTTGCTCAATGTTAGAGTATCACATGCAACACTTTGCTTGAAGCTAATATTTGAGGATCACCGTGCTCTTCCATTTATTGACCATCCTTAATGGTCAATATGGAATATAAACCCTAGAGATATTACAGGAGGTAGGAATAGCTTTTGCACCACATTAATGTATTTCTGAGAGATCTGACGTTTCTGATCATTATTAGTTCAATACTACTCTCATAAGGAATATCTTTGTTAAATATAATGCCTGCTTGAGGGCTGCCACAGGAAATCACTAAAACATAACATTAATCTTATTCTAGAAAGAGCACTGTAACACAGCAGAGAATATCTAAAGGAGGTTAAAGCTGCTGGCAGAGATTTCTCTTTCAGGATTTTCTCACAAAGTTTAGAATCAGCTTAAACTGTTAATAGGTATGCTGTCCAGCACTAGCAATGCCTGCTGCCTTGAATGACTAAAAAGCAAAAAAGAAAGAAAAAAAAGACATTCCAGAGGCAGATAACAGTTGCACCCAATGTCAGGAGAAACAACAAAACAAAATTAAAATAAAAAAACTATTGAAAAGGTAAAGCAGTTTCTCACATGTAAGTGTGTAGTAGCTGGCAATGCTCTATTTGTGCAAAGTAGACCAAATTAAGAAAACTGAAAATGTGTTTGGCAATCTCAGCAGAATCTCCATTTGTCTGCAGCATAAAAGCATGATTTTGTACAATTTAGTAGGTCTAACAAGCATCTTGGCTCAAGAGCAGCCTAGGAATAAACTAGACAGTTGATATTACAGAACACGATTGAAGTGCATTGGCAGAGCTGTGTGGGAGTTGAGTATAAAGCACCTGCCTGCATTTTGACTTGCCCAAACCAATGCCATTTACCTTTTGCTAAACTGGCCACTAGATCGCTGCATAACGCTTAGAGCAGGGAAAGTAGAACAAGGAAAGTAAAAGTGCCTTATATACGCACTTCTAAACACAGTACAATTCGCAGCTAGTAAATATTAATGGGCTACTTTTTGACTACTCTGAGGTGAAAATTGACAACATTCATGAGCATAAAGGTGCCCAAGAAACAGGAGTTATGCAAACAAATGGTCATTTTACCACACACTGGCAAACTCAAAGACCTGTTTGGAATTAACAATTATTCTATTATTATTGGGCTAGACACGGTGGGTATGAGTTACCTCATCATGTATGTGGCCTCTGAGATGCTCTGGGAGATACCTTGCTTCATGCTGTCACTCCAGAATGGAGCAGGTCTCTCAGAAATCTGTCATCTCTACAGGACTTCAGCTGTACTGCAGACAGGGTGGCCCTAAGCACCTACATGTAAGTAACCAAATGCCACCAGTAGAGTTCCTTCTGGTAAAACTCTGTATCTCTTTGAGGTTTCTATCAACTCTTACCCACTTTGCTTGGCAGTTAAGTGGAGAAAATGGGGCTGCCAGCCATTCTGTGTGTGTGTGTGTAACTCCCAAAAAAGAAAACATCTTCTGACTTCGGAAAAACTTACAGAGCACTTAGTAGAGTCCCAGTCAAAATCCACTTGAAGAAAGCAGGAATCATCACGTAAATTCAGTTACTTTTGACCTGGCTAATAAAATGGTAGAAACTAATTAAAATGTAACTGCACAAGTCTATTTCTACCTCAGAAATGACTTTGTAGAAACAAAGACAGGTATGACAGAACAAACACAATCTTTGCAAGAAAAGATTAAGCCTTCTTTTGGTGTCCCAAAGTTTAACATAGATATGGATTATGGACAGATAATCTCAATACAGAACTGAGCATCCAAATCAGCTCAACAATTCATCAGTTACCAAATTAATCTTACTGCTTCCTTATATGCTTATAATAAACCTGGATGTGCCTTACCATCCAGCCAGAGGGTAGCTCCAGTATCCGATAGAAATGCTAATCTTCCCAAAGTTCAAACATTCCCCCTAATGACAAATCATTTAAAAAATCCTCTCATCTAAGATTTTTGCTTCCTGAGGCTTCCATTAGATGTAAAGCAGCCTGAAAGTTTCAGCACCATTTGAAACTAACTCAAACTAAACTCTAGCCTAAAAATGGATAAATTATTAAATTTATTGATAAGCATGGATGTGGATAAATAGTTGACAGGAAACCTTTTATATAAATTACTAATACTTCTTTAATCTCTTTTGAAGTTTTATGTTATTATGAACCCAACAAATTCATGAAATAACTGCCTAAGTGTTGCCATCTGGTATTTGAATAGATTTTAAGCTCTTCAAGTATGCAAACACATCTACAGCAAACACACTTAAATTTTTACCTTTGATGACTCAGTGTCATTCATACATAGCATCCGAGATTTGATTACAGTTTCATATATCTCAGTCATACTCTTAAATTTTGGGGCTAAGAAATGAACAATTTAAAGGACAATAATGGTTTCCTGACTGTGTTCCTGGAGCAATTATGGAAAACAGTTTAAATAAAGAAAATTTTTACTCAAAAACAGGAGAAAGAAACCCCATTAATAGGGAAACCATGAATGATAACATTTAATAATGTATTGAAATTTCAGTCATGATTCAGTATATGTCTATATTGTGAATAAATTTTAAACAGGAATAGAATTTATTACAAACATGACATGAGATCTCACAATCACAATGTTATACAGTGTTCTTAATCAAAATTCAGTTCTAATGGATATATATAAGAAAAATTTATCCAGAATAAAAGCACAGAACAGAGCCATTGTATTCACTCACAGATGCTCTTAAAGCAGTCACTTCATTTATTTTGAGAAACAAGGAACTACATTCATTGCTCACTCAAATATGTTCTCCATTTTATTCTGACATTCCCCACTCACAATCCCATTTTCTAGCAGGTTAAGTGGAATTAAAAGCAGGTTCCCTATTTTGATTCACATGCCCTTTAGAACACTTCACAGGGTTTTTTTTCTTTTCATTCTACTATATGTAACAGAGATAACAGACTGTTCATTTAATCCTATTCCTTATAGATTGAGGAAGAAAAGGTTTCTTAAAGCAAAGCATTTTGAGTAGAAAATCAACAATTCCCCAAGTTTTTCCAAACTTTGTATTAAAAGATGAATCAATGAAAAAAAAAAATTTAAAAGGCTAGATAAAATAAAAACTGACTGTGGATATTGTCTACCAATGTTGAGTGAAAATGTTCCCGCTTTTTAGTTGTGTGGAAACAGCTCCACATATTCTATTTTTATATTCTCAGTTGGGCTGCATTTATTGCTTAACAGTTATTCTTTAAGAGACATGTAGGTACATTTGGCCCACCAGGCAACTCTCAACCAATTTTCCATGTGGAAACTGACATATATTGCTATGAGCAGCATAAGCTACACACATAGTTGCTTTACAGGCAAATAATAAAACAAACTGCTTTTCTATAAAACGTATAAATTCATCTTTATATGATTAAATAATATGAAACACTCAGACCTGCATACAGAATGTACCTCATTACACTGTTAAGTCTTCTGATGAAATAACAAAATGTGATTCTTTAATGAAATAACACTATTTAATACCTTAAACCACCCTTCTGATGCTAATCTTAGAGTTAGAAAAGATAACCTATGTCTTGCCATAATTATTCAGTCAACTTTAAAATCTGCTTACTGTCTTTCACTTTCAATGGTGGCTACTTAATAACTCTCAAATCAAGAATATTACTGCATTGTACAATGCTTCAATGCAAACAACATTGATTAGTTTATTAAATGCTTATAGAAAACACAGTTCAAAGGAATAACCAGTTTTGGTTTGCAGGTCAACAAGGAATAGAGCCAGATTGTGAATTTATGATCAATTCCAGATGAAAACAGCATCACTAGAAGTGAAACTGAAGTTGTTCTGAGGAGGTAACTGGTTTTGCACTTACAAATTCAGTGAACACTGATTGACTGTTTTATTTTAGAAAAATCAATATTGTTATTGGAGAAGAGAGAAAGACAAAATAGTTGTCCATTTGAACAAGTCAATAAAAGTAGAAATGCTTAAAAAATTCCTCAAGAGGAATAATTACATTGAGAGGATTTCATTAGTGTGGAGATTATCTTGAAGTAAATTTCAGCATCAGAAGTCAATAGCTACCCTGAGTGTTTTGTCATTATTTTGCCAGTTTCCGCTAGAGACATACTTCTGTGGTAAAGGCAAGATAAGGTAAATAACTAAAATCTGCTACAGTATTCTGAACAGCAAAATAATTCTGTTTCTAAATGGCCATGGTTTTTTTTTCTTGTTTGCTTATATTATATCTTGCCTTGACAGTCAACAAAAGGGATGAATTTTCATGTCCACAAAAAGTTCTAATTCTGTCCTGTATTCAACCATATAATATGTTGTTTAATATCAACTATTAATCTTGAGCACATGCTTATAGTTGTTCAAACATTTTTTGAAGCCTGCACAAGTTAGCCAAAATAACAATATCAGTGTAGCTCCTTTTGTAGATGTTGTCCAAAATAATAATTATTTTTGAGACAGCTACACTTGGGATTAAATGTATGTCCTCCTGCCCCAAGGTAAGAGTGTCTATATTGATATTTAACATAATTTTGCCAATCTAGTTAAATTCAGCCTGTAGTTTTATCTGTAGAACTTTTCATACTTTTCAAGCCCCACAGATTGAGATTCAAACTACTCCATAAAGTCACAAGAATAATATGAGGTTCTGTAGACTGAAGCCAGCCAGTAAGCAGTATGTTTACTCCCCTTGCACCTATTCATTAAGGAATGTTACTAAAAGCTCTTAAATCTTACAAAATTAATGTTAAATATTCAGTTATTTCCACACAAGATTTGTTTCATTCCAAATTCAGAGGTCCATGTCTCAGTTCTTATTTTTAGAGTCAGATTTATATTGACAGCATTGAAACAGACGACACCAAATTGTGTGGGAGTGTTGATCTGCTGGAGGGTAGGCAGGCTCTGCAGAGGGACCTGGACAGGCTGGATGGATGGGCCGAGGTCAATTGTATGAGGTTTAACAAGGCCAAGTGCAAGGTCCTGCACTTGGGCCACAGCAACCCCATGCAACGCTACAGGCTTGGGGAAGAGTGGCTGGAAAGCTGCCCAGCAGAGAAGGACCTGGGGGTGTTGGTTGACAGCCGCCTGAATATGAGCCAGCAGTGTGCCCAGGCGGCCAAGAAAGCCAATGGCATCCTGGCTTGTATCAAAAATAGCGTGGCCAGCAGGACTAGGGAAGTGATTGTGCCCCTGTACTCGGCACTGGTGAGGCCGCACCTCGAATCCTGTGTTCAGTTTTGGGCCCCCCACTACAAGAGGGACATTGAGGTGCTGGAGCGTGTCCAGAGAAGGGCAACGAAGCTGGTGAAGGGTCTGGAGCACAAGTCTGATGAGGAGCGGCTGAGGGAGCTGGGATTGTTTAGCCTGGAGAAAAGGAGGCTGAGGGGAGACCTTATTGCTCTCTTCAACTACCTGACAGGAGGTTGTAGAGAGGTGGGGGTCGGTCTCTTCTCCCAGGTAACAAGCAATAGGACAAGGGGAAATGGCCTCAAGTTGCGCCAGGGGAGGTTTAGACTGAATATTAGGAAATTTTTCTTCACCGAGAGGGTTATCAAGCATTGGAACAGGCTGCCCAGGGAAGTGGTTGAGTCGCCATCCCTGGAGGTATTTAAAAGATGTTTGGATGAGGTGCTTAGAGACATGGTGTAGTGGTGGTTTTGGCAGTGTTAGGTTTATGGTTGGACTCGATGATCTTAAAGGTCTTTTCCAACCTATATGATTCTGTGATTCTGTGATTCTCTGAAACATTAAATTGTTTGGGCTCAATGCTCAATAATAATTATCCTGCCCTTACTTTTCTATAGGTACGGACACTCAGTTTGTAAGTCTCTTTGAATGACACACCTGAACTCAGCACTGAAGCTTATAACTAGCAAACATTCTGCAGCAAACACACACTGAAGGTTTTCATACTCTTTTCTCATTCAGTATCTTTTTTTAACAGCTCACTAATGTCAAGATGGCTTGTTTTCCTTTTAAAACTATTCTTTGCCCACAGTGACCACAACTTATTATTATGGGGCTGAAGGATAATAAGATGAGTTATCAGACTATCTTTGTGGATACAGTTTGGGAGGAAGATACCTAGACACTCCAAAATTCTTTTTTAACAATTGCTGCTGCAAAACCCAGAAGCCATTTGATCTATGCTGGATCCTAATTTATACCAGATCTCTACAGAGTAGGTCTTAAAATGCATCAGTTGTATTGTGTGTCTTCAAATCTAAATGCCACCTTCACTTGTGCAAATTCAGAGATCACTCCTTTTAAGTAGATAAGAAATATTGTCATAGAAGCAGATGAATTTTCGTCTCTCTAGGAAACACAGCTTTGTGTCCCAAAATTTCATTTAGAAAGGAAATATTTGGAGAAGCATCACACCAACACATCTATACTCTTTCTCTGGTCAATAGAAAGTGAGTCAAGTAGCAAAGGCTAATTCATAGCATTCCTCACTGACTCCTCGTCTAAATTACCCCTTGGAGTATCTCACTCTTTTTCTGTTACGTGTAAAGGCAGTTAGAGAAGAGGAGGGAAAAATGCTGTCTAGGTTGACTAAATTTATTGCCTACTGGATGGTAGGACAGTAACATACAACTCTTCCTTTTCCCTCCCCATTCCTAATTGCTGTTGTACATAAGATAATCTAGTCAAACATCCCCTAGATCAGCTTGTTTTATGTCACCGAAATACATCCGTATGAAATTTGGTAGCTTACTTTTAGCTAATGCCTTCCAGAATGCAGACGATGGAGAGATGAAAGATCTGCTACTGCTTGTTTCAGGGCTTAATCACTTTCACTGTTGAAAATGTATTCATTGGTTTGACTCCAGTTTCTGTCTCTGGGTTTTGTTATTTCTCTGCCTGGAAAATTACAAAGTACTTAAGCAACTGGCTTTTTCTCTCTGTGAAAGTACTTATAAACTGCAGTCATGTCACTTCTCAGGCTTTTCTCTCAAATGTAGACTGTAAGCTGTTTATGTATCGCCCTGATAAACATTATGCCTGCTCCTTGAATCATTCTGTGACTCTTTTTTGCACCTTGCCCCATTCCGTAAGTTGAATTTTAAAATGTGAGCATATGACATTGTACATGGCATTCTGATTTTGATAATGCCTAATTTGTACTCAACAGAAAAGGTCACTTCTCTTTTTTAACTTACTGCTTCTCTATTTATACAAGGAGATGATGAGGACACAAATTGGGGCCAAAGAGACATTTAAAATCACTTATGCAACTTCTGTGATCTCTTGAAACTGCTTAACATGTATTATTTCTTTACTACAGCAACCTAAGAGTTTATGTCTGCTTAATTTCACACAATGCCTTGTTTGCAATATTTTAATGGAGGGAAGTACACTCCAAACTTGACCGTCACCCCTTTTCCTTGATAGATCCCCATTAATAATAAAACCAGAACCTCAAGAACAAACTGCAAATTCTTGCTCAGAAAAACTCCCAAAGATAAAACTATCCACATTATGAGAAACATAACCACAAACTGTACTTACCTTTTTGTGTAGAATATACAACTCCTTCTATCTTATGTTCAAGGGTATCTTTTTTAGTTTTTTTTAAAAAAAATCACATTTTATTCCAAAGAAATAACACAGACCCAGATTTAACTTTCATTTAACGTAATTTGGCTAACATTGTTATGATATCCATTGCTGTCAATTATACATTCTGTACTGTGTAGTTGAAACAATTTGCATAGAATAAATTACTAGTTATTCTGAAACCATTTTCTCATAGCATAGTACTCTAAATGTGCTATAATTGCATCTGATATCTCTCTGACAGGTCTTGGTATTTCATACCCACTGAATGAACAAAACATGCACTCTATCCAGCAGGATACATTAAGAATATAATGAAATCTGGCATTTACATGCCACTTCCATTGATATTCATGCAAGAAAATGTTGTAGTTTAGCAACTCAGTCCAACGCTCCTCAAAGGGAATGGGAAGAGTCACAGCAACATCAATGACAGCTGGATCATAAACAGAGACCCAGCAGAGGCAAACTACCTGTGGTACATGAAAATGAGACACCAAGCCAAGCACCCAAACTGGAGGGAAAAGAGCAAGACTGTTCTTAACTGTGTTAATCTCTCTTGCACTGAATATATAATAGCCTTCTGCTTAAGTTCAAACAAGTAACCAAGTCCATCAATAAATTATTCAGGCATTCTTATGCTGCAGGTTATGGGCCAGACACATTTCTTTGACTGTCAGCACATACACCCCATCAGCATTCTTACAGCAACTTCCTCCTTTTGAGTGAGACCAAAGTTCATTTCATTCCTCCTTTTATTTTATTTTTTTTTTTTAATTAGTGCTGTGGTAACATCCAGTGTCACTCAAGACCAAAATAACAACAGAAGTTTATGCTAGCAAATGAATGGGATTTTTAGAATTTTGCTAATGATTTTGCTGATGTATAAAATGATACCACTACCAGGAATAATTTCTTTGTGCCTTTGTGGCTGTATATTTACATTGAAAGTACATGTGTTTTGGAAAAGTTTACATTTTGAAAAAAATATTCCAAACCCCAAAAGTTTTTCCAGCATAACAGTCACCTTTATTTCTGTATGCATCTTTATTTCACTGTTTCCAACAAGAGTTTACTCCAATATTTAGATAGATAACTATTCTACTATTTGGGCACGGCTTTTTCCTTGGCTCTGGTACACATACTGGGATATACCTTGTAAGTTACCTCCAAGATAGTAACATGTTAATTCATAAGAATTTCTCCAATTTCAGTGTTTTCCCCAAATTATTACTTATTTTATTAATTTAGTGGGATTATTCATATACTTAAAATTGCGTGCGCACTTAGTCAGGTTATGAATCCAGATCCAGTTATTTGGTCTAATTTCCATACAGTTGATAGAAATTTTCTAGTTGATTTAACTGAGAGTTTATTTCATCTTCCTGAAGAGCACTGATTGTCTTCTTTGTTATTATGTGAAATTTGTTGCCTTTGATCTACTTAAGGTTTGCCTGAAGCTCCTGACGTATTCATGTCAAGAAGCACAGGTTACATCTATGTCATTATGGCGATTGACCCTAGTTGAATAGCTTCCTACTGGTAACAAAGCAGTTTTTAGGCTTGCCAGTAGTATAACATTTTCAGCTGTGTTTATAAAGTAAACATTCTGGAGATAAACTAGGAATCTTCCATATGTGACCATCTGGTTGTAAAATTAGAGAAAGCAAGCTTCAGTGTTGCTTAGTATAATCCATTGTCCAAAACTACTAACCTGTATATTGACATTTAAAGCTAAGGCTAGTAAAGATTTTCAGGGGGCTAAATAGTTTACACGATTATTCTAGTGTAAATTTTAGATAAACAGGAATAAATACTGTTACTCTCTAAATACAAATATATTCTTTAAATAAGGGGTCATTTCTGCAAACTGCATGCAACCTACAAACTAGCCAATTAAAATATTTCTGTATTTACTTACCCACCAATTCTTGATATGTGTAATAGCTATACAAGTGATTAAATAGGTCATTAAAACATTAAACAGATTATTTTATTGGCAAGACCATTTCATACTTCATACTGTATTGAAGATCTGAATACAGGGTTTAATTTCTTTGCCTACTTTTCCCTGTATATTGCTTAATACTTGATTTAGAGACTAATGCTTTATATTAAAAACATATGTCTATACACACACACAAGCGTGTGTGTAATTCCTTTCCGATAAATATGCATCAAGTACAAAATCTTTATGAAGCCTTACTGACTATCAGTTTGAAGGCAACTTCTTAGGAACCACAGTTCAGAAACTTTGCTTTCAAAAACTTTAGCAACACATTTCCTTAGTGATAGGTTATTGAGTAACAATAGAAAATAACTTACTACAAAGCAACCTTTTTCCTAGATAACGGTGATTTTGCAAAATTAGAATGGTCTGCAGCAAAGTCCATTTAATTTTGACAAAAGATGTAATTCCTTGCCAAGACAGAAAGGACATTTAAGTTACTCTAACCTGTAACATTTTCCTTTGTCCAACTATTACAAGTCAGTTCAATATACCTAGATCAACATTTTCCATGAAATCACCACCCTCTTCTCAGATGGCAGAGAACTTGTGTGACCTCAAAGGAGTTACATTACAGCACATACATCACAGGACTGGTATTTCCTCCACGAACTATAGGACCCAGGAGTCAAAACTGGCTTCAGATCCTCTGATTTCATTCAAGCAAATCAACATATTGCAAAAATGCAATTCACATGCAACCAACTTGAAATCAGTTATGTTAATCAAACTAGATTTTAGATTAGAAACAAAGGTCTGAGTGAAAATATTGCTGAAAGTTTTGTTCTCAGAAAAAAGTTTTCAACTTTTTATATTAACTAAGGATAAGAGTACAATGTGGAAGTATTTTCATTTCCCTAAGGAACAGAAATTCTAATTTTATTTCAGCTCAAACAGATGCCTGAAAATCTTCAATAATAATAATATTATTAGTTATAGCCTCACAGCCCCAGAGTGTTCTAGATGCTTTGGAAAAGGAAATATATATTCTATGTACAAAATGTCTGGTACAGGGCATGAGCAAGGAATAAAAGATATTGAAAGTGTTTTGTCGTGCATTCTGGAATCCAATAACATGTTTGCCATTCTGTCTTATACGTGTAATTTCCTTCAGTCTAGGGTTTACCTGCACACAAATAGGAGGATATATCATTTATTTCTCCATGCACAAGAAAATAACATACAGAGAAACTGCAGTGTGAAAGTTGAGCAGCACATATGGTAGAAAACAAGACCCAGTCCCACATATGTGCAGAGAAGCCACATAAACACACAAAAAATATCTCAGGAACACCAAAGAGCAGAAATAGATCCTTGAAAAATGTGGCTCAGATGACTAAAACCTGTCTCTTAAAAGGCTACCGTAACCATGGGAGCTCTAAGGCTCCACTTTAACGTTTGGTGTATGTCTTTTAACGTTATTCCACAACATGTGAAGTAGGTCTTTAGAGCAAAAGTATAGCATTCTGCTCAGTGGCGTTTAACCTTCATCTTTTCCATCTATGCATTTATGCCCCAGTATTCACCATATTACCCAAATCTCATCTACCTCTATTTAAAGATTTTGAAAATAAGCCTTTCAACTTTATCCCTTGAAAAATGGCAGATTATATGAAAATTTTTTTACAAAGCATCTCTGGACTTCATAACCCTCCACAAAAAGCAGAGGATAGCTTTTATTTCTTAATATCTTTTCCAAATTTTTCAGTTTTAACACAGAATACTCATGACAACAGCTGCCTTGTGAAGACCCTGGGACAAAGACAAGAGCTCTGCATTCCCTCACTTTATAAAGGCAAACCATCAGATTCATACAGCTCGTAAGAGTCCTAGAATCTTAAAAAGGCAAATAATTAACTCTCTATAATGAGAAATCAGGCAAGGCAAGTGGTGAGGAAATGTTAGCAGGGGTTTTTTTGTTGCTGTCTTTGGCACACCCAGGCTTTTCCTTTATCCAGGTCATAAAACACAACACAGACCTCCTAGACAGCACAGCATAGACCACTAAGTTGGTTGTCAGCATATGAATTATTATTTCACATCTATCCTACAGCTTTGGCAGGGACATCTGAGCAGAGTACCTCAGTAAAAAAACAAAAATAAAATACAAGCTGCTCCTGAGAGACTACCACTTTCAACAGGCAATAGTTGGTCTGGAGCACAGGTTATCAATAACCATCTCCATCTCCCAACCCAACAGTTTCCATACAAGACTGCAGTTCAGACTGTTACAGGAAAGTTAATTCAAACCAAAATCAGTTACAAAGGCAAAGATATCAAAAAAAAAACAAGTGTTGGACTTTAATTAGCATGTCCCAAGAGGAAGAAAAATAACAAACAACATAACTGGTGCAAGTTCAGTTGGCTGAACCATATTTGAATTGTGCTGAACCTGAAGGCAGAAGAAGCAGGTAGGACAGTCTTCTCCCTCCCTCCAAAAGCCTTGCTTTAAAGGGCTACACCAAGTGTGATACAGCCTGAGGGTAAATAACAGCACATACAGAAACAGATGACAGCTCTGTTCATTTCAGTTTTTCAAACTTCATCTCAAAGCTATCATTCAGAATGTGTTGAAAGCAGAAAAAAAATGCTACAAATATAATTGTAAGACTTGCAGGAAAACACGATGTGCATGAAAGCATGCATATATAAAGTGCAAGCCTTCAGCATTTTGTATGTATTGTTCTGGTTTGATGTGCTCACAGAGTTTGAATTGAAGGGGAAAGCATATGTAGAATTCAGGCCATAAACAGACAAAAAAGGAGTGTCATTAGCATTAGTAAAGCAAACCAGTCTTTTTCAAACATTATTGGCAGATATGTGTATATGCATGTATGTATGTACACTGATACTGCCAGTGAAATTAAAACTAACAAATGATAACTTTGCACTGTATGATGTTTTGAAAATTTAATTAATATACAACAGGAACTAGCCACTCTTAATCTTTGTATTTAACCTCTAATAAGTAATTGCCTTTTATTTACCTATGAGCAATACAGGCTTAAATTTCAGTTAGTACCTTGACTTTTCATGTTGATACTTGTTCCAAACTATCACTCTAAAAACTCACTGGCAGCGCCAGTTACAAATATACGCAATACAGGCAGGAACCTGGGAATCTTCTGTAGATACAGTTTATAGTGTGCTTATTGGATTGGTTCACACTTTGCAATATACATACCCTCAAGCACTCAGTAAACATGTGTACTAAATCTAAATTTAACGTTTGGAAACAGCTCTCTTGGAAATGTTTGTAATGACAGTATGCTTTATATTTCTTAAAAAAAAATTGACTGTTCACAGAGCTTCCATACATGATTCATGTTCATATTCCCAGGTAGGTTTAGAAAAAGGACACACCCTTTTTATTGACAACCATTTCTGGAGGATTCAAGAAAAGGCCTTTTTGTCAATAAAGTAAGAAATAAGGGCATCCATTATCCATTTTCCTTCCATCCCTTATCCATTATTCCTTCAAAATGGGAATCTTTTCCAGTGCTTGTAATTCCCCAGTCCAATTAAAGAAAAGGTGATTGTTGTCTCCCAGATTAGAATAGTAACTGCTTCCTTTACTAGGAAGTAAACTACTATCTAACTTTAGATTTTGTATTTTGAGACCAATATTAGGCAATACTTAAGAGCTCTTAAAGAGATGGTGTATTATTCCCTTTTGACCACGTTGGTAGTGCTTTTATAGTTACTAATACAAAATAGGGAACATACTTTACTGCTTGTGCAGCAGTGAGAACTTCTAAAGTCTCTACGTGAAGCACAAGAGCATAAGAAAACATTTTAAGCTCTTAGACAACAACTGGGGCTTTAGATTATAATGTTTTTGGCAGCTGTTATTTTATAATAATCCTGCATCTCCTTCTCTTCTCCTGATATTCCCACTTTGGATATGGTATTTTTCAACCTCATTTTGTGCT
Organism: Mycteria americana; assembly: GCF_035582795.1. Taxonomy (NCBI): domain Eukaryota; kingdom Metazoa; phylum Chordata; class Aves; order Ciconiiformes; family Ciconiidae; genus Mycteria; species Mycteria americana. The sequence continues at coordinate 40,795,892 of NC_134396.1, forward strand.
TCTTAGTCTTCATAGATATCCTGCATTCTTGCATTTGCATCTGCTTTCCACTACACAGAATGTAAGTTGTCAAGATGAACAGACCAGCATATAGCACTGCATTTCTTTTTTGATCTATGTTGATTTTTTTTAACAATGTGTACTCTCAGCTGTCTTGTGTATCATATTTTGTATCCAACTGAACAATGACTCCCCGAGAACTCATCATTATCCAGCCTGGTCGTCAAAGGTTTTGTGGGTGCAGCAATTTATGGTTTTTTCTTCATAATTCGCATGATGCATAGGAGGTCAATGTAAATTACCAAAGGCTTGTAATTTAAACATTTGCTGGCTTTCTGCTTCACAAGTTTGATGGACATCTTAATGGTATGACTAAGATTATTGAGGAACACAAAGATCACCCTTTATAAAGAGCTCACAGCTGCGAACACTCTCACAATAAGCTTCAAACTACATTTGTATTTTCTGTCAGATATACTTAATACCTGCAGAATGCTTCTGCCACATGTGCCATTAACTTCACCTGAAATGTAACGATCCATCCCTTGTAAAATTAAGTGGAATGGGCTGACACTTTTCTGCAATGAACTCCTGATATTGCAATGGTTGTATTTTATTGAAGCTTTTCTTTAGGATTTCTACAAACAAAACCAGGAGAAAATATTTTAATATGAAATGAATTGCAAAAACAATGACAAATTTTTGATTAAACAATCTGGCAACCAATTTTCATCAAATTGAGAGGCTATTAAATTATATAGAATTACTTTACTTTAGCACGCAGGCTGCAATCTACATTTAATAGTTGCTAAGCATTCTTCTAATGTCTAAACTATTTCTAGACAGAAACAAAATGGATTTTGTAGTAAAAGTAGAATTAAAGAAAATAAACTAATAGGAATCTATTAATTTTTATTCAGTTTATTTTGTACCATCTGTATGCAACAGTGTTTGCAAAGAGTATAGTAAACAAGTACATATATGCACAGGAATAGGTACCAAAAAAATCTCTGACAAACTGGGAAGTTAAAGTAAAATGATAGGTAGGTAGGTGTGTTGCTGCTGTTAGCATGTAACAGGAATTCCATTACTGGTGCATTTATTAGTTTTTTAGAGTTTGAGGGGGGTTGTTTTTAAATTAAAGCCATCCTTTGTTTCATCTGCTTAGTAAGACTTTAATTCTGTCCCAAGATTGCAAAGAGAGCAAAAACCAAAAAACTGCCACCTCGGGAAAGGACTCCTCTCTTCAAGACTGTTAGCTACATTAGTAATTCTGTTTTACTATGCTTTGTGAGTTGTCAATTACAGTGATAGGCACTCTATCTATATACTCTGCTAGCACTGCTTTCTGTGGTGTCTAAATGATGTCCCATTATTTGGCACACATATGATGGGAGGCTTTTCCTTAATCTTACCACGCTGCATGGTGCAGCGAGATTTACATAGCACAGCAGCCTTTTTTCCCCCTCAGGTAAGAACTAGAGACACCAAGGCAATAGCAGCTTCAAGGAGCTGTTGGGCTAACATCAATAAGTCATGCCCAAAGGAGGAGTCAAAGTTACCTTTCCTTCCAGCATCACCCTGTGCTGAAGTTTCTGTCAAGGGATGAAGTACGTCAAGGAAAAGTGCTGGATCATGAGGGAGATCAGAGTGTCTGGTGATAAATGGTGACAAAAGTAGAAAAACCCTCCTGTCACTGCTGCTTGAACATCAAAATGCCCATGTCCTAATGGCTTACTAGCATTATGATCTTGTATCAGTACCATCAAATATTCAAATGCAAGTATTCACCTCTTGTGAGAAGCATGTCACTTTGATATCTGGGTTGGGAAATGATAAGTCTTACTTGCAGGCAACATTCAAGCTAAACCTACTGGAAGCCACTTTAACTTGGGCAAAGATGTGTATAGAGCCCCTGCCTACCTCAGAGCACAGGAGATCCAAGGCAACATAAAGCTTTCCTCCTTGATTTTGCTGAAAGCCCTATGGAGCCTGTTCAGCCATCCCTGAAATCTTCTTCCAGTCCCACCACTAGAAATACACTTCTGCCTGCGTATTGGTAACAATAGAAATAAAAAGTGAAATAAAAATTCTCTCAGTTTTTCACTGTTTGATATGACTATCCAGTAAAATGTGGAGTGGAAAATCTGGACTGTACAGGTGAGAGACCTGTCCCTGATCCTTCCTCTGCCAATACTGCTTGTGCCAGAGCATAAGTGCAAGTTGCAGGACGATCATTTATAGCCCTGAAAGACACTTGTATTAGAAGTCAAAACACTCTTGGCAATTCCTGTGGAGCTATAAATAAGTTCAAGGGGCATCTACAGAGTGATAACAATGCGTTTAGGCCCAAGGAAATATTGATAGCTGCAGACTATTTCTGAGTCCCACGAGACAGTACTCAGGCCCTCAATCCACTCCACAAAGCTATCACAGTAGCATTAAACACTGTTGCTGTGATGGCAGTGAGCCATAAAATCAATGTTTTCTACTACCAGAAACAATCCTCCCCACCTTTCGCTTGTGCAGCTGCTCCTTCCCCTCCCAATTTTGCAAGCAGGGAACGGGCATGTTGAAGCAAGTACAAGCAAACCTTGACCCAATCTCCAGTTTGTTAGACAGAGGCACTAAGGCAGAAGAACTAGGGAGCTATTTTTCAGCTAGTAAAGGACAGGCACATGCATTTTCTCTTTCTCTCTCTTACACGTGTCAGAAAAAAATGGTAAACCAAAAAGCTTGATGCATCTCCTCTGTGATTTAGTAATTCCCCGGGTTGCTCCTGAGGAAGTACAGTGATGTGCTGCTTTTTCTTCAGGGGAAAGGGAAACTCCTCATAGCGTAGCCCCTGCTTAAATGACATTTCACAAACACTTTTTCAGTTGGTGTAGCTCCTAGCAGAAAATACCAGCTTCTTATTTCAAGAGAAGGCACCCTAATGAATTCAGTCCAAGAAACACATGTTAAACAGTGTAAGTTAAGCCCAAACAAAATAAATAGGAAAAAAATGTATAGTGTGGTCAGTAAGTTTAATTTGTGTTCTAGTATAACCACAAACTATAACCTTCTTTCAGTGCTGCTGGTAGCATCAGGCACTAGACAGGTTGCTGAATCTCTGCTAGTGAAATTATGTCATGCCTGTTTGTGTATGTGTTCCTCAAGAATTTATTGTCTTCAGGACAGCACAGCAAAATGCAATCCAGAAATTACTAGGGCAAAGGACAACTTTTAAAGAGCAAATATCTGATGATATTGAGACAGATATATTGTTGTGTATATTGGAAAGAAGAAACTCACTGATTTTTCCCACAACTATCACCTGGTTGTAAAGAAAATAATAAAGAGAGAAGAAACTCAAACACTGTTTGCTTTGTTTTTCCTTAGAAGACAAGGGAAAAATAACTGCATATTTCGTTTCTCAGGGGAACCCAGGTGAAGCACTGGCAGAAGACAAAGTTGTCAAAGAAAGGAGTGATGAAATATCTTGACTCTATTACCTTCATTATTAGGTCTCCCTCACCCTGCCTTGCTAAATGCTTTGTCTTTGCCTCCTAATATGTCTTTTGGCAGCATTCTTTCTTCCTGCTGTTAACAAACCCAACTTTCTTGCAACCTTCCTCCAAACTCGCTGTCTGATGATAAATTTGTATGGGTTTTTTCTAGTCAGAATATTCTTGCATGCTAACACGCCATTTCATAGAGTAGAGACAAAACTCTTAGTAGAGGTTAACAAAATAGATTCTATTAATTGAAGTTAAATTGTTCATTCTCCAACATATCTACAACTCTCAGTAATGGACTCTTGAAAATTTTATTTTCAGATGACACTCAGTGCAATTTACCAAGAAGTAATATTTAAGACGTGTCATCCAGCTGCCCTATACCCGATGTTTCTCTCCTTCTGTTCATTTTCAATGTTATTCCCCCCATCTGAGCAATTATAAATATCACTTAGCAGCAAAGTGTCCCATACCCTATTTGCCGTGACCTATTTATAGACCACATGATGTTAAGTCTTTACTCACCCAGACAGCTTTTCTACCTAAAGCTCTTGAGCTGATAACCTAGAGGACAGCCTTGCTCTACGGAATCAGTTACAAAGGATTTCAGAAACAGCAACATTTCCTTAAAATGGAACAAGAAAATCCAATAGCTGAAGTATGCTTTAAACTGTGACATACCATTTTTTAACAGTCAACAGGATCACGACACTGAGAAAAATATGTATGGAAATTTAGCTCGTGGACATTTTAAAATATTGTTTAACTTATCAGCAAATCTCAGTGCAAATTAGGACACAGCCTTTCTTAAATCACCATGAAAGAAAAATTTCAAGTGTTACAAGAGATGGTAGGGTCTTGGCCTACCTGTCAACCTGTGTCTTGATTACAGTGAATTTTATCATTCTAAATTTCATGTTAATGCCAAAGTAGAACTGTAATTACCCAAATAGAAAGGTGAAAGAGAGAAGAAAGGACAAGAACATGAGAGGCCAATAAAATAATTGGGATAAGAAAGGTATGGCTTAATTAGGGATTTAACTTTCATGAGTCAAAAAGCACTGCTTAAACACTAACATGTATAAAGCCTAATCTACATCTCACTGAAGTCTACAGAGGAAAAATCCTCTTCAGCTTTAAAGGACTTTGGATCAGCCCCATAAATGTTAATGGTGCATTATACAAGTCTGTAGACTAAGGTTTCCTTCCTTTCAGGGGAAAGCTGATCCACTAACAATGTCTGGCAGCTTTGAGATAGTGTGGGTTTCTGCATGTGCCTGCTTGCCCCAGGCCAGTTTTATGTTTATATGCCTTCTCCTGAAATGCCACACTGTCTCATAGGAGTTACCAAAAAGATGCACAGCACGCCTCCACCCTCATTTATGAAAAGCTTCTCTTTCTAAATGGCATTAATCATCATTCATAACAGTCTCTTGTCTGGCCAAGCACGTGTAGTGCATTACAGGAGATAAAAATCTAGTCAGTGATGCAGGGACACAGGAGATATAAGAGCATGAACAATCTAAATATCTCTCTGAGAAGGCTGATGTAGTATCCCCAGTCCAAATCATTTCCTAAAGACATAGCACAGCAATGATCTGATACAGAAGGAATTTGATCTTTTCATGTCATGCTTAATGAAAAAGCCCAAGAGAATGAAATATAGTGAACAAAACTTCTCTCAGTAAATAAGGGTTACCATTACATTATCTTCTTTCTCCTATGATCCTTATTTATCTACTGGCTGATAGGACTTTCCCAAGAGAGAAAAACAGGAGAAGGGAACTCAAATTTGATGAATAAATGAACCACATATTTCCAAGCAGCCCAGGGCTTATTATTTTTCACTTTATTTAAATTCCTCCCACTCTTCCACAAAATGCCAAAACACAAAGCATGGAATACTGTCCCTATTTGAAGGTACACATATATATCTCAGATGTTTTCTCACAGTCCTGTTTCTACCCAATTCTGCCTAATTCTTCCCATAATCTTCACTCTCTATTCCTTCTGTCCTCATGCTCCTGCACAGGATTCACTCCTCAGGTGTAACAGAAAATGAGCAAGTTCTCAGACTCAGCTCATCCCTCTCTTCACTAAGAAAGACTTTACAGCATAAAAGCATCCCAGAGGAGTTAAGGAAGCTCAGACAGTCATAGGTCAATTTTCAACTGAAGGAAATAAATATTTTTCCCTTATCTTGTATTCTACAGAAGAGCTTTATAATCTAACTTGTGCTCTGATCTGTAGTGAAAAGAAAAGTAATGAAACATTGGCTTTTTCTCAAATTCGCAAATTCTTCAGCTGATCAGCTCTAGATCTCTGGTTCCTCTTCATCTGTCCTCCATAAAAAAGAGCTTTCTCTCAAATTATTTTTCTCCTTAACAAAAGCATGGTGACTTTCCCATCAGTTCCCTGCTACTTTTGACTTCTCCAGTAAACAGAGACCTAAAATCCTGGGTAGGCTGACAACTGCAAGGGAGTAGCTTCTGCAGATGCCTGCAGATCTGAGCCAAAGAGGATTTCATCTTTACAGTTCAACTCAACTTCTTTTCTACTCTTCAGGACAACCTTTTTCATAACTATAGATAGTCTTCAGGTAATAGCTATTCAAATATACAATGACAGCAAGCAAGCTTGGCCCTTCAGTTTCTGCTTTGCTGTAATTATGCACACACATTAATTCTTAAAGTTTAACACTTGATGAGAGCTGCTGAAAGCTCTGCATTTCCACTTCCACAAAAATTTCTAACATTCATTCTCAACTGGAACACAGAGACTAAAATGTCCAAAACCACACATCAACAAGCTTCTAAAAATGAAAAATTTCGGTACATTTATTTTGCATACATGCATTAATCTTTTTAATGTTGCATCGTACTAAGCAAGTTCTCACCTTTGACCTTATGGCATTTTCCTTTCTTAAAGTAGTAATAATAACCCAAATAACTAGCGGTCATCACAACAAATATTCTGACTAGCTGATATAGCTAAGGAGATGAAAAATTCCTCCCAACATCATCGTTCCTTGCCCCTAACTAATAGCTTTACTTTTGAAAAGAAGCCACTAATGGCAAGTTTACAATCCCATTCTGTGTTCCTCAGCACAGCTGACTGGGTATGCATCATGGACCAGTCTGCATCCTCCAGTGTGGTGAGCTATTGATCCAGAGCAGGCTCCCTCCCAGGTGATCAGATTTCCTCCCACATATGCCAAAAATACTTTCAGCCTCCTGAATTCTTTCTAGCATAACTAAGGAAACCCAGGCAGAATTAGATTTACTTCAAAATGAAATGTATCTTGTACCTTATACCTACACGAAAACATGACACAAAGGCACTTGTAATCAGATTCAGGGGGAAAGTGGTGAAGTCAAACTCATGATTCATCTATTAGAGTTTCTCACTATAGCTAATAAATGAGGCATTTCTAGAGCAACTGAATAATTTGTACGTTTTCACAGTAGCTCAGAGTCATATAGCAGAAGCTGGTTTTGTAATTGTGACACACTGAGAGAAATTCAGTGACTCAGCGTTCAGTGCTTTTCATTTCCACCTCAATGGTATCCTGTTGGAATATAGGCAGGCAAATCTTATAATACAAGCCACATAGAAATATGTGTTACCTAAAAGGTTTTATTTTCTTACACTATCTGTGATTCTTTAGTTATATTTCTTGTGCAAACCTGAATCTCATAATAAACAACACAGGAATTTTTCTTAGTTTTAAAAACTCAGATTAACTTTGTACCCAAAGTCATTTTCATCAGTGATATATGCCTATGCCAGTAAAGCAGTGAAAGAAAGAATTCAGCACTATCATTTTCTAAGCAGAAAAACTCCATAACCTTTGAATTAGAATAATAAAGATCAGTATTAATTTATATAGACTATTACCCAAGGAAGGATAATGCAAATACATTGATAATGTAGTAAAAGAGGTTAATTGCTTTGCTCTTTTCTGCACACCAAAACAAAGAAGGATGTGGCTGACCAAATTACTCATACCTTAAAAAGTAGGAAAACAAGTCTCTTTTATGTACTCAAAGAAAAGAAAAAAAGTGTGATTAAAAAAAAAAAACAACCCACAAACATTTTTTTCCCTGACTGGAAATTTAGGAACACATTGTTGAGTAACAAAGTCACTCAAAGGATTAGCATGATTTGAAATGAGCCATGGTGAAGATCCCGTATATTTCAAGAGGAACCAAAACGATAAAAGTTCGTAATATGACTGACTGAGAAAATCTCTTTATGCCTGTACAGAGGTGAGGTCAACCATCATGCCTTTAGGAAGAGAGCTCTTCCCTGTGTGCCCTGTTGCACAGTATGGCATCAGAATGCAGTTAATTCACAATGAAGGGTAGGTATTCATCTACTTTAGGAAACTATATGAGCAGTTGAAAGATAGTATAGCACAGGCAGGTTGTTTTTTTCTTTTATCTGTTTTTCATTTTTTGAAATTTTATGTTTTACCATAGCTATCATTCTTCACCAGTTACAAATCTGAGGTGTAGAAAATTAGTCATTGCATATACTTTTCTCTTCCACGCTATTGCCTTAGACAGAACCAGCTATTGTGGGGGTGTTTCCCCGGCCCACCTCTGGCAAACTGGGCTGCATAATAGCATGAGTTCAAATATGAGCATACACATAACAATGCATGTTAATGGCGTACCCCAAGCCACTTAAGAGGGCATTTGCCCAAAACTTGTCACTTGAAGAGGAAGAGAATCATCAACCACATTAAACAGTCATGGACAAATTACAAAGAGACTTTTGCAGCAAAGGAGTCAACCTAAAAAGAAGTCTAGGAGAAGCATGAGAGGTTGCAGTGGTGGAAGGGACCTTGGCGTGGGCACAGATACAATCAAAGCTCAGCTTTTCATGAATGCCACGCAAGTCACCCAGGGGTCTCCTGGCCTCTGCCTGCCCAGGAAGCTCACCTTTCCATGGGGTGCCTCGAGCAGCTCCTCCCACTGTCCGCCAGGTCCAAGTGCTGGGGGACCAAGAAGGGCGCATACCAGGGTGCTGGCTGGGACCACACATGGTGGCCCCACCCCAGGAGGGTGTGAAGCTGGGGATCTCAGGAGAGGTGAATCCCCATCACCTGGGGGCTTCCCTGGAGGGGGCTGTGGGGAATTGCACTTCTTGGGATTAGTTACAGAGGGGTGGTCAGAGATTTGGGGGTGTTTATCAGCATTTTCTGAAGGGATCCTGAGGCAGTTTATGGGTTGTATTACTGACACTGATCTCAAATGTGTAGCTCACTCATTGGTAATTAATTACATGGCATTAATAAACCACTTCGATCACAATTTTGTTTAACAACATGAAATGAACATCTTTCCTCCGTGAAAGCTCATCACTCCTTATCATTTAGGAACATGAAATGGATTCCCTAATGTTTTATAACATGTTACATTTTAAGATGTATTGTAGATCTTTGTTACACAGGTACAAAGCCATTATAGTAAAAAAAGTTATGCTCAGTTTACACCGCCATAATTAAGAATCCAATGCTGTATGCCTGTGGCTTTTAAACTTCTAATTAATGTTATTGTCAATATTTTGCAAAGGCACTCATTTTATATAACTCTTATAATGAGAGTAACAGAGTTAAATCAACAGGTATGACAGTACAGAGATTTCTCTTGCTGCTTTTTTCATTCACTTCAGGCCAAATCTTTCCCCAATTTCTTTCCCTTTTTTCTTTTAATATATCTATCTAATTTTAGAAACAGAAACTGAAGTATACTTTTAAGCAGATTGTGTTTGCCCTTTTCAGAAAATTTTTCCTTCATTTCCATGAACTCTCCAGATTACATAGCCCCTTGATCTTTTCCAGTCACTTGAACAGCAGGTGGGGAAAACAGCTAATTGTAGAGACATATTTTAGAAACTGCACACAGATGAATATGTTATTTTGGCATGCTTATTCTATACAATTAAAACAACACTACATACAAGGTCTTATTAAAAAATACTGTCATAAAAAGCCCCACACACATATACATACGGGGGGAGGGGGGATTAGTTCACAAATACATCAGGAAAATTATTTTAATGAAGGAACAAAAGTTTTATGAATTAAACCCTACATCGTCTCAAGACTTCTATAACAAAATTACTGCCTCACTTGTCACATAACAAACTATTTAATAAAATCCCCAGGTGGTCCTGTTCTGCCCTACAAGAATCTTTTAATGTTTTTCGTATTAAAACATTTGAATCAGTCTTGGAGTTAAGCCTAGGGATCTATTATGAAATAATTACTCCTGGGAAAGGAAGTGGGTTTCAAATATTTGGTTCCAAATATTTAAGATCTTTTTTAAAAATCCCCCTTACAAATAACTTGTTTTCAGTCCTATAGTTTCTTGTTCATGGAGGAATGCAGTTGATATTCTATATATTGTGAGTCTGGATAGTTCCTGAAGCACGGAAAATGCGGACATCATAAAAGGTGACTGAAAGCAGTGTGAAAAAATAATTGGTTTGAGCCAGTTAGACTGAAAGATCCCTCAGAGAGAGACGTGTCCCGTACGTTAGAGCTCATATAAATCTGAGATGCTGCATTCATTAAGTGCCCCATAAGAGTAGGACTGAAAGGTTTCTTGGTATGTTTGCACTTCCTGTTGGATCACGCAGGTAGAGGCAAAAACCAGCAACATGACATCCAGCTCTGAAAGCCACATGGCTACATTATTCTGGATAAATGCACACTAATTCTTTTTAATGAAGCCACGTGCCTTCCACATAAAAGCCAGCTGGTACATCATGTGTCATGTTCAGCTGATGCCAACATATGGTATGATCTCTTGGTATGTCAGATTCAACATAAGCTTGCCTCTCCCTGAACATGTAGACTTAGCCCTTGACTTAAAATAAGTAAATAAATAAATAAATTTAAAAGTTAAAGCCTGATAAATCACTGTGCTGGGGTTTTTTGCCTTTTTTAAAATCCTTTCTAGATAAAACAAAATCTTGATTCTCAGTTCACAGCGCTGTGGGAGCATAGTGAAAGGAATCCTTCAGCCTGGATGTTAAGTGTAATGTAAAGTTCACCTGAAGTAAATTGTAGAGAGGTCCTCCAGCAATGCAAGAAACATCTCATTCTACGCTAGTACTGTAGAATTAATGGAATAAGGAGAATGCAGTTTCCCTGCACCTAAACTAAATTCAAATTTATTGAATAACCTCAACCAACAGACAGCAACAACGTACACTGGTGACTTGCAATACAGTCAGAATTTCAGCCTGCAGCTCTGCCTGAGAAATCAGACAAAATCTAATACCAGACATTCCTCAGAAATGTCACGCCAATACCAAACGTAGGGAATCTGAAATATTCTGCTAAATTTCATCTGATGATTGACCAGAAATGTGCATATGGCAATTGGCCCCGATGTTCGAAGCACCTTGAGGTAAACTGAGTTTGCCCAAGCATCCCATTTTAGCTCTATGCCAATGCACCTCTTCTGTGATCGTCTGAAAGAAGAACTTACAAGGGAAACAAAGAATCACCAGCTGAAAGAAAAAGAAAAATTGAAAAAATAAAAATAAGACATTTAACAAATTATATAGGGATTGTAAAATTCTTACAGCGATAAAACCTTAAATTCAATCTTATTTTAGAGTGTTTTCATGTAATTATGTTATAAAATACACTCTCCACTACTGCTACATCATATTGTGTTTTTAGAAAATGAAGTCGTGGTTTGATAGTGTTTCAAGGTCTGAATATGAAGAAAAACACTTAGCTAAAGGAAGCTTAGAGTGCTGTTATACCTGAAATGTTAAAACTATTTTTACTTTCTTCCCTGCTGCATCTCTGATATCAGAGATACTGTTCCATAGGTCCCATCCACCTGATACTGTACAGAACCTGGAATTTTACTGAGGTATCTAAAATATTGTTATTGGTTAAGCTGCGCTCTTTCTGTTGAAGTAGGATACTTTTAATTTGTGGGTACCATTAAAACACTTAAGTGTAAAAAAGTGACCTCTGTTAGAGAGTTTTGAAACTTTGTTCTGAGATGTTTTCATGGAAATGATTAATCCCTTTGCTCCCCAGACTGTGAGAATACCTACCTGAAACTTTGTTCTGAGATGTTTTCATGGAAATGATTAATCCCTTTGCTCCCCAGACTGTGAGAATACCTACTGGCACAAGTCAAACACCTCCAAAGGGCTGGCGCTCATTTCAGAAACCTGGTGCGGGATTCTGGCATTTCAAACAGCTTTCCTCCAGCTGAACTATTTTGCTATTTAGGCAACCCAAAATAAGCCATTTTCAAAGTCTGCAGAATTACTGTTGTTATTGAAGCACATTACTTTGAGAGATTTTTGAGATCTAAAATACATAATGATCATAATTTATTTTAAACACTGCAGTTATATTGGTCCCAAGCAGTTCAACCACGTTGAACTTGACCTTGCTTTCACTGTGCAGCCTGGGCCTTCAGCATGATAATTTGTACACTTGACATTATAAAAAAGGCAATATCTAGAGTCATGAGTATTGTGGAAAATATTTCCAGGAGCATTTTTTGTAATTAGCATCCTTCAAATGACTTGCAAATATAGCTCTTAGTCAATCTCAACTAACCAGCAGAGTTTAGCCTCCTTTCTTTACCTCAGCTTTGGGGCCTTTTCCTTTACTTATTCAGCTTTTTGAAAACTGAAGATATACCCAAGTTCCTCTTTGCTATTTTTATGTTAATATGATTTAACTATTAGGCAAAAACAAAGCAAAGGAACATCCACTGATTGTAAAGGAGAGATTTCTGCAGGGCCACAACAATCTGGGTAGTACCACATGGGATGAAAGTAAAATGAAAGTCAGCGCTATTCACTATACTATAATCAGAGATATTTTTGGTATTATATCCCTTTCAAGACCCAAGTTATCTTCTTTTTAATATGTGTAATTGTTAGAGGCTTATTCAGTATATGCACATTATGGAGACTCCTGAAAATGTAGTATTTTGAAATAATGTAATTCTGTCCTTTCTTACACATTTCAATAAGCATTTTTTTCTGAGAATGTCTCCAGAAAAAGAACCATCTCTGCAATAATCAGTTAGTGAAACAAGTTGGAGACTTTGTCCCTTGCCTATTGTTTCTGTCTCTCTTAAAACCCAAGTGGGCACTCAATCATTTAACTTATCCTAAGAAATGAGCACAGCTGAAGGACGTTTTCAGAAGTACACAATATTTTGTGTAATACCTCAGTAAGTACGGGGAACTTATGAATTCTGAGAATACCAGTTATACAGGTATGTGCATTTCTAGCCCCCTAAATACTATTAGAAAGCTGGCTCTTCTCTGTATAACAGTATAAAAACATCCAGCTAAATCAGGTTATAGCAAACCAATCAGTGGACAAAACTTTAAAGCTGAGAAAACATTTAAGCAATTATTAGCCTTCCCAAGAACTTGCAATTTTTTTTTTTTTTTAATGAAAAAATTGTCTGGAAGATAAAGACAACTATAAAAAGCAATTCGTGGCAGTTTTGGGCTGCCTGGTGCAGGTACACTCATGCCTGGCGCATGCTACAGGATGGTACACCAGGAGCTAAAAGATACTGTGTATATCCACACTCTCAATACCTTGCTGAAAGCATTAAGAATCTGTCAGTTCAACAGACCTACAATAACCATCTGGTCTACCTTTTTTTATTTTTCTTTCATACTTCAAGCTCCTCCAATGTATTGGTCTGCAATTTCTTCTGCAAATGCTCTGTTCCCTTCCTTCGTTATGGAGGAATGCTACTTATCTCACATTACAGTGTGAGAAAAACCCACAGAGGTTTTTCTAAGTCCTACAGTAATACATACTGGAGAATTTTTTTCCAAGTTTTGAAAACCTGTTCATATACTTTGTCAACTTGTACAAGAGATAACATGAGAAAACACAAAAAAATAAGATCATTTTCATGTTGAAGCTCCATTCTAATAAATGTCATGTCTCTACATATTTCAAGAAAATGCTGAGAGGGTTAAAAATTACTTGTGCCATCTGAACTAAGTATGTCTTTAAACAACTACAGAAGCATACACCTACTGTATTATATAATGCTCAAGGAAAGAGGCAATTCTTATTGTGCAAAACCAAGGCCTATCTCTTATTTTAGACAGCAAAGCTAACCATTTGCCTGTCAGAGAGGCCGATGTTCAGAAGTGATGAGTAACTTATGTACACCATGGACATCCAGTGTCTAGCAGTCACTAAGGAGGCTGAATGATCTATGAGTATCATGCAAACATTTACTGAATGTCAAAATCAGGCAGAATAAATGAAAAAAAAAAAACCCCAACCTTGTGTAAATGCTATGCCTAAACACTTTCAACGTGTCTGGAAGGAACTTCAAAGCTAGTCTTTCCTGTAATGTTTCAGCATTTCCTTTTTCATCAGCAAAAGGATCTTTGCAAGACTTTTATAAAATGGAGAGGAATTAATCTACTAACTCTGTAGCTCCATATAGATTCTAATTGAAATCTGGAGCTGTCTGACCCAAAATAAAGACCAATATGATGGGGGGTCTAGGAAGAAGGAAATTGTTTGCTTAAACATATTTTATCTTCCACATTGGTGTAGTAACTGTGTCACTTGACTAGCAATTTCTCACAGATAAACTCACTAGTAAACTCACTAGCTCACTAGTAAACTAACAAAATGATATGTGGACTCTTCCAGGCAACAGAGGCAAACAGTAAAAAATGTTTTAAAAAAATGCAAAGGCAAACCCACAATTTTTTGCTACTCATTTCCTCTACTTCTGCAAACCCATGTTTTGCAGAAACCTAAACTTTGCACGTAGACTGACTTGACCTTTGGAACAACTTGCAGCTTAGGTTCTTCAGTTGTAACAGGCATTTCAATATGAGGAAGAAAATGACACAGTTGCAACACCACTGAGAATTAACAGGATATAATTAGGTAATTTACAGACCCAGTATGGAGATTTTATTTCATACCAGACAACACTAGATCCTGCTGAACTCCTAGTGGTCTTCACAAAACACTGGATTAAACATCTGATTTTCCTTTCTCAAGTACCTCTGAAATCTTTGTTTCTATGAAGAATATAAATTTTGTAATACTGCATAAAAAAGAGCAATGCTGATTCTGCTGCCCACGAGGGAATATTGGTCACTCATCTAGGCCCTTCCTTTAAGACACAGTTTATTACCCTTTGAAAAAAGGTTACAGTATCATAAAGTCTGCATAGTAGGAATACCTGTTTGCACTCCAAACCAACTCTAGAAGCCCACTAGACAGCTCCTCCCCAGTAATAACTAGGACTCTCCTAAGTATCAGCCGATCACTTCCAAGGTAAATCTGATCAATGAATGAAGCAAGTGGCCTTTGGCCCTTAAAAAGCAAAGTCATTATGTGACAAGTAGGAAAAACTTGCATTAGAAGATACTGTTGTAATCTGGGGAAGAAAGCGTTCACTGTAAATCAGTTCATGACTTTTTCTCTTTCACTTTGTCAGAGTAAAATATTTTTGAGCTAACACTAGGATTTATTCACACAACTGAAGAAAAAAAATTATTGAAAGCTTAGTTTGTTCTCTCCTATAGCTTGTTTCACATGTTTGCATGAAAACTGAAGTAGTCCTAGCCTTTCTTCTTCCCTTTGCCATTCAACATTTATCTTCCCTTTGGAAAAATAATTGCCGTTGTTTTAAAAAAAAAGAGTTCAAAACATGAAAAATGGCAGGGAGCACAGGGAGAACAGTATTTGTCAGCAGAGATAGTAACTTTTACACAGATACATCACCTCATTAATTCCTAACAATTCATGAACATCCTAATTTCCACTTGTGGGTGTTGGCAAGGTATATTCTGACTGATTTTGTACATCTTTAGGACAGCAACAAAGTTATGCTGTTACGTATCTATATATTTCAAAGATTGTTTTGCACATATAGCAGTCCATACACTATAATTAACAAATGAAGTATTGAAAAAGAGGAAACCCAGACTCCTTGGTGGCATACGGTTTGATGGTTTCATGTGTTACAGTGTTTTCTTTATTTGTGTTGATTCCTTAAGCACCAGAACATTATTAGCTTCTCCCCAAACAGTTTAAGCAGGAGGTCATTTGACTTAGTGTACCTGAGAAAATTTTTTAATTTCATTTTATTTTTATTGCTTAGAACTTTTAGATTCCCGGTGCTGTTTGGAGATTGTGACTCCTAAGGTCTTGTTATAAACAATGAGTTTTAAGTGCATATTAAAAGCAGAACAGATAAAGAAAGGAAATAAGTTTAAAAGTTCCTCTTTTAGGAGGCAGCAATTGCTGTTGACATCAGCAGCTTATTGATCTTTGAATGAAACAGAAGATTGCTGGAAAACCAGCCCTAGAAGTAAGCTGTTTGCACCACACGTTTGTATTGCCATCACTGAAATAACATGAATGATACTAAAAGCTGTGACTGATACAGCATCAAAGTTTGTCCCCTTTGCTTTCAGCCGCACCTAGCACTTAAGCACAAGAGCATGAGGAAATAATAATGAAAGTGTAAATGAACTGGAAGGAAGTTAATTTGAAATTTGCTACAGTTGAGCCAGTTGTCAGAGATCCTGTACTTCTCTGATTATTATTTTGCAAACTTGCATGAGAGCACAGAGCAACAGAAGATAATAAGTTGAGAAACACAGGACTCCTGTTACAGACCTCAGGAAATACAAACAAGTACCTCCACTGGCTGTATTCTAGAGGTCTCCCATTTGAAGTAAGGAGTCCTATCTTGTACATGACCTATAATTTGTACAGTCAGTTCTCCTTTGTAGTAGCTCTTTAGCTAATTAAAATAGCTGTTTCTGTAGGAAAACATATAAAACATTTAATACAAAATCATCAATTTTGACCTGAAAGGAGAGGTTTTGGAATAGCATGAGATAGTCTATTCAAAATCAAAAAGTATTAAAAATTTCCCAAAACATGATAGCATAGATTTTCCAGCTTGTCACACAAAAGGGTTGGGCAAATGTCAATCAGTTCCTAAACCAATCATAGAATCATAGGATCATTTAGGTTGGAAAAGACCTTTAAGACCATACAGTCCAAGCATAAATATAACACTGCCAAGTTCACCACTAAACCATGTCCCTAAGCGCCACGTCTACACATCTTTTAAATACCTCCAGGGATGGTGACTCAACCACTTCACTGGGCAGCCTGTTCAATACTTGACAACCCTTTTGGTGAAGAAATTTTCCCTAATATCCAACCTAAACCTCCCCTGGTGCAACTTGAGGCCATTTCCTCTTGTCCTATTGCTTGTTACTTGGGAGAAGAGACCGACCCCCACCTCTCTACAACCTCCTGTCAGGCAGTTGTAGAGAGCGATAAGGTCTCCCCTCAGCCTCCTTTTCTCCAGGCTGAACAACCCCAGTTCCCTCAGCCGCTCCTCATGAGCCTTGTGCTCCAGACCCTTCACCAGCTTCGTTGCCCTTCTCTGGACACGCTCCAGCACCTCAATGTCTCTCTTGTAGTGGGGGGCCCAAAACTGAACACAGTATTCGAGTTGCGGCCTCACCAGTGCCGAGTACAGGGGCACAATCACTTCCCTAGTCCTGCTGGCCACACTATTCCTGATACAAGCCAGGGTGCTATTGGCCTTCTTGACCACCTGGGCACACTGCCGGCTCATATTCAGCTGGCTGTAAACCAGCACTCCCAGGTCCTTCTCTGCTGGCCAGTTTTCCAGCCACTGTTCCCCAAGCCTATAGCGTTGCATGGGGTTGGTGTGGCCCAAGTGCAGGACCCAGCACTTGGCCTTGTTGAATCTCATACAATTGGCCTCAGCCCATTGATGCCGCCTGTCCAGGTCCCTCTGCAGAGCCTTCCTCCCCTCAAGCAGATCAACACTCCTGCCCAACTTGGTGTCATCTGCAAACTTACTGAGAGTGCACTCAATCCCCTCTGAATCCAATCCAAACTGATCAAATAAAATACCCGTATCACTTAAAGTTATGCATCTTCATCATAATATTCCTCAGACAAGTTAGTGATAAGGCTATGTATAACAGCATTCTGAGTCTGTTTTTCTTGTGATTCCTTTTATTTTGACGTACATAGTGCAAAAAAAATTAATATTATACATTAACTGTATAATATACAACATTATTACAACATTAACTGATGCCACAGTAGATGCAAATGTACTTGGGCAGCTGCCAGTACCAGCAAGCATCATTCAGTGGAGCAGGGCAAAAGACCATCAACTGAACACAAGGTGAATGGTTTATGGTTTCAATATATTTCAAAATCAATTACAGTGAGCTAATTATCAGACAGTGCTTTGAGGTTTGCTCTTGAAAAATGCAAATTCCTTATAGGACCTAATAAGTAACAAATAGTACAATACCTACTTCATATAAATAGTGTAGAAGCATTAGCAAGGCAGACTGTAATAAAATCAGGGATCTTGAATTTTATTAGCTATTTTAATGCAAGTACAATGTAGAGAGTATTTAAGGTTCAACTAATGCAGTAACACTTTACTGTTGTTATTATTGTTGTTATTATTATTACTATTACTCATTATTGTTGTTGTTGTTGTCATTATTGTTGTTATTGTTATTATTATGATGTTACCATGGTGACATCTTTACCCAGTGGGGTTTTTGTTGTTGTGGTTACTGTCAGTACAATAAATGAATCGTGCTCCAAAGCCAAGAACTGGTGTTGATCACAGATTTATCTGCCAATTCTTACCTCTTGATAAGTACATCTGCATGTGAACTACAAATTTTAAAAGTACAATTTTTAGTCATAGAAACATACATATTCATGTTCTGTATTTTTTTACCATTCATAATATAAAGGACAGTATCCATCAGGTAGCTGAGAATTTGAGAGCACAATTGTAGCATGTTAGACACCTAGAACTAAGATAATCCTACAAGTTTTGCTCAGCTGCAGACTTTTCCTACCTAACTCCAACACTGTCTTAGTTTTCAACTTTGAAATCTCCACAGTATATGTATCAAGTCCATAAGTCTGCCTAGAAGCATATCTCACAGGTGTGGACAGTTCTGAATTTATTTCACACTCAAGAACGGTCCGTATTCATAAACGAGATGCACTGCTCCAATCTCTGCATTCATTGCACCCCTCGCACGTCAGGGACAAACCCCTTACCAGCCAGCTATGCCTTTCTTTAGAAACAGGTCAGTGAAAGGATAGGAATGGAAAACATTGATTCTGCTTGATTTCTAATAGTGAGGACCACAGCATTTAAAGGTATTAGAAAGTTGATTGTGAAACAGTGGCAGGATACAAACACATAAATTTCATCATGCACAGAAAGCCAGCTCCTCCCTTCACAAAAAGTCCCCCTCTTGCACCTTGAATACAGTTGCACATCTTCAGCAATTAATGTGGACAGCATCCACAGCTATGGTAGTCTCTCTAAAGAGGCTTTAAATCCCTTATCTAGGGAATAACTTATTTCCTGAGCTCTGTCATACAAGACTATCAGATAAGAGAAAAGAGCATGTTCCCTCTTTTTTGTACCTGTGTGTTTTTGAAAGAAAGGTTGCACATGGAAAGGTTTTCAGGTCCTTGATATGGAGTAGACAAAGGTCCATATCGCTCCCTTTTTCTTCACTTTTCCTGTTGGTTGTCTCCAGTCAGAAATATGCTGAGAGCACTGGTTTTGCTTAGCATGTAGTTTTGAAATCTGTTAGAGGGTGCCTAATGTACTTGGCAGTACTTTACAGAGAGCTTTAGCACTTCACACCAGACCTTCACAATAGGAACGAGATACTTAGAAGTTCAGCACTTCTACATCTGCTGTTTCTGCAACTTACTGTGCAACTTGCTCAAGATTACAAGGCAAATATGAGGCTGAATACAAAATCTAAATTCTGATTCTCAATCCAGTCCTTTAAACATAAGCCAGTTCTTTCCATGTGAAGGTATAAACTGAAAAATACAAAGATGGAACTACTGTCAAATAGTTTGCAGAGGGAAGTAGACAGTTCATTTTTTTTAACTGTTAGAGATGGTATTGGACTAACATTTGTCAGTTTTTGCTTTGAGCACAGGTAAAATCAATTATTTTTGCAGTGTAGCTATCATTCACATATTTAAAAATAACAGCATACAGAAGAAAAATCTTAAAGTACTGCAATCATTCTTCTAAAGAAAACTAAATAAAAATATCTCTAGTTTTGCAGACTGATACTAGGGACCAGGAGTTAGTATGTAGAGCTCCCAGATGCCAGCTGGAGTTGTTCAGCCACAAGAGAAAAACAGAATTACAATAAAGACTACTGACTGGTGAGCTAGAACAACACTTCTCGCACTGCGGTCTAGGGAGCACCATCAGCAGTCTGTAAAGCCAGTTCTGTCATACCAGGGAGGCATCTGCCAATCTCCAAGCAGAGATATGTTCCACAGCTGTAGCCAGCCCACAGTTCTTTCACTCAACCCAGAGGATTTTTTTAATTAGCTAAACAACATCAGATAGTCATAAGCACTGCACTGCAACCTGCATGGCTGCCTCTTTACCCTCAGGCTCGCTTCATTGCTTGTTCAGCCAGATGCAGGGTTCAGCAGTTAAAATGAGAGTCAGAGATGGGGTTCAGGAGGACAAAAGGCTCTTCAATTGCCCAACATTTACCATCAGACAAGCTGGAAGAGCACACCCTGCAGCTCCAGCCACATACAACAGATCAGCTGGAGCACGAGGCAGTGCTCCTTCCTCTCCATCGCCAAGTGCTAGAGCCAAACATGGTATCAGGTCAGGAGGGTCCATCAGTCTTGCACAGGGAGTGGGCAAGGAAGCAGGCAGTACCTGAAGAAAGACCTTCTCCTCCGAGCCTGGGATGCTGCAGGGAGGCCCTATGCCACCCAGGATTGCAGCCTCTATCACTGAGCGAAAGGACTGGCATCAAGTTTACAGGGAAGCAGGAAAGCCATGTGAGGAAAAGTTTACCTTCCCTAAGTCTTCCCACAAATCTTCTGACTCACTGGTGTTTCCCAGTCCCGACACCCACACAGACACACCAGTGTGTTTTGAAGCTCCCTACCTCACCACTACCCTTTTCTGGTGCAGAGGAATTGAAACTGGCTCCTCCTCTGACTGTGGCAGTAAATTAAATACATCATCACTAACTTTTTTGATGCAAGCTATGATCAAGAGTTTGTAAAGCATCTGACTGCTGCAGTTCACCATTGCAGTCACACACAAACCAAGAGCAAGCTGCTGAGTGAGCTGACAACCTGATAGTAGTTGGAGGCATAAGCAGATTTACTGTTATTCTGAGGATACAAAACAAGCTCCCAGATCTCAATGCACCAAGAATTTTCCAGTGTTCGGATCTACTGCGCATTTATTATGAATTGTGCTCAGCTCCATCATTAAAAATGTAAGTTTTCCCCATAAAATGGTGTGGGAAGGAGAAGAAAGTTACTTAACAGCAAGAAGATGGTGTCATAACCTTATTTTCTTTAACAGGAGTTCATTTCATCTTTGAAATATTACTAAAAATGAAAGTGAATCTAACAGCCCACTTCACCTTAAATTTGCGTCTGAACTTTGAAGCTGATATTAAAAGATTTGCTTTTAGGCTCATTTAGTTGAGTGGTTTTTTTCCCATAAAACAAGTGGTAAACATATGTATGTGTGTTTCTGTGTACAAAATGTATATGCATGTATATATGTACATAAATACATACATGCACATTTTACATACATACATAAATGAGTTATATACTCTATTTCATTAGTTAGGAGCCTCATTCTCTAAAGAATAACAACTATGTCCTATTTACTAGACATTTCACAATTGCTGGTCATGGCTTTCATGTAAGACATTATATGTATGTAGATATGTATACGTATGTATGTATATGTATGTATATATGTACATAAATACATACATACAGCGAGAGAGACTCACTGAATGTGCATGGGGCAGGGAGGTCTGTGTGTGTACACTTGTGTGTGTGTGAAAGGCCCGTGTTTAAGACCACGCGCTGGGAACAAAGGACGGGCTGCAAAAGGATTCACGTCCAGAGCACGTCACCAGTCTTCAGAGATCTGACTACCTACCTCGGTTCCCCACCTCCTGCCCGAGATAAATGAATAAAACCTACTGCATGAAAGCAGCTCCAGTATTTCTAGTTAAACCTAGCCAAGTCTTTATGTAGCAGGTCTGAATTTTACAAAAGCCTTTATGAAGCCTGTTACCTCAGTTATAGCTTTTAATTAATGGCAGGAATCTCTATCTTAATCATATTTCTAGCCAGATTTTTTTTTTTACTTGTGTTATTTCATCCATTTTTCTCCTTGCTATACAGTAAAACTTTCTCACCAATTCTCTTTTTGCCACTATCTCTGATCTTTGGATTTAACTGGTTATCTCGTTCATTGATAGAAAACTGTGACAGCCCAACCCTCATAGGTTTCTTGGTCATTCTTGAGGGCCTGTCCTGCAGATAGGATCTCTGTAAGACTGTTCTTTAAAAAGATATCCAAAGAAGCTCAGCCTCCTAGAGTACATAATTTAAAATTAAAACGGTCTTGAATACATTTCCCTGTGCTACAGTACTCTTCACTAGATAAGTGGCCAAAGCAAAGGACCATCTTTTCTTTGCTGCTGTTTGAAATTTATGGAGGAAGAAAGTGGGCATATTAAGGTCATCTCCAGCTTTCAGGAGAAGAAACACGAAAGTTGTGCTTTTAAGAAAAAACACTTAAATTTTTTCATTATTTTGTGTTTGCTTAAATCTGTTTCTAAATTCTAAATTCTTCTTTGTTTGGTTAAATCTGTTTCTAAATTCATAGTTCTATGTTTTGGTTCAATCTGGATCAAAGATTGATTTTAATAACTTTCAGGATCTTGTTCTTGGATCATTTAGGACTCCACAGGCATATACAAAGATAGAAAGTTCATTTCTTAAGCTGAAGTTCTCTTCTTAGCATTAGGATTGCTGAGTTTCTTATCTGTATGGGCACAACATTCCCCCTATTAATTAACACGGTTAAGGATGACTTGTCAAGGTGGTTACAAGCTCTCTATCTCATTATTTAGAAGCCCTATTCTCTAAAGAATAAAAATTATGTCCTATTTACTATACATTTTACAATTGCTTGTCATGGCTTCCATATAAGACATTAAAAAAAAAAGCATTATTTTCAGCTTATATCTTGTAAACAAACGATCAAAAATTCTGAAGCTGCTTAACCTGTCAAAGTCAAAAAAGCAAGAAAGGTTTGTCAGTCCCTGATCTGAAATGGAATAACTTAGCATGTCAGCAGCAAATCATGTGGGGTTTGTTGATTTCTGTTAAGAATTACACTCCTGCCAAGATCAAAAAAGGTTTATGTTTTCCTTTTCTATAAGGCAACCAACCTTCTTATTAGCTTCTGATATTTTATTCCCTGCAATCTTCCTTTGAGAACACTATATAAACAATCCTCTTTTTTTGTTCCCACTAAGACAAATCCGGACTCGTTCTCTTTTGTTGATATACTGTGTTTGAATAGGAAAATATGGAAATGGAGCAAATGACATCCAACATCTGACTCCTACATTTAACCCCACTGACTTTTTTATGGCTGCAAATGACAGTGAAGTTGAACGGATCTTTGCCAGATGAGACATTTAATAAGTAACATACTTGCAAAGAAAACTCTGAGTTAAGCAGAGTTTAGCTCCCTCCCTCCCTTTATCACAGAGTCTATACTTAAGATATCTGGCCTTCAAAAATATCTCATTTCTGCCCTATACAATTTAGTAAATGACATGAAATCCCTTGCTAAAATGAATGTTAGAATGGCAAGAGAACATATGAATAGGCACAAAACCAGTCAATCCATCTAGAATGTCAAGCATCATCTTACTTGGATGCGTATTTTGCCCCTTAAATACAACTAATTAGTTTTATGTATGATTTGTACTTCTTACAATTCTGCCAGCTCAGAAGCAAGGCTCTACCTGAGTTAGGCTTCCTGCAGGGGAAAATGATGCTAAATTAGCACTTAACATTGAAATGCTTTGCTGTTTCTAATGCAATGCTGAACGTGAGTTTGCAAATACTTTAAGCAGGCATAAATCATGTCCAGCATGATGTTGGCTGGTTTCCTCAAAGTCATTTTGTGAATTTCACATTTCAGC
This sequence comes from Mycteria americana, assembly GCF_035582795.1. NCBI lineage: Eukaryota > Metazoa > Chordata > Aves > Ciconiiformes > Ciconiidae > Mycteria > Mycteria americana. Next base: position 40,819,537 of record NC_134396.1, read on the forward strand.
CCTAAGTTGTTCTAGACTTGAAGCAAGATTTTTTTTTTTTTTAATTTTTTGGTTACTATTATGACAACTTCTGTTCAAACACGTATGCCTATAAACACCCCTAAGGTGAAGACAGGCAAACTGGTAGCAACGGACGAGGAGAAGGCTGAGGTACTCAACAACTTTTTTGCCTCAGTCTTCACTGGCAACCTCTCTTCCCACACCTCTCGAGTGGACGGACCTCAAGGCAGGGACTGGGGGAGCAAAGCCCCTCCCACTGTAAAAGAAGATCAGGTTCGTGACTACCTGAGGAACATGAACATACATAAATCTATGGGACCTGATGAGATGCGTCCCAGAGTCCTGAGGGAACTGGCTGATGTAGTTGCCAAGACACTCTCCATGATATTTGAAAAGTCATGGCAGTCAGGTGAAGTCCCCAGTGACTGGGAAAAGGGAAACATTGGACTCATTTTTAAAAAGGGTAGAAAGGAGGACCCTGGGAACTACCTACCTATCATCAGCCTCACCTCTGTGCCTGGGAAGACCATGGAACAAATCCTCCTAGAAGCTATGCTATGGCACATGGAGGACAGGGAGGTGATTCGAGACAGCCAGCATGGCTTCACCAAGGACAAATCTTACTTGACCAACCTAGCAGCCTTCTACAACAGAGTGACTACATCAGTGGACAAGGGAAGAGCTACAGATGTCATCTATCTGGACTTCTGTAAGGCCTTTGACATGGACCCCACAACATCCTTCTCTCTAAATTGGAGAGGTATGGATTTGATGGAGGAACCATCTGGTGGTTGAGGAGTTGGTTGGATGGTCACATCCAGAAGGTAGTGGTCAACAGCTCAATGTCCAGATGGAGATCAGTGACAAGTGGTGTCCCTCAGGGGTCCATATTGGGACCAGTACTGTTTAATATCTTCATCAAATGACATAGTAGGATCAAGTGCACCCTCAGCACGTTTGCAGATGACACCAAGCTGCTTGGTGCAGTTGACACGCCTGAGGGACGGGATGCCATCCAGAGGGACCTGGACAAGCTTGAGAAGTGGGCCTCATGAGGTTCAACAAGGCCAAGTGCAAGGTCTTGCACCTGGGTCGGGGCAACCTTTGGTATCAATACAGGCTGGGGGATGAAGGGATTGAGAGCAGCCCTGCAGAGAAGGACTTGGAGGTACTGGTGAATGAAAAACTGGACATGAGCCGGCAATGTGCAATCGCAGCCCAGAAGGCCAATGTGGACTGCATCAAAAAAAACATGGCCAGCAGGTCGAGGAAGGTGATTCTGCCACTCTACTCTGTTCTGGTGAGACTCCACCCAGAATAGTGTGTCCAGCTCTGGAGTACTCAGCACAGGAAAGACATGGACCTGTTGGAGTGGGTCCAGAGCAGGGCCACAAAAATGATCAGAGGGATGGAACACCTCTCCTATGAGGACAGGCTGAGAGAGTTGGGGTTGTTCAGCCTGGAGAAGAGAAGGCTCCAAGGAGACCTTATTGCAGCCTTTCAGTACTTAAAGGGGGCTTATAAGATGGGGACAGACTTTTTAGTATGGCCTGTTGCAACAGGACAAGGGGTAATGGTTTTAAACTAAAAGAGGGTAGATTCAGACTAGATATAAGGAAGAAATTTTTTACAATGAAGGTGGTGAAACACTGGAACAGGTTTCCCAGAAAGGTGGTAGATGCCCCACCCCTGGAAACATTCAAGGTCAGGTTGGACAGAGATGGCAAAGACGTCCTTGCTCATTGCAGAGGGGTTGGACTAGGTGACCTTTAGAGGTCCCTTCCAACCCAAACTATTCTATGATTCTATGACTCTATGACAATGCCTGAAAAATTTGGTTTCTAAAATTAACTCTATTCTCCAACACTTTCTTTGCATGCGGACATGACCAACACTTTCCATTCAAAAACATAATTAAACATGTACTTTGGGCATAACTCATGCAAGTGTTATTCACACCACACCATCTCACTGAAAGTGGTTAATTCCTACACATAAAGTTATGGTAAATGTTATGTTAGCTGACATAACACGCTAAGATTCTTTTGTCACAAGAGCAAGCAAGTTCTTGGCAGATATTCCCCTTATAAATTTCACCTTTACCCTATCATACTCTCCAAATAAGAGTTACAGGAATTTATCTTTTCCCTACAGAAAAAAGCATTTCCCTTAATCTCCTGGCAGATAAATATGGCAGAATAACTCTTCTCAGAAATGTGCTTGAAAGCTGAGAGGATGCCCCAAAACATTTTGCTCCCAAAGATGAAAGTTTAACAAGGTCATAGTTGTCTGAAAATCACAGCATTAGAGTAAAAGCAATTATGTAATCTTAACTCTAGCTGACAGTGACCAACATTTTGCTCTAAAACTGCACACCTGTATAACATCAGTCAGAGAAAGCAACAGAAACTAAATTATCAAAAAATACTTTCAGAGGACGATAGCTCTCTTTTGACCAGAAAGATGTATCAGCTAAAATCACCAAGGTCTCAATTCTATGGTTTTCTGTTCTCGTCCCTGATTAGGACTCTGGAATGAACTTTCTGATTCCAAAACAGCTCTCAATGCTGTGGCTAACAAGTAATTCTTCCCATGCCCTCCTTTGCAGCAGTCTGCTTGCATTCTCCGCTGCTTCTCACAAAATGAATGTCAAGCCTCCAAAAGACCTTCATTCATCAACGTCCTCACTCTCCAGGTTTTACAAGCGCTCTGAGGTTAAAGAAAATATTCTCTGCAGGTACTGGGAGTAGTTCACCACCACAGCAAGAACAAAAATGTATACAGCAATGAGCTTCTCTGCTGGAAAGAAGTCTGCAAGAGTGATGTTTCATTTCATTCTTTTAAACAGGAAAAGACACTTTCCTCTTATTATATGTGTGGATTTTTTTTTTTCAGTAAAATCTTTCCTAGAGGTTACTTCACATGCAAAGATGCAGCAGCAGAAAATATTTGAAATGCATACAGAAAAGGTTCTGAGTCGTAGCATAGTAACTTCAAGCATCATAGTGATGCTTTTCTTTGCCTGCAACATCTTTCTGAATTGGGAATTGCTTGCTACAGGCATCCCTTTAACATCCTAGAGGCTATTTTCAGAGCCAATTTGCAGTTCCACGGAGGTCATTGAGTCATTCAGCATTTTTCAGGTCAATGTTGAATATGGTTCAGTCCTTCCACAAAATATTGGTTACTCAAGTGACTATATATGTATATATACATACATATATATACACACACACAGAGTAACATTTTAATGTTTGTCCAATTTAAATGGTCACGTTTTCAGACAATATTCTCAGTGGTGACAATGATTTTCTTAGTGATACTTTATCACTGAATGATACAACAGAAGATTTAGAATTTCTTTGGGTGTTTTTCATATTACTGTTTTATTGTACTAAGAGGAATTGGACAAAGTCTTTTTTAAGCCTACTGAAACAGCTTCTACATTTGCAGGTCCTGGTTCTTCTGGGGAAATTTTAACAACCCTGAACCTGGATTCATAAACAAGGTAGAGCCAGCTGGGGGTCATGGATGTTGACAGAAGACTTGGCTGCATTGATCAAGAGGTGTGAGGAGGCCCTGTAGGAAAATGAAGACCTTGGATTTATGGCGAGCATCTTGTTCAGGGTAGGTGAGATGCTGTGGGAGGCTGCCCTGAAGTGTAACTTGTGAAGAGACCAAGGAAATATGGTTTATTTTAAAGACAAACTCTTCAAAACCACAACAGTGTTCCTTTTTGATGATCTGTATTTCTTATGTTTCTTATAGTTCGTGTTTATTTTAGGGAAGTAGTGGTTTCATGTGTCTAACGTCAAATGAAAATTTTATTACACAAGATATATATTACCATTCTAAAAGAATTTTAAACTACTGTTTACTATGATTACATGGTGTCAATTAAAAGAAAATACTAGTATAAACTTTTTTTGTTGTACCAAGATTCCAAGTTATTCTTCATTAGAACTTAAACATATTATGTGTTTGCTTTTTTTTCCAGCTTTGCTATGTGTCAGTTCCAGAAATTTCAGAGATGGGATTCTTGCCAAATTCAAAACAAGTCCCACCTGCAATATAGGACTGTTCATGTGGTCCCCCCTCGGTAGTGATGAGTAAATAACCCACCCTTTTTATCTCTGCAAAGATGTTAATAGTCTAAGAATCCTTTGAACTGAATTGGAAAACTTTTTTCCCTGAGAAGTACATCAACACCATTTATAAACAAATGCTTCAACCTGCCAAAATCTGTATGAGGGACATTATGTTAGACAAAAACCAAAGACAGTAACTCAAATGAAATTATAGCTGCAGAATACTGAAAAGGAGACACGATCTCTATTTATATGGTGTAAACAACATTCACACTACACTTTTGTTAGTGAATCTGTGTATTAAAGATATTTAGTGGGATTTATAATCCCACTTTTGCATAAAATGAAGGGCAAGAAGCCTAGAAATAGGGACACATACTTCTTTCCAAAAAAGAGAAAGACTTCTGCAAAGCATTTTGTTTAGAAAAATCTGGCCGTGTCAGTTCTACTTCTTCTTTCAATGTTTGTGCTACCTATCTGCTCCTTGTATTTTTTCCCTGTCCTGGTTTTGGCTGGGATGAATAGAGTTAATTTTCTTCCTAGTAGCTGGTATAGTGCTGTGTTTTGGATTTAGCATGAGAATAATGTGATAACACAGTGATGTTTTAGTTGTTGCTAAGCAGTGCTTATACTAAGTCAAGGACTTTTCAGCTTCCCGTACTCTGCCAGCGAGGAGGTGCACAAGAACCTGGGAGGGACCATAGCCAGGACAGCTGACCCAAACTGGCCAAAGGGATATTCCATACCATATGGCATCATGTTCAGTGTATAAACTGTGAGGAGCTGGCTGGGGGACAATGACTGCTGCTCGGGGACTGGCTGGGATCAATCAGCAGGTGGTGAGTGGTTGCCTCACTTGTTTTTTCATGGGTTTTGTTCCTCTCTCTCTCTCTCTCTCATAGTTTTCCTTTTCATTTTTTATTATTGTTGTTGTTGTTGTTATTATTATATTTTATTTCAATTATTAGACTGTTTTTGTTTCAGCCCATGAGTTTTCTTCCTTTTGCTCTTCAGATTCTCTCCCCCATCCGACTGGGGAGGAGGGTGAATGAGTGTCTGTGAGGTGCTAAGTTGCCGGCTGGGGTTAAAACACGACATTCCCTTTCAGAGACTTCCTACTATTGATGGTTCGGTGCATTATCCTTTAGTCTTTAAAAATCAAAATAGTTGAAGCACAGAAAGCTACAGCTGCATGGAACATGACTGTTTCCAGCCCCTGAGGTTATTATGTGATGAGAGGTTCATCTGAAAAGAAAGACCAGAAAGCATTAGAACTTGCTCCAGGACAAAGTAACATTTGCTACCAATTAGTAGCCTTTTGTTTGAAATGTTTGTGTAGTTTTGCCTATAAGCCAAACTGTGGGATCCTATAAGATGATGCAAGAGGACTGTTTTTCCCTTCTAGGACAATTCAGAGTCCTGCTAAAAAAAGCTTAGGGCTATCTTCAGTGAAACAGCTAATTCCCAAGTTACTCTTCTCCCAAAAAAGATGTGGAGGGATAGCAGCTCCACTGGCCCATCTATTATTGGGTGCTTTCCCATGTCTAAATGGTGACGGTCATGCCATTTCCAGAGCTGGACAGTCTTGCTTTCTGTCACTGTCTGGCTGCTGACCGTACTGTAATTTTATTAAGTCAGATAGATACAAAAGGATACAGAAGAAATGAAGACCAAGTTACAATCCTTCTCACATGGTAAATACAAATACTGATATAATTGCTTGCTTTCCGACAATGAATGAAACTGGAAAAGCACTAGGTCATATTTCCAGACCCAAAAGCCCATTGTGTTGGCATGGACGTAAGCAGCAGGATCTCAGATGATGATATGGCTCAGCCAAAGGACAAAAGTCTTCATACAGAATCAAGTGTCTGCAAAAAGGAACTCGGACTTCAGAGAGTAAGGAGCTGGAATAAGAAACATTCAGATGTTTGACATAAAAATGGTAAGCTTACCCATTCCTTTATGTTTTTTGCCTTGCTTATGACACGAAGTACCTTAAATGCAAATGAGAGAAAACCAAGGGAAATGGCGTGTAACGACAGAAAAAGCAGTGTATTATATCACATAGGTTTTTTTTTAAAAGCAAACCCTTGAGCATCTCATACAAAACAATTTGTATAGACTCTCAGATCCCAAGTCTTATAGAACCAATAACTACTTTCCTTGTTTGCTTTGCTCTTCCCACCGTTACAGCTATTTTTTTTTTCTTTCTTATTTAGTGTTAAATATAGAAACAAAGCACACTGCTTGTTAAACTTTGGCCACCACTAGGCATCTCCTTTATATTTCCTGCCACAATACTCTGAAGTTTGTCAGGTTGAGCCAGGATTAGCTCCTCACTGATACACTTCAGTGCTTTTTTGACATGAGACATTACAACAATTTCTTCAAACTGTTAAGAGGGATTGTGCTAGCCCTTGGTATTATGCCATTACATTTAGCCATGTCATTATTCTGTTCATAATATTATGATAAGTTACCACACATGGAATTCCAAACAAGAATATAGCGTTTTTATTTTATTTTCCCTTAAGTTTCTGTCCATCCCATACATTCATACACCAAAATATCAGAAGAGAGCAGGATGCATTTTATCCAGACCACATTTCACCTGAAATGCTGCTATGGCAAAAGCACTTTTCATTCTCTTCCTCCCCTGATTAAACCACAGTGACAAGATTTGCTCCTGCCCAAAGTCAGTGCCTGGACTAAAGCTCTTGATTCATAGAAGTTAAACTAGGAGTAAGGAGCACGTATTTAAACTGATCTAGTAAGCACAGAGGTTACCCAGGGTTAGGATGTATTCCCAGAGAGCGGCCTGAGGAGGGAGTGGAAGGGAGTCAGGGTTTTCCTAACATGTGCTCTGGAAGTGCTCTGGAAGACTGGGAGTGGCGGGAGCTGGCTGCATCCCCAGGCGGGTGCCCATGGTGACATGGAGGTGGGAACTGCGTCTTAGCAGATGGCTAAGGTCAGCCACAGGCAAATCACAGAATCATAGAATAGTTTGAGTTCCCCACCTGCATCCAGGCTGTCTCTTTTCAACCAACTGCGTGGACAAGGCAGCTCGTAAGAGTATGACAGCCTGACTACACAAAGGAGCAGCAGATAGCACTGCTCATCCTCTCCTTGCTGGGTGTAACAGCAGCAGCTTCTTCATGGTCAAAGCAGAGGGCCGGGAGGGCTCGCCCCAGCTGGACTGCACCCAGGACAGCTGTACAATCAAGCCAGAACCACTGAGTGGGAGGTGAAGGCTTACCACATGCAAGGGGTCAGAACAAGGCCCTAAGAAAACGGTGACTCAGAGACAGTGTCCTGTGATCCCACTAAAATTCTCTACAGCCTTGCAGGCACAACTAACTCCACCACAGCTGGTCAGTGATATAATTTACCAAAACGGATGTCAGAGGAGAGAAAGCTAATTGCTTTCAGCACTACCACACTTCATCAAGAGCTAGTCATATTTACCACTTAGAAGCTACTGAAATGCACATCAAAAAGAATGTATACCCGAAACATTGCTATGTTTGCAGACAGCAAATAAATACAACATTGAAATCTTTCTCAAGCAGCATACAATGCGCATTGCCTAAAGCAAAAAGGAATTAACCTCAGCATTTAAATATAGTGACTAGCAGCTGCCAAAACCAGATATGTATCTAATTTTGTCATTGCAGAGTGTACATCTACTAGTATTTTTGCATCCTAACAATCTAATTTTATACAATGACAGCTAAGAATAGATTTTCAGGATGGTAAATACACAACTGCATGTCTAATTTGCATGCAAAGTTTTCACAGCACTGTGTGCAAATATAGTAAATGAGCATACAAATTTGAGTATAAATACGCACTTATGGAAGTCTGACAAGCAGAGTGTTATAATTGTATAAACATTTTTGTATCAGTCATTATTGTTGCAAGTACAACATGGCATGAAATAAATAAGAAATTGGGTTGGTTTTTTTTCAGTATCGAATTGCTTTTTTGATACTCTCATCTTTCAGGATGAAAACATCCTATCTGCTCAAAACAAGTTACTTAGTAACCTAGTTCAAGATTTTCTATGCAATGTGTTCAGTCTTCTACATATGCCGTGTGCATATGTAATTCAAAAGTTTATTTTTCAGAAATGCGGGTTATGAATTCTAAACTTATTAAGACTGGTCAGGAAATAATTTTCATAGTCCATGATAATTCTTACAGAGTTCAAAAATGTCAGAAATTGTTCAGGAAAAATACTGCTTTATCTAAATCAAAATGTTTTACCAATAGTGAGGTTCATATACCTGTTTTTATAAACTGCCAAATTTCAAGTTGACAAATCATTTAAAAGTACATTTTGTCCATTTTTTTCTTTTCAGAATGTTATTGTCTTATTAAAGAATTCAGAATTTTCTATAATGAGACCTTAATTAAAATAAACTCAACTGCACCATTAAAAATGTTTACATGCATGTTAGAAGGCTTGAATTACAGGTTAAAAAAAAAAAAAGTAATTGTGAGATACCTTTAAAAAGCACAACTAGTTTCCACTTTTCCATCTTTTACATTCCACTCCTCCCCCAAAATCTTTACTTGTTCCAATATAAACATAATTTATTCAGTTTCTTACCAAACAGTTCCATTTTAATGCTAGGTTAGGATAGCTACAGATGCTAAGAATAGGAGATGACCAAATATAAAAAGCTTTCACTCCCACTTTCATGCAGCATTATGCGAGTAATGTTCCTTTAGTTTCTAATCTTTAACCATTATTTTAAATGGTTTCATTCCCATCATTCTTTTTTGAAATCTTAATGAAGCAGTCCATTTAGCTTACAAAATACCCAAAACACCTGAATACGTAGCACCTGAAAGATGCTGATTTTAAATCTTTAATCATATAAAAGAAACTGGGGGGGAGGGGACATTGGGGACGTCAGGATTTTCCAACTGAGGTCAAAGAAAAGAATGAAAATACAGATTAAACCAAGTATCTTTAAAAAAAAAAATTCTCCTTTCATCTGAACCTCAACAAAATATACTCTGTGTAAAATAAAAGAGCCAAAAACTAAGACACAGAAAAGAGCTTCCAAATATTACATATTTCTACACACAATTTTTAGGTACTTGGCCCCTGGTGAAAATTGAATGTCCTGGATTTTTTATTTTTACCCTTCATCATCAATTCAATCCATGCTTCAGATGCAAGCCAGGACAGTATCGTTCAGTATACACACAAAGCAGGAGACACAGATTCAATTCCCTTCTCTGCTGCTTAATAAAGGTCATAATAATGACAACTTCCTAATAAAAGTGTCAGGCTGTAGGGTATTGTACACAAGATGGAGAAGAAGCTTGGCAGTCTAAAGAATTGGACCAAAACAGAGAGCATATGCAAGAAATTGCCTTGCACCATTCTAATTGCACAGGGTAATTAGAGCATTCATTTGAAGGCGCCATATTTCATTCCATGCTTTTAAAACATTAGATCCTTCCTCATGACTAAGCTGGATGTGTTAAATGCTAGACCTCATCACCATTATTAGCCATGCTTAAAATAGTGTAAGACAAAGCTGAATTTTTTTAGGGGTGAATTACTGTGGGTCATGGTTTCAAGCCTCTGTACTGGGTCTGGCTGGAATGAAGTTAAGAAATTAACTTTATTCATAGCAGCCCATATAGTGCTGTGCTTTGCATTTGTGGTTTAAACAGCGTTGATAACACATCAGTTTTTTGCCTGTTCCTGAAAAGGGCTTGCACAGCGTCAAGTCTTTCTCTCCTCGCTTCCCCACAAAAGTCAACAGGCTGGGAGTGGGCAAGAGGCTGCGCGGGGGACACAGCCGACCCCAGCTGACTAAAGAGATATTCTATACCAAATGACATTGTGCTCACCAATAAAATCTGAGGAAAGGGAAGAGGAAGGGTCTACATTCAGTGCTACAGTGTCTGTCTTCCCAAGAAATAGCTACCTGTGCTGAGGCCCTGCTTTCAAAGAAGTGGCTGGACATCTGCCCACTGATGGGAAGTGATGAATTTCTCTTTGCTTTGGTTGCACATGCAGCTTTTGCTTTTCTTATTAAACTGCCATCTCTTGATGCACGAGACTTTTCACCTTCGTTCCATTTTTCTCCCCATCCTCCAGGAGAGGGGAGTGAGGAAGAGGTTGGGTGGGAGTGTCTGGATGCTGGCTGGGGCGAACCCATCAGAGCACCAGTACCAGGCTGGGCTCATGTGAGCGTACCTAGGCAGGATGCTGTTTCTCTCTGTACAGACAAGAGTATAGCAATTCCAGGCATGTCGAGAAGCAGAAATGTGGGTGCCTCCAGTTTACGGTCAAATATGGATTTAATGACCCTGGAATTCAGCAGCTGGCTGAAGATTTTGAATTCCTTTATTTTGGGCTTAAGATAGAATTTAAACATCAAAATGCAACACTCGGAGCTCACGTTTCTTTTTGGAGCTAATTCTAACTGGGTGATTCTTGCACATTTGTCCTACAAGGTACAAGCCTCAGGGCATTTTTACAGTAAAGACAAGGTCAGCTTTATGTTGGTGGAGCACTAAGCAAGGCCTATGGAGAATGATGAACTAGCTGGGTTTTGTGCTTCCCTCAGCTCTCCTTCAAGAGAGGTGGAAGGATTCTGTCCTGGTTTATATTTGAATGAAATCTCTTTGCCAATGTTTTGAAACATTGATGGGAGCTGGAAACTTGGGTATTCAAGCTGATAGAAAAGAAAAAAGAGATGCTATGAAGATAAAAGTTAAGGGAGACAGAGAAACAGAAGCCTTGTAAATAGAACCGTAGCTTGCTTTGTTTGGTTTGTTGGGGTTTTTTTCCCAATTTATTTTTTTTCTCCTCTCCCCTAAGTCCTCTCTTTTTTGCTCTTAAGTTTGAGCTAATTTTCCCAATACCTCATTTATGTTCAGTTTTATAGCTTCCTTTTTTTTTTTTTTTTTTTTTTTAAATTTTTTTAAAAATTCCAGTCACTTGGCTCTGGTTTTAGGTTGCATCCCACTATCAGAATCTGTATGAGTGACCTCTGTGCTTTCTTATGGTCTTTATTTTGTCAATTTTTTTAAGATCTGTTCCTTTTCCCTTTATGGCATGTAGTTATATCTTGCAAAGCATTTTTATCACCCTTTGTGGTCAAGCTTAACTACAGTGGAAGAGCTCTGTTCTCCAAATTAAACTCTTTCACATATGATTTTTATTCGTTTGTTTCCTTGGTGAGGAAATCTACTACCATTTCAAGTTGAGTACTGAAAGAAAGCAACCTGTTTTCCTGGATTGGAGCCCAACACATTTTAAATCAATTATTGGTATAAAAGGGCTGTATCATATTGCCATTTATAGGTATGCAATTTATAGATCTCAGAAGTCAGTAATGAAGAATCCATGCACTTCTACTCTAGTACTTGTCCAAAGGTTAAAAGTCTTTCATCATGCAGGTATGCTATCATTTTTCTTTATTTTGATTGCCAACTTTGAACTATCTCCATGTTCCACCTTTATAACATACAATCTTTTCACTACTGCATATAGGAAACATGTACTGATTGTTATAAATAAGTATATGAGGAGCAGCAGTTCCTTTAATTATTTTATTAAAAATTAAAGGCTTCTTTTTAATGTTCTCTCTGTTTCTATTGTAAGTAATTAGTCTTGTTCATGCCTTTGCACAGCTAATTATTTAGCATCATAATAGTTTTCAATGTGCTGCTTTTCCAGTTTGTATTCAAAAGTGATAAAAAAGAAAACTCCTTCACAAATGGTAAAACCTTAAGATATATGTTTGAAAAAGCTCTGTTTGTCTTAATATAGACATATATATTTAAATTTTTCCTTTCATGTTTGCTACATCATATTCTATAATGAAAGACTGCAGTGTCTGGAAAGATTCAAGTATAATATTGTATAAGTCATTGAAAGGTCAAGTTGAACTTTATCTTCTTCTTCAGCAAACCACAGTCTGAGAAGTTTATGTCAAAATGCTTTTAGGATTTACTAGTTTACATGGTTATTATTGCAGTCATTGTGCTGTGAAAGTGTGGGCTGTGTATCATGTGAAGCGACAGCTGCTGTGTAAACTGTAAGGATTATTTTTCAGTAACTAGGGTTTTTTCCCCTCCAGCACTCCTTAAAACTGCCACATATCAAAGTTAATGTAATTTCAGACACTTAAGAAATGTAAATTTGGGAGGCTTTTTGAAACAATACTTTTTGATCCCCCCCCCCAATGTAAAGAACTAAAATTTCCAACTACCAGAAAGAAAAATAAAGACTGATTTTTTTTTTCCTTGATTGTAAGTCCCTCTAAATACTCTGCATGTATTCTGCCCCTCCCCCATACACTTTTATGAAATTTATGGAGAAAGTTAAAGTTCCATGTAATTTTAGTTCAAATCTTTTTTTAATTTACCTATATACTTCCAAGCTTTCATTCTTTTATATTTCTTTGTGTTACTTATGGCAATATTGTTTGCTATTTGTAGGTGGGAAGTTGTATGCTTTTAGACTTTTTTTTCTCAGAGATTTGTAACTGATATTTGAAGTAATTCTCTCATTTTTTGTTTAATGTCTACTTGCTGCCAGAAAAAGAAGAAAGGAAATGTGCCGTAACCCAGGTCTGATCTGGGGATTGAGCCCAAATGAAAAGTGGCCCTGAAGAGTTGTCTAATGGCAGAAAATCTTCTCAGCTATATCAAACAACCGATGTGTTGTGTTTGTGGGAAAATTATACCTAGATAAGTGTTAACTAGCTTTACAGGCATATCTTATTCATCTAGGTGGAAAAATGAACTTTTATAGATCCTTTGGATCTTCCTGTTAATACCCAAATGCTTGCTGGTCTACTGCTCACCCAGCACTAACTCTTGTATCTCAGTAACAGAATGATCTGCATACATGTTAATAAATGGATTAGTATCCATACTCCACTCAGAAACATTCAGTGAAAACTAAATGAAGTTAATAAGTGTGAAAAGTACTTAAAATTAAATTTCATAAATACTGAACACTAAGATGGTGTTTACATTAAAAATAATGTGTAAATTTTTCAGGTTGTTTTGTAAAATATGCATGTAATATCTAGGGGCAAAACTCTGGCTCGTTCTGCATGTCATATTCTCCTATGACAGTATTACTAGTCAACTGTTCATATGTTGATGTAAAAATACATCTAAGAACATATAATGTTGTATCAGCACATGCCAGCTTTAGACCAGCTCTAAGAACATACCACACTCATGTTGCCGTTAGGAATAAGCCCTCTTATTTGGTTTCGTAGCTAGTTATCAAGACACTCTATTATTTAGATCCTAATTTCAAATCTTGCTCTTCTTCAACAATAATTTTCACTGTACTAACCTAAAAATCATAGGTGATTAACACCATGGTATCAGGAACATTTGCTGTGTTACATAGAAGGGGGCAACACAGGCTTCATGCATTTCTAATTTATTAAAAATAAATCTTTTGTCACAGTTCATTGACATTTAAAGTTATTACCTTTGCCATTATGCAGCATCAACCTCACTTATTCCTTTTTCACTTCCTCCAAGTCACAATCACATTCTGTTGAATTTGTCTGACCAAATAGTGAAACCCACTATTTCCTATTTCTTTTCATTGCACACTCCAGAGCGTATCGGTTAATGAGCCTTCTGGTATAGAAAATTCTTCTTATCTGCCTTACACTATCTAATTCTTTCACTTTTCACAATCCCGATACTGAATTTTCTTCCCTGCCTTTCCATCAGGCCATACTTCCTACTACGCTGTCTTCTTTGTCTAGTTTCTCAGCATGCTTACATAAACTGAAATAATCAAGTGAGTATGATTTTGACGCTTAGGACATGTAACTATGCAGCGAGTTAAAGATATCCCAAACTCTAAGTCAGCTTTACATTTGCAGGGAATCAAACTTTTGCACATCTGTCATTTGGACTAGAAGCACAGTTATCACCATATTGGATAACACACTGAGAATTTCACTGAGAAGTTATAGAGCTAAAATGACAATCTGTTACAGCTGATAATCTTCACTACTCAAGATGTCTCATATTATCCATCAACAGGCCAAAGATAAGATGGAGTGTGCAATCAAAGAGATAGGAAATACTGAGTTTCACCATGTTACAGAAGAAATTGCAGCAAGTTCTCCACGGCACAATCTGAACCTTTTAGGCTTGTAATGGGTTAAACAATTTTTGGTACTTAGACATCATAAAAATTTCAGCAACAGTCTGGCAACATATTCTTTGTGGTACGTTTGTCCAAGTAACATTTAAAAAACATTTTCAGCACTGTGATGCCAAATCTGTATAATGTATGGTTCCCCTTTATTCCCTATGTCCTTTGAGAATGTAAACTTTTTAGCTGTTTCCAGAAAGTGCCTGAACAATGAAGAATGTTTGGAATGTAATTATATTTGTGACTTGGTCTCAGTGGAAAATTAGTTATAATGGCTTTTAAACAAAAAATACTTTTAAAACTGGGGAGGGATATGCATGTGGGAACAAATGAGCTAGCAAGCTCTTATTGGAAATGAAAACAGCAAGTCAGTTTATTTCTGTATTTTAGGTTTTTGGGACTGTACTGATATGCATAGCCAAGAAGAGAGCTTAAATTATTTTTTATTGGATTATGCTTGCAGTTTAAAAATGTATGTATGGGAGGGCTGAAGAAAAGGGAAGGCATAAAGTACCTTCTCACAGCATATCTCTTGCTAAACAGAAAAATACCCTATCAACCTCTGACCAAAGGACCATAGGAAATGTTCACACTTCTGAGAGGTAAAGTTGTTGATCAGGAGATAAGAAGAAGGCAGGAATATGGGTCTTCACTTTCCTTACTAACTCTAACAGTTTCCGCACTGACTAAGATAAATGACTAGGACCAGAAGATAAAGCAGGCTACCCTGGAAGGCACTGATACTGAAGAAACAAGTACTATGTTGGGAGCTCAAGACCAGGTGAACTGATAGCTCCTTACGGGATAAAGCTATTCTAAATTAGAAAGGAATAAATTCTCAAATGAGGACAGTCATCTCAGTTCAAAGAGTGTATATCAGTATTTGCTTATCAATTATTTTCTGAATTGTGAAGATGATATATTCTGTTCACATATCTAGGATCTGATGCAGCCTGTAGCTTTAGGTTTCACTTGTCCAAGGCTCTTCTGCATAGTGTTTCAGGGCATGTCTCCAGTGTAATGTTTCCAGTTCATGCAGATGTGGATATCACAACATAGTGTTCAGCACAGAATGCAAAAATCTGCCCAAAAACATGGGTAAAAATCCTGGCTATGAGGCTGCCCAGAGCTACAGGGAAACACTGCGTTTAGCAATACCCATGCTAGTTGAGAGTTGTCTGGGGGGACCTGCAGTCACGGCAGCATGAATGTACCTTAGCTTCATCAGCAAGCAAATAGGCCAACAATATTGACACGGAAGTGGTATATCCTAGGAGTGTTGCAAAGTTGGCTTGCGCTTTGACCATACATGCAAACGCTAAACATTATTGTGATTCTCCCACAGGCATAATGAGGTCTGAGGAATTATTATCTTTCTCTGACAGAGTGAAGTCTTGCATTTCCCCCATTGTAAGTCAGCGTGTAAGTTACAAAGACAGGCTTTGGGGGCTGATGTTCAAAAATACGGAAGAATTCATTTGAAATTACCCCTCTTTCATTCGAACAGCACTTTTTATTTATTTTGTTTGTAATGTAGCGTCCCCTTTCAAGAAATTTTCTTTTTTCCATCCAGATCCTATTCAATAGTTAAAAACCATCTCTGAACTCATTTCCAGCTGAAGGTTTGCTCCAATAATGTAACTTGCACCAACTGTCACCATAGTGACTCCTCTAGGACTGTAACACATTAACAAAAGACAGCAAAAAAACCTACTGCCAAGCATAACTAGCTCCCGGATCTTGAACATCTGATGACGTTTCCATGAGAGAATGCAACTTCCTGCTGGGAATTCAAACGTACAGCTGTACGTTTCACACGTACACACAGGCACTGGGATCCAGAGACAGTGCCATTAACCACCCTGAACATCACAGCAAGGCTGATGCTTTCCAGAATGCTTTTCAATAAGGCATGCCAAAAAAAAAAAAAAAGACGTGCAAGAATATTTTAGAATTTACTTTCTCTACTTTATTGAGCCAACCTGTGTGGCTCTCCAGTGCTCACAGGCAACAGATAGGCTGAATTTTAAAGTCCACTATCTTTAATCTCTTCCTTCGTTTTTCTGGAATATTCTGAGGGTCTCTAAATGACTGTGGCAACATTGCATGTAGTAATGTAGGAGTCTGGGGAATAAATTTTCTTATTTGTACAATAATCTAACAAAACAAATGGGACTGTTTATGCTGCACTTTTCTTTAAGCTGTAACAGGTGCGTAACATGAGCCCTAACACAGCATCCATAATTAATGAGACTGTAGTTGTCTTTTAATCATTTACCAGCAGTCCTGGCTAACTGAGGAGGTCCCAGCTGACTGGAGATGAGCGAATGTGACACCCATCTACGAGAAGGGCTGGAAGGGGGACCCAGGGAACTACAGGCCTGTCAGCCTGACCTCGGTACCAGGAAAGCTGGTGGAGCAGATCATCCTGAGTGCCATCACACGGCATGTAGAGAATAACCAAGGGATCAAGCCCAGCCAGCATGGGTTCAGGAAAGGCAGGTCCTGCTTGACCAACCTGATCTCCTTCTATGACAAGGTGACCCACCTAGTGGATGAGGAGAAGGCTGTGGATGTTGTCTGTCTAGACTTCAGTAAAGCCTTTGACATGGTCTCCCACAGCATTCTCCTGGAGAAACTGGCTGCTCATGGCTTGGACAGGTGTACTCTTCGCTGGGTAAAGAACTGGCTGGACGGCCGGGCCCAAAGAGTGGTGGTGAATGGAGTTTACTCCGGTTGGTGGCCGGTCACAAGCGGTGTTCCCCAGGGCTCGGTGTTGGGGCCAGTTCTGTTTAATATCTTTATCAATGATCTGGACGAAGGGATCAAGTGCAGCCTCAGTAAGTTTGCAGATGACACCAAGTTGTGCAGAAGTGTTGATCTGCTTGAGGGGAGGAAGGCTCTACAGAGGGACCTGGACAGGCTGGATCCATGGGCCGAGGCCAATTGTATGAGGTTCAACAAGGCTAAGTGCCAGGTCCTGTACTTGGGCTACAACAACCCCATGCAACGCTACAGGCTTGGGGAAGAGTGGCTGCAAAACTGCCCAACAGAGAAGGACCTGAGGATGTTGGTTGACAGCCGCCTGAATATGAGCCAGCAGTGTGCCCAGGTGGCCAAGAAAGCCAGTGGCATCCTGGCTTGTATCAGAAATAGTGTGGCCAGCAGAACTAGGGCAGTGATCGTCCCCCTGTACTTGGCACTGGTGAGGCCGCACCTCGAATACCGTGTTCAGGTTTGGGCCCCTCACTACAAGAGAGACATTGAGGTGCTGGAGCGTGTGCAGAGAAGGGCAACGAAGCTGGTGAAGGGTCTGGAGCAGAAGTCTGATGAGGAGCGGCTGAGGGAACTGGGGTTGTTTAGTCTGGAGAAAAGGAGGCCGAGGGGAGACCTTATCGCTCTCTACAGCTACCTGAAAGGAGGTTGTAGAGAGGTGGGGGTTGGTCTCTTCTCCCAGGTAACAAGTGATAGGACGAGAGGAAATGGCCTCAAGTTGCACCAGGGGAGGTTTAGACTGGATATTAGGAAATTTTACTTCACCAAAAGGGTTACCAAGCATTGGAACAGGCTGCCCAGGGAAGTGGTTGAGTCACCATCCCTGGAAGTATTTAAAAGACATTTGGATGAGGTGCTCTAGGGACATGGTGTAGTGGTGGTCTTGGTAGTGTTAGGTTTATGGTTGGACTCGATGATCTCAAAGGTCTTTCCCAACCTATACAATTCTGTGATTCTGTGATTTTGTAATAGCGCCCTTTTGAAACCAAAACATTTTAATTTGAAACAAAAAAAGAGAAGACCAGAATCACCTAGTTAGTGGAGCTGTACAAGGGACAAATTGGCCAAATCCTAATTTTCTGCTGAACAGGCATAATTTACATCCAGCTTGCATTTGGGGTTTAATGCGTATTTATGACTCTGCTATGCCATACTAGGAACATTTTTGGTAAAATATGGAAGCTGCAGACTTTTCCTTAGATGTATGATGATTATAAGCACTGCATTCTCTCCCAATATACCAATACCTTTTAAATGTACCTTGTCTTAGAATGTGGTTAGATGCAAAACAAAATAATGGTATGAACCATTACTGACAACAATGGAACAGAGAAGACACTTTGCAAGTGCTTCTTGAATGTGAGAAAGTTAAGGAGCTGCAGATTTATGCTACTATATGTAATGAACAGGCCAGAATTGAAACAAGCCTTTTAGAATGAATTAATGTTCTGTGAGCACAGGAGTATTGTTTTACTGTCTCCAGAAGCCTTTAATATACCCTCCATCAACAATTTTCAAAGCCTACATGCAGGGTAAAAGATCACAGGCAGCTCTGCACAGAGAGGCTCACAGGTACAAAAAAAATATGGTAATTCCCTTGAAAAGATGCACCATGACAATTAGATTCAGGGTAATCTTTTAGGAAAGTGGGGGACAGTTATCCTAGAGATGCTTTGAGATGGAAAATAACATACCTTTCTCATACTTAGTGCCTTTGTGGACAAATTCTTATTCCTTGAAAATTTAAATGTCTGGTATTTTACAATGAGATTGCAGACACATAGATTGTCCACGACTAAAAACAAAAGAAGACCTGATTCCTTGCGCAGAATGAGATGACTTTCTAAATATGCAATTGCCAATGGAAAAATAAGGTTTTTAAAAGTTATCCTATGAGTAAATGCCCTATTTTATGATTTGATTTTAAAAAATCCTAGCAGAACCTGGGCCTGCAGCTTAAAATCACATAGACAACTGTGAACTAGGCAATTGTTTAGGATTCTGGCAATGCGATTAATCCACAAACTAAAATTACAGTTGACTCAAAATAACTCCACCACTAAGTACCTCCTACATATGAACACCTCCCTACCCTACCTCTCAGATATTTTCCATTCTCCTTGCCCTGTTTCATATTAGCTATTTTTAAAAGGCAGTTACCTTTTAAATTAGAAGTGCAACAATTTTACAGGAAAACAATTTTCCTTTCCTGCAAGAGACTTTTTTCTTACCCATGTCATGGACATGCACTGTTCAAGATATTCTCAAATTTCAATTAACAGCAGTTAACTGATTGGGGTAATATACTGTGGAAGAATGATTAGCTATGACAAGATGTGGTATGAATTTGCAAGGAAACAAATATCTACCTTTGCCTTTTCAATGTTTATCAGCTTCACTGCTAAGTACAAAAATAAGCATTATTACTATAATAATATGGTAGTGTTACTAGAATGAAGGGAAGTGTCACACAAACATCGTGACTCCAGAATCAGTCAAGGCTTACTTACCAGTCAAGGAAAGTCTTATTTTAATCTGATGTTTAAGGTCAAATGATGGATACAAGTGACTTAACACACTTTTTTTCTGACTTGGAAAGCATTAATAATGACACTTGACTTGTAATTCTTTATTGTAAGGCACCCAGCAAAGCGATACTAAAAAGTTAATAAATCAAAGTAAAATATTGCCAGATTCAGCATCTGGAAGAGTTCGAGTAAAGTGCTTGGACCAAAATTCATTCATCTGGATGAAGACAGTGGGCAGAAGCAACACCTCTAGGCATTATCAGGCATTTCTCCACTAGGAATGTCACAGTAGGAATTGTTGCCACTAGGCAACATTAGGTCTCCACTAGGAATGTCTCCACTAGGAATTGTTGCCTCTTAAACTTCTTACAGTTCTTGACAGACTTGAGAAACTGTAAATGTCCTGATTATTTTACATTTAAACTATACACCCCACATTATTATCCACACACGTACTGCTTGAGGAGTCTCTCAGAATTCTACACCATAAAGAGGAGATGAAAACATGTATCAGGCAAACCTTCTGCATGTACATAAACAAATCGGAGGTCAGAACTTCAAAGCCTTCACACCAGTTCCAAAATGGATTAAACAGCCCTACTGAAATTTTCAGAAGTAACAGAGAATTTTAGGACTACATATATAGTCCTAAAACTAATGCAAAACAAACTGCTGAATACTTTCTATTCAAAGTTGCAAATAAGACTTTACACTCAAACTGAGACCAAAACCAAGGTGTGATTGAATATGAATTTGAGCAGCTTACAAGAAACTTTTGAGCACCAAATTAGGAGGAACTGCAACTCAGTCTTAGTTCAAGAAAACAGTGCTTTGTGATTATATTTGCCTCCTTTCCTCTCGTATCCTTTGCATGGATGGCCCAAAACTCCCTCTGTTTCGTTGGCTTCTACAAATATCACATTCAGTTTCCCTTCCCTCCTTTATTAGATTGAAGTGGTTTTCAAGCTACTCAGGTAATTGTCCCTCCAATAATCTTGCTAATATCCCCTTTCCCTATTTCTCCTACATAGTCTACCCCAGATTAAAATCTTCATTTATACAGATGAAAATCCTGGCTTCTAGCTCTCTTCATGCTTGGTCTAGGATCTACGCCATGCATGGTCTAGGATCAAGGTTGACCCAGCGTGGAACATGGTGTTATAAACTGAGTTTGTTCCTCACTGCTTTTAATGTCAGTACCCAAAGCTATGGGTTTTGAAAAAAGGCTTTGACAGGGAGGATTTAAAGTCAATAAATAAATGACTTGGGCAATGTGATAAGTTCACTAGACAACTATCATATAGTGTTAGGGTAGGCAGTCTGGCATAGCTTCAAGGGAAAAAATAACAAGATCTAGGCTAGTTAAAGGGTAAGTCAGTCACGATTTATTTTGTGAAGGCATATGCAAAGTGGAAAATTCTTCATCTAATCTCCTGTATACTTTTTTGTTTGCTCACCTCTGATCAGTATTTATAAATAATGTACATACAATAATAAATGTCTCTTAAAATCTTCATTTTTCAATATTTCTTAATGATTGTCACATTCTGTGCTGCAATCAGATCTGTCATGATCACAAACTACAATATGCCTTCTTAGTATGCCCGGCAACATTTTATGAGTAATTTCTATTCTCCATCTACTTCAAACTCACTTCTTCACAAATTCTTCTCTCTCTGACTTCATGAATCTATTACATTGCTCTTTGCTCTGTTTGCCTCTGTGTTAGACTATAAGCTTTTATGGCCATAGGCTTTGTAAAGTGCTGTATAGGTTCATAACATAATAATTCACTATATGCTTTTGCATACAGTTATCAGTATTCTAACTAAACAAGATTATTGATTTGGATCTCTCTCACAAGACAGGTCTGACCCAGACAAGGAGACAGTATTTCCCGTAATTAGAACACACAATTTTAATGTTTAAATGTTGCAATACAGATGAAGTTGCAGTAACTGCACACAGGAAATTGGTGGGAGAAAGATTCTGCAACATGGCACCATATCTCTACTTACCAAACCAGAAAGATTAATCTGAAAAGCTAAACAATAAGAAAAGTACCCTACTAAGAAAGATGTGAAACTATTATCAACATTTCCTAAAATGCTAAATAAATTTTCAAATGCACATTACCCTTTTTTAGGCTGAGATTACTTCTTTTAGTCTGACAACCCCAACAACAAAAACAGACTGAATAAAATGTTATCTTTCAAACATAATGCTATCTTTTAAATGTATTATGTAAAATA
Source organism: Mycteria americana (assembly GCF_035582795.1). NCBI lineage: Eukaryota > Metazoa > Chordata > Aves > Ciconiiformes > Ciconiidae > Mycteria > Mycteria americana. The sequence goes on from NC_134396.1 coordinate 40,841,357, forward strand.
TGAAGATAATTGTATCTGGAAAAGGTGCAAAACTATAGCATACAATACTGCGGTCTGTTCATTAGTATTCATATTAACTCTTTGAAGAAACATTGCAAACATAGTCTCAGAGTTTAACATTTTGGACCATGTCTCTCGTGTAACTGCAAAATGCATTGCATTTAAACAGCTCTATCACTTGCATAACTGGCTTGACTCAAAGGTGTATTTTAAGAGAAGAGGGGGAAAAATCAACAGGTAATAATTCAGATCCTTTAAAAGAGACCAGCAAGGGATGAACTAGCTGCTTAGTAGATTTGGATTGCTTTGCTCCATTATTTTGGAATGCCTATAATCATAAACATGAAAGAGAAGAGGAAATGGTCAGCAGTTAGATTGCAAGCCTTGGCTTTGACTTCAATGGCTAAGACAAGTCGCCCATCAACTGCAAACTGAGCTCAAGGGATAAACTAAGGAATGCTAAAACTTCTCACCCAATTAACTTTCTGCACATCTAGGGAGAGAGTCTGTGCATGCCTCTTTTTTTTTTTTTTTTTTTTTGTCATCTTTTTTTTTTTTTTTGTCTTCTTTCTAACTGGTGCAGTGTTCTGCTTGGGGTACAAAATACTGTATCACTCTTTGACTGCTTGCACACACTTGGGTGCTGTGTAGTGTTCATGGGGCCCTGTTCTTAGAGTCTTTGCTTCCAACATAATCAAGTAAAAACCCACTGTATTTTTAAAATATGCAAGTATATATCAGTCTCTAATTCTTTTCCAGCCTTTCTGTCACAGAATCTGTATTTTACCCCTTTTTAATATGTCTTTATGCAGGCAGAAACAAGAATAAGTGGCTTCAAAAGAAGAACATCTCATACTATAATATGTCCTAACTCTTACTGACAGCTCAGGGTCAGCATTCAGCACTAGGTTATAGAGAAATGCTGATTAATAAGCCTTTGCAAGACTGCTTTAGGTACCTTAGGACAATGACAAATGCCCAGGTTCTAGAACAAATGGTTCAAGACCTTTACAGCAGCTCAAAACTGCATTTTCAAAAGTTGAATAAAATTTCCAAATAAGTACAAGCCCCAACTGTCTTTAGCAGTCGGACTTCCATACAGGCCCCAGAGAGTTTTCAGTTCACTGGATTTATTCTGTTCAAGGGACTAGAAAGAGTTAGTTTCACACTCTCATGCAAAAAAAAGTTTACACATGACACTGTCTTTGTGTAGATGGTATATGTAAAAAAAAAAAAATCTTCATAAACTATACGTGGGGAAATTAATGTAATTAAATATGCTTAGAAAGGTAACTCTATATAAAATAGATATATCTATTAAAAAAAATATAAAAAATATATAAAATTCTATGTATCAATTCAACTAAACTTATATGAGATCCTTTAAAAATCCTTGCACGTGAAATCTAAAGTTATTCCCTAATTCTTATGTTTCTGCTGGCAAAGGGAAGCCTAATGAGATATGAGCAAACGAAATCAGATGCCTTGTGTCATTGCAAAAGTACAACAGCACCATTCTGAAATGCAGTACTCTTAACAAGGGAAACACCTTGTTTAAAGCAGTCACTTTGGAGAGGATCAGCACTCCTAGAAACAAAAAGGCCATCTCAAGAGACATAGAGAAATCAATCTTTGAAATACTACATATTAAATTATGTTTATTTACCTGTGTGCTTAGCAAGTCATAGCATAAATCTCAGTTCAAATACCATCCCATGTGCTTCTGCTTACACAACGGTAATGTATGAGCACACAGTAAGTAATCAATACACCTAGTGATATCCAGATTTGACCATCTATGCTGCTCTTTTTATGTTTATCCAGTAACAGAATGGGCTTTCTCCAGAACAGAATGGGCTTATTACAGGCAAAGTGTGAGATTACCTACTGTTTTAAAAAAGGCACATCTGAAAAAAACATATAACGCTTTTTTTAAAAATTAAAATATATATTGATATGCAATTGCAAATTATGTATGTTTTGATGGCAGATAAAATTTTGTCTTAAAACTGAATGAAACTTATTCAGGACAAATCAAAATGTTTCATTTCATCTAAGAGGCTAAGAGGGTATTTCTTATTTTAAAATAAAATTGAGGTAAATTTCTCAAGGATAACTTATTTTTAATAGTAAAAGTGCAAACTTTTACTTTGAAATTTTCTAAATAAAATTTTCTAACAGGTCAGAATTTAGGGAAAGAGGGTGACCATTCAGATGAGACAGTCTGATGAATCGATATGCGGTTGTAAAATATTCTAGCTAACCAGCATCTGCATTTTTCAGCCTTTAAAAAAAAAATTTAACTTTGTACTGTGGTACAGCAAAATTAAGATATCAACCCTTAATTTCTGCCAGCAATAACCTAGTCTTAAACACTTCTTTCCTTCTGTTAAGCCGTCTCACTCATTGCACAGCTGAGGTTTTGACTTCCAGATCTTCATCTGTGACCCTCTAGTCTTCCCCACAGAGACCAACTCTGGCTTGGAGAGCTGCACAGTGACAAATACATGGCTGTTGCTGCTGTCTGCTGACAGCAGTAGAATCTCTGTCTCTTCCTCTTATAATACCAGCCAGGTTCATGAGGTGGAAAGAGGATGTTGTTGAGATCCTTGCTTGCCCAAAGAAATCCACAAAGAACAAAGAAACTACTCAAAATTTTTTGTAGCGATGCATCAGATGTCAACCAGTCTGGGCAGGAGATGGGATCATGGTGTTCTTTCCTCCATTGCAACACACAGTACTAGTGTCAACAAGCTCCATGCACACTCCTAAAAGGACTGCCGTGTCAGAATGTTCTTTAGACTTTTTGCTTTCATTGTTTTTTGTTCTGGGTTGTACTCAAAAGTCTCAGTCAAGCCCATGAACCAGAAAAGGTTTTCCTGAACATTCCACCAGATTTCTAAATTGTTCTATTCCTTTATATTATGTTTTCTTTGAAGTAACAGAAAGAAATCCATCGGGACTAAACAGCCGATGTGATTAATTTCTTGCAATTACAAGAAGTGAACATTGTTTCTTCTTATTTTCTCTCTCGCATGAAAGCACTGGAAATAGACTTTTGTTAACTGAATGTCTCTTTTTTTCTGCGATGGACTGGGGAACAGAGCTTTTATCTCTTAATAGCACAGAAAATTTTGTAACAGTATTTTCCATGTGGTTTTCCGATCCTGGCAGATGCTAACATTTGCTTTATTATATGTCTTTGTCAGTCTATTGCACTGGCCCATTATTTTCCTAGTGATCGGTCCACCCATCTTAATATTGTGACACCTTTAGAGTTGCAAGGTCAAAAAATATACATACTCAGCAAACTTTCATTCTGAGCCCACATACTCCCCACAAAATGTTAGAAAGAAAGAATGTAACATACTTAGATTCGCTCATGGGTTAGAAAATTGTCCCTGTTTCGGATTCTTCTTTCAAATGTATATCTTTCAAATGTATAAGAAAATGCTGAAGGAAAAACAGGACACCTAAAACTAGTCAAGAGCTCCTTTTCAGCATACTGCAAATATAATTTGCCCCTACAGACATTCAGGATTTGCCCTTACACAAAAGTAGAGCCAGGTATGTTCAGAAATGTCATGTGATCATACACTCTAGATTTGAAGGAATTATTTCAATAGTTATCCAAACAAGCAAAGGACTCCTACGTTTTTCTAATGAGCTGTCTTGCACAACACTAGTTTTCTTATCAATAAAGACATTAGTACTCAGTGCTGCAGCGGGACTTCTGCTGTGGTGCTTGCCGACTCAGCCTGTACAGATGCAAGCAAATCAATTCCTTTGCAAAGGTCTTCAAAAATACTTTAAATGTAAGGATTCTGTATAATTACATTCTCTTCCATATAACTGTTTTCAGTAGCTCAAATTACCCTAGAATAAAGCAGTTTGCCATCTTAACTAGTGATCTGCACAGCTAGCTTCGTCTGGCAATTCAGTCTGTAAAAAGTAGTTCACACAATATGATTGAAGACAGAGCTGCTGGCACTTAGTTTACATTTAGTTAGACCTGTCCTAATTAGCTTTCTCAAGCTGTACTTTTCAAAACATTGTCAATCATTTGTCATCTGCCTATTCACATCTATATTTGAAAATAATCAAGTTGGTATACTCATCTATAGGAATTCTTTTATGCTTTTATATGTATGGAAAACCAGTTCTGTTGACTTGTATAAGTTGTGTGGAAGGAAAAATCTATTAAATCCAGTGGACAAAAATTATTTGATTAATTTAATTTTCTATGAAATCCAAACTGACTTCCAGCTTGCACACAACATAATACATGCACTGCAATACCAGTTTTATTGTTAAAAACTGCAAAAACAACTTAATTGTTAAAATTCTAGAACAGCATTCTGTAGTCTGCTACTCAAGATATCTGAAACAGTTCATTTTCTCATGAGCTGTTCCTTATGATGGACCATCTATACAGTCTGGTGAATTTGGCTTGATAGACTACTGATAGCTTTCACTGTATATTGCAGATCTCAATAACCAAAGACAGGTAACACTTCTCCTTTGACAGCATCCATATAAATGACTTCTCAAGCCAGTAATTATGCTGAGATTTTGCAGTTTTAGTTTCTATGACAGATATTTTGCCTTAGTATCACAACATAATTGGTGTATTCCAGGAAAGAGAAGAAAAGGAAAATACTGGCTTGCATTGCTTGTCAGTTGCAAAAACAACTTGGATTTGGACCTTTCAGCTTATTAAAATAAATCTATGGTCTAAACTAGCCAAACAGGTGAAAAACACATAATTTAACATTCCACAGTGACCGTGATCTTGACCTAGATTATTTGGGATGCATGGGCCTTTCTGGGAATCTGATACAAATTTTATGTGAGTCCTGAGCACTGCCTCAGAAGTACCTCACTGCCACGTTATTTCACTGGAGATGAAGTCAAGCAGCACAATCCATCTGTGCAGCAAATTATTGTTTTTACTTCTTCGGGGTTCCTAAGATTCATAAATTAATCCATTTTGTCTTTGTAATTGACTTCAAAAAAAGGTAAAGACCTTCCTTCCTGTGTATTCCCTGGGTCAGTAAATAACAAGGGAATGACAAGAAGCACTCCTTCAGACTTCCATTCTAAATCCATTTCCATTGTACAGGAACAAAAATAAGAAAGTCACAAAATAACACTCCAAGGATATGGGATGATAGGCCAGTCCCAGAATACATTCTTTTTGTAAATAAGTATGTACATTTGACCCAAAATGTAAAGAGTTAAAAAGAAATACTTTACTTGAGGTCCTTAGCTTCAGGAAAGATGTTAATCTTTTGTATGCTTCTATCTTGTTTTCAGATGAAACTTCCTTATATAAAATACAAATGGTTTGTACAATTTTTTTCCTCCCTTTTTTCCTCACTTTAAGTGAAGCAAAACCCAATAAAGCAAGTTTTGCTGGCCAGCTAATGTTATAATGTCTTCATCTTCATTTTTCTTCAACAAGGTAGCTGAAGAAAACATGGCTTATGTCCTATTTAAGTAAGAGGTTTAAACAAAAATTAAGGCACATTAGAAGAAAAAATATAATTGGAAGGTGTCATTGCAACCATATTTCATTGTTTTTAAATTACAACTATGATATAGATGCTGATTCTGTTTGGAGATTAAGTGAGAGCATTTCTTTAAGATGATGATACTTATAAAAAAGAATAAGCATTGATGACATCAAATTCATTATTTAAAATGGAAGACAAAGAAGCTACAGTGATCTGCACTGTCATCCTTTCCATCAGGACATGATGTTCCTGTGAATATGTGATTTCCAGGTTGCTTAATGAATAACATCAGGTGAGTATTTGCTGAAAATTCTAATTAGGTTTACAACAACCAAGGGAAAGTACAGGAACCTAGTAATCACAGGAGAATTACAATCTTCTCCTGGAAGTTTTCTGCAACAAGCTAAAGAGCAAGCTGTATACAGAAGATGAACAGCAAAATATGAGCTACATTTAAAAAATCAGTGCTGTAAATAAACAAGAATTAAGTGAGAATTCAGTAAAACCCATGAGAGAATTGGTAGGTTTAGATGTACCAGGAAACTTAAAAAAAAAAAAGCAGCAAAAATAATTGTGCAGTGTATTGACACTACTTTGATTCAGGTAATTATACCTAATAAGTCCAATGCCAACCTGCTGTTGACTTCCTCTTAGTCCTTAGACAAGGCATTTTGGTAAAACTGATATCTGATCAGATATACTGATCTTTGCTTTAGTATGCCCTCTGCATGAGAGGCTTTTATTTCTCTTCTAAAAGAGCTCAGAGACCACCTGAGGAAAATATGCTACAAAAAAATCTGAAACAGTGGATTTGGGAGTTTAATAAGACTTTATACTATTTATAAGCTGAAACCCCATTTATAAGAGAGCTGTAAGAGCAACAAAAGGGCTGAAGGGGAAGAAGACCGTTACTTTGTTTCCTAGGTATGGGCAGTTTGATGCTTATTTAACAACATTTGCATGCTTTAGGACCTCAAACCAACATCACCAAGCCCCATTTATTAGATTTTATAGACCTTATGGATAAAGACATTCTTTGCCCTTTTTTTTCTTTGCCATCCCACAAAAATTTTTATTCTTTTCGTAAGACCAAGTACAGGAATAAGCTTCTTCCTGTGATTCTGCACCTCAGTAGATATAGTAACACTCCAGATTTATATGCAGAACATTGAACATGTCACAGGCATCGAGTCTTCTTTGTGTCACGTACTACAGCATGTGACTATGAGGCCTAAGCCTGTCTGTTCAAAAGAGGTCTAAGCGTTTCTGTTCAAAACAGTTTGCTGTGTTTTATACTGGAGAAAGGACACTCAAACATATCTAGCATTATCGCTACACACCATCCCATGGACACTGCAACAGAATTCAAAATCAGGGTCTTCTATGCAGTCCCCAAAAATCATTGCCATTAACCACCATAAATTAACACTTCTGGCCTGAAAAGAGCAACATGTTAGCTAATTGAATTAACAAGGAGTACTTTGACATTTCTTTGCTTCTTGGTAGGATTTATATAAAAATTAAATATGCCTTTTTTTTTTTCTCCATTAACATGTCATGAATAAGGAACAAGGAAACAGTAATTATTCTCCATTGTTCTACAGAAGAGACCGAGATCCAAATCTTAAAGTATTCATTTGAAATTCAGCCAAAAGTTTAAATCTGTGTATAGTAAAAAAATACAGAAAATATAACAAACTACTTTGCAAAGTACCTAGGACATTAACAGATCAGCACTTTAAATGACAAACAAAAAGGAAGACAATTCATAATTGAGGGACACCGGTGAAGAATTCTTCATAAGCTTTTCCCTTTCTCCAGTTTAAACACTTCCACGTGCAGAAACTTGGATAAGTATTTTTAAGAAGGTACATTCTACATGCTATCCACAAAGTGAATGTCAAGCCAGTACCTTGAATTTCATCCAGAAACTCACAAATAACTTTTGAAGTTCACAAAACTCCAGTATTATGCACTTCAGAATGGGTTTTTGTAACAGTTGTTGCAATTTGTAAATAGATGGAGTGTTTTGATGGGACCATGAGCTGTTTCTGGGTATCCAGGTAGCATGGATAATACATAGGCAAAGAGGACATTATTTTTTCCCCCAACATTTTTTATAAAGGCCCATGACATAAATGCAAAGACTGCTATGTAATGGAATTTATTTCACATCCTCATGAGAAAATACTGACATTTTCCTTCTGATGCAAAGCCTGCCAAAGATATCTGTGCCTTTATCATTATAAAACAATTTGTCCTACATCTGCTCCACATGGGACTGAGCTATGGAATGACTCAGGCTAAGCTGGGAAGGCCACTACAGTTTGTTTATTGAGTGGAATCAATTACACAATGGCTGCACATAAGCTACTAGAGTAAGGCTTCCATTAGATATACGTTGCAAGATTTAATACAAGAATGAACTCCTGCAGGAGCAAGATTGGTCTAAATGCTTTAAGGGCAGACCAACAGAAGATTCGCTTTCTTCATCTGTCACGCTCACCTGTCTGAAATAGCCAAGACCTCTGCCCTAGAAAATCACCTGGCTTTACCACAAAGAAGAGTGTATACCAACAAGATGTTCCTGGTGGCAGGTTCTCAGGATTGGGAATAGTTTCTTCTCACTTGAAGCTTCAGCTACCACCAATTCAGTTCCATTTATCTCCCTTGCATCTCTCCAGACTTAGGGCAAGCAGGTGGGCTGAGAGCAGGTGCCTTTTAAGACACGACAAGCTTCTTGCACTGTACTTTGTATTTTACAAGGCATAAAAATAAAAAATGGGAATTCTCATACCAGAATAAAATTAGCAAGTACATGGGCAGTGGGAGCAGGCTAATGGATCTGATGAGATGCAGGTGAAAATAAGTGCCCCAGGCCATACCTCCTTATGAATGCTTACAGCCATGCCAGAATCTCATAGCACCCCAGACTGGAGGAATTTTCCTGTTACCTTTACAACATACCACACTGTGGTCATGTATATACATATTCTGTTGTACAACTAATCCAGTTTGCTACAGTAGAGAGAGATTTTTTTAAAAGGATTTTGGTGTTCAATGAGATTTGCAAACTGTTTTCACTGGGAGCTGGTAAAGACACAGAGAAACCAATTAGAGAATATCACAAGATGGGAAGTGTTGGCAATTTTGTAAGAAAATACACTTGTAAGAAGAAAAAAAAGGAAAAAAAATAATCAAAACATGGGGAATATGTCCCAATGTGCTGCAATAGCAGAAGATTTGTTCACAGCATGGGCAGCAGGATCATAAAGTTCAGTGGCAACAGATTTTCTCCTTCAATCATAGCTTCTTAAGTCCAGTGAGAACAAACTGGAAGTGTACATTCACCACCCAACAAATGCTACTCATGTTATCATGGATAATTGGCTGCAGCTTCAATACCAGCAGCAAACTTCATCGCAGAGTATAAAAACATAGAACTTGTTTTTCGCCTCTGACAGATGGGTGCATGATGCTGAAGGATGAATACCTCCTTTAGCTATTTTCTTGCCAAGGGTTTTCATTCTAATTAAAACAGCCTTTCTTGATAAGTCCTCTGCAACTCATCTTGAGTTTATGAACAATATTAGTATTATATTGACAAATTTTTTAAGGCAGTGAACCTTAGCCTGGCCAAATGTTCTGTATATAAGACAATGCTTCAGTGATGCATGCAGCACCATGGTGCTCTTTAAAAGACCATATGATTATCGAACAGACCATGCTTATCATTTGCTTCCTCTTCCCTAATAAGAAAAAGGGGGCAACAGTCCTGAACACTCCAGCATTTTGAGAAGAAACACAACAGATTTGTTTATCAACATTTCTAAGGTCAGTGTGAGAAAGGGAAAAAATCTCTCAAGACATCACTGGCATTTTACCAAAATCAGTGCAATTTTGAAATGTAGTATTGGTAAGATTAGGTGATAGAAGTACTTTATCTGAAAACTCAGGATGTATTTGCAGTCTATATTTTTATAAATTTGGCAAGCATAAAAATAACATGTTGTGCTGCTGAAGGCTATTAAAAAAGTATTCTTGCTGCCTTTGTTAAAGAAGTCAGGCAATGAAAGTAGGGAATGAGGAAAAGGATAGAAATACACTCCTTACATACGAGAGCCACAGGAAGCTTCAAACTTCCTTGTTAACAAAACGTAATCAACCACAGATAACTTAAACACTGGAGTCTGCAAAATGTTCACATTTTTTAAGAAATAAACACTCTGAAAAACATGAATGAGACCATTATAATCTTTCAGATACCTTTCTCAAAAAGTGTGGTGGGTTGACCTTGGCTGGACACCAGGTGCCCACCAAGCTGCTCTATCCCCCACCTCCTCAGCAGGACAGTGGGGGAGAAAATAAGATGGAAAAAAACTCATCAGTCAAGATAAAGCCAGTTTAATAAAGCAAAAGCAAAGGCCATGCACGGAAGCAAAGGAAAACAAAAGATGTATTCTCTGCTTCCCAGGTGATGCCCAGCCACTTCCTGGGAAGTAGGGTTTCAGTATGTGTAGCGGTTGCCCTGGAAGTCAAACATCGTAATAACAAATGCCTCCCCCTCCTCCTCCTTTCTCTTAGCTTTTATTGCTGAGCAGACATCATATGGTATGGAATATCCCTTTGGTCACTTTGGGTCAGGTGTCCCGGCTATGTCCCCTCCCAAGATCTTGCCCACCCCCGGCCTACTGGTGAGGGAAGAATGTTGGAGAGACAGCCTTGATGCTGTGCGAGCACTGCTCAGCAGTAGCCAAAACACTGGTGTGGTATCAACACCTTTCTAGCTACCAATACAAAGCACAGCACCATGAGGGCTGCTATGGGGAAAATTTACTCCATCTCAGCCAGACTCAATACAAAAAGCAAATTTAGTCACAAAGTGAAACTTATTTGCACAGGATAGAAAAGAACCCTGGCATTTGAGTGAGGAATGCGTCTTCTCTCTGCCAAAGGAAAAAACTGCTTCAACTGATCATCCCTCTCCAGTCTACAGGGATTAATTCGGAGCCCTTTTCTAGGTATTGGAATTACATTAAGTACTAATGGATTCAAATTACAAAGTATGAGTTTGTATAAAAATGAAGGGTTAAATTTACAAAAGTTTGAGAACCTTTGAGTGCACAAGGCTGGCTTTTCCCCTTACAGAAATCCAGCAGTTGCCTGTTGTGAAGTTCAGCTCCTGATCAAAACATTCTCAAAGTTCAAAGGGATTCTGATCTTTAGTTTTTTCTCAGAATCTCTCACAAGTTAAGGACACACTTTGAAAAAGTACCACTTTTCTGCTTAATTAGATTTGAGATTAAAATCCAAGCAACGTATTTCTTCCATATTTTTCTTTTCCTACTCTCAGTCTCTCCAACTCATGATGCAAAACATCTGCAAAAAATAACAGTAAGGAAGATATCCCAAGTCTTTAGAGGAAGTAATCTGTTCAAGAGCTACAAGACAAAATCTTTTAAACTAAATGAGACATCTGTCTCTTTTATGGATGCAAGACCTTTGTGTGTGACCTGGCCCCATCACCAAATCCTGCATCAACAACCACGACTAAAATACCAAAGTGTGCATGGCTGAACATTTTTACTTTCCTTTCCTCTCACCAGTGTAAACCAGAGGTACATCAGCTGAAGTCAGGTCAAGTTAAGTCACTGAGCATGCATATAAGATGAGAACCAAGACACTGGTGTTTGAAGACAGATAAAGGTGTATAGTAACAAAACTTTTGAGTGAAATCAGTGTTCCTGCAGGGCCAAATGACCAAGAATCTCATTAATTTCTAAGAAAGAGGAGTCAGTTACTATGGTAACACAGCTAGCACTGGCTTTTATACTTGCAGAAATTAATTTTTTTCAAAACTATTCTAAATACCTCTGCAAATAAAAGGAGATTATTGGCAAAAGTGGGGTCAAATCTGAAACCATCAGGGACCAAGCTTTTAAGCAGAAGAAAATGAAGAATTTGCAAGATAATGTGACTGGGTTACAAAAAAGGTAGCAAATCCTACAGTACTGTAGAAGAAATAATACATGAACCAATAAACAGAAATTGGATACAAGATGTTAAATCTGATTAAAAGTGTCGATGGGGGGTGAGGGGAGAAGCTCATTCAGGGCAACATCAACTCCATTTTTAACTCAACAGAGCATTGGAGAATATGCTTGGAAGAAAACCATCACTGAGACTTCATCTCATATTTTTCACCTGACAGAAGCCTCCTTATGCATGGTACAACATGTGTTTAAGATCTCTAAATTCATATCTCTGGGAGCAGGGCCCAATGCAGAACAAGGAACAGCCACGCTGGCAAAGGGTCAAGATTTGGCTCAATATTTTGCCCATAACTGGGATGAATTCCTCAGTGGATTGAAACTTAACCTGTAAAGCATTTTATGTTACACTTTAGGATAAAGAAAATTAATCCAACTGAAAATGTTGGACATTCTATAATCCAGAAGAATAGGGTGCTGTCTGAACACTGTATAAGTGATGGTATGTCCTCATTTAGTTGTTCTTTTCTCTTGTTTTGTTTTTGGAATAAAACTAGATTATTTCCACTGTCACCCTGGTGCAATTGAAAAAAAATAATTAGGGGCTGGAACAAGTGCCAGGCAGAAGCTCAGGCATCTGGTTTTATGGAGAGAAGAGAGGCTTTGCCAACTTCTCCATCATCAGAACCAGTTAGTGAATGATCCTATATCACATGACAAAGTCATTTCAATGCTCAGCTACTGTTTTTGACTCTGCGCTGCAAGGTTAAACCTTTAAGTGACACATCAATGCACTGAAAAGCATTACTTCCCTACCCTGCTTCATAACTGAAGTCAAAGTCAAATAATGAAACAAATAAAGTTTCTGTTAATATTTAGACTTTGTGTCATATACTCAGAATAGGATGAGGAACAAAAAGACTCCGCAGGAAATAAACTCAGTATTAAAAGTTAAAGTTAATGCGTTTGTCAAGGTAAATGCATCTAAACTTCCACAACATTTTAAAGGTTGAAATACGATTGTACTAGTAAGATGCTGTGCAATTAGCAACAAGGGTATTGAAGGGTAGCCTTCATTTTTTCACATTTCCTGTAGCAGTTATTTGCACAAACCATTCAGGACCTTATAAACACAAAAAGGTGTAAATTGAACATGCAAGCAAAGAAATGGGAGGAAGGTATAGACTGGCCTGGATTTTTTTTCAAAAGCAATTAAGTTGTAGAAATATATGTACCAAGATGTTTTCATAATGGGGATATATGCCAGTTTGTACCCTTTGTGAATTAAAAAGAATGTAACTTAAATGTAGAGCAAGTCAATAAACACATAAAAGTAAGAGAGCCGTTAAAAATGTATTTGAGAAACAAGCTCAGCAAATAAATCTGTCATCAATAACTCGATAAGCTTGACCATGAAGAGAGCTTACTCCGTTTCAATGATTAATAAATTCCAGGAAGAGAATACAGATACTAGGTATAAACAAATTCCTTGGGAAAAGCTAGCTGGCTTACATAGGTCTCAGCAAAAAAATAGTAACATAGTTTCTCTACAGTTTGCTTTTCAATAGCTTGCTCCAAATCCCACAGAGATCATCAAGTCCTTTCTGTGATTCTGTTTATTTTTAATTGGTTCCTTCAGTTCTCTTCCTGTCTTCTTATCTGGCCCTGCTTGGAACCCACTGAAAAATAAGGAGAAGCAAAACTCCATTTAAATGAGCTTTTAAGTTCATCACATGATGTTAATGATGGAAAGTTGCCCAAGCATACCTGTCACACTATCCATTTCCCTTTGCATACCACAGTTTAATAGTTTTGGCTCAGAAATTACCTTTTTGTTTGATCTTGAAATGTCTCATTTGCCTTTCTGCTCAACTGATAATCTTTGTGAGGAACTATATGCTAGCTTCTGAATTTAAATACAATTTAAAAAATGGTCAACATTCAGTTGCAATTGATCTCAAGGTCATTTTAAATAATGGCAAGGGCATAACTCAAATTTCATAAGATGCATGGTTAAACTAGGTAATCAGCTCTTACAAGACATAAAAAGCCTGCTACTCCAGGGATCAAACATTTCCTAATTTCCAAAAAATTTTGGTCCCTTATTAACTTTACATGTCGTTGCATGAAGGTGTGATCCAAATAATACAATTATTGTAACATATAAAATAAACCACTATTTGCCAATACTACAGATAATTATACTGTCATTATTTTTCTACCAATACTTTAATGCTGCAAAAGCACAGAAAAGCACTAAGCACAGACTGAGAAGTCTGGAAATCCCGACAGAAAAGCTTAATGTTCAAGTTTGGTAATTCCATTCCTTCTTGCATGTCCATTACAGTAGTTTCTAAATCCTTGACGGCCTGCTGTTTTTTAAAAAATGTATCATTTTTGCTTAGCCTGAGAAATTCTAATACAGTATGTACATGAAATAATAAGAGATACTACAGTTCTCCAGGAGTACCATATTAAGTCCATAAACACTACTTTTACGCATAACGTACCCTGGAAGAGGCAAAAGCCTCTTGCTCAGTCACTTACGAGATTGTTGAAAAAGGCTAAGATGAAAATCATATGGTTTATATTTATGGCATACTTCATTGGGGGAAAAAAAAACAACAAAGGAAATCCTCTTGAAAATTTTAGCATCTTTATTTGAAACTAATAGCAATTTTATGCCTTTTTTTTGGTAACCATAAGGTGGGTTGTTAGCTGATTTAAATTACCTTTGCTATATGTATTAATCTTTTTTGTAAATATAAAAGTCTGAGCTTAGCAATAATCTCGCTAATTTATCTAAGAAGTTCAACAAGAAAATATATACTGTATACACACAGAAACCTAAGTGAATTTTCATCATCTACATGCTAAGGAATCCCCCCAAGTGAATAGAGAGTCTGGTAGATTTGTCACAGCTGCTGAGCAGGAAAACAGTAAGCATAGTTGCACTCAGGCAGTAGGCTGGACAAGCCAAGACTTCGAGCTAAAAAATAGACAAAACATTGGAAAACGCTGGTGGCCAACCACACAAAAGGTACCATGTCCCACTTTACATGTAGGTCCAAACTGGCTATATTTTGCCACAGTCAGGAAGTCAGAGAAATAGACAAACATCTACTAGAGAGACTAACATTTCTACACAGTTTTTGAGCTCTGTGAGAAAGAAGAGTTCCAGCAAAATGGAATGGGATGTCAAAAAAGAATGAAAATTAAAAGATCAGAAAGTTGTTACAGGAAGGAAAAAAATCAAACCCAAGAAAATATGGTATTCTTTTTTCTGCTTTATTCTCACCTCAGTCCATCATCAGCCTTTCCCCATTCCTCCTCTGTCTTCATTGTCTTTCCTCTATCTTCCCTTTACAGAGCATCTCTAATCATCACTCTGATTCAGATATAGCTACAAAGGCATGCATATAGCATATATATGTACATATGTATCACATCTGTTGTTTCTTCTGTTCCCCCTGCAGTGAATATTTAATTCACTAAACAATCCACAAAACTAATTTTCCTTTCATTTGAGGTACAATTTTATTTCAATTTCAGTTACAGTACCATGTCATGCGAATTCATGCAAGTTCTTCAAAACGACTGTACATGGTATTGAGGCTTCAATATCTTTCCGATATTCTATGTATTTAGGTGTACAACTTTCTTCATCTACATGTTTACATAGTCAGTAATTTATTACAATAAATCACATATTTTAAAAAATTGACCACACCGCTAGAAGAATACTGAAAACAACATGGAGTTGTTCCAGTGTTTTCAACCTAACCTTGCTTATCTCAGATACATAAATCATTTTATGGAAGTCAGTAGGACTATTTGTGTAACTGGCCCAGTGAATCTGAGAGCACTTACAATCTCTGTGAAATGTAATTGAGCTGTTATTGGAATGAAAGGACAGAACTGATGCTTTAGCAGAAATGGCAGGAAGTTTGGTTTGGAGGCTGCAGTCGCCTCTCCCCTTTTGTGCATGATTTTTTGACCATGTTCCACTAGAATATGGAGCACAATCACAACACTAGTGTTAACAACAGACCCTGCACATGCAAGACAAGTGATTAGAAATGGCACCCTCACAAATGCAAGGATAATCACTGGACTGATTCCATGCTTAAGCAGCCTGGACTTTGACAAATGTGCTTATGCCAGCCAAAAATCGACTGTTTTGCATTTGTAGCTCTGTTCATTCTTACAAACCATCTGAACATCAAAATAATCATTTAGATTCCTCTAATCATCTCCTCAGGAATTCTAGTTTCCAGTTCCAATAAGTTGTTCATCTAGCATTAGATGCCAGAGTGGGTCTCCAACAGTTATCATTATGTACTTTAATTTTTTTTAAGTGCATCTTTCCTTCTCACCTTTAGTGAATTTATTGTTCATAAGCTGATCTATACATAACCATTGCTTAGGGACTGTTATTCTGCTCAAAATATGAAATGGAGCACAAATGAAGCCTTGTTTCTTCTTCCTTGCATCTCTTTGCAAAAGGTGTTATGCATTAAGAATTATACATTTATAAAATTTAAAAGTTGAAGACACTGAGAATCAAAACTATCCCCTAATCAAGCAGATCTGTAAAGGCTCTGGTGCTTATTTCTTTTCGCAAGCAAAGGAACCCATTACTAACACGCAGTGTTACAGTAGTACAAGAAGACTAGATTAAGTCTCAGCTGTAAAGCACCCCACTGCAAAATGGACCAGATGAAGGTAGGAGATTTAGTCAGAGAGGCAAGAGATACCCTTGTTTGCACTCCCACTTGGGACACAAAACAGTCTATGCTACCAAAGGTTAGGAAGAATCAGAAGATAGCCTGCTGCCCTAATGACACTTTTCCATAACAGTGCTAGTCCCACCCACAGTTTCCCCTCCTTATTTAAAAAGAGAATTCATCTGTCTTTCATCATACAATCTTTTACCTACAGTCATTTTTATTTCAAGGCTTTATCAGACATTATGCCATCTTCTTTTACCTTTTTCACCCCTAAACCTCACTTTAGGATGGTCGCAGTAACTGCTGTTATCCATCTCCTTTCTGAGTCTCCTCCAGGTTGCCCTCAGCTCTACCATTCCAATGAAATTCCTCAGCAAATTCTACCATTCCATGAATTCCTCAGCAAATTCACACTTCATTTTAAGGATAGGATCACTTAATCACTGTTAAGTACTACATTTTCCACAGGCCAAAGAGGGAGATCGGTCTGGTACTCTCAGAGGATTTTTATAATGTCTGAAGTCTGGAAAATTGAGTTCCACTGCAAAAGCCAAATTTAGGACTTTTAGGAAAGCACAACCCAGTTGATTTCAGCAAGTATTTTACCAAGCTAGATGTGTAGTGATCAGTTCCTTATTTTTAAGTAGTTTATTAAAGAATGAAGGATTATGATTTTTCAGTGAATGATGTGTCTCTTCTGTAACTAGTACCTAATTTCTTCTCTTGTATAGAATGTAGCACAACGAGAAAAGAGAAAGAAGTCTCCTCCCATCGTGCGATCTCCCCAAAGACAGGTTGCTAAAATGCAGCTAACCAGCTCTACCAGAAAATTTATTCAGAGCTCTTCCTACACCCAGGGCCCATGTTATCCCAGGTCAGAGTTCAAAATTCAAAGTTTCCCACAAGCAAGAAATTCCAAATTAGAGTCAGCTGCAGCCATGAACTGGGCGGTTCTTGCTCAGCATTTTCTAAGGTTTTTGAACACCTTCAGCGGGTGAGCATAAGAGAACAATGAAATGCTGCCATGCTGGTCGCAGCAGAACTCTTTACTGTATATAAGGAAGTTAGTGGGTAGGAGAAGGGGATGTGTGTCACAATTTTTGTTCCATCTGCAACATTTCCACAGACCTTTCAAGGAAAGTTATTGTAACTGTGACAAGTATCTAGAAATCTCTTCACACAAGCATAAACTGCAACAAATTTTAAAAGATGAGGAGAGGGAGGTGAACAGTCAATGGACCATGCAAGAGCCGCTGTCTATAACATGCAGTTCAACAAGAACATTGCCATATTGAGCTGATGAATCTGACAGCAGCATTTGTCTTAGCAAACATTCCTCTTCATACCCTGGATCATTCAGCCATGAAAAAGCATACACAGACTGCAATTTAAAGAATATTGGCCTAATCTATGTAGTTCACCAGCTGAGAAAAATTCAACCTGCCTGTCCTTTCTGAAGCATAAAAAAGGAAGAAAAAACAAGGACAGAGTGTCTGTGCCCTGCAATCTCCGATGACAAGATTACTGAGGTAGGGGATTGGCACCCCGTGCTCTGAACACTCTTGCTCTGCTCTGTTAGAAGCATGACAGCAGCTTGGGAACATGCTCACTGAAACCCATCACAACAGGCTGTGTGGTCTTTGACAGCAATAACTTCAAGGAATCCCATAACTAGAGGACTGGCAGACAGATCTATGTTAGGAATACGTAGAAAAGGCAAACTAGCAATAATTCAGTGTCACCTGCAGACCTATACTGTACCTTTCTAAGAATATACTAAGGCTGCCTTACTGCTTTCTGGAAAATAATCCACTGTTAGAGATACTTTTGAGGAAAAAAAGAATCACAAAATACTTAGCATAGTGAATGTTTTCCATCAGATCTCTAGCAGCTCATAAATACCATCAGCAATATTTTGCCCCTTCATGAGGAAGGCAAACAGAAGTTTATTACAATGCCAAGGATTGTGCCAATAGCAAAGCTTGAAACTATCTCCAGATCTCTCATCCTCCCATCCTCTGCTAGAGCATAAGGTTATTCATTTGCTAGAGTCTATCATTGCCAAAGATACTGCCTTTGGTATTTTTTCTATCAGAATCACCTTTTGAAATTATTTGACTTTTGCCAAAGTTAGAAATTTAAAAATAAAAAAAATGAGAATACAACATATGCACAAAAATCATATTCTAGACTGTATACCAAAATGCCCAAGGAATGGCCTGTTTTTCCTCAGTTACCCATTATATTAAAGCTTTGATGAATTAAAGGATCTTCCTACTTAGATCTCTACAGTGCAGAGTTGAATGAAATACCACATTCATTTTGCAAGCAGACACTAGGAGGAGGGCCTCACCATGGTTCATAATCCACTGTACGTCTGAATATTTTGAGTAGCCAATGTTTTATTGCAGCATAAACCAGTAACAGTTCTTGTGACAACATCCTTGGCACATAACCATATCAGAGCAGGTAGATAAGAAAACCCAAGGAAAGGTAAACAAGGAAAGATTTTTTTTTTTTAGGTTGAGGGGTTTTTTTCCTTTTTCTTGTCTCAGGTTTGAAATGGAACCAAGGACTTGCAAAGTCAGCTGGAATTTACACACACTGCAGACCCCATACAGTTCTGGCAGCACTTAACAGTTGGCCTTAGCACTTTTATCGGTATCAGTGCACTGCATGTCTGTATCTGTGAACATTATCTCTGAGGAACATTCATTAATAATGTACAAATATGTCCTGACAAAATGAAAGATCCATCACGAAGCATGTATGATGATAATTATATAGAGTGAACTGAACTACAGCTTTAACTGAAATAAATTTTTATGTGACTGGCTGTGACATCCTACAGTTTTGAGACACAGAAGTTAGACAGAGCGGGTAAGTGTCAGCATGTTTGATAAAAAAATTAAACAAGCAGTGCCATTTCATTTACAATCTCAAACATTGAAGGCTTTATGTAATGTTCATTATAAGCTTTTCGATCTACAGCAGTGTGTGCATAAATAATGCAGGATTTTGCCAAATGCTGGATGTAAGAAAATAAGATACTATAACAACTGTACAGTCATAAGAAAAATAGCCACAATAATCTCTCCATTGGCAGCCAGCCACAGAGGAATCTTCTCAAACAGGTGAGCAGTAAGAGCAGACAAACTTTCTGAACCTCTCCCATTAACACGTGCCAAGACCCAGCATCCAGCCCTGTTCAACTCCTGCTGACTCGCTGAGCTGATGTAACTCATTCCATCTTTTAAATACACCACAGGGAAGGGTCCTTCTGGGCAGAATAATGCACAGTCTGAGAAACAGACCAGTCTGTAACTCAGAAGGGATGCAGGCTACATGGCTGTTGTTAAAGCCAAACTCCAAGAGGAAAAGGGGAGACGTACATATAGCAATCAGACACACTGTATTTAGGACAGGATGATAGAGCACCCTGATTTCCAACTCAGCTCTGATTTGATCACATTATTTCTGATTGATTTGGAAAGATGTGGCTCCTGCTTAAGGTTGATGGAGGGCAGAAATATTAATAGAAAGACTTGTACCTGGGCAGGCTTCATTACCCTGTAAATACCATCTGCTCTTGCAAGAAACCCTTCCCTTACATCATACACTCACTTCTGTTGGATCACTGTGCCAAACACTTCAGTGTGCCCCAAAACTTCTTGAAAAACATCCTCCAGAAAGAAAAGCAATCAAACTGAAACCATTCTGAACTCTCTATTTATCACACAGAGAGAATGAGCCTATCTGGGAAACCCACAAAGATCGTGTAAAAGGTCAATACACAGTATTTAGAGATTTTCTTGAAGGATCTCTGCAGCAACCAGCAGCACTGCTGTGCACAGCCAAGTCAAATGCAAAGCTCCGCACCTGCTTGTGTACTTCAAACACCCAATCTCTGTTACATCCAGCATATGATGACTTCCTATTCAAGCAACCATTTATTCCCTACTGTGCCAGTGATGACAGGTTGGTCTTGCTACAAAGCTGCAAGGAGGCTGGCACTGCTCATCAAACACTTCTCTGTTCCTAAGGACCCTGCTCACTTGCTTTGCAGGTACCAAGCAGGTAGGCAGAGACATCTCTGTTGTAGAACACCAGATTTGGCTACTTACATGTGAGAGAAGTTTTTCCAAGCACCAACAAGAGCCATGCATGCAGAATTTTTACAGATCACTGGGACATCATTTCCCAATTTATGCTCTACACACCAGCAGCCACCTGAGAACTGTAATGTCATAGTCCAGCAGGCAAAGCACAGACAAGCAGCCCAAGGAGAAAAATTCTGGGAGAACAAGATCTCTTTATTAGACTTTATTTTATGGTTATCACTCAACAAATCTGAACTAGCATCACACAAAGAAACTACTGTAATACAGTCAGCTTGTGCTGCTATTTGCTTCTGTTAGAACGGTAGCTAATTTGCTGGAGGTGAAAGCAGATTGTGCTTTCTTCTCTACTGCCATTTCTGCATCTTAGAGCAGGCTGTCAGGGAAATTAGAGCTTTGTCTTTGTATGCCAAGGAGATTAAATGCAATTTCAGATAAATTAGATGAATAATAAAAAGTGAAGTGCTGGTGCAAAAGGCCATCAAACCTTATTAACGCTTTGCCTGAACTTCTTGCTCTGAGGGTGCTTCCTGCTGAGAAACACTAACTCTGAAACACAGCCTGCCACTTGTTAATACCCACTAGGCAGAACATAGGGTTGCCATATTAACCACCAGGACTTTTTTTTTTTTTTTTTTTTTAAAAAGTTTACGGTAAGCACTTGAGCAAAGCTGATGGAGGCATCTGAAGGCAGACCAAATGGAGTGTACTTTCAGGTGTTCAGGTGGCTCAGATAATCCTGCTCAATTTCAGCATTTCATTTTCTGCCAATTTAAATGTCTCTAAGTGATAGCTGTTCACTAGCTCATTTTCCTTTCTCTCCAAATTCATCTTAGTTACGATTTTCTGGAAATCCAGTCCACAGGTCATAGGGGTAAATAATTCCCCTTGCCACAGCTGAAAGGGGAACAAAACACACGTGGTTTCTCAGCATTGAGGTAATATACTCCAGGGAAATTCAGCAGCCACATTATTCCTGGATCAATTTTACTAGTACCGCAGGACCTTGTCACTGCATACTGTATTGTAGTAATAAACCTTTAAATGATATCGCTTTGTTCCGCTCGCTTTGTCTTATCTAAAACATGTTAATACATAAAGGGATTTAGGCACAAAGGCACAAAGGTGCCATAGAGAAATCACCAACAAGGGCTGATTATTTATACCACCCATACAACATACAGCAGCAGCAGATTTTTCAGCCTACAGTATAGCCTGAACTGGCTATTCACAATAGTCAGTATATTGAGCAGGAACCACATAAACTAGCCATCAGAAAAAAATGTCTATTTGGGAATCGAAATACCTTATTTTGGTTTGCAGGAACGTTTTTCGTGCAGTTCATCATTAGCAAGCCTCTTAATGGCATCTGCTGGTAGGTGACCATACCTTTTTTTCCTTGAAACACAAAGGTCAGTCTTTTCCCTCATAGGACCGGCAGAGGAGGGTAAGCTCTTCTCCTTGCTCCTTTTCATCTAATAGGCTTGTGATTACAGCATTTGGAAGGAGTGTGTTCAGTCTGCAGGTAGTAAAAATTTTTTAAACCATGCTGGATCAAACTTCAAAACTCTATGCTTTTAATGCATTGCAGAATCCTGCTTCAAGCAGAATATCCTGAACTGATAACGTGACAGAATGGATGCCATTTTGAAAGGTTAATTGGTACAATAAATGTTCAGGGGTCAATGATCATCTGGGACCTTTCATCCAAACTTTTCAAGCTTTTAGTATTAAAATAATCTTTCACTTAGAGCAAGTTATATAATGATTGTTCTTTTTTTTAAAGAAAAAATCTGAAATACAAGGTTTCATTGATCATAAAATAATGAAGATAGAAATGAAAAGATTAATTTAAAAAAAAAAAAAGAAATTGTCAATGTACATAATAAGAAATACTTTTATTTTTATTTCTCTAGTTTAGATTTTACAAATTAAGGTTTTCATATATTCCAAGGTTTGAACTTAAAATACACTGCACACAAAACCCTAAATAAATCTACCATAACAATTTTCTCCTTCATAGACATAATTACAATCCTGCAGTCTTGGGGAAGAAACTCACAAATATGAGTTGAAACCCATCTTTCCTAGCCTATGAATAGCCTTGACTGCACCACAGGCTGTTATACAGGATGAGCCACTATCACATACACAAAAGAGCACACACTCACCAAAGATTGAAATAGGCCAAAGGACATTTACAAAATGTTAGCACATCTGTTCACTGAAAGTTATCATGTATACCCATAAAAATCATGAGCAGCTGAAATGCTACCAAGTCCCCATATCTATTTCCAGTAACAAAAAAAAATGCACTGTGTAACTTCCTTGTAGATATTCTTGAGTGAATCACTCACTTCAACCCCTTAAAATATTTAGAATCAGCTTTGAACTATTGAGACTGATGCATTTTCTCCTTAAAACTTCTGACATTTTTTGTTGTGGCTATCTAAAGCAAGCTGAAAAAGAGGGGTTACATATTTGGGATTATTTTGGTCTCCCCATTTTGGTTTGCAGTTTTGTTGTGTTTTAAATTCAAGTATAGTTTGCTGAGTAGGTTACATTGAACTTTCCTGCAGTGGGCTGTGTTCATATACTCCAACTAAAAGAGCTCTAATCCAATTCAACAAACTATTTTAGTTTGGTTTTCCAAAGCAAGGCTGCATTTCAATATCTTTTCTAATCCAGCTTTGGGAAAAGAAATTAAAAATAGTATTATTCTACCATTGTATCTGTGCCATGTAGTCATTTCCTTCAGAGATCGCCAGAACTTTTTGTCAGAGAACACATAGACCATCTGTAAGAGAGTCATGAAGCAATGAGAAAGTCATTCTTGCTTCACAGTGCCAAAGTCTTTAAACCACAGATAACTCACTTTCCTTTCCCCATCTTGTGTGTAGAAAAAAATTGCTTTATGTGGCTTTCCTATATCTTGTCTAAAAACTATACCTCATTCATTTTTCACAAAATAGCTCTCCTGATATTAATCACTGAAGAGAAGATATTTCATCACTGAAAATCATGGATGCCCTTTGATAAATGATTATACTAATACCATTCCTTTGGAAAAAATACATATACGTATATCCAGAAACATATGTATAATGTGTAATGACAAAGCCATTTGGAATTTGAAGAAAACTTTATTCAAAGCATATACACATCTACATTCAGAGACCTGCCTATCAGAAAAAAAAAATTCTCTTTTTACCCAAAATAGTGTCATGAAGAAGTTGGCCTAGCTTTGTTAGCATTAGGTAAAGACATTAAATAAAGAGTTAGAAGAGAAAACCTGTAAGGAATAGGAATATTAAAAGAAAAATAGCGCTACTAAAAGCTATAGAACCTTCTATAAACTCTGCTTCCACATATTCACTGCATCATTAAAAAAGATCATATTCACATATTCTTTTCTTACCTTAGCCATAAAGAAAGGTGTGCAGATGCTTAAGCACAGCATCAAATGAACAGATTTCCAGCAATGTGTCCTCTACTGGTTGATCAGGACAGGAACACATGTCCATCACCCAGTATGTTCCTAGCCTGCTTCTGAATTTCTTCCTGTAACTTCTGGTATAAAATAAAGACAAATACTTCATGCCACAGCATGGTATCTGTTAAACATCAACAGGGAAATCTGTCCTTCTACACTGACGCCTGGGAAGGCCTAGCCTCTCTATCATCCGTGTAATCATCCTGCAGTTCCAGAAGCAGAGTCAAAGGAAAAAAACTGGTACCCGATAAAGAGAGATCCATATAGTCAAAATTAAAAATGGACAAAGGTTTAAGGTAAGTATCACTCTTAACCCAAAGCCTTCTCCTAAATCAAATCCTTGGTCTTTTATTGAAGCTACACACAGCCTTTCCCTTCCTCTTGCACCTTGTTTATGCTAACACACCACCATTTCCCTTAATTCCTCATCTCTCCTCATTCCAGGATTATAGTCACTAAAGGCAAACCACCCTCTTAGCCACTAGAAAACAGAGAGGAACACAAAGGGAGAACATATTTAGCAGAACTGTAATCTGACCAGGAGACTGCACTGAGCAAAGCTATCTTAATAAAGCACAACAGAACCCTGGTTTACATCAGCTCTCAAAAACAGAGATACCAAGTATACGCTTTAGGCAACTACATCAGTGGGCAATAAGAGGTTTTGGGGTTGTTTTTTGTTTTGCTCTTCTTTTTTTGAGACAATCCTGGGGCTCAGGGACACACCAGTTTCTTTTAGAATTCACTCTTTTTCAGCCTGCATTCGTCCTACAAAACGTGAAGGGCTTGAAGTAGAAATCAAAATCAGCAATGGTAGTACATAATCATACCAAAACATGCTGGGGGATTGAAAGGGTAAGGTCCTGGTGTGTTTTCACTTGGCAATCATTGTGCTGTGTTAAACAACAGCGCAGTAGGAAAGTGGCTGCACACAGCTATTACTTATCTTGATTGTTATGAGCATGCACTTTAAATTCAAGGATTGTTACATGAATGGTAATGTTGATGTACTAAAACATTATTCTCACAGAGGAAAGAATACCACATGGATTCAGATGTCATAGAATATCTTACTTCAAATTTGAAGTGCATTGACCATGAAAGTCATCACCACAAGTTGAATTCAGTGAGACATCCATGCAAGCAAACACCTCCGTGTTCACCTTATCTAGGTCATTTGCAGAAAGAAGGATCCAGCTGCTACAGACAGTCATCTAGTTTTGTATAATCACCTTCTACAGAAGCCCCAGATGTGAATTAAGAAAATGGTTGCCACGGCCTACAGTCTCACAGATCTTCATTCAGTAAGGGGAAGCCATCTTACCAGTTTCCATTTACCAGAAAACTCAAAATGAACAAATCTACTAGAAAGCTTTTATTTTTCCACAGTACAGTACTATAATGCAGAATCACTAAATATGGAAATTTGCTTTGCGTTCATTAAGATACATGAATAAATTATAAACTGTCCACTAAATTCTGTTTAAATTTATTGAGAAATGCTTCAGGAACACTTAGCTATATATATACTTTTACAGAGTCCTTCCAACAACAGAGGACTTTTTTTTTTGACAGTTTCTTCACTAGATTTTTTTTGTCTGCCTTTAATGTATCTGTTTTAAAATAGTTTCCATTCAAACATGTCACATCCCCTCTGATTTTGATCATTTGATCAAGAGATAAATTTGAGGATAATCTTTTGATAATGTGGATAATACAATATCTACCAAAGCAAAATGTAAAGATCTTTGAGGAACTGAATTGCTTTTGACCATAGCAAGAGGAATCTGAGAAGCTTCACAAAAAGATCTATTCCTTTACAAAGCCAATCTTTCTTAAAAAGTTTGCTATTAGCAACATTTGCCATAAAAAGTCTTGCATAAAAGATGTGACACTTGGAAATAAAAGCTTTACTTTGTTTTTACAAACAAAGTAAAACAAAAACATCAGAGCACTTCCTCACATACAATACTTCCATATGTAGCAAGGTAAATGAACTTTACGTTTCCTTTGATTAAACAAGGTATTTGTTATCAGTAGTTTCTCTTTGTCTTAACTTTCATTTTATTGATTTTTAAATAAAAGAACTATGCAATTCTTGATGCATGACAGCATAAAATCCCACAAGAGAACATTTCAAAAGGAATTTAACAATACACACTAGTTCTGTCAAATAAAGTCATACAGAAAGCAATGCCTACAGGAAAGGTCCTCTTCCGCTGGGTAATAAAGACATCTGTCAAAACTTGTATGGTAACCAGAACTGGATGTGTGTTCACACACAGAACAATAAACAAAAGCTCACAGGCACGAGGGATGAAAAAAAAATATTGTTTAAACAACTTTCTTAGGAATAAATTATTCAAAGGGGACAGCAGTGCTAAAAAGCCCAAGAAGAAAGGTGCCAGCATACTTGGTGCAAACCTGACTCAGAGATGCACTTGTGGTATTCTCTCTGTAATACAGAGGAAGGAAGGAAGGGACAAATCTGAAAAATCCTAACTCATCCTGTCTCATTTCTTAGCATCATTAATCTCCTTTGCCCTACCAGCTATTTCTTTCCTATTTTCTAGCTGTAGTTGCAGCTAGTATTTATACTGTGTGTATGCAAGCTATAGATAGCTAACTCTGAAAGGGCTGCTTTCACTGAGTCTCTCTGTAGTGACCTATGTTTAGAACACAGTTTATCTGCTCTTGACAGTCATCTAGATGGCCTGTGTAACTCTTGCTGTTTACTGAAGATAAGTATATTCACATGAGATCTCGCCTATGTTTTTTTCAGACTGCTCCTGTGGCTTACCACTCTTGACGTTGGCCTTGCTTCTGCAAAACCTGTTCCTTTTTCCTGTCACAAATATTGTCTAGGATGTTACAGGAAGAGATATGGCAAACTTCACACTGGTTACACATAATGTTCTTCAGTGCTTATAAGTGTTTGTTGTTTTAGCTCTGACTTCTACTAAACACAATCTGCAAACATGGTATTTCTTTCAGATACATTAGGAGAAGTTGTGTTCCTGGTACTTAAAGATTTGCCTGTACCTACTTGTTCCTCTTAAGGTTTTCCTTTCTGAGAATGAACCATTTCCCCTCACCACCATCTCTTTCTTGTTTTCAACACCTTTTGATGTATGTTCATAATTACACTCATCTTATGTACATCTCTGAAAATAACAATGATTTGACAGGCAGCTGAAATGCTTCATGGCTCACTCTGGGTCATGTGATATATGATTAATACCACATTTCACCCCGCATGCATGTAAATTGCTGAACGCAGAAAAATCACACTTAATAGACTATTAGACACTTGGTTTAGAAGTTTGTTTTGCCTATATAATTTTCAAGAAGTTGTTCAAAGCTGTTCATATTCTTTGCTAAGTTATTCACATTCACTTCAGACTTATCAGTATTGTTACTTTCCTCTGTCTTTCTTATTCTGTGCTGCAAGTCAGTGGCTTTTCTAGAAGGAAAGTATGTTCAGTATTAATAGGGATTATGTATAGTCACTTTTTTCAGACTGACTTTCACTCTCCTTACTTATAATTGTGCCACTAAAGTCTTGATTTTGGGCATCTATCTTCCTTGCCTTCAAGGATCACAAATGCAATCAGAAGACAAATACAAATGTATTAACTTGGATGTGATCTCCAAGTCTGAATCTTCACCACAAAATTAAAGCCATTAAAAAATTAAAGCCCTGGATTGGCCATTAAACTTCTAGAAGTCTAATTATTGGAAGTTCAACAATAACTGGAAGGTAATTATTTTCTCCCTTGAACTTATCACTTACTTTTCAATCAAGTATAATAGTTACAACACTTTCCTAATGAGAACAGTGCAGTGTACATTTCTTTAAACTGAATATAAATTCATGTTAAAAGGCCAGTCTTAAAGAAAAGAAATAGTAAACAGTTCTATAGGACTTTATAGCTTCAAAATAGATAACAATGATTAACTTAATATATGTCAAACAGTCCAGCTTATGACCTTGGCTAAATTTTTAAGTTCGATTCTTCATATTTGGAAATGTAACTCCTTTATTCAGGCATCCTGAAGAATAATCTGGGTTTAGAGATGCGGAGCAATGCAGGATGAATTCAGTTGCCTCTGTGTCAGTGTCTGTACTTTGCCTCAGCTTTGCCTTTCTATTTTTTCTCCTTCCTGCTCTGTAAAACACATTGTCTTAATTCACAGGCTTCATATATTCAAAGTGTTTTTTTGATCAGGTGGAAAGCCTTAAGGAAACATAGCATACTATTTGTACTGAACATAGGGCAGAATTGTATAAACAATCAGTGGCCCTTTCTCTTCTATCATTTCTATGGTTGATCAGATAGTTGTGTGGATGCCAAGATATGGAAGATCCAGATTCAGAAAAGACATCTGGCATTTTGGCAGGCTTCACAACAATCCTGCAGTTGCCTCTGGCTATGTCACCTACTCAGGTTGTTGTCCTTTCTCAGAGTTTGTAACATGTCCCATAATTGCTTTCCAGATCACTTTCTACTCTTGAAGTGTCTGTGTTTATACCACATGCATTCAGTAATATGTTTCTTTGATATATGTCAATACACAAAGATCTTTGACATGTACTGAGTAGATGATCTCTGCCCAACGTGGTGGAAGGTTCGCTTGTTAAAGTGTGTTCCCCTTTGTATGCAGCTGCCCTTCCCCACTGCCTTTTCACTGTTTGGTGGACACAAAGCACCGCAACACGCAAACTGCATGGAATTTTCTCATTAATATATCACAGAACCTTCAGATATTCCCATTTCAGAAGCATAAATATCTCAGGATGAGGAACTTTTCTTAGCAACCTAATTACAAAAATTAGGTTTATCTGAATATTAAGATAGGCAGGTTGACTTACACACCTGAATAAATTCAAGTTACCACACTATTGCTCCTCTTTTCTGTAACTTCATATCTTAACCTAGCCAAGAAAAAAGGAATCTCATACTCATAATAAATTTTAAAAGCTAGCTAGTCACTGTAGCTTTTCCAATTTCATTCTACACAAAAACAGTATTTCCGATACCAGGATTATTTTTAATTAAACAGCCTTGTCCAAGTGAATTTGTTGCATGAAAGACATGCATAAAAAATTCAAAATGCACTATAATGTCATTGACAATTGTTGTACAAAATCTATCATATACACCCTGCCTACTGGAACTGTGTGTATTCTGATCAGTCAGTCAAATATTCTTCTACAAGACAGAGGAGAAGCCAGCTTGAATACTTCTGTGCCAGTCTGGAATTGGTAACTGGTCAAAATATTTGCCAGTTGTTGACATGGGTTAATTTCTGAGTGACTTTTGAAATCTCCGCAAGAAATGTAAGACTCAGTGACAGGCTACAGCTGATCATACTCTAAAATAACTCATCTCATCCTGTTGCTTGTAATGCATTTAAAGGCCTGACACAAAACAGACTACTGAAAAAAAAATGAGCCTTATTTGCATTCTTTCATCTGTTGTTGAACCTTTGCTAAAAATTTCTGAGTACGAAGTCTGTTCAATGAATTCCTTAAGAAAATGTAAGAATTCAGTGAGCTGGTCATTTGTATTTTCCCTCTCTAGTTTGTCCTATTTTCTTTGTCAAAGTGTAAAAACCCTCCAACTAAAAGATGCTTTTCTTGAGGGGAAGAAAAATCAACAGACTGTGTCACACTATTTTCACTGTAGTTGAAAGAAATACATTTTCCATGCAGTGAACACAGTAAGAAATGGAACTGGTGAGGGATGGTTTTAAGCTATGAAGTGACCCAGGCCACACCCACCAGAATGACAGCCCTTTTTGATATTCATTTGATATTGAGCAAAAGATTATTGTAGTCAATATCTAAATACTAAGTCTTATTTTGACATAATTTTCTATGTTGGGTACAGAAAGATAAGGTGATAAGGTGATAGGTTCCATAAAAAAGGCAAACAAAGAAAACACCCTGCATGTAGGGTGTTTTTTTCTCTCTTCTGGTATTGCCTATGACAAAGTTATCTTGACAGAGCTACAAGACTTTCTTTCACCTAATTTCCTTTGGCAGACCAAGGCAGTGTTTCAGCATGATGATTGCTCTCTGGGTTATCTGGATATTCTCATTTTAAGCTGCTATTGGAAAGACTTGAATAATTTACACTTCCTGCCATGAACTTGGCAGCTTTTTTCAATAGTTGCTGATTTATTGGACTTAACAGTGTGACAGTTCTCTAGTCTGTATAAAGGCAACATGTAGTTACAAAGAGTAGTTCATGTAGTGGTGGATTACAAATTTCACTCTGTCATGAAAAGTTTTTAAAGGCTTCTCTAAGCTGGCAACAAAGTAAAAGTCTATCAGAAATTTGCTTAAAACTCAGACCAAACTTTGGTTTGTCCCTAGCACAATCAATTAAGAATTAAAAAACTGGAAAGCAACAAAGGAGAAGCAACCTAACAGTAAAACTAACCTAAAATAAAAGTTACAAATATCCCTGAGCAGTCAGCTGCAATATTTTTCTTCAAGGATGATATGAATTAATATCTGAATTCATGCATTACATCCTGAGAAACCTTAAATGTTTCAACTTAGGTTATCCAAGACCTTTCTTGTCATGAACAGTATCTTGGGCACTCCAGCTGCATGCCTTAGGTTTGCAGCCAGCAGTCTAAAAAGCATCTAGTAGTATGCTGGAAGGAAGGAAGAAGGGATGAGCGAATTAGCAGAGCTGGATGCAGCTGTCCTTCGCTCAGCTGGTAGAATGATGTCAAAGAAACGTTTGAGTTTAGGGCTTTATTACTTTCCCAGTGAGCTGCCTGCCTCACTCCATAACTATCCTTGCAGTAGCTTCCTTTCACTGCTTGGTGTAATCGTGCTAAACTTTTATGAGTCTACTGTATGTGTCAAAATTATGGCATAGACACTTTATTGCTATTGGTTCTACTGAACAGTACCATTCAGAAGTAATGTCTTTCCTTCTCTGTGGAATAGGTTTCCATAGCTCAAGTTTACTGATTTTCAAAGAACCAGCACTTGTTTGACTATGAACACCAAGGGAAGTTTTCTTGGTTTTTTTCTTTTCTTGAAAGATTGCAGGTGTAAAAGAGAAAATTGTCCAGTATCAGTAGCACAAACAGTACTACTATTATTCTGCTTGTTTTAAATGCATATGTTCAAAGGCTATGCAAAATATAAGAGTAAAAGAAAGCATTTGGAAGAAAAAAAAAATGTAAATACAGTCAAAAAAAATGTAAATACAACAATACAGTCAACTACATACAGATATGACTAACTCATCTTTTATTTTGTCTACATCATTGCTCTTTAAGTTTAATGTTTGGGTTTTTTCCACTAAAGCATATTTCAATACAACAAGCAAAGTATAATATCATCTGTTCTTTATATGCATACGCACATATCAGTAATTCACTAATGTTGCAGAGTTAAACACTCATAAGTTACAACCTAGCAAATTCAGATTACCCATGGCAGTGTATTATAATATAGTTTATTTATCCTTACACAGCAACATCAGAAAAAGCAGTGTCAACATAAATGACACCCTCTCAACATAGCCTCTCACACAGATAAGCATCAGCTGCTACCCAGCACTGCTCAGTCTCTTAAACTTATAGGATTTCACCACAGTCAACATCCTCCTCCTTCACCTTTACTCCACCAATTCTCCACCTTTCTGCTCTTTTCCTTTTCATAGCACCCAGTACCTCTGAGGAAAAAAAAAAAAAAAGCACCATAAAGGGCCTCTCAGCTTAACTGATCCCCTTTTTAACTCATGACTGATTGCCTAATTTTCTCCAGGTGAGTGTTATCTGTCATAGTTCAGGCTAACCAGACTATAAAGCTCCCAGAAGCATTAGGTGCTTTTGAAGGTGGAGAATTCGTCCCAATACAAGACATCAAATTCCCTATGGTATATTACAAGAAAGAATAAAGTACTAACTTTCTGGAGAATCTCAGTCTGAAAGTTCAGATGAGAATTCAGAAAGCAGAAACCAACTAACAAAGTTGTGTGGAAGTCAAGTATTTCAGCGACTGAGACCTTGAGAAAGATGGTTTGATTCCCTGTCTCAGACAGGTTCTGAGTAGCAGAGGTTACTCTTAGAATATGTTAATGTGGGTCTATATTCCCAACAAAAGTCAGGGGTTTCAACAGCCTGTGAAAGGGATGAAAAAGTTTAGAATTTTGCCAGATGAAATATTTGTATTTGGCCTGGAAATGTTCACAAGCAAAGAGTTTCTTACTTTAGCATCATGCCCAAACTGCTAAATTTACACAAATACTTTCTTCTCTCTTTGCTATGGGACTCCTCTGTAGGATTTGGGCATCATTCTCATGTTCCCTGGTGTTCAAAAAAGATCCTCACCTACATGTGAAATACAGTTGTACACTTGGTGTACAACAGTATTAGGATTTCACACCAAGTGTACAACACCAAGTGTTGTACTTGGTGTACAACAGCTGCTACACAACCAAACTAAGATTTATAATTGAAAGTGCTCTGGCTTTGCTGGTAAATATGCCAATAGTGGGGACCAGAATTTCTTTTTAAGAATAACCTTTCTCGTTAATAACTGTTTTGACTATTTGTTTGACAGATTATTTTGAAACTGTTTCTACTGCACCTTCTAAAATATCTCTTTCCTGATATTTCTAGTGTTGCATTTTATATCCCAAGTTTTAAACATACTTAAATGTGCTCTTTTCTCTGATTTTGTTCTTCAGCAGCTGTCTAGTCTTTTCTTCTTTTCCCCTGATCTCTGTTCGTCCTCAGTTCCCTTTAAAGATCACTTTTCTTTGTCCCCTGTGTTCTGTCTGTCATTTATATTTCTTCCTGGCCTTAATTGCAGGGCTCATTTCCCTAATCAGCTTCTTTTCTGTGCAGCTTTGAGACTTCTTCTTTTATGTCACTCTTCACTGTTGGCTTCTCTACCTCGGCTTTGCCTGTGACTGGCAACTTCACACTAGTTCCAGCTCAGAAGTTAGAAGAGACCCAATACAAAGGGCTGGTTCCTCAGGATCCTCTGCCATGCAGACACAAAAGAAATTGTAAAGCTGGCTGAAAACAACTTGTCCCTTGTGCAGGGAAATCTACAAGTGTTGTATGACAGAAGTCTCTCAAAGTCTGCCAGAGATACTAAGGAGACCACAAATTGTCACAGACAGAGATCTATCTTTCAGGTGCCATGTTTTTCAACAGAGGCACATGGCAAACAGATTAAAAGCTGGGATAACAATATGACTATGGAAAGACATAATAGCATCCACCCCTACTGTACAACTGACCTAAATATAGGTGATTTTTCTTGCTAAAGAACTTATTTGGGGTTCACTGTTACAATTTTTAAAACCTGGCTGCACTGTCATCAGTACTGTACTAACACAATAAAAAAGCAACAGTAAAATATACGGCAGCCAGTAGTCTTGGGACGGCAACAGTCTGGTTATTTTCATGTACCTTGGAGTTACTGTGATTTAAGGAGGAATTAGAAGGTGGTAACTTCTAAAAGCCTACCATAAGTTTCTCCTAAACATGAGGGATAGCATGTGCTTTGACAGTGTCTCCAAGAGTACCTCAGAGGCTTAGCTCTGCAGGTTTGTTGACTCAAGAACTGTGCTGCTAAAGGCACTGACAAAAGTCTCACTTTTTATTAGGAGAAATATTGCAATTGGATCACAAAAGCTCCACTCAGGATTTGGGCCTATGTGCTTCAGAAACAGCCAAAGCAGTTTGCAGTCCAAAGAAAAACACACACAAAAAGAAGAGTGAGTGAAATGCAATATATAGACAAAGTGCTGATGGAATCAGAGTTTATTATTTTTACTTTTATTTCACACATCCACTTATCCACCCACATAAATACTTTACACCAAAAGATAGGCAGTCTATCTACTTCAGGTCATTTCTCATGTATCCAGGAGGAAAGCAGTATTATGGCCATAATCTCTTGTGTCTCATAGAGAAGCAGCATATTACCCTCCTGCAGTACAATACAGGCTGGGCAGCAGCCCCTCCTGCTCACACCCAGTAAGTCACATTTGGGAGTGATTGGAAGTGTTTGCCTGGGAGGAGTGTACTGGCCCACCCACCTTAATGCAAACCTCTCCCTAATTTGCTGTATCTCTTTGTAATTCCTTTTGGAATTCTTATTTTCCAATTACTCTTTGCATTTCATACCAAATGTGTGGGGTTTGGGTTACAACATGTTAGGTTAATTAACTTGGGTACTTCCATGCTAGGTAGCTTCTGTCCCTCATCTTCTGTACACAGTCACAATGCAGAGAAGTGAAACAGGCAATAGCAAGGGCCAAATAAAATCGTTTATCTGAAATACGAGAAGGGTCTCAAAGGTACAAAGGATTTCTGGTACCTATATTTTTGTCATATTATTCCCCACCTTTTAGCTCTGCTTACACAGAAATTATTACAATTTTAATATTAGAAGACTAAGGCAGTTCCTATAAATGTGAATAACCACAGAGTTATAGAATAATGGAGATTGGGAGAGACATCTGGAGGGTCAATGCCCTGCTCTAACGGGGGCTAACTTTACAGTTAGCTCAGGCTGTTCAGGACTTTCTCCAGTTAATTTTGAGCATCTTTCAGAACAAACTCCCCAACATCTCTGGGAAACCTGTTCCACTGCTTAACCACTCTTATTGTAGATTTTTTCCTCTATACCTGTCACAGGCCACCACTGAGAGTCTGGCTTTGTCTTCTGTATCCTCTACCATTAGGTATTTATACACACTGATAAGATCCCCCCTGAGTTTTCTCTTCTTCAGGGTAAACAGCCCCAGCTCTTTCAGTGTCTCCTTGTGTGCTCCAGTCCCTTAAACATCTTTTTGGACCTTCACTGGACTGGCTCCAGTAAGTTCATGTACCTCTTGCACTGCAGAACCCAGAACTGGACACAGCACCCAGATGTGGCCTCACCAGTGCTGAGGAAGAGGAAGAGTCACCACTCTTTAACTCACTGGTGACATTTTTCCTAACTCAGCCCAGGATGTTGTTGATCATTTTTTGCTACAAGGGCATATTGCTGGCTCATGGTCAACTTGTTCAGCAAGACCCCCATGTTCTTTTCTGCCAAGCTGCTTTCCAGCTTGTTGGCCCTCAGCATGTCCTGGTGCATGGTCTTATTCATCCCAGGACTTTGCATTTTCCTTGATGAACTTCATGAGGTTCCTGTCTACTGACGTCTCCAGCCTGTCAAAGTTCCTCTGGATATCAGCACAACTACCTGGCACATGAAACAGTCCTCCCAGTTTTGTATCATCTGTAAACTTGCTGAGAGTGCCCACTGTCTCAGAATACAGGTCATTAATGAAGATGTTAGACAGTATTGGCCCTGATATTGACCCCTGGAGTACATAACTAGTGACTGGTTGTCATTTGGAATTCATACCACTGATCACAACTCTTTCAGCCCAGCAATTCAGCTAGTTTTTAATCCAACTCTCTGTCTGCTTACACGGCCTGTACTTATCACTCTGTCTATGAGGATACTATGGGAGACAGTCTTGAAAGTCTTGCTGAAGTCAGGATAACCAACATCCACTGCTCTCCCCTCATCCACCAAGCCATTTGTCTTAGCACAGAAGGTTATCAGTTTGGTTGAGCATGATTTCCACTTCATAAATCCATGCTGACTACTCCTGATCAACTTCTTGTCCTTTATGTGTTTTGAAATGGTTTCCAGGAGGACTTCTACCATTACCTTCCCAGGGATTGATGATGATATCTGATCCTCATCAGGTTCTCAATCACACCTCAGAAAGCTGATTTAACGCACTCCAGAAACCTCATGGATGTGTCCTGCTGCATTGCCTCTCTAGCAGATATTGTGATCGTTAAAGTCCCTCATGAGGTGCAGCGCCTATGAATGTGAAACTTATCCTAGTTGTCTGAAGGTGGCCTTATCTACTTGTTCTCCCTGATTAGGCAGTCTGTAGCAGACACCCAAAAATTATCGCTGTTGGCCAGTGGCCAGTCTGATAATCTTGAGAATAAGCTCTCAGTTCATTCATAAACCATCCCAAGGCAGAGCTCCATGCATTCCTGCTGCTCTCACATAAAGGGCAACTCCCTGTCCCTTCCTACCCAGCCTGTCTTTCCTAAAAAGCCTGTATCCATCTATTGCAGCACTCGAGTCATGAGCTATCCCACTATATGCCTGTGATCCCAATGAGATCATAGCCCTGCAACTGCACACAGACCTCTAACTTCTCCTGTTTGTTCCTCCTCATGTTGTGTGCATCAGTGTACAGGCACTTAGTCATGCTAATCTCCCAGAAAAGGTATCAGAGCTTTCCCCAAAATTCTGTCCTGTATGCACTGTCCCGTGCACACAGGATGTGTGCACAGGACACATCAACCTTGTTTTGTTGATTACAAATGGTCATATCACCCTACACCCTTTGCATGGTTAACCCAGTCTACCACTTCCTCACTTGACTTTTGGTCATCCTCTCTCTCAGGTTGACCAGCCTGTTAGCAAAGATGCAGTTGTCCCACTTAGTCAAGTGGATCCCATGTCTTCCAAGCAGTCCATGATCCTCAGAGACTGTCCCGTGGTCACAGATGCCGAAACCTTGTTGTTGACACCAGCTGTGCAATCAGTTGTTTGCAGGATCCATCTGCTCCACAGGATCCATCTGCTCCTCCTTAAGACTTTTCCTGTCACTGGCAGGATCGTGATCAAGAAGAAAACTATCTGGCCCCCTCATGGCCTTGACCACTGTCCCCAGAGCCATGTAATCACACAATACTTTCCAGATCTCTCCTGGCAGTATTGTTCGTGCCCACGTGGAAGGACAGTGGGGGTAAGTCTGAGGGCCAAACAAGCCTTTCAACAACATTCCAAATATAAGTCCCAGCAAGCAGTAAATGTCCCCAGAAAACAGGTAAGGTTGTCAGATAGGGCCTCTGTCCCCCCCAGCAAGGAGTCTTCCACTGCTAACACTCAGTACTTCCTTCTGCTGCTCCTCCATGGCTGAGGCTCAGCCAGCATGGATGCTTCATTTGACAGAGCTCCCAGACCCTTGCCTGCTAGGAGGGCACTGAATCTTTTCCATAGTTGCAGATCTTCTGGTGGATCAGGATGTCGGAGTGGGAGACGGACCCAGAGTAACGATGAATCTCAATATGAGTATGGTCGTCCTCCTTTATTCAGATTACTTAACAGGTTTATATAGAAGCTAAGCAAAGCACGCGCTAACAGCGACTATTCTATTGGATAACTATACTTGTCCACGCGCTTAAAACAATTATATGATTGGTACAAAGTTGCCGTTCACGCACTGTTCACAAAGGGGGTTTTATCAGCACTTTCCCAGGCTTAGTCCCGTTTATCTTGCTTTACCAAGTACTCCTTCTGCTGTTCTCAAGGGAATTTCACCTTGATCTCTGGCTCCCAGGCCCCATCAAAGGCTGGATTGCTCACATCAATTAAGCTGTGTCCTTTTTCACTTAACCATTCTTCCACATCAGGAACCCTCCTCCTGGTGCCAGAAGCCACCAGCTTTCAGCCTTCAGCTTTCAGATGCTGTCTGCCTTGGTACAGTTAGAGGTTCAGGCTTTTAAAGCTGCCGGGTCTGAGAGAAGCTCTGATCTGCCTCTTTCCTGTCATCTCTGGTGCTACACAATCTGCTGATCTGCTCCCACAGCTCCTTCTTTGGCAACACAGATCCTCAATAACTGCACATTCCATGCAGGCTGGAAGACCATCCCCTGATTCTATTCTGTAGGTGATAGTCAGTTAATCTCCAGCCTGCATGGGGTTATTCTGGACCATCTAGTCTTTCAAAGCCTCAGCATCAGCTATATAAATCTTCCTGTCATTTGGTTCAAATGTCTCTTCAACTCTTTAAGCAGATCTGGAAGTCACTGGAGGCATATTCTGATAGATCATATCTTTCCATAAATACTTTCTTACAGTATTTGTTTAGCCACTGGAAAATAACTCTACCTGTGACACAACTACCTGTAAAATATTTGAAGTCCAGATTTCATTTAGAGGCCTGACTCACCACATATTTACTTCAATGAGTGCTAGAGTTGTGAACCCAGTCTCCCATTTTTTTTCTCTGAGAAGGTAGAAAGGGAGATTTAGTGTCTTCACATTATGCTTCTGTCTTCCAAGAAAAATCAAATACAATACACAGTAGGTACACTACATGACATTATTGTAAAAGAGCTCCAGTTTCCAACTTCTCTTGTTTCAGCACAGGTGTTCAGAATTGAGAGAGTGATTCTGAAAATTTAGGCTTCATAATAATGCAGTGAGAGCTAGGAGAATTGCTTATGTGCATAGTTGTTATAGTTTTATGGTGGTTTGATTTATGCTTTTGAGTAACATAGCAAATTTATAGTTACAGGTGTCAATTAAGAGTTGTAGTTACAATTCAGTAAGTGAATTCATGTACCCCAAAGTCATTGTACCCTGAATATAATCTTATATTGGTCCCTGCGACATTGGTCCCTGTGAAACACATATCACAAATTTTCTAAAGGACAGAAAAAGAATGTAAGTACATTATGAAAATGGTCCTTTTTAAGTCCATTTGAAATAATGATTGAAATAAAAATCAAGAAATGTTGAACAAAATGTTTTACTAAAATCTGAACATGCTCCATTTACTGTTTCATTTTTAATTTCTGCAGTACAAACAAAGAAGGCAAGTTTATCTGGCTTAATCTGATCTTTAAAGAACAGTATTTGTTACTGTTAACAAATGTGTTGCCCTTTATGTGCATAGAGGCTCAGTATCTCTTGCATTTCACTAGCAAGAAAAGATAGGTTTGCTCTTTGTTAACTCCGAGAAATATCCTACCTATTCTTATTTTCCAATCATATGAAATCTCTTCAGTTCCTAAAAAAAAAAAGAAGCAGATACCATTTTAGTCATTACCTAATTGTCTATTTCATATATCATCTATGGAAGATTTTTTCTGTCCAATGTGCTGTCACTTTTCCCACATTTCTTTTTATGATGGGAATGTTAACATTATTTTCTAGTAATATACGTTCTTTTTTTTTTAAACTTAATTTCTCCACTTGGAACTGATTTTTGGAGTAAGGATACTTCTTTAGTATACACTTAGGCTCTTCCCTTCATCCCAGTTCTTCTCTCTCTTCCTTTCTACTAATTAATTTCTACTAATTAAGAGTATGTTTAGAAACTGTTTTTTCCAAATACAGCGTGCCTAACACTGGAACAGTGGAGTTTCTAGATATAAACTACTTTTAAAACTGTATGTATTTTAATTAGCTAAGTATTAACATTGCTTAAATATGATAAATCTTTTCCTAATAATATTAATAATTTCATTTGACCTAGGATCTTGCTTGCACACGTCTTGCTACTAAATATATATATAAGTATAAAAATTTCTAACAATTTAAGTGATTTTTAAACTTACACCAAGATAAAATGGAGAAAATTCCATCCAACTTAAATTGATCAGTTTATGACTTGAAGCATAAGAACTAATCATTCTTATTTTACTGTACTGAGCAGAATTGCAGATGCTATTCTTATTAACACAAGTGATTCTTTCTTTTTTTTTAATCTTGACAATCTAATTTGCTCTATCTAGTTCGTTCCTTTCAAGTAAATCTTCTGACTGATAACGCTGCAAAAGTAGAAATGATTTTCTTATAAACTTAGTATTGCTTTCTTCCACTACTTCAACCTGTTCTTGTGAAGATAGACAAATCATTCCTTGAACCTCCCAGAAACATTCAAGAGTGGAACAGATTGAGCCATGTATTAGAACTCATAACTAAGAAAAAAACTCTCCGTAATTAAAGGAAGAAATTAGAGAGTTTTTGAATGGGCTTTTTTTCATGCATTTAATCATGAGAGGTCATCATAAATTCTCCTCTTTCAGCTGAGTACTGTAAGTAGCTGACCCAGGGCCTCACTATCTGTAAAAGTCTGATTGGAAATATTCTGAACTATGGGGAAAAATCATTTGAATAACTAAAGAAAATGTTATTACATTCTGTAATCCAATAACGCACATCAAAGTTATTAACACTACACTTTTAACACTGATTGAACTTCACCTAAATATCAATCAATTTTCATTTCTGATTAAAATGAATTTAGAAAATAATTTTTGCAGAAATAGAAAGGAACATGACCTTGTTCTGACTGAGCTGGAAACTAGAAAGTATGTCAGTTCTTCTTCATTATTTTCAGCATGGGAAATAGTTGTCTTTGGGAAACTCTAATTTAAAGGGGGCATGTTGCATGATGAAAACAAGAGTGTCTCTCATTTTTTAGCATACCTTCCCCTACAACAGAAATAAAACAACCTTGAATTTTCTATATAAAGGACAAAAAAGTTATTTTGAGCATTTTAGATTAGAAAACTATCTTCCATTGCTTTTATGCTCACAGTGCAGAAGGTTAAATTAATCTACTGACTTCTATAGATGCATTTTAAGCCAACACCTGGACCTCAGATAACTCAATACTAAAAATATGTCCTAAGAGCGCACAGTTCAGGCTTTTATTCTTATCTCAGTCATCTTCTTTCTCTTAGTCCTCCATCACCTATCAAATATTCATTCTCTCTAATACAGAAAGCACATTTCCTGTCTTGATAAAACTGCAGCTCCTTAAGAACATAACTGTTTTACTACAGTTACCCATTTCAAGCCTAGTAATGTAAGAGCAGGACTACTTAACCTCATTAGAAATAGCAACTAGCAAAGCTAAGATTTCAGTAAAAATGGTTGTTTTGCCAAGAACATTCTTGGAACCTCATTCTGTATTAAAGTTTGACATAAGCTGAGTTCCCAAAAAAATCTAAGGCTGATAGAAATAATCCAGTCTAATTTTTGTCATTGGAATACAATAGCAATATATGACTTCTCAAAAATCCTGATGGAAGGAGACAGTTACCCACTTGACATCCTTAGCATCAGTGACAGCAATCTGAAACATGCTAATTAGAAGCATTTCAAGCAAAAAAAGCCTACTCTGGCATTGGTGATAATAATCATGTAAGGTGAAGAGCCCTCACCATGGCACACTTCATGGAAATTCACTCCAGTGACTGAAAATCTATTTCAATGGATGTAGCACATACCCAGATTCCAAAATAGACTGTTAGCAATGTGGAAGAGTCACGTAGTGCTTTGAGCAAATAAAATAATATGCTGAGACAGAAAAGATAGCCATCTGATTTTAAAGGCAAAAAATGCAGACCATTACATGATGACTAATGCATGGAAAGAACAACACAGAAAGAACCTGAAGCTTATCAGAATTGAGGAAGAGACATAGAAATATGCTTGGTGTCTGAAGTAGCTTTTCCGCAAATGATCTACAAAATTTGCAGAGAGGGACATGGATCTCATCCAATCTCTGGGGAAAAAAATTAAAAAAGTAAAAAAGTAAAACTTGGGAAGTTTCTAAAAAATCTTACATACATGAAGAAACCCACACCAGTATGCCACAATCCTTGTGCTGGCAATGTAAGAAAAGAGAAGAAAAAAAAAAAAGAAAAACCACCTGTGAAAGATCAGTGAAATAGAAATCAATACAGAAAATGGAGGGGGGCTGGGGGGGGAGAGAGAGAGAAATTCTGATTTGAACTGCAAAGCACATTTTAAGTCTCTATCATAGGGAAAAAAAACTGAAGGTAAACTGCAACAGCAGAAGAAAAGAGCAGTGCAAGAGATAGTGTGATTCAGCATTTCTAGCAGCCAAGATTACTAATGCCACCTAAAGCTAGACAAAAAGTTTTATAAGGCTAAGCAGAAAACCAAATGGGGTGGATGTGTAGGCAGAGTGTTAAAACCTGCTACACGTGCTTTCTACTCTTTTTTGGCCCCATAGTTTGAATGATCACACCAGCAAAACACTTGAATGCTATTCCAGATGAGCAATATCTAAACATTCTAGATAATCAGTCTACAAGAGCTAAATGCTGCAATACTGAGCAACACTTTCATAAAACCCAAAATAATCTGTAAAAATAGCATACCACACCTGGCTCAAACTCGGTTATGACAAAACAAATGCCCTTGAAGTCCAAGGACAACCAATATTACTTTAGAAAACCATCAGGAAGTTATGCTAATTAACCATTCTAAGTCTGTAAAGCCAACAGTAATAGCAAAAACTAGAGAGGTCTCACAACATCGAGGCCTCAGCAATATTTAGGATAGAAAGCAATACAACACCAGAGCAAAATGAGAATGCTCAAAAGGTAATGCTAGTGGAAAAAAGAGAAAAATTATGGCTTTTGAAAATAAATTAGTCAAAAAATTATGGACATTTGGGGAAAACACTCCACTACCTATGAAAAGGAAGATCACAAGTTTCCATCACTATCAGAAGGAAACATTGCATGTTTGTGGGACAGCTATTCAGCTATATCCTAAATCCCACAAAAGTCTGACAAGAAGAAACTTATGCAGAAATGTGGATACTCGTTAAAAAAACTAACTACAAACCTTAGCATGGAGAATGCCGT
Organism: Mycteria americana; assembly: GCF_035582795.1. NCBI lineage: Eukaryota > Metazoa > Chordata > Aves > Ciconiiformes > Ciconiidae > Mycteria > Mycteria americana. The sequence goes on from NC_134396.1 coordinate 40,883,699, forward strand.
ATTTGATCTCCACACCACAAAGCATGTGGAAATAGCAGCAAGTGCCAGAGAGGAAAGGAACAGATTCATTTTCATGCCTTGGAGCATTACTGACACAAGAAAACAGCAGGAATGAACAAGGACATAAAGCAATTCTACAGTTTCTGTTGTTCAACCATATTAATTGCCATGTCCCAGCTGGAGTTAGTGCAAATAGTAGAATGAAATCACAGCTGATTAACAGTCTGTATTTTAATTCCTGTATGACAGCCTGTTTAACCCAGGATTTTCATTACATAGAATGTTCTCCTTACACAATGTAAGAGTATTTATGCATTTTGATTTAATAAATATTGAACAGTCACTTGTAAAATAAAATGACAATTTAAGTTCAGTTCAAATTCTCTAGAAAACTTCTTGTAGACCTTCAACTTTATAGTTGCCTTTTATTTATACTAAGGTAGATTGGACAAGCTTGAATCAAACCCAGTTCAGAATACCATCCCAAAATCTGTTTGTTGTGGCAGAACAAAAAAGTCTAATGTGAAAATATTATATTTAATCTAAGTCTTTCCAATTTAAATGTTAACTATTAAAGTACATTATATCTAATACAATGTACAGTAATACATTAGTACATAATGCACACATTATAATAAATATATCTCTGTATACATTTAAATATATATATAAATGTATAACACACACATGAAATCAGCAATTTCAAGCCTACAAAAAAGCAATAATCTCAAGCCATATATACATCCATAAAAGAAAACAAATGGTAAAGAAACTTTGCTTCTAACATTTTCTGTTCCTTAGAAATCCTCTTGTGATATTTTTATTTTAAATATGAGGTCCCTGCTACAGGCATATATACAAGACCCAATTTGTTCTTACAATCTTTATCAAATCAAGGAATCAAGTGACTTTAATGTCCTTAAGAGATAAATGGTAAATTTCCACCTGAAGAGTCAGAAAAAATGCATTTTCTGTATTAGATTGACACAATTTAATATATCCCAGCTTTGAAAGGTACCACACTAAAGTTCTTTATCAATCCAGATTATAGGAGCAACATGGTCTCAGCCTGGGCTGGGATTAAGCCTTTCTGTAGATGAAAAGGTCATTCAAATTGTACCCATACCTAATTCTTGGCCTGCACTTGGAGAGAAGTATGACAGGGGGGCCAATTAGTACCATTTGTGGAGGGGATATGAAATGGTTGTAGTTCTGAAGCTCACTTCACCTCATGTATTCTCTAAGCCTTCAGGAAAGAAGGACTTTCTTCTTTCATCACTGGTTCTCATTCTGGGTCCAGCTGGGTTGGAGCCCTAAGGCTCCAACCTTGTGAGGATGTTGAATACTTCAAAATCAGCAAAGTCACTAATGAGTCAAGAAACTTCAGGCAAACCTTCCTTTATTCTTCATGTACAAGAAGCAAACAGAAATATTCCTATGAGCTATAGAGGTCTTACTTCTGGACAAAGCAAGATAGACAAAATAAGAGAAAAGACAGTGAATAATATTCATCCAGTCGCCATAGTTAATAAGTAGATGCTGAAGTTCATTGCCAGTCTGTTATGACCAATTTTTTTTGTCCTAAGGAAGAGCCTTTTCACTTCCTTCAAACAAGAACCCTGCTCACCGTGCAGTTATTTTCTTTTACTTTAAATTTGGGGAGGTGAAGCAATAAGATAACTCATTTCATGTTTTGTGGCTGGAAGCAATGGGGTAAATTCTGAATTATATCTTAGGGATAGTACTTATGCAGCAGATGGGAGAAGGATGTTAGAAAAGGGCAGGTTTACAAAGCATTCTTGGAATAAATGTCCTTGAAGGAAAGATACATACCACTTGATGTACACAGTGACCTCAGTCTACAGAGGGTGGGACCTCCCCACAAATACAACTTTACAAACTATGCCCTAGATGAGCCATACAAAAAGCTGCCTAATAATTAAAACACTTCTTATACATTTCTAGTAGTCTCTTCAATAGTTATGTTTTTATGTGGTAACTTATAGAAAATAGGGTTTTAAGAAAGTATTTAAAATCGTGCAAGTGTTGTGGTTAGGTTGTAAAAAGAATCAGCAATATGAATATTAAAAAAAAATAATAAATGTACTACTAAAATATTCCTGCAGTTAAATCCATCAAGACTAACCACTTCTCAGGTAACCTCTCTCAGCTGCTTTTCTTTTGTCAGCTGTCATCAGCACATATCTGTAAACAAGATGTTTTTATTATGAAGTAAGAATTTTTACACAAAATTAGTATTAACTATCTTTTCAGATGACAAATGTTTTTACACATTCAGCACTGTATTACAAGCTCGTTCAATAAAGTCTGAGTCCTCATTACTTTTTTCTTTTGTGGAGAAAGCTGCTTTCAAGCTACAAGAGATTTATGGGATGACAGTGGCTGTGGGATTAAGATTGTTTGCTGCTTAAAAGTTACTGGCATCCTACTGTGTCACTAAGGGTCTGTTTCCAAAATATTGATCATTTAGTCCTAAATTCCTCTAGTGGCATACAAGTCTCTTATTATTTAAAAGTCTGTTTAGTAGTGCTGCAGAATACTTTCTTCTACAAGATTAAATCAGTTTATTCAATGACTTTCTCATCTACTGAGGTTTGGATGCCATTTTAAACATTAAACCACTTTGTCTTAAACATTTTGATATTCATAATTCTCCTCAGGACCATCTCTCTCCTGCCCTATGCACCAACTGCTTTCAGATATCCCTTCATCTTTTTCTTTTCATTAAGTATTGCTGTGTCTTTGGTAGCTCCAAGCCATTTCTCAAGCAAAGTGTATGTCTAACACAGACGTTTTTGAAAGAAAAGGTGGATACAGCCATTATGTTGAACCATGCTCTTGACACTGCAGTTGTATTCAGACTCTCTCCTGGGCCTCAGAATCCATCAAATCTCTCTCTAATGCTCCAAGAATCAGACTGTCACTCAGCTGCAAGCCCACAGAAAATATTGGCATAATGTCATCATCATCTCTGTAATGCTCTGCTTAAATCAGTTTTTATTTAAATGGGAGTGTCCTATATCTATGACAAGACTATGTCAGCTTAATTCACGAGATGTAAATAACAGTAGAGATGGTTGTACATCCATTGGTATATTTGCAAACTGAAAAGTGCTAAGACTGTTTACAAATTGTTAGCTACCATTTAAGCTAAGATCTCTTACTTAGCAACAAATATATTAAGTATTACTTCCATGTATTTAAATAGTCTTTCTATTTTTAGGAAATGCTTGGCATGCTTTTTGCTGCTAATTTAATCAAATAAAATTCATCAAGCCTCATGACTACTTAAGCATTTTTTTAATTCCACGTGGGAATGGAGAGACAGTGTTCCCTAAGACATATTGCACTAAGTCTGGTTTAATTTTATTTTAAATATTTTAAATTTTAAAGTATTTTAGAAGTTTAGTCATTATTCAGTTATAAAAAGGCCACAGCAAATTGGTGTTAGCATTTTGATTACTTTAATATGAATTAAATGTTAACAGTTAGTCAACTGAAAAACATTCCCGTAAACTCATAGTGGACTTCATTGAAATGACTTGTCCTATGTGTTTTATCCTGTTTGAAATTTTGTCAAATATGTATGTTCCAGGGGAATGTTTTAATCTCAACGCAATACATTTTCCAGTAGAGCAATGTTGTGCCAGTGCTACAAGTAACATGCATTTTAATAACGAGATTGTCCTCATACCTCTGACCCCCATTCCACAAATTATTCTCAACAGCTTTTAGCTAGGACTTCTGAAAACAGTTCGCAGTCCCTAAAGACACTTGCACAGAAGCGTTTTATCTGGGATTAAGGAAAGAAATTAGCATGACTGCTACAAACCACAGGTGCTTGACTTTCGTGACTAATGAGGTAATCACAGCTTTCTGATCACCCACTGTTATCTCTTAACTTTTAGCTCCTACAACTTTTTATTATTTTACAAGATCTGTAGAGATTACCTACAGATTCTAATAGCTGTCCCTTTGATTAAATTAGTTGCAATCAAGTTTAGTGCCTTCTGTGATACGAACTTTGTTCTAAAGGGTTTTTTGACAGTTGATGTTCCTTGTGCTTCTTAAGAGAATTATAAAAAAATTGGCTCCATTATTATCTTTAGCCTGGGCATCCGGGGTCTCCGAATTAACATTAATCAGAATTTATGAACCCTGCCATTCAGATGTAAGGTCCTTCTGGGTTTAGATCTAACACACAATTAAATGAAAATCCCTTCATTATTTTGTAGCTAGAGAGTCACAAGAAAGATGAGTATGTAACCTCTGTGGCCCAGAAACTTATTGACAGAATTTGATAAATAAGGTGAGTTGTTCTGTCTGCACTTAGACCCTTTTAAACCAGCCAGAGAGTGGTAATTTTTTGGTTGATGGGTGCATTGTTATGAGTTATGATGTACTATTATTCTGACACTTTAGATAAGGTGTTTTAGAAAGTGGGAGAAATAAGTGCTGTAGAATTTTCATTACAATTACAGTTCACAATTCTGTAACGTCCTTCTTTCTAGCATGTATTGCCATTATATAGAAATGGAAGTATGTAATTTCCCTCAAAGACAAGATCAGAGCTCCTTTAACCTTCTATCCTGTCCCCCTCCCAATACAACAGATTTAAAAAGTCTATGGAGAAGAGAAATTGTTCTTGTCAACTCTTTTGGGGATGGAGGATTCTCCTTCCAAACTTTCAGTTCAGCTCTTAGAGAAAGTTTAGTGCAAAACCAAAAGAGCTCTACAAGCTTTATCAGTTAAATCAACTACAACTTGGGCTGAACTGGACTTCAAGAATTAATAAATTCTTGACCAGTTCACTAATTCCTACACTAATTGTTTCCATTCACACCATTCCATATTGGCAAAAGCAAACATTTCCATCTCCAAAGTTAGCATCTGCCGAGCAGGATTTCTCTTGCATAGCTAGTCTCAAACCTATTTTAAGGCACTTAAAGTGGAACTAGGGTTAGATCATCACTGAAATCAGAGGATTAGGTTCCTTTTTGCATTAAAGTTCTTGTAGCTGCCTAGTTCTCCTTTTTATCTTTCAAGGTGTTCCTGACACTTCAAGACACTTAAGTCTTGCAAGGTTAACTCCACCAACCCACCCTAGCTGTGTGACGAAAACATCTTCCATCAGACTATAGTCCATTTTCCTTCTCACACAAATCTGAGAAAGGACTTCCCAGCAGACAAAGGGGTAACAATAACTAATTAAACAATCATATTAACAATGGGGGTTGGGGCAGGGATTTCCTTGTCAGGTACAAAAATGTTCTAATAACTACCTCCCTGTTTCCCGCACTGCAGTAAGTTTTCATTGACAAGTTTGGCAGAATTTTTTGAAAGAAAAACTCTTGTTCTCTCACTTAAATAAGCATTTACCAGTCTTATCTTCAGCCTAATAGCCTGTTTTCTTTCACCTCGTGTGCCTACAGCCCCTTGGTATGAAAGGTTTTTGAAGCTGCCAATGGTCTCACATAAATGTAAAGGACTAACTTTCTCTTCCCAAGAAACAAAAATTAAATATAGGTTTGTGCTGGGTGGTTTCAAGAATTAACCCAGAAAAGTAGTACATTCTCTCACACTGCAACAAGAAAGAAGGGAACTTTTAAATAACAGTAAAGAAAGAAAAAAATTTACATGAAATTCTGGAAGTCAAGCTGAATGTCAAATTTGTCATCCAGAATAGAAGTCCAAAATCCTGATATAGTTGGAGAGACTTCTATGGAAAATTCTGTTATTTTGGTCTTTCCCATACTGTCCTGAAACATGCTGAACTTGTTTTTCAACACTGAAGACTTAAAGTGCAATTTTAGAAATTATCAAACGGAATGGCAACAGAAGTGACTGTTTGGATACTCATTCAAAACCTGTCATTCATATTACCCACATGAGGTCCAATTCAAGCATCAGCCAAAATAATCTGAATGTCCTTACGCAGCCTAAGAACTGACTGAAATTTTTCATATAGGTGGGTTTTACAAAGATAAAATTACACGTGTTCAGCCATGACCTTTTCAAAATACTTTTGCAAAAAGGAGGTTGGACAGAGGCTGATAATTAATAGGATTTTTTTTTTTTTTTTTAATGAGGAATGGCTTTTTAGTATAGGAATAATTGCTGCTTCAGAACTCTGACAGGGAATTTGCCTGCACCAGGTGTCAGTTAGAATTGTAATAAAATATAGCATTAGAAGCCCATACTTCTCTAAGGATAAAAAAAGAAATGCAAGGACAGAGGTAGAAGCACATGACACAGGAAAGAGTGGGAACAGTCACTTCATGGTACTTAATTTGCATGACATTAGAAAAGTACAGAGTTGAATCCAGTGGACAAGAAGTAATACTACACATTGATCAGCTTTCAAGTGAGCAGTTTTAAGCACGTATCCTGTTGAACTTCTAGGCATGTTTCTTATCCCTGCTGAAAAGTTTGTCTTTTACATTTTCCTTGTACACTAGAAATACTAAAACAAGGCATTTCGCATTTCAGACTACCTGGTCATACACTCTCCCTTACAAGACTCCACTTTAACTGCCATGCTTTACTTACGCTATTGAAAAAACAGAACCACTGCTTACCTAAATGCAAGGGGCACAATGGGGCTCTCTTCCTCTGCCTCCACCTCTTCCATGTTCTCTCAGAAGCTGGAAAGAAGGGAACTTCCAAAGTGCACTCTTCCTGACAGAAAGTAAATGGAAGGATCCCCCATGATCTTTGATGATAATTCCCCAATAGCATTGTCTAAGCAAATAAGTTAAATCATTTGAAACATTTAAGACAATGAAACATCACATCAATCTTTAAGGTCAAATCTATAACTGTCTTATCAAGAGTCTGTTTTTAAAGTAGTCTTGTAGTCTAAGAAGGACATGTGGCAAAGCACCTGACGTTGTGATCTTCAGCTCATAATCACAGTCTCAGTACAATGGTAAGGTAAAAAAAAAGATTAAAAAGGCGATTAGCAGTTTCAAGCTTTCATTTTCTTTACAAAGAAAATATATTTCCCTTGCTCCAATTCTCATCCCCTCCCTGGTCCCATCAAAATTCCCTGAACATATATGTGCTTCCTACTCCTCTCTTAGTGCCCTTGGTCCAGCCAGTCCAACTCATCAATTCCTTCAGGGAGGTGGGATGTGATACTAGCTAAGTAGGAGGAAAAAAGAGAGGTGGGGTAAGAAAAAGGAAAGCAAGAATGCATGAAGACTGCCTTGGCAGTGGACAGAGACCACTGCAGTCTACACCAGAACATGTCTCACATAGCTGGAGAGAAAAAATCATAATCGCTTGCTTATTTTAAAAAAATTATTGTTTGCAAAACCAATAATAAAAAAATGGTCTATCAGATCTGTTCCAAAGCAAGGGTACCTAAAGTTTAGCTGTACACTATGAAATTATTTCTGCCCTTTACAGGCATAATAGGATACACACCATAATTGCAAAACAACATATTATTGCTCAAATAGCATAAAATACACTTCTTCCCACTACAATCTTAAATAGCCTATATTTTCCTCTGGAGTTTTAATGGACCTATCATGTAGTACTGAATACTACTATATGCATTCTGGATTTGGGGCCCATTAAAGTAATTTAGACAAAAGGTATACTGTAAATTATTCTTACACAACATAGAACAGAGTAAATATAGCAAGAGTGGTAGTGGAAATGTTTTGATATATGCACAGTTTTGAGGTTTATTTTAACCGCAAGTTGGTTAACTACCTTAGCCCATCTATTGAACTTAAGAAATGTTGTGCTGCCTGGTGACAAAGAATTCTTTACTCAGACTACCCACTAAATTAGTAGATTATATAGAATATCAAGTTTATCACAAACAGAGATAAATTCTGTCTTATACTGAGATTCATTTAGCAAAGGAAAAGAGAAAGGCAACCAGTGAATACCCCTGATTCTTAAACTCCCCCTAATCTTCCCTATGCTGAGGTTAGACCTGCCTCTAATGTTAAATAAGAGCCTGTGGCTACCCAGGGTAAGATTTGTCGCACTACTAATCATCTAAAACTTTAGTGTCTAGTCCACATTCATCATCTAGGCTCTAGTCAATGAAGAAAAAGAGCCCTCTTCAGCAGACAATTTATCCAATTTTAAAATGGGTTTCTAAAAGAGATGAGATTAACTACCCTCAGAGGGGGTCTGACTTACTCCATGGACTGAAGAGGGAGTTGAGACAACTTCCTCTGATAAGATGCCCTGTTTTCAGCCTGACTCAGGTGAGACTAATACCATCTTAAATGTTTAACTGGCATTTGTCCACCTGTGAAAAACTTTTGGGCGGCCACCTGCAACACCACCATCACCCCCCACCACAGAGTTTCCAGCCAGCCAGCTGGCATTGGACTTGTATCTCTGCACGAATTAAGCAGCACTACCTGTGAAAAATGTCACTCTGCTGCTACAGTTGCATAGCTGAAAATTAATGCTACTGAAATCCGCTGAGTGACATCAGGGCACTAACAATGTCAGAAAAGAATTCAAATAATGATTACAGAAAAGGAGTATAGTTAAATTCTCCATGAATGTGACTCATCTGATCAAGCCCTCATACATGACATGTCTTCAGTACAAAAATCATTCATGCAGTTTTTTAATACTCTCAGTCTCCACAGAATACATGCATTGAATGTCACACACCTTATACACACATATGTCTTACGCTTTGTGAAAATATTGCAGTGTCTGCTCTCACTATCCACAATATGAACTATCTTTCAAGTTGTGACAAAATGTTCCCAAATAGTGCCTATTCTTCAAAGGTTATAGTTTTTCTTACAACTTTTTTTCTCTTTGATGTGCACTATGTTTTCAAGCATTCTTCTCCTTCACAAGTCCAAAGAATCCCAGGGTCAGGCTGAGACCCACATGTTGTCATCGAGGAACGTGTACTGCATAGTGTTCAATAACAGTGTGACCTGGTGAATCCTGTCTCAAAATCTCTCCAAGGTTTGTATTCTCTGTGAAGTTTTAATTCAGGTGGGCTACCTAACTCCTTTATTTTTCCCCTTTGTCTCAATTTTTCATATAACTTTAAACATGACCACAGAATTGTATCCTTCTCATTCTTTTTCTCAGCAGCCAGCCACCCTAAGTGAATTTCTACTTAGTACAAATTTCTTCCTAGGTGCTACACCTGTAAATGAACAAAACGTTCTTACTGTAGCATTTGCCATTGGCAACTCAGGGTTAATTATTACAGCATTGCCATCCACGTTACTCTAATATCACATCCAAGATGTCCACCACAAGCTAACCATGGTATTACTTGTTATCATTGCAATGTTATCTACTTGTATTTGTTGTGAATTCCCACTTACAACCGCTTGCAAATGCCACTTGCAGTATGTTCTGCAAGATCTCTACATTATAAAAATTCTAGTGCAAAGGCAATTTAGAGTTTAAAAATTTTATAAATTAATAGGTTGTAAGATTGCTTATGCAAGAAAAGAGTTTAAAAAATGTTCAGTTCAAGAATGTCAAAGCACTTCATTTCTCATGGGTGTTCTCTCAGTATTAGCATTATACACAGGACTTGTGATCCTGGATCCCAAATATCTCTGCTGTCCTTTGAAATTATGATCCTTGTCTCTACCATAGTCTTTAAACATTTTTTACACCTCTGGATTTACACAATATACCATGGGACTTGAGGGAAATAGAGGCTGGCTGGGGAACTGCTTTGATATATGCTTGAGTTTTGAGCTTATTTTAACTGCAGGCTAAGTGCCATCATTGTGGCTTTCACCAACATGTGAAAATGTTGACTGAGCCCACTTTAGCCATACTGGGAATCTGAGACTGTAAATGATCTTGTAAACTAATTCTCAACTGAGATTTCATTTCACCTTAGCTAATGAGTTTCATGACTAATTATCATGGATCAGATAAACAGTAACATGTACAGAAGTGTATAACTTCCATAATTGTATAGGAAATCTCTAGACAAGGCTCTAAGTTTGAGATAGTTGAGAGAGGTTACTAAAATAACATTTGGCATTCTGTTGATCCAATCTGATTCTGATACTGATTTAAAGTATCTGCTTAAAAAAGCAAATCATCATAGAATTACAAATAGATCTGCTTATATTACAAAAAAGGAAAACTATTATTTGATAGAATACAGCAAACAAAGCTAGCTCAGTTCAGGGTTCTTGTCCAATGCATATGGGATCAAAAGAATAAAAGTAATGAGTCCCTACACACTGCACGTGGCTTTTTAGCTTGCTCCAATAACTCAACACTACAAATGCAGGGAAGACAGATTCTCTGGTAAGACACTGTAAGAGGTGGTGAAAAAGGCAGCCTTGCTTTGTATCCTGAGCCACATCCTTTTTCCACATGGTATGCAGGGAGGAAGAGGTATCTTGCAACCAGCTCTCTTGGAAAACGTTCTCCTTCACGGGCGAGGGAAGAAATTTTTGCTGTCTTGAACTGAATTAGTCCCCTGACACTTTTCCAGTTTGATATGTTGACACTATCATAACACATGGATCTTGATAAAGGTGCAAACACAATCCTACTGTTGTTTTGCAATTTTATAGGGTAGGGTAAAAATGGAATTGTGAAATACTGATATCATAATTCCATTTATAGTATTTTTTTACATGGAAGATTTTCTGTGTTTAAAATATACACTTTATTGTGAGTATGCAAGATAAATCTTTATACTGAAGATTTAACCAAGTAAGAATAAGACAGTGAAGGGTCTGTTATTTCTGTAGATGTCAGATGTACTCATGTTTTCATCTTAACATTTTATCTGCTTTGTTGTCTTAATTTATGTCATTAGCCTCCCTGGCATGTTTCCTGCTCCCTTAAGTTTATTTAGCAAGTGCAATACAGGACAAACACTTGCAATAACTGCCTTTTTATTTGGGGGGAATAAGTGCATTCCTGCAAGCCTCCTTATGACTCAAATAAATGTGTTTATTTTAATAAACATAACAGATATTAACAGGTAAAATCTGATGTATGCATTCTATACTAGTTTAAGGCTTCTGCTTGCAATCATCGTTTATTATTATGTAATGTGCCCATTTTACAATTAATTAATTTAATCCTAAAGCTGGAGAGAGAGGAGCACTTGTGACTCTCACTATATAGCTGTGCAAGAAAAATACTTTCTAATGTTTCCCCAGATACTAATGCCAATCACCTGTTAGCTCAAACAAGCCTTGCCTGAAATCTTGAGGAAGGAATTTGCCCTTATAAAGGATAAAAATTTTGCCTTAGGAAGCAAAGGATTATCCAAGAATTTAGGACTTCATTTACACTAAACTGTAATAATCTATTTGTCCCTATCCTGCTGCTTAGTGTGTGGTTTCCCCTACAATCCATATGAATCAACACATATTTTTGCCTGGCCAGTTTTCACTTCCATACTGCCATACACTTCTATTAACTTCAGCCATTGTAATTAGAAGTCCATAAGAAGGAACAGTAATGCCAGCATTCAGGGGAAGAAGAAATACATATTGACTCAGTTTTCAGTTATATTAACTTCCTCTCAGTACCTGAGATAAATAAAAAGCTAGATGATCTGTCCCATTTCATGTCCTCCCAAGCTTTTGGTGCTGGAACCCCAGAGACCTCCTGAACAGGGGGACTGGCATAAAAGATTTGTCTTCGGCACTCATAAATCCACTGAAAGCACATCTTGCCTTTACATGTGAATGATATCTTTAAAGTTTATCACGATAAATGAAAAACCAAGACAAGGATCACATCACCTATTATTTAATAGATTTTATCTAGAGCAACCATGACAAGATTATGTAGAAACACATTATCAGAGGGGGAAAAAAAAAAAATCATTTCTTTAACAAGATTTGACAGCTGAAAACAAAGAGAAGATGTTGATCCAGTCAATAACCAGACTGGATAATTTTACTTCAAAAAGCAACTAGGTCTGTTTTTCATAAGTACCCAATCATCTGGTAATCCAGCACTTCTTATTTCATTTTTCTGATATGATTTATTCAGAGCACAGAGGGAGCTTGGGCCTCTCACAACCAACAGGAAAAAAAAAACTTTGCTGATGAAGTATCCAAAATTTCCATTTCCACAAAGGATAATTTTCTAATCACAGTAGTAGAAAATGTTTCAGCTAAAAGGTCCTCACCTTGTTTTGCTTAATGCATTTGTTCTAAATTGAAGGATATAAACGTGCAAGACAAACTAGTTCATGAGATTATTTATTCCAGCCTGCCAGGGTTTGTGTTATAATTTTGGATGAGAGAGATAGAGAAATGCTACCAGTGAAGAATGGAAAGCCTAGAAAATAAATGCTTAATCTAATAACTGCTTTTTCCTTTGTATATAAATACATATATATACATAAAATTCCAGGTTGAGGTGATCAGGGGCATACCACGTGACATTTCAACATGTTATAACAGCCTTTTGTGCAGATAGAGAGGTGGAATAGCTACCTCCCAGTGCACTTAAGCTCACTGCTGTTGTTTTCTTTTCCCTCATTCCATTATTTCTAAGTATTCATAGCTGGCACTTCCATAGCCCACGTGTGTGAAAAACATTCACACTTTTATTTTTCACTTTGTAGAGAGTTTACTTGAACATATGCTGGGGCCACAAGTCCTCTACATTTTGCATGTTGAATATGCCTGTTAGATATGGTATCTTTCCCAATGTCAAAAAGAAATCATTACTCCAGCTGAACTTTTCATATCTGCCTATCACTATGTGAATACCTGAAGTATCAGGCAAACAACAAATGCTCATGAATTACAACAAATCTGGCTGTTTAGCTTCACTGCGTACCTGGAAAATCTATTTTAAAACTTTTGTGAAATAAACTTCCAGGAAACTAGAAAGAACTGACAAATCCCTGGAAAATTAAGTCATTTAAAATGAAATAACAAAATCACATCCATAACCAGCAATAGATTTTCTAAGCATTTCTTAAGAAAAGAGGTTTTATAAGGTTGTGTAGTCTATTTGAAAACAAGACGAGCTCAAGAGAGATTTCTACATTGGACTGTAAAAGTCTCAAAGGCCACTTGAGGCTTGCTACAAGTGGAGAGAAGATTCAAAAAGAGATTAAAAAAAACAGAATGGCCCCAGCTTTCTCTAGGAATTCAATAACCTGTCTGGGTTTTTAATATCCTGCCCAAGACAAACCTGAAAATGTTAGTTCCATTTGAGCCAGAACTTATGCTTAGCCAAAAGTGATGTTCAATACTTCAGCTATATCAGAGCCACCAAGCAGGACAAGATGGTCCTATGTGCATACTCCAGAGTCATCATTAGTTTTATTTTTCTTTCATTAAATGCTTGTCTGCACTAAAATGTCACTTCTCTGAGAGGAAATCCAGCTTTTCCTAGGATTCAGTATTTCAAAATGCCTACAAGCAAAATCCAGGCAGGGAAAATAGGGAGTGATCTTTCACCTTGTGCCTCCAGCACACAAGCTCATCACAGACACTGAGCTGGTGGGACTCCCAGCCACCGATTCCCTCAGAGATACCTGCTGGCTAATATACTCTCATGGGGCGGCATGTCAACAAACATTTTTATTCTTCCAGAAAACTCATGATGGTTGTATAATACAGACAGAAAAAGACAAACTGAGTCAGCCGAGATGCACACCTTCACCAAATTTGTGTGAGACAATTTTATATATGATCATTTTCTTATACTCCTTCAAAATTAATGTGGTAGATTTACTAGGGGAATCAAGCTGAAGCTCCACAGCCCACTGCTCCATCCTCCCAGTGGGAAGTCAGCCACAAAAGAGACTATAGCACAAAGGTGGGGCAAAGCACTCCTGTGAGAATCATCTTAAAAAAGAGGCATTAGCTTAGAAACGGGAGATGAGGTGATTCAGTGCGTTGTCTGAGAAAGCTGTGGAGTACTTGATACAGTTTAAAGCTGCCATTCACTCTGCCTTTCCTTTCTGAATTATAAATCCCATGGGACATATGTACTCCCACTAACATATGAAGGTACAATCTGCACTTTGCAACAGCACCAGTGAATCTAGCTTTCTGTGGGTTAGTCCACACAGACTAGTAAATATTTCTTTACACTGCAACTTATAAAAAAATTTAAGATAGAAGTATTGCCACAAGGGAGTTATAATATGTGGAGAGCAGACTTACACATCTGGAGGGAAAACTGAACACTAAACTTGAAGTTCTTCTTGAAATAAGTCCTACAATCTCTCTTACCAGGATGAGTAGTGGAAATAAATCATATTTTTATGAGTTGACAACAAAGTATGGCATATTTCCTTCCTTAACTATGATTATTTTCCATATCTGAGTAGCAGTTTTACAAGGTAGAAAACAGTTAATTTGCTGTAAAATCTTTTTTGTTGCAAAATCATGACATTTCGTTGTGAAAACATGCAAAAAATACAATACTGATGCAGCAAGAGCTGCCAGTTCGGACCAAAAAAACCTTTGCTCTCTTACAGACACTGTGAAATTTCTCAGGTCTGATTTGCAAATACATGTAACTAGTTATAAGTAGGTTTAAGGATTTCTTTATCCAACTATAACCATACCATTACTGGATTAAAAATACTGAATAAATGTATGTTGAAATTCCTAGCACATCTGACTGATAGAATGCTTGCAGTAAAGAAGAAAATAAGGTTTCCACATCCGGGTACTTTTCAAAAGGACTGTGTTCTCTGCTTGTGTTTCAGTTTGAAGCTTTTATATTTCTGACTACCAGAAGCAATACAAACATATCTTGTAGCTAAAGAAAGCTTCTCTACTATGGAAAAAGTATAAACTTCAAAAATCTGGGCTTCTAAAAACTTTTACTACAGAAAAAAGTTCTGTGCCAGTTATTATACTATTACAATAACTAGTATTAGGAAAAGTATAGCAAGATTTTTTAACATAGGTGTGCAAGGTGATATTCCCAAATGTTTGTAGATGCTCAGATAAAGGCTCTAGAGTCCATACTAAAAGGTAATTTTGGAAAGTACCTGCAAAATCCTTTGGTTACATCTGGTTTTTTTTTAATTTCCTTATCAGTTTGAAGGATCTTACACTGAGTTACGGTCCCCGCTGTCACTGGTGATACTTACTTTAACTGGCGTGCTCCCAAAATGTCTGGGGGAGGCAGAGCCTGTGCCTGTGCACAAACATATCATGTTCCATGCATTTCCAGCAAAAACACAGGAAGACTAACTGCACCTTGACTCTCCCGGCAGACATCATCTCAAAAACAGCCTAGCAGTGCTGTGGTGCTGTCTCAGAGATGCAGGCAGGAAGGAGCTCCACCAGCCTCTAAATTTTGGGCCATCATTTAGCACATTGCTTTGTGTGCACCATCAGTCCAGATTATGGATTTTAAAACACGTGGTTCTGCACGGTAATCGTATCACCCACAAAAAAATTAAGAAAAGGAACTCATGAATATAAAATAAAATCAAAGCCATCGACAGCACAGAGGTGTGCACTGCTGGCAATGAGGAGGCTGGAATGGCCTCTGGCTGAGACAACCGTGGGGGCTGCCAGCAGACAACGTGCCGACTGACAGGTTTTAGTCATAGTAGTGCGGGGAGACATCATCGAGCAGCACCTCGCTGTTCATTGCCTTACTGATGGTATTTCATTTATTTACTAAGGTCCACTTTCTCTTAATTGTCTCCTGCTGCCTAGCCCACTTTAGACCCTGGAGAAGGGCGTATATAGCACTTCCCATAGCATCTAAACAGCAAAAAGCCACTTGAATGTCAAGTGGAAGCCAAGCCAGAGGGGTGTCTGAAAAAAAATGTGGCTAAAGTGCACAGCAAATAAATGCACAACACAGAAATACCTCAGAGGTACGAAGCTGCTCATCGCCACTGGCCTGGCATGGCCGGACCTCAGGCTTCAGCAGTGAGGAGGGCCCCGAGTTCTGGCCTGACAGGCCCTAGCAGGCCCTGATGGCCAGACCACCCTACCTGGGACACCGCAGCCGGGGCCAAGCTTCCCTGCACGGCCTGGCCCACGGCCCAGCCCGACCCGTGGTGTGGGGGGCCCTGCCACCAGCCCACCCTGTCTCCCCTGCTCTCTCTTGCAGGCTGGACCCTGCACGCCTGTGGTGGATGGTGCCTGGCAGGGCCCTCAGCTGGGCACCGGCCTGGACCCACTGCAGCCCAGCCCCAGGCACAAGGAGCCGAGCTCAGAGAAAACTGCTAATAAAGCCTAGATTTATTAGTCCTCCCTAGTTTCTGGTGCACCCGTGTGTTTAGAAAGTTTTGCCTGGTACTCATAAAATTGTAATCGTAATTACAGTACACATTAAGCAGCTTTTCCAAAGGGTTCAGCATCCACCTGCCTGTACAATAACAACATCATATATAGACAGTAAATTACAACATTTCTTTATAGTTTCTTCAGATTGTAGTCTTCCAGTGTGCACATCCCAACGTGGTAACTTACTCTCTCCTCTATACAACATTTTCGGCTAACTCATGCCCCTTGTATATGATCATCTGAAATGTCCACTGAAGAGATGGAAATCAAATGCAGGCAGCGAAGTGCACACTGGATGACAAACTTGTCTTTTTATTTACAACTGGTAGTATACCATTGTTTTCAAATATACATTTCAGCACTGAATATATTAACATTTACATAAGCAGGAGAGTCAACAATGAAAGTCATTAGTACCCTCTGCTGGTTGACTCTATAGTAGCAGACAATATACACGTCCCTCCTTGGCCTAATGACTTCTGTGCAACCCATCTTCTTAATAGGATCTATGGCTAATTAAGAGAGCTAATTTTTCCTCTATAATTTAAAAAAAAAAAAAAAAAAAGGAGATGGAATTATAAAAAGACATTAAAAGTTGGGCACAGTTTTGTTATCTGATATATGGATTACTCAGAACAAAACCCAGCTTGGAGTCTGTTTCAAAGTCACACCAATCCAGCCAGCTGTGCCAGGGGACAAGCAGACCACAGCCTCTCCGCTGCTTTACAGGAAGGATGAGCCAAGGCTTTTCATACTGCCTGCTTCCAAGCCTTTAAAAAAGTACGCAAGCACTATGATCTTCGCTCTTTGCCCAACAACTTCTCTTGCTTTCTATAGAAAAAAATCTTGAACGTTAGGCATAAGAGTACCGATGCAATGGATAGAATGTGCAGACAGCAGAGCCCCCGAAGTCACTGCTTGCATTGTAAAAACTACCTGCTTCCCACAGCCAGCCAGCCAACCCACATCGAGCCGTCCGGGTGCGCACATTGTCCAGCTCAATCCCAGCTTCGAGGCACTAAATGAAAGAGTGGTGCCCTTTACTCTGTGGGCCTCGGTATCCCATTGTGCTACATCAAGGCACAGAGATACATCTCTGAATCAGAACTTCACAGTGGGAAATAAAGGACTGAACACAGAGGTGCTAAAAGCTAGCAGAGAAGATACTGACAGTGAGCATTTTGTGTTACAGCCTCAGAGGCTGGGACACAAACAAACTCTGCTGTCTCCATACTTCGACTACAGAGGAAAAGAAGAGTTTTCCAACTATCTAAATTACTTCTGGATGGCTTGACATATCTGTGATGATAATCAAAAGGAAAGACTATGTAGCGGCCATCATTCTGTAACAAGAAATCACAGCCTGTTATGATCCATCCGGCGCCTTTGAAAGCTTGTGCTTGAGCATTTTGCTCAGATGCCATTCAGACCTGAAGCAGCAGACCAGATCAACAAAAGATGAAACGACTGAGAAGGAATCCAGAAAAACTTTGTAGCTCCAAACTTCCTTCAGCCTTCACAGGTAGTTAGAGTAATTCCTTTCTATAAGTGCTTAGAAGGAGATGTGCTGAGAGGAGTCATGAGAATAAAGCAGCTTATTTTATGTCTTAGCAAGAAGCTAACGTGTGGTACCTGCTGACATAGTTTATGGTAACAACATAGGAAATATTGATATGAAAAAATTATTTTAGCTTGTTAGGATCATTCAATTTCCAGAGCAATGCAGCAAGATTTTTAGAGAGAGTTTATTAGAGCACTAGGCTCAGGGCAACAGAAGAAGAGAAACCCAAGTATTATGGCCCAAGCAAGAGAAGGTGCTTTCTGTCTGTCTTTCCAGTATGTACATTTTATTTTAGAAACAAACCTTAAGCCTGAGTAGACTGTAAATACATTTCTGCTTTATTGATATGATGATGTATTATTTACGTTAATGAGGGAAGTACCTAAAGATTCCAAACAAGGTCAGGACACATGATCCTAGATACCAGGCAAGCACATTTAATATAAGGCAAACTGACAATCTAGTGAGTTCATAATTTGATGCAAAAAGTAGTATCAGCACCCACAGTTTCAGAACTATCAGAGGATGCTTGTAGCAAAATTGTGAACTGCACACTAATCTTGTGCTAAACTGCTAGCCAAGGTCTACTGTCCTTCCTTGATGCTTTAAATGGAATTGCATCATCCAGGTACTAGCAGGCAAGACAGACACAAGGATGAAAATCTATCATCTAGCATGTGTATTTATCTATTCAGATGTCACCCCTCAATTTGCTGATAGTCAAATCTGCGCCAGAAAGCTTTACTTAAGGCTAGGCAGAGAAAAAAGGAGAATTGCAGGCAACTTGAAATAAGGCAAAAGTTATTTTCTTTTTAATACAGAACACATTTTTCATTAACCTTACATCATGACTTAGGACTTTTTATGTAAATAATTTACAGTAATGCAAGGTCTGTGTGAGGTGAAAAATGAAGTACATTTGAATCTAATAAGAGGGAAAAGCTAAGTGGCACATATTTCACTACTATATCGATGGGTTGAAGATCATATATTTTAAAGATACCTGGTACCTAGAGATATATAGGCACAAGGGGAATTAGAAAGAAAAACAGATTAATCATATGAAATCCGTAAAATCAAGGAGAATCACCTGCTGGCCATTTTTAATAACTACTATGCATTTATCTTTATCTAAAAGTTGTGAAAATTATTTTCAAAACTCTATGACTAAGACAATGTATCTTCATATCTAGTTCACTTCTGCAAGCCTGCAACAGCATTTCACATTGTTTTGAAGTCCCTTAAAAATATCAATAACATAAATTGTTTTCCAGATGTCATGAACTATAGTGATGGCTCCATCAGCTAAATAGTGTGGCCACTATTTAAGGAAACAAGGTCCTGCCTGCTCTTCATAAGTATTAAAGTACCTATTTTCTTAGGGATTTTTGCACTAGTGTCCATAGCTCCCTTTACCATCTGATAAGCATGTCATTAAGTGCCTTGCTTAGTGGTAAGTTAGAGAAGGTGAAGCAATGAGAGAAAGCAGAAATATAAGCAAGACGGGAGACAGATGAAGCCAAGGATTTTGAACTTGTAGCATGAATTACAGAAAGTCATTTTAAGGGGAGGAATATCATTCCCATTTTAAAGAATTCCATTTTAAAGAAGTTCCAGTTTTAAAGAGTCTTCCAACCTTCAGGTACGTCTTTCACCTTCAGGAAAAACTCACCACTTCCAATCATTACAACTAGAAAAATGCAATTATCAGCATAAAAAGCCAAATACTTTTCAGTAATGTAGAGCTACATCTGCAAAGGACTCCACCATTTATGAGCCTTACTATTCCTGCTTAAAGATATCTACATCTAATAAAATTTCAGCATGCCAAAATAAGAGCATGATATCACCTACAGCCTGATATCACCTACAGCCTGATGCCGTTGATCTACCAGGATTCTTAACTCATGCCTAGTATTAGTAACATTAGTTACCTCATTAGGAACATTAGGGAAATGTTCATTAGGGAAAGGCAGCAGGAGCGGCTGGAGCCACCAGAGCCACCTCAGGGCTGGGCCAGGCCCAGGGTGGATTGGGACAAAGCCGAGGAGTGGGGTGAGCCTGTCAGTCACTGACGGCTCCCATGGAGCGTGTCCATGCAGGAAGAACGAGGGCTGGCCGTGCCCCAGCCCTGCAGTGGGACGCCAGGCCCACACCTGCCATCTTCACCACTGGGGCTGAACATGGGCCCTCAGGAGTCCTGAGGTTCCTCCACCGTGCTTATCTTGATATGAAGGTGTTTTTAGGACACGAAACTGAATTACACCTTGTGCAAAAGGCAAAGATTGGCAAGACTCTTTGGAAGGAAGTGCTCTCTGGCATATCCAGTAGATCAGAGCATGAATCTGATCCTCCACTCAGCCTGATTCAGATCGGCATCTTGTACAAATTTTCCACACCTTGGACAGTGCCTGAATTGCATAGTATCATGGAATTACTGTTTCTCTATTTCCCCAACTGAGGCCATTCCACTTCATATAGCTAATGAGATATTCCCAGGACAAGTGGTAGGAAGAAACAGAAGAGATAATCTAGTTGTTAGAGCACTCACCTAGCTAGTCTAAACCCCAGCTCCATAAAATATTCATAGGAAACGAAATAACTTCGCAGGAGGAAAAACACAAGCCTGGAGTACCTAATAATAGTGCATTGGATTAGATCTCTTCTCCAAATCAGACAATAAAGACATTTTAGAATGTACGCCGTTGAATGTCCTAGCCACTAGTTTAATGGAGAGGATCTTTGTGTTTTGTTTTTTCTCATTACATAGGATTGACCCCAGCTTTAGGAGAGGGTTTATAGCTGATCAGTGTTAGATGTTTCCTTCTATTTTAGGCTTAACTATCTAATTATCTGTGGAGAACAGGAATCACAGTTTTATTCCCCTCCTTGGCATTCTCTACTGCTTAGCTAAGACAGTTCTTTGCTCAGATTGCTGGATCCAGTGAATGTTCTGCTTTGGCATCAAACTCTCCAGGCTTTGCTAGAGAAGCCAGTTACTATTCAAACTAAGGCTGACGGTCGCAAAGACATACACAAGCTGCTCGAATAGT
Organism: Mycteria americana; assembly: GCF_035582795.1. Lineage (NCBI taxonomy): Eukaryota > Metazoa > Chordata > Aves > Ciconiiformes > Ciconiidae > Mycteria > Mycteria americana. The sequence continues at coordinate 40,904,566 of NC_134396.1, forward strand.
CTGCTGTACTGAAGAAGAATTGCCCAGGGACTGGGAATTGTGTCTAAATAAGGTACAAAGACTGAATGATCTTCACATTCGTGTCATGACACTTCAGATAATTCATTTAATTCCTGGGCATTTTTCATTGGAAAATATTTGTATGTCAAATATTTAAGAACTCAAATATTTTACAATATTTAAGAACTCGATCTAAAATCCAAGCAAGGAAGAGTAAATATCACAGCAGAGAGTATTTTTGTGTAGTTCTGCGCAAATCAAGCAGCCGCATTCAGCATTTCTAAAATAGCTGTAATTAACCTTTAATCCCAAATCTGCCTTTAATAAAGGCGATAATTTAATTTATATAGCTGTTCATACACAAAATATTGTGCAACACTGGTGATTGCAACTTCTCTATGATAAGATGCACATTTAGAATCAGGTTTTTAAGCAACACCCTGCAGAGAAGTACATTTCAGTTTATATCATAATGAGTTCAAGGTAGAAATGAGCAAATTCCATGTGAGGCTACTGTCCAAATCGCTTAGTTAAAACTGCAAATTGTGGATTCAGGCATACACCTGCTTGCACATCAGAGTAGGAATTTCATAACAGTAAATACTCAAAGGCTTTCCCATTTTTGTCCTGATAACAGTTCAGATTCAGCTTGCCTAGAAAAACAGTGTGAGGCAGTGTATGCAAACCCTTCAATGACAAACTGTATTCCATTTGAGAAACAAATTAAAGATTATATAGCAATGACCCCATTTCACATACCATGTTCTCAAAAACCCCCTATATTTCCAAGAAAAAGGATCCACATTGAAGATATTTGAGATATGTGAATTTTCTGAACCGAGACATTTTTCCTGGATGCAAAAGGCAAATTTTTTGTGGGAGAAGGAACGGGGACTATATCATTGCAAGCGAATTTGTCAGCTGGCTATGGGGATAACAAACCAGGTCTGAGGAGCTGCACTCCAGGGTTTGGAAGCAATTACCTAGAAGGGCATTTGGCAAGAGGAAATATTTGAGGCAGAAAATGAGAACATGAAGAAACATGCAAATAGTTTAAATGCCTCTGTTCAATCTCTCCCTGCAGTGAGCGCAAGGCTCTCAAACAAGAAACGGTGCAGCAGAAAAGTTCAGCTGTTAAACACCACTCCTTTGCGTAACATAAAGAGTGCAGACAGCAGCTCACCAACACGCTGCCAGCGCCAGCTGGGCATAAAAAGCAGGAAGTAAATGAGTGATTGCATCCACCAGGCCTCTACAGCTACCTGGCAGCAAAGTTACACAAAGACAGACAAACTCTGAAAAACTGATAATTTAGGGTGTGAGCCTTCAGGAGCTGGCTAGGAAAGTTAAACTAAAAGTTAAAAAAAAAAAGGAAAAGAAAAAAAAAAAGTCATATCTCCCAGAGCACATTTAATCTGCATTTCAGGTATTGGTGAATAGGTTGGAAAAAACAGCAAATTGTGCTATGTAAAATATGTGTTTCAACATTACATATTACTGAAGCTGGTTGCATGTACTGACTTTGGCGTCAAGCATTTCATTCCACCAGGCCCCACAGAGCCAGCCTAGCTATATGCATTGGCATTCATTCCTCTCTGAGCGTTACTAAATCCAGTGAATTATACTTGCGTGCTCAGTAAAGGGCTGAGCATGTGCCATAACCAGCATATTGAAGACCCCAGCTACAATGCAATAACCGAGGTCTAATGCAGTTGCTGTTACCTATATTACTTGCAGGGTATAAGTGGCAGTGATGGGTGGGGTACAAAGAAATTAACTTGGTATCCAGGATAAACATGTACTGCTGTCCTGGAAGAAAATAAATCCACATCTTTTTAATTGTAAATTGAAAACATTAGATATGGAAATTAGGGAGAAACAAGAAATAGTGGTTACTGTCACTTTTCAGAGTAGAATTGTTCTTTGCTTTTATTTATTTCAACATCTTCTTCTCCCATATATCTATCCTGTCTTAAATGCAGAAAAAATATCTGCATAAGATGAATCTCAGATAGCAGATCTCACTTTGCACCTGATCATTTTTTCTCATGTCCGGAATGTTCAAATCACCCTTAGAAGAGAGGCATTTTGGCAACCAAAAATGAGAACAGTGAAACTTTCTACATTCTATTTAGCATCTAAAATAGAAAGGTTTGGAGTCTTTCTCAGACTGGTTTTCATCTTTATCTTCTGTTCGGCCTAACAGAGAGACTCTGCCTAGATTTTATTCATAGCCATGTTAATTCAGAATTTATTGTCCCCCATAGTAAATTTTCCAACCCCTGTCCAAATTTTTTTCTTTAAGTCAACAAGCAGGCTTGACAGAGTTGAAAGGCCAATGTCATCCCTGGCATATACAGTCACTGCATCAGCACAGCTGTCAATGTTGACACCAGCACTTAATTTGGATCGGCCAAGCTTGTCTCCGAGACCTGTTTTGACAAACCATCCCAAGAAAAGAATTGCCATCTTGTCAAGACAGCTTGTTGCAATATCTAATAAACCAAGACTTGGTTTCCATAATATGGAGAAGAGCTAGGCAGCTAATACTCCCCCATGGAGATATTCTATGTCACCTTTCACTAGTGTGAGAAACTATGCCCAGAACGTTTTCCTTCTCTAGGGTTATTTAAGCATAATGGCACAGGTCACCAAATGTTTTACTTTCCTTTCTCATAACATTCAGTTAGGGACATCAGGAATAAAACAAACCAAGGACTGAGTCAATCTGACCTTTTATCCTGTTTTAAACACCAAGCCTTCTAAATTTAAAAAAATTGCTCCTGACCAGCAGCAGCGTGGTCAGGAGCAACAAGCCCATGCCAGACATCCAGCACCTGCCCAGTCCTCAGATGGTGATGGCAGGCCACTAACTGGGTAGCAATGCACTCCTCTGCCCACCCTCTGGCAGCCAGCTCCCCCAAGACAGTACTAAACCCAGTTGCTATCGTAATGACAAACTGGCCATTACTCCCTTAACGTGCCAGCTAACAAATTACAAAATTAAACCTTGGTAGCTGAAGCCTCCAAACCCAAAGAGTAATTATCATGTTTTTCACACAATGAGCACAAATTGTGTACTAAAAAAAAGCAACCCAATGTTCAGCAGTGGTTTTGATTATAACTTGTGTTGTGACAATATGAGGAAAGCTGACCTCTCCTGAGCAGTTCCCTGGCACTGCTCACCCCTTCTTTCCTCCATGTGCTTCCCTGGCAGGGTTCCTGCCAGCACACCACCAACCCAGGTGCTCCTAGCTTCTAAATTGTTTAATATATAAACTAAACTATATTGTTTGTGAAGTATATACAATACATTCTGCAGTACCTGTATTATACATGACAGTAGAACGTTCCTCTTGGACTGTAAAACTCCAGGCCTGCTCAGGTTTAAATTTTGCACACATTAAGTTCTTTGCTGAAACAGCATCACAGTCAAACATGGAGCTGGCTGGGAATTTTTTTAGCTGCTTTTTCATGTGGAAATACAAATGGAGGCTGCAGACCAGAACTGACTGGGAAATACCTCCCAGATCCAAGACGGATTGGGTAATCAAAGCAGGAGCACATGAGTCCAGGACAGGCGGCTGGTGAGAGCATCTACCTGGGTTTGGCAGTACAGGGTATGAATTTCTGGCCTCAGTCAGGAAGAGCAGAATAACACCTGGGTTTCTCATATGCTACCTGAGCACTCTCTTGCAGACATCTTTCCTTCTGTTTTTCTACAGAAAAAAATCTTAGAAGACCAAGGTTTTATCTCAGTGTGAAATGGCTAAGATCCCAGATTTCAAGATTTTATGGAGTAGGAAAGAAAAAATATTTACTGTCTAGGTTTTGTAAAAGATGATAAACATTCTATGGGGCAGTATGAAAGTGTTGCAGTCTTAGAGCAAAAAAATTGGTTTGGCATGGTTTCTAGGATCAGTTTATAGCATTTGTCTTTATTGTTTTATATTGGCTAGAGAACCTCCAGTATTTATTGGTTTGAATTGCTTTCACACTGATGAGTTAGCCCTTTCGATGCTTCATCCCAAAACTGGAGTTTATAGAGTATTTCATATTTCCTTTGAGGCTGGCAAGTCTCCCAAGGAATGATAGTTGTGGATTCACTGGAAATAAAATAATCTGAATTATTCAAGACAATCCTGCTCAACTTCAACCACTCCAGATTTCCAAACTTGTGCATACACACGATTTTATATGCAGAAAGTAAATACATTATTTGTATGTGCATAACTTTGGCTGACAGTACAAACCCCATGGATAGTGTGCAACTCCAAATACCCAGGTTACAAAAAATAATTGAATTTATAAGCTTTTAAGGCTGTATTACCTCTGTATTAGTTTTCTATGCACTGTCACAGCTCCAGATGTAGAATAATAGGAACCACTCCAGAAGCAGTTCTGATCCCACCTGTCAGTAACAAGCATTGTGAGCTGCAGCTACAAACTGTGCTCCACAGGTGAGACTGATAAGCTGTGACCTCAATTGATGGGTACAGGGTACAAGAAAAATTGTTTTTGGACTGGACTGGGTCAACATATTCTGCAGTATACATTTCTGCTAAGCTTCAGCAAAGCACAAGAAATAAAAACTGGGCTAGATAAAGCCCACGGTGATAGCTGAACACAGTGAGAAGAGATGGAAGAGATGCAACTGTCAGCTGCTTAATGGGATTGTTCCATGTACAACAATATGAAGAGGGATAAAACAATATCCAAGCAAAATAGGTGAATGCAGTGCATACCAAAGACTTGGCTGGGTAATCAGATATCTTGGTAGTCTAATGGCTAGGAGTCAAGTCCCAAAAGGAGACATGAGCAGAAGATCACTAACAGATCACTAACACTCATGCCTCAAATGATAGAAACAGAGAACTGCTTTGAAACTCACTGTGCCTGAAGACTGGAGACCACAGCTTCATTTACAAATCACTGAAGAATGGCAGGATATATCTGCAGTTGTTCTGCAGATTTCTAAAGGTGTCTCTCACTGAAGAGTAGTATTCAAATGTTTCAGGTCCTTCAAGTGCACTGCTATTTGTGCTGTACAGTGTGATAAAAGGTTGTTCTTTTCTTACATTGGGAATAGATCCTTCTTTCCAAATTCCAAAAATACCAAGCAGATTTCTGGGAAATTATTTCCCTGACAATCATCCATCTGCCCACCCCAAACTGCGAGATTTTGAAAATTTTTCTGCTCTGCCCAGCAGTGAAATAAACAGACTTTTCAAATCTTTTCTTAAAGAGCAAACAAGAACAGCCCACATCCCAGCAGTTAGAGCAATCAAGTGGCCTTTAGGACACTCCCATTCAAGTTTGGCCTTCCCATTCTCTCACATGTTGTCTATCCTGGAGTGAGTTTCTTTTAATATTTTCTTGTTAGAGCCATTTCACTTTCTACAGATAGGTATTTAACTGAGGTGAGATTTGAACTTGAACCCTGTATATGAAGTAAGTACCTTTGCCTCTTTCTTTTTCGTGATTTTGATATGAAACTACATCTGGCTGACTGAACTTTCTTTCTGAAAGTTTAGTCACGCTTGGTACAGTCCCACGAAAATGCATTTTGTCAAAACTACTCCTAACCAACTAGCACTCCAATTACGCTTTGCCTCACAAAGGTGTCTAAGATGCATGATGGAGCAAGACTTGACATGAAGTGAAAATACTGAAGGAAAAAGAGACTCTGACAGAATGCAGTGGTTTAGCTTCAGTCGGCAACTAAGGACCACACAGCCACTCGCTCACCTTCCCACCCCTGCCCCGGTGGGATGGGGGAGAGAATCTGAAGAGCAAAAGTAAGAAAACTCGTGGGCTGAGATAAGAACAGTTTAATAATTGCAATAAAATATAATAATAATAATAATAATTGTAATGAAAAGGAAAACAATGAGAGAGAGAGAGAGGGAGAGAGAGGAAAAAAACCCAGGGGAAAAAATATTTAAAAAGCCCCAAGTGATGCAACCACTCACCACCCACTGACCAACGCCCAGCCAGTCCCCCAGCAGCAATCGCTACCCCCCGGCCAACTCCCCCCAGTTTCTATACTGAGCATGATGCCGTATGGTATGGAATAGCCCTTTGGCCAGTTTGGGTCAGCTGTCCTGGCTGTGCCCCCTCCCAGCTTCTTGTGCACCCGGCAGAGCATGGGAAGCTGAAAAGTCCTTGACTACTGTAAACATGACTCAGCAACAATTAAAACATCAGTGTGTTATCAACATTATTCTCATACTAAAATCCAAAACACAGCACTATGCCAGCTACCACGAAGAAAATTAACTCTATCCCAGCTGAAACCAGGACACACAAAAATCCAGCTTGGTGTTTTCCGATTCCTTTAAATCAATTCCATCTTCTCTATTTTCCATTTGAAAGATGGGGTCAAAAATGTGGAGATTTTTCTCCCTTCGGTGCCTTGCAGACATACTTAGGTATTGCTGATTGCTTCCTCTTAGAGACCTAAAAAGATATGGAAGAGACCTCTGGGAATGAGTCTCTATTCCCTTACTAGAGATAAATATGTGAAGCTTTTCACTTAGAGGGAAACTTATATAAGATATTTCACGCTGCTTTTGGAAAGTCATGCTAAGAAATAAGAATCCATGTGATATTAGACCCCCGCAGCCCAAGAGCAGAAGCAAAAAGGGATTCCTACAATTCTTTTCCTGATTAGGGGCAAAAACCTTAGAAACAAGTTAATTATCTAAACTTCTTACACATACTGCTGAAGTGCAGATTATATCCTTACAAATGGTCCATGCTTGTTCCCTCAAGTGTTCTTCAGGCTCTAAATTTAGCCTCTTTTGCAAGTATAAAGCCACCTTTGAATAAAACTGAAAGTTTTAAAAAGAAAATTTGAAAGCCAGGAGAGGGAGCTTTAGCAGGTGTCAAAAGCCCAAAACAGACACGAGGAGGAAACCTGTGATTATACTGGAACTTACACTATGAATACAAGTATAAGCCAAGTCTATGAACACCAAAATGTTCCCAAAATTATGAAAATGCTTTCAACTAACTATAAAAAATGTTGTCATAAAAGGCCAAAAAAAAGTTCTTCATTCATTAGGGGTCCCTGTGATTTGGTACTTTCCAGTAAGACTGTGAAGTCCAGCTGACCAATATTTTTGCCAGAAAGCACACAGAAAAAATTAGTGCATGGAAAATGTGCCCCTACTTTTTCCTCCTCAGGATCAGATTCAAATTCCTGCATTTAACTTTTCAGGTTCCAGTATCTTTTAAGAAGGCTGTTTCAAGGCCATTTCTAGAAAGGCTTTTTCAGCTGAGAGACATCAGTTTCCATATCCTATAGGTGATTCTGGCCACAAAAAGACAAGAGACTGAGGCAAGAAAAAAACATTTCATTCTTGAATGCATGATTGTTGTGGTCTTATCAAAACCCAGTTACAAGGTATCAGGTTGAAAGTCTTCCACAAAGGTGATGTGAGACCCATGAGAACCAATGGTATTTCCAAATAAAGGGAAGTATGCTACAACAATGTGCCCAAGGAAATTCGCAAGAAAAAAAAAATTAAAACTGTGTAGTTCCTTATGATTAAAGTTAAAATACTAATTAGAAATCACTCAGATTTTCTAACTAGTTAAGAATCAAGGCTGATCTCCTATTTTTCTTTCTGGTGACAGAAACATTGCTGACCACTTTCCTTAAGCTCTTCCTTACCTACCAGAACTGGAATTCATGGAGAGGGCTCATCCACACGTTACAGAAAACAGAGCAGGCTCTGCCCACTGTCAAAGTCAATAGCTTCTTGGAGCAGGTCCCTCCAGAGAGCTAAACGGTCATGGCCTGCCTGTTTTGGAAAGGTAGTCTGGCTGCCACTGTGGCCCTGGAGGGCAAAGTGGGGGGAAGCTGGGGGAGCTGGCCACTTACAGTCAGTAAAGAAAACATTTGTTCTCCCAGTCTCCAGTTGCTCCAGGGGGAGAAGCTACACCAAGCCCAAAATGGAAGGTTTTTCTTAATGACTTCCCACACCAGCTCCAACTCCTTTCCAAAGTCATGGCCCTCCAGAAAGAGCACACTAATCAAAATTCACTTTTGGCTTAAATTGCTACAAAGTCAGAATTCTCATCCTCTGAACAAATAAGAAAATCTCCTTCTAGATTTGTATGTGTTCTCAGAAAAAGAAAAAAAACGTCAAATTCACTCAAAGCAGAACAGGAAAACACACCAGTTTTGATGTTTCTCACAGCTACAGTAAAAGCTTATTCTTGTAGAAATCAGACACAAAATAATCAATACAAAAGACACTGCAGTCTGGGAAAGACTGTGCAGATTGATGGTTTGGTGTGAGATTTATTCACAGATGTATTCTCTCTTGTTCAAGAATAAAACAGGCAGTAAAGAAGTACAGTTGATACTCTTGCAAATGACGATGTATGGTGCATTGGTCACTTTGGAAGACAGTGTGTTTGGACCTGGAAAAATCTCAAAAATACCAATGTCATTCTTACTGTCAGTCAAATTACCATTTTCTCCAGCACCTGAAGGAAACAAGAATGATTTTCTCCACTTTGTATCATTGTGCAGTCAAGTTAATATTATACAAAGAACAGCTTATACAAAAATTCTAATTTGAAAATGAGATGGAGAAAATATTTTATATGCATTTCAGTAGCTAGTTATTGCTATGATTTTATGAAAACATACTCCTTCAAAATAATAGCTATGATAAATTTAGTTGTTATTATTGGAAACATGAGAAAATTTCCTTCCATTTTATTGTCTTTTCAGCCAACTTGCTTCATGTTCTTTCAAAGATCCCAGGTTGAGCAGAAAAGTTCAAGGAATAATTGGGTTTCCTAATCTTTGATGATGCTCAGGTTGAACAAAGCATACCTTAATGTAGGCAAAAAGAGCTCTTTTGCAGCTTCTGTGATCCTAAAGGTTGACAATAATCTCTCACAAATGCCATGACAATACTACCAGAAAATCTACCCTGTAGATTATTGATCACAATTTCTAGAAGTGCAATTCTAAATTCAACAGAAAATCTTTCTTCACTGAAAGGAAGAGGATATTTATTTTTCCCTGTCTAAAAAAGAAAATGACTAGGGGCAAAGGGACATGCTATTCTCTGTATTTTGCCTTAAAAATTTACATCACAGTGACCAAATTCATCCCTGATTTCACTGAAATCTCATGAGGGATGAATGCAGTGACTGTGCAGTTTTTAAAGCTATCTTCCTATAGAAATGTCAAAAAAATAGTGCATTACAGATAAAGAATTAATTTTCCCTCTAACTACCAAAAATACCTAAGACAAGATCAAAAGCAAAGCAATTACTACTTTCACAGTGCAAAATCAGAGAATTAATATTCATAGTTATAATAAAAACCAAAATGCATCAATATGTACAAAGCTATGTACTATTTCATTTCAAGATGAATTCCATCTTGCTCTCGTTTTAGTACATCTCTTGCGCTAGAAGGAACAATATAAAACTTTCATCTGGAACAGTTGAAGATGTACACTGACAGACAAGAGTCCTAAAATATTCATACTTTCACTCAAGTTAATGACTCTGAGAGCTTAAGAATTCAATAAAACATTGTTTGCACAAAATTTACACTTAAGTAAGTAATTAGGCAAATAGATGTGACCTCTTGCATTCGATTTCAACTGTGAATGCATGCCTGCATTTTTCCAGGCACAGTAAAGAACCAGCTTTCAAAAACAGGTCATGAAGAGTACCAGGTATTTTGTAAGCACCAATTTCACATGTCCCAGGGTTTCCCAATTACAAACTTAATTGGGATTATTAAAAGTACAGAATATAGCCCCAGTTGCTCCCAAATAAATCAATGCTGTCTTCACCATTGACTTCCACAGAAAGAGTATTAATTTAAAATGAGTGCTTCTGAAAATTCGATCTCCACAAGTAATAACTCTTAAATAATTACAGGAAATCCTTGGCAGACTAATAGCACAAGGAAAATACAAAACAAAAAAAGAAATACCTGTTTTACAATTAACAACAACGGACTGTTTTCAGTCATCACTTCAATAAATTAAGCAAATACAATTTAAGCAGTAATACTGATGCAAGCAATTAATAAATCTGAAGCAAGCAAAGCCCTCCCAGATCTTCAAAAAACTTTACCACCAAAGTTACTATGACCAGGGGATAAGGGTTTTTTTGCCCTCCTTATCATTACAGTGTAGAATTGCACCTTTACCCTAACTATGTGAACAACTTTTGAGACCTCTCCCCACCCCTTGTTCTTTCAGGATTTTACCTCAGGGCTGTCAGGAAGCCCAGATCTTCAGATTTTGCTTGTTACAACGGAAAAGCTATGAATAAACTGATGTTTTATTAACTATGGCTTTGTGCTATACAAAGATATTGGCCCCTAAAATAGGATGGCTTTGCCACAGAATCCAACCCAAGGGCCAGACTTCAATCAGTGCGAAGGATCTTATGGTTTCAGCAATTTTCTACCCTTGGGGGAGGTCACAGAGGGAAAAATCCTCCACTTAGAAGCTGCCACAGTCTCTCACATAGGACACATCAGTCAAGCCAAAAAGTTACCTAAGAGATAATACGTTGCCCGGTGCTTCCACTAATCCCCACGCACTAGGTGGACACAGTTTCAAGAAAGTTTGTTCCTGCACACTGCAGGTCTGTGCTCATTCCTTCATCATAACTCAGAGGTGATGATAGCAAAGGTGCTGAAAAACCTGACCCTTACATTTAATAATGAAATAAGTTCTCCTGGGTTCATATGGTTTGCGCTCTACACTCTCAATCTGCTGACACAGACTTTCTAATTAAGCTGCAAAAAAAGATCACACAGCTCAGCAAAATACATCCTGTCCCCACACAGCCCAGATTATAGACTCTTTTCTTTATTCTGTATATCACACTATGTGGAAATGTATTTTTGAAAGTGCAATCAATATCAGCCCTTTAAAATTTAGCACTAAATAGGCAGTATAATAGCAAAAAATTCAGAAGATAATGGCATATTAAATCTTATCTCTGGGGAGTGGAGTAGTGGTTTTATTCATGAGAAATTTTAGAGTAGAAGGGCAGAAGAAACTACCAAAAAGGTAGTGCTATGCTCCAACCTTCTACATCACAGCACAGGCCATGAACCTAAGCTCTTGTTGAATTAAAGAGCATCAAAAAACCTAAATGTCAAGGAAACTGAACAGAATATCCACTGTACCACCTACTACATTGTTCTAGCACTTTATTGCCATTGGTGACAGTCTTCATTTCAAATCTGAATTTGTCTAGTTTCAAATTCCAAACTTTGGGTCTTCTTTTATAACTTCAGTCTCTGCTTCTCACATATTTATTAGCAGATGTCTGTCCCTTCTCAGATGCCTGTAAATCATAATTCCTTCCCTTTCTCTTTGATAAGCCAAATCTTTCCTGGAGTCTCTCAACTTACAGCAAACTCCTCAGTCTCTTGACTCTTCTCTGAATCTTCTCAGACTTATCAACTTCTATCTTGAATTTTGGACAGGTTCCGAGAAAAGCTTCTCCAGAACCAAATACAAAAGTAACCTATCTTCTGCTTTTCCGCTCATAAATTCCTGATATACTCTATACTTTAGTTCAAATAATAAGAGGAAAAGAATCAAAGGTGTCAGTACTAATCTGATGCAGAATCAGGTTGAACTCTACTTCACAGGCAGTATTAAAATGATGTTTTACACTCTAATTATCTAATAACTTGTTCTTTTTCAAGTCTCACAGATAATAGTGAACAGATAATAGGCAAAAAATGTTAAAAATAGGCCTGGTACTTTGGAGACTTGGTTTTTGTGGAAATAGTCTTACTAAGAAAAGAATGAATCAGGTATTCTCAAAACACCTCTATCATTAACATGATATGACTCTTGATCTTTACAAGATAATCTGATACATTGTATAGAGTAATGAAAAAACTGTCCTACTGCACAGAGTGCTTAGCTGCAAGTGAGAAACAAAACATTCCTTAGAAATGCACAAGCACGAAGGAAATATGTAATTTGAGATGGTGAACAGATCGAAAATAAATAAAATAGAAACTAGGTAGTCATATCCAAAGACATCACTTAAAAATTCCAGTAATTTATTAGCTGGTAAGTTTTCTACCTCGAGCCAAGAAAATTATGTTTTCCAATTCTCACATTTTCACATTCAAAACAGAAAGAAGAAGAAGAAAAATCTTATCTCTTTACCAGGTACAGCAAACAGTTTAACTGCAGAGGAGATGCAAAGGAAAACTTTTAAATAAGATTTTATGCTACTAAAATCTACTCAGAAAGTGATCAGGTGCAGTCAAGCAGAGTATGGAAATGACAAGACCATCTGAACAAAATTATATTTCACAGAAATGACAACCACAACATCATTTTCTACATTTGAACCAGTTTGCTTACATAACCTCTGCCTACTGTTGAGGTCTGTATCTCAATAAAGCAAATGTGCAAATGGCATGGTTCCTGTTAGAAAAGAGTCTTCCATCAAGTTATATAGCTGCACAACACATTAAAATCCAGCAAGCTAGTGTTCAATGTAATTTTTGCATCTGTTTAAATTCTTATTGCAGTAAGCAAGACAAAAAGGGTTAGAAGTATACACAGAAATGAACTGCCTTTTTCATTTTTATTCTGCATTCACTGGCCCTTCGAAGGCAATCCTTACAATGAACTGAATAATAATAGTAAAAAACCCAGTTAATAAAGAAAACTGACTGAATCCAAAAATATTGTGGAACTAGAACCAGACTGATAGTGTGGGTTCCTTTGAGAATGGCAGCTATAGAGGACATCTTCTCTCTGCAATTTTGATAATTTTTGAATAAACAATTCTCCACAGATCCTTAGGCAAATTAAAAAGATCCCCATTGCCACAGTTCCATCCTTTTGGTTTTTTTAAGAAATCCTGATGGACATCCACAGAAGAGTGGGGCAGTACAGTTGGTGTCAAAACAGTAATAGGTATTTATTACGAATAAATGTAGCAGCAATAAACACTTTATCACATAATTCCACATATTCAGTTGTGCCTATTGGCCCAGCTCTCTGCCAAAACTGAGCCTGTCCTCTCTGCTAAGCTACCTCTGGCAAACGCTTCATTCTTTCAGTGACCCATCAAAAAAAAGTTTTTTATAACCTCTGTCTTGATTAGCTCCAGTGTCACCATTCCAGAGAAGGCGCTGCCTTAGGGCGGAGGAGTCAAAATAGAAATGCAACATACAAATCTACAGTTAGTTATTTTCTTTGCAGCTGCAGTGATCTGAAGAGAAGCCAGTTAGAAGGCATGTGTTAGAATATAGGTATCAAAGGATGAATAGATTTGCCAGTCTCTGATGATATAAAACTCCTCTAGCCTGTAATACCAATTTTTGTCTAGTGCATCACTTTAAGAGTCTAATTTAGCAAGGTGTTGTTTAGGCTGTTTGTGGCCTGTTCCATGAGAACAGACTTTTTTTAGCTTAAAAAAAAATGGAGGATGCATCTCAATTTTAAGTGTTGCTACAGTTAGAGATCATTAGTATAGATCTTCTTAGATGCACTCAGAAAAAAATATAAGACAAATCCCAGCATCTGAGAAACAGAGAGGATTTTTCCCTCAGGTATCCTTGTGTCAGAATAATCTTTGTGATTAGTATACATTAAGCCCATTTTTAATATTATAAATAGAATTATATTTCATTAGTAAGCAAGCTTTTCTATCACTGCACTAAAAAGCATCCCTCCTCAATGAATGTTTATGAAGGAAAACAAGGGTAGTTTTCACATGACTTGAGCTCCAGCTTGCTCCCTTTTTTTACCAGTGAGCGCTATCTGAAAATTTATCCAGCACAGAAAGGCATCTACTGACTAAACAGTTTCCTGAAGTAAACATTTCATTAACCTTTCTAAAGTGAACAGTTTCTCCCAAGAGAGAAAGCATGTTTTAGATAAAAGATAAAAGAACAGCAAAGCAGGGTACATGATCAAAAGAGCTTTCATATTAGAGACTAGCTGGCAGATATCAATAGTGCGAAAACCTAAGAGATATAGAAGTAGGTAATTACATACCAAAATCTCCACCTTTTTGCTAGCATCCTAATCATAGCCAAACTCACTAGGCAAAGAGCTGGCTGGAAGCCACTTTTTATTTTTAGATAAAAGCATGCTACATCTAAGCTACAGTTGTGCTGTTCACATATCCATTCACTCCAAAGATAGCAATTTTCTCAAAGCTGGGGATTCTTCATGTGTAGAGGAGCCCTTTAGTAGTTGACTTCAACCACTGCGGCCCAGATTTTCCACTGCATTTACAGGGTGCTCAGCCACCTTGCACCAGCAAAGGATATGATCGGCTCTATGTTGAACCTATTCCATGCTGAAGCTGACTTCAAGATATCCCCTCTCACTACCTCTGCCTCCTAAATGCCTCTGTTTGTTTAAATTATTTACAGTCGCATTTTCTTCTTTTCCTTGTAATGGTTTTCTCTCCACCAGGGCCTTGTTCTTCTCCTGCTTATTTTTGAACGGACCAAACAAAAGCATTGACTAGAGAAAGAAAAGTGAACACCTAGAATTGAGTGTACACAAGCCTATTCCCTAAGTGAACAAATGGGAATCAACCCATTTCCAAAAATCTTACAGGTATAAGAATCTCAAAACACTTCATGTAATAACTGTAGATAAAACATTTTCAGTCATGAGCATTATTTCTTTTCCAGAATGCCTTTAGAATTAAACGTAGGGGTTTATCCCACCTTCTTGTTCCCCACACTTGTCTTTTCCAGGATAAAACATACGACTTTACAGTACAAATTCTGTAAGCAATTTTTTAAACTCATTTGTCTCAGTGTTTCATTCTCTTACATTTTTCTTCATATTAAGAAGTAATAGACTCTGACCACTGAGTTTCATACAAGCATGTTTCCACCTACTTGCAAGTAAGAGACTTGGTAGCAATAAAAGAGTACAGTGAATAACGGCAGTTGGAATATCTGGTGCATGAGGATTGAAATGTAGTCAGCTTATGCTGCCATTGGTACCCATCCTCATTGCCCTGAACTTTGGAGTACCTCCCATTGTTTGTCTCCCTTGATTAGATGTTGAAGAAGACATGAAATTATGCCATACGAAACAAACAATAGTGGATAGGCAGGAAGGGATACAGTTTTAAGACATTTGAAAGTGAGGGAAAGATACTTGAAATAAGTGCAATGAAGGACACCTATGCTGGAGTTTCAAAGAGTTGCTAGTATAGTCCAGGCTACTGGCAGATGAAATTATTATATAAGCCTCATTTTCAGCACACTGGATGGTTTGAGGTAAGTAAAAGGCATTTAAAATCAAAGTTAAAACTAAACACACAGAACTGGAGAAACAAAAGAAATCCTATAAGCAAAGGTTATTACTTCAGAAACTATTTCTGTCCACTGTCCTTCTTATTTTCTTGCTAATCTACACTGGAGCCTTAGCGGTGAAATATTCAGAAGTGCCCAGCCCCACTGAAATCCAATTTCTTTTTCTATTTTTAAAATTAAAGGTCTTGAGTCAAACCATGATATATTATGCAATGAATCTGCAACAGGAAGAGCTGTATAACATTGCCAGCTAGTGGTCACTTGACTTCAGAGCACAATAACTCAATTCTAGCACAGTTTTAATATTTTTGAAATGTAATAAAACCTTTTATAGTTGTAGTTTAAGAAGATGACAAATAAATCACAAACATATTTCAGCAGCTTAGCTATCAGAACCTAAAAATCTGCATGAAGATAACATTTGGTTCATGAATATGTTAGTCCTGCATTTATGTTTAGTTTTCCAGTTCAGGAGCACATGGGTATTTTAAGATCATAACAGCACTGATTCCCACAGTGCAGGAAACTATATTATAGCTTAATTAATGTTGTTGAATTTTACTGTCTGTGCCATCTCTGAGCTATATATTCTGACACGTGGATAATAATATGATTTTTTTATTATGATTGTTGCTGATAAATGCTATTTACCAATTAAAAGTGAACTCTCACAAAGGCACAGACATCAGCAAAACAAACATGAAATGGAGACTAAAGCGGCAAGGAAAATGCAGGAGCGTGCATTTATAGTAAGGCATGCATTTATAATAATTACACTTACAATATTAATGATGCATCTTTCTGAATTCTCTCTGTAATCTAAGGTCTAGCTTCAAACAGGCTGTTCTGTGAAGTAGGGTATAAAGGAACATGAGCACCAAGTAATGCAAAATACATGGTAAGAGAGAGTAAAGGAATGGAAAGAATGGATCCTAAGGTAAATGTCATGTCCTGCAAAAACAGGTACGCTTAACTCTGTTTCTATAGATAGATTCACTGGCTATGCTACCTTTGTAAAATTTAAGTCAGTCAGCATTTGCATGTCAGGATGTAAAGGTCACAGAGCAGAATATACATTTTGAAAGCAGATATTTCCTACAGATTTAGGATAAGAAAGGCGGAATTTGTAGGAAATTATATAAGAAATTACACCTAATACAAAATTTTAAAGGCAAACCTATGATGCTGTAAATAGTTATCACCAAACAGTTCTCATTAAGGCATTGTTGGGATTAATACTGTCTTAGTATGCTAACGGGTATATCTACGCCACCGTTTGCAAGCAGTTTTAGACTTGCTCTGTTCATACTTGGATCAACCGGGATTGGGAGCTACCATCATCTTGCAACAAACCTGTGTTAATTCAACTCACCTTGCTGCCAGATTTATTGTGTGGGCTTCATTTCTGAGCTAGCTGTGGTTATGGGGCCCAGCCGGCTCAGAGTGGGAACGTACCACGCTCATATTGGCATGGAGCATCAGCAGGATCACTCTGGTTTTGCCTGTAAAGGACCGGGCAAACATATCCTAAAAAACAATCTGTTTAAGGTCCTTCCAGCCTCAGGACGTCATTCTGCAAAGATTTACATACCCATTTAATTTTATTCTGACTTCGGCAAGACTACTCAGCATGGATAAATACAAGTGTAGCGGGCATCTTTGCAAATTATTCTGATAGCCAAGTACGAGGTGCCAACTGAGATACTGAGTCTGAGGGCCAAGTCCACAGTTGTCTGGAAAATTGTGCTGCCATTAAAATTCATATGAGGAGTATCCCTAGAGGAACAGATTTGTCAATAAAGGCACAGAGCTACTACTGAGGACAGAATATCTGTCCTAAACTCAGAATCGTTTAAAATTATCCACTACCTGTGATGGAAGACCTAATTTAGGAGGTGTCTTTAAAAAGGGGAGAGAAGGCAGATTTCACCTTTTACCCTGCGAGAGACATTAAAGCAGGCAAAGGAAAATTTCTTCCCTTCAGGCTGCATCTGCACTAGCGACTTAGTTCAGAGCAGTTTTGAAGCACTTCCCCTAATCGTCTCTACTTAACAGCCTCTTTTCTCAGAATGGTTTTCCTCTGCACTGAACAGGTTCCTTGAGCCTTGTACCAGGTCTCTCTTTCACAAGAACATCCAGCCAGCCCTTAAACCTTTTGCCTTTACCTATCTCCAAACCACTGTGTGTGATGGAGACTTCTGGCCCAGGGGCCCAAGCTAGATGTAATTCAGAGTAAATCCCCTGAACCACCGCTGTAAACAGAAACAGACGTCCAGGACCAACCTCCAACTACTGATCCCCTTCTTTTGTGCCAAATGAACTCCTAATGTAGATATAACAAAAGGTATTGAGTAAACAACACAAAGCCAGGCTCCTGTTACATTGTTAGTCACCACTAATAGAACATAGATCTTGGAACACACCTATCAAGCAGTGAAGTTAATAACTTTAGATGGGCCATTGCCATCCCCACAAGTGCCCAGGGATGACTTAGATTTTGCTAACCATCACAGTGTACCATGAAGCTCTTCTCGTTCAAGTTCTCAGATGCTCCTTAAATATTTTTAAAAGTATCCAGCTGCTGGGAAATGCCTATTTTTAAGTCATGTTTTTAGGCATTTGCATCAGTGTCCCGCCTACGTTCTCCTCCAGCCCAAGGATCCTCTGTAGCTCCAGCTTCTCTCTTGGGTCAGACATGGTGGCGTGAGTCTTGCTGCGATCTAGCTGTATGCCTCATGTTTTCTTCCCCCATTTTCAGTTACAGGAAGTTTATGTTTTTGTTTGCTTGCCACAGGTGTTGGCAACACTTTTCTAACTAACTTGGTAGTTACTAACTTGTGGAGCTACAAGCAGCTTGCGGAGGAGTGCTTTCAGGCTGACAGTCACACTGTTCCAGCACTGTCCATGACTCTACAAAGATTAGCACATTTGTCACCTCTTGTATCACACTGTGCTGTGCCAGCACTGGCCAATTTTTACAATGTTTTATATAATCCCCTCCACAGCCTTCACTCTCTACAGTTTAAAAACTTCTGAGTGCCAAAGTCTCATTGATTTCAAGATCCAGTTTTCACTCTCTATCCCACGCAAACCCAATACCTGATCAGGGACACATTTTCCTCCATCCAACAAGTGCTACCAATACACTTACATGTGCTTTCTTTCTTTTTTTGTACTTGGAGCTTTTCTTGATGTAGGCTTCACTTCTGCAGAGAGAGCAGCATTCCTAAATTTTATGTAATGCAGTTGCACAGTTAGCTCATCTGCCTGAGATAATGGACACTAAAACCAAACCGTTTCAGAACTAGCATTGCCACCAAAGAAATTATCCTCTGACAGCCTTCCTGCTTGGTGGCACCACTCGCTTTTGCGGACACAGACCAAAGCACTCTCCAGCCACCACCCACTCTACTAAAATGCTGTCAGTTGCAGCAGGGCTTTTAAGTCACTCCTCTATTTGTGGGAAGTTAGTGTAGCAAAATTCAATGCAAGATGTTACAGAAGAGGAAGGTGATTTCATTTAACAAAATTATCTCGGATACACTGTGCATGCAATTGCATACTAACAAGCACCAAGGCCTGCGACTAAGCAGTCTGGTCAGGATTGCTTGGGCACAACACGGAGGACAAGCAATGCTGTCTACTCAGCTCTCACAAATCTTGATTTCTCTTTGGTTGACTATTATACACTGACGGGGGGATGTGCTTTCTATAATCCTTCAGTGTGGACACTGCTTGGCATCTTTCACCTCTGTAACTTGTCTCACCCCTTGTAAACCTCGAGAAAAATGCCCAAGACTTGTGGGTTTTTTTGTTTTTCTGTATGGGTATTTTATGGCTCCATACCTCTCACCCTGACAGTGTTAATATCTCAGGTTTTTTTTTTTCCTTGCTATCAAGTCATATGAATGAAACTACATACAGCATTCTGTAGCAATTAACACATACCATACCCTTGTTTGGCTGTTTCTAAGGCTTTAACACACTCTTCTGTTCACACTTCAGTCATACCAGTCTTAATATTTTTGGTACAAATCTCTATATATTCTTTTAAATTAATTGTCTTAGTTTGTTTCCATTTGGTTTTCAGTAATTTAGCCACCTAACCCACAGAGGCGTGGCTTCTCCTGTGTCTGCCTACCTTCAAACACAAGTTCATCTAACACAACAGCTGACTCTCTCCAAATGTATCCTGCTATTTGCCATATTTAATTATAAAACAGGAACGTGTTCTACTTTCCATCATCTGCTTTGGCAAATACATTTCTACCGCACAGAGGGTGATTATTTTTGAATTTTTTTTTTTCAGCTTAGTGAAATACAGACTAATCTGTACACAAACAGACAGAAGACAACTATTCAAGCTTACTAAAACTTTTGTGAGATATGAACAATAGAGACTATACTGCATTACGCATGAGCAGGTGAGGATTTTTAGTCCATGCACAGAATTGCATTAATGAAACTGATCTCAGGTTTCACAACTGGCACTGGCAAAGAGATCAACACAAGGACTCTTAACTCCCCCAGTCTGTCCTTTACTGGGAGTTGTCTTACGTAGCATCAGAAACAAAGTTTGCATCCAGTTGGTAAAGCTCTTTGTGATCCTCTGGGTTGAAGGGTGATGCCAGATACAATTTTTTTAGATAGTTCAATAGCTTTTTGCCATAACGCAGTCATTGTATTTTCTAAAACAGCTGACAAGAAGGTCTCAGACTAACATCCAAGAAGTGTGTGTGATGTTTTACCCAAGCATTTGAAGCTCAGTACCTTAAGGCACTTTCTAACTCAAAAACCACACTGGGTTTTGTGGATGGATGTACTACTTCCTCAGCTCCTATGACTAATCCTACTTAGGAATAAAGTGGTACAATCTTTTTACAAAGACACCTACACCTTAAAGTACTCCCGAGACCACGATATGAAGGCTAACAATGTGACCACAAGTGTCAAGATTTCCTGATATTTTTACTACTAAAACTAGGCTTTCTAGACAGCTGCAGTTAGCAGTGTCAGGCACTTCCAGTCCCTGCTGCCGATGGGATTAATCATCTGAACCTTGGCTAGTAAAGAAATGTTGCAGTCAAGGCTTAAGTGACCAGCACATACAATGCTCTAAATAGCACTGCTACGTGACCCTTTCCTTAGACTTTTAGATCCTTTTTTATGCAGGACACAAAAGACACAAGAAAGCATTAAACTAGCATTCCTCTGACAACAAACATCTGAACACTCCAATTCAAGCGTGGTTATTTGCTGCTAAACACCGTCACGTACCAACTACCAGAAATCTTCTCAAAAGTCGCGTGGTCAGAAAAGAATTGTCATCTCAGGGGGGAAAAAAAAATATTGGAGCACGAACGAATAAACAAAAGACATTTTTACAGCACTGAAGTTAAGGAAGTGTATCCTACTGGAATCAGCTGCAAAATGGACACCTGAGACTGCAGCACCTGGATTCTCCCAGCTTTAAAGAACAAGGTACCTGAAGCTGTAAGTTTTCCTCTGAGGGGATGAACGAATACTGGAAAAGCCTGTGGCACCCAGGGTATCACAGGAGAACGGCTCTGTGAGATGGGGTGGAATTATTTTCTTTGAAGGCCAAGTTTTTCAGGTTTCAGAGATCAAGTTTGGTGTGCAGGTTTTCCTACTAGCTTTTGATTCATAGGACTAATTTTAAAAAATCTAGATATATTTCAGATATAACCTTGGCCAAAGTAATTGATCAATGGGATGTCAAAAATATTTCATTTCAAAGCTCGGTCTTACTACAAGTAAAGCACTTTTTAACTAAATGATTTTAACAAAACCTTCTTGCAACCAGTACTAATCTTTAGGGTATCAACATCCATATAAAGCTTGCTCACTTCATGAGATTTTTATTGGGTTTGAAAACTCAGCTGCTTAAGGAAGTCAAGCTGCTTTCTTTCCTTCTCCCTCTTCAGTAACCCCATGCTATCTCAAATGCACTTTTATTACACTTACCCTACACCTTAGGTAGGTCAGCATTTCTGGTAATTTTGTTAGAAATATGACAGCACAAGTTGAAAATCTCAGGTTGACTTTGAAGCCTTTGCAATTAAGGAAAAATAAACATCTTATTTAAAAATAAAATTTTAAAAATTTACCTCAAAAGGCACACATGGAATCTTTCCTGTTCCATTTTTACAGTCCCTTTTCCAAATATAACTACATTCAACGCCGAATAAAAGCAAATAAATTCAAAGATATTTGCCCTGGGCTCCTTCCACAAACTTAGAGATAAGCTTTTACCTTTGTGTATTTCCTAATAAAATAAAAGACCAAGACCTCAACCAGCTGCTTGAGGCACCTGTGCAGAACTTTTTAATATTATTGCTACATGGTAGCTTGACGTTTTTCCCCCCCTAGAGATGGGAGAAATAGGGCAAATGGGTTGTTTTTACTACCTTCAGTTATTGCCTAGAGTCATGAGTTGTTTTTCCTTTTGACAGATGCTGTAATGTCAAGGTGGCACCAGCCCATTCTTGGTGAGGCTCTACCCTAGGAAAGTGTTTTGCTCATAATATGCTGCCTGACAGTATGACCTTTATCACATTTTTCTTTTCTTTCACCTTCAGGAAGGGCAGCTGTGGTGCTGCTGATGTGTTTCATATACAGATAAATTATTTCAGAATTATTCTGAAACACTAAAAATTGAACTCTTCTCTTGATCTTGCCACATCTTTTGTTTTCGTGTGATTTGTATTAAAAATTTAAAAACCTGAATTTATTTTGGATTACCTGGTTCCATAATCATTATGAGTTTTCAGTGCTCCGTATTTTCCAAGGTATTTGCTCCAACATGCCTTCATGTTTCAAAAATGAAAGCTAACTCATTGTCAGGGTTAGAAGCAAGCAGAAAGCTTGCTTCTTGAGGAAAAATGGAAACCCATTGTCCAAGCACATTAAATCCTTAACCACTCAGTTAAGATAGCAAATCAGCAGCTCTGCAAACAGCTTTTTCCTCTAAGGACTGCACAGAGGCCCGCAACCTCTCTCAGAAGTCAAAATGTGTGCCTGACAAGGATCTGCAGAATGCAATTGGCTTTAGGTGGCATAGTCTAGTGAATATTTATATTTCTCAATCTTCGTTTTCAGTTTTATTTCTCTGTCAGTGTTAACAAAAATATAAAATGTACTCCTTTTGTACACTTCTTTAAATATTATGTTTGAAGTATTCTACTAGCACTTAAATGCATGTTTAAAACTTTCTGGGATCACTAGCTGCATTGACTTAAAACTCCCAATGCATTTAAGCATGAGCACAAAGTGTATGGGTTGGAGGGCTAGCTGGGCAAGCCTACAGAAGTTGCAGCTATCTATAAGCCAGTTACAGATGCAGCCAATGGTTACAAAATACACTTCAGTTATCATGCAGGCATAAAGAAGTAAGACAGCAAGAAAAAACTGCCTTGGAGCTTTAAGCCACATGGAAGGATGCTTAGACCTGTATGTTTCACTTTTTCTTCAGCGCTTAACACTTCAGTCTGTTACTAGAACAATTTTGTCATGTTTTTTTCCTTCACTATTTTTCACAGGGATGTCTGAATCACTGCTCTGAGAAAAGGCATCAAGTTGTCAAAAGTGGTATCTGCATACCATACAGCAGACACCTCCATATATGATTAAGTATCTCTAACAAAAGAGAACCCATCACTTTCAGAAAAGACTGCAGTATTTTGCTGCAAAGTGTAAAAATATGCTTAAAAATACTCTTTAACAAAACTGGGAGGAGGAGAAGGGAAAGAAAAATAATTGCCTGTAAGACAAAATCTGCCTGTAAGAGATTTTCTGGACAAAACAATACAACCACAGCAAGTTTTCAAGAACATCAACACCTTCCACGTGTAGAAAAGTCATTTGACATGGCTGATGTTGCTTGCCTGTTCACTGTCAGTTTTTGTTGCATCATCACTAAATAAGGTCCTTCTGAGCAGATTTTTGCCTTCATTCAGATGGAGCAGAGCTAGCAGCACAGTTTCCTTTACAACCTGTTTCTTACACAATTATATTGATAAATAAGCATTAAGGGAGAGTTCAGATACAAGTAACTTTCTGAAATCCATAAGCCTAAATTCTCATTTGGGTATGCAATCAGAAGTGGCCATTGTTTCCTGCCAACAAAACCAAGGGTTATAAAAAATATTCTGACTTCAAAATTGTTAGCACCTAATTCAGTCGATTGCATTTACGTTACCCAGCTCTATACTTCTCAGGGATTCAGCAACTGATACAACAATTACTTTCAAATTAAGGAAGGATTTTAACAGTCTTGCTTTAAGGTGCTGATGCTGAACATGCAATACATAAGATAAAGGCATCTTTATACCAACACAAAACAGACAGGCTGCAAGGGCCACGGATTAGCAATGCTAGGCCTGGGAATGTATCTTGAACCTTGCCCACCATCTTCCGTCCTCTTATTGCAGTGTTCTTTTAGAGAATGGAGCAAGACTGTTCTTCTTTTGAGCCAATGAGAGAAGACAAATAGCACCTTCCTTTCTGCAACACTCATTCAAGATAAATTGTCTAGAAAATAAAAAACAGGTTTAATATAGTTCTTTAAAGACACGGGATTCAAGCCTTTATTGCTACTCTTAGATCAATCTCCTCACCACCAAGTTCCCAAAACACAACGCATGAGAGAGCATACAAATAAACACCAGGACCAGAAATCATGTTCATTTTCCTCAATCATATAAAAAATAGGCTATTCTGCTTGTCTTCTCATCCTGGTTCCCAAACATTTTCAGATTGACTAGGAAGTGTCTGAGCTTAGCCAATTAAGCTTGGAAAATCCTGTAAGTGAAGGCTTTTGGACCACATCAACAGGAAAGTCTGAGCAGGAGACTTTTTGAAGGACTTTTTCAAACAAATTCTCTTCTTATTAAAAGACATTCTGATGCCAGTATATGTAACAGATTGGTTAGCATACTTGTTTAAACAATCTAAATCATAGATCAAGGTTTTATTATAATCTCCCAGTGTGTTATAATCAAAGTACAGTAGCATCATATTTTTGTGATAAATGCATGTATGCAGCAGCACAAAATCTCTGCACAGAGGAAGACGAAAAGGAAACAAGTATCCTAAGCATTGTTTTCCAGATCTTTAATCTCTCTTCCCTCCTCCCCTCCACTACTTTTGTGGGGGCAAGACTATGTTTGATTTCTCCTGAAAAAAAAGACGATAAAAGACACATTGCACCAGAACAACTAGAACTTTGTTCCTCTGCATCAGGGAAGCACAGCTCAGCACAAACGAAGACCAGCAGCTGCCCTAAAGAAGCACACCCATTACCTCCCTGAGGAAGTGAGGCGCTGTCTTATTGTTATTGCATGTTCTTATACTACAATAAAACATGCTCTGGAGTAGTGGTCTCCCAACCGGGGGGTGAACAACCCAGGGGTGTGCAAGGCAAACCACTGGGGTGCAGGAAGAAAATATTAGAACTTCTGTTTATTTTTTACCTAAAAAAGTAAGAAATAAATCAAGCTTTACTAATATTTAATATATCTTGACACTGGCACCCTCATTTCATCTGTATGTCAGATGGTCAGGCATCACATAGACAGTACACGAGGTACCCTCGGGGAAGAGGGGGTGCTTCACAACACGGGGCGGGGTTGACAGTGGCACCCTCACTCATTCGTTTGCTTTCAGTGTATTGTGACATATTGCAGTTTACATGTGCCCAGTTAAGTAGATCTATGGATTATATTATCTAATTGTAACTAAACTAACCCTCACAAAATGACCAAGCGGCTTAAAAAGATTCCTGAAAAAAACCCTGCAGATTGAAGGTAATACTAATAACACGAGCACAAACAAACAAGAAAGTTGCAGAGCTGACACTTCTGCTCCTAGTAGGAGCCCTTTATCAACCACATTGCATGGCAGTGTCAATGACAACCTAATCAGATTTGACAAAAAGTTGGCCAAAATAATTCAAAAGTATCAAGATAACTATTTGAAATATGAATTTACATCCAATTTCGCTAACAATGAACCTCAGTTTAAGCGTACATTGTACCTTTAGGTGTTAGCCAATAGTATGAAGCCATTAGGATTAGCAGGGCATTTAAAAATTAACCATCCAGAACATGATGACAAACCTTTGTGAGTTTTTTCAGCGATGTTTAGTCCTGTGATATTCAAGCCAGTACTTTACAAAATTTCATATAAAACATTGCTGAAGGTTTGAAGAAACAAGTATTAGAACAAGTTATGGGGTGTGGGAGGTTTTTTATACAGTTGGATGAAAGTACAGGTGTTCCTAACCTGTCTCAGTTTATGGTATTTGCTAGATTTTTTAAATTAATAAATACATGAACAACTGTTTTGTAAGTCACTAAAGGAAAGATGTACTGGAGAAGATATACTCTCAACTGTAAATGGTTTAATAAAAATGATGTTTTATGGAAAAACTGTACAAGTGTAACCACTGATTGAATGGCTGCTTTGACTGGAATAAAAAAAGGATCCTGGGATAAGTTTACAGCGATGGTGAAATTCATTCACTGGATCACTCATGGGCAAGCTAGTGCAGCAAATAAGTTGGAGCCAGAAGCCCACGAAGTGCTACAAGATGACATCAATGTGGTTAATTTTATAAAAACAAGAGCTTTCAATACTAGAATCTTTAGAGTTCTTTGGAAAGAGATGGGCACTGACCATGAAAGGCTTTGGTACAAAAAAGAGGTTCACTGGTTATCTCGTGACAAAGTACTTAAAAGAGTTGTCAAACTTAAAGATGAGTACACATTTTTCTTTCACAGAAAGACAAGAAAGTGTTTCAAATCTGCTGATCTTTTCTGTGATGAAAAGGGCCTGTCAGTATTATGCTACCCAGGCCGATATTTTAGAAAAATAAAAACATTTAATCTGTCTCTTCAAGGTAAAGGTGACATTTTAACAATGAATGAGAAAATAACTGCTTTTTGAAAGAAACTCGTTGTATGGAAAGACCACTTTGAAAGCAGTCTTTTGGAAATGTTTCCATCATCATGTGATTTTGTTGCAAAAAGCTGTGCGAAGGTGTCACCTATAAAAATTCTCATACCTGTACACTTAACTGGAAACAATTTTCTAGCCTGTTTAAATCTTCTCAATGAAAAGCATTAGTGGGTTTTCAATCCATTTGTTAAAAAACACAAAAACTCAAGACCTTCCAGTTAGCATGCAGGAACAACTGATTGACATCAGGGAACATGGAAACTTACTAGCTGAATTTTAACACACACCTTTGCATAATTGGTGGATGGGATTGAAAAAATGAGCATCACGATTTAGTAAGCACAGCCAGCAATGCATGTCTTCCTTTTGGATCTACGTAACTTTGTGAGATATCTTTTTCAGCAATGACAGCCATTAAAACCAAGTATCAAAATAAACTGAACTTAGAACCAGACCTTTGAATCTCTGTACCACAGTGTTAAACAAAGATTTTCAAAAATAATGAAGCATATTCCACAGCATCACTTACTGAAAATTATTAATTTTCTAGTGAGAGCAAAAAGGTATTTTGTACCACTAATAAAAGTATTTTTAAATTGTTTACTTAATCTATATCTCACTTTTTTCATTTTTTATAATGTACTTTATTAGTACAGCAGCACATGTATGTAATTTATAAAAATATGCAATATGGGTACATGCTCAAAATATTTTTTTGCATCCAGCTCTGGGTTCCCCAGCACAAGGCAGACATGGACCTGTTGCAGCGGGTCCAGAGGAGGGCCATGAAAATGGTCAGAGGGCTAGAACAAGTCTCCTGTGAAGAAAGGCCAAGAGAGTTGGGGTTGTTCAGCCTGGAGAAGACCCCTTCAATATATAAACGGGGCTTATAAGAAAGACAAAGAAAGACATTTTACCAGGGCCTGTAGCAACAGAAGAAGGGACAACAGTTTTAAACTGAAAAGGGTAAGTTTAGATTGGACATAAGGAAGAAATTTATTACGATGAGGGTGGTGAGACACTGGAACAGGTTGCCCAGAGAAGTTGTGGATGCCCCATCGCTGGAAGTGTTCAAGGTCAGGCTGGACAGGACTTTGAGCAAACTGATCTAGTGAAAGATGTCCCTGTCCCATGATCTTTAAAGGTCCCTTCCAATCCCAACCATTCTGTGATTCTGAGATTCTACTTTAAAAATTCAAATTTGATCCATTGCTGGAATACTATTAGCAGTAATAAATTTGACACCTGCTACTTTTAACACTAATATATGGTATGATCTCTTAAGTTCCACACCAAGTTTAAGACATTCTACACTGGGATCATGCAAAACCTACTTGACTGCAGTCTGGCCTGCAGGAAAAATAAAATATCCAGCATAAAAGCCCACGCTTGAATTCCAAGTAATTCGAAGTAAAATAAACACCTAAGCCTCATCAGAAAAAGCATCTTAATTCTGTAGTACTGTTCAGATCAGCAATGCCTTTTTTTTTTTTTTTTTCCTAAACTGACTCCCTTCTACTCTTTCCACTTCTCCACCCCAGTGGACATCATGTCAGACACCAAATAGACTTCTGAGCAAAGCATGCTTTTCACCATGCTTGATGACACAGACACAACAATACACCAGGAATTCAGGTACTGTAATCCAGCACTAGCATTAAACCACTTCTGTTCTGAAGCAGAGAAGGCACAATAGTGAACTTGGAAGAACACACACTTACACACGAAACCTAGAAAGCTTAAGATGCAGATTTATTATGCATTAGGAAGCTTATTAACTTAAAAACCACACCGCATAGTACAAAAGGTTTGATATCTCTGCTCAATGTGGAACAAGTTTCAAAATATATATTTTTAAAATTTGTTCAGTCAATACACAATCCTTTTAAAAAACTGTATATCTGTCGGTACCCTCATTACATTTATAAATACATGATTTACACAGCACCCCATCTGGAAAAATTAAAACTCCTTACAAATATCTACATATATTGCATACATATAAAACATTCATAGGAGTACTTCATTAAAGTTGGGTTTAATGGTCCATTTACACTGCAGCAAAATACATATAAATCTCTGTATTTTTCATAAAATGTCTCTAAAAATTAGCACATTTGTAGCCATAACTCCTTTAAAGCATCTTTTGGAAAGGAAATTTGATATGAATATATCCATGAGATCCAGCAGATAAGATAGTGATATGAAGGCTAAATATGATTAATAACTGAACAGTAAGTGGCAGTTAAGGCAGGGGTGAAAGGAATTAATAGGAAAGATTATTTCATATCGCAGATAAAGTGACAAAATGCAATAAATATACATATTTCTTGATGTAAACTACTCTGGCACCCACTGTTTTTCCTGCCTCAGAAGTCAGGAGCGTCCATATTTCTGACACTGCTCATTTTGTACTTAAAATTCTATCTTTTTATTAGCAAAACATTAACGTGACCAGTGCTCTCATGTGCCAACTGGATTTGCTTTAACTGCTCAGAACTGACTCTTCTGAAATGTGGGTTTAAGACTTCAATATGACCTTCATTTATAGGTAATGACTGTCATGTGTGATCATACACCCTCAGAAGTCAACTCAGTGTCATCATTGCTTTCTGGTAACTACTGGACTTCTTGTTACTAAGTAATATTTGAGAATGTGTCTTCAGGAAATTTAATTACTTTTATTGATAATCACTATTTCAGATACCAGAACTATATAGATCAATCCCCTCTCACATTGTGCGGACTACACATGGCATACATGCAGACAAAAGGCATAAGAAATGCAAAACAACCTTTAACAGTGGTGGCAGAAACTGTTCTGCCTCAAACCTGATTATTTTGCATACAACTTTGGGAATTGAACATTCAAACTTTAAAAAAAAATCCATTATGTCTGTATATTCAGGTTTCTACCAAATACCAGGATTTGACATAGCATTTGCAGTCCAATATTGGGTAGAATCACACCTAAACAAGCCCTCCTGCAAGTACGGTATCAACCTCAAATATCATACAGCATGTGACCTTCCCTTGTACACAGCTGCCTTCCTTTCAGAGGCCAGATACTCTGTACATCCCACCAAGCTTCCAGAGCTACAATTCAGTGCATGAATTTGTTCCATAGTCTCCTCAGAAGTTAGCCTTCATACGCTACTATCTTGCAGCAATGGTTCAATGTCCTCTTCACTACTTCGGTCTAGGTTGTTACTCAGAGTACTGCCGACGCTGTTGCTGTGTTTTCTGGTACTGCTGGCTTTGCTGTGCTCAGGAATAAACAAGGCAACTAGAAAAGCCAGAAGAACAATGCATGCTCCAACCAGGAAGGGTGGACCAGGAATGATTGCTCTCTGCAGGGAAACAAGCATAACAAAGAATTCATGACGTTTTAGACATTGACTTTTGCATTAAGAACTATACCATTAAGGCAGTAGATAATGGGAGATGTATTTACAGTGACTATAAAGTTTATGCAAACAAGTTCATCTGGGCACTGCAACATGAATTTTCTGCATCTACAATCCCTAAGAATTCCTCACCTGATGTGCACACTGATCTAAAAAACAGAAACTACTAATTGACACAGGATTGCCTAGCAGATGAAATAGACGTTGACTGATGCTTCTTTGTAATTTTTTTTTCTTTAGGCAACACGCCTGTTGAATCAGCAAGACTCTGCTGAAGATTAATAGGATAAGGTTTCAACATCCAGAAGTACAAATGCCCAATAAATCTTTAACTTAACTTCACTTTTTCCACTTGCTTCCACGGCTGACATACTTTAGAATCAAGTTAGCCAAATAAACAAACGTCCCCAACAACTAATACATGAGTGAGGAAAGCAACAGCAGGCTATGCAGTACATACTGTTCTCACTGCAGAGACAGGTTGCTGGCATGTATAACAACTGGGTATTTGGAGTTATTCTCTCTTGCTTCTAAGTAGTTTATTTTAAAATTTAAAATACAACTTATCCACATTTCATAACCGCAATTAAAAACAAGCACCAGAAAGGCTGTAAGACTAATTTTAAACCAGGTAAGTTTGATGACAAAACTCTACAAAAGAAAGTGTCAGCAATCCATCAACTTTTTTTTTTAATTCTTAAACAACTTTGCTGTATTTTTGTCAACTAAAATAAAAATCAGAAGATGAAACTTGTCAATCCAGTGTACTTTTTTCCTACCAAATGAAATGCAGAAATTTATTCTAATATGAAGTGGGAAAGTAGCTGAAATTAAGCATACAGTAACAGGGTATTTCCCTCCCTTCAACTCTTGTTACAAGCAGAGGCCTAATTCTTCAGCTGATGGTCTCTAAATGTAAGGTATATAATCATATTAACAGAATCTATATTAAGAATATTACTTAAATCTTCAAGAGGTGCTAAGCCCACAAGTACTTAAAGAATGTAATAAACTTCCATAAATACCTCATTTGTAGTAAAACAGCTGATTTATCTGAGCAGCTTTCGAATATTCCACTATTGCAGTTTCACTGAAGAGAGTAAGAAGTTCTGAAAAGCAGTCCTTACTCATTGCATTGCCAAGTGTTATTGTTACTCTCCAAACACAGCCTGTGACTGCACTGTTTGCTGTAAGGGCTCCCTGTGGATAATCATAGTGATGCAACCTCACTCTCCTCTTCAGGCTCTCCAGTTTTGAAAACAGTTATTTAAATGGGAATTAAGACAGATATGCTTAACTTTTACTATTTATGCTCTGCAGAGCAGATACACAATCTTTCCTGAATAGGTGCATCAGAACTTTTCTTTGACAAAAAGAGAATCACAAATGTGACCTATGGTAAAATTGCAGCTCTCCCACCTCCACGAGAAAAAAAAAAAGGTGATATTCAGTAAAATCCTATTCTTAAATCCTCTAGAGTAACAGAAATGAATACTTAAAGGTAACTCAAAAAAAGAAAAAAATTAAGTTCGAGCTGTTTAAAAAAACATCAGAAATGACCGCTAGGATGTATTCTCCTCCATTCACTCTACTTGTTAAATGACTGAAATTTGCATCCAGACATTCCTGTCACCACTGTTTAAATATGAAGGTTTACAGAACTATTACATCTAACAATTTGTTTTAGCACTCTGTCCATCAGTGA
Organism: Mycteria americana; assembly: GCF_035582795.1. Lineage (NCBI taxonomy): Eukaryota > Metazoa > Chordata > Aves > Ciconiiformes > Ciconiidae > Mycteria > Mycteria americana. Next base: position 40,935,980 of record NC_134396.1, read on the forward strand.
ACACAGAAGACTTTATATCTGAAAGGTACAATACTCAATTATGACAATCATCAGCTTTCACTAGTTAAGTTAAATTTAAATGTTTTGGTTTTTTTAAATGGGACAAGACAGCTTTGTCTCAAAGTAAAACGTGTCAAAAGTTACACAAACAAATTTATTCTTCACATTAGTAATTTTAACAATACCTATATAAATAACCTAACAACTTAAAAATCTATTTCCTGTAGTTGCAGTTACACCCACTATTACAGTAGTAGAAACAAAGGAGGAAGAACTGTTTTTAATTCACCTCAACAGCACACTGGGTTTGATCAAGGTTCAGAACAGTAACAGTGCATTCTCAATTGAGTTTCTATAGATTCATTGCCTTTGACAAACAGGGGTAGAATACAAGCTTCAGTGTCAAGAAAAAAAAGTTAACAATGTTTGTCACAGACTAAAACACATTATATCAGTTAACTGTAGTTCCACAGACATCCAGTAACTTTTTAAAACAAGCTACTTTATCATTTAAACTTGTTATGAAAACACTTCTTAGTGAACATTTATTAGCATTTAATAAAATCAAGGAAACATTTTTCTAACTATGTATATCTGTAAAGCAACTCCTAGTTGCCAATTTAAAACACTGAACAAAATCAAGAGATGGGTATCTTGCATTTGGGCCTTGCAAATCCAAGGCACTAGTACTAGTGTTGTAGGCTAGGCTTGTACACATTTGCTAATTTCCTTGTCTAATCTTGGTGCATTCCCTAGTTTTCACTTTCACTCATTTTACTTAGACCAATTTTCAAAGCTATATAATATTTAAATTGCAGAGTTCTTTCCCACTGTTATATTAGACTTGAACATAAGAATTAGTAAGAAAAAATTGTATTGTTATTTTCCTGAATGATAGTTTTACATGTTATGTGCCGGGTAACTATTAACAGGGAGAGATGTAATTACAAACATTTAACAAAGCTTATGAGTACTTAATAATTAAACATAAGAGCTGTCCCACTGAAATTGGAATAAAAAGCAATCTTAGTTATGCAAATACTTACTGATTTTGCCATATTGCTAACTAAAAAATGGCTACTTATTTATTAAGTAGGTTTTCAAGAAAACAAGGACATCTGAAACTATGGTTTAAATTACACTTACAGCTTAGAAAAATCATTATTTTATAAAGAAGCTCATACATTAAGCTTCAGCGCAGGAATTTCCTCTGCCACAAGCTTTAGAAAATTTCATAATAGAAGTTTTGACTAATTTCTAACTTACTGGAACAGTCAGTTGCTCCACTGTAATATGTCTGGGCTACTTCAACAAAAAAAACACATGGATATTCTTAAAGTAACAGAACATACTGAAATTATTTGTAACAGAAATGCGTGTACAAGGTCAAAGAGCCAACACGCTCCCTGTCCCCAAGAAAACCTTATGTGATTCAATGCTTTAAAAAACAGAGTTCAAGAGCAGAATTTTAACTAGTGGAAGCATGACAAAGCTCTTGAAAACCTGAAATCATGATTGTAAAGGTTTTCCCATATTTTACCACCATTTCCTTTTTGTACAACAAAAAGAGTGTCTTTGCCCCCTTACTCTAAAACTCTACTCAGTTTGCTTGAGCAAATTATGGAGCACCTTACCATAGGTACAACAGTGAGCACTATGTTCAAGCACTGGTTATAGTTAATACCTGGAAAGATGCACAGACTGGAGGATGAACAAAAACCAGTTGTTTCCACAGTAACAGCCACCACTTATTTACATATTGAGCTACCCTGTTGTCTTTCTTAATCAGCTCTTAAGCTAAGAGATCATCAGCTCTCTGAAAAGTCCATTCTTAGGATTTTGAAAAAGCAATGAAATTGTAGCTGAAGAGGTCAGACCAATCAAGCTAAAAAGAAGAAAGGGTCCATAAGATTCTCCAAACTCTCGTAAGCATATATTTAATATTTTGGAAGTCAAATAGGAAAGAACAAAGCAGACAAAAATGCAGACCTGGAACAAAGATGGAAGGGATACAAGAAAAGACTGAAGGGAGTTCCAAAGAAATGTTGTATAGGATTGACTTCTCCCCTCCCTCCCAAGTTTCATACGGGTAAGGAAAGGTGATGAACAGCATTGTTACTGCCATTGGAAGAAAAAAAAAAAAAAAAAAAAAGTATCTCAACTGTATCCTGAATTGTCCTATACATGAATACTTAACCTATTGCCATGAGGTTCAAAGATAAACTTGTTACAATTTACTGAGTTACCAAAAATGACTCGTCAAAATTTCATGTTTCACTGTAATTCAGGGTTACAGCTGTGTTTTGAGTAGATTTACATCAAAAGAAGTTAACTGGTTCCGTTAGAATACTGAAACCAAAGCTGCTACTACTGTAAATCTAAATATTTACTATCAAATTTAAGTTATGAGCTATCTTAATATTTCAATAAAGCTGACAAGTGAGAACTAAGTAGTTCAAGAATTAGATATCAAGATTTTAAATCAATCAAAAATGACAGATTTTTACCCTTGTGAGTTCTACACTGCAAACTTCACACCAAATTTGAAACTTACCTCATCACTGGGATCTTGCATTGCTTTTTTTCCAGAAGTCTGATCAGGTGGCAATTCATTGAGCTCCACATGAAAGAGAAAGAAAATAAAGCCATAGAGTGCTGGTCCCAGGCCATTGCACAGACCTCTTATTCCAGTTATTATTCCTTGGACAACACCTAATGAAGGGAGGAAAAAAAAAAAAGAAAAAAAGTAGGATTTTATTTTTTTAATCAAGGATAAAACACTCAGAGCCAACAGCTTGGAGTGTAATGGCTGTTCCAAAATAGCACATCTCATAATTATTTCTACATACTAAAATCTTAAGAAATACATTGGAGACAACTTTGCTGGGTTAAAATAATCCTCTGCATGACCATAGTTCTGTCACTGTACTTGCATGATACTGGAAGCAATATGAGTTTTGAATATGAGTGACTAAATTTATGTGCAAGTCTAATTTTCTGTATTACAGTTCTTCCACCCTCACCCAAAGCTTACAATGAAGAAAGCAGAGGTTAAGTGTGGTGCCTGCTCAATTTATTTTCAAGTGAAATTTAGAGTAATATATCTATGTGTTAAGGGTTGTTATTGGCAAAATATGCACAAACTGTAACAGATTTCTTCCCTTCACCAGACTACAACCAGGATTCATTTAAGTACCAAGTAACTTATTTGGGGCAGTAAGTTCAGCAGTACTACAGTAAATTCACAATACTAGATTGGTTGCAGTTTCACATTAGATTATTTTAAAAGCTTGATTAATCAAAGTTTTATGGGTGTATTTCTGTTTCAACTTCATTAAGTGATTGTGACAACAGTGTAAAAAGTTTTTTACGATCTTACAGATTAAGATTCTACAGAACACTATTTTTACAATATTAGTAGTCTGTGTATCCCCTTCCTTCTTAAGGCAGTAACTTGTAAAATGGAAGGAAAGAAAACATGCCGAAATGAAAGTTGTCCACCTTTTTTCTTCAGAGGCTGACATGTAAGCTTAAAATCTTCGTGCCACTAGGTGGCAAAACTTCACTCTAGAACTATTGTATGCCTGAGCTATTAACAGTAGTTTCCTCTCTGTAAAATGAAAGATCAATGACTTCTATCAACTTAACTAAACTATTCATTTCATGCCATAAGTAGAAAACAAGTCTTTTAAATGTCTCTATTAGAAACAAAAGTGGTGGAGAGGGGAATGATAAAAAAGCCACATAAAATACTGTCTTTTGCACCTTTCAAACTCAATAGAAATCTGCCTCCTAGAACTCCAGCTCCTTTGTACCTCCCATATTAATGGCACTTATCTAACTTCAAGTTGTACAATGTTAAAGATAGACTGATACTTATGATTTATATGTACAGGTTTTTTTTAAAGAGAACACTAAATTCAGTTATTATATGCCAGTGTTATACTTCGTGATGACTCCTTTCCTCACTTCATTTTAAATGAAGAGTTATTTCTGATTGTTCTTCCCCTTCACATCAAAATCAATTAATTTTTCTGTCTTCTCATATCAACTATTTACTTAAACTTCTCTTCTATTCCTTGAAAATCTGAAGTGTTATAGCAAATAGGGCCAACTTTTCCACACAGAATAGAGCTTCTTGTATAGGCTTCCTTTAATCTGGTAAGATGTGTTTTTAGTTTCCATTAGCAAGATGGTATTGTTACATTAATCCTCACTATCTGCTTAGAGAATATTACTTTTAATAAAAAAAGATGAAGGAAAAAACATGAAAGTTACCACATCTGTTTTTGTTGCTTTGGTAGTACTCTTACAGGAAGCTAGACGAGAAGTTACTGGTCAGACAGAAACTATGTATTTTGCAATGCAAATTTGATAAATTTGTGTACCTCCTTCCTCTCTATATAGATTGGCAGACTTCCTGCTACCAGACAGCTACTACCAAAGAAACTCATTACTCATCAACATATTTGAAAAGTACACCTAGATAAGTATTCTGCTTTCTAGACAGAAGTCATCCAAGAAAGCAGTCTGATGCTGAAACAGAAATTCAATCGGGACTCACCTTGTTGATCTGGCTCTGCATTTCGTGAAACCAAAGCACTGATTGCTGGGAATGTAATGCTTGACATTGCTGCTACAGCTCCTGCTGCCCACATCATCCTGTGTTAAATACATGATTTGAATTAAAAATGAGATTGCCAATATTATTACTGCCCACCCCCCCCAAAAAGGGCCACAAGGATACCCTCATTTAAGGCTTAATGCCCTTTCAAAAGTACTCTTACTAAAATACCTGAAGACTGGAAACTATCTGGTCAGGGCCTTCTTCCTGCTCCCGTCCCACAAATTACCCTGAGCTTGTTGGAACAGAAGTGTATTTGATTCTACACTAGCTATTACAGCAGAGGAAAAGAAGTGAGTGGGAGTGAAGTGATGCACTGGCTTTCCCTCTCCAAAGGCTGTATAAGGGAACAATTTCACAGGGTGTCCCTGTGAGGCAGTTCTCTAACTTGTATAACTCACTAGGAAGTGCTCTGATAAAGAACACGCATTCATCACTGTCAGTAGGATTAACTTTGTAAAGAAAAAGCTGTTCCAACTTACAGTTCTAGTTCACTTTACTTACAGACAGTTTTTCCAACAAAAGAAGGTCTAGATAGTTTCCAAGACCAAATATAGTTATAGTAAGAGAATAACATGTTAGAAAAAAAGAAAAAAGTAGAGGTCCAGTAGCTGACTGATAGAATGGATCTAGTGGAATTACTGGAGAGAACATACTCCTTACTAGCTTGTGAGCTTAAGAAAAAGTTTTAACCATTGTAGACATAAAACTCAGTGGACCAAAATGGTGGAAAGACTCCTTTTTCAAAAGGGTTGTTGGTCTGCAACTTACACTATATACCTGGAAAATTCTATCATTCCTACATGTGCAAAAGCAGACCAAACTTTGGTACTGTAATACAAATGAGAATGCCTAATTCACAGAACATTTAAATACTTGTGACAACAGAACTAAGTGGTAGAATTTCTTGGAAAAACTTTTTCAGTTCCTTAACAGGTATGTACCTATGAAAATGCATGCTTACCAAGACTGAGATCCAAAACCATACCAAGCCAACTGAAGGATCTGAAAGCCAAGGCCAAGGAGAACTGTATTTTTATTCCCTATCGACCTCATCAAGATACTGAGAAACACAGTCTGCAAGAGAAATTGGTTCATCCAAAAGTTATTTTAAAAGCCAGATTGCTAAAGTAATTTCTCCTTCTACGCAAAGTAATTCGAGAGACCTTTTAACTGCTGAGGAAATTCATACTATTCATGCTCTTACTTCCCCTGTATTAAGTCCAAAATGCAGACTAGTCATATCAACATTTGATGTACAGACATTCTTAACTATTAAAGAGTTTCTGTTTCAGGACATCAAGAGGCATACATATTGCCTTCTCTATGGACATTCTATCTCAGTGTCTGTTTCTACTGTAAACAGGCTTTCGTTTCCACCTCTACAATTCTGTTTCATTACAGACTAGAGTGTTCCACAATAAATACTGGTACCAAGTTCAGATAGTACAGGCTGGATATGGGTTGAATTTACCAGTATCTACAAATACTAGAGAAAAAAAGACCGTTAGCTCAGAAAAAAGTAATCTCTTTAGGTCAGGTGAATTACTATCCAAATTTACAATTAAAACCAACATGTAAATCCTGCTGCTTTTCCAAATTCACCACATGCACTGGAATTTGGCTGACGCCAATTCCTACGCATCTTTAATTACATTTTCTGCTGACTCTTTACACCACTCATATGACCTTTTTATTTACACATGGAAACTAATCCTGAAGGAAGATGACTGGTTTTCATCTGTTAGAAGTGTTACTGCTGAGGGGGAAGGAGGTCCCAATTCAGATACAATAGCAATACACTCATGGCAAGAAGCAGACCGTTCCTAGTAAGGGAAAGTCCATATGGAGAATTTCACTCAGTAAACACTGCACATTTTTCTTCAACATGAAAAACTCAGCAATGCATCAGTGAAAAGCCAGAGAAAAGGAACCAGAAGGGTTGCAGAGCAAAGCATACTTCCTCTCTCATGAACATATTACACTAGTTTTCTTGTTTCTCATTCTTAGACAAAGCTAGTTTGAAAGCTAAATAGCAAAAAACAGTAATTCCATCTACATGTGATCAGTTCTTTCTGGAGATATCCAACATGCCAACACAAATCAGTATTTATGAAGCAAAGCTTATTTCAATAAGCTGCAGTCTTCAAAGAGTTCAAAAATCAATGCAGAGTTTCCTCATTTTAACACTGAAAATTATGAAGCAGAAGGGCAGCCATTTTAGAGATTTTTAGCAAAAATACTGGTCTGAATAAAGTATGATTGGCAAATGTGAGTGCACATAAAAGCATCAGAACAAACCACAGAGGAAGGATTAAAATAATTACTTGTATTGATAATGAAGGACACAACTGACACCCGTAAAATTGGTAAACACTGAGGAATGCATTGTTTACATCAAAACAGCAAGACCTCCACTCTGCTAAAGATGGCAACAAGGTTACAGCACATTGTATGTGCCATTCCTCTTCCTGTTATCACAACAGGAAGACAAACTGTATCCATAAAGATACCAAAGATCACATCATAAAAACGGTTTGATTTCTAAAAGGTATAAAGCACCTGTCCAAAAACCAGCTCACTGTTGCCAACAAAAGGTAACATGTTAAGAGGTACGAAAGCAATATACCAAGGCTTCACAATTCCTCAGCCTCCATGCTGAGCCTAAGTGACCCTGGACAGATCACGTCAATACCTGCATTGTTTGTACACAAGTTTGATAGTATGAGCCAACTGAATAGGTGCAAGTAGCATGACTTTTGCTTAAAGTAAGTAACATGTTTCCCTTTCAGAAGGCCTTGCATTAAGTAGCCAATTTCCTACATCGTTTTAATCATTTAAAGCCAGAGTTCCAGTAAACTTACTGATCCAAGCTTAGCAAATTTTAGTTTCATTTTCTGATGCCCAGGTCCAGTATTTCTAAGGAAAGCAGATTTAAAGCAAGACATTTATGCAGACTATGTATGAATAAAACCTTTAGAGAATGCAAGATACAGGGGCATTTTCGATCATAAGAAGTTTATAGGCTAGCTTAATAGTCAGAAGCGTGTGCCTCAGCACTCAGTTTGTACTGTTTAATAAAACACTAAAAAGAATAAAGCTTACCTGAGCTATTATAGACAGAATGCCTACCACAGCTATAAATGCTGCAATGCTAGCAGATCCAAAACCTATAATCTGAAGAGAAGCAGAAAATGCATAAAACAAATGCCAAACACAATCCAGGACAATCACTAGCAAACAGATATCTTCTTCAAAGAAAACATTGATCCCTGCTTATAATCTAAATCCATACAGGAAGTGTCCACTTTCAAGAATAATCCTTAACTCAACTGCTTGCCAAGAAATCCACACAAGGAAAAAAAAAAAACTGACTTAAAAAAAGGAGACAGAGGAGGTCATGTATCCGGAAATTGAATTTCTCTATCCCCTCCCACAGACACAATAGCTTTTCAACAGGCAAGATCCCACCTCTAGACATAGAAACCGCTGCACTAAATGGGAACAAAGGTCTGCTTAACTTTATGAACACATGCTTCAACTATGGCAGGGTTTATACATCAGGAGTCAAGTGTTATTCAGTTTTTGGCTTAGCAAGGTACCCTGCCTTTATTTTTTAAAGCTGTGTTTTTCCACAAAGCAGTTTTCTGAGCAGATTTCAACAAGAAACAGGTCTTAGGGAATACTTATTTAAACATCCTTAGTAAGATGTGAAGACACCAACATTCACCTGTCGCAAGTAGAGGAAAAAGCTAGAATACTGGCCAGCCTCAGGCAGATAGGAGAGAAATACTGTAATGCAGATCGGGAGAACCGTAGAGTCTTTTCTAACCTTCTTCAGAGACTGTAAAACAAATAAACAAAATAAGTATTGGAACATTTATACAAAGTCTAATGAAAGCATAAAGAAAACAGAAGGTGGATTCACTTTTTAAAAATCAATTTTTTACCCATGAGTCAAAAAAAACCCAACACACATGTAAACTAGAAACAATCCCCTGTTATATAAGGTTTGTGGTATTTGATTATTCTGCAAAGTTTCTGTTTGATTTTTGAAGCTACTGTTCAGTGCCAAATTACAAGTATTCACTGAAAACAGCATCATATAATATTTACGGAAATGCATAACATGTTCTAATTGATCTCCATAATAATCTGTTCTGAAAGATGCTAGCAAATAATATAGCCTCATTACAACTGTCTCTCTTCCCAAATTATGAGAGTATCTTTCCTTTTACATTTCTTATACTTGTTCACCCATAATATGAATCAGTTCAAGTAACAAATAAATTGTGGAAAACAAACTCTTTAACTGCAGTCTTTCAAGCATGTCACTCATCTCTGAACATTCACAACCAGTTCCCAGCAGGATCAATCTCATGAAGAACAATCACTCTTTCCTCTCTTAAGATACCAAGGTGTAACACAAACACAAATTAGCTGAGTAAATGTAAGTAAGTTAACAAGTTACTAGAAAGACTGCATGGTATGTTTTAACCCTTCCTATATATGCCTGTAGAAAAATCAGGCTTTATAGATCCATTCTATATTAAAAAGAAATCCCATATAACCAAAAGTGGAATTCAAGAGTGGGGAGAGATAATTGCCAACCAAAAGTACAAAGCATAAAATGAATATGGAAAAGTCGTACAATATCAGGTTTTGGGGTCTGTAGCAGTGTAAGAATTCAGCATTTCTCTTCCAATAAAACAGAGTGAGTAAGTTAGAAAAGTAAAGCATTTTCCCTTTGGATTTCACACTGAACATGGTCTCCAATTCAAGAATCATTTTATCCACAAAGTTTGGTTTGGTTTTGGTTTTTAAATGTAGCTAGATCTTTTTGTGCAAGAGCAGAGAACAGAGATTATGGTATACTGAATAATCAAGCTACCGATAAGATTAAAGATGTCTCAAGCTTACAAAATGCAATTAATTACTATTATTAATTAATCATCAGTTATTAATTACTTATTGAAGTGCATCTTACTGCAAAAGGGTCTGCTTGTTCCCACGATATAGAAGCTCCCCATGAAGCAGGTCTCATTTTTTCTGGCAGAGATTCTGGTACAGCTAGCAGGATGAAGCAGATGTCCACAACGGCCACCAATGTGGCCACTAGTACAACAAGGTTATCTCCGTAGCTGGCAGACAGGTATGCTCCAATGGCAGGACTAGTTACCAAACTTGCTGCAAAGGTGGCAGATACCTATGCACAAGAACAGTTTACAAACTTGTTGAACTGGTTATTCTGCCACTGCAGAAAAATGAAGTAACTTGTTCAACACCACCACCCCTCCCCAGAAGCATGGTTTAAAACAAAACACCAGCAAAAATTTAAGTTTTAAAAAAAAAAAAAATCACTTATGACAGTAAATATGGGTCCAAATAAAGTTTCTCCAACCTCCTCCACAGCCCACCATATGAGACAAGATTTGCAGTCAAAGAGCGAGTTTGGCTCAAAGGAAAATGGCTCTTACTTTCAAATAGACTACAATGTTTTTTGTTTTCCAGTCATGAATTTGATGAGATTTCACTAAAAAAGTTGTCAGCACATTTAAATGCCTGCCTAAGTGAACCTGAGCCTCAGCACTCTGGGTAATACACAGAGCAATACATAATGCCTTTGGTAACAGTTTGCATTTTAAATGCATCGCTACCACTGGATAGCACAGCAAACTAGGAAATCATTATCTATGAACAACTTCAACAACAACTGTATTGCTTCATACTATGTTGTAGTGACATGCAGCTACTAGCAGATCACTTACTGTATTCACATACAGGGGAACATGATGAAAAATCAAGTGCTGTAGTTAAATTTCACTATAAAAATCAGAAAAGGTTAGAATAAAGCTAGTTGGTTTGGTTTTTTTGATTGCTACTCTTTCCCAGTCCCCAAAATGAAAACACTCTACATAACTATTCTATAGAAGAAGTAAGAACACAAGCTAGAAATTTAGCTTTATACCAAGCTAGAAAAAAAATCCTAAGAAAAAGGTATAACAAACGAACTGATTAGAAAGAGATCTAGACCTCATCGAAACAACTGCACTTTTGTCTACCACTTTACAGAATTTTAGATCAAGCTGTTTCTGTTAACAAAAAAGTGTTTGAAGGCAGGCAAATATATGCTCCAAATATACTTATGGCCCTCTTTATAAGCAGGGGAAATAAAGTGGAAATTCCAGAACTTTTAAACCTGTTTTGTGCTACAACAAAACACACAAGTTTGGTTCAAGTTTGGTTATTTTCTTAACTATTAAATCAACATCTGAGGATTCATATGTCCCTAAGGCTAAAAATAAAGGGAAACAGCTCGAAGTACAGTACAGTCAGCCAAAAATCAAGTCCATGAATATCTGTATAGTGAAAACAGATGCACAGAGGATGAAGGGATAAATGATATTGAAAGGCTAAGGGCATCTACCAGTGGGCCTCCAAAACCTACACCAATATAGACATTCAAGAAAGCAAACTAAGCAGGAATTATATTATTACTGGAAAGGCTAGTTTGTACTAACCGAACTATTTTTTCCTCTTCTCTTGCTAATTAAGAAAGGTCATGACTAAGTTGCTAAAAATACTGCATTATGCTTTTTTTTTTCCTTCCCTTTCTGTCTGTTTTGACTATAGAAAAAGTCATTCAATATTAAAAAGTGATCACAAACTAAAAGTGCAATTTATGGCTGGTGGGGAGATATTGCCAGATCAAAGATTAAAAAACTTGCATTGCCTATAACAATGTTTCTTGTTCTGCCTGAAACTCAAAACATGTTTTGTTACACATGCCCTCTATGCAGGTAAAGTTGTCAAGTTCTTATTCTGTTCCTATGAGCACAGAGCAGCCTGTGAAGCAGTAGAAAGTCTAAATTAGATTTCCCAAACTCTAACACAGTGCCTTGATGCATGGTTCATTCCTTTCTCTATCAACCTCATCACATTAATAAGGAAACAATCTGTGCATCAAAACAAGTTCAATACGAAGGTCATAATCTGACCTTTTTTTCAAATTTAGCGTATCTTACCAGTCCATAGGCTGTAATTCTTTCATGTTCTTGTGTTACATCAGCTACATAGGCAAATATTACAGAAAAGGTAACAGAAAAGATTCCAGATACCGAAATCATAGCGAAGTACCACCTAATGATTTAAAAGCAACAATTAGAAAGTTTAAGCTAAGACCTCTTGCTTTTCTCTTACTAATCAAGCAAGTTTGTATTTAAGCTATGAGAAGCGTTCCTCAAGAACTAACATAGAGCTTTATTGGAGATGAACGATGGTGCAGTCTCACTTAAATATTGGAAAACAGCATTTTAACTTTTAATATTCTACTGTTTACTTTACATCAGCCTAAAAAAAGAAGCGGCCCCTTCAGGACATGGTACCTATACACTTTCACACTCTCAAAGCTAACGCAAGTTTAAGTTATTAAAAAGGAACTTAGAATTCAGTTTCTCAACCAGCTAAGGAAAAAACTCTCATATATAATGCATGAAAAGCTGAACTCTGAATGCACTCAGTGTACGTAAAGTTCTTCTGTAATCCTCCTAAGTTTCACAACGAATGTAAATGAAACTGAAACCAAGTCAATTCCACTCAGTTAAGACTTCAAAATTGCCTAATCAAAGAGTTAAAAGACATTGTTTGCAGAAATTACACTTTTCTGTGGTCAATAAATTCCAAGGTTCATTTAGCTTTAAAGATATGTTTATTACAGCATTGTCAGACCTCAGGGGAAAAAAAATTAACAGCTGAGCTTAAAACTAAGTTAGACAGGGCTATCAAACCATTTCAGTTACTGTTATACCTGTGTGAATACAGTAACTAAATCACATTCTGTAATTTCTACTTTTAAGATACATGGTTTTAACACCTCTTAAACAGAAAAACTCCAGAGTAATGCAATGACGTCTTGAAAGGAAAGTGGCTTTCCTCTTGCCTTATTGTCCCCTCTCCCACTTCCCCAAACTACTCCTCTCCCACTTCCCCAAACTACTCCTCTGACTGAATTTCTGCTGTACTGACAAGCTCGCTACTACAGTTTGTACCACTTACCATGGACTTATTCTCATTAATGGAATTGGGGCACAGGTGAAGAAAACAGTAAGAAGAAGAAAAGATTTTCTTCCCCATGCATCTGATAGAGCACCTATTAGTGGAGCACTGAGAAAGGACAAAAAACCCTGTGACAGAAAAAAACAATTAATATGTCTATATTTACATTTCCAAGTTTCACATTAACCACAATATAAAAGAATTAAAACTGCAATTTAAAATAAATTGAACACAAACTGTAGATAAGTGAAATTGTACACAATTTCTTCTACAGTCTACTTTTCTATGATTCCGATGTTTTATGTTTCAAATCCATTAAACCCGAGTGCATTTAAAAAAAAAGGCATACATTTTTTCAAGATCGGTTTGATTCAATATAGAAGTACCACAGACTGCAAAAGCTTCTTAAAAAATCTGCAAAATCTATAGTCTAGTTTCACAAAGGACATCATCTTAGCCTCTATCATGAGACTTAGTGCTAGATCCCAAACCCAAATTCCTCTCTAATTTGGACTGTCCTAAGGGAGAGTTTTGGGTAACCTAACTGTTTTCTGAAACCAATTAAACAGAACACTTATTGCTTTATACTACGTATTTATCATGTACAGGACATTTGTACATTGCAAGAACTATGACAACCATCTGAGCAAGCTTGACAACTTGAGACAGTGGAACACCATAATGATATTCCAGTGGCAAAAGTCAGACTTACACGTACAGTTGTCATGAAAAAGATTGACTAAGGATCAAATATTAGATTTTTCAGCATTTCATAAAGTCCTAGAATCTAGGCCTCAAATCTTTTCTGTATTACACAGAAGAATTAAAATAAGCAAAGCCTTTCACAGGTTTGTTAACTGCAAAACCTCCAGAACAGATGCATCTTCCTCCTAATTAGTATATTGTTCTCTCATCAATCCAACTCTGCCATAAATCCAAACATTAGTAAATACATGGTTCTCTAAGTACCTCAATAGACTGGAAGTCTAATCCAGCTAACTTTAGCTAACCTCTAGTATTCACATATAGTCACCTTCAAGTTTAACATATGTGTACAGACTACTGTACTAAATCACTATTCTGCCAAATCCCAATAAACAATTCTAATTCCAATGATTTCAGTTAAGTCAACTGAGAGCAAAAGCTATAAAGCCAGACCACTGGATCCTAGGAAAGTTAGATGCCTTAGTTGAAATTAATGTTTTTGCTCCTTATAGTCAGATTTCAGTAGAATAGGAACTAACATGTTTTGCTGTCACCCAAAACACTTTTGGTGTTTCATAAACAGCATTTTAAAGAAAATATTGGACACTGAAGTCCAAACTCACTCTGGTCTATGCTCCTCTGTTTATTACACCTGTTAGAGCAATACATACATTTAGTTCATGATATTATTGCACTTTTTTACAGATATGCTCTGTAGAAAATATATGGGGAACCCTCCATTCACTACTTTTAAGTGGTACTCATAGTTACGCTGCACTGTGAACGAACAGAGATGAAAGAAAACACCAAGAAGAACATGAACTTCGCTTTTCTAAGAGAACAATTCAAAGTAACTTCCTCTTTCACTTTGAGACATCCCAATATCTCTAGTGCATGGTATTCTGCCAATGCACCATGAAAGATATCAAGACAGCAACTACATCCTAAAGATGTCATGTTCTTGCAGCTAAAAACACTTTAGATTTGTTACAGAATACAAGCTAAATAATTTCTGGGTGCTATAAATTAACTTAGTCATAAGTTACACTAAGTGCTTTGAAGCCTCTCAGTAAGACAGTTAGCAAAGAAGAGACTTTCAAGTTTTAGTTATGCTAGAGAAATTTTGAAAGCTTTTTTTGTGGCAACAATCCAGCATGACCACTGTGTGAATGCAGTGGTGCAAGTAAGTTATAAGCTGCCCTGAATAACTTGACCACCGAACACTCAAAGAGACCAGGGGGTAAAAAAACCAACCAACCAACCAAAAAAAACCCAACCACCAACCAACCCACCCTGCCGAAAATTAGCTTTTATACCACATCTTGAACAAAGTCACAGTGTTTAAGTGCTTCATTTTTTATCTCAATGGTATCATCATGGCTGCATTGATCTGCTTTTGATAGAAATCATCTAATATTAGGAAGCAGACATTAAAAACCTAGCTCCATTCTCAGAAAGATCATTATCAAGATTACAATAGCTACATCTGGTACCTATTCAAATGAGAGAAATTTAAACTTCTGAGCAATATTCCACTTGTTTCAAAATGCTACCATTTAGCAGTAAAACTTGAATTGAGCCCAAGAACACAACCATTACAATGAAAAAGTGGCTTAAGAATTAATTACATTCTCAGTGTTTTGGATGTTCTTATGGAGAACACAGGACGGACAAATTACAATACAGGAACACACAGAATATTTAGGTCAGAGGTTTCAGAAAAATCTTACCTTAACACCTTGAATAAGACCATTCATTAAAAATGTATGATGGGAAAATGTTTCATGTAAGACCTGACGGGGGAATAAAAGCATTATTTGAATCAGGAGACAGGAGAAAGTTGATTCAAAGTTTAAATTTGATTTGTAAAACAGGATAGCTCTATTGGGACTTATTAAAAAAGTATCTTATCCCAGAATTATACTCTTATTTGTCTTCACAAGAAAACATTGACAAGGTTTAATATCAATTTATTGGCATAAATTCCCCTGTTGGCACAGACCATGCTGTACCGCAGAGATAGTTTGGTTTGGGGTACTTTGCTCAACAGAGGGTCAATGTAAGCAAAAGCATACCACCATGTGGTACAAATCACAGAATTTTTGAGGTAGGTAATTCCTTCAAAAGGCTGACCCAATCATTGTTATTAATTAGGAGTGAAAATGAGACTCAGCTAACTTATTCTGTCAAGAAAAACACTGCACTATATTCACAACTGCCCAAAAATGCACTGTGCAAACTGTTTCTGAACAAATTTCCAATATTCAATAGTCATACAGTTAGAAACACTTCCGATGAACAAGTAGATGGTTATAAATACTATTAATACTAGCAACAGTTCTGAGTGTTTCATGTATCCTTTAAGTACAGCCATGAATTCATTTAAGGTGCTTTACCAGCAGTCTTAATTCAAGGGCAAGCATGTTAATCTATACTAAACAGATTTACCATAAATATGCAAGAGAGTTAAAAGGCCTCACAGGTGCTACTGTGTCAATTAAAAAACTTATTGCAATGATCAAAGCATGTATGCACAAACACTTCAAATTCATTTGCTGTTTTTATCTATAGATAAGTGCCAATAACTACAAAAATTATTTATATGCATATTGAGAAAGCCACTAGCCTGAAGAAACACAATACTTTAGTGCCACTGAAAAATACCAGCATCATTTTTCAAGGATGACTGAGATTCTCAAATCATAGGTTTTATAAAAGTGGTTGCTCCCATGTTAACTACTGGTCAGACAATTCTGTTTATTTACAGAAGGAAAAAGGGATGGTCTCATCTTCTGTTTGGATATTTAAAAAAATTTTGCACCTGTTTGACCACTGATCTTACAATATGAATGGAGGGAAAAAAAGTCAGGGTTCAAATTAGAGATCTAGAAAGCAGATGTCTTCCAAATCAAAAAAAAAAGCAAGCAGGAAGCTTACAGAGTCAAATCTAATTATCTTTCTATAAAGTGTTTTCCAGCATTCTTCCTAAGAGGCAATCCCTGCTGATATTGGTTCAAGCTTTTGAGATTAATTTCTGTTACTTTATAGACACGAGAAATACAAGTTGACAAACTGGTAGAGGCAACTGCCTTATTCAAGTTCTACCAACAGAAATATTTACATAGTCAAAAAAAGATTATATTGAAGACAGAATATGCCATTAAGTGATTAATATTGCTTATGGTGATTTACTAATATTGTCTTACAAGTCCATAAATAAGAGGAATCAGCATAAGCTTTGGGCAGTCTGTGAGCAAAATAGCCTTTGCGTGCTTTATAAACACTTTAAATCTTTTCTTCTCTAAGTATAGTGTCATGTAACAAACACTACAGCTTTGCTGACAGATGTCAAAAGAAGTGAAAAAGTAATCTAAAAAATGAACTTTAAATAATCTCAGCTATCACAGAATATATACAATTTATTTTGATAATACAAAACACAACATTTTAATCTGATGGAATGTTGACAATGACCTGGAGAATCATGACACAACCACGAAAAAAAGTGAATGATCATGAGCTTTGATCAACAGGCCAGACACTTCCAATTCTGCCCTTCCTACCAGACAAACCTGCTTGAGCAGAAGTGGGCAGCCAGCAGTTCAAAGGCTGAACGTTGCTCATAAGAAAGCTCTACATGACTTCTAGTACTGCTGGCTGATGAGCAGGCCAAGGTAAGTTACCACAAGTACCATTACAAGACGGAAGCGTGCAAAGTATCAAACCAGATTTGAAATTCTTTAAATCAAACAGCAACCTTTCAGTGTATGCAAAGCTGATTACAAATAAAGATGATCAACCCCAAGAACACAGAAGTAATTTACACCTGTGCAAGGTAAGTTACACCATTATATGTATCTCAGTGCTTTAAATTAAGTTTTCTATCCAATGTAACAGCCTCCTAAGTATTCAAGACCACGTAACAGAGGAACACAACATTCAAAATACAAGACATTCAAGACCACAACTGTACTGAATCCACATACTTCAGTCAAAATAAGTATTTAGCTTTACATTAGATGCATTTCATAACACTGCCATTAGACACGGTGCAATGATAAATACTAATTTCAAGAATTAACATTTCAGCTGCATGTGACTAACAGTGAAAATGCATATGGAACTATTTCAATTGGAGTACGCTATTGAGGAACTATTGAAGAACCCACCTAACACATAGTTTTATTAAAATGGGAGTTTTTTGAAGACTGCGTAAGAACTACTGTTTGCACATTATCCCTTTAAATGAGAAGTGTCAAGCTTGGACAACTTGAAGTTGAGCATTTTGGTTAAGAAAAAAAAGAAAGAAAAAAAAAGAAACAAGAAAGACCACACAGTGAGCTTCCTCATATTTTGACCCGGGCAAGACAGCATGACAGGATGGTAATTTAGTGAGACATCTTTATGGAAATCTGTTAACTGTTTATATGGACTTTTTTGTTCTTAAGCTATGTTAAAAAGATCAGTAATTGTCTTTAGGAAGGTTAGACAAACACCTTTCAAGAGTTACATAGATGATTTTATTTGGAGTTTGGGGAAGGAAAATAATTAACTGCAAGGTCATTTAATCCCACAAAACCTTGCTCGTCATGTATTCAAAGTGCTCTCAGATATTATCTGATGAAAAACTGGACTAATAGACTTTTGATGACTTCTCTCTGGCAGGCCTGATTTCAACTAGTAAGACCCGTGTCTTCAGATGAAAGGCTTCATATCCTATTACCAAACACTCAAATTATCTATTTATCTGGAAAATAACTGCATTCCAGAACAGATTAAATACTTATAAAATCCATTTCTTACATGAAAGCCTTTACATTTTACTTCAAGTCACATGCTGACAAAACAGCCAGCCCACAGTAGTGCACAAAATTTAGTATGGGATGCATAGTTTATTCAATTTTTATGACTGGAAGATGAATTGAATGATGAAGTCTTAAAAAAAGCCAGAATTCCCAGAGAGACTTTCATCAATACACTAAACTGATGTTACTCTAAAAGGCAAATAAAAGTTAGAGAGTAGTACAGCATTTTGCTAATTTATTTTTCACTATCTTGTAGTCTTTCAGCAGTCCAGATCTCAGCTGTAGTATACTACTATTGTGCAGTGTTAAAAGTTAAGACTCCTGGAATTCAGTTAATGAGGTAAGCAGGAAGTGTAAAACAAATTAAAACTCCCATCCCTAGGAATCAGCAAATTAACTTTTGCCATTACTGCCAAGACAACAGCAGATCAGTGATACTTACTGTTAGCATTGGAGTTGTCAAGAGCCCCCAGGCAAAGAATTCTAGAAATATGACCACCACCGCATGGTATACGCTTGGCCGACCAATACCCTGTTGCTAAAAAAGAAAAACAGATGCAGTGGTTGTACACATCCAGTTCATTACACGTGCAAAGATCTCTTACAAACATATTTTGAGCATAACCAGCTTTCAGGATGACTTACTACCAAGCCCTTGGGACCAATAATAAGCCAAACAAGGGTGGAGAAAAGTTATTACAAAACAACTAAAGATTTCCCAGGGAACTTGAGAAAGTTTGTTCCCTCAAACTCTTGTTGACTGGAGAGAACTATTTTCCCCATTCCTGACATTGCCCTGTACTGCTCTCACCTCCAGTGTACCTTTAGGTTTCCTCCCCCTATTGAGCACTATTCACAACCCTTCCACAGCAGTGTGACAAATGGCGTAACTCTCCCTGCTACCTCCACAAGCGACAACGAAACAGATCTGCTTTATGAAGATCACATTACCGTTACAACAAAACTGTGACAATGTACTTAATCAGAAGAGCACCAATTTTTGTATTTGAAACTGTCAAAGTCTGAGAAAAGACGAGATATCTTATGCCGTCTTTACAACTGCTTTCTGTTGACTGCTGACCAACTGATTTTATGCTTGTGTGTGCCCACAGACTAGATACCCTGGAGCCATTCTACTGGTCAACAAGTAATCCCAGGAAGAATTAGCAAACCATGGAAGTGCTCACGATGCTGTGAAACTGCTGCCATTCAAGAATGAAGGACTGGATCCCAGATGAGAGATCTGGAATCTTTTTGTTTAGTCGAACCAGGCAGAACCCTTGGGTAAAGCAGATTTAACCAGAACTGCTGCTTTCTTTCATTTCTATGTGCCCCTTGCCATAGTAACTGCTTTACAAAGTTTTTGGGTTCTAAAATTACTTTTTCCCTTTCCCCTAACACTTGTAGAGGAGATTGTTTTTCACTGTAGAAGTGAAAAACACTGTAGAAGATTGTTTTTCAGTGTTTCTAGCCAATCCAAGCCATTACACTCCCACAGGATTGGCAATTCTTAGAAAGGAGCAGTAGAGCACTCTCATCTGTTACTCCCATACATACCTGAAGTTTACCCAAAATATAAAAGGACACTTCTCTTGCACGTTGTGCAATCTAATAATGCAGGATTCAATTGAAGAGACATAATCTAGTGACAAGTATCAACCAGATTGTGTCATTTCAGCAGGTGGAGAGTAGGGAGAACATGAAACTCAGGGTCTCCCCCGAACCCAAAAACAGTCAAGACAGCCTACGACGAAGGTAGAGCAGAGACATTTGGTGTTTCTCCCCTGCTCAGTACCTTTCATCTAGATTAGTAGGAATTATAGGTTTAGAAAACACTTGTATTACAAGATTCATTTAAGCTAACCACCTATAGTAAAGATTTTTAAAGAAATCCCTACTGCCTGGACAGTCTAAGTGCCCAGATCTCTAATAATTTTTAAATCTATCAGAGTTCATCAAAACCTGTAGCAGCAAACTAAAAGTAACCTAGACAACATTTTTTCTAGCTAATAAGATTCAAATTATTTTCTACATTGCAGCTTGCTTCAAAGCTTGAGGATTCAAAGAAAACAGTTCTCTTTCTCCTGGGAAATATATGATAATATCGTAGAGCAAAGATTATCTCTGGGAGGCTGTTAAGTTTCAAAAATTACTAACATTTCTCCATAGGTCACCATGCAATTTTTAATCTCTAAATAGCAAAGATTCCAAAGATTGGGGAGGAAGGGGGAATCTTCCTCATATAAGAAGTACGCAAGTACTTCTGCATAATGTAGTAAGATAACAATTATAAGAGTATTTTTTTGCCAAGATGTATGTCAGTCAGACTAGCACTTAACATAGATCACACTGAAGTCTGAAGATCCCTTCCACAGCGGTTTCCTCTGGAAAAGGCAAATCTTACAGTAGAGAGTAGGCTGGGGAGTCCCTGCCTTTCTCCTGCCTCTACTTTACTTCCCCCCCACCTCTGTATCACTAAGCATGATGTTGGACCATAAACCTCTGGTGTGCATTCAGCAAATAGTTCTAATGCCACTAAAAATGAAGTTTAGGAGCATTTGGGTTTTTTAATAATGTTTCACTACATGCAAATTTTATCTGAGATTTACGTAGTTTACCAGAAAGATGATGTACGTACGTACTCAAAAAGAAATGCATGTTTTTTTCCTCAGAAGTCATTTAAAAACTGCTGTGAAAGAAAAGTATTTTTGCTGTACTGAGCCTAAATGAGTATTTCCTGGAGATTAAAATAGTCTGCAAAGAATTTTGGCAGTATCACGCAGCTTACAGATAGTTGCACTGAACTACTAAAAAAACCCAGAATTCTCTATAGCCTTTTGGATTCAAGACATAACCTGGAAAAGCAGAATTTAAATCCTGAAAAGAACATGCACCTGTCAAAATGTAGTCAAACATTCCACATCAGATATACTAACAGCTACCAATCTATGATCCACATAGACTGTAGTTGGTGATTTTCAGTTTTCTTTACAGAGCCCTAAAGGTCTAGATTAATTCAAGATCACTTGTGCAAATGACTGTATCAGGAAACCAAAATCACGCGAACAGGAAAATTCACTGACGTTGTCAAACGGACCAATGCAGATAGTTACTTCTGGACGCCCATCTTTTCTGTAGGTCCTAAAAACTCTTATCACAAAAGCTTTCAATTTTTAATCAAGCATCAAGTTATTTTCAAGAAAAGAAAACAGCTTATGATTGATCATGTACACAACCTCGACCACTAATAAAAAAGCAACAAAAACTCTTTACTCATTTTGAAATCAAAGAGCTTTCTAAAAACACTTCACGCTTGCTTTTAAGTTGAAGCTGCCCCAGAAGTAACGGGTGTAGCTCATTTCTATACTGAGAAAATACTCTGCAACAGAATGCAACTGCGCACAATTTACATAAAGAACAAAATTGAGACACACATGCAAAAAATGGTTATAAACTTGGAGCACAAAAAGCTTTAGGCTTCTTGAACTAGACAATATGGGGACAACCTACTGAATTCTTTATCTATGATTCTATATCTAATTTATTTAATAAATCTATTTAATCTATTATTCTATATATAATTCTTTATTAAAAGATTTAAATAGTATTTCAGAAATAGCCCAGAGATCGTCAGCATACAAGTTGCTTTCATCATCCCCCACCCCCAAATTTTACAGTGATAATTTTAAAAATTAAGTACCCTCAGGAAAGTCATAAAATCTATTATGGGCTTATTTTCTATCCACATGAATCTTCTTCATAGGACAGCCCAGTGTGTGGGCTGAGAAACTATGTATCAACATTAGGATTGCTTTCAAATGCAGCTGCTGGTCAAGCTATTACACTTGCATAATCAATAATGCGCAAAATATTATGTAATCTCAAATGCTTAACAATACAAGTTTAAGGCCACCATTATAAAATCTGAAGTCCTAGAAGTTCTAACAAAATATCTACTGTTTCTCCAATTTTACACTTCTGCTCCTTCTATGCTTCTTTTCACCCATACCCAATTCTAAAAAACTTTTTTTCTTCTACCTTTATTGGAGGCAGAATAAACCCAAAAGTTAACTTGAAGACAACAGGGAAAACTATTGCGATGCAATACAAACATTTTTTTAAAGCAGAACACAGCTGTTGAACATTAATAAACCCATGAGAAGATGTCAAGATCATAAATCCAGCTGGCTAGGAATTGCTCATAGAAAAGAGGAAAAAATTGCAATATATTAAGAATACCTTATCTTAGACATTTTGAAGGAGAACTAGTACAATGCACCCTAAAATACTCCACAGCATGACACAATTTTATAGCCGGTCCCAGATCTTCAGGGCAAAGCTAGAATTAACAGTGTTCATTTATTCACACAACTTTTAGGTAACTATTTATCTGTTAATTCAAATCTGTAATTTAATAACTAAAATTGCTTGAATGGCTGCAAATGCATGTTAACATGCAATTTCAAACACGCTTAACTGTTTATCTTAAGCAATGTGCTTATTTCAGAACAAAACCACTTCTCACTGTTCAAATCCTTAAGTCCTCCAGAGAGCCTTTTCAAACTTTTCACATTTGGATGAGGGCCATATAGTCCTGCTAGGCAGATGAAGAAAAACAATTGACTGGATAAATACAGCATGCTTTTTTCCCCCCTCCATGAGTGTGAAGCAGCAGAACCTATTCATTGCCCACAGAGCTGGACATGCATTCTCCATCCTTGAAACTGGAAAAGCCCTAGGCAACCTGCACTGACCTCACAGCTGATCCCGCCATCAGGAGAACGAGGTCTCCCTGAAGTCCCTTTCCAGTCAAATAATACTGTTACCTGTCAGGCAGATAAGAACCAAACTCAAGCTGAACTTCTGAACAGACAAGCACAAGAACTTGCCTTTCTTCCCCCAACATCCTCCTCCAGGCCATTCTTTCCCACCAGGCCATAGGGTCTCTCAGGAGAGCCTGCTAGTTGCTTGTTCTACTTCCAGTACAGAGATGACTTTGTAAACAGCACTCACTGTTCTTCTATAGTATGAAAACCAACATTCAAATGTACTAGTATGAAGAGTTTTCTTACTTTCTTTTTAAAAACGTGTCTACAGAAACATTCCCCCCCTACAAAAATTAACTGCTACATTTTTTTACACAACCACGTGCACTGCAGTCCACTATGTCAACTCTCATGTTTTCAAGAAAACAAAGAACTGAACTAACAGAATCAATAAAACATTCTAAGAAATATGCTTTCATGTACGAATCATTCAGACCTTGAAGTTCATGCCAAATTACAAAGCGCATTCCCTTTCCACATTTATCTTCACTGCTATTTTCCTAGCTTCCTTAACAAAATTCAACCATTTCAAACGTAAACTTTTCCTGGTATGCTTCACCACATCACTATTTAATCATTCTAGCTTATTCTAGCACAAATACTATGCTACCAATTCATGTCACTACGTTATGGATGCTCTTTTCTCCACACATGCTACCCAGGCAGCTCTCTAGGCATATTAAACGTTTCCCTTGCTCTCCTCTCCTCTTTCTAGTGCCTACTGTCTTTAATGTTCACATAGAAGTATTTAGGAACCACCTTAATTCCAGCTCTTCCCCACAAATGCCCCATTTGTTGGAATTTGCAAGAATTCACTCAAGTGCAAAAAGCAACCTGAACACCTTGGCTGCCTTTGCCACACGGAGCAATCACCAAGTGATTGTGTACAGACCCCAGTCTAAGACATGTAACTTGTATGCAGTGCAAAAAAAACACCGAACACAAGTGAAAGTACTTTCCAGCACAGCACAGCTTCTAGCATTTTAGATGTTCCTTGTGAGCTGGAATATAAATTATAACTAATTCAGTTTATACGTTGTCCAAACTTGTATTTCAGTTGCAAAAGAAATACCTTAAGCAGATCTGTATCTGGACAGTAAGATCATGATGCACTCTCTCAAGAAAAAGCTAGGCTAAATCATGTTCCACAGGTCTAGAGTATCAGAACCACAACTCGTTCAAAATGGAAAAGGCTGCACAGATTTTGCAAAGAGAAACCGTGCCTTAAAAAATTCCTGGAGTTCTCAAAAGAACATGTATGGATAAGGGAGATCATGTTAATAAACCTTCTGAAAATTCAAGTAAACATACTCCAAGACCCTCAGCAAAGGCTCTTAAAGCAAGCAAAAAAGGGTGCGAACTCTTGACAGGAATTAAAAAGTAAAAAAAAAAAAAAAGGTAAAAAAGAAAAAAAGAAAAGAAACAGGATAAATTAAAAAAAAATAAAACAACAATCTGTTTCCACAGCAGAGGGAAGTTAGCAGATGAGTCCCAGTGCTCTGTCCTAGGGCCTATGTAGTTCAACACATTCATAACTGAGCTGTAGAAAGGATGAAAGCAAAGTGACAAAGTTCACTGATGATAAAACGCAGTTCACGTTAGAAAGTTAGAGGGCAGTGGTGAAGAACATCAGAAGTTGATGGAATCAGTAAAACAAATTAAGTGGCAGATTAAAGTTAATGTAGATAAATTTTACCAATGCGACCATGAAAAAACAATTTTAATTCCACATATAGGATGACTACTACTTAGGAATATGATTCTGGAGAAAACAGTTCCATGAAAGACACCAGTTTAGCATTCAGCAGTGGTTTACAAAAGTGCATTCAAAGATACACCCTGTTAGGAAAAAGATTATCATTATATTACTGCATAAACATGTGATGTGCCTGCCTTGCTAACCCTCTGCTTCTGGTGTTCTAACCATTTTTATTAGATCTATGTAAAGATCCTCCCTCTTATCCCATGACTGCTTGTTTTGTTCAGAAGCTTTAAGCAATACCCATTGCTGAATAGTCTATTTTACAGAAGCACAAGTGAAAGAGGCCCACAGAAGGACAAAGAACATTGCCAGACGTATGGAGGAATGCTGAAGTAGGTTCCTCCAAGCTGCAGTCAAAATAACTGCAGAAACTTACAACTGGGATTTATTGAACACTGGGAGTGACATGATGGGTGTGAAAACAATTGTCACTGTCTTCTTATACTAAAATACAAGCAAGTAAAGCAGGACCCAAGACAGCAAGCTTAAATTGCATGGCACTTCACACAATTTACTGTCAGGGTCTAAAATGTCTTGCCACAGCATCTCTCCTGCTGGGAACACATTCCTGTCTAAGTTTAGACTGGACAAGCTTATGAAGCAGGAATCTTCTGAGGCGCATAAAACATGAAAACACCATTTCTGGTTCAGTCATTGAGACTGAGGCCATCGAGGGTAGAAAGAACATCCAAGAGAACAATCACCATACACCCACCACATTCTGAAAGCTCAGCTTTAGACGGTACTGCATTCTCTAACTAAACTACTGCTTACAGAAATAATGTATAACCAGCATATTACACTACACCAAATTGCAAGCCCATTTATCCATCGCTGAAGTTTTCTTCCTAAAATGTAGAAAGATACACAACACTGAGAAATTCCTCTAAAAAGCACAGACTGCTTAGTTAATTAACATGCTTCTCCATGGGATAGATAATTACTCAAGCTCATTGCCCAGTGGTTAAGCTTGGATCTTCAGTACAAAAATATCAAGTCTTATTTATATAATTAAGTTTCTATTGCTCTAGCCTAGCATGCTTCTCTCTAGACACAAAACATTCGAGATGGCCAGAACCTGGACGATCAGTAACAGCAAACTCAGAACAGCAAAGGTGCCCTCTCAGCATGAACATAAGCAAGAGTGATCTGGTTTTAAAGACAGCAGCTAATCACTCCTGGTAACAGTTCAGAGTTTAGACTCAGTATTAACTTAACATGATGGGAAGATTCAGAGTGACACTGGCAACCTTGAGAAGGCAACACAGTTTATGTCTAATCAGATTTAACAGGAAAAATAATTTTTATGTGGGAGAAAATAGCGCTGCACAAAGTACTAAATACCCAAACTGCCAATTTGAACAATGTGCTTACTACTAGCAATTCAATTTAAATCCTACAAGGAAGAAATTTAAGAAACCAGCTTACTGGACTGAGAGGCATTTCAGTAAAGTCTCATAACATTTAATCATGCTGCCTCAGTTTCAGCATGTTATATTTTTTATTAAGTGTTAAAAAGAAAAATGCTAGCAGTAAGGGTTAAAACCTGTAATTCTTTGGGTATATACCAGTTGTGCTTCACAGTGTAAAACAGTTTAATGAATAAAGGCTGGCAAACTTCCGAGATGTACAGTTTTAACCTTCAGAATGCTTTCATTATGCTTCTAAAAAACACAGATGTCTTGGGCTTCACAATAGCTGAGGCATTTTACAGTGTCCAAGAACATGAAACTAATGTATGCTTAATTCTCAGCAAGGTACCTGGGTGTGTTTTCTCCTTAGATACCCCATTTGGGGACTTCTCCCATAAGGGAACTTTATTTAGACAGTACGGTACTGTATTTTGCTAAAAAGCTTCCTTAGTGTGGCATTATTTTACAGACAATAGGTTGCATAGAAATGAAGTACGTGGTATGAATATTCTGCATATCATGCTAAGTTTTATACTACCAGTGTTCATAATTCAGATGGAACAGCATTGCATAACCAGTAACAAAATGTCCATGGCATCATTTACTTCAATTTCTGAAGCTCACTGAAATCAGGGAAATACAGCCAACGGAAACTGATTTAATTCCAGCGGAATTTACTTAAACATACTATTGTTCTTATTAGTTTTGAGCCAGTAACTCAATGCATAAACAGTATTTTGTTCAGCATTTATATTTTAGTTCTTCAATTCAGTGAAGTCAATACATTCAACAGGGTGAAGTTAGTTACAGATAAATTAAAAACCAGAAGCTTGCTACTCCCAAGCTGGAGGGGTATGGGGAGAAAGCCTTGTGCAACCTGACAGACTTGGTCATACTCTTCCACTTTGTCCTACCGATCACATGTGACCAAAGAATCAGAATAAAAATTAAAATTAAAACATCCTTCACAGACCAAAGTAGCAGCTCACCAAAATTTCACTTCTGTATTTACTGTTTGTCAGCAGCCCAAAGGGCAAGCTTCCACTTCCAAATGGCAGGGATGCACTCTCACTTGATACCAAAGAGATCTCTGCAACTACATCTAAAGCCATGATCCAGCTCCTCC
Organism: Mycteria americana; assembly: GCF_035582795.1. Lineage (NCBI taxonomy): Eukaryota > Metazoa > Chordata > Aves > Ciconiiformes > Ciconiidae > Mycteria > Mycteria americana. The sequence goes on from NC_134396.1 coordinate 40,963,295, forward strand.
TATTTTAGTCTGAATAAGCTCTTTCAATGAAGTCTAGGCAGAGAGAGTTCTAGCAATATGACAGCCACATGAGAATCACAGGGAGGTGCAGGAACTGCAGTAACAAAGTAGGAAACTGTTCACTCAGGAATTGTGAAGCAGACCCTAAGCTGATGTAAGTGTAATTGTATTACTGCTATATCAATGTACAGAAGATACGGCTAGAGCCCATGTCTTTCTCTCTTGTAGGAGATGTATTACAGGAACACGAAGTCCCTTAAGGGCACAACTTGCCCTTAAGGGCACAACTAGGAGGGAGGGGGCAAAAAACCCACCAAGGAAGCAAAACCTGAGATCATTTTATAAATTAAGAATTTATGTCATTTAGAAGCTAAATTTTCAAACTGATAAAACAGCATATTTTAAGTACTCAAAAGCATTATTTTAATCCTTAATCCAACTTTAACAAGCATTCCATCCATTAATAAACAAACAGGTTAGCACCTTTGTCAGTTATGGATTTATCTTCCATTTGAGTTTTACTCTTCTTCAAAGTTAGAGAAATAAATGCAAGTTCTTTGATTTTTTTAAAATTTCTTTACCTGTACCCTCCATTTCCTACCCTCTGTTGATATTTAAATAAATTCATCCATTTTTCTTCTATATAATGTCATCATCCTTTACTTCTTTCACCACGTCATCCATGCCAATAACACTAGAAGCTTACATCTCTTAACTAAAATGTTAACAGGCCTCTTCTAGAGTTACTTTCCTATTCTGCCTTCAGATTGGGTTACTGCATCATACGTATCTAGAGTCCTAAATGGGAGCTGCTGTACACAAACCTAGAACAGCAAATATACCACACAGCAGACATCAGCTGCACTTCCTGAAGGAGTCCAACCTGCTTTTTCGAAGACATAACCATTTCTAAAAAGAGAACTGAAAGACTCGACTACGGATGTGATAGGTTACAAGAAGTGTGAAGCAGTCACTTTGGAATTAATTTACATAAAATAACTTGAACTAATGAATTCAATGGAAGAACTTTTTTTACATCTTCTCTGGGTTAATCACGTATTAAAAGCACCTTAGCACCTTCATCAGATATGAATAAGGGACAAAGAACCTACTGAAATCAAACAGATGGTTTCAAGATTATTTTTTTACATTCTTTAGCTCTAGCCGTGATATCACATTAATGCTACACTATTAACACTCAGCTAAAGATAGTACAAGCTCATTCACTTCAACATTAACACAAAACAGTAAACTATCCTCTCTTCAATGGTAGAGATGCTTATCTGTGGGAGGGTAGGTGACCCAGGTAGCAGATGTTGGCTCCCTGATACAAACTTAACATTATTTTAAAACTTTTGGCATAACCAATGCATTCAGCATATCTAACTTTTTGAGTAAAGTAATATTAAATACTTTATTCAGGAACATCCAAACATGAATATAGTGTAAAAAAATTATTAATAGCTAGTAAGTCAGGTTGCAAACAAAATTTACATTATTTCAACTTGCCAAAAGAGATTTATCATGGCAAGGCTTTGCCTAGTTTTGTATCTGCACCCCTTCAAAAGCTGGCAATGACAGGATCATCTACTTTGTTACTTTGTGTGTTCCCCTACTCCCACCTTATGCTCTGGGCTCGCTGCCAACAAAACACGATGGGGTTGTATTATCTCAGCCAGGCCCATCCTGCCTGAAACAAGTCACCTGTCCCTACCTACTGCAGAAAGCTCAGGCGTCATCTCAGATCTGTTTTTAAGGCATCGTGTCAGCACGCACGTACAAAGGGAAAGGCTTAAACCGCCCAAAAGATGTTTCTGCTGGGAAGTAATTACCCGCCACTGCTGCACTTACAAACACAACTTGCCTAGAGATGCTTTCAAGTGAGCGCACAGCTCCTTTCCAGCTCCTTTTATTTGCACAGACATCTTCATGTAGTGGGAAGAGACGAAACAGAAAGAGCAGTAAGTTATTAAAATTGCATGGTAACTCTACGGTTTCAGTTTACCAAGAGGCACCTCCTAGAACTCCAAAGGAAAACTAGCCTTTACTTCCAGGCACCTCGGGACTGATGTATTTTAAAAGAAAACTTATTCACAACCACCTGCTTGCAGGTGTCACCTCTACCCGGGATAAACTAGTTACGAATGTCCCGGTGCTGGCAGAGACCCAGTGCTGTCAGAGACGAGGCGGTGCGGCCGGCGGGAGGCCCGGGGTCGGTCCGGCCTGAGGTGCCGCCAGCCGCGGCCGGCGGGAACCCGGCACCCCGCCGCACCCCAACTTCCAGAAAGTTTCCAGGGCCGCGGGGGCACCCAGGGGACGCTGTGGGGGACAGCTGGCCCCTCACGGGCGGAGCGGCCGCTGGCCGCCACGGGCCGCCCGGCCCGGCCCGCACCGCGGCGGCGCCCGCACGCCGCCGCCGCCCCCGCGGAGCCCAGAGCCCCCAGTCCCGCCCCGCACTCACCGCGCCGCCGCCGCCCGCCTTCAGGCCGACCCTCTTCACCAGCATGATGCAGCCGCCCCGCCTGACGCCGCCGCCCTCCCTCGGCGGCGGCGGTCCCGCTGCTGCTGCTGCCGCCGCCGCCGCCTCCGCCTCCTCCTCCTCCTCTTCTCCCTCCCGGGCCGGGGCTGGCGGCGGCTCCGGCTCGGGGCTCATGTCGCTCCCACCATGCTCCCGGAGAGGCCGGGCCGGAGGAGCAGCGGATGCGGAACGGGCTGGGGGCGGCCTCCCGCTCCCGCCCGCGGCCGCCTCCGCGCGCCGCCTGGGCGGGGCGCCGCCGCCGGGCTCACGTGACCGCGCGGCCCCACCCCGCCCCCTCCGCCTCGGCGGAACTGCTCCCGGCCGGACCGAAGGCGCGTGCCCGCCCCTCCGGCGGTTGGCGGGGCAGTTAGGGGCTGAGGCGCCGGCCTGGCGTTGGGTGCCCGGCAGGGGCACGGCCGGTGGCGGCTCCCAGCTTCCCTCCGGGAAGGTGAATCTCTTCCACACTAGCGTCCTCTGTGGCTTCGTTAAACCTTGCGGGGCTCCTTGGGCCTTCGTCACCAGGCAGTGTGGTTGCGAGCTTGGTTTCCTCTCGTCTAAGTACTACGAGGCCAGCTAGTTATCATAAGTATCACAAATTATCGTAAGACGTAGGACTGCTTACCTCTCAGTTCACCATATGTGCACCAATGGAGTATTTTGAGGCAATGTAGTGCTGATAGTAAAGATCATGACTACTAACAGGCCATGAAAACTCAATACAGCAGGCCAGTCGCCCACCCAGAATAAGCTGTTCACCAGAGAGCTCAAAATGACCGTGCGTGGCCAATGCTGAGAGGCCTTCATCCTGCGAGTGCTTCCTTCCGTCTTGATATGTTACTGGGGTCAAGTCATTGTTTTCCCTGGTACCTCAGGTGTTGTCCACTAAGTACCAAGCTGTTTACAGGATCAGAACTTTCCAGTTTGCTAGAATAATAAATGTTAATTTTAAATGGCATTTTCTATTTGCTGTGTATCTATTTTGTGTGTGTAACAAGCTAAATACTTGCTAAATACAGCGCATTCTGAAATTTATGTGATTTCAACTTGCCAAAAGAGATTTATCATGGCAAGGCTTCTAGTTTTGCATCTGCACCCCTTCAAAAGCTGGCAACGACAGGATCATCTGCTTTGTTACTTTGTGTGTTCCCCTACTCCCACCTTATGCTCTGGGCTCGCTGCCAACAAAACACAATGGGGTTGTAACATCTCAGCCAGGCCCATCCTGCCTGAAACAAGTCACCTGTCCCTACCTACTGCAGAAAGCTCAGGAGGTGTCATCTCAGATCTGTTTTTAAGGCATCGTGTCAGCACACATGTACGAAGGGAAATTTATCTTCTATGGTGCGTTACACAGCAACTTAACAAGTGTTCTCTTTTGGCAAAGCGTGTGTTGGCTTGAAAGGATTTCTCTATATGACCTTTTTTTGAAGCTCTGTTTTGTTTAAAGTAGACATCAGCATTTTAAGAGGAACATTGGATACCATGAACTAAATAGATAAGCAAAATTATCTTTCCTATTATATAGGGAGTAGTAAACCAACACATATTCTTTAAAATTACTTTTCCTAGCTAGCCCAAGCCAACTGTGTGTAGAATTTCATGCTGTCTTTCCGCTTTTTTGTTTTGGTAGCCTAGAAACGCTTACAAAACCTTTCATTTTTTCAAAAGTAGTCACCACTAGGAAATATAGTAGTATTTTTGCTCCTTTGAAGACGAGACCATTTTTCTATTGACTTGACAACGAAGGAACTTCATCCCTTACAGTTTTGGGCTTTTTTTTAATTAACAGGCTTCAAAATACTGAGAACTTTTAAAATTCAAACAGCTTCCTCAGTTGGAAAGATATGAATTTACAAGCTTAATATATCAGCTTTTGTAGGTAGACAGGTTTCTGGCTACCACATCAAGTTCATGTAAAAAGTATTGCTTGAAGTCATCCTTGTAATTTGAAAATTTCAGCATTAAAATATTTGCATATATCACAAGTATTTAATCCAATTCATATACAAATCAATAGAAAGTCTTTCATCAACTTTTATGGCTGTTCATTCAGGCTCAACAGAGAGCTACTAGTAATTTTATGTCATTATGTCCTTGTCCCTTACAGAATTGGAAGTTGGAAGGGTTTTGTTCACATGCTGAGCTAGGTATATTATATTTATTAAGAACTGGTTAACCAAATAACTGGAAACAAAAAGAAGGAATAAATACTCAGTTTAAGAAGAGATGTTACTGGTACAGTTCCCCTCACTTCTGTGCTCTATGGTTTTTAGAACATTCCTAAGCAATATTTTTAAGCTATCTGGAGGGGAGATTAATAATGAATCACAGAATCACAGAATCGTATAGGTTGGAAAAGACCTTTAAGATCATCGAGTCCAACCATAAACCTAACACTGCCAAAACCACCACTACACCATGTCTCTAAGCACCTCATCCAAACGTCCTTTAAATACCTCCAGGGATGGCGACTCAACCACTTCCCTGGGCAGCCTGTTCCAATGCTTGATAACCCTTTCAGTGAAGAAAAATTTCCTAATATCCTGTCTAAACCTCCCCTGGCACAACTTGAGGCCATTTCCTCTTGTCCTATGGCTTGTTACCTGGGAGAAGAGACCGACCCCCACCTCTCTACAACCTCCTGTCAGGTAGTTGTAGAGAGCGATAAGGTCTCCCCTCAGCCTCCTTTTCTCCAGGCTAAACAGTCCCAGCTCCCTCAGCCGCTCCTCATCAGACTTGTGCTCCAGACCCTTCACCAGCTTCGTTGCCCTTCTCTGCACACGCTCCAGCCCCTCAATGTCTCTCTTGTAGTGAGGGGCCCAAAACTGAACACAGTATTCGAGGTGCGGTCTCACCAGTGCCGAGTACAGGGGCACAATCACTTCCCTAGTCCTGCTGGCCACGCTATTTTTGATAGAAGCCAGGATGCCATTGGCTTTCTTGGCCGCCTGGGCACACTGCTGGCTCATATTCAGGCGGCTGTCAACCAACACCCCCAGGTCCTTCTCTGCCAGGCAGCTTTCCAGCCAGTCTTCCCCAAGCCTGTAGCGTTGCATGGGGTTGCTGTGGCCCAAGTGCAGGACCTTGCACTTGGCCTTGTTAAACCTCATACAACTGACCTCGGCCCATCCATCCAGCCTGTCCAGGTCCCTCTGCAGAGCCTGCCTACCCTCCAGCAGATCAACACTCCCGCACAACTTGGTGTCGTCTGCAAACTTACTGAGGGTGCACTCGATCCCTTCATCCAGATCATTGATAAAGATGTTAAACAGAACTGGCCCCAACACAGAGCCCTGGGGAACACCCCTTGTGACCGGCCACCAACTGGAGTAAACTCCATTCACCACCACTCTTTGGGCCCGGCCATCCAGCCAGTTCTTTACCCAGCGAAGAGTACACCCGTCCAAGCCATGAGCAGCCAGTTTCTCCAGGAGAATGCTGTGGGAGACCGTGTCAAAGGCTTTACTGAAGTCTAGATAGACAACATGCACAGCCTTCTCCTCATCCACTAGGCGGGTCACCTTGTCATAGAAGGAGATCAGGTTGGTCAAGCAGGACCTGCCTTTCCTGAACCCATGCTGGCTGGGCTTGATCCCTTGGTTATTCTCTACGTGCCGTGTTATAGCACTCAGGATGATGTGCTGTTTTTTATATCAGGAAGATATAAAGTTTATTACAGAATACTATTCAGCATGATCAAAACAATAAAGAGTTGTAAAATAATATAATGAACTCGAGCAAATGCTAAAATGTCAGCTGAAAGTGTTGATGAATGAATATAGGTTATCCAGGGGAAAAGAATTCTAATTGGTCATTGGGTTTATAGGTCTCTGAATTAGCTATTTCTACTTAGGAAGGATACTCGGAACTGTATAAATAGTTTTCTGAATGCTCAGAAGTGGTTAAAAAGGAAAACAGAAATTTTGAAAATATTAGGACATAACTAGATGAGAAAAAAGTTGAGAATACTGTATCAACATATCATGAATCCACAAAGTCTCTAGGCTGTTCTCATCCCCATCTCAAAAAGGAAGTATTTAACTAAAACCAAAAAAAAGTACAATGTGGAGACCAGGATGGGCAGAGTCACGGAATGGCTTCAGTATGTGAGAGAGAACTGAGGGAAGGGAATGATAGGACAGCAATTATAAAATCCTGACTGGTATGGAGAAGGTGTCTGTTATCATTACTTGGTATCCTCTCATAATGCAGGAAGAGGAGGCACTAAATGGAATGATCAGGTAACAAGTTTAAAACAATAAGAAACAAGTGTTTTTCCAGGGAAATTGTCATAAAACCATGGAACTCATATCCGTGGGATATTTGGTTCAAAAGTACAAGTGGTTTAAAAGGCAATTACACAAATTTGTGGAATAAAACTCCATTAAGGGCTATTAAGCAATAGAAAGTCCCTAAGCTGCTGGCTGCATGAAGGTGGGTGAGTTTATTGGAAGATCCTTCTGCTGTTGCTCATATTTTTCACTCTTTCCATAAGCATACACTAATGTCTCAGAACCAGGATAGGTGGAAGTTTGGGGTAGCTCTGCATATCTGCACTTTTATTTTAAGGCTTGAGTCTTGGCAGTCTTACAGACTCAGAGTCTTTGAAACAGAAACCACAATAGCACTGTCTGACCAACTTTGCATCCAGCAGCTGGTCTGACTGAAGTATAACTGCCCCATTTGTGTCACTGGGTATATGCTTTCTAGAAAATTGATGCTAATTTGTATGTCAGTGCTGATAACCATTATTACTGATGAAAGAAATACCGAAGGTTACAGAATCATTTGAACGCAGAAGGTGATGTCATTGGTTGGGCCCAGCTAGGCAGAGCTTGAGAAGGCGATCTGTGCAGCTTGTGAGAGTGGTCTGTCTTGGCAGGGTGCTGATGAAGATGCTCTTACTCGGTGACCTGTCAATAAAAATAATTTGAAGGCTGCTATTAATGAAGCAATAGTGTGTGCAAGAGGTGGGCCAGCTCATTCTGCGGGATAGACGCTTGCCGTAGTTTCTGCATTCAATCTGAGCTATGTGTAACAATAACGTGAGCTATAGATATTATGGACCAGAAGCACCCTCCACCTTCTCCTTACTCCATACATCACAGTTCTTGGTAAGAAGAGTTTAGAACTGACGAGCCATGTTTTCAATTTCTTTGTGTTATTAAAGGCAAGAGGAACAAAATCAGTGAAATGGCCTCATACTGCAATTTAGCTGTGTACATTGCCAGAATTCATTCCTAGTTGGCTCAAATTCATTCTAGCCTAGTCCCCAACGTTCACTACAGTAAGATTACTTTCTTTTATACTCTTGGGCCCCCTTGTAATTTATTAATTTCCTATGACCCCAGACAACTTTGAAAGAAATCCATGCAGCCTGGGTACTCCAGGGACCATTGACCGACACTACTTCTACATTGTACTTTTCTACCTAAAATCACTTGCATCTCATAAAACTAGATACTTATATTTTTTTCCACAGTGTTACTCTAAGCTTTTTCAGAGCTCATCCAGATAATACAGTAGATAGTTCCTTGCACGCATCAACCCTTTGTTACTGATAAAGTAATCATAAAGGTAGCAAAGATAGTATACTCTAAGGAGAAATCTGGTGTAGGCAAAACCTGGGAATCTCCTGCTTTTATTTGATGGTCTTTACTAACAGAAAGTACTCAGAGTAAGGAACAGATCAAATCCTATCGGCTATTAAAAAAGAGTCCCACTAGATGGGGTTATAGTTTCAGATGAAGAGTATTTACTAACCTGGTTTGAGGACAAGCATTTTTTTTTTGTTTCTTATTTTGTTCAAGTTACCTACATAGTTCTGTGCAATTAAGAGTATATTCTCGTTATCTCTTCAGTTCGCCAGCAGATTTTTTTGACCATCCTTTTGTTCAGCAAAGCTATTGTAGCTTTATCTGAGTAAATTATTGATGTGTTTGGGGCACTGTTGCCACTGTTCATAGATTTCAGTGGCTGAAAATCTGTTACATTTTTGTTTGTTTTTTTCTTCTCTGTCCCTAGCACTACTGCAGTATCATTTTATATGCTACCATATAGCAATTACAGAAAAAAACTCTGGCACAAATCATCTTAATTTGGAATTAGTAACATCATTGGTGCCATAATCTGTAAACCGTTTGGAACAGAGGTTTTGTTTATTTATTTTTGTGAAGGAAGACTAGTTAGCACAGAGGTGCCCTATAACTGGGTTCAAATTCTCCTCAAGGCAAATACTAAATAATTACATTCAATGTAAGTAATAATTATGTTCTTAGATCCTTGTTAGTGCTCAGTTTTAAAATAAGTTTCTCAAATGAGGATTAACCGAATGTAGTAATAACTAAAAGGAAGAACGCATACACACGAATCCAGTGAAAACAAATTGGGATCAATAAGCAAAATTAATTTCTTACATTGCCTGACTTGTGATTATTTAAAAATTTATATTAATATTCTGGTACCATATTTGTTGTTATGCTTAGCACACTTTCATTCCTACATCAATTTAATTAATAATTATAGTAACGCCTTTGCATTTTACACTTTAAGAATGAGAAATCTCAAGGGCCATCCCCATTCTAATGAATTTAATTGAATTTGATTAGTACTGAATCACTTCTATCTACAATTTTTAATACAAAGGATAACAAGTGAAATTTAGCTTTTAAAATCACTGGGAAAGAAAAAAAGAGCAGGATCTGGACAAGGACAGGAACACAGAGAAATTAAAAGTAATCTAGTGATAATATCAAATGTTGTGAGTTCTAGTAAGAGGTACTGGAAAATGAAGCAACTTTTAAAAAATTATCTAAAACTTATCAAAACTCTACTTTCAAAAGTGATTTAACATCTGCCTTCCCTAGCCATAGTATGAGTTCTGATTTAGTTCAAATTCTGAGAATGGAATTTCTGACAATACATTGAACCTACAGATAGTCATTACACTACGAGTAAAAACAACAGGTACAACAAGTGAGTAGAATATGGGATGAAGGAAAAGAGAAAAAAAAGAGAGGTTTTTTTACTTCACTTTCAGCTCACTGATTCTCAATATTTAAACTTTTTTTTTCAACAAAAGAGACTTCTAGCTTGGGAGCTGACAGAAGTACTGTCATTTACTGTATGAAACAATAACAACAAGCATAATAAGTATACAGTGGCTATTTGTTTTCTTCCAAATTCTTTAAGTGAAATAATTGAGTTCATTCATACATTTCCAGACATTCTTGCTGAACTTCTTAACAATATGGTTTTTTCCTCTATTGTTCAAAGATGGCATTAGCAAGTGGAATCTGGATTACAGAAGAGGTCATTGGGGATCTTCCAATCCCAAAATATATTATGTTAATTTACCTGTTGCTTGCCAGATGTATTCCAATTGCATGTCTGCATTACACTATAATTCAGCTTTGGTGAGACTTTTCTTTGCATTGCTACATTTCCTTGATCCATGAATAAGAAATTCAGCTTTTGCTTATACTTACCATTTTTATTTCTTCTCTGTCCTTGAAGCTTAGCATTAGCTAAAAATCACTTGGCCCTCATATATTGTAATAAATTGGGATTTTGATCTTCTGTGGTTATTTTTTAATCATGCTTTTAGTACAGTTATTGCACAATTAAGGAGTTTAGCATCATGGTTTGATCAAAATCTGGTTTTGTTTCCAAAAATTTACCTGCTCTTACCACTACTCAGAAGCACTTACATAGTAAAATAATTTATATGTACATGCCTAGAATAGTGTTAAATGTATAAACTGTTTGCATAGTGGTTTGGCTCCCTTCTAAATAAAGAATCCCATAGCCACATATTATTTTACTTTATTGGTTGCAGCAGAATAGCTTTACTAGCCTTCAGCAAAATTAGGTTCAGGAAAGATAAGTTACTGAGTCAGAAAATTTGTATTTATAAACTTTTTTCATTCTGTGATAAATTTCACACAAAAAAGGTGGGTGCTGCAGAGCTTCTTCTGTCCATGGCTCTGGGGACCTTCCAGCTGCCTGTAGGACCATGATGCTATCTATCATGGGATACCAGATAAAGTGTAGAGGTACAGAATAAGGTGTTTCTTTATGGTTAGATCAATATCCTAATAGAAAGTTGCAACACTCCTTGGCTGAGTGGCGGAGGAAGAAGAAGACAGAAGTGCCAAGATCTGCTCATGTCCCTGTCTAGGGCTGCAGCTGTCAAACACAGGAGAACCACCAACTGAAGCAGCCACCCTCTGTTGCCACCAGCAACCCTGCATCCTGGCCCAGGGCTCTCCCAGCTTCACAGCAAAGCTGTCCATTACATGCCTCCCTGATGGCCACGAGACACCAATCCTGGGGCAATGATGCTGGCCACCACCAGCATTCTGCCCACTCTGGAATAGCCACTCCATCAGTAGAGCTATTGCCAGGAGCTCTGCCCCAGGGTATCCAGTGAAAAAGGGCACAGAGCTCCCTTTTGGGCCAAAGCTATTTACAGGGGATTTACAGGAAAGCAAATGAGCAGCAGCTGCCATGTGGCACTGCCACTCAATCACAACAGGGTTTGGAGAGGCCTTATCTGTGCTGTAGACTGTTGGCAAGTCTCCGGCACAGTGGCAGAGGATCAAGAGTACAGAAGTGTGCCATGGTCTGGTGGCTTCCCTGTCCAGACATCCAACTGCAGTACAAAGCAGCCACCTGCCATCACCATGGCCAGCTCTGGCCCCCGTGCCCACCCCTCACTGCCCTTGCCCACCCGGCTGCTCACCTTTCACGGGAAATGGGTTTGGTGCTGCCTTGTCTCTCCTGTAGACTGTTGGCAAGTCTCCGGCTCAGTGGTAGAGGATAGAGATGACAGCAATGTGCCATGATCTGGTTGCTTCCCTGTCCGGACGTCCAACTGCAGTACAAAGCAGCCACCCTCTGTCACCATGGGCAGCGCCTGCCCCCGTGCCCTCTCCTCCTTGCCCCATCTCACCAGGCTGCTCCTCTGCCACCACCAGCAGCATTCTGGCCCCTCATGCATGGCCACTCCATCACTAGGGCTAGTGCCAGGAGCTCAGGCACAGGGTACCCAGTGAAAAAGGGCCCAGAGCTTCCTTTGCCCATGGCTTTGGGGAGCTTCCAGCTCCCTCTAAGACTACCACGGGAGGTAGGGTTTTGTGCTTCCTTATCTGTCTTGTCGACTGTTGGCCACTGTCCTGCTTAGTGGCAGAGGAATGAGAGGACAGGAGTGTGCCATGGTCTGGTCACTTCCTTGTCTGGATGTCCAACTGCAGTACAAAGTAGCCTCCCTCCATCACGATGGGCAGCCCCTACCCCATTGCCCTCTCCTCCCTTCCTCATCTCACCTGGCTGCTCTTCTGTCACCACCGGCATGCTGTCCCCTCATGCATGGCCACTCAATCAGTAGGGCTAGTGTCAGGAGCTCAGCCCCAGGTACCCAGTGAAAAATGGCACAGAGCTCCAATTGCCCATGGCTTTGGGGAGCTTCCATCTCCTTGTAAGACCACCACAGGGTCAGGGTAGGTGCCACCTTATCCATTCTGTCAACTGCTGGCAACTGTACAGCTCCGTGGCAGAGGAGTGAGAGGACAGGAGTGTGCCGTGGTCTGGTGTCTTCTCTGTCTGGACATCCAACTGCAGTACAAAGCCAACACCCTCCATCACCATGGGCAGCCCCTCACCCACCTGCCCTCATCCACCTAGCTGCTACTCTGCCACGGGGAAGGTGTTTGGTGCCGCCTTCTCTGTTCTGTAGACTCTTGGCAACTGTACAACTCAATAGCAGACAAGGGAGAGGCCAGGACTGTGCTGTGGTCTAGTGGCTTCCCTGTCCGGATGTTCAGCTGCAGTACAAAGCAGCCACCCTCCATCACCATGGGCAGCCCCTGCCCCTGTGCCCTCCCCTCCCTGCCCCATCTCACCTGGCTGCTCCTCTGCCACCACCAGCATTCTGCCCACTACCAGCATTCTGCCCACTCGTGCATGGCCACTCCATAGTAGGGCTAGTGCCAGGAGCGCAGCCTCAGGGTGCCTGTAAAATGGCACAAAGATCCTCTTGCCCATGGCTTTGTGGAGCTTCTAGCTCCCTCTAATGCCACCATGCGGGGAAGCGGTTTGGTGTCACCTTATCTTTCCTGTAGATTGTTGGCAACTGTACAGCTCAGAGGCAGTGGAGAGGACAGGAGTGTCCCGTGGTCTTATGGCTTCCCTATCTGGACGTGCAACTGCAGTATAAAGCAGCCACACTCCATCACCATGGGCAACCGCTGTCCCCATGCCCTCCCCTCCCTGTCCTTGGCCACTTGGCTGCTCATCTGCCACAAGGAATGTATTTGCTGCCACCTTATCTGTCCTGTAGGCTGTTGGCAACTCTCTGGCACAGTGGCAGAGGGGCGAGAGGACAGGAGTGTGCTGTGGACTGGTCACTTCCCTGTCCATAAGTCCAACCATGATAGAAAGCAGCCACTCTCCGTCACCATGGTCAGCCCTTGTCCCCGTGCCCTCCCCTCCCTGCCCCACCTCACCTGGCTGCTCCTCTGCCAGACTGGACTGGCACAGTCCTTTTCATATGTGTCCTGGGCTGGCATTCTCACCAACTGCCACTGCCAATGTTCTACCTACTATAGCACCACCACGACATGTCCAGGGCTGATGGCAGGAGCTGGAGGCTGCCTTCAGTGACATCACCAGGGCTGGTGCACTGTACTTAGTTCTGCAACACTATGACATGGCTATTATCTTCCCTTCAAGTTAGAAAAAACCAAATAATTTAAATTTTTAAAAATGGTAGTGCTGGAGATGTAAATGAAGTAGCTGTAGTGGAAATTTGAGAAACAGCATCTCAACAAAGTTTGAAAGAGAATTAAAAGCAGCAGGTCCTACCCACTGCCCAATTTTAAATATTTGTGTTACCTGATGATGAGATTTTTGTGTTTGAAGGCTAAATTCTGGAGGCAAAATGCTTTCTAATTTGACTGAAGGCAGTATTTCACACCTTTGGAATTAAAGACACGTACAGTGCCAAACTCTGCATCCATGAGTGGCTGGCAGTGCTGAAGATTTTTCAGCATGACCTGCAAGACTCATGTCGAAATGAACGAAAGATTTTGCCAGGGATTCTCTTGCACTACACGTCATCTGTCTGGACTTCTGTAAGGCCTTTGACATGGTCCCCCACAGCATTCTTCTCTCTAAATTGGAGAGATATGGATTTGATGGACTGTTCGGTGGATGAGGAATTGGCTGGATGGTTGCATCCAGAATGTAGTGATCAATGGCCCAATGTCCAGATGGAGATCGGTGACAAGTGGTGTCCCTCAGAGGTCCATAGTGGGACCAGTACTGTTTAATATCTTCATCAATGACATGGACCGTGGTATCGAGTGCACCCTCAGCAAGTTTGCAGATGACATCAAGCTGAGTGGTGCGGTTGACAGGCCTGAGGGATGGGATGCCATCCAGAGGGACCTAGACAAGCTTGAGAAGCAGGCCTGTGTGAACCTCATGAGGTTCAACAAGGCCAAGTGCAGGGTCCTACAGCTGGGTCAGGACAATCCTTGGTTTCAATACAGGCTGAGGGATGAAGGGATTGAGAGCAGCCCTGCAGAGAAGGACTTGGAGGTACTGGTGGATGAAAAACTGGACATGAGCCAGCAATGTCCAGTTTTTCAGCAATGTCCAGTTTTAACCCAGCCTGGGCTGCATAAAAAGAAGGGTGGCCAGCAGGTCGAGGAAGGTGATTCTGCCCCTCTACTCTGCTCTTGTGAGGCCCCACATGGAGTACTGCGTCCAGCTCTGGAGCCCTCAGCACAAGAAGGACATGGACCTGTTGGAGCGGGTCCGGGGGAGGGCCACAAAAATGATCAGAGGGATGGAACACCTCTCCTATGAGGAAAGGCTGAGAGAGTTGGGGTTGTTCAGCCTGGAGAAGAGAAGGCTCCAAGGAGACCTTATTGCAGCCTTTCAGTACTTAAAGGGGGCTTATAAGAAAGATGGGGACAGACTTTTTAGTAGGGCCTGTTGTGATAGGACAAGGGGTAATGGTTTTAAACTAAAAGAGGGCAGATTCAGACTAGATATAAGGAAGAAATTTTTTACGATGAGGGTGGTGAAACATTGGAACAGGTTGCCCAGAGAGGTGGTAGATGCCCCATCCCTGGAAACATTCAAGGTCAGGTTGGGCAGGGCTCTGAGCAACCTGATCTAGTTGAAGATGTCCCTGCTCCTTGCAAGGGGGGGTTGGACTAGATGACCTTTAGTGGTCCCTTCCAACCCAAACTAGTCTATGGTTCTATGATTCTATGATTCTAGGATTTCATTTAACAGTCATTATTTGCTCACCTGCTGTATTCATATATGCATGTAGAAATATTCTATGTAGTTAGAACAGTTTGCTATTGCTGCCAGATATCTAGCATATAGAATCACTTTTTCATAATCCCTTTTACAGTGTATAATTGAGTTTTTGATTTTTCTGCAACAATGTTGCAGAGAAACTTGACATGTTTCAGTAAGGATAGAAAGGAAGGATGGTGAGCTGAGAGCTCAAGAAAATTTTCTTCCTGGGTGACAGGTAATCCATTCTGTACTAGAAGCATCCATGTCACAAGATGCATGTGCTGTTTTCCAAATAAAAAATAAATTATTACAATAATATTAAGGTGAAATTATTATGGATAAATAATGGAAGTATACCATGTAAATTACTTATATAACACTCTTATTCATCAACGGTTACTGACACTGATACAACTTTATGGAGAATACCACAGGAAGGGCATATTGCTTGTGTCAGAGAAGGACATACATACACATTGGTTATACCATTTCCTTAATTCTATAGACAAAAGCAGCAAAGGTCAAAATTAGATACTACATCAAGCACTACACACTACTGTTATGGATGAGCTGTGTAACATATGAAAACGTACAGCACAAGTTAGTGACAAAAATTGAAACATTAGTCCATGATATCATCCACAGCTGCCTGTGTTGTGTAAATGCCTATGAGTAGTAACTTGCAACTGTTCAGGCCAAAATGTTTAAAGGAAATTTTGTGTAATTCTGTGATGCACAGCTGCAGGATATGGGTAATTTCCCACTTTTGACTAGCAGTTGTGGAAGCAAATTTCAATTTGATTTGTCTTTCGTTTGTGTACAGCCATGAAAGTGATACGCATGAGTATTCAAAAAATTTGTAATGGATTCGCTTCAGATTTATCTGTACAATGATGAAGTTGTGGTTTCCATAATTTCTATTAATAACTGTCAAGTAGATTATGTGCAAATATGATAGTCAGTTATCATTCAGGAACAAAGTGCCATTCACTGTGAACTGAAGAAGGTGTTATGCACATTTTACCTTTGTTTTTTACAGGAATTCATCTACGGGTAGAAGTCAATTTAGGTTTTCTGCTCAAAGGAGTCTTGGGGTACTTCTTTACAAGGTACTTTACTGTTAAGTACATGGAAATATTATAGCTAATTTAAGCAAACTTAGGTAAATGTCCTTTTAAAAACTGTAAAAATGTCATTGCTAATGAGTAGCAAAAGTTATTGTTGAGTCGTTAGTGTAGAGAAGACCTGGAAGATTAGCATGCAGATGTTTTCAAAAATCATATTCCTGATGAATTGTAATAACTAGTTGGCTTGCATGTTCTTTTCTGCTGCTTGAAGTTAAATTACCTCATAGCACAGGAAGGGACTAGGGAAAAGTCAGCTGAGCATTAGCATTTTCCCCTGTGGTGTTGCCTATTTCAACTTCTATATCAATGATAAAACAGTTGCTCAATATAGCTCTGTATTGCAAAATGTAGGATGCACAATAGCTCACAATGTTAATTAGAGACACATGGCTGTCTGGTCATCAACTTGACAGAGCTACTAAAGTAATCTGTGTAATTCATTCAAAATGCAAGAATAATAGAGAACCATACAGCTGGGATCCAAGAGAGGGGTGAAATTTAGGAATGCTTTGTATATCTGAGTGAAAATGCACTTTGCTGTGGAAAAGTGACCATTCCATGTTTTATCGTCTTACCATTTCCATATCAACATATCTCCAACAAACCCTTGTTACAGAGGAAATAAAAGCAGTTGTGAATAGAATTCACAAAAACCACAGACAGTAGAAGAATGACATGTACTTTTACATACATATACATTACAGTACCCCATATGATATTGAACATTTATACATCAGATCAGGGTGCTCCATTCATTAATATGTCTCTTTTAAATAGAAAATTCTGTTTCCTACCTAGCTTGGTCTTGTGTTACCTCAAAATCTAAATATGACAATGAAAAATGCCTACTTTTTAACATAGTCACAAATTACACTCCAATTGGGAATACTGCGATCATGGGAAATCAATAATAAGAGACAAATGAGACCTATTAAATCTGTGGCCAATTATTTTACCTTTTAATTTTTTAATTTAATTATTATTTAATTATTTTTTAAGGATAACAAGGTCCAGCACCTGACCATCTCTTGCACCAGTTACTTCAGAAGACACGTAAAATATGCATAGTTATGAGTGATTTGTCAGAAGAACAAATTAAGACAATTATTTTCCTCAATCATTGTAGGAGTTTCAAGACCTTTAACCCTTTCACTCAAAACTGACAATTCCATGTTTAAGTCCCTTTAAAATTACTTCTAACTCTTTTGGGGTATTTTTAGCCTAAGGGAGCCCTGTAGCAGGGAATTCTACTGCTTAACTGTTTTACAAAAATCGTACTGTATAAATCTACATTCCTACTTTAAAATTACAGGGATTTAAGAATATCAGAAATTACGATACTGATACATTTGGCAAGACAGAGGGCTTGTGTAATAAGGGCTGTTTATGCACTGTGTAATAAGACATGCATTAGCAAGCATGCAAGCCAAAACTGTAAAATCTGATTACCTCAAAGTGATCACCTTAAAGTGAATGGCCACATTATCAGCTGTGTTGGGCAACTGCAGCTTCCTTTGATATCACTAGAGAAAAAGACAAGTCAATGCCTTCCATCACATTCAGCTCCAATGAGTACCACAGATGCTCAGGACCCATTAAGACAAGGGTATTTGTGGCAGATAAAACCTAATTTTAGGCATATAGAGTTAAAAAAAACATGCAGAACCTGTATTTACATTGGAGGCCTAGAATCCTAACCATCTTTTTATTGATTTAATTAAAATAGTCATTACTTTCTGCATAGTCACATATCATTTCATTAAGCATGAGACACAGGTGTTAGCTGAATATTCCTATTATTAAGGAATTTACTGATTCAGATCATAATATACAGTCTGCCAAGTCTGTGGGACAATATTGAAAGTAAGCCCATTATTATGGTCTTGGAGTGACCCGTTAGGAGGATTAAGGGAACCAGGACACCCATTTGTAAGTCAAAATGGTATATGCTTTCAATCTGAAGAGGGGTGTTAGCATCAAGGAGAATGCATACACAGGCAACATGGCAAACCTTGTTGGCTCACAGCAGTGCTTAAAAAAAAATTGGACCAATGTTGAGAGGTCCAGAAACTCATTTAGCTGATTTCTGATGGGAAATGAGTTAGAAGAAAGTTTCAGTAGATTCTTCAGTTACTCTGTAAGAAAATAACGCATTCAACAATGCTTCAGGCATGCAGCAACATTGACATTGATGCCATATTTCCAAGGCACTCACACGTCTAACATTGTGCTAGGCCTTTGCGTGAGTTTATATCTTGGACCAGTTGGCAATCCAAGGAAAAGAAACATTATTGTGAAAATTACGACGTTATCAAAATATGGCTTCATCAAGTAAGATCCACTTGCGACAAATAAGGGACACTATTAATTATTACTGTTCTGTATTTTAAAATTGTCTCTACTATATACATATATGCATTATCTCCTGTGTTCCCTATGGGTTTTAGTAATAGAAATGAATGATAAAAAAAAAAAAAAACAGGTTAAAATGCTGAAGAATCCTTGTCAGCAGGAAATGGCAGGTTAGTTACTAGTGCCAGCGCTAGAAACTCAAACACAAGAGTTCAAACTTAAACAGAAAAAAGGAAGAAGGTGTTTGATCTTTATGAACACAGATCCTACTTCATCTAAACTAAGCCCCGGATTAATTTACTGGCTACATGTGAGGGATGGAAATCAAAACTCAGCCTTAACTGTAGTGGGCGCTACTTACTTTATGTTACAACAATCACTCAACCACAAATAGCTCCAGTTCAACAGTTTGCAGCAGCTTGTATAATTTAATAGATGAAATAAAGAATATAGGAGAGTCACTCTGAAGTAAAGGAAAAGGCCAAGAAGGCTGAACGTACGTACTTAAACCTGAATTTGCTCAAGAAACAGAAAATGTGAATATAAAAAATTCCAATGTATATAGCTGCAAACCAGATATTTTCTCTATTGGAATTTCAGCTAGCATCGCCCTTATCCAGTCAAATTTATCTGTTGCTGTACTACTGTTAGTCTGCTTCTCTGGTGTGAAGCAAAAGTTTATTGAGCCATAACTTGGCCTCAAGGTTACTACTAGCATAGTAGAAAAACCAGCCTTATTGTGTTGATCTATCTATATCCCTGACCTTACATATCACATATGTCACCAATTAAGGAAGAAGAATTCAGTTCTCACTTTTTTATACTTTTACTAAAATAATAGAATATGAACCAGTGATTTAAACTGTTTGAAAGGGCCTAGAGGTTGGAGCATTCACAGCGCTTGACTTTGAATGACGGATTCAGATATTGTCAGGCACTGTAGAGCAGTGTTTGGTAGCTTCCTGCAACAGGTATGGTCATAGCTGCTACCGCTGCTCACCCCTTGACTCAGATTTCCCAGGGGGGTGTCCCATTCAGAAAATAACTAGCTCCAGTTTTCAGTTTGTAGTGCATGATCATATAAATACCTTGCAATAGTATACCTTCAGCTTTTTTACTGGAACGTTAATACAGAACGTTAATACGTTCTGTAAGTTGCTCGTTATTTTGAATCCCCCCTTTCAGTTGAAGAAAAGGGCTCTAAAACTGTTTACCAGACAAAAGCTATCACTAGTAGCTAGTGATTAACAAAGTAGCATTTTAAAGAGCCAACCTAATTAATGAAAATGAATGTATTAAGTCACAGCACTCTTTATAAGTATATCCATATATGTTACAGGTACAGAGAAATTGTGAGTTCTGGTGGTATAGCCTATTATAGCTTTTTTAGAGAAACTTAGAAGTTAAGAACATGTGCCTCCAGTACAGAGCGTGTTAAACTTTAGCAGAATCAGTTATTTCCCTTGCAGCTGTGTTTACACCTGTATCATATTTCAGAATTCCCTTTTGGGTGATTATTTCATTCTCCTTCATGGTTCTTTTACAGTTTTTTGTTTATTTTGAATATGAAGCCTTGGACTTTGCCTTCAGAGCTTCAGAACAAAGCAGTCTTAGAACTGCTAAAGTATACATGTATTTTAAAGTCTGTTTAGAAGCCTTTTTCCTTCTCCACAGAATTGGAGCTGTCCATAATTTTGCACAGATATAATGGGAGAGAAAGAAAAAGCAGACATTTTGCACAGTGTGTTCCCCTTCCCTACATGCAGTTCACATACAGTCATGTAATAAATACTGCAGCATCATCTGCTCTGTTGCTTCCTCTTCAGAAAGCAGGTGAATAATGGTAATGCTTTATCCCAGAACTAAAAGTGCCGTTCCAAGGGTCCAGTTAGAAGTATTCTTCTTCACAGTCCCCCAAGGTAAGAAATGGAAGGGAGCAAACAAAACCGGACAATTGTATGTGTAACCCTTTTCAAACAAATGAAGAAGTACTCTGTTCCCCAAGTGATGGCACTTACGGCTCCTTTCCTTCCTGAGCAAAAAGGGAACAATTAAAAAGGCCTATCTTTTATTTCCTTTTCCAAGTTATGTAGCAGCTTTTGTGAATACAAGTAGGGAGTCTCATGTCCATTTGGCACACAAAAGATGTTTGCAAAGGATTCCCTTCTCCTGTAGAGATTTCAGTCTTGTGTTCTCTCTGTTAGCATGGTAGATGTACATTTTATATCACAGTAGACCTCACTGGCCTCCAAGGTCCCTGAGGATCCAAAGAACTGAACCCGGTATTTTGTACAAACCAATATGATTTGTAGGCTGCACCCTCAGGACTTCCCCTGAAGACACTAATTCTTCCCCTTGGTGGAAGCATAAGCCAACATGTCCTGAAAACTATGGAGACATAACTTTAAGTGCTGTCAGCTGAACATCTCAGTGACTGCATGAGGAGGCAAGTATGGACCTCTCTAAGCATCTGTGTATGGTTTGTAATTGTCTTCCTTGCTGACCTCCCTCCAATAGGCTTAAATCCCTCTCCCCACTCCCACCTAATTCCAGATGCTAACTGTATTTTCTTTCTCTTGTTGGGAGCTCATTAGTACATCTGCAGTGTTATTTAGCCCATTGTCCATAAATCACAAGTTACGTATAAGGCAGGAGAATATAATCCATAAAAATACTGCAATCAGAGAAATAGCAAGTGCCCTGAAGGAAAGTTGGGAGTTAATTTATGATTGCTGTGGGTATCTTCTGGCATCCCAGCCCAAGTGTCACTTTTTTTTTTGTATTCTGCACTTAGTTGTTTCTAATTTTGAGACAAAACACAATTTTATATAGTAATAACTTCTTATTTACATACATGACACACAGCAGTGCTCAGCTCTTTTGCCTGCTGCTTAACAGTAGAGGCATGCAGTTTTTTGTGTGTATTTTAAAAAGGTTAGGTGATCTATCAGTTAAAAACGTTGAAGAACGCTGGTGTAAGGGAATAAAATTTTGATGATGTGGTGTGAGGTTTCCAGCTGTGAATAAGTTAGAGACAGTTGTTCTTGTATAATTATGTTGATGTATTCCTGAGCACTTTTCTAGTGCAATATGCTGCACTGAGGTGAAGCACAGCATTTGCTGGTGCAACTGTCTCTAAGCTAGACAAAGCTCTGCTCTCAGTGTCAGGCTTCTCAGGAAATGCACATCAACAGAACTGCTATGCCTGAGTGCAGTAAACAATCTGACTGCTAAGTGGAAACACACCACAGAAAACATCTCACAGCAAAAGATCACATTTGTTAATGATTTTGGAATCATTTCTAAGGTCCCTTAACATTACCCTTGATTTATGCCGTTGTCTTCACTGCCTCTTGCACAGGCTTTTCCCATATGGAGCCAATTAGTCTACTGGAGAGACATACATTCTTAAAGAAAAATTGAATTTTTAATCTTAAAAGAAATAAGAATGTTTTGCCACTTCTAAGAATACTA
This sequence comes from Mycteria americana, assembly GCF_035582795.1. NCBI lineage: Eukaryota > Metazoa > Chordata > Aves > Ciconiiformes > Ciconiidae > Mycteria > Mycteria americana. The sequence continues at coordinate 40,985,084 of NC_134396.1, forward strand.
AAGCTCTTTAGAGTATCACGTAACCAAAACTTGCAGCATTCCTATGAAATTGCTTAGTATTACTTCCTTTTAAAAGATGAGGAGAGCAAGAAACAGCATTGGTTTAGTGTTTTTAGTGTTTTTGCAAGTTTATGGTTAGATAAGGCCCAGAAACTTTGAGCCTTGAATCTCAGCACTCCCCTCTGGACTCTGCATTGATTTGTCATTGTAATATGTATTCTCATAAATAGAAGAATTGTATTAAGTACATAAAACTCGTGACTGTTTTCTGCTTTCAAAAATATTTTATTTTGTTGCTTGGAATTAATTTCATGTCGTGCAGCCAAAAAAAACAAATGAAAAACATGAGACCCAAACCGTTGCATGGCAGGGAGTCCTTAACCATAAGAGACATGTGGAAGGACTGTCAGGAAGACAGCTGACATCACTGTATTTTGAAATCATCTGGGTTTGAAGCACATTTTTATAATCCATGTAATCACTATACCAGTGTCCCATTTGGCCTGTAGCAGTAGTCCTTCTTTTTAAGATTTCCAGACTTCAGTAATGGATATAGGAAAGACGTGTGAGATGACTCTCATAGATTAAATTTTCTATTGTCAAACAAAGTAACTGGTTGGATTTTTGTTCTCTCTACATATATATTTCTACTAGTGCATCATTATTTTAGAGATAGAAGTTTTAGACAGAAAAATAGATATTATATCTAGCATTTTCAAAAGCAGTATAAGGCATCAGTATACTAAAATGGCATATGCATCCTTTAAACTGTATGCCTATATGAAAATCCACAATGCTTAATCAGGAAAAAATATGTAACAGTTAGATATGTGTAACAGATAACAGAGAAGAGTACCACAGCCTTCCTTAGCAAGAAAAGCTTAGCAAAAGTCTCCATAAGTGTACTTAAATATATCAATTGCTCTGAAGCACCAGATATAAAATCTCGGTGTCAGGAAGATGGTGTAAAACATTCAGAATGGTATCCATCGAAAAATGAAAACTGTTGAAATCAATATAAAAATTAAATCAAAACAGAACAAAGTCTGGGGAAATACAGCTGGAATCCAAATCTCCATATTAGTCAAATTGAAGGAAGAATAACGTGGTTCCATTTCAACAGCAATGATGAATTACAGGTAAAAAGGTTTGCATCAATGTACTTTTGCTTTCCAGGTTTTTAATCTATACTAATTTTCTTGAAATACACTGACAGATTTCCATTTTTGAGTTGAGACACTACATTCTACTTTCCTTGATTTATAAATACTTCTCATTTTTGGTAGTGCTTTTTTAGAAACTTGGAAATAAAATGTGCTTCATGTGTTTCCTTACAAACACTGTCATGAACAAGCAGCACTGGGGATTCACAGTGCTTAAAGATGGACAAAACAACACTTCTTTTTCAGTTATTCAGCAATCAGTTCAAAGTATGCCTTTTAATTCTAAAAAATCAAAGGAAAGGTTTTTCTGTAGTACTTCTGAAGTTTGTAAAATCCTTTGAGGTCTTTTTAATATATTGAAGAGTAAAATGGAAGCTTTAGATGCAAGCAACGTTAGGATAAGAATTTTCACCAGATTGCAGATGAATTTTATTATGCCTGAATCCAATAAATGTTTTACATATATGATTTGCTATAAAGAATAAATCTAAAAACCTGCTGGATTTTATAGAAATTCTACTTACTAACTCAGGAACTGTGTTATGAACCAGTCATTCAATTCTTACTTTACATTTCAGTGTAGCAGAAGGAACGTTATATTTATTTGCAGGATGTTCAATGCAGGATGCTGAAGATTGTCTTCCAGGAATCTACAGCTATGATCTTAGTGAATACAAAAGTTCAAAGTGAATGCTATTTATAGTTTAACTAAGGCATTGTCAAATGCAAAGGGCTGGGCATTTTTTTTTTTTTTTACAAATATAGCATTTTTTCAGTGCTGTTTTTGTAATGCAAACTGGTGATGAGAATTGTCGTCTATTCAGCTTGTGCCCTAGTAGAACTCCCTATATCCTTATCACCTCCAAAAACATCAAAGTTATATTATGAATATTATATTGATACATACTAAAATATCCTATAATAAAAATACAATATTAAACACTTATAATGCATGTTATACTACATGGCAAAAAATCTACCAATTGCCTTAGAATATCATGGCTTTACAAATAGGAAAACTTAACAAAATCCGTTTTGGATTCTGAAAGTATAGCGTATTATAGCAATTTTTTCCATAAAGAGAATTCTTTCAGGCATGTTAGCTACCTACAGCCAGCTACCTACTACCTACCGTTTAGCCAGCTCTACAGGGATAGTGTGTTTCTTAGTGTTTTAATAGAATGAAGATGGATATAGAAATAGGTTAACTAACTTTATTGGCGTAGCTACTGCTGTAATTCTAGAGCTTATTTCCAAAGGAGCATAGAGACCTAGCTGGAATGCAGCTTACTTAGGAGTGCCTCTTACATATCTCCTTACTTCGTTCACTGAAGGCAGCTTGGCTCAGTGGGTAAGGTTCCTTGCTGTGAGGTTTCTGAATAAAAAGCTAATTCTGTGCCAAATGTCAGTTCTCAGTGTACAGCATTTCAGGTCCCACTTCAGACTTCTTAGTTCCACAGAGGAACATAGCTTGAAACAGTGAGCAGAACGCAGGCTCAAAACAGGTCCTTTCAACAGCATCTTTTTCAGTGTTCATATAAAAACAGGAACTTTAACAAATACACCTTGAAAAGTGTTCCCAGACATTGTGTGTAGAGGTTGGTGGGAGAAATATCTTAATAATTTCAAAAGTATTGCCATCAACATCAGGATAAACTCAATATATTTTCCTTCATCAGGCCCCCTGAAAAAAACACTGAGATACCAAGAATATGTGATCCAGGGAGAGGACGTTTCCATGGGATATGGGATACTCTGGCAGAACAAGCATGTGAACCTGAGTGGTCCATAGCTGAAGTACATACCCACCTAAAAGGCTATGGATTTATTCACTCTGTTTCTCTCTCTAATTCTCTGGTTTTAGGTCAATTAATATAAATGGAACGACTCTGGTGGGAAAGATCAAGAGATCTATCCTAGAGCTTATAAAAAGTGCCTTATAAAAAGGCACATACAAACCAAGTACAGAAAACAGACACATTTTTATATTTCCTGAAATAATGGGAAACAGAAAGGCAAAACAGCTCCAGCAGGTAAAGTGACACTGAATCAGACAACTTCTTATCTGAAAAGATGCATATACATTATGGGCTGCTTCATCTATATAACAGTTGTGGGTAAGATCCATCTCCACCCGATGCTCCAGTGACTCCCGTGGATCTGGCTTGAGAAAGGAAGAGGAAGGTCACTGCAGATGGGTGTTGTTCAGTGGGCAGTCGCAAGACAGGCAGTGGGATATTCATCACTGAAGCAACTGTGAAGAGGAAATAGCAAGAGAAGGACCAGAGGGCAAAATCTGACCTCTTATATGAGGTGGTTTGTATGTGAATGGGGTGGAGCGTGGGAACTTTGGAACTAATCTAAGGGTAACCCCTACAGAGAACTTTTTTGTCTCACAACTTTCCTGGTTTCTTAATGGATGAATGACTTATTACACACAGCAGGATAAGACCTACTAAGTCTAGGTTGCTTCCTGTTGCCATGGTGATTACAAATTTTGGTTGTGTTTACTTCTCTGATCATGAGCAGCATAAAATTTTCCAACTTTTTATGGTGATTATTTTATATTAAACAAGCAGCATGAGAATGCATTTTTCAGCAATAGAGCAGTATGGATGCTTAGGCTGACAGAAAACCTCTTGTACATTGGGCAATTCTGTGACACTGTGAATGCAACTTACAAGCTTCTGGTACTGCAGAAAGAGCTCTGCACATTTTTTGGTTGACCATGTTTGTCATTTCTAGTGGACTGCATAACCCGCAGGGTGTTTGGCCAGCAACCTTAACCAGATCCATTAGAACTCACTCAGAATTTTATTTTCTCTAATGTTGAGCCAGATTTGAGTCGGTGCTTCACACTGATGAGAAAAAATGTATTGACTCACTTTGCTTTTGGGTAGATGGGGAGGCAGAACATGAGTAACTTAATTTACATTTTGGGGGGTTGCATTTCCTTCTTATTACTATTTAAGATATATCTGCCTTCAAGTTTTTACATCAGTCTTTGAGTATAAGAATTTTGCTAGCATTTTTCATGCAAGGTGACATTTTGCACATTTTTGTTTAGATCTTTTGCTTTGCTGTCCTGGATTTTTTTTTTTTAATTTATTATTATGAGACTGAACAGCATGGATAAAATCTACCACTTCCAAAGAGATGACATAAAATTACGAAGTTCAATCAACTTGATGCATGAATTGTCACTACAGTTGTTTATGAAGAAGAAATATGGGATTAAATTCAGGTCTCAGCCTGCATTATATGTATGCCCAAAAATCTGCATTTCTGAGGAACGAAAGAGAGACAGGCCAGGACTCTACAGTCATTTGCTGGGATCCCAGAAATACCATTCTTGTGCAAATGCCATGCACTTCTGCCTGACCAGATCGAATATAGACTCATGTTTTTATTGCATACAAAATGTTTGGGTCTAAAATGAACTGTGGGATTTAAAAGTTGGTGGTAGGTATATGGGAAGTCACTGCCTTTGCTTGATACAAACTTATCGCCAGCACTGTTAAAGAACGGATAATGTAATTTTTTTCATTTTAAGGAAAAGACTACACCTCTGGACTTGATTTTTTAAATGTTCTGTAAGACACGATAATGTGGGTTGGTTTACATATGTTTATCTAAAACTTGTCTCTTTTTGTGACCTAACGACAAGTTGTAACTCTGTTACTACATATCTTTGTTAAATTGCTTCTCCAAAACTAATTCAGGGTTAGAGCTGTATGAAGAACTAAAATAAGAGATCTTAAGCTTTCATGTCTTTATTTATTATCATGTCTGTTCAAATCTACTGCTTAATATTGCTTAAAATGGCTTTTGATTTCTTTCCAGATAGCCAAATCTCCTGCCTGCAGCTTAAATGTCCCAGAATCTTATAGTCATAATTTCTTCACTTCTTTTTTTGTCTCCCTAGCACTTACCTCCTAACACACCATCACAGAATCATCTGTGTTGCTGTGTCCATTTTACTTCACTATTTTTGTCATGCAGCTGGTTTACTCTGCTTCACTCTGCCAAGCAGAAGCCTCTTTACTGTTTTTCCTAGACCCTTTGCAACTCTACACTGTTACTTTCTACCATTTTTCTTATTGTCTCATTTGTCAATTGTTAATATCATCTTTAACAGCTCATTTTTCTCCTTGCCATATGATGTCTCTGCTGCTCCTTCCATTTTTTTCTCTTCCTAGCCTGATCTAGAAGATATTAGGCTTTTCCCCTCAGTGATTCCACTAGACCTCTAGAGGTAAGGGTGTCTAAGTTGTCATGAATAAAAGTCAAGATAAGTTGTAATGGAATAATTAACGCATTGATTATCACACATTCAAATACACTCAGCTGCTTCCTCTGTTTCCATTACACCTCCTTCTGTCCCATCCACACTCTCCTCCTCTTTCTCACCAAATACACATACCCTCTGCTGGTTATATTCTTAGGCTGTGGTTCTATTGTTATGAAAGATCCTCAACACTGCCAATGCATATTTTCTTTGAGGGTCAGGGCCATTTTTTTAGACCACCCAAGCACCCGACTTCTTGCTCACTCTCCTCTTCTGTGCTACAGCAGAATTCTCTTCTTTCTCAGATTTGGGAGTAGTCATCCAGAGCAACTAATAACCAAAATATGCATGATATTGTGTTGGGGTTTTTTCCCAAAAAAATAAATATAGAATTGAATCTTAGAATTGCTGAGGTTGGAAGGGACCTCTGGTGATTACCTAGCTCAGTGTTGCTACTCAAAGAAGGGTGAGCTACGCCAGGTTGCTCCAGACCATGTCTAGTCAGGATGTGAATATCTCCATGGATGGAAATTCCTCAGCCATTCTGGGCAACCATTTCCAGTGTTTGTTTGACCACCCTCACAGGAAAATGTTTTCTCTTATTTTCTGACAGAATGTTGTAATATGTTTACACTTTGTAGGATCTTTAAAACTCTAATTCCAACAGTATGTAATTATAATGATTACAATAACCTGTATCTCCCTGAACTCCCCTCAATACATGTGCCCACAACTAAAGAAAAGTAACTAGACTCTAACCTCTTCCCCCAGCCTCTCTGCACCTCCAGTGGAAGTGGTTAGGGATCTGTGGCTAAGCAATAATGTGCTGTGAGGAAGGCAAGCCAGTAGGGATGACTAATATTTAAAAAAACCAACAAAACCACACACACACACACACAAAAAAAAATATAGGAAATTAATTTGGATACAAGTCAGACCTCTGCAGACACAGGCAAGACATTCTGAGTAGCTCAAACATGCATGCCATCCACTGTCAAAAACGCTGACACAGCAGATTGGTTTTGTCCTCCATAAAAGCAAGTTTATATCATTGAACCAAACTCAATGGAATTCTCTCTGGATACAACAGCCCTGTTCCCCTCCCATTCTGAAATTATGAAAGCAGAGAGAGGTTTTTATATCTAAATCTGTTCTTACTTTGTTTTTTTTTCTAACATACCAGAAGATAAAAAAGCTATTAGCGTCACGCCCTCAGACAGTCAAGACACAGCTCTGCTGTGGTAGGGGAACGTGTGTGTATTCTGGTATCCACTATGAGAAAGTAATTGATGATCTGTATGTGTTCAGTCAAGTAAATAAAGCCATCCTGAACTGTCTCTGTGTTTAGGAAACATGTCTCACAATGATGAAACAATATATTTGATTTTCAGGGTAAGTCTGTGCAACCTTAGGAAAAATTGCAATTGGAAAGTGGAAAGCTGTGTTTGCACACACAGCATTGCATTAGATGAAGGATACCATTAAAAATCAGGCTTACAAACCTTTATGCATATGCTATATAAACATGAATTGCTTAATAAGTTTCTTACTGCCTCCCATGAGATCAATACAACATATGACTTAAGGACATAATGTAAGTCCCCATCTTTCTGCTCATATTATTTACCAAAATACTTATTTATGCACCTAAGAAAATAACCTAGCTCTTAATGTAGTTGAAACTCACAGGTTGTATTTAGTTGGATGGAAGGTTTTTTGTTATCATTAAGTATAAGAAGGCCAGTTACACAGCTGGATAACTTTAGGCACTTTTTTTGGTTTTAGTAAAATATTGGATTATATTGCATCTAAGTATTGCTTTCTTAATGCTGCTAAAGTAATGACAATACCTTTTGGATCATTAACATTCTTTCTGTGCTGTCATATAGAGTCCTCATTCTTCATTAGAATTTACAACTCCTGCAGATGGTACAAGTAATAATCAATTACTCTGCTGTTACTATGACTTTTGGTTTAAAATTCCATATTGTATTTCACAATCTTTTAGTTAGACCCCTGTTAAAACCACTAGTTCAGCATGCGGTAGCAGATTAATGATGACTTATTTTAAGACTACCATAGTTGAGAATAAGGAATTATTTGATTCAAAGTTTTGAAGTAAAGCGAGCTCACAAATGATGGAGAATTTACCAACTAATTTCAGCTTGAAGCTGAAATTCAAGCTCCAGGCACCATATATATGGTGCAATTCTGTACTTTTTCCAAAATTGTCACTGGAAAAATGTCACCTTTTTTAACATTTAAACACATAGAAACTGCATTCTTATTTTTAGACTGTGACATGATAATTCAAGATGCGTACTTAAGAAGCATTTCTTTGGAAACAAATAGGACACACCTGTGCTATTAAAATGATGCTTATTTAAGAAGTCAATTAACTGGCCTGAGAAGTTATATTCTAGAGAATAAGATGAAACAAATTGAAGTTAAAATAGCAAATTCTTTGACAGAGGTATTACATGGATGCATAAGACCTCAGGTAAGGAAAACATTCTTCTGCAAGTATTTCTGCAATTTAAGTAACAGGGAATACTTAATTGTTCTCAAAATATAAGCATGTCAAAGTCAGAAAACTGAAAGAAGAAATTTTCCGTGCTGCTTTAAATGCGAATCGCAAAGCAACTTCATTTTTTTTGTCAGTACTGCTGCCTCCATAAGGCAGTTCTTACATAATACCATTTTTGAAGGCTGCAAAATTTTTTATTCTCATAGAATAAGAAATAACACTTCTGTTATTAACATTCTGCAATGCACTTCTTATCATGAGAAATATGTAAGTGATAAATGTGCAGTCAGTGTAGAAACCATTAAAAGAGACAGTACAACAAAACACAAAATGACAAATTAAAGGTTACTGTGTATGGTGTTTCAAAGGGTAAAAATCTTCATTCATTCCTCAAACAGCATCTTTGCTGGTTTACTTTCAGAGTGAGGCTTTCATACAATTTAAAATTAAAGACTAAACCCCATTAAGCATGACAAAAATATGTACAATTTAATGCTGCTAAGCCTGCAATTCAGTTGGAGAAATGCTGGGAAAATTATCTTTTGTCACCTGCTGCCATGAGAAAATGCCTGCAAGGGCTAAGCGAGATTCTTCAGGCTCTAAAGTAAATTTGAAATGAAGATGGAATTTGCAGTCTTTGTTAGTGTCTTTTGGAAGCCTCATCAAGACATTTTGAGTTTTGATTTCATTCTCTTGGTGTGTCAATAGATGTAGCAACATATATGACAACCATTTTTTAAAGTTTCATTAGACATAAGTCTTTTAAGTTTTGGTTAAGGGAATTTGGGAGCTTGAAAGCAATGTGGTTTTCTCATTTGTCTAGTACGTGGGCAGTATTTGGATATTAGTATAAGTGAATACGTACGTATTCCACCAGTGGTCAAACTCATTGCAAGCTCTATCCTTTGCACAACCTAGCGAAGGTATACCCATGCATGCAGCTTGGCTTCTCCAGAAGAGGGTCTTGAAAAATGGGAATATTAACTGGCAGCAAGTGTTTATGTTTACTTCCCTTCTTTGGAGAAACTGAGCAATTGCCAGTAATGAAATGCAGATCCTTGGCTAACAAACACTTGCTGTCAGTCACTACAGTCTTTTCTCACTTTCCCTTCTCGGAGGAACTGAGCTTCTGGACAACTCACAGGAAATTAAACTGCTGGTGCTGCTGCTTTCTCTCTCCTACCACCTAACACCTCATGACTTGCTTGAAGGTCTTGACCTATCATTTCAGGATTATAGCTCTATAGAAATTAATTAAGTGTCATTGTGATGATTAAAACCACAGTCTCATAAGCATCTGAAATGTTTGTTTCTTTCAGTGAACTATACAAATTTTAAAACATTCCTACACACACACGCAAATATTTCAGGCAGATCTAGTAATTTTAAGGTCAATTATCACTTCTCATTATAACATGCCTTATAACTCTGCCAAGTGAAATCATTACAGCTTCAGTTTTACAGGCCATATGTCTCTCCCCTGATGCTGGCTGTTTTGTTTTGTCCAGGATTTGAAATTCTGGCAAAATTCTGGCAAACATTCTTTTTAGAAAGCTTAGCTTTTGGATGTAACAAGAAATTTTGTGGAGAGTCTTTCATGGGTCACAACAACCCCATGCAATGCTACAGGCTTGGGGAAGAGTGGCTGGAAAGCTGCCAGGCAGAAAAGGACCTGGAGGTGCTGGTCAACAGCCACCTGAATATGAGCCAGCAGTGTGCCCAGATGGCCAAGAAAGGCAATGGCATCCTGGCTTGTATCAGGAATAGTGTGGCCAGCAGGAGTAGGGAAGTGATCGTGCCCCTGTACTCGGCACTGGTGAGGCCACACCTCGAATACTGTGTTCAGTTTTGGGCCCCTCACTACAAGAGGGACATTGAGGTGCTGGAGCGTGTCCAGAGAAGGGCAACGAAGCTGGTGAAGGGTCTGGAGCACAAGTCTGATGAGGAGCGGCTGAGGGAACTGGGGTTGTTTAGCCTGGAGAAAAGGAGGCTGAGGGGAGACCTTATTGCTCTCTACCACTGCCTGACAGGAGGTTGTAGAGAGGTGGGGGTCAGTCTCTTTTCCCGATAGGACAAGTGATAGGACGAGAGGAAACAGCCTCAAGTTGCACCAGGGGACATTTAGATTGGATATTAGGGAAAATTTCTTCACCAAAAGGGTTGTCAAGCACTGGAACAGGCTGCCCAGGGAAGTGGTTGAGTCGCCATCCCTGGAGGTATTTAAAAGCCGTGTAGATGTGGTGCTTAGGGCCATGGTTTAGTGGTGGACTTGGCAGTGTTAGGTTAACAGTTGGACTCAGTGAACTTAAGGGTCTTTTCCAACCTAAATGATTCTATGATTTAAGGTTCATCTACCTGTTCTGTGTTCTTAATCTCCCTTTCACAACTTTTTGAGTTGTGAAGGAGGAAGACATGTTAGTGTAAGTCAGTGTTCTTGAGGTTCAGTATTTTCTTGGTGCTAAAAACCACAGGAGTATCTAATCTTCCTTTAAGACTTGTCCTAACAGAGGCTGGCAAAATGTCAGACTGTTACTCTATTAGTTCAACTACAGACATCTGTGCAGAGAATTTTCAGATTCCAAGTCAACTGGTGACCTGAATGGGTGACATTACAGTCTTGTGCAATGGTATTTATCTTTTTCCATTTTTTTCTTCCCCATGAGATGTGTAATGTTTATACTATGCACTGAAAGAGGCAAAGATCTTCAGGAGAAAAAGGTAGGCAACCATGAAGTTACAGACTACATCAAAGTATTCACTCAAGAGAGCTAAATCAATTCCACTTATTTTTTGACTTTGCAACTTGTGCGGAGTGGGTGGGGGAGATATTTCATTTACCTACAGCTCAGTTTCCAAAGGCAGTAATAAGTAGATTTAAAACGGTTCGAGGGCCTGGGGGTGGGGGTGTTAACAATTTTGCTGGAATCTCCTTCCTTTATGCAGTTTCTCCAAACATTCAAAAACAAGATCAAACACATGAACAATCTATGGGTTACTCTCACCCCAAATACACATTTATTTTGCCTTTCCTTTTTTTTCAATATGTTAACTTACAGGAAACTAGCAAGATCACAGGGGTTGAAATGGAATATACAGACTTCCACTTCTGCTTTCCTGCTTTATGCCCACCCTATGTTGACAATGACCATGATGTGTTAGTTTTATAATGCAATTATGTGAAACATATTTGGTGGTTTCCCTTCTTTAGGCAAAAACAGTAGGCAAAAACCCCACATCTCTTAACAGTCTTGTTGCAGAAGCCAAGAACTGTGTAGAAATACAGACTGACAGATTTTAAATACATGTATTTATACATACATGTCCAAATTTCTGCTAAGTCTTTTTGGTGAAATAATGTATAGCCATGTACGTGTATAACGAAGCTGGCAGAGGTGTGGGTTGATTGAGTTTATAAGAGTCCAGTTTGCAAACTGAATAATGCTGAACAATTCAGCACTTTTCATTACTGCCAACGTCACGCTTAAGAAAAGAAGAAAAACATTTAGGCTTAACCAGTTTACAACCAAGCCACTGCTGCCCCCAGGTGTCCATCAGGCACTGACGCATGAGCTGGGCTGCAACCGTAGGACCTTTAACAACAGGCACGGATGCAACGTAATCTGGTAGTGAGATAACATGAGTATCTGGCTTCATTCTTATCTCCGAGTCACAAAAAACAGCAGAACTTTTTCACTGAGTTAGCTCTAGAGTCATTATTTAAGCTACTCCCGCAATTCCCTTTAAACTCACCTGAGTTGATGACCTCTTTGAGTCTTTCCAACTAAATACGTACAGCAGCTATTAACAGTGTCTTCAAATATAACCTGTATATAAAATCCCAGTTAGTTTTCACAATGAGCCTCAAAGGCTGCTTTATTCCATTGTTTGCATTATTCAGGGCAAAGGACCAGCTCACACAGATGCTAAAATTCTGACTCATTTTTAGTTCCTTTTAATCCATTATTCAGTTTATGACTTTATATGTAAATTCTGAGAAAATTCATTCAGTATCCAATTAGTAAGCGCTAAACATTTGGGGAAGATATGATGAATTCCATATACTTAACACAGAAATTGAATCTCAGCTTTATAAACAAAACTGAACTCAATTGAGGCTTCTTCATCAGTGTCTTTGTAATGGATTATGCCCTAAAGTCCAGATTTGCTCCTGCATGGCATCCAACAAGGAAAGACAATTGTTTAAAAACCTTATAGGACTTCAGTGTTTCATAAAAAGTCTAATCCTAAAATGTGTCTGAACCCAAAATTGAGTCAGTAGTATACTGCTTACATCATGAAGGCTAAAATCTGCAAACTCATAATAAATCACAAATTCCCATCTCTCATTAGAAACAAAAAATAGGAACAAATCAAAAGCTTATTAATAAACAGCCTGATTTTATATATCACTAAAAATCCTAAAATATGTCATAGAAGGGAAATTCCTCCTGAAGTGGATATTAAGTTAATCCATCTAGGCAGGCTTTCTAAATGTTTAGCCAGTCTTGGAAAATATTATAGGCAACTACTACTGCAGTATTTTCTTAGCTAAAAGTAAATGTTTCTAGTTCAATCAGATTGCTCCTACTTATGAGTAAGTTTTCCAGCATTTAAAAGTTTAATTTAATATGCAGGTCATCCTAGCCATGAAAGATGGCAAATGAGTGTGTAGGTATACAGAAGTGCTTCTTCTCTTTGTCTCATGCAAGAATCTATGATAAGAATTGTCCTGGAGAAATACTTATATTAAGAAATATGATGATAAGCGGTCTTTTCTGCTTAATGTGAAGCTTTAGACTCCTTGAAAAATAAAGGTCACTGAGGCTTTTTGAGGGCGGAAAAGCAAACAGCTTTGGTGTTCCAGAAAAAACATCTTGGTTGAGCATATTTTTAAATGAAGGGTTTTCTAGTATCAGTAAAATCAAATCGTGTGATGTGCACAAAGATGATTTGTGGTGTGGATTCTTCTCTTTCTTTGCATTTTTGCTTGCAGAATCAAGGGACTTTAGTCATGAAATTAATTTCATAACCATCTGTCATCCTCTGTCCTTTATCGTTTCTGTTTTAAGCTAAATGTGTTTGTGATGATTGACAGAATCATAGGTACTACAATGACACAGATGTGTTAATAGTACAGAAAGATTTTTCTTATCTGTCTTGCTTTTACCTTTCAGTTTAATTCAGTATCTAATGAATGGGCATGAATGTGGTTATACTATCATGGTTAATAGAAGAAGCAAACATGATTGTTAAAAATAGGAATAATTGCACTTTATTTATAAATAGCAGATAAATAGCTTTAGGCCATGTTTACCTCTGTCAGAAACAGAACAGTCATTGCAGCACCCCGCTTTCACCAGGACTGAATTTATACACTTTGCAATTGAGTTACTGAAGTAATTTGAATACATATGGAATGCAGAATTTAAGAACATTGTGACTAGAGTTTTTCATGGTTATGATTCCAGCTGTATAATCAAAACACTAATTAGCCACCCTGTTTGCTGCAGTTTTTCAGAGCTGTAATTGTCATGGAAAAATATTTCTCATGCCTCCACCTTTACCATAAAAAGCTTTTCAGCAAAAATCACAAGGTCTGCTTTATGAAAGAAGTCCACAAAGAATAGGTTGTCCTAGAGAATGTATTCTGACCTTGGCTCCATATTTAAATTTCCATGACAAAGTATTATTCACTACAAATAAAACACAGGGGCTGGCGTAGATGGTAAGTAGACTTAAATCCTTTCACCTTGATTAAACAGGCTTTGAAGAAAGGAGCTACGCAGGGTTGCGGTGAACAGTGTCCTACTCTGAAGGTCCTGGCATGCAACAGAGCTTTTCCATGACTGTTGCTGAAGTAGCCTGACCAGGCATGTGCAACAGCTGAATGTACACAGCTACTTACTCGTACACAAGAAAGTGGGATTAGTGAACGTGCCATGTTATAGACTGCAAAACTGAGGGATAAGCATTATCTTTTTGTTCTGTGTTTATGTGGTACCTAGCATAATGTGGTCTTGGTCAATAAAGAAAGATCCAAGGTGATACCCCACAATACAAATGAGAAATGATAGTACCATAATGAATTGTTCAAATTCAGTTATTGAGGCAAAAAGCCACACTTCTGACTAATAGATTTGTTATAAAAATGGATGCTACAGAACAGATTCCCCTTAAGGGAATCTAATAAATTCTGTTAGAAAATCAGAACCCTAGGTTATTCAATTAAAGATCCTGCATGGTGCTATTGTTTCCTTACCTAAGACATTAAAAGTTCTTTAGAAGTCTTACAGATGCGAAATAGATGTTCAAATAGATGAGTAATCTGCCCACTTTATAAACTGTGTTTTCTTCAGGGTTTTTGAATAATTTTATGTAGAAAAGGATGCTATTTCATTCAGATGATACAAAGGAGATATGCCTTCATATCTGTTTGATTCAAGGAGGAATCTCATGATCTCTTATAAACTCAAGCAGAGTGTGAACGATTCACTGAGCAATGTGAGGGGATAATATACACATTTCTTCTTCTGTCTTATAATGAATATCTCTTTGATTTTTAATGCTATCTTTTCTAATTTGATAGAGGACCTGAGGGGAAATGAAGTCACAGATACTATTAGAGAAATCAGTATGACAATGTAAAAGAGACCAAGGGATAATGACGTTTATGTATTTAATTTTAACAAGCCCTTTGTTTTCTCTTCCTGCTTTTTCTGGTATTTTTCTTTACTTACTTGGTACCCTTTTTTCTCAATCTAGTAATTAACATACAATGAGAGGTGAACGTTCGCTACAGTAACTGGGACTAAGTATTGCATCTCATCTGAACAGTGACATTCATTTGGCTGGACCACTGAATCACTGAGTAATTTAGGTTGGAGGGATCTCTGAAGGGCACCTGCTCCAACACAGCTGGTTCAAAGCACAGAAATCTTGGATGAGGTTGCTTAGAGCCTTGTCCACCTGTGTGTTGAACATCTCCATGGATGTGTATAGCACAGTCATTTGGGAACTATTTCAAGGTTTCACTTCCTAGCTATCGTTTGCTTTATGTTTGCATTGTTTCTGACTTAACAAACCAATATTGCCATGTTTCTTGATAGTGACTGCAAACAGGGAGAACCTGGATGTTTTCTTGTATCTTATGCTGTATAAAATATTGGAAAAATGGAAAATAATCCTAACACTTACTGTCTATATATTTTCAAACAATACTTTTTGATTTTTTTTGCAATGACACTTTTAAATACACTTACATTATCTTTTAGAGAATTAAATTCTCAACATGAAATTAAATCATTTACAATATTTTTTATCTGACAAAAAATGCACTTGAAACCCTTCTGATGGTATGTTTTAAGTAATTAACATTGTAAATCAATGGAATGTCTGCTCTTTTCTGTTAAGATGGTAAAAGTCATTATAAATATGACTTATTTCTCCTAGACATGGTCACGTGGAGAACTCCAGGACTTTGGAAAGGCCATATGTTTTTTCAACACAGAGACACTGTCCTCCAAGGACAACTTATACGGACATTTTCACTTGCATTCTGCAATTTAACATTTTACCATAGATGATATTTTAAACTTTCTCTTCAATGACTGGTCTTTATATAAAGTAAAACTTAGCATTGTTATGTAGTAGTTACTCCATTTCTTCTATATACTGATGTCTGGTTTTCATTAGTTATGATTAATTAGAAAATATATTTTTCATTCTTTTGAAATAGAATATTTTATAATCTTTTGTAGAAATTGTGTTACTGTTTGCTTCTTAAATCTACTTCTATGAGGACTGAGATAGAATGGTCCCAAAGGTCGTAGCAATCTCCTGGTACTCCAGATCTTGTGAAAATATCACATTCTGCAATGATATTTCTAGTTCCAGGTCTTGGCCAATACTTTCGACCTTCAAAGCATCCCCATGTTGTACATCTGGGGATTTATCCCAAGATGCAGAAAAGTGGATGAAGGAAACTCAATGGTAAGAAGAATTACTACTTCAGTGATACTGGAACAAACAAGGAATATGGAATTAAGATTTAGATCCTCTTCAGAAAAGGGAAAGAAACTCCTACTGACAGCAATATAAACAGGATATATTTTCTGCAATATTATTGTCATCTTCATCTAATGCTAGTCCAATTTCCCTGCCTTTAATAATGATGCTAATTTAATTAATTCTAGAAGCATTCTTGGAATCAGCAGTTACTTCATTCTTTTCAGGTCATGCTTTTACTACAGTGTGACAAGTTATGTTTGGAGGCTTTTCTGGTGAAAATACTTACTCTACTGATGTGTATGTATTGAATTCAGGTAGCTTTCAATATCACAAATTATTCCCTTCGTAAGACTTTTAATGTCCTTACATTCTTATCAGGTTAAAGAAGAGTTTCTTGCCGACTGCTAATACCAGCTTCCCAGGAGATGCAGAACACTCTCGCAGCCAACACTGATATCCTACAGTATGCTATGCTCCCATGAAATATTTACCCTTGGAGACTTATTAGTGAAACATTCTTCTCTTTCCCACTTTTCCTGCTCCCGCCCCCTGCAACCCACACTTTCATTTCAATTGATTCATCTGGAAATTAGTCTTTTTTGCTGAGATGTTGGCATTTTCACAGTGAAACAAATTTGCTCTAAAATAAAAGTGTTGCCTTTTGGGTGGCTATTGAAGGGTCACACCAGAAACTCAATGTGTGCCTTGCAGTGTGATATGTGCAGGCAGCCTGTCTTAATCTTTTGCAGAAAGCAGGAGTCTAAGAAAGAAATAAAGGAAGATCATTCTCTTTTTTTTCATCACCCCCTACACTGGAGATCTAGACTGGAGACAGTAATATTTCTTATTTATGGTTATCTTTCTCTTGATAGCTGCATTTCAAAGAATCATGATTTGTTGGAGAGGGAAGGCGAATTTTAAATACAGTTTTCAGACAGCAAAGGAAGTAATGCAAATTACATACTTATTCTAAGCAATTTTCCCTCAGACTGATGTGGCAGCAATGCAAAGTCGAAGGAGAAATACCCATTGGAAGGACACGTCATTACATTTACAGCACACCATGACAAGGTAACAACTGATTATATCTCTCTGTCCAAAATTATTTTCCTTATGGTGTGTAAAAAGTATATCAACAATTCATTTTCAGAGGTCTAACAGAGACAGCATCAATGCGGGTGTCTACAGTCTTCCACTCTGTGGCTTGCTGAACAGCAGTCTGCTCAAACAGCCTGAGCAGGGAACCAAAAGGCAGCACCCTGATCCTGCCTCTGATATCCCTGAGCTATATTGCAGCCGTGGGTACAACCTGTAGGCCTAAATTTCCAAAAGGACTCTTCAACCTTTGGCACTAAAAGAACTTCAAGAGAATAATGACTGAATAGCATTATTTTCCAGTGGCTCTTTGACTTTTGAAAGCCATCAGAGACGTGAGCTGTTGTCCACATGAATAAAAGTGGTTGGAAGTCTTATAGGACAGCCAGGACAGATAAGAGAGGAACTTAAGACTGTTTTCGCCCCTATAGTGGGATTTTTTCAGCACTAAGGTGAGGGCCACAAGCAGCACAACATGGATATTTCTTGAATTTCACTACTTTTCAGGGGTGTATAAGTGAGAGATTCATTTCCAAGAGTGCAGTGTTGCAAGCACTAAGTTCACATCAGAAGAAAAAAAGCCGTGATTTGTTCATTTGTTCATTTTGTGATCTCCTCTTTTGCCATGCCGCCAACCAGCCTGCAGAGGTTGCTGTGACAGTGCTGACTGGCAGGTTTGTTCCTTTGAAAATCCAGCCATGCCGTTGTCATCGGGGAATCCATGTGCCAGAACTGGGGACTGAATAATTTTTTTAGCTGCAGTCCGAAATGCCCCTCACTTCCCAAGAGCCTCGGGTTTCTTTTTCTTTTGTTGCCTGTCAAAATATTTCTCTGTCTACCTGTATATGTGGGAAAGACTTTGCATAAGATACTGCTCTGAGTATGGTGACATGTATATTTATTAAAGGCTATCTGTTTGTTTGGAGGAACATATGGGTCCAAAGATGGCAATAAAGTACCATAGAATGATATATGGAAATTAAGTCTAGGTGAGTAAAATTGCAACAATGGGTTAGTCAGGAAGCACAGTTTTTAACTGCTGGACAGAATAACACAGTGTACAGAAGTATCCTAGTTAAGCATACAACAGGGCAACAAAACAAGAATGTATACCTCCTTGCATCTGCTTGGAACTATATAAAAAATATCCAAACACAACCATCAATCTGTGATCCTTCATTTAACAGTTGGTTGCAAACCTGTAAGATGTAACGATAACTGTATAATCTTTATATATAAGAAACACGGGACTTTAAATCTAAGTCTGGGGTTTTTTTCTTTCTTAAAAAACGTTACTGTGCCCTCCAGTAATTGTCTGGAATCTCTAATACAAGTCTGGACAGCATATGATGCGTTAAATCATGTTACAATATTTCTCTACACAAGTTTGCTAAACAACTTCAATCCAACACCTTATTTTGTCCAGGAGACTGCAAGATATGGCCCTGTTTATCTCTGATAACACAAATCCTCAGACACATGTTGAGAGCCCTTTGCTTCCTTTCTGTGGTGAGCATTCACTCACACAACCTGTACCAAAGGACTGTGTCAGCCAAGACATGCAGTTATTTACCAATGAAATTAGCAGTTTCTTAGTGTGATCCATTGTAAAAAAAGGCTGTAAGCAAACACAGTTCTAGTAAAATCAGTTAAAATTTTAGGTTTTCTTTTAAACCAGAATGGAAATAAAGAAAAGTAGATTAGCCAGGGATTTGCACCATGCAGTGCAGAGAGGTAGTGGTAGCATAACTGCTTATGGCATTTTTTTCATTTTTAACAGTAAAAAAAAATAAATCAGATAAAAATAAAACAGTCCATTTTTTGTAAATTCATTGTTGTTTCATTTTCTTCATGTTAGTTTGATGTTTTTAATGATTTTGCTTTTACCAGCTTCTCTTTCTTTAAATAACTAACATGCTTAAGTATTTTAGTCCTAAAAGTTAAAACAATGAAGT
Organism: Mycteria americana; assembly: GCF_035582795.1. Taxonomy (NCBI): domain Eukaryota; kingdom Metazoa; phylum Chordata; class Aves; order Ciconiiformes; family Ciconiidae; genus Mycteria; species Mycteria americana. Next base: position 41,004,119 of record NC_134396.1, read on the forward strand.
GAATTTGTATGCCTTTCTGTTGGCTGTATTGAATATCTGCAAAGCAATGCTGTTACAAGTGTTCTGCCCTTTCTCTGTGGCCAGCCCTGTCATACCTTTTATCTCCACACAGTAAATACCATGACTTCTTGTGACTCCTGCTTTTGTGCCTTACCTTACTGTGTGCAATTTCCGGTCTTGCATCAATAAGGAGGTATTTCCAACAGCAGATTCCTTTGATGACAGAAACCCTGTGTGGAAGTAGAGCAATACAATACATCTCCGATATATACAAATAATACAAATACAGATAATTATACAAATGTTAATAATACAAATATTTGTATTAATAACATTAATATTTTATTATATTAATATTAATTATATTAATATCAGCCTGACCTCGGTACCGGGGAAGCTGATGGAGCAGATCATCCTGAGTGCTATCACATGGCATGTAGAGGATAACCAAGGGATCAAGCCCAGCCAGCATGGGTTTAGGAAAGGCAGGTCCTGCTTGACCAACCTGATCTCCTTCTATGACAAGGTGACCCACCTAATGGATGAGGGAAAGGCTGTGGATGTTGTCTATCTAGACTTCAGTAAAGCCTTTGACACGGTTTCCCACAGCATTCTCCTGGAGAAACTGGCTGCTCATGGCTTGGACAGGTGTACTCTTCACTGGGTAAAGAACTGGCTGGACGGCCGGGCCCAAAGAGTGGTGGTGAATGGAGTTTACTCCGGTTGGCGGCCGGTCACAAGGGGTGTTCCCCAGGGCTCTGTGCTGGGGCCAGTTCTGTTTAATATCTTTATCAATGGTCTGGACGAAGGGATCAAGTGCACCCTCAGTAAGTTTGCAGATGACACCAAGTTGTGCGGGAGTGTTGATCTGCTTGAGGGGAGGAAGGCTCTGCAGAGGGACCTGGACAGGCTGGATCGATGGGCTGAGGTCAATTGTATGAGGTTGAACAAGGCCAAGTGCAAGGTCCTGCACTTGGGCCACAACAACCCCATGCAACACTACAGGCTTGGGGAAGAGTGGCTGGAAAGCTGCCCAGCAGGGAAGGACCTGGGGGTGTTGGTTGACAGCCGCCTGAATATGAGCCAGCAGTGTGCCCAGGTGGCCAAGAAAGCCAATGGCACCCTGACTTCTATCAAAAATAGCGTGGCCAGCAGGACTAGGGAAGTGATCGAGCCCCTGTACTCGGCACTGGTGAGGCTGCACCTCAAATACTGTGTTCAGTTTTGGGCCCCTCACTACAAGAGAGACATTGAGGGGCTGGAGCGTGTCCAGAGAAGGGCAATGAAGCTGGTGAAGGGTCTGGAGCACAAGTCTGATGAGGAGCGGCTGAGGGACCTGGGGTTGTTTAGCCTGGAGAAAAGGAGGCTGAGGGGAGACCTTATCGCTCTCTACAACTGCCTGACAGGAGGTTGTAGAGAGGTGGGGGTCGGTCTCTTCTCCCAGGTAACAAGTGATAGGACAAGAGGAAATGGCCTCAAGTTGGCCAGGGGAGGTTTAGACTGGATATTAGGAAAATTTACTTCACTGAAACGGTTATCAAGCATTGGAACAGGCTGCCCAGGAAGTGGTTGAGTAGCCATCCCTGGAGGTATTTAAAAGACGTTTGGATGAGGTACTTATGGACATGGTGTAGTGGTGGTCTTGGTAATGTTAGGTTAACGGTTGGACTCAATGATCTTAAAGGTCTTTTCCAACATATACAATTCTGTGATTCTGTGAATTATATTATTTATAAATATAATATTGTTTATAAACTTAATATTTCTTTATTATATATTTAATATAACTTTATTGTTTATAAATATGTTTTGCTATATTAATATTAATAATTTGTATTAATAATACAAATGTTTGTATTTGTATTAAATTTTATTAATAATACAAATAATAATAATAAAAATATACAAACAATAGAAGACATCTCTGATTCACTTTTCCAGGAGATGTCAGGAGAGATAACAAGTATTGAACTACTGAATCTGTGGTGATTAGTGCCAGTCCTTCTTTGCCCTTTCCTACACTCTGCACCACCTCTGTAACTCCACCTGGTTCTCTGACTATAGAGAAGGAGCGAAAGGAGCAAAACCGCCCTTTCCCTTAGGGAGGAATCAATTCAAGTCTGTGTACTGCTGGAAGGGACCAGCTTATGTTTCCTCAGTGACTTCCACCAGTGGGCAAAATGATTCCTGAATACAGCTTAAAAAACATGTGGGACTAAAATCTACTCTGACTATATAAAAGACTTTCTCATAATATTATTACCCTTTCTGACATTACAAATAGACGTTCCTTTCATCTGTCATCCTTTGAACGTTTTCTTAGCAGCTTGTTTCAAATACAGTTATTTTTATTATGATAACCCCCATTTATTTTTTATGGGATAATGGCTTTAATTTTAGGCATTTTGAGCTTCCTGAACTCAACCTTTCACTGTTTGGAAGAATGGAAATTAGACAATTACCCAGAGTCCTGCATATTCCTCTTCCCGTACCTTTCATTGCTGCAATTATTTACTTGGCAAGGCGTATAATTATACAAATATCCTAGACTTGCACAGATTACATTATGCACTTGTAATACGAAGAACACCTAGGATGAAATCCGCTACAGAGGTGTGTCTCTTAATGCATTAGCAATGTATTTCTCTTATTTTGTATTTGTTTTTTTCTGTTGTATTTTACAGCAAAGATGAAATGGAAGATGCCACTTTACATAAGAAAGTCCCGTGCTTGTAGCTGCAGCCAGGTGGCATTTATTCTTCATAGCCATGCCAGGGAAAACAATATTGGGAAAAGCCCTCTGCTAAACCTGCGTCACAACAAACAATTGGTTTTGCTGATTTAAGTGTTCTGCACTCTTAGTGTTTATTCAAGCAATATACTGAGTTGCAGTCTCTTCAGTTCTTACATGTATAGTCACTGGCTACTAGTTACCTGCTGTCTCTCATTTTCTATACTTCAGTTTCTATCAAACCTCATTAATTTGCATTGTTTTAAAAATGGAACTGAAGGCAGTTTAATAGTCGTATTTAACAATGAAAAACACAGTTTATCAGTAAGTTGCAAAGCTGAAATATATTAAGGATTTTTTTCCTACTAGCAAAATATTGGAAAAGAATTATTAAAAAAAAATATTAGAAAGAGGGATCAGCAAGGCTTTTGACTTAACAGCATTATCACCACTTCTGAAATTTTCAGTCAGATTCCAAACATTCCCGTCTTTCTCATCTGCAGACAGAAAATGAGCACTTAGCAATGAGCCTGCAGTACATAGGCTTTGCTTGGTCTTCTCTCCAGATCCCGGCAATGTCAATTTTTACTATCTATCTAGTGAAAGAGACCTTTCTAATGGTCTCCAAGCTTGTATTATCTTTTCCACTCATACCTGGTGCAGTTTTTACATTACAGAAGTATTTTTCCTGGGGCACTTTTTCACATTTTTGCAGTACTTCACCATTTGGGGTTTTTTTCAGTACTGTTTAGCTTTTAGTACGTCTGCTTGCTTGATGTCCTGTACTGCCCAGAGAATGCAAAACATGTTTGGTGTATGTGCTTTCTTTTTCACAGTGCTATCTCTAAACTCTGACCACTTTTTCTTAGCTGTTTGGCTCTATATCACTTTCCTTTGAACTGACAAACTTTACTGTTTCACTGCTCTGAACGTACCAAATATTGAAGGTCCCCCTTTACATATAAAACTTTTCTTATCCTTCAAGTTGCATACAAAAATATTGTGTGGCCAAACGTGGCATAGGGTAGAGAGACTGGAGACACCTCCCACACCTTCGTTTACACTTCCCGGACAGGACAGACAGTGTATCAGTTGCAAGCACTCCTCTCCCTGTTCCAAGGCTGTAGCATAATTAGGCATTGAGTAATTTTCCTATGGGTTTCATCATAATACTTTGAAGCAATATTACATAAGAAGGGTACAAAATATACAGAAGTTATCAACAAACTTTAACTCACATGTTTTTTGTAATTAGGTATCCTTGACATATGCTGATTTACACTGAAGTCTCTCATTTTTATTCAAATTCCTACCTTTAAATCTTTGGTGGAGCAAAAGAAGAAAGTTCAATGATATAATGGATGAGACCTATAAACCCTTCCAATGGTCAGCAGGTAAACTCCTAGCTTACTGTGAGATCTTTGTGTTCTCCCTGCTCTGACTAAAGCTAAATTCTGTGAGAGAATTTCTTACCGCCTCAGAAGGAGAGCACTCTGTAGCTAGGTCATAAAGGACTGACTCAGCCTCTGACCTCAGGTCATAATTCAAACCAGAAGTGTGTCCTGGATTTGGCTGGGATAGAGTTAATTTTCTTCCTAGTAGCTGGTATAGTGCTGTGTTTTGGATTTAGTATGAGAATAATGTTGATAACACACGGATGCTTTAGTTGTTGCTAAGTGGTGTTTACACTGGTCAAGGACTTCTCAGCTTCCCATGCTCTGCCAGGTGCACAAGAAGCTGGGAGGTGGCACAGCCAAACTGGCCAAAGGGCTATTCCATACCATATGATGTCATGCTCAAACTGGGGGGAGTTGGCCGGGGGGCAGCGATCGCTGCTTGGAGATGCGCTGGGCATTGGTCAGTGGGTGGTGAGCAATTGCATTGTGCATCACTTTTTTGTACATTCTTTTATCATTATTATTATTTTCTCTTCCTCTGCTGTCCTATTAAACTGTCTTTATCTCAACCTATGGGTTTTACTTTTTTACCCTATTCTCTCCCCCATCCCACCGAGGGTGGGGAGGGTGAGTGAGCGGCTGTGTGGTGCTCAGTGGCTGACTAGGGTTAAACCGCGACAAGTGGATGCCCTTACAGAGGGTGTGGTAATGAATTAGTCTGCATCATCCCAAATCAGGCTCAGAAGCACACATCAACCACAAATGTTTGTATGTGTAAATAAGCATGAAGCTGACAGAGTTCAGTTATGAACAGATTTTGGTGACAGGGTATGATGGTCCTCACAAAAAGTGGCAGAATCAGTATAGGTAAATGCAAGAAATAGCCCAAATCTGTTTCACAGAAGAGCCATTTCTCTTGTTTGGTCTGGAAAGTAGCTGCAACTTGTTTGGCTCTCTGCTCCTGTTGAGATCTAACTCTAGTGATCTTGACAGAATACCAATACAAATATAGAGGGTGCTTTCCCTTTTTGAAACCCTGGCTTTTTCATACCTAGCTAAAAGAAGAAAATGCAAAAAGAAGAGTGCACCATCAGCCAGGAACATATCCCCAAGGAGGACCTCTGACTGGAAGGAGTAAAGTAAAGGCTGAAATCTTGGCAGTGATGGGAAAGGCTTTTTAAGAACTGTAGAGCACACCTTGAGGGTGTTCTTGAACCCCATTATAAAAAAATCCAACAACCAAAAAAGGAAGAAAAAGAGCCCCAACCAATCAGGAAATAGAACCCAAGGAATTTATCCAGATTTCCAGCCAAAACAGCAGAATACTCATACATTGAGTTGAATCTTCAAACAAGTCAGTATCATTCACTGATGAAAATTAGTTCCATGAGCTCTTAATTCTTGATTGAAAAAAAATTCTCTAAAGGTCTTCTAATGCCTCCTTTATTAGTACCTTCCAAGAAAAATAACAGAAATAATTACAGGTTTCAATTCCTTGTCAAGGTAGAAAGCTTAGCAATATTCTAGCTACCTGTAACATTAAAAGATCAGTATATATGCCCTTGCCCATTTTTTCTGTCTACGAATCCATTAAAATGCCTGTCTTGCCACATGATCTACTGTAGAAGGCAGCTCAAGCCTCCAGTTCTGCTCTCCATATTTGGGACTTGATTTAAAAGAGCTGAAAGAAACACCACTGATTATCTCAGGAAAAGCTTGACAGGTTCACCAAATGAAGCTTGTGAAGGAAACCTAGGTAGTACACTTTTGCCTTGAAATACTCATCCCTAAGTCAAGAGAACCTTCAGAGGGTCCCACTTATCCCCCAGAACACTAAAATGGATAATGTAACAATATTTAAGTCTGGTGAAAAACAACTGTTGTTGTCCGCATCCATCCCCAGCCTTCTGGTGAGGGCCTGGAGATGTAAAACGGGTAGAAACAGTGGACTACTTAGATACCAACGGATCTAATGTGTCAGGGTTTCAAACATTGTCATTTTTGTTACATTTTGTTGAAAACCAATCAAAAATAGAACGCCAGTTTGGAACCCCAACAGGAGTAAATCATCATTATTAATTATATAAACCACCTCAAATTCAAACTAGTGTGGGCATTAATCCTGTGTTAAGGCAGTAATGCCACAGAAACTCTGCCTATGCCTAAGGCTCTAAGTCAACCACAGACAAACGAAGACTCCTCTACCCTGTGCAGCCCATTCAGAAGTATACAAAAAGTTGTGAAGCTGGAAGACTTTGTCTTCTGCTTATTATTTGCTGTTGCTTTCAATGATCGTGTTTTTTCAGTGCTCCAGGCAGCCTAAAGCTTAATGACAACCCTCCTTCAATATTAAGATCCTCAATTTGGTAAAGTTTGTAAGTACATGCTTTAGCCTGTGTAAGTATGTAAGACTTAAGAACACAGGTAAGTTTAAGTATGTTTTTATATTTGTGAGTGTTCTGCTGAGTTCTGGTGCCACAGAGCCATGGCACATGATCTTACTGGCTGCAGTGAGCATGCATAGGGAGAAAATGCTTCCTGCGCTTGGGATATTAATCGTACTAAAGCAGGATTGATTTCAGCATAAAAGCCTTTTAAAATAGTAGCATAGCAATTTAACAAGACAAGATTATCCTCAAATAGTTCCAGTAAAGCAAAAATAGCAATAATTTACTATTATTTTTGTAGCTTTTTAATTGGGAACCAGTCTACTTATCTCCAGATACAGTAAAGATCAAAAAAGGGCTATCAAAAAAAAAATTGCGTCTGTAATATTAACCTTTTAAAATCAGCAGACTTTTCTAAAGATCAAGCTGTGATTATCTTTTTGCTTTCAGATCTTCTCAGATTGTTAAGCTCTGAGTCTGTACAAGCAGAATTTGACTTTAATAAAAAGTACAGATTTAATAAATCAGTTTCTGGTCACTCCTCTAGCCTTTGGCAGCATACATTTAATGCTTTAGAAAAAACTCTCTCCACATTGAAATAATGCCTGGCGTGGACATAATATTAGTATTTATGGCTGTAAACACACACACACATATCAATGGCTTTGGATCACTTGTAATGGTGGAATGATTTTAATTCATGATATTTTAAAGAGCATTAAAATATCTTAGAGGGTAAGTTCTGTGTCTCATCCATAAAAGGCTGGGTGAATCATTAAACAGTACAGTGCTCATTTTGTGAATTACAGAGCTGAGTCACCAACATCTCAGTAATATGTATCTACTGTATTTCTAGCCTAAAACTGCATATTAAGGAGTGAGAAATTTCCTCAACTGTAATGAAATGTCATCACATTATGCCACCCTTTAGATATCAGCACAGAAACATGCTCCAGCTTTCTTTGCCCTCCACATTTACAGACCATTTTACTGGTATGCACTCCACAGTCCTGCTTTACAATTAGCAGTAAGAATATAATGGCAAGTACAGCAGCACTGTATGAGCTGATACTCACAGCTCTGGACCATTTATAACATAGCACTACTTACCTCTGAACAGGCTTGGATTCTGTTTTTCCTTCTAGCATAGCTCTGTCTCCCATTAGATTCATGCTCTTCTATCAAGAGGTAACAGAGTTTTTTCAGTGATATGAGCAACTCTCCTATTCTGGTGGCAGGTCTTTTTTTGAGGAGGATGGTATCTGGCCATCTGTGCCTCACTGATGGGTGTTTCTTGTTAGGGGTTTGTTACTTTTAGAGATGTATAAAACCCTAAGTTAAGAACCCTGCAACCCACAAGAGGAAACAGCTAGGTGGAAGGGACTTAAGCTCTGCGTGATCCATTTCGTGGTAGCATCTCTTCAACCCCGTGTGATTTCTTTTGCTTTTCATCCTACAATGTATTTTCATATGTCTTTCTGAAGTCAGGGTTCAAGTGCAATCTCATAGTTGATGCATTCTGGGACTCAAGGAGGATTAAGTCCCATCAATGTTATGGAGGTTTAGTACAGCAGCTGGAAAGAAGACTGTAAGCTGTTGGGCAAGCTGTCAAGCTGGAGGAGTACAGCGAGGGTGTCAACAAAATGTTTGGACAAAGAGTGATTTTATTCCTGGCTGTCTTTGTTTTCAACCTAAATTTCCAAAGCAAGAGCTTGAACCACGGAGTGTGGAGCATGTAAACTTTGCTAGTCTTTGTTAGTTCTTCATACATAAAAGAAGCTTGGTTAAAATCATCAGGGATATACTCAGCCTTTAAAGAGTAGGGCTAATTCTATCATGTCAAGTAGCTATGATGCATTCAAAACATATAGAAAATAACTGAAAACTAGCATTTACCCAGACCAAGAGAGTAAATATTTTTCTCTTTGTCACAGATGTCAATGTGTGTGCAAAGATGGATCATGTGTATTTTCTGGAGGTAGAATAGCATTGAAATGAATAGAAGGGTTTTGTGCACTGTTCAATGCAAACAGAGGGAACTACAAACTATGGGCAGAATGATGATATAATGTCTGTAACAAACACATCTTCATTGTCATTAATTTACACAATGTTCAGCTTTCAAACAGAATTGAGTTCTGACCATATTTACAAACACCCTATTTTCAAATGCATATGTATAGAATATGGTGAAAAATTAAAGTCAGAAGCAATGCTAAACAAGAACATGAAAAAAGGAATATCCTTCAACTTTGTGAATATCAGCAGTATGATGTGGACCCTAAGGAGTTACCCAAATAGGGGGCAATTGGACTAATAGTTACTGAATACTACCTGATAATGGATTACACTATGCACTGATTCATGTGTAGGTATATCAAGGTCCAATGCTGTGTTGCAGGTATAGAGAATTCCCACTATTCGCATTATTCCTAACACAAAGTACATATGAAGACTAAGCCAGGCTGCAGCATAAATGAATTGATAAATGAGTCAGCTGTTCCCCATTCCTCTAAAAATCTTACGCCAAGGTAAAAATATTTACAACTGATGAGTAAGAAAATACAAAATTGAAAGGAAATTAAGGATAAGAGAGAAAAAAAAGGTTCAGGAGTTCATCAGCTGATGGACTGTGTTGATACTGAGAAGCAATTGCTGAAGCAGCTAGAATGACAGCCATTATTATTAGTTAATATGTCACAGAATCAGAGAATCGTATAGGTTGGAAAAGAACTTTAAGATCATCGAGTCCAACCATAAACCTAACACTACCAAGACCACCACTATACCATGTCCCTAAGCACCCCATCCAAACGTCCTTTAAATACCTCCAGGGATGGCGACTCAACCACTTCCTGGGCAGCCTGTTCCAATGCTTGATAACCCTTTCAGTGAAGTAAAATTTCCTAATATCCAGTCTAAACCTCCCCTGGTGCAACATGAGGCCATTTCCTCTTGTCCTATCACTTGTTACCTGGGAGAAGAGACCGACCCCCACCTCTCTACAACCTCCTGTCAGGCAGTTGTAGAGAGCAATAAGGTCTCCCCTCAGCCTCCTTTTCTCCAGACTAAACAACCCCAGTTCCCTCAGCCGCTCCTCATGAGACTTGTGCTCTAGACCCTTCACCAGCTTCATTGCCCTTCTCTGGACATGCTCCAGCACCTCAATGTCTCTCTTGTAGTGAGGGGCCCAAAACTGAACACAGTATTCAAGGTGCAGCCTCACCAGTGCTGAGTACAGGGGCACAATCACCTCCCTAGTCCTGCTGGCCACGCTATTTTTGATAGAAGTCAGGGTGCCATTGGCTTTCTTGGCCACCTGGGCACACTGCTGGCTCATATCCAGCCAGCTGTCGACCAACACCCCCAGGTCCTTTTCTGTCTGGCAGCTTTCCAGCCACTCTTCCCCAAGCCTGTAGCATTGCATGGGGTTGTTGTGGCCCAAGTGCAGGACCTTGCACTTAGCCTTGCTGAACCCCATACAATTGACCTCGGCCCATGGATCCAGCTGTCCAGATCCCTCTGCAGAGCCTTCCTCCCCTCAAGCAGATCAACACTCCTGCACAACATGGTGTTGTCTGCAAACTTACTGAGGGTGCACTCGATCCCTTCATCCAGATCATTGATAAAGATATTAAACAGAACTGGCCCCAGCACAGAGCCCTGGGGAACACCCCTTGTGACCGGCCGCCAACTGGAGTAAACTCCATTCACCACCACTCTTTGGGCCCGGCCGTCCAGCCAGTTCTTTACCCAGCCAAGAGTACACCCGTCCAAGCCATGAGCAGCCAGTTTCTCCAGGAGAATGCTGTGGGAAACCATGTCAAAGGCTTTACTGAATTCTAGATAGACAACATCCACAGCCTTCCCCTCATCTACTAGGCAGGTCACCTTGTCGTAGAAGGAAATCAGGTTGGTCAAGCAGGACCTGCCTTTCCTAAACCCATGCTGGCTGGGCTTGATCCCTTGGTTATACTCTACATGCCATGTGATAGCACTCAGGATGATCTGCTCCATCAGCTTCCCTGGCACTGAGGTCAGGCTGACAGGCCTGTAGTTCCCCGGGTCCTCCTTCCAGCCCTTCTTGTAGATGGGTGTCACATTTGCTAATCTCCAGTTAGCTGGGACCTCCCCAGTTAGCCAGGGCTGCTGGTAAATGATGGAAAGGGGCTTGGTGAGCACATCTGCCAGTTCCTTCAGTACTCTCGGGTGGATCTCATCAGGCCCCATAGACTTGTGAGTGTCTAAGTGGTGCAGCAGGTCACTAACCATTTCCCCCTGGATTATGGGGGCTCCATTCTGGTCCCCATCCCTATCTTCCAACTCCGGGGGCTGGGTACCCAGAGAACAATTGGCCCTGCTATTGAAGACTGAGGCAAAGAAGGCATTAAGTACCTCAGCCTTTTCCTCATCCTTGGTCACTGTGTTCCCTCCCCCGTCTACTAGGGGCTGGAGATTCTCCTTAGCTCTCCTTTTGCTGCTAATGTATTTGAAGAAGTGTTTTTTGTTGTCTTTTACAGCAGCAGCCAGATTGAGCTCTAGCTCAGTTTTGGCCCTTCTAATTTTCTCCCTGCACAGCCTCGCTACACCTTTGTAGTCCTCCTGAGTTGCCTGCCCCTTCTTCCAGAGGTCGTAGACTCTCCTCTTTTTCCTGAGTTTGAGCCAGAGCTCTCTATTCAGCCAGGCTGGTCTTCCCCGCTGGCTCATCTTTCGGCACCTGGGGACAGCCTGCTCTTGTGCCTTTAGCACTTCCTCCTTGAAGAATGTCCAGCCTTCCTGGACTCCTTTGCCCTTTAGGGCTGCCTCCCAGGGGACTCTCTCAACCAGTCTCCTAAACAGGCCAAAGTCTGCCCTCCGGAAGTCTAAGGTGGCAGTTTTGCTGACCCCCCTCCTCACTTCTCCACGTATCAAAAACTCTATCATTTCATGATCACTCTGCCCAAGACAGCCTCCAACCATCACATGGCTCACAAGTCCTTCTCTGTTCGTGAACAAGAGGTCCAGCGGGGCATCTTCCCTAGTTGGGTCACTCACCAGCTGTGTCAGGAAGTTATCTGCCACACACTCCAGGAACCTCCTAGACTGTTTCCTCTCTGCTGTATTGTATTTCCAGCAGACATCCAGCAGGTTGAAGTCCCCCACAAGAACAAGGGCTAGCGGTCGTGAAGCTTCACCCAGCTGCTTATAGAATAGTTCATCTGTCTCCTCATCCTGGTTGGGGGGTCGGTAACAGACTCCCACCACAATATCTGCCTTGTTGGCCTTCCCCCTGATTCTTACCCATAGACACTCCACCCTATCATCACCATCATCGAGCTCTAAACTATCCAGACACTCCCTAACATACAGGGCTACCCCACCACCTCTCCTGCCTTGCCCATCCCTCCTGAAGAGTTTATAGCCATCCATCGCCACACTCCAGTTGTGCGAGTCATCCCACCATGTTTCCGTGATGGCAACCATATCATAGTTTTCCTGATGTACAATGGCTTCCAACTCCTCCTGCTTGTTGCCCATGCTGCGTGCATTGGTGTAGAGGCACTTCAGCTGGGCTGTCATCTGTGTCTCCTTCATAGAGGAACACCCCTTGTGTGCTTTGAGGCGTTTCACTGGTGTTTCCCTCTTGGCTCCTATTGCCTCAGTATCCCCTAGCTCAACTCTGTTCGACTTCGGCTGTGCCCCAGCGTACCCCGCACATCTCAGAGACACAGGCCGAGTGCCCTTGCTGGCACCCGCTCCCTCTAACCGTGGCACATCGTCCCTCAGCTTCCCTCGGGCAAGCCTGATAATATCCCCCTCCCCCTTTGAGTCTAGTTTAAAGCTCTGTCGATGAGCCCCGCAAGTTCCTGAGCAAAGATTCTCTTTCCCCTTTGAGAAAGATGAATCCCATCAGATGCCAGCAAACCTGGTGCTGTGTAGGCCATCCTGTTGTCAAAAAAACCAAATCCGTGGCGATGACACCAGCCACGGAGCCATGCGTTGATAGATTGGGTGTCTCTGTTCCTTCTGGTGTCGCTGCCCACAACTGGAAGGAGAGAGGAGAAAATAACCTGTGCTCCAGAGTCCCTTACTAGCTGTCCCAAGGCCCTGAAGTCTCTTTTGATTGTCCTAGGACTTCGTGTGGCAGCTTCATCGCCCCCCACATGGAAGAGCAGTAGAGGGTAATAGTCCGAGGGCCGTACCAGGCTGGGGAGTACCCTCGTGACATCCCTCACCCGGGCCCCAGGGAGGCAGCAGACTTCCCTAAGAGGAGGGTCCGTCCGGCATATCGGACCCTCGGTTCCCCTCACAAGGGAGTCACCCACAACTATAACCTGTCTTCTCTTCGTCAGGGAGGTGGTGTTGATACGAGAGGTACGTTCTTCTGACCTGGGCGACACCTCTGGTGTAGATAGACTGTCGTCCCCATCCTCCATTGCCTGGCCTGACACCTCCAGGGCCTCATACCTGTTGTGCAGAGGTACCTGGGGAGGCGAGGTGGGCAGGGAGGCCTTCGCCTGCCGCCACGAGCGTGGACTCGCCTCCATTCACTGTCCTCCTTTGAGCTGCTGCCTTCAGCCCGGTGGGGGGGGACAGAGGATCCCCTTGATCGTGGGTTCTTACTGGTGGCTGCTGCTGCTCCTGTTCCTGTCTCAGGGGGGCAGAGCACGGCACCACCAGTCGCTCTCTTTCTCAGCCTCCCTGATGCTCCTTAACCTTTCTACCTCCTCCTGTAGCTCTGCCACCATGCAGAGCAAATCATCCACCTGGTCACACCTCACACAGCTGTCTGCACGGCTGCCATGCGTGAACAGCGAGAGGCCCAGGCACTCCCTGCAGCCTGAGACCTGGGTGGCCACATGTTTTTGTGGGAGCTCCGTCTGGGCAGCCGCATCCACTCTGGCGAGCACAGAAAGCATGGCTTTCTGACGAGTGAAGACCATAGCTTAGCTTCTTCTGGAAGGATGGGGACTACCGAATGAACTCACTTTGCACAGTTCCTCTTGAGCTGCTAGGCTGCCTTCGCCTTCCCTACACGCCCTGCCTGTGCGAACTGCCGCGCAGACCGACACGCCACGCCCTTCCAACGTGCCATGGCCTCTTTGCCCGTCCTGTTCGCCACACTCCCTGGGAGCTGCTCCTGATAGGGTAGGGTAGGGAAGGGAAGGGAAGGGAAGGGAAGGGAAGGGAAGGGAAGGGAAGGGAAGGGAAGGGAAGGGAAGGGAAGGGAAGGGAAGGGAAGGGGATTGCCGCCGCCACTCTCGTCCCCGCCCACGCTGAGTCAGAGCCGGGCCCTCGTCAGGAGCTCCCGCCTTCCTGCTCAGGGGCCGGGCCGTGGCTGCGGTCGCTCTCTCTCTCTCTCCGTGACCCCTTTTTTTTTTTTCTGTTTCCTCCCTTCCCTGCGCGGTTTTGCCGCGGTTTAGCCGATCCAGCAACGGTCCCCCGACGCGGTCCAATATTTTCATTCAATAATTCATTCAATATTCATTCAATATTCATTCAATAATTTATGTTATAAAAGCAAATACAACCCAGATAGGATTAGAATATAGTTATATCATGTCTCTTGCAGAGACAGAGGGACAGCCCTTGTCCCAAGGCATTTGTATCTACACCTTAGTAACATCAACATGCAAGTACATATCCAGGATGATCTTTGGAGAAATTGTTTAATATTCTTTTTGCCATCTAACCCACTAAGAGCTGGCAGTCATATTCTAAGCTAGTTGCATCTGCCAAATGATCTTGAAGTACGAGATTGTGAAGGTGTGAGCATTTTGAAACATACTCTGCTAATGAATACTTGCAGTGGTTACAAAAGCTCTGCATGTTATAGGTAGGGCATCTACCAATGCTACTGCATCTCTATGATTCTAACCCAATTAGTTTGTAAGAGGACAAAAAAAGTTTCTCATATAAAATCTTTTTTGACACATACCGTTTCTTGCTCTAGCCCTCGTTCATAAATTGCCTTACTGTACTGAAGGAAAATGTCTGACAATTTCTGTTACAAAGGAGATTCTCTCAGAGTCTGGAATTCAAGAAGCAAGCAGCAGGCACCCCTTGCACTTTTTTATTGTTTTGTTCTTTCTCTTAAAGGGGATTAAGCGGGGTGGGGGCGGAATTGAAAACTTGTGATTTTGTCATCCTGGTTGTTTCTCTCACTGACCTGTCATGTGTGGGCAGTAAGATAATTTCTCGTTGTAAATCATCTTAAAAATGTGCTTAGCTACTGTGATTTGTTGTTTCTGGCCCATCTGTAATTATTGTTCACATTTCAGTGAGAAATGTAGTAGCACAGACAGATAAGTAACTTCCCTTGCTAGCCAGAGACCAACTTTTAATGACAGTGATAGAATGGGCTGATATTTAGACCTGAGTACTGACATTCATGACTTATATGAAAGTTTACACTCTTTTCTCCTTTCTCTTTCTTTTCCATTTTGCTCCTCTCTCTGCTTCCAGCAGCCCTCACCTCAAGCTTACCTTGTTCACTGGACTACTGAGAAACCAAAAGAAGCATATCTGTCCTATCAGTAGATAGTCTGTGTCAGGAAGAAGGAAGGTTTGTACCAGGCTGACCTTCAGCTGCTCCTTGAAAGTATTTGAAGACCGTTATTTTCCTTCGTGATGATGGCCAAGGAACAAGGGCAAATATGGAATAGATATCTCCTCCCTTCCTGAAAATGAGGAAGTTCTAGGGAGTTTTGCAAAAAAGAACAGGGGAAAAAGGAAGGTGAAGAACCAGTTTCCAGTCCATATAGATGACAAAAGACATGGGGTTGGAGCATGAGATGTCTGTACTTCCAAGTGACAGAAGTATATGAAAAATGCTCATAGATCTGTGACTTTACAGAGCTGTAAGCATATGCTAGACTGAAAGAATTTTCTACCTTCCTCATAGTGCCGTCACATGCTTGGAAAGCATCCAGACGGTGCACATCACCATCTTTGGTTGTTCATGCAAGCTGTCCACCCTATCTTTCTGCCCAAGGGAGCTCTATCTGTAGCAAGGATCCTGTTCAGCTGTTCATACATTAAGACAATTCAGTTCTGGTATTAAGACAAATCAACATTTCAGTGTGTTAATATGGCAGACTATGAGCTCCAGCAGCTGAAAGTCCTCATTCATTAGTCCTGTCAGATTTAGATGCAGCACCTGAATTGGTGACTTTTAGTCAAAAACCTCTTCAGAGGCCTCAGGTGAACTCTATGACGGGGATCATATAGCAAAGCATTACTCCTCCAATTAGAATATTAAACCAGGCAGAGTGAAAAAAAAACTGATGTCTTACTCTTAGGTCCACTGAAAGGTTTTTTAAGGTGTGACCACATATTTAGAATATAAACTGGTCTTTTTTTTCTTCATTACTAAAGCAGAATAATTGTTTCCTCTTTATTATTAAATTAGAGATCCCTAATAGATACGTCTATTTATACAGATATGTTAATACAACTCATTTGTATTGTTATGTACAAAGGTACATAATTTGTAAGCATGGTCAATTTTCAAACATGGTCAGTTTTCACATTTCCAAAGTTTTCAACCCTAGAGAGCTTAAAATATAATGAATAAATCTTGCTTTCCTGGCTATAGCCCCTTCCGATGCAGTGTGACTAGTTTGGTGAAATAAGCAGGGTTTGACCTAATGATAATATGTACTGGTATTAGTAATTAAGGATATAATGCTGATATAAATTACAAATCATGGACATTGGGTGTGGTGTAAGAAAAAAAATAGAATGCAATGCTGTATGTTCAGGCTTTCAAATAGTGTTGCTAATTTGCCAGTGGCTTTATTCATTTTACCCCAATATAGCAAATAATTCTGTTGATAAGAACAGTTGGGCTTCCATTAACTAAATAGGATTTCCAGACTAAAAGAAGAAGAAGCCGCATTCATTCCCTATGGAGCCATTTTCTCTCTGTTTGAAATTTGTTCAACTGCAGTCGTGTGTGTGTGTATGTATGTCTGTGTAGGTTTACTCCCACTAAAATCCCCAAAGTGAAATAGAAATTAACAGGATCAGCACTCCACACCAGGATGGACACCTGCCTGCAGTACAGTAAGCATCTCAACTTGTCATCAACAGAGCTAGATGCTCAGTTTCTTTCTCTTATTAGAGCTATAGATTTATTAGACACATTGAGGAAATGCATGTTTACCTGAAAGTAAAGCAGGAAGGGGTGAAGTATTGCATCTGTTTCATTCTTTATGACATTAACCCTCCGGTTTATTGCAAGGAAGAAAGACAGGTGTCCTGAATCCACTGGGCATGATTTGTATCTTATTGTGTCTCAGGACAAATACAAAATGGCTTCTTTGCAGATACACTTTCCTATTTGTTTATGTTTTCAGTGCTGGGTTTTATTTTTTTGTTTTAAAGTAGACATTTTATTTAAAGTAGACATTTTATATAGAGGTCTCTGCTTGAGAGAGAAAGAATCACAGGAGAAACACTCCTGTGTCAGAACTTGCATGCCACTCAGAGAGTACAGGAGGGAACGGAGCTTCTTCTTATAGAATCATAGAATCATCTAGATTGGAAAGGACCTTTAAGATCATCGAGTCCAACCGTTAACCTAATACTACCAAGTCCACCACTAAACCATGACCCTAAGTGCCACATCTACACACCTTTTAAATACCTCCAGGGATGGTGGCTCAACCACTTCCCAGGGCAGCCTGTTCCAGTGCTTGACAACCCTTTTGGTGAAGAAATTTTCCCTAATATCCAATCTAAACCTCCTCTGGTGCAACTTGAGGCCATTCCCTCTTGTCCTATCACTTGTTACTTGGGAGAAGAGACCGACACCCACCTCACTACAACCTCCTTTCAGGTAGTTGTATGGAGAGAAAATATGTATTGAGTTCTATGGAGAGAAAATATGTATTGAGAACCAGAGTTATCCTGCAGTAGTGACTGCTCCTTTTCTGCTTCCCTAGCCTCTGGCAACATGACTCTTACAGGACTTGAACTATTATTGGCTGATGTCCATCTATGACTGTTCAGTAGCAGCTGCAGAGGTGACTCAGAGGGAGTTAATATATCCGTATTTGCTCCCACCTAGATATCTGCAAGGCAGACCTGAGCTTGGCAAAGCTCTGTGGCTATGAGACCAGTTCTCCCACTCTTCCATTCTCAGACTTTGCAAAATGAGCCCAACAGAGTTGAATACAAGCAGGCTGAAGTCCCATAGAGAAGCATCTATGCTAGGCAAGGAAGGGCTGATGTTGCGAAAAGGAAGAATATTCCTTTTGTCCCAGAAAGCACCACATATAAAAGCTGATAATATTAAATATGGAAGCGAACCTGTAAACATCACTGGAGAGGTGAATGACTTCAGAAAACTGGAAATAAAGCCAGTGCTCCTACTGGCAACGTCTCTATGCATTGTAGCATACCTCTGAACCTGTATAGACCCATCAGTACTTGATTCATCCAGAACCATGAACAGGAGAAGCAAGGCCCATGTTAAGGCACTAAATGTACTTAGGCTGACTCCAGTGTTGATCTCAGACTCGCTTTTAGCATAAGCTTTTTTACGAAGTGTGCAATAGGCACATTTTGATATCTGGCTTAGACTCAAGCTTTCCCAACAGTGTCAATATACCCTTTGGATGGGGGTGACAAGTAAACAGCCTGCTCCATGAAACAAGATTCCTATCTTTAAGAAAAGTTTCCTTTTTTTGCTGGTTAAGGTTCCAGTTCCACAAAGCATTCCCTCAGCTGCGTAAGGGCTTTACTGGATAGCAAATGATAGTAAAAATGGGGCAGATAGCATTATTCCATCACCACTGTCACACACATAGAAATTTCAGCACCAACTATCAAATTATGGGCTAATAAACTCCTTATTTGGTAGAAACCATTCAGGTCAATTTCATACATTTTTATGGTATCACAAGAAAATTTGAGTTTGCAAGCTCAGTGTGCAACCTGCATATGTGGTCTTCCGGGAATATCAAAATTATTGCTACAATACAATTACTATATAAACTATTTGCTGAAGGGAACAATTTAAATGGGTCACATGTTCCTTCAATTACTTGCTTGGGAAGATTTCCCAGATTACCCAGTAACAACATTAGTGAACAGATAAATTACCCAGTACTTAATTTACTTAGTAAAATATTTAATTAGTGATTCAATTACTAAGTAAAGACATTGCACAGTAAAGGAATTAATTCATCCTGAATGGCTTGAAATTACTAAACAATCCACTATGAGTTATTTGCAGAATGGGTGCATTATTTTATTACTATTAATAATTTCAATGCAGAGTTATTCCCTTTAGGGAAGACTGCAGATGATTCAAGTCTGAACTTGAGAAGAGTTTTAGGCCTGCCTCCAGGACTAGTAGTAGAAGCACGTTTTACTTGAGAAACTGGAATTTAATAAAGAAAGCTGTCAAAGGGATTAAACAAGGAAAATCCACAATAGAATAAATCTCTTTTGGGAACAGAGAAGGTAAAGTGGCTACCCAGTGAGACAGGGTGAAAAACCATGAAAGTAATTGACTTGAGTAAGCTACAAATTCTGAGATGGCTCCCTACTGTGGAATAATGACCAACATAGGTCAGTGCTGCAGCCGAACCTGCCTCCCCTTATCATCACAAAGGGCAAAACGAGTTACCAGAACAGTGGGTCTTGATGAGAAAATTCAGACTGATTTTGACATGCCATAGTAGAAATAAATGGAGGCTAATAGTAATTAAATTATGTCTCTTCTTCTGTAGTTCTCTATGGTAGCTCCAGCTGTGTTAACTAATGGCTTTCTACACAGGCAGTTCAACTTGGAGATTTCATTTCAGTGGATAACCAGCCAGTGGACCCTACTACTAGAGACTTTGTCTTGCTGGACCTGGAGTTTCAAAAGCCGACAAAAACTGTACTGCTTATACTGTCTGCTTAAAACTTGTCCAAAATTAGTATAGTTTTGGAATGTCAAAGATTGTTGGTTTTTAAAATTGAATTAAAATTTGGAAAAGCTGCTATTGGATTTAGTGCTGGTTTTCAAGGTGCCAGATTGCCGCTCTGACAGAATAATACTGGTGTATTATATATATGACTTTATAACTGTATGAGGAGAAGACTTATGCATATGTGCACACACATAGCCTGTAGTATCCCAGAAATCTGAGGAAAACCAGAATGATCCACATCGAAACCCTATGCTGCCCCAACTGTGGTAGTCCCAACAAAGGACTCTGCCCACTGCTGTATTTTTAACAGGGATTCTCTTCAGATGTACTTCCTCTGAGAGAAAAAAAAGTTCTGGAAAATTTAGACACATAATTTAGACACATTATGTCTAAATTTAGGCAAATTTAGACATAATAAGGAAGGACTGATTGCACAGAAATACACAAGCATACACTTGCAAAAGGAAGGTCACAGAGTTTGGAAATCCATTCCATTTCTAAGTAATGTGGATCTAGAGCTAGTCAACTTTGTTCCAAGACATGGCTCTTAGATGAATAAGTAATTCAAGGAAGGTTCACTAAACAAGATGGACTATAACCCTGATGCTACAGCTGTGTGCTACCTGCTGCAGATTTAAAAATACTGGGAACTTGGTCAAGAGGAGCTTGAAGAGATGAGTTCTTCGAAAGACTCTTCTGATAGAATGCATTGGGGTAAGAATCTGGCCTTTAAGAAAGGATTTTGGTGCACGAGACTAGATGGAAACCTTCCTCAGAAGTCTTTCTACAGAGAGACAAGCCTAGCATAGGAAATCTCCCAGGCATTTTTTAGGCAGAATCTGGCCAGTTCTAGTCACAGCTGCTGTGACAAGGTTGAAGGAGAAGTGCTGAAAGAAGCTCTTGGAAGTCCTGAGGCAGGAAGGAGTTGGCCTCACTGGTCTCAAGGAGCTTTATATCATGAGGGAAGGTAATGTAATTGTTCCTCATGAAATGACTGAGGAACTGAGCTTGGGTGCCACAGTGCTCTATAATGTCACAACTTTTGCTAAATAGTACTGGCAGCTACAAGTACAAGAAGGTGCTTCATTCTGTCCAAAGATGGTTGTCCAGCGCTCAAGCATCTTCCTTATTCCTGAAGGCACAGCATCTCCAGAGAACTTCTGTGATTTTTTTTTTTCCTCTTAGAATTTACTTTTATTTTTTACCTTGTGGAAATGATTCGATTTGACAGACTTCTCTCTGGATCCCAACTCTACTAGGAGCCATGCTTTTAGAATTTAATCCTTTCAGTCTTGGCTGATATGGAGTCAGGATACTCTGGTATGCTTGGAACCGTAGACCAAAAGAACTTTGGAAAGACATCTGTAAAGCCCCTGAGACACAGAGTTCCTGTTTTGGCAGATTTCCTTCTACATATCACAGCATACCAGTTGTGCAACTGAACATGCTCTTCTAAATTTGTTAAGAATGCATAAATTCATTGGATGGGGATGTGCTATGCATCCTGATATAAAAGAATAGTTTAACATCATGCTGTCTCTTGTTTGGTTTTTTTTCTTTTTTTTTTTTTTTTTAAATATCTACAGAAAAAATGGTTTCTAATATCCTTCTTGAAGGAAATTTTTACAGCCAGCTCAAGCTATGGCACTTGGGTCTTGCTTCAGGTGTATCCTCAGTACGATAAAAACTGATTCTTTGCTGTTGGGCAGCTTCTATATCTACCTCCTTCTTAGAAAGAAAAGAAGTCAGTGATGGCTGCTACATTCCCAAAAGATTAGAACAGGCTGCAAGCTGAGCATGTTTCAGGTGTCTTATCCTATTTTGTGTTACTCCATTCTGCATGTGCACCCACTAGAAACACAGATCTCCAACATCAGATTTCTGAAAACAGATTTCCACTTCAAATAATAGTATAGGTTTTGTTATAGAAAATTGAAAACATTAGCATCTTTGCATTATGACTTACACAACATCAATACAAGTATTCTCTTTTTTTATTTCTTGGAAATTTTAGGGAGAAAATCTGAACTGTTTCAGCCCACTGTTACTTTTCAAGAAGAAAAGGAAGCTTACAAATTACGTAGAAAGCAGCAGGAGGTGGGTTTCCAGGCAGGGCTGATACCACAAATAATGGCTTCATTTTCATAGATAGTGTTTCTTCTTTGGGTCATTGCCATACAGAAGTGAACAAGAACCTCTCGTCATGTGTGAGACTTAGGTCTAGAGTTCCTCCTCCTACTCATTGACTGCAGAAGGCTTTTGGGATATTAGAATCCTAGAAATAACAGCATAAAATGTAATTGTTGTGACTAGTATGGCCACACCTGTCTTTCTCTGCACTCCCCATGCTCTCTGTGTGACAGAATGACCTTCCTGGTGTGATCCTGCATATTTATGCACCCCCAGTGTGTTTTCTGCATTACCTCAGAAATTGAAAATGTTGCCATTAAATAAGGGCTCCATGAAGGAAGTTTCTTGGGCAACAGCCAGTTGCATGCAGTTTCTCTCCTTTACTCTTAGACGTGGAAACTATCCTTGTGGGATAGAAAAAGGAACATGATAGGCAGAGAATTAATAAATAGGCAGAGAGTTAAGCTGATGTGGGCTGCCCCCCTTCTCATTTTTCCCAGCTATTAAAAAAAAAAAAAAACCAGCAATAAATCACACATGAATACTGTGTAAGTTTTTATTTCAAGAATATTAATGAGAATGTAACAACAAATTTACAACAAACCTCTTGATCCAGAGTCTTGAGGTGGCCTACAAGAATCTGTCATCAACATTCAAGAGGAAATAGTCAGCACCCAGGAAGGAATAGGAACAAATCAGCTGGAAGTTGAATAGATTGAGTATTTCTCCTGTACATTCCTAACCACCCTTTTACAGAAAATTTTGCATTAGCAAGCTCCTTCCAGAACCTCTTCTCTGCTCTGCTGCGTCAGAGCTTGTTTTCTTTGATTTGTCCTCAGGACCTGACCACCTGTTCTGTGCTGCACCCTTTGCTGAATGGGGTGAAATGATCCCCTGTTTTGAATATGAATTTACCACTGCAAAGGACAAGATGGAAAATGTAGTAACGCTTTCCCACAGTGTGTTATTTGAGGGTTATTTCTACACAGACATTGTAATATGTCACTACATAACTTAGCCAGCTGTTATGTCCCTTGGCTACCAAATTCCAAGGCAACCTGCTGTTCTTCTGAAAGATTAATCGTCTGGGTTTCTTTCTGTAACATACAACTTCTTTTCTCCAGTTTTTTCATTCCGTAGGGGCTTGGAGGTAGGCGAGTTGACTCTGCATATTTTGTATTTATCTTTCTTATGTTAAAAAATCTACATATATTTTTATTTAAATGAATCATTAATTTTGTAACCTTCTAAAAAATGCTTCTCTTTCACCACTAAAAGTTTTGGAATGGGTTTTAACTGCTGTTACACTACAAGCCTTAGGCAGAACCAACTTTTCTGAAGACTAGGTGGCACTAAAAGAAATCCCACAAATATTTATTGCATCTTAACAACAAAAATGTTTATGAATTTCCTCATGTCTCAAATAAATAAAAAGAGATCACTCACTTGCCATTTTCATATTCTGAAAAATGTATCTTTCCTGATGTAATGATAGAAAGTCATCATGCATCTGAACTTAAGCCTCAACTACATTACTTTCTCTGTGCTTCACTGTTCAAGTTTTCAGTGAATCATAGCAATTTTCTCATCTATCTCCTCTCTGTGCTAACCTAGGGATGTTCCAACAATGCTTTACACTGTTTTTCCAAAGTGGTACTATAGGTAATTAAATGTAACTTGCTTTTTGGCAAATCTGGCCTTTAACTATGTTACAATATTTATGCCTGACATCTTTTGCCTCCTGCAGCAAACTCTTTCATTCAGCATTGAGCTGACTTAAACTTGGGGGTGGGAGGAGGGGAAGGAGAAAGCTTTGCCAGGTTAACCTTGAAAAGCAAGTTTATTACTGTATATTCATCTGTTTCTTTCTGAGCTCAGAGGTAAGCTGGTGCTTGCTATTGAGACTGAATTAATAACCTGGTCTGCAAAACTAGCCTCTCTCTCAAAAATCTTGCAACATTTAATGAGCTAGATGGCTTTCTTATTGAGTGCCTGTGCTGCTAAGTTAAAAAATTAAGGTGGTACCTAATTCCCTGTATGCACGTGGTGTTTTAAACAAGACTTAGGTGCACAGCAGTTTATTGTCCCTGCTGGTGTCTGTTGCATTTTTCATCTCTTCCACATTTTGCCTTTTACTTGTGGCAACGCCCATTTTAATGGTTCTCATGCTATTATAAAGAAATTCAGAGGTGCTCACTGTGTCAGGAGTGATTTTCTTCAACCAGAAATATCAGCAGCATATGGTAAGCTTTCTTCATCCTGGAGGTATGAGTTCCCAGTTCTTTACTTCTCTGTGTTTCATTGTGCTCCACACACCTGAAGCACACTTGGAGATTTTGCTTGGGTCTAACCACACAGAATCCTTTCAGATTTCACTTTTAACTTAAAAAATAACCGGACAAGACTCGTGATCTTAATAGCTTCTCTCTTCACCAGTGTCAGTCGGGATGAATCTTTCTTGAACCTGGCTTACCAGAAGTGTAAATTTCACACAAAGATGTTTGTGGCTTCAAACCTAGTATAAGAAGTCCTTGCACTATTCTTCAGAAGCTCTTTCTTTTCCTTTTCTATTTTGAGATCCCTTTTTATTCCGTAAATGCAACAGGATTTTGGCTTTAGTGCTATCTGCAATGGCCCATCTAGGTTCAAAACCATCTCAGAATAGCTATTATGTAATAGCTCTTATCCACTAGGTTTTCACTAGGATCCTTTTATTCTTATTGCCGTTTTCCTGCACCTAAGGCACTGATAAAAGGATATAGAAGTTTAAAAAAATCCCACTCCTCAAATCTCTATTCCACCTCTTTGCCAGAGATTAATCCCTCTACAGAGGGAAAAATATATGCTTCTGTGGAAAGTCTGGAGGATTGACTTAAGTTGATGATGATGGACATCATCATCATCCTGGGCATCATATTGAAGCAGTGGAAACACATTCTTTCTCCCCTTCTGCAACCTCTGCTCTGAATATGTGTACACTGAGAAACCTTCAGTAGAGTGATGGGAGCAAACCCTTAAAGCTGAACTGCCACAGTTGTCTTGCAATGTCAAAAGAAGGAGTCCTACCCATGCCTCCTGCACAAGTATTTGTGTAGCCATGCGTCCTGGTTTCAGCTGGGATAAAGTTAATTTTCTTCCTAGTAGCTGGTATAGTGCTGTGTTTTGGATTTAGTACGAGAATAATGTTGATAGCACACTGATGTTTTAGTTGTTGCTAAGTCATGTTTACACTAGTCAAGGACTTTTCAGCTTCCCATGCCCTGCCAGGTGCACCAGAAGCTGGGTGGGGGCACAGCCAGGACAGCTGACCCAAACTGGCCAAGAGGTATTCCATACCATATGATGTCATGCTCAGTATAGACACTGGGGGGAGTTGGCCGGGGGGCAGCGATCGCTGCTCAGGGACTGGCTGGGATCAGTTGGTGGGTGGTGAGCAGTTGCATCACTTGTTTTTTTTTCTCATGGGTTTTGTTCCCCCCCCCCCCCCCCTCTCGTTGTTTTCCTTTTCATTACAATTTATCATTATTATTGTTGTTGTTGTTGTTGTTATTATTTATTTCCATTCTTAAACTGTTCTTATCTCAACCATGAGTTTTCTTACTTTTGCTCTTCACATTCTCTCCCCCATCCCACTGGGCGAGGTGGGAAGGGTGAGCGAGTGGCTGTGTGGTGCTTAGTTGCCGACTGAAGCTAAACCACGACACCATGCAGTGAAGTGAATTGTGGAACTAGCTGGCAGGAAGAAATGAGCCAAATACTTAATTTTGATCTCCACAAGTTCCCTGATATAGTTAACCTTCCAGCCACACAGCCAACTGTACTGGAACAAAGGTGTGTGTACAAATCATGGGTAACTGAGAGTGGAACTGATTCTTTTGATAGAAGGACTGGCTTACATCAGCTTAAAGTATTAACTGAACTGCAGCCTACATGAATGAACTGTTTCAGCCCTTTTTGGAAGTGTCTTCAGCTGAATTACAGTCAAGTATTTGATAGAAAATAATATTTTATGTTGAGAATGAATATTGAAGAAATAATGGTTACAAAATGAGTTGATAAATAAAAGCACATATTCCTTATGCAGACAGTTCTTGAGACAGGGGTGAAGAGATTTCCTGCTAAAGATGTAGTGATGTTTAATAAGTATCATTCAAATGGGTCGTTATAGCTCTTGAGAATAGATTGTCTGAATGTCCACTGAGAGATTTCTACTGCTCATGGAAGAAGTTTAAAATTCACTTACTCTAAATTATTCCCCTCCTAATTGTCTTGGTTCTAATATTATTTTGGCAGATACATTCAATCTGTTTCACCACTCACTGAAATACCCCCAGAATACTGTATTTCCCAGCACTTATTCTCTTTGTGACAATAGCTGGAATCAAATATCAGCATTGGGATTGACCACAGCTTTTATACAGAACATCTTCCACTGAACATGGAAACTTAAAAGCCAGTCATTTTTCCTTCGTTCTTCTGAGCTTCTGCTCCCAGCTCAGCTGCTTACCCTCTTTTCCAGTGCTTTTACGTGTTTCTTTTCCATTCCTCCTTTAGTCGGACCAACAACAGCCAAGTAAAGCATGGGCCTTCATATTTTTGCCTGACTGACTCCACTACTAAATGCCAAATAAGAATGCATGCAGAGTTTGTAAGTAGAACAAAGAAAAAATGATCTTTCACCAGCTGCAGGGTCACCATAAATATCCATGGATTTAACTGTACATGTACATGAACCACAGTCAAAGTCAGCTTAGCTCCTCTTAGCTATATTAACTCTGTAAGACTAATGAATAAGTGGTATAGGACCTGGCTACTTGGACAAGCTCAAAGCTCATTTTACTACTACAAGAGGATATGCAATTAGAAATTTAATCTAGTTTTACTTAAGTTCTTTGACTGCATGCTTTTAGTTGATTCTTTTGACTCTTCCTGACCTTTTCATCTTAGAAGTGTGCCTTAGACAGTGAATGTAACAGGTTAGGTACATTTTGTAAGAAGGTGCCATCTTCCATAACTGCTTGATGATTAATTGCTCATTTAATACACATTTAAGATTTCAAATTGCTTCCCAGTGGTCAGAAAAAAAACCTGAATTTTACGAACTGCAAACAAATCCTTGTAATAGTCTATTCATATCTCCCTAACAACAGCTATTTCAGAATAGGAAGTTCAGTAGCCTTCAGGGCAAAGATGGACTTTAGATGGGGATGTAAACAGCTCCTGTGCATAGACTTCAATATTCCAAAAATTCATATATTTAAAACTTGGTCTATTTAAAGTTAATACAACATCAATAACAATAATCATACACTTCTATCATTCACAGATTCTGTCTGTATGGTTCATTAACCTAACCTCAGCAGAGTACAATGGTCTCATTTCTAAGTCTGTATATTCTTCTTGGTTTTTTTGCACCCATACATTGCTGCATCATTTGAAACTACTTTTTCCTATAACCTACCTTGCTAATTTGATTTTTTTAATTCTCATTTGCAATTTTTGTATTAATTTAAGAACAACTTTTTTCCAAGCAATATTATTATACCACAGCTGGGATTGTCAATGCTGTACCAGCTATACACTTGTCAATGCTGGAGTTCAATTTGCAGACCCAGCTTACAAAAATAATCCTTACTTGTGCAGCTTCAGACTTGCACAGAATCTGTCCTGGGAATCCCCTGGCAATGATCTCAGATGTGCTTATACCTCTTCTTTGTGATATTGAAAGACATTGCAGCTACAGAAGAGGTTTTAAATTTCACTCACAAGTTCAACTGCTCAGGTATAAAGGTTCACTGACTACCACTCATCATACAAGCAAAACTTAGCCAAGTGAATGTGGACTGGGATATATAGGACAAGACACTGGAACGGTAAAGGCATGCACTTTAAACAGAAGAGTGAGTGAAATACAATGTAGAGAAAGGAAAATGTAGAAAGACCACAATTTGAATGGGATTGTGTTTCTGAGAAATTTTATCTTAAAGATGACCTCTCTGAGAGACTGGGTTATCTTTTCATCTGTTAAATCATGTACAGACATATTAAACTAATAGATACTAGGGATGTATATTCATTTTTGCAATCTTTTATTTTTTAATCATGAACTGCACAGGATCCTCAGAAAGAAAAAAAGCCCAAAATGGAGCCTGGCTCAAAGCCAGGTTGGAGGAGAATGGCAAGGAAGGAAAAAAGATCCGTACACTAAGGGTAAAGTTTTTCCAAATGAGGTTGTACCGCTGTGGGTATAACTGAAGATTCCACTTGCATCCTTTTTGTATGTGTTTTGGGCAGAGTTCTTACTGCAAAATGTTTTTCTTCTTTCTTGAACACTGCATACCAATATGATACAAAACTACTATTATCTAAATACTCCAGGGAACTGTTAGAACAATTCACTAAGTGCTAGTTCTGGGTAACATTTTAAAATTGCTTTCAAATACGGTACTTGTTTTTTTCTTCAACTTCTTAGTTATGTTTTGTGGACATGGGGGATGGAACAGTTGCATGAATACTAAACAGATTTTTTTCACCACAGCTCTATTTGAGCTCTAATTTATTATTATGAAACTCCCACATTAGGAACTGAACCAAAAAAAAAGTTTATTTTGCAGGAAGATAGCAAAACCCCTTTTCTTGTACTGCTTTACTAGACACATACATTTAAAACATCCTAATTGGTCCATGAAAAGTCAGGCTTTCTTATCATTACCAAAATGCTTTTCTATTATTACAGCAAGAGCAGACACAGCCTTCTGCAGTTATAATGACGGGAGGCACTACAAGCTGAAACTTGGGTGTTTTTCCTTCTTGCCAGATAAGCAGATGAAGAGACAGCTTCAGGTCTTTCCTCGGACAGAAGCAGAACTCAGGCTGGAGCAGGGGGCTGGCAGTGCAATCACAGAATCACAGAATCGTATAGGTTGGAAAAGAACTTTAAGATCATCGAGTCCAACCATTAACCTAACACTACCAAGACCACCACTATACCATGTCCCTAAGCACCTCATCCAAACGTCCTTTAAATACCTCCAGGGATGGCGACTCAACCACTTCCCTGGGCAGCCTGTTCCAATGCTTGGTAACCCTTTCAGTGAAGTAAAATTTCCTAATATCCAGTCTAAACCTCCCCTGGCGCAACTTGAGGCCATTTCCTCTTGTCCTATCACTTGTTACCTGGGAGAAGAGACCGACCCCCACCTCTCTACAACCTCCTTTCAGGCAGTTGTAGAGAGCGATAAGGTCTCCCCTCAGCCTCCTTTTCTCCAGGCTGAACAACCCCAGTTCCCTCAGCCGCTCCTCATGAGACTTGTGCTCCAGACCCTTCACCAGCTTCGTTGCCCTTCTCTGGACACGCTCCAGCACCTCAATGTCTCTCTTGTAGTGGGGGGCCCAAAACTGAACGCAGTATTCGAGGTGTGGCCTCACCAGTGCCGAGTACAGGGGGACGATCACTTCCTTAGTCCTGCTGGCCACACTATTTCTGATACAAGCCAGGATGCCATTGGCTTTCTTGGCCACCTGGGCACACTGCTGGCTCATATCCAGCTGGCTGTTGACCAACACCCCCAGGTCCTTCTCTGCCAGGCAGCTTTCCAGACACAGCGGTGTCAGACACAGCGGTGCCAACCTCTACTGTACCTGCTGTCCTCACCGCTCCCAATGGTGCTCAGATGCCACTCCACCCACCTGGAGGTGTCTGCAAACCCCGCTTCGGCCTTTTTGTTTTGGAATGAGAGCTATCAAGTGATAGAGAAAAGCTTCCTGGGAGTCAAGTGCTTCCTGAAGGAGCATCCTTTCCTTGACTGTGGGTTTACACACAGAAACCTGAACTGAGATAGTGCTATCCCTACCACCATGAGGTCATGCTGATCCATGAAGGAGTTAGGCTCCTTTTGAGTCTCTTCAGAAGTTCCTGACTTACTGGCCCTGTGATTAGACAGAAATCAAGGGCAAAATACATTGGCCTGGCACCTTAGATGGAAGGGAGAGTCACAGATTACAAACTCATCTTCCAGCGTACCCAAAGAGAGTCTTTAGGTTAACTGTTCTGTCCTGGATTTTAAAAATAGTATATGGGACAAGTAACCATGTGCTACTGTCCTGAATTTTCCCTAGCCCCCCTCGCTCAGTCTGTGAACCTGGGGAAGTGATGTCTCTCCCCTCAGAGGCAGCAGAGGAGGAGGAGGAAGGAGGACCTGGCTGAGTTTGAGTCGCATGACCTGACTTGTGCCTGTGCTTTCTGAAGACAGGAGACAGGATTGTTCCCATCCTGGAAACCCTTTCTATGGGGTTACAGGATGGGAACAATCTATTTCTCTTCTCTTTTTTTTTAACTTGACAACCCTGAGGCAACCCTTGGCAACCAGGAGGAGGGCAGCCAGCTCCTCATGGTGTTGCCTCCTCTACTTCTGAGCATTAGGAAGGGCTGTTTCTTGGCAAGGCTGGATGTCCCTGTGGGGCTGAGCGGGGCTGGCGGGAAGGGGAGCTGGCTGTACAGTTATTGCCCCTTCATAGCATGTGGCCTTGCAACACTGGGCAGCACTGGTAGGGAAAGAAAAAGACTGCAGTCTTCTCAACTCCTGGTAAATCCACTGTGGGTCCTGGTAATCACCCTGAGGTAAAAGTTTTCTGTCTTGCAGAGGCATCACATAAGAAAAGACTGTTCCCTGCAAATCCAGAACTGAATTATCCATTTTCTTGTGTTTCTTTGCAGAGGGCATGCCCAAAATTACAACTTTGCCACCTGACCATGAGAATTAACTTCGTGGAGTTCTGTTTCTGGGTATTTTGTGGTTTGGTGGTTTTAGTTTGGGTTTGTTGGGGGGGGGGTGTGGTAATTTTGAAGCTAGCTAAAAAAAAGTCATTTACCAGAGCAGTAGCTCTCTAGCGCTTGTGAAGCTTGGATGGAGGATGGCTGGGTAGCGAGTTATAATAGAACTCATTTCCCGTACTAATTGCTGTATCTGGATGTTTCATCTAAAGCTTCATCTCCAGTTTCCCTGCAGGAGGAGATTCTCCGCGGTGAGGAAAGGCTAAAAGAAGAACAGCAACACGTTCAGCAGCGTGCTCAGCAACTGCTTTCTATTATGCAAGAGTTTAAAGGAATGTGAACAGTCTGCCGAAAGCCTCCTCATGTGACCAAGATCACAGCAACAACCTGGCGCCAAGCGAACAGCTGAGCTCTTATGTGTTAGTACAAAGAACAAGCTAGAAGAGCATGGTGGAAGTCTAGCTTCGGATACAGTGTATAGGAGTTTAATCTCAGCAGGTTGCTCAGCTGGCTCCTTTTCAGCTGTGGGACAATATTTTAATTAAATTCTCACCTCACCATCTTTAGCGTATTTTCTATTATGACTCAATGTTTTTCATCAGATCTTTGAAAATTCATCCCTTTGCCCTCTGTGAGCTCGAAAAAGCAGGGGGAAAAAAAGCCCTGTCTGTCCTGTGAAATTTGTGACTGTTGGATTTTACTTCTGTGTTGTAGGGTTAGGATAAGAATGGGTCTCATATACAACAAAACAGATGGGTAGCTGAGCTGGACCATCATAAAAAAAAAAATCGTAATCATTATATTAAATATCTTCCAATACTGGGAAAGTGGAGGGGGGGGAGAAAGAAAGAGGGAAAGAAGGAAGGAAGGAAGGAAGGAAGGAGAGAAAGAAAGAAAGAAAGAAAGAAAGAAAGAAAGAAAGAAAGAAAGAAAGAAAGAAAGAAAGAAAGAAAGAGAGAAAGGAAGAAAGAAAGAAAGAAGCCAAGCCAAAGCAAGATTGGTCTTTACAGATAGTTTCCCTGTTCACAGTTACAAGCTGCAAGAGCAGAGCCATTGCCTGCAGTGCAAAGACTTTGGAGAGGCTAAGGACAGAATTTCAGCCTCATGTAGAAAGGCCCAGATATGAACCGTGTTGCAATAATTTGGTAACAGGTGAAAATTTTCTGTTTCTTTTCTGGACAGCAGTTGTCTCCTGTTCCAGGGCCTCTTATTTTTTCACACTTGAATTGAGGAGGGCAGGCATTTCAGTCATCTGTTTCTCTGTATTAAGCTATGTCTCCCTTTCAGATTTAAATAGGCTGCTTTATACCATCAAGTTGTCAAGCCAACTCCCTATTGTTTTAAATCTGTCCTTGAAAATTAATGGTGTGTGGTGTACCCCTATATCTTAAAAATATATTTTAGTAGAAAATTGTCAATGTTTGTAAAGGGGAAGTTATTTATTATGTTATATGTTTATTATCTGTTGTAAAGGCGTAAGTCCTGTTTATTAATTAAAAATTTTTATTGTTGTTGTAAGTTTTTAATATGTGTATTTTATGCTAGTATTTATTTACACATATGTATAATATGTTTATTTTTATGCTAGTAAAAGTCCTAGACTAGTCCAGCAGTCCTAGTCCAGGACCTGACCGTGGTAGATGTGCAAATATAGAACAAAAATCCTCTGTGCCAGGGAAATTACAGGTTTAAAATACACCTGACAGACTGGGGATCACAAGGACTTAAGGGCACTCTGTGGAGGGCATAATTGCAACCTCACAGCTCTCCTTTGAAAATTAAAAGCTTTCTTCTGATATCACCATCATCTGATCAGTAGGAATAATGAATGAAAATGGTAAATAGTATCCTTAAGACAGATGCAGCACTTACAAGCTCTCAAAACGAAAGACACTGTTTTCAAGGAAAATGTTTACCAAGTTCTTTACAGTTTGCAGACATTGGTTGCAACCAAACTGACACCTTTCTCTAACCCAGGGGCAAACTCACAGTTCCCTTTGGCTGCCAGCAGAAAGGAGTTCCTGAACTTTTCAGGTAACGGATGGCAGCACAGGATAGTGAGGAGCTTTCCTGGGCAATGGCAGGACAGGGTAACCCAGGAACAGGAAGATCAAATCTCCAAAAGACAGCATGTCTTTTGCTGCTGGCTGGGTACCATTGGAATCCAGATCTTATCTATCCTGAGACCGTGCTATATGTCCAACAGGGCTGAAACAGAATAAAAAATAGGAGAGGACTACAGTTCAAAGAAATCAAGTAACAGATTTTAAGATAACATTGTAGATGTTATCTTGCTGCAGGAAGAGTCAATGATTTCGTTCCTTCTAGGAAAAGGAACATACTTTACTGTAAGAAGGTAAAACGAGTCCCAATTTATTGTGAGCAACTGATTATGAAACCGTAAAATATAATCCAAACAGCTTAGTAACTAAACAGCTATTTAGAGAACTGCTTACCTTCTTAAACAAATCCTTGTGTAAAAACAGTGTAAGTGGTGAGATAAGACTGTAACAAACTTTGTTACAGGGTTGGGATTTTTTTCAGCAAACATGGATTTTGAATAAAGTATTGCTCTTCGTGGGTGTACAAGTATATTGCTTTTTGGACTGAGCAGGCCAGAAGTCTGCCCTCCCGAGTATGAGTCAGACTACAGCAATTTCAAAGTTATCATCGTGGCTTCTAACTGAGGAAAAGCTTCAGATGACTGTGAGTTTCAAACACTTGTTTATGCCATATGTCAAAGTCTGTTTACAGTTTTATTACTCTTTGTAAGGTTTTTTTATTATTATTACTATTGTTCCCTCCAGACAAAGTATAATGGTAGATGACAATTGGCGGCCAGCTGATCTGCAGGGCTCCACTTAAATCTGGCCTGTGACCGTGGTCAGTTTTGCTTCAGGTCCGTATGGTCACATTTATCGTCTCTTCTTCCTTGTTCTGTGGGATTGGTCACCCTGATGACTCAGAAATTAACAAACACACACCCATGCTCCACCCCCTTTCTCACTGTAAAAGGCTTTTTATAAGCTTCTTGGTCCAGGGCATCCTTACAAGATGATTTTAAGAATCTGTTCATGGCTATGAAAAAATTATTTTTTTACATCAGAAAAATTAATTAGGAGTAGTTTCTCTTAGTATTTTGAATCTTGTAACTAAGGCTGTTCTTACTACCATGTAAATTAGCAGTATCTCTCAGGAGTTGGATTTACTTGGCTTACTCTATTAGCTACAGTAAGGCTGACACAATAGCTTCTTTTTACTAGAATTGTGTGTTGCATTAAGTGCCTTTATGGTAATGCATGCTTCTAAAAATGAACTTGTAGCTACAAACTATTTTCTTCTCAGCAAATAAGTGCATTTGTAGCTTAGCTACTTCCGTTTTTTAAAGAAAACTTGATTTTCTAATATGCCTGACCTCCACTGCAGGTGGCTTCGTATCATGCTGGCAGCAGCGTGGCTCCACTGGTGTTAGTGAGAATGAGAACAACAGAACAAGTCCATG
The DNA here is from genome assembly GCF_035582795.1 of Mycteria americana. NCBI lineage: Eukaryota > Metazoa > Chordata > Aves > Ciconiiformes > Ciconiidae > Mycteria > Mycteria americana. Next base: position 41,037,947 of record NC_134396.1, read on the forward strand.
TGAGGCAATGTGCTGGGTTGACCTTGACCAGACTCCCACCCAATTGCTCTCTCATTCCCCCTCCTCAACAGGACAGGGGAAGAAAATAAGATTGAAAAGCCCATGGGTTGAGATAAGGACACAGAGATAAGGACAATTACCGTCATGGGCAAAACGGACTCGACTTGGGGAAAATTAATTTAATTTATTGCCAATTAAAAGTAAGAGTAGGATAGCAAGAAATAAAAACAAAACTAAAACCACCTTACCCCCAGTTCCCCCTTCTTCCCAGGCTCATCTTCACTCCTTCAGTCCTGACTCCTCTGCTCCTACACACACACGCACACACACACCCCCCAAGCAGTATAGGGGATGGGGAATAGGGGCTGTGATCTGTTCATAACAGTTTGTCTCTGCCACTCCTTCCTCCTCACACGCTTCCTTTGCTCCAACCTGAGGTCCCTCCCATGGGATACAGTCCTTCACAAACTTCTCCAAGGTGAGCCCTTCCCAAGAGCTGCAGTTCTTCAAGAAATGCTCAGCCTGGGTCCTTTCCATGGGGTGCAGTCCTTCAGGAACAGACTGCTCCAGTGTGGGTCCCCCATGGCGTCACAGGTCCTGCCGGAAAACCTGCTCCTACATGAGCTCCTCTCCACGGGGTCATGGGTCCTGCCAGGAGCCCGCTCCAGCATGGGCCCTCCACAGGCTGCAGCTTCCTTCAGGGCAGACCCACTTCCTGCAGCATGGGGTCCTCCATGGGCTGCAGGTGGATATCTGCTCCAGTGTAGTCCTCCATGAGCTGCAGGGGGACAATCTGCTCCACCATGGGCTTCTCCACGGGCTGCAGGGGAGACTCTGCTCCAGTGCCTGGAGCACCTTCTCCCCCTCCTTCTTCACTGACCTTGGTGTCTGCATGGTTGTTTCTCTCACATTTTTCTCACTCCTCTCTCTCACAGCTGCTGTGCACCATTTTTTACTCTTTCTTAAATATGTTATCACGGAAGTGTCACCAGTGGTGTTGATAGGCTCAGCTTTGGGCAGCTGTGGGTCTGTTTTGGAGCCGGCTGGAGCTCACTGTGTCCAACATGGGGGCAGCCCCAGTCTCTTCTCACAAAGGCCACCCCTGCAGCCTCCCCACTGCCAACACCTTGCCATGTAAACCCCATACAGACGGTATCTAACTGCATTATTCTTGTTTCAGTCACTGAAACCACCAGGTGCTACCGAAGTTACTCTAGGCTAGTTCTTTAAAATTATCAGAATAGCCAAGGACTTAACCTAACTTACTACATAAAAACTAGTAGCATGTTTCTTAATTTCTCTGATAATAATGCGTATCCTTGTGTATCAAATACCAGATAATAATGTGTATCAAACACCAGAAGGATGTTAATGACTTCTTAAGGCAAAGTCATTAAAATCAATATAACTGTATATCAAGGGGGTTGGTTTGATATTTAAAAACAATTTTACTGAAAGTGTTTTTATACATTCTACCAGCTATGTGATATTCCTTCAGCTTTTAGATTTCCTTTATATTTCTTTTATATTATGAGGGTGTATAGGAGATCGATACGTCAGGCCAGTTATAATCTTCAAAAGAAAACTATACTAAAGTGACATTGACTAACAATACACATTGCCAATGGCTAGCTTTTATTTACTCTCTGTCATTACCACTGCATATTCGAAGTTAGTTCTTAATAATCTTGTCTGAAATTAGCTATAAGTGCGGAGTTGATGCCATGTTGATAGCACTGATGGCTATAGTTCTCTATTGTATTAGTCACTAAGGTCCAGCTGATCTGGCTTGAGAGCCCTTTGAAGAAGAGGAAAGAAGCTGAAACCAAAAGGGGGCAACATTTTGAATCCCTATTTCAGCACCTTTGGTGTTCTTAATGCTCCTTGGTTCCTCCAGTGCAAAAATAAAAAGGTGGAGATCTCATCTTCACTGAGGATTGTTCCTCTAATTTCAGGGCCTGGATCCCACCAGGCAGCTTTCCTGCTTATTCCACGGGATTTTCCTGTTTTCCCTGCTTGTTCTGCATCTGCGATGCTCATCTCCCAGGTTTTGTACCTGAACTGTTGTTCAGGGGTATTCCCGCACCCTGGTTGTGCAGCTGTAGCACAAGTCTGCATTTGTCTCTTTGTAGTTTAGTATTATTTATGTATTCATGCTTCATGGCATTACAAAATGCTTACAGGTTGTTTACCAATTATGCCATTAGCAGTATTAGAGTGTTACAAAATGCTTACATATTGTTGTCATTTACACTGTTTTGGTGTGTTTATGTCTAGGTTCAAGGCATGCAAATATTAATTACACTCTATTTAGTGTAATTCTACTTTATGGGAAGCAACAGTCCTCTGTTTTGCCTACAATTTATTTCATAGTAAACATTTGTCTTCCTTACACTTAAAAATCAGCAAAGGCAAAAGACCTCTTTCCCGATTTCCACATGGATTTAACTCTCAAAGATAATGAAGCCTTGAACATATGAGTTTACCAGAGAAATACTGTCAGGCACTTCCACTATAATTGTTAACTGGGGATCTTTAACTGCAATAGCATCATTTTGCTGTGTTGAAGCCCTTGTTCATGCCTCAAGGCCATCCAAAACTGTAGCATTTGATTTATTGGCAGTTGTTATCATGCAGTGTAAAGGACTATAAACAGCAACCCCCTTCTCCGTAACTATTTTTCAATTCTCATTATTTTTAGATATTATTTGTATTCACTTGTGTTCACAGCAGACGAGGAGTTCCTACTATGCATGTTTATTTTAACAGTACCTTGACTACTCTCTATAATTACCAGGACATTTAAAAACAAAGTCTTTCACTGAAAGTGTTTTTATACAGTCTACCAGCTATGTGATATTCCTTTGGCTTTTAGATTTCCTTTATATTTCCTTCATATTATTAGGGTGTATAGGAGATCAATACCTCACCAACATTACCATTTCTCATTATTCAGATGGGAATGATGTTATCCAATACAACTACACTCTGATTTCAACTGCAAATGTATAATAAGGACTTCTTTATATATAATTATTAGGACTGATTAGCTTAAGCGTTTCCATCATTACAATTGACCTGACTTCTAAACATTAAAGTATAATTTATGTATTTATGTATTTATTTTTATATTCCTGTAGCTAGTGTCTTGTCTTGAAACTGAAAGTTCTTGGCAATTTCCTTATTGTACTATTTGAAAAATAGCCACCAATGCTTTCCAGCCGTAGCTGAGAGATCTCTCAACTGTAGAGATATCTACAGTCACAGGTAACTTCTGAGCATCTAAAGCTGAAGCCCTCTCAGAAATTCAAGCAAGCATCAGTACCAGCTCCAAGAGTATAAGGATCATTACACAAATTTCAAGCCATCCCCACCAAAGACTTGTTCCACAAGGCAAAAGTACACTAAGAAATACAAGAATGTTAACGGTCAAGGTGACTGGTTCTCCCTATTCAGTCAAGATGATGTCATTCTGTGGAGGCTGCACAGTGTGGAAAATGGCTAATCTCATGCATCCTTAGTTGTCTTACTTCCAAAAGGAAGATGGAGATGCTGAAGGAGAGATTTCGAGATGAGAAATAATTTTCCAGCATTCTATTAAAACACCTGGAGCATGGGATTCAATGCTTGTACCCCTGTTTCTGCTTTCATTGGGAAACAGTTCTAGGCAGCAGCTGCTTGCTGCCCAACAAGTAATAGGGCATTCTCTAGTGATCACAGGTAAAAAATACAGGCAAATAACTGTTGCGAATGAGTAATTTAGATCACTTTAAAAAAATCACTGTTAAAGGTATTAGCAAAAGTGGTTTTAATATGATTTATAAAAGTGCGACGTAACAAAGTTCGATGGCAAGGTTCACTCTATTAAGTACTGCATGGAAGAAACATACACAAGAAAATTGGGTTACGCTAGAGTTAGAGTGATTCACAGAGAGACTAGGGGTACAAAAGGGTAAGGAAGACCCTCCTGTTGAGTCATGACGTTCAGAGTAGATCCCCTTGCTTTCTGAACTCCTGACGGAGCTTAGGTGCAGCTAGGTCCAATCTTAGTCTCAGACTTGGACAACAGTTTATGTCTAAGGGATTACATATGAAAAATGTATCAATTCAGCATGCAATCAACGTTACCAAGATAAAATCAAAGTTACCATACTACAAGGTGATGCGCGATATCGGTCGCTTACCGAAGATTTGCCGTTGGTAAAAGGTCTCCCTGCCTCAAGCAGCAACCTTGAGAGGTGTCCCAGCTCCAGGGGAGATCACCGCCGTGCAGCCACGCTGCCTAGTGGGGAGAGCTCAAAGAAGGCTCCCGTAGGCTGCCGCATTTATGGGATAAAGTGGTTGGCTCATAGCCAAATTACATGCAATAGAAAAGGTATGCATGAGACTCCTTGTACCCACAACTTTCTTTGTTCCTTAATAAATGAGTCTTGGAAAAGCCACCCGCTATTCATGCATTAACTGCGTGACCGGTGTTCCACGCTCACACGCATCGATGCTCTCCGTGCCACTCGGCTCCTTTGTGGGTTCTCAGAGAGCAGATCGGGACCAGAGAAGTTCTCGGCCCAGCCCCGGCTCAGGCCTTTACCTCCCTTGGAGCCTGTACCAAACTACCGCTAGTCTGGTTCAGGGGGCGAGTGCATCTGTCACAATAACAGCTTGTAGGTTATTCGTCTGATCATAAGAAATATTTTCAAAATGGCCCAAGTCCCAGAATTTGTGCTGTCACTGCAAAATGTTGCAGACCTCAATGCTGAATTACCCAGGTTTGCAAGGCTTTTTTATTTCACCAGAAAGCAAGTAATGTCAATCTCCCTTATGCCTGAACTACTGCTCACTAATGCAAGAAGTTCTGTTGGAACAGGGAAACTATAACCAGGACCGATTTTAGCCTAATGTGCCTAATCCTAGGGGTGGAATTGTGATTACATTTCACAGTGCGCAGAGCATCTTATTTTGTAAGTCTGTTTATCAACTGCACATGATATGCGGCCTTCCAAAATAGCTGCATTTTTTTACTGCGAGTCATCTGGCTCTACTGCTAAAGCATTAAGCATCATGGTTGGCATATGACAGCATAAACTGCAAGATAAAAAGAGAAGACTATTAATATGTTGGGTGAATAAGTGGCTGACAGATCAGGCTCAAAGAGTTACAGTAAATGGGGTTACATCCGGCTGGTGGTCAGTCACTGGTGGGGTTGCCCAGGGCTCAGTTTTAGGGCCAGTGCTCTTCAGTGTGTTTTGTAAATGATCTGGATGCAGAAGTCAAATGTACCTTAAGTAAGTTTGCCGATGATACTAAGTTAGGAGGAACTGTGGACTCCCTCGAGGGTAGAGAGGCCTTACACAGAGATCTGGATAGACTAGAGAGCTGGGCAATCACCGACCTTATGAAATTTAACAAGAGCAAGTGCCGGATTCTGTACCTGGGATGGGGTAATCCTTCTTACACATACTAACTGGGGGACAAGAGGCGGGAGAGTTGGCCCCACGGAAACAGATCTGGGGGCCTGGGTGGATGGCAAGTTGAATATGAGTCAACAGTGCCCTGGCAGCCAAAAGGGCTAACCACGTCCTGGGGTGCATCAAGCACAGCACAGCTAGCCGGCCGGGGAGGTGATTGTCCCACTCTACACTGCACTGGTGCGGCCCCACCTCAAGGACTGTGTGCAGTTGTGGGAGCCTCAATATAAGACGGACATCAAACTATTCGAGTGTGTCCAGAGGAGGGCGACCAAGGTGGTGAAAGGTCTCGAGGGGAAGATTTATGAGGAGCGGCTGAGGTCACCTGGTTTGTTCAGCCTGGAGAAGAGAAGGCTGAGGGGTGACCTCATGGCAGTCTACAGCTTCCTCAAGGGGGGCAGTGGAGGGGGAGGTGCTGATCTCCTCCCTCTGGTGACCAGCGATAGGGCACGGGAACATGGAATGAAGCTGCATCAGGGGAAGTTCAGACTGGACATGAGGAACAGGTCCTTCAGTGAGAGGGTGGTCAGTCACTGGAACAGGCTCCCCAGGGAAGTGGTCATGGCACCAAGCCTGTCAGAGTTCAAGGAGCGTCTGGATGATGCTGTTAGTCATATGGTTTAGTGTTGGGTAGTCCTGTGAGGAGCAGGGAGTTGGACTCGATGATCCATGTGGGTCCCTTCCAACTCAAGATATTCTATGATTCTATGATGCTATAACCTTCTCAGAGGTAGTTCAAAATTAAACCCTGGAAGACTAACACTTCTTTTCAAACTCAACCTTAATTTGAAAGAGGACTTGACTCTTACCAATTTAAGCCCCCTTAAATTTTGCCTTATGTTTAGCACTCTTGCAATCGCTACTGTTTCAGAAAAGACATTAGTCTAGACCACACTGCCATGTTTAAACATGTTTCTACCTGCATACCAACAGCTTCTTACAAAAAGCCTGAGAAAGCTGCTCCAGATGATAACAACCACCAAAATGCAAGTGACCAATCTTTTGAACTGATAGGTGAGAGCAGCATTAGCCTTAGCGAGTAATCTCCTGCTTCTCAAGCCAAACTTCTATTGTCATCCAAAGAAGAACCCTCCAATCTGTATTGCTAAGAAATACATTTGAACACAATGGAATAACTGTTGTTATTTCATGACAACCTAATACAATGCATCAATTCATTTCCATTGCTAATTTTGATCCCACATCAAGCCTGAGGGTTCCAGTAAGAGCTGGCTGAATTCTTTCAGAAGAATATTTCTCAAAGAAGTGTTTTTTCACCTAAAATATTTCTTTTCCACAGGAAGAAAGAGATCACTTGAGGTGATTTTTTTTTTGATGATTATCTATGGAACCTACACTTCTGCAATTGTATGTTTGTTACATGCCTGTCTGTGTATCTTGCTACCCCAGATAAGTTTTGGACCTGCTGGCTTATTCAAGTTAAATTATTATTTAAATTAAAAAACTACAATTCCTAAAAATTTATGAATGGTATGGTTGGAAACAGCATAAAAAATTTACCAATACTCCTTGGACCACATAAGAAGACTACATCACATTAAAGAACAAAGAATCCACAAGGACCAGCATCTCCTCCTGTCCTAACAATGAAAAATAATTTCAAAAAATAATTTCATTTTTATGAAGTAGATGATAGTTATTTCTACTTTCAGAACTGTATTTGCAGATCTTATTTCTGTGTTTCTTATGAACACTGAGACATATAATGAACTTATGTTTCTGCCAATTAACAAGGGGCCTTAATACAGCCAACATAAAGGCTAATTAAGTTCTTATAGGATTAATTAAGCTGATTTGAAGGAGCAGCAAATTGTGTTTTGTTTAACTTAGATCGCTAAAATGAGGCTAATAATTTAAATGAGGATTCTCCTCACTCTTTAATTAATTTATTTACTTATGAGGGGAAAAATAAAAAATTACAGAAGAGGAGAAAATGAAGTTCAGATAACTACAGCCTCTTTCTCAAGTGAAGAGTTTGCATTATAAATATATACAAATTCAGTATAGTGAAATAATGCCAGTTCTGTGTCATGAATTTATGCAGTAGTTTTGTTTCTGTCACATCACTCTAGGTTCCAGTCTTCCTGGTTCAGCCTACTAATTTAGGCAGTTTTGGGTATATGGGTCAAACATTTTGGTGAAAATAAAACCACAAAGAGAAAACAACAAATGGAGGAAAAAAGGAAAAAAAAGCAAAGCCAAAATACATCAAGGGAAAGAGAGATAGAACAAAGGTTTCGACAGCTGAGACCAAATCTCAAACTTGGATGAGATGTCTGTTCCCTGAAAGGTACTTAACACTTTTGCTGTTAGGTCAGCCAAATAAACTCCACCAAACTTTTTTCCCTGGCGTTGATCGAGTCCTCCAATATATACTTTTGGCTACAAATACTGCTTGAAACAACCACGCTTTTGATGAGCTGGAAAGCTTCCAAAATGCCAAACAACCTCTCAAAGCACAATTCTAGGAAGTGATTTTTTTAAGAAGTTATTTATTGTTACAGTAATCCTCCTGCCTATGTCTAGTCAAAAGGGTCTACTCTTTTGATCTCATGTTGATTCTCCAAGCCATGCCACTGCTCCTTGCTACACCATTGTTCTTTGCTAAATGCTCCTCCTTACCTTACCCTGTCTTTTGTACCTTGGTTGTTCAGACTCCTTGTGGACTGTTTAGATCTACAAACCACTCAAACAGAATGTCAGGAAGTGAGAAAAATAAGAGAAATAAATGGGGGAAAAATGTTCTTGGGAAGATTGGAAGCTGATTTACCATTTCTCTAATTTGAGATTACTTGGAATGTGAAAGGTAGGTACAATGACAATTTTCTGCAGAGTAGGAAGACACCAGATGATGTCTGCCTTTGCATCTTTGCATTTATGTAAAGCTACGGTTTAAGCTGATACTGAGAGGTCTCAAACAGAGTAAGTCTCCTGCCCCAAAAGAATCCAGTACAAATGTGTTCAGAGCTATAAATACATAGACACTGAGTTTTACTCGCCAATGGTCACAGATCCAGAGGAAGCAGAACCTTGAAAAAAATCTTAGAGGGTGAACAGGCCAGAGAGCGAACAGGCCAGTGAACTCAGCCAGTAAATGAAATAAGCTTCGGAAGAACAACCTCCTCCCAGCATTTAATTGCTCTCGTATTCAGGGAAAGAGACTTTAGACAATATTTGTAAATAAACAGTTTTGTATCAAAGATACCTTACTGTGTCTTCAGCCTCTGACATAATTTTCTCCCAAATTTGTGAGGACTTGAATATCTGACCAGCCACTTTGGTCAAAAGGGATCGTACAACGGTTAGGATCACCATACATTTTCAGTTCCTGAGCAAATACCATTTTCTACGTTTTCCATTTACACTGAGATATTTTGACATGGATCACATTATATGTATTGGCTCTGAAAACTTCAAGGTAAATGTTTATTCACCTTGAAAATGTAGGCACGTATTAGTTTCCAAATTCTGCCGTCTATTGTACTGCAATACATTTGGAGCAACTGCTGACCAAGATAGTTACTGCAGGTCTGTCCTTCTTGTAGGTCTACAGTCCCAGACTGCTGACAATGACAGGACTGATAAAACTCCCACTGACTACAGTGGTGCAGGATTCGGTACTAGCTGAAGATGTTAGATTGGTTTAATACTTGCAAACTTAGTGTGAAATTTTACCTGCCACCTGTAATTTTGAAATTCTCTTTAATCCTTGAACTGTATAACAAACTGTTATCATCTTGATATATTACTTATGTATCAGTAGTTATCAGCTGTATTTAGCTCTTTTTACTTCTGTTCACATTGACCCTTACAGTCACATTTCATCCATTAATTAGAAAATAAAAGAGAAGGAATGCATATGCATAACACAGGCACATACACTGCTATTGCTTTGCAGAATACAGTTATGATCTCCAGTTGTTTCACAGGAAGAGCAGCAGACCCTTCCCTGTCTGGAAGCATGACTAATCGGGGAAGAATTCTCAGGAATTACGTGGGATTATGTTGGGCTCTCATCTCTCCCCACCCCCTGCAGAAAATGATCATGAAACAAAACATCCTCTCCAGAAGTCTCTCACCTCCCTCTTCTCAGCCATCCCCATCTTAAAAATCCTCCAGATCTCCCTACTTGATTGCTCTTTCTCAACAGATGTTGTCAGTTTGGGGCAGGGATTTAGTACAAAGTGGAGCTATGTAGTTTGAAAACCCCAATCTGAGATTTATGGGTTCATGGTAATAACTTCACTGTGGTCCTGTTTCCATTTAAAGCCCAGTTTTCCAGGCTCTGTCTAATTCAAATTTTCTGTTTAAAGCCAAGATTTCTAGGCTTCCTCTAATCTGAACGCATTTGTCCTGGAACCATTCCCAAACTAGAGTGGCCAGTGTTTTGTCCATTAAACCCTCTTCCTTGGCTCACAGTGACAGAAAGCCATGTGCACTGTGGTCACAATGCGAGGCATCATGTTGCTTAGTATCGTCACCCATGAATCAACCAACCTCCAAAAAAAAAACCCCAAACCCAAAAAACCACTGGGGTGTACAGGAATTATGCACTCTCTCTGGACTCTCAGCTCCTCTCATGGCCTCCACTTAGTTCGAAGCTCTCTTTACGAGGATCCCAGATGCGTGCCAGAGCAGCAGAGTGCACAGAGAAAGAGCGCAGCTCTTTGATTTGCATATTTTTAGCAAACATTTTTATGCAGACCCCACTGTGCCTGTGTTTTCCTTCCTGTTTCATTTTTTTGTGTAACGAACAGCAACACCGCACTCACTCACACACCAAAAGACCAGAATTAATTAATCAGCAATTAGGCTGACTCACTGAAGAAAGCAAGCCACAGGCTTCACCTAGTGAGTCCTGCATCTAATCTTTAATGAGCGGTGTTTTTCATGTCTCCAAGTGATGTGTGATTTCTCATATTTGTTCCAATGTTTAATTATATGCCTTGTTAAAACCACAGTTCCTGCATGAACTTTCCCAATATCATCTGACAGCCACTGGATCTTGTTACACCTTCACCTCCAAGACGAAAGAGCTTTCTGGCATAGCTGCAGTTGTGAGAGTCAGTGGCATCTCCATAACTCCACACTCTTCCTCTCCACCTCTGTGGTTTCTTTGTCCATAGGACTGCAGCATTCCTGCAACGGCATTTGTTGCTGAATATTGCTGCCATGCTCTTGCAAAAGTGACACTGTATTTCCTCATATTTGCATGACTAATTTTGAAGAATAAAATTCACACACTGAGGACTTGGAGAAGGAGGAGAAATAACTGTTGTGTGGAAGTAACTTTGCCTCTGCCTAATGAGATTATTTTTCAATCAGATATGCTCCTCAAGTCTGTTGGATGCCTGTTGCCATTATATCCATTTGTAGTTTTACCTTTCAAGATTGCAAATTTTCCTACTTTTGCTGTAACGAGACACAGCCTTTATGGCTGCTATCTGTAAGAGGCTGTTCCTCAGAGGCACGTTGATTGCTGCCACTACCCGCTCGCTTTTCCTTGCAGCATTCTCCTGCTCTTCTTTCATAAACCTGGATTGTTTCTATGCCCAGCAACTCAGAACGATATGTTACTGGTACAAATTTGTCTGCCTCCCTCATTTCTTTTCAGCTTTTCTTCCTTTAGTTCTCCAGCACCCTCTTCCAGAATTTGAGCTTTATCAGTGTGATAATCTCATGCCTCACAAAAAGTGTATACTTTTCTGATGGTGTACAGTGGTCTCTGGGCTACTTTCCAAGCACCAGTGTTCCTTATTATGTAAAAGTCACAGACACTTTATAAATGAAAGACATGAGAAAAAATTATAAATGGAAAAGAAAAATTAACAAATCTATCTATTTATTCAAGACACTACTAATCTCTCTGAGTTAGGGAGCAGGCTTGTTTAATAGCCAATTTTTACTTCTCTTCAAGTTTTTCCGTGTAACTAAAGGATGGAACATGTGAAATAATTTTCCAGCTAACAAATGATTACTACTAACAAGACCTTCTAATAAATGTAAGCAGAAGATAAAAGAAACATTTAAACAGACTTCTCCTGAGCTTGGACAGTTCCTTGCATGCTAATGACTATAATTAGCCAAATTTAGTGTAACAATTTCTAGAATATGCTAACTTTTAAAAAGAATGCTTATTAATTCTGTATGAGATCATGAATGTGCTGTGTGTGTATGCTCTTTATTGCTGTACTCTCCGCTTGGGAAACACAGCTGATTCTTCTAGTCTTCCTTTTTTTGTTTCCAGGTTGTGTTGGTCCTCAAGGGAGTAAAGACCCAGTCTAACAATGAAGAATCATTAAGCCTGATGATCCTTTCCTGCAAGAAGGATGCTGTAAGCGTAGGTTGTCCTCCAGCTGGGAGAATTGGTTTAACAGCACAAGATCACCTAGCAACCAAGTCACCAGGCAAGCAGGGATATAGATCAGGTCACCCAGGCACGCTGGCTGCGGTGTGCCCTATAGACGCCAGGTAAAATGAGGGCAGTCTGCAGATCTCAGGTGTCTCTCCACCACACACTCAAGAGGGAACGTGAGTCAGAGCAGGGAAGTCTTCAGCTTACTGGCTCTTTTACCAGTAATCTATACTTAACTGCTTCCAGTCTTCTGAGTAAAAGGCAATTGTCTTTGTAAAGCTCTGTAAAGCCTATATCAATGATGGGATCTATGCCTGTGGCACGCTCTTAGAAAGACAAAAGTGGAAATCATGAGACTTATATTGATGGTGGAATCTTAAGCTGGGAGAAAAATGCTATGAGAGACAGCACTACCTTCAAACAAAAGGATTGATTGTTGTCCTGTACTAATTCTGCACTTGAAATGTTTGTGAAGAGGTCTGAACAAAGGCAAGGTGTGATAGTAGAATGCTGTCTAGCTCTACCAGGGTGAAAGCATGCTGTATGTGACTCAAGAGTTTCTAGCAAGGAAAAATCAAACAGGTCACTTGCACCAACACATTCCCATTCTAGTATTTCTACTCAGGGGCCTGTATTCCCATCATACTGCTCAGGGAGTTGGCCAAGCTGGAACTGGCATCTCCTTTTCCTCTTTTATGGGCCTCATATACAGATACCAGGACTTCCATCTCTTTAGTCTCCTGTCTTGACAAGACAGTGGATGCAGTCTCCTTTTCTTCCTAATACTTCCCAGCTCATTAGAAACTCCCGGGACGGAAGGAAACTGGAATTGTTCCAGGAACTTAAATTCTCTTCTTTGTCAAAGACTAAACAACGTTTTTTAAGGATTACTGAATCATCATGAATACAAATAAATCAATCTTTCTCTGAAGTCTTTATGTTGAAGGATAACGGCACACTGTCAAAACAATAGCAGATTTAAAAAATAAACTCTTGGAGAAATAAGAATCTGAAGGAACAGTGTATCAAGGAAGAAAATTCATATGTTCTGCTCATGCTCTTATCATCCTGCAGCTAGTAGCCATCTCATGAGTCATGCAGAGGGACAAAGGCAATTTACTCACATTGAAAAGAACAGTCTTATAATGGGCAGATTATTTAAATAAATAACCTCCCAGGGCTTGATAGCACTGTCCTCAAGCACAAATATCCATCCATGAAGACAAAAATTACTGAGTAGGATACTTCTATTCATGTATGCACAGGTATTCCTTAGCAATGGTATTCTTGAACAAAAAGGGTAGTTATCAGAATTTCTGCTCCATTTCCTTTCAATATTAATCTTTCTTCAATCTCCAGACTCTCACACCACACTTGAAACAAACTGCTGCCATAGAAAGTCAACAATCTCAATGTACCTTGATTTTCCCACCTATAAAATAGGTATAAATTGAAAGCTTCATTAAAAATATTAAATCATGTTGACAAACACTGATAGTTGTCATTGTACATTAAATACATAGCTATGTGAATTTATATGTATGCTCAATATGAGTATGAATTTTCTTTCCCTTCTTTCTTTATATTTAATCTTCTTTCCCTTTTTCTTCTATCATAGAATGCAAATAGTGAAATCCTGGCCCTATTAAAATTTTTGGCAAAACTCCCAAGTCTGAAATGGAGCCAGGATTTTACTCAGTAAATCTGGTTGACTGCTTTCTGCATTTTAATAGTATTATATCATATAATCTTTTTTTTTTCTGTGTTGTTTTCATGCTGTATACCTCTATAAAAGCTTGTATTTGAATGAGCTAGCATGCAACTGTGAGTACATGTATATAGAAAAAAATCAGAATATTATTTTGCTGGGTTTAAAATAGAGTACATGTGAGCTGCAGTCCTTTGTGCTCCTCTGATGGATATTCAAAAGCATCTGAAACATCTTTTGATTTCTCACAACAATTTGGAATGTCTATTACTTTCAGCATATTTCATACAAAATGTCCTCAGCATTTTCCAGCTAAATTCTGTGCCTTACTTCCATTTATGAGGATGACTCTTTTGTTAGGTCTTTTCAATTTCTCCACAATCCCAAGACATGCTTTGATCACTTTGTAGTTAGTGACAGGGTACACTCAAACTCTTCTCGTGCAAAAGAACACGCATGGAAGTAACTAAAGCTAAAGAAAAGTCAGCACAAAAGCACTGGTAGAGTTACTCTGTTCAAGGGCATGTATATACCATATGAAAGGCAGAGCAGCAGTAGGATCAGTGAAACAGATAGGAACAGTTTAAAATTCTAAAGAGGTTTTAAAAGAGAAAGATGTCATTGGATCAAAGAGCAGATAATTCAGATTAGCCTGTCTTTTACTTAATAAACTTAGAGATGGGCCTCCTTCTAGCCTAATTTTTCCATTCTTCTCACTGAAAAACATGGAGATACAAACATTTTCACAGTTTTAGTCCACCTACAAATGGACTCTCAGAACTAGTTAAGCTCGATACAGGATTTTATGCCGAGCTGAGCACTCTACTTAAAGCATCTTCCGTTAGAGCTATGTGACCAACCACCACCATCCCCCCAAGGAGAGAGACATAGTCAATTCAAGGCTTTTAGTTGGGCTTTTATTTGTATTTAAGAGGTGAGGAAAGGAGAAGAGAGTTTATATTTTATCAACTTGTTCAAGGACTGTTTCACACATGCACATGTGTATATATATGCGTATATGTATATGTATATATATTTGAAATGACAGTTACAAATAACCCAGACAAACAAACCTATTTTGCAATATGGTCTGGAAAGTGATAAGATTGTCATCCCTAGATCCCTTGCACATACATTTCACAGTGATAAGCCAGCTGCCAAGTGGGTTTAGATGAGCTTCATCTTTCTTGCATGCCAGGGTATTCCACAAAGCCGTAAGAGTTAAACTCTCGGCCATGATTTTCACCATGGCATTTCATGAAGTCTTTTGAGTATCCCATGCTCAGGCAATGGAGGCAACTAGAAGAAAAAGACCAGGTCTTTGAATTTGGTTGGGAATCAATCCTACAGGAAAACAGTGCAGACATTAAACAATTGCTCCTGATATGCTGTTGCTGAGGAAACATTGCATGTGGCTCTGTTCTAGCTGGAGTTTCCTAAGCATTAATCATGGCTAGGTATATTGACGTGCTGTGGTTCAGTTGAAAGATAGTGAGGTTTTCAATATGATGAGACTGTGCCACCATCTACCAAGGAGAGAGTTGCCCAACTAACCACTTAATAGAAGGGGAATGAAGAATAGTAAATGGAGTTTCCCATCCTTATTCAATGGGATCTTCCCTCCAGGACAGGCTTGAACTGTCTTAGTAAATTGCAATGGACCCTGCCATGTACTTAAAGCTACAGAGTTTTGTGCTTTAGTTTTCTTGTACCTCACGTTTGAGATCCACCTTCACTAGAACAAAGCGCTGCTTCACTCATTGCTCTAATGAGCTCAACCTTTCCTTCCCAATAGTCATGTATTTTATTCTGTAGGTTTCTAAGAAAGTGAGTAACTGGAAGAACTGCATGTAGGGAAATCTATCTGCTATGGCTATATTCTAAAAAAAATTGTTGGTACAACTGTGGCTGGTCATTTGATCCCACTCTAAAATGCTATTTTAAGGAAAAGGTTTATAGTCAGAACCAACATAATACCCTGACACTGAAGTTTAGTGGAGGAATCTGATTCTTTCCCATGCTGCCAGGCACTGTTTAACATATGAGCAGAACTTAGCCATTTCTGACTATCTGAACTGCTTTCTTCTTTTTCTGTACTTAGAGGGAAAAAAAAAATAAATTCCAAGTAGTATTTGATACAGGAATTTTTCACCCTACCCTATTTAGTGTGCTCCTCTAGCTGCTCTGTGGCATGTCTTCCACATAAAATGACCTGATTTCATTCATAAGAGGATGAAATTTTTATTTTCTTTTATGAATAACTGTAGAGAAAAAGATGTTTAACTTTCTGCTAAACTTTACTATTTGTTATAAATTCTTTCCATTTAACACCCACTCTTTTTCTAAGTAATTTGATTTTAAGGGTATATATATACACGTGTATATATGTATACCACATAGGTATGTGCATCTCCTTGTGTCTCTGATGGATTTCCAGCTTTAATGAGTGTATGCTAAGATTAGAATAGTATTTGAATGGAGGATTGATAGTTTGCTCTTTATGCTTATGTTTTTGCAGAACAAATCTGGCTTCAAATGGTAAATTTTGCTTCTTCCAACTTAGGACAGTCTTCAACCATCTTTGCCAACTGATGTTCTGAGAGAAAGGAATATATTCAGGTTCTTTTTTTCTGTTCCTTTCCCCTCCAAACTAATGTTTGTACAAAAAATTACAAGGATTTTCATTTTTATACTAAGTCCTCCCTTTTTTTAAAAAGCTGTTGTCTTTCCAGCATATCAATTGAAATACCATCTAGAAGACGTATAAAAGATGAGAATAAAATCTGTTTCTTCTGGCATTCAGGGCCTGTGATGTATCCATTCCTGATTAAGTCAATGGCAGTGCGACACAGCACAGTGAGACAAGGCAACTTTTTGGTTCAATCTTAGTGTCTGTTTTGAACAATTTGTTCAAAATGGGAATTATTTCAAGTCTGTCGAATAAAACTTGCTGGAAAACCTTCACGGTGATCAATATTTTTGTTGTCAAGCCATAATACCTGTAGATATTCCTGAGTAAATCATGGTGAAGGCTGTCAAATATTTAAACAAACAAAACCCCCTCTGAAAATTACAAGGAATAGGGACAGAGGAAGCTCACAAAAGTTCTCTTCAGTGACAAGCCTGATGGTGGAAAACTGCTTAACAATCACCTAGAGTGGAAACCAGCCTGATCTCTCTCGTGCTTCCCTTTACCACTTCTTTCATGCCATTTCAGAATGGTCTAAAACACTCCGCGGAAACACTTTGTCAGATAGTTTAAATCACTTGCATCACTTTTCTTTAGTGTTACAACAGTGAAGTTTTTCCCTATTTTTCCAAACACTTTTGCTTGAACTGTAGAAAATTTGGCTGGGAGAAGAAACCTTGACACTGTACCTACCTTCTTCTTAGCGGATGCATTTTTCTTTTGTAACCTTCTTCAGTGTTTATGTGATTCTACCACCTTCTTAATCAAGTTATTCCTGTGCTTACCTACATTTAAGTTTTTGCTAGTCCCCAAATGATACCTCATCTACTGCAATCTAAGTTAATTACATCTTGTTTTTTCCACAGTGGTCATATAGATTAGATTATTCTACTGCTCACTGCAGCAGCTTTCTGCATATTGGAAGATTGTTAAATCTCCCTTCCCGTCTTCACACCTTTAAACTAAATAAACCCAGCTCCCTAAATATCCTGTTTTCTGGACCTTACATCCCTTAATTTCCATTAATTTTCTCCCACCTGGTCAGTTCCCCTGATTTATGGTATTGGTAGGATGTCTTAGCATCTGTTAAGCATACTGTTAAAAGGAGATACTTTTTGGTTAATTGATTAAAAAAGGGTACTGTTTGAGAAAAAGAAATATAATATAGAACATATGAAGTTGACACTACGATCCATAAATGTGAATAAATTGGAAATAGAGCAGCCTCATGAGACGAGATAACTGGTAGGAAGAAGTTTGTTAATTTAGTACTTCGCTGTCTTCTCTACTTTTAAGACTTTTTCAATAGTCTATAACATATTCATCTTTAGAAGTGCTTGCTAAACATACATTTCATTCATCTTTAACTAGCATTTACCTCCCCATTGAGATCACTGATAATTACTATTATAATTTATAAGGATCATTTATGGTTTGGGGTTTGGGTTTTTTTTCAAATTTCCCCTTCTCGCACAGATTTTTTGTCAGTTTGGGGAGGCTTCTAGTGTCATAGTAGGGCAAAGCTTTTGTTACTTCTTGGCTAGCTACAGAGAGATGTCCTGTCTAACCTTCTCCTCCCTTCAAAGAGGACTTATCAAATCACATTACTGCATACATGAACCTGAAGAGAGAATACCAAAAATTATTCCTGTCCTAGATCAAACTTTTTCCAGAAGAACAAAATCACACCAGAAGTAACTTAGCCATGGGACAGACATGCTAGTATACAGGAAAATCAGCAACATTGTGGCATTTAGGTGTCCTGTCATCGTGACAAGAACATTGGCAGGAAATGTCCGATCTTTGGTCATCCCAACTTTTATAAAAGGCTCTTAGTTACTAAAAATCAGCACAAGGTGGTAGCCTTCAACCTGCTAAGGCTTATTTGTGATGCAAGAATGCTGAGCATCAGTATAATGGGCCTCAGGATCAGAAAAGGAGGGGAAAAAATGGGATAGAATGATCACATAACCTCTACCAATGCTGTTTTCTGGACTGTAACAAAACCTCATCTGATGCAAGATGAGATTTGAACAATCAAATCTGAAGTCAGTGCTATATAAACACCTTCTCTTTTCACTAGTTTTTTTTTAAGAGAGTGATGAAGTGTTTTGGTTTTTGATTTCTTCAACCTCACGTATTCTGAGGATTGTGCAGACAAAATTTTAAAAAATGACTCAAAGTCTACAGACCTGGATCTTAGTCTGACAGCCATGAGATCACAGAATCATAGAATCATAGAAAAACTTGAGTTGGAAGGGACCCACATGGATCATCGAGTCCAACTCCCTGCTCCTCACAGGACTGCCCAACACTAAACCATATGACTAAGAGCATCATCCAGACGCTCCTTGAACTCTGACAGGCTTGGTGCCATGACCACTTCCCTGGGGAGCCTGTTCCAGTGACTGACCACCCTCTCACTGAAGGACCTGTTCCTCATGTCCAGTCTGAACTTCCCCTGATGCGGCTTCATTCCATGTTCCCGTGTCCTATCGCTGGTCACCAGAGGGAGGAGATCAGCACCTCCCTCTCCACTGCCCCCCTTGAGGAAGCTGTAGACTGCCATGAGGTCACCCCTCAGCCTTCTCTTCTCCAAGTGACCTCAGTCACTCCTCATAAATCTTCCCCTCGAGACTTTTCACCACCTTGGTCGCCCTCCTCTGGACACACTCGAATAGTTTGATGTCCGTCTTATATCGAGGCGCCCACAACTGCACACAGTCCTTGAGGTGGGGCCGCACCAGTGCAGTGTAGAGTGGGACAATCACCTCCCCGGCCGGCTAGCTGTGCTGTGCTTGATGCACCCTAGGACGCGGTTAGCCCTTTTGGCTGCCAGGGCACACTGTTGACTCATATTCAACTTGCCATCCACCCAGGCCCCCAGATCTCTTTCCGTGGGGCTGCTCTCCAGCTTCTCATCCCCCAGTTTGCATGTATAAGCAGGATTACCTCGTCCCAGGTACAGAATCTGGCACTTGCTCTTGTTAAATTTCATAAGGTTGGTGATTGCCCAGCTCTCTAGTCTATCCAGATCTCTGTGTAAGGCCTCTCTACCCTTGAGGCAGTCCACAGTTCCTCCTAATTTAGTATCGTTTGCAAACTTACTTAATGTACATTTGACTTCTGCATCCAGATCATTTATAAAAACATTAAAGAGCACTGGCCTTAAAATTGAGCCCTGGGGAACCCCACTAGTGATTGGCCACCAGCCTGATATAACCCTATTTACTAGATCTAGATTTACACTCATAAATACAGCTCCAATAAAACAAGGATATCTGTGCCCAGTATTGGGAGCCAGAATACCCTCATCTGCATAAACCTGTACCTTTCTCTTACCACCAGAAGCCCAATGTGCTCAAGTGTTTGGTCTTCACAGATAAAAATGCTCCATTTTGTTCCTTATGACTTTCCCAGGAAAATTATGTAAGTTCTCACCTTCTGCAGATATGATAGGAAGCCCCTTGAGCCCCTGACCTTCATGCTTTTATCACAGAGATTCAATCCTGATACTGCAGGAGTCAATGGAAGGACTCTTCTCTACTCCAGCAGTGTAAAATCAAAAAAGGTGGTGCTTTATTCTGCAGCCACATTACCTCCAACCAGAAGCAGAGCCTCCTGCCTCAGTCTTCTTACACCCTAGGAAGCTAAGAAAGTGCACTTTGCCTTTCTGGCCCTGTAGCAAGACCATCCAAGCTGGAATTTATATTCATGTATCTACTTAAGCATTAAGACACCACCAACCTGTCCACCATCCTAAGCTGCACTTTGCTATGCTCATTATTTCTGTTGAATTTCATACCTTGTTCCTCAAGTGGTAGAAATGGACTGAAACAGAACTTTGTTTCCAAGATGTTTGACTATGGCAGGAAAAGCAATAGGTGGCACAAAAAGCGTGCAATACGAATAGCTGAATTTTGCAAACTAATCTTCAGATGTGGTTTTCATTTTCATTTTCATGGAAAGGTGAATGAAGGAGACAAAGGCTGCCATAGCAATGGAGAAAAGAAATCGACAAGTTTTAGCCCTGAATAATAGAATATTATGTTCACAGAATCAGTTAGGCTTTCATGGACATCTTATTGTCTGATGCTACAAAGTGTGACATTCTATCATTTTTGTCTGTCAGTCCTTTAAATATATTCAAACTACACTGCAAAGTTAATTTCTCAATAGCAGATACACATTATATAAGCATCCTGCTCACATAAACATATCCTATGCAGAATAAAGAAAAGTCACATGGTAAGAGGTCTATTTTTAGACAAAAGTTGGTCCTTCAGCTGGAAAAGGGACTTGGAAGTTGATACTTTTTGGTTGTGTATACTTCTGAATGTAACTTTTTTTATAAAGCTGGGCTGTTCATCCTGCCTTTGATGTCACGCATCTATCTGTAAAACCAAAAGACTTAATACCTTGCACATCTGTGATAAAACTGTATTTATTGACTATTTTAAAACGTAATTTCTCAAATATACAAGGTAAAATTATATATACTGAATAATATATTCTAAATCAAACCTGGTCTAAGTAGATACTCAAAATATAGAACAAAAGAAAAAGGAAGAGTACATATGTACTAGGTCTGGCTGGGATGGAGTTAACTTTCCTCACAGCAGCCTGTATAGTGCTGTGCTTTGTATTTGTGGCTAGAACAGTATTGACAACACACCAGTGTTTTGGCTATTGCTGAGCAGCCTTCTCTCCAACAGCCCCCATGACCACCAAAGGCCAGTAGGCTGGGGGTGGGCAAGAATTTGGCAGGGGACAGAGCCAGGATAGCTGACCCAAACTGATCGGAGGGACATCCTGTACCATGTGATGTTGTGTTCAGCAATAGAAGCTGGGGAAGAGGAGGAGCAGGGCATGACATTCGTGTTATGGTGCTGGTCTTCTGAAGCAACCGCTACGCATGGTGAGGCCCTGCTTCCCAGGGAGTGCATGGACATCTGCCTGCCAATGGGAAGTGAATAAATTCTGCTTTTTGCTTTGTTTCCATATGCAGCTTTTGCTCTTCTAGTTAAACTGCCTTTATCTCAGCCCACAAGCTTTTCCATCTTATTTTCTCCTGCTGTCCTGTTGAGGAGGGGGAGTGAGAGCAGCTGGGTGGGCATCTGGCAGCCAGCCAAGGTCAACCCACCACAGTGTATTACCATTCGATCCCATTTATCTTTTTTCTGCACGCCTTGGAAGAGAGATTGTATTTGTAACTCTTAACACTAATGTTGTATTAAAAAATAATGTACCATGCTGCATACAACACAATACCGTTGGGACGACAAACTTAGAATAAAGGAGCAAGAGATATGATACACAGATTATCACATCACCTGAACTGCTATTTATTTTCTGCGTCATTAAAGTAATTATACATTAGTAACAGTCCTTGACAGTTTTCTAGGTAGGAGGATGGGAATTCAGTAGAACAGATTTATTTGAAAGTTTCTGAATCTTTCACTTTGAACACTGAATTAATTTGAACTGACAAAAGATAAACATGAGTTCTGCAGTAAATGCAAATCCTGCCATCTTGATGGATTTCTGGTATGACTATAAAATCTGTACCCAGGTAATTATATGTGTAGGTTCTTAATTTACTGTTGTTGAAATATGTATGAGTTGACCTAAATATAATTGCAGAACAGTAATAGTATTTAGATTAGATTAGACCATGCAGTACTGATGTATTTGGTAAGTTAAATATGCAAGTAAATCAATGTTTAAACATTGTGTACTTTTCCTTTACATGATGTTTTTTCAAGTCCAACGGTAGAAAACATCAAAACCGGGTATTGTTGTATTCAGAAATATATTTCTTAGAATCTTGCCAGAAGCAGCTATATTTTAGATAGATACAATTTATTATTTATGACATCAAAAAGAGAAGTGATAGTGACCTCCATAATGAGGTTGTCCGTTATTTCCAAAATAGGTGTAATTGCACCTAAGTAGAGATGACTACATCTTGGAGCAAATATTTGCAAATTGTGCACATCAACATTCACAATTATGTTAAATGTCTAAAAGCTAATTAACAATCTATTAATTACAGATAAACAAGACTAATCCAATCAAAGAAAAAGGTATGTCTAGTATTGTGACCATCTTGAATTCCTCTCTTACGCATCCTACCTGGAGTGAAATTATCATAATTAGGTCAAGTTACTTAATGTTTTTTGCAGCACTACACGCTCTTACAAATATTTGCTCTGGGATGCAAGCATTTGTTCTTTCCTTTAAATTCAGCATAGTGTAATAAAAGACACAATGGTGAATGTATATTTATGCAAAATATTGACTGAATAGATCTTTTTTCATTCTTCACTTCATGCAATTTTGGAATTAAATAAAACAGATGCAGACCTGATGTCAAAAGGAGAAGTCCAACCATTTATTTTTCTTCTTATACCCCCCATTCCCAGTACGCTGATCCAAATAAAAAATTCCATTTTGTATTTTGTACAGGTATGTTTTCAATGGAAAGGCAGCTCCAACTGACCACACAACTTCTTTGTCACTAGAGCCAACACAGGGTAATCAATAGGAGTGCATATCAAAAGGGCAAAAGAAGGCAGGACCAGTTGGCAACAGCACAGCTTCAGCTCAATTTGAACCAGTGATGAAGCATCCCCAGAGAATGAAAGATGTGAATAGGATACTTCCCACTCTTTTTTTACTTCCATTCAAGCTCAGCTTAATTTTTGACTGCCTACCAAAGGGGTAGCCTGTAGACTTGTCATGTCTATTGAGCTTACAGATACTGCCTGGACATCCTGAATGTAGGAGTTCCTGTGATTTCACTAATCATGAACTCTGGCTGTTGTGCAAGCACTTTGCAGGCCTTTGTGCTCTTCCTGAGAAAATGGAGTATCAGCCAAATACAAACACCTCTCCAGTCCTCCTCGCTGCATTTTACAGAGTAAGTTACTGAAATTATTACTTTTCTTTATAGGTTTCTTTATCATGTTATCATTAGACAACTGCTGTATCCAAATATGGAATTCAAGTAGCAATACTGAGACCTTGTTTTTTCCACATGAACCCAACTTGTCAGACGTGCCCGTATTATAGATATTATTCCTTAGAATTACTCCAATCCTGATGGCTGAGTCACAAATTTAACCCTCCAAAATTCAATACCAGTGCAAGACGCTACAATTATTTTACATTGAAAAAGAGGCACAAAAAATAACTCTGAACTGACCCAATTATCTCTCTCTAATTCATTTATAAGAGCAGTTCTGTGTTCCAGGGTTGTCAAGATTACTTCTCTGCAACATGCAAATTTGTTGACTACATTAAAACTTCCAATTTTGCAAGCTGAAAGTTATTAGATTCCTAAAAGATGTGTTGATATATAAGTTGCATTAGTTTGAAAAGGAGGTAGAGGTACAGGATGCCAGTCATAGAAATAGCATATCTTCTTGCTGTTGGGGTGAAAATGCACTAAAGCTTGCCAGACATTTGTGTGTCAGTTTGATGTGTGCGACAATGAGGTGATGATGTTTTAGCAGTGAGTGCTCTTATGACACAATTAATGATGCTGTCTTGTGCCAACACCTATGTTTTAGAAAATATTTGCAAGATGAAGCTTTGATCTGCTGTTGATGGGAAGAGATCGGATACTACCGTTAACTCATAAAGTATCCTGTTAACTATATAGTATAGATTACAAATGATATGTAAATGAAGGTAAGTTTAGGAGATAGAAGTATGTTTGAGGATTTTGTTTTTAAAGCTGGCTCCAAAGATATGATCTCATCTATAATTTAGAATCATAGAATCGTTTAGGTTGGAAAAGACCCTTAAGATCATTGAGTCCAACTGTTAACCTAGTACTACCAAGTCCACTACTATACCATGTCCCTAAGCACCACATCAACACGGCTTTTAAATACTTCCAGGGATGGTGACTCAACCACTTCCCTGGGCAGCCTGTTCCAATGCTTGACAGCCCTTTCAGTGAAGAAATTTTCCGTAATATCCAGTCTAAACCTCCCCTGGCACAACTTGAAGCCATTTCCTCTTGTCCTATCACTTGTCCTATCGGGAGAAGAGACCGACCCCCACCTTGCTACAACCTCCTGTCAGGCAGTTGTAGAGAGCAGTAAGGTCTCCCCTCAGCCTCCTTTTCTCCAGGCTAAACAACCCCAGTTCCCTCAGCCGCTCCTCATAAGACTTCTGCTCCAGACCCTTCACCAGCTTTGTTGCCCTTCTCTGGACACGCTCCAGTACCTCAATGTCCCTCTTGTAGTGGGGGGGCCCAAAACTGAACACAGTATTCAAGGTGCAGCCTCACCAGTGCTGAGTACAGGGGCACAATCACCTCCCTAGTCCTGCTGGCCACACTATTCCTGATACAAGCCAGGATGCCATTGGCCTTCTTGGCCACCTGGGCACACTGCTGGCTCATATTCAGGCGGCTGTCAACCAACCCCTCCAGGTCCTTCTCTGCTGGGCAGTTTTCCAGCCACTCTTCCCCAAGCCTGTAGTGTTGCATGGGGTTGCTGTGGCCCAAGTGCAGGACCCAGCACTGAGCCTTGTTGAACCTCATACAATTGACCTCGGCCCATCCATCCAGCCTGTTCAGGTCCCTCTGTAGAGCTTTTCTACCCTCAAGCAGATCAACACCCCCACACAACTTGGTGTCATCTGCAAACTTACTGAGGGTGCACTCGATCCCTTCGTCCAGATCATTGATAAAGATGTTAAACAGAACTGGCCCCAACACAGAGCCCTGGGGAACACCGCTTGTGACCGGCCGCCAACTGGAGTAAACTCCATTCACCACCACTCTTTGGGCCCGGCCATCCAGCCAGTTCTTTACCCAGCGAAGAGTACACCCGTCCAAGCCATGAGCAGCCAGTTTCTCCAGGAGAATGCTGTGGGAAACCATGTCAAAGGCTTTACTAAAGTTCAGGTAAACAACATCCACAGCCTTTCCCTCATCCACTGAGCGGGTCATCTTGTCATAGAAGTAGATCAGGTTAGTCATTTACTTTGTTCTTCTCAAGTCAAAGTTCTCTCTTGCTGTAAGTGTGACTTCTGGGATGGTTAAACTACCTAACAAGTTACCTTATCTTATTTCACAGGCATTAGTGTATTTGTTATATACATATATTTATACATAGGTAAAGTACATAGCTATTATACAAAGATTATATAGTATTTGTATTTTGTACAGGTATGTTTTCAATGGAAAGGCAGCTCCAACTGACCACACAACTTCTTTGTCACTAGAGCCAACACAGGGTAATCAATAGGAGTGCATATCAAAAGGGCAAAAGAAGGCAGGACCAGTTGGCAACAGCACAGCTTCAGCTCAGTTTGAACCAGTGATGAAGCATCCCCAGAGAATGAAAGATGTGAATTAGATGTATCAGTTCATGCTAGGTAATACAAGATATCTATTTCTAACGTGCTCAGAAGTTCAGCAAAACTTTAGACTGTATAGCTATAGTTTGTCTTTATTTAGGCTAATTGGAAGCAGACCAGAAGATACTGGAAGAGGAGAAAAGCAAAACCGAGAAATGAGCTGAGATTTTCTGAAAATAAGAGTCAGAAGCCAACACTGTGCTGTATACCTCAGGTGTCAAAAGAGCACAAATAATTATCTCCACAGAATGCAATCCATTCACAAATCACCTGACATACTTGGTTGCAGAAGATTCAAAGGAAAGTGATTTTTGCCTCAGATTTTCAAAATGGACTGCTGGTTGTAAATGGCAAGATATTATATTAATTGGGTGACTCATTCAGATATTCCTGGAGCTTATTCACTACAGAGGCAAATTAGATTGACACATGCTTAAGTAGAATTTCCTTAACTGTGAAACACAGTGAACAGCCACACTAAGTCCATTCATATGTTTCCTGTGAGTCCTGAGGGATGGCATCAGATGAGATCTTCAGTCTTGTTCAAAAAATTCCATGTGGAGCAAACCATATGCCCACTCACCAAGTTTAGGATTCAGTTGTAAGAATAAAAAGCTACATGTACAGTAAAAGTGGTCTCTTAAAATAAGATGGTTTTTAATCATGACTCCTGTAACTTGATAACCTTCTCCACGGTTTGGAGTCTTATCATCTGGATTACAGGTGGAGACAGAGCTTAGAGGCAAGCTGAAGAGCTTTTGGTTGCTCTCATCTGTATGCCAAGAGTTCACGCAAGAGACTGGCAAGATACAGAATAAACACAAGGGGCATTTTCATACTCCTTTGCCATAGCCATATATCCTGAAGGAGAACATGAGTGCTAAATATCTTAAAGACCTGCAGTCACTATAAAAGCAACTTGCTTTTGTAGTCATACTTGACTCCCTTTAAATGTTGCCCTCCTAAGAGGCAATTAGAGTAGTTCATTAAGAAATTCAGGTCTTTTGGTGGTGGTGGTTTTATTCATATATGCTGCTTCATGCGTCTTGGAAAACTGAAATCAGACTTGCCTGCTTTGCTTCCTCAGGCTCTAGTAACACCTCACTGCTGTAAAACAGCACTGCAAAAGAATATGAAAGCAAAGGGGAATAACAAAAACTTTCTTGTATGACAGTGCTTTTGTCAGCCTTTGTAGTAGATTAAGTTTTAAGAAATCCATTGCTTCTTTTTGTTGCTGCTTTCTTTTTCTCTCTGTTCTTTCCTTGGGCTGCTTAAGGGCTGTGGAGATCCTCTGCACACTCTCTGCCTGGGGTGGACTTTTATCCACACAATCTTTTTAAGACAGTAGTATCAGGGATATTTTGTGCTCTGCCATTTCTTGGAAATCACCCAAATACATCCATGAGATTGTTGATTTCCATAGTGTTACAGTTCTGTGATGTGAAAAAAAATCACTGTGGTTTCAATATTACAGCTGTGACAACTTAGTACTATTTTGTTTCACAAAAGGGCAATATGATTCTCTCAGGTTTTCTTTGTAACAAATGTCTATGTGAAACAGCAATAAAATTTCAGCTGTTCCTAATCGGACAGGACTTCCTTTATTCTTGACCCAAATTTCCCAGACCCACAAAACTACTATTTTCCTCTGTTGTTGCAAGTAACAAACATTTGAGATGTTAATTTCAAATCCTTAAAAAAAATGCCTGCATCAGGATTCATGGAAGAACATCTCTCACTGCAAACAAGAAAAAAAACTTTTCATTGAATACAAGATTTACCCCATTACAGAATGACTGCTTAAACTCCCTACTGGAGACTTAGCTAATATTAGAGAAAAGCAGAAAGAGGCACTAGTTAATGTGGGCAGGGGGAATCAGTGCCTGATCCTGTTTTCAGGAAAAATGTCCAAAGTCAACAGGAGTTTCATGGAGCAAGCATATAGTATTGGTTCACGTAAAATTACAGCCCCTACTCCTGCAAGTGCTATACCATGAATAGTCCTGTTGATACCAGAATATGTACATAAAATGACTCAAAAGTTGTGTTTTCAGAATTGAGCTATTTTGGTCAACTGGCTTGAAATGGCTGGCAAAGTAGAAGTGCAACAGAAAGATGTATCTTTGTGTTTCATAACTCATACATACCATGCTGAGGCAAGTCCTCCATTTCTCAGACAACAATAGGTTTGCAAGGCAGGAATACATCCCTCCACTGTTATTTGTGAAGCATGCTGTGCAAGCCATACTGTCTGAAGAAATGTAAATATTCAGCTAGTGAGATTAAACTGAAGTAAAAGAATATCTCTGGTGAAATATTAGCTATCTGCCAAATTAGGAAAAACATGCTATATACTCCTGCCATGCTAGGCAGTTCTTATCTTCCTATGGCTCTCTCTTACCTTTGACATTTCTAGGTTCTATTTTAATAGCCATGTGTAAAACACATTCATACGTATCTTCTTTTGAAATACATAGTAGCTTATATTCTTAATGCCACTTTTAACTGTGGTATCACATAAATATATTTATCATATGTGTCAATCCATTTGTGACTCAAAGGAAGTTTGAAGATTTCTGTAGGTACTCTTGAAATGAAGTGTACAGACCTTCATTATTTTCTTTACTGTTCAACCCAAGCCTCGACCATCAGTTTCCCACCTTCCTCCTTCTTCTAACACCATCATATCTGTTTTGTAATATTAAGTGATTCCAAACTATTTCTCTTGCAGTATCACAAACCTGCTTTCTGCAACATGTAACTATTTAATAGCGTGATCTTAGTTTAACAATGTTAGCTATATTACATATTTTAATTCCTGCACACTCTGGTTGTATAAGCAAAAAGGTGAAGGGTGCAAACTTTCAGGCTCTTTGCTTTACAAGAGTTTTCAAATTTGGTGACGGGTACACTGGAAGACTGTGGCACACACTTTTTGCTCCTGATCAGTAAATTCCCTGTTTAAACTTGTCATGCACCTCCTAACACACTTTACAATGGATGGTTCTTGGTTTTATATTAATCTTCTTATTGTAATAATACTGCATACAGAATAGCTCTTCTTTCACTTCACCTTCTGAATCACTTTAAGTAGTAGTCCTGGTTATCAAGATAGCAAACCCATGTGAATGCCCATTTATTCATGGAAATGGATCTGCTAATTACTATGCTTCCAAAGGTGGTGCTTTGATTGCGCTCTTCAACTCGCCTTTTTTATACGGAAAAGTATATGATTTTTCAAGGTAGACATAAATATGAATAGCTTCTGTTTATTAGCACCTGACCTAATTTCCTCATAACACTATCCAAGTTATAAGAAACAGTAAACAGGGGGTGGAATGGCTGTAGAATAAAACAGTAGGGCCATAGTAATTTTGTATTTATCAACAATATTTTGCTTAAGTACACAGGTCATTGGCTCCATTGTTTCCACACACATCCCCCCTTTTTTCAACAATTATATCACCAATTATAGATTCAATCAGGTCCTTGCTTATTGTTGATAGAAAGCTCTAAAAAAGTCACACCACCATGTAAAGCAAGGGCATGCCTTACACTGCAAATATCAAAGTGAAGGTAATGTAGATGCAAAATTTAGTCAGGAAAGACTTTAAAAAGAAAAGAAAGAAGTTTTATCTGGTTTGCTCTATCATAAAAACCTCTAAACCATACTGTATCTAAACTAATACTGTCAATTTTGTCATTTGAAAACCAAACTTTTCAATGTCCAATAATACCTAATTGTAAAGGTTATGTCCTTTGCTGGTTTTGCTGTTGATAAGAGAGAGTAAAAGAGTCCCACAGCTCTCCATCTAAGAACCGTTAGGGACACAGTAGGTTACCACTCCTAATAATTAATACAGATTTGTGAAATTGGTTCTCTGTACAGGGAATATGAGAAGGCAGACGAGAGATAGCTGTAGGCTCTTTTGGCCCTGCCCTCAGGCTGCCAGGCATTTCACAGACAAAATCAGTAATTCTGAATGTCAAGGTATGGAAGAATGTAGTGACAACCACACCTCCGAAGAGGTTATTTTTTCATTACAGATCCCTGGAGCATAAACTCTATCCAACCCCAGATTTGGAAGAGCAGGAGTACTTCCTAGGCAAGCTACTTGAAAAGACTGGAAAGGCATTGTGTATGGCCACCGTAAATCTGTTTCCAGCATTTAAATACATAGCAGATGCACTTTGTAGGCCATTCTACAGTTCTGGTTCACTAGTCGTCCAGACCACAGGAAATACAAAAACGTAGCTGGCTTCCTCCTGCCCGACTCCACAGATTTTGCACTGCCAAAGAATCCAGGGTACACAGAAGGATCCCCTCAGGTGGCATTCAGTTGGGACGTAGCCTGGACCCAGTGAAATGCTTTTAAGGTTTCCCCATCTGCATGTACTCTGTGCCCTTCAAATCTATTCACTCAAGACATTTAAGTCGTATCCTTCTCCAGCATCAGTCACACCTGCTTATTTGATGCTTGAAAGTTTTTTATCCATTAACCCTGTGTTTGTGTGTGTGTGTGTCTGTATGTAAAAAGCATTTATTTTCAGGTTGACACTCAAAAGACATTACAATCCAGCTTTACTACTAGCATATGTCCTTCTTTTCTGTAAGATAATAGGTGTATCATGTTATACTGAGCATAACAAAGTTTTTAAATCAGACACGTGGTCTCCATTCTGTCCTTTAAATAAATGTTTCGTCCTTTTCTTCCATCCCACGCTCACTACTGAGCCACATCAATTAAACAAAAATTATACAAATACAGAACTAAGTGTCAATTAACCAGTTGTTTTCTGTTCCTTTCATTTTCGAGATGTGTCATCAATTCACATTTTTTTCACTGAATCTTAAGCAACATAGTAGCACCATAAAAGTGTAAACTTTCCTGCACTGCTGGGAACATATATATAATGAGGATCTGAAATTATTCAGGGCTATGTAAGAATTGTCTGATTTGGTGTATTTACTAAACTCTGTTAATTACAGGTTTATGGTGATTCTGAAGTCAAGGACTTAGGGAGAATATAATTCCTTATATGTAAGTGTTAATAACAGGTTCTGGATGAAATTCACAAATAATTGCATGCTCTTACTTGTTTAGATATTGCGTTTTCAACAAGCTTGTGCTGTGACTTTGAAATTAGATGCTACCAATAACAAAATAATTAGTTACTTTAACATATACAGATTAACTGCATTAGCACTGTATCTTTAAAAATGCCTATACAATTAATTGCATTGGTTCTTATTTTCCTCTGTATCTCATGCTACGTTACAATCTGAGGTGAACTCAAGCCCTTAGTTTTATGCAACTCAAGCAGCAGAATGTAACTGGTCCCCACACTCATGTTGAAAAGAGGTGATACATAAGGGAAGACTTACCTTTTCTCATCAACTAATGCAGTTGCCTATAGTGGGATGCTTACTTCTGCTTGCTCCTAGAGCCTGCTGGAGTGAACACTTTCCTAGAAAGATGCAGAAGAAAGGAACAGCTGTCTACAGAAACAAATGTATGTTACATCTTGATTGTATTCATAGGAGAGTCCAGTTTAATCCTCTGAAATATTTCTGGACAAGATATTTGGTACACATTAGCTAATTACAGTGTAGATAACAGCTTTCCTGTCTTTTCACTCTTTTTATTTTTTTTTAACATTAGCACCGTTTTGACTTTACTAGAACATTGTAGGGTGACATTTCCCTGATATTTCTTGATTTGTAGGGAAATAGTGTTTCTGTCTCATACGTTTATATAAGCAGTTTTTAAAAGTTGTTTAAGAAAGCTCAGAATTGCCTCCACAGAGAAGGATGCTCAGCCCTGAAGCAGGATGAAGAGATTAAAGAACTAGGATTTTCTTAACAGGGTCGTAGAAAAAATTAGGTTGGAAGGGACCTCTGAAGACCAATTACCTGCTCAAGGCAGAGCTAACTTCAGAGTTAGATGGGGTTGCTCAGGGACTTGTCCAGCTGAGTTTTGAAAATCTCTGAAGGTGGAAATTCCACGTTGTCTCTGGGCAGCTCGTTCCAGGGCCTGACCCCTTGCAGTAGGAGCGAGTTGTTCTTTATATCCACCCAGAATTTTCACTGCTGTAAGTTATGACTGCTGCCTCCTGTCCTTTTGCTGTGCACCTCTGAGAAGTGTTTGTTAAACACAACCACCACAAGGCTGGTTAAAACTACAGCATGCCTATCCACCTTGAAGAAAACTGCTTACTGGTGTCTAAAGCACAAGTTTAGATAACGTGTAATTAAAGCCATGCATATACAGATGGCAAAAAAAGACCACACTTATGAAGCAAAAAAATAGGTGCCCTGTAAATCATGTTGAATTTACCTCACCTGCCAAAAGTGACTCTTCATAATATAGTTGTTCCCAGATATTTTGCATTTCCATTATGATCAGCTAAAGCGAATTTTCAAGAAGCTGGTTACACTGCAATGGGCATACGTTGGTATAAAGAATTTGACAACTCATCACAGGCTTTATCTAAAGTACATAGATATCTTGTGGCTAGATTATGTGATCTGCCTCTGTCGCTGGTGAAATGAGAGGCTTTAACCACAACATCCCTTTTGTGCTCAGTCAGCACCCCCTTTTTAACACTGTTGTTGGTTAGACGAGTTTTATCAATCATCATGCTAGAACATGCATTTGTGTTTCAACAGCACCTTCACAGCAATTCAGACTTAATGGAGGAGCCTTAAGAGAGCTGTGTTCCAGACAAGCGAAGTAACAGACATTCTCATAAAAGAGGCCCCCAATTTATTTACTTATAGTTTCGTTTCCTCTTATGTTCTTTCAGCTTTCAACATTCCCTTTGTTACATAGATCCCTATATAGGAAATAATATTGCAACACTGGCAGGAAAGCTCAAAATGAGACCTTAAAGGAAGGGAAGATGGTTTCATTTTACAATAAAATTGATTTCACCCACACTGTCATGTCCACATACTCACAAGCACCAAGAAGTGTGTGTCCAAGAGGTCTGTCAAGCATCAGGTGCTCCTAAGTGTGCAGCCAGGTGTCTTTCCAGCATTCAGACTTCCTCAATGATGCAGAGGACAAGGTACGCAGATCATCAATCCTCAACACTTCTTCTAGGTCTCTTTTTAGGCTACTGGTGAAATGCTGATTTTGGACGTAGCTTTTTTTTCCTCTTAGGAGATGATAATGATAAGTCTTTTTATCCTGTCCCACCTCTCTGAATCACCAGGATTTACCAACTGTCCTTTGACTCCCAAACTGGGTGCCCTGCAAAGATACACACAGACTTCATGAGAGGATGATCTCCTAATCTACATGTCATCAACACATTCCATGCCTGCATCTCCTCTGCTGCTGTTTGTTGCCCTGGTGCTTCCACACCCAGACACTCCCATTAATACCAACCTAAACCTTTCTATTACATTTCTTTGTGTCTAGTTAAACAAAGAGTCATTTGTCAAGACTTTTCAGCAGTGGTGCCTGTTCACACAGTTGCTGGCCCCAAACTTCTCCAGTATGTATGAATGCATGCATGCATGCATGTCTGTATGTAACCTGAAGCAGTCCTGACCCTATTCACAAACCGCTGTGCAAATACTGTGTATGAGGTGGTGAGATGGTGAGAACAACCTGCAAATGGGGAGGTAGCAATACCTTAAGCCCCACTACTGACGAACATGCAGCTGCAACCTAAATCCCCATTTGGCATTCCCTCCTCCCACTCAGAGTGCATGCTGATGTTGCTACTTAGCCAGTCCATGTTACTTGTCTCCTCTGAATCATGAGGTGTCTACACAAGAAAGAAAGATTTATTTTCTACCTACCTGATGGAAAAGATACCTTTGGATTCTCTGGAACCACAGGCAGAAAACTTCAAGGATCATCTTCCTCACTCTTGCTATAGTATACAACAACTATGTCTTAAAACTTAAGATATTCAGATACTATCCTGTTGCAAAGACTGATGATTTCTGCAAGCAGTTGAGACTTCACTGCATGGGAAGCTTTTTTGTGGGTTACTTCTAAACCCCTCCTAACAGCAAGAACGAATAATTTATTTTGCTTTCCTAATGAAAACAAATCCACTCCAGATCAAAAATTAATAGGAGCAACCTGCCTCAGAATTTTTCAAATAATTTTCTTTCTGCGGTATCTTTGCTGGGAGGCTGGTTAGCTTATTTCAGATTCATTTGATTCATTAAAAAGTCAAGCCAGAACTGTTTGAGGCAACTTTCCTATATTTTTCAATATTGATTTCATTTCCATGGGATATTATTTATTCTTCCCAATGATTGCCTGATTTCAGATGATGTAATTTTTTGTCACTGTAGAGGAGAGTTAAAGTAAAACTTTCACAAAAAATTGAAGTGAAATTCTAGTTCTGCTTAGATAAGAATATGTTTTCCTCAATGAAACACTTGAATGAAAATCCTTTGGGTTTGTTTAAAACACAATAGGTTGTTTTGTAACCATCTGTATTACAGGGTCTGCAGGGTGTAGAAAATAGTATAAAAGAGTAAACTAATCAACTCTGTGTCATGAGATGTGTGCCCAGATTACAAATTCATATGTTAGATCTGAAACAGCACACTGAAGTCTCGTCGATCATTGCTTAGTACAGGCCAAAAATATGTGTTCATGGAAGACTGTGAGAAAATGCATTTTAGAGCCAGCCACTTATCTGTGAGATATTCATGTGAATTTTTATTTTAAAAATATACAGTCCATGGCAACGTTCAAGATGTTTAAAAGGCAAAGGTAACCCACAGAAAGGAATGGAAGAAACTGTTGATCTGCGATGATAATGACCACTAAATACTATCACTTGGAGACTGGGGTGAACATTAACAATCAATTCTTGAATTTAAACCTAAATGCTTGTCATGTTTCTCCTTCAAGCTACGAAAGAAGGAAAAGATTTAACATACAGGTGCTGAGAATCTCTGTAAGTTAATGAGCTCTCTTAATTCGTATCAAAATTTACAATGTGACCTTTAAAATGCATATTAACTGTATATTAGAAATATATGTTGTCTGGCTGCTATGTGTTGGCTCCAGACTGTGGAATAGTGCTCAGGCTGACTACTCCAATAGTGTTATTAAATATAAACAGACTAAAAAAACTTATTTTTAGACTGCAGATTACAGAATTTCATTACATGAATAGTCAATATGTGGTAGTCTAGTTAAGTCTGGCACAAGAAGCATGGGAAAGCGTTAACAATCTTCATCTAGGCACTTTAGGCCCACAAGAATGTTCAGTCACAGTAACACCAACAGGTATTTATGTAGTCTAACAGTGTAGTCTAACAGGAGCTGGTGGAAGGCCACGGCTTACGTAAAGCTGATAAG
Source organism: Mycteria americana (assembly GCF_035582795.1). NCBI lineage: Eukaryota > Metazoa > Chordata > Aves > Ciconiiformes > Ciconiidae > Mycteria > Mycteria americana. The sequence goes on from NC_134396.1 coordinate 41,072,904, forward strand.
GGGGATTCAGGCTGGAAAGCAGAATGTCTAAACAAGAATTACTGTCCTTGGGAGTAAAGCACATCCTGGAGAAATATGTAAGCTAATTAAGATGTTTTTGGACAATGTGAAACTGCTAGCAGAAGTGTGATAAGGAGCACCCTTACAGGAACTATCCTCATTATAACACTAAAAATCACACCCCTTGAGCTGGAGACCCCGGCCCAAGCAGAGACCACTCACCTCTGAGCGTGCCCAGAATATTAAAGTAGCACTGTAGCTTTAAGTTGAAATAAGAGAAATGTAGACCAATAGAAAACTGCTTTGTGTAATTACTTATGCATATGCATAACTAGACTGTAACAATACTGCACCTGTATGACCGAACTTTGTGCTAGCTTTGTGGAGCTGCCACCTAGCACCCATCTCTGTGCAGACATGAAATAAAATACCTCTGCCCTCTGTGTATATTGCCGTCTCGCACACCGGGTAAACGACCTCACACTTGTGGGATAACATTTATATACGAAGTAATTTCTGTTACTGCATCTCCCAACACAACAGGGAGTTGGAGGAGAAACAAAACCAGATGAACTTTCTTTTGAGAAGTTCTTTTGAGAAATCAAACAGAAATAGCACACATCAAGCTAAGAATATTCACTCTAAATTTAATTGAATTATACTAATTAACATTAAAAAACAGAGAAAAAACAATGCTCTGCACCAAGGGTCTGACAAACTTTAGCAAGGGATAGAGTAAAAGTGAGTGCTAGTAGTGAATATCTGCAGTGAAATTTTAGATCATGCATATACAGAGAAATATGTCAAAATCCAGTATTTTTATTAAGTTTAGTTAGGGATTGTCCCCTTGTGTGAATGTTTGCTCCCAAGTTTGTTTTTGAAGGTTTTTTTTTTTAATCTCCCCACAAGAAGACGACTAAGGCACAAAGGATAGTTATTTTGTGAAAAATGGACTACTGTTAAATAGGTGTCTCCATCATTCATTGACTGGTTCAATGCTGATGAGCAGTGTTTGTTCAGTTTAACCCACACTGTTTCCACAAAGACATATGATGGATGAAATGGAGTATATCGCATTCTGCTAAGTGCATATATAGAATTCCTATATTTTGATGGTTCAGCTGTGGGAGGCCCCTATTGAAATGGTTGTGAAGGTCTGCAGGTAAGTCTTTTATCCACTGTTCTGGTGCAGTCTGGTTCCATTTGCTGTATGGTCTCCTGGAAGCCTGGCCCTGATGAGTCTCATTGGGGTGTGGGAAAATGGGGTTTATGCGACATCCAAACCTTCTTTAAATATATTTAATGAATTCTCACAGAATTTTCAAAACAGAGTGGTATAAAATAACTGTATGAGTTATCACTTCATTTTGTATTAAGTCTATATAGGGTTTTTTTCTTTTTCTTGCAGTGCTGAGCCTCAAATAATATTTTCCTTATGTTGCCCTTATTTTGTGAATTCCTTTTAAGGTTGTGTTGCAAGTGCAGCTGTGTATAAAGTAATTGAGGCTTTTATGCAAACATATGTTTTAGATGATTGCTGGTTTTATGAAGGTGGATGTGTTAATGTTTGAGTTTAAGTGCACCTAGAAGTCTACAGGTTGCTATTTCTTTTTATGTTCATCATCCCACTAGAGGCTTACTGGATAAATATCACTATGAAAGCAGTCTAATTTGCATCCTTAGACCATCACAGCTGAGACCACTAAAATACATGGTAAATTATTCTACCAAGTTATGTACATACTCCGTCTTCAGTATCAACACAGAACAGAGTAAAGCTTAATTTTCTTTTTACACAAACCATGCATAAGAACTAGTGAATGCATCTAAACTGGAAGTGACATGACTGTCATTAAAGCAAAAAAAGTAATGAAGATATTACACATAAAAAGTGAATGAACAACAAATGAAAATAATAAATACAAAGTAAAAGTTATGTAAATACTATGGACAATCAAAACAGAATGAGGCATTATGCTTATTATGTAACTTTAAAATAGTCTGTAATATTTGCTAATTAATCCAACATTACTGGAAGCAAAATCACACAAGATTATCTACATCGTATTTTCCATCTTGTATGGAAATAAACTTGGCTTCCTTAAAAAATCGATCAGCATCTCATAATTTTTCTCTCTGCTCTCAGTACTAAATCTTTGAAAGACGAGAGCTTTCCTATCTTCTTTGAAAGCTATTAACAAGTTGGGATGCCATGCCTTTTTTTCCCAAGATTTCTCACAGTGGGGTTTTTTTCCTGCTGTGTACTTTTTTGTATTATTCTTTGGTTCCCCTGGAAAGCTTTAAAGCACATTACACAGACAGCACATGTGTCTCATGTGCTCCTGTACCTCCTTTAAAGCAAAAATTCTCAGGATGAAAATGAATGTCATGTATTTGCAAATTAAGCCGCTTATCAAGGTTCTCATGTTTCAAAGTCCATATAAAGGAAATAATGAAGAAAAGGTGTATTTTGGAGTACGTATCTTCCTTGTCTGTCATAGAGATTTCCTCTACCTACATGGAAATTATCAAGGGAAAAAACCGCTATACTTTGTCTACCAAAAGGCTGAGGACTACTGCTTTTGTGTGTGTGTGTGTGTGAAAGGGAGGAGGGAAGATGCAACAGTGGGAGGAGAAGGGTTTAAATTTCTGCAATAGTAGTATGATTCATTTGGTATTCTCTTGCTGTGACCAAAGTAAGCCTGTGAAGAAGGGTCTCAACTTACATGACAGAAAGTCGTATGTGTTTTAAAGGAATGTCAGGTTAATATCTATGACTCTTCTCTCCAAGCACATTTATTACTCTTTTTCCCCTTCAGTAGTTTATCGTTCCTTGACACATAGTAATAGATTATTTACTTACAAACGGGATGTAACTACAATGGTAAAAAGGAAGACTTTTGTTCATAGCAAGAAAAATCTAATAATTAATTGAGACTGAGCTATGAAAAAAATAATTAGTTTTGCCACAAAAACTTCCCTATCGAACCTCTAAAACCTCAGTTAGTTTTTGGACTTTGCTCAAATTGAAGTACTGATTTAATTTATCTTAAACACAGTTTTCTTCATTTACTTTTTACATATGTTTCAATTCTAAGCAGGTTCATTGTAAGCCTGCTCCTAGAATTTAAATACATCGATCAGAAGTCACTCTCTCCGAAAGCAGAAGGTAGAAATATCTGATAGATCTTGAGTTTTAGTTTAGTAGTAGTTGGAGCATTTCCCTTAAAAGCTGAGCTTTATTCAGCCCTTCCTCATAATATGTAAGGATTCATTCACTTAAAAAGATGCCAATTTTAATGATGATCACCTAAATTTGAACCTTATTGCAGTTTTACTGAAATTGTTAAAAGACAGATGTTTGGTTCCTGTAGGCATGACATTTCATAAATGTTGCAACCATGTCATTCAGCAAATGCATTGGAAGGAGGCCTCCATTTCTCTTAAATTCTGTATCATCAGCTTTATAGCAACTTGCTTGGAAAAGACAAATTGGCCAGGCAGCTAATTAAAGTTATCCCTTAATAAAGTAATAAAGTCCCTTTAATTATTCCCTTAAAGCAAAGTTAAAGCAGAACTGGCTGATTGATCCCAACATTTGAAGCTGTTGGTTGAAAATCAGGCTCAGAGGCAAGATGTTGTTATCCCTCAATTGTGAGGTCGTTTACCCGGTGTGCGAGACGCCAATATACACAGAGGGCAGAGGTATTTTATTTCATGTCTGCACAGAGATGGGTGCTAGGTGGCAGCTCCACAAAGCTAGCACAAAGTTCGGTCATACAGGTGCAGTATTGTTACAGTCTAGTTATGCATATGCATAAGTAATTACACAAAGCAGTTTTCTATTGGTCTACGTTTCTCTTATTTCAACTTAAAGCTACAGTGCTACTTTAATATTCTGGGCACGCTCAGAGGTGAGGGGTCTCTGCTTGGGCCAGGGTCTCCAGCTCAAGGGGTGTGACATTTAGTATTATAATGAGGATAGTTCGCGTGAGGGTGCTTCCTATCACAGTTCTACTAGTTGTTTCAGATGGTTCCCAAAACATCTTAAATAGCTTATGTATTTCTCCAGGATGTGCTTTACTCCCAAGGACAGTAATTCTTGTTTAGACATTCTGCTTTCCAGCCTGAATCCCCCTTATCAGCTTTACGTAAGCCGTGGCCTTCCACCAGCTCCTGTTAGACTACACTGTTAGACCACAATGTCATTCCTCCTTCAAATTCAGATCAAGCAAAGACCTTGCAACTTGGACTCTGAAGGTTCTTGATTCTACCATCAAGTCAAGAGGGCTGTGATTCTTCAGTAAAGCTGATTCTTCTTAGGCTGGGAGGATGTCAGAAAAGAGAAGGTTTTTGGAACTGGGGTGAACCTAGTTCCCACCCAAAGCATCCCAATAACCTTCAAAGCTTGTGGAAGAGTTCAGACATTCTGTTCCCAGAAAAACTAGGTTGAAACATTCCAAAATTCTACAAGTTTATGTACAGCACTCTTTTTTTTTTAAACAACGGTAAGTTAAAAGACAGTTTGCAGGATATTATTAATTAGGTTAAGTTGCATTTGGTTTCAGAATATGATGGCCTCCAATCAAACTCTTCTCGACTCTTTAAGGTACAGGAAGCCAAATGAAGACTGCTTCATGGCTGTCTTCATGCATTAGAGTTTCTTTGTCTTACGATGTTGTAAGAGAAAAAGTCGCATCATGTCACACTATACTTGCCAATGTATATGTAATGTAAGGCTTGCCAGCCTAATGGAAGATAAAAGCTAGGAGCACCTTGGAAAGTCCACCAAGTCCATCAAGACTGTGTAAATAACTTGTAACCAGTGCTTTTGTTCAGCTGGGGTTTTTGAAGTGTTCTTCCTTTTTTGTTTCCCTGTTCCATAGATGACAAGAAGGACACGATTTTGAAGGAACGACTCTTCCTCCATCCCAAGAAATAATGCTGGCTCTCTTCCATAAAGAAGACAACAGCGCAAAATGCAGTCTTTCATTTTGCTTTTCTCTACATCTGAGGGCCTCTATTACTTACAAACACTTTGCCTAGTCACATGAAATGCTAGTTAGCTGTCAGGTAGATGTCCAGTCTTGGGCTTCTCTGTACAAACACGACCACCTACACTTACTCAGATAACCTGAACAACCATCATTTGGGGGTAGTGTAATGCAGAGCTCCAAGCTTGTGCTCAGGCAATCCACTGCCTCACAGAGTCTGGCTGAAGCAGAAGGTCAGATCCAAAGCTGCAAGGGTTAAACAGTTAGGTTTGCCCTGCCATGCCTAAGGGTGAGTCAGGCAGGAGCTGTTAGCAATTCCAAAGAAAGAACAAATGGGCTTGATGGGCAGCCAATCTCAAATGCTTCTCCATCAAGTGGACACTCTCCCATGCCAGCTCAGGGATCACCACACCCGTGATGGGCATGGGATGGGAATGCATCATCATGCATTTCTCCATCCAGGCATGAAAATGCAGTCTCCTGCTGTGGACAACTCCCAGTACCCACAGAGAACTAGCAAGAGTGGTTAGCTCTTAAAAAGAGTTGTTAGCACTTGATGATCCTGCTTGGAAGGGTTTCCCAGGGTAATGGCTCTCTAGAAGCTCCCTTTGTTCCCAGGAAAAGAAGATCTCTACAACTACCCTGAGCAGCCCAGGATTAACAGTAGTTAAAGTTCCCCTTTTCTATTGCCCTCCCCCTAACAGCATAAAGGAACTACAGTGTTCATAGGACTGAATGCAGTCCTTGTTCCTGGACCCAGATATCTCTCCAGGAATTACTCTTTGTTGATTTCACATTTGGTTCGATGACTTCAGGAACTGTCTCCAAGAAAATACCTGGTTGGACTCAAACAGTATTTCATTGAAGAAGCAGCTACATCCCATTTTTGTTTTGTGGCTTGTAAACTGAGAGACAAGCCCTGTGGTAAAACTGGAAGGCTTGTGAGTGAGGGTGGTAACTGCAGTTACCAGCAGTGCACATTTTGGTCTGGCTCTCTGGATCCTCAGAAGCAACTGAACTCTGAAAAAGAGTGTATCTGGAATTGGTTCCTACAGGAAACAATGTAATTGTAACAGGCATGTAATTTAGCCTCTTGACAGAACAAAATTCTTGATAGTGTTTGTGTAAAGGCAACATGGGAAGTGCACAAGATAAAACAGACCGTGCAGGTAGTGCTAAAAAACATGTTAAGGAGGAAAAGGATGTTGTCAACCTCTGTAACTGTGTGACTGAACAAAAGAAATACCCTTAGAGCACTGGCTGTTTTAAAGCAGCAGACCCCATCTCTGCTGCCTGTGAAGCATACGTTAGTCATTGCAAATCGGCAGAATTGAAAGGCAGTAAAAACAAAGCTTGTGCCATTTGAACCCTGTTGTACGCCTTATATCATGCATGGGATCTCACAAGAGAAAAATTTCAGGAGGTACATAACTTAGAAAAAGAAATCCAGAAACTGAAGGAGGATGAAATTCCCAAATTAATAGAACAAAACACTACCTTAATCAGAAGAAAGGAAGATCTTAGATCTTGTTTACAAATCAAACAACTGGAGTTAGACATTGGAAAAGTGCAAGATTAGAAACAGGAGGGTTTAGAAAATTATCTAGAAAAAGCTAGGACAGCAGCTCGGTTTCTGGCAGAGCAACTTAAAGTCATCCAATCAATGCATCAGTGCAATGTAATCATTGAAGATCTAACAGAAAACATTTCTTTGCATGAAGGGTTAATAGCTCTTGTGAGGGCAGAAAAAATTCCTGTTATTTTCCTAACCCCTGAACCTTCTTGCCCAAGAATTTATTCTGAAATTTGGGAACCCTCTCCCAAAGACACACTGCCATCAGCTCCTTCCAGCCCTGAGCTGGAGGGACTCCATCCCATTAACCCTATAGTAACCTGAAAGGTTGAAAGGACAGGGAATAAGAGGAACAAGCGTTCAGGAAAAAATAAGGGAAACAATCCAACAGAAGTCCCTTGAAGCTAAGTCCATTGTAGATCAGTTAGGGCCTTTACACAGAAATACTCTGACTGGTCCACTCGAGTGTGGGGCATGTATCCACACTTAAATGGAGAAGATGTAACCCAGCTGGCTCCTGGAAGTCTGTATAATACAGATGCCCATATGTTTAGGGAAGATTTAAGCATTTTAGCCAATCCAGACACAAACTTTCAACAGGCGGATAAGAGGTTTTAGCCTCATTTTTCCCAGGGAAGAGTCTTAATACTTGTTTGGGAGTGACTGCACTGTTGCTGGATGCTGCGACCATCAGGATGCCTAGTCAGTTGCAAGGGAAGAAACTCCTGTAAGCCCATTCAAACTGTGATTTATTCTAATCATGGCCCTCACTTTGCTTCAGGCACAAGGGCAGAAAACCTCACAACCCCCAAATGTCGGTGTGTCTTCATGGAGTATTCCAACCTTTAGCCAGAGGTAACCACCTTTTGATCAAAGCCACTTGGGATAAAGAAAACCAAGGCCATCCAAAGGTGCAATTCAACTCATTACCTACTCATAATCCCTGCCCAAAATCTCCTTAACTCACACAAGATCCATTCAGAAATCGACTCTTGAATGAACTAAATGATTTCGGAGAAGATATGACAATCTACAATAGTCAAACCTACTGATACTTTTATGGAGGTGTCACCGAAATCGGGAATCAAACTCCTTAACACCAATGTAGCATTAAGAAGCAGACATTCTTTATTATGGCACCAGATGCACGTGGGATCGCTCCAGCAAGCGTGCATACTGTAGGTTACATCAACCAAAACTTATGTTGTTGAACTATATACATATGTGTCAAATTTCCCGGAATGATCATACATATTCATTCTATTTCATAGAACTAATTATCATATTTGTATGGTCATTACACATGCATCCTTGAACTCCAAGGGACTTCCGCGGGGGTCTTGTCCTTCGTGGTCATACAGGTGTGTCCTTTAACTGACCCCTTTCTTATAGGCATGCATAATATTACCTTGCTTATGTAACTTGCTTCCCTTCTTCACGGTGCATGGTCCCTAACAATGATTGGCACCCTTATTCCTATTCTAACACAAAACAATTATTCTAACTACTCCTCGACTCGTCGTCAACGTGGGCTGGGGCTGTACTGGGAGCATAGCAGCATGTCCGTACTATTCCTCATCCTATTGTCTTTGGGCATAGCAGCATATCCATAGCCATAGATGTATAAACACAACATTAAAGTATTGTCTATCCCGCTCCTATCTCCATGTTGATTCTATTACCTTAGTTACAAAAGACCACACAACAAACTGATCACTTTGGTTACATTTGGTTACATTTCCCCCCTTTGGAAATTTTGAAATAATCACCTTTTCAGTACTTCCACTCTTAATCTTTCACATCTCACCATAAGCAGGTGGCTTCTCTACTGGCATTGGTGCATGATGCTTCATCACTGATTTTAAGATCGCTACAGAGTTCCTAGACATTGTCTGTGTCAACATTTTCTTTAAACATTGAGAAACCAAACAAATCATCAAAACAACTATAATCAAAATAATTAGTGTCTGTAACAACTCAGTTATCCATCCTTTTAAAGAAAATCCAAAATGTCCCAAAATTTGGCCTAACGAATTTGTTTGCATTTTGCTATTATTGATTTCACTGTCCCTGTCATTCCCACACAAATAACTGATTTCTGTAAATCCACAATCATCACTTCAATTCCCCAATGTGTTTCTCTGTTTTTCCTCTCCTATTTTTATCATTATTTGTGGGGTAACTATGACTTGTTGGGTGGGTGTTACCCACCACCCCTCCTCATTTTCTACTGGTCTCAACTGTTCTGCCAATAATCTATCCAACTTACCATAGTTTGGTTTCGGGGTTGGAAGTTTTAGCTGTTTTACTGGTACCAGGGCAAGGATGCTTTGCTCCGCTGCCTCTCTAGCAGTTTTATCAGCCAATCGGTTGCCCACATTTACCACGGTTTGTCCTAATTGATGTGCTTTACAATGCATTACCACTACTTCCTTGGGCTGCTGGATGTCCTGGAGGAGTTGAAGAATTTCTTCCTTGTATTTGATGGGGGATCCTTGAGCTGACAACAGTTCTCTTTCCTTCCAGATAGCTCCATGTGTGTGAACCACGCCAAATGCATATTTTGAATCAGTCCAAATGTTCACCAGTTTTCCTTTAGTGATTCTCAGAGCCTGTCTTAGACCCACTAATTCTGCTTTCTATGTTGATGTATTCACAGAGAGGGCTTCAGCTTTCATCACTCAGGTGGTAGTAACCACTGCATACCCCACCATTCATTTTCCATCTCAGACAAAACTGCTTCCATCCGTAAACAACTGCAAATCAGGATTAGTCAACGGTTCGTCCTTCAGGTCCTGCCTGCTAGAATATACCTGCTCAATAGTTCGCAAACAATCATGGGGTAAAGACTCAGAGTTTTTCATTTCTGAGCTCAAAAACATTGCCAGATTCACTGCTCTTGTAGTTTTAAATTCCATATCGTCTTGTTCCAAGAGAGTGACCTGGTATTTGAGCATGCGGCTCGGGGACAGCCAATGCCCCCCTTTTTGCTCCAAGACAGAAATTACCATATGTGGGACATAAATCATAACTTTCTGCCCCATGGTTAATTTCCTTGCTTCTTGGATTAAGAGTACAGTTGCTGTCACAGCTCGCTGACACCCAGGCAATTTCTTGCTAACATTATCCCATTGCTTAGAAAAATACCCAACAGCCCATTTCCAAGTTCCTAATTTTTGAGTCAACACACCCAAAGCAAGATGTTGTCGCTCATGTACGAACAATTCAAAAGGCTTTGCTAAATCTGGGAATCCTAACACAGATACAAACATAGGAGCCTTCTTCAGATTTTTAAAAGTTGTCCAACACTCAGGTGTCCATAACAGGTGATTCTCCTGGGATCCTTTCAAAGCTTCATGAAGAGGTTTTACTAGCAGCCCATAATTGAGGATCCACAATCGACACCACCCAACCATACCCAAAAATGTCCGCAATTCCCGTATCATTCTGGGTTCTGGAATTTGACAAATTGCTTCCTTCCTGCCTGCTCCCAATCTTCTTTATCCTTGCAAAATTTCAAAGCCTTAGTATATCACAGTCTCTTTCCCAATCGGGGCCTTGCTTTTTGATACTTGGTATCCTGCTTGTCCCAAAAAAATTCAACAAGCTGATGGTCACTTGTAAACAGTCCTCCTGAGTGTCTGCTGCTATCAAGATGTCATCTACATGCTGCAATATTATTCCTTCTAAATTTTCTTTCTTCCACACTTCCAATTCCTTTGCCAACTGATTACCAAATATTGTAGGACTATTTCTGAACCCTTGAGGTAGCACTGTCCAGGTGAGTTGTGTTTTGCATCCAGTGGCGGGGCTTTCCCATTCAAAGGCAAATATTGCCTGGCTATCTTTGTCTAGAGGTATGCAGAAGAAAGCATCCTTGAGATCAAGTAGAGTAAACCACTTATGTTTTTCTTTTAAGGATGTCAGCAAGGTATATGGGTTAGCTACTACCAGGAGAATGTCTTGAACAATCTGATTCATGGCCCTTAAATCTTGAACTAACTTATATTCCTTGCCATTCTGCTTTTTCACTGGCAATATCGGGGTATTATATTCTGATTCACACTCTATCAATAATCCATAATTCAAAAATTCTGTTATTAATTCTTCTGACCCCTTTCTAGCTTCCCACTTAATAGGATACTGGTTTTGTCTTACTGGTTTACTTCCAGATTTTAGAACAATTTCTACTGGTTCTGCCATTTTAGACCAGCCTGGGATTCCGCTAGCCCATACCAAGGGTGTTACTGCATCCTCCACTTCTGCAAGAATTTCTTCCGCCCCTGGTGTATCCTATAATAAAAATCTTTGCCTCCACGGCTTTTGACTCAGGTATTAGCAGCTGTATCTCCCCATTTTTAAAAATTATTTGTGCATTCAGTTTGTTCAATATATGTCTCGTCCCACTCAGTGGGTTGCGAGATGGGTGAATCTTTTCGATTCCCTGACAGTTTGTGTACCGACAAAAGCTGATCTCTGCTCGGCAGAGCCGCGTGGTCGGTAGAGTCACAACAATGACTCAGAAGAACAGTCTACCCCACTTCTGACACCAAATTAATGTCTCATTCCACTCAGTGGGTTGCAAGATGGGTGCATCTTTTCGATTCCTCGACGGTTTGTGTACTGACAAAAGCCGATCTCTGCTCGGCAGAGCCGCATGGTTGGTAGAGTCATGACAACAACTCAGAGGAACAGTCTGGCCAGCAACTTTATTAACTGGCAAATTCAACAAACTGACAAACTTAATGAACTGTCAAGCCCAAAAAACGAACAGAGGTGATTTTTGGTAATGGAGCTATTTTCCAGGCAACCCGTCACAATTTATCCCAAACTTGCAAATATTGGAAGAGTGGAGGAAGAGAGAAGTGAGAAAAGGAAAGGAAAAGAGAGGAGGAAAGAGAAAGAAAAAGTATCACCACCTCTGGATCCCGCGATGACGATGACAGACGTGGCAATCCTCCAGTGGTGGGCGCGCGCTCGGTTCCCTGGAGGGTGTGTCTTTTATAAGCTAATCCCCGCCTCCAGGTACGCCCCTTCAGGACTTACATGGTTCTTGTTCTAGAAAGTTCTCCATCTTCTGCGCAGGCGCTGGGGGAGGGGGGTGGTCGCAAGGGGTCTCTCCAGCAGTTGCAAGCCCCTTCCTCAGATCAGCTCTGTGTGACCTCTGGCCATAGATGGTAAGGTCCAGCGGAACCCAGAACTGCGCGTCCTCCGACGCGCTCTCCACGTCCCACACATCCCACTCCCACTCTTGCTCTCCCCCACCCCGTGCTCACCGACCTGCCGCCGCCATGCAAATAGCGCCTCGCCTCACCACAATGTTTGAGACATTAACTCTTTCAGTGTCTCACAATGTATCTCTTCCTAACAAAGATGATGGACACTCTGGCATATACAAAAATTGATGAGTTACCCATTGCTTTCGTAATTTGAATTTCAAAGGTTGTAAAAACGGCTGATTTTCCTTCCACCCTGTCGCCCCAACAACACTTATAGTTCTATGACTAAACCCCCCCTTTGCATGTATTTAATAACGAATATGTTGCCCCTGTATCAACTAAAAATTCTGCTTCATCATTCCCCAGCTTTAATGTAACCAGGGGTTCAGCTGGGGTTGACTCCCCTGGTCTCCTTCAGTCCTCATCATTTAGAGTCATAACGTAAAGAAAAAATCAACATAGGACACTTCATCCCATTTACCCTCCCGCCTACAAAACAACATTAAATCCAAGATGGTATTATACCTCAATGTACCGTTCTTTGGCCATTTTTTCCCCAGTATCCAAAGTATACAATGGCCACCAATAATTACAATACTCAATCAACTGTTTCCGAGTTAGTGGATCTCCTCCTAGATTTTTCCAATGCCTTAATATACAGCCTAGAGGGGATGTTCTCAGGATCCTCCCTTCTAGCAATTGCTGACTTCCCATTATAAAATAATACAACACAAAACCATAAAAACTATATCCAAACGCACAGCAAATCCGTAGTTCTAATATCCAAACCAAAATTCAAAGACCAATCAAGACAATTAGCTAGCTGGGGACTCCAACCCCTTTTACTTTAAGTGGGACTCAAACCCACAACCTTATAGGGGACTCTAACCCCAACCCTTTAGCCAGAGCTCCATAGGCTTTCGCCTAGCACAGATTAGCTTCCTCACCTTAGGTACCTTTTACAGCCCAACCCTGCGTAGCTTTTGCTGCACCTTACAGGCAGGCAACCACCCCTTGTCACCAGTATACCCAGAAAGAATGCCTTATTACCTTGTTTAAGGGGATTTTGCTCAGAATTCTTCGGTCCGGGGATCAGAGGTTCTCCTTGAGAACCCCTCGGTGCCAGCTGGAGGTCCTGTGATCCCTCGGATCCATCGAAATTCAAGAGCAGAGTCCCATTTGGGTCGCCAAAACTGTCACCGAAATCGGGAATCAAACTCCTTAACACCAATGTAGCATTAAGAAGCAGACATTCTTTATTACAGCACCAGATGCACGCGGGATTGCTCCAGCAAGCATGCATACCGTAGGTTACATCAACCAAAATTTATATTGTTCGACTATATACTATGCATCAAATTTCCCGGAATGATCATACATATTCATTCTATTTCATAGAACTAATTATCATATTTACATGGTCATTACGCATGCATCATTGAATTCCAAGGGGCTTCTGTGGGGGTCTCGTCCTTGGTGGTCATACAGGTGTGTCCTTTAATTGACCCCTTCTTACGGGCATGTGAGTATTACCTTGCTTATGTAACTTGCTTCCCTTCTTCACGGTGCATGGTCCCTAACAATGATTGGCACCCTTATTCCTATTCTAACACAAAACAATTATTCTAACTACTCCTCGATTCCTTGTCAACGTTGGCTGGGGCTGTACTGGGAGCATAGCAGCATGTCCGTACTATTCCTCATCCTATTGTCTTTGGGCATAGCAGCATATCCATAGCCATAGATGTATAAACACAACATTAAAGTATTGTCTATCCTGCTCCTATCTCCATGTTGATTCTATTACCTTAGTTACAAAAGACCACACAAAAAACTGATCACTTTTTTTACATTTGGTTACAGAGACTCTGTGAAGAGCTGAAAAGATAGAAGCAGAGACTACAGCAACTTTGCTGTCCCCCCAGTGAATCGGTATCAAGGTCTGTGATGTGAGTTTGGCCAACTCAACAGCGAGTCCTAGAAAAGGTCTGTAGGTTCTGGCAGGGAGACCCAGGTTCCTGTGGGCTGGCACCGCAGATCCTGGCACCTTTGCCAGTGGATTCCTGGGGACGACCCTCAGTCAAAATGGTCATTGGGAACTCAGAAAAAATTGCCCCAAGTATTAACAGATGCAGGAGCATCCATGAACATTCTTGACATGTCTATGGTAAACTCAAGCAGAAAAACTCAAGTGCAGGTCACTCTAAGTAGTTAGGGTGGAGTCCACCAGCATGCCCCAGTTTGGGAAAACATCCCCTTACAACTAGGGAAATTAAAGGGAGTAACGCATAACACAGTTAGCAAGAGCCCAGAAGGAAGAATTTTAGGTGTACCATTTCTAAAGGAAAATTGTCCTACAGTGGATTTGGCAAAAATAAATTTATGGTAGTTTGAGAGAGGACCCTCAGTCATTTCTGCTGTGCATAGCTGGGCTGCACTCAAAGTACCAGACCCATTGCTACCAAGACTGACGATGCTTGGGCAAGAAATCCATGAAAGCTTGGGCACAGAATGAGGACAAGTGTGGTAGAATTGAAGCAGATACGACGATCTTGTAAATGAAGGTGTTCTCATAGAGATGCTGTCTATCCATAATGCTCCCCTGTGGCCTGTGAGCAAAGCAGATCAGACTTGGAGGCTTACAATGGACTAGAGAGCTTTGAATGCCTCTACAACCCCAGAAGCACTTGTGATTGTCAAATACAAGGAAGTTGTGACAGCAGTTGCACCAGAATCATGTTGATACAGTGTGACAGATGTGTTCAATGCTTCTTTTCTGTACCATTGAATCAAGCTTGCTGGTACAAATTTGCCTTTTCCTTTTCAGGAACTCACTTTGCCATCACTTGCACCCCCAAAGTTAGCACTCTTCCCCCAGTATTTCTCACATGCATGTATCATGTATGCCAGAAAAATTGTGACGAGAGTCCAGAAAGCACGTGATTGTACGTGGATGACATTTTAATCCACTCACCCACCAAGGAGAGAAAAACAAGACTTCATGGAAGAAGTATTGCCTTTCCTAATGGAAACAAGACTTAAACCCAGTAGGTAAAAGGCTCAGTTAGTTCAAAACTAAGTCAAATACTTAGGGATGTTGTTGAAAAATAAGTGAGGAACATGTAAAGAATGAAGTTCAAAGGGTCAACCAGGAAGAAACAAAAGAAAACCCAAGAATATCCTGGTAAAGCCGGATCTTCCAGCATGCGATCTTTAACAATGGAGAAAATTAAGCCTTAAAAGGAAGAATGACCCTGAATTCATGACCTGAAAAGCATGGTTTTGGGGTCTACGAACAGACCACCAGCAATGACCAGAGGACCCCCATGTGAAAAACTGAGCATGCGTTATGCTAAATCATCATTATGTAAGCTACTAATTAACATAGTCCCGCCTAGTAGTTTGAAAACCTATGCATATGGAAAGATATACCATATAAAGATATACCATATAAATGAACCTACATCTGTGTAAACTGGTATGCATGTTAGGCAGAAGGATCCCCCGTGCATCCAGCGCTGCAATAAAGAGAATGCCTGCTTCTTAATGCTACATTGGTGTTAAGAGGTTTATTCCTGATTTCAGTGACAATGTCCTTGGACAAAAATGGGTCAATCCCTGTATGTTCAGATTGGAAACACTGTAAAATTCCAGCCCCAACCAATGCTCACTCATTACGGTAATTTTTAGGCTTAATTAATTTTCCACAAGACTTCACCAAATCCTTTGCAAAAAACCACAAGCATCTATATTGGATACCCAAGAAAAAATCTAAATGGATGTAGGGAAAGGAACAGAGCGAAGCATGCATAACTTAAAAGATTTACGTAGGGCCACTGCATTAGCCCACCCAGGCCTTTCTCCTCCCTTTCACTTTCAGTTAGCTTGTTCCCCTGAAAGCATGGGAGCCACCCTTTCTCAAATTCAAACAGGGAAACCAAAGGTTATTGCATATGCATCCAGACTTTTGGATGTAAGTCAACAGAAGTTCAGCCCCTGTGAAAGGGTTTGCCTTGCTCTGCTACAGAGCTTGAAGCATTGGGATTATATAATTGGAAGGTCCAAAGGGATTATGCAAAGTGCACACTCCTCTCTAAAATAATTTCAGGTAAAATCAAGGACAGTCAGGTTAGCAACCCCAGAATTGCACAGTGGACTCCAGCTTTAGTAAATCATGGCGTCAGTTTCAAAACTGCACCCCAAGAACCTGTAGCCCCAAATGGGGCTGGTGGAGGGAGAAGTACACACTTTTCCCTTCCCCAAGGTAGAGAGTCTCTTGGCCTGCAAAATGCAGTGAATCACAAGAGGAAGCTGTAAAAAAGGGTTTTACCATCTGCTACACAGATGGGGTCCCCCTTTTATGACAAAGGTATTACCAAAACAGGATACAAAGCAGTTATGTTCTAGATGGTAGAGTACTGACTGGTCCAGCATGTCCTCAGTCTGCATAAAATTCAGAGCTGCAGGCAGTGTTGGAGGTTTTGAGATTCAAATCGCCAAATGTTCTTCTGGTGGTTTATATTTTGAGGTTTTATATTTTGAGGTTTTATATTTTGAGGTTTTATATTTTGAGGTTTGAGGTGCTTAGAGACATGGTGTAGTGGTGGTTTTGGCAGTGTTAGGTTTATGGTTGGACTCGATGATCTTAAAGGTCTTTTCCAACCTATACGATTCTGTGATATGGACTCAAGACTGGACCAGGTCTGGCAAGTCTGGCCTCCTGTTTGGTTAGCAAGAAATCTAGAGTCTTCAGATGGTAAACCAGTAGCACACAATGCTAAATGGCAACAAATACCTAATCTAACCTAGACCACAAAAGGATCACACACACTCCTGCCCATAGCGAACAGCAAACGGCAGCAGTGTACTGTAATAACCAATACGGCTGATAATATGGTCAAGCAAGCTGTATATGAGCCCAGCACAGAGCACAATCCTGACTCCATCCCTGTTGCAGTTGTCATAACTCATGCTCAGGGCAGAACTGGAAGAGTCATATTAGATTTAAGTACCTTCCAGGAAGGAGATGCAGAGATTTTCCTGAAGCAGGAAAATACCATCAGGTCAATTCACCACAGTAGGGGAAAGTAATAGCTACTGGGCTGCAGATGCAGAAGATAGTAAGCATTGGATTCTGTCTCAGAATACACAATATCTAATCCAATTCATACATTAGCAAGGCCATAGAGCTAAGGCAAACACTCTGAGCAAAGTAAAGGACACTGGCTGGTGGCCTAATAGTAAGAAGGATGTAGACCACTGGTGTGAGAATCACCTTTATTTGTGCACAACCAATGCCCCAATCCAGCACCAATGTGTAGTCTAACAGGAGCTCGTGGAAGGCCACGGCTTACGTAAAGCTGATAAGGGGGATTCAGGCTGGAAAGTGGAATGTCTAAACAAGAATTACTGTCCTTGGGAGTAAAGCACATCCTGGAGAAATACATAAGCTATTTAAGACGTTTTGGAAACCATCTGAAACAACTAGTAGAACTCTGATAGGAAGCACCCTCACGCGAACTATCCTCATTATAATACTAAATGTCACACCCCTCGAGCTAGAGACCCCGGCCCAAGCAGAGACCCCTCACCTCTGAGCGTGCCCAGAATATTAAAGTAGCACTGTAGCTTTAAGTTGAAATAAGAGAAATGTAGACCAATAGAAAACTGCTTTGTGTAATTACTTATGCATATGCATAACTAGACTGTAACAATACTGTACCTGTATGACCGAACTTTGTGCTAGCTTTGTGGAGCTGCCACCTAGCACCCATCTCTGTGCAGACATGAAATAAAATACCTCTGCCCTCTGTGTATATTGGCGTCTCGCACACCGGGTAAACAACCTCACACTTGTGGGATAACAAATGTATTAAATGCCCATGCATATGACTGCAGATTGACTTTGTGGGACATCTGTCAGTGACAGCTCAAAACAACAAATACATCTTGGTAGTATTAGACCCTTTCAGAAAAACCCACACTGGAGCCACCACTGCAAAGCTGTTACTGAAAACTGTTTCATGCTGCGGTATGCCCCATACAATAGATTCTGATCTCGGCACTCACTTTGTCTGACCAGTTACACATGAGCTGTGCAAAGCCCTAAGAATAAAGCAGAGGTTCCACGCTGCTGGGAACCCCACATTTTCACATTTACTGGAACACATAAACCGCACAGTTAAGGAAGCTTTAAGAAAACAGTGCAAACCTAATGACAAGCATCGGGATGAGAAACTCTGCATTATTTTCATGGCATTGTGAGGACCTAAAGCAACTCATGGTTATACTCCCTTCCAAGTTATGCCACACTGAGAGAGCAAATGAGAACGCTCAGGTCCTGGTGGTTTGGGGTAGAGTTACCCAGCCCTTGGGAACACAAGGTAGTTACAGATAGTGGATAGAAACATTAGTGGAAGAAACAGCCAAGGCTCACCAAGACATAGGAAGACAACTAGGGAGAGCCCAAGTGGATATGGACAAAAGGTTAGGATGTGATAGCAAACCAGTTACATGGTGCGCACACCAGCCAGTAATGTATAGGAAACTCCCTGTGAAGAAGCATTCTCTGACACATCTGTAGGATAGACCAGGCTACATTATGGATAAGGTTAGTCCTGCTATATATCAGGATGAAATTTCACAGGGCAAATATGGCAGGCCATGGAGAAAATACTTCCATGCTTCTCAACTGAAGGAACAGAAGGCTGAACCTTCAGTCAACACACATAGGTGAATTCCCAGAGTGGACTTGAGTAACGCTAGTTTCATGGTGTGGTAACAGGTGCTTGAACATAAATAGCTCCAAACACTTTCGTTATAACTTTATCCTTTACCAGGGAGTGATGGTGGGGAGGGGGCTGGCAATAACATCCTTCTCTAGTTCTGTTCTTCACAGGAAAAATGCAGTCATATCTATACATCTGGTTGATATAAGCAATCAGAGCAACAACAGTTAAGACCACTCAATCCACTGATAAGCAACTGAGACCTGTGCCTCTAACAGTTTGGAGCTGCTGAATGAAGCAGTATTGTGTTAGACTGTCATAAGCAATGGTTCGACGGTCACATGAAGAGTGAAACATATCAACGCTCCCATGTTTTCCATACACTGAGATGGACTGAAAGCATCCAGCACTCCTCTGGAGATTTGCTATGCTTTTGTTAAAGCACACATCCTTTAGCAGGTGATCAAAAGGGAATTACTGTGGCTTGTAAACCACTGCAGAATCACGCACGGAAAAACCCAGATGCCAGCATCACCCATGATGTTTATAACAGAGACTTGTGAGGTGGTGCTGTCAGCTATTGCCTAGGCTCCAAGTTCTCCTTTTAATCTTGCTATTTTAACAGGGCCTCAAGTCTTAAAAGAGCCAAACAACGAACTGCACCTTGGTTTGATCAACCCCACCAGTCTTAAGACCATGAAAGTCATTGCAGAATGAACTCCCTACGATTCAACAATTAAAGGCAGAGATTTGAATAAGAAAGGTCCTGGACTAGCTCATCCCACTGGGTGGAACCACATCCAGTAAAGCTATGCCAATTATCCACTTCAAAAACTTTGAGAAAGTGTCATTTAATGTTAGTGAGGGTCCGGAAGGGAATTATACATTGGTTTTGGGAAGAAAGAATCAAACGATGCAGTGGTTTATCCTTTCATCATTAAGGAAATGTCCCTCTATGACTTAAAATATCCCAGTATTGGTCCTCATGTACTTAAGACTAGATGAACCCACTAATAATCCTCAGAAACTCAAAAACTTCTCTTAAAGAAGTCCAGGTGCAATTAGATGGCTTTAACATCTCCATAACCATACCCCAGTGTGCTTCCTACTTGAAAATAAGCTGGCAGGGATGGATGAGATGGACCAAACCAGACCATTCAGAAACACCCAAATCCAAGTTTAAAAGAGGTTGGAAGGTCTAGATAGGTCCTAATGGAGCAGGTTTGTCTCCTATTAATGCTGCAGAATTAAGTCATTGCTAATAAGCTTTCTTATTCTACCAAGTATAAAAACTGGATGCACCCCATGCCAATTCTTTCAGCCAAACTGGCACCAAACAGCAAGACATCAGTAAAAATCTTCCAACGTGGGAAAATATTATACAAAAGTATTAATAGCTCATGCTTACAGGTATTCAGTATCTTGAATCAGGGAAAATAACCTATCTATGGCTATAGCATATATGCAAGCTCAGAATGTATTACAGACTGTAATCACTGGCATGATTAGACAAGCTAGAACGGGTAACATTCTTACAGAGGTTAAATCATCGATCAAACCTCCACTAACCATGAATGAGATTTCTATAATTGAATCCAGCAAATCGGTAAATGCTACTTATCATCCAGACATAAATCAACTATGATTATTCATAATCCTAATTTCAGATGCTGACAGATGTATTGAATGTCTATCCTGTGATCCGCTTGGGTTTGCAAGCAAAGTCGGGTTTAGCAACGTATCCCAGGGAGATGAACCACTATGATATCAAGAAAGAAATAGCTTTAAAACTGTGAATGTTGAAGGTTATCACAAACACGACTCTTGGTTTTGTTTGTGAAGATCAAAGGTGGAGAGTTATAATCCTTGTTTTTCACCACACCCCACTGATTATTCCTCCTGTACATTTGATTTAGTCAAGGAGAGTAACTCCTCTACAGTTTACATTGGTACAGGTCATTTGTGTGTCAGAACTGCTTGTACTTACGTTCTTACTTCGCTGGACAAGCTCAAGAAGTGGGCCCATGTGAACTTCATGAGGTTCAACAAGGCCAAGTGCAAGGTCCTGCACCTGGGTTGGGGCAACCCCTGGTATCAATACAGGCTGGGGGATGAAGGGATTGAGAGCAGCCCTGCAGAGAAGGACTTGGAGGTACTGGTGGATGAAAAACTGGACATGAGCCAGCAGTGTGCGCTCGCAGCCCAGAAAGCCAACCATATCCTGGGCTGCATAAAAAGAAGTGTGGCCAGCAGGTCAAGGGAGGTGATTCTGCCCCTCTACTCTGCTCTGGTGAGGCCCCACCTGGAGTACTGCATCCAGCTCTGGAGTCCTCAGCACAGGAAAGACATGGAGCTGCTGGAGTGGGTCCAGTAAGTCCAGAGGGCCACAAAAATGATCAGAGGGATGGAACACCTCTCCTATGAGGAAAGGCTGAGAGCTGGGGTTGTTCAGCCTGGAGAAGAGAAGGCTCCGGGGAGACCTCATTGTGGCCTTTCAATACTTAAAGAGGGCTTTATAAGCCCTCTTATAAGATGGGGACAGACTTTTTAGTAGGGCCTGTTGCGATAGGACAAGGGGTAATGGTTTTAAACTAAAAGAGGGTAGATTCAGACTAGATATAAGGAAGAAATTTTTTACAATGAGGGTGGTGAAACACTGGAATAGGTTGCCTGAAGAGGCAGTACATGCCCCACCCCTGGAAACATTCAAGGTCAGGTTGGACAGGGCTCTGAGCAACCTGATCTAGCTGAAGATGTTCCTGCTTGTTACAGAGGGGTTGGACTAGATGACCTTTAAGGGTCCCTTCCAACTGAAACTATTCCATGATTCTATGATTCTTTTAACTTCAGGAAAATTCAACCAATGGTTGGTTATCTCAACAGCTGTCTTGTAATATTTCAGTGATATACACACGTGATTACTGATTTTATAACCCTGCTTGGACAGTATAGTATTATTGAGCTGTACCCTCAACTTTACCAATCTTCATCCCCTATTTCATTAGATTTAGGTCTCACCTTACTAGAAACCTTACTCACTCACCCCAGCTTACAACAACAGATCAGTTAAAGCAAGTAAGAGAAACCGTTTTCTTCAAAGTTTTCCATTAACAATGAACAAATTTCTAGCATCACTGCTGAGGTAGGCAGGGGAGGTAATCATGAGTAGTGGGAGACTGCTCAGTTGGTCACCATCAGCTAACCAGATGTTCTCAATTGTGCTTCATCCCATAATAAAAATTTTAATATTTCAAATACTCACAGTTCTTGTGATAGTATGGCTGGCTTGTTGGAAGAAATGAAAACTTCTACAGCTTGAGACACTGACTTCTTGTCACTCACACTTCTGCTGGCAAAATTCCCCAAAAGGTTCTCAACCAGCACAGAGCAGGGAGTGTAACCTGGAGCTCCAAGCTTGTGCTCAGGCAATCCACTGCCTCACAGAGTATGGCTGAAGCAGAAGGTCAGATCCAAAGCTGCAAGGGTTAAACAGTTAGGTTTGCCCTGCCATGCCTAAGGGTGAGTCAGGCAGGAGCTGTTAGCAATTCCAAAGAAAGAACAAATGGGCTTGATGGGCAGCCAATCTCAAATGCTTCTCCATCAAGTGGACACTCTCCCATGCCAGCTCAGGGATCACCACACCCGTGATGGGCATGGGATGGGAATGCATCATCATGCATTTCTCCATCCAGGCATGAAAATGCAGTCTCCTGCTGTGGACAACTCCCAGTACCCACAGAGAACTAGCAAGAGTGGTTAGCTCTTAAAAAGAGTTGTTAGCACTTGATGATCCTGCTCTGGGAGAGTTTTCCAGGGTAATGGCTCTCTAGAACCTTCCTTTTGTTCCCTAGAGAAGAGGACATGTATGACTCCACTAACTCAGCCCATGATTAACAACAATCTTTTATTCTCTGCCAGTACTGCAGCAAACAGAGCTTTTAAGGGCCCCTTTTTGTTAATATATGTAAATCGTAAAAGACCCTGTAAGAATCAATGCAATTTTTTCAAATAACTACAAGGTCTGCATACAACAAGAGACAGAGGGAAGTAGAAGGAAGGAAGGAAAGTGACAAGGTCCAAACCAGACAGCAGGGCTTTTGACCCCACTCACTACAAAACTATACAGGTACAATTCTCCTCACTTTACTCCTATGAGAAAGCAAAGCTCTCTTTTTCATGCTTTCTCACTCTCTTTCCCTCTCTTTTCCTAATTCTTTCAGAAGCTTCTCTCTTTAGTTAGTCATCCTTGTAACTGTATTTAAATTGTAAACAGATAATGTCCCAGACTCTGGGGAACACCTTTGTCAGAGGAATACAGGGGATACAGTCCTTCTTTGATGAAATTGAGAGTTGTGAAATTAACAATGGGCTGACTAAAGATCTAAAGAACAAAATTCTTTGTTCTCCTGTTTTGCTAGCAACAATTTTAAGCAAAATACGTATGCTTGTACATTCCTGTTCCTGTATTTTATTTTCTGTCAAAGACTCTGAATTTGTGAATGACGTGATCCATGAGTGTGAATTGCAAATTTGGATCTTACCCTGTGTATTTGCTACTGTTGAACTAAGAAATCCCAAATGTGTACCCATCCTTCGAACAGAATTATCCTTTCCCCAAATCAATTTCATTTCTTGGACTCCGAGTGTACACGTGGCCCTCAGCTACATGCAAAAGCCCTACACATAACAATACTTTACGGCTCCCTTAATGAATGGAAGTTTGTCGTATGATGTTGTAACAGAAAAAGGTCATACCATGTCACAACACATTTGCCCAGCTCTACTTTGAAAAAATTGTCCATTTGATTTGTTAAGGCAGACCGGGTCCCAGCTGTTCACTTGTTTTCATTGTTAAACAAATTACTTAATTTGTCAGAGAACATAATCTTACTTACTGCTGTTTCCCAGTTTGTTGTCAGTCTGACGCTATGAATGGTTCTTGAAGTCTATGCTTGAATGATGTACCAAAGTGATGGACTAGGATTTGATGACACTATATCATATTTTCATCAGAATATCGACAGATGATTTTACTTTATTCTTTCCTATGACTAAGGGCTTACACACAGTTTCATCTGAAAATTTCTGGTATGGCTTACTGAATTTCTTCCTCATGTCCTACTCTATCTATATCATGCACATTTCATTAATTAGAAAATTCTGTGACAGTTAAGAAGCTTGCTGCTTCTCTTCCAGATGTCCTGGGATTTAACAGTCATGGTTCAGTAGATGACACTTAACTGTGGTCTGGCAATTGCTCAGCAACAGTCTTGACTACTTGCAGCTTTTCCGTCAACTGCCCTCTCAGGTACTGTTCATCAGCCTACTGGACGCCATAAGTTGGGAGCACCCAGGACAGTCCATCAAGACTGTGTAAAGAACTTGTAACCAGTGCTTTCATTCAGCTGGGATTTTTCAAGCGTTCCCCCACCCCCTTTTTTGTTTCTGTTGCATCGATGACAAGAAGGACATGTGTTTAAAGGAATCCTCTAAGTTTTGAAGGAACTGCTCCTTTTCCATCCCAATAACGTTGCCTCCCTTGCAACAAGAAGACAATTTAGTGCAAAATGCAGTCTTTTGCTTTCCTTTGAGATCACGCTATACTCGGCACACCCGAGAGCCTCTATTACTTACAAACACTCTGCCTAGTCACATGAAATGCTACTCAGCCTTCAGGTACCTGCACACTCTTGGGCTTCTCTGTACAAAGACGACCACCAACACTTCCCCAGATCACCTGAACACTGTTTGAGGGTTGGAAGATGACCAGAGACACCACAGAAACCCGCTGGAAAATGCTGGGCACCCTGAAACCCGTGAGGCTGCCAGCCATGGCCCTGGGCCCCGGGTAGGCCGCGGCCCCACGGCCTGCCTGGGGAGGAGCCGCCGCTGGTGATCGGCACCGCCGCCACGGACCGCTGCGGCCCGCCCGTGAGGCGGCGCTGGGCGCGCTGCGGAGAGCGGACGGGGCGGGGCGAGGGCCGCCCGCCGCCCCAGGGCCGGGCAGGCCGTGTTTTGAGGCGGCCCGGCAGTCGGCCGCCCGCCGGAGGGCTCCGGCAGCGACGCGGCACCGCCGTTACGGTGGGTAGCGGGCAGGGCGAAGCGGCTGCAGAGGAGCGGCGGGCGGCGGCTGCGGCCGCGCAGGCGCGCTGGGATCGGCGACGGCGGGTGGGGCGGGGCGGGAGAGCGCTTCCTCCGCTCCTGTCGCAGTTTGGGAGCCGCAGTGCGCCTGCGCGCCGGCGGGGGGGGGGGGGGGGGGGGCGGCAGGGCGAGGGGGGGCAGGGCGGGGGAGGAGGGCGGGGCCCGGCCCTGTGTTTTGAACGGCTCGATGCGGGCGGCTCACTATTTGGCAGGAAGGTGAGGAGGCCTCTATCCTGGCGGCGGAGCTCGCGTAGGGAGAGGGGGATCCAAATGTGGCAGAGGCGAGCAGGAGGCAGCGGCGGCGGCGGCGGAGGGGGGCAAACGAGACAAGGGGAGCGGCCGTCCCCGCTGCCGCCGCGGAGGAGCTGAGCGGCCTGGCGAGGCAGGGGGCTGCGGCAGCGGCTGCAGCGCTGGCACCCCCAGGCCGCCCGCCTGGCACCCCCGGGCGCCCGTCCCGCCGGCAGGTGAGCGAGCGGGGAAGGCGGGGGAGGGGAGGCGGGGGGGGGGGGGGGGGGGAGCGCAGCCCGTCGCGCCGCCCTTGGCCTGGCCCGGCCCAGTACCGGGCAGAGCCGGAGGGAGTCGCTGTGGGGGGAGCTGGAGCCGGAGCCGCCGCTCCCAGCCCGCCCAGTCTCGCTTCCCCTCCCCCGGGGCTGACATTATGTATCTACCAGCGGCGTCCCGGCCCCGCGCCCCCACCTCCGCCGTGGTCCGGCGCCCCTCCCGTCTCGCCCCCGCCGCCCGCCTCAGCGGCCCGCCCGGAAGCCGCGGGAGGCGGGCGGCAGCGGGGCCGCGGGGGCCCCGGGCTCATGTTGCCGTCTGTGCCCTCCCTTCCCCCGCAGCGCCCCGGCTGCCTGGCAACCCCCACCCTTCCGGGCTCCGGGGGGCTGCCGCCCTCCCCTGGCACGGGTCCCGCTCGGCGTCCACCCTCCGTCCCCTGCCGGAGGGGAGGGGTCGGGGTCGCTTCCCCCGCGGAGCTATTGTATGTGGGCTGGGGCCCGGCGAGGGGCTGCCGGCAGATAAGCCTCCCCCTCGATAGCGCACGCCGGGGGAGGCGGAGGCGGGGGGGGAAGCGTGCCCCGGCCCCCCCCCCCGCCGCGGGAAAGCGGGGCGAAGGAGGCGTGAGTGCGGTGGCGGCGGGGCCGGGCCGGGCCGCGGCAGCCGGAGGGGGAGCTGCCGCCCCGGGCTGGCAGCGGCTGCGCTGCGGGCAGCGCTGCCGCGGTGTGGGGCACCCCGTGTGTGTGCGTGAGTGTGTGCGAGCGTGTGCGCGCTCCGCTCGGGCTGCGCTGGGATCCTTTGTCTGCTGGTGCCGCTTTCCCCTCCTCCCTCCCTCCCTTCCCTCTCTCTGTGCCTGCCTCTCCTCCCTCCTCGCCTTTCTCTCTCCCTCCCTTCGTTCCCCTCTCTCCCAGACTCCAAGCGCTGCTGCAGCTGCAGGTTTGTAAATACTGGACCAACACACACACAACATGGCTGACGCTCGCCCTGCTCCTCCACCAGGGTCTCCGCCTTCTCCCTCTCTCTCCGCCGCTTAGCCTCTCCTCCGTTTAGGCTTTTGTTTCTTCCCCCTCCCCCCTCATCTCCCATCCAAAAAAAAGAGGAAAAACAATTCACCCTCCTTATTGCGCGCATGGCGGGATTTCAAGGGTAAGGATCCTCGCTTTGGAAGCTTTCTCCTTTCGTTTTGCTGTTTACAACAAAATGAAACCTAAAATCAAAGGGGATTTGGGAACCTGGCAAGGCCTGGGGCGAGGGAGGAAGGGAGGGAAGGAGGGGGGAACTGGGTGAGCCCCGCTGAGAGAGGCTTGATTGGAATGTGCGTATCTTTTTCTCTTTTTGGGTGGGGGGAGGCTGATGCATCAGAGTGCTGGCAGAGATGAAATACTGTATTACACTTGCAGAATGATCTAGGGCCTTTTCTTTCATTTCAGGATGTAGTTTGGTATAAGGTATCAACTCAGCACAGTCACATTAAAAAGACCTGAACTAGTTACGTCAGAATAGGCATTGTGCAGGTAAAAACCGTAGCACAGGCTTTTTGGATTTCTTTGCATTCCCTGTGTCTCCTTGTCAGTATCTTAAACAGCTCACAAATCATGGGATACAAAACTGGAATTAACACTTGCTAGGTCTTTGTGTTACTAGTTTGCTGTCACAGATTAATTTGCCCTTGTGATGACAATAGCACAAACCGAAGCATTTCCTTTTTGCTACAAGGAGCGCTCCTGCTTTTCAGATTTCTTTTTTGTAAAAAAGGCATGGCATCGTGAACTTAAGTGAGCTCCCAAACTAAAACAAGACAGCATGCTTCTGACCTCTCCTAACACAAGGCAAATGCTCGGCTCAATACCCCCCACCTCAGTTATTCAGAGCACCCCCTTCTGGCTTCGAGGAATATGGCTTATTTTTTTGCTTGCTTATGACGTAAAACCAAAATAACGTTTGAAGGTAGTTTGAGCATATCTGAAGTGATCTGCTGTGGAACAGATTTATATCTGGGTTGTAACTTAAGGTTGTAACTTGAATGCTGATGGTGCTAAGACATGGTGCTTTATATTGCTTTCTAGACATGTTACTGTAATTCATAGTAAATGTTTCATTTTTCAAAGATTATATTTAAAGACACGGTCTTTATTCAGTCATATACACGTGGATGGCCATGGCTTCTTTTAATATCTGAGCACTGCCCTAAAGTAATGAACGGCCTAGCTCTGTCGTCTTTGTCTACTTTGCTTTGGAAGCTTCTAGTGGAAGAGCACTGGCATGGCATAATCATACAGCTTTTACTGAGATAGAAACAAATATGGCACTTCAATGCTAGAATTAAGTATCATATATTAATACTGGTTTTGTGCTGCTTTTTCCATCCCCATAAGTGTTGATTAACCGGTGAGGAGAAAATAATTTATAATAATTATTTCAATGTAAAACTTGACTGGAGTCGTCCAAGTTACAAGATCATTTTGGAATGTGTATCTACGTCATGGCTCCTGAGCTAACTGTACTACTTCTAGATGGAAAAGTGTGAGCAAAAGTCTGTAACTTGATATATCGGTAGATTCCTGCAGCAGTCACTTTTTTTTCACACATTTAACAACCTGAAGGCAATATTGATAAAGCCACTAGAATAGTTTACCTGTTGTAGCTAATTAGTCATTCATAATGATAGCCACCAAATTTTGAAATTATTGTTCTGTTACTGACAGTGTGGAAATGTACTGAGGTATGCAGCTCCTCCCTGAGAATAAGTCTTTGGATACTTAAGCTGATTCTTGGGCTGAAGAGCAAAATAAACGAAATAAAAATAGGCCACCCGCAACATACCTGTTTAAATAACGGATCAATTAAAAATAGTCATGTTTCTTCACTCTGATGTAGTTTTGTTGCTAGGACTGAATTTTATTCTGTAAAATTCAGCTCTCCTTCATTAGCTTTGTGAAGTTTCTTGTTTATAGCATCTTTGCTATAACTTGTAGTTGTGTTCTTTTCTATGACACCTAGAAGATTTTTCTTTCTGTCTTGGTTGTGTTGATGAGTTGGTCAAAAATCAATATTGTGGGTCTTGGTATCCCATGAGGAGCTGATCTAGTTGAAGAACTTGCTAAATCTTTGTGTCTTTGGTACCACTAAGTGAAGACATTCCTGTGTTTCTGTCACTGTGGGTAATGCTAGGCTGTGTTTAACCAAACTAAAAACCAGGTAGTAGTGAAATCTTTTTTTCCGAAACTGTTTATTTTTTCATATTGGGAAGTGAGACTGAGGAAGAAGACTGCAAGAAATGCAGTCTCTGTGATTAGCTTGCTGGAAGATGTTAGAAATTAATCAATTTCTTTTAACATACTTTTCAGTGAATCTTCAATCAAGTAAATCATGACTTGGTGTAGTTCTAATTATTTATGAAATTACCAATTAAAATATAGAGTCTTAAAGGTAATAAACACTTCTGGTATATCTTATAGTTCAATACTTCTGGTATATTTTCTCAATCCAAGTAGTATTCTTCCATCAACTTCTCACCCTGTATCTTTCCTTGCTATCTGTTGCCAAGCTGCACTGTTTGACATGTTCAGATCTGTAAACATCTAGCTGATGCAATAGCTGTTCTAAAGTGCTTTTTTAATGTAATGCATAATTTGCTTAATGTTTGACAAATGAAAGATTTTCAGTAAGATTCTGTTTTCTGAAGAAAAGAAACAGCCAATTTTTTTAGAATGAAGCCTGTTGCTGTAAACTTTTCCTGCTTTCATTTTGGTTTTCCTTGCCTCCTTTCCTTTCTTTCCTCAGGTATTAGAAAGATCAAACTTGACTTCTTGATAGTATGGCATGAGAATATGTTTTTGTAGATGACTAAACCCAATTCAACAAAGTGGTTTAAAAACCATCTTTTGCAAGCTGTTCGCTGAAGCTGAGCCAAGAGAGAATCACTATCATGGAAAGTTACTTCCTGTTGTGTGGTTAGATAGCTTGTTTCTCATACCAGGTGTGAGAGAATTTTCTGGTTTGTTGTTTTTCTCATTTTCCTTCTCTTACTACTCTTCAGAGTTTGGTGGTTTTATGATCAGAAGGTGAATGCAGGTCTTTCTTGACACTGGTTTTCATAATGGGTACTTTCTGTATATCAAGATGTGTCCCACTTGCTATCCAGGTACTACCTAGATGTCAGCATACGGTGTGACTTAAAGGAATGGGGAATGTGACCTTCCTTGTATAAATGTGCAGACAGCTTCCATCCACATCTGTATGACATGGATAAGTGTTGAGTTCCTTGAAACAGTGTAGTTAACTAGTTTGTATTTATCTGTGAACAGTTGATTCTAGTGACAAAGGAGCCTCATCACTGATCCATTTCAAACAGTGGTGAAATAATTTAATTCAAACTTACCGCTTTCATCATGTGGTGGCTGTAGTTACCTTTCTGTTGTAGTGTAAAACGTGAATTTGCCGATGGCATGCAGAATTCAGGAGGTAAATTGATTTGGCTATCAGGTTGTGGAGAATGGCTCTACAAATCCAGGTTACCTTTTTATGTTTCTTTCCTGTAATGTATGTTGTGAAACTGCTGTAAATCTATGCTATATGAGGTCTTGTTTGACTTGCTTACTTGGAAATTTTATTGAAATGGTTCTACAAAATGCTGAAATGTATAGAAATTGTTGTCATTAGCTGTGGTGACTATTAGCTTTAACTATTGCCTGATCATATTCTAATCTTTCCAGTTAATTGCAACGTGGTTGAGATGTTGTTGAAATATCTTCTGATGGTTTTTTTTTTTTGAGATCTGCTTGCAGAATAAGAGTATACTGTAAGCACCTACAAGTAGGTTTTTATAGTCTTTTTGATATGACTGTAAGCTTATAAACCCCTGAGACCTGCTTAGCTCTTGGTTTGGTTTTTTGTTGTTTGCTTGGTTGGTTTGCTTTTTTTAAATGTTATTGTTGAATGTTCCAATATGGTATTCAAGGTCTGCACCTACAAGTACTGGTGAGAGTAGATACTTACTTCAAGAGCAGTTCTGTGGATTTCAATGATTTGGTAAATACTTAACTTACACAGAATGACTGCCGAACTTCAGACCTTTGGTTCCATATGGTAGCTTGAACAAAATGGAATTGTGTCATTTTACTCCTTTGTAGTGTTTTCCATTAGTTTTCCAGTTGTTGTCACATTGCTGACTTATGGTTGCCTTGCATAGGGAGAACACTTTTCTCATGGTGACCAACTGCTGAGCCCACTTGCTGTCTTTGAAGTCATCTCTTAATTTTCACTTCACCACTTCTGGCCTAGCTGTACTCAGGTCATATTCTCTGACTGCAGTGTAGCTGGTAGTCCCCTTCTAACAGTGCCAGATACCTCGGCTGAAGGACCCTGGGTTGTATCACTACAGATGCCTTTCTTGAGTGGTTGGTGGTGTGTGGTAACCTAACTATTGTTAATGCTGGTTTCCAGAGTTGTTTGTTTTAGTGTCAGAGTGCTGGGGAGCCTGTCTGGTGAAGTCTAGGACTGCTTTTATCTGAAAGTTTGGAAGTGCTTTAGAATTAAAGTGCTCCAATAAAATGTGTTGCTTTCTTTAAGGTCACTGGTGGATCTTCCATCCTCTTGTTTTCAGAGAGTCTTCCTAATGATTCAGAGGTAGACTTGAATCCTGAGATCCCAATCTTGGCAAAGTAACTATGTAGCTTTGGGAGTTGCTTATGAAGATGACAGCTCCCTCTGAATCTGTACCTCAGAGGCTTTTTTTCTTCCCCTGTCCATTGTGTTGCTTTGTTTTCTCTCCTAGATTCCTGTTAGAGCAGAACAATTACGAATACAGGGAATGTTTGTAAGTGTAATCTGTTTTAAGATTGCTATCCTGACTAGGTTGTAAAGTGTAACATTAGCTAGCAATTTAGTGTCCACCACTGATGCTGCTGCTTGGAGTGATACTACTCTACCCAGATGTGGCCAGTCATATGAAAAAGTTATAAGCTTGCCTTTTTTCCAGTACTGTTCTTTGACTTATTCTAAAGCGTAGTAAGCTGTTCTAGCTGGTCTATGCTGTCATGCTGAGGTTTATAAAATTTCACCTACGTAGACTTTAATTTGACCCTTTTTCAAGGAAAATACTTTTTTCCTCTGAACTTGTATTAATCCAATTTAACTGTAACAATGAACTTCGCTAAATAATGATCTCTTACCTTAAGTGGGTAAGAACTGAAAGATTTGTTAGATGTCAGACTTCTGGTCTGGTATTTATTAAAATCAAATAATTATTTCTGTTGCAAAGCTCATTTTCCTAATTTAGTATTTATGTTCCCTGCACAGAATTCTTCCCTAGTATGCTGAACAAAGGTAGCTTAAGTCCAGCCTATAATCTTGTGTTTGCTGATGAGATTTTTAAATATGGAAGCTTCGAGCTTTCTGGATTTAATGTAAGAGCTGAGTAGCATAAGGGAAGGCATGTTCTAGAATAGTTCCCTGGTGACATTTCTGTTAAGTTTTCTTGCTAACCTTTTCCAAATACCTTGACAAACATAATGTCTGCTAAAATTCAGTACAGTACTTAGGCTTCTAGTATGCAAAGGTAAGTATCATATACTGGGAAGTATTGCATCTGTTCTTCTGCATGTCTGTAACTTATCTCTGGTCTTGAACTGTAACAATCTTTGCAGATTAAACTGTCTTTATTCAATTTTCTAGGAATGATAAAAATAAAAATAATGCTTGGAGGATGTAGGTCATGTAACTTGTATAATTATTCTTGGAAGACAGTTGGCTATGTCTGATTCTGGGCAATTGCTTGCCTGTCCTGTTTTATAATCACATGTGTTTTAGGCAATGATCTGAACACCAAAGTGAAATCAGAATGGGAGCAAATATTTTAGAGATTAATTTACTACTTCCTTGTCAAAACCTTCCAGTTGCAGAGAGCTTTATTACATGGACATAATGACTTTTTTGTTCATGAATCCCCTTCAGAAGATCTTTGTCTTAATGGTGAAAGGTGACACACAAATTCATTAATGGTTATTTTGCCATCAGTTGAACTGCAGTTTTGTGAGGTATGATTGGTCAAAATCCATGCTCTGACAAGAGTGTGTTACAAAATAGCTTAACAGTAAATTCTGCCTTTCGTGTGACTTCACAGAAATCTGACTCTTAAGTGCTTTTAGGGTTAAGGAATATGCAGGTGTTTGATATACTTGGAAACCACAGATTGTTGGATACTCATATGGTTGACATCATGTTGGTAGGGGGAGGAAGCATTCACAGTGGCTGTCCTCAGGGTCTTCTCTGCTGCTGAAAGAAGGAGGAAAAGGCTTCTCTAGGAGTGAATAAGGATAGAAATCTCTTTTAGTCCCTAGACTGCAGGAGTTCACCTCAGGTGAATTACATCTCTCCATCTTCTGCACCTCCATTTTGTCAATAAAAGTGTACTTTATTGTTAGGTGCCAGCCATAAGACAGAGGGGGCAAGCAAACTGTCTTCTGGTTCATGTGCTCTCCTAACTGTTCAAGTTGGGGGGGAGAATCACTCCTACCCTCAGTTACACCTGTGTGTATACGCGTGGCTTGTATGGAGGGAGAGGAGACAAATTTGTTATTTCGTATCACTAGGGACATGTAGCTGTATTAATAATGGATGAAAAGTACATTTTTAAATGGTAATATCTTGCTGTGACCTTGATGGGGAACCAGGGGTGAAGAAAGCATTGCATTACGAATGGTTTTAGGCTAGATGCTTGAAGAATGGAATTTACATGGATTCGAGGTGGGTTTTTTGTTTGTTTTTCCCCATATGTATAAAATTAATTGAAGGAGAAAAGGGGGGGGGGTGAGACGTTGCTGTGAATAAACATCCTAGTTTTCAGTCGTACTTAGGCCTCTAACCACATTTCTAGGAGACTTTATGTTTGGGCAGGGGCGGTGCAAGGTTAAATATGAAGCAGGGATCAGCATAAAAGGCAGAGGTGTGGTTGTTCTTGTGTGTGCTCTGTTTATCTGTAGGACAGAATTCTAGAAAGCCTCACCTGCTTTTATGGGGAAGGATATCCTGCCTTCTGAGGTCCTGTTTTCATTGGAAGATACCTCACTTTTTCTGTTTTTGAACTTCTATTTCTTCCCTTCTCTGCTCCTCGATTGGGGACTCAACCTTTTTTCAAGTACTACAGGACAATTTAGTCCTCCCTGCGAATAAATGTGTGCATTTCCAAAAGGAAAAAGGGATGTGGGTTTTCTGGGGGTTGTTGTTGTTGTTATTACCAATACCTCAATTGATGCAGAATCTCGGGAAATACAATTAAATGTTTATGTTAGTGAATCTAGTTCCGGTCAGATATAAAGCTTTCTGGAGAGAAAATCGGGTTACACAGCTAAAAGGAGAAAAGTCTACCTGTTGCTGCTGTTGAAAGCTCTCACTCTGAAGTCCTATCTTGATTAATTTACTTTCTCATTTCATTTCCATTCGTGCTGCATGCACAGTGAAGTAATTTCAAAGCAGGGTTTTTGATCAGAGCTTATTATCAAAGTCTAACAAAGGAAAGCACGTTTGCTGTGAGACAAGCAAGGTATGGTAGGGAACAAGTGATTCCAAAGTGGTCCTCATTCTTAGTCTTGACTTCTGGCCATCATTTTGTCACCTTTCTGCTATTACAGAGCAAGAGGGATTCAATGTTTTAAGGCAGCTACTTCTGAGCAAAAATTGTCATATGCTCAAATGCATGCATGTGTTCTCTTAAAGTACATTTTTTTTACAGTCAGTAAATAACTTTTCAGAGTAACTTGAAACAGTTTTTCATCCTCTTAATACTTCCAAGATCTTCTGATTAGTTTCGTGAGAATGCAGAAACCACACCAGTTTCAGGACTCGTACTTTGGGCATTTTTTTCTTCCATGTTTTAAAAAGCACCAACAGTATGAGGATTGGTCTGTTCTGATGTCTTCACTGCTTTTAGGGAGTCGGTGGTTTTACCAGCTTGATTTTTCTCTCCCTGTTGTCCCACTCCTCTCGTCCTCCTGTCCCTTCCCAGCTTTCACTTATGCGGGATGTGTTGTGTTTTCCACCAAAAATCTGAAAGTTCTGTATGTAAGCGAAGAAAACACCATGTAATGTTACAGTGCTGATGGTTCTCATCTTTTATAGAAAAAAGTATGATCAGCAGTTTAATAAGTTATCATTGTCCTTGCTGATGAATCCAGTATTAACTGCAGTATTTAAATTATTAACATTACAAGTCTCTGATATCTTTTCTCTATGACTATACTACTCTTCTATAAGTAGCAATTTATGTTTTAAAGTACTGTTCTTTCACTGACCATCTGAATTTATCAAAAACAGTGTAGTTAGCTATAGCTAGAGCTCGTAATACAATGCTGAATTTTGTTTTCAGTGCCTTGCTGTTACTGCATATTACAACTTTGACATCTATTGCAGCTGTTCACCATGTAAAGCTGATAATCTGTTTAGGTTGAGATTTGTATTAACGTTGTAGATGGTGAGTGAATATTCTGCAGTTGGTCTGGAAAAACGAAGATCACATTGTTCGTTAGTAGCCATGGCAAGAGACTTGCCATTCTTAACAGAAAATGCTTTCACTTAAGTGATTTATGTTTCCAGTGTGACTCACGTTTCCAGTGTAAACAGTTACTGGAATGCATTTGTATGAGAACTGCTTTAATCTAAGCTAAAATGGCTGAAGAAAATAGGTAAAACAAATTCAGTTCATGACTGGCTGGTCAGCATTTTCAAGATGAAGATTAAAGGCAAGAGGTCATTCTCCCTGAGTCCTCTTTTTGGGTTTTTTTGTGGATTTTTTTTTTCCCCGATCATTGCAAAGATAGGAGGAAAATTACTGCTGATTTAAATTGTCTAAGCGTGTCTATAAGTCTTTCCTAAAATCAGATCTATAGGGAGAAATTTTTCTATGCTTTGAGTATGGGCTTAGGGTCTTTGTATCTGTGTGATCATGCTTCAGTTTGCAAAAATGTTACTGTTTACTCTTTCATTGCAGCAATTCCTAACAAAATTATTTTTCCATTTTCTTGTGGCTAGAGGAGGCCTTAATTTACCCAATATCTTTACTCTAATTCTTCCCCCTACTCCCAGCTGATTTAAGAAAGAGAACTACATTTTTATCAGAGTAGAGGCAGTCAGTATTTGCATCCAACAGAGACCCAAGTTAATACCTCTGATTCGTTAAACACTGTCTGTTATGATTGTAGTTACTGTGGTGTTGATGGGAGAAGTTTAGGTGTGTGTGTCTCAAATCCATGAATAAATTGGCTCATAGTACAGCTTGTCATAGTTTTGGTTGTATACAGAGCTAATGTGGGTAACTGTATTTTCTAAGCTGCTCCCTCTAAGTATTTTGTGGCCCTGCTTTTTTTGTTTTTTTTAAGTGCTGAATTACTACTTATTTGTCAAAATCCTTATTGGTTAATTAGGTTGAGGTTCATAACAATTAAATTTTGACTTTCTAATCAATGCTGTGAACCATAGCTTGTCCTAATAAGAATTTTGAATGCTCATGCATTTTGTCTGCTTTTAAAACTGGTAGGTAGTTGCTGTAGCACAAGTCTTAAGTATTGATATATAATTACTTGTCTGTCTTTTCCCCCACACTGTTTTTGGTGTCTTCTGGCCTTCTCCCCCACCTTGGTGGCCTGCACTCTTTATCTTGAAGACAAATAGTGATTATGTCATAAGTAAGTTATAAAACAGCTGCAGAAATTAGATATAAACCATAAGAATCAATGATTGTTAAAGCACGAACTGTCATCTCTGAATGCAGGAAACAAAAGTATGTTCTTTACTGTGGTACTTCATGAATAAAGTTGTAGAAGCCTGCTGCATTAGAGAGAAAAAAATGTTTTAAATAGGTCAGCAACATATTTGCTCGTGCAGAATTAACAGATGTCACAAATTCTTAAGCTTGGCTTAGGAAAATATTTAATTATGTATAATTTCAGTTTAGTGTTGCAGTGGCATCTTCTCAGTGTACTAGGCTCTGAATAATTTGGTACTTATGATCTACAGGCTACTGGTGAGCTAAAAAGCTTGAAAGTGGTCTGTCACATGGCAGATTCCCACCCCCCCCCGCTTTAAAATGTGATAGGAAACTTACATTCCCTCAATGTTGTAAGGTGTGTGTAGCAGTGTTACTAGCCCGGATTGTTGAGAATTGGCTGCTGCACACTTAAAATGTCACTTGGAAAGATCAGCCAGCCTCCTAAAGAGATGTGAACCCAAGAGTTAGATTTGCCAAGATTAATGTAACAGACTAGCTAAGTGCAGTAACTTAACACTCCATTACCTTTTAACAGCAGGGTTAGGTACGTTTGCCCTGGGCTTGCTTTTCCAGAATGTTTGGGTGATCCTTCTGACTTTGCAACAATGTTTCTCAGACTAACACAATAGCAATTAAACTTAGTCTTCAAGCAAAGGCTGATGATCTAAGTGTCCCCTATGAGCAGACATGTAAGCAGAGAACGGAGAAATGTCTTTTTCAAATAGACATTTCCCTCTCTAGTTTCCAGAGACCTGTCTTTGTCACTGTTACCAAACCAAACTGACTGAACTTGCTTACAGATATAATGAATTATTTGGATCTACTCCATCTGGAAGAGCACGAGTAAGGACAAAATGCTTGCTTTATAACACTTAAGTTCATTTGCATTTACGACAGAATGGCAGTAAGCGTATGGCTTGTACAGTAATAAGGTGCTGCCATCATACCCTGGGCAGCGGGTTTTTTTGCGCATGTTTTTTGGATTCAGGGGAAGAGGAAGATAGCTACTTATCAATAAGGAGAAGCTAAGCTGATTCATATTTGCCATGATGCAAAAGTGTACAACTTAAGGCAATTACATCAGCCTGTGACAACTTGTTACCCTGGTGTCTGTACATGTTCTTGCCCTGTGGTTAAGTGCAAGGTAATTTGCAGTAGACTGAACAATTAGGAGTGAGTTAAAATTTACCTTTGGACAAAGGGGTGCAGAGAAGGTTCTTCTGCCTTTGAATAAATACTAGATCTCTTCTTCACGCTTTTTATAAAAGCACTATCTTGTAAGATTTCTTTAAGCATGGAGAGTGGTGTATTTATTAAATGATCAATCAGTAAGTTGGAATATACACAAGGTTTTGTCAGCGAGTAGTTTTGCATTGCCTGTAAGAGAAATTATGTGGATGCTTTAAAAAGTCATTGTGCTTCAGAGTCCTGGTATGTTGTGTAAAGTCACAGGAAGAATTGTAGCAATGGGGTGAAAAGAAATGAAATCATATCTTAATGTTACTTAGTAAGTGATAGGCTTTACCACTGTTTTAAAGCTGTTTGGTTAAATTCTCATAGCCATTTATGATGGTTCCACAGTAGAAGGACAGAAGAATACTGGAATTGAACTATGATTTCTGTTGGCATAGGCAAATCATTCCAGAATAAACAGAAGAGGTTTTGCTTATCCATGCTGCTTGAGGGAAGAGTAGACTAGAGCTCTAAAACAACTCGTTAAAAATGCTCTAGGCACGTGTCTTTATTGTTCTAGTACCAAAGGTATGCATAATATTGCAGTAATGGGCAAACTTTTTTTTGCAAAATTAGTTTTGCTTTGCCAAGGAATGACTGAAAGGTTTGTGTGTAGTTAAATGTTTCACTTGTTCTTCTCAGCTGTTGGAAAGCAAGTAGACTAGAAACTGGGTTTTCTATTTAAAAACCTGTACATGAATTAAGGTAGAACTTAAAATTTTTTGTTGACAAGCACATTCTGTTTTTTTAATTAAGCTGTTGCAAGCTCATTTGGCACTAGTCAAGTCTTTTATTCCTTCTTTAGCTTGATTCCTATTCAGTAGAACAGCCAGTGCGTGTGTGTTTTAATACCAAATTTCACATCCAATTTTTTTGGATTCTTGTGTTCAATTTTTGGTATGTGTAATATGGGAAACAAGGAGTTTCTGAAAGGGCAAGCAAATGGGAGATTGTCATTGAGTCCTTTAGCCAACTATTATTGAATCTGGTTGTGACATTACTAAGGTGGGAGGCAGGTCAAATAAGAAACTATTACATTTACATCAGTTTAATTTAAGGCAAATGCTTAATACCTGGCTTTACTGTTGATAAGCCCTAAAAACCAGACTAAACCTGCAAGGCTTTCTGGAATACATGTTTGGAGAGCTTAACTTTCTTTTGTTTTCTGGGTTATTTATGTATTCTTAAAGTGGCAGGCATGTAATTGTCCTTTCCTCCTGAAATCTGGAGGGAATTTCAGAAAGCTAATTGTATTTTGTGTGAGACTAAACTTCAAACCTGTAATTGAAAAGAGCTTGGTTTTTTTCCTTGCTGCATTCTGGATATGGCATGCATATCTTATTTTCCACTCCCAACCCCTTTTACCTCAGGAATTTCGTTTTTCTTTAATTATTTCATCACTTGGGTTTTTCAGTGCTTTTTTTTGCCTGTGTGTGTTGACGACTAGCTCTTTTCCCTTTCAGGCAAAATCCTATGCCTATAGTTAATTGTAACCATCAGCTGATGTATTGATAGCTTGTCTGCTTCAGTGAACGTGTGGCGTTACCACTGTCACTTACTTGTAATCAGCCCATATGACTTGAAGTTTAGCATTTAAAGATTAATGCTCTTGGGGTGTTAATTCCATAGACACTAATGTACAATTCCTTTAGTAGTGGGTTGTAGGCCTCTCCTGGCCTTTTTTCTTTCTCTGAAGAACTCCAGGAACATAAAGAGCAGCACATAATTAAAGGCTTTGATCAGAGGTTCCCAAACTGTTTCCAGTTGATTCAAAGACCCAAACAACGGGAGAAGCCTTGATCTGTGAACTATTGAGCTGGACCAGCCAAGATGATCATCTCTTGCAGGCACACCTGTCTGTTCATCAAGGGAAGATCAAGAACTTTAAAAACCTCAGGACAGAGGTGAGCTAATTCCTACACAACAGTACTGGTCTGAATGATGTATCCACTAATGGAACTTCTTGCTACCTTTTATATGAAAAACAAAGGATGAAGAGTAGATAAAGCATGATAAAAGTACACCTTTTTCTGATGAAAGTGAAGTTAGTCATCCTCTTTATCTTTCTTTGTCCATCTTGTTTAATTCCACAAATGGAAAAACTAGCTGCATTCTGGTGAGCTTATTTGGCAGCAGAGGGGGAGGAGGAGTTGGTTTTGTGTATTTGCACTTCCAGTGCTATTGCAAAGATCACTCAGTGTATCATATACATGCAGGTATACATGCTGCATACTATACAAGTTCCTAAAGTTTAGAGAACTGTATTAATTTGCTGGTTACACCCAACACAAAGCTAAGCAGAATAGTGGTTTTTGTAGTGTTTTCAGTTTAGTGACTTCTATGCCTGATACATAACTAAGGGTACAAGTTGAAAGGTTGTTGTGGAGCTGTGCTAGAATATTTTACAGACCATTAAGTGTTCACAGATTTTACTGAAGCATAATATTTCTGATTATTTCCAGAATTTTCTGCCATGCTGAAGGATGATTCTTTCTCCTGTTAGTTCAAACAGCAATATCAGTCACTAATGGGCTGGAATGATGCAAATTTGTCTACAATTATTTATAGCAATTTCTTACTTTCTGTTGAGCCTTACATTAGCTTCAAGTAACTGTTTTGCCAATCTTTTACGACTCTTTAGGAAGCAGATTTAAAAAGCTGATAGTGAATTGTCCCACATTTTGGATTGTTTTGGTCATTAGAGCTAATAAGCCACATTTCATTGCCTGTCTGAGGGTTGAGAGGTGTCCAGTCAATCACTGCTATTAAAAGCTTGTGAGGGCAAAACAGAGGAGTTCTTGCTGTTTAAGTTCATTGGGTTAATATTCTCTGTGTTCATGATGCGGTATTGAGGTATACTTACAGACA
The DNA here is from genome assembly GCF_035582795.1 of Mycteria americana. NCBI lineage: Eukaryota > Metazoa > Chordata > Aves > Ciconiiformes > Ciconiidae > Mycteria > Mycteria americana. The sequence goes on from NC_134396.1 coordinate 41,112,917, forward strand.
CTTCTAATATGTGGTGAGTTTTCAGGTGTTTGTGTATACCAGATTGCCTATCTGGAAATTTGTCATTACCTCATCATTATTTATTCATTGTGGTTTTTAAAAAATTACTGTATTTTTGCTCCGTAAGGATCTGTAACAATGTTTACAAGAGCTTTTGTGAATTTTGGGAAATAAAATGCATAATCTTTTAGTACAGAAGTGTTTTTCTTAGAGTGAAGTATTGTGAGGAAATTGTATCAGAACAGATTGATTTCATCAATCAGCTAGCCTTCTTTAGATGAAAGCATCACTTAATTTAACGTACTTATGGAAGCTGTAAGTATATGAAATAAATTGTAGGTGCACACTGAGAGAGGTGTTGTTAGGAAGGTTACTTTCTTTAGCTGTAGAAGATTCTTGTAGGTATAACTTGTTACATGGTCTCCTGGGGAGTTCTGCTTAGCATGTCATTGGATGAGTTTTCATTCAAGTTCCATTAGTAATTTGAAGGATAAAATGGAAGCATGCTTACAAAATCTGAGAGGAGAATTTTAGGCAGCATACTTTAAAAATAAAAATGGGAAGTATAGAGGAATAGTCAATAGAAAACACAAGACTTGGAAAATAGGCTTTAGCTATAATTAATTTAACCTACCATCAAGGAAACAGCTTAAAATAGATGATAATTCTGAGGACTTTTTTAAGGCCTACTTCTCTAAGATGCTCTTTTATTGTACGTATTACAGGGAGGGTGGGAAAGCACTTATTACCTCTCTTTGAAGCCTTCACCATGCAGAATAATTCAGGAGTAGTTGGAAAAACTATAGATGAATAATGTAGCCATTTTAAGGAAACCTGTTGCTTTGGTTTTGTATGAGTGGGTAACAATTTTTTTTTTTAAGCTAGTAAAAGAAAATGCTGATAAAACTCAAATTCAACTTGAGAGTTCAGTTTAGTTTGGGGAGGGTTGTTTGGTTTGGGGTTTTTTGCATAACAAATTTTTTTATGGTGTGGCACCATAAAAAAATGGTGCCGTCTACTGTTGAAGGAAAAAATGTTGTTCTTCCACTGTTCTCCAAAAAAAGCTAGAATAATGTTTTTCTTAAGCCATATGAAGAGAATTGTACAGTGTGATAAATTCGTCTTGCTTCGAGGGCCAGGATTGTCATATTCTACTAGGTGACTGGACTACCTGCATATTAGTAGAATTAAGTGTTAAGGCTTGTAATAGAAGAAATAAAATTCACCAAGTTATCAGTGTAGTTCTAATTGAATTGCCAGTGTCCTGGGGAATTAAGGGAAGAGAAAGCAGAGAGGTTTCTTTTCAATCAAATCTTACTCTTAAAACAGAGACATTAGCTCAATCTCCAACTCTACCAATACAGAAAAACATCCTTTTGTAATACTTTTCACAGAAACAAGATCACATTAAATCACACTCTTGCCTTTTCCTGTTTAAGCGTTACACTGGGTTAGTAGGAGACCTTAGCAGAGGAACTTGGTTCCAGCCAGCTTTACAGGTGGACAGATGTTAAATGTAATGTAAATAGAGAGTTTTAAAATACATGATTGCATAAGCTAGGTGTTAAAAACAGGGGGACGTTTCAGCATTGACATTTAAATCTAGAGAAGCTGGCTTTTGTTTTAGAGGACTAGCAAGACCCAGCCTTATGTATGACTGTTTTGTAAGGAGGTGTAACTCGCATGCCTAAGGCTGAATTACAGGAATTTTTCATTTAAAAAAAAAAAATCAACAATTGTTGTGGTTTAGCCCCAGTCAGCAATTAAGTACCACACAGCTGCTCACTAACCCTCCCCCCCCCCCCCCCCCCCGTGGGATGGGGGAGAGAATCAGCAGAGCAAAGGTAAGAAAAATCATGGGTTGAGATAACAGTTTCATAATTGGAACAAAATAATAATAATAATAGTAAGTTGTAATGAGACAGAAAACAGCAAGAGAGCAAGAAAGGAACAAAACCCAGGGAAAAAAACCAAGTGATACAACCACACTCACCACCCACTGACCGATGCCCAGCCAGTCCCCAAGCAGTGATCACTGTCCCCCGGCCAACTCCCCCCAGTGTCTATACTGAGCATGGCATCATATGGTATGGAAGAGCCCTTTGGCCAGTTTGGGTCAACTCTCTTGGCTGTGCCCCCTCCCAGCTTCTTGTGCGCCCGGCAGAGCATGGGAAGCTGAAAAGTCCTTGACCAGTGTAAACATCACTTAGCAACAACTAAAACATCAGCCTGTTATCAATATTATTCTCATACTAAAATCCAAAACACAGCACTATACCAGCTATTAGGAAGAAAATTAACTCTATCCCAGCCAAAACCAGGACAACAATGCAATGCATTGCTAGTGGAACTAGCTACCATGAGAAATACTTGTCCTTCTGAAGGCCTTCTAGAAACAGCTGTATTTGTAGACAAGCTCGAGATGGATTTTGCAATACTTAGACCCTATTAAAAACAGCATGAGAGGGAGATGCTGAGTTGCTGAAAAATTGGGCCAAGTGTTCAGCACATTGTTCACAGCTGGAATATTTGGCCTTTAAATGGATATTGACAATGCCTGAAACATTTCTAATACCAGTAGTTTCTGTTGTCACAGGTTGCATGCCATGTAGAGTAGATAGTCATGTCTTAATCATGATAAAATATACTATTGAAATAAGAAAAGTATAAATGAGAACTGTTCCTGCCCTGAAAACTTCTTTAACTGCAGAAAACAGGAAAGAAACTCCTGTGTAGTTATTAGTCATATACTTGCATATCTATACTGTTTCAACAAAGCAATGAATATTAAGCAGGTCAGAAAGAACACTATTATGTGATTGTCTCCTGTAAAAGGGAAACTCTGTCCCCTGTGTACATGGAACAGGAATGGATTTCCTGTAGATCTACAACTGATAGCCTTAATTATTTTGCTGACTTTGACAATAAAATAGGAAAACTTTTGCTCCTTCTCTTGAAATATATGTTATCTTGCTCATTCTGTATACCTTGAGACTGTCCCTTAGCTAATGTATGCAAAGTGCTTATCTGTCCTATGTGATAATTGTATTTTGTGTTCAGCTATAGTAGGTAAAGTTCTTTCTGCGTTTAGAGCTGTTCCACCTTTTAAACCAGTAAGGTGAAGACGTCACTTGAATTAACCAGTATAGTTCTTTCTCTTGCTGCACACAGTTGTGTATGCATGGATATATGTGCTTGAAATTAATTCTGACCAGTGTTTGTTTTCACTAGCTGTCTTCCTAAGTGTTTGCTGCTGAACAGTGAGGAAAAGCAACTAGTTTCAGTTGCATATTCAGTCACCAAGGGAGAAAGGCTGGTGATGTTAGCACTAGTAAAGTGTTTGGCAGTACTTTTCCTCTTAACAGTACTGACTAATTTTGGCCGATTTGCAGAATTTGGTAAAATGACTTACTTTAAACTGGAAGGAAATTTTAAAAATGCTTCCAAATCGGGTGCCTTCTCTTTTGTTCTTAAAGTTGTGGCTAGTAATATAAGATCAAGTGTGTAAGCTGATGAGTTTTATGTATTGTAATGGAAAATATTGCTTTCATTTAAAGTACAAAGGCAATAGTTTGGATAGCTTAACTAATACTTGAAATAATATTGTTAAAACATTTTCTTTTTTGAACTTAAAAAAAAAAAAAAAAAGAAATTGCAATCTACTTGCATATGCGTGCCCTGCATTTTGCTGTTGGCTGGCTAAAACTGTTGCATACTTAACTGAAAATGATTTATGACTTGTCAGATATCAGTTAAAGTTTTCTGACAAACGTGGTTCATTAGTGAAGATTCAGTACTTCACTGTAATGAGTGTGTGTGAATTAAGAGCTGCCAGTATGTTAGAAAGCATATTTATCTTTAGATTTTCATTAAGGTAGTAGCTGAGTCACTGAATTTCTGCTATAGGCTTTTTATTAATTTGCATGGGTTTATGAATTTAATTGTAAATGAGAGATCATTGGGTGGAAGGGGACCACTGGTTCCACTGGACTTTGTGGAGAAACATCCATCCTCTAACAAAATGATGGAAAGAACAGTGTGTAGGAGCTGCTCAAAATACATTGGTGTAAGATAAGGGATTAAAAATGTCTTCCTCTTACTGCATTTTGGACTGGTGGGGTGATAGCGTGGTTGGGAAATGCTTCCAAAGAAGGCATATAAGAATTTTGTGGTACTAGGGGACTGTGGTGCTGTGAGTCTGTCCGTGGTTCTGTTTATGCTGGAAGCTAGTTCATGTTCAAAGTTGGGAGGGCTTGTTTGCAATTGCTTTTGACTGCCTGAGATTAGACATTAAGACTTGCATCTCTTATTCTGGATGTATGCTTTAAGCTCTTTGGAGTTAATTTCTAATAAAACTTCAGTCAAAATTGCTTAATTGTCTTCATGATGATATAACTAGGAAAAACAGTTTTATTTTTTCTGCAGAAAGAAGCTGTAGCCTTCTTGATCTGATGCTTTAACCTGTAGATCAGAGAGGTGAAACTGAAGAGCATAAAGAGTATATATATCTTTGATAAGGACATAGTGTGTTTTTACTAAAAAAACCCGAGTGAACTGCTAATGAAAAACTTCAACTCTGAACAAATAAGCACTGAGCAATTCTTGTTCATGCATACTTAGCAGAGACCCACTGGTGTTTGGCAGCAGAGCTCCCTAAGTCCCTGTGTATGTTTTCTTTCTATCCAGCATTGTGTGGGCTGGATAGGACTGCAAGCATAATTCAGTAGTGTATCACTTGTGCTGCTGAAGATGACCAGTGAGACTTTTTCTGTTTGTATTCTGTGTTCTGCTTTATGCTTTTTTTAATGGTTTTGTTATTGACTGAAATGCAGAGTTTTTCAGAGGTGGAAGCTAAAAGTTACTTGTGACAAGTAGCCCTCAGTGAGAAACCAGAAACCACAGAGAAGCATGTACTGCAGCTAGTTTTGCAAACAGGCTAGGACAGAAAAAAAAAATGCTTCAGTGATCCCAAGAGAGTATTGGTATGAGGAACTATGTAAAAAGAGGTTGGGCAGCTGATTGAACTGGTCATTGTCAAATGACTGGAGGAATTTTTGTGTAAAGCAATGGCAAAATGACTTACAAGGAAGACTGGAGGCTGAAGTCAGGGAGAAGGATAATGCAGAAGGAGTGTGAGACAGTGCTTGGGAAATAAAGTCTTTAAACAAAGTTTAGAAAGAAGTGAAGGACTTCTTGGTTTGCTTTAATTCAGTATTCTGGAGTGGCAGATAGCTTTAGAAACTATGGTAGAGTGGCAAGTAATTTTGACAGGTAAAAAGACCTAGGCAATCTGGAAGGGTAACTGGTGTAATAAATGTGGGCAGAGCCAGGCAGGCTAGGTGCTGACAGTGGCACAGACTTCTTAACCTGATACCCTCAATAGAAGTGCTTGAATGTACATATGCAGTATTAGTAGTCACTTCTGTTGCACGCTTGTTAAGGCTTACCTCACCTCTAAACCAGTTATTATCTGTGTACTTAAATCTTGTGAAATGTGAGAAGAGCAGAGCTCTAAAGAACATAGAAAGAATTAATTGTGTTTTTGTAAAGAAAGCTGTATGTGATTAGTGAAGCAAATGTAACAGGTACGTGATTTTGCCTTTAATATTTAACTCTTATTAAATAGCAATGCATTGTGGCAAGTTTCAAGGATCCTACTAGGGAAAAAAGTTCATAATGATTTACATGCTTTAGAGAAAAATTTCCCAGAGTTCTGTAGAATAAAAATCTTCTTTAAAATTAGTTTAGAAGCCTTTTTTTAACTTACCAAGCAGTGTCTGTATGCAAAAAAGTTGAATTTAACTTTTGATATTTCCAGGGTTTCATTTCTGAATTACACTTTTCTTAACTGTAATTTTTAGATAAGGTTCAGATATTTTAGATTGTTTTCAGGTTGTACTGTATTTTACGCTGCTTCTTTGCTTTGTGTCTAGTTTGCCTGTTCTTTGAGCAGATTTTTTTAATTGCTCTGAAATATGAAATCTAATTAAAATCTAAACATTAGTTAATTGTTATCTTGAAGTTTCAACAGCTTGGGCTACAACAGTTCATATTGCAGTTCAGTAATTTGCTGGTGGGCTCTGTTTTACAGTGTTCTTAGTAGCACAGAATTTGCTGAAATTGGATCAAGAGAAAATTCTCATAATTTTAACACATGTTCTGAAGCAAGCTTTTATATCGGATTTCATTTATCAAAAAAGTATGTATTGCGGTTCTTGTTCCCAATTTCTCTTTCATTTAACCGCTCTTACTCTCTTAAAAGAATCTGAAGTCATTTTTTGATGATTTTGAATGTCTGAAGTGATTCTGATATGACCCAAGTGATGAAGTTTAGTTATAAATCTTTTACTTAATAATATCAGTGTCAAACTGGCAGAGTTTGCCAGAACTGGCAGAGACCTCCAGTTCAATTTCATAACTTCTGGGTGGCAGTCTGTGTAGGGTAGCTACTAATTCTGTGTAGCACTTAACTTTCTTCTTAAGGTCTAGTCATGGTGCTCTCTAAAAATAGCCCTCTGACCATTTTGAAGTCAGCAAGAAAATAGATGTGGCTCACTTAACTTGTTAACGGTTAAGGCACTTTTAAACCTCTGATAATTCTATCCTTTATCCTTATCCTATGATCTTAACTTCATGCTAGAACAGAATTCTCCTTATGGGAAGGCTTTTTATGCATTCATCTCATAGCTCTGTAGACTTCTAGAGTAGAAGTGGTTTCATTACCACAACTGCACATTAGAGCTTCCCATACAGTGATTTCTTGAACTACCTGGACAGATATTGGAGCGTTAATAATGGAACTTCTTACAGGTTATGTTGAGATTCCTGCCTAACTCTTATACGTAGGAAACTGTAGAAGGTACTTCCAGATCTCTGATGGATCAGGCTTCAACTTCTGGTTTTGTTTGCTAAGAATCTTTGGCCAATTTGTTCTAAGGGCTTTTTTCCTGCCCCACTGAAGAGTAAATAAAAAAACTAGACTGGCACAACCTGGGGCTTCGTAACCCTGAAGGTAAATACCAGTTCTCTTATGATGTGTTCGTACATACTTAAGTCGTGTGTTCGAATGTGCTGAAAATACTATCATCCACATGAAAGATTCTGCAAAGGAAGAAAGCCACATACTCTCTAAGGCATACCTGAATGGCAGATGAAAACAATAGTATTGTGCAAACAGATAAAGCTTATATGAGGATTGGTGGGATGGAACTGAGAGAGAAAGAGGGAAAGAAATAATATGAAGGGCATGCAGGCTGCACTACAGTACTCGCTGCACTGCAGTATATGTGCTTAATTTTTGGTTGCTATTGTGGTCAAAAGTTACTGCTAATCATCTGTATTAACTTTAATCTAGACTAGAAAAAAAGAAGGTAAGTTGAAATATATCTAAGGTACTTCTGTGCTTTCACTGTACAGATGCTTAGATAGCTGTTTGTCAGATAGCTATTAGGCTCTGCAGGCTAACAGCTGACCTGCTAGTTGAGTCATCTTGGGCAGTTTATCTTGGACAGTTTACTATTTACTCTCTGCTTCCACTTGTGGCCCACTGAGTAAAATCTTATATGTGTAAATGCAGTGCATTTCATGGGGAATCCCTTTGAACTGTGTTTATGGTATGCCACTTGTGGAGACTGCCGCTTTTTGAGGCCAGAATCCCACATTCATGTTGGATATGGAGTTTATAGTATATACTGAGGGCTAGCATAAAATATCAAGCCAGTCAAATGAGAATGAGATGACATCACCATAATTCATAGTTGACCAGAAATTGTGAAATAATGCTTTGATTGCCGTAGGATTTAGCTGCACTTTTAAAGTGCCACCTTGGTATATTTCTGAAAAGTAGGAGTTTGGTTCTAGATACCTAAACTTTCAAAAAAGTAGTTCTGGCTATCTGGAGAGACTTTGCCTATTTCAGAGCTTAATTTCTAGACAGCTCAATTTCACTGATGTGGCTCTAGTCAGATCCATTGACTGTTTTCTTAGGCTGGAAAACATTTGGGAAATCTCACATTTTATGGTTGTTTTTCAGCTATGGATTTTATTTATTTTAAGAATGCAATGCATACTTCTGTGAATGTTCAAGACAAACACCCTATCCTTCATTGTAGGGTGCTTAGAATTAACTTCCTGAACTTGATCTCTCTCCCAGTAATACAGGGCTTTTCAAGGAGCAGATGCCAGCAAAATATGCCCAAACAGGATATAGTGTGTTCATCCTGTAATTTTGAGCAGTTGTCGAGGATGGTAGTGTCAAATGTGATTACTCTGGGTTTTGGGGTTTTTTCGTTTGGTATCTTTCTGTAGAAACTGAAAAATCCTACTTTTTTTTGTGTTCCAGGCTATTGATGGATGGGTGCTGTAATGCAGACAAGAACACACTTAACTTCTCTACCTTGCATCTCCTACAGTAACTATTTATGTAAGCATAAGGGTAATGCAGACAAGGCTAAAAATTATTTTATAAGCTTTTGGAGGAAATAACATCTTTTTAGCATTTAACCTGTAACAAGTTTTCTTAATCAGAAATAGGTGCATTCTGACATAGGGGCTGAGAATCCTGTGCTCTCCTGCTTTCTTTGCTAGTGCTTTTACTACAATTTGGAACTGTAGTGTGGGAGTTCTGAAAATTAGTCCTGCAGGATAATACTCTGATGCTGAGAGGGTGGACATTAAGTCCCTGACATTAAAATAGATAAGCAAGTTTGTTTAAAGTACTGTTTTATAATACTAACTTGAAGTTCTTACTGCTGCCTTTACAAAGTGGCTGAATTACACACTGTCAGAGTTTTTCAAATTACATCTGTTGCAAAAATAACAGTTCTTAAATGCTAAATTGGATTAACTGAGACGAGACTGCTTTAATGATGTATTTAATGAGGAAAATGCAGTGGAAATAAAGAACAAACTACTGTTGTCTGAGTAACAACTAGATTTTGCTAATTCAAGAGGAAAAAAAACAAGCATGGATAGGAAACATTGGAAATCCTACTTTCAGGATTTCTCTGTGGCCGTTCTTTCCTTTTTTGTGTGTGTAAGATTTTTAAATGCAGTCTTCAAGAGTTACCATTTGCATGTGTTCTTGTAAAACTATACTAATACTTCAAGTTAATGAAGTTAATGAAAAAAAAAAAGTAAAATAAAAATAAATCCACATTTCACCTGAAATACTGTTTCTAACTTTAGCAGAGCTATGGTAAGGACATGGGCTGAAAGAGGGTTTAGACAAAACTTGTTCAAACTGTTGCCTGAGAGAGAAGACTTCTGAAAGATTAGTATCTTTTGTAAAGCTACCTATCTAATTCTGAACCATTAGGATAATTCTTCAAAATAATATTACTGTTGATAGTTGTTCTTCGATAATAGCATTTTCAATGTTTTTAGGATTCCTAAATTATGTCAACTTCCCTGGTTTTATGCTATAATATGAAGTTCTTGTCTTCAGAACTTCTCAGCAAACCCTTTTTTGCACTATATTATGGTAAATAGTCTGTCCATTTGTTTATGCTAAAATGTTTTAATAAATAATTATTTATAATTAGGAATTGCAGTGTGCTGTCTCTTGCATTCTGTATTGTTAACACAAAGTTAACATTCTGTATTGTTAACACAAAGTTAACAAAATACAGGAGTTTGCTGAAAGGTTAAAAACATTTTTATTCCATTCCAGAATCACTGTAAAGTATCATAGTCTGATCCCTAGAATTCATCAAGTGTACGCATGTGCTGCTTCCTCTGTAGCAGAAACTGTACAGTATTTGCAGTCCCATTCTCAACAAAAGTTATTTGAATAGACACCCTATCAACAAGAGATAGTTTGCACAAATTTCAGATTCTTTCAGTCTTCTGCTGAATAATCTGCAGTGCATCGCTATAGCATTGTAGCATGAAAGTAACTTAGTTTTATTTGTTTTTATATCTGTCATAGCATCACAGACCGGTTTGTGTGGGAAGGGACCTTCAAAGATCATCTAGTCCAACCCCCCTGCCACGGGCATCTTCAACTAGATCGGGTTGCTTGAAGCCCCATTCAACCAAATATTATATGCATGTGTGTGTGTGTATATATATGTACACACAGTTGCATATATACAAGCCAGTGCTGCTTTTTCGGTACAATTGTAGGCAAATAACACATCTTGGGTAGAGGAAAAGCTGCAGATATTATCATAGGGGAGGGATAGTAGTACTTGATTGGGGTCTTTGACCTCATAAATCCATAGTTGAATTATATTGTTCTTCATGGTTGTCAGCTGTAAATCACTTCTGTGTTCAGAGTTTACATACTGTAATCTTTCTTCTCAGACATCAGATGTACTACCCACACAAAATTCTAGTGATAGGATAAAAAGTTATTTATAATCAGTATGCTGGATGAGCCCGTAGGACACTTCAAAATAAATTTGGCATTTGAGTGGCTGAATTCTTATACCATAGGAAAGTGTTTGGGGTTTTTTATTAGGGAGGAAAAAATAAGTAACACAAACTAAAGCGGGGCATATATTTTTATTCCCCCCGTTATTTAGGAGGTATTTTAACATTAAGATTGCTTTGGAGAGGGGGGTGCAGAAGGCTGTCACAGGATGGTCCTTTCTGTTCATATGGTAAGAATTAGGGAGTCTAAATAACACACGTGCTTCATCCAATTGTTAGTGCTGAAATTGTTAGTGCTGAAACCGTGGTACTGCTTCAACTGAACAGGTACCAGCAGTTCTGAGCTGAGTTATGGAAATCAGAATACTGCTTACCAAGGAATCTCTTCAGCTGATGCATTTCATTTCAGAATGACTTCTTCCACTGAACAGTCTTGTGATATGCTGGTTCTCCCCTGAACAACTACCAGTGCAAACTTACGGGGGAGTGGGGGGGAGTTGCATGCAAGAGGAATGTTTTGGATATCAAAGTGAAAATGTTGGAGTCCACCAGGTGGTGCCAGAAGGCCTGCTGACTGGTAGCTCTGAAAGCAGGGACAGACCTGAGAAGGTGCAAGCTGCTAGTTAACATCAAAGGGTCTATAATCTGAATTTGCAGTTCTGTATCGAAGATACAAGCAACTTTTGCTATTACCCTCCCTCTCCTTCCAAACTTTTACCCCAAAAGCAATGCCTTAGCAAATGTTCTGATACTATTTCCTTCTGTGTTCATGATGGTGAAATTTAAATATGCTGTTTAGGAGTGAAGCACTTAACTTTGTGGGTTTGGTGCCATTAGCATTAATTATCACAACTATGTTTTTGTGCTACTAACATCCCTCCTCCGTGGATAGTAGGATCATGAAGCTTTCACTAGAATGCAGTAAACAACATTGTGCTGTGTGTTGCAGTGAAATGCATGTAATTTGGTGGAAAAACAAGAATGAAAGTTAAGCTAGAGAATTATTTTAGGTTGTTGTGCTTATTTTCATGGAGTTAAAACCTCATATAAAAACATTTTAATGTTTTTAAACTAAGTTTATAGAGGGGGTTAAGCTGGTTCACAGTGAAAGCTGCAGTCTGTGTGCATGCTGGTTTTTCCTTCTTTTGCCTTTATACTGCAAAAATATTTTTTTTTAACACAGCTTTATTTTTTCTGTCTTAATATTGTGTCTTCCACCCTACTCTGATAGCATGATTATACTATTGTTACTAAAACTGGTATGAGTGACAATTTGTAGGGCTTGCGTTTTTAGTCTTGACACTTAACCTTCTGTGAAAGACTCCACAGTAATTAGAACACTATTGGACAAAGTAGTAATCTGATTTCCACTTTGTTTTTTTTAAGTGTGCTGTGATCTAGGAGGGCTTGTAAAAACAAACAAGCAAAACACCTGGGCTGGTGAGTAGTTGCAGCTGATGACAAGTCAAAGGAATGCCTGTCTTGAAGTGAAACCTGCAGCTGTGCTGCTGGTGACCTGTGCTGTCTGGTGTTGGGGAAATGGGTGCCTAACTGGTAGGCAGTGGCACTTCTCTTCTGAAAGTTACTGGCAATCTGTAAAGACTAGTATAACTTGTTTTGGATGTGTCAGTTTGGATCCAAAAAAGCTACTTGTGTTGTTTTTGCTCTATCTGCTGCTATCAACAGAATTACCCTAAAAAGCCAGTTGTTTCATAAGTCGTCTTACATGCATCCAAATAAGGAGTTTCTACTCTTCCTTAACAGTATAGCTTATTGCTACCGAGTGTGTCAGAAGCATGTTAAAAACTTCTTTTCTACTTTTATGTGGAACATGACACTTTTCAAGACTTGTAATAAAATTTTGTAAATAAAAGGGCTTGCATTTTATGAGTTAATTTTTTTCTTGATTATTTTCCCTATTAACAGTTTAAGGTATTTGCATGATGGCATTAAGCATGTTGTTTTGTCATTCATCATATTTAAGAATCCTAAGTTTTATGGGTTTTGTTTTTATTTTTAATCATGTAAGTGAGACTTAATTACATACACTTTAAAAGTCAAGATGTTCTCAAAGTATGTCAGTTTATTTTCAGAAAATCAGGTTTTATCCTTCCTTATTAGTATCTTCAGAATTGTCAGTGTGAAACGGAAATGTAAATTGAATTCGGAAAGCTAGTTTTAGCAAAACACAAGTTTCATTTGCTTTTAGCTAAAATCTTCAGTGAGGTTTTGAATTAGTGACAGTTACTGGCTTAGTTTCTAGAAAATCAGTTTGAACTGCTGAATTAGGTTTTGACTTCATTAGCCTTGTGTCCTTAGGTTCAGAGAGTTCAGTGAAACACTTCATTAAGTGCTAGAAATGAATTGTGACTTTAAAAGTATTAGGAAGTAATTTTCCTTTTTAGAGGTATGACTTCAGATTTGTGCTGTACTAATGATTGGGGACATACCATAAAAAAAGTTAACTGGTAGAAAACCATGACTTTTGTGGTGTTTAGTTATGTTTATAAACATAGCTACTTAACAACCAGTGAAATTAAAGTATCTATATAGTACTTCATATTTTTGCCCTGAATTGGAAATCTTGGGAGTGAGGGGAAGTATATAATACATACAGATGTTACGACATATTTACAGCTTCTCAAAAAACAGGTCAACAGCTTACTGCAAAAGGGTATGTTAGTTTCTAAATCTGAAGGATTTTCACAGTTTGTGGTTTTGTGGCAGGAGGGTGGTTTGGTTTATGGTTTTTTAAGTAGAAAAATATAATACTGGATTACAGTTGATTCTCAACTAATGGTTCTCCTGGAGGAAAAAAACTGGATCTCTCTTGTATGCTTATGCAATGCCTGTGAGACTGAATATGGTAGTATATCACAGCAGTGCTCTGAATTCTGAGTTTGTTTTCATAATCAGCAATGCTTCTGTGCTAACGTATTTTAATCTATAGTAAAATATTTTTGATTTCAATAGGAAAAACCAACCCTTGTGCTGTATTCTAGTAAACTTAAGCAAGCTAATTGCTTTCTAATTGCATCTTCAAGTGCTTTTTAAAAGTTGACTATTGTTGTCCTGATATCATTTCAGCATTGTTGTGTATACACAGGTAGGTTTCAGGAAGAGATGAAATGTGGAAAAACTAGTAAGTTCCTGTAAATGAATTTTTACCTTTAATTTCACAAATTCTTATGAATTCCTGACTGTGAATGTCTAAGTTAGCTCTTCCAAACATAGTACAGCTCTTTCTAAAACCTGCAAATTACTGAATGTTTGTTTCCCTATTGCTGTTTTTTCCTAGGAGTATTCCTCTGTGTTGCTCTAATGTTCCTAGAAGTTAATGGGTGTAATTCATGGAAGAATTGGCAAGTGTTGTTAGATGTAAATGCATTTTTCTGCATAACAGTTTTACCAGACCTCCAGGCATGTCCTTGTATGTTCCCTTATTCACTAAGGCATGAGCATAAGGTACACTTTTTCCCTCAGCTGGGTCACTAGTTAGGGGCATTTACACTTTTGTACTTATAAACTTTTATTTTACCTGTTTTGTTTTACTATTTATACTTCACCTGTTTTGTTTTTCAGAGTACTGTAATTGAAAGTGCATCTTCTACATTTGAGGAAGGACAAATTCATGATTGAATGGTGGATTAATAAGTAGCTGTCTTATTCCAAGAGTAAGAAGATACCCTGGGAGTTGGGGAAGAACTGGATTTTCACCCTAGTCCAGCAGCTTTGCTGCTCACTTAAACACAGATGAATGAAGACCCCATTTGGAAAATCGCCAGGTCAGCGGTCCAGAGCTGATGCAGGTGAGGTGTTTTTCTGGGTGGGTGGTTTTATTTGGTTTTAGTGGGTAAAAAGTGTTCTTGCTTCATAGATTTTTTTTTTTAACATTAATGGTTTTATGAAGGTGTTATCATTCCTGTCTTAAAAGAACATTTACTTTTGTTATAGAAGCTGATGAATTGAAAATGTGTACATAAACTTAATTTAGCAGTACAGACGTACATAAGTGTTTGATATAGTTCCAATAAAACTTTGACATTACAGACTGTAAGATACATAAAATTCTAAAAAGGAACAAAATCAATTTTGTTGTAGGATTACATTGACATATTAAGGGGAGAATTTGTTTTGTTCCTCTCAGACGTGCTGGAACATAAACAGAAATTTATTCACCATATATTTATAACTTAGAGTAAAATTTCATGGTTTTATAGAAGCTGATCAGCTAGTAATTGTAAAAGAGAATCTACTGAAATACGTTAGTCAAAGTGTTTTAAAGGAATTTTTTGTTCAGAGAAATGCAAAATATGAGTAAGCATTCATCCTCTGACTAGTTAGGCTTATTCGAAGTTTTGCAGCCTGAAAGAGTAATGAATCTCAGTCTTGTGTGCTTTGTACTAAAGATTATCAGCAATGATGCCGAAAAAGCATCAAGTGACCAACAAAGAATTGCTCCGTAGGGTTGATACTTGGTGCTGTATAAATTAAGCTAGACTCTGCTTCAGCTGTGCATTCTACCTGGACTAGTGTGGGTTGGGACTAGAAGTTATCACTTCAAGTTAGGAATTCTGCAGACCAGGATTTTGAGGATGAAAAGGTTACACATGAATGTTGTTCATTCTTCTGTTCAATTATTTGCTTTTTAGTTGAACTTATTTAGTTAATGTAAATTGTTTTGTATATTTAGTAATATTTTTCTGTTACAAAATTACTTGGGGGGGGGGGGTGGGGGGGGGTCCTTCCTATTTTGTGCTACAGCAAAACTCCCTAGCCAGTGACCTGTGTGGAGAAAGACTTTGTCGACACATGATGCAGCATATTTTCTATCAACAACCATTGTGAATTGGTGCTTTTCTAAAAATCTCAAGGAACTGTAATGTAAAATTGGGAAAGTTCAGTTAACTTTTAAAATACCCAAGCAATAGTCCATTTTGGTGCTTTCAAATACTCATCCAATTCATTGAGAACTGAAGCAACTGATACTGGAAAATTTCT
Organism: Mycteria americana; assembly: GCF_035582795.1. Classification (NCBI taxonomy): domain Eukaryota; kingdom Metazoa; phylum Chordata; class Aves; order Ciconiiformes; family Ciconiidae; genus Mycteria; species Mycteria americana. The sequence continues at coordinate 41,128,292 of NC_134396.1, forward strand.
CTGAAACCCTTTGGAAACTTTCAAAACTGTGTTTACCTGTGATTAGCTTACATTAATGTTAACTTGCTGTCACTCATTTGAAATATCTACTGATGTCAAAGGTAATTTAGGCAAATATTTTTAATAAATGGTTTCAAAGGGGAGACCCAGTACAAAGTCTTAAAATGCTTGGTTCAGTGAGCTTTCATTCTGTCAACTGATGAATCATCCTTCCTCTTGACACTAGCAGAATATCTGTGGGAGTAGAATTGTATTTGTAAGAGAAAAGGAGAGCAGGCTTTGACCTGGTACTTTAACTTCAGTCTTGGTGACTTCTAAGCATTAACTGGGCACTGTGCCCAAGTTCAAAGAATTCAGACAACTAGATTAAGGCCACTGTTAGAAGAATTTTGTCTAACTACATTGATGTGACATGCGATGAACGGCAAAACTACAGCACAGATTTGAAGTGTCATAACGTGAAACTTACATAAAGGGTGATTATGTGGCAGGATTTTTTTCTGAAAACCAGAAAAAGTTACTTAAATATGTTGAGAAGAAAATTTTGCTTCCTATTTGTTCTTTTGACTCTTTTTTTTTTTTTTTTTTAAAAGAGATAATTCATAGACTTACTTTAAAGAGTCACATTTTCTGTTATTTGGTCATTATAGTTTGTCCTATAACTGGCACCATGCCAAATTGTCATTAAAATTGACACACTTTAATTTTTGACACACATTTTTGCCTTTTAATGTCCCTATACAACAATTACAGTTTGTCTTTTTATCTTTTTCTCTGTGAAGTTTTTTAATCTTAACTGAGAAGTCCTTAACTTATATTCATTTGATTAACGTAGTATCACTGTCACTTAAATACAACCCAGAAATCATACACATTTGGTCTGCCTCAACTCTTGGCATAGGTGTGGCCTAGGCTTGTGTCTTGCCAGCTTATAGACTTTCAAAGTGGTCAGGGTGATGTTTTGGGTTGCGTTCTTTTTCTTATTTGGGAACATTAAGGATTTACCCTAGTTAAGTGATTACTGAACTTGACAGTTACTTTATTTGAAATAATTAGTAATGACAATAACAGCAGGGATGAGCGTGACATTTGTTACCTACATAATTGAAGAGATACAGGCTTGATGGATGGACTGTTACACGGCTAAGGAGTTGGCTGGATTGCTGTATCTAAGGAGCTACAGTCAACAGCTCAATCTCCAACTGGAAACCAGTAATGAGTGGTGTCCCTCAAGGGTCTGTACTGGGACCAGTGCTATCTAGTATCTTCATCAATGACATAGAACAGTAGGATTGAGTGCACCCTCAACAAGTTTGCAGATTACACCAAGCTAAGAGGTGCAGTTGATTCACTAGAGGGAAAGGATGTCATCCAGAGGGACCTTGGCAGGCTTGAGGAGTGGGCCTGTGCAAATCACATAAAGTTCAAGAAGACGAAGTGCAAGGTCCTTCACCTGGCTTTGGGCAATCCCCATTATCAGTACGGACTGGGGGTGACTTGGAGGCACTGGTGGATGAAAGATTGCACGTGAGCCAGCAATGTGCACTTGCAGCCCAGAAAGCTGATTGTATCCTGGGCCGCATAAAAAGAAGCGTGACCAGCAGGTTGAGGGAGGTGGTTCTCCCTCTCTACTCTGCTCTTGTGAGACTCCACCTGGAGTACTGTGTCCAGCTCTGGGGCCTCCAGCACAAGACAGGCATGGACCTCTTAGAACGGGTCCAGAGGAGGGCCATGAAAGTGACCAAAGGGCTGGAGCACCTCTCCTGTGAGGACAGGACGTCAGGGAGAGTCCGGATAGTTTAGAGCTCGATGATGGTGATGATAGGGTGGAGTGTCTATGGGTCAGAATCAGGGGGAAGGCCAACAAGGCAGATATTGTGGTGGGAGTCTGTTACAGACCACCCAACCAGGATGAGGAGACAGATGAACTATTCTATAAGCAGCTGGGAGAAGCCTCACGATCGCTAGCCCTTGTTCTTGTTGGGGGACTTCAACCTGCCAGATGTCTGCTGGAAATACAATACAGCAGAGAGGAAACAGTCCAGGAGGTTCCTGGAGCGTGTGGCAGAGAACTTCCTGACGCAGCTGGTGAGTGAGCCAACGAGGGAAGGTGCCCCGCTGGACCTCTTGTTCACGAACAGAGAAGGACTGGTGAGTGATGTGATGGTTGGAGGCTGTCTTGGGCAGAGCGATCATGAAGTGATAGAGTTTTTGATACGTGGAGAAGCGGCGAGGGGGGTCGGCAAAACTGCCACCTTAGACTTCCGGAGGGCGGACTTCAGCCTGTTTAGGAGACTGGTCGACAGAGTCCCCTGGGAGGCAGCTCTTATGGGCAAAGGGGTCCAGGAAGGCTGGACATTCTTTAAGGAGGAAGTCCTAAAGGCACAAGAGCGGGCTGTCCCCAGGTGCCGAAAGACGAGCCGGCGGGGAAGAAGACCGGCCTGGCTGACTAGAGAGCTCTGGCTCGAACTGAGGAGAAAGAGGAGAGTCTATGACCTCTGGAAGAAGGGGCGGGCAACTCAGGAGGACTACAAAGGTGTAGCGAGGCTGTGCAGGGAGAAAACTAGAAGGGCCAAAGCTGAGCTAGAGCTCAGTCTGGCTGCTGCTATAAAAGACAACAAAAAACACTTCTTCAAATACATTAGCAGCAAAAGGAGAGCTAAGGAGAATCTCCAGCCCCTAGTAGATGTGGGAGGAAACACAGTGACCAAGGATGAGGAAAAGGCTGAGGTACTTAATGCCTTCTTTGCCTCAGTCTTTATTAGCAGGGCTGAATGTTCTATGGGTACCCAGCCCCTGGAGTTGGAAGATAGGGACGGGGACCAGAATGGAGCCCCCATAATCCAGGGGGAAATGGTGAGTGACCTGCTGCACCACTTAGACACTCACAAGTCTATGGGGCCTGATGAGATCCACCCGAGAGTGTTGAAGGAGCTGGCAGATGTGCTCACCAAGCCCCTTTCCATCATTTACCAGCAGCCCTGGCTAACTGGGGAAGTCCCTGCTGACTGGAGATTAGCGAATGTGACACCCATCTTCAAGAAGGGCCGGAAGGAGGACCCGGGGAACTACAGGCCTGTCAGCCTGACCTCGGTGCCGGGGAAGCTGATGGAGAAGATCATCCTGAGTGCTATCACACGCCATGTAGAGAATAACCAGGGGATCAGGCCCAGCCAGCATGGGTTCAGGAAAGGCAGATCCTGCTTGACCAACCTGATCTCCTTCTATGATAAGGTGACCCGCCTAGTGGATGAGGGGAAGGCTGTGGATGTTGTCTATCTAGACTTCAGTAAAGCCTTTGACACGGTTTCCCACGGCATTCTCCTGGAGAAACTGGCTGCTCATGGCTTGGACGGGTGTACTCTTCGCTGGGTAAAGAACTGGCTGGACGGCCGGGCCCAGAGAGTGGTGGTGAATGGAGTTTACTCCGGTTGGCGGCCGGTCACAAGGGGTGTTCCCCAGGGCTCTGTGCTGGGGCCAGTTCTGTTTAACATCTTTATCAATGATCTGGATGAAGGGATCGAGTGCACTCTCAGTAAGTTTGCAGACGACACCAAGTTGTGTGGGAGTGTTGATCTGCTGGAGGGTAGGCAGGCTCTGCAGAGGGACCTGGACAGGCTGGATTGATGGGCTGGGGCCAATTGTATGAGGTTTAACAAGGCTCAGTGCTGGGTCCTGCACTTGGGCCACAGCAACCCCATGCAACGCTACAGGCTTGGGGAAGACTGGCTGGAAAGCTGCCCAGCAGAGAAGGACCTGGGGGTGTTGGTTGACAGCCGCCTGAATATGAGCCAGCAGTGTGCCCAGGCGGCCAAGAAGGCCAATGGCATCCTGGCCTGTATCAAAAATAGCGTGGCCAGCAGGACTAGGGAAGTGATTGTGCCCCTGTACTCGGCATTGGTGAGGCCACACCTCGAATGCTGTGTTCAGTTTTGGGCCCCCCACTACAAGAGGGATATTGAGGTACTGGAGCGCGTACAGAGAAGGGCAACGAAGCTGGTGAAGGGTCTGGAGCACAAGTCTGATGAGGAGCGGCTGAGGGAGCTGGGACTGTTTAGCCTGGAGAAAAGGAGGCTGAGGGGAGACCTCATCGCTCTCTACAACTACCTGAAAGGAGGTTGTAGAGAGGTGGGGGTCGGTCTCTTCTCCCAGGTAACAAGTGATAGGACAAGAGGAAATGGCCTCAAGTTGCGCCAGGGGAGGTTTAGACTGGATATTAGGAAATTTTTCTTCACCGAGAGGGTTATCAAACATTGGAACAGACTGCCCAGGGAAGTGGTTGAGTCGCCATCCCTGGGGGTATTTAAAGGACATTTGGATGAGGTACTTAGAGACATGGTGTAGTGGTGGTTTTTGGCAGTGTTAGGTTTATGGTTGGACTCGATGATCTTAAAGGTCTCATCCAACCTATATGATTCTGTGATTCTGTGACAGGCTGAGAGAGCTGGGGTTGTTCAGCCTGGAGAAGAGGAGGCTCTGGGCTGACCTCATTGCAGCCTTTCAGTTTATAAGGGGGGCTTATATGAAAGGTGAAGAGGCTTTTTACCAAGGCCTGGAGTGACAGGATAAGGGGCAATGGTTTTAAACAGAAAGTGGGTAGATTTAGATTGAATATAAGGAATAAATTTTTTTTCAGTGAGAGTGGTGAGGCACTGGAACAGGTTGCCTAGAGAAGTTATGGCTGCCCCATCACTGGAAGTGTTCAAGGTCAGGTTTGATGAGACTTTGAGCAACCTGATCTAGTGGAAAGGTCCTTCCCCCAGCAGCGGGGTTGGGCTAGGTGATCTTTAAAGGTCCATTCTGTGATTCACTAGAACAGCTGTAAAAGAAAGTCTTGTACATTAACAAGTAACTTTTAAACAGGATTTGCTGTGCTTTGCAGTGTTATTGATGCAAACATCTTATTTTGACATTTATTACCTTCCTTTTTTAAAGATGGTTGCCACTTCTAAGAAACTACAGAAACAGTTTTTCAGAACATGTGTTTCCAAACAGCTAGATACTTCAAGTGGAAAATAAGTATTTAAGTCTTGCCTATAAATTTGCTATCATCTGGGAGTAGATAACACTGCATTAGTATAGTCTTCCTATTATTCATTTTTCTCCTGATTAAAAGATATGGTGAAAGCACGGAAATAGCTTACAAACTTTGTATTTGATCTGTTAATCATGTAAAATCATAAAACCATGGGATTCTAGGAGACTCTTGGATCATGTACAGGCTACAGAAAACTATCAAGAGGTATAGATAAACTAGGGGTTTTGTCAGGTTTTCGTATAGGCCAATATGATTACTGTTACAAAAATCTAATGCATTACCAAAGCTTTTTGCAATTGACTTTGATTTCATCCTGTTGTAGAGACTCACCAATCAGTGACATTACAGGTGTGGCGGCTTCTTTGAAAAAGCCGGTTTTTATCTGTCCTGTTTGTCTGCCTACAAAGGAAATGCTTTAATATGCTGTAAAGTAGATGTAAGAAGAGGTACATTTAATTAAAATATCTAGACTTTTGAAATCTGTCTCTGCTGGAAAACATACTTCATAGTTCCATCTTGAGAAATAAAGGGTAGGACTGAAGAAAAGAAGAAAAGCTAGACTTCTTATTTTGTCACAACAGTAGAGTACATGGCTACAGCCTCTATGAGTTAGTCAAAGTATAGAGTCGCTTTCCAGGATATAGTTTCAGTAGATCAGCCAGCTGCTCCTATTCATGGCAGTCTGCCTGTCTCTCTAATTAGTGTATGTCTGTCTCCTATATAGGGGAATACAGATTTTTTTTTTATTATTAACATGATATAGTATAATTGATTATAAAATAAGTTGTGATTTACTCTTGTGTTTACACTTAGATATGGCCTTTTTTAGTCTTTAGTCTTTTTAGCATTAAACAGGTCACCTGTTTAATGCTGTATTAAGTGGAAAGCATGGTCCTCTAGACTTCTTCCTAGCAGTTATCTCCCAGAGGTACAGAATCCCACCAGACTTCCTAATGGTCAGGAGCAATTGTAATGCCTTTACTGGATGGTTTGAAAAACAAAGTAACTTCTTAGTAAAGAAAAGAACTTGGAGACATTAAGTCATATACAAGCTTTTGTAGTTCTTTCCTATTTAAAAGCAAGTGTAAACTGTTTCAGTGCTGTCTTTGTGATCTGAGAAAAGAGATCTCACTCCGAGATACAACTCTCTTAGGATTGTAGTGAAATCTTCTGGCAGAGTCAATTCATTTTACCTCTGTAATTCTGGTCTACTTTGATTAAAAGAACTTTCTTCCTTCCCCAGAGTCTTTTAAGTTGAGGTTGGGCAACACTAGGCGTGAATAAGCATGTTGACATATTTCTTAGGTCCCTGAAACTAATTCTGAAAGAGCCTCCAGATCCAGAATAATTCCTGTGGGATTACTGCTGTTGCCACAGAAGAATCTGAAATATAACTTAAAACATCCAGCTTTTGTTGCTTGTTGTAAACACGGGATATTCAGAGAAACAAGATCGTGGTGTGTTTTGAAGAGTCTGTCTGACTTTCCTGGATTGAATGGAGGGTGCCATCTGATGTGACAATAATAAAAACATTGCCAATAGCTTTCTCCCTATTCTCTCCTCCTATACCCCCCCAGCTGAAATGGCATGCATACTTCCCTTGGAGTCAACGTCCTGAAAGAATGTTTGTTTTAGTGGATCTTGTCTTATCCTTTTTTTTGTCTGTCTTATATCTAGAGTAAAGTAGAAGTATTCATAAACATGGTTTCTAGTTTTACTGTTAAATTTTAAGGTTTTATTTTAAGAATCTGTTACAAGCAGAATTAACTGAGCCTCAAAAAACAGACCACGTGACAATTAATGCTTAATTCCATTGCTCTTGACTGGTAGTTGGAGTTTGTGTTCACTTTCTATTACAAAAAATGTGTTTCTGTGCTCTTATGAGACTGAGACATAAGTATTTCCTCCTTCCTCAGATCCATCAAAGTTTGAGTCATCACTGCTTATTACAAAAAAGACTAAAACTAATCGTTTACTTTGATTTTTGTTCAGTATTAATTTTTCTATTGTTACATTCGGAGCAATTTAGTTGTACAGAGTATTTTGAGTGTTACCTAAAACACAGAATTTCATCAAGTGTTCTAGTTAGAACTTGTCTCTCTGTAGTTAAAAGGATGTGAATTTAAACCCATTCAGTCAATGGCATTCATGCTGTATAGAATATAACTACTCTCCTTTATTGTTCTCTAATTAGTATTAACATCTTTGAAGTCACATTGCCACTTGTGACCAAACTGTGCTTGACCCCAAACCACTTGGTACACAGATGTGTTTTTCTCTTTAAAAAATCTGCGTGAAGATGCTGCCCTTGAATGTTTGGGATTTTTTAAATGCCTGTCTGCTTTGAACTGGGCACTTGACAGAGAATGACTGATGCTAATTAGGCTTCTATCCCAAGCTGTTTAGATAGTACTGGAGGTTTTAGGAGAATTTATATAGCCAGGTTACTGCTTTATGTTCCACAATCATTAGGTGAAGGAGAAGATCAGCAACATATGTGTATATTAAAAGTTAACTTAAAAAAAATGTATTTTTCTCTCAAAAAATGTTATAAGTCAATAAGACATCATAGGCATTGCTCATTAAAATGTCGTGCATTTACAAATAAATATCTCTGTAAAGAAACTCTACAAGCTCGTGGCAATTATAAATTGGGAAAGAAGAGCCTTCTGCAGAGCTGATTTCTTGCCATATAAAGATAAGTTTCATGTCTGTTTTATTTTGTGGTAGCTTTACTTCTTTCTGTAATCTTGCAAAAAAGCAAAATACACAAGACTACTGAACAGCATTTCTAAATATATTTATTGTGAATTGGTTACAATGGGCTTTACCACTTCAAAGGAATAGTTTTTGCAGCCATTCAAAGACTACCTCACATTAGCTGCTTGAAACAAATGTTTTACCTTGGCATGGGTCAGATGATATTTTTCAAGGAAGAGGTAATAGTTAAAGAGGTACTTTGGGGTCCATAGCTATTCCTCTGTGTGACAGGGGCTGTTCAGCATACCTGTTACATTTTTACTAATGGTGCTTGTGTCTGTTGGAACATATTGTCTTTTTGTGCCATCACTGGACTTTAGTGTAAGTGCCTATTAGGGAAATGGTTTTCACATGTTGCTGTTAAGCAGATTGAAGTGTGTGCATCCTATTTATGCAATTGTGAGGGTTACAGCATTATGTAATACATGGTCTTCAAGTGTGGAACTAGTTTCCTAAGGTATAAAAACTGCATTTGCTTGATTTTTTTTTTATTATTGTTTTTTTATAAATAATATCTGTAATTGTTTTAGCAGTTATTTTAAAGCATGACTTTGTTTCAGATGCTTTTGATAATGAATGGGAGAAAAAGCAGTTTGAAATAGTTCTGGTGTATTACTACCATTTTACCTGGACATCATCCTTGTCTTTCGGTGACTGAAAGGGGATCAGGCAGTGAAATTTGGGGGTGTGGTGGGGGAGGGTGCATGTGTGTGTGTTTAACAATGCAGCTGCTACATCAAGCTGTCTTACTGTTATATGTGCATGAAGCGCTTAAGTTGTGTCTTGATTTCGAAATCCTCCCTGAAGATTGCAAGGATTATAGGTGTACTATTTGAGTATATCTTGTTAGCACTAAGGAAGATGCTGTCCCGAGTGATAAATAATAAAGTGGCACCATTGACATCTTGAACGCTTCCCTCTCTCTGTGCCATCCTCTTCCCCAAAGTTTAGATACAACTTCCACCTCTGGATGTTACTGAAATTTGGCCCTATGAGTAGCTCAGAGTTCTTGCAGCTTTCCAGTAGCAGTAGAAAAACCATTACTGAAGGAATTCTCCTGGTCAAAGAAGGATTCAGGCAGGCAGATTTATCAGATAATTCTGATTTTGACCTTGTTACTCTAATATGCTAAATGTAAGGATTCTGTGCTCTTCCATACCCCTATTTATTGCTGTGGTAGGGGACAGAAATGTTCATGATTCAGTGAACTCTTGCTACAATTTCTGCAGCTGTCTAGCCAAGTGAAGTGCTATGCAATTTGATAGTGTAACCTGAGATGTCTTTAAGAGGAGTTTACATCTCCTTGAGACATCACTGAATTCAGACAGTGCAAGATACAAAGGTGAATTCTGGCAAACAGGCATGTAGTCAGAACGAGAGTGGGTTTGTCCTAGGATCTTCAAATACTTGCTATCGTATCTTCTTGAAAGCTTGTTATATTCATATTAAACATGCAAATGCCATAACTTTGTGTATTAAACTGGGAGCTATCTTAAGGTACTGACTGACAGAAGCAGCTGAGCAGTGCTTAGTTGTCTTAGCTGGCTTTGGTTTAGAGCTCACTACAGAAATGAACAAGTTGAATCCTATCAAAAATACAAGGTTCCAAAGGTGAGAAGTTAGTGAACAGGGCAAACACCCATTTCCAGAGGTCTGCGTAGCTTCTCCTTTATGTGTATTGCAGCTTCTATAGTAAACCTTCTTTCTGTGTACATCTAGAGTTCCTATTCTTCACTTCAGAAGATTAAATGCCGTGGACTTCCCTTCTTACACACAGGTTCAGAGTCCTTGAGCAGAGGACAGAAAGCAAGTTTTGTGCTGAACCATTCTGCAGAATATGTGGGTGTTATTTCTGTAGTGTTCTTAACTACTTGAACTGATTTAGCCAAAATATACTTTCTCATCAGCCGGTAACGTAAAACATAAAAACATGTGTGTTCACGTTCTGATGATGCAGTTCCTGTACTTTATAAGAATAGATTTCTTTTTCCAAGTATTTTGTTTTTAATAAAACACCACCATATTTTTAATAAAACATGTTTTATTATGTATTAATAAAACGCAGCCACCTCATATACAGAAGAGGTAGCTGAGAGTGCAATCAGAAAGCATGTTTAGTGGTTCTAGTCAAGTCCCAGAGTCTTTGGGTTTCTAATCAGGCTTTTTGTGATACTGTTTTTTAATTTCCAGCTAACAGTTCTTATAGACATGCAGTTTAATTATTTGGTCTTTATAACAGTCAAAAATTGCAAATAGGATCTTTACTGTAGTAATTGGTATGTAAGGCTTAATTTTTGAAACCCAAACATTTCAGATGTCATTACAGCTGGAAATGCAGGTTCCTGAGGATTTGACGTGAGCTTATGCTGCAAATAAAAGATGTAGTATTATTTTAATTCTGCCATTTCTGTAACTTTGTATATGTCCTCTTTAATTTTTCACATGAAAATGCAAAGATGAAAATATTTGTGAAGATTTTGAAGGTTAATGGAACTTTCAGTGCTTGAGCCTCTTGTGTGACGCTACTACTGTCCCGAAAGTTTTCAACATATATATTCCAAAGCTGTGCTTGGAACATGCACATAGTGTTAAATTTAAAAGAATTGGTTTGTTTAGACCTATAGAGAAACTCAAATATTTCTCTATAGGTGTTAATTTAAGCATCCATAATAGAAATTCTGGGCATGTTTCTACATACACATGAGACGTTAGAGTTGCACAGGTGTCAGTTCAGCACTCTAACCAGGTTCTTTTGATATTGCAGACAAGGAGGGTTTAATGTTGAATATCTTCAATTGGTATTAAAACATTATGTGGCATTCTGATTTAGCAGAGCAATATACTGAAATTACAACACAATTGTAATATAGCAGTTGCACTGTGACAGTGGCTATCACAGTGGCCTCTTGATGGTGTGAGCTACCTCACTACCTTTTGTCCTGAGCCCTGTAAAAACCCACACAGCTAGCCCATGACTGACCAAGCTTCTCTGTGCTGTAGGGCCCAGGAGGCTTGGTGGCTGCCTGTCCTGACCTATAGGCTCGGATCTGTCCACCATGTCTGAGATGGCAGATTTCAGCATGGTGATTTGCAGCTCTTGAGTATTCTCCCACCACCATCTCCCTTGCCTGCCCGCCCCCCCCCCCCCCCCCCCCCCCGTCCCCCCCCACATCCCTCCCCAGTGGCTGGCAGGGAGCTGCCTGGCCCAGCAGACAGCACAGCTCCACAGCAAGTCTGCCTGTTGAAATGCAGGGTTTGTAGGAGAATCCCCAGTCCTTAGTACTAAACCTTGAGCCTCCTCCAGGGTGAGGGTAGCCTGATTTGCTCCTTTTCCCTATAAACAGATCATCCATTCTAGGGGTGTATATGCTGGTTTAGCTGAAAATTTAGTTTGGAGATAAACTAACTAACTCTAAGAAGATAAAACCTCTCACAAGGGCATGCATCTGGTGTTACCTCATTTTTTTATCATTGCACCAACCACTTTAAAGTTACATTTTTTTCCTGATCATGTGAATAATCATCATGAGTGTTGTTGTTTAACCCTGGCTGCTCACTCACTCCCCCATAGTGGGATGGGGGGAGAATTGGAAGGGTAAAAGTGAGAGAAAACCTCATGGGTTGAGATAAAAACAGTTTAATAATTAAAAAGAGATAATAATTTTTAAAAATTGTAAGGACAAGAGAAAAAAATAACAGGAAGATAAAACCCAAGATAGACAAGTGATGCAAGTGAAAGCAGTTGCTCACCACCAACAGACCAATGCCCAGCCAGTCCATGAGCAGCGGCCCCCCATGCCATTGCTGAGCATGACGTTATATGGTATGGAATAGCCCTTTGGTCAGTTGGGGTCAACTGTCCCAGCTGTGTCCCTTCCCAACTTCTTGTGCACCTCCAACCTACTTGCTGGTGGGGCAGTCTGAGGAGCAGAAGGGGCCTGTAAGCACTGCCCAGCTGTAAGTAAAACTGTTACCTGTGTTATCAACAATGTTTTCAGCACAAATCCAAAATATAACCCCATACTAGCTACTGTGAGGAAATTTAACTTTATCCCAGCCAAAACCAGTACAATGAGAAGACTGGGAGAACTGAGATCAAGCCAGACATCTCCTGGCCATTTATCATCTTCAGCATACACGGCAGCCATCACTTTAACAGGGTCTATTGGAGTTGACCTTAGTAAATGATCCCTGCGCATGTGGGCATTGGATATGATCTGAGGCTGCTGTTTTCATTCTAAGAACTTACTTTGATTTTTCTAGCTGTGCACATCACTTTTTGTACATCATGTTATCTTTTGTAACTGTTTTTTCTATCGTCTTGTTTCTTGCATATCTCCTCTGCTGAATTCTTCACTACTGCTCACAAGTAGCTTTCTAACAAGCAGCACAAGCCTGTTTTCCCCTTTCCTCTCTCCAACTTATAAGAAGCTTTCCATTTTTCATATTCATCCCAAAATATCACTGGGATCAGTGCAATGTTCTTCTATGCATGAAAAATCCCACTTAGGATTTCTCCATTCCTCTTTTTCAAATTTATCAGCTAGCTTTTTCCAGCTTTTTTTACCACTCACAATGTTTTACACCCTCTAAATAGTAAAGGGCCTGTCTGCAGACAGTCTTTGCACTACCTGTCCTTACTCACAGTGCAAGTCACTGCTCTTAGGCTCTTATTCATGACTAAAGTGCTAAATCAGAATTCCCAGTATTATTGAACTGCTAGTAAATAGTATTCAGCCTATCATGTCACAGACTATCATGGCCATGATGCCAGTTAGTGTCAAGAGTTCACCGCTCTCCTGACCAGGTTCTCTTGCATATTGCAAACAAGGAGGGTTTAATGTTTCAATACCTCTTTTTTTTTAAGTTTTTTTTATATTGCACTAGTTCTTGATTTAGCAGAATATTACAACCATAAAATCACCAGTACTTAGCAGAATGTAATAATTGCAATATACAATTGCATCTCAATACAAATGTGATTCTATTTACTGGTCTCCATCACATGCTCACCGTCACAGCACAGGGTGTATCCAGTTGCTAGGAAGGAGTACATGGATTGAAGCCAGCTCACCCTGTTGCTCTTCTCAAAGCTTTCTTTGTTCATTGTTTGGTTTCTGTGTGCTCTATTAGCCTGAGATGTGCATGTACTTCCCAGTGCTGGTCTGGCTAACTCAGGAAGACATGTATTTGCACCCTTTTGTTTAATTCAAGGATGAAAAGTTACACAGCCAGTTGATCTGCCTAACTGTTGTAGCTGATTGATCATCTCAGTTATAGCCATTTTCCTAGAACAAAGACCACACATGACCCTGTTGTGTTAAGTTCAGCTTTCTTTTTAATAGTTGTGGTCAGTCACCCCTTCTGTTCACCTCTGAGCTTCATGAGCATGTAGCCTGTGTCTATCTCTGCAGAGCCTTGTCCCATTGTAGTAGTTCATTGATCAGTCATAAAATGAAGTGTTTGGATTCTTTATGTTTTAACATTCAAAAGGAAGACTTGTAGAAGAAGGCTTTTTTGGCATTGTACACACACTTTATTTTTCAATAATTCCATCATCATTTATATTGTAGGTCATGCAGGAGTGTCTGCCAGCATGATGAAGAAAAGAACTTCCCACAAGTAAGTTGTTTATATTTTTACTGAACTACAGCTCTCAGTAACTGGAAGTACTGTTCTAGAAATATATCTGTGTTGTTGCACTCGCTTTGCTTTTGAAAATCATGTGAAATAATATTCAGTCTGTATATGTGTGTAGAGTCAGACGTTTAATTCTTTCAGGAGGGTGGTAGGAAAGAATGCCCACACATAGTTTTAAACATCGTATTGACTGTTAATATGAAATTATCCTTGAATACAATTTTGGAATTCTTTCTTGAATTCAGAGAGAAGGAGTTGCGAGCCAGAAATCAGCCACGTGTACTGTAGGATCTCTGGTCTCTGGCACAGAGTTCGTGTGTTGTCGCCAGGCCAATAAAAACTGCAAAGCATGCTTACTAATAACTCAGTCTGGAAATAATCTTAGAAATAACTAATCTTGCATTCACTACAACTGTAGTTTTGAAAAGGATTTTTCACCTTTCTAAAATAAACAATATACTGAAATACTTCTGTAAGGAGGCTGCTGTTTGTGTGTCAAGGATATCTGCTTATCCTACACATTCATGGCATGTATTTTTCCCTCTACAACATTTTTAAATAGTAGCAGCTGAATGCTGGTGAGTAGCTATGTAAAAATAGAGGTAATATTCTGGGCATAATTGGTCTTAGTGTTAAACAGCGAGCTATCATATCTGGCTGCATCTCTGGTGGGAGAAAATTAAGCTGGGTAAGTGTGAAACTTACTAAATGTTACTAGTTGTATTTTAAGTGTAAAGCTGTGTAGTGGTGTGTCAATCAAAAGCAATTTGTTTGGCAGGTGTGTTTTCTACAATTAACATAGTTAATCACTGCTAACAGTGTTAACTGTTTCCCAGAGACAACACCTGATGTAAAACTACTCTAATCCCTTCCACCAGCTCATCATTGTCCATTCTTGTCTATCTTCATAGAAGGCAAAGAGAAACATTTATTTGTCTAGGGGCAGGTAGAGTTGGTTAAAACTTAATTTCTCTTGTTCTCTTTCAACCGCTCAGAGAAAGGAGTGTATGATGGGAAGACTATCAGAGGTGGGTTGCCTTTTGTACTTGAGGGTGGCTAGATTTGTCTTTATTGTTGTGGTGATATACAGTTATTTAAATACTTAAATAGGCTGTAAATTTGTTAGCATAAAGGCTTTTATGGGGCATGAGAAGTTTTGATCCTAAGTGACGTGATTTTGAGGCATTTAACTTGCGCATCCAGCTTAGTTTTATGTTAATTTAGCCTAGTTCAATCGTTTATTAATTATTTAGTGAAGGTTTTTTGTACCAAACCAAGATGATTTCTTGTGTGCTGCTCACTGACTTGTCTGAGAATGAGGCAAGAGTAGTAGATCATAGTAGTTTACCATAAACGAGTAGGATATGAATGACCATGTAACAATATATGCTGATACTACTCTGAGCTGTTATGGTAGACTCTGAGTTAGTAATGCATACCTTGTCACTGATTTAGTTATTTAGTTACTCCTCATTTAAAGAAAAAGAGGAACAAGCCTACTGGCACTCGAAGACCATTGAGGAGATTTTAAACTAGCTTCAGAAGGTTTGTGGCAGAGGAAGGAGCCAAGAGGATGGAACAGGGCATGACTCAGTAGTTGAGGACATGATAGAATGAGCAGTGTGGATGAGTCTTCTGAACTCTTTACTAAATGGTAGTTAACTGTTGAGCCTTTTGGAAAGGGTTCCCATGGTTATAGGGCAGTTCTTCCAAGTGCTCTGTCAGTGGATAACGGTGATCTCTGCCAATATGAAGCTGACCTCACTGGCATCAGATCAGTCAGTAATCTCCCAGATCTCATTCTTTCCACCCTTGGTGTGCATAAGGAAGGAGTACAAGAAATAGCGTGAGTATAAAACAATCCTTTCTCCATAGGCTCTCCAGATTTCTTGTAGTTGGCAATTCAAGGACTTAGAGGTGCAGGTTATACCTGCAATTTAACTACAAGTGAACGTAACCATTTTGAATTTCTGATCCCACTTTAAGCTAACTTGTAATCTTGGTTTCTGCAGCATCTGAAGATGAAATTCACAACTGTATGATGGCTTTTGAGGGAGTGCAGAAAGTACCTCAAAACTTTTGCCTCAACTAATGTGCCCCATAGTCTGAATATTGTGAAAAGTATATAATAACAATTCTCTCCTCACCATTCTGCTATTAATGATAGTCTGATAAGATCACTATTGTAATAATAAGTTTTCTGCTTGGCACCATGAAAGACTTGAAATTGTACTGACTATTGCTGCTGTACTGCATTTATACTGTTTTATATTTTTCCTTCCTGTTTTTCACAGTTGTGCCTTTTTTTGCACGTCTGAGGGGTATGGTTTTCTTTCACCCTTCTGTTCTTTTCCTTAGTTCTACCCTGTGGTTTTTTTCTGAGATGATCAGGAAAAAGGAAAAAAAAAAAGACAACAGCCAAACCTAAATGGATAACTTCACTTGATAGGTTATTGGGAATTGCCATTCTCCTTTTTATAAATGCTAGTTCATTTTCTAAGCACAACCTTGAAGTAACAGTTGATTTTTCTGTTAAGTCCTGTGCAGTTCTGCACTATATTGGTTTCCCTGGTAGCAGCTGCCAAATAAAAGTTTGTGTGAGGACCATATAAATACAACTTTAAAATCGGGGAAGATTTCTTTCTGCCTGTGTAGTCTCTATAAAGTTTCTAAATAAAGTATTTGGTTCTGATAATGAAACCTTTTCACATAACTAGGTTTTACTTACCAGCTTACACCTTCAAGTTAAGGAAGAGGATCTGAAACTTTTGGGGATTGAAGGGCCATTTACAATGAGGATGTGTCTGACTGTGTCAAGAGCTATTTCCAGGACTTGCTATTTTCTGGTTTTCCTGGCTGCGTGTTTTACATGTCCAGGAAAATTGTTATCCAATCTTCGAAGGCAAATCTTTATAGAATTTTGAAGATAATTCTAATGAAACAGAAGGAAAAAATTGTGTTGGGCCTTCTGAATATAGCATCATAGAAGCTTATGTACATTTATGTTACTTGGTGTATCACAGAAATAACACATGTTGAGGAGACAACAGGTTTGCGTTGGTTACTTGGTTGTCTTACATGGAAGTATATTCATAGCTATTATTTATTGATAGTTAGAAACCTATGCTTGCTTTCTTACCACATGTTCAGATGCAAGAAGCAGGTTTTCTGTGGTAATTTACTAGTTTGAAAAATCTCATTTCTTACAGTATGAACCACTGCAAATGACAGTGAATGGCTGTTCAGTAGTAGAACCTTCAAACAAAAATTTGAACTGCAAGTACACCTGGCGGGTACTTGACTTGTAATTAAATTTGTAATGCTTTTTGCTCTCTGAGGCATTTTAAAGGTAGTTACCAGTTTGAACTCAGTTATGTCATCTTTTTCCATTGTGTTTTTTAAAATGAGTGTGAAGCTTTTTGCTTAATTGTTACAATTTAAACATTACAGTGGATTATGCTTTATAGGCAGAAAGTAAAATTGACTGTGAGGTTGAAGATGAACAGTGTTATTTTTACCTTTTTCAACGATGAGATGATTAGCAGCATAAACAAACTGTTTAAAACTGACATTGTTTTGTCTATTTTTACTTTTTTATCTTCAGTTGGTTTTATTCTGCTTTAGAATGGAACTATGATTTATTAGAACTAAATAAATTAATTGCATGCAAAACAAACTCATTTTTATTGTGCTGAGAACCAGATCTCTGATCTCATTTTGTAATAGTAAACTATTACTGAGACGATTGCAATTTAAAAAAGAAATAAAATATAATTGAGTAAAAACTAGAATTTGAAAATGCATTCTAGTTTCTGCATAAAATTAGAACCAACTTTGTGGGAGAGTGCTTCTTAACTGGAAGAGGTTGGAGTTCCTATAATAATCTGTGCTATCCAAGTTAGGAATACAAAAACTTGTTTGATCTTGCTGAAAAGATCATTTGATAACAAAAGTGAAATTTGACAACCCCCCTGCTAAGATTTTCATGGTGAATGAAAGTCTGGAGGTGGGAAAAGCTGCTGAAGGAATCATACATCTTGTTTTTAATAGTTATGATTACATCTTCAGCATTGTGCATTCCAATGTCATGTAGTGAGTCCACTATTCTGCAAGACTGCTTCCAGCATTTCAGTGGTATGATTGTTGTTTGTCTCTTGGATTATATAGGAACTTCTCTGAGAGCATTCATCGTTCCTGGAGACGTTTCTCTTTGGTCACTGTCTCTAATCTAAGGAAGAATATTGTTTTCTGCAACTGATTTTCTCTTTTAGATGTTGCTTTTAAGCATGCTAATGGTGTGCATATTTTATTGCCTTTTAAATGAAGTGTGCTACAAGCAGTAACCCAAAAATTTTACAACTAGTTGACATTCATGAGAATTTTGATCAGTCAACCCTCTAAATAATCTTTTTAGGAATAAGTACATTGTAACATGCTAGAATAGATACAATATTCATTTCTTATCACCAATATACTGCCATAATGTTCCTTAGTTTCTTCCATTTGTATTCAAAATTGTCAACTAGTGTTTTTAATAACTGGGTAGAATAAAACTTGTATAACACTTTCAGTTACTTGAAACTGTGAAATAGCTTACATGACTGTTGATCACAACAAATACTGTTATTCACCAGAGGGAATTTCCATGTGACTTCCATGAAAATAGAGGAAGGACAAAAAAGTATATGTAATCTATTTTCCACATTAAGGAATATCACGTCTATTGCCATTACCATTACATATCATTCTTCTTTTGCTATACTAAAAAGGAATGGTAGAAAAGTGTTGTTGCTACCATGTGTCTTAAAAAATACTTGGAGTCAAAAATATCTGTAAATGCAGAAGGAAGCTAAATTTCCTTCAGGTGAAAACACAACAAATCCCTTGGAAGAATTTTAGTCAGCCACCAGTAATGTTTCCACTGACTTCTTCCTCCTGGAGCAGGAATTGTGTTTACTATTCTTCAGAGAGCAACAAGGTAGTAAAGTTATAATACTGCCAGGTAACCTTGTGCTTTGAGGCCTGATCAGGTGAGTTTTACTTTTGACATTCAGTGTAGCAAGGGCTAAAATAGTTCTTTTGGCTTAAGCAAACTAGTTTTAGAAATGACTGATAGGTAACTGACCTTATAAAGCACATCAAAAATGTTTCACTACTTTTCAGAGTGTTTCCAATGTAGTGTAATGTGCTTTATACCCTAATTTGAGTAATGTGCACTAAGCTATAAAATATATTGCCATCTTAAAGCATACAGCTCTTCTCTGGAGTAGAATTTTGAATATGTATGTACTTGTTTAATGTTACATTTGTATCTGTGTACAGAAAGCATAGGAACAATGTGGGACCAAGCAAACCTGTTTCTCAGCCACGAAGAAATATTGTAGGCTGCAGAATACAGCATGGATGGAAAGAAGGGAGTGGACCTGTAACCCAGTGGAAGGGCACAGTTCTTGATCAAGTTCCTGTAAATCCCTCTCTCTATCTTATAAAGTATGATGGATTTGACTGTGTGTATGGACTAGAACTGCACAAAGATGAAAGAGTTTCAGCACTTGAAGTTCTTCCGGACAGAGTTGGTAAGTGTTTGGGGTTTTTCTCCTAAATCCACGTACATATAAGCTGACTTACTATTAAATGTTCTCCACTAATCTCTCCAGACTTTCCCCCAGATAACATCTGACCACTTAAATGTTACTAGTCAAATTCATTTTTGCCACATGTCAGGTAATCTAAATGCTCTATTTTAATTTTCTTGACTCCACAAAGATTTGATGATACCAGTGAGTGCAGTACTGTCTTCTGTCTTCAAGTAGTATGCAGTACATTCTATAGTTTTTGCTTAGAGTCTTATCCCTAGGAACCATATGTAAAGTTAACATTGGTATTTCTCTTTAAATTTAAACTCTGAGCTGTCTTGGCTGTGTTGTCTGTTGGGTGTGTTTGACGGTAATAATGTCACATTTTTCCTCATGTACTTTGCATAAGTACTTTTAATAATGGGGTGAAAAGGCATTTTCTAAGTGAAATAACTTGGTTACTAGCAAGGCCTTTTGATTTTCAGAATTAGCACTGGATTCTGAAAACTGCCGGTATTTCAAACTGCAAAGTTCAATATTTACCCAAGTAACTACTAGTTTATAAACAGAATAAGCTGTTACTTCTTCTGACTGCAAAGCAATTGGTAGCAGTCTCTGGAGTGGCGTTAGGGGGAACCAAACCCCAGAGTTTCATTAATAACTTCATAGAGCTGTTCTGTGATTGGCCTCTCTTCCTCTTCTCCCCTGCCTGCCTTGCTCCCTCCAGTGTCTAGTTAAAATACAGAGTATTCACTGCTGTGGCCTTGATTGATCTCCCTTTACCTTGCATTATGATTGTTTAATCATAGGGAGTATGATGATACATTGTTATTTTAACAACATTTCTAAAGTTCTGCAGCTCATCAGTAGTAAACTCTCTGGAATGGAAGCATTTGTTTTGTATATGAATTGACTAACTTCCAGTCAAATTTGTTTATGAATCAGGGTAAAGATTATTTTTCACAAAGACATATATCTATGCTTTTGAATGAACTTATGAAATGCTGTCATTTCAGCTTCATCTCGAATTAGTGATGCCCACCTGGCAGACACAATGATTGGTAAAGCTGTGGAACACATGTTTGAGACAGAAGATGGCTCAAAAGATGAATGGAGGGGGATGGTTTTGGCTCGAGCTCCTATTATGAACACATGGTTTTATATTACCTACGAGAAAGATCCCGTCTTGTACATGTACCAACTCTTAGATGATTATAAAGAAGGTGACCTTCGCATTATGCCTGATTCGAGTGAGTAGGCCAGTTACTGTTTTCTTCTAGAAAGTGGCAGCCTTTTATATTAATGTTTGGCTGTGGTTTATTTATGGACAGGAGAGTTGACAAACAAAGATATTGTTTGTTACTCCCTTTAATTTTTTTTTTTGAAGTATCACAACTAACAAAGGTTATAGCACAACAAAACATCTGTGTTAACTGCTGAAATTTTTTACTTTTATCAGCAGTGACATATGCAGGAAAACCATTTTCCATACTTATTCCTAATTCTGCTGAAAATCTGTACGTACTACTGTGGAAGAGTTTATGCTTGGACTTTTTTAATGAAAACTGATGAACCAGAAGTTTTCCACTGTTTTTTTTCTTATAGAAGTAATCGCAGCTTGTTGAGATGGCTCTTGATTTGTGTTTCTGAAGCAGTTCTTGCGGGAATAGTATTTTGGGTCCTACTAATACAGTCAGATTAATTTCACTGGGGTAGGTGTCTTCAGTGTGAAAAACTTTTGAGTAGTTTCTTGGGGGAAAGCAGTACTAATCTTTGAAAATTTGTTTCTTCTTACATGTGCAACACTAGCAAGAAAAATATTTCAGTAGATTAGGAGGCGTATTTTTTCCCTCCCTTCTTGAAGTGAAAGTCATTGGGCCTTTTCCTATTAATTGTAGAAGGATTTTCACAGAATCAATACTGTTCAAGAGATTTGGGTAGCTAGTACAAAACATAGGAAAAAACTTGTAAAGAATACTTGTTTTTTATTTCTCCCATCTATCTAAAACTCTGACAAAGGCAGTCTGGGCTTTAAAGAAACTTAATAATTGGGTAACTGTAGTGGTTGGCTATGTAGTGCTTTACATAAGTATTAGTTACAATTAATTTGTTGAGTTTGAGACTGTCTTCCCTCAAATCTAGCACTGATAACAGTCTGCTGGCTGAATAAACAAGTGGCACTTATTTGCATAACATCTGTAGTAATCATCTGTTCAGATTACACACACACACACACACACACACACACACACCCACCCACCCACCCACCCACCCAAAAAAAGCAATGTATCTGCTGCTTGTAAAGAGTGAGCCACATATGTTAATGGAAAAAAGTGACGTTCTTCCTAAAGAAATAAAGCAAGCTCTTTCTGATTTGAATCTTCAAATAATTTGTTCTTTGTCTTAACTGTTAAAAAGGACTTGGAATGTATTTTAAGTCTGCTTTGCTTTCTTCCACCTTTGGGGGTGGGAGTAGGGAAAGAGCTTATATGCTTTCCATTTAAGAATTAATTGGGTTTAATGCACTTTTTCCTCCATGCTTACCACAAGATTATCTACTGTTTACCTGTTTCCAAAACACTTCTAAGTATTCACTACCTTCCCTGAATCCAAATGCTTTCCAGATCTTTTGAATTGTGTCAGTGATTGGATGTTGAGAGTAGTATTTTTCAAATCAGATTTTAGAATACCTGGAAGTATGTCTGTGAATTTGGTGGAACTTGCCATAGTATTATAACTAAAATTTCTAGGGAACTCTCTCTTGTCAAAGACAGGCTTTGCATATGTGAGGAGACCAAAATTGAGTTAATTTCTTTTACGCTTTTTTTGGTGAGGGGAAAATGTATTGCTGGATCTCATACTAAAATTTTGTCAACACTTCATAATTCCTTCTAAATGAAAAAATGTAAGAGTTTAACTTGCATCTTTGCCAAGGAAGACTCCTTACATAAAACTGATATTAACAGAACAATAACTGTGTGACAGTGCATTTGTAGAAGAACTGAAACAAAAATTGAAAAGAGAAACTTCTTAAGTTTGTGGAAGAATCTTAAGTGTAAGTACAAGCCAATCTATTCATTCCCTGTTGGTTTTCTTTCTCCTTTGAGAGTTCTTTCACAACTCACAGAACTGAAAAGAAAATGGGTGAAATCTGTAAGGGATTCTTAACACAAACTTGGAACAAAGACATTAATTTAAAGGCTTAGGTTTTCCAGAACAAAAGCCACATCAGGTGTGACCATTACGAAGAAAATTCCTCACTGGAATACAAACACAAGTTTATCAAAACTAGTCAAAAAAAAGACAAGTTGAGAAAGAAAGTGTGGTTAGCTTCCAGTTCTCCAGTACAGTGCTATACCTTTTATCACATTTGTTCTGTGATTGGCTTTTAACCAACCCCTTGGCAATTGGCATGTTACAAATCACGCCTTTTTTTGTATCCAAATTTAGCATAGGTATCATCTAAAATACAAGGATATTTCTGGCTAGGTTTTGCTAGATAAGCAATTAATATGGTTAGACTTTTACCAACAGCATTATTCCAATATGGACTCAAAAACCCCTTTTTAATAAGGAGTTTACACGTACTGTCATCTTAGAAGAGATGTTCTTGTTGCAGTGACATGCATGCACTGAAAGTTTGAATAATGTGTGTGGGAAGAGGGAGGGTTAGTTTGGCTCCCTTTCTGCTAAGGAGACACAGTGCCTTTTTCTGCTGGTGGCTTAAGTTCAATTATCCACAGACACTTTCTGTAACTTGTGCGTAAACCTTCATGTCAAAAGATTTACTTCTCTTACCAAAGTGCTATTTTTGTCTTAATAAAACTGAAGACAGTATTACTTGAAAATTTTTCTGCAACTCTACTTCCTAGAAGCATGGCAATCATTAGGTGCTTTTCTGAAGAAAACTAATTTTCTACATACTCTGTATTTAAAACTTCTTATTGTTTCATAGGAGTTTTAAAGACGACTGCAGTTGTCTTCCATATTGAAAAATTCCATGAATGTCTACCAAAGTACACTGGTTTTGTGTTACAGATGATTCACCTCCTGCAGAACGGGAACCAGGTGAAGTTGTGGACAGCCTGGTAGGCAAACAAGTCGAATATGCCAAAGAAGATGGCTCAAAAAGGACTGGCATGGTCATTCATCAAGTTGAAGCCAAACCATCTGTCTATTTCATCAAGTTTGATGATGATTTCCATATTTATGTCTACGATTTGGTGAAGACATCCTAGACGTCATAATGAACTTTTGCCAAATTTGTGGAACTATTAAATGTAAAATTTGTAGACACAAAGACTTGACTGCTTTCCAGTTTAATGAAAGCTTAAATGTCCCTGCGAACCCACAATCTCTGCCAGCAAAACTGTTTTGTTCTGAATAATATAAACAAACATGACACATTTTGTGTAAGAGAACTCCTTTTCTTGAAGGAAGTCAATATATTTGGGCAGGAGGGAGTTAAAAGCAAAGAACAGCTGCAATTCAAGCTGTGTAAAGTTGATCTAGTATTGTAATCATTAATCTAAATTTTTTCATAGATTTTAACTTTTTCTTCAACCTGCACTCACCTGTTCAACTGCCACATGCAAGTGTAGTTTGATATTTTGATATGCCTTCTTTTGTAACATTAAATTTAATTTCTTGGCTACTGGCAGTCCTTGTTTTCAGGGTTGGGACAGAGGTGACTTTTCTGAAAGTTTTAAACAGTTTGTGCAGCATTGAGGAGTGCCTAACCCAAGTAACATCAATCTGCTGTGTTTCTACACTTTATTTCAAATTTAGCTTTTTAAGAACTTGCAGTACATGGAAATACTTGTGCATTTTTAGTAGTCACAGGGCAGTAGGATATCAAGTGTTTGACTTATGCACCTTTCAGTGAAAAGGCTTTAAACTATAAAAATATATCTAATCTGTATAACCAGTTAATTAGAAAATACAGGTTAATGGCCCATATTTACAAGTTGTAGGAACCAGTAAAATACATGCAACAAGGCTGCCTTCAATCCTAAATGTACTTCTTTCTTTGTTTTGTTATACACACTTCTTAGCAAAACCCAAGTGCTTGGTGCCACAACTTTAACAGTATATATGCTACTTCAGAAGAATTTAGACTACGCATTGGCAATCGGTAGTCTCTCATTTAATATCAAAACCTAGCAACCTGAATGTTTGTGTGTGGACTTAGAAGCCTAACAGTAGTTAATATTTTACATGGTAAATACAATCTCATGCCAGGGGGCTGGGGGGTGGGGGTCCTTTTACATTGAAGACTTACTTTAGAGAAGGAGAAGCATTTGTTGCCTTCTGCTCAGTCTGTTGCATTTCTTTGTATGTATGTTTGTTTTGTTTTTAACCATTCTGGTTCAAGAAGGCATCTTCCCAACTTACTCTTTTTCTGGCTTTTCCACATAAGGAGTGTCCGGACAAATCTACAGCTTAAACCTGTTGTTGCCTTTTGTGGTGTACATTGTACTTGCTTTGAGGTATGCTGTTAACGTGAATTTCATTCTATGAACACTAGAGTTCTGCATGCCAGTGGTGTACTATCTAATGGAAGCTATAGGCAGTCTCAGTGGTTCAGTCATCTGCATTAGATTGTGGATGTAAATAGCAGCCCACAACAGCAAAATCCTTTCACGGTTTTAATCTTGCAAGATAGCTGTAAATCAAGATTAGGATTTTTAAGTGTGGCAGCTTTTAAAAGTATCAGAATTGCAACAACGATCAGCACAGCAACAAAATTGTCATGTTACATTAAGGCAGAGCTCTGCAAGTTTCAAAGAACTGCTTCACAGAAATACAGTATGTGAAGACAGTCAACACTGTTGATGGAAGGAACAAATACTCTGATATCCAACCTTATGCCATTAGTGGAAGGATGCAGGAGAGGTGCTGTTAATCAGAGATCAGAGGTCCGGATGACCTCTATTGTGGGTATTCTTGATATTGAAGACTCAGTGGTTTAAGCCCCTTTCTGTCCATTTTTTTGCCTGATTTCATATTTTAGCCTTAAGGCTTGTGCCTCATTATGCTGTTGAATGGTAATAAATACTCTCCATATAAATATGATACCTTAATTCTTTGTCCATTGCTACTATATTGCATTATGTCCAGTATTTCATCATGGGCAACCAAAGGCAGGCTATTGTCTTTCAGTGAATAGTTTCTCAATGCAGTCTTTAAGCACTAAGTACCTGAGTCGTAAATGTTCCTTGTGTTTTGAACAAAGTGAGCAGATTTGCAACACAGTGTTTTCATCCTGCAGATCTGTTATGTGTTTTCTATTGACTCTTAAGAGTCCTGCATGTAAATCTCAAAGCTGAGCCTGGCTCCATGAGCCCAAGTTGGTATTTGTGGCACAAGAATGAGTGAGTGTATTGATTATACACAAGATACATGAATAACCTAGTATACTGAACTTTGGGCTATATATCTGAGGAATACAAGGTTTGTTTTGAAATATCTGAGGTTTAGGTCTACTGGAACATTTTTAGCATTAGGCTTGCATTTGTGGGTTTTCTGCAAGCCCCTTGAATACACCACATATTCTGCCAATTAGAGTATAATCTATAAACTGTAAATTTTATGATTGTTTTTAGATGTCCCCGTTGTCTGTTGCGTGGATATTTCTTTTCATCTTTTTTTCCTCTTTCTTTTTTTTTTTTTGATAGCTTAAACCACCTTTTTGAGGCTTGAGACTAATTCCACTCCCTGCCCATCTGCTTTGGGCTTTGTTTTAGGCTCATGTTTCAGATCTGCATGCAGTGCTTGCGTTACCCTGGTAACTAAATGTTGGTTCCTTGTTATAGGGGTTCAACATTACTTTCCAAAATCACATAGGGCTTGTGATGGCACAAGCTATGGATCTTTGTATAAAAGTTATTCGCCTTTCACATTTACCTGCTGTAGTATTGTTGTATATTGTGTGTGTGCGTGTGTGTGATGTCAGGCTGCCATGTAAAAATTTTTAAAAGGAAAAAAAAAATTTAAATGCAGACCATCCTTTTTTGCATGCTTAGAGGGTTAGAACGTTCAATGTAACAAACTAAAGTTGCATGTTAAAATGTTTAGGTTTTTGTTTTGTTCTGTTTTTATTTTGTGTTCAGTTTTTTGTGAATTTGCTTATTGTGCTGTTTTAATGGTTGTTAGTAGGATTAAATGCACCGGTGAGACGAGCATAGTGCCAACGGAAGGTAATTTTCCAGTTGTATGTGTCATACAGCATTTGAAGGGACCATGTATTCTGTTAAAGAAAAAATAAAATCACAGTTGATTAGCAAAACACTACATTTTTCTTCTTTCTTTTTGAGTGCCAAACCCTAAACTATGTTGGAGTAGACTGGGGAAAACCCTTTTTATTGCCAGAGGCAGAAGCCTTCTTTAAGTGAGTTATTTAAAAAGGGAGGCTTTATCTTGTTGCTTCAGGGAAAAGAATTATGGTAAAAAACAGTTTCTGGTTCCTTGAAAATGCTGTGCTTTTGTATTTTACATCATTAGTGCAATTTGGATGGTTCTTGGTATGTGTATAGTTCAAAGGTCTTCGTGTTCACATTTTAAAATTAGGTAATGACTTCATCTTTAGAGCTTGGTTTCATTATTTTTATTTTATTTTGAACAATGTAGACAGTTCCCTGTTCTCTGCATTTAGAAGTATAAACACTTTAAATCTGTTACTTAATTCTGTAAGTAATTTTTATAATTATGATGTAACTCTATCCTTAAAACATTTAAAATAAACCCTTTATGTGCAACTTATGACTGTAAACTTTGTTCTCATGAGAAAAATGTAGTGATGTGATTTCAGATTGTGAAGAAGCAGTTTATTCAGTTTTCTAATTAAAAAGGATTTATTATTTTAATCCTGAGCCATATATGCTGGTATAATACTTGCCCTATGAAATAGATTTGGCTTTGCAAGCAAACTTTTATTCTCTTTTCCAAGTAACTATAAATGCTGGTAAGGTGGAACTTGGCTAAGGTAAGGCGGACTGCTTACATGGTGTCTTACCAAACACAGAAAAACTCCTCTCCAGGGAATTATGCAAGTCTGTGAAGGAGCCTCTGTTTCCAGAGCACACAAAGTATTTCAGCAGTGGGGAACAGCAGAAGCATTTGGCAGTGTTTAGGTAATACATTTGTCTGCTTTGAATTAATAAAATTCAAAATTCAATTAACCACATTTTACTGATTATGAAAAAGCAAAGTTGATCCAAATTAAGAGGTGATGAGCAGGGAAGATAAGGGTCACCATGCTGCAGATTTTTTTTAAGTCCTGTAACTTGTTCTGATCAATGCATGAAGACTTAATTATTTTATGTTGTTAAATAACTAAGGCAGACTTTCAATACTGAACAGATTTTCTTTATTCCTACTTCTTTTCTGATAATAAAGGGGAAAGTGTTATATAGATACCCCAAAATACTTTTTTGGCACCAAGCTCGTTAGATGTAACTGAGGATCTTGGAGCATGCCAGCATGCAGTTGGGATGAATACCCAAGCGTCTTCAGTTCCCTTAGTTCAGTGTCCTGTTTATTGTATCCTGTTGCCTGAGAGACTGGTCCCACTGAAGATTTATATTGTGTACATCTGCTGATTAGGGAGAGTCTAAGACTTTGCTTTAGCAAGAGCATCACATCCCAAAAGCAGATGTTAATCTGTGTGAGCTGGCTACATTAAATTATAGTTAAAAATAGATACACTAACATTTTATGACTAATGCCTGAACCTGATCTGCATTACAGCTGATAAACCACCTCAGTTTTGTAGCATTTCTTTTCTCTTCATAGAGGAAGGAGTCTTATAAAAACGAAAATATTTTTGTTCTCTATTACTGTAGTAAGGAAACTGCCTCTGAAAGCTGGTTACTTAGGAGCTCATTTACAAGCGGCTCAGATGTCGATGCTTTGAAGACAGTAATGTCCCACAGATTTAGGAGGGTGAGGGTAGGAGTCCTACCTGGAGCTACAGCTTTAATACTACTGTACCCTGTTTTCACATCTGTCAGGTTCCTCCATGTGCATATGAACAGGTTATATTTTCAGAAAAAAACAGCTTCTCTTTCTGCTCAGTGAGTTTTTTATTTCAAAATCTAAATTTTTTAAATATGCTGTAAACAGTTGAGCTGCTGATGGACTCCATTGTTTTTTCGGAAAGAATAAGCTTTAGTAAGGATATTTTGGAGGAGGTTGGGCTGCTGCAATTTAAGGTCATTAAGGTCTAAAAGGAGAAGTAAGAATAGGTCAAGGAAAGGACAGGTAGGTACTTTCATCCTCAAGCACTGGATTATTAAAGATTCTCACTTTTTTTGCACTTAGAAGCATTTTTGCAATCTAAGTCTTGTTTCTTTTTCACTGAGTAAGTTCCTGCGTTGGCATGTTACATCACTTAACTCTTTTCTCTGCCAATATCGATACCTTACCATTATAATTCATTTCAGGATTAGCAGCCTGGGAAAGTTATCAGGCCACTAAGCATTTTTTTTTCATTTTTTTTCTCTTCCCATTTTAATAGTTTACTGCCCTGTGTGAATTCCTTGATTACTCTTTGAAACTCACAGTGCAGAGCTGCATATGCACAATATAAAGCTGTGTGTGCACAACAGAAAGCAGCTGGGGTCTCAGCAGTGTTTAAATAAGGTGATGTCTACTTAACACTTCCCTATTCTACTTAGATGTTAATTACAGATTTCTGCAGATTATTTTTCTGAAATCAGTTACGATTTGCATAACTTCACTTCTACACAATTTGTGTAAATGTTTTTGTAGCCTGACACTTAAAAACCTATATGCTTTGGCACTGGTTCCACCCACCCCACCCCTGTGCAGTTAATCCTTAATTTTACTTGCATTCAGTGGAGTCTGACTTTCACAAGTCCTTTTTGAACATTTTGATGCATTTTGATGCCACGTTGTTCCTCAGGGTTCTGCACAAAGACTGACCTGTTCAAAGCTAACTTTGGTAATGAACATGGACATCTGCACACTTACTTTGATTTGCGCAAACTTCTTCATAAGAATGTTCCACCCAGACCTGACATTTGAGAGGCATACTTTTGTTAATAAAATAATCAATACAACCTTATGCTACTTTAAATGCACACTCAAGTTAAAGTATTTAATGTAAACAGCTGCTATTTTGGGAGGGGAGAGGGCTGGGGGTTTTTTTATGTTTGTACAGAAGATTGCTCAGTGACAGGGCAGCTAGTCCTTTAAATATGAGAAAGGAAAGGTAAGATCCTTACATGTCACTCAACCAGATTTTGGGCTGATGATATTTAGTTCTGCTGCACTAACTATCTACACATGGTATATATTCACCATTAAACTGGACTGTGGGATGACTTCTTAAATTATCTCCACAAAGACCTTTATCTTTTACCACTGGAGTCATGTGCTGGGAATACTGGTTATGCTTTCCATAAAAGTTCTAATTAATTTGATTTTACAACACTGTTTACTAATTCCTAGCCATTTTTAACTTACAGAAGCAGATGTCTAACTTAAACTCTCATGAATTTAATGAATGAAAAAAAACAAAGTAACCTTTTAAGCTGTAAGAACAAAATAAATCAACATTAACAGCAGAAGCATTAGAAAAGAAATCTGTAATGATTCAAAGGTTGTGCTCAAAAGTGTAAAAAGAATAGCAACAAGTTATACAAGTAACTTTTTACTACATTACCACACATTTCATTATGGGAGGTTGAAACTGTGTTTTGCTGGGAATCCTCATTAATCTCCGCTTTTCTTCACTCATTCTCAGTTTTCTGCCTTAAAAGGATATGCATTCTGCCTGACACAAAATTCTCTTCTATTGTTAGTGAGGCTCAGTGTGTTGTCTATTCAGAAGCTGGCAGATAGCATATAAGTGAGGTGGAAAAGCTAATTACTTTGATTCAGAATTTCTGATGGTAGGGGAAAAAAAAAAATTACCCAGTATCTACTATCATGAACTGAGAATAAGAGTTCATTCCAAAAGAATGAAAGTAAGACTAACCAAGAGGATGCTGATAATATATAATAAACACCATGTGTTAGGTTTTACTGAGGAGAAAAGAACATTAAGATTCATTATTGCCTAGGATGGGCAATACTTTCAATGCTGTAAATCCAAACATCATTATCCTGGTCTTTTTGATATTACAAGGCTAGCAGTGTACATGGGAGAAGATTCATAGCATTTTGGCTTCCACAGAATTAGTTTAAGACATGGAAATTCTCATATTTAAAGCATAATCAAATTATGCATGCAAATGGCCCAAATTAACATCGTATGTGGTCCAAATTCTGAATTTTTACTTCAACAAATGACACTCTTGGGGATTACAAAATTACAACTACCTAAAATTACTACTAATTATTACTAACCAATAACACTCTTGCAGATAATCTGAAAGTGTGAAAAGTGAGATCTGAATTGCCTGAGACAAAATAGAACACAGTCATGTGTGGAAGGAAGGAAAATGCTTGAAGAGTGCTAAAAATTTCATTGCAGAAAACCTGTGATGCACATGGTCATATCCCTGAAAACCATTTTTTTACTTCATGCTTTGTACTGGGATGCTCCTCTGGAGTAAAAACTCTTTCTTGCACTCAACATAGGTTCTAAATTGCAAAGATAAGTGATGCTGATGACTTTGTCCACTTGAGTCAATAAAGAACAAAGGCAAGTATGCACTGTGCTGCTGAAGACAGAAATCTGAATTCTGTAGATATCTCTGCTTTTCCATAAACTATCTATCACTGGCAAACATTAGAAATAACTAATGCCATTTCAAGGTTTGTGTTGTTTTTCTTACTGGGATTAGTCATTAATCTTGAATGGCTACTTGGCAGGGTAAAGGTGCAGAATAACCACCAGAGAAAATGGTGCAGTGGAGTGAAGAGGAGGTCACCTGGCCAAGCGACTGAAATCCTGAACTGCCCTTTGGGATGGCAGCGAGACAGCAGGCTCCAGCAAGGTACAGCAGCAACTGAACGTGCTTTTTATTAGGCTCTCTACCATAGCTATAAGGACATAAATACTTAGTTCTGAAGCAATAATCCTTTAATCACTGGGCCAGATTAAGGTCAGTCCTGTCCCGTGCTGTAGTGCTCTCTTTGCAAGGTGTTTAACAACAGGTAAGGAAGGCTCTGTCTTGATGCTCTGGTACTTCTAAGTCTGTTACTTGTTTTCAAGGTCCAAGTCCATCTCACAGGAAGAATTTGTGCCACAGCCAATCAGAGATGCAGAATGTGATGTGGTTTCACTGTGAACATTGAAGACTTGGGCTTTCAGGCTTCTTTAAAACTTAACTCCCTATGTATGCAGACAACAGATCTGCCCTTCTAGCAGCAAATGACCTGTAGAGCTTCCAGGTCCTTGCATCCTGGGCCTGACTTTCTGCCTGTTCACAGTGTCCCCTTTGCAGTGATCTGTTCCTGTGGCTTAGGCCCAGAACCATCCCTGGAGCAGCTGGTTTTCAGAGTTAACAGCCTTCTGATTTCTTGAATATGAAGGAGATAAAGATGATTGAGTTCAAATAATTCTTCCCTTGAATTGTTTCATCCATAGAACAAGTTTTGGGATGAAGTTATTCTTGGGATGTAAGAGTTTGAAATAGCTGTATTGGGTCTACGTGGCAAGGTGTTGGCAGCGGGGAGGCTGTAGGGGTGGCTTCTGTGAGAAGAGGAGGACCCCACGCTGCAGCAGGTGGACATGCCCTGAAGGAAGCTGCAGCCCATGGAGAGCCCGTGCTGGAGCAGGCTCCTGGCAGGACCTGTGGCCTGTGGAAAGGAGCCCACGCAGGAGCAGGTCTTCTGGCAAGAGCTGTAGCCCATGGGAGACCTGCACTGGCGCAGTCTGTTCCTGAAGGACTGCACCCTGTGGAAAGCACCCATGCTGGAGCAGTTCATTAAGAGCTGTGTCCCATGGGAGAGAGCCCATGCTGGAGCAGGGGAAAAGTGTGAGGAGGAAGGAGCAGCAGAGATGGAATCCCCATTCCCCAGCTCCCTGCAGCACTCGGGGAGGGGTGGAGGAGGTAGAAGATTCAGGAGTGAAGTTGAGTCTGGGAAGAAGAGGGGGGCAGGAGGAAGGTATTTTTGGTTTTGTCTGTCTGTCTTTGTCACCATTGTACTCTATTTTTAATTGGCAATAAATTAATTTTCCCCAGGTCAAGTCTGTCTTGCCCATGATGGTAACTGGGAAGCAACCTCCCTGTCTTTATCTCAACTCATGAACTTTCTCATCATACTTTCTTCCTCTGTTCTGATGAGGAGGGGAATTGAGAGAGCAGCTGGGTGGGCATCTGGCAGCCAGGCAAGGCTAACCCACCACAATAGCATAAGGATTTATTCTACTCAACAACCTTGTGTATGATTTTTTTTTTCCCCCCTTGGTTAGGACAATTTTGTATGTGATTGATAATGATGTGATTATATGAAAATCAAAGTTCATGAGGCAGAGAGACTACCACATGACACCTGAGTCTTTGACATCTTTCATTCTCCCAAGTTAAATGTAATTTCAGAGCTCTAAAATAAAATCACTGTTTTCTTAACTCATGTTCAACCAAAGGAACAGGTCATCTTTTCCTAGGCTTTTTCTCTTCGTAGTGGAGCTTTCAACCTATGCCAATTTTCTGGTGATACTTCTTTCTCAGTGTAAAAAACACACCATGTTTTAACTGTCTTAGCTCCTAATTATTTCTCTGTTTCTAATGGTTTTAAAATTAGAGAGCATGAAACTAAAGGCTAGGGGATGTTATGTATTCTGGGTATGTCTGTGCAAGGGGAAGGTCTTGGGGATTTTAGAGTGGTTAGGTAAAGCATGTACAATATAAATGACAGTGAATCCCAGCCTTCAAATAACATTCCCTTTATGCAACCAGCAAAACCAGAGATTTCTTACGAAAATGAGCATGCTAGACAGAAAACTCTTTCTGGATGCTATCTGCAAACCCCTGAGACAAGTGACTGCAGTGGGGTCAATGTGCTCTGCCAAAACTCCATTAGGAGCTCCTACCAGCAGCTGCAACGTAGCTGCATCAGCAGCTTGCTTATTTGCAGAAAAGTATTCTAGCTTTCAGCCCTCTAACATTTGCATCGGCTTGGCTTTTTTTTCCCCAGGATGTGTTCCTTTATTTGCTAATGAAGAAAGGTATACAGTGGGAAACTGGAATGAGGGCAATACAAAACAAGGATGAGTACTCAAAGCATGCTCTGTCTGTGTTGGTCTTACACATTATGAATCTGTAATGAACATAATAATCTAATGAAACAATAGGTCATTTCAAGCATCTCTTTCAAAGATGAAACTGGAAAAAATGTTAATAGGCTGAAATGGTGCCATTAGACATGACAAGCTTTTTAGTAGTGTCATCTCCCCTTCTATCAATAAGAATATAATCCTTTTATTCTTTAAAATGCAACTCTTTCAACTCATCAGAACTAATACTGTGAATGATCACCTGAAATCCTTGGGTTAATTAAATCATTCAAAGTCAATCCAGCTAGAATAGAGGCTGCTAACAAGATTGGCAGGAGTAGATGCAGGCTGTCCCTTCCATGACTGAAGCCTGTTATTCGAGTCTTGCCAGAAGAGGATGAGTTTATATAGCGAAGGCCATTTACTTTTGTATGTGCCTATCAAATTACTTAAACAAAGCAACTGAAACTACCACCAAAATTCTGGAGCCCCTCCTTGCAACAGAGACCTTGTGACAATCAGGCCTCCTTCTTCCATCAAAAGCTCTGGAAATGAATAGATTAGATTACTGTAGAGGACTAAACTGGATTCTACTGGAAGTCTCAGACAGCCTTACAGTTCTCATAAGGCACAAAAATGCAGGATCTAATGTTGGATGATTCTGACCCTGAAAGGGATGCACCTAGTCAGAGGACTCATCACAAAAAAATGTCTACTTAATTACACTAAACTGCTAAAAGGCTAAAGAGTGAAGAGGAAAGAGTGAACTCAAATGAACTTGAGCAGAATTTTATTTCAGTATTTTTCCACTGCTGCAGGCACAAATGTTGTTCCTTGTTGCCATGCTGCTGCTGCTGTGTTAGATGACTCTAAATTGCTTCTCTGTTGTACCTGTTTGGAAGTCAGAAATGCTACACACTGATATTTAGACTATCTAACACTATTTGGCAATTTGATACACACTCGCTAAGATAAAGTTAGATGCAAAGAACGGCTGAATCAGGCTTTTTATACTGCAAGGAGAAATTTGTATACCTTTGCTATTTTCCCAATGTTCAGCACTGCTATAATTTTGAACCCAGGGAAAAATGTGAAGAATGTAGCCCTAGTTGTTGCACTTCTTATAATAGATTTCTTGCTTAGTTAGAATCTATTTATAGGTTTGAGTATTTCCTGATTAAAAGAAAAAAATATTCCTTGCAATCTCTCAAATCCAGCTAATTTATAAGTCTCTGTAATGACATTCTTTCCTCCTTGCTCTATGTGCTACTGTTTATTTATGACAAGAATGCATACTAAGCTGGGACCCAGGGGCATGTTCCAAATGTTAGCATAACAATTGTTATTTCTAATAATTATTACCTGTTATTTGTAATAATCTGTTGCTTCAAAAAGGGGAAGATACATAAACAGTATCTTCCGTACTAAAGTGTTTTAGTTAATTGGTAGCTGTTACAACTCTCATTCAGTCCTGCCTTGATGCTGGATGTCTTTGTGCTAAGAATGATAAGCTATGTTCCAGTACCTCTCATCTAGGGAAAGCAAGATTCACTTACAGCTAGCCTTTGATGTCTGCAGCATGTCATTAGGCACTAGACAGTTTGAATAACAGTAATAAAATTGTAATTTAAAGAACCTATGCCCTACTTATTTGGTTAATTTTCATACTTAAAAAAAAAAATATTGTTATTTCTTTTGTGTTTGGAGGTTACATAGGGAAAGTAGATCCACGAACAGTCATAAAGGAACATTCACGAAGTATTTGTATTACTGCTGACTGTAATAATGACCCGTGTGTTTGGGTCTCCTGATCCCAGCTGAGCAAACAGTGTACCAAACGTGACAGCTCTAAGGAGTGCTATGAATATCCAATAACTATTTTATTTGGCAGATTGTGTATGTTAAAATTGAATTTTTTTGGCTTGGTATTTCTTTATGCACTGGTCTCTTTTCACAGCTCATTGGTTAATGTATTGGGTTGAGACCAAGAAGCTGCCTTTCCTTCTCTTTTGTAAGTCACTGTGTACACTGTAGAAAGTAATTTTAAGTTTTCTCATCAATAACTCAGATTATAATAACTCTCTCCTGTAAAGCATATTGATATGTACTGTGAAGGTGAATTAAAAACCAACAGTTTCATCTAGTTGTATCAATGATTGCTACATATTTAACTCTTCAATCCACTGGTATGTTTCCTTTATTCTGTGTGTTCCTTCCCTGACGTCTCCTTTGGGGGGTCTGCTTTTCCGACTGGCTAGTATTCACACACAATGGGGTTGTCCAAGGTCAGTTTCTAATCTGATTTCTACAGACATTGCATTCCATATAGTTTTGCCCAACCAAAGTTTATCTTGATTAGGTTTGCCACTTCTATTTTTTAATTAGAGTATAATTAAGAACATGGTGTGCTAATGATTAAATTGAACACAGGTCCAACAAGCCCTCATCCACGTAACAGAGTCCTTTGAGTAAATTTAGTCAGCTTTTGCCTTTTGGCTTCGCTGTACATGTACATGACTTGTCAACGTCAGTTTTGTTATACAGGTATGCATTTCCTACAGAATGCTTAAGAATTATAAGCAGATTGAAACCTTGCTTTTAATACCTTTTCACTTAAAAATCCAGCATCATGCATATACCGCAAGCTATAATTGTAGTCATAAGAGACTGCTTATTGCAAATGCTTATTGGATCAAATCCTTTACTACTCAGAACAGTGCCAGCTATGGAAAAAGGGCACGAAGGAGAGAGTGAAGGGTATGTTCATAAAAGACCGGGACAGGCTTTCAGAACCTTCTCCTAGTTTAACTTGTATATAGCCTATAAAGACATTAGCTCTGCTACCAGAGGTGTATGGAATTACACTGCCTTGAGCGTATAATATATTATATAGGTGTTAGCAAGTTTGAACATTTTTTACTTCCATTTCATTTCTTCTCTGTCTTTTTCTCAGCATGCTGCCCTATATCATTGAAAACATGACTTTATTGATGCAAGTTCTTAATATATTTTTTTAAAATTCTCATTTGCGTGTCAAAACCTGGATATGTAATTAACTTCAATGTTAATTGAAGGAAAACACACAAGGGAAGTAGGATCATCTTTGCAATGTGAGTACAAATAAACTGACAGTCTTGCTTTTAGATTAAAAGATAGAACTAAATACTGGTACATTAAAATAATATAGCAAATTCAATAATAAGCTTATTTTCTAGCAAAATCAGAAACGCAATATTTTGTGGTGGGAAGTTTTTATCTCGATTATTTTACCCTGGAATTCCCCAGAGGCTTCCACTGGAGGAGTATGGTTTACAAGCTTTCCAATAGTGTCATCCCAGAGCTAATACACTCCCTTGAGACAGGACCACAGGTTCTGTATAAAAAGCTCCATTATTATTAGTCCAAGTGGAGATTAGGGAATGGAATAAATCATGATAGTGTTAACACCTCTAATGAGAATAGTCCTAGAAAACATTTGTAGCCAAAACAGGCTCTAGCCTCCTTGGTATAAATCATAAAATGAAATTTTTTATATTGGTCCATGCTGGTGTCATAGAGAACTGTTTCTGTAGTCAAATCAAAGGCACGTGCAAGATAAGACTTTCTGTGATATGCAGCATTTTCAGTCAATCTGTGATGTCCTGACAGAGTTGATCACCTTAAGTTTCCTGAGGAAGGTATCTGGTTTCTCATGCTTAGTAGCTATTCCTCAAACAGTTTCAAGAACTTTAGTATCACTGTCATTGAGACTTGGTCTGAGACTCCATGGTCTGGAGCACATCAGCCAATAATTTGTAATTTTCTTTACAAGTTAGTATGTGTGCATGTGCCTGCCTTCTGTACAGACAGGATGTGGCCCAAGCCAGTCTTCTGCACAGGTTTTAAACTTTTATTGTGCCTTCTGTTGTTGGTATGCTTAGGGAAGGGGGAAGTGTACCCAGACTAAAACAATTTACAGAAGGTAGTACAGTTATCTTCTCATATACAGGATCATTCTTTTTACCAGCTATAGGAATTACCAGAGGTAAAAAATGGCAGTTGCTTTGCATGTGGACACACACACAGAGGAAGCAGCAAAGCACTGTACTGGTTAGAGCTATACCCCCTGTCAGCTTGGACTCCCTTCTTTGCTTGTTATATTTGTCAACAAGCTTAGTACAGACAACTGTAAGCTCAAACCTTGTGCACCTTGTGCATCCAGCTCCTTCTCCCTGTGGGGTTGTAGGTAGCTGGGAACCTTTCCCTGTGTGCCCAGAGGCCTCGAAGACCATCTCAGTATGTCCTTTTCTCATGGAATAGTATCGTACCTGGCGAATCAGCTTTCTAGCACGTAGAGGTGAGATGGTTGCAAGTTCCTTGGGTCATTGCTTCAGCTCATAATATCTGAGAAAATATGCCTTCACTGGTTGAAGGAGAAATTGGTAGGAATATCAATAATGAACCTATGGTAGCCTGAGCTTCCATGGAAACCTTTTTCCATTTTCCTGTGACTCTACAGGCTCCAAAGGCTCCAACTCCATCCTGTTTCACAAGTGGTCTCACAAAGGCAGACAGTGTGGCAAATCAAGGGCTCAGGTGAACTGGACTCCCTTCTGTGCTATTTTAAGAAGAGGCAACCTTTCACAAAAGCTCCTTTTGTCTTCTACTTCTGACATCGGGTAGAAGTCTGAGGGGGGGAACAGCACACATCAGCATTCAAAACTTGGAGAAAGGATTGATGGGAGATGTGAGAGATGGGAGGACTACATCGTTTTAAATGGCGCTTCTGTGTTGGAAACAGATACTTGGATTTGAAAACAACATAACTCAACAGTACATGAAAATGGAGAAATATTGCATTTGAATAAAAACCACTTTCCAAACACCTAAGCAATTATTTTTATTTTTCCACTAAAATATCAGAATAGTAATTACAAATTAGTCAGATATACTAGGACATAAATAAAAAGGCCTGATTTTTCAAGATTAATTCACATATAAACAAATCTCTTAGAAAATAATAATGGCTGA
Organism: Mycteria americana; assembly: GCF_035582795.1. Taxonomy (NCBI): domain Eukaryota; kingdom Metazoa; phylum Chordata; class Aves; order Ciconiiformes; family Ciconiidae; genus Mycteria; species Mycteria americana. Next base: position 41,166,507 of record NC_134396.1, read on the forward strand.
ACTCTTATGCTTTTTTAAAGATCTGTGAGCTTTTGCACAAGAAGCAAGCAGTCTTTCAATTAGCAGTATATCTGTGTAATAAAAGGAAAAAGGGGTAAGAGAAAGGGCAGATGAATGCATCTCCCAAATCAAACTGATCCTACAACGGGGTGGTTACTTTTGATGAAGCCTACTGAAAAAAAAACCATTGCTGGGTTACTTCTGTGGTGCTTCTTTGGGCTTTCTCTCGCATGTCAAATTTTTGAAATGACACATTGTTTCTTTCACTCGGGACAGAAAGTGGCAGTAGATAACGAAAAGTTTTGGGTCAAGTAAATGGAAGAAAAAAACATTTCAAAAATATCTCAAAAGGAAAGGTATGTGTGTGGGAGGAGACCTGTGCTCAGTTTATTCCTGTACAAAATTAAATCTGAATTTTTGACTTCAAAAATTGCAGTTCTTACAGTGCACGCTATGTGGTCAGTAGATGGTCAGGTGTCAAGAAATTGGACTTCATTTCACTATGAACTTAGTTGCAATTTACCTAACCAAGCACTCATCATGGTTAGCATTAGTTCCATTCTAGTGTTCAGTATTTGAATCATACTTGTCACAACTCTGTCTTTTCCGAAAATAAAATTGACAGATTTTTGAGAGGCTGCAGCTTAAAAAAAAGGACCAACAAAACAGTAAAAGCCCAGAATGCATTTGGATACACATTTTTAATGTGAAATATTTTCTATGGCAGCTTCATGATTAGACACTTGAAATATCCAGTATAAAGACTAGAATTTGTTTTGGGGGACATTGATAATTTTTTGTTTAAGATAAATTCTCTTTTATTTGGGTATTATGCAATTAATGAAAATGAGACAAAGTACCAGGTGTGGTTATCACCCTACCATGACCCTTTAATTAAACTGTAATTTAAGTCTCCTACAGCCAAATCATCTTTCATTTCCTTTTTCCAGGTTGCGTTAGGCAGAAGAGAGATTGCATATTTGTAATACAATGCTATTTTTATTAATGTCTAACTCAGTATCAGCTGGAGGAAAAAAAGCGTTATTCAACCCAAACAGATGATAAAGGCACTGGAATAAAATGAGAATTCCTCCTCTGCTTGGATAGAGAATAGACGGCCCCTTTTATAACCAGAATTCAGCTGACTGTCCATGCTAGAAAAAAAAAATCAGTGCCATATGCCCAACAAAAAAACGGTTCAGTGCCAAAGCTGACCAAGCCGTGTGGCGAGATCTTCAGGGGAGAGAAGGTGAAATCCATGACAAGCTGAAGAGGTCTGACGTTGGTGTGAAGGCGATTACTGCTTAAACGTATTAAGAGTCCGGTACCTTCAGAAGGCTCAGCCAGCCCCGCGGTGTGTTTGCCAGGCCGCCCCTGGCCCCGCACCCTCCGCTGGGGCCGTAGGCCGTGGCCGCAGCCACCGCCGCCCGCCCGCCCGCCTGCCGGCGCCGTCGTCTGACTTGTCTGGTACGGCTGAGCAGGGTCACCCCTCCAGGCACGACTTGTACCTTCAGAAACTCCTTCTGTTTTTTTTTTTAAAAAACGCTGTGTTTTCGTGGACTACCACGGGGGAGGCGGCGGAGCGGGCCGGTGCGCACCGCCCCGCGCTACCCCAGGCGGCTGACACTGCGCCCTGCGCCGCCGCCCCTGCAGTCCCCAGCGCGTCCCCGAGCCGCCGGCAGTGGGGGCCGTGGGGTACTCGCCTGGCTCCGGCGGGGAGCTGGGGGGGGCGGGGGTTGGGGGGGGAGGCCGCCCCGCCGCCGCCGGCGCTCGGACCCCCCGGCCGTTGCGTCCGGTACCCCCGCCACCGACGGCACGGGCAGAGCGCGGGGCGTGGCCGCGCCCTACTGGCGCGGCCATTGGCCAGCGCCACTGTCAGTCAGTGGTGGGCGGCCCCGGGCCGTGGCGGGCGGGTATAAAGGCGGCGGCGGGGGGCTGCGGGGCTGGGAGTGTGGGGTGGTCGCGGGGGCTGGGCGGCTGCTGGGCCGGTGTCCTGGGCGGGCTGAGTGGCGCGGTCGGGGCGGGAAGAAGGTCCCGGCGTGGAGGTGCCGTGGGCCGCCTGGTCTCGCAGCCCCCTGTGCCACCCTTCGCTCTTGCTGCGTCCCGCGGGGGCCGGCCCGTGGCAGCATGGTGGATGTGTTCAGCGGGCGGCTCCTGGTCAGCAAGGACGGCCGCAGCGTGGACCCCGAGGAGGCCCTGCAGAACAAAGTCGTGGGCTTGTACTTCTCCGCCGGCTGGTGCTCGCCGTGCCGCGACTTCACCCCCGTCCTCTGCGACTTCTACACGGAGCTGCTGGAGGAGAGCCAGCCCCCCGCCCCCTTCGAGGTCGTCTTCATCTCCTCCGACCACAGCGCCGAGGAGATGGCGGGCTACATGCACGCCATGCACGGGGACTGGCTGGCCCTGCCCTTCCACGACCCCTACAAGCAGTGAGTACCGGCGGCGGCGACCCCCGGGCCTTCCCGCGAGGGGCGCCCGGCCGGGGGCTGCGCCCGCCTGGCAGGCCGCGACGGGCGGGGTGCGTCTGCCCCGCCGTCAGCGTCCCCGCTGGCACCCCTCCTCCGAAGTGCGGGAGAGGGCAGGAGCGCGGCGCGCTAGCCGCCGTACGATGTAACAACGGAGTCGCGGATGCAAAAGCTCCCCGGGACCTCCACCCGCCCTCTCGATCCACTCCTCCCCTTCCCGCTGAACGCTCTGAAATCGCGGCTGCGGCGTCTTCCGTTCGGTGAAGCGCACGGTTCAGCGTCCCGGCAGTCTGGTCCTGCCTTCGTCCTGCCCGCTGGGCAGCGGCTGCTGCTAGCTGGCGCTCCCGGCACTCCCACGGCGGTGTACCACAAACTGGCGTTGAACTAACAGCTTACTTTCTTCAGAGAAGTAACTTGGCTTAAGCCTGTTACATCTGGAAAGAACGCGATGGGGGAAGACTAGTTTTGCATACTTAATTTAGGACTGAAAAGGTCTCTGAGGAAGGGTTAGTAAAGACCCCGAGTATTAACAAGTTGACGTGAATAGTGAGTCAAAACCAGGCTAGCGGCAAACGAGGTTCAAGTGATTGTTTTTCAGCACAGCAGTAGTTGTTATTAAGGTTTTTCTGGGTTGTCTAGCTTATTAATGCTCTATAAAAAAGGCAAATGAAGAAGCAGTAGAACTCATAGCTGAACAGCTTAGAGAAGAGCAGAGCAAACTGCATTTCAGACAGATACAAGTAAGCTAGGTGGGAAAGAAATGTAGTAACAGTTGGAGTTTAGCTGTGGCAAGTGCACATGGTAACTAGGATGTGAAATTCCTGTGCTGAGAGGCTTCTAAAGGGGCATTCGTATAGGCAGCTTGCTCAGCAAAACAACAAAAGGAAAGGACGCGACCGTGTGTAAGTAACAGGGTGAAGGATAATACCAAGAACTGTTTCGATGACCTGAGTCAAGGGTGCAGACTTGTGTGGATGACTGACAGAAATAGGATTTAGCTCCTATCAAGAAGTATAGAATGGGATTTCAGGGGCACATGTACGATGTTTAGGGCCACTGAAATGCCTATAACTGGAGACTTAAAATACATGTGAATACTGGTAAAGGGATTTTTTTTCCCTTTAAATAATGTGTAAGTAGATTGTGGAAAATGTTATTACAGATGTCATCAAAGTCAATGAGTTGGTAACTTTTAAACATAGACTGTGTAACTAGATTCACAACAAGATTTGTTCTTGTAACAAAGAACTCTATCCTAGTGCTTCTAGTAGCTTCTAGTGTTCAACTCATTTAAGATCCATCCCTGTGTGCTACCTGGCATAGAGCTCTGTAACACCCTAGCTACTCACTCAACGTGGAGCAGGTTTACTAACCTTGTTTTGTCAGTGCACTTTGACAACCTCAGGAGCAAACAACCTGAAGCCAGGAACTATTTCATCCTTCCTTGGCTCATTCCTGGATGTCAGCAGCCAATTAATGTTAGGCCTTTTTAATGACAGTTTCCATTGACTTAAAAGTAGATTGAAATAGCAATGCTGTTTTCCATAGTTTCCAAAGGCTCCCTAGGCAGTGATTGTATTTGTTAACTACTGATCCTAATAGAATTCAGGCAAATTTCCTGATGGAAATGTGGCACTTGAAGTTACTGCACCCAGCAAGCTGTTCAGCATAGACTATGCGAATGCGCTTACACCTTCAGCCTCTGGATTAGGGGTCTATTTCTGACTCTGCTCTTGCCCGTGTGGAATGGCGGTACAGAGATAGTTTAATTGGCTTTTCTGTGGCAGCCCATAATGCCCTTCAGAATCCTGTAGACAAAAATGGCTTGTCCTGTCAGGGATAGCTGCGAGATCATAGCGTTTGAAGTGGCTTACTGAAGAACAAAGCGCAGAGGCATATGAAAAGGCAATGTTTTTGAAGTTGTGTTTCTTGCATATAACGAAGGGCTGCATGGAGGTGTTCAAAGTGCTGAGGTTGAATTAACTGGTAGTTTGGCTTCAGGGATACTGGTGAATCATTGTAGACTTAGAGCAGACAGATGCGTGTTCACTAAACTAAACTATAATTCTGGCTAGATACTAGTTCTAAGTAAGAATATATTTTTTAAATTGATTAACATAAATTAATAATTTGATTATTAATATTTATTAACATTCATCTATTTATTAACATTATTCATTAATATTTTTAAAGTTCCATTGTAAATAATTCAAATTGGTTGCTCTTTTGTGGACTATATAAAGAAGGCATTTCAGTATTTTCAGCAAAGTTAAAATATTCTAGTTGGTCACTTCAGTGTTTAAGATACATAATTGCAGCATAGAGGGAAGTCTCTTCTAGGCACAGTAGAGCCAATTTTAAATTTGCCATCTAAAACACATTTCACAACCGGAAGCATGGAGTTTCTTGGGGATGAATTTTGTCTTGTTAAGAAATAGGCTGCGTTCATGCTTGTAGTGTATTAAGTGTAACGCCTTGCACATACCTGCAGAGAAGCAAAATGCTGAATTCAGAGCGGGATCTCAAGACTCTTCCAATGCTGTCAGTCCTGACTGTTTCCCTGAGGTGGGACTGCTCCTTTACTACTTTATGTAGTCTGTGGCGTGACTAACAGGAAATACTGCTCCTGATGCCTTGACTGTTTGCAGCTTTAATGTTGATTTTTGCTGCCTGAGGCACAGGCTTTTGATCCTTGCAGGGGTGTGTGAAGACAATCTAGTAGGAACTGAGCACTAGGAGGAGAAAGGGAATAGTAGAGAGGAAGAGCAGAAGTAGGACAGAACATGTCAACGCCAAATCCTAGTAAATGGGGACTGATGTTTTAATTATGATACACAAAGACATACTGCTATGTTTATACTGAACCCTTCCGTGAAAGGCTGTTCTCTGTGTGGGTGCCCAGCACATGCTAGTAGTTCTTGCAGGCTGCCAGATAGACAGGTATTTACTGAGTCCATGTCCTGTACACCTCAGTGAAAACTGGAATCCCAAAGAATTCCTGAAAAAGGAAAATAAAAAGGGTATGCTTACATTTTTATACTGGGAAGCTTTAGGTATGAGGGTGGATTGGCACCTACAGGAATGGGGGAGGAAGGCGGAGGGGGCTAAAAAAGGAAGGCAGAAGGAGAAAAGTGAAAGCATCTGAGCAGTTAAAAGCTACTGCTTGTTCTTAGTCTTTTTAGATTGCTGTTCCAAAATCTCAACAGATACTTTAAAATTGAATCCCATCCATGTGATGTGCTTATTTATGTGACTGCCACTTAACAATGCAGAAAATTCACAGCTAAAAGAAAATAGACATACAGCTGTGTATTACAGGGTATACTGCTAGAAGCAGATTAGCAAGGTGCCTATCACTTTCAAGTGAAAGCATTTCTAAGTAAAAGCTGTTAAAATTCAAATATTGTCAGATATCACATTACACAAGTGTATAAAATGTACCATTTATGTTCCTGATACGATATGCACTTTGCTCTGTGTCATCAAAAAACAACTTGTGTATAGATCTTAAATCCTCACATAAAAATACTCACTTGTATTGTGAGTTAGCCCTGGTGGGCACCCAGCTGATGGGTTACTCCTTGCCCCAGTGAGAAGGGGGAGAGAATCTGAAGGGTGAAAGTGAGAAAACTTGTGGGTTCAGATAAAAGACAGTTTAACAGATAAAGCAGAGGTGAACACGCAAGCAAAGCAAGGTGAGGAATTCATTCACTACTTCCCATCAGCAGGCAGATGTTTAGTAATTTCCAGGATAGCAGCTTCATCATGTGTAATGGTTGCTTGGGAAGACAAGTGCCCTAATTCCGAATGTCAGTCCCTTCCTCCTTTTTTCAGCTTTATATGCTAAGCATGACGTTATATGGTCTGGAATATCCCTTTGGTCAGTTGGGGTCAGCTGTCCCAGCTGTGTCCTCTCTCAACTTGTTGTGCACCCCCAGCCTACTCGCTGGCAAGGCAGTGTGAGAATCAGAAAAGGCCCTGGTGCTGTGTAAGTGCTGTTCAGCAATAGCTAAAACATTGATGTGTTATCAATACTGTTTTAGTAACAAATCTAAAACACAGCACAATGCAAGCTGCTATGAAGAAAATTAACTCCATCCCAGCCAATGCCAGTACTACCTAGTAATATAAAATCTGTGCTCTCAGAAACTTTCATCCAGCCTTCTCGTAAGAATCAAAAGACCGAACAATTGTAATGACTTCCAGTTTGCCTCAATTTCATCTTTTTGGTATTTCATATGCGAATGAACGTTGCCTTCTCATGTTCTAATCTGCATGGCCAAGGTTTGATATCTCAAAGGATTTGGGTAAAAGATTCCCTGTGTTTGTACAAAGGTTACTTGTTCAGTCTTCCATAGCTATCTTTATTATAGCTTCCTCTTCTGCTTTATCTGCTTGTGTCTTAGATTTTTCTAGTCAGTAAGATACTGTATGTACCGTTACACTTACCTGGGAATAGCTAAGCAACTGATTTTTTTAAAAATGACATTATTACATCGCTGTATTTTACTGTAAGAGAATTGAGTTTGCATTTGTAGTGCATATGATGCTTCTATTTATGGTTAATGATTTCATAAATTGTCATTGGAGTTAGTCCCATGGCGCATACGTAGTTTGTGCTGGTGAGTCTAAGGGTTTGAGATCCTTATAGGAGAGAAGGATCTTAACAGGTTTTAAAAAGTCATTTTTGTAAGCACCTATACAGACGTACACAGTGATTAAGTGTTGTCTGCAGAACTGTTCCTGAGCCTTCTTCAGGTCCATTCATTTTACAAGTTGCACACAATGTAAGCAACATCTGTGCATGCTTCAGTCTGGTTTGATGCAAGCAACCTTCTGCCCAGAAGTTTACCCAGAAACTGGGTAAACAAGATTCTGTGCTGGAGTGGATAAGCTATATATGCATTCCCTTAGGAAAGCAAAGTGTTAGTTTCCAGTCTCCATAGCAAATTACCTTCAGTTTCCAACTCTTCTGTTTCCAATGGCTACAATTGTGTTAGGCATCTCAAGCTATTTTTATTGTCCGCTGAACCAGTAAAATGCATCTTCCACCCATCTTGTTTGCCATACAAGTGGTATGAGGTGATAGTCTGTTACGTAGTTTCTATGTGAACTTGCTTTGGAATGTTTTTTCTCCCATTTTAGCAGACTTTGGAAAGGTCTATGGAGATTCTTGATTGCTTGCTTTTATTTCAGAATTCACTGAGAAAGCAAACCTGTTGCTAGACCATATCACTGCTCCTTCTGTAATATTTCCTGCATTATTGCTTGGCCAGTGTAATGGCAGAGCAGAATCCTTCACCTGTTGTATTTTTCCTTAAGAGAAGAAAAATCAGAAGGAAAGATGTGTTTCAGGAATGCCTTGTCTGGGCCAGTATTTCACTTCAGCCTTATTTTCTGTATTTTTAAGACTTCTCCTCTTTTCTAGGAAATCACAGAGTGTCTATATATTAATGTCTTCTATTTTTTAACAATGTCTACAAATCTTTTTTTCTACTCAAGCAAAATTCTTTGGCATTTGTACCTCACACAGCAGATGTTCTTGCTTGTAGTGATGGTGCTCAGGCATTACATTTCCATTTAGTGTTTAAGTTTTGTCTTGAGTGTTGTTACTTTTAGCTCATCTGTTGCAGTTCACTTAACCTGTTTCTTACACACCTTCTGGAACATGTGACCTCTTCCTTAAAACTCATTACATTTTCTTTTAGACTGCACAACTTGCATCTTAGGTATAGGTTTTATGTTCCTCACTTTTCCAGTTAGATGCCAGCATGTCTGTCACCATAGCTTGCATTCCTACTGCTAAAATTGTGGAATATCACTTGTGAGGATAATGTGCTAGAAGGTATTTTCTTTAAATTCTGCCTTCCAAATGAACATTACGACTTCAGTAGCATCCATATAGTTTCAGTCATGGCTTTCTAATGTGAACGTCTAGTACAATGAATAGATGTGCTGAGGATGACCTATGAATAGTGTGACGTGGTAGGAAATGTGTAATATTTTTCCTACCTTTTAGCTTAGTTTGGAAAGGGTGGGGAAACACCCTGATGTGGTTCTGACTTGATGACCATCAGTCTAAACCCATTTCTCTGTCTGCTTATTTGTATTCAACAAATGGTTTCCTTTCTTCTTTGGACATCTAGTGTTAATGAAAGTAGTGTTTTTGCTATTGCCATGTATTTGGAAATAATTTGGTTTTGCAGTGTCCTGATAAACACAGCAGGAAACTTCAGACAGTATCTGCTTTTCTTTCTGAGTTGGAGCTGGGGCAGTGAACTGCTTCTGGAGGGCCTGGAAACACTTGAGGCTCCTCCTGTTGAGCAGCACTCTCAATGACTAACTCTGATTTTTATGTGATGTCCATTGAGAGGTTTAATGAGTTCAGAGGTCATTGACTTTTAATTACATCTGTTGTGAATTAATAAAATTCATGCCAAAAAGTTGTTGTCAGTGCTAGTGATTAAGTCTTAGTCTCAAAATTGTTTTTTCTGGCTTACTTGTTCTGAATTTTACTTTTTCATTTGCACTGAAACATCACCCTTCCAAATGAGGTGATTTTCTTGTATAGAAGATGCTATCTTTCTAGAAAGATAGATCCATGTGCCTTGCTCTTTTCCTATTTATTTTGTCCTGTAACAAACAAATTGTCATAGCTGTTAAACTGTTTTCCTTGAAAATGTTTTTCATTTTGCCATTTCTGTTGCCTGTGTCATGCTCAACTGATGTGGCTTACTATGTGGTATTCTTTGATTCTCCTCTTTTGGCATATTCCTTTTGTTTGCATCTTACTCATCTATATAAAGTGAACTCTATTTTACTACTTCATGTGGCTGATAGTCTGCTATTCATGCACTTTCATCTCTGTGGTGTGTAATTAGTAGTCATGCCTTGTTATTTATTGTGTGCCAGTGTCAGCAAGTATTTTTGTTTCTCCTTGGATGTGTTGTGTCCTCTAGGTTTTTCCCTTCCAAATGTTATTTTTATTTCCAGTATTAATAATCCATTTATTAATTTTCCATGTATCTTGAGTTTGATCCCATTAAATTTCTATCCTTCAGAAGTCTTTAACTATTTTTTCCTGGGTTACCTACTCATCAATTGTTTGAATAGATCCTGATTTCATTCATGGAACATCACTGTTTATATGGCTTTTTAATTTTTTAACTGTATTTTAACTGTTTTGTTATAAAACAACAAGCTATTTAAGATCAAGTTATCTGTAATCTATCTGGATTTTTCCATCTCCTGACATAGAGGAGTGGCCACTATTGTCTGTGTGATGGACAGAGGAGGAGTTGAAATTTTATTCTTGGACAACTTAGATGGGTGGCCCTTATTCCAAATCTTTCTATTGCTTACATTTCTGTATGTAGAAGGCCTGTTTCACTGAGGGATTTTAAGGCATTTCTGCAGTCTCTTCGGCTTACACTAAAGGATTATGCATCATGCTTTAATGGAGATTATAGGAAGTAGCTCTATGGGATTCTCACACTTGACCATCTTTGTATGGGAATAAATGTCTAATGCTAATTTAAGTGAGATCTTCCTCCTATCCAGTAAAAAGGGACCAAAAGACACCTGTTTCTGGCCAGTAAAAGTGGAAGGGTGTGTCACACTTTCCTTTCATGCACCTCCTTATAGTCTCAGTCAGTCTCTGCTCCTGTGGAGCCTACAGGCAGCAGTGAAGAGCAGTTACAGGAAGGGTGCTGCAACTCTCTCAACTCCCTGAGCTAAGTTTCACCATGTAAACTCCCAGCTGCAGCCTTGTTCATCTCCCTATACTATCCAGTGCTCTGCCTCAAGCTCTGAGGAAGCCCAGGCACTCATCACTTCTGCTCTCCCATGCATCCTGACCAGAGTACCATTCATGAGAGACTACAAGTTTTCTTAAAATGCTCCCTAATGGTATGTTTTATTTAATTTTTTCCCCTCAGTGATCTGAAGAAGAAATACAACATAACAGCAATTCCTAAACTGGTGATTGTGAAACAAACTGGAGAAGTCATTACTGACAAGGGAAGAAAACAGATCAGAGACAAAGGGCTATCCTGTTTTCGGAACTGGCTTGAGGGTGCAGATATCTTTCAGAATTTCTCTAGCTAAAATGTTGGCAGATGAAAGCAAGACAAGGCATCATGGAAAACTTGGTAGAACTCTGAAAAGATTGTTGCCTTCTTCAGAACAAGAAGGGTAAGGCTTATTTATCTTTGCTTGTAAACAAATTTTGTTTTCAACTTGAATATTAGCTATTCCAGTGAGTCATAAAATGTGATTATTGTTTTATTTGTATTGTTCTATCTACTATATTCAGTATGAACCAAAGCATTCCTGATAATACTGAAGAACTTCAGGAGGATAGGCTGTTTCAGACAGTAATAATGGAGCACTGTGAAACCTATGCAAACACTTACTTTGCAAAATCTGTACAGTAAAAGTTATATATGCACAAACCTATTTTTCTTGATGACAGTTTTTTTTCTGGTGATTAGCAGATATTTTATTAAGAAAAGGAAATCTTTTGCTTTAATAAAGAACTGTTTATGAAGCATGTGTGTCTAATGTGTCTTCCTTATCTACCTTAACAAGCTAATAAGAAAATGCCATGATTTTTAAATAGGACACATTTGTTTGTCAGTACTGAAGAAATATTTTTCTTTGTTTTTATTTTACTTTGTGTGGGACTTACTTAAGTTCTGCTGAGTTTTCCTTACAGTGCCAAGTTTAAAAATCCAGGGGTAAGCTAAGTTATGTCCCAAGTTAATGTCAGGTCAAGTCTAAGAAGAAAGCATTTTCCATCTCCTTTTGCCAAAGTGTGTAGAAGCAAACATCAAAAATGATACCAGCTCTCTACGACGAGTGCTCATGTTGCATCTGAAGTACAGCCTGGTTTGCCTGTATCTTCCACCAGTTGTTGCATTCAGATAGCCAGTCTTCATGATTGGGGTCCCAGGCCAAACAACCATGCAATGGGTGAACTAAAGAAACACTTCCTATGCAAGCCAAGAGTTTGACTAGAATTTAAAGGCTTTAACTGAATTATTATTAGTCCAGTTACTAGCACTTAACATTACTAACACTTCAAATCCAGATTACTCAATTATTACAAGTCATTCCCAATAAAGATACAGTTAACTTTTCAGTTCTCTTGCTATGTTCAGCTTTCCTCTTGGGTCTAATTTTAATGGTGTTTTCCTGAAGATGATGACTTGCCTCCAACTGGACTGCGTGCTGCTGATCACAACCCTCTGGGCCTGGCTGTTCAGCCAGGTGCAAGTGGCATTTGCTCTCTTCAAGCATCAGGAACCTCTCACAATGGACATGACCTGACATCAGCTAGCTCCCTCAGCACTCATGGGTGCAAGTTGGTTAAGGACTTCCTACTCTGGTGGTCCTCTTCTGAGTGTAAGTCTGTCTTGCTCCAGACTTTCCCTGTAGTCTCTGGGGTTGCACATACCAGAAGGTTGATCTTATATATGCTACAGGAGCACTTGTGTTGGCCTGCCTGCTAATCATGGCCCATAGGCTCCATGCACTCCAGCTGCTCTGCTCTTGTCACATGAAGTGCAGTACCCCTTCTTTGCCCTCACAGCCCGTGCTTGCTAAAGAGCCTGTAACCATCCATTGCAGCACTCCAGTCGTGTGAGCTATCCCACCATATCTTTGTCATCCCAAGGAGGTCACAGCCCTGTAATTGCACACAGACTTCTGACTCCCCCTCTCTGTCCCGTGCTGTGTGCACTAGTGTAGAGGCATTTCAGCGAGGCACCCAAGCATGCTGATTCCCCAGAACAGCAGAACATGGCTGTTCTGCTGGCACTTCTTTGCATGACTGTGCTCAAACGGATTCCACTTCAGCCTTGTTTTGTTGATTGCCATGTCCCTTCTGAAGTCATTGGCTTACTGATCCCATCTACAACTTTCTCACTTGTTTGTTGAGGAACCTTTGCCTGACCATGAGAAAACTCAGCAAGTAATACCTGAAATTTGTGTGGATAATTTTATCATTTAACACAGCTGTGTCATTTTCTTGTAATGGAGGAAAAAATAACTTTTCCTTGAAGAGTGTGTGTGTGTATGGGAGGGAATATATGTAAAGGAAGTCATGTGTTCCTCATAATATGTCAAAAAGCAAGTACTCTAGAGAAACTGAATTTAAAATGAAAAATATTAGATCTAGGAAGTGTTCAGCAGAGTTGTGAGTCAGAGCATCCTACAGCTGTTCTTGAAATGACACCCGGGGCTACTGCAGACAATTTATAATTTTTGCCATCAAACCATATAAATAATGGTCAGGTTCTTTTCTAATGAATACTAAGCTCCATAGTGAATTTTCAGTGCAAGTGATGTGTAGGCACTGCCTGCTGTTCTGGGACCAGCTAATGGCAAATGTATTTCAAACATAAGATGAGAAAAGAATAATAAAAGTGCTTCCAGAAGTTTTTACAAATAATGTTGCCTGAATGTGGAATGAATTATATAGCAAAAGCATTCACTGTGACCTGCTACCAGATATCGGGCATCACTTGGGCCAAGGTAGCTTGGTTCATTGTTTGTATGTATGTTATATGGAAGAACTCAGTATTTCAAGACTGAGGTGGAGTTAGGTCCTTTGATTAATTGACACACTGATTCAGTAACACAGATTCAAATTAAAATTCAGCTAGGAAATTCATAATGATGATGCAAAGATATATACTATCCAAAATACCTGGTTCGACTTCAACCAAGGGCTGTTGGTTTTGCACATCAGTGTTTGGAAGCTCAGAAAATTTGTTTTCCTTGTCAGTGCTAAAATAATGTATGTTTGACATAGACGAAGTACAGGGTAGTGGAAAATATTTGCTTATTACCAGCACCTTGTGAAATTAGAGGAGCAGATCTCAGTGGGAGGACCATAAGGCTTGTTATTACTTTGAATATTTGTCCATTGGGAATGAAACTTACCAGCGTACTAATATTTGAATTTACAGAGTTGTCCCTTTAACTTTCTTAAATATCTTCAATTGACTAGCAACTTTCTACCCTCCATCTTTAGTCACAGTTACCTTGAATGTTAGTGAATACTAGTACTTTTTCAGAATGAGGAGGAAAAATGTGGGGTTTTATGTAACAATAGACAGTAGCATAGTGATATTGATAGATGCTGCACTCTCATAAAGGAATCAACTAAAAACCAACTAAGGTTAAGAGGAAGAGTGTCCTTCTTTATTCCATTCGACAAGGTATTTCCCATTATTAGTAAATGATTTATGAAGCAATGTATGTTAAAATTGCTTAAGAACCTACAGTGTTGATTTTTTGTAGAATTTATGGAGAATTATTTTGCTAGGAAAAATGGCAGGGATTATAAATTGATACTTTGTGAACTGATCCATACCATGACTTTCGAGGAGGATGACTAGCTGCAGATGAATGCTGGAGGCTTTCCTGTGACCACTGAACATAGCACTTGGGAAGAGGCAGAGCATGGTGGCAGATTCGGACATGAAATAATCATTATCATAGCAAATGCAACCAACATCTTTCTCTTTGTTAATGTTTTTTTTTCTGTAATTAATTCTCCATCACGTACAGCCCTGCTACCCACTAGGTATTTTTTCTTCCTACTGAAGAGCTGCTGTTGTCAAAATTTAATAGTTCTATTCCCATCCAATATTGTCAAATAAATAAAATGCTTATATTAGTAGAATTTTTAAAGGCAAGATTACTTACCAGTGCTATCTTACCAATGCTACACACTTACCAGTGTGTTTTCAAAGGTAGAATAGTGCTATGTGCCCAAGATGCAAAAATTTCAAGGATCATTCTTTTCGTTATTGGTCTCTAAAATACAAACCCTCAAGCACCTTCTCTCTGTTGGCATTATAGACATGGATTCATTTTTAATTCTTCTCCATTTTTGATTCTTTCTGAGTTAGGGTCACAACAAGTCTTTCATCCTTAATCACCAAAGCTGTCTCCCTACTGAATAATCTTTACTGCAGGAATATTTTTCTGTTGCAGATGCCAAACTCTTGACTTTCTCTGAGCTACAATTGATGTATAAGTGTCTTCTAATTAGCAAATTCATCTGTGCTGTACCAAAATAATTCATATTTCTGCCTTGTTTTTCTTTTGCAGTGTCATTATTGTAAATAGTATTGGTTAAATATCAAAATCAACATCTGACACTATTAAAAAATAGATACAAAATTATGTTGTCTGTGGACAGTTGCCTATGCAGTTATAGAGACCCTCAAAACAGAAAATGAAATAGTTAAAATTAAGGGATTTGGGGCCAGTTTAAGTTTGCCTTCATCTTGCTGCAGAGGCCACTGGAATTTAAGCATGTGCTTATGTGGTTTGCAGAAAAGGGCTCTAAACCAACACTAACTTTAACAAATTGTCATTGGCTGTCTACTATCGCTTGAATGTTGTTTGGCAGCGCTTCTCTTGCCCTACTACTGCTGCTAATTGGCTTGTGGAAGAACACAAACCAGGCAGAACTGCTGAGTTGGTCTAACATCTATATTGAGTTAGAACTAGTATCACATGTGCATACCTGAAGATTGTATTTCAGTCCTTTCCTCATGATCACCAAATAAAAGTTAAGCTTGCCCATGACTGTAGTTCACTTAAGTTCCAGCATGTGCTCGTTATCAGTCTGTGGATGAAACAGTAATAGTGAACCAAACAGAAAATGCCAAGGTCACCTTTTCTGTGCATTACAGAGTAAAAAGCAGTTCATTGATCTAGTTACAGAATTTCAGGTCATTCTCAATTGTGCTAAAGTCAGATATCACTTAGCTGGTAATGCAATAGTAATAGTCTGTCATTGGATCTAGCCACTAAAAGCTTGAGTAGCCTGAATGCACTTAAAAAAAAAAAAGGCAAAGAAAACATTACATTACAAAGGGTGCACTAATCTTACATTATTTTGACAGAAAGTTGCATTTTCCTTTCAGATTTTTCCAAGACAAGGTTCAGATGTTTTGACAAAGTAGGAAAGGGTTGGGTTTGTTTTGTTCCAAACGATGATGTTTTACCTCAGGCTGCCACGTTTATCTGTGTGATCTGCATGCCAGTTTTTGCCTAATAGAGGGAATTCCTGTGGTTGACAGTCACTTTTCAATCCAAATCATTTCTGAAATGCTGCATACCTCTGTTCACCAACAATCTCTTCTCATTCCCCTAGAATAAGGTTTTCAAATCAAAAGTGAAGGTCTTTGACATATGTCAAGTCAGATACATTGGGTGCTTAGGGCAATGTTGTATTTTCCATTCATCACTTGTGTAGAACGTAAATTGTGGCAGCTCTTATTACTGAACACAGTTATATAATATACATTAAACAGTATAGAACAGCTTAGTTACTGAACTATGCAGAATGTATATGTAAGACTCAAAACGCATTAATAGCACCAAAGATGAAGCCAGTAGAAAGTTTTCTATCCTCTTCCTTGGCAGCTTGTATGAGGCTGTATCACACAAATTTAATATAGCATCTCTTAAAAAGATGGTTTCGAAAGAACATATTAAAGTATATGTGCGTAAATGTGATTTTTTAAAATCTGTGTTTACTTTTTCATATTATTGCAAATTTTTGGATGACTTGCAATGAAAGGAGTTTTCAGGCTCATGTTTTAGCCTTTGGGTCTGTACCTAGAAGGTTCCTTTTGGAGTTCTGGGAAGAAAACTGCAAGTCTTATGCCAGAATGTGATGGGACCATGATAAATACCTATGCAGAAAATAGTTATGGTTATCAAACCTACTACGTTTTCTCTGGGAATAGAAAAATGGAAATTAACAAACTTTTTTGTCACACCTAAACTGCATAATTTTGAGATTTGGGCTGAAGAATAAAGATCTAAAGTGGGTACTTGGAAATTTCTTCAAATGCTGTAATGATTTCTTGAATATGCATTTTTAATATAAACAATCTTTCACTTTGCATCTCAACTGAGAGTACATACAGAAAGAAATATCAGTAGCTCTTTTTGCAGTGAGAGGAAAGAGTAGACTGCAAACAGGTGTTCTTCAGAAAACAAGTAACGGTTGATACATACATGATAACTTTTTGCTTTTCATGCCATTTCCACCCTGTGCATAACCTGATTTTGCTTTTTGTAGAGCTGAGTTACTTGTTAAGACCAGACACGGATAAGAGTCAGCTCTAGCTGTCATGTGTTCTCTGTGCAGGCAATATTAATAAATGGGCAATCCTAAATTTTCTTGTCAGTTTCTATGAAGATGGACATATGGATGAGCAAATCGAAACAGAGATGGATTTAAGCCTTCTACCTCTTCAATTTCATTTAAATTTCCCTGGATGAAGTTCAATACAATTCATGACTCTGATGTTAAGAAATGCTGTCAGTGTCAACTGAAGAAGTTGCTATGGAAAGTGCTGTTTCTATCCAAAAAACTGAGCTTAAGCACAGTGGTACAGACCCAAAGAAATGCTTCAAATACAAGTTGAAATAATTTAGCATAGGAGTGTTCTCAGAATCCTGTCTGAGTAGGAACTGAGATGTGAGCCCTGTCGATTCAAACAGATAAAGCAAGCTGTGCAGGCAGGTTGTGAATAGATACAAGTACTGTCCTGGAAATGTTTGTACTATGCTGATCCAGTAACTGTGCCTACGTAGATTTGTAAGATGTTGATGAATAATAGATCCTTGGAATGATAAACAACCATTTTGCATAGTCAGTAGCTAAACCTCCCCAACCCTTCTCATACTAATAACCTTCAGTGCACACACAGGGCATCAAAGAAAATATTTTTCAGAGATGAGTGTTTTTCTGGGTATAACATGAGGGCACGGTTCCCATGCAAGTGGAGCTTTGTCCCGAAACAAGGCTGTTTAGTGTGATTCTGTGCTTTGGTAGTAGTTCCAGTTAGGTTTTGAAATGCACCCAGGTTTCTAGAAGGACTGTCTGAGGCCCAAGCTTTCCTTAACAGATAGCCTGCCTGCTGTAACATAGAAGAGGGTATTTTCAGTCATGTTTCATTTATGTAGCCATCTACTGGTTATGTTTATCTCTTACTCTGAGATTAAAAACAATATTCTGAGCCTCAGATGGTACCTTGGGGCTCCTAATCTCTATTTCATCGTGCAAGTGACTCAGTCTCTCTGCTCCTAGTTTCTGCCAGTATAACATATAATAACACAATGAATGCCATCTCTGAAGATTGAGATGCTTAAAGGGTGCTCTGGAGCTCCAGGTAAGCTGATGCAATGCATACACATTTTGTGACCCAGTACAGTGTATATATATATTGGAGACATGCAGCTGTATCTTGTCAGCATCACCAAAGCAAAACTCCATCATCTAAGTCTCGATATCTTCTTTCTACAACTTCCTAAAGTTGCCATCACATGTAGTCCTATGTGGTGAAGAGAGCAAAGACTGAAGGGCAGGCAATGGGAATGAGTTGAGATCTTGATTGTATCCTGGTGTCCCAGTCCTGGCTTGCTTATCAGCACTGAAACACACAGGCTCTGTTGTTCCCTGGTTCCATATTCAGCACTGCAGCTAGTCTGTGGTTATGAAGAGTGCTGCTTTTACTAATACCCTTAATTAACACCTATCACCAGCATAGTATTCACACTAACAGTATCTCAATTTAGATTTGAGGTTGACACATTGTCACACTCCTCCAAGAGAATAGACAGTGCCTTTCTAAATGGTATCTGTTTTGAAATTTAAACAATTGCATATTTAAGGTCATGCAAGAATTTGAGTATATGGAGGATTTTACTGTGCATGGTGCAGAAGAAGAGATCACGTGCAGAGACCAAAGCAGAAGTATCCCACATGTGGAAGAAAGACAGAACTGAACTGCTTGGTGTAGAAGTAGCTGTAACTGCCGTGAAAGAAGCTTACAGAGAAAGTTGTTAGGACTCTGGGCTGAAATAGGTGTGGGGCTGTCACAATAAAATTCTACTGCGTTTGTTTGAGTCGTGCTACATCCAAAATAGTGGGACTTTCTTCAAAAATGAACAAGACTGGCCAAAAAATAACCCCAAACCTTTCAATTAGATGATGGTAAATGACAAAACTTCAAACCTTTGGCTTTCTGCTCAAGTCAAGGGAGTAAGCACCAGCTTTGTCTGAATCTTCTAGCAAATGTCCAAAACCAAGCAACTTTCTGGCAGGTACGTGGAAGCAGGCCTTGCCATGCTTAAAATTGGGTCAAGGACAAAGCAGCACCACGAGTGAGAGGTGGAGGAGCTGGACATAGGTATGTGGAGGCCACATGGCTGAAGTTTCTGAGTTAGGAAGAAAAGGGTACATCTGCTGGAACCCATTGCCTTCTATGCAGATGCTGCTGTGCCATATCAAGCCCCTTTGCAGAACAGTTTATATCTTCTGTAAGTGTATATAAACCCTAGTACTGTTGTGTTAAGTCAGAGTTTGTATCGATAGAGGGCTGAATCTCTCTCTGCCTTCTCTCCTATAGCTGTAGAAATAACCTTCTTCTGCCTGACCTGAATCTGCAAAGTAGACTGCATGTTTACACCATGACAGGTATTTTGTGTAGCAAGGCACAAAAGCATAATAGCTGGAGACCACTTCTTAACAATTTATGTTCTCTTATACTTCAAGGCCCAGGATTTTTGACTGGCTGAACTCAACTCTGTGAATCCAGGCAGAATGCTTCTTGCTCACAAATCAAGCCACGGTTTGTAATCTGCTTACCAGATTTGTTTTAAAAAGAGTTGACGCACTTGTCCTTTGAAGGAAGACTATTAGTTTGAGGTACTTATTTTCAATCTCATCCTAGAACATTCTTCTCTAATGGTCGATGCCAAGACACAATATGCAATATAAAATCTGAGGGCACTAGAAGCTATCTTAGAAGTACTATCTACTATCTTAGAAGTATTCGGTCTGTTAGAGCTTAAAGGAAAGAACTTGATGGGACCATCAAGTAGAGTCCGGATATGCCACAGTATATTGCCAGCTATATGTGTTGACAGACTGTATTTGCCAACAAATAATTTGTTGCCACACCCCAACTGCACTTAGCATGTAGATAATCCATGAGTGCAGGGCTTCCAGAAGCATTCCTGTGGCTTTCAGAAGGGTGGTGTAATTATCATGCCGGATAGAGCCAGGCTGATTATTGAAGTGGGACGTGGGAGTGCCTCTTCCACTTAAAATAGTAAGGGAGTGGGTGTTCGAGAGTTAAGCAAGCTAGCAAGAGACAGCCAGCTGCAGCTGCTCCTGGCTAGGAGGGAGAGGGGAAAGGGGGAAACTTGTATTAACCTGGAGTTGCTATGAGCCTGGCCAGTTGCCTTCAGGCTGGTATCTATTGCTGTAGACCCAAGGCCAAGGGTAGCTCAAACTTGGGGGGGGAAGAGAGGAGGGACCAGTCCTACCCCTCTGTATTGCCTGTGCTTTCTATATGGAACAGCAAAGCTGAGATCCAGCAGCAGAAGCCAAACCTGAATCCCCATCCGAGGGTAACAAAGAGACAGGCTTGGTCCTTTGCTAGGCAAGGTGAAGGACAAAAAAGACTGCAAATGTGTGTGTTACATCCCCCTCTCCCTGCCCTGTCCTATGCCCACACTGGGAAATCCTATCTGTTCAGCTGCCTTAAGATGTTCAGATTCCTTTCCGAATCCTTACATGTTTTATCTAAGGAAGAGATTCACAGTTCCTGAGGACTCATGAGAAAGGAGACTTCTCATATTTTAATCTTACCAGGTGTCACACTTCACTAAATACAGGGTCAGTTAATGAGGGGTGTAGCCCTCGAGCACTAGTCACCTGCTGGTTTTCAGCATATAACCTTTACTTTTCCATGTGTTTCTCCAGTTGTTGTCATCCATATTTATCAATCTTCTATTTACCATTTGTACTGAAGTACACTAGCTCCTAAATTTTCATGCATTAGTAAGAAAATCTTCTAGCAGATGTACTTTGTTTGTATTAGGTGTAATTTACAATGCATGTGATAAAATGGATGCTTTTTGAAAAATGAATGTATAAAGTTATACCAGTGGGTTACAGTCTGGAAGTTAAGATGGAAAATGAAGTTTAAAATTTAAGGTCTGTGTATGTATGTCTGATTTAAATATGCAAAACTGTGATTTATATCACTCAATATCAAGTGATCTCCCCAAAAATAGCTCATCTTAAAGCACACAAAAAATAAGCTATCCAACAGTATATTACTGCATAAAGATAATTCCTCATTTTATTTTTTGTCATACTTCAGAAAATTTCTTTAAGGCTAAAATTATAGGACCTTGAAAATAAACATAAAATAACTGATGATTGACCACGGATAACTAAGAACTCTAAGAAAGCAAAGAGGCCTTTCAATCAGACAGGAAAGCATTTCTAGTTCGTATCAGTTACCCAGGATGAGACAGGAGGTTACAAATATACAATTTAACAAAAAATAAATTTTAAAAATTTATCATCTCACTCATGCTGATTTAGTGGTGCATTCATGACTCCATGTTTATTAGGTTTTATCAGCAAAGCACCACTCTTATTGGTTTTATTCCTGATACACACCACACTAAGAATCCCTCTATCTTCTAGCTTACCTTGAAAAATTAAACTGTTACTTAAGAATCTATTTTATTGAAAAGAGAATATGGACTCGCAAAGCTTGCACCTTATTATGGCCTTCTGAGATTTTAAAAAGCCATGAAAACTATGCCACTAGATTTTTAACAGCCTTGAAACACAAAAGCTTTTTCTCCCATGAGTGATTGCCCAGGATGAAATACCACTTCTTTATAGAAATGTTTTACTTTATTCTGTGAAAGATTGCATGAAGATCCAGATTTCTTTGATTCTCCTAAATCTGATGCCGAATTGCTGCAAGAAAATTGCTCATCAGTCTTTCATTTCTGTCTCTGGATGATAAATACTTAAGGAATTTCACTGACCTGATGCCCTACAAGTTAACTGTCTGATCCCAGTGCGAATACTTCAAGTGGTTTCTCAGCCTTCTAGCAGGAAATCTGTTGCTGTGTGTAAAACAAAAGCAACTATAAAACAGTGCTTCTATTTAAAATGAATTTAACACTTAATCTTTTTTATTCCCTCCCCTCCTTTCTTTCTAGTTCAGAGAGTGAGATAACACATTATTAGTTACAGGCATGTCTGGAATTGCTGACAGTGCCCAGGAAGTTAGCTTGTCACCACTCTGTCTCAGGCAGGTAAAAGTCTCCAGAGAAAAACTAAACCATATTCATAAACCATCCATGGAATGCAAAAATGTCTATATGAGACCAGACAGATTCTTGAAGAGAAATTTTCCCTTACGCGAGAACAGGGTCCATTGCCCAGTTAAAATAAATTTAATTCTGAAAAGAGGATTTAAGTGGGATTTAAAATAATTCAAGGATGATTTTCAGCACAGCAACAAAATTTGTCTTTCTCTCCTGGGACTGATCTCACCACAACTGTGACATTGATCCCTAGGGACACCGTTTTCTTGGTTTACCCCCAGTTACTGGTTGAGAACATCTCCAGAATTTACATGAACATTACCCACAATTTTAGAGGAAATTACAATGTAAAGTAGCTCCCATTATGTATCAAAGTAACTGTTATTCTCCATATAAAGTGTACAAGTCTAAGCTTTTTTATCAGCATGCTCAGAAATAATGATTCTTGTCATTGAATATTGTGAATGTGGACCAGTGATACTCTTGCATTTTTTTGCACTAGGTAGAAATCTTCAGCTGGGCTGCTGTAGACTGTAATAACCACAAAAGCAAATTGATGGAAGTAGCAATGATGAAAAGCAGTTATGTTTTTTTTCCTAGGACTCATAACTGCAAAAATGAATAGAAGAGCATTGTTCTTACTATGAAACTAGCAAATAGATTCACAAATTGAAACTAATAAGCAGAAGAAAAATAGTAGATTCCAGGGCAGATTTTTAAGGTTCATTTCCTAGCCTTCTGTTAAACAACACGATTTGTCCACTAGGAAAAAGATCTGTTATGAGAAACAACGCAGCAATCCTTTTTTTAATTTAGTCTTGTAGAAAAGCCTTTCCTTCCAAATACCAGAAGCTGCAAAGCTGTAAACTAGCCAGGGAAATGATGGCTTAAAAGTTGTCCCAAACAAAAGGAAAATGAACATTATTTAGTGGCTAACACGTTCTGTTTTTTAAAATACTGTGACAACGTATGCTATTACCAGCTCCAGGGGAGGCAAGGCAGTAGCTAAAGGCAGAATTATTTACTTCAGCATGGCTGTTTGTTTGTTTTGACTTTCTTCTCTTGTAGATGAATCTGCCTGTTTTCTGTGACTGTTAAACCAAGTAATTTCTTCTCGAACACCTAATTTAATGAAAGATGATGAACATTCTTTGCTGTTTAGTCCTTGGATGTTTTTTTAATTTCCTAATCCACTTTCCTCAAAGTCAGCTGAAGTCTTACTCTAAACTGAAGGGTTTATTTGATGGTAAAATATAATAATGACACTTCATGCCTGTCTGGTCACATCCACCCAGATTTCACCATCATCAAAACACCAGTCATCCCAACAGCGCTGGGAAGCAGCTGATACGATCTGTATTCCTTTTACTGATGGGGAAAATAAGACATAATGAAAGTGTCTGGAAAGGTTGCCTGTGAAATTTGTGGCAATGCCAGGACCTGAACACAAATTGTGGTGTGATTTGATTCCTAAACCAGTGGTTGCCAAACTATGGGCTATGGACTTACTACACAATTAGACTGAATAATCTACAGGTGATACCACCTTTGTAATGTTTTCAATTAGAAAAGTTGATTGTAAGGGAGTGTGAAAAGTTACGCTCTCTTGGGCTGAAACATTTGGAAAGCACCACCTTTTGCTGTGAGTATGAAACATAATAAAGTCAAAACGCCTGTAGCTGTAATTGCTAAATGAGTTTGTGCCTTCATGCATCTGTGTTTTTCTCTTCAGAGATCTATGAATGAGAAACACCATGATAGCAAGATATGTTAATTACATACTCACCCACAGCACCAAATGTATGTATATCCTAAAAAAGAAAAAGGAGAGAGAGAGAGAATATTTACTCAAGAAAAATTATATCGTTCCAGTCTATGAAAAGAATATTTACTCCAAGAAACATGATGAAGTTCCAGCACGCTCATGACACCAGACATAATGTAGGACATGGGAAGGATACAGAGTCACTGCAGTGCCTTCTAAACACATTTTAAAGAGGCAGGAATACTGGCTTGTAACCTAATGACATAAATATGCTTGTGCTATGGCTACTGCACCCATTTTTCCAGGACACGTTCTCCTTTCCTGCTCTCAGAGTCTTGCCCAGGCAGATTTGTGGTAAAAGCAGCTTGTGCCTGTGGTTTTTAATCTCTGTGAAAGCAGGAGCCAGAGTTGTTTTGTGGGAAGGGGAGCAGCAGTACCTGGGCCAGCAAAGCAGGAGGAGGTGAGCAGCAGGCATCTGGCTTCTGGACAGAGAGCTTAGGCTGGGATGAGAAGACAGGGGAAGATTGGCAGCTCAGGGTGAGGAATTTAGGGAGATATTTGAAAGCAATGGCGTGATCCAGAGTGGGAGAAATTGAATTTTCATCTTGCAGCCATGTAATTCTGAGTTGGGATACACCGGCAGGGTCAGGACAAGCAGGGATTGGAGCAGAAGAGGCTGGGGTCTGCATGTTACGTGAGGGTCCAGCAGGGATGGGGTTACAGTGGGACATGTCCACCCTCTTCCCACTCAGACAACAAGACATCCGCAGGTTTGTGGACCAGAGCAGATACCCAAAACTTGGTGAAACACCCCCTCCAGCCAGGAGGCCAGGTGCTACCTTCCCTTCTTTTTCGGAAACTTGTTCTGTCACTAGCAGACATAGCAGGAAGGAGCCAGGAGGCCATTGCAGCACCAGGGAACAGACACTAAGTTCACAGAGGGGATTTTTTTCTGGCTATTTGCAGTGTTGTGGACATACCCTGGGGACTCCTGCTGCCCAGAAGAGATGCTGAGGGCCACGAGAGGGCTCGCAGCCAGCCCTGGTTTTGCAGCGGGGGTGCCGCTCGGTTCCCCTGTTCTGCAGGGCCGTGCTGCGGCAGAGCGGAGGATGTGCAGCAGGCATGGGTGCTGTACTGCTTGTCATTCAGTCCCAGAGTTAGCACGAGGTCAAACCCAGGCACTGCTTTGCTTACCTCAGCGTGACATCAATCCCTTAGCTAAGCTCTGGCAGTTGTATAACAGCGGACCTGAAACAGTTCCTTTTGCTCATAACTTCAACGCAACTGGCTTCATCTTGAGATGCACTAGTGCTACCGTTTTTCTCTCTTTAAACACCTCATACACGCAATATCCGACACAATAAAGGCAGCTATTTTTGAAAAGTGCTCGCATTCTCCTCTATTGTGTTATCCTGAAGGACAAGCTGTCTGAATGTGTTTTCTTTTTGTGTGCGCTGGTCTGTTAGGTAGTCCTCTTAGCTCCCACCTCACCTTTCCAACAGTCAGCTGTATCTTCAAAGCACTGTTTGTTCTCTGAGCAAGATATTGCTTGTTCTCTCAGTGTTTGTCCTCCATCCCAAATAAATTGAAATTGAGGCAGTTTGAACATGAACTTTGATAGAATAAGGTTTTACTTACTTGTTGCAGTTCCTACCAACATTTATATATATGGGGAGAATGGGAGATAAACAAGTCATTTTAAAACCAGAACATTGCTAGTTTAACGTATTCTTACATAGGTTTGCTGTGGTTGTTAAAAGCTGCTCTTCACAGTGGATAACAGGAGCTGGGGAAGGATTATTCTGGCATTGAGAATGTTTATTAATGCATAATATCCCAGCAGCCACGCTTACTGTAACAATCCTGTGTACGCTGTTGATGGTGACCCACCTGTATAAACAGTGTGCCTCCTGCATAAAGATATTCTGAGATGAGTGATTATGGCATTTTTGTCATTGCAGCAATGTGGACTTCAGAAACATTTCTGGGCACAGGAAACATGCTGCTTTACTTAAGGCAAAACCAAGCTAGGCTGTCCTCAGCCTGCCTGTCCTCAGCCTGTCCTCTCCTGCTTACTTTTGCTCCCTCTCCTCCATCTGTACTTTACCAGTTGAATAGTTCATCTTCTACAGCGAGGTTCTCTGAAAAGATCTAGGCAAAAATCAAAATCAGCTCTCTTTATAATATGTAATCCCTCAGGACAGCGCATTTTTAACGTGGCAGGCCAACAATTGTGGCAGGCCAATCACCTGGTCTATACCACAGATTTTTCAATACAGTCCATAAATAGTTTACATGTCTTCTGAAATGAATCCCGTCTCTCCTCCATCCCTCCACTCTGTACTGTATGAACTCGTCTTTCAGGAGACATGATCGGAACTACTTAGGTTAAACACTTGGTGACGAACAGAAAAGAAGGGTCATTTTTAAAGCAAAGCAGTCCCAGCCAGATTGGACTCTCAGTGGCCTAGCTCTGTGTCTTAGCTCTTAGGCTAAAACACTAAAATGCAGTGCTTTTCCCTGTGTTCTTCCAGTAAAGAGAATCCGGCATTTACAGGGATGCTTCTGGGTCACAGCCTGAGAGGTGTAGTCCTAGCCAACTCACTGAGTTTTCTAACCAAGGCTAAGTTCCAGTCCTGCAACATGCCACAGGTTCTCAACTCTGAATGACCTGAGCACATGGAATGAAGATGTCGAGAGATTTAAGTGCCTGCTGTAATGAGACTTGCGGGATTAATAAACCAGGCGGGCAGTAGGACTGGAGCTTGCGATTTTCCATTTCAGCGATTACCCACGAGAGGGCAATGTCATCCCTACAGTCAATCGTTCCGTAGCAGAAAACATCCATAGCCTTTGACATCATGCATATTGCCACCTCCACTGACATCTCCATACCCTCTCTGCTGAGCTGTTCTTACCTAAATAGACCTATTTAACAGTATCGTTTTTAATCATCAATAACAGGACCGCTGTTTATTGGCAAAAGTACTGAAACATCAGTAACTGGGAGGCCATTCACTGGCAAAGGTAATGTAAGCCCAAAAGTTACCTGTCATTACGTGAGCCCCAAACTTGTGTGCTCTGCTGAAATCTTGTAATTGACTTTCTAAATACGTTTATAAGAGGAAAGCAGCTTCAGACTTTAGTGCTGGCCTGCTATCCTTAAGTAACACAATTATCAAGCAGATGAAAGGAACATGAGCCCAATGTGTGTTTGTTACTGGTGGGGAGCTGTGGGGGGAAAAGGCGGAGAAGAGGAAGGTGGGAATTACTGTTCAGTGTCCCGGCAAGTCACCAGTGCATTGGTACACACTTTTGTAAATTGCCCTGTAAACCAACCTTGGGTTTCGTTAGTCTGCTATAAGAGCTCTTCATACGTAACAGTAACAAATCACAGCTGCTTATCTGAGCCCAAGGTGGGTCAGTCGTGCCTGGCCCCTCCAGGATGTGTACCTGCCTCTTTAAGGACTGCAGTCTTACAGCTTTTGCCTTTATATGCAGAGAGGACAAGCTAGCAACATCATCCATCCCAGTGCTACCAGTTGTTTTGCCATCTGGCATGTCAGCAGTGCAAGCACAATATTGCAACATCCAACTCCTCCACTTCGTTCTCTCCATGCCACAACAGCAGCAAAGATAAATGGTATTCCAGAGGAGACACCTCAGCAGAAATCCATGCCAGGGACACATCTCTGTGTCTCACAGGAGGTGCTTAATATCTTTCAGGACCAAGCCTACACAAATTACCCATGAGAGTCTGTGTCGGGTCCAGGGCTAGGTATCAGTGCTTCCTGGCTCCAGGCCTTCTGTTTTGACACAGCCCTTTGGAAAGGAAATTGTAGACACATCCAGATGGTGAGCCTTCAGTATTGCAACTGCTGAAGCTCACACAATACTTTGCTTTACTCAGAACATGCATGCTGCAAGTTTTAAAACCCTAACATCAAGGGGGAAAAAAAAAGCATTCCAGTTTGAGTTACAGCATTCTAAGTATTTTAATTGAGTTACACTTTTTTTAACAGCCAGAAAAGCTCTCCAAAACAGAGAATATACTACAATTGGAATAATATATTTTTCTCTGAGATATTGTTCGGATTGGGTAATTCAGGGATCAGAAAAGTTCAAATTGCTGATGTTTGCTTTTCCAACACTTGAAAATGTTCCCAGCCGATGCCGTTTTTGCATTCCTTGATGCCTCCTGCCATTGTAGATAACATTCAATCAGTGCAGTCTTGGCTGGTGTGATGATTCATCTGCTGCAGTGACGATGTTCTCTGAAGCATTCAACTACACCTGCAGACGTGTAATGGAAAAGGAACTCTGTTGCCTGACTATGAACTACACACTGTGGTGTCTTTGGGCTGCTTTGTGGTTTCCACTGGCTGAACATCCACCTACATCTATCCAAAGCCTCTTCTGCTACCTCTTCCAATGGTGTAAAAGGATTAGAAGTAGGCCATAAACATCCATACAGTTCGTGTTACAATTGCCGTATAGCTCCCCTCTCATTTTATCTAGACATTTTTTTGTTAGTTTCATTCTCCAGTACGGTAAAAGAGCCTGAATATATTTACAGAGCTGTTTTTCCTCCTTTTTTTTTCCTTTGTTTTGGTTTGGGTTTTTGTTTGTTTGTTTGTTTTTAAGTGTTATGCTTATTAAAAAATGCAAAGGTCATTTTGTTGCCACTTAAGTGTAGCTCTCCGTTGCTTATCAGTTCCATATTTTTGTCTAGGTACAGCTTAAAAGAGTAGCAGTTAAATGCAGAGTATTACTCTTACTGAGCAAGCTAAATGTGGAAGAGGATAGTCTCTCAGCAGCTTGTTGTTACCTATGGAGTACAGCCAAATTGAGACAGGCAGAGCTGACAACGGGGCTGAGCTGAACTGGGCTCTGCAGTGGCAGGGTCCTTGTGGCACAACTGCCATCCTATATTCACTGGTCTTCATTTCTTGCATATGGAGTAAGCTTGATGGGAAAGAATAAGAAGTGCATTTCAGAGTATTCTTTGCCCTACTGAAATAAATCATGTCTCTTACATGACTTAACTAACTTACTGCCCCTTGCAGTCTTGAAGCTCTAACTATAAAGCATATGTTCAGGGGTAAAAGCAAGTTGTTTTCCCAGAGCCTGTGCTCTAGTTTTTGGGACCCTGGCTTAGAGATTTGGGATGTGTGAGATGTCGAGAAAACATTTTCTTTTGCTCCTAGGGGGGTCTGTTTTCAAAAATGCTAGATTGCATTGCCAGTGACACAAAACTATAGAGCATGACACACGTGATTATGAGAGCCTCTCTGCTAGATTTGGCAAGTTACACTACTGTAAAAATATTTAAACAAGACCATTGACTAGTCCAAACCATGACACTGTGGTTTGTTGAATGTTTTTTAAGCCTCTGTCGTTGTTCTAGACTACCTGGATATGCTTTGAAACAGAACACTTTGAAATAAACACTAAATGCACTTTGGAAAATGATGCAGTTTGAAATCAAGTGATTGTATTTGTTTTTTAATTGGACCCTGTAATCATTAACCTCTCGGTGGCTGGGAAAGAAATCTAGATAAATGTGTCAGTCACTCTTATTTGCACTCAGCTGATACAAGCTGACATTTTCATTTTGTCTTTCATGGATTTCAGCAGAGGAATTCAAATGTGCACTTTCTATTTTTTGAACAGGGCACAATACTGGCCTGGGAAATAGTTGGTTTGAAAATAATGATTTGAAAAGGTATATATATATATAAAAAAATATTTTTAGAAAGGAACAAATGTCATCCCATTAAAAAGGCAAATGCATTTAACAAAAGGTCTGCAAATGTAGTACTATTGTTATAGTTCCATGTTCCTGAAGTCTTTGTATTTTGTTTGTTTCTTTTAATTACATCAGTATTTGTCTGAGGGTATGAAACAGAAAGCCTATGCATAGAAAGACAGAACGTGATAGAAATTTTGCTTCTTTAACACATTTGCAATTAAAAAGACAAAAGGCCTGTAGAACAGATCATTCAGCCTGCGATGATAAGCTGCTGGTTGTTACTGGTGCAATGGTCCCTACAAATGCTGCCAAGTGTCATCCTTCAAAACCAACATACTAAAGGATAAAACCTTGTGACAGTGTAATAACTCATTATTTTCCTATCACGGCAAGTAAGAGAGACAAGTCTGTTCCTTGCCAAATCCCAGTCCTGCCTGTCTCCTGATTATTGTATCAGCTTCTAGAGCACCATTGATAGTTCCTTCCCATTTTTCTTACCCACTACCCACTTCTCCTTACTACAGGTGGGTGTTGCTGCACTAGATGGTATGTTCATGATGCTTTTTTGCCAATGATAACCTGGTAAGTGGTTACCTCTGGAGTGATGCAGAAGACATATGGTAGTGTTCTCCTATTTCCCTGGGAGCTGGGACTGCGCAAGTCAGAATATTCACCTTCTGCTGGGTGTCCGAGATGGAAGAGGTGGCAGCTGTGCTCCTCAAAATGGGCAGCCACAGCACAATACTGGACAAAAGTGGGTTGAGCACAACAGACAATGCCTACAAGTGGAAATTAAAAAGCAAGTTCCAATGACTTGTTCTATTGACAGTAACCAGGAGATGTTTGGTCACCACAGGCGTAGTCTTCTTCTGCTACTTGCTGCCAGATGTTTCATTTTGGTGGCTTGGCCCCTATGAATTTCCACTGTTTTCTGGAGGCTTGCTTGAATCATGAACATAGGCTATTCCTCTTCTGCTCTCTACCTGGTGAAAGCTCCTTGTGGTGAAGTGTAGCAGAGCAATTCCCCTACAGAGCGATGAGGACTGGACGAGTGAAGGGTGAACCCCCTCATCAGGGGTTCTTTGATGAGGACGTCGACGCAGCAGGGTTAGCATGCAAGAGTGCTCTCAAGGCCCCCCCATCCTGCAAGGTGTCGAACAATTCTTGGGACAGGTCAGTATCTTGGAGAGGATGCTTTTTTGCTGTGTGCTTCGTGCACTGAGGATCGGTTCTCTGCTTAGAGCTTGTAGTGGCTAATGCAATACAACAAGCCATCCTATTTTCATTACTAGCTGTGGATTTTGGAACAGATGGGTTACACTTAACAGTTAAAATCAACAGTTGATTAAGACTGTGAAATCTTAGTGTGACTTAGAGTAGCTTAACAATGTAAACTGCCTGCAAGACAAAGCCTCAATATTCTCATGGAGATTTGTTATTTTTGAGATCTGGGCTGTGTGAGCTTTCTAAAAATATGGCGTGAATATAAGAAAGCAGTGTCATGACCTTTATTATAGCAATGAAGTGTTGTCCTTCTTTCTCAGAGCGTTTTTATAGAAAGCACTGAGCTCATCCTATTGTATGTTCTGTAGACTGTGCAGCACTCTCAGGGAAGCCGTCTTGGAAAGAATAAGTGCAGGTTTAAAAGCTATGGCTGAAGTAGGATGCAGACGGGAGACCATTTCCACCTCCCATTAGATGCAGAGCCTGTCCTATGACTGAACAGACAATGAGAGTCACTGTCTCCCAAGGGCAAGCTGTGTGAGCCAGTGATCAGGGGAAGATACTGAAAATCATACTGGTTTATTTTCTTTCCAGTTTCTGAAATTCACTTGCTGTGTGACCTTGAACAGATCTTCCAGCTGCTGTTTCCCACAAATTACATGCAGATGATGTTTTTGTCACCTTGAAAAAATGCTTTGAAATCAGAGGACACTAAAAAATGTGGAATTTGTCTTAGAAATCAAAGGTGACCTGTTGTGCCAAGGAAGGGTACAGTAGAATTAAGCCTTCCCTTTTCCCTTAGTTTAACATTAATGTAACATTACATTAATGTAATGTAACATAACATTACCCTTAGTGTAACATTAATAACAATTTATAATAGAGTTCTGAGGACTTCCTTTCTTTTTGTTTCCCAGATTTTGACCCCTTTTATTCCTCTCACTCCCTCAGACCTATTTTGAAGCTTCTGGCATAGAAGTGGCATAGCATCGTAGTTTAAAATCAAAACAAGAAAGCTACAAAAATCCCAGTGTCACCATTTTCCAAATGCACACAATAATACTTGTAACCCATCGCCTTCTCTCCAACATGAAATCAATGAGGGTGAGTCTGGGCAGTACCCGTCACACCCTTTCTGCAAATGGCACAGGCAGACACTTTTTAGGGGTACCACTGGCTTTTTGCTGCTTTATGAGTCAGGAAATGTTACTGCAGCATTCCCGATCTGTATCTGTGAGCTGAGTAATGGCTAAATATTACCCTCTTCTTTGGTGAAGCAGCAGTGATCTCTTCCTCTGGTGCTTGGGACTCTTATGATGCTCCACAGGTGGGGAAGGATTGCAGTGGATCTGGGCAGAGGTGGGGGGCAGAGCTGAACCCCAAACCCAGCTCTGAGGCGTGCAGCCAGTCGGTTAGCCAGGGGCTGTAGCAGGGCAGTAGCATCAGCCTGTGCGATGACGAGGGGAAGCACTCTCTGGCCTGCAAGCAGAAACTACCACGTGGCCCTATTATCCACCCCGCACGGGGGCTTGGGCGTGCTGCAACTTTTTTTCTCGGAGGAGGATTCCGAAGTCAGCTGTAGCCACTCTGTGTGGTCGCAACACTTGTAAAATGGGATTTCCTTGTTGCAAAGCAGAGAGATGGCTCTACGCTCTCCCCTTGCCCCTCGGTTCCTGCAGGAGGAACAAAGTGTGGCAGAGTGGGTGATGCTGGAGGTTGCTTGTGGCAGGAGTGACACTAACACCTCCCCTTCTGCTCTCATTAATGCAGATGGCCAGGTGCAGATGGCTGCCCCCTTAACTGCCACCCACAGCAGTGAATCCAGCCCACAGCAAGAACAGGGCTTGTGCTTCCTCCACTCAATGATTTATCGGCTCCACAGAGAGGTGGCAAGGGATCTGGCCTTCTCCTGCAGCTGATCTGAAACTTCAACAGCTGCAGTAAAGGTCTGTGTTGCATCCCATGGAAAAAGTTCCCAGTGGCTCTCATGGTATCTTAGGATCTGTCAGATCTTACATGTACAGAATCAGTAGAGATAAGTAAACTGAACTCCCCCATACTTTGCAAGCAGGCTGAAGTATACATTGGATGGCTGTAATGAAGCTTGCATCGCTCTTATCCAAACTACCTATATTGCGAGTGGAAAGTTCAGTTGACCAGCCATCATAGTGCTTCCAACAGGGAGACAGGGCATGTTAAACCACATCAGACTTGATGTCCATCTAGTTTAGATTGCTGCTGTGCTGATTCCAGGAATCACAAGAACCCTGCAAGAGGTAGCTGTGGGACCACCTATCTTACAGAAGTGCTACCTGGCTCAGAGGAAGAGGGGTCTGGGACTTAGCGTTCCTTCAGTTAATGAGGATACCATTGGACATTTTTTATATCTGCACCAGTGTGTTACAGCACACAGGTAAACACGCATTTAGATTTAGAAGATGCATAACAAAGAAGTTATTTCCCTTTGCACAGCAGTGAGATTGTTAGTGCAACATCTTTTTTTAAACTCTGCTACAATAATAAATTTGTCATTTCCCAGGCTTCAGTCAGTAGCTAGTTGTTGTTGATGTGACCTTTGAGATGAATGGATGATCTGCAAAGATGTGTAAAATCCACAAAGAGTAAGCCTGCAAGGACATGATAATTTCGCAACAGAGAACTCATGGCCGATATATCTTTCAGTATTCCTATTGTCTTTCTATTTCCTGCCTTGTCTAAATCTGAACACGGTATTTTTCTTTTCCTCCTCTGCTACCCACTCCCTTTCCACCTTCTCTTCCCACTTCCACAATGGTGCCCAGAGTAATTCAGTTACCTTTTTCACAAGCAATTCTAGCATCAATGTCTTTTCAGGAAAAAAAAAAACAAAAAAACCAAAAAAAACCCAAACCCAAAATTCTCCAAAAGACCCATGACATGTAATTTCAGTGGGCATTAAATACATGAACCCATGGTTGGCTCTTTAGAGGCTACTAAGGTAATGTAAAAAGAACAGTGTCAAGTAATCAGTCCTGTTCATGCTGAAGGACTAAATGGACACTAACAGAGAGGAGCCTGATTTCTCTGGGTAATGAAAGATTGTACAGACACCCCAGTCATGCTCGTGACCCCAGTGGCTTGTTTCTATTCACCAGATCATCAGTGCTCCCTGTGCACTTACAGCAGCGACCTTTTCACTGCTATTTTCCTGACTTTTGTTCAAAATCATTTTGTTTGCTTGTTCTTTTCTGAATCCAAACAACGGCAAGAGAGTACACCTATTACCCTCTAAAAGAGAAATCTGTGGCTCAAATCAAGTTCAGAGTCTGTAGTTACACTTTTTTTTTCTCTCTCTACTTGACCAGAGGGTGCAGACCTCTCTTCCCTTGCTGGAAGTCTGTTTGAGCAGCTATTTATCTCCATGGTTGTCATCTCCCCTTCCCCTATCCCTGCTCCAGTTTTCTACAGCCAGTCCCTCCCTGGCAAGGGCAGCCTGCTCTGCACTGTGGGAGATCACAGGATCACAGAATCACAGAACCGTATAGGTTGGAAAAGACCTTTAAGGTCATCGAGTCCAACCGTAAACCTAACACTGCCAAGACCACCACTACACCATGTCCCTAAGCACCTCATCCAAACGTCTTCTAAATACTTCTAGGGATGGCGACTCAACCACTTCCCTGGGCAGCCTGTTCCAATGCTTGATAACCCTTTCAGTGAAGTAAAATTTCCTAATATCCAGTCTAAACCTCCCCTGGCACAACTTGAGGCCATTTCCTCTTGTCCTATCACTTGTTACCTGGGAGAAGAGACCGACCACCACCTCTCTACAGCCTCCTTTCAGGCAGTTGTAGAGAGCAATAAGGTCTCCCCTCAGCCTCCTTTTCTCCAGGCTGAACAACCCCAGGTCCCTCAGCCGCTCCTCATGAGACTTGTGCTCCAGACCCTTCACCAGCTTCGTTGCCCTTCTCTGGACACGCTCCAGCACCTCAATGTCTCTCTTGTAGTGGGGGGCCCAAAACGGAACACAGTATTCGAGGTGCAAATTCAAGATGGTGTGGAGTTGCACACACACAGACAGTCTGTCCCTGGAAATCCCAAGAGAACTGAAAAGGCAGCATCCTTACTGGAAGGTGTGACTTCAGCCCATCTCCATACCTCCACTGGAGCCCAAGTGCTGCTGACATGAAGACAGCAGACAAAAAGGGAACCTTCTTCCTTGCTCTGGGCTGGGCACCCTATGGTATTGCTTTAGGAGAAAAAGTGGATAAGATGTTATTTCTTGCTGTTTTTTAAGGAAGAATGAAATAATTATTTCAATTGTGATACTTGAAATTGCAACCATTCTTTTCTTGTCAGTGCATTTTTATCATATGTTAATATTATTTGTGGCATGCTTTTTTTCCACAGCCAGATGGCAAGATGTAGACCATACTTACAAGGCATTTACTCTGACTAAAAGAAGTGTGGCATATATGTCAAGCCACAGCCTATGGTAATGCTCTAGGCTTGTGGCAAAATCAGGATCAGGAGATGTAGTGGCAGTCTTTTCATTTTGAATGCATGTTACCTCAATATCAATTTAAGGATAAGAAATACAGAATGAGCTATTGCAAAGAACACAGCAGTTCATGTAGTAAATTGTTCCCTTATGTTCTGGGTGTGAAACAGCATACAAAATGGCAGCTGCTGTTTGCAAGAGTTTGAGGGATTCCTGGATAATTAATATCGCCGTGACACTGCCTCTACCATATAGAGCATGATTCAATCATCTTCTTCATACTGTGATTCTTGAGAAAGACAGCTCTCAGGAATGACAGCAAGGCGAGAGCCACTGGGCTGGCCATGCTTTTGTTGAATGGCCAGGTGAGGGGGGCTCTCAAAGTGTCCCGAGGCTCTAAACTGTTATGATTCAGCTCTGAGGAAAAGAGCTTAAGTTGACGTCAACTGATTGAAAGTCACAGTCCTTGAGAATTCAGGGAATTCTGAGAAAAATAAAACTCTCGACCAAACCTATGCAAGCTGTAGTGACTTTCAAGAATTCTTGGCAGCCCTAAGTATAAGGTTTGTGTGCTAATAGCCCGGTTCATGCTTTGGAAGACTCACAATAGAGAAATCATCTTATTTACAATATCTCTGTGTTGTTTTTAGCGTTGTACAATATGTTCCATGCTTAGATAATTCTTCTGAAAGTAGACATAAATTTAACAAGAAAATCACATTTCAAGTGGTATTTTTGGCTCTCACAGTACTCTTATTTAAAAAAAAAAGTCAGTAAGGCAATAGAGACTAAGGGCTTTGCACAGGTCACACAGTGAATCAGTGATTCAGCTAAGATAAGATGATTGACTCTCTCTCTTTCCCTTTTTTACCCCAACCATTAGATCCTCCTGCCAGTACAAACAGTCTGCATAACTTGGTAAGAAGGTTAAAAAGTCAGGCCAAGTTCATTTTAAATTGCTTGAACCACTTGTGGAATGTAAACTCTATGATCAAGTTTGTGTTTAGCCATGAATCTTCAAATAGTTCAGTACTGGGACAAAAACTGATTTCACAGCAAGCTACGGCTGCATGATAGGTGCAGGCCAACAGTGTAGGTGGATCTTCTAATCTTCTGCTGGAACCTCCAAAGTGATTTACTATCTCCATATAACAGATGTTCTCCATTCTCATTAGAAAAGTTAAACCCAAGTGGCTACATCAGAATTAGCTAACACACAGCCCTGCTAAACAGGGCTTGTTGGAGTATGTAAGAATAAAACTACTTAATCAGCTATTAAGAATGATGAAGAAACACTCATGATGTTTCTGCAATTTAGCATAATAATGAAGCAATACTCTGAAGGAAAATAAAGGGATATAGGGCATGCCCTGCTCTGAGTGGGAGGAATAGTTGCACCATGGGCAAGCATTTTGAATCAATACAGCTTGCGTTCAGAGCGGCTAAGGCAGGATGGCATTGACTTTGGTGCACACTAGCTCCCGCAGGCATAATCCAGCTCCAGATAAGCTTGTGGCAAAAATAAGAACTAAATGCCTTAATTTCTGCCCTATTATTTGCGTCGTACTTTCCTTCAGCTAGAAAGCATGGAAATTCATATTAAGAACTAGTCCCTGCCATCGAGATCCCAATATGAGTAACCAAGACAGGTAAACAGCTGGATAAGGGAGGCTGCTTGGTTCTGTATTACTTCTGAGGACCGAAGGCAAAAAGACTGTCTATGCTCTCTTGTTAGTTACGGATCAAGCCTGCATTCTTCTATCAGCGGGGATGGACGGGGCCTGCATTCAAAGCCCCGTCTACCCCAGTAACTACTCACTAGTTCCCCAGGGTGAAGCTCAGAGCAGGAGAGCTATGGCGAAAGGAAAGTCTGGTTTAGAGTGGGGTCTCTGCTCATACAAACTGTGTGGATGCAGCAAACTCAAACCCTTTGGTCACAGTCACTGAAAGCCGCCTGGCCAGTCAGAGGCTGTTAAACCAGCAAAGGCAACGTACTTTGGCACCGAGGGTTATTTGGCCAAATCCAGCACTCGGAGCCAGATCACCCCTGTTTGCCACCTGCTCACTCCTCGAGAAGCCTGCAGTCCCACAGCAGCTACGTATCAGAAAAAGGCAGCCCTCAGACACTTGCGCATCTCTGCAGGCATGCCCAGAGCTGCCCACCCCTGCAGAGAGCTGGGCAGCTGGGCAGCCGCCTCTTCCCGCGGACCTCCCGAGGACCCTGCTGCTCTCCTCTGCAGGGACCGTGCTGGACGCTTCTCCCAGCGCCCTGCTCCCGGCCACCGCGGGGAGGAGGAGAGAGGCCGTCACAGCCTGCGTGGGGTTTTGGGTTACCCCTCTGTGCCCAGAGGGCTGGAAGGGAGAGACAGGCACACGGGCGTATGTTGTAAAACACCCTGCGTGTCCGCTGCTGCTGCGAGGGGCACGTAAGAGACAATCCTCGAGTATTCGTTTTATACAAAACTGTTTTTTCTGTAAAGCGTTAGGTGTGAGGACAAGAACCCAGGTTCTCTTGCTCAGTAAGAGACGTAAGGGCAAAGATAGGTCTCTGACTTTTTTTTTCCCTCCCCTGACACCGGAAAGCATAAACAAAAGCATAAACAAATTTTTTTGTTGTTCAAAAGAGCTTCAACAGGAGACATTAAAACTTTCCCCCCTGGCTGCCTTTTCTGTCCCCAAGTAAGTCAGCCTCGCCTGAGTTTCCTCTTCATCTTGGCTACATTTCTTACACACACAGAGCAATCTTACAACCCCGTCCCTACCTCAGCCTGGATGGCCTTTTAGGTTTAGAAAGCAGGACAGTAAAAAACTCCAAGCAGCTCTCAAAATGGCAGCCAACAGGAAGAATCCCATAAAATTTCAGTGTAAGCAAAACAAAAGCAATTCGATACGTAAACTAGAGCAGCAGCTTACACTCCCGCCCCTCTCCCTTCCCCTCTCGGGCACCCTGGGAGAGGGGAAGCTATTCTCCATTTCCTTTTCTGTCCTTCCCCTCCCTCTGCACGGGCAGACTATTTTCCATTGCATAGCTAGAATTGTAACCCTCTTCCCTCTGTTTTTTCTTCTGTCTCCCTCAGGCCTGGTCCAATACCCACTTAAATTAAGGGAATTAATAGATTCTTTTGTGTCTGACATAGCGAGTCTGTGTGAGCGAAAGTCAGTCTCCAGCAAGAATGGCGAGAGATGGTGTGACATCAGGAGTAAATCACTCCTTGGAACACTTCTGAGAAAACCAGACCACCAATTTATGACTGGTTTATAGTTAAGGCTTTGATTTTGATGTTCCAAAGTATCTTTTATTTCCGAAAAAAATTCAATCGCTTCCAAGCAGCAGGACTGTTTCTTACTAATATCATTAAAAATAATCACAGCGTTTAAACCTGCAGTTAGTCCCCAGTAAAACACAGTAAATAAACTAATGAGGAGATTGGAATTTTCCCCCATTGCAAACATCACGGCACTTTTCTGTCAGACAGCTTGCTTCACATCCAGAACCTAACCCAAACATTACCAAAAAAGGACAGCGAGGGAGCAGGGTGGTATTAGGCGTGAAAGAGCGCTCCTGCCACTGCAAGCATTGTTCCTTTAATTTTTCTACTATGATGGGAAATAGCCAGAAATATAGAGTACCATGCAGCAACTGAGGAAGAGAGACTGAATTTACTAGTATTTCAAGACAGTAATAACCTGCTGAAACTGCAATGAGTCATTCGTCCTAGATGTTAAAAGATTGTTGTGGCATGAAAAATACATAAACTTGCCTCAGTGTGTTGCGGTAACACACACACTGCTTGAAATGATTTATTTTGACCTTGATGTAATCAAGAAGTAGTCAAGAAGAAATCCTGGTAGAGTTACATCAGACCAACAGTGTGTCTACAAAAGAAAAAAACCAAACTTGTTTTTCTTTTAAAAAAAAACCGTAGCTTTTCATAAAGTCTGAAGTAAAACAAAAAGGATAAACTGGATAGCAGCGTACAAAGTATACAACCGTCTGAGTAACTAAGGCTGAGTTAAGGGAGGAAAAGGCAGACTGGATAAGTCTGTGGGTAGAGCAGATTTATCCAGCTGTATGTGAGAGCAGGACCTGGCCCTCAAGCTGCAAAATGCCGCTTATGAGGATGGGGCAAGATTGCACAGGAAGAACGCATCTTACCGTGCTGGGACTGAGAGGTGCTGAATTAACCCAGGCAGCAGTTGTTTAAGCAGACATAAATTAACCGGGAGGTTACCCCTTTCAGCGGCTATCAGTGCAGGTCTCAGCTTTATACAGTGACAGGAAACAGCAAGGCAGATGAAATCAGGAGAAAAATAGGCCAGTAATTTGCATGCTTGCTTGGGACTTAGTCATTGCAGGCTATCTATCTCTGGGCAAGCCACATCTACCTGTGCCTCATAGGATAATAATATTTTCTTACCTCACCTCAGTTCTGTGAGATTAATATACGTGGTGTTCAGTAGCCATAGCAAAAGGAGTGACAAAAATACCAAAGATTCGCTCCCAGAAAACATTCAAATACCTGAAAAAAGGTGTCTAAAAGTTTGAGCCATCCTGTGAATGATTTTATACCTCATGGAAAGTCCCAAGCCTGGAATGCTTTGCTACACCAGAAACATTCCTTTGGCAAGATGTACCCATCTTAAAAAAAAAAAAACAAAAAAAGCCCTCAGCCATCAACAGCCTAAGGCACTTGCAGGTGCTCTGCACAGGACTTGAATACAAATAAAGTCAAAACCAGCACCACTCTTTCTCCCCTCCCTCCAACAAGCTCTCTTCAGTTTTCTGCTACAATTTCTGACTCCTCTTCCCAACGCTGTGCATCCCTGGCACTTCCACTCCTTCCCAAATCACGACCCCTGGCATTTCTTGCCGTCACTTTGCTCGCGTTGCCTGCCTCTCTGTCGCCCTACTTTTCCTGCGTGGTTTGAACTACTGTGCTTCTAATGGTGGGCAACCATCTGGGCTGCTATGTAACTACTTTTTCTCTCTGAGATCAAGCATTTAATGAGATGACGACTGCAGTCCTTTCCTGTGCAGTTCTTACCCTCAGTGACACGATGTTTAAAGGGTTATCTAAACCCTCCATCATGGCATTTCCTAACAACATGTGTTTTGCTTGCTGGATTAGGCCTATTGCCAGTGGGGCAATGAAGACATAAAACTTCTACTTATTTCATTATCTTAAGTGCAAAATTACTTTGCCGCTGAAAGCAAAAAAAACTTCATTTAGCAAGCCAGGCTATTACAGTGGAAGATTATAAAAATACATTCTGGAAAGAGACCGGGAAAGAACGATGTAAACAATAACACAGGAATACGTTCAGTATTTAAATCTGTCACTGCCTCAAAGTCCCTGGTATGGAGTGAAGAAGGAGGCAGTCACGGGACCCGAGGGCGAGTTAGGTAGCCCTTGGGAAGGGCGAGGAGGCCGTCTTGGGGAGCCGACAGCGAGCCTGCGCAGGCTGGCAGTAGGAGAGGGAGGCGGCGCTGCAAAAACATTCCGTGCTTTGCCTTTTGTTTTCATTCCTTCCTCATCGAGATGCTGATAAAGAAACTAGAACATGGAGAAACCTCTACCCTTGCAAGGGAGCTACAGCTCCTCTAGTCCATTTCCTCCTCAGCATCCTGCAAAGTGCGAGGTCCCAGGGGATGATTAAGCTGATGTTTTCAAGAAAGCAAAGAAGTGAAATGGGTATAAACTCGTAGGAACCCCAGTTAAAGCATGGGAGAATACCAGTGTGACCGTGGGCTGGGCTCCACTGAGACCAGTATGTGTGCTCCAGACCAGCACCATTCTTCTGAGATGTCATATATTTTTAGGAAACAATGAGGACCAGAGAATGAGTATATCCCTTTCAAAGCTGGAAGGTAGAGTTGATCATTTGCTAAGGGGTAAATGTGGTAAATGGTGGTAAATTAAATTAAAAATCTTCAGTGGTACATGACAGGTAAATTAAAGACTCGCCTACTCCCAATGTGCTGGGAAGATGGGAAAGAGAAGGGGGAGAATAATGGGAGGAGGAGCATAAGCCAACATGCTGTGAATTGATGCAGCTGGGTCAATATAGCAGGTTTATGGAAATAACAGATTTTAAACACTGGCTTTTTGTGTCACAGTAAAAATAAATTTCAGGACATCACTGAGACATTCAGTGTTGTGAACAGTTCCTGACTTTGCCTTTATGAAGATACGAATAGGCCCGATTAATCTTTCAGATATGTGCTTGCAGGTGAGGGCAATCTCACTGAATTCCGGACATTAGTCATGTACAGTTGGAAGCTGAGACCTGAATCATATGCACTGTATTTATAAAAAGCAGTATTAACGTGGACACCCAGATTTCTGTTTTCAACTACAAGCAATTTTTGTCCATATTTCTCAATCCCACCCAGACTGAATTAAAAAATCCCTAGTGTTGTTCACAAAGGAGGAAAGGGTTTTTTTTTCTGGTTTGCATTACCTCTATGGCATGTGCCTGACCATTGCCGACTCCAGTATATACTAAGCAGATCAATCAATGAAACTCTTACAAAATGCTTTTTACATTGCAAGAGTATTTCTTATGCAGTGCTATTCAGAGGGAGGAGGAGGATGTTAACCTTGTCCGTTCATAGTGCTGAGAAATGCAAAGGAGAAAAATAATCAATGTACACATGGATCTAAACCGGCTTGAAAGTAGTACTTTTTCC
The DNA here is from genome assembly GCF_035582795.1 of Mycteria americana. Lineage (NCBI taxonomy): Eukaryota > Metazoa > Chordata > Aves > Ciconiiformes > Ciconiidae > Mycteria > Mycteria americana. The sequence continues at coordinate 41,208,066 of NC_134396.1, forward strand.
TGACACCGTCACTGGCAGCTTGCTCACATGTTGTACAGCATATAATCATCTAGCTGATGAACTTAAAACATTGTCTTGGGAGTTTTGATAAAGGATACCCTGCAGCCTCTTTCATCGCAACTGAAGTGATAGTTCCAGTGGGTAGAATGCACAGTTTCATATTGGGGAGGGTGGGGGGAGCAGTGTTAAAAACAAAGACAGATTTTCATTTTGTGTTAGGGGGAGATTTATTTTAGCAGAATGTTGTTACCTTAAGTCAAAATAAAGTCTGGAGTTTTGACTCCAGACGAAGTTTTGTTACATCAGATGATTACGTATTTCATCCTTTTGTATCAATTTGGATCATGAATGGTACTTTTTGCTACTGTTTTTCCCAGTTGACTCAAATTTCATTTTTGATCAAATTTGTGGTTTAACTTTGCCAGTAATTATCAGAGTTATCAGTATCAATACAAATTGGTAATTTATTTTCATTAGTATTAAAAAAAAAAAAAAAAAAGTGAATATTATCATTTTAACCCAGTATGCCGAAAGATAAGCCAGCAGTAGATAAATATACAACTTAGTGTTCTGACAGGAGTGTGCATCTGTTTCCCATTAACTTTTCTTGAGACAAGCAAGGAATCAAGGTTTCCCGTGATTTAATTTGAATAGCAATTTGGATTTCCTGTGCCTCAGCTGGAGGCATTATTGGTATGAGACCAGAAAGGCCCTAACTGTCCTTGGAGGTTCATGTTTCACAAAGAATAATACCTACAGAAATTCAAACAGGATGTCAAGAAGTGTTATATGGGGGCTCTCAGTGCTCTCCAGTGTTTCTAATATAAATTCACAAGGCAAAACAATATTAAACCGTAAGTTTCATTCTCTCTTCTTGCCACACAGAAAGCGACCAACTTGGAAAAGATAAAAATAAGCTAAGGAATGCTGCCCAGCGCATCCCCCCAGTGGATTTCTGTCCAGTGGAGAAGCTAAAATTCCCCATCAGGTTCCCTGAAAATGACATTACTGACCCGAGTAGCCAAGACTGTTGATCACAGAGATGGAACAGAGTCTGGACAGACAGCCACCAAGCTCTGGTTAGGCACGTTTCTCAGAAAGGGCTGAACACGTTACCTGTGACAGCCAGGTCCTGTAGTTTTTCTCAGGCTGTGTACACAGAAGTGGAGACACTCCAGACTCTTACTTGCTTGTTTAAACCACGGCCTTGGTTCCTGTGACTAACATAATGCTGATGGCACATTTGCATGAATAATTAAACATTATTAGGGAGATAATGTCCATCTGTTAACTCCTTTTAATGGATTTTTTACAAAGTACGCTTCACTGTCTTTTACTTTTGAATGAGGAAGGGAATTATTCTGAGCCATTCAAATTGTCAAGAGGCTAATATGTATCAGCACCACTCTGGCTCTTTTCTTCGGGTGAAATCCTGGTCCCACTGGAGTCAGCTCTGGATTTTGCCGTTGCTCTCGATACAGCTGACGTTTACCTCTTGGGCTCCCTGATGGCTGAGAGAGCTCTGGAGAGGCAAGTGGAGAAACTGGGATTTTTAATACCTCCTGTGCTCAGGTAAATATGATTTTGTGCATTCTTGCATACAGACAGATGCCATGTCTAAGATACTCATAACTTATTTTTCCTCCTACCCAGAATAATCCACAAGACACTGAGTTTTAACTCAGCTGCCTCTGTTAAAAGGGGCAATGCTGGTTACTATTTGCGGTTTACTTCCTTTCAGCTTGTGTTGTTCTTAAGAGCTTGTAAAAACTATTTTAAAATTCAGTCACTGTCAGTTTTGAGGAAAAAATTTGCACTGTTTCTTTGACAGTGTAAATTATCTTTATTGCTCTTCCTTCTGGTTATGGTTAAACTGTACTGGTGTTTGTAAGATCATGGCATTACTGGATATTTAAGGGAGCTTCAGATCATTCTGTGTTTTATGGTCCAAAAAAAGAAATTAGCCTGAAAAATAATGAAAAACTGTTTGCCTAATTGTGACTGCAGTACTTAATTCTCCATAATGAGTAGAAAACATAAAAAGGCTTAATTTAGGCTATAATGATGCAAAAGTTAGGATTTTTTTGAACATTCACAGATTTTTTCTGGGTTTTTTTGTTGTTAGGTTTTTTTAAATGTTGACTTTGTATTCAGAACTCTGAAGTTTTAGGTGAAAGTCAAAAGATTTTTCAGCAGAGGCTCATCTCACATCTCATTTTTTGGAGGTCCTGTTTATCTCAAAAAAAACACAAGACAGCAAACAAAGCATGCTACTCTGAAATATTAAACTTGGTTTTGTTTAGAAGCTACTTATGTATGCTAACCAATGAAAGGCTATTCCTGGTAAGTACATTTTCTAGTGCTTTTTTCTACTGTTAGTCTTTTTTGGTGTATGAGGTTTTCATTTTTCATATTAAGAGTCTATAGTGTTACTGATCCCACAGCTAAGGCATCTTATGATGTATTAGTCTATATTTGTAGCCAATACGTGACATGTTTGTCATATCATTCCACATAAAAATTCTCTCAACACTGCAGCAACATTAGCTAATAAAAACGTGTTTCATGATGAACAGAACTTCAATGCAGCCTCCATGATTTTTAGTAAAATTGGAGCACGTGCTTAAAAATTCCTAGTCAGGCAGCTGAAAATTTGACCTTTGACATTCAGTAATAAGTTAGAATTATTCATATAGAGACAGAATTTCATTGCTACATGTTGAGTGTAGCACTCGTGAAACACAATTGATGAGTTCTATCATTGGGTATGAAAAATTGCATGAAGGGGTTTATTTATGGTTAATAGCTATTGTGTCACATATGACCTTCATTTAGCAAGATAAACCAGGGTTTTTTCCCCAGCAGACTTTGTATCTCATTGCAAAGGGATCTCTCACAAGCAATAGTGCAGTGTCATCCCTGACTGGAGCACCTAAGAACTCTGTAGGTAACAAGAGAAGATCCTCTTTACTGATATAACCTCAGGGTCCCAGAAGGATGTAGCAGTGTCAAGATGGAACATGACTTTATTTCTATATAAACAACCTTCTCTCACTTCTCCAGTTCCAGATCGAGATGCTTTGGTAATTAAATGCTGAAACAGCAGCTAAAAGTTTGACCTGGATCGTATTCCCCCAACAGTTTGGAAGTTTGTAATATTTCTCGCAGTTGGTACAACACTCTACAGTTGAAAAGTGTGGAAACCGTCAACAACTCGCTTTGTGGCAATAACATTTGACCATTCAAAGTACGGGCTGTTTTGGAACAGAAGAAAATTTTTTTTTTTTTTTGGCTGGTACTGGCATGCATTTTCTTGACCTCTCCATAAATTCCTGGCCATGCCAGGTTCTGAGGACTCTCTTGGGGATAGACAACATCTGTTGCTGTCCATGGAAACCTTGACCTTGTGCACTCTGTGTGACCCAAGAGCCATAAGGATAATGTTTACACAATGTCATTTGTAACACTACTGATAACACAAATGAGCACTGCTTTTTTACATGGGTTGGTATGTATTTTCTGAGAAGTCAGAGTGGCACATCCCTGCCCAGCCCATACTTTGGAGAGGTAGTCTGTACATGCCTTACTTCAGTCAAATCTTTTCCTTTCCTGGAATTTTTCCAAAGTTTCCATATATTAAAACAATGTTTTCCCTTACTAAATAAAAAAAGTTTGGTTTAGTTTGTTTTCTCTTACTAAATCAAGGGGGTGAAAGGAAAATGGCCAATACCCAAATATACATCCAATGAGTAATGTGAGAAAATGCTCTTTTTTACGGCCCCAATGTATTCCCATAGTTGTGCCACAATTCTGAGAAAGTTCTGGCAGCTGAGCCCAAGAAATGCAACACTTATTCTTTATTACAGTATATCTTTCATTAAGAAAGGAATGATCTCTGACCCAGAGAGGTCAACAGCCTCACATGGACTTTGGTGGACTGTGGATCAGTCCCACAGGATTTATCTGGAGAGGCAGATGCTAGATTTTGTCTCACCTAATTTTAAAGATTTTCTATATAGGCATCTATGAAGTCACACTAGTCAGGGGAAAACAGAGCGTGCCTATCAGTACTACTTTAGTGTCTGCTTGAAGATGAGAGGAATCGTGACCAATGAGGCCCTGTATTCCTCTATACAAAGGGGAACTCTGATCTCAACAGATGTAGACACCTTCAATGTAGACATTTCCATTTAGTCAGATGAATCCCGTCAGAAAGACCAATTCTTCCCCTGTGAGTTCCCTATGAGTTCCCTTTGTCTAAAATATCTCGGTCAAAGATGAAGCATTTCTCAAAATCATTTATGCCACAGAAGTTAACACTGTAAGCGTAACGGTTATTCTGATGCATGTTGGTGCTATCCACAACATGCAGGTAGGCACCGATGCCATAGCTCAGTGCAGAGTAGATGGCAGGAGGGGCTGGAACTCTTTTCACTGCTTCCCCATGGTGTAGGACTGGTAGAACACTGTTTGGCCCCACTGCTCTAAACTCCGTCACACTTGGTGTAGACCATCCAGCTCTTGTATGATGCCATTCAGAAATGTGCCTGGGTGTTGGGTGCTTTAAGAATCAGGCCCATAGAATTTTAATTTGTAAAAGCAACTAAGAACACTTGCTCCTCTATTTTTTATGTTGAGAGTGCTTAAAGGGTAATTTTTCTAACTATGTTAACACTAAAAACAGACTAAATTTTCCAATTAGCACTTCAACTTGCACATCTGAAAGAGGGGAGGTCGTTATGATGTGATGTCAACTGTTTGCAAATATGGGCCAATTAGGTCTTTTTCTTGCACACGTAACTATTCACCATGGTCCTGTCCTGTCTTCAGAATCTGGTCTTAAGAACAAAATAAACCAGTTTAATGAGGATGCAAACCCACTTTGCTTTATGTAACCCATGTGATATTATTTACGCCAAAGACAAAGCTAAGTCATATCAGTGTTCAAAAAAACAGATGTTTTTAGCACCACAGCTTAATGATGACCATGATCTAAAGTCTATGAAGAGAATGGGTAAGTATTTAGGGAGAAAAGATTAGCAGACCTGAAATTCACAAGCAGATAGTGATTTTAAAAACCTTGTTACCTGAGCACATTTTGGAGACTACAACAAACTTGAGAATTTTCCACCAGAAATGAAAATATGTATGTTAAAAAAGGAAAACAGACACAACATTCAATATTATTAATTAATTATTACAAATTTGTCAGAAGTATGGAAGAAATTAAATGCAGTACATGGAAAAGCACCTGGGGGGCTTTAAATGGAGCTTGCAACTCTTACCTCTCATTCACTCACGTAGTGGGTGAGGAACACTCATCCAGCAGCAGGAAAGCTGGACTGCAAACTGTCCTCAGCTACAGGCGTTTACATTAATCTTTTTCAGCTCCTAGGAAAATGAGTGCTATAATTAGCGGATTGTGCACCAACCAAGCCCATGGTTGATGTTGGAGCATTGTGCTGCCAAGAGCACAAATCCTGGAACCAAAAAGCAAGAAAGACTTTGTAGCATAATGTTATTGCACTTAGCTAGAGGGGGACAAAATCACATGTACATATCTGTGAACCATCAGATGTTGGACATGCCTGTTGTATCTGTTAGGAGCTGTAATATGTGTGAGTTATTTCGTTCCTTGCTTTCCATTTCTGAAAGTACATAAAATCCCACACTCTGAAATTCATTAAAATACCATATTCTTCACAGCTATTTATATGCTTTAACAAAATCCAGACTTCTATTTCAGGAAAAGAGAAAGCTGAGAGCAAAGATTCTGGGAATCCAAGAGGGTTCCAGCAATGAAAATAAATGTTTCAAGCATCTTAATGGCATGGTCAGAGAGGAGGGGCAAAAAAGGTATGTATAATGTATCATCTCTGCTACACTTCTTCGTGTAAAACAAAATGTTCTCACAACACAACCATGACAGTAGAAAATGCAAGGTCACGTTACAGATAGCTTACGATTTATCTTATTAAACCAGTGTGGTAGTTAGAGGCAAGATAAAAGAAAAAAATTATTTTCTTTTCCACAGGTATTTCAAAAAGGTGACAGAGAGTGTTATTATGAAATAAAAGTAACTGCAAGCAATTAAAATTGTTTTTAAATTACTTTCAGACTATTTCATAAACCAATGTAAATAAGCTCTACGTTATGGGTGGCATCTGTCTTATGGGCATTAATGATCTAAAAGTTAGGTATCAAACTTTTCCTCTGCAGTAGAAAGCAGTAGTTATCCTGGAAACACCGTTCATCTTATCCAAAAATACAGGTCTAGGATAGACAAGTAATTGTCCCCTGAAGGCTCTTGTCACACTCCATTAACTGTAGAAGTTTAGACTGTCACCCAACTCTTGAAGCCTAAAATTAAGTGAGAAACTCTGTTTTTGTCTTAGCACAACAGTGTTTTAAAGTGATGACTGCTGGATATTGTCATTTTAGTGATAGTTGTTAGAATTCTTCCAAACAGATGACTATAGGGATGCCGAGGCAATCGATTTATTTCTTTGGGGTTAAACCAAGAGCCAGCAGAGAATTGGATTTGGGAAGGACAGAAATATACTCTTTATATATTCAGAAAATATAATCAAGCCTTTTTTAAGTAATTGAGGCAGAACTACAGTCACTGAGCTATAAAACAATCTGAATGGTGGGAGCACAGATATTTTTGTTATGCTTGATTTTGGCATCATTTTCATGAATAATTTCTGCCATTATTTCTAACCTAGAATATGATTCACCAGCTTGAAATCATTATAAATTCTGCAGGCTTTATTAGACATTTGAGTTCATTGACAAGCAACAGACAGTCTGCTGTCTATGAAGCAAAATGGCCCTGAGTTTTCCTTTGACATTGTTGTATACTGTATGTGTGTGATTAATTATCCATTGGAAAAACCAAGTAATGATAATCAATACAGTTCTGAATTCTATGTGAGTAGAAGAAATGTGAAAAATAAAGAATTAAGAAAAAATGTGATAACAGTGGCGTTGGACAGCACTGGGAGTATTTTCTGGGAAACTTTCCAAAAAAATAAGACATCTGTGACTTGTCAACACTTGGAGGATAATCCACTACCACAGAAGTATCAGCTTCTGTGACTGTTTTTGGTTGATGTCATTGCATTTAAGAAGACATATAAATTGGAGTGTCCTTTATACGCTTGGATGCCCTGTCAAGAGAGCCAGCAGTGTTGGACTTCCAGGCCCAGAAAAACAAGCCCCAAGTATTAAAAAAATGCCATCAGATGCTTGACCATGTCCAGGCCTTCCAAAGCAGTTGTCAGACTTATGTTTCCAATAGGGTGACTAATCTGACGCATAATACAGGATTACCCGGTGATCACTTGCTGATCCTCACCTAGGGCAACATGACAAGGGATTCTGTAGTTAAAACAGATCTTTATGAAAAACTGCGGAAGTGTCATAAATATAATGAAATTTACTGGGGCAATGGAAAATGCTTAATAGCTGATGGAGTTCTTATTTAGCAGAACCTGGTTAAATGAATTATTTTGTTCTCCAGTTTTTTCCAGATTGGTTTGTCTCTGCCTACAGATAAAATACCTGTTTGGAAGCGCAAATAACTGGTGTCTGGCACCAGTTGGTACTTTGGAGACAAACACATGTGAAATCATATGAATTAATACCTGTACCTCCTAGATCTATTTTGGAAATAATTAAATCTTTCTATTCCAGGTATGGAGCACAGTCGTATAGTAAGGTTCCTGCTAGCTGGAGTGACTGCTATCCCTTTTATGGCATACCAGCGCTTCAACATATATTAAGTGATCTTTTCCTACAGTGACAGTAAGGAGAGTTTGCCAGGAAGTTTGTGGTTTGGGATTAAGATCAGCTATAATAGATTGTTCTTGCTAGTTTTAGCTATGTTATTCTTCAGCGTAGTTCATCTCAACCAATGACTTCAGAACATTAAAGAAAAATAGTGCACTCTGAAACAGCAGGAGCTGTGAGTTGTTCCTTTACACTAACATAAACCCACTGAAATCCACTGACATAAATCCACCACAGAGCAGACAACTCCCAGCAAAATAATGCCAAGGAACTGTGTTTATTGTAGGCTTGCCACTTATCTATTTCAAGATTAATTTTTATGGTTCAGTAAAATATAGGTTCATCAGGATATGAGTGTACCTAGAAATGGACATGAACAATGAAAAGCCTTCTGGCGTGATGCCCAAAGATGTACCTGTGTAAGGCTGTAATGTATTGCCCAGCCTCAGTCAAACTGATCAGTGTTAAAACAGTATTTTTTAATTGAAAGGCTTAACTGGCATGTCAAACATCTGTATGTTGAGTGAGACAGAAGGTCAGAACAGGCTTGTACTTGTGAATACAAAAAATGCTGCTGGTTTTTTATCAGTAAAATTGTCTTTGAGGTCATACACGCTTACCTTTTGTGCTAATGATAAAGCACCACATTAGCATTAATGTGGGGGCTTTTAGTAGAGAATGTTTGTGACACGTTGCTGTTAAAATTAGGGTGATGACCAGGTTGTGTTCACCTCCTTTCTGTCCCATTTCATGTGTTTGCTGATTAACCCATTTATTTTTACTCCTGATACTTTTAAATTTATCTCTGTAGCTGTCCTGCCATTGGATCAATACACTCTTCTTTACCAAATAAGAGATACTTGTCTAGGTATATATTGAACAATTTCTGACTGTTCATTTCAGTTGTGAAAGCAGGTACCTGTAAGGAAAATGTGGTTGGCATCAGTATTACCATTCACAGCATCTGTCTTGTCAAACATCAGACTAGGTAATATAAAAAACAAGTTTTGGGAATAAGTTCAGAGTATCAGTTTGCATATTATTGGGTAAAATTTGACAGTCTATGTTACTAAAGAGGTCAGAACAAATATTTGGGATAGTACCCTCTCAATTTAAAGCCTGACTCCTACTGGGCTGCTCATGGATGACATTGCATGGATAACTAAACTTACCGAGAAAATTGACACTAAAATGACACTAGTCTCTGGTTTTACCTGGTTTTGGCAGTCAAGCTGAAAAGGAAGGAATTAACATGCCCATAATTTGGAAACAGAAAGTCAGTGTCTTGTTCTGCAGCGTGCAGAGACCTCCCGCTCACAGCAGAGGAAGCAGCACGAAATGCTCCCTCTCTTATTTCCTAGTTTGCTGTTCCCAGAAATCTGTCACTTTCCCCAGACGTTTAATGTTGTCACTTTCCCTAAATGTTTAATCTTTCTGTAACACACAAAGCATAGTGGTATGTTTCTGGATGCCGTAACTACATTTGCCTATGTATTTTTAGCACAAAGCTGTGAGATAATGGAGCAATTAAGGCATCCTTCTATGGATCCAAGGGAGTGTATCTGGGACTCAGTCTGCAGTTGTGCTGAAGGCTACACCAATAGATACAGATGTGTGTGGTATTTGGTTATCTAAAAAGGGAACTAAAAGGTAGCTAGAAAATGATACTAGTTATATTGCCTGCTTGTGCGATGCTGACTATACCCAGAAGTATAGTTAGACTCAGAGGTTATCTTTGCTTTCTTACTTAGTACATGGACCTCTACCTTTAATTTCTCTGTTTGCAGATACGGATCTTTTTCTGTTCCTCAGTTTGAAAGAGACAAATGCAATTTAGTACTTGAGAGCACTGGAGAAACTGGGGAATTTAAAGAGAGAGTGGATTTTTTTAAGCACTGAGAAGAGCTCCTACAGACTCTCCATGAAAGATTTTCTTACGATTAGTAATAGCAGAAGAAAATTTTTATTATATTTTCTGTACAAAAAGAAAAATGCCAAATAGTGTAATTCTCACTATAAAGCCCAGCACTCTGGGTCAAATAAAAGTAAAGATAAAGCCACACAATAAGTGCTTCTACTGAGATCATGTTAAAGTATACAAAGCAATTAAAAGCCTTACTAGGCCAAATGATTTCCAGTGTTAAGGGGAGCAAATTCATACTGCAGTTGAAAAATGAAAGAAGTGAGTCAAATGTGAGAAACGGGAGAACTCATTTAAGATATCTTCCTGCTTCTGCAACAACAGACCTGTTAATACAATGCAAAATGAAGGCAGTGGGGGATTTACAGCTGTCTATGTACAGGTGTCTAAATTAAGTGCTTTGAATTAGGCCATGGAGGCATGCATCTCTTCACTGACTGCATAGGACACTTAGGGAGCTTCATTGCTGAAACTTTTTGTCTGCTAAAGCAGCTGGTGTGAATATACATCCCCCACCAGCTTCCACATATTCACAAATTCTGCTTTCTTAGGCTGTTATTTCACTTGTGTGTTATAGTATTCCCTAAATTTTTAGAAAATCTTTTAATATGTTTGAAGCACAGATGATACAGACATGCAATGGGTATTATTTATTTAATTACAGTGATTAACATGTGATGATTCTGGTTTACTTAGTAATTCAGGCAGCACTTGAAACACAGCAATACTGCTGAAGTTTACATTAAGTATCAGCTCTAAACTTCAACACGTCTTTCAGCCAGTGACAACACACATCCAGCTCAGATGAAAGGAGAGCTGTTGTATGCATCTGCTAATTAGGAAACTAAGACTTTGTTCACTTTATTATCCCTAGGTTATGTTACATTAGTCAGACTTCTTTACATCACCGAACACCTGAAGAGGGGGGCTGGCCCTAGCATTCAGTTCGATATTTCAGACATTCACTTAGTCCCTGGAAGCGGAGCTGCAACATTATCATGAGCTTACCAGAAAATTCAAGTGTTGCTATAAGTGTAAATGCACTAGAGTAGTTACTCCCAGAAGTACGAAAAATACTTACCCTGGATTTACCATATTAATAAAACCTTAAGAATTAAAAAAATTCCATTTGCAGTGTTTCTGAAAAAAGATTCAGTTCACTTTAACAAGTACGTATGAAAGATCAATTTTATTTAAGAGAAGCTGTACATTTAGGAAAGTTATACATGAAAAATTTTGTTAGGCAGGTTATATATTGACAGATAGCAACATATATATTTACACATACATACATACAAATGCCAGTGCAAAAACCATGCATATCTAATAGCTCATATAGACACATCCAAGGGGAAATCTAGGGAATGAGTTTGGATAATGAGAGAAACCAAAAAGCTGTTAGATTAGAGAAGCAAAAGGGGGGGGGGGGGGGGGATGTTGTTTGTTTGTTTGTTTTCCCCTGGACAAAAGACATGAGTGATTGACATTTATATATGGTCTAGAATCACAGGAAAAAAACTGACCTAGAGAGATGCCAGGACTTTCTGGGACTGGTCTATCTGCAAAGAGGATGGAAACTGCCTTTACTGTGGTATTTTGCTACCTTAGCTCCCAGATGAAATATGTTTAAGGAAAAATAAAACATCCAAGAAGAGCCATTTCACAGTTTTCTTCTTGACTAGAGAGAGGACAAGTTCCCTATAGGTCAAACAGCTGCCACTGGGGAGATTTCTGGGTGAGAAATTGCTGTGTTTACTCAGCCTGAAAACGACCTCCCTCCTGTCTACCTCTCGCCCATTGTTCAATCAACCAGCTCAAAGACAGAAGCGACCTGGAGGATCTCTTTCCGCCTTTGTGCCAACTTACATTTAGAGCCCACGTAAAAACCTGTGTGGGATGCTTGTGTGATATAACCTACTGGCAGCAGAAACATGGCGAAGTCTTTCATGCTTTGGTAATCTGCCAGTTAGGAGACTCAGATTTAAGTCTTTGTTAAAGTGAAGATGAAAATCAGTGTTTATTTATTCTCACAAAGTCCATCAGATAATTAGATGACCATTTTTATCTCTAGATAAGAAGCAGAGAAGCAATCAGAATTAGTGTGATTGAGCTGCTTAGAAATGATATATTTTTTAATTAATTACATTAAGCTTTTGATATGAAGTTTCATATCAACTGTACTGGCGACACACAGTTTTGGAGGGTCTACAGTCCTCCAAAACTTCCAAGCCGTATGTGCCCTACAAATTGTTTGTGCTACCACTTCATCTCCATGGGTATGAGCAACGCTGACAGCATTAGCAAGGGATAGCTGTCGGCTCTAACCAGTACTTCACAGACTAGGCTGATTAGATGTGCTCAGAGCTGCTGATAGCAAGCAGGCTTTGCCTAACTTCAGTAAACAAACTGAGGTGAAGCCGCGCTGGTCAACATGAGCTTCCAAGGGAGTCAGACTCGATCAACTAAATCAGAGGAAAAGATTACTGTTTAGCCTTCTTTTACCAGTAAGGGCAATTCAGCTCATTCTCATCCAGCTGGAACCACCCTTCCTAACCTATAGGAAATCAAAACAGTCTGCCCATGCTGAGTCTTAGATTAGCATAGATGACACGTTCTGGATTTTATTGACACAGGGAGAATAACCAAGATAAGGATTTCCATACGCCATAAGCGTGCCAGAAAAATTTGTATGTGCAGCTACTATACGTGAAAGAAAGACTAATATTTGAGACAACTTTCCTGTTTTGAAAATGAAATAATAAATACAGAGTAAAATGGAATGCCCACATGGGGGAGTTATTGCAGAACAGTTAGACTAGCTTCTCTGTTAAAGCAAGTACTTTGGAAAGAGTGATTGAGCTGAAATTACAGCTGACAACAGTATGAAACTGAACAGTACTATTTTCTGTAAGCACAGCACTGAGCACCTCTCATTTGTGTCTTCTTCATACAGCAGATTTGTCTAATTCATGATCTGTTTTCCACATAGGTAAATAGTAGTGCCCAATATACAGTGTAGAATAAAATATCTGAATGTCCAAAAAATGTCTCTATGTGCCCATGAAAATTATTTCACACTTATTGAAAAGTCATCATACTTAAAAAATTATGTGCAGCCAGGTTTGGGTATCAGCTCCTGACTGAGCAAGAATTTTGAAAGGAGCTTAGTACCATCTATCATTGTTAAAACTTTGGACAACATAAACTGGAAGTGACATGTAGCTGAAAGGAACTTCGCAGAGTTTGCTATGAACACAATGGAGCTGGCTCTAGCTGTTCAAACAGCTCTCTTCATATCCAAGAGCCAGAAGCACGCATGCACTCATCTGCTAGGGCACTTTGAATGCCCCTGGCAAAATAGCAATGCAACAAATATCGTGTGTCCTCAAAGCAAAATCAAAAACATGTCATCTTCGGTGGTTAATCTCAAACAGTAATAAAGGTACACGGAAAGAACATGCATAACAGAAACAGATTTTACTTTTTAAAACTTCACTGTGGCAAGAAAGAGAAGCCTTATAACTGTGGAGAACTAGCAAAAAGTAGGCTACAGAACAGTTCTATAACTGGTAGATGCCAGTGAGATATAGACAAACCCCTGGAGAACTGCATATTTTGGCATGAGCAACTTAACAAAAGAAGAATTTCTGGCACCCAGATCTTACATTTCTGGTATTATAAATGTAATTCACTTTAGCATTTATGTGATATTCCACAGATGCATAAGATTTTTTGGCCCTGCCAAGAGGTAAGTTTATAGCTTAGTGTGATCTGAAAGAGAACAAGCAAAGGAAGATCACTGTGAGACTGGAAAGGCATGTCAATGGGTAGAGGATGTCTTTGAAAATGAAAATGAAATGTTATTTTGAGTGTTTAATATTAATATTATATTGTTATTATTATTATTATTATTATCATTATTATTATTATTATTATGTTTAATGTTTATAAATTGTAAAAATTTGTGTTTCTACTAGATGGCAAGACTTACGATTTCGTTCATTTGCTCAAATGTGTGAGGTCTTTGCACTCTGAAAAATTCATGAAGCAGTCGACTGCATTAATCTAATAAAAAGTCAGCTGATTGCTCAGAAGATTTGCCTTAGTCCTTTCCTGAATAGAAGTCAGGAATGTGTCTTCAGCAAGAAAAGAGGAGAAAGCTGTTAGATTCTTTGACAGAATTACCCAGTGTATAAAAAGAGATTATTCAGGTAATGCAACTTTTATATGAAGTAACCTTCATATAAACCTTGTTGTGAAGCATTGATCACAGACCTTTCCAAATCATGTTTCTAGACAAGCGCAAGGAAAAATACCAATACAAGGCCTGAGTGCAGAAAACATTTCACTGGCCCGTCAGCTATTTAGTGGTGTAACATCATCCAACCAGCCTCTCCTCAGGGGAATCCAGGTACATGCTTCTGATCCCATTGTTATGAACAGATTTGTCATTCAATCTGGATAGACCAGAGCTCATCTCAGATTACTCACTGTTTCAGCAGAATACTGTATCAGAAGGATTACTGAAAATCCCCAGATTATATGAGTTTGATATGTGCCTCTTCTGTGGCGAAACTTCTAAAAATGCTTCCTTTTAACGTGGCATCCAGATGATAGCCAGGTTAGACAGATATCCTAAATCCTATGTCCATTGGTCCGAAAGCTAAAACCTCAGGAAAGATGAGTGTGGCCCATTTATACCACAGAAGGCATTGAAACAGAGATAAAGTCAGAAATCAAGGGTCTATAATGGCATGTCTGGGCAAATGCTTAACGATAGCCTGATCCAAAGACAGTTAAAGTTCATGGACAGACTCATGGCTTTCACAGAGCTTCAGTAGGACTACTGTTGTGTTCCTATTTTTCCTTCTTAACATACCCGTGATCAAGCTTTCCTATTTTAACTATTAGTTAAAAGTAACAAAACTCTATATACTTAAACTCTTTGCTACTTTTAGCCTAGCTTCACAAAGTCTGCCTCAGTTGTCTGTGGAAATTTCTATTGTTGTAGCTGAGGAATAGAATTAAGATTCAATTCATTTGGGAAAGGAAGAGGGAACAGTGTATGGTTGCTATGAAATGCTAGTATATCATTCCTATTCATATTTCAGCCTAACTCGTATTTATTTAAGCATGAAAACAGCAAAGGAAGTAATCCAAATAAACCAGCCTTATATTTCCAAGAATGCTGTTTTGCTCTTATGAGCTATCACACTTTTCAGCGAGAGCTATGGAAAACCAGGAATAATTTTTCTTTAAAAATGATTGAAAACAAGTTCTTCAATGTGGAGTAAGTGACGATTTTCAAAATAAAGATCTGTCCTGTGGCCAGTGATTGAAGGAGAAGGACTGGACCCATAAGAATTATCAAGTTTAAAGGACATGACTGCATGTCTTTGGCATGCAGTGTCTATCAGAGAACAAGGAAATACACTGAAGACCTTCCAAAGGTCCTGTCATCTCTACCAAGGGGATTTCCAAAGATGTTTCCTAGGGTCTGCCGGCAGACACTTTGTGCTAGATGCTGTTCTGAGGTGTCACCAGTGCTGACCATGGTTTCAGTTTTACTTCGTATCAGGCAAAATGATACTTAACTGGCAGTGAGCATCAGCTGATGCATTAGGGATTTTTCATGGGAGAAATAATAATAAAAAAACCTCTTGTGATTATTAACATTAAGATGGCCAGCCGGAAACACACAGTTGCAATGATACTGCCAGTCTCCTAGAAATGTCTAGGAGAGACTTTTCTCTAGCAGAAAGTGAACTCCCTGCTTGTACACCAGGATTGCTTCTCTCCTCAGCTATGCGCTTCAGGGTTAGGCTTTGAAGCCTGTACTACTGACTACAGTCTTCTTTTGCAGTCAGTAGAAAGAAGTGAGCATCTCCAGAGGGTAGTTCATCTGTTTCTAAGACAGATTGCTGAGACAAGTCATGTAAATCACTCCTTATTTTTCTCATTTGACTACAAAGGAAGCCAGGGTGAGTAGTGCCGATGTTTAAACTTTTTAAAACTTTAATTTCTTCAGTTGGGTAAGATGAATCCCATATAAAGTACAGGAGACAAAAGTCATAAGTGCATTTGGGACATACAGGGTAGTGGGACATATAGGCATAATGTGGCTGGAGAGATTCCTGCAGGTTTAATTTGAGTCTCTAACATGATTAAATAGAATCCTCCGGTCTCCAGTGTGAGTGTAAACAGACCAAAAAGAAGAGCTTCACCTTTAAACAATCTTCCTCGGATCAGCATTTGGGTTAATGACCGGTGTCGTTTGTGGGCTGTCGCATTTCCTGTCTTATCAGAAAGTGCCTGCATGCCCAGTTTGCTTGCATGCGCACAGATCAGTCCACAGGAATTGCTGATGACTTTCCTCCTCGTTTTTTGTGAAGATACAAGGTAGTGAGCAGCTATGTGCAGTTCCTTTTCCAGTATGCCTGTCTAGGCTGAGAGACTTTCTCTCCTCCTCCTGTCGTGGCCCTTTCTTTGTTTAGGCAGTTTCTTTGTGTGGTTAATCTTCAACATGCTTCATCTGCTTTCCATTCTCCTGCCTGCAGCCTAAGGCAATCACCTCAATCCAGCTGGGATAAAGAAGGCAGAGGTTCTTCTTTAACCAATGGAATAGCTTAATAATGATCACATTTCTTCTGAAATACATGATTGTTTGTACAATATTAACCCTCAGGCCATAAATTAAGGCTGGATAGTGCAAAGAAGGACCCCAGGAAAAAAGCAAATGCTTTGTATTCTGTTTAGTAAACAACAGAATATCCACATATTTATACATCACTTATTATGTTGCTCTTAATCTTACTGAAAAGACCTTTAAAATGGACAGTAAGGCTCAGTTTAGTGAAACTATCATGTAGAATTAATGGCCTACGAAATGAACACAGCTCTTTCATGGCCACTGGGAACAAATGTATCAAGAGCACTTAAATGCTGGTGTACAATCTTTTTCCTAGGCAAAGAGATTTCAGTGCAAGAGGGGCTGGAATAAACAAAAATAAAAAGGGTAGTTTTCATTAGCCTGAAGTTTCTGTGAAGGTTGGCCAATGGTGTCCAAATCCATCATTCAGTATGGCATTAGTTTGCCAGAAACGTAGATCAGTGTGTCTCTTAATCCGTGTCAGGGAGAGGAAAGCTTGAAAACGAGCTCTTGAACTGTATAGTAAATGACTTGTGCAAATAAACAGCAATCAGATAATCTTCATTCTTTTTGGTACTCTCCACAATTAATGCCTTAACATTAGTGCCTGATACCTTCTAAAAGGTTTTTCTTCTCTTAAATCTTTCACGTTGAAAAATAAGTCAATGCAGAGAAAGAGCTTATGTTACAATCTTCTCATAGTGTTTAAATTACCTTTAAATGATACTGGCTTGAAGCTAGAAGAGGAAGGGGCTCAGCTGCGAACTTTTGAAATATGACTCTTGAAAGGAAACTAAACTTCAGAATCATAAGTTAGACTGATTTTCAACATTCCAAGTCCTGTCATGTGGAAGCAATTTAATGGCCTAAATCTCAGAAGGGAGCCAAAGGCAGAGCACCAGCGGAGGTGACTGCTGTCTCTGGTAGCTAGATGCAATAAGGGAAAAATCTCATTGTGAAAGTTGCGTGTTCTGTGCGATTTTCATTTACTGGCAGGAGTCCAGGGTAATAAAAGCTCTGAAATGGTCTGCTTATAGTTAAATGCCTGTAAGTGCATATTTCTAAAAGACTTGGTTTATTACATTACGTTTTAATCTGCACAATCTTCTCATTGGAATGATACCCTGTCCCTGCCCTCCCTAATATTTAATCCTGAGGACCCTTTTTGAGGATTTGTAAGAGTGGAAGCAGCGGAGGAATCACAGCTGGAGGAAACCAGACTGCTGCATGTGTGAGGGAAATGAATGAGAGATGGAGAAAGACTGAAGACAGTTTTTACTATTGAGCAATTTTCATGATTTGTCAGGATATAGTCACAGCTTGGTTTGTCCTTTGAGGTACACAGGGTATTTGATTTTCATTCAAGTGAGGAGGAGGAGGGAGTGCTTCCAAAAATACGGCCTTATCATTCAGAAATGCCTGGTGACCTCTACAAGAAATAGTCCCAGATTGCATGATCCTTTGACTAGGGTATCCTATGAAATCACATTTTTTATCTTTTCTGAGTAAGATGTTTCAGCTCCAGCAAACTGAACAGAACATTGGCTCATCCTTTTAAAATACAGCTTAAAATGGAGCAGATTGTCAGAGATCAGTTCAATGGTTAGAGGATGTTATTAGACGGATTCTTAACTTTGCATCTTTTCCAGGAAATTCAAACCGCTGCTGTCCAGGAAAATGCCCAAACCACCACACAAGCTCTTTAATGTTGTGTCACTGCAACAGCTTCAGATGAAAAATTTGATGAGAGGATTCAGTTGGGAATGTATCTGAGTAACACCGTGCTTATGGTATCCTTTCGGAAGCAGCAGCCTGTTGCCAGGTTCTGTCCCTGTCCTGACACTGTTCATTATATCCAGGAACTCTCTGAAATGAGATTAATGAAGTTATTTTATGATATGATCATTGGTATGATCACTAATGAAATGTTACCTTACTGACAGTCAGAGAAAAATCTTGATAATGGCTTAAGGCTTGGGAGAAAAGCACCATGATTTATAATGTTGATGCCAAGGATCACAATCTATTCTGCTTATCAAAGAGAAGTTTAAGAAGTGATTTGATTTATCCAGAGAAATGGCAGTTTAAGGAGTCTGGTTTTGTAAGCCCTCTGGATTCTGTCTGAAACTATGAAGGTCCAGTATTATAAACACTTGCTGCTTGTGGAGTCCATTATTTGGTACTAGAAACAAGTCTTGGGAGCAATGTGGAACTTAGGTGGCTGCCAGTCAGGTTGGAAACGCCTTGAAAGAATGGGAAGTAGAAACCCAGAGAAACTAATTTTCTGCAATATCTCTAAGGGGGGGTAGGATTTGAAAAAAAATGGCATTTCAGTGAGAATCTGAACAAAAAAAAAGACAACTTGTGGTAAAGCCTTTCAAAACCAACATGCCTAAAAAGCCAGAGAATGGATTTACAAGCAACAAAAATTTGGAAAGGTGTGAAGATGAAAAGAATTGCTTTTGTAACTGAAGAGGGTGGATTACACAGTGAGATCAACAAAGGATAAATTATATTTATTGCAGAGGATACACCAATTTTATCTTCACAGTGATTCAGAGAAGAAACTTGAAGCTACAGGAGAAATATCTGCATGCTTCAGAGGTCCCCAGTGAAAACACAGTGAGAATTTAAGAGTGGTGAGGACCCTGAAGTGGGAAGTATAATGTTGCATTATTTTCTTTGTCTGGGTTTCTGCATCACTGCTATTAAAAAGTACGGAGTGACCATGCATATGAACTGTTATAGACCATGTGTCTCTCTTCAAGTTCAGCCTTGTATGACTGCGAAGGAAGAAACTCTGAAGTCAGAGTGCGCTGGGAGTCCCTACCGTGGCGCGCAAGGAAAGAGTGTATGCGTGCTCTGGGATTTCCCAAGGAAACAGAACTGGCTTCAAGTTCAGGGAAGCAAAGGCAGCACAATGTGTGCAAAGCCTGTACTTAGGAAGCGTGTTAAAGGGACTAAGGAGGTAGTCATTTTTTAAGTTCGTTCTGTCCCAACAAAGTAGAAGATCTCATTGTGGTGAGATGGGAACATAGTGATGTGGTAACTGTGTGGCTGAGCGGAGCTCCCAGGTTTCAGGAACAGACCTGTCTTTGGCAGAGCCTTTAGTAGGCAATGGTACTGCAAAATCCAGCTTAAAGCTCGGGTTTGACGCTAGACAAGCTCAGCCTGGAAGTAAAGCTCAAAATTTTTAATAAAGGATAACTAAAAACATGAGAAGGAGAGTTTTCATCTTTGCAATTATGGTTAGTAACAGTAATGTCTTTCAAAAAAATAAGTCTTTGTTCTGTTCAAGTGATCTTTTCTTGCCTTTAAGTCTGTAAATTTAGAACTAAAGGGGCAAAATGATAGTGTTGTGATTGCTACTTGTTGATGTTCTGCTTACTGCTAATGGAATGCACAGGTTTTGACAAAATAGCAAGTAAATTTTGCTCTAAAAGCCACCTTTTCTTCTTATTTGATTAACTTGAGCATCTGGAACAGCAATAACAATAGTACTGTGTTGCTTGTCACAGTTACTTGCTCTGCAGGAGCAAGTAATTTCTGGTATTAAAGTTCCAGGCAAACTCTGTAGGAAATGGGATAATGGCATTCATGTCATTAAAGAGTCTAGTGGAGAGGAATGAAAAAAAAAAATCCCACTACCACGTTTTTTCAAAAAGTGCGGAAACTATCACTTTTGGTTAAGGATCCATTCATCAAAATAGAGTTGGCTTGCTGATAGATACAAACTCATACGTCTTTATATGCTGGTGGAGGATGACAGGCGCACGTTTTAAAGATGTCAATAACAGTTAATTTTTCTAGCGTTCAAATGGGTGTTTACACACTTTTTTAACCATTGCTGAAAACTAACTAGGTTATAACAAACCTATTTTGCCATCAAAATTACAAGTTTGTCTCTCTATACCTGTTGGTTGCTTTTCCCATGAGCAAAGTGGATATAACTTGTACCATCTGGCACCTTTTTAACAAACCTACAAAGATCAAATCTTTGTATTTTTACCACCAGGTGGAACTGCATAACTTAGTAGATTAAGCAAGATGCTTACAGTAATCAAACCGCTTATGCCCTAAGCATTTGACATAACCACATGGCTAGTGCTGGTCTCGCAAGGATATGGACAGCGAGTCCCTCGTGGGTACAGAAAGTAACCACATGTTGAAAAACAGTAGAGATGGGCTTACTATTCTGTCATGTTTGTCTTAACATTGGGCAACCTCGAACTACATTTCCCCATCATCCAGGGAAAAAATGTACATCTAAACCAAGAGCTTCGTAATGCTGTAATATGCATAACTTGATGCTATTTTGGAGCCCTGTTACTCTGCAAATCTGGGTCTCGGTCACAGATGGCTGAACCCCTGGGTCTGAGGTTACAATGCGGTGTATTATGCTGGGGAAGTTAACACTGGAAAATGAACCACTTGGGGATTTTAAAGCCCTCTACATTAAATGGGCAAGTTCCATTTCCCTCAAGTTGTAAACACTCTTTGAGCAAAGCAACATGTTCCAGCATGCAGTTTTCAAAGCAAAACCCTGACCTGACTGAAGTCCGTGGGAGGCCTGCCATGAAGGTCACTGCAGATGAGCCTGGGAGTCCTCATTAAAGAAGAGGGGCTTGAATGCTGCTGTCCCTATGCAAAATTTCTTTCTTCCTTGCTCTGGAAAAATACACTCAACAGTGGTGACTTACCCAGCTTGTAAATGTGTAAATAGGAAGCAGATATTTGCTCATGATTAAAAAAGATAGTGCGCCTCTGTGCTTGTTTGTGTGTCTGTGTGGCTGTGTGATCCGAGAAACTGAAGTAGCAATTGGATAGACACTCAGTTCATGGATCAGGACTCCCACAGCCATGGTGAGGCATGACCTAGAGTGTCCCTTTTTCTCCAGATCATGAGCTGGCCCATGCTGGCACATGCTGACCTACTTCTGAACGGCAGCTGCTTAAAAACACAATGACAGAGAATCACATTATCAAATGTGAAAGTGTCTAGAGCAGTAGTTTTCAGGCTGTGGACTGCAAAACCATGGGGGACCGGTGTCTGCTTTTAAGGGGTCAGTGAAAAGCGACAAAGGAAAGCAAATCTGCAAATTGATGTATGGGAAATTGGTCCATCTCCCCACTGGGAATGTTTCTGGGTTCATATATTGGAAGGAACTTGAAAACTACTGAACTAGAAGACAAAAGAAAGAGCTAAGGCAAGAAAGCAAAGACTAATAATGTATTTCAGAAATAATACAAGCATGACTCTCACTTCTCAGGCTGTGTGTTAACCTAGCACAGAGAACAAAAAAATCTAAGTCTCTTGCATTTGGCAGGACAGCCCAAATCTCTTCAAAGCTATGTGTGTGTGTCACAGCAGAAGTTGGCCTCTTCTAGATTGGTAGGGTTATTATTATGGTGTTTTCTGGGTCTTTCTAAAGAAAACAGCCCAGCAAATGTTTTGGCTCATTTCACATATTATCACAACTGTAATTATATGCATGGTAGCATTGCAAGTAATTATGTTTGGTTCTTTCTTTCTACATGAATATACACAGATCTTCCAGAAAGAGAGCCCTGGTTTTATGAAAGAGTGTAATTTCTCAGTAGGGAATGGAGCTTGTTTCTCCCGTCTGACCTACCTGTTTCATTGCCATCCTTCTTACACAGCAGACTCTAGCAATTACTGAGCCTTGAGGCAAGTCTCTCCGATACAGGCAAAACACTGCAATTTATCTGATGCCTTGGTCTCCTTTGCAACATATATTTTGGTGATACTGATCTCTTTTTTTTATGGTTTATCTTAAAATAAATATGCAGGATATTTGCAATGTCTTGTCTGCCAGGATTCTACCGGCTTTCTAGTTGCCTTGTGAATAAACTGCTCCTTGATGTGACTTACAGGATTCTGCCCTTCTTTTCCTAGGTACATGCAGAAAGAAGCAACCTGCATGTAACGTGGGCTGTTTCCAGCTCCGCTTCTTACCAAGTGACCCACATTTCCTTTCAGAGTCAGAGCCAAACAGAGCCTGTTTACTAAACAGATGCTGGGAAAGTTGGGGAAGGACCACATCTGTTTTGATTATAGTGGTGTATTTTCTGGTGCAGAGGCAATGTTTTGTGTTCATAAGAATGCAAATAAAGTTCAGTGAGTGTAGAAGGTGTATTTTCATAGAGGCCAGACAACTCTGGACTGCCTCGTGCTTGTATTGCTTTCTAGTGATACGAATGGAGCAAGTACAGCACATCCTGGTGGCACCAGTGGCATTCCTACTGATAAGGGAACATGAACACTGTGTGAAGGTCAGTGAAGAACCACCCACCCAGAGGAACATCACGTTTCAAAGTGCTCAGATGGTGACAGCAAGATATAGGTTTACAGATAGGACAGATCCAGGACAATTCTGTTTATGAGCAACCTTAGGGTCTTGTAGACCTTCTGAGACGGGTGGCATATATATTAGCATAATTGTACCATACATTTGTACAGCATGAAATACAATGATAACAAGCTCTGCAATGTAAACATTAACTGATAGTTGTTCAATGTTCAGTATTTATTTTAAATGGCCTGTAGTTTGTTCAGACAGATCAAGACCTCAGAGCTAAACCCTTTGGCCTCAGATTCAAGACAGATGGGAGTGAGGAGGATCACCAGTGCCTTCATATCATTATTTTATTCCAATCTGGCTCCTTCCAGGCATGCAGCTCAGCTCTAACCTAGCATACCCTCCCATTTGGGATCAAGACCGGCTGTAGACAGCTCAGCAACATTTTTCACATCAAGAAAAATTGAATATGTGTAATTGTCCCTTTAAAAATTCAGTTAAATACTCATGTATTCCCATTTTTATGAGGCATAATGATTGACAGTATTCATGAGCTGTAGAGGAATGAAATTATCATTAGAAAAGTAATAATGAAAATGACACTTGCTTCATTCTTTTTTTGGTTTCTTCTTTGAGTGTGTCCCTTTAGTCACATCTCTTTACTTGAGGTGTGTAAGCGAGGTTTTAGAGACAATATTACTAGGAAAGAGTGAGTTTGTCTAAGGTGCTTGATTGCCAGCAAAGTACCTGACTTTCAGCACAGGAAGGTGCCTGACTATCAAATAGTAGGCTGAAACCTTGAACACTGACTTTCTTCCCAGTGAGTCCGTTTGCTATAGGTATAACCACTAAGACACAATACATATGGAGCTCAACATTGCTTTTTAAAAATTCATTTCTTTTTTCACAATTATTTTGGCTCTAGATGTGCCTAAGTTTGCTCAGCCACAGAAGAGGAAGGCCAAGGAGGAATCTATTTGTTGTTTTCCACTGCCTAAAGTGGGAACAGAGAAGATGGAACTAGACTCTTTTTGGAGGTACACAGCAGAAGGTGAAGAGGCAACAGACACATGGTTCAGCAAGGGAAATTGCTGTTGGATATATAAAAAAAATACTCCACAATGAGAGCGGTCAAACACGGTTACAGGTTTCCCAGAGAGCTTGTGGCATTTCCATCCTTGGAGCTGGACAAGGATGGAGCCCATCCCATCTGGACAAAGTCCTGAGCAACCTGATTTAACTTTGAAGTTGGCCCTGTTTTGAGCAAAGCATTGGAGTTAGACCTCTGGAGGTCCCTTCCCACCTGAGTTAATATATGATTTTATGAGGACATATTTTGTCTTGTTATATATGACATTTTTTTGAATCAACAAAATGCTGAACATTATGATTCCTGAACTTTTTTTCTTCCAAGGTCAGTTCATACAGGTCCCCAAAATGCTACAGAAATAGCAGATTCAATGGCTTACATGCTGCTAAGATAACCCTTAATTAATTTACACAGAATGTCTCAGGGCTAAGGATTTCTCCCCTGATCCTTTTATGTCATTAAAGTGGCATGCATCCTGGTTATGAAAACTATTTCCTAGCTAGCTTCAGCCTTTTGGTCCTTTAATTACAAAGAACTGAGAAAAACTGAAAGTGCTTTTCTTCTTTTTAAAAATATCAAGTTTATGTTGAGTCATAACACTACCTACAAAGGCCCAGAAAGTGGAGATTCTAAACCAAGAACAAAGCAAAATATAAATTTGCAAAGCAACCTGCACTGAAAGCAAAGTATTTATATGCATAAAAAAAATCCACTTCGGAGTAAATTCTTATCAAGGGCAATGTGTTTCTTGAACTCTTAAGTAGCTAAAATGAGAAAGACAAATTACATTGTCATGGGTTCTTGTCCTCACAGATCATCCTCCATATTCCTTGGAAGACCTACTGAATGAACTGGGAATCAGCTTATACTCACTCTTCCTGTTCAATGGTGCATTGGATGTGTAATTTAGGGATTTTTCCTAAATGTCAGTAGCTTGGGTACTAGCTCTGAGATGGCTGTGATGATCAATCATTCCTCAAAATGTGAAACTGAGGCCAAGTCTTGGGACTACTCACATGAGTAAGGGTAACTGGCCACCTGTTATTTATATTAAAGATAGCAGGAAGAAAATGTCTCAGGCCTGGGTAGTCAACTGGAGGCCTCTCAAGTCGTAACATTTGGGGACAGGGTGTTTTTCCCGCGAGCCCTTTTGAAAGAACAGCTTGGTACATGTGCGCTCTGCACATTTAAAGCAATGAGAGAATGCCTGAAAAAAGACATTCAAAACACCGCTCCATTTTAAGAATTGGTTTTAAAAAATACCACTTAACTTCAAAGAATGAACATAGAAAGGCCTATATATTTGAATAAAGAGCACTGACAAGCTCTTCCTCGCAGGCAACTGCAACACCGCCCTCAACATTTCTCCGACTGTCAGCTTTCCCCTTGGGAATTCCAGTTTTCAAGATCCAGCCTCTGAATGTGGACAAGTTCTGCTGCATTTTTCTCTCAACACATCAATGAGGCTTTAAAACTGCGCTTCACAGCGGAGGAAGCTGTTTCTGTTTTGTGTCCTGTGCAGGGCTGCAGCAGGGTGCCCAAATGCACTTATTTGTGCACTTAGGCGCACATTTGACAAGCCCAAAGGCAAAAAAAAAAAAGTTCATTAAGGCACTGTTAAGTGGAAATCAAACCCAGGCTCTCTACTACTCGTTTTTAATATGCATTTTCAACAGATGTTGGGAGATTAAAACTGTTTCTCCTGTGTAGAAAGTGGTTCTTGGCTGCTGGAAAAGCCATTTTACCTAGGAAGAAGTGCAATACCTGAAACCCACTGTTATCAAGAGGTGTTTTAAATATGAATGTAAAAAAATATGATCTTTAAAGTGAATTCTTGTAAGATACAGCCATGTTTTCTAATGAAATAGGGATAGGATGTCTGAAAGAGAAAAATGAAAGATGTTTTTCAGTCGTATGGTTTTTATTGTTCCTGGTTTAGTTTGTGACTTCTTTAAGCTTTATGCACTCAGACTTTGAGGAGAGGGAAATTTGCCTGAATGCTGCTTTTGTATCCAGTATCTCCCTGATAAGTTTATTCATGCTTTATCTTTGTGAGACCTGGGGCGGAATTAAAATTATAGTCAGCTCGGTGAGGAGGGAAATAGCAAGAGGAGATCTAGCATACCTGGCAATATTTTCCACACTTAGCATCCAGTCTAACCAGTTCAGAAACTCACGTGGCCATTTCCACCCCTGAGGGGAGGAGAGGATTCCCCTGGAGAAAGTAGAGGAATTAAGCATCTTATTTCACATTTGGGAAGCCTTTTTGTGCATGCTACAATGAAAACCCCAGCTGGGTTGGTGCAACAAGGAAGCGTACATAGCAGCATACCAGACACTGCATGTCTGACACCGATCTTGCCTATGCCTGTATTTTGGCTGCATATTCCGTTGCTTTAGTGAAAATTACTCCTTTTTTTTAAGGGGTGAGATCACAATAAGGTCCTCTGAACGTAACTTAATATAATCTCCATAAATAAAGAGTTGCAAACTGGTTACTGTCATAAAAAGTGCTTAGAGTAGCAGACACTTCTCTTGGGCCATGTGTTTTCTGCTTCAATAAACCAATGCAGGAAAAAGTGCTGGGAAAGAAGCTGGAAAAGGTACAGAAAGCTGGGGCTAATGCCTCCTTTTTCAGCAGGCCAAAAGGCTTTTTGATCTTGTCTTTGAAATCACCAGTTTTGAACCCTTAAGGTCTGTGGTAAACTTCTGTTAAGAAATGGATACCATTTCCTCCTTTTGATTTGCAACCCAATCCATGAAACCACTTGGTGCAAAAAAGGCAGTCTAAATGTCTGGGCTTCACAGTCCAGGGAAAAGTGAAAACTCCAGGTAAAGCACAGTTCAAGCTTGGCAGGAGTGGCAAAAAAACCTGCGGGAAGGAGTGAAGCAAAAGGCAAGCTTCATATTGCACAGAAGAAAGGCAGATTTCAAATTAAAATGCTTACCAGGTGATTGAGACATTTTGTCTGAAAGTTTGGATAAACATGTCCACTGAAGAGTATCAGCTGTGTCTACAGTGGCTGGTGTGAAACAAAGAAACATCTGTTATGTATATGTTTTGGACACACAGGAAAGCTTGGAGCCAAGACTAAGGGTCAAGAATGCTATATATACATATACAGCATAAAATGCATTTCTCAAATGTAAGCATAGCTAATGTTCTGCTACTTTGATAACATCCCCTGCAGTGAAATTACCGCCTAGAGTGAGTTTGCAGTGCCTTCACTCTGCATACACAAAAGTACAAGGTGGCCCTGTGCTAAATCAGCCTAGTTAAAAAAGAAGACCCCAGCCAACCACAAGCATGTCTAGCTGAGTAGAAGTAGCTACACATTTAGCTTTGGACTCAGTTTAGCATAAAAACTGCAAGAGCTGCCTCTTCACCCCATGAAACCTGTGACTGTAACAACCATGATCTGGAGAAACTAGAAACATAAATACTTCAGCTTTTAAAGAACAAGCAAATAATTATTTTCCCTAAAAAACACCAGCATAAACATAAATTGGTTACTTATAGTTAATAAACGTTTGCTTTGTTTGAAGGAATAACAAGATGGATGCGCATATACAGGGTTTCGTGCTGCCTGTAATATTTCAGGTTTCGTGTACCTTGTTTTGGGTCTTCCCCTCCAGCCAGCTCTACATCCACTGACTTGGAAATAGTGAGAAAGAATTAAATTTGTGGAAGGAAAGAAAATACAGTTTTTATTTTTGCTAATAAGTATTTAGCCTGGCTAAAGTTCAACCTGGCTTTGTCAGACGATATGCATCAAAATATTTTTATAGCTAAGTTATGTCAAACAGATTGACCAACCAAAATAAAAGGCCTGCAGTAGGACAACGCGATTCTCTTGGCAAAATTTATGTCAAGGTTGTATTAATGGCATAGCAGAGAAGGAGCACAGGAAAATAAAAGCATTAAGGGGCAGCACGAAGCTTTAGGAAGCTGGAGGATGGCTGATTAATGAGACACCGTATGTGCTTGAGCACAGCAAAGCCAGCCTTGTGCTGCAAAGGTGAAAAGGATGAGCAGAGAGCATCTTGCTGAAAGAAGTTGTGAACAGGGAAAAGCATTATTCCCTAAACAGTAAATCTCAGATGATTTTATCCCCTTTGCCTCTGAGGTGTCAGGGCAAAAGGTTAACAGCTGAGGATGATACGGATGCACAGCACTTGGAGGCTGCTCAGTCTGTCTTAATTATTTCTACAGGCCTATCTTACCACAGAGAGCCAAAACCTGCAGCACTTCTGCTACCAGCCACTACCTTCAGAAACCATTACCCAAATCCGGCTGGTGTCTTCACACCCAGCGGGGGTTGCCAATAGTGACGCATTCAGGAATGGTGGGAATAAATGGCAGTGTAGCAAGGGATCATGTCTAATCGAGGCATTTCATCTGTAAAACACTGAAAAGAGGGGAAATAATCCAAATCTTAATCTGTGCAATGATTCGTGTGAATGGCAGCTGCTCTATCTGGGTCTGAGGCCAAGCCAATTAATCCATGGAGAGGAGGTCTTGCTGCCCCCTTTGACACAAATCTTAGGGGAAAAAAGCCAATGAATGAAACAAAATGGGTGTTGCAGGAAAGTGATAGCCTTTTACCTGCAAGGCAGTGGTGTGACCAGTGACTGCTCGGTTACGAGCTAGCTTGTTATCTAAAAATGGAAGAAATCTGTGTTTCCCATAGGAGTCACTTTACTGTGGAAACTCCTCCTCTATTTTCACAAATGTGTTTGCTACATGCTCACAGATGTCTTTGGAAATGCATTTCCTGCCTAAGAACCAGAGGGATCGGCAGCATAAGGAAAGAGCATATGGTAAAGTCTTAGCCCCGGGGGGTATGCAGATTGGACTTTGCTCGGCATTTTTCATGATATAGGATTCTTCCCATGGAGACAAGTTGGATTTAGGAGAAAGAAGGTTTTGTGTTAAAATTTCAGAACAGAGAATGTTCCAAAAAACAACTACTTTTTCAGGAAATTAATATTGCCTCCCCCAGCACATACCTGTGAAGCCCTTGACTACAGTGCAGAATAGGGTCTTGTCTTTTTGGAAACAGTGGAGCAAGATCAGTGAACTAGAGAAATGTATGCTAGAGGAAGCAGCAGTAGTCTGAAGAAGGTTTATCTATGGAGAAACTCCCTCAGCTAGGCAGAAAAGAGAAAACACATCTGTTCCAAAGCTTCTACAGTAAAAGCTGATTGATAGAAGATTTTTGGTACTGCCTGTTCAAATTGGATTCACCTTTTTTTTTTTTTAAACAATAAGTCTTTGATTTTGGCACAACTTGGACGGACCCTGTGTCTCGAGACCGGAGCGCAGCCGTCAGAGGGGCAGTCCTTCTGAGCCTCGAAACCCTGGCAGGGAGCACAGGTGCTTCTTCAGTGCCACTGCTCAGTACTGGCATCCACAAGAGACTCCGGCGTGCGGAGGAGGACGTCAGCACCTTTAGAAGCACAACTGCTCAAATCAAAGGGTTCAGGCATGTGGAGGAGGACAGCACCTTTCCACGTATAACTGCTAAATTCAAAGGTTGTTGTCATGATCATGTACAAATCGGCATTTATTAAAGTTTGTCATCAGGCAAAGTTCAAACGGATTTTTCCCTGAGGCAGATAGATGGTAGGGAATTTTTTTTACCACGGATGGTTTACGTTATCTGACATGGAGACTATTATTACAACACATTTAGGCATTTCTCATTCATGCTGTTCAATATTAACTCGATCCAGTATCCATGCTAGCCAGATCACAGCAGAAGATTCTCTCTAATTTATTCGGTTCTTAAATGCTTAAGAGAGAAAAACTCATTGACCAACAGTAGGGAGCTAAAATTTACATTTTATTTAAAAATACATGTTAAAAAGCAATATATTGTATGCATGCCACAAACCAGTGAACACAGTGTATGTGTATGAACTTGTAAGTTAGATTCTATATATGCAAAAATAACTTTCTTTGTTCAGGCCTCATCTAAACCTACAGAGACTAGATTTCACTTTTGCCAACCTGATCTGAGGCAGAAGCTGCAGAGCGGAGAGGGTGCAGTACCGAATTTACCAGATAGGCTGGTAGTTTTGTATTAATGGAGCCATGCTAGTAGGGAATTACGGGATCTCATTTTAGCCGGTGTACACACATCCATTGGATTAAGGATAAGATGTCATTTAATTTGCATTTACAAGTTAAGCCAGAGCCTTAACTTTACATGGCTTTTAAAATACCATATGTTACCAATGTATAAAGAGGTGGATTAAGATTTTGCAGTAGAATAGCAGGCATTCTTCCACAAGACACTTCAGTGTAATTTATGGGTATTTAATGTACTTCCAGAGGACAAAATTATGTATACAACTTCTCTGAGCATGCGCCAATCATCCCAAGAACCCCAAAGTAGTTAAAAACCTAGATTTATAGCAAAATAGTTTAATATAGCTACTAAACAAAATGGAGAGTTCAGGGAAGGGACAAATACAAAACACATGCTTGCAAAAATAGCACTGGTAGAGAGTAACAGTATAAAAACACATCCATAAGTTCCTTAATGTTTGTAAGCTGCATCTGGCAACACGGAAGGCTAATGAGATTTCAAACTACAGTATGTCAAATTTATGAGGTGTAGAAGGACATGTCCCTTAGCCTTATGTAAAATAATTGGCATTAAAGAAGCTTAAAAACGTTCCTGAGCTGATCTGAAATTTAAAGTTACACCCTGACTGGATTTTATGAGAACGTAGGTGGGTTTTTTTTCCTTGTCTTCAAAATCTATCATTAGTTACTATCAGTCTTAATGTTTCCACAGTGCCAGTGTCTGGAGCATATAAGTGCCAATGTATCTTCAGCAGCATGAGCGTGCCACTCGAATGACTTGGTATTTATAGCATGAATCTCATGCGAGCTTTCACAAGTCTCTAAAGACACAGAACTATAAAACTCTATGAAAGCAGGCACTCCAAAAACTGCAATCATGACATTTTCTTTCTGCCCCTAGAAGAACAAAAAAGCACTATTTTGTTGTACATGTAAAATTTTTTTTTGTTTCTTTTGTCTATGTTATGCAGTTTCTGGCTGTACATTGTTACATGAACAGTTAAGCTTTTATTTTACTTCACAAATGTGTCATTCTTGATGTATGAAAAATGTTAGCCCATCCTCTGAGAATCAAAACACTCACTCTGAGCATTTGTTTTTCCTTTAAGTTACAAAAATTCCATAAATACATGGCCTTAAAGTTACTGTAAAGCTAGTGACTAAGTCTGGGACTTTTTGAGCTGGATTCAGTTCCTTTTTCTACCACAAATTTAATTTCTGATGTTGGCCAAGCCAGCTCCTTTCTTTCCTGCAAAGAGTGAAAACAACATCTCCTTTCCTGAAAGGTTTCTGATGAAAGCTAGTTTCGCTAAAGAGTGTATAAGACCCTTAAGACATATAAAAGAAAGACATTAAAAAAATATTTTTTTAAGGAAATATAACGTTCCTTTGTTCTGAATGATCTCCATTATTTAATAACCATATGCATAAGACCTCCTTACAGCAATAACTCACAGAAATTGTGTGGATGTGTATTATAAGGTGTGCAAGCTACTCCAGCCAATTTTAGAAACCTCACAGGGCTAGATACTGAAAGAACAAATAATAACTTTGAAGTCCTGTTCTGAGGTATTATAGATTACATTTGCCAAATGGACAAAGCGTAGTAAACCTGAGAAAGTCAGATTTCAATATAACTTCCAGGGTTTTTTTTCCTATTAAATTATGAAAATGTACATTTGGGTTATTCAAACAGCTTTCATTGTGCCTTAGGCACTATTGCAGGGGCAGGGAGGAATCCGCCTTTAAAACTGTTTAATCTAATTTAGGGTTGTGGAGGCCAAAATGGCTTAATCATAACCATATGATAGTTACCACAGAGGATCACTACATGTAACAGTTATTATACGAATTTTATGGGCTCGTAATTTTTGCTTTGGAATAGTTCTGCTAGCCCTACACTATATGTTACCTCATACTGATGACATATACTCTCAAACTCAGTTTTGTTATAGCTTTTATCTGGGATTGGAATATAAATTCTGAAAGTGGAAAATATGTAAGATTTCACTCAAACTCTCTTTTATTCCCTTCTTACTGCAAGAATATGCATGCCACATTGTCCTTGGAAATTTCAAGTATCTCTTCATAGCCTAAGAAGGCTCACTTCTATGAAGGCATTCCTGGCAGGGGCATTTTTCTTCTCCTAGTTTTATGCAATAGTTCTTAGTTTCATCCCTGTATAACATGCTAAGTGGCTGACTTCTCTCTGTGTTGGTGTACAGCCAAGGACAGTGTGAATTATATTGATTCCCGCACCTTTAAAATCCATGGGAAGGATCCATAAGCGTTTGGATGTCATAGGAAACAGGAAGGCGCTTAGGGCAGGGGGTTGCACTTTGGGAGCGTGGCAAACAACACGCTCTATATGCAAACAACAATTGTGCAGCAATCAATAGCACAGACAAACACTGGCTGTGTTTTACCTGAAAATGGAAAAGGGCATGTTCCTGAAAGAAGGTCTCTAACTTTTCTTTGCCAAACAATGAAACTACTTTTAAGGAAATTTTTCTTAAAAAGATCTAAATATTCCTGAGCCTGAAGTGGGAAACCAGCAAGGGGTAATTCAGCTAAACAGTAACAGGATAGCAAAGCCATAAGCAAAGAAAACAAGGCCATGTGGTGTAACCAGGTGTTGTGCCTACATTTCAGCTCCTATTGCCTCTATCTCAGCTGATTCTTTAAAAGTGAAGGGAATTGCCATACATGTGTGAAATCCAATTGCTGACTGCTGATCTATCGCCTCCCTCACTGTCATTCCTGAACACCAGCACAGCCTACAGAAACTGCCTTTAATCTTTCCTACACTTATCTTTTTCCTGGAAGCTTCTCCCAGCATGTGTTCTGGGAAATGTCTAACCCATTAGCAGCAAGCACAGCTGACTTGAGCAGTTCTGAAGCTGAGCACTTGTCAATTTTAATTTGGGGTGTTATCACAACAAAATCCAGCCATGCTCCACTAGGAATGCATATGCTGCACGCTCTATTAAACCTAACTCTTTATTCAAGGTAAAATACCTTACAGCTTAAGAATGATAACAGCAAAATATCAAAACGAGGGCGAAGGCCTCTTTAGGCCAATATCCAGGCACGTTTAATACCAGCTTTTGGCAGCGTGCAGGCAGGGCTAGAGGGAGCTGAAGCAGTGACAGTGGAGAAAGGGATGG
Organism: Mycteria americana; assembly: GCF_035582795.1. Lineage (NCBI taxonomy): Eukaryota > Metazoa > Chordata > Aves > Ciconiiformes > Ciconiidae > Mycteria > Mycteria americana. Next base: position 41,241,101 of record NC_134396.1, read on the forward strand.
AGCCAGACCTTTCCAAATGGTGACATTTGCTTGCGGAAGCTTGGGAGTTTTTCTCCAGCGATGGTAACACAGCTCTGAATTGTGTAATGGGAAGCGGAAGCTGCTGAATGAAGGCGGGGATTCATGAAAGATGGATCAGGTCTGTTATGGTGCAGGAGAAGTGTGGGGGGGGTATGTGTAGGTGTGTATCTAGAAGCATATGCATGCATGTATATGTGGGTAACAGAGAGAGGCAAGTACATACATTGGATGTGAGCTGCACGCCTCCGGGCATGCAATGAAACGGAGCTGTGCTGTAGGATAGTATTAGAGCTGCAAACAACAGCTGGAGGGCCTCAGAGGAAGCAAAGGAAAGATTTGCTGAACAAGGAAAGTGCTCCACTGAGGATAAAAGCATGGGATAAAGGTGGCACAGTCCGTGGGACTCATAAGCAGTGCTCCTGGACATGCTGTGCAGGTACGCGGGTCTGGAGACCCTGCCTCTTATCAGCTGTGGCCCGAGGCAGCCTGGGTGCCTCCCTGCCTCCGCCGCTGCCTGTCTCCACCAGCCAAAGTAGCTGGGAAAGGTGTTGTGAGATTTGCTCCCATGGGATCCTTAAAATAGCACAGTAAAAACTTTGCTGATGACTGCATGATAAATCCTTGAGAGCTGAATTTTTTTTTTTTTTTTTTTTTCTGGTGAAATGCAACTGTAATGCGGGAAATCTTGATCTTGCTAAAGTTGCTTTCTTCGATAAGATAAAGCTTTGTTTTGTATCTAGATGAAAATGTCCCTGTCACTTTAGGACAAGCCTTTGCATTAAACACGCCAAGAAAAAATCAGAGTAAATAGGCACACGGGAGAGGAGACAAGACATCTGTTTGTTTAGCCTATATGCAAAATCGAATTGAAACACAGGACCTGAAGTACAATAATTTCAGCCAAAACGATACAGCACTGTGTTATGTATTAAACAGATCTATCCAGAGGGCTGGTGGAATTGGCAAAACCAGGACCCATTCCAGAAAAAATGGCTACTGCAATTTTTGTCATTTGGCAAGTCTTTGGCGGTACGTTAGGATCTCAGGTTTTTTTTCTTTATTTATTTTTTATGGCCATTTTTTTGGCCAAAAGGCCATTTTTTTCTCAAATACTCACAGCACAGGTAGTAGCTGAATAGCTTAATGAAAAACACAGTAAATTAACCTCAACAGCAAACAAAACAACAAAACAAGGTTACTGAAGCAAGGATCCAGTAAGAAGACTTAACCTCCTTAATGCGAGAAACAAAGGACTAAAACCTCATTATGGGTTGAGGTCAGCAAACAGCCCCGCCGCTGCCCCTTTTAGTGGCAGAGATTTTAGTCATAACAGAAGCTTTCTCAGAGTTTAATGAACAGAATAAATGAGCTTTAGATGGGCTGATACTTGAAGGAGCCTCTGAGAATACAATAGTTGCTAACAGACGTTGTTGAACTGATGAAAAAGAACCTGGAGAGCGAAGCCTAGACACGCTTTTCATAATTCTGTACCCAGTGAGGAAACAGGCATCCCCGGAGCTGTTTTCTAGGGCTGCTCTGACTGTGTTTATGTACCTTTCCCTTTTGCAAAAAATGCCACCAGGTCACCAGCCAAAGAGGTGACTGCCGCAAGCACCAGAATCTAAACTGGAGATAGACCGATTTCTGTTTCTTCTTCTTTCACGTTTAGCAGTGTGAGACCTGTTCCCATACGGTAGCTCCTCTCGAGCTTTGAAGAGGCCTGCATTGCTTCTCCCAATTTGCAGACAGCAAAGGTTCAGAAAATGTCTGAGTTCAGTTACGTCTTTTTTTTAAAAAAGGAAGCGTGATATTATTCTTTTTCTAGTTCCCATTTCCTTTTGCCTGAAAAATGAACAATATTCTTTGCAGTACTGACTTTCCTGGTCTGAGGGGGGAATGATGAGCAGATGGTGTTTTTCAGACGTGGCCTCACAAAGCCTGCATCCGTAGAGCCTCCTGGGCACGCTGCAAGGGGTGCTGAGGCTGTATGCGATGCCAAGCGGGAATTGTCAGTACTTCTCATAACGTACGCTAGACAAGAAAGTCTGTGTTGACTTTAAGCTCGAGTGCGTGTTACACGAAGGCCTAGGACCTAGAACAAATGCTTTTTAATAGTGTAGGAAAAGGCTCATTAGTTGTTTTCTCTTCAGCATGTAACAGGGAATGCTTAGAACAGTGCAAAGCGATGACCCAAGTAAACAAAAACAAAATAAGAACTGAGGCAGAGTGGTCTGAGAGAAACAGTAATGTACTATAAAATACGGACTTTTTTTGAAAGTGAAGAGCGATATTGTGCAACTGTAGCTCAACGGCTTTTCCTAACATTATTCTAATTTTTAAAGTAGCTGCTACACAGATGCAGTTTCTCAGCATCCTAAGCTGACCATACGTCTCTTTAACTGGGTAAAAAGACATCATGGAACCACAGAATCACAGAACAGCCCAGCTTGGGAAGGACCTCAAAAGATTGCCTGGTCCAGCCTTTCCTGGGAAAGGCAGCCTGGATGAGATTGCCCAGCACCCTGTCCAGTTGCATCTTGAAAACCTCCAGCGATGGGGATTCCACCGCATCCCTGGAGAGGTTGTTCCAGTGAATGGTTGTTCTCACTGTAAAAAATTTCTTTCTTATGAAATATCAAAAAGGAATCCTATACTCAGGAAGTAAAAGAGAAGCAGTACCTTTCTATTGGATTTCAATACATAGCCCTTTTGCAGTGTCCTGTAAATCCATGAGACTAAAGACAAATTGATTTTAACCCCACAGCAAAGGCAAGCCCTTGACTCCATGACTATTTTTCAGCACGCACAAGTACACAAGTGCAAATGCAAAAGGACAGGGTGATACAAGAATAAATACAAGTAAAAATCTTGGACAACTGAGGTGTATGTGACATTGCTGATGTTCAGTCCAGGATACTATATCAATCAACCCAATTGTTCCATCTTTTCTGCTAGTTAAATACTCCCCAGGGCAACGAAATCGCAGGTCTCAGTGGCCTACCAGCCTGTCTGTTATCATCCTCAGAAGCAGCCAAGTAAAAGTGGCTTCTGTTTGTTCCTCCTCCTATCTTCTCCTAATCACTCTGTCCTATTTCACATCTGTGAAATTTTCTGACAAAAATTGCTACCCACAGCAGAATCAGCCAAGATGTGGCTCTTGTCCTGTCTCATGGGCTGCCACCGACGCGTGCCATCCCTTCTCATTGCTGAGCTTGTGTTGTTTCTGACAAGAATATGAGCTGGAAAAATAAGGTAGGTTTATTGTCAAGCCCACATGTAATTTGAAAACCTCAGTCTTTGGTCTGCAAAATGAGCTAATCTGTCATAGAAATGTTCAGACAAGCATAATTTTCCTTCAGAATATTATTTCCATTAATTTGTTTAACTGTGCTTTTAAAAGTGTTTAGTATTTCCTCTTTCTGTGTTACAACAAGTGCTGCACGTACCTTCCTGGTTTGCTGAGGCTTAGATGCCTCCCGAGAAGTGCAAGCAAGGAGTTTGGAGCAGACCCCACTGAGCTCGCTGTGATGGTCACCACAGGATCCGCTCCTCCCTGTGGCTCCGGCTGCAGGTTGCCACCGCTGGTTGCCCTTCCCTGCATGACCCCCTCCGTGCGCCCTGAGGTTCTACCCCACTGTATCTAAACGCACCTTATTTATTCCTATGTGAAGCAGTTGGTGCGTTCTGCAAACTCTCTGAGCCTCTGGAAGGTGGAACGGAGCGATCGCATATCCTCCGTCACTTATTCTGTAACACAGTGCCAGAAGCAAACCTTCAAGTTTCTGCTGGTCAGTAGCAGTAGGAGAAGAAGAGCCGGGGGGAGACTGGCATGCTGCACCTTTTACAGCCCGAGGGAAATGGAGAACCTGGGAGGGGAACAGAAAACCAAGCTTCAAGATACATCAATGATAAAGCCTGTGCAAGTGAGAAATCCCCTAAACTAACTGCTATGGGTCAGGAAAATTTCAGCCCAGGCTTATCAAATTAAGTATTCTGTTGCTCAGTATTTCCAGGCCACTTACAGATATACCAAATACATTATATATTTATGATTTATTTGAATACTGAGAGTTCCTCTCTCAATGCTGGAAAAATTGCTGGTGGTCAGGATTAAGCAAGAGCAGGTCAGTTTTCCTGAAGTATCTTAAATATATGCAATCCATTACACTGATGTATTATAAACTGCCTATTACCTCAAGGTAGAGTTCATATCAAAATCAACAACGTTTAGGTAAAAAACATGCACAGAAGAGTGTATTTAATGGCCAGTCTGAGAACTACTGCAGGAATAACAGTTGAGGACCACAGGAATTTTTTTTAATTTGCAGTAATGGAATGGTTTGGGAGTATAAAATATCTTTGTGAGTCCAGTCTTTTTCTTCTGAAGGTATTTCAGTAGTCTAACAGTATGAGACAGAAAAAACTTTAACCACCGTGGATTTTAAAATGGACTTTCCCTATAAAAAGATGAAGCATGGCATATTGGTGTACTTCAGAGGACGTTGTCTCTTGAAATGAGACAACTTTGCAATAACAGTTGAAAAAATAAGAAAAATGGAGGGACAGACTCTATTCAGGAGGCTGTAATCTTACAAAACCTAAGTAAAACAGACAACAGATGCAGAATGATATTGGCTTGGAAAACATTGTCTTGTTAATGGGGAGCTGCTCTGCCAAGTAGGGCAAATGGATCTCATGCTCCTCATATCTGCCCTTGTATATTTAAATCTGAAGATTGAAACCTGACCATCCCACACGCAGCCCATGAAGGGGCTGCAAGGCAGATGAAATGGCAGCGCAAGCAGCCTCGAGCACGCCACTGTCACTGTGCATCAGCAGGAGACCTCAGGGTTTCCAGGAGCCTTTTCATACCATCTGAAGGGTGGATTTACCTTAACAGCTACACAACTCTGCCATATTTCCTCCCGAGAAAAGATTATTTTCTAATTCTGCTGTCAGACTTCCACTTGGAGTCAAGCGCTAAGATTCACCTCTGAAACTGAACCAGTGAAAGTCAAGGATCTTGTCCCTCTCCCTTGGTGTCTTTTGCTCAGCACCTGTAACCATGTATTTCTCTTTCTGGCTCCAGTGAGAATCCGAGTGAAAAATCAGCCAGTTTTGGCTAATACCTAACAACTGTTGGGCCCTCGAGTGTGAGTAATGTGGCCATAATGTGGCCATTAAAATGCAGTTCACATGCATTATGGATAAATGTGTGTTGGATAAGGACAAGCTGTTTTTTGAATCAAGCAGGCGCGCATTGCTTTCGGATGCCGTCTGTGTTACGATACAGCAAAGGCCCTTGATTCTCTTTCAGCTTTATCCTCAAACTGCCTTTTGGTTTTATCCTCTGTGAATAACATTTTCTTGGTAGCATTGTTGCAACAGCAATGTTCTGACCATATGAGAGAAAGAAGGTCTCTGGGAGGAGGTATGTTTTTGTAAGATCAGCTATTATACTTGATACAGTTGTGCCACTGATCTATCTGGTCGACGATTTAGCCCATTGTGATAATTTAAAAAAAGGTACTACCTCACCATATAAGCCTTGCCTCTGTAAGCATATTTTCTTTTAAGTTGTGGCTACCTTTAAAATTACACATTTCAGTATATTGTACAGACATTCTGCCATCACAAATGGCTTTGCAGAAAACCAAATTCATTATACCTTCTTAGGCAGGATTAAAGCTAAGTTTTTATGCTTTCTCATTTGTTTTTCAAATTAGAGTATCATATCTTCAGCCAAAGCAAGACTACCTGTCAACTTTACTTTGCAGTCCTTTGATCTATTTACAACAATTACAAGGTGAGTTTTGATTCTGGATAGTGTTTCTCTTCTCTTCTTTGCAGATCACCCAGGGGCTGAAAAGATGGAAGTTACCCCAGACCCAGCAAACCTCGCACAGTTTAATTCAGCAAACTAGACAGGAGAACAAAGAGTAAAATACTTTCTTTGTGTATCTAAGGTGTTTCTTTCTTCAATTTACAGAAAGTTTAAACTACCTATGTCAAGGATGTCCTCACTGGGAAATGTATTATGGCTCTTCCAGTAGTGATGAATTGGGAATAGGTGATGTCATTTCCCTGTTTCAGTTCCTAAAGCAGGTCAACATTTCTATTCAAGCCCTGGTGTTACTGGATATCCACTCTGTGTGACTGTAACTGTGCAAAAAATGGATGGAGAGCTAAATTCAGAAGAATAGAGGAAGAGTAGATGTCCAGACTTAAAGATGGTTTCCAAAAGGATGAGGTGCAAGATGACTAAGAAGAAACCATAGAAAACCCCCTACTGATGAAGTGTATCTAGTATGGTTTTCTTTACTTGTCTCTTACATTAAATTTCAAAAGAATTCATTAGAAAGTTATAGCTCTCTGGAATCTGAAGTTCATAGTTATGGCAATAAAAGCTCTACTTGATGAAATTTATCTTTTCCCCCAGGGATATTACATTTCATCACTAATGGGATCTGCCTTTGTTCCTTTATACATATCTGCTGCCTTCTAGTTAAAGATACCTGTTTAAAAGATAACCGCATTTCAGTCATAGAAATGGTGAGGAAAACTGGTCTTTGACTGTTAACGGTTGTGTGAATACTAATGAAACACAGCTGCTCTGCCATTTTTATATTAACTTGCATCCATAATAATATTTTATAGACATTTCCTGAAAGTTACGCTAGCGGGTGTATGCTAACTGCAAAGCGACTAGTCATTCTAGTTACCCCACACCAGTTAACATTTACAAACTCTGATTTCTAGGAAGCACAGTTTGAAAGTATTGATACCTTGGTTTCCCCCCATTCACTTGCTTGAGGGAAGGGAAATCTGTTCACATCTAGCAGTCCCTAAAGTATTCCAGCAAACCCACTTTTGTTTTTGCTTCTGCGTTTGTGGCTCTACATGTGTTACTGAGCCCTGCTTCTGCGATGAAACTATCAATGGTCAATGGCAGCTGTGTGGACTGAGTCACCATCAGCTCTTGTATTCAACAGCTGCTCTCAGCAAAGCTAGTTAACACAAAAGGTAGTTGTGCCTGCACGAGACCATCCTTGCTCGATGTCATTTAGGGTTGCACAAGCAGAGGAACATCAGGGGGAGACACTGCAAAGATGAGCAAGTCTGGAATAGAGTGACAGCATGGCCGCTGCCTGTCAATGTCAGTCTCTCTGCAGCTAGTTGCTGTACTGAGAGGCCAGAGAGGCTAAATTCCAGAGGAGAGACATTTGTTTGTCTGTGCTGAAAAAGGCTGAGAGCACATATATTTGGGGTACAGCTCTAAGACTGACGGTGGCCTTTGATAGCGACAGGTCGTGAAGATGTTCTCCTTGGCTTTGGAAAATATGGATTTTTCCTTCATGTCTCTTTTGCCTTCAATAAGTTTGGGCTTCTGATGAATTGCTGCTAAACAGTTTGTGGATACCCGTTTCATTCAGCTGTATGGAATTTAGCTGTCCAAATGAATACCCAGTCCTCATAGCAACGTAACCGATGCCATCCTGGTTCCCAGCAGTAGTCCTGTTTCTTGAAGTAGAGTAGCTATTATCAGTTCTTCCAGAAGAACAATTGTGCAGTAGGGATCCAAGGCAGGAGCTGGCAGCTGATCATATGTATCAAAGGACACACAGAGATTTTCACTAGTTTTTGCACGTCACTTCAAACTTGGAAATGAAAATTACAAACTGGAACACAACTCTGGAAAATCACCAACCCATGATTTAATATGTAAGTTGCCACCATGGTAAGGTGCTCTGTAGTTTCAGGTGTTCGAGGCTTATGCCTTGAATCAGGAGAGCTTCTGTCCCTTTCAAAACTGTGGTTAGTTTTTTCTAACATGTTATGAATGTCTAATTCGGGCTTTGTATCCTGCTGTGTTCTTTGTTTCAGTGCTCCTTTTGAAAGTGGAGTTCACGGATTTAATTCACACTGTGAAAATTATACTTTTTTTTACCATTTTGCAGTTTGTTCAATTATGTTCATAGAGTAACTACCCTACCCACATTGATATTACAGGAAAATGTGATGAGAACTTCTTGCTATGTCTTCATTAAGCCATTCATTAGTTCCTGTACTTGTATCTCTTTTCTCCTTCCTTAGCATTCCTCATAAGCCATTGTGTTTTGTCTCCACTGACTTCATGAGAAACTGCGAGGTTCTCATGGTGCTGTTGGGAAATGTATATTGTAGAAGCTCATTCGAGTGATTTATGCAATTAGGAAAATGTACAAGCAACGGCTCCGGGTCATGCCTGTAATGAAATCCAAATGCAGGTAATGAAGTCGAATTTCAGATTAAAAGTTTTGCATAGCTCAGCTGCAAGCCACATAAACTGAAGCAATTCCAAACTTGCTTGGAAAAAGTAATGTTAAAATTAAAGGCAGGGGAAATGTCAGAGAGATTCAGCTGCCTGTGCAGTCCCATACAGCTGTAACAGTTGTCTCTAATCTGTCTCACCCACCTCCATGAAGTGTTTTGTCACAGGCTTTGATCAGCTCAGTGTGGTTGTTGCAGGATTGTCAGAGTAAAGCGATGAAGCAGAAAGCAGTCTCTGTGTGTGTGTGTGTGCATCTTAAAAAAATCTCAGCTTAAAAACACATACCAGAAAGTTTCTACTTAAACTCAAAACCACAAATTATTTTCCCACAAGATGAGATCCAAGCATTACGAGGAGCAACTGGTCAGAGTTTACTCAGGAGTTTATAGAGCTTTATTTCAGATTGAGACAAAGAGGCAGTATTGGAAAATGAATGAAAAGGAATCCCCATTGAAATGTTTCCTCATTCAGGACTCAGTTCTGCTCTCTACACACATGGTTTAGACCTAGGGAATTGTCTGGGGTTTTTCTCATGTGAGTAATGCAATGGACTGAGTAAGTGGATTCAGATTAAAGGCTCCTAAACTCAGCCAGAAAATTTTATTGCCACTGGCAGGGTATCACTATCACAAAAGAAAGATTAGCAGTAACACCCCCAAACTCGTAATACTACCAATTTTGAAAAAGAAATAAAAATCTAGGATTGGAACTTGCTATTAGCCTGTCTTTTTTGGATGGGCTGAGCAAAAACTTTGGACCTAAGAACCTTAAACATAGAGAAATGTCAAAAAGCAATGAGGTTAACAGAAGTCTAACAGCATGTGGAAATGCAGTTAAGATAAAAGAGAAAAACAGAAAGTAGAAGGATTAAAAGCAAAGAAAGATGAAGCATTGCTGTTGACAAGTTTTGGGGGAGAATCTCTATTATAAAATGTAGTCTGCAGAAGATGCTAAGTCAGTCATGTACCATGGGCAGGAAAGGTAGCTGAAACCGGCTTGGTAGTTACAGGGCATTTAAATAAAACTAGTATCTTTTAATATTGCACCCCACTACAGATTTCCAGGCCATAAGGAACCATTGGGCTGCTATTCTTTTTAACACAGGCTGTGGTATTTCATCAACTCTTTCCTTCAGCTTGTATTCAATTAAATCATGTCTTTTGGGTCGAATGCAATTTTGACTGAGAACTCCGGGAAATGAAGAATCCGTCATGTTGTGTGGTGATTTATTCTCATTATTAATCAGCTTCTTTGTCAAAAAGCTCTGTGTCTTACTTATAACTTTGATTTGCTTGGCTGTGATGTGATTTGTTCTAAGACCTTCCTAACAAGTTAAAGATGCATTTCAAAACTGGTATTTTGTCAATTCTGAAAACAGGTCTTAGGTTGGTTGTTTTGGTTATTGGGGTTTTTTTGAATGAGAGAATTTTAAAAATTCTCTCTCGATTTAAAAAAACCCCAAAACCTCACATTTCACCAATGCCTAAAAGTATTTGAACTAATTGGCCATTGCTAATATTTTATCATCTGCATTTTAAATTTACTTAATATGATCAAACTGTGGGAAGACACAAGCATACCTTTAAGTCTTTACTTGTAAGCTACCACCCAGGAAAAGATTCAGAAGGTGCCACATAGGTACGGCATAATAATGCCATCTAAGTGCTAGGATGAGTGACAAGTCCTTAACAGAGGATCAGCCCTAAACAAGACCAGCAGAATGTATTTCCCATTGTATAAAGCCGATGCAAGACTGACACCCGCATTCCCCAAGGGAACTTAGCTCAAGCAGAGAAAAGCCCCATCCCTGCAGACTTAACAGGGTGATGCTCAGTCCACCTCAAAACACTGACTGCTTCGCACAGGATTTGTGCGTGAGGGAGCTTAGGTTCAAGGTGATTTTTGCAATCGTTATTTACAAGCAAGGTAATTGCTCTGCTCTGCTCCAGCTCTGGCCTTTCTAATTGACAGCAGAGCCCTATCATTTGCAAAAACATTATTCATCACATAATCAAATGATTTTCTCTATCCCCTACCTTGACCTTTGTTGTTAGTATCCATTTATCCTATTGACAGTATCCATACGTCTTTTCTGTTTTCCTGTAATCTGTATGTCAGGAAAGTATGACGTTTTGAGAGGGGAAGGAAAGGCAGAGGAAGGAGCTTTTTCTAAGTTGCTTTGCTTTCTGTTGACCTAAGAGTAGTCGTCGCCTTTGCCCCATATGGCTGGGCTGCTGTCCCTCAGTGCATCAGGAGCAGAGAGGCATGCAGTCTGCTGCCAGGAACTACAGCAAGGCAAAAAAAAATCTCTGAAGCAACAAGGTCAGTGCCCCCGATGCTTCCCTTCACACCCCAGAGTCCCAACCTAAACAAACAGTCGCGTCTCCATCTCTCTTGTATAACCTTAACTTCACAACCTGCCCCTGCCCCAATAGATCTGGTAACAGCAGTAAGTCGGCAGAGTCGAGCCATAAAACTTCTCTAGGGGTAAGTGAGGAGCACAGTCATTTCACTATGTGCCATTTGAGAGACAGCGGCTTGTTTCTTTTTTAGACATCCCCAGCTGAAGAATCATTTCCTGTTTAGACTACAGGATTTATTACTAACTTGCTCATTTCTTGAGGGCTGTGGCAGTGGTGGGGTTGTATAACAGATGACAGCTGATAAGTGAATAATCTATTTCTCTGGGAACTGTTGGCGAACAATTCCAGAAGGGTTTGATGGTTGGAATGTCCCCGTTTTCCCCAGTTCCTGGTTTCCTGACACTTCAGAGAAGCTGAATTCCTAGAAATTGCCAACTTTTGGAAATCAATCTGCTTGACAGTCTTTTTTGGGGGGGCGGGGTGCGTGTCTTTTTGCAGTCCATGTTTCAATTGTAATTAACCCACGTAACACCTCGGTTCTCTGTGCTTTAGCTGCCAAGTGGTGTGCACAGAGACCCTTCACATGCCACACTCCCATCACATCCAGATTTCAGCATACCAGTTCCCGGGCTGAGGAAATAGCAGAGCTCGGTCATGATTGCAAATGTTTTATTCACCCAAACTGCATGTACACACAGGTAAATCTAGACTCACACAAGTGAACGACTACCAGCTGTGTCTATACCATCAGGCTGCTAAACGGAGGAAGCAGCTGGAGTAATTCATGGGAACTATGGACTTGAATATGTTGTACGTCAAAGTGCTTATGTAAGCAGAAATGTGTATCCCAAGCAGTGGGGAAGAATCATAGGATGAGGCTTCACATTTAACTGGATAAATAAGTACTTAAAAGGCGCATTTAGGAGTGAGGAGATGTGAGGTTTAGATGAGCTTTTTCAAATCAAAGCCATCTTCCTTCCTCCCTAAGGCCACTGAGACCTGAGGAGCCTACGGTGATTTTTCTCCTATGAAAAATCAGGTATTCTGCCTGTCAACATCTTTACCTCCAGCGCTCTGCTCTATGCCAGTTTTGAGCATGACTGCGAGGTTTCTGTCAAGGCAAAGGGCATTTCAGTGGCTCAGTGATTCTTCCACGACTACGGTGATCAATGGGCCTGATATAATTGAGATTTCCTTAAACTTCAGTGTGAGGCTCATCCTGGCCCTGCTGTAGTGATGAGCCTGCTTCTGCAAAGTGCTGAGCATCCTTGGTTCCCTGGGGTTTATGGAAAGAGCTGACGGCAGTCAATACGCTCAGCACTGCGCTCAGCACTGAAATGAATGGAATTATTGAATTCATCAGCTTTAACAAAAACACATTACAGAGAGGTATCCCTTTCCAGGACATAATCTGGAAAAAATTTCCAAATGAAAACAAAGCACATTAAACCATAATGCTGTCATCCTTTCAAGACTGCACTTCAGATCCATATGTATTGTATCACTGTTCTGAGGTGAATAGAAGAGCTCAACAGCAAAACCAATACGCATTCCTCAGAGACAAAGGACAGCAAAGTCTTCGGGTCTGTCGTGGCTGCTGTGAGGAACGTGCTGGTCTCTTTCATCTCATCTCTTTCCAGACTTCAGTGGTGCAACTTTCGTTCCAGTTACAGCAGTGACTCTGAGTCCAGAGAGAGAAAGTTTTTATCAGGGCTGAGGTTTTTGTGGGGGTGCAACATTCACAAGGAGGCTAAGCCACCAGGGACGGCTGCAGGAGCAAACCTTTAGTCCCAAGTAAGCTCCTAGTCATTCCTGTACAGAATTGCAGGTGAACTGAAAAACTGTTTATTCTATAGGAACTGACCCCAGCAAGAGATGTCCTGCAGGGGAATTCATTCTCTGCAGGCTAGAGAGAGCTTGACTTTTTTGGTTTTTGAGCCTGCTGTTCCTGCGAATATGAGGGAGGGAGGGAGGGAGGGAGGTAATGATGGCCCAAGGATTCCACCAGTGATTTTTTGGGTAATCAGGGCTTTGTGAAGGTTTTAAATATGGCTAAAAACTAACCTGTTATGCTTTAAGAAAGATTTGTAGCCTTTTTCATCCCTGTCCTCTGAAATGGCAGTTTCAGGAGGCACACACTGTATATACAGCCTCAATGGTTGATGTTCTAAAAAAAAAAAAAATTTAAAACAATCCAGCCTCCCAGCCCTTTTGAGCTACAATGCATTTAAAATAGAACTTTGGTATTTCTATTAACTTCTAAGAAAGTCTAAGTTCTTTACACATAAGGGAACCTGCAAACAGAACAAAAGCGTTAATAATGAGACCCACTCTCTCCTTCCGTCCTTCCCGTTTGGGTTTAAAATTGCATTACTGTTTTTGTCTTTGCATTTACTAAGAGAAAGTCAAACATTTATCTTCAAACACTGAAAACACTTGGACTAGTATATAATTTTCAAGCTCAAATAAAGTCAGTATGCCAAAAGAGAACATACAGAGCTATCAAACGCACTGTAGTAAGCAGAAGGGGATAAATGTGAATGATGTTTTTTTCCTCCATTGCTATATTTAAGTAAGGTGACTCCTGAAACATCATTTGTAGGAGATAACAGGCAACATAAAGTCTTCAGACAGAAGTGTTTGAGCAAATTAGAGCATGTTCTTTTAGCAAAGTGTGCTTTTGTCTGAAATGTTCTCTTCTACTATTATCACAAATAATACCTCTCATTTTCAGCACTGTAAGGGATGAAAAAGAAAAAGCAAAACCTATCTATTTTTACAATGTCTTTATCTCATTCCTTAGAATGAACTTTAAACCCAGCTTCTGTAGTACAGGTCAGTCTGCACTTGTACATCAAAAGAGCCAACACAAGACAACAGATTTCAAAAATCTGGAAAGCAGAAACAGAGCTATTTAATACTACTGAATTAAAAGAAGTGAATAAAATTATTTATTTAGAAAAGTACCATTTTGCTTACAAACTGTAATAACAGCTTGTGTCAATCAGCCAATTTATCGCTTTTTTCTTTTTTTTTTTGCTCATGTTTTATCTTGTGTTTCTTTCATCCGTAAATGAAAGTATCTCTTTTTTTCATGAATTTCATTATGAAATTATTTTCATCCTAAAATGAAATTTCAGGGAATTTTTCAGTCAACTTTATGACCTATGGTAAATAAACAGGGCTACATGCTAGGTTTAAATACGATAATAGGCACTCAATTTCATGTACTTGTTACCATAATCATAAACAGTCTGGGAATGTAGAAGTTTAATTTCTCAGCAACCTACCGCAACACAGAAATAAGCCTGTGTTCATCAGGGAAATATTAGTGGGCAATTGGCTTGTGGACTGTTAGTCTGTAAAATAAGCAAACCATTAATCAGCCTTTCCATGGCTCCAGTGCTGAATCAGCAGAATGGTTCAAACAAAGCGACAGTCCTGCATGGGAATATTTAAAAATTATTTAGCAGGCGTGAGGCCTTTGGTGGCTGCTGCTGCACAGTGCCAGCTGTTGGGCAGGGGTCTGGACAACTTTCCAAAGACAAATGTCTTTAAAAAGATATGTATATATAAAAAGCCAAAGGTGACAGATCCAGCCAGACTAGACAATGATCTGAAAGAATATGGCCTGATGTCTCCTGGCTGTAGTGAGAATATCTGCAGAGATACTTTCTCATATTTCTTCTTTTAGAGCACAATGAGCCCGCGTGAGGGCCAGGCTGCCATTTATAGCCATTTGCTCAACACTTAGAGGGCAAAGAGCTTGGACGACTGCAGGGAAATGCCCTGTCAAAGCAGGACCCAGGAGACAGGGAGAAGGGAAAAAAAAAGGAAAACTGAATCTAGGGGGGATCCCAATGGATAGAGAAGGTGTCTGAATGTTTCTTGGGAGTACAGGGGGCAAACAGAGTACGCATAGCCCCGGTCACGGGGTAAGAGGGGACGCAGCAGCTGCCGGTGCATCGCGTAGGCTCAAGCACCATCTCAGAGGCTGCTCCTGGCCCAGAAGCTCCAGCCTGATGCTCGTTTAGATGTGTGTTCCTGTATCAAAACCCACAGTGAGTGCAAGGGGCTTGGTGGTAGCTAGCCTTTTCCGTATAGAAAATAATCATTAGCGTTTAACCGGAAATGATGAACTTCGAGACCTCTCTTTTTGTGGTTGAATCTATAGAGCATTAATCATGAATAAGGAACAGGCTTTACAGGACCATCTGGAAAAATAAAATGTTTCTCATTTCTAGTAGGTCCTGACAGACTCCTCCAGAATTTGAGGGACTTTACAAATCAGAGTGTAAAGCAAATGGGTAAATACATGTCCTTTGTTTTGTTTGTTGAATGTCACCACAACCTCCAAGATAAGAATCAGAACCAGCGTGTACATGAGTAGCAGTGGTACACAGAGAAATCAAAATAAGAGCTGTTGTGTCAGAATTTCCTGCCTGGAGAACAGACTGTCACATGAATAACAAAAACATAATGTTATTATAGTATAGCTGTGCTTTTTAAAGGGCTGCTATAAAATTATAAAATCAATCTTTCTTCATTTTACATGTGTACTTACAGAAATGAACAAAGTAACAGGAAGTTGTTCCCATCACAACATTTTGTAGTGTATTCAGATCTTGGACATGAGGATTGAGTAATATGTCTCTTGGGGTTTTTCCAAGTCTGCACATAAGCTGAGATTTTGCTCTTTGTTCTTTTTTTTTTAAGAAGCATTGTTCTCATTGCTTTTTACAATGGGGATGTTACTTTATGGTATCTGTAACTGGTCCAAAATTAAGCTTTGTAGATTGGCATGCAAAATTCTCATCTTCATTGACACTTCTCGGTGAGAATTTTGCTCAGTCTGCTACGGCATTTGGGAGAGAGAGGTTTTAACCAGTCAGCTCTGAGATATCAGCTATTTTATTCCGTATAGCTGATGTTAGAATTGTCATGAAGTTTTAAGTTGTGAAGTCTGGCATCAGAAGTCGGTGAAGTATGTCACAGGCGTGAGTCCTAGCAAGATGTCAAGGGTGACATTTGCTGCTTACCAGCGGTAATTATTCCCTGTGAAAACTGGCAATCTGGCAAAAGTGGTGAAACAAATTCTCTTAGCACTTTATTGGGTAGGTAGGAGTTAACAGGGACTCTTGGCAACAAGTAGAAAATCAGTTAAACCAGTGACCATTTGAAAGGTGCATGCATTTTAGTGCACTGTCAGCTATTTCCTCTACATTTCTTGGACCAAATTTTCCATTAGTATACGTTGTCGTGGAAGCTTCGCAGTGTAAGTGAAGGCGCCTTGGTTTATATCAGCTAGAGTCTGAAGTCTGATACGCTCACCAGTAACCGCTGCTAATGCAGAAGTACCTAAGAAACCCACGTGGAAAAGACATTACTGATGCATTAAAAAATAAACCAAGCCTCAAATTTAAGAACAGGTCATTTATTAGGCAATTTAATGCATTTTTGGCCCATGCATTTGATTAAAAATCACTGGCTACGTCGCAGCTGCCTGCCATGGAGGCCACAGGCAGCTGTGCGTCCCCCAGCCCCAGGTGCTGCGGGCAAGGAAGGGCTGGAGTATGCTGTGGCCCCTCTGTGGGATGCAAGCCTGGGGCTGGGTGGCTGTCACCCCCACGGAGGGACAGGGAGCACCCACAACAGCACCTGGATGCACAGCCAAGAGCATCCTTGGGTTTGCACGGCCGCAGTCCGGGCAGATAAGCGTCATCTTCCAAACTGCAGTAATAGCATTAATGCTATCTGCAAACTCATGCCTGGAGTTTGTGTAGGTGCATCACCAGTATATGTGTGTCCCAAGAAATCAATACTTGCAACTTTTCCTGCGGTCATTCCTACTTACTGATCATTTCTATTCCCTTCAGCTGGTGAAGATGTCTCTGTAAAGCTAACAGTTTTGAAGCACACTTGACAGAGGCATAAAGCCGCATCTCATGCTGATGTCCGTTCTGCATTCCTGTGTTTTCAGGTCGTATATAAAAAGCTGTATGGAAACAGTCATTGTTGTAGTACAGAACAGATGAAGCAATTCAAAATTCAGTTCCTAAGGACCCACAGATTTATGGTCTCGCATGGGTTAACCCTGTGCTTTATTTAATTTTAAGTTATTTAGAAATTCAGATGCTAAGCAGATGTGCTCGTAAAAAAAAAAAAAACCTCAGCAATTTCCTATGAGAGCTGAGAAACTCACACAACAAACATAATCTTCCTGAAGAGTAACTGAAAGGCCATTTTTGTACTGTGTCCTATACTTGTCTCCCCATGACATGTACCGTGACCTATGTCACGAAAACAGAGGCAGGCTGCTGTCAGATGTCCATGAGAACAACAGGAAGGAGATGAACGTGCTAAGACAAACCCAACCTCACTGAGAATTTTTGAGGTGAAGCTTGCATTGATCTTTCGCTTAGTACACACAGTCTCCCCGTGGGAGCAAACTGGCTGTCCCCAGCCTTCTTCGTGCATTGTAAGTCTGTGAGACAGATCAGCTGCCTGACCACCCCTCCGCTCCACGCACTCATCTGCCCCTGCAGTTCCCACTGGCTGCTGTGGGGAGAGCACAGGGAGAGGAGCACCAGTGCCAGCTCCTCCCGCCCCTCCACCCACGACGCCCTTGGGGAGAGATGAGAAAATAGCCACATGTTTTTGTAGTGAGGTTCTTCCCCACAAGTGCTTGCCCACAGCCACCTCTGAGGGGATATTTGATCACCTCGTGGCAATCTGGGTCTGCCCACCATGTCAAGTCCCTGCCCAAGTGCACATCCCAAGCAAGCACTGCTAAATACGCGGTGGGTACCTGGGATTTCAGTAGCTTGGTCTCCAGTTCTTTAACAAAGATGTTCATCTCCCATCTTCACATTGAGTACTTCACTCTGCAAGTACCTAAGTTTATCTACATGGAAGGTGGGAATGCAAACACCAGAACCATGCAGTAGAAAGCAATATAACTACTGCATAATGCAGAAAAAAAACATTTTTATGCCACGTAGAAATCCAGTCCTTGTCACTTAATCAGACTCCATAATTATCATTGCAAGTGTTCCCAAGAGCATGAGATTGCAAGATTAAACCACCACTTTTGAAATATCATAGCCCTAAGCACAACGAGGCCAAGCTGAGGAAAATGCTGCTGGCATCAGTTTACCTTAATCATAGTTTCACATTGTAATCTTCATACCATATGATTGGACTAAAAGTCAAAATCAGTTCTCAGACATGCAAACAGGAACATTTAGCTAGCCAAGCATTTTGTTACCTCCATTTTTAAATTAAATATCCTGGTTTATTAGTTGGAAAATTACAGTATTTCCAAATTATTTTTTTGTGTCATTATGAGCAATAAGCCTATGGAATCATGTCCGTCAGATATACGAGTTGATCACATTCAGATGTGTGATACACTGGGAGAAGATGATCTGGTTCATGCATTCCATCATCCCAAAACTTTTTTTGATGCAAGACTTATTTTTGATGCAAGACTTATTTTTGATGCCACTTCCTGGCCCAGAGCAGCTGAAGTCGCATGTGGTTTGCCTTGAATAACGGAATTATTACTAAATAAACTGTCACTGATTTCTCTGATCTGCATGATCATAGATGTGTTATCGGAAGAAGCCAACCAGCATCTATCTACAACAGTACATGTCGGAGCAGAGTGCAAGGGCAGCTGAAGAAGAGAGCGAAGTGCTCTTCCCTAAGCCCAGCGACCTTCAGATAACCTTTCTTTGACGAAAGAGGTTTTGCAGTTCGTGTTGCTGCTGCTGCTGACAATCACTTAAGCCCCCAAATAGATCTTGTCTAAACCTCTACATCCTTTGTCTGGTAAGATTATTTTCCGTTGCCACTTTACACACAAAAGGACTCTCTGAAGAGGCGCAGCATCAGTATTTTCAAGAAACTGTAAGAGGGAACTGAAAACATGCTCAGAGCTTTAAAAATGGCTCTAATGGAACAGAAAACAAGCTTACAAAGACAGAAAAACCATCGCATTTCCTCGGAAGATTGCTCAGTATAGTTATATTTCCAAGCTAAATGTTACATTTACAGCATGATAACATACATTTAGAAAAAAAACTACGTCTGAACTCAGACATAGCTCTGAACTCAGAGGGTTTCCCAGTGGGGGCTCTGAGCCACGTTGAGTTAATGCTGAATTGTTGCACTACTCCTCTGCCTCCGTCTGACAGAGAGAGCTCAGGCTTTCTGTCCTAACCCTCGGCTTTCCACAGCCACCCTCTACCTCTCCAGTCCCTGTCTTCTGTCAGCACGTTCAGAGACAGCCCAAGAAATTCCTGTGGTGTTTCTGGACCAGCATCCAAAAGGCACAGGTTACAGCAGGCTATTGATGGCATTTGAGAGGCGGGTCTTTAGAAATGTGGGGGGAGAAAAGTGGAGGAGCAGCAAATTGCCTTCTTTTTCCAATAAACATGTAAACACTTTTTTGTTTGGGAAATCTTGGAGACTGGCTGTTTAGGTCAGCTCACTTCTACGGTGAGTTTGTCTCTTCTTGTTCTCCAAATGCACTCCAAGGGCCAAATCCACAGAAGGCATTGATAAAACCCTCACTTATTTCAACAGTGACCAACTATTTCACATAAGTAAATAGAAATTGTTTGTAAGAACAGCTTAAACATTTTAAATGGGAAACAGAGGAGTTACTGTCCCATGGAGTACACACAGAGCTGCTCTTCAGGGCAGGGAGACGGGCCAGGAACTTTTGCCTCTTAAAAACTGTTGGGAAAGAAATCTGTCCACTGCTTGTCTCTTGCTTCCAGACTTGAACAGTAACATTTCTACTGATGGTAGATTTTAAGGAAAATGTTTTAGAGATCTACCAGAGAGGTCACACTGTAATACTACACTGTGAAAACCACACTCATTTACAGCTTCACATGTGTAGGTGCAACTTTGTTCAAAAAAAAGCTTCAAGAAGGTCCAAGAACAAAGGGGTTTTTTTAATTGAATGTGGCTAAAGTAGACAGTGAAATGCATGATTGAGACAGTAAACCTTTTATTTGCGGTCCTAGCTGAATTTTTGCATTTACATGTACATTTCTGACCTAATGGAGTAGCAGAATACTTTGTTGTTAAATGTTTGCTGTCCATTTGGTATGTCATACAAAAGCAGTTCTTCTTTTTGCATTTGTTCTTCTAATACATTTTCTACACTAATTGTTTATTTTTCCTCCCTCCTACTTTATCTTCTCCCTTAGTTTTTTCTCTCTAATCAGCCTTCCACCCATCTCTTGCAGCTGTAGATTTCTCTCAACACTTTTCTCTGTATTGTGTAGTCATTGTTTCATTCATTTACTTTTTTTCTCTTTTTAGTACTTTCATTCTGGTTTTGACTGTTGTTTTCTACCTCCGTTAGCCACAGTCTCCTTTGTTCTTCTTTTTCTTCTCTCCCCATACCCTCATTTTATTCCTTCCCGACTTTCCTGTAATTAGGAGGTGAAAGGTAAGCATTACAGACCCATGTTTAGGACCAGAGGTCCTGGGACTTTACATCACAATTTTGCTTCACATTCTTAAACTCCTACCACTGTCGTTGCCAAAAGTCTTGAAAGTACTGATGTAATTAGTGCAACAGTTTTAATGGATGCAACTAGTCTAATTGATGTAACAATGTTTGCCTGAACTTGTGGAAAGTCTGAAATACTAGTCCAGAAGATTTTCTTTTGCTCCATATCTTGCACCCCCGTTGCCCTGCAGGAAGGGGAGGAGAAATAACGCTGTTTTTTCTCATGGGTGTATGGAAAACTTTTGCTTTTACATTAGTCTGGCTGGGTGCGAGGTGAGTGCCACTGTCTTTGTATATGTGGGGCCTCACCTATTGTGCCTGAAGCCAGGGTTGCGTTACTTCAGTCCTGTCCATCTTCGTACCCTGCAGATCACGCACGTGCAGGCTCTTCTCTACCTTGCTTTCTCCGAGCCCTCTTTTACAGATACACACACACACACACACACACGTGCCTGCTCCCAGAAGACGGCTGTACTTTATACGAGAGACAAGATCCAGGAGACAGGCAGAAAATTCAGATCAGAGGAAGGTGGTCCGAGATAGTTTTTGGTGTGAGTGCAAGAAAGGTGCTTGAACACACGTGTTAATAGATATTTAGTAGACAGTAGATGGTGCTCCAGCATAACCAGCACTGTTACTGTTTTGTAGGGGCAGCTTTTCTGGACCACTACCTTTTCTTAGCTCGCACCAGATGCAGCAGTTCAGGCCCGGCATGAGTCTGTGAAAAAAAATAAAAGGAGCAGCGAGACCATCTCTTTGGAGGCCACAAGTTGTGACAGGATTGAAGATTAGGTTTGGCTGGGAGACTGGCACATAGCCACAGCTGCCAGAGGCAGGATCACTAGGGACCTTTTTCTGTAGGTCACTGCCTTAGCACGTGGGAGAGACAATTGCTGCCCTGTATCCTTTTCCCCAGCAATGGGTTCTTGGGTCCACTTAGTCCTAGCTGCCCCAGTTCATCAGCCGATTATAAGGTCGGAGCTCAGGCACGTCTCTGTCTATTGTGACGGTGATTTGTGCTTCTGCAATTTACTTTATTCCGATGAATTAGTGAGTTAGCAGACTCATTTTTTCCTATATATACACTTGGCTAGTTGTGTTCTGTGTACTGAAAGCAGTGTGGTGACATGTCAGCCAGGATGCTTCATCATGATGTAATTAGTGCACATACCAGACCTTCAGACCAGCGGCCAGCTGTGGCTCATTAGGATCTTGGCTGCAGGCTGCATTTCATTTATGAGCAATGTTCTCCCCTTCGTAGCTGATCAGCACATCCTCGTGAAAATAAGCCTCAGCGGCACGTCCAGGCATCACACGTGGGGTTCTTGGGCCAGCCAGCAACACCAGCCAAATGTCCTGGTATGGGTGCCCAGACCCTGTCATCTCGGTGGCGTGAGGCTCAGAGACACCCCCTGAAAAATAAGCTTTCTGCTGATGCTCCTGTCAGAGTCACTGGGCTGTATCTCCCACAGTTATTTTCTTGTGAGGGAGCAGAGTATTGATCCTTTCGTCCTAACGCCTTTCCTAAGCCGCTCCCTGCCCTGGCGGGGCTAGAGAAGCCCGTGTCCCGCTCCAAGGGCGACCTCCGTGCAGGCAGCCACGGAGAGGCGAAGTGCAGTTTGCAATCATCCCCTGCAGCCACCACCTTACAGAAAACCCCAGAGAAGGGCAGGGCAAGGGAAAGCCCCTGGTTTCTGCCTTTCTAACGTGCCTGCTCGCTCTTTGAGTGGCTGTACGGGAACTGGAGGCCACATTATCTTAAACCCTGCCCTAAACTCTCTGGCATACACGCAGCCAGAGGCACAACCGCCAGCGATCCCAACCCGCAGAGCCGGGACAACGGCTTCTATAGGTGAGGGTACGCAAGGTGGCACATCTTTCCGAAACGGCTCCAACTGCGGGACTGCCAGGTGCTTTCTGTGGGATCCGCTTGCGAGGGGATTTCCTGCGTGACTGCGGCTCTGTAACTGTGCTCTGAAGGTTCAAAGAGAATTTGATTTTTTGCTGGAATTTCTCCAGCTGAGCTCGGTAATTGAGATGTTCCTTCAGCTGCAGTGGGGCACACTATAGAGTATCATTAGGTTTATTCTTGTGTCGGAAATATAGGAAATTGAGCTGTTTAGGCAAACAGCCAGTGTAAACAAATATCGGCAAATGCTGCAGATAAAGCCAGGCAATCAAGTTGCTTCCTTCTAGGGAAATAACAGAAATATGTATGCAACTACCCCTGTCCCTTTAATGGACTTTTAAAAATTATTCCCTCAAGCTACATATGGGCAGCTTTGAATCCATTGTTAACATCTTTAGAGTGTGTTTGGTTTCCTGCTACAGGAAGTAATAACAGTAAAGCAAACAAACACCTTAATTAAATCAGCACGTGAGAAGAGGCAAGGGTAACGTCATAATATTGCATTTGATGGCACTAGTAATATTAATGAAGCAATAGTCACTAATAAGTACTTTTAAGATGTGGCAACAACTTGTATGCAATCAACCAGGTTTTCTACTAGAAAAAAACACGTTAAAAGGTAACACTGCAAAGTTCCCTGGGGTGCACAGGGTACAGAGTGCCAGATGTCTTAACTGAACAGCATCTCCGTGAACGGACAAAGGCATGAAAGAAATTCCTGTTCCATGTGAGAAAGTGTAAAAGAAAAGGCATGAGGGGTTTCCTGAGAAGTAAATTCCTGACTGCCACGCATAGCTGTGCTGTGCTACTCCCCCTCCATAGGAGCATGAACAAGGGACCAGGGGATAGCATATTAATGTGGGTATGTTATACTATATATTATACCTTAATAAATACTGTATGTATGGTGTCATACATACAGATTCTCTGACCTTGGCCCGAGGTAAGTGAGAAGTACTTCTTCCTGACTCAGCACTTTCTCAGTCATAAGCCATCCATCAATTTATAACCACAGCTAAGAAACTAGCTGCAAAAATCCCACGCAAAATGAGATAAAAATCAGGCTTACGGCAGGAAGACACTACCATGTCCTGCATGACATTTGCTCGGGCTGTGACCTTCGGCAGAGCACCCAGGCTCCTGTGCTGGGCTTGTTTCACAGGCTGGCTCTGCTGCTGCTGCACTTGTTCCTACGCAAACAACTGCAACAGCATAAAAGCATGTTTCTTTTCATGACGCTGTGTAGACATATGCCATTTACTGTGTTTTTTTCATAGCTGGTTGTCAGGAGCTTAGGAAAATAGTGATTTGTGGGAACATAACCTAAAAATGTAGCAGCAGCATTGAGAACGAGGTCTCGACGAGAGGCTGCAGGGCGGCTGGCACTTCCTCTGCCTCCCCGCGCACATAGGAGGACGTGGAGTACGGCCGCGTTGGGCAGCGATAGCCGCCCTTCCCTTTCTGCTGCCCTCCGCCTGCCCCGACAGCGTACACGGTTACAAGTCTGCTTTCGACCGAAAACATCACAGGCAAAACCTGAAGTTCTTACTGGCCGTGGCGTTGCTTCGCGAGGCAAGGGCAGCAGGAGGGTTTCAGTGAATTCGAGCTCTTCCTCTGCTATGACGAAAAGTAGAAAGTAAGGTAGAAGAAGTGAATCTTTCTAATGGTACGGTGGATCTCTGTATCGTTTTTGAACCAATGAGAAGCACAACAAACATGTTGGAGGAAAAGCTAGAGCTCGCTCTATTGACACATTTTTTGGATACTGTTCTCTGTTGCAATTAAGCTTTATGTGTCAAGCTGAGAGAATATTTATTCTTATTGGTTTTATCGCTAATGGAAACTGGGCCTGGAGAACCATGTCAGTAAATCACAACTATAGCACACTATATTTACACATACAGTCTGTATTTCTCCCATAATAGTCTGAAAAGTTCAGCAAAATCTTTTTTTTTTTTTTTTTTTTTTTGTTGGCCCTGCACGTTAGAAGATCAAAAAGATCTGATAAAATGCAGATGCAGGCAATTTTGTTTTAATCTAGACCACATGAGCCACTAGCAGACAGCACATAACTATTTGGAAATGTATGATTTGTAAGCAGCTTTAGAGACAACATATACCAGGTTGCACTGTATGACTGGCCATTTTCCTCTTGCTAAATGATACAGTTCTGAACTCGTCCTCTCTACTTAAACAGGGAATTATAGTGTGTACTTGTACTGTCTCAGTGCCTGGTGTAGCATTAGAGGAAAAAGGCCAGATCACTTGAGTTGCTCATTTCATTTTCTTCCTTCAATAGAAGTTTGCTCTGGGTTTTTATCTCCTGAAATACTTTAAAAGAGTTTAGTTTTTAAATAATATATTCCTCTTTAAAAAGACAATTGACAAATACAAAAGACAAAAACCAGTCAAATGAAGCAGGAAATCTTATTTCAAAATGTGAAATAAAAGCTTCATGTTTTTTATACACTTAGGTGGAGATGTTGCCATTGCAGAAGTACTGTCAGCAAGAATATCACAATTCTGGGAAATGCTGACTGTTGCCTCCGATTTTTTTTCCTAATACAAGATCAGTCAGTGTTTTGCTGCTGTTCCTTTTTTAGCTTAAAATAAAATTTAGGTCAAATTTTTAGAAGTAGCCTTTGCACATGGAGTTATTCAAGCCCAGATATAGGTCAGAAATACTGTCACAGGAATTTACTGCCTGTATGTGTGTGTCCTTGTGCACATGTGAGTTGGTGGAATCTGCATTATATGGCTAGCCATTGGCTTCGGGGTTGTAATGCAAGGCTTTCATGTCTTCTGTGCCGAATAAATTCACTAGTAGCAGTACTCACAGCCTCCATTGGGCTAAATGAGAGCAAGATACTCCTCCAAAGCAGTGCTAGATCATTTCAAGCAGAGCAAACACTATGATGTATCTTTTCTGTTCCTTCACACTGATGATACAGAAATGCAAGAAGAATAATAATAGCTGTTAGAATAAAATTTTGGGGAAAAAAAAGCTGAAAAAACAGATGTCCTGTCCATATGAGCAAGTGCTAGGAGCTTTATTTTGGCCAGCAGGCAAAAAGTTTCCCAGAGCTGACATACAGGTACGAAAGAAAAGGAAATAGAAAAGGGAAAGTCCTGATCACATTTACACCATTTGGCTTCACTGGACTTGTTTTGATGTACATTGATAGAAGCAAAAACCGTGTGTCTCTCTGTGTAGATATGTCTTATATGCAAAACAAAATATGCCTGTTAGAACCTTTGCTAGACTCTAAAGTTTTTTAGATCAGAGTAGCGGAAGAAATCCATGCCCTTAGATCTGAAGGTCCTCCAGCAGTGGATAACAAGGCACCCATTGCTGCAGGATACAGAATGCATTTCTCAGTGGTTCCACACTCCCACCTGAAAATATACTTAAAGATAGTTTAAAGTAATCATCAGAACAGAAAGAGCTGCCAAAATGGCCAAAGGTGGCCATGCTGTGATGTGACAAACTGGGCGCTTATTTAGGCCACTGAAGACTGGAGCCGTTCACCAGTTTATTGCTCTGCGTGTCTACCCTACATGATGCAGAAACCTGGAGCTCCTGTGGTACATCCGTATGACACAGTACAAGGTCTTGTAGAAATGCTCACTCACGACTACAGGAAATATGGCAGGATTCTGGGTATCTGGTGATACGCTGTAATCATTTGGATTGGTGTCACCACTGTGAGGAATCAGCTAAAAAGCTCTTGGGGAGAGCGCAGCAAAACCGAGCTGGCTGGACTGGCTGGTACATAGGGGATGGGGACCCCCTCTGCGCCACTTCTGCCCTCCCACCGAGACTGTCAGTCTCCTTCCCATGAATACCTCCGTTACTAGCCATTCCTTACCTATGCACCCGATACCTGCCAAAAGCTTTGCACTCAAATCTTTGCATTGTACTGCTGAGACCTGGCAGAGCCTTCTGCGCGGAGGGGAGCTCAGGCTGCACTGTCAGGCTGGTGCATTTTTGTTCTTTCACCAGAAGCTCTGCTTCAACTTTGACTGACAATGAGAGTAGTTCATTTCTGCCCACAGAACAAGCGAGCATTTCTTCAGAGAGCCCAGCAGAGCAGTGCTGCGTGTGCTGGCTGGCGGGAAGCGTGGAGCAGCAGGGCAAGTTCAGCCGTCTCGCAGGGCTGGAGTGCGTCATCCCCCATGACGCACACTTCCTCTGGAGCCCACTCCACCTCGGAGCATCCTTTCAGAAAGGCTGTGTGAACTCCACCAACACAGGCAGGGGGCTGCCAAAAAAAGCCACGACTTTCTCACTTTGGGACAGAAACAGCATCTGCTGAGTATTTTCTTGATTCTGAGCACTGCAAGGTCTGCAGTTTTTCAACAACTGTTTTATTAGAGGAGGGGAAAAGTCTTCAACTCTTTTGGGAAATCTCCGGACAACTATTTCCATTAATATTTTTTGAGGAAGGCTTGAATCCCTCATTGACTAGGATAACATTCCCATAGTGTGTTCCAACTTCTGCAAAAGCCATTAACACAGACTTCTTTGAGCAACGCAGCTCTATTGGCTAGACTACATTTGCCATGCAGAGTATCTAACTGGCTCCATATAACTTGAATGTGTCACAGAATAGTTGGAAGGGGACCGAAATCTTTTACCATGCTCTGCTTTACCTTTAGATATGAGATCAATGTGGCGTTTGTTTAAATATAAAAGGCTGCTTTCTTATCTTGTATTTCTGCAAGTACCTCAAATGCTATAGAGAAAGCAAAATTAAAACTCACAGGAATGCATTGCACGTCCTGTATTCCCGACAGCAAAACAGCAAATGGACAATGTGCAATTGGAGCTTAGTCGCAGCCTTTCAAGTACGCAGTAGGTGGGTTTTCAAGTACTGCAGCCAGGCTTTCCAGAATGAGCTGTAATTTGGTGGTCAAGATTCTCAGGGTATCACAGATACCTAAGAAAAATCATCTCGACACTGAGGTGTCCAAAATGAAGGGCTACTTTTGAAAAGTAGCTTGGTCTATTTTTCAAGTTATAATGGTATTCAGAAGTGAAAAGGGAAAGGGATGATGGGGTGTCTGTGATCACCTCCACACCCTCATGTATTAGCAAGACAGGAAAGGCGGTAGAATAACACACAAGGGAGCTCTGGGACCATATGAGCAACTGCTATTCTCGATGGGCCCTGTCAGAGGGAAGTGAACAAAAATATACATGTTTCTATTTATAGACATACTATGAATGCTGCAATTGTTAAGAACTTTCCCTTACGACAACAAATCATTGCCTTTGAAAATATTCTGTGTTACCTTAGATACCTCAGTTGTTTCTGAAATTCAGTACAGATTTACTGGATTCCCAAAAGCCTCCACAAGAAGTAAGCCTGATACAAACTTACTAAAGGGTATTACAAAGAGCTTTGATCTGGAGCTCCTTCGTAGCAGTGCCCCTCACCTGTGATTACCATGACTGCAGTGAACCTAATGCTGCAACACACGTTTTAACAGTGGCAGTTGACAAAAAGGCATTACTTAGTTGACCCCACTAGAATCTACTCATTATATCTTTTAGAATATCTTGGCTATTGAATGTATTACAGAGAGGCAGCACACCCTTCAGTTTCCAGATGGTGGAATTTGCCTGCTATCTACATATGGACTTATGGTATCTCAAAAGTAAGTTTTGGTGCTCTTAACACTGTTCTCATATTTGTTCTTAAACTCTGCACACTGGTGCTGAATGAGCTGTGGAATACACACAGCCTGCCTAAGCAACTTCATTCATTCCACTTGTATATACCTATAATCATGTATGTTTTACTTAAACCAATTAGTTTGATGAAACTCATTAAAAAGAAATTAAACTGTTGTCTACTAGCTTGCTTGCTTTTCTATTCCAAGCATGCTAATAAGAAAAAAACAAATTCAGATCAGATACGAAGTTTTCAAAGAGGTTTCCAGGCCAGATTTAAGAGCAACAGAAAAAAAGATATAAACAATAATGGCATAAATTGTATTCATTTTGCTTGTTTCTTAACACTAAGATCTGATTCAGTCTGGGTTTCACATGTGTAAATCCAGAGAAGTTTTATTCAAGTGAAAATACTAGAAGAATTTTATTGTTCTTTCATCAGTTATGCTTTAGAGTTGAACTGTTTCCTTTATGTACAGAGCAGCATGCATGTTATCAGTAAGTGCTTGCTTTGCACAAGCAATTAGGATAATGTCTGGAGGTGCTCTTAAAGGCCACATTCAGCTCTTAGAGAAATTCATTTAGCTCATTAACGTCAGTGTGTTGAAATCTGTGAAACAATGAACTTGATATTCTGTATTCTCCAGCAGTCTGCAAACAGATTGCATTTCCATAAAGGAATTATATGTGGTGATTAAGCCTCCCACAAGTTATATTTTCAGGAGCAGTAATTTCTCAGTTTCAGGGTAATGTAATATGGGATCAGCACTGTACTCACTTCACACAGCCTTGCTTCTTCCTATTGCCCATCCTGGTTAGTTTCTGGCCAGGACTGCTGATAGTGTATGACATATGCCCCCTTACCTTACCATGGAGTTTACGCTTCTGACATCTCTTCTACTCTCTTGGGACAGGGAGGTGCAAGCAGTGAACCATGAAATCTTCCAGGACTATTTCATGGAGCATTCCCTGAAAGGCTGTAATTCCAGAAACTGGAAGTCTGTGTTTCGCACAGAATCTGTCAGTCTGTGTGAAAAACTGGGGTCTGTTCAAACACAGCCTGATTAGTCAGTCCCAGTTTTAATTAAATCCTTCTGTCTCCGCTCTGAACTGTTTCTCTCATAGGCAGTCTTGTTTTTTTGCTTTTCTATACTTCTATGAACTAGCTTGGTAGGTGCTGTAACAGGCATGAGTGGACACAAGACCAGTGGACACAAGTGGACACGAGACCACCTGAGTAAAAGAGCAACTTGCCAAGAAAGGAACAGGTAGAAGGTGAAGCTGTGGCTCAGTTACCCACAAGAATACAACCAAGAGTAATTTGCCCTGTGAGCCATCACTGATGGGCTCTAAGGGAGATTTTGGGAACTGGTCACACCAGTGCTTTCCCTGCCCTTTGTCCACAGCCACTGGAGAGAGAGGCAGAGCACCGAACTTCAGCACCTAAGTCCTCCTTGCCTTCTGGGACAACCTCTCTCCATGTATTAGCCTCTGAATTAAATGGAAGCACGGGCACAAAAAGGTAATGTTTGCATCACGTTGTTACACGTATGGAGGAAGCAAATTAGAAGGAAGGGATGACAAAACAGGGTATGACAGGGCTCTGGTTGGGACTTCCACGTGTGCTATCTAAAAGGCAAGATCAGATCTTTAAAAATTATATATGGACAATAACAGGTTAGATATGAGTGATCAGGGAGACAAAATGGACTACAGGTCCAGCAATATGAATATTATGTTAACATCAATGGCAAGAATGAGTGAGAGGAAGCAAGGCCTCAGAAAAACATCAGGAGTTTTATCTAATTCATGCTAAATGCAATCTGATAGTTGGGTATTGAGGAACACGTGTCAGGCAGACCAAAATGGAGGGATGTTGTCAAAGTCTATGAATGAGGAGAAAAGGGAAGACTTGTGGGTCACTGATAGACACTCATTAGTTAATCATATAAGCAAACTAATCAATTCAAAGAAAGAAGGAAGGGGAAAAGCATGGATGTTAATGGGAAAAAATATTAAAGGACAGTCCAGAATATTGGGGGGTTGGAACTAAGTGATCTTTAAGGTCCCTTCCAACCCAAACCATTCTATGATTCTATGAACACAGAAGTAGGGACACTTCATAGTTAGTTTACAGCAGAATTAAAAGCCAAAAGACGTATGCTTAGAGTGTAAACTGTGATGGAAGATCCCAGGACTCCCCATCAAATGCACTTGGGCAGATCATATTATAAAGTCCACAAAAAACCCACACATCTTCCTGCCTCATTTCTCTTTCTCCCGTTTCCCCTAAATACTGCAAGTTTTGTTTGTTGGCAGCCCTGTAGTGTTTGGTAGAAGTGGATTTTTTTCAACATACTCACTGGTGGCTGAAAATGCTTGATGTTTGTTGGTATCAATGGCAAAACACTTATCAATGGAGTGGGGATAGTTCTGTCAACATGGAGGAGTGTTACAAGTCCCAGCTCATACATGTCTATCTCATTATCACAGCAACACCAAACTGAATTATATTACTGGATTTTTCAAGTCAATCTGGTATGAAGAATATAAAGCAATACAACTCTACTGTCCTATTTAGACTAACAGAACCATAAAGACCTTGGTGTGAGCTTTTCAGGGACAGATGATAAATTTAGGTGGCTAGTGGGTCCCTGTCCCCTCCTAATATACATCCATGGTCTCTAAGAAAACGACTCAAAGTCTGTAAAAATCAAGATGAGTCTTTCTGCTGGCTTCAACTCAGGCCTTGGTTTCACTGATATAAAGGCAGCAGCTGGAAAGCATATGGAAACTCCTGTAAATTTTCAATTTGCAAGCTAGCTCACAAGGAAGCCAGGTGATTCATATTGTATACTGAAATACTCTGTGCTGATTTGTAAATAGGAAACAGTCAAGGCTGCATGTGTGTCTCAGCTTACCAGGGAAATAATTAAAAATCAGCTGCAGCATTTGCTGAACTCTATTACCAAAGAGTTCGTGCTTTCTTTTCTCAGCGTGTCCTGCCTTTATGGGAAGAAATTATTCTAAACAGGAAAGTATACTTTCTCACATAATTATGGTGACAGTGAAGTATGTTTGTTTAGTTTTGTTTGCTTCTGAAAGCTCTAATATGAATGTTCTAAATATTGTCACTTCTTCCAGACTTTCCTAAGATCTTAGTAAAACATTCATTCCGAAGTCACAAATCATGCACATCAGCTGGTACTTAAGGCTTGACAAATTATCTTCCAGCTCACACCATGCAAGAAACTGTATGTTCCAGTTCCCACCAATTAGAAATAAGCTGTGCAGTTATTAAAGGACAAAAAGCCCTCTACCTCTTAGGACATTCTTCTCTTCATCATAACGATAAGCACTCAAATCTATTGGCTGCTGGGAAAATTGGTATTCCTCACACACTGTATATCTTGCAGTGCTTACAGTGCCACCTTGACTAAAAAATTAAATACTGTCCCATTGAATCTACCAGAGTTTAAACACTGTACCTTTGTTATGTTGATCTCTGTTTCAGTGTGGTGATGCATTTCCCATAGAAAGTTTCAGTATTAGCCTTTAATTAGCCTTAATGGCCTTTGATACAGACAGATTCTGGAAAGATAGGGTGACGATGAGGGCAGCCTTCATAACCTCCATGCCCAATAGCAACCAGCAACAGGTAGACTGGAGTCGTTTAGACTGTAAGAGTATTTTGGTGCTGAAATGTCCCTGGAATACTTGTAAGATCTTACTGTCTTGAGAAGCTCTTACCAGGCAGAGTCACTGTAAGACACTGACCTTGAAGTATGGAGTCTTTCTTGAGCTTGACTGAAATTTGCCCAAAACATCTGTGAACTGACTGGTCCTTATCCCAACTCTTCCTGCACTGACCTTCTCTGATGTTCTCCAAACTCCCAGATGCTTTCTCTAACTCTGCCTTAAGCCACCATATCAGCTCCATCACACATTTTTAGTGCTCATTCCTTTTCCTGAACATTTATACTGCAAACCTTTCCACATAGCACTTCTCTGCCAAACCCTTTCCTTCCTTTCATTACCTGAAGCACTTCAGAATGCCTTCAGACTCTGGCACTGCACAGATAATTTTGCAGAAAACAGAATCATTATTTCACTTCAAGCTCATTCCTCCAGAAGACTTAATAAGGAAACAAAATGAAGTACAAATGAAATGTTGGTTTTTAGTTAATAGAGTCACAATGGTGAGATACTGAATGAACAGCACTGTAAAAGTAAAATCAGATCTTAAATTGTAGGATATTAAACATTTCCAAAATATTTAGGCAAGATGCTTCCAGTCCATTTGAGAACTGACAACTGATGACTGAAAAAAGGTAATTTTTATTAGAAAATAGGAGACTCAGTCTCTTTTCTCCAAATGTAAAATAATTATATTTCACCTGAAATACAACTATGTCTTATAACAAGCCTGATTAAATTAAATAATCATCCTTTCATGAAACAGAAGATTGAAACTCAGACCCATGGTTGTCCTGTGACTTTCAGACTCTTGCACTTATGCTGATAATATAGCATCTGGAATTTAGCCGCTCAAAAGTTTCAGAGAAGATGCATAGACAATACATACATTACAGAAAATCTAGTCCAGCTGTCAGATTTCAAGAAGGATATATAGTATTCCCAATGAATAAGTCAGTTAGCACTGTTTTAAAAATTTAAAAACTTTTTTCCAATGATTACACAACTCTTCCAAGAATAAGGTCATTTCTTGGACTTCTAGGACCAGTATAAATTTATGCTTAAATTTATGTTATGTAGCATAAATGTATATTAATGCAGAGATTCTGATAAATAATTAGCAGCAGATTTTAAATTTTGTATTATATTTATATGTTTGAATCTAACATATTTTCATGATAGCCAGCATTACAAAATCTACGTTCTTACTTACTGTTGAAAACACAACCAACTAGTCACTGGATGTTAAACATTCCTTCTCCCAAGTTACAAAGTCTTTTAAATTCTGCTTAATACCAGAGACATACTCATTAGCTTCAGCTGTAAATCTTGCAAAAATCTGCAAAGTCTTCTGATTCAGTTCTCGATGAAGGTAGCAGACATCCCAGAAGCAACAGAAGCGACAGCTGGCCTTGGGTTAAAAGACTGTTTAGCTAGAAGGGATGCCATCTTGCATCTAAGTCTTTGAGGCACAGCGATATGATTAATTTAGAATAAAACTGAATTAGAAAAAATAGGCAGGTCAGTCCTATGATATGGCAGATTGTAGATTGCCATGTCCATCTCCTTTACTGTCAAGTTCTAAAACCATTCAGTAGTTCCCCATTCGGCTGCCTCAACTGTTTTTTGAAAACACAGAAGTTATATCTGCAAATTATTGCTTTTCCTTAGACTTCAGAAAAATGTGGAAGTCCACCTAGCCACTCTTATCAGCAGGTGATGTGCAGGACTTGTGATGTAAGTGCCCTTTTCTACAAACACCCAAGGTATGCTGTGAACATGAGGGAGAGACAGTTATTTAGAAGGATAAAAATCCTCCCTACGTGAAAAAAATATGCTAAAAGACTGTGGAGTCACTTCTCTGGTTGATGAGCTATGGGAAAACTGCCCTGACACTGCACCTCAATATCTGTCGGTGGTGGCTTTCAACGCGGAGACATCCTGGCTGCCTTGGCCATCTCTCTGTCCCCCTGGCTCTCTGAAGGGAGCCTGGTGAACGACAGCTTTGGTGGTGCTGAGGCTGCTCTTTCTCTGTACCCATCCTTCAGTGCAAACAGTCTTAGTTAATACAGGGACCCTTGTAAAGCTGCTAACATCACTAGATAGGTAGATGTTGCGCCGTACATCTTTCATCATCGGTGAAGTTCGTAAGCCCCTACTGACTCCTTCTAGTCAATGGAGGAAGATAAGCTCTAGCGTAGGGAAAATCACATTCTGTTGTGCCTCTCTTCCCTCAGGGGACTTAGCAGTCGTGGTCTTGCAGTTCTCCTCACTCCCCCCTCCCAAGTGTTTTTCTCATAAACCTACAGCAACTGTACCAACCAGTTCTCAGTGCTTCAGATTTCCTTGTGCCAGTTCTTCAGCCCAGGGTCCCTCTTTTTGGGGGCTGTGCTGTTTCTCTGCTTGTGCTTGGCTCTTTGACTGGCTGGAGATTTCTCTCCATAATCCTGGGAAACTACAGGAACTATTTTTACATCTACCAAATACCTCACAGACAGTCTCCAGGCACCCGAGCTTCTGTCTTGTTTTTGAAACTTGTAAATCTCTACTTTCTCAGGAAAAAATATAGGGTGATACTTGCTGCAAACAAAAGCTGTCAGTTTTCCAAAGTCAGATTAAACACCATGTCTGAATTTCAATTACATCTTTTGTATAAAAAAAAAAAAAAAGGGCAGCCAACTAGGCTCCTCAAAACAACATTTCATTTTGGTTAATGCAATTGGATGTCTTCTTTTAAAATTAGGCTGTGATTAGAAGTTATGCATGGACAAGTAGAGTTAGGATCCTGGCTGCCCAGAGCAGCATGGGCTACTCAGATTTTGGATCTATGTGCATGTAAGTAAACAGGTCTAATCATTGGCTTCTTCTTGCATAGCTGCATAGAGAACAGATAGGGAACAAGAGGCACCCTTTTCTAAAGGTTTAAAGTTGAAAAAGGCATAAGAACTGCAATCAGAAAGAGCTGTAAAATGTTCTTTTCAGACACTATTCCTGCAAATGAAGCATACGTTCAGTGCACTTAGAAAGAGGCAATAGCAAGCACACATACAACATAGAAAATTATGCTCTGACAAAAGTATATCAAAATACAGAGAGAACTGGAAGATTCCCTTCCCTTACCTACATTTTCTGTAGCCTCTCTTCAAACAATCACATTTCTTTAGGAAGATGGTAAAAAAGGAGCTTATGTCACCTCTTTTACAGAAGGAATATTTCCAGTTCTTACGAGAACTCAGAGAGAAGGTACAGATAGAAACATGGACAGTTTAGAGGTTGCAAGGACAGACTTTTAAAAAGGGCTGTTGGGCTTAAAGTTGTGTCAGATTCTACCCTGTTGCTTAATTCTTACAAAACTCATGGAAATCAGTGAGTGTTTTCCTGAAGACTTCATGACAGTCATCGGCAAATTATATTTTTAAAGTTCAAATCGTTGCAGCAGATAATTAGACTGACCACTATCGACAGCAACTGTTAGAAACACTGGTTAAATTCTGTGCTCATCTGGGCATTTCTCAAGATGATGTTGTGCATTTATGTGTCCCTATAAATTTTTGCCCAGAAATTATGCTTACATAGTGCACTTCAGCATAGATGCCTCGACCTGAGATCTTCTAATTTGTTTAGGAATGTTACATGCACAAATTCAATAGTGAATCTCCACAAGGTGGAAAAAAGCCCTGAGAAGTTGGGCTCTTTCATGTACATTTTAGTAGCTCATCTCACCATTGCCCTATCACTCAGCATTCATTGATAGCCATTATGATGGTAACCATACGTCCCTTGGCTTTAAACCAGCATTTAAGGAAATCTTCAGGCATCCTTATTGAAGAAGCTGTCTCTCTAGGCAGATGAAATTTGTTTTTCCAAAGAATGTGATAAATCTGATAAAAACCTCACCATAAGAAGTTTCAGAGGTTTTAAAAAGCAGATGGCCCAACATGATTTGTTATTGACTAAGTGAATCTATGAATTCTAAGATACATATAAAAAACCACAGCCGTTTGGTTAAAGTACAAATATAACTGATGAACTTATCTCACTGCCCAAGTAGCATGTAATGTCTACTAAACAACAGATGTTGAAACATATGGAGGCATGGCTAAAGGCAGTAAAAATATAAACAATCCTCAAACTTTTCTGTTATCATTTAACTATTTTGGTTCTATCTGACATCCCCAAAATGTCTGCTTGGCCATCATAGGGAAACCTGCCTCCCAGGTAAGTCTCAACCATGTGAACAGATCACAGTACAAATTGTCAACACTGGGAAGAAGTAAAGCAGGGATTTATGAAGGAAAAAACAATAGGAATCAAGGGCTTGAGAAGGAAAGACGTGTCCTGGGCCTTGAGAAGAATAAACAAGAAACAGGCTGAGCAGGGAAAGAGCCGTAACAAAAGATGGTGAGAACAGAGGTTTAAAGACCAGGCACAGCCCTCTGTAGCACCACATTTCTAGCAAGGAGGAATCTAGGGCAAAGCATCTTTTCTGTTTGCCTCTGCTTCCATCCCTTTTTGTTTCTTTGCTGCTGTTGCTGGGGAGAAGGGAACAGGGTTTTGTTGCTGTAAGTTTTCCTGTTTGATTTGATTTGATTTTACCTTTTTTTTTTTTTTTTTTTTTGGTCTTGGGTTCTTTTCTGCACTAGTTTTCTAGCTGCTCTTTCTCTTTTCCCCAGTCAGCAGCAGAGTGCTTGTTTCTCAGGGATCAAACGTCTCCTTATTCACTTTTGCTGGCTGTGGTGTGTTCCTTACTAAGACAAGAAAAGATGATTTCGCCCACAGGCCTGCACATGTGAGTGACTACACTTAAAGTGCTGTACTGAGATAGTTAGTGGTTGCCTTCAGGGTCCCAGGTCCCTCAAAATATTTGGCTGGTTTTGACTCCATGAAGGAAGACTAAGATGTGAGGTAGGATCCCACCACTACCTCCATACATGTAATGACCTCATTTGCATTGAATAGCGGGAGCTGAGACAAGCCCAGAATGGTCTGGGCACCATCCGACTGCCTGTTTTGATGTTTCAGCCTTGCCCACACAAGTTTTTGCTGGGTAATGTTTCTCATATCGCATGTGATGTGGTATGGGCCACAGACATAAAAATTAAAAGAAGCTCACTTTTTTTTTTTTTTTCCCCACTGCATTTTGGTGCCGTATGCTACATCGATCCCCAGGGTCAGCTTATTCAGGGCTGTGGCTGGTGAAAACAAGACTGTTTTTGGACTGGTGAGCAGCACCTATGAGAAAACACTAAAATCAAACCACAAAAAACCCACCCATATTCACATCAAAGAAATATGGCCTAAATTTAAAATAAAGCAAAGAACTACTTGTGATCCAGGGTAGTTTTACGGAAATGAATAAATGCTTTTCTCCCCTTTGTAGCCCCACACAGGAGGTAAGTAAGGTGAGCGAGTAACGCCCAGCACATCAGTCGCCCCTCTGTCCATATCTCCAAAGCTCTTTCAGACCCTTGATCCCATTGAAATCAACAGCATGGCTATGCAGAACAGAAGAGCAATGTAACCTTGACCCACGCCTGGATTTTTTGGAGGGCTTTTCTGGCTAGTGGCTGTTCTCAGAAGGAGGTTTTTAGGAGGGATAATCCAGCAACTTTTATTTTTACTGAGCTCCACAGTTTTCAGCTCCAACTGAAGCTGAACTCCCACATACATTTTCATTCACAGAAATTGTGTGGAACTACTTCCTGCTTCTTATTATCCTACAGCTCCCTGTATCTTCATTTGTTACCACTAGTATTAAATCTGTGTGTATTCATTAACAACTAGCTAGAAAAATCACAGATGCACAGGGAGTAGGAGAGAAGTTTCTCACAGAGATCTAATGGCTGAAATGTAAATCTGCCTCCTGGTGAGATGTAAATTCAAACCCAAGTGCAGCCAATATCCTGGAAGGCATTTGGAGTTGAAGCCACTGCTGCTAATCTTATTATTTTGCCTCCTCTTTGCTGGACTGGCAGTGTCAGCACCACAACTGTGTAAGTGCCAAGCACAGGAAGGAATAATTGAGTTTTTCAGTTTGGCTTCATTTTTGAAGTCTTGTATGAATACAGATTCATGAGGAAAGACCAGAGATTTACATATCTCAAAATACATTTTGAGACTCAATATTTATAAAGACTTAATGCTTATAGTATGAGACTAAAGGGACATAACTGAAGCAGAGGTTGAGGTGTGAACAATAAGAGATATTATTTAGCCTGAGTTATTAAAACAGTATAGAATATATTAAATGTTGAAGGCAAGCTGGAGAAAGTCTGGAGAAAACAATGGGAGTGATAAGAAATTAAG
The DNA here is from genome assembly GCF_035582795.1 of Mycteria americana. NCBI lineage: Eukaryota > Metazoa > Chordata > Aves > Ciconiiformes > Ciconiidae > Mycteria > Mycteria americana. Next base: position 41,278,916 of record NC_134396.1, read on the forward strand.
AAACATGTCCTGTGAGGAAAGGTTGAGGGGAAAAAATGTTTATTTTGTCTAAAAGACACAGGGACATGATAACAGTTGTCTGATACTTAAAGGTTTGTTGTTAAGACTCTGGTGCCATACTGTTCTCTTGTGACCATGGGGGAAGGCAAGAAGTAAATTTGAATTGTCACAGCAGAGATTCATAATAGATGTTATAATTTTTTTCTGGTGTCAGGATAGTAGAACACGGGAATGAGCTAACTAGTTCTGCAGAGAAAGCTGGGCATGTTTGGGGCACAATTAATGTAATCTGGTTTTAGACAACTACTTTAGAATAAGATGAATCATGCCCTGGAAATACCCTTTTCTCCCCGTGGGCTCTGAAGAAAGCCTGGAGTGACTAACTCCGAAGTAGTCACCCTCATTCTGTTAGATGAATCCCCATCCCAGATGTCCAGCTTGGCCTGATAGTCCCAGAGCACAGGGGCCATCTTGGCACTCTGACAAAATATAAGGATGTTATTTTTTTCCTGAAGTTTTGTCAGGACACCAGATTTTCCCTGTCTCTTCCTGTCAAGCTGCAGCCCTGAGAACAAAATCATTCCCAGCACCGTAGCAAGGGAGATGTCAGGACCTCTCACGTCCCAGTTCTTGACCCAGCCACACAGCCTGCTGCAGGATGGGGGTGTTTCCACCTACCTTACACCCCTTTAAATAACCACCATTGAGTAATTTTAAGAAGTGATCACAGAAGCATTACTTGTGGTTGGTCCAGGCATGATTCATCCTGCTTCTGTGCTGGGACTCCAACTAAGCCCATCAATGGAGATCCCATTTTTCTGTGGTCATAGAGTTACTAAGAGGAATTTGATGGGAAAGACAACAGAACACTGAGTTGCTAAAACACAAAAAGCTTACTAATAGTAAGATCTGTTAGACTGGGTTAGAAAATTATTTCAAGGATAGGGGAAGAACATCAATGAATCACTTAAAAATGGATTGGGAGCATGTTGGAATATAGACTGTGAGTAATGCTCCCAAGAGGACCTTGAAGGCCTGGAGCAGAAGTAATCTAAGGTCTTTTTGATCATTAGCATCTATAAGTTTCAGACTACACTGACACAAAGTATATTTCTCTCACAGATCAGAAAAAGAAAAAAGATCCCCTTTAAACAATGGTAGTCAGCTGAGTAAAATTCCTGGAGGTAGCTATCCATATGTGTTCACAAGAGGGTGTTAGCATCTATTCAGTAATTTGTATGACAACTTCTCGTTGTCTGGGTTGCTCTGATATTACAGGTTGAATAGTCTGAGGCACCTCCAGATGAAGTCCTCCCACCTACAAGCTTTTCATTTAAAGGAGTTTCTCTCTACATATCAAAAGCTGTTTTCCAAACCTAGTTTCAAGACACACCTCTATTTTTTCAGTTTTTCTTAGCTCCTGGTGGAAACTGAATTGTTATTGTCCTACAGCCTTCCAGGATATGGCCAAGCACTTGAAGACCTGCTGTCCAAATCACTGCAAGTCAAGGCAGTCTCTGACCCGAGTGCAGGAAACCCAGGTTAAAAAGTCACCTCCTCTCCTTCTTCCCCTCATTCGCTGCTCATTCTCCAGAGACGCTCCTTACATGACTAAGAGTAGGGGCAGTTGCTTCCCAAACTGATTTTGACAAATGATCCTCGTCAATATAGGTGCTCTAAGAGGAAGATAGAGCCATGAGTGTTTACGGGGCAGGGGGCACTGGAGATGGTAGCTTTTTAAGACTGCTCAGTCAAAGGCAGAAAAACACAGTTAATCCTGTATAACCAAGTACACATTTATAGACTGAGCATGGAGGAAAAGGGACTGAGCAGAAACATGGAAAATATGTCAGTCCTTTTTCTCCTTACGGGAAAGCACGTGCTACACCTGCCTGCTGCCAGGAGCTGCCTCCTGAGCCTCCCGGTCAGCCTGGGGAAAGCTGTCTCCAGATGCAGGGAAGTTTTTCTTGAACAAGGGTGTTGGGATGAGGTCTGCCAGAGATGGTGCTGCCGGTTGGTGCGGTCTTTTCTCAGAGACAGTGCCCAACACAGCTGGCTCAAAAAGTGATGGCGAGCCTTTCTGGAAGCTGTGGATTTGCATGTAGGGGGTATTTCTGACCATTCACACTGACACCAACAACTTTCACTCAGTAATGAACATTTAATTCCTCTCAATTCCCAACTGTTTCGTGTGCTAGGCAGCTCTGGAGCAGCTCCCCAAATTCCTGCCAGCTTCAGGAGATACTGAGATACGTTCTTCAGCACTGAACAGTTGGAGTAACAAGATGTAATATTACTTTTAATTGTTTTTCCAGAAATGCTCCTGTGTTCTCCTCATGAGAGTTTCTGAACTGGTGGCTCAAAAGAGCAGTGCTCCTTTGTTATTCGGAGATCTCAGCGGAGAGATGCATGTGTCCCGAGATGAGTATGAGCTTAAGTGCTTTGGTGGATGAAAGCCAGTTTGCTCAGCAGCATCCCCGTTGGATAAGGCGCCCACAAAGTAGACTGAGAAGGTAGATGAAAAATCCATCAATCGTACATAGCACATTTCACCTATCCGGGATCCTGCTCAGAAGCATTAAGGATATATTTTAATTTCTCAGATGCAAAGTCACTCTCCTTTTAGCCATTTCAAAATCACAAAGGACCATATGCTTTCAGAGAAACTCTTAGTGAACGTAAGATGCTATCGGTGCACATAAAGGTATACAATCAGGCAGAGTTATGGAAATATTAAGCATATTGGGTCTGAATCAAAATTCACAAAAGAGTTTTTTAGAGGCATACAGCTTTGGTCCTGACTCACACAAATGAATGCCAGATGAGAACTGCAATGTTTGTATTTGGAGTACAAACACTTCAGTAAAGTGGCAGCTAATGCAGTCATGACAACAACTAGAAAAGGTCGCAAAGGAAACAGTAGCAGCACTTTGTACTAAGATGCACTCCTACTCATCACTGAAGTCCTGGGTTAAACTTTGCATTTGCTTTCCTTTGTGTTGACCTTGGGTTTTTAACCACTTTTCTCTGGCTTTTCTCAGATGTCCTGATTAATGTTACATTCACATATGGGGTTTTTTTGCAAAGTAGCACTCATTATCAGGATTTCCATAGCAATTCTGTGCAACAGGAAAAGCATAGGTCTTATTAAAAAATTATTCCATCAGAGTTCTGTTTCCATAGTCTCACTCTTATTTCAATTGCCCTAAATAGTCACTTGAGTAACTCCATTAAAAAGTTAAACTTTCAAAATGTGATGCTTCTACCACCTTTGACATACAGAGAGTTTTGGAGACATTTCACAAATGTTCATGAATTCATGTGAGTTACAATTAGATAAACATTACTGTAATGCTTTTGCAACAGGAGAAATTGAAGTAGAAATAGGTACAGCAACACTGAAACAGAGCAATTTTGGAGTAAATTGAATAATGCACTAGTATTGCACCAAGGTGAATTTCTTTCATTCCAAGCACAACTGAACTGAAAACCTGGAAAACTCCATCCCTTTCTTTACCCACTAAATAAAACTTTCCACATCATCTTTAAATGGGATAATTTTATAGAAGCTATAGAAGACTTTGAATGGAAATGGGATATGCTAATCCCTGAAAATTTGTCACAGTCAGACCAGAGGCACAGACCTGAAAACATAGCGGCAAACATTTAAAACCTAGAAAACACCCATAACAAGCAGAAATTAATTAGATTTCTAATTGCAGCTGAACGTTGGGCAATGAGGAAGGTAAAGTGGAGAGGGAGCTAGTTGAGATGTACCATTCCCGATACACATAACAGTGGAACCTGATAAAAAGGCAGAGCAGGGAGTGAAGTGACTTCCTCTGGTACGTGGGTAACTTCGATGTTAATTTTGTAAGGCGAAAGCCAGGTGATGTCCCCAGTTCAAAACAGACTTCTGTGCTCCTTCCTAACCTACAGTTCTAACAGGAGTAATAATTTGATGAGACATTAGGTGTCAGAGTGTGCAGCAATGGCAGTGTATTATACCCTTACCCTATTTCCTATTTCTCACACATCTCCTCGAGCTGGAGGAGGTGCTGGGATGGGTAAGTGACTGAGAAAAAAAGGCATAAAAGAGAGTGCTTCCACAGAGGGGTAGGAATCTTCAGGTTTTTCACTCCTTTTCATCAGAGGAATATTAAACTTTTAGTTGTATTTTCTTTTCCTTTATAAATGAAGCAATATATCCTGAATCCATGAAAACTGGGTCCCAGACTCTCCCAGCAGACATGTGTAACACACCAACTGCACAGTCAGAGACCAGGCAAAAAAAGCAGCCCTAGGATGAGGACTGCATACCTGTAACACTTCACAGCCTCCTTTCACTCAGTGATCATCCCTGATATCAGTTAAGGAATGGATTTTCTTTAAGCAACCTGAACTGTAGCAGTTCTAGATTCCTAGAAATCTTTTCTGAAATTTCCTAGGACTGCCAAATATGAACTATAAACTGGCATCAGATAAAACCCTGCACGCTAGCCCGAGACCACGTGAGGTTGTTTTTCTACTATGCATATCAAATTTGAGGGAAAGGATGGACTTGGGACATACATGTGCATAGGGAGTTTTGCCCCAGCTTTCCAAAGAAAAAGAATTTAAAAACATTCTCCTTACTGCTTCTGGAGCAATATGAACAGTGCTGGGGGCTGGTATGAATCAAAGATCAACCTTCACTACATGCATATTTTACAGCCCACTAAGTAAGGCCTTATTAAGAAATTAATGCTGCTATGCATCTCTTCTCCCTTTTCTGCTTTGCAGCAACAAAGTGACGCACATGGGAAACATAAATTGACAGAGACTACAAACAGCGATGTGTCTGTACGCTGAAATGCTAACTTTTATAGGCTGTAAAAACAGTTACTGCTCTTTTATGGAATGGTAAGATCTGGGACCCCCTGAGTCTGAGAAAGAATACCCTCATAAAGCTAAATAATGAAAAGAGCACAGAGAAAGCATAAGTCTTCTCATTAACAGACGGAGAATTTTTATAAAGTATAAGAAGACAAAAGTCCTTGCAGAAGCAGCCTCCACCAATTACAGCCAGATAAACCACTCGGGACGTGGGGTGACTCTGGCCACGCAATGCCCACTGCGGGCAGGGAATACCCCTCCCAGCTACACCTGCATCTGATGGGCTGCAAGCCTCAGCCCCAGAGTTAGTCTTTGCAAAGCAGGAGGCCACAAAGCAGTCATTTGGACCAGCCACTTATTTTGCCTCATGTTCAGGTTTTAAAGCATGCAGAGTGCTAGTATGTGGTGTGGAACAGAAAATAAAGAGATGCTGGTGGTGCTGGGGAGAGGAAGGTATCAGACTGAAGCACGCCAGGTGATAAGGATGTGGGGTCAATTTTATTTAGAAGGCAATGGTAGAACACAAGTATACAGAATGAAGAACAGCATCAACGTCTACCCAAAAAGGGGCCCCTTTGTGGATGAGACCAGCACAAAGTGAATCTTGCTAACAGCCAAAGTTGTTGACTGAGACAAAGGCAGGGTATATTCAGCTATTGAAGACCTGTGCCAAGACACTGTGTGCACAGCTCCATCTGTGTCCAAAGGGACCAGATCAGGAGAAGCAAAGAACTGCATGCCCACTACTTAGAATAAGAGAAGTAACCCAGACAAAACAAAGCAGAAGCGGAATTAGCTATCTTTCTTCAAGCTGTAAGCAAGAATGATAGAAATGCTTGTAGCTGCTTAGAAAAGGTGCCAGTTACAAGTATGCCAGTCCCACAGAATGAGTTAGATGCCCTGGAGTAAGACAACACCTTTGAAAAATAGGATAGTAGGGAAATAGGGTAATAGGGAAATGGGGAATCTGCCAAAACTGCATTTGGAGGAAAATCCTCTAATAAGGCTAAATTTCACAAGATATTGAGAGAGTCATCATCACTCATTAGCCACAAAGAGAGCTATGAATATTAAACTGGCTATACAGCACATTTCATGCGTCTCAAAGAAATGTTCCCATATGTTTTCCAGCCTGTGGATGTTTGCATCTCCAGTGCTAGCCAATTATTTGACAAAATATTGAAGAATGTCCTTCCACTTTTAATTTTGATGAGTTTATGTTTACCACTTGAGCAGTTGATTTTGCACAGAATTTACTTATGGGTTTTATAGAAATTTTCCAAGGAGTAGCTGGTAATAAAAATTGCAATCATTAGTTTAGATCAAGTACTTCTCAACGGCGTTTGTTTCCTTAAATGGGAAATTGAAGATTTATCATAGTGGACTATCTGCAATTTCTTCCTTTAAATGTTTGATATTTCCAAAAGTTTACATCACCGTTGTTTGTGTCTGAACCTTCGAGTCTTGGGTAAAATTGACTTGTCCCATTTTCTATTGCAAGTTCATTTCATATATCTTTGTCAGTGTTATTCTCATGTCCAGCAAGTAAATATAAGTCAAAGCACAGCTTCTCCACTGAGCATCTTTTCTGCTTCAGATCGCTTTGTATACAAAGCAAAGGAAAAGGATGAAGTTCAGAGAACTTCCTTGTGAAGACTGTCTCTGCCTCTTTGACTAAGGAAAGATGTTTATTTATCCTTCAGAAGATTTCACAATCGGGCGATACTTTTGGATGCAAAAATGCTCTTAGATATTCATGTAGCAACAAAGATCAGGATGAGTGTTTTTTAATCTATGTCAGACTGGGAGACTGTGACCGTTTCACATGACCCATGTCTCAGTTTGAGATTGGATTACTGGTCTGCACCCTGAATTAGCCTAGCCATTAAATCAGCTAGGAAACTGTAGTTTGTATACAATGGAAAGACTTTTTTTCATGGAATGCATCGATCCATTGCGGGTTGGCTCTCTTGACTCTTTCACCCTATAAGAGCAACAACACACAGATTTGGCTTGATTTTTATTTGAAGAGCAGCAAATCCATTCTGGACACTTTGGGAATCCCCAAATGTGTATCACAGCTTGGATCTGAAATTTGTTGCAGATTCAATGCAATTGAGGGCCTTTTTACGGACTGCAGTTGCTTCAGAAACCATAATCCCTGAGGCCGATTAGGGCGACTGACCAAAACATTAGCAATAAAACAGACCTTTACTGTTTGGAAGAACCTCACCCAGTTTTCTCTTTCTCGTGTTCCTCTATCTGCTTTTAAAAAGTAGTCTTATATTTAGCAACACAGTTCTCTGGGTTTTCCACAGAGCAATCTGCTGATAGGATGAGGTTTCCTGCAAGGAGACGCTCTCAGTCCTTGGTTTAAGAACAATCATGTTCCAAAACCCTGGAAAAATTTCTCGGGCCACCAAGTAATTGGTCAGAGACAAGATATAGCTAGCTGAAGTTTTCGCTAAAACCCCACCAAACACTCCTCATCAAACAGCTGCAATGTGGCAGGAACACAAAGAGACAAAACCTGTGATGTGGCAGCTACAGCTCTTTGTCCTGGAGCACGTCCAAGGCACCAGTCTTGGGGCAGTTCTGCGACAGCCACACTCTTCTCTTCCTCATATAAGATTCATTAACAAGGTCTGAAAAAGAGGGAGAGAGAAAGAAAAAATCATTCTGTAGCCTAGTGTATAGGATGTTTTCCCTGAGTAAAGAGGTCCTGGCTGTTTGTGAATGACCATGGTTACTGAACATAAAATAGTTTGGTCTGAAGCACATTCAGGTCTTCTGCCTCAGACATGGCAGAAATGCTACTTGGTAGGGCTGACAATATTCCTGTGTTAAAGGAGCTCCTGGAAGCATAAGCCCCTGGCTTAGGAGAGAGAAGTGCAAAGGTAGGTGTCAGTGTCAAGGAAAAACCCACGTTTCTAAGCCTCTTGACCACCCCCCTTCCACCACTGTGATGCCACACAGCTGCATGTCGCACAGCTGACAGGCTTTGTGACTAAGGCTGGTTTAATCTTGCAACTACCTGGTATGGCTGGCAGCAACTGTATTACAAGTAGATGCTATTAGAAGAATGTGAGCCACTAGCAGCAATGCCTGTGGGGGTGTGTAGACACATATACAGGCATTTGAAAGCAAATTGGGGGGAAAAAAACCCAACACAACCAACCACCACCAAGTTTCTTTTTTACATTCTTCCTCTCTCTTTGCATGAACAGTAGACAACAGCATTTTCCACAACTGTTTAGCAGTGGCTTTCCTCTCGGAGAGTCACACATAGGGCTGTTCTCAGATAGCAGGGAAGCTGCAATAGCAATAGTAGAGAGTCCTGTTAATTGCACTGTTTCTGACACAGAGCATATTACAACTGATTCCCACCTCCCTCCTGCCCTGAGACAAGGCAAGGGTGCAGTTAGCACCTACATGGTGGCACGACGGCATGACGAAGGCTGCCTTCTACCAGGTGAAGCCCAGTAAAGGCAGGTTGCAAGTACCTAAGAGAGCCATGAATTTATGCCTTGGAGTACGTTTTGTGAAGCTCCGACCTACTGAACTGGGTGTTAACTAGAAGTGGCATTTTATTTACATGCCAGGAACCCAGCTCAAGACTTCGTTTGACATTAAATTGTTTACTATTAATCCATCACTTTTATTTGCCAGGCTGGCTCCTGAGCAGGGAAGCGAGCACCTCAATAACTAAACTAGAACATCAGAGCAAAGCAGGCACTCAACATATGGGAATCCAAGGCAGGACTCTATTTTATGGAGTATCGATGTTGAAGTAAAACTCTTTGATCCCTTACTTCCACAGCACGTGAGTTGCCACGGACTCAGCAGACAGCAGATACACTTACTAATTACTACTAATTGCTGCTGTCTAGACACCATGTGAAGACTAAACTACCAGCCTTGTGTACAAACCAGCAAATACCTGCATACCCTTCTGGTATTATTCTGGATCACCATGTGCTAAGCCACCAGTGCTGAGTTTGCATACAATAATGCCAGTGAGAATAACGGTTTGAATAATTTTTGCAGTAACCTGGACAACTGCATAAAGTGGGGAGAACTGGAGAGTCAAGCCCTCTGTTGCTACCAACATTAATTTTCCCTCATCAAATCTACTGTGGTTTTATTAGTTTGTACCACAGGAGCAAGTGGTTTTCTGCACTAAACTCTCAGTCAAATGTCTACGAATGAGAAATGCTCACAAAGAAGGCTTCCAGCATGTGAAAACCTCACAGAGATTTTGTGGCACAAAACATTTTATTCTACCTCTTTAAAAAGTGGGTCATTCAGATTTGTTTGGTTTCTTTTAAACTGATACCAGTTTAAGTAGAAAATGTTAGTACCTGTCACCCTGTTGTAAAAAATCTTGTGATTGCTTTCATGAAGAAAAAAATACAACATGGACTTTCACAAAGCTGAAAATTTTTTGCTATGCCTTTCTGGAAATAATTTGCGATTATTTCGAAGTAATTAGATTATAGCCATTCAGCCTCTACTTGTCTTTCCTACAGAGACTAATATATGGATGCAAGCATTAAGAAGCTGCAATATCAGTTTAGACATGGCATACATATAGTGTCTACCGTCTTGCCTCCACTGTGAGTTAGTGCATCTGCCATTGTTCTGCCTCATGGTGCTTTCTCCCTTTTTAGCTGTCATGAAAATTAAATGCGATATTTCATGCATCAGATGGACAACATATAAAACATCTATTAATGGCACCTGCACAGGAATTTCTTACCTGCATCATACTGGTCTTGCAAAAGAAAACCTTCCAAATGAGGCTGCACAACAGAGAAGAGTTAAACTGAGTAATGGAAGTAGCAAATGAAAACAGAATACTGTGGTGGTATGTGAAAATGAAAGAAGTAGAAAATAGTTTTTGGAATGGTAAAAAAGTTTATCAGGAGGGGCCAGGTTAATGTATTGTTCTTTACATGGAAGTACAGATTTTTTACATCATTTTTCTTCCCTAAATGGGAGAAAAGCTGTCATCAAGAGGCGGTACCAGAAGCCAAAATGAGCCTGAATTTAAATTGGAATTATTGAAACCAAGGTCTTTCTTAAAGTGTTAGACTGTTGATGTTTCCATTTCTGTAGACGGCACACAAGTTTTAGATAAGGGCTAACAAGGAGATCCTGAGGTCTGGAGAATGGTACGTAATATTACTTTTTGAACACAGTTGTGAAATGAATTGGCTGACCCAAGGCTGAAATTATCTGAGTCAGCATAGATTGACGCAAGCCATATCCAGCAACCAGCCAGGCAAGCACAGATAAGCCCCGCTTCGGGAAACGGCGCAAGCTGAGCTGCAAGGTTCCGGGTAGCTTCTTTTCAAGTCGCCCAGGAGAACCAGGAGAAGTAGCAAACTGGTATAACCAGTGACAGCCTCCTCTGTCAGTATGCCTCAGCAAAATATCCTCATTGCATGGCACGTCTATGTTAGTTAGTCTTGCCTCGTCAGAGCACAGCTGGCAGCCCTCGGCTCGGGCCATGGCTGGAGGCAGGATCTGTGCCCCAGACTGGCACACGGCATCTGCATGCAAACATACACCGTGTGGAGAGGGGGAGAGGAGGTGTCCGAGGCATCAATTCCCTACACATGCTTTCCCTCCCTACTGTCATACATTCGATACTCATTTTTCCCCCCGCTTACCTGCAGTACAATTACTGTGAAACACTAATGTTACTTCTTTTGACTTCCCTGACTAGCTCAGCATTTGGAGGTTTGGAACTTATTTGAATTAGAAAGAAAAACTGGTGAAAGGACATGGGATTTTTGGACACGCACACACACACACACACCCTTTATTTACAAGAATAAACAAATCCATGCTTTCCAGGGCACACAGGGGACCCAACGTCCAGGAACAGCTTTCCAGCTGATGGCTTCCTGCCTCCTTAAGAGAAATCTGACCCAAATGTCCTTTGTCAAGCCTTTATTTAGTGCCAAACTGGTGTTTTTCCAGAAGTTTTGAAAATTTTTTCTCTATCTTTGAAACTTTGTGCCTTTCTCACTTCTATCCTTCTTCCTTCTTCAAAATGCCTTGTCAACTCTCTTCTGCCCTGACCATCTGAATTTGTGAACAACTTCCTGTTCACCATTTGTTTTGGTTGGAATTACACATTTTATTCTCTCCTACAGCTCTCTGAAATGAAGTACATAAAAAGAATCCTAGCACTTCCAAATAAATTCAACCTACTCTGTCATTCTCAAGACCCTTCTACTTCAGACCAAAGTGCATTTTCTCTTGTATTTCCAAACCTTAGCCCACATTCCCTTAAAAAAAACAAAAAAAAACCAAAAAAAAGGAACATGGGTTGATGTTCAAGTTCACACAGTCCCTCTGTCCACAGCTGGCCTCTCTCCAGCTCTCACAAGTCCCAAGACACATCTTACTCTTGTTCTGAATGTTTCCACTGATGCCAGGTGGCTGTTCTCTTCTCCTACGTGTCTCCTTGGGAGAACTGGCCTTTCCGATACACAATTATGTCCCTCCAAAGCAAAAACATTCCTCGGCAGGAATCATAATGAACAATAAATCAGAGAAAAAAACAGGTCACAAGCTGTACTCAGGGTCTGAAAGGGTGGAGAATAACTCTTTATGAAGGACAGAAAAATGGCATTGGACCAACTACATTTGGTCAGTTATATAATATTTGGCCATTTTCTTATGAATAACGGTTGTATTGTGTTTCATTAAAAACTCAATATTTCATCATGTATTCATCAAGGCCATTAATTGCTCTATAGATCTTGAGGTATCCTGATAGTCCTGGAGGCTGAAGAACCCCTGAGTGTTTCCTAACACAAACATAGGAAGCAGATGAGTTTACAAGGTATTTAAAAGCATAAAATAAAGCATACTGGAAGACTGTGAATAAACTTCCTAAAGTACGCAAGGCTAGTAGACCAGAAGTTATATATATTTTCTGCCTCTGTGTTAGCACTACGAAAAAACTTCCCTTGACTGCAGGTATTGTCCCTTGCTCGCTGTAGAAGGGAGGCTGTATTGAGCTTTCAGAAGGGCTTTATATGGGAGAATTAATGGCAAATTAGCTCTGCAGGAGGAGAGAGCAGAGAGCAGTGCTGATGGGAAGTCCTAAAGACTAGCAAGTGAGCACTTGTCTTCAACTCAGAGTCAACCACAAGAAGACTTGCTGAAGCTGAATTTCCAGCCAAGCTTGCAGAGATGTTTTCTTGTGACCTTCTTGGCTGAAACTGTCCCCAGTCACAACTCTGCTGTAAGATCCAGAAACTTGAGGTTGAAGCAGCCATCACAACTCAAGGCAGCCACCGGCAGAGGACAGAGGGTGGTAGTGTCTGCCACGGCACCCACTTGCTGCACCCCACTATGCCCAAACTACTGCCCTAATTCACAAGTGTATCAAGTGTATCCATTACAAACATGTCATTTGGAGTTCAGTTTTGTGAGCAGTTCAAGCAGCACCAGTGGTGACACTGAGGATAGTCAGCTCAGATCAGATTCTTTCACTGAGAAATTCTCCAGCCCCTCTTCTCAAATCCCATGGAAAGTAAGGTCCATTATGCTAGCCCTTTGATTTCTAATTTTCTGCATAAGAGAATGCCAATATCCTTGTAGGAGGTAGCTGAAACATATCTTATTAGTGGCTACGTTGGATTGATTCAGCCGATAACCTGCTTAAAGCAGAAAATACTGGGTGCTGAAGAGGTTGGGGCTCTGGTGCTGAAGAGGTTGGGGCTCTGCCACCAACTTTTTTGTTGGACATACCCAGGTAGGGTATGACTGCTTGCAGGTACCAGAGAACCCACTCTCCTTACCCAGACTACATCCCAAGGGGATATCAGCTCTTCATATCTCCTCTTGGTCTCAACACACAGTAGAGGTCTGCAGAGCTCTCTACTTCTCTCCTCTGCCTGTCTTGTGAAATTACACTCTCACTTTAAGACCCTCCTCCCCCAAGGACCGCAAGTGTACGACTATCTGTCAAGGTACTTAAGCATCAACAGAAACTTTTTGGTCTAATTAGTTAGTGAGAGCTGAACCTAGCCTTTCACTACTTTATTGACACATCTATATTACAGCTTGGTTCCTGCTGGAAAAATGCGTTTTGCAGTCCTACGCCATTTTCTTCTACAGACCCAAAACCGAACAGACATTTTGCCCTGCTGCAGCTTCTAAACATGATTCTGGTGTCACCCAGAGGACACAAGGTCAACTAGCTGTCCTGCTTATTACATTGATATACAGCCCCAGGCCATGCCTGCAGCACGTGCTCACAGCCGGTACGAGCAGCAGCAAGGCAGGCTGCTGCGTGAAGCGTGGGACACAGCATGAAGCTTTATTTTTGGCTCGCTTCATCTTGGGTGATCGAACATCAGGCATTTCAATGCAAGACCCCGTCCCCGGGGGCAGCGCGGGCATCGTGGCATGCTCCTCGCACCCAGGCGCTGCGGAACGCTCGCCCCTCTCCTCTGGGGACTGTGGGCAGTGTCTGCTCAAGGACGGACCTGACTCCTGGGACCAGCAGATGTTAGTGTTTATGGAGGACATTTTTTTTGGCAAAAACAGCTTCCAAGGGACCGTAGCTAATGTTTAAGCAGCGACTTTTTACCCAGGGAAAACTGAAGTGCTTTACACTCTCAATAAGAGGAGAGCAGGCTAGCATCACAACAGCATGTAGGCAGGATGCAATTAGTGCCTGATCCCCGTCTCCCTGATCCACCCTCCTGGTGCAGCTCTCCTGGGAGGAGGGACTGTGTTTTTACAGAAACGCCGGCTGCCCAGAGGTGGGCCAAGCTTGCCTGCCACTTGAGCTGGTGTGGAGGGGAGGAGGGAGCCACCAAAGAGACAGGCACAGCTCTTGCCCCCGGGAAGATGTTGGCCCTGGGTCGGCACAGACCAGGGAGGAATACTGCCAGGTAAGGAAATGAGGGTCTCCCTGCCGCCACGGAGATTTTGAACAAATGGCTCCTGAGGTGCACAGATACAAGCAGGGACGCACAAATCCACTCTATCCCAGATGCTCACTGCCAAAGGGTGCCGTCGGGGGAAACGTCCTTCTTTCTTCTTTTTATTTTGGCCCCTGTGAGCTGCTCTGGACACCCATGCAAAATGCAGAGCTTATAGAGTCCAGGGAGCACAGTGAGGAGCACAGCACATGCCCACAAAATTATATACTCGTGGGTGCTGTCCCCACTGTGATGTTAGCCAGCTGGCCTAGCTGTAGCCTGGTGTAGGTACACAGATTCAGAGAAAGCAGTAAATCAGGATGTGCTATAGCTAACCCCAGACATACAGAAATCATGAGTCATGCCCAGAATAACCCAGAGATTAGCTTTAAAATTTGTGGGTTTTGAAAAGCATAACGAATGTTGTGCTGCTTTTATTTCCCTGCCACTCTTTAATACTTCACATGCACTTTGATTGGATATCAAGTAACCATATGGGTTAAAACTGTGATTTTTAAAAGCTAGATCTGGGAAGACCCTATAATAACCTGACTGACAGAGCTAAGACTTTCACCAAAAAATCACCATTAACAGTGGGAACTTCAGTACAATTGCAAAGGTTGGTAACATTGAAATGCCCCCAAGCTCACCCTTAATGGAGACTGTGACAAGAACAGCCTCCCTGACTTGGTGTCAGGGTAAATATCCATGGAGAAGTCACTACATTACAGTTATCTCCCTGCAGCACAGTAACTTCGAATATGCCAACAACTTGAAAACAACTTTTCTCCTCCAGACAGCCTTTACTCCTTTATCTTAAAATAGGGCTGGGTGTTCCTGTGTTCCTGGCTTTTTAGGAAACACCAGCCTGGACTTTTTAACCTCCCTGTCCCAAGTCTCCTGATAGTTTAAGTGACATAAATAAACCACATGCTTTTAACTCATGTCTCCAACTACTTGGGTTTTGTCAGTACTATAGCTAAGCCATGGCTGAGAAAGCTGAGACTTAAATAAATATCCATATATTTACTAAGCTGCTGCTCCACTGATGAAATCTGAATACAAGGAAAACTTGGACAACCTTTGAACTATTGTGGCACCACTACAGTGAAATGAGATACAGCAGCTGATTTGCCTGGGGCAGCCATAAAATAACTGGCATCCCGGCCATTTGTGGTTCAGCGTAATGGGGCTTCGGGTTTAGCCACTCCAGCCAAACCAGTCCCTTTCTAAATTTCCCATGTTTTTGTATTTAAACAAAGTGCAACTCTCCCAGGCCCTGCGAGGAGCAGCAAACCCGGTGGTCCTCATTTTCTGTTTTCTTTTAAAAGCTGGGACATATTGCTGTATTTCCCCCCCTACCACCTATGCTTTCCCTGTACTTACTTTGCAGTCCCGTCTACCTCAGCTGTTGATCCCAGGGAAACTTCCTCTGTTAATACTCCCAGGAACAGAAGACATTTGTAGCCAAACTTGTAGTAACGCTGTGGTTGCATGCATGTTTGTAAAGTTTGTTTTGTATAGATTTAATCTGAGGCACAGCAACTGGATGGAAGTTTCTGCTACTTCAGGCCATGCACAGATGCTTTGTCTGAGGTCTCCTTATCTTCGCCTGCGAATCCCGGCTCACGTGACTTTCCATTCTGAATCAACGGGATATTCACAAGTTCAATATTCAAAAGAAGAAGAAACGTTTAATTATTTTTCAAACTTTTTAAACATTTCAGACTCTGTAAATCTTCAGGGGGAAAAAAAGCTTATGTGGGGCTAAAAGAGAAAAGAGCTCGTTCTCTCACTCCCTCCTCCACTCCCCACCAGCTTGCCCCGGAGGAGAGGACCTCTCCATCCACATCTGGCAGAGAGAGAGACATGGCTGAAAGGAATGAACAGCCAGACCCAAAGCTTGTTTATTTTACAGAAGCTGCTGAGCTGAGGTCGGGAGGCACTTCTAGCAAAGAAAGAGCAGCAAGGCGCACCACAGAGTGGTGGGAAGTTTACAGCAGCCACGGTCAGAAACCTGGGCCACAAGTGGACGTGCAGGTCTGCCCCAGGTTACTGGTTCCCCTCTCCGGGGAAAAGCTCCTTGCCTTGAGGCCCACAGGCTAAAACCTAAAAGAAAAAACAAAGACACAAAAAGAAAATCCATTTAGGAGTCTTCAGAGGGCTGAAAAGAGAAAGAGACACGGTGCTGCGGGGAGTTTTCTGGAAGAGCTGAAACAGCTGGACAGCCAAAGACGCTGCTAAAGCACCTGAGTGGGGCAGCTGAGCAGGGAGACCCACGGCACGTGGGGCGGTGCATGGGGCAGTGCGTGGGGCAGGGCCTTGCGTCCTGGCCATGGCATTGTGCAGGGCGCAGGGGCTGCTTCTCTGCACACAGCCAGACCGATGCCTCAGCAAGAACCGGAGAGGAGAGCAGGACTAGGAACAGCTACGGCTGTACTTCGGGTGAGGAATAACCCAGTGCTGCTGTATTCACTCCTTTATCTTTCCGCTGCTTTGGCCTCATGACTTTTAGTAAAATACTGTTTGGCAAGGCAACTGGTTCTTCTTTGTAAATGGGGGAAATTAATTAACTAGGCAGCAAGTAGTTTAGTTTAATTTTCCTAAACATCTGGGTGAGAGCTTGAACTAGTCTTTCATTAGTGATCCCTCAAATTTGATCCCGGCCCTTGGAAACCTGGCAGTCGAGTCGGGACACAAGGTTATTATATCTGTGAAGATGCAGCTAGTGTCCGTGAACTGCAAACAGGGTTTCCAGCTGAGCACTGCTTGGTTAGCCTGTTCTCCATTTGTATACTTTGTGATATGTGGTGATGCAGCACTCCGGTATTTCAAGAAACTTTCCCCACAGCAGATAACCCATTAGCTTTTTTTTTTTTTTCCCCTCTCATATCTTTTTATTGCTGATTTAAGTAAAGCTTCTAGTTCTGTAAGTCTTCCACTGCCAGCATGTAATATCTATTTAAGGGAGCCCTGCTGCTTTCTGATGTGCTGTGAGCAAAAGGAAGCTAGCAACTTCTCGTTTTGGTCAGGGTCCGCTCAGAGGACAATTTCCTCTCATCTTTAATTTGATGCATTACGATGGGGCTTTCCATTGCTGCAGTTGCGAGGCTGTTTTAACCTCTCATGCAGCAGCACCGCTTTTGTATAAATGTCCATCTGTACGTTCCCCCAAGAACTGAGAAAACGTAGATAGCATGGCATATCACCCATCAAAAAGAGAGTAAGATCACGGTAAATTTCAGACATATAACCCATCCAACTTTGTTCCTCTTTCTTATGTAATATTCTCTATATTTCCACAGATTTCTCCTTTTGCTTATGAACCAGATCCTGCTCTTGCAAAATTGTAATTCCTTTGACCTCAGCCTTATTGTAAAATGGAATCCAGTTTCGTGTTGCATAGTTTTCACTGGAAAAAAAGCCAAAAACATGCATTTAAATACCTCTCTCAGTTTATCTCTCCTCCTTGGTATGTGCTCATTACATACTCATTACAATATCTGGGCATTTATATTAGCTGTAGATCTATAGGAAATTCTAGTTATATGTGTATTTTAGGTCTTTCTGGACTATCCCACAGCTGAGGAGCAATGCATAATGTAGTTCATTGTAACTGGCAGGCCTTTGCCTACAAGCTGTCCAGACCACTGGCATTTATTAGCAACACTCAAGCTGACCTCTCAAAGACCTATTTTTCTATAGGATGGAAAAAAGCAAACAAAAACTTCTTCACCAGCCTTTCAGGCCAAAGGCTGGGCCCCTTTTCTTCCTAGCGCACTGGCATCCTCAGTTTGCTGGGAGTCTTTGGGCATTACTGCAACATAAACATTAAGTAATAATAAGGATACTATAGGAGAGTAAAAAAACAACCACATATAATAAGTTCTTCCCTCCACAACAAAGGCAGATAATATCCTTGAAACACTATGAGAAAGACATTTTCCCACTGAGAGATTCCACAGGAAATAAGAGAAATCATCAACATTTTGACATGATTTTCTAATTGAGCTGTTTCTCTTTGTATGGGAATTTAATGAGTATTAAAAGCATTTCAGTTTGTTAGTGTGCAACAGATGAAACCAAAGACCTTAGTGACCAGCCCTCAGAGCAAATATTTGCAAATGTTAAGGCAGCAAATGAGGTGTTACTTAAATGAAGGCACTCTAAAAAGTCTCCTTAAACCACCCAACTTTCCAAATCCACAGTTTGAGGATTAGCTTGAATTAATTATAAATGTCTCCCTTATTTTTCTTTTCTTCCTTGTGATGGATTTCTGGGAAGACTGAGGGGTCTCACATCCATTCCCACTAATTCCAGACCCTGCTTGCCCTGGTATACACTGGCAACCAGACACAATATTGCAGATTTTCTCTCAGTCCATGAGAGCTCAGGAGAGCAGACAGGGAGAGCAGGGTTGAATTTGCAGAGCCGTGGGAGCCTTTGGGTTAGTTTTGGTTAAAGGTAGGGGCTATCTTTACCCAAGTCATTTATCAATTTAGAGTCCCACTGTTTCAGCAAAAGATTTTATTAACACAACAAACCTGTAGCCATTACTGAAGACAAAAACCAGCTCCCATCCAAGCAGCAGAGCCAAATATGTCAACAGCAGTACAGTTACAAGGTCCTATGTATGTATCATAACGTATATTGATGGCTATGTGCAAAATACGTAGCAGAAAAACTGTGACAATGAAAGCAAAGAGATGGATGGATGTAAGGATGGATGGAAGCCTGGGGCCAGCAGAGTTAGGTGGGCTGTTCCCTGACCCTTCTCGTGCAGCAGGGTACTCGCACAGAAATGTTATGAGAAGTATTGCCTTGGCTTGGATGCACATGGATTTCCACGGCTGACTTACTTCACTGTCACCCAGTTACAACTTCAGTAAAGCAACGAAGACAAAGAACTGCATTTTGAAAATAAGCATAAGCAGTGTCGCAAACTAAAACCTCGGAAAACTTATCCAGAAAGGATGTGGTAAACATCTGTCAGTCTGCATCCTTTTAAAAAAATACCCAGGGGAAGTACATTTCATTACTGACTATGCATATTTACCGCAGGCTTAACCTTTTCATTGAATAATTGAGTATCCTTCATATTCTGAACCAGATGAATGGTTTGGGAGAGTTGTTAGGGAGATTAGACTGCTTGTAAATAATCCTGGCATCCATCCATTCTGTTCTCCTCTCTTGAAAAAAAAGTCCATCAATGAAGGAAGATCACTCCAGAGGGACCAGTTTCAGAGCAGTGGTTTATGTAGCCACAGTTGTTCAGGAGATGTTGAATTACTCAAGGAAAAAATTAGTTGCTAATGACTGAGAGATATGCCCTATATTTATTTTGGAAGATTTTGGAGCAACCTAGCAGTCTTTTCTCACTTCCAATGTGACTCATACTGCATCTAAAAAAAGGAAAAGACATTAAAATCAGTAATTAAGCATTATTGCATGAACGCTATTAAGCATACTTACAAGAAAGGATTACGGTTGTTTGTATTTCTATTAAATTTACTATTAGCTGAAAACATCCAGTGACAAAGCATTATTGTTTGACAACTACAACACCCCCATAAAATACTTTACCCAAAATTATGTGTGTATATACTCTCCAGCTTGATACCATTTTAACATCATTTTTCTTTGAAAACTGAATGAGGCCATATGCCAAGAGGACAGGTACAGACCACTGGATTTTTGTAAATCTCAAGAGGGTATTTGTGTCCCTCCAACCCTATCTGGTCTGTGATCAGCTGATTTTTAAAAATCTTCTGCTCTACTGCCAGATGGAGTCGTCATTAATGAGGGGCAGGAGAGGAAGCCATTGCCCAGCACCTAAATTATACTTTGCATTTTGTACAATTTAGGTTAGGATTTTCAAGACCTCGGAGAAACACATTTTGCATTTTTTAGACCAAAGGAACAAAGAAGTGGCGTAACTCAGCTAATTTTTGGACAGCTAACCAAGGTACCTAGGCTAGATGCATCATCACCTGAGATTGTCCCACTATGGCTGGTAGAGAGGAATGCCCTACAGGGAGGCTTGTTGACCAGCTTTTGGGACGTGTGTGTGTGCATGCACGTGTATATGTGTCTGTGTCCCTCTAACTAACTGGCTGCCCTCCCAAACCAACCACCTCAGCTAAGTGCATACAGTGGTGGGGGACAAATTTGGCATAAGATATCAGTGGCTTGCCACAACAGGGCTAAGAATTACATGTAGAGGAGTATTGGCTTTATATTTATAGATTTGGTAGCAGCTAAGAGTCTGTAGAAAGATGCAGACATGGTTTACAGCTTTGTATTTGTTTCTCTACAAGACTAAAAAGCTAGCACCTCTTTTTATACCAAACGAACCTTCACATCCCTGATGTATATTTGCAAACGGCATGAGGTCAATGACTGTTGAGAGGAGAATTTGCCCAGATGACTGTAGGTGCATTGTAAGCAACCAAAGCCTTTACTTCAGTTTTGCTCTCAGCAGACTGGAGTGTGATGAAAGATAAGCCTTGTTTCTCCAGTCAGGCATTCTGGCCCAACCTGTTGGGCATTTCTGTGCAATCATGGCCAGAAGTACAGGATATGATTCTTTCCAAAATCAGCAGTCAAAATCTGATCATTAGGATGCATCTTTCTGTGTTATTCCCCATAAGCATGTAAAGAAACTAACACAAGATTGCTCCAGGAGAATTGGAAGTGGCTGGGTGCTGTCCCCAACCAGTTAGCCAAAATACTGCAAGTAGAAGTAGGAGCTAGAGTAGACATGGTAGAAAGCTTCTAAAACTTTTTGCTTTTGCCACAAACTGCTAGCATGAGCTAGGTAACTCTGCTACATCCAGGGATACATTACATCCATGTCAAGCGATAGTGGGCAGTTATGCAACAAGCCAACTCCTATTTTATTACCTATCTGTTATAGTTTCATAAAATACAACCCTCTTGTACTTTCTACAAAATAAATGGGAGGATAATAGATATTCCGTGGTACTCATTTCATTCTTGTGTCTTTTTTTTTTTTTTTCCCCAAGAGAAATATGTCTTAAAGCTTTCAAAGTCTCAAAAGCAGCACCACCACGTAGGAGCAAGTGGTTTATTTATGTTGCATAACAGAAATGCTTAAGCTCAGACAGACCTGAAACTGGAAGCAGTGTAACCACATCAGTGCTGCTGCTCAATGAGCCTGATTACCTTAGCAAAACAGATGCAGTTTTTCAGAACAAGGTAGTATCCAGCCAATGTAGATATTCCGACTTAGACTGATGTTAGAGGCAGTATTTGCATCACTCTCATATATAAGTATGTCCTAAAGCCCAAAGTCATCCCACGTAGCTTCAGGCACCTAACTGAGACATATTTGTTAGGAACATATTTGCCCTAGCATCACTGTGTACTGGATGAAGAGAGACAGACACTTTCCATTACCATTCGGATATCTGGTGAATTCTGAGACAGAAGCTCCTGTTTTACTTAAGTGCTTTGGAAAGACTATCCTTTCTTTCCCACTTCCCCAGTTTTGAACCTAGACTAAAGATTAAAAGATGGCTATAATTCTTTCTGTCTGCCATATTGCTCTCCATTTACTGTTATCAATTTATAATATATTATGTACATTAATACAAAATAGCATGTGGAAGCTTTGGAGCATCTATGTTTTCCACATGAATTGGCACAGAAATTCAAAGGCAATGCATCAAAAACAGAACGTATGTTACGTATGCATTTACTCTGTGGTGCTGCCCAGAACCCAGCTTCTATTTGAAACGTTTTGTTTGACCATTTTCATTTCAGGAGCTACACACAAAATGCCAACTGCGGACAGTTTCACATTTCTGAATCTCAAAGGCTGGTGGAAAAAACAGTCATACACAGGAGAGAGGAACTGTGTGTTGGACATGGATTGTGCTGAATATTTTGTGCTGAAGTAATTGATGTAACTCATTCAGAGAGCAACTCCAGTGCCCAGTCTTTGCATGCTGTGCGAGGGACGATAGCAGAAGAGGAAGTAGCAGGGTTAATTTCAGAGGGCATTGCTGCCACGGGCTGCCTTGACTCTGACCCCAACACAGGCGTCCTTGTGCTCGTGGGCATCTCTTCAGGCTGCCACGAATTCAGAAGTCCACACGGCACTTCATCAAAACATAGATCTTAATCTTGAAAAGAGAAAATAAAGGAAAAAAGAAAATTTTTATTAAAAAGCTGCCAATGGGGACTTCTGCACAGGATTGGTTAGTTGAAGCTCAGCGCCACGCTAACAGGTTCATGTGGCCCTTGGCCGGCATAGTATAAATATACGACACAGGTGTCCTGGCAGCAGAGTCTGGACACGTTAGATGAGATAGGAGAGATACGGGAACTGCATGGCCTCACACTACTGCAAATGTGTCCCAGAGCTAACAGTGCCCAGACGCTGCATCTTCACTGTGCTCCCAGGGCTGAGAGGCTGCAGTTGCATGTGTAGCTGCTTTAGATCACATTAATTGCAATTTTTCCCAGTGGAAATCCCCAAAAAGAAGGAAGAAAGTCTCCTGGCGGCTTCAATATGTGTAAGCCAGGTCAGCTTACAAGAATACGAAAGGAAATTCTTCTTGCCAGGACGCCATGGAAGAAGCCATTGGGGTTTCCTGTTAAATATTTGCTTGCTAGCCCTGAAGCACACTCCAGGCAGTATTTATGTAACGTCAGGGATTTGTATGCCTTTTCCCTACTTCTTCCTCAATCCTCTGTCACTTGAAGATATTTTGAGAGTTACTCCAACCTGCCTGTGTCCAGAGCTAGCTCTAGCACAAAGGGTGAGCCTGTAACATCTGTGGTTCATTCCGAAATCAAATTGCTTAAACATTTATTTCAGGCGCATTCCCAGGAAGCAAGAGGCTCAGATGTAATTGCATTCTGCCTGAAACTTATTATTGGTTGGCACTTCACATTGCCTTTTTAATGCCTGAGTCCAGAGCTCATTCAAATCATACTCCACACACTCATTGCAAGAGCAAAATTTATTTCTCAGAAAAATAACAAAGATATTTCACAACATGAAAACTTTTATGTCAGAGAAACTTTAGCAAACTCGTTGTACCTTCCCCTCACAGCCCCGTGGCTTGGATTGTTACCTCTTTTTATGCTGTAAGCTGTTAAAAATTACAATCAAACAACTCCTGATAACGAAAAAAGAACATTTTTTCTTCTTCAGACAAGACTTCTTCCTGCGCTGACAAGGCTTCTTCCTGTGCCAAAGACCACAGCAATGAACGAAGCGGTATCATTGCATGCCCACACAGGCCTCCCTGCTGCCTTTGGTGTGTGCTAGCTGTACGCAGAATTAAATAGAGATTAGTACAAAGAAGAGACCTTGAAAGAAAGCTTTAACACAGATTTGCTTGGCTGATTGCTTTTTGCCCATCACACCCTTTACGCAGCGTTATGCTGTCAGATTTGATACCTGTTGGACTGTGTCTGAAGACGCCTCTGGCTCTCCCTGTGTAAGGAGGCGTGGAGGGCTGGGCTGGCAGCCCCTTCGGAGCCAGCCCCGGGTATCTCCTCCCACGGTGGCCGGGGAAGGTGCCCCGGCTATGCTGCCGCTATGTTATTCCACCCCAAAAACCTCGGGGTTACCCTTTAGCACTTTCCCCTCCACAATCCCAGCGGGATGCAATGGACCCAAGAAGCTAAAATCTTCCCTCTCCCGCGGCAGCGTGCAGAGCTCCCTGCACAGGCACTGTGCCAGGCCAGGAACTGTGCTACGCTTAATCCTAGTTATTTTTACAGCACTTCTTGTAATTGTCAAAGACGCATTAGATGTTTACCCTTGATTGTGGCGGTTTGATGCTGTTTGTTCAAAAGCTGCACTATGAGAGCTAAGGTAAATCAATTTTTTGCATCACATCATAATGAAAACTTCTGTCATACTACCTCAGCCACCTTGCATGCTAATATATTGGTCATTTTTTTAAATAAGACTAAAAAGGCTCAGTGGAACTGCCTGTGCTTTTATTTTAGACACAATAGGGACCTAATGGTCATATAGGAAATCACAAAGAGAAAGTAAAATATTCCACAAATAGAAACACCTTGGCACCTTTCAATTGTTCAACACAAATACTTTGAGTGTATAAAACATCAGTTTGTAAAATATGCTCAGCTAATTTTGCCCTCAGATAAACAACTAAACAGGAACTACCCCTGATTCACTGTAGACAAGCAGTAATTTAAACAAAGTTTACAGTTAAGGCTTACTTACACTTTGTTGCCTGGTCAGTCTGAGGTGTTCTGCATAAAAATATGTTGATATACAACTTTTTTTTATTTCAAATCAGCTATTGTTTTAATGCATGTTATTAAACCACTTCAGAACCGGATCTATGTGGAGGCACGTGGTAAAATGGTGTGGATACCTGCTTGGTCTTACCATGGGATATCTGCTTCATCCCTTTCCTGGCTTGCTGGTTTATCCTGCCTGCCTTCCTCCCACTGCCCCTCTCACTCTCCTCTCCAAACACCCGCTCGCTGCTTGAGCGCCAGAGGCACTGAGACCTGTTCTGTCCCTTGCACACCACAATGCTGGCGAGTTTGGGTACCCAAAGTGATGCCGCGGTGGCAGCCCCAGTTTGGCAACCTTTTGCCTTTCTGAGCCTGGGGGTCCCGGGCACCATGTGCCTCTGAGGGGAGTCTGCAAGGCTGTCGTGTTGGCCCTCCTTCTCAAACTACTCTTTTTAAGCCATTCCTCTCCCCATTCCTCAACATGGCAGCGGTGTCAGAAATTGTAGGAAGCTGGTCTCCTCTTTCCACCTCCAAACAGAATCAATTGTAACTCATAGTGAAGGCTGCTACAGTGCCCATCTCACCTTCTCCTCTCTGATTAACCTGCCACAGGCCAAGATGGGAAGTCCTAAAAGGGAAAGGATTTGAACAAAAGTGAAATCCAGAACAGAGAAAGTGTCAAGATTATATTCCTGGCTGACAATTGCTGAGACCTTGGCTTTGATCCAGTGCTGGATACCATACACAGACATGAAAAAAGAGAATTTGCGCACAAAGTGTCACAGAAACCACACAGCAGACTCATCTGCTCAGCCTGTCTGTGCAGCACAGGATTCACTTTCACTTCTGAGCCCTCTGCTGTACAAAACCACGGCGCGTTTGTCTGCTATGCCACTTTTCCAACAAAATTTTCCCTGTCATTGGCCTATATTCTTCATGGCACTATTACCCAAGCAAAGCATTTTTTCTCCCTTATTATTAATAACATTTATCTTGATGTAGTCTTCATTGTTTATTTCAAAACCTTTGAAGCTATCTTTACATTTGTAGTTTTGCATCTTGAGCAATTCATTGTCTCCCACTTTGAACAGCATAAACTGTGAACATGCTTTACATAAAAACTCCTCATGCAATATACTGAAATCCCACCCCCCGCCCCCCCATCCCCCCGGAAAAAGTTATGTTCTTACACAGGACATGCTATTTGCAGTAATCATCACCAAAGCCTGTCAGAGAAACATATACCTTGTTCCCAGGTGTCCTCTTTATAGGAGGAAGGGCACAGAGCATTGAGGACTCAGTTTGCAGGAGCTGTTACAGCATTTTCCAGGGCAGTTCAATGTGATTGATGGAATCGCTCAGCAGCCAGCCCACCTCTTCCTGCCACACAGTTTCCCCCGCTTTTGAAAAAGTTTTGCTTTTTCTTTTCTAAAGAACTATAGCAAGCAGCATTCATAGTAGGCAGATATTTCTGAACAGCACAGAACCCTAGCAGGAACATCTGTCCATCGTCCGAAAGCACGTTTCTTTCTGCAGCTACTCAGGTGGGAATTACCAGCTCCTTTCTCCCACCCAAGTGCCCAGCAAAAAGATTCATAAGCTGCAGAAATAAAACATAAGTCCACTGCCCCAGAATGAACAGAAGAATCTCAATGCCCTAGGTGTTTCTGAGCACAAATCTTCCACTTGCAATCACTAAAAGCAGTTTTAAAGTTCCTGGTATCACAGACCTTTTAGGATGTGCTACATAAACATTAGGACATCTTCCACGGCAATCAAATGGACTTCAAAATAAGGAGGGGTAATAACCTTTTCTGTACATAAACAGATGTTTCTCAACAAAGAATAGCCATATGCTTTTTATCAACAGTCCCAATATTACTCAGTAATTCCCACTGTGAAAATCTGTAAGGCCCCGGGCTGAAAGGCTAGTCCTATTACACAGGACAACAGCAATGCATACACCTAGTCCCACAGAACCACAGTATTGACTACTCACACCAAACCAGTCAGCAGCTAATTAATTATAACCAGAGATGGTACATTTCCAGATGATGATTGCACTTTCCTTCACACCAAGCAGGGCTCCTGTGAAGGGGTGTCCATTGGGGCAGTGCTGGGAGCAGCTCCGCACACCGCTCATAAAGTGGCCTTTGACTTACAGAAATCAACCTGCTTCTGCTCACTGTGCCAGGTCTTCAGCTTCATCCTGCCCCAGACGCCATTTCGTTTCAGCCAAGCACAGAAACATTTCTTCAGAAAGTGCAGCCACTCCAGGAAAGACCTGGGAGAATCTTCCCTTTGGTTTCAAGCTCCTCTTCCATGTCACTGGTCCTGAAGGATCCTGAAAGGATCCATTTGTCTTTGCACTGCTTTCTTAATGAAAGATATGAAAAAAACCCAACACCCTTCAACAGACCTTTCCTACCAACGAATCCTTCAGGCTTTGTCTCTGAGAGACAATATGCTCATGAAAACTCCTGTTGCTTTGCCACACATGCACTCGCACACACATCTCCCTCCTGCAATTCTGCCACAGTTCATCCATTAAAACAGCCACTCTCACCCGAGTCATCCATCCCCTGTATATTTATAGCACTTCTGTTATTATTTCACTCTTTTTGTGGGTGATCTCTTGAGATATACTTCCCCCTGCATCCTGCGATTATTCATGAGAGCTATAAATACACAGTTGAGTGGGTCAGCACAACCCTTCCCCCTCTCTGAAACAGATCTAATCTACCCAGATACTCTGGTCCTCGTTTTCTGACCGAGGACCTCTTCTCTGCTACACGAAGGCGCTTGCAGAGGATATTGCTGAGACTACAGTATCTGATGAAATAAAATTAGTGAGGTGCATTTCTCCATCTCTCCTGGGGAACAGGGAGAGAAGGAACAGAGGCTTGTACAAGAAAGATAGGCAGATGCTTTATCTTTGCAGCCTCACATGACCCACAGAACAGCATCCGTGGGGAAAGCTTCTCAACTCTGTTATCTCTAACCAGCGGCCACATGGTTATACCTGGAATCATGCCACATTCAACAGCAGCTTTTAAGACACTGTGTCATTTCTTCTCCTTCTGTGCTAGGGAATCGTGCCTGATTCTCCACTCTTGTAACAGGAAGAATTCATATCAAACACACTATTTTAAGCCACACTATTTTAAGCCGGCCATACATTAGAGGACATTAACTGATAGGACAAGAACCAAGGTTCAACAGAAAACTCGCCAAACAAGCCTGTAAAAACATCAACCACTGTCAGCATGACCATTAGTTAGTGCAGGACAGCAAATGCGGACCACAGAAATCCTTCAAAATAAAATCATGAGGCTCTTCAGAGCTTACAGTGATAGGTAGCTGCCTCACCTCATACACTTCTGGTACCTGTTCTTATAGTCCACCTTCTTATCATATGCACATCTCTTGAGGACTGCAGGAGTATGCTGAACTTCTTCTGAGAGCAAGACGTACAAGGTCCATCAGGTTCAACTGCAAAACAAGCAGTATACTTTTTCCTTTCTTCTCTTTAAATGGCTGGGAAAAAAATCATGTAAATCCTTTCAAATGAACAAATTTATGCAGAGATCCAGCTGAAGCTCTGTCTGGAACTTTTAAAAAAATTAAAAATTGTTCACATAAAAAAATTCTGCTTAGGGAGATCTTAAGAAACTGCTCTTAAGTGACACACAAACTACTTTTTAGTGACATAACAGTTGGTGCTTTCAGAGCCTTCTAAAGACAACCCACTGACTAACCACAGGGAACGGAAACTAAGAGAAGAATGCAAAAGGTATGAGATGCACACACAGAAATTCAATAATGTGGCTATTTTCACTGAGACTACAAAATCAACACTTGTAAAAATATGGCCACAAAGCAGATTTTGAAATCACCAAACAGCAGTCATTATACCACAGATTTTGTTTCCAAAGATCACTTACGAACTGTTGCATGCATACATTATGGATGAGATTTCTTAGGAGGAAATACTCTTTCGCAGCATTTCTCTTTGCCCAGAGTCCTTGGAAATCTGCTATCTGTTGAAGGAAGGTGTCACAAGGAGCATCAGACCTTTATTTCAGTCTTTCCTATATCTTGTCCTGCCCTTCAAAACTCATGATTCACAGGATATACAGGGCAACGTCACTGACAAGATTTCATTTTTTTATGCATAAGCAGGCTTGAAGGAGTTAGGTGCTGAAGTCAGAGTGTGGATCCCAGTAGGCAGGAAAATGTCTATCAGTTTTGGTGTCTTCAGGCTGAAGTTTTGACCAGCTGTAAATCACTTCATTGTAGGAATGCATGGCCCATTATTCTGGACCATAATTAAATTAATAGTTAAGAATAAGAACACTTCCTTTTCTGTTTCTAGAAAGAGAATGAGGAAATTAAGTGAAAATTGCACATTGATTTAAATGTGCAAAACTGACAGGACGCATTTCCTAAACAAATCTCCAAGGTCTGCAAATAAAAGGGAATGCTGTAAATTATTTTCCACCACAGCCACTATCATGTGTTATTCCTTTGTCTTCCAGAACAAGGACAACTGTGTCTGCAGGCAGCACGAGACAATGACCTATAAGAAAAGGAATGGATATAAACCAGCATTTACAGGGAAAGGGTGGCTGGTATAGACAGAGCTATATCTGTATACAAGGGTTAGCTGCATGGCCACTGTCCCCTATACCCAGTGTGAGAGTACATGTGCACATACAGTTTCCATTAGAATTAATAGTGGCGAGGTGCTTCAACTGAGAACAGAATACAATTACTGACTTCACTGCTCTTTCTCTTTGTGTCTGGTACAGGGACCCTGTGCCTTTGTAGCCCGAAAGACTATGTCGCTGTTTGACAAAATATCACGATGCAGATCTCCTGATACGCTATTAGCGGCACAACATCTTTGATATGTGCGCAACCTCAGTGCCATCTTCATGTCTTGACATCCACTCTGAGGCACACTGGTCTTTGAATACTACCTTGTGCTGGTCCAGGGCCCACAGCTCTTGGGAGTACTGTAACATCAAACCCCTCCGTATTTTTGTAAAGGCAGCTTATCCATTAGCCATTGAAAACAAATACTAAAATATAAAGATACACAGAGAAGTGACATAGCAGTAAAAAAATTAATGTCTGGATTTCCCAAAAAATAAATACCACAGACATCAAACAGCTCTCAGAATGAGATGTAAACAGTTTATTACATCTCTATCACATCATGTAAGATGTTCTCCTACGTAAAACTTATGTGATTTTCTTTAGGAGACTCCTTTGGAGGAAACACCAGCATCAGCAAGATTCACCAGCCTTTACACAACTCCAGGGAAAGCTGAAAGAGCATCGAAGAAAACACAGAGAAATATGACAGATTTTAAACTGAATCTCACGCAGAGCTGTGGATTCTGCTTTCTGGACTTCCCTGACGGCTAACCTGAGCTCCTGAGGCTTTCAGTTGCTTGGGGCTGAGGTGTAGATGTGAGAGACACCTCAGCGAGGGGTCCTCCGCCTTGGGGCTCGTTCCCTTTCCTATGCCAGTGGGGTGGGTGGAGGGGATGTCTAAACTCGGCGGAGATCTGAAATTGCATGGAGCAGAAATTCATGGATTGTATCTTTTAGAGAAATGTATTACAGCAGCTTACAGTGTAACAGCAATGATGTCCAGTGAGGGTGTTTACCTCACCTTTTCACAACCCTCCCCAGTGCATGCCCAGTTATCCAGTAAAGACTGGAAGGATGCCACTGGTAACGATTCTGTGCCCACATGCTTTACATGACCATCAGCAGAGATGCAAATGAAGGATTTGCCATTCCAGAACCACAGAGCTCTGTATTTAAGCTAAATAAGGCTTTGATTATGCCTTTTATTCCCAGGCTTGCCAACGGGTGGGGCATAAATAACACTATTCCAAAAGCTATTCCAAAGTTCCAGAAAATAACGTGCCCTGGAGACATACTTTCCTCTGGAGGTGGGAGAAATTATTATGAGTAATGATTCTCCTCAGGTGATACGTATCCACCACCTCACACATCAGCTGACCCATGAGCTACATCTAGTTCTGCGTCCATTTACCTTCAGTGCTGCCAGAGACCCAGGAGACACGGTTTGACAGACACCACCACAATTAGGCAAGTTGTTCCTGCTCCAGCAGGCACCTGGGAGCTTATGAGCTGTAGCACTAAAACTGACAAGATGTTAACTTTCGGTAACACTGATGCTTTAAATACTGCTGTCCCAGTGATTCGTAGAAGACTTTTAAAAGAGTAGCAATGAACAGCTAAGAGAAATGAAAGGAGCAGGCAGAAGGTGCGGAGTGTCTGAATACTGGCAAAAGAAGATCCATGTCAGGGGTTCCAAGTCTAAGAGAAGAAAGTAGAGTTATAGGAACATGTAGGAATATAGAAATAATTAATGTAGGAAACTGAACAGGAAAATAAGATTCTGTAGCTGGAGAATTGAGTTTCTGAGAAAGGTAAGGCATATGAAGAGCTGAAGTGTAAAAGAGAACAGAAAGGAGAACCTGTGGATAAAGAGGAGCCTTAAGAAATAGGAATAATACAAGGACCATTAATATCAATGGGCATCTTTCTGTTGGCTAGAAAAAAGGCCAATATTTCACCCTATTTGCATTAATTGGTAGGTGATATATGAAAGAAAATAAGGTGGCCAACAGACCTAACCACAGCTTAGTGACAAAGATCTCTGCTAACAGAGCCCAGCCAGTGAATTTACTAAGGTCCTCCTGGCAAAAAGGATGGAAAACTCTTACGGCATGTGGTGATTGCTAGTGTGGGTCAACTGATGCAACAGCCCTAGAAAATGGCTTCACATAAAAAACACAAACAAATGAAAAAACCCTTAAGCGTATAGCATGCAGTAAGGACATGACCCTGAGTTATGACCCTGAGAACGTCACGGACAGGACAGACAAGGTGGTAGGATGTCACTAAGAATACGCACTGCTTAACAGAGCTAGTCACCAAGGAGCGTCCCACGCCAGAGCAGCAATAAGGCTGCCGATATCTGAGCAAGCCAGTGTGGGTGTAGCCACACAGCACTGCCTCACAGCACACAGAAAGACCCGAGAGTAACAGCGAAAACCACATTCAAAACTTTAAAACAACTTACCACTACTTTATGTGCAGGTATGGCATCATGTGGATATGTGTGAAGGCGTTAGGCAGCCTCACTCACCTTCAGGTCTTATTCCACAGCAATCCCACTCCATCCAGTGATGCTATCTGGGACAAGTGATCTTCAGTCTGGCCTGCAGGCTATATTGTAAGCTGGGCACTATTTACACAGACCCTCACTGTGACACTTCAACTGCCGTGTTCCATGAAACAGCAACAAAC
This sequence comes from Mycteria americana, assembly GCF_035582795.1. NCBI lineage: Eukaryota > Metazoa > Chordata > Aves > Ciconiiformes > Ciconiidae > Mycteria > Mycteria americana. The sequence continues at coordinate 41,310,352 of NC_134396.1, forward strand.
ACGCCATCCATTAGCTCCTAAGAAGCTCTTAAAGTCTGATTCACAGAAGGGGCACATAGTGCTTCTGGGGAACTTCTTGTTTCAGCAAGTAATAACAGTTCTTTAGAATGCTATGTGGTATGGGAGGAATTTATCTCCTGTATAAAGGGAAACAGATGTCGAAGGGAGCAGGACATGAGATCATTAAGGGGCTGCTGTGAGGGGTCAAGTGTTCTTTTCTGAACAGCGCTTGTTTTATACTTTTCTAAATCATAACGTTGAGTCATTACTATAAAGTCAATACATATGCCTGATTTTTAACATTCCTGAGCACCCTCAACCCCTATTAGCCCTGGTAAGAGACAGAATTTCTCAATGGCTTTGAAAACCAGGTCCATTATCTCTTTTAAAATGCGTTATTTCTTCTCCTCCCCTCTTCCACTTCTCTTTTTCTTCCTTATAATTATTCTCAGCATATAAATTATTCATGGCAGAGACAGCTAGCATTTCAGTGCCTAGACTAACCTTACACGCAGCCTGTTTAGATGTAAGCCTAGGTACAGCTTTTAGCCTAGCATGGTACTAATATAAATAGTGGCCTCTGTTTGCAGCGCTTTCCCCCTGCGGCCATGTCCCATGGCCACTGTGGAATAGGCAAACTGGCTTATGAGGGAACGTGTGTTTCCTAGGAAGTCCTGATCTTCCCAAGCAGGTCTTAGGAGGGGTTAATCCTTAGCAGGCCTTAATCCAGGCTGCCTGCACTTGCAGGTATGCTACAATGCTCTGCAGACATGGAGAACCTTAACAGCCTCTTTCTTTCCAACCCACTGCTGCCTGGACAGCTTAGGTCTAGCCAAGGTGTCTATTTATTTGTGCTGTTAAAGGTGTCAGGTTTCCACAGCTGAGTTCCAGATGTCCTGCTACGAATTTCCTTCTTAGCTCCTGACATACCTTGTCAGCAGTGACTTGTCCCAGCTGCTGGTAGCTGGGATGTAACTGGCCATAGAGTCCCTGCGCACTGCTGGTGAGTCTCAAAACATAACTTGGATTGCATTTTCCAGAATAAGCTTTGAGAGGATTTGGAGACAATTAGAAGGCACTGAATTAGCAGGAAGGTCACTTGTAAACTGAATAAACTTGACGTGGGACACAACCAGGTTGTTTTAAAGCATGGCATACGACAGAGCTCTGACTCATGACCCCTCGTGGGCTCAGCAGAGGTGATTCAATGTCAGGGACCTGGGGGCACTAATCATTCCAGAGGCTCGTCTCCAGCCCCATCTCCTGCTGTCCCCTGGCCATGCCCAGGGTGGCCGTGGCCCCATGACCAGCCCCTGCTCTGCCCCCTGCTCAGACCCGTGGGCGAGAGCCTGGCCGCGTGGGGTGGTCCCCAGCAGGGCAGCCCCTCTCCAGGCTCCCAGACATTGAGGACGTTATCATCACAGCTTGACCATGCCTGCTTGAACAGCTCTTGCAGCCCCTTGCGAAGGAGACAGCGTTGATGCTAAACCCACCCTAACCCACGGTGATCTGCAGCTCAGGGTACAACACGGTCACTGGTGGTTTAAAACAACAGACCAAGCTGTAGACTGTCTTTATGAAGAAGGTAACCACTTCCAGGAAAATGGTTGATAAAACAATTGTGGGCAGCAATAGCTTCAGCTTAATTCGGCCGGGCTAGAAAGTCGGTGGCCCCAGTATTATGACAGTTAAATACTGCACATCAAGCATCACAGTGAAACAAAGTCCATTCTTCCAGCATTGCAAAAATATTATTAACATCATATCCGTACGAACTCAGGGGAAAAATTTAGCTTCTTGCTTTGTGCTTCTTTGCTGTCCCCAAAGAGGTCCATTTTCAGCAAGACATCCCAAGAACCCAACCGTTGCCAAATGCATTTTCTTCTGGTATTTTTTCTCATCCCAGGCCTTCAAGACTCCTAATCTAAACAGTTGCATCCTTCCTTGATGCAAAGCAGTGATGCTTCAGTGAATAAAGCCTGCTACAGTACATGATGGCAGATAGCAGCCAGGGAACTAGCTCTGCATTTTGCTTCAGTGGAAGGAAACTTTCTTGAACTGTGCTTCAAATGCACTGAACCACAGGGGAATCCAATTGTCTCTGAAATTAAAACTGCCCCATTTACTCTGAAGACTTTTTACCACCAGTATCAGGGTCTTGGCAGACACTTTGTTAGCATTTTTTGAAAGCTTTCAATCTGAAATCCAGAGATTCAAGTTTGCTGCTTTGGCTCAGTTCTTGACCAGATCTCAAATGGAAAGAACTCCTTTTCCATTGGCTAATATTCTTGCAAAAATAAGAAGCAAAACCCATCTCCTGCTGCTCCAAAATGGCATTTTGTTACTCTGCTGTTCTGAATACAGAAGTTATTCAAAAAGTTTGAATGTGTTAATTCTGTATTCTGTGGATGTGCCATTTTCATTTGCAAATGTGACTGCTACTTGAACCAAGACCCCTGCCCGGCAATGAAACTATCCATGTATGCATCTTCATTGGATAACATCTGCTTAACCTCTGCTTGCTTACATTCCCTATTAATTAAAATCTGTTTTTTTACTGTACAATCAATTAAACACCTCAAATTTATCTTAATTTTTAATCATACAGTAGTCCTTGGCTAGTTTAAGAGTTCAATCAGATCGCCTACAGTTTTAGCTATTTTCCTATTTTTCTCTTCAAACAAAATAATCCCTACTTTTTGCCACCTTCACCGAGAGTTGAGTTTTTCCGTTCTTTCAGCCATCTCTATTGGTTTCCACAGAAAAAACATGTCCCTCTGTAACCATACACACATACTAAAAGACAGACAAGATGGGGCAGTCTGCTCCCATCACGTAACGCTGCGTTAGGGAGGTGTAGCACTCCTCCAGGGATGGTGTGCATGGTGCTATGTCCACAGGTTTGGCAGTGGGCACCATGCCTCAGCCATGCTCTGCCCACCTTTTGGGGGAAGCAGAGATGTCCGTGGCTGGGCCGGGGTCCCATGGAGGCAGCTTGGGGAGCAGGAGCTCTGCAGGATCTGTGGGTGACAGGTGATGCTGCAGTGGTGGCATTCACGCGAGCTGCCCAGATCACCCCAGGGGTCTCCCCCTGGCACAGGAGGGGACCACAGCTACTGGGGAAGGGCAGGAGCAATGTGCAGAAAAGAAAGGAAGGGCAAGCCTTCAGACAGTGATGTAGGCATATGGTCTTCATGTCTGGAGTGTTGAGCCGCAGGATGCAGATGGGGAAACCCAAGGAGCTGTTTCACTGGACTCATTTCCCCTTCTCATTTCTCTGCATTTCACTTTTTACATCATGTCTGGCTGGAAGTGCTGTGATAACAACTATCTTTCTTTTAACATGTGCAATCTGCACAGCACTGTACGTTGAGCTAAGTCTGTCTTAACGTAACACTAACGATAAATATCTGGCCATGCTCTGAGCATCTGCCCCGTTATCCCTAGAGGAAGGTGTCACTTGCAGAAGCAGACGTGATCTCAGAAGTTAATATACAACATGCAGCTGAAATACATCCTATGAGCATATATTGTATTTATACATGATATGTACAAGACTGTAACTCTCAAAAATGCCATTACAGTTATAGAAAAGAAAATGAAGAAAAAAGGATGTCCAAAGTTACAGCTTTCATACGATCTTGTATTCAGCTTGTAAAAAGTCAAATTCTTTCCATTTTCATCATCCCAAATAACTATCTGAGGAAGCAGAAAGTAGGTGTGAATGTAAGAGGTATTATGTGTTTGGTTACTGTGGTTATTGATCATTTCTAAGACAAACACCAAAATGGGGTATTAAAGCAGTGTCAATATTTTAAGGTGCTTTGAATCAGAATATTATTTTCCAAAGATACCAAATTTAAATATATTAATTCAAATACATTATGAGATGCTGTGATTCAAACAACATTGATAAAATGTTAGCAATGTTGAGGTAACAGGATTTGCAGGATCTTGGTCTCAATCATTCCTGTGGTGGATTTACAGAGTTAGCGTGTCAGCTTTACTGCTGCTAAAGAAAGAAGAACACATATCTTTAAAACAAACAGAGAAAGTCAAAACAATTCAGCAAATACATAGCCATGCCATACCATGACCTTCAGCCATGGCATGAAGATGTGAAAAAAGTCATAATTTTGAAGTTTCCAAAATCTTCTCTGCTTATACTTAACAGTGATTGACAGATGACTTCTTTGATGTAGTAACCACATTTATTTTGATCACTGCAGGTTATGGTTCAACAGCATTCCAACGAAATGTTGTCTTTTTTTGTTTTGATTTTATTTTATATTAAATCAAATTATTAATTATTTTTTTTCTCTTCTAATCATTTCTAAATTAAGCAATATTGCATTCAATATTGGCTTAAAACTGAGTTGGAGGCACAGAAATAAGCACAGAAATGGTGTTATAACAAAAATATGTTGCAGCACTTCGTCACCTAGACATAACAATGCATAATACATCTCGTTAATATAAAAAAGATAGCTCAGCAGCAGTAGAAAAGTAGAGAGCTAAAATATGTTACAATGTAATCAGATAAATATCACACTGTTTTGAATTGTAATTTTAAAATTGCCCTGCTGCTGGTTTGTTTACATACCAAGACAGTCAGAAATAAATGACCGATTTTCCAAATGATGGAGCATTCACAGAATCACAGAATCACAGAATCATATAGGTTGGAAAAGACCTTTAAGATCATCGAGTCCAACCATAAACCTAACACTGCCAAAAACCATCACTACACCATGTCTCTAAGTACCTCATCCAAACGTCCTTTAAATACCTCCAGGGATGGCGACTCAACCACTTCCCTGGGCAGTCTGTTCCAATGCTTGATAACCCTCTCGGTGAAGAAAAATTTCCTAATATCCAGTCTAAACCTCCCCTGGCGCAACTTGAGGCCATTTCCTCTTGTCCTATCACTTGTTACCTGGGAGAAGAGACCGACCCCCACCTCTCTACAACCTCCTTTCAGGTAGTTGTAGAGAGCGATGAGGTCTCCCCTCAGCCTCCTTTTCTCCAGGCTAAACAGTCCCAGCTCCCTCAGCCGCTCCTCATAAGACTTCTGCTCCAGACCCTTCACCAGCTTCGTTGCCCTTCTCTGTACGCGCTCCAGTACCTCAATATCCCTCTTGTAGTGGGGGGCCCAAAACTGAACACAGTATTCGAGGTGCGGCCTCACCAGTGCCGAGTACAGGGGCACAATCACTTCCCTAGTCCTGCTGGCCACGCTATTTTTGATACAGGCCAGGATGCCATTGGCCTTCTTGGCCGCCTGGGCACACTGCTGGCTCATATTCAGGCGGCTGTCAACCAACACCCCCAGGTCCTTCTCTGCCAGGCAGCTTTCCAGCCACTCTTCCCCAAGCCTGTAGCGTTGCATGGGGTTGCTGTGGCCCAAGTGCAGGACCTTGCACTTGGCCTTGTTAAACCTCATACAATTCACCCCAGCCCATCGATCCAGCCTGTCCAGGTCCCTCTGCAGAGCCTGCCTACCCTCCAGCAGATCAACACTCCCACACAACTTGGTGTCGTCTGCAAACTTACTGAGAGTGCACTCGATCCCTTCGTCCAGATCATTGATAAAGATGTTAAACAGAACTGGCCCCAACACCGAGCCCTGGGGAACACCGCTTGTGACCGGCCGCCAACCGGAGTAAACTCCATTCACCACCACTCTCTGGGCCCGGCCGTCCAGCCAGTTCTTTACCCAGCGAAGAGTACACCCGTCCAAGCCATGAGCAGCCAGTTTCTCCAGGAGAATGCCGTGGGAAACCGTGTCAAAGGCTTTACTGAAGTCTAGATAGACAACATCCACAGACTTCCCCTCATCCACTAGGCGGGTCACCTTATCATAGAAGGAGATCAGGTTGGTCAAGCAGGACCTGCCTTTCCTGAACCCATGCTGGCTGGGCCTGATCCCCTGGTTATTCTCTACATGCCGTGTGATAGCACTCAGGATGATCTGCTCCATCAGCTTCCCCGGCACCGAGGTCAGGCTGACAGGCCTGTAGTTCCCCGGGTCCTCCTTCCGGCCCTTCTTGAAGATGGGTGTCACATTCGCTAATCTCCAGTCAGCAGGGACTTCCCCAGTTAGCCAGGACTGCTGGTAAATGATGGAAAGGGGCTTGGTGAGCACATCTGCCAGCTCCTTCAACACTCTCGGGTGGATCTCATCAGGCCCCATAGACTTGTGAGTGTCTAAGTGGTGCAGCAGGTCACTCACCATTTCCCCCTGGATAATGGGGGCTCCAGTCTGGTCCCCATCCCTATCTTCCAACTCCAGGGGCTGGGTACCCATAGAACATTCGGCCCTGCTAATAAAGACTGAGGCAAAGAAGGCATTAAGTACCTCAGCCTTTTCCTCATCCTTGGTCACTGTGTTTCCTCCCACATCTACTAGGGGCTGGAGATTCTCCTTAGCTCTCCTTTTGCTGCTAATGTATTTGAAGAAGTGTTTTTTGTTGTCTTTTATAGCAGCAGCCAGACTGAGCTCTAGCTCAGCTTTGGCCCTTCTAGTTTTCTCCCTGCACAGCCTCGCTACACCCCTGTAGTCCTCCTGAGTTGCCCGCCCCTTCTTCCAGAGGTCATAGACTCTCCTCTTTCTCCTCAGTTCGAGCCAGAGCTCTCTAGTCAGCCAGGCCGGTCTTCTTCCCCGCCGGCTCGTCTTTCGGCACCTGGGGACAGCCCGCTCTTGTGCCTTTAGGACTTCCTCCTTAAAGAATGTCCAGCCTTCCTGGACCCCTTTGCCCATAAGAGCTGCCTCCCAGGGGACTCTGTCGACCAGTCTCCTAAACAGGCTGAAGTCCGCCCTCCGGAAGTCTAAGGTGGCAGTTTTGCCGACCCCCCTCGCCGCTTCTCCACGTATCAAAAACTCTATCATTTCATGATCGCTCTGCCCAAGACAGCCTCCAACCATCACATCACTCACCAGTCCTTCTCTGTTGGTGAACAAGAGGTCCAGCGGGGCACCTTCCCTCGTTGGCTCACTCACCAGCTGCGTCAGGAAGTTATCTGCCACACGCTCCAGGAACCTCCTGGACTGTTTCCTCTCTGCTGTATTGTATTTCCAGCAGACATCTGGCAGGTTGAAGTCCCCCACAAGAACAAGGGCTAGCGATCGTGAGGCTTCTCCCAGCTGCTTATAGAATACTTCATCTGTCTCCTCATCCTGGCTGGGGGGTCTGTAACAGACTCCCACCACAATATCTGCCTTGTTGGCCTTCCCCCTGATTCTGACCCACAGACACTCCACCCTATCATCACCATCATTGAGCTCTAAACTATCCAGACTCTCCCTGACGTATAGGGCTACCCCACCACCTCTCTTGCCTCGCCTATCCCTCCTGAAGAGTTTATAGCCATCCATCGCCGCACTCCAGTTGTGCGAGTCATCCCACCATGTTTCCGTGATGGCCACCATATCATAGTTTTCCTGACGTACAATGGCTTCCAACTCCTCCTGCTTGTTGCCCATGCTGCGTGCATTGGTGTAGAGGCACTTCAGCTGGGGTGTCGTCCGTGCCTCCTTCATAGAAGAACACCCCTTGCGTGCTTTGAGGCATTTCACTGGTGTTTCCCTCTTGGCTCCCGTTGCCTCAGTATCCCCTGGCTCAACTCCGCTCGACTTCGGCTGTGCCCAAGCGTACCCCGTGCATCTCGAGGACTCAGGCCGACTGTCCTCGCTGTCAGCCGCTCCCTCCAACCATGGCACGTCGCCCCTCAGCTTCTCTCGGGCAAGCCTGATATTATCCCCCTCCCCCTTCGAGTCTAGTTTAAAGCTCTGTCAATGAGCCCTGCAAGTTCCTGTGCAAAGATTCTCTTTCCCCTTTGAGAAAGATGAATCCCATCGGATGCCAGCAAACCCGGTGCGGCGTAGGCCATTCCGTTGTCAAAAAAACCAAATCCGTGGCGATGACACCAGCCACGGAGCCATGCATTAATAGATTGGGCATCTCTGTTCCTTCTGGTGTCACTGCCCACCACTGGAAGGAGAGAAGAGAAAATAACCTGCGCTCCTGAGTTTCTTACTAGCCGTCCCAAGGCCCTCAAGTCTCTTTTGATCACCCTAGGACTTCGCATTGCAGTATCATCGCCCCCCACATGGAAGAGCAGTAGGGGGTAATAGTCCGAGGGCCGTACCAGACTAGGGAGTACCCTCGTGACATCCTTCACGCGGGCTCCAGGGAGGCAGCAGACTTCCCTAAGAGGAGGGTCTGGCCGGCATATCGGACCCTCGGTTCCCTTCAGAAAGGAGTCACCCACAACTATAACCCTTCTTTTCTTCCTCGTGGAGGTGGTGGTAAGACGAGAGGTACGTTCTTCTGACCTGGGCGACACCTCTGGTGTAGATAGACTGTCGTCCCCATCCTCCACTGACTGTCCTTCCACCTCCAGGGCCTCATACCTGTTGTGTAGAGGCACCTGGGGGGGCGAGGCGGGCAAGGAGGGCCTTCGCCTGCCGCCACGAGCGCGGACTCGCCTCCATTCACTCTCCTCCTCTGAGCTGCTGCCTTCAGCCCGGCGGGGGGGGGACAGAGGATCCCCTTGATCGTGGGTTCTTACTGGCGGCTGCTGCTGCTCTTGTTCCCGTCTCAGGGGGGGCAGAGCCTGGCACCACCAGTCGATCTCCTTTTCAGCCTCCCTGATGCTCCTTAATCTTTCCACCTCCTCCCGTAGCTCTGCCACCATGCAAAGCAAGTCATCCACCTGGTCGCACCTCACGCAGCTGTCCACACGGCTTCCTTCAGGAACTCCAGGAAAGTAAATCAATGACAGACCTGTAAAGCATTGGATGAATGTCAGTATGAGGAAATTATAACTAAGGCATTAATAAAACATTACATGAATGATTTTTTAATCTTGATAGACAGAAATTACCAAAATTTTATCATGCCCTAAACAGTTAACAGAAAAAGGAGATTCTTTGAGGACTTAATTGTAACTACTACATGAGAAGGATAATATTAATCTTGAAACATGATCTGTTTTGTCTGTGCAGAAACCACAATATCTTTCATCTGAGGGTAACTTCAGCTTTTATCGCATATTTATATATTTTATCTATCTGTAAACAGAAATAACTTTAACCACTTTTTTAACTTTTAAGCACGTGCTGAAAAACCATTTATATCAATGGCATCCGTCTTTCACTGCATGCGTTCGTTGGATCAAATGCCACATAAGGAAGTAAAAGAACTTTTTAAAATCAGTTATTCTCCATTAATACACATGACAGAAAATCAAAGTCATGGGCTGTCGCAGTGTGCTGTGAGGCCCAGGACCATTCGGACAACTTCACTAGGTCATTTTCTGAGTCCATTGCTTTAGCTGAGCCACCTCTCTCCGAGCCACTCTGCTGACTCTTCCTCTGCCATATCTACCGTAAATCCCTTACAGAAACCTCTCCTTTCTTCAGTACCTCCAGAAGTGGGCAATAGTCATGTCATTACCTGTGCCACGGCTTGTCCTCTTAGCCAAGACCAGGAGACACAACACAGGAGACAAAGGAACACAGGAGAAAAGACCCCTGGCAGGATTCGGCCCATGCTAGCTTTGGAGCTGGAAGTGTGCAGGGCACCTGCTTCCCCTCCTTGGGTCCCCCAGCTTTCACGACGTGCCCTGCCTTCTCATTGTATTTAACAGTCATTAACGGGCCTTTACTCCATGTGGTTTGTTTAACCACTTTTTCCCTTTCTCTCCTCCAGCAATGTGTTCCACATTTCAACGGCACACTGACGGAAATTTGTTTCCTTTTGTTTTAAACTATTCCGTCTTGTTTCATTGTGGTTTTTGCCTTTCCTCAGACCATTGATTAGACCTAGCCAACTTGCATTTTCCCTGCAGAGACAACTTTTATAACCATTCTGTTGCCTTTTGTGCCTTTTTGTGTTTTATTGCATTCATGAGGAGATGAAGCAACCAGAGGCACCTGTGGTACTCAAGGTGCAGTGCTCACAGAAGAGCTTAACCATCTTTTCCATTTTGTTCTTCATTCCTTTCTTAATCATTCCTAGCATTCAGTTTCCCTTTGACAGTTAATGAATGTGGGATGTTTTTGAAGAACTATCCACAAAGACCTCTCTTCTGAGTGATAACACTCCACATACAATTGTGCATGTATGATTAGAACTGTTTTTTCTATGTTTTACTTAGCAGCATGGAAATGAACACACCATTTTATCAGCAGGTCACTCAGGACCTCCAGGTCTCAGCAACTTCTTATCCTCAGTTTTAGTTTCATTGCCAAGTACCCCCAATAACATCAGCAGATGCTGCTCTCCCATTATTCATCCTGTTTGCCCACTCACTCCTGAATTTCCAGGGCAGAACAGACTCCCAATCCCCAGGAAATGCATCTATTAACCTCCTGTTGCTATGAAAATTGATCATTGTTCCTGTCCTTTACTTTCTATCTCTTACTTGGTTATTAACCTTTTCACCCCACAAAAATATAATTTCTTTTAAGAGTACTACAACAAGGTTGAGAGCTTCGTGGAAAGCTGAGTACGGTATGCGCGTCTCACAGGCTGTTGCATGGCGTTCAGAAATGAACCGGTGGGTTGTATCAGCTATTGCCGAACAGGCTGAGCTCCCCGAAGGTTATTGCCAACAGCTGCTTTGGCCTGAGATGCCACCCCAGGCAAATTCCTGGCAGCCTCTGTGCAGGAACTCTCCACCACACTTTGCTCCTGGGTGGCTCCTCCAGCTGGCACTGCAGTGTCCTGCCGCCCGCCACCTCCGATGGCACCAGCAGCCACTGCAACCACAGGGGCCGAGAGGCAGCTGCAAGAAACCGCTGCCTGCTGATGAGCCGGACATGCCTCTGGCATAGCCATGGCTGAGGTCTGTTTCCCATGACGGAGAGGAGAGCTGGGGCGTGAGATCCCCACGCTCACTGGTGGGACTCCATTGCTCAAAGTTCTCTGCAGCAGAAGAAGGGCTTTCAGACACCACCATGTCAGACACCACTACCAAAGGTCTCAGTCAGAGATAACATCTGGTCTGCACCATCAGTACACCACTTCCCATGCATACTCCTCTGCAGAGGAGAGTAATTTCCTTGTACTATGGCGGGGCCTTGCTGTGGGCTGCTCCTACAGAGTGGCGGCATGCCCAGCTTAGGAAGGCAACTCAAATCCATCACAGGCAACAGGGCACAGTTTGCCACCTCCTGGCACCATTGCCAAAAAATCTTTCTGATGGCAGTATCTTGTCCCCTCACCTACTATAGTCTGATTAGAATGACTATTTCTTCTGGCTTCCCTCTCCAAGTAGCCAAATGGTAGTAAATAAAAAACAAGGATATAGGGAAAAGAACAAGGAATAATAGCAGACCACAGAGCAAGGCCAGAGGCTGCTTACTAGAACATCTGCTCTGCAAGAACTGGGCCTTGATGACAAGTGGCAAGCAGCTGCCAGGAGGACTACAGAGCTTCCTGGTGTGGTTTGCAGAGAAAAGTTGGACACGGTTTTCCTGTGCAATGGGAGAGCACCAATTCACAGACCTGGACTCCCCTTTGCCGAAAAGCCCTGTGTGCTTTTATGTGGCGTGGAAGTTTTCCACTCCTCTCCCCTTCCACAGGAGAGCAGCTTTCACACAGCACACGTAACTGGAGGACAAGGAGATAAGGCCAGGACGACCACATGTTGCAGTATAGCCCCATCCATAGCTAAGTGGGGCTGTATCCATTGGGTTCATCATCTTCAAAGTGATTTTACCAGCATTTTGCCTAGTGTAGTCCTTATTTCCTATCAAGGTCCTAAAACAGAAGACTTTTATTACTCATCTTCAGCAGATAAAAAGCAATCACAGAAACACACTGTTTGTTCTGCTACATCAGCTTAAACTTCTGGCTATAAAAAGCCTAGTTCTGCTTTCTTTCAGGGCTTTTCTTCCCTACCAAGTAGCAGTGCAGGCAGCCCGACAGCCAAGCCCATGGCATGAGTCCCAGTGTGACGATGCTCAGCTCCAGACAGGAGGCTCCCAAGAAAAACACTGATTGCAGCAAGACGACTAGGCAACCCTACACGCCTGCCTGCGCTTAGCAAGGCTGTTGTAGTGTTCCTGTTTGCTAGCTCGTTATATCCATTTCTGACAGAAAGGTTTGCTGTTACCCACAGGCATCTTACAGGTAGGTACCTTACAAGTTCTAGGATCCAGGTTTCAACTTCTTTTCCAAAGTGCTGCCCCCATCACTGAGGCAATCAATCTGTGTGCCTATCGCTATCCTTGAGTTGCTATTCTTCAGTCAGTAACTCTGTCAAGAGGTACCCTACTAAGAACAGGCTGTAACTGGCAGCTCAGAGTCAAACCAGACGTATTTCTGCTCGGAGTTTCTGAATGCTTCAGCCTGTGTCACCCGTCTCAAGCTCTCTGAAGATCACATTATTAGACACAGTAAAACAGAGGGGCAGATGCAGGAGAGGTAAACTTCACTCAAGCATGCTAATAGCTCGAGCTGAGTAAGGACTACCCAGAATTTCCTCCCTCCCCCTCGCATTTTTATGGACGTTACAAATACTCGGCGGCAGGCTCGGCCGTCTCGCATTCCACCCCCGGCTGCCCGTAACGCCTGGTGCTTCGCCCGCGGCCGTGCCCTGACGGCAGCAGCCAGCCCCGCAGGGGTACCCCCTCGGGGGTACCAGTGGGTGGTGAGGGGCGGTGCGGGGGGTGGGCCGGGCCGGGCCGGGGGCAGGCCGGGACCGCCGCAGCGGGGAGCCAAGCCCGGCCGGGGCCGCCAGCGCCGCGGGAGCAGCGAGCCGGAGGCAGGACCGGGGGGCGGACGCGGGGCGGGGGTGGGGGCAGGGGCAGAGAAGAGCCCGGCGGGGAGGTCGGGCGGTCGGGAGGGGGCAGCCGGGCGGGGCGGCTCCGGGCTGCGGCGGCGGGGAGCGCGGAGCCGCGGGGAGCGGCGGCGGCGGCGGCGGGGCAGGGCCGGGGCGATCCCCAGCCCCGCCCGGCCTGGCCCGGCCTGGCCCCAGCGCAGCGCCGGGGGCCGAGCGGCGCCGTGCAGCCGGCGCGGTCGGATGCGGCGGCCGCAGAGCGCCGGGGGGACGCGGCGGGGACGCAGCAGGTACTTCGCCTCTCCTCCGGGACAGCCCTGCCCGCGCCCTGCCTGCCCCCTTGCCCCCTCTCCCCGCTGCCTGGCCGGCGGGCTGCGCCCGGCCGGTGCCTGCCCGCCCCGCAGCCCGCCCGTCGGGGCCGTCGGCGCGGCCGCGCTGTCCCTCTCGCTCGGGGAGCCACGGGCGAGGAGTCCCCGGCGCGCCGGGCTGGGAGAGCGGGGCCGCTCCGCCTGCCGGGCCGGTTGTCGCGGGAGCGGGAGCCGCCGTGCAGGCGGTGCCTTCGGGACGTCGCGTACGGGCGTGGTGCGGGTGCGGGCACGGCGCGGCGGCGGGCCGAGCGCAGCCCGGCACTGCGAGGCGGGTAGCGTTTCCCCTGCGGGACGGCCAACGCCGCGGACACGTCGGGGATATTCCTGGGTGGCTCAGCCAGGAGGTTTGTCTCCCCGGAACGTCCAGGTCGCTGCAGTAAGGCAAATTTGCCAGCGGCATACTGGAGTTTGGAGTGGGGGGAGTAGGTCGGGAGCGCTGGGAGCCGGTGGGGGGGAAGAAGTAAACGTGCCTGCCTTCAGCCTTCAGCGTGCAGGAGTTGGAGCGCCCGCGTGAGAGATGCGTGCGTGCCACTCGGATTTACAAAACACAAACTGATGTCGAAAAGCCAGAAGCCAAGAAAAATAACCATTTATTAAAGGCTTTTCTGAGGCTGTAAGCTGCCAACACATTCACTTAAAAAAAAATCTTTTTAAAGTTTGAGTTGTCCAAGACATTGTTCTGCAGCAGATGTTTGTTGTCTAAACTTCGTTTGCAACTAGCGCAGCTTAATTTCAGAGTGGAAATATGTATTGAAATGTACTGCTGTTCTCAAATTTAACACTACCAGGGTGTGCCCGATAAATTACACGTGTTTACTTTTCATCTGGAGAGGCTTTAAAAATAAGTAAATATACAAAAGTTTGGCTTCAGATATGCATTCTTGACTTTCCCTTTGCCTTTCTTAAAATTGTCATTGATCACCAAAGCGTATGTCTGTGTGTGGACGAGAAGGGAGAACTGCAGTGTGTGTGGTGGGGGCGGGTCCGGTCTCTTTTGTCAAGTCGGTTTGTGGATACTTGGAAGGCAGAAAAATATGATTCCAGCTGAACTACTGTGAGTGTCCTGAATGCATAGCATCGTGTGTTCTTGTGTAGGCAAAAGTAGGTAGTGGAAAGTTAAGTCCTATTCTCACTTGTGCTTTATTCTCACTTGTTGCTTTGACTTCAGGATATAATGAAAATTGAGAGCAGTTTGGCTCACTGTTTTGAAAATAGAAATTTCTTATTCTTCCAGCTGTAAAGTATCCAGTGACTCATGAGACAGTAAAAGCCCTCAGCTCCCCATAGGACTCTTACCAGACTGCCCCTGGGAGCAGAGAGTGGAGATGTACTGGGGGTGGTTGCTGAAGGGCTTTGGCATCCCCATTATCACCGGTTCCCCGTTGCCTCCTGGCATTGGGAATTATACATTCCCAGAGGAAAATTGCAGGTTGACTCCAGCTGCCTTACCCAGAGTGTTACCTGTGGGGAGCTGGTGAGCGGTACAGCCCTGAGCCTCTGCCTGTACCACTGTGTGGTGGGGCTGGAGAGGGCAGTGGAGGTGTGCCTTGCCGTAGGGCAGATTGAGGGGTTGTGGCCTACCACACAGCATTGCCCTTTTCATGGTACATGTGGCGCAGGGACCATACAGACCCTGGTAGACCCTAGGGATGTGAACCGTGGTGGAGGGCCCCTGCTCCAACCTGGAAGGGTGCTTGACCCTACTAGGATCCTTGACCTCTGCAGGAGAGCGCGCTAACCACTGTGGAAACCCCAAAGCATGGTGGTGGGCAGGGAGATTTCCCAGGAGGGGCAAATGATGGTGCTCACTGCTAACCTTGACTGCTCCCTCTATCCTTGGAGCAGGGAGGATGAAGCTCAGCCAAATAGCTGAAGGAGGCCACTGAATTGTCCTCCACATGACTGTGGTTCTTGACATTGTACCACTGCCTTTATTTGAGTAATTTAGCAAACACTGTCTTGACCATCACATCCATGAGAAAGTATAGCCAGATTGCCCCTGCAATGCTGATAGGTTTATCTTTCTAGTGGTACCTGGTGGTGCAGTGATAGGGATCCTCCCGTTTGCTTTAGAGGGAATAAAACTGATTTCCAGCAGTATCAAGAGCTCGGGTTGTTGAGGTACCTAACCAAGGCAATGCTCAATGCACAACATGCCACGGACAGGCTCTTTTTTTAATCTTTCGAGCTAAGGTCCATACTTTGCAGCTAGTGGCTAGTCCTCTGTATGTGACTGGGACAAAAATGTTTTGAGGAGTGAGTTGTAGAGCTGTCAGGAAGCAGTGACACAGATATCCTGCACCTGGCTTCTGCTCTCTTGTTATTATAATATACAACCAACTTTAATTTTTCTAACTGTTAAAAAATGAATGTGCTTTCTGAGTTACTGGCTACAAAGCAGGAGGAAAACAAAAAAATAGTGTGGCTGAGAGATATTGCCTGGAAATTTTGCTGCCAGAAGAGAATAAATTTTAATTTATTACATTATTAGTTATATTAACTGTCAAGTGACTTGTGAGTGATATTCATTCCCTGAGAGTCCTGGCAAATAATAATGTTACAGCCTCCATCGCCTTGCCGCTAGCGTGTCAGAGGCAAAGATTTACTTTTGTGATACTAAGTTTGCTGTAATAATTTTAAGAGAAGAAGTACTTGCAAACAATGGAAGAGACTCTGTATGATTTCTGCTGATTGAGTGCATCATCCATGCCTTCAGCCAGGGAAACTGCTATAGCACCATTGCCTTTAGTAGAGTCATGACAGTTTACAGCTGCTGAGTTGTGGCTGATAAAGTCCTAAGTCTGGCATATAATTTTCTTCAAAGAAAGAAATATATTTGTCCTTCTATAGACCAGTATGGTAACTCTGGAAAAGACTTACAGAAACATTTATTTTGTTGCATGTGATGCTCTTAAATTATATGAATATGATTCTCTCGGGAGCCATCAGCCAGTCTGGTGAGGATTGCTAGTTGAGCTGTCGTTAACAAATACTTTTCTAGTCAAATGTAATTGTTTATTTTACAGTGGGAAGCACTTGCGATTCACATGGACACAGTGGCATTTTGTTATAAGCCAATACAATGAAAGACTGTGATAGTTTCTGTGATAACAGTGTGCAGATTGTAACTGAATTACAATTAGATTGAACCTTAGCTGAGGTGAAGTTGTTCTGTTGAAGAGCTTCACTGTTACCATGCTTCAGAAAAGAGGTCAACATCTTGAGGGCCCAGTTCTGCTCCCGGGAAATTAATAAGATGGTTGCTGTCATCTTCAGGGTAAAAAAGACCAAGGACACCAAGCAACAACTGTGTTTCTTCGATAATATGTCTCTCCCAGCAGGTCTCTTCACCAAAGTCGTTTGGACCTAAGAACTAGAATGGGGAAATAATAATAATAACTATGGGGTAAATAGTAAATTATATTCTCAGAAAACAATTTTAAAACATCCTGAATGTACTAAAGAATTCAAGTCAATTCACTGTAGGCTTTTGTCAGATTACTTCTTTTCTGAAAGAGGGAACCCAAGGAAAGGGAGGGTGGGAAAATAAGGTGTGGGTCATCCTTTAAATCCCTTTATATTCATCTGGGATATGGTTTGCTCCTCCCCTTTTCCAGAGGGCACTTGAAAATGCATCCCCCATTTTTCAAGTGCCCAAAACAGAGTGCTGGAACAGCAGTGGTTCACATGTTTCTGTGATCTTAAGAAACCTATATATAGAAACATAGAATCATAGAATGGTTTGGGTTGGAAGGGACCTTACAGATCATCTAGTTCCAAGCCCCCTGCCATGGGCAGGGACACCTTCCACTGGACCAGGTTGCTCAAAGCCTCATCCAGCCTGGCCTTGAACACTTCCAAGGAGGGGGCATCCACAACTTCTCTGAGCAACCTGTTCCAGTGTCTCACCATCCTCAGAGTAAAGAATTTCTTCCTAATATCTAATCTAAACCTACCCTCTTTCAGTTTAAAACTGTTACCCCTCATCCTATCACTACACTCCCTGATAAAGAGTCCCTCCCCATCTTTCCTGTATGCCTTCTTTAAGTAGTGGAAGGCTGCTGTTTTCCAATGAAAGTACCAACACTTCTGTATTAAACCTAAGCCTGCTGATGGTAAGCCTACTTCATTACCCAGAGTAAATCAGATACTCCTTGGGATATACAGGTTGCAGGTTGAAACCTGTTGGTGCGCTGGTCTCTAGCAGAGGTTGAGATCTCAATGTCTTGCCTTGATACCCATCCTTTGAAAGTGTCTTTCACGTGGTTGGGAAATGCTCGTGACCCTTGAGTAAATAAATGCTAAGGAGTTCTAGCTCTTAACGAGTGCCCTAAACTAAGCTATTTCATTTTGGGCTGATGGAAAGTGTCCTCCCATCCAGCACAACTTTTTATTTTCTTACCTTTCCCAGAAAAAAATTAAATCTTTACAAATTTGGTTTGGATGGAACCAGTTCTCTCCTCATCCCCATCCTGGTTTGATTACCAAGCTGAAAAATTGGCTATCTGTTCATCCTCAGTACATATGTTTGGGGCATGAGCACAGATTCTCATTGCAGTATGCAGCAACTAAACTGTAACATTTCTGGTTAACAGTAAGTGCTTGTGACATCTTCTGATATTTTTACAAAGCTGTGTAGATCTCTTCCAATACTTATACATGGCAATGGAAAAAAGACAGCTAGGAGGATCTGCTGTGAAAATGCAACCTATCAAAGTCCGTGGGAAAATGTTGCAGTTAATCTAAGTCATAACTTAAAGAAAAACAGAAGTAAATTGGGAAGGACAATTAAAGTTGATGGAACTATTTTTTATTTTATAAAAACCCAACAACATTAAATGTATGTCTTGTATACACGTGCAAAGGAAAAAAAAAAAAAGTAAAGTGAACCGTAAAGAAAAGCAATACTTACAGAGATGTGACTCGCTGTGCTTATTTTAAAAACGGTAGCAGGAATCCAACTAATTTGAATGGGAAGTAGGATTGGTTTTATGATGACTGGCTTTCAGAGCATCTCCTTAATTGTAAATAGTATAATTTTGTACCATTAAGGGTGGGAAGTTATTTTAGGCATTGGCAACATGCACACTGGCATCAAGACCTGACACCAACTTTCTCAGGCTCTTTGCTGCCTTAGGTCTGCATGGGGAACAGGGGCAAGCTTAGAAAGCAGTGAGTTTGTCCTGCTGCTGCTCAGGCAGCGACGGCTGGGTGGTGTTTTGGTAGTGCCACGTACACTTGGGTCTTTTTGAGAAAGAGTGAGCCGGTCGCTGTGCACACTGGGGCTTGCTGGGACCGTTTGCTAATCCTTCTCACCACTCCTCTGCATTTTTTTCAGCATGAAAATTTTGTAGAGGGAAACACCTATGAGCAGTTCTCTACATTGCCCTTGTGTTTCTGCAGCAGAGCTGCATCTGTGCAGAGCACGACCGACAGCTTACCCACAGCTACCTTTGATAAGCACGCAGCAGCGCTAGACCTTGGTGTCCCGTCGTAGTAAGGGTGTCCCCCGTAGTAAGGACGGTGTCCCCCCGAGTAAGGACGGTGTCCCATCCCTCTCGGCTCCTGGGTTATGTTGCGGCTTGAGCACCCGTGCGGGCTGTGGGTGACATGGGAAGACAGTGAGATTTATGTTGCATTTGTTGTTTTTATTTCCAGAGCCTGGTTTGCAAGCCACTCTCCCGAATTAATATGCGAGGCTTGCTGGAGCTGGGGATACCCACCGCCTGCCCAGGGGAGCGCTTGGAGGAACGTGGCTTGATCTCCCTCTTGTGGAAAATTATTGGAACTAAATTCTCGTGATACTAAAGAAGAAAAGTCCAGCATCGGGGAACGAATGATGGCAGCAGTTACCGTGCCACCTGATGCTCTTGTCGGCCCTCAAGGAAATGAAGAGATGGACTCTCTGATCATACTGCATTATAATTACACAGGAAAGCTTATTTTACGGGAAAAGGCAACTGATAACATAGACCTGCCCACTATAGCATTTCTGATCCTATGTAGTTTCATAGTCCTGGAAAACTTGATGGTGTTGATTGCCATATGGAAAAACAACAAATTTCACAACCGCATGTACTTTTTTATTGGCAATCTAGCTCTCTGTGATCTTTTAGCCGGGATTGTTTACAAAGTAAACATTCTTATGTCTGGGAAGAAAACTCTGAGCTTGTCCTCCACAATCTGGTTCATTAGGGAAGGCAGTATGTTTGTTGCCCTGGGAGCCTCCACTTTCAGCTTACTAGCAATAGCTATCGAGCGGCATTTGACCATGATTAAAATGAGGCCTTATGATGCAAATAAAAAATACAGAGTGTTCCTTCTCATTGGTACATGCTGGCTTATTTCGATTTCCTTGGGTGCCTTACCCATCCTTGGCTGGAACTGTATAAACAACTTACCAGATTGCTCAACAATTTTGCCTCTATACTCCAAGAAGTATGTTGTGTTCTGCATTAGTATCTTCATAGCCATTTTGGTTGCCATTGTCATCCTTTATGCCCGTATCTACATCCTGGTAAAGTCCAGCAGTCGTAATGTCACTAACCACAATAACTCGGAGCGGTCCATGGCACTCCTTAGGACTGTCGTGATTGTTGTTAGTGTCTTCATTGCCTGCTGGTCTCCACTGTTCATCCTGTTCCTCATTGATGTGGCCTGCAGAGTCAAGGAGTGCTCTATCTTGTACAAAGCCAACTGGTTTATTGCTCTGGCGGTCATCAATTCTGCAATGAACCCCATCATCTACACGCTGGCCAGCAAGGAAATGCGTCGGGCTTTCTTTCGGCTTGTTTGTGGCTGCCTGGTGAAATCCACAGTGGCCAGATCTTTGCCTATTCAGCCCACGCCAGATCACAGTCGAAGTAAATCCAGCAGCAGCAATACCCAAAAGCCAAAGGAAGATTTCCCACCGATGAATGTTCCCTCGTGTATTGCTGAGAAAAATGAATCTTCGTTTCACAATGGAAACTTCTGTAAGTAAAGGACTCCTCAAGACAAGTACCTTTTTGTGGCCTTTAGATTTAAACTACAAGTATAGTTTAAGCATTCATGCACTTAAGTCACAGGGGAAAACACTAACCACTTATTTAACTTTGAGGACTTATTTATCAACAATCATTTGCTTTGGGTGTTCATTCAGTAGCACACCTGATTCAGAAAAACCCTTTCATGCTACCCAACAGCCAGGACAGAGTCCATGCACATCTAATGACGTTGTGCACCATGATGGCATTGCATGATGAGGCTGCATTTCGCACTGCCTGATCTTGCAAGACACCAAGAAAACCTGTTAGAAACTTCAGCATTCACTAAACACTGCTGACAATCAGAGAATGAGCCCGATTATTGCCAACTGGGAGAAAGCTCATTACGTATGTTGGCGATTATAGTTCTCTATATGTATCTTGCTGTTATGTTAATGGCCTTATATGTATGTGGTATAAATAGGTGTATATTTGTACAATTCCTTATTAAAAAGTCATTGTTTGGTAAAAGTTTACAATATGCTAAACATTGTATTGCAGTATACACTGTAAGGTGACAAATTATACAAATAGATAGATGTGTTTCAATGGGGATATTTGAAAATGTATGAAGTAGTATCTTTTAACTGACAGGAACTTCAACATGTTGTATCAATGCAGTATTTTTATTTTTTCCACTGTTATTCAAACTTTTCATGTTTAGTGAAAGACAACACGACAGTTGTCACTGTGACATTTCACAACTTACTTTAAACAAGCAGTAGTAAATAACCATTGAGAGAGGCTATATATGTTCGCTATTTAAAGTAGTTAAAATGTGACCCAACAATACACGTGTATCAAGTGTATGTACTGTTTCAATGCATATATTTTTACTTACTGTTTCCAATGTATTTAAAAATATATGTCAAACCTATGTAAACCTGTGTACATTGTGAATGCACTACCTAAGCTGAGATTCTTCAGTTCTGAAAGAGACGTATCATTTCAGAAAGCAATGAACCACAAACAGGTCCCTGTGGAGTTCCTTCTTTTCTCTCCAGGCACTACCACAGCATGGGATTGTGTTAGAAATTCTCCCTGGGAAGAAGTCCAGCCACTGGGACAAGATCCCATTTTCTGGCAATGGGACCCTACACTCCTACTGTCTCCAGGCACTTTTGCAGATACAAGAGGGAAGATGCGGTACAACAGGATCATGCTGAAAGGCATGTCTCCATTTATACCTGACCGTGCCTTGGATCTGGAATGAAAGCCTGTTTAGTTTGGAAGACCTTCCAACTTTCCTGGAGCCCCAGACTTACTCTTTTGAGAGGCTGTTGCAGAGAAACCTGTATGAAAACAACTTTATGGTTCATCACTGCCTTACCAGCCTCAGTACAGGATGGTGTTCAGCATCAGAGGGATTCCCTGAGACCTAGAGTGGTTAAGACTTCGTAAACGTCTGGTTTCAAGTCCTCGTGGAAGTGGCCTGTGGTACTTCCATCAATAGTACTTTATGGCTGGAGGTTTCAGTGGAGGTTGACGGGAAGTTCTGAGATTAGTTCCCGTTGTCTTTCAGTAAGAATGTAAGCATCTAACTTCCTTGGGCTCTTTCAAAGATTTGTGTTTAATGTCTCAAACTACACCTTGTCTTATGCACAATCAGAAGTCGTTGAGTTTTTTTTAATACACAGCTTGAAGGAGCTCATCCTGAGCTTTACTCCGGTCTTAATCATTTAAAGCAGCAGCATTAGACTCTTCCCAAGTATGTACAGAGTATAAGTTGTGTAATGTGTGTAGCAAAAGCCTTTAAAATGTAGAGGTTTGCATTGTGATTATGTTTTACAAGTTAACAGTCTGCTTGTAGATGTTTTACGCTGTTAGAAAAGTGTAAGAACAAAGAAAAACTGTATTTGAATGAAATAACTGTGAAAGAGAGTAGTAAATACGAAATAATTTCTACCAAAAATGTTGAAAAGCAGTGCACTTAGAGAAGAAAAAAAAGCTAAACTAAGCTAAGCATGATATAACTATATGAACTGCAAATACAGGCTGGGTCAGCAGCTCTGTAGCTGTGTGAGAAACAGAACTGGTGACATTGCATTGCCATGGCTTGCTTAGGTCTTTAGATCTTACAGTGCTATTTGGCTGTATTTTCAATGTGGAAGTTCTCCCCTGAAGTTGTGTCTTTGAAAACTGCCAGTTAAATATTTGTATACTTCTAAATGTTAGTTCATGAGGTGGTGGCACGTGGCAGCATTCCTTGCTATTGTAGAGCAGAAAGGCCTTAGCAACACAACGGTTTGAGAAGACATTGTGGCTGACCCCACACCAACTCTCATGTCAAGGATGTTACATGATTCTCACTATTTAGTGAAAAAAAGAATATTTTTAATAGCCAAAGTCCAAGAATATGCACATAAAAGTGAGTTTTAACATCTGGATTCTAGGCTTAGCTATTGTCAGAGTTGATGCAAGGTACAAGTAATGCAAGCATCTCCACTGTTGGAGGCCATGTGGTTGCATGTCAGTACAAAAACCTGTCACTCTACCTTGATTTCGTTCTCTTATTTTGGAGCTGTGGGGATATTTTGTTAGTTCACTACCCTGCTGTACTTGAAGCAGGCTCCTGAGATTCATGGATTCACATGTAACACTGATAATATAATTTACAAAGTACTTATGACTGAAGAGAAAAAAACTGTTGCGGATACAGTCTTCAGTGGGTACATCCCACTGGGACATATTAGGTAAAGCACAGATTCTGGAAGAATTCAGAGCAAAATTTTAAAGTAGGACAAGTCAAGGGCTTAACAGCAGTGGACCATAAACAACCAGGAAGATGTCCTATCCTTGAAGCTGGAAAAGTTGAATAGCTTCTTTCACCCTAAGATATTAGAAAATTCCTTAAAATACATCCCAGAATCCAAGCTTTTTATCATCTAGGCTGATTTGAGCATAGAAGAAACTGAATCAGGTCTCCCTTTCCCAATTGGTTTTACGTGGAGCAAAAGCTACAAAAGAGACTTAACATTTCATTCATATTATTTCATTAATTGGAATATTTATTTTGGGTCTGGATTACAAAAAGAAATGCAAATCAAACCACCTAAGGAGGAAAAAAAAAAGCTTTCACAAGATGCTTTCCAAGAGTCTTTTATTGCCAACAGTCTTAACTGTATTTTCAACTCGTTAGGTACCATAAACATTTTGAGAACTTTTAATTAAATCTCAAACCTTTGAACCGAAGTTGCTGTGTAGCAGTCATTTTTCAAAGAATTGTAAAAGAGGTTTTGGCCTTCAGTGGAAAAACGTGCATGTGAACTCTGGGTGTCGCGCCTGAAGGCAGTACCTGTGGCAACGCTCTGCGGCCGGAGGCGGCAGGGACGTGGCGTCGGAGGAAGGCTTCCTTCGCCCCGCTGTGCTGGGAGCAGGCGGGTCCCTCGGCTCCCCTGCTCAGAGGGCTGTCTGCTCCGGCAGCACCGCGCGCGGCTGCGGCCGTGGAAGGGCACGCTTTACAAAGAGCGGCTGTAATTAGGGTGTCGCGCTGCCTACGAGGTTTGTCATTTCCAGCTGCTTTAGTAAGGAAATGGAAAACACACCTGTGCATAAAGTGCCAGCTGCCAAGAAGCTGGGGTCCTGAGAGCAGCCGGTCCGCCCCTGCTGAGCAGAGCTGTGCTGGCGTCCGCCCCGGGTGCTGCCATTTGAGCCACCAACACAACCAAGGGCACAGCTCGGCCCCTTGACTTTGCTGGGAGCTGTGGACCCCACGGCCGCCCCAGGTCTGGGGACTCTCCCTTCTCATGGGGGGCAGGCACGGCAGCAGTGATCAGGGGTTTCTGCTTGGCCACCGTTGAGCCGTGAGGCTTGCCGCAGCCCTGAGACCTCCTGACACCTGAAGTGGTCTGGAGGCATCGTGCAGAGGCGTGCAGAGGCGTGCAGATGCCCATGTTGCCTTCAGAGCTGCATTTCTTCTCCCCAAGAGCAACGTAACTTCCCAGGGCTTCTGCGGGCTCAGCTTTTCTCCAGGTGAGTAAGAGGGAAGGGCCTTTGCAAGGAGACACTCAGGTGGTGGAGGAAGAGGATTTGGGGAATATCAGCCCAGCTAAGCTTCCTTCTGGTGTGGAGCCTTTCTGCTCTCCACGGTACACTAAATAGCTGCTCTTGCATGGACCTTGTCCTTGCAGTCACTCTCCACAGAGAGACCACGGAGTTGGCTTACCCTTGGCTATCCTCGCCTATTCAGTGTGCCAAGCAGGAAAGCTACCTTTTCAGGAGGGGGCATCATCTGGCCCAGAAAGAGGGCCTGTACGAGCGATTACTTGCATCGTGAAAATGGTATTTGTCAAAAATGAACTCGTGGAAATCAATGTTGCCTCTGTAAAAGTAAGTGGAGCTCCTCTGGTGTAAAGTCAATGTCACTGAGGTCAAACTCCTCATGTGGCATTTGGTCCCCTGACATTTTTCATCCCTGTTTCTACTGAGATGAGTAGTTCATTGACTTATTAATATTCAATATCCAGGTAAACCCTGCAGAATTCCATTTATTCTGCTACAAAACGGGCATCCTTTCAGGTAAATAAGAAAAACCCAAAAAACAAATCAGGCTATTAGGGAACCTGGGCATAGGAGAACAGACTCAAGCCCACTTTACATGCATTTTGATTTGATAGTAGTGCTCATTATTTTATTACTTTGGTTAATCATATACAAACTGAATAATCAGAAAACAGTTGCATGACACATATTCCAAATTCTGTTGCTTAAGGACTTCCTCAGAGACAAAATTTGCCTCTATAACCAGAATACCACAATCAGCGGACAGGCAAAAACTTGAGATTCACAAAAGTCATTGGGAATATAAATGATCACAATATTTCCACATAACATTATTTTTCCTGCAATTCTCAGTTAAAAATGTTTCTAAAAGTAATAAATATTAGTGAATAACAAATGTATAGTCAAACTCCCTTTTACAGCAAAATAGTCACTTTTTTGTTTTGTTGTTGCTGCCCACACAATGCAAAGAAAGACATTTACCTCAAAAGAAAAAAACTGGCTTCTTTTGAGATTTGACTCTGCAGGACTTTACTGAGAAGCAGTTATCACACCAATCCAGCCACAAAGGACACAAATATATACCAATCATAATCTTTACATTTTTCATTTAATAAAAAATTTCACTTATTTCGAATTAATATTTGCCTGGGTGTGTTTGGTGGGTTTTGCCTCATGGAAGAAAAAGGAGGACTGCTGGAAAAAGCTGTCATTTGACCTGTATGTTATTTGACCTTCATGATAGCTACATAAAATGTAAATCTGCATCTTAATCTCAAAATGTGAGGCTATCTTCCTTTTCTGAGTCATCTGTGCCTTCTCCCACAAAGTGGGGTAGCAGAATGAGTCACCCAGCTTTAGCTTCTTTCTTCCTTCCTTTGGTTTCCACGGCCTGTTCTGTTGTCAAACAAGGTTTAAACACTGTTTATTTAGCTTTTCCCCTATATGGTGCTTTTGCTAGAAATGTGTAGCTCTGAAATCTTATCCCCCTTACTAAGAGAAAAAAAAAAGCCCTGCTTTTTCTCAGTGGAAGCATACAAGATGCTTATGTTGGAGGATGCAGAGGAACCGATCAGGGCTTATGAACACGTCTCAAAAAGAGACAAGACGTGGGCATTGCCTACGTATTTTGTATTTTGCAGTTCCCCTCCCCAGAGGTTCTGCTTTAACCCTATCAACCAATTAGCATGTTTATAATTTGGCAACAGCTCTCTATTCTCATTAGTGTCTTACATGCCTATTGGCTTGTGTTTCCAGGCTTCACATTTCTTACCCCTGGGGTTTTCTCTCCCAGGACAGCTTTTAACTCCCTATCCAAGCCTCTGGTTAACTGCAGGCAAATTGTATGTCCATGTTATCTTTTCCACAGGCCTGCCCTCATTCCAGCTGCATCCAATGCAGATGTGAGCAAGGTCACCGGCACTGTGTGCAAGTGAGTAGACTAAGTACAGCTGAACACAGAGCTTTTCGTTGGAATTTGCCAATATCTTGACAGCTTTGAGCAAGCATAGATTTGTGGAGTGCCCTAGGTTTGGGCAAAAAGACCATGCAAATCAACATATTTTTAACAGTACACTAGGGTAAATCTGAATTTAGATTTTATGCAGATGTATTTTGAAAATATCTGGAAGATAAAAAGGGAAGTGTGTCTGTTACTTCAGCTTAGACTTTGTTTATGCAAATATGGTTTACTTAATATAAATTCTTGGTTCTGCCACTTACTTCAGATAGACATTGCATGCTAAGAACAAAGGCTTGAAAGCAGGATTTGTAACCTGTTGTCAGAACATTCGCAAGTTCCAAATTTCCCCTTTAGAGCTGTAAATTTCCCGGAGGCTGCAAAACTCTGCTAGTTTTCAAATGGAGCATTTGGTTCTTACAAATATCTAAATATGCATCAGTTTTATTACAAATACATTGTAGCTGGCATCTGGCACTTGATGTGCCAGCAGCAATCGCACTGTGGTATAAATTTTATAAATTCTCCTCATCTTACTGCACAGCATGATGCCTGGGGACCATGATGATAAGAAATGTGAGTATATTATTCCACAGAGGAGAAAAAGAATGAACCCAGGATATAGAAAATTTAGTGCTGGCAGGTGACATTTACCAGACCGTTAGTAAATGTTTTCTTCCGGTGACAGTGCACATTTTGCACTCAAATCCTGGTCCCAGGACTATGTCCCTTGTCCAAGCTCGTATTGAACATGCGTGGCAGAGAGGTTTCTGGCAGAACAGGCATTATCTCCCATTGTGAACCCTGTAGGACGTGAAGTGGAGGGAAGCTACTGTATAACCTTCTGTCCCCACACTGTGTGCAAAGCCCTGGGCAGGCAGGCAGGCAGGCAGTAAGCCATGGAAATTGCATCTCCTCCTATGGTCTCCACCCAGGCATCGCCAATTCTTGCATTAGGGAAAGGAACTTGGGAGTCCTCACACTGAGCAAACTCCCATTGAAGTGGGAAGGTAATTCAGTTTTCAAATCACATTTTCTGCCTTTGAGGTTTCATTGCTTCTGAAGCATCTGAAATAACTGAAAGTTTGGGGACATGGCTGTACCTCAATGTCCCATCTACCACTGCCAGCCTCAGTGGAAAATTTTATCATCCTAATAATTACTCTAGATCTGCAATAAAATGAATCAGAAGCATTTGGTTCACTTTTGAAAGTTCTTTGTTTAAAGGAATCAAATGCGTATTTATTGGCCGTAGTTCACACAGTTGCACCACAACTGGAATAAAAACTGATAATCAGATAGGACTCAAAATCAATGTAAACGGTCTTGCAGGATATTTACAGTTTCAGTTCTGTCTTCTCAGCTATCCCCTGGGAAAATATCAAAGGATACCATAATATTGTCTAATTTCAGTGATTTCTATTGAGTCTAGTAAATTTGTTCTTTCAGTAAAATCCCAGTTCTTGAAGTCATGGTACTGAATTATCACCAGCAAGTGCCTAGCTCTTGGGACCGCATAAAACAGAATAAAACCAAAAGGTGAGGGGACTCAAAACCAAAGGCAAACATAAAAGGCTCAAATTATTGTGCTGTCAGCTGTCTGGTTTTCTGCCAACCGCACAGCATTTGAGCCCACCTCATAACTTCTACATCTCTTTAATTGCTGGCAGTGTTGACTCCTCACAGAAACGAGCCCTGCCTCTCTAGCAGGTTCAATTCGCTCTTGTTGAGCTCAGTGTAAAATGGTCTTTGACTCTAATGACACCAGGTTTGGAACTGCTATCCAAATGGCTATACAGTTTTTATACCATTTTCATCTAGGGGAAAGCCAAATCCACCACAGTGACAGTGACAGAAAGCAATGGCAGGATCCACAAAAGGAGCATTGATTGGTCCACATGCCCTTCCTTCTGGACAGCTTTGAGATCATTTGGTTCCCAGTGACTTAGAAAAGCCTCTGGACCATCACACCTGGCCCGACAGGATCTCCTGGCCCGCTGAGGCAGCAGGGCACTGTCGCAGCCCAAAGGCACTACCGCTACCTAGGACCAAGCTGCATCTGATCAAGCTATGTGTAACCTTTGCATCATCGGTGGGCATGCCGAGCTGCGCAAATTGGCTTTGCTGACAGAGCAGTTTAAAATAGCCACATTTTCCTGGAGGCAGAGTTTGTGAAATGTAGTCTGGGGAATTTAATATTTCTGTCAAGCTGTTTCATTTTGTGTCTCCTTGCCACCTGCTTTAATTTCCAAAACATGCAGCTAAGCAGCTGCTAAGTTATTAAAGCTACAGCTAGGACAATGGTAAAACATTTTAGATGCTTATTTCAGTGTATGTTTAGTGCCTTCATTCATACACCCGTATCTTGTCACATTTTTCCAGGCATACACTGACAGGATATTTAGGAATCTAAAACAGACATAGGCAGCAGGTGGATTTTTGAAGGCACCTAAGGGAGTTAGGCACCTGGCTTTTACTGAAGTGATATACAACTCTGAAGTACAAAAGAGGCCTTCTTTTATAGTTAGTGATATTACACTAAAAACTTTCCAGGACATGGCTGTAGGGAAGTGGGAGCGTGGAATGACAAGTGTTATATATGGCGAAAAAGGTGGCAACTGAGATACTTCAAACTGGAATATGGTGAGACACGGATACTCTTTAAATAAAGTCATTTTGATGGATACTGCTTTGGGGTATAAGATCTCCTCACCTTCCCTTGTAATTTCCAGACTGGTAAAAGGACAACCCAAATTTTAAGAATTCCACGAACCTCAGTGCCATACTAATTTGGGTTGCAATGCAGCATTTAATTTCTTTTCTTTGCTCTTAGCTCCCAACCAGACCTAGAAATATCAACTAATAGCTATCTGTGATAAAATTAATCAGAAGAATTTGGTTCACTAATGTCTTAGTTTGGATTCTGAATGTCTTGATTACAGAATCAAAGGTATTTTTATTGCACGGATCCCATGATTAGTCTTAGGTGCCTCGATCATTTTCATTCTTGAGATCAACGAAAACCAAACTTCCCATATGAAGTTGCAACTTCACCATATTTCAAAGCAGCGGGTACAAGAAAAGTATTTCAGAATTTTAATATCCCACCTGAATGGATTCTAAGTGAATTCTTCAGTCAGTTTGGTTGTAATTTGACAAATTTTTAAACTTAGCAAATTCTTAAAACCTAATCTAATTATAAGGAGATTTAAGTATTAACTACTTCAGAGTAGGCAGGTGCTTGCTTAACCTAGACTTGTCCTGCTGAGTCTTGGCCTTTATGAATCAAGTCTGAAGATCTGATTTGAGATACTGCTGCTAGAGAAGACCTTGGAACGCTGAAGGCTAAATCCTGACTCTGGCACAAACTTTGCCTTTACAGGAGCTGTGTCTATTGAATTTGGCTCTTAATAAGCTTCATAAAATAGGAAAATAAATTCATATAGTGCTTGCATTTGAATAGTACAAAGCTTCCTTAAAACATTTCCCAGTACCAAAAGCCAAGGACATTTCTGCCAGAAATGCATCTTTAGTGTGTGTGTTTTTCAACTTGATATTGAGAGAAAAGCAGTATATTTGGAATACCTATCACTTGCTGAAGGCCAAAGTCAAGTTATGCTTTGGTAGGTAAATGCAAATGATACCATTTGCAAAACTGACCACTGAGTCATGATAGTTTTCACTGTTTATAAGAAGAAAATATTTTTCAGATATGTCTTTGACCACCCATGTACATCTTGCATTAAACATATTAAATACAAGTTATTAGAACTTGCCTAATGGGTAGGTAACATCTCATTGCAGACTGGTAATCAAGGACACCTAGATCTTCACCATAAGCAGAGAACTACTTATAAATAACCTTAGCACTCAAATTAATAAATTAAAGTTACAGAATATTGTTATGTTATTGTTAGAAAAACCAAATGCACACACCTCATACACAGAGAGATCACACCAAATCATTGTTAAAGCAAGATACAAATGTTTTGAGTAGCATCATATAAGAATTCAAACTTGACATCAGAAAGATAAAATGCTTTTGATATCAGTGACACTAAATAACGCTTTTAAAAATCATTTTATGCTAAATTTCCGAGTTGGAATACTAGTTGCTGAATTCAGACTCCTTCCATGGTTAACCAGCGTAATCCACCTGTAATCCCCATAGTTGTGCTTCTTAGGTAAAATCAGAAATAAGATTCCCAATATTCATTTTCTCAAGAAGTTGAGACTGCTGAATTCAATTTTTATCTGAACAATCACAATTGGCATTTTTCTTCTGGTAAAAACACATGGCACAGAAGATGGTTCTATACCGTCAACAGGCTGACTTGAAAAATATAAATATATACTGTATTTATATATATAATGTGTATATATACACTATCAATATTCACATTGGAGAATCTGAACAATTTTATTGAAATTACTTTTTAAGAAAGCCTTCTGCTGTAACTTCATGTCTACATAAAGCATTGAGAATTTTCAAGTGTACCGTGTGAAATGGGGCTTCTTAAACCTAAAGAAAACATACTGGTGAAATATATGTGAATATGCATTTTTTTTTTAATGTACATGTTTTTTCAGATCTGCAATTTCCACCAGTTATAGCTTTCAAATTATGAAAACTAAAATAGTTATCTGGAGTCAGTGTTTCCTCTCAGCAGGCTGCTGCAGGCAGAGTTCACTCCCAGAAGAAACTATTGGCAAATTGTTCTCGAGGTGATGATTGATGAGATGACTTATGCTGTCAAAGACACGATCTTTTGTACGAACCTTCAAAAAAAGGATGCAAGAAGATAGATTAAAGAGCAAAATACTTTTTTCTTAACTTCGCACTAAAATTCTCTAAGAATGAAATGACACAATTAATCATGTTTTAGAGACTGATCCCTCTCCCATCAAAATCAGTGGAAATTTGGCATTTCTGGAGTTTTGCTTCTGTTTTGCCTCTTACTCCCTCTATTCTCTCCAAACAGGTATTTTGCATGCTACCTATGGGCCAGTCTACTACTATTACTATTTCTGAATAGGTCTGCTTGAAAACTTTCTGTACAACATTTTGTTTCACTGTAAGTCAGATTTTTAGACCAAATTTTTTTCTTCAGGAGACCACCTGCTTCTTTTAAATGCTTTCACCTTTTTCATTAGAAAGAGCTGTCCCTCCAGAGATGCCAGAACCCAACTCTTCTCCGTGTGCCTCAGCATCTTTGTGCTTCCCTTAACAAAGACCTTCTCCTTCAGGTGCTGGAAGATTCCCTTCCCCGAAAGCGATACAGCCACCATGTGTGCTTGGCTTGGGTTTGCCCCGTGCTGCACGGTACACACCTGTGCCTTTGAAACTGAAACACTTCAGGGCAGGGAACGTCATTTTTCTAGCCCATTTACCAGCCCTCTGCACCGGCATCCTGCTAAGTAAATGATTACACCCATGATAAGAGGAAACTGATATTACAAGGTAAAACAGTCGAAAATCAGGACAGGCCAAAAACTAATCTATATTACAAAACGACCTTTAATTATTTAACCACATCTTCACAAAGCATTTCCTTCCTGTGTTTAAAGTGAGTTAGGCATATGGCTTCCATAGGCAGAGCAGAGGTCCTCTCATGCGAATGTCATGCTGCAGTAAAGCTTGTATTGGGATAGCTCTACACTGCCTCAAGCAAAAGCCTGTGAACACAGGTCTGACGTGAGGCAGGTCATCTATTTTCTGTGAACTTTTCTCAGAAAGAGAGAACAGCTTTTTTTAAAACTTTCTAAAGCCAGCTTATGCTGTGGTGGACACCTCGCTTGAATTATTTCAGTCTTCATCACTAAGTCCTGGCAAAGCTGCTAGAAACTTAGCACAGGATGTCACAGGATAAAGAAAGAAACAAACAGCTTTGAGGAAAATGTTGATATCTGCTCGGTCCGCATGTAGCTGTGCCACTGAAGGAAAAAAAAATCAGCTCTCCCCATTTCTGAAACATACTGCTTTGAAACGTCACTTTCTGTAATTATTCAAAGCTATATTTTCAAAATGAAAAGATATCTTTAAACAGCAGCAACTTTCCTTATCTACATTCAGATTAACACATCTGCAGTCCATTCAACTCAGCTGAGAGTTTTCTCACCACAAGCAATATGCTCTGCCATCACCAGAGTTCAAGCCCTAATTCTACATCCAGCAAAAATCCTGCAGTGCTCCATTTTAAGCATCCCTTACCTGAACTAGAGATTTTTTATTTTATTTTTTTATTTTTTGTCAGCTGGATGAGAGCAGAAGCAACTGGACAGTTAAATCTGATCTGAAAACACACCCTTAAGAGCTGTAACATGTCACTGGGTAATTTGTGTGCGAAATGAATTTTCAGGCAGCCTTTGTGTGAATCGGTTTTTACAACTAATCATGCCGAGGCCACGCGGAAGAAATGCAAGCCGCTGGCACGCTGCTGCGGCTGGCCACACACTGGCGTTTTATTGACGATTCTCCGCTCTGGCAAGTTGCAAATAGGGCTGCTCAGGAGCTGCGTCAGGATCCCACAAATCATACAGACAGCACAGCTAACGTAAATACAGCCGCAGAAAAGCTGTTGTTATCAAGCGGTGCCTCCTGAGCGAGGAGCTTCAGAGCCATTTGGGCCATCACAAGTAGGCTGAGGGAGGGGACAGGAGCGGAGAACAAGCAGGTGCCTACACAAGGAGGTCAGCAAATTAGTGCTGCTCTTAGAGGCAGTGCAGAAGAGATGGGGGGCCTCTGTCCTTTGCCTGCAGGAGGAAGACGGCCTGGGAGCCACCACAGGACCTGAGCCCTCCATGCCAATCAGCAGAGCAGCAGAGCTCCCAGGGGGACAAAGCATCCCTGCACTCGCCACGTCGCACAGCAGCGTTTCCCTCGCAGTAGCCTGTGACAGCTGCTTGTGGGTTTATGCGGAAGGGAGAATTAGGGGGCCCTGCTGCAGGAGTCACAAAACTGCTGGGAAAAGTTTAGCGAAGGAGGCCACCCCCAAGAGGCGCAGGGCCAGTTCCCCAGGCTGGTGTCCCGCTCAAGCCCCGGACCAGGCAGTTGGCACCTAAAAAGTGCAAAACCATTCTTTGACTGCCCTCATGTGGCCACCGCAATTACAGCAAGTACCATGGGCATTCCTGGGCGCGGCGTTGCAGGCTGCAGGACCGGCGTAGTTCGGCGGGCCTGCTGCAACAGGCCAAGCCCTTGGCAGGGGTTTCTCATTTACTTGGGGGCTCGTCATCTAAAGTTGTCCTTTATAGAGGAAGAGAAGTTGCCCACTGTCAGCTACCCGGAGCCCAGAATAAAAGGCATGGCAATGCTTTCATTCTCTCGGACGAGAAAAAGCCTCCTCAGAAGCAGGACAGGACAGCTGCAGAAAACTGGAGCTCCCTTGCCCTCTCCATCCTGCTGCTGGGAGGGTCCCTTTGTCGGCTAAGGGAGTCCCTGTGCGGCGAAGAGATGGAGCAGGTTTACCCCAGTTGTCCCCTGGGCTTGCACGCAGGAAAACACGGGGGGCCTGGTCCATATCCTGGCTGACAGAGATGTCATGTGGAAATTGCCAGCCCGCAGGCTGGCCCAACTTGCACAGCCACCGGCAGCTTCTCAGCAAGACCGCTAAAGAAGTGGCTCAGGTGCCCTTTTGACTAAGGCTGTACTGCAGTGGCCAAAGCTTGGCCTTGCTGGAGAATCAGGTCCCTAAGGCTCCCTGCAACGTGCAGAAATCATGCAGCGGGTCTTCTGCTAGGCATCAGGGAGAGAATTAGAGATGTGATGGCATGTTAGAGATATGAGGCTGTACTTACGATCAGTTGTGAATAGGCTGTAAAGAAGGTTAAACACATGTAGAGAAAATGTGTAGAGTCAGAAACCTCCCGTATTACTGAGGAGTCAGCACTTACAGTTCCTTCTGGGTCCACCAAAAGAAGGTGCTTGGCTTGTCCGTTGTGCATGCCTGTCAGCACATAGGAGCCGGGATTCGTGGTGCTCTTCCTCACGAGGAAGTCTCCACATTTCTTTAAGAGCTGTTCTGCTTCTTTCCTGCTCATCTCTCCTTGATACCACGGCTCTATACTCAGCTCTTCGGCTACAGTCCAGTCAGCTGCTCTGGATAAAAGAGGACTGGTGCATCCAGTGGAGGTGGATTTACTTAACGCAGCCTCAGACGTTTGGTTCTTGAGGGCATCTTCAAATGGTTCTGGTATGGAAATAGAAACAAGGGCAAGATCATTCAGAGGTAAATCATGTTATAAAATGGTGATATCCAGTCATTTTTAACTGGATTTATTTTGTGTTATAGCCACTTCCCTTTATCTTTATGAAAAAACTGAGGGAAGATGTACTGCTAGGCCTACTGATTTATGGATTATATTAAGACCAAGGAGTGTAACATGCTAAAAATGTATGTTATACACAGAAAGATGCTGATAAAAATCAGAGCAAACCTTGGCAGGAGCTTTTGAAAGGTAGTGATTTTATTTCAGTAATGGCTATTGTCAACAGTTGCATTTATATGCCCTGCTACCGGGCAGAGCTCTGCTTTTCTCTTGCCAGGTACATCAGACAGTTTCATTTCAAATAAATTGCATAATATGGGTACCCAATGTCATTATACTCATATCTGGTCTGTCTTCAAGCAACATATTCATTTAAAAATTATCCATTACTGAGTCTCCAGCCCAAGGGTATGTCCAGAAGGGATCAGTCGCCCTTACCACGCAGCCTAGCCCTAGCCTCCAGGTAGGAAGAGGACTTTGCAACATAGACACAGGCTAACACCTTTTACTGTGATTTAGCTAGCTGAAGTCAGCCTCGGCAGAGCTTCTTTTAAACCTCAGCTAAATCCTGAACCCAGTGTTACTTTCTGTAGAGTGGAATGGAAAGATGTGTCATTATAGATCCCAACAGTCTTACAGAAATAGTAAATAGGTCGGTGTGTGCTTCATTTTGTGCTGTACTGGCCTATTGGAAGCCATTTTCCCTTGCAAGACCTTCATCTGGCCAACTAGTGCGTATTAAAAAGAGATATTGTTCAGTGCCCAGTGTACTTACTACAGGACATCTGTAGAGCAGTACCATGAAGCAATATACCAGCTCTAAATAGACTGCTCAGATGCAAGGAGTACATAGCCATGTTTGCACGGAGCCACGGAGAGGTTAATTTAGCTCAGAGAAATAGGGTAAATACTGTGCTGTCACAGCTTGTTGCTACTTCACCTAATTCTTAAAGCCAGCTTATATATGTCCTCACTACACTGCAGTCTGCACAAAGCCCAACATGTTTCACTTGACAAACCACTAACTTAGGGCTAGTTGACACGTTTTCTTATACTACTTTTCCCCAATGATCCAGTGGTTAATAAAGATTAATGAAGGCTGGAAGATGTTTTCCTTATTTTTAGGAAAACAACGTGTATAAAATAGAAGTAAGCACGTGCATGTTTTAAGGGCACGGCATGTTAGAAATCAGGGTTAACATCCCTGATTTCAGGCAGCAGAATTTTCTCATTTCAGACCTATAGTCACAGATAGATACTCCCTCAACTTCCTTCCCTCCCCCTTTCTTTCAATCTAAAATCTCCCCAAACTGTGGAAATAGAGCCATATCTCAGCAAAAACATGCCAGGAAGACAGTTTTATGTATACTGAGATAAAAGAAATGTAGATATGTTATTTTACAAATAGCATATAGGCACCAAATGCTTTGTCTCACTGCCTCTTAATTATGCGAACTGAATTAAATAAATCATGTGTCAGCAATTGATTGGAGGTAGGAAGAGTAGAAAAACAAATACAATTTTCTGTGCATCACACTGCTTTCCCCATATTTCCTGTTAAGTATCTCTTCAAGGCTGAAAACAATGTGTATCGGTAGCACCAACATCAAATTATGACTGATGCTTAAACCATTGTTTTACGGCTATGGCTATGATTCTGATTTTGGAAAAGCTGACTTCAGAGTTGGAACAGATAGCTAGACAGGACAGCAGGCCTATCCAGAGCAAGGGATAACTCAGCCTTTTAATTTCCCTCCCAGCTTCCTTGTTGCACAAGGTTTTTGTAGTATGCATTGACTTCCTAGTACCATATTCACAGGACAGGCTGGAGCTAATTCTCCAGCCATTCACTCCTTCACTTTCCTGCATGACAAGCCTCTTCCTTTATTTTCCTCCTGATGTAGTTGCCTGTAATGCTAAGGATAACATAGACTGCAACACAGCTTAACTCAGATATAATACAAACTAGCCTCAAATCTTCGGCCACCCTTGTTTTAACTCAGTCAGATATGAAACCACTATGAATTCTAAAATTCACTATTACTCCACCAGGAATACTAAAATTTGTAGAATTTTAAAATTATTTTTAGACAGAACTAATGCATAAACATATTGGGTGGCTTGTTAGAAAGGGAGTGAATAGGAAGGGAACTCACTCATGTCAAACAGATCCTTTCCCGGGCTGCTCTCTTTGGTATCATCTGCTGTTCCACTGAAGGTACTTTCAGCATCTGCCTGAAGTGCCAATAGAGCTTCTATATTTATATGCTGGGTATTTACGTATGTTGGCATCTCTGCTGTTGGGGTTACTTGTGATTTCCCTTCCGGCATACTACAAATATCCAGAGATCCTAGAAAATGCAAGACTTTTTTTCTTCTTTTTTGTATTTGACAGAACAGTGTTGTTATAATGACCAAATAACATCACACCCCATCACCACAGGTTTAAAATTCCCTGGAATGGGAGACGTAAAGCCAATAACTGCAGGATCTAGTAGAAAAAATGTTGATGAATGGGTGCAGGACTGTGTTTCAATGAGGGTTTGGGAGGGGAGGAAAGTAAAATTACTCAGGAGGAAAGGAAAATTTTGTAAATAAAGACTGTCAGTTTCAAATCTGATACTCAGTTGGGGAGTCATGAGAGGAGGAAATGGAATAAAATCCTCAAATTTGTGCAGATTAACAAGAGATAACATATTTTGGCATTTGAAAAGAAAGTGTGCCCAGAAACACAGTAAAGCTGTCGCATAAAGGTAGAAGGGGTGAAATTTCACACATGTTTTGATGCGATTTGCTTAAAATTCATGGACAACAACAAAAAGAACAATATGCATTATTTGTTATTCGTGGAGCAGAGATTATGTGCAAACACATGCATTGCTCCATATTTTAAAAAAACTTCTGACTTTAGGCCCTTCCTTTGGAAACTCCATCTTGCATACCCTAGTGGGTCAGATTTTCAGAACAGACCATGCAGCCTGTCTTTAAATACCATGGCATTTTAAGACATGGCAAGCTAGATAGCTGAAGGTTTGCGGCAACTCTATTTAAGAACTGCTCTGCAAAAGATAAGATTTTATGACAGTATGCATTTAATAATTTATCCAGAGGTAATTACCAAATGCTTTTCACTGATATCAAATCTAAAATTCAGACAAAGGGAATCTATCAACAAAGTGCAATTCATTGCCTTAAGACTTTGAGGCATCAGACTTTCAGATGCTTTGCCCACCCAATACCTCCTGCAGTAGTACAGCTACAACTAGCAAAACTCACCTTGCTTAACAGGCCCATGACGCCAGTCTTCACTGAATTTGTCTCCTAAGTGACGACTCTGGTAATAGGTTTGCTCTCCTCCCACTCCTGCTGCAGACTAGAACGGACACATGTGCAAAGAAATTTTCAATTACCTTTAAAATGCTCATATATATTATGAGTGGCTCTGACAATTTCCTTGGCTGTATTCTGTGTACTCCCACTCTTCATTTCCGATTCATCATGGTGTCAGAATATATATCTCACAAATGCATTTGTGTAGGAGTAAGATATTACCGGTGACCTTCATGTAAACTTCCCTGCTTCCTGCTTTTATTAACCCCCGCAATCCCAAATGATGCATCATCTCCTGCAGTACATTTGTCTTCACGTAGTGAGCCCTGACAAACCGTGCCTGGGAAAAGCATTCTGCAGAAACACACCTGGGACCAGAAGACACCCCCAGCACCCTGCAAAGCACGAGCTGAAAGACTTGGGTTGGTACCAGGGGACGCACTCAGGTACTGAAGGAAGGATGCTCTTTACAGACAAGGCCCCTCTGGATTTAAGCAGAGTTGTGCTGGATCTGAAAACTCCTCTTAGGTGGCTACATTGGTACTGTAGTCAAACTTCCAACAGCAATGCTGGCAGAAATAGCCAAGCTGACCTCAGTTCAACATGAGGTGGAAAACCTACCTAGGGACCTGGCTGAATACTGATTGCTCCTGAGTTATTAACTTAATGCGCTGTTAGTAATGACGGCACTAGATTGTTATAACGGTTCTGCATCAAACCTTTCCCAGTTAGTGTGCACTATATGATACTCTCTGAAGCGGACATGGTTTCTGCAAATGTAGTAACCCTCAGTGGATTTCTCTTCCTTGAACCTGCGTAATCTTTTAACACCATGAGGATCTCACCTCCTTTCGTTTGTTCTGAACCTGCCTAATTTGTTGCCCCCTGGATCTTCAATGCCCATTCAAAAGTAAACTGGCCACACATGAAGGGCTGTGAGCTGTAAACGGTCCCAATGTATCCATCTTAAAACACACGGTTTTTAGAAATTTTGGATCCATCAGCAGGAGGGCAGAGATGCAGTTGCACTGACCTGAGCTGTATCTGCAGCAGTGGGAAGTCTTCCTTTGAGCCTGGCATCAATGAAGCCACCAGGGGGGGGCATTTTATTTGGGATGTTGTTGTAATAGGGATGTTCTGTTGCCTCGTTATCTTCCTCCATCCATGGCTCATCAAAACTCTGCATCCTGTAAGAAAGTGAGTGCTCTATTTTGCCCCTCACTTGCAAAGCACTTACAGATACTTGCACTATGTTAAGACTGCCTGTCAGGGGATCACTACTGCATATTATTTTGACAATTCAGCTACCATTATAAGTTCAGAAGCAATGATGGATCATGCAGCAGACCCTCTCTGTTTAGACAAACTTGATCTAAACCTCCTTTGCAATGGGTAAAATTCTTTATGCTGTGTAAAGGATGGTTTTAGTTAGCTTTAAAAACCACTATAAAAGGCATTAACAATTTTATTTAACCTTACATTAGCATTTGTAATATTATTACTTGATTGATTGACTAAGCACTAAAACTTTGTCTTTAATTACGGCTGCTCTATCACTAATATAAATCTGGAAGAAATTCACAAAGGCAAGAGACTGGATCTGTGGTTTCAGTCTATATTTAACAGTCATTTATCCAAGTCTAAAGTGAGTACAGAATGCTTCCAGATTAGGATAGTAGCATTTTTATATTCACCATACACTCATTTTACACTGATATAAAAGATTACACAGGGTACCAGCTCACTGGTATTTATAGCAATGTTAGCAAGCATATAGCAATCCATGTCAAAAACACAGCTCACCAAAGAAAACAGAATGCTATATCCCAGTCTTTTAAACATAGACAAGCAGACAGATTTTGTATCCTCCAGAGAACAATGCAGTCAAAGCCTCTGTACAATACATCACATTCCTAAAAACTTCACCCTGGCTAATATCAGAAATAGTGAAACATCACTAGTCATTTTGGAAGCCCAGCAACTCTAGCTTACTTCATCTAAATTGAGAGAGCTGCTATAACAGTAACAACAATGAGGAAATGCCACAAATAACCTCCATTCTTGGCCATCCAACTCTGCCTATTAACTACAAGGGAAAACACATGATCATTTCAGTAAGTTCACTGTGAAATCCATATTTAGCCCATTCTTTTAAAATGACTGTTCTCCTTTCATGTTCATTAGGCAACCCCTGCTTTGCTGATTCAGCAGAATTCTCTTTTTAAAGTATTTAAATCCTGTCTGTCTCCAGCAACTTTGCCCACAGCACATTTTATTAAGTAAATACAAAGCTAAAGAAGATCCTTTAGCATTCTTCTGCAGCCGTACTCACCTATCATGGAAAGTAGGTATCTTAGAGGGGCATCGCAAGTATTGCTTAAATCGAAGCTCAAACGCTTGCCCTATGGTGCTGATGACATCCTGGGCCAGGCCATCACAGCATTCCAGTATATGACAAGCTAAATGAAAAAGATTTGACACATGCACATGCAAATAATTGTTTATGTTATGGTGGGATGCACTGACCTATGCCAAAACACCTACATGTCAGGTATAGTTGCTCTACTCGTGGTGTGCACATTTCAACAAAACCCAATTCTGGCACAGTGAATTTCAGGCAATGGGGTCTTTTTAAAGGTTAAATAAAATTGCTCTGGTGTGTAACCACAATAGGCAAGACCACAAATCAGTTCCACAATTTTAACAAGTCCATAAACACAGGAAATCTCATAAAATTTCACTTGTTATTACCTGAATGCAAGAGATGATATGAGAATTCTGAGCTTTAAGTTGAGATTGTAAAAATATTAGTAGATGGTAACAACAAAAAAAGCTGTCTTTGCTTTCCTCAATTTTATCCCCACTTCAGTTTTATGACTAATCACCCCAAGTTTGCAAGCTGTTCGCTTCCTTTGAGTTTCCAGAATTTCCCAAATGACAGGCTGAGGGAGGAGCAGTAACTAGGATACTTCCTAGATCCCAGGCTCTGATCTGGTTCCTTCAGTACAGAGGGCTGGTACCTTTTCCTGCTCGTCCACACGCAGCAAACTGCGGGATCACTGGGGAGCACAGGGCCAGGGCCCTGGTTAACTCCAGCACTCCCCATGTGCCACCTCTCTGAACCCGCTGTGACAGAGGCAGTAAGGAGGGAGGCTGGCAGCACAAGCTCTCTTCCCATGGGAGACGGAGAAACCTTTATCAGCTGCCTGAGCAGCCAAATCCACCCCAGTTTTAAATCAGAGAGTGGCTCGGAGGTATCATCTTATGTGACAACATGAACAGGCGGACTCGTGAGGATTTCACTTAACACTGCAGGAATGTAGATGGGTGTTAGGAGCTGGAAGCTAAAGATCTGAATGAACACCACCTTGGTGATATTCAGAAAAGCCCAGGCAAGTTTATTTTCCATATTCAGTGCTGGACAAGCACACGGTCTAGTGGCTAGAGCCTGGATTGGATTTGAAACTCTGGTTCTTTCCCAAGTCCTGCTGCAGGACAGTGGGACCTTGTTCAAAGTTACTAATTTCTATCGGCCCCAACTGCTTCAATAACCCGAATATAAATTCTCCAGCTGAAAAACTGCATTTTACTATATTCCCAGTGTCCAGCTCAGTGGAATCAAGTGCTTTGGATGCCGTTGTCCTACAAATAAGGGTTGGCCATGACATTTGTGTGACATAATTTTACTTAAAGCAATATAGGGAGGTTTAGCAATGACTTCTCAGAGGCTGATCTGCTGGACAGACTTCTGAAGAGGCCAGAATAAAGGGCCAAGAAACCCTCAGTTATGCAGGTATGGAATGACCAGGGCACCAAGCTGTCTCTCCCTCAGCAGCAGCAGCACCTCATGCAGCATGAGATGGCACCAGTCGCAGTGCTGCCCTGCTAAACAGATGCAGTGCTGCTCTCTTCTCACCTTATAGCATATGCTGTGCCAACCAGCATGCTGAGGCAATGCCGGATTCAGGGGAAATGTCCTCCGCTGCATGTTGAAAGTGGATTTGGTAGCCAAAAGCAGGTGTTCAAAGGCAGGGGTAGACATCCCTGGCTAGCAGCAGGATATTTGCTGTTTACCCCCTCTGCACCACTGCTGGCGGCAGTGAACAATCAGCCCCCAGATAAGGTAGAGACTTATCTCCGTGAACATGGACCAAAAGTAGTTAGGCCAAACAAAGCTATAATTTTTGCACTCTATAACTAGAGTGGGGATTTAAAGAGGCTACATTGCTCACTGCTAAACCTGTCTGGAGTTGAAATGAAGCGTGAGTCATTAAGTAGTTTTGGTAGGTGACATAATGAGTAACCTGTTTCCTTGGATACGTGAATGGACTTCCAGCAGGTAGGAGATGTGCTTCTTCTAAAAGGATGAGAAAGTTTGGCTCACATAGAGATGATTTCTTCTGAATATTACAGCGGAACACAGACAGCCTTTAGCTTGCTAGATCCAGAATATAAAGCATGAAGAGAGCTTTTCCATCCTTGGGAAGAAATGAGTCTAATATGCAAGTGAAAGCTATACTACAGCATCGGTGCTGGTGTCAGTAACAGCAGCAGTAGCATTTTCACTAGATACAGAAGTAAATTTGAACTCACTTCTAAAGCAATTTGCAGATAACACAAAGACTGACAGAATAGCCAGCCAGAGGTGGTGCAAGAGGGCAATCCAGATCCCCTGGTAAACTAGACCTTTTAAAAAAATGTGTTTTAATACTGGTCACATACAAAGTCAGTGATCTGCAAACCACTGATGTACACAC
Source organism: Mycteria americana (assembly GCF_035582795.1). Classification (NCBI taxonomy): domain Eukaryota; kingdom Metazoa; phylum Chordata; class Aves; order Ciconiiformes; family Ciconiidae; genus Mycteria; species Mycteria americana. The sequence goes on from NC_134396.1 coordinate 41,352,848, forward strand.
ACAGCTGGGGAAAGCTCCCATGGAAAGATGTAACACAGAAGGCTTAAAGATCACAGCGTGAAAGAATTTCACATGAGATAACAGTGCTTCACTGCAGCAAAAAGGGCTTATGAGAAACTGGCTAATGACGAGGACAAAAGCAAGTAAGAATAGGAAGGTGCTACCTCTGTTATAGATTGCTGACATTAAAACTAGATTACTCCAAACAATAACAGGCATCATCTAGCTTTTTAAAACAATGCAGAAAAATGAAACGAGGAGGAACAGAAATTATATGAGGGATGGCAAACATGCACTGCAGCTGGAGACCTCCAGAGTTCACTCTGTCAAACTTTTCCTAAAGAAAAACTGAGAAATGACTTGAACTAAATACACCACAGGAAGACAATACCAGGTGTTTAGATGACTCCTCGATCTAGGATAGACTAGCTCACAAGGAACAGTGACAGGAAGCTAAGGCTAAACACATTTGACTTAGATATAAGGAGCATAGTCCATGAAACAGTTTTTTATATAAAACCCACTCACACAGGAACAGAAAACAGAGCACAGGGCTGCTCCAGACCCTAGAGTGCAAATGTCTGGTCTGCGATGCTGGTCCTCTACATTGCCACTGAGATCTCTCAGTACAACTAAATCAGTCTCTGGTTTAGCAGAAGGGTACTGCTAAAGTGGGTGCGGCGGAGAACAGCTGTGCACCATACAGCCTACAGTCCGATGCCGGAGCCTTTCTAATGGGGGACTCATGAGGTTGGAACATAATAGGCATGGCAAAGAACTGGACTATCTCCCTACCTCCCATTCCCCATAAGTTTTCTAGGTGTTCCACTAATATTCAGCATATTTGTATGTTTACTGAAGGTATTACTTACGAGCTAAAGCTCTCAAGTCTGGACATCTCTGCATATGGACACAACAGATTGTTGAGGTATCTAAGATCATTAAAGGTGACAAAATAAGGAAGCTATTAAATTAGTTGCACCCACGGTAAGGTGGCAGCTCAGGGTTTGCAGGGTTGGCATTTTGGAGTTAACGTGTCTGAATTCTGCAGAAATCCTGTTGGAAGTGCTTGAGTCTTTTTTTGGAGCTAGTCTTTTTTTGTCTATGAATCTATGAATAATAAATAGATTCTCAGGTACATTATACAATACTTTGTATCTAGCATTAAGACCTAGTGATGCTTTCTGCATTACAAGCTGGAATGTTTTCTGTACCTATTATTTCAGACTGTAATTTACACTTTTTATAATTTACTTTTAGTTTTGAGAATGTGAACTGGTTCTTAGTCTTTGAAGACAATCAACAAGAGGTTCCCTGTTCCTGACTGATCGCTCATAAAGCAATACAACCTTGCATAAAACTTCACTGAGAAAGAGGATTACAGCCTCCAGCAAGCTGGCTTGAAAGCTCACTATTTGGTAAAGAATCCGATTCTGCCAGGAAGAATTAGGCATGTACTGAAAAGGCCTAACAGATTCAGCCACCTCATCGGAGGACTTAATCAGAGAACTGCTTAGTTCTTGCATAGTGATTGGGTGTAGGTGAGAATTAGCTGTTGCCTAGAAGCTCACACAGCCAAGTAAGGCAAGCGTTTGATTTAAGAGATGAAGAGAATCCAAGTGATATTTGGAGATGAACTACAGGAAAGACCTGTTCCAAGTCTGAGAACCAACTTGCGCATGGCTGTTCCTTATTGCTACACAATCTTTCCATGACTCTGTCAAAGGCAATCTTTTCATTGGGCTGCATTTATTTTTTTCTGGGGAGAAAAAAATCGACTGAATTATACCGTGAATAATTCATGTTTCTCAAAGGAAAAAAGGTGCCAAATAGATATTTCTAACTTACCTCTCCGATTAACAGGATCCTTTGCTACATATGCAACATAGTCAGTTGTATCCTGTCAAAAAATTAAGATACCTACAATGAATGCAAAAAATCTTTGCACTGATCATAGCAAAAGATCACAGTCCAGAGTGTGCATATTCCTGTGGGTAGAGCCTCAAATGACACATTTTGCTCTACAGTTATATACTACTTAAACTCCATAAAAATGTTTATGGGTTTCGGTACTGATCCCACCACTTTGCTTTCTCCAGCGTGTGATCTATTCCAGCAGAACTTAAAAATCTCTTCCAAGGCCTTTGAAAATCAATTAAACAAATTAAGTAGGATTTGGATCAGGCATCGTTTAGAAGGGAGTAGAATCACAAGTCCTCATCTTCAAACTACCCAGAGATTTTGGTTCAGAACATGAATAATCAACTGCTGCTGTGGCAGAGAGAGTGGGAGTAACAGCCCTGCTCCCCAGAAATACTGAGCAGTGGCATTTATTCACGTGTGACAAGCACGTGTGTTTACTTTACTGACTACAACGCCATATGGCACAGAGGTGCTCAGCCACTGCTTGGCTGTGACAAGCAGTCTCCCAGGATGCTCTCCCCCAGCCCATGGGCTGCTCCCCGCCATCCCCATTGCCACATGCCAGGTGGATTTTCCGGCAAGAGCAGGCTGACATCTTCTTTGGGCATTTTTTGCTTGCTCTCCTGCCACCCTCACGCTCCTGCGCGCAAGCGGCACAGACTTTTATCGTCGTGCAGATGAAACAGAAAGGCTAGTGCTTCTGGGAAACGTGAGGCCTGCTGGCACATCTGGACAATGCCATATATCCTTGATGCTATCAGGAAGTCCTGGGTAGATCCAATATTTCCTGACATGCCTGGGTAGTCAGGTATAGCTAAACCTAGCTGAGGTATATCTAGGATACACTACAGCTGGCTGCATAAATCTACCCAAAGCCTTTTCAGGGGACTGATCCAAGACCATCGACAATTATGTCAAGATCTCCTGTCATAACAAACATCAATCTTCCATTAAAAGATAGACTTCTTTAGCTTAGCTTTCTCTAGTGCAAGCACACACGACCACCACCCACCCAAAACAAATCACTGTGCTGCATGCGTATACAATTTCCTTCCTAAGGAGAGGGCAAGGGCAATGGTGAAGCACATTCATGGTTCTGGTGACAGATGTGTAGCCATATCACTTAGTGCACTATTGGAAGGCACTCAGGCACAGCAGTCATGAGGTTGGTCTGTAAAAAAAGCAGAGCAGAGAAGAACAGCCCTAGCATTTTGTCCAGTAATTTCTTAAGCACCCAGTGACATAGTGTCTGGGCAATGACTTGAGTGGAAATAATGATGCGTATCAACAAGGAAGCGGACGAGAGAAGTGGTGATGTCTATAGCAGCAAATAAAACAGAGCCAAGGTAAAGGCCTGAGAGTTGTCCCACAGTTGTCCTTACTGTTTAATTGTTGCTACTCTCCCTTGCCTGGCTGTGCTGGTTTCCCATACCATGCTCCGAAACCCTCCGAGGGGCCAGCACATGCTGGGCATCGATCCCAAGAGACCACTGGGAGGGAAGAGAGTGAATGTGTGGATGCAAATTGCACTGTGCTGTTTCGTTTTGGGGCCAGAAAACAGGCCACAGATCATTTTATTTACTAGTACAGACAGAGCTAATGGATACATTTATGCCTGAGTAAATCATAGATCTATCTCATAGCTAGCGTGGGTGTGAGAGACTGGAACCACCTACTCTTTATTTCATCTAAAGCTCTCAGATTCAAGCTGACTATGACAAAGCATTAAGGACCTGAGGTGGGCACATTTCACAGTGGCTAAATTAGAAGACTCCCATCAAAAGGCTATACAGGGCTGGGCTGATGCAGCAAAGTGGTCCCTGACATTCAAGGACTGAAGACAAGTATGAATGAGCTACAATTTTCGCCTCAAAGAAATTGCATTGCGGTGTTAAAATTTGGAGGCAGGGCTGAAACTGAAAAACTACTGCCTTCAGGGACCTCTGAGGGACCTGCCTTATTAGACCTTATGAGATCTGCCTTTCTTAAATTTCAGCAGGCATCTCCAAAAACAGATGTCTTGTCTAGCAGGCTGGAAACAGCCACCTGAAATGACTATGGATGAAAAATGTTTAGTATATTGTAAGGAGGGGCTGAAGAGAGCTAAAGCAGATCCAGAACACAGTCTTGGAAGTGAACTAAAAATGATCCTGAAATGGTGTGTAAAAGGATTTGGTGGAGAGATTTTTAAGCTCCCATGTACCGACACAGCCAGAAACTGTCTGACTCATTGCAAAGAGGAACATTGCAAAAATATATATGGTACTCAAGCTGTTCTCCAAGACTGTGGAACACTTCTCCAGTGGATAAATTTTGAATGATGAAGGTAATTAACGCTTAGGGAGTGGGAGGAAAGTTGCAAAGCTAATTGCTGGCGAGAATGTGTGGCAGATATCCAGAGCAGAAAAGTGGATAGGGTGAGAAGTGGGGGCAGTCTCGCTCTAAATAAACCAAACTTCAAAATTCAAAATAAGGGAAGTATTTCCTGAAGAAACATGGGCACAGATCTGGATTCCTAGTTCAGCATGGCTTTTCTCCATCCATTTTGAATCTCATATGAGGAGACGAGTTTACAGGCTGGAGCCCAAGGGTGTTTGGGGGATATGGTTTGGTGGTGGCAGTCCTCCACCAAGTGGAAGTCATTAAGCACTGATGAAAAGTTATGTCTGGATGACCTTCAGATGGCTTAATAAAGCTGTGACTTAGATCACGTCCTTGCATCTTGTCTTCTTCCATGTGCACGCAGGACAAAGGAACCACCTGCTTTATAAACAAGCTCTTGATTTAAAGTTATGCCAGATACTAGCCCACTGAGACAAGCCTGGAGAGCATCATTAGATACTCATACCTACTGTCTCCACCCCCAGAATGAGATCACCATGCAGTGGTCTTATTGGGAACGCAACTTTACAAATTCACTGTCTCTTATAGGCTCCCTTACGCCGTGCAGTTTGATTTCTCTGGTAGCTCACTGACTCAGTAGCATAATTTTTATCTCTAAAACATTTGGAAGAGCTTGTTTACTCCAAATCCAATCTCTACTGCTGCTCCTCTCCTCTTTCCTGGTAAATTCCTCTATCAGTGGGCAGTGTGCAATGGTGTTTCCAGAACTTAGCATTTGGGATGGCAGATGGGGAGCGAAGAATCTTCTTACGGAGGCAGGGAACTGTGCTAATCACTCCTCTGCCCACTTCAGGAATTGTTCATTTACAGCATCCATTGCAATCTGTTGTATTTCAAAGCTGCTGTTGATCCATTTTTTGTTCCCCAAATTATTATGATATGGCATCCTTTTCCCTTCTGGAACTGAACTGAGATCAGCAGAGCTGTACTAAGACTGAAGTTTGCCTTTAAGTTTTCTGAGGATAGTGAAATGAACAGAGAAAGTGCCAAGGATCTTCAACTGAACAGAGTTGAACTGAGAAAATTAACTCACAAAGCAGGCTAGAAATTGCCTTACCTGTCGTACATGACTGATAAATGACAGATAATTTTATGATGGAGGAAAAGGCAGACTCATTCAATTAAACTAGTTTTAAAAGATTTCAGACCTCTAAGGTAAGAGGTGAGCAATGTCCCTGTGTTATAATTCTCCCATTGCTTCCTGGGTGACAAATACTTTTTAAGCACATTTAATGTGCCTTTGGATGGACTGCTTATGGGTGAACAGGGAAAAGCGCAACAAGCAGGAGTCTGCCCTTTGATCTAAATGAACCAAATGTGTAGGTGTATCTGAAAGCTTTGCAAAACTAGAAAGAAAGATCTGGGCTTTTCCTGAAAGCCTGTCTTCAAGCTGCATGAGTGTAGTGAATATACCTGAAGGCACTATTTAGCACAGTCTTCTCAATGTACACTTAAAGATGAGAAGGAAAAAAATAAATGCATACATTGCTATAAATATAACTGCCACACAGTCTATTACTGTCAAAAGTACAAAATAAAAAACAGTCAGGACAAAAATTCACATGATACCCATACGGCTATGCTACATTACTCTGAAAAACAGAGCCCTGCTTATCAGTTATTATATGAATGTTCACAGCCCTTTGATACTTTTTGTTTCAGTCATTCAAAGAGAAGGATTTATGACTGCTTGTCAGTTGTTTCCCTCAAAAAGAGTTTGATGGCAACAATCAAGAAGAATTTATGAAACAAGAAACAGGAGCTATTGTGGTTATATTTTTCTTTCAGTAAGATATGCAATACATTTTGTCACACAGTCCTCGTAAAGCAATATCTATGTGGGGGAAAGCTTTAAAGAAATGCTTACCGGATCACCTCCAGATGCAAAGGAAATAGATTGCATATGGTGATTTGCTATGATCTGTATGGAGCAGAAAGAATAAGTGTGAGTCAGTAGGTTTTCTTACAGTTTACTTTTTTTAATTTCTTTTTTGGTTTGTAGGGGGGTGAATATCCAAAACCAATATCAAAATGACCTCTGTATTTCACCTACAAGGAGTGCAAAGAGTAGCATGAAAATATAAACAAACTTAAGGATGAATGTATCTATTCTGGTGTTCTTTAAAACCTAGCAGGACATGGCAAAATTGCTGCATGTGCTCAGAACTCCAGTAAATCATATAGATCTGTCATACAGTATCTTTGGAGAAATTTTAATCTGCTAAAGCTCACCTTCTTTATTACAGATAGTGATGAATGGAGCAAAGGCCCTAGTCATCAAAATACTTTTCTGCTGATGCCACTCCGGTGAAATCAATGAAATCATGCTAATCTGCACACCAGCTAAGGATCCTAACATTGCTTCTAATACCTACTGTGTCATTTTATGTTTCAAACACCAACATGTTTGCAATATGCAAAGAGAATTTTGAATCTAGCTGTAATGTAGCATTGTGGACAAAATCTCAGGCATACTTCAGGGCATTTGAAATTCAATTTGCTTATGTACAATTTGAACTAATATGATATTTCTCTGGGAAGAGACAAATTGTCATGAACCTCTAATACAAGGAGAACAGCCCTGCTCCATTGCTATTCTGAGAGTTAACTTATGAAATCTTTTAATAATGAAATCATGTAACAACCAAGAAAGAAAAGGTCACTTGAAAGAAAATTTCACTTGATCGTTTGAGTCACCATGCCAAGGAATTTGTCTGATATAGGACAGGCCCCTTATTTAGTGCCTCAGAGCACATGATAATAGTCATTTGGACCTTAACTGGTCACTTTGGAGAGGGTACCACATACTTTAGAAAACTGTTTTGGAAGAAAAACAAGGCTAAAAAGATATTGTCCGGGCTGTTTTCGCATCCTGCATCTTAAAGACCTGAACTAGCAACTGTCTTCCTTGGAAACAAAAAAGCCCGACATGAGTTTCTCTGGAACTTGCTGCTTCACCAAGTCAGAGAGGGTCATCAACTATTTGTAGTGCTTCTTTCATGTAAAGAGTGCTTCATTTTCAATACTCCTGCTTGTCCTACAGTAGCTTCTGAAGAGGTGGTTAATTTTTAAGTGTTCAGTGGTGAAGCATCATTCCCTTACTCATCATGAGGATTTCCTTCCCTTTTTCCCATAAAGAAGTGATCCTAACAATAGAGATGAACTACTGAAGATTTGTTACACGTTTAATATTGTCACTATCTTGAATTGTGCAAATAACTCGATCTTTTAGTTCAGCATCATAAAAACCAAAAATTATTTCAGATTGCCTCAAAACTTATTTTCCCAGATATTAAGAATACTGAAAAGTGCTTGAAACCATCAGTTCAAGTCAGACACTTTTTTTTTTTTTTTAATTCCACAGCTAAACAGTTTAGTTTAGTTTGAGGAAGGGGTATTCCTCCCCCTCCCCCCCCCCAAAAAAAATATATTGAAACAAGCATAGCAAATTACCAATGCCTTGCATTGCTTAAAATGAAATGATTCACTAATGTTGGCACATAGTTTAGAAACATTTCAGTCTACCCAAATCTACATTTTAAACAAATAAACAAAACAAAACAAATCAACTTCCACTCATCCCTGCTTAACATGTTCACAAAACTGTTGTGCAGTGATACATGCAGTTGCTTTCCTGCTACCCCAAGGGCCAACACCACTGTCTTGTCTTGTCTTTTCTTTCCTTCCAGCTCCTCTGGGAAAAAGAGGCTATTACAGAAGTTCACAGTCATCTTCCTGGGTGGGGCCTCAAAGGGCAAAGCTGCTGGGCCATGCTTATTTTCAAATCAAATGCTTGGCACAAACAAGAAACAAGGGAGACCACAGCCAGACTGGGGATCTCTGAGAAACCAGACGTTTCCCAGGCCTGCAGCACCCAGACCAAGTCTATCTCAAAAAGAATGATGTGAGAGAAAGATAAACAGTTTTGTCAACTCAGAGAAAAGGCAAAACATCTGGGGGAGGATTCTTCCTTGGGATAAATCAGTTTAACTCCATTTCTACCCTGACGTCAGCTGAAGACAAGGCAAGTTTCAGGGTTTGGCACTTTTTTAGCAGATCTGATTAACATCAAGTTCCTATGCTTCTGACTGGGGGCAACTGTCCTTATGAAAAGCACTGCTGTGTATATTCCATAATAAGGCTCCAAACTACTGCAACCAGCCATAACGCGGCTCCCACAGTCTCAATGCTCACTGCAGAAGATGATGATGTTTTCTAAATAAGGATAAGAATGAAGATAAATCAATGAAAACATAATAATAAACGGCAAGCTTTTTAATAGACAATGATACGTATTCTTTCTTATTCTTTAATCCTGAGGCTCCTAAGGACAGAAGGAATTTTTTTTTTTTTTTTCTCTCTAGCTGTATCTGGGCAGAAAGTTGCATGCCCTAACGCAGTATGTGGCTCACAGCAAATAGCACAGCAGTGACTACGCATGTCTGTCTGCTTTCTCTTTATATGTACCCTGAGCAAGGATTTTTCTCATCTCAGACATCATTCACAATCCACTGCAACGATTCCCCAAAGTCTGTCTGTACCTTCAGCACAATGAAGAAGAAGAAATGGGCTGTTTCAAAAAGGCTCCTTTGTCTCTCTAAAAGACTGACATTTCACTGCACTGCAAAATCCCTGAGGCTGTATTTTTAGCAGCGCCTCAGGAATAGATTGCCCTTTAAGGCTCTAAATGGGAGGAATGACAACAAAATTGGGGATGCACATTCAGTCCTTTAGTCGCTTACTCCAAATGCATCCCTTTTAACACTCTGAAAGTTTGTAACTGTACCCAACAAGAACTCCCACGACCAGAAAATACCATTTCACGTTGTAGGTCTTTTAAGAGCAAAACCGAGCTACCTGAAACATGGCAAGAAGAAAATAATTCATCAAAGCTGTGTTGAATACTGGAATAAACTATGACTCCTACTATGTTTTATATTCTGTTTTCATTCATTTTATAGACATTATTGAGGAATAATAACTTTGAGCAACTGAGTATTTCGGCAGACAGCAAATAATTGTGCAGTAGGCTGTTCATCAAAAGCCTCACAAATTAATATGGCAGTTACACTCACCTGTTTTGTATCAGGAGTCATTAGGTTTAAGCTGGTGGTGGAGATATTCAGCATTATGCTCATTCCTGCAAACTGAAGATTGCTCTTTCCCAGGATGCTAGAAAGAACTTTGCTTGGTGGCTGTGAGGGGGGGAAAAAAAGCGTATTTTTGTTCTCTGTTTATGTGGGATGACCTTCATTGTACGCAGGGTTAGCTGTAATCTTAAAGGTTTCTAAAAAGTTATAACTTTTCAAAGATCATTTCATTGCAACTGCTGTTTTCCTCTGGAGATAATCTCTCATTTATACTACTACTACTACTACTAAATAATAATAGCTAGGCAGCTATTCATCCACTCTTGACCTAACAAAATAGGGGTTTTGTGAGACAGCAAATCTCATCTTCACCAAGGGACCAAGTGAGCAGACTGAGATGAATGCCTTAAGTCAGTATCTTAAATTGGCATGCTCTTATTCTGTAAAAACAGCTTCAACTCCTGAAAAAAAGAAATCTATTGTTTGCTCTGCATCTACTGACTGCTCTACCCCCTTCCCACATGGAAAGTGGGACTCCAGTGATACTGATGGGATGCTCACAAAAAGGGATACGCAGTGTCATCATGCTTGTAGACTTCTTAGCAGAAGGTAAAAGCCCAGCCCTAGGCTAAAACCTCTGTATGCTGTGGTACAACATGCAGCTAAAGATTAGTCCTAACTCAGAGAATGAGTACAAAGTGTGGGAATCTAATAAAGAGGATGTAATAATAGTGATAACTTTTGTAGGCCTTTCACTAGATCTTAGGAGGTTTTGTAGAAATACAAGTTATGCTGTCAAAGCAAAATCTACAAACTTCTCACCTTTGAGCAGCTACAGGGAATCACACAGCTGCATGAGAGAAGCCTCGTTCAGGTAACCGCAGTCTGTACAAAATCAAGCTGCCCAGCAGTAACAGACCAAGTCCTTGCCTTTGCTGTGTTTGCACTGGTGAATATTGATGCTGGTCATTAGGATATAAAAGCAAAGCTGTGACTGGAGGCAGTGTTCTTCTGCCACTGTATTTGCATTTGTCTTAAGCTGCCTGCAAGCTTGGAAAGTTTTGTCCCTAGCAGGATGGACACACTTGTGCTTCTTAACTCCTTAACGCTTACATATATTCAGTTTTAGCTTCTTTTCCTTCTGTTTAATTGATTAAAAATACCTACATACTGTTCGTATGTAACATTTGTGCTGCACTGTTTTAACTTCATCATGTTACAGAGCTAGGATTTCATTAACTTCTCTTTAAAACAAGCCCTTTTGAATATTCTTGTTTCTCTTCTTACCTTAAACCCTCATGATTCCCAGCCCATGCCTAAGGATCACCTGCCCACAGCATGGGTGAAGTGTGAAAACTTGGCCTCAAGAAGTATGTGTCACCTTAACCAAATTCATAAGCCACTAGTGGCAAAGACATGATAAAAGTACAGGCTGGCAAAAGATATCTGTCTTTAACATTTGTCTGAAATTCTGTTGCAGGGCAAATTTTCTTCTCAGCCAGTAGACTGACTTTAAAAACACTATTTCTTTTCAATAACTGATAAGCAACATTGCTTCTAAAACCAGTAATACAGCAAGGTGTCTCTCTAGGCACTTGGGATGCTGTTTAACATACTTTTCCAATGATATTTTGCATCATTTTGCTTTCCAAGGAAAAAGATACTTTCCTCTTTACTTTCAGGTTTGAAAACAAAAGCCAGAGAACCTAGAAATGCCAATGAGATAAATCTGGGTGGGGACCACAACCTTGAATTTCTGAGACAATTTCCAATTACGCTGTGACATATGTTGTCACATATGCCTTATTTTACCAGGAGAAGACTCCCCATTGCAAACAAGTGGCATTTCATCCCATCCCTTTCTGATGGGATTCTGCCTAGATGGTGGAGCAGCTGGAGAAGCAGGCAGACCTTTTCCTTCACCTGCCCGTTCTCCTCCTGTGCCCCACGACACGCACAAGGGCTATAATTAATTGCTTTCTATGCTCCTTCCCTTAGACTTAGCATTAAATCCCAGCTTTGCTAGCCTAGCAGGCCCCTGGAAAAGCAGGCAGTGCAAGACTGTTGAGAGCCATCCGTGCAGCAGCTGAGCCGAGGCTTCCTCCACTCCTTGCCTGCAGATTCTAACTCCTGCCACACAAATAAGAATAAAAGCATGGTAATAACTGTGTCAGGCCAAGGCCTACTGGACCTGCCATCAGTGCTGGCCACTGAGCATCGGCCACAGGTGTTTATGGAAAGAGCGTAGGGAACAGAGGATCACCTGGTATGTTCTCTCCATTCCAGAAATCAGTGATTTCCAAACTCATTAATTGTCACCAGTAGAGCTATGCTCCAAGAACAGATCTAATCCCTTGCAAAACTATGTATATTTTTGGCCTCTGCAATAGCTTCCAGCACCTATTTCCACAATTTACTCATGCATTTTATGAAAAGGTGTGCTGGTTTCGGTTGGGATAGAGTTAATTTTCTTCCTAGTAGCTGGTACAGTGCTGTGTTTTGGATTTTAGTATGAGAATAATGTTGATAGCACACTGATGTTTTAGTTGTTGCTAAGCGGTGTTTACACTGGTCAAGGACTTTTCAGCTTCCCATGCTCTGCCGGGTGCACAAGAAGCTGGGAGGGGGCACAGCTGGGACAGCTGACCCCAACTGGCCAAAGGGCTATTCCATACCATATGCCGTCATGCTCAGTATAGAAATCCCTTTTTGTTTGTTTTAAGCCTTCCACCTGCAATCTACAGAAGAAAGAAAAGGAAAAGGAGGGGCGTTCTACAGTAGGAATATAAAGGCAAGCCACAATCTTTTTCCTAGATGTACTCATACTTCTAGATGCCTATAAAAGCAGATTCTGACCAAAAGGGCAGGAAGCAACATACAGTGGGTGAAAACAGCCAATATTTAAATGATTAATGATCTGCAATTCTCAAAGCTGCTTTAAAGTCACCTGCCTGCTGTGCCTCGTCTCCTCTGTGTTGAACTAAGAAAATACAGTCAACTGCACTACAAGAAAAGAAAAATACCTTTCGTTTCTTGAAGGCTCCTTTGGCACCAGGTACGGCTTCACAAACACGACTGATTGCTTCCCTGAAGAGACAGAAAAAAGCTTTATGGCAAATGAATGTGTGGGTTTCTTCATTATACTTGCAATGCACTGGGAGAGAACAGCTTCAGACCGTATTTCTGTTCACAAGTGAGGATAGTTAGCAGGTCAGTTACCTCTCTTCTCAAGGCTAAAACAGGTGCCATTCAAATTTAGATTACTTCAGTGTGAAGCAGAAGACAGTAAATAGTCAATGTTAGTGTAAGGAAGAGTATCTTGAGAACTACAAAGGATAAAAATGTTTTCTCGCACTATTAAAAAGACCTTTTCTCACCGTAAATTGGAATATTTGTCTCAATACCTTCTTCCAAGTCTCATTTTTGTACCTTATTAAGCCACGAGGAATCTGATCATAAGACATGTCTTTAATCAACATTGCTTTACACCTTTTTTTTAAACCTTTCTTGTAATGTAAGGGGTAGTAACTATGATTTTTCTCACTACTATACTATGCACTGTTCCAGTCAGAGCAAAACCACCTCACTTTAGATAATATCAGAACTCTAAAATATTCCTGGTAATATGCATGTTGCGTAGAATACACGTGATGTACAAAATTTTAATTGATATTTGTTCAATACGATCTGAATAATTTATTTGTGGCCCTATTTTTACATTGTAAGCAAAATTAATGCCCTTAACATTTTGCTTCAGTTTTCTAATATTGCTTCATTCTTCCCATCACACTCAGGTTGAATGAAAGAAATTCATGTTGAAAATGAATTTGAATTCATACTCTCTCACAGGAGAGTAACTGTATACTACAAAAAAATCATATAGATCCTTTCAGTATTTAACAACTTATTATCTGAATAGTCAATTTGGTCAGTATTTAGAATTTGCTCCCGTGCATGCAGACACCTTCCCGTGACCATTAGCTACAATGCTGTAATAGACCTGTCCCGTTGATACTGTAAGACAGAACAGTTGCACAGGGATGAGTAAAGGTGACTCCAAACATTGTTTAACTGTTTTAAATATGGAGTGAGACTAACAGCACATTATATTTAGACCTAAAAACATGCAAATAACACGTATTTTATGCAAAAAAATATACAGAACAGGAGACAATGAACTACAAGCTAAAGAACGGTCAAAACAATCAAAACCTTGAAACATCACCTTTATAAATACATGAATTATTTTAATTTTATGCCATATGCAGGATGATATTTCAACTATGTGTTAGGTGAATTCACAGGATCAACAAGTGAGTCAGGAGAGAAATGTCATATACATATCAGTATTCAACATATAATGGCTCAGCAAATGTCACAGATTTATCCGTTTGCGATCAGTAATGACTATATAGTTATGCCCTGGGTGCTTTTACCTAGGGCCCAATCCGAAGTTTGAATCACCTGAAAGAATCGCATGGATTTGTTATTTTTGGGGGGTGGGTGGTTGTGAGGGTGGAAGAGGCCTTGCAGCAGGTTTAAAGTCCTGTCATTCTGAAGAAGTGTGAGATTTATAGCACGAGACAGTCAAAAAAGCTTTCAGGCACACAATCTTCAGGTCTAGAGGAGAGCTTGTTTGTTCCACAGCTTGTCTTTTTCTTTTTTTTTTCCCAACTACATCTGCTCGTCTAATAAAATTGCCTCTCACTGCAAACCCTGCCTTGCATATGCCCTCAAGACCATCACAGCTACAACCGCACTCCATTTCACAGCTCAGTGCTTGTATTTAGTTCCCACATTTACCACAATATGCCTTCGACTTCAAACAAGTGTTTTAGTTAAAGTAGCTACTAACTTTTCTTACAGAGCAGGTAAAAATTGGTTTGTTTAAAAGAGCAGCCCTGATGCATCTCAGAAATACAGCGCAGCAAGCATCACACACACTGATCATTATGATACTGAGACACAAGTTACTCCTGAAAATGTAATCAGGAAAAAGAAGTATTCTTCTTCTCCACCAAAAATGCTTTTCTTTGAATCAGGAAAAGCAAACGGACTTCATGTTATACAGAGCCGTCCCCTCAGCCTTGCTACTGAGCCAAAACTTGTGGTTTCCCATCCTTCTTGCACTGAACCAAATCCTTTGGAGGCTGTGGGGTGGGAAGTCCAGGCCTGTGGCAGTCCCCAGCCCACTGCTGTCTTTCAGACCCGTGCCTCTTGCTTCCCCAGGTGTGTCTGAGCTTCCCAGGCATTTTGGCTGCAAGTTGCTGACACAGAGGCATCACCAGCACTTCATCCTCTTTGTCTCCTCCAGTGGTGAGCACACTGAGATCCCTCATAGGTTTTGCCTCTCACAAAAACTCTTTGTATTTCAGAGATAGGAACTGTGCTTGAGGGATAAATTCGCCTGTAACTTCCTTTCTCTTCCTATTTGCCTCTGCCATCTTCTCTCTCTAGCAGCAACATGGAGCAGGTAGGAAGAAAAGGGGATTTTCAGGCCACCGCACCTGACAAAAAAAACGTTTACAAGCTTGTTATTTTTCTGGTGCAGGGCTGGGATTTGTAGTGGTTTTGCTACTGCCTCTTCTGCCTGCCAGCTCCTGATAATCTGACATAAAGCGTGTTACCCAATAGACCCATCTAACTCAAGGACCTTGTTGATCAAAACTGCCACTTGAGGGTAGGAGAGGAAATGTACCAGCTGAAGAGGCTGGAGCCCAGGGCTGAGGGTTGGCAAGGCAGCCTTGGTTACTGTTGTACGCCCTGCCTCGGCAGAGCAGGGAAAGCGCTGCGCAGCTGAAAAGCTAGGATATGCGTCCTCTCGTTCAGTAACAAAGCACTATAGATTTCCAACTACCTTACTACTTTTAGTAAAATATCTCGGGTTTACCGAACTCAGTGTTCCCAAAGTCTGCAGGAAGACTGGAAGTGGGGGGGAAGGACCTGAGAAAGGTGACAGCTTCTTGAGATACACGTCAGAGGAGGCAGGACGTCTGAACTTGAATTTGACAATTCTTTTAACTTCAGTTTTTGAAACCCTGTGAATACTAAATGTACTCAAGCAGCTGCAGGGTTTAAGTTAACAATGCTTTTGGTGAAAATGCTGGGAACTCCGGGAAAGATATTCATGGAGCAATCCTGCCTAGGCAAGGTCAGAGCGGCCTGGCAGCAACTCCTTGTGTACCTGCAACAAAAGGCACAGTACTTCTCCCACCTGGGAGTTAAGGAGTCTTAGAGAAGTATCTGATGAAAACAGGAAGAAAAAGGATGGCTGAATACCCTCCGCTGCACTGATACGCACTTTTTCCAGGGGAAGGTTCCCAGATCTCTCTGTTCAGAATATTCTAGATCCTTTTGGAGGGGGTCTTTACACAGATAGCCTGGTGATGTGGAAAAGACATCCTAAAGACTCCTTTCTAGCTTGCATTGCCTGGCAGCACAGGGCAGATGTAAGCTTTTGTTGCAGCAAACCAAATTTGCAAATGCCTCTGCAGCCTGAACACCTGAGCTATAAATCAAGCCCAGAAACAGACAGCGCTGCTAGGCTGAGAGTGCTGCTACCTGACTTGTGCATGCAAACACTTGTCTAAGGAGGGCAAAAGCAGAAGTTCTGGACATAGCTGCACAGCTAAACCATTGCAAAGAGTTTGGAAAAGTAGGATGTGACTTCATTTGCTTCCTTTCCAATAAGAAAGTTATTCGACACAGACACACCTTACACCTTTCTAAGCCACATACTGTTCCATTAGCTAGGCTCAGATAAATACCAGTGTAGAGTTCTCTTGATCTCTTGTAAAATTAGCTACTGCGCTGTCTGCAGTAGGGACCACATGCTGAGTTCCAAATCTGTCCAAGAGTATTTTCTGCTTGCAGATGGTCATACTGTGGAGTCATTTTCTTGGCACAAAACATGTTGTGTATTCTGAATATAATTTCAGCACGCAAATGTATCCAGTGAAAAATTACTGATATGCATTTTCCAAGGCTGACCTATTCTGCTTTAAAGTGACTTGACATCTCTCTGAGACAGAAAAAAAGACATTTTACATTGCCGTTTTGTTCCATTAAAAAGGCTAATGCCCTGATATTTTTCATAGCTTTAGTCATATTTTACTCTGACTGTTATATAAAGTAGCCCACTCAGGAAGCTCAAATCTGTTCCTCTATGAAACACCATCACATGAAAATACCCTCCCTTCTTGTGGTTTCAATGATTTTTTTGGCTGTGATGCTAGGTTTTGTTGTTGCTGTCCTTAATTAATATGATTTAATTGATTAAAAAACAGAATTCTGGAACTCTTAGTTTCACGGAAATGACAGGCACATACAAATTGCACAGATTTTCTCAACATATTTGGAAAAAGTATAGCCATCTCAAATATTGAGATGAGAAACTGTGACTAGTTTTTAGTCTGAAATGTTTTGTATGACAAGACTTAAAAAATACCAGTATTCTCTTGTTAACATCTAGTATCCTATAGTTCCCAGGTTTATCTTTGCCACCTCCAAAGTGCAGGGCTTCACAGGTTAAAAAACCAGACATCAAAAGACGGACTTTTTAAATGAAAGCATGACATGTCTAGAAGAATTGTACAGAAGGCTCCCAGTTATTTCTTAACAGTATTATATTCCTGACAATTTTTTTAATGATTTATAAATCATTCCTAAGTGTTGTACCAGTATTTGCCAAGGAGAAAGAAAGTCTATACCAAATATAAAAATAACTTGCTTCTGAAAAAGAAAAAAACAGAGACCAAAAATACTTTTTTAGAAATCTGTTTAATAATTGAAATACTATTTGTTCATTTGCAAAACAGGTAGAATGAGCATGTGCTGTCTGAAGTAGCACGGGGGACATTCACAGGCTCTGAAGACTAAACCAGTATACTACAGTTTACAGAACTTTAAATGCCAGCTGCCAAATTGACCATGTCTGGAAGATGTAAGGCTGGTGAAGTAGCTAAGGAAAACAGGACAGAGAGGATGGATCGGAAGGGGAGGCTAACGGTGTGGCGTGGATGTGCCTGCTGCCAGGAATTCCGAGTACCCTGTGGGGAGTACCCCTGCGGGGGAGCCCCCCCAGAAAGTGGCACAGGGACCAAGCGATGCCGTTTGTCACACCAGCCTGACCGAAGTGAAGCCTGTCCTGACCACGCAAGTGACGGAAAGCCTGGAAGAAAAGGTTTGTGGAGTAAGGTGACATCGTCAGATGTGGCACGCGAGCTGTTTTCACTCGTAGAGCAAGGAGACGACAACTCCTCCTCTTCTTCTCCTCAGCTCCTCATTTTGTTTCTTGAAACGGAGTTTTCTCACATGTAGAAAATCTACAAGCAGAAAATGAAAGGAAGCTGGCCGACTTCATTTTTGGTTATTGAATAAACTTTATACAGTAAAAGGGTTGGCTTTGGCAACTGTTAGACACAGAGTACCACGTGCTTTTAGGCATGTCGTAGGCAAGCTATCCAATGGTTGTTATTCTTACGCTCCTGCATCTTCAGTGTGAGACTTACATCAGTCTGCTAAGAGAAGTCAATGCACTGGAGAGGACTCTTTTGCTTTTACTGCCAAAGAAACTTTTTATCCATTGGTATGCTCAATGACAGCTCTGTTCTCAGTATTTACAGATGATCTAACTTTAAGGAATATTTGAGGCAATTTCAGTACAATCTGTACCTTTTTTTATAACATGCAAGTAAGTGTCAGAAACTCTGCTTCATTCATCAGTAACAAAGAAGTCTACCTGATCTTGATGACTTCTGCCAATATAGCAGTTCTGAACAATGGTCTTATTTTTAGAAATGTATAGTGAAACTGTTTACCCAGGAGCACACCTTATTTAGATATATCTCTTCACTTTGCATACACACAGAGTCAGATTTGTGCTTAGCAAAACTGGAGCAAACATACCCATTTTTTCCTTATAGCTATGGCAAATGTATGCCACCAAAAGGCGATGCCAAAGAGGCATACAGCTGCTCCTCCACTGCTGAGAACACAGTCATATATATCTGCAATTAAGCATTATTTAGACTCTGACAATCTTGGTCCAAAATTTGGGGTATCTTTCAAAGAGGAAACCTCTTAAAATATTGGTTGCAGCTTTTATGAACATAAAGTGGGGGTATACTAAAACCTTGATGTTGAATGCACACCTACAAAAGCCTTCCTTCTGCACAACCCTCTATCTGTCAAGAACAAGGTCAATGATACAAAAAAACTACAGAAAAATTTACTTGGATGTTTAGATCTGTTAGGTAGCTCCAATCCTTTAACTCCTTTTGTGACCTTCAGGCTTTTTTCCACTCAGCCTGGTCTCTAGCTGTTTATTCTAGTAGTGGTCAGGGAGATGGAGAGAGACAAATTAAAACTTATTGCTAAATCAGGATCGTAGTAACCTCCAAACCGGGTCCAGCCTCAGGTCATTTACTGTAGTATCTTCTCTCTCAAAAAATAGCCCATAGCAGGTATTTCAAAGGAAGGAATAGGAAATCTTACAAACGTAAAATGAAAAAATTTAGTCTAATGAATATTTTTCTCTAACCCCTAATTGGGTTCATGTCCAAAGCAGGACTTTGGAGATAGATATCTTCCACAATCTCTTTTTTATTAGAGGGTTAAAGTTCTAACACTGCCCTTTTGATAACCCCGTAAGATATATGACATTTTATAAATATACAAGCTGTATTTGCCAAAAAGGACCATCCAGCGGTGATGAACTGTCTGGTGTGATTGGACATGTCATACAAAAGACTCTCAAATTCCTTATGCCTTTGTTTCTCTGTGTAATCAAGCTGCTATTAGCAGAAGAACTCGAGAGTGTCTCTGTTTCCAAGGTGCTAGGCAGTTGTTAACTTTGCATTGCAATTTGCATTTAAAACATGTTAAGACCACTCCACCTCAGTCCTGCTTCTGCAGAACCACATGGAGTCACCAGATTTCTGAAAATCCACAAAGCTGGTGACTCTATATCCATAACTGCTTTCCATTTGGCTTTCAACTCTTCACCTTCCCTATCCCCTGAGAGGCTCTTTGCTTTCTCACAAAGGCAAGGGGAATTGGGGAACTCAATTAATTACTCTCACTCAGGCTTTGCATTACCATATATTAGTCGAATTAATCCAAATACTAGCTAACATTTTCCCCACTAATACTACATTGAAAACGAAAGATTTCAATGTTAGGCATACAAAACCCTATTTATTCTAACCCATTTCTGTGCTAATGACAGCTAAACGAGCAAATGTAAATTATTCTCTGACAGTATCAGGCACTATAGCTGTCATTGCCCCACTTAGAGGTGTGCTGTATGAATTATAAGGATGTCCCCATCCACTTTTGGAAATCCTGCTTCCTGGTAAACTGAGCAGTAGTCAGCACCCTGTGCTTCCCAGGGCTTTGGCCCTGAAGAAACTGTGCACAAGGAAAGAGGATTCTCATTCACACCCCTTCCTGCATACAGCTCTGTACCCAGACTGCGGTGTGGGTATGCGTGTTCTGCCATCCCCTAAGCACCATCCCCTAAGCATTACCCCACATCGAGTCCATGTAGCAGAAAGCAGGGGTGAACCACACTCACCTTCCAAGCAAGAGAGTGTGTTGAGGAGGAGACTGAATACAGAATTCACTGCAGATAACACGTTACCTATCCACCTTCAGAAATCACAGGGGAAACATTCTTCCTTTTCAATGTCTTCCATCCTTTTTTCAGTGATGCTTGCTGACAGTGAATTTCTGCAAAGAATACAGATATGGTTGAAAGAAACACAACATCAACTAAACTTCATTCCTATTGTTTGGCATTGGACTCAAAACCAGCTCTAAAATCTGGATTTCCATCATCTCCCCTCCAGAAGCTTGGGATATTGGCATAAATGGCTTTGGTTTTCACAATTAATAAAGTTCAGGCCCCCAATTTCGAGAGGAATCTCTTTCAAATTGTTCAGCCCAACAGAGTTCATGGAGAGGATTGGGATCAGAGTTTGGATTCAGGTCCACTGCTGATACGAAGTATTTCAGTCCTCTGCTCTACTTGCTATTAACACAACATGCAATATAATGTTTTACTCAGCACGGGGAGGTGTGACTTTCTGAAGCTGCATGCAGTAAACTGATTGCATTCAATTAGACACCAATGAACATGCAGCCTTGTAGTATGACATTGCTGTACAACAAACAGTGCATGCAACATTATTCTAATTCAATCCAGTGCATAACTACACTCATGCATACAACACAGTAGTGAAGACTCATTACACTATAACAGATTTAACAATAAGCATACAGACATACTATATGAACTGCAAATATTGCACATGTTGCAAAAGAATTTTACCTGATTTTTTTTTTTTTTAATAAACAGCCTGAGGGCACAAAGGGCCCGGCCCCACAAGCTTAAGAGTGGCCCCTTTCTGTGACGATGATGGTAGGTTTCAGATGATCTTAGGACCGTTTGCCACCTGTGGTTAGCTCAGTGGTCTTGCCTCCTGTTCCTCCACTATGTTGAAAACGAAATGCTTCTGTTCGTCTTGCTGCCCAAGAAAGTCATCTTGACTTCACACGTGTTACAAGAATTATCACTAGGTAATTAATGATGCAACATGTGGATTCAGCTGGCTTTTATTTATCATTATGCATAACTGCTGACCCTTGGCTTGCACATCCATTTATTTGCTCAAGAATTCACATGACATTACACAAAAGAATAAATACAACTGATTAATACTACTCTAGTTCTCCTATTTCTCCTGTAGTGAAAGAATCTTGAGACATCAAATGTGTAATGATAAAGGGAAAAATCTGTTATAAATTGTACATAGCTGTTAATTTTTCCTCAAATCAGATCCAACATTAGGATAACAATACCTTTTGTCAGGCACCAGCGAGGTTGTTAAGATCCGATGGAGTATGACAAGTGAAAGTGCTTGCTCACTGCTTTCACACAAAGATAAATGTATTGCTGCAAGTTTTAACATTTTAATTTACAAAAAGTGAAAAAGCAAAACAAAAACAAGTCATAGGCCAGGTACAACAGTGTTAGATGGCACAGGTTGATTTTTCACATGACTGTGACAAGGACAGAAAGACCGCTGACCAAACTGTTTACACTGGGACTGCAATCCAGTTCCTGGAGTTGAAGTCACAGTTCTTCATTTGTCAGACTGGTGCATGCATACACACTGTATATGCTTTCCTAATGTTATTAATTATAACAGCTGGGATTTTCAAAGCCATTCAAAATATCTGGACAACCTTTTCCCATTAACTTCTTATTTAAAATGGGGGTCTAATTCACTAGGTAACTGGAAATCTTAGCCCAATTTTTAAGTAATTTCTAAATGTTCGCCCAACAATTTAAGTGCCCTTTACAAGCACTAATTCATTTAATCACACAGTATGTGACTGGGGCTAATGGTTTCTCCAAAACAATGCCCAATGTTTGCAGCAGAGCCAGAGACTACACATCTCACCCTCCCATGACTGAGCCACAGAAGTTTCTTCTTCTAGGAATTGGTGCCTCTCATCTTACTTTGGGGTTTTGTTCCTCCTCAAAGCTAGCAGAGAGATAAAGTGACATACGCAATAACTGGAAGACAGAAAAAAGGCACCTGTAGGATTCCTAATGGCTGACTTCCTATGTTTGAGCTCTGCAATGTGGAGGAAAAGCAAGGGTAAGAAAGCAGGCAGGGACAGGGAGGTGATGCAGTCGTAGAAGGGGAGTAAGTGCTTTGTATACGTCAAGCATGATGTATGCTCATTAGGAAGAGATGCATCCAGACTTCCACACTGAATCGGGTAACTTGGCTTATCTTTTCTAACTGTTTTTTAATTGTACTTAGTAAATACTGCATAATACCAGAAGTCATACTGGCCCAAGACGGATGACCTTCTTCTCTGACTGGTTTTGCAAGGTTTTGGAAAAAATAACAGATTAAACAGGTATGATGCATGTAGTAGGATCAATTTATAAAGTTATGGGTCAGAAGGGGATCAGAGCTGCCTTGACATCTGTTTCTCCAGTTAGGGGAAACAGTACAGAGAAGTTTACACAGCCCCATACACAGAAAAGGTTTTACTGCAGTTATGGATCTAGGTTCCTCAGCTGGAGCAGTCACAGCTAACATTACTAGATCTACAGACCCAAGCTTCAGTCACACTCCATCACAAGCTGTCAGGTTACAAGGACAGTTTTCGTACTGGTGCCAGGCTGCAGAGAAATCAGCAATGGACATACCTAAATATAAATGTATGACATAGTAGGCATAAATGTAACTTTCGGGTACTTTTATTTTATTTGTAATCAAAGGGCTGCACAGACCATTTTGTGCCAGGTGTCTTCTTAAGAGGGAATTGGTGCCTGGAATATCAGAACATCAGCCTTATTAATTCAGTACATACCTTGAGGCCTAGGTTAAGTTTCTTAATGCACACGAGCAAGTTAATCAGCAAATGTGAATTTTATTAATTCTTTAATAATATTTTTTTAATAAACAATAGGCTTGTATGTGAAATGCTACATGACAAAGTATGGCACAGAATGCTTCTTGTGGGTACTTAAGACATGGCATGGGGATTTCTAGAGCCAGATGAATTAATGAAATGCAGATTAAGATGCTAGATCCTGATTCAGAAGTCCTGAAAAACTCCTACTTTCAAAAATTTTTAGATCAGGAGCTACATGATCAGAATGATGAGTTAATGAGTCTTCATTGTTTTATGATAAACAGAAAACTGCAAATGCAAAATAACAAGCAAAACAGGAAGATGTGGCTTCCTGCTTGAAAAAATATCCTGTGCTCTAGATGTGGTAGAGGAAGATAAGCCAAGAAAATGCCCACCATGTAGTGAAATATGCTATGACTTCCACAGAAAAAAAATATAATTCCAAGTCTGTTTCACAGTAAAAGCCAAGAATCATTTTTGTATTGAAAGAACTATAAGACTATAGTCAAACAAACTATACTTTGTTTGTGCAGACCATATTGCTTTAGATCAGCAAACATGCTTAAGTATTAATGGCAGAGTTGTGCCTTTAAGCTAGAGAATAGGAAAAGTGCAACACTATTCCAATGAAGACATACGTGAAAGAGACTGCAGAAAAATAAAGCCAAATTTGGTTCACCTTCAGGTATAGAATACAAAACCAATTAACTATCACAACTGTTTCATAAGCCAGTATCATTTAACTTCCAAGAGGTAAACACAAATGTGCCACCTGCGTTGGAACTACAAGTCTGCTTAGACATGAAATAATTTTAAGGGGTCACTGCTGCAAATACCACAGAAAAGTACATGATGAGTTTTAAAAAGTACAGTAGTAAAATTCTCAAATGCCTCCACAGTCTACGTTGTCTGAAAACCAGAATTCTGTCATTTACCTGTCCTCATGCTTTTACACCCCTCTTCAACACAGTATCTCGACAAATTAATGATTAACATTTTGTGAGGACTCACGGGGTCCAATTCAAAGCCGCTGTATGTAAGTGGAACTCAAAGTCAATGCATATAGACTGTACAATTGGCATCCAAGCCCAAAAATAAGTAATTTTTCTCATTTAATGAAAGAAATACTTAGCTGTCTATGGTATGATCAATGGTTTATGATAGACTATCAGCAACTGTAAGACGCCTCAAAAAGATGAAATTCAAGCACTGAATCCAGTCATATCACTTTGTATGTGTTGGTTTGGAAAGGATTACTTCATTATTTCGATGCCAGAATTTGAAAACGTGGTCTCCAGTTGCTAGAAGATGTCAGTGCTACAGTCCTCTGAAATCAATGAGCTCAGCTTTACAAGTGAAAATGCCTGCAAAACACTATTTCCTATAGTTCTCAGAAAATAGTCTCCTGGAAGAAAAATGATTCATGGACACTTCTTAAGACAGTGCTGTACTTATGTACCGCTCTTAGAAAAATACCATGACAGGTTTAAAAGAATTGTAATAAGAACTTAATACAAGCTTATTGTTTCTTACATACAGTCTGGAAAAGACAACATTCTTTCATTTGTCTCTGGTATCATTGTGGTGATATATTTTCATTTACATCCTTTGTACAGCCAGTTTGTAATCTGACATCTTTTAATAAGAAATTACTATAAAAACCTATTAACATGCGGCTCCAAACCAGCTCCCTAGACTAATTTTGACAAACGCATTGTAGATTTTAAGCATATCCTAATTCTTACTGGTTTAAATGTCACGAAATTGGTACCCAGATAAGTTCATTATTTGGCATAACAAACAGGCAAAAATTTTCTAAAGCAGTTCCTGGCATATCAAAAGACCACGAAGAAAATATCTTTCAACCCACATTGGAGGTATATCAATACCAGGTGAGAGATTTACCTGTAAAAGCAAAATTAAAAAGTGGACTTACAGTATCCAAAAATTATTTACTACGTGTTTTGCCATCTTCCTGGCCTTTCCACTTTGGGGACATAATTCAGAAGTTACTTTTAAAAACATACTTGTACAAAGTCTTACCTTGCAATCTGTGTTCTAGTATTGAAGTCAAGAGATCTCATTGAGCGTAAGACTTCTATACAGCCCAAGTACTGTAAGGAAAAAGAAACAGTTGGAAAACATATTATAATTATTCTTGAATTCTGAGAGAAAATGCAGCTCATCATTAAAAGGCATTGTACAATTCTTATTTTTACATTTGCTTTATCCTATGTGTCAGGTAGATTTTTATGATTATCTTCTTGTATGTCACAGATTTGTTCCATAAACATTTTATTTCATTTAAGTCTCAAGTTTGGTTCAACATATCTTTTTACACTTAATTTAATCACTGTAATACACCTAGTTCATAATGTGTTGATGTGCTTTTTAATTTTTCTCTATCTTAATTGTTCCATTTTAGATATAAAGCTAATCAAAGTAAAAAATAATATTAATGAAAAGGACATGTGGGAAAGCAAATCCATCTAGCACTGGTTAGGAGGAAAATCTTATTTAAGAGGGAGAGAACTAAGCCTCATTAGTACAAAAAAGGTAAAATATAGCAGGGAAGGCTGAAAAGAGCACCAGCAATCCAAAGAGGATTCCTTAATAACCAGCTCAGGGATAGATGGGATTTAATATTTTCATTAATGACACTAGTATAAAGATATAGGAAAATGCTAACAAAATATACTAATAACCCATGCTGGGAGATGGCTTCAACAGGGTCATTCAAGAGAGGAATGACATGAAGGTTAGCTAATATTAGGAAAAGACCAGGTTTATTGACCCAGATTTCTGCCCTGCATCTCTATGAAAAAGAGGGAGTACCGTTAGAAAATATGCTAAAATATAACTGTATCTATCACAGGAGTGAGAAAAACTCAGGTGAATCTTCTAGACTTGCTTCCAAAAGTGGGCATAATTTGCATGTGCTAAAGTCTACATGCAGCTACAGCTTTTGTCAGATATTTGGATAGCGGCTTTGTACAAACCAGCTCATGACTGGCATATCCCATGGTAGTATCTTTGCATGTAGGTTAAGTAAGTACTCAACCACACACCTGACTTTTGACAGTCAGGGGAAACAGGGTTCAGACTTTACATAATGAGCCCGATAATGCTATTCTAGTGCTGTGGTTTTAGATCAGCTTTTATAGCAGTTTTATATCAGTTTTTATATCTATTTGCAGCGTAATGCAATCTATTTGGGTATGAAACTGGCGCAAAAAATCAAGTGAGGCCACCATTTTGTGTCTGTTTTGGAATTTAATTTATACTGAAAAAATGATATTTTAACTAGAGAATTACTACATCAGTAACTATACTATCTAGAATTTCAGCAATGCTTTTTCTATAGAAACATGTCTGTCACAAACTGTTGACAAGCCAAGGGAGTATCTAGTTTGTTTTCACATGTCCATTATTATTTAATTTATTGCTATCAAATGTTATGAAGTCAATACAACACTGAATAAAAGAAACTATAATATCAAGTGACTCCTATTCATTAAATTGCTTGAACTTGGATTATAATAGCCCACAGTTTCTGGGAAGGGTTGTTTCGAGATCCACTTCCTAGAATTTTTTAGAAGTCTCCTGTGATCTTATGTTTTTTGAAAAGCTTGTAAAATCCTCATGGAAAATGTCTCGTCTGTAGAGATCCTGGCACATGGAGCTTTCAAGCTAAGGGTCATACTCTCAAGCTGTTTAGATTATCATCACTCCTCTCTCAGTGCAAAATTAGGTAACCCTTGTATCTTATTACAAGTAGATTGCTTTTTTACATATACTTCTGCCTGAGTACTTAAAGCATCCAGAACAAAATTTTCATGCTCTGATGCAGGAAGTTAAGCCATTAACTCTATTTTTAAGTATCTCAGAGGCTGATTTGATTTGCTTTGAGATGAAGTTCGTTAAACATCAGTTGAGATAATCAGCTGAAGTCAGTTAACTTATGCCAATACACAGTAATGAAAGATGTTTTCCTCTACTCTTTTTGTGTCATTTTGCTTTAGTTCTAGGATGCTTTTATTGACAAATTTTCCCAAATATTATTTCATATGAGATACTTTTATAATTAAGTATGCGGTAAATGGTATAACTATTCAAAGATATCGCAGTGATTTTTTGTTACTGAAATACTTGGTTTTCATTATTTCATCAACCTGTTCATTTAGACCACTCAATACTAAAACACTCTTGGATTGCACTTGTTCCTTCACTTATCTATATTTGCCACAAGTCTTTTAAAGCGAAGTAATTGTACAATTTTGAGAACTAGGTCCAACATTTTAAAAGCAAACTCTGGAAGGCAGTTTGACAAGTACATGCAGGCGTGCAAATAAATACACAAACACATGTGCACACAAGTCACTGTCAAAATAAACACACAAATAATTAGACAAATACCCATAAACATACTTAGAAGGCGTGCATTTAGACTCCTTTGAGTCATACTACCTGATCTGCATTAACAAAAGTAGAGACAAAACCAGACTGAAGGAAGGTCAGATGGAAAAATTACCCTGTGCTTGTTTTATGTATAGCATGGAGACAGCTGAACACAACATAGTAAGGCTTGCAGTATTCCTGACTGATCAAGGCAAAGATGGCAACTGATTTTCTGGGATAAAAGATGTGAACACTTAATCACCACGGCATGTTTTCAAGTAACGAAATTACTATAATAACTGACATTCAAAAGGTCCAAAGGCCAACTACAGGGACATATAACTCACCTACTGCTATGCTTCAATTATTCCCCAAGACCAACATTGCTCTCTAAAAATATCCATTTGAAGTACATCCTGACAAGGATCCACAGAAAGGAGACATACAACCAAGATAGCAAGTAAATAAATTATTCATTTATTTCAACAAATAAATATCCTGATTAAAAAGAAATGCTATCTTTTGCTTTAGGCATTCCATGAAACATTTAAAATATAGTTATAAAACAGTCTACTTCTAAAAAAGCTCCTCTTCACCCAGCACTTAATGTATGTTCTAACCAATCAGCTACTGTGCACTGTGATATTTACGAGCTCCCACTAGCATCCTCAGGAAACATATATACCGAGATGCAGCCCACCTTGAAGCAGGAACATTTGGGACTACCAGTTCCGAGCTCTCTCAGATAACGTTCTGCCTTCTGTCTACTTTCTGATATTTGAATGAGTTTCCAGCTTGTATACCTTCATTGAATGGTACTATGCCCCAAGGAAAGAGTCTTTCACATGAATGAACACCTTCCCATTCAGAGGTTTTAGATTCATAACGTACTTTGCATGCTAAACAGCACCTTGCAGAAGCTGATGTAAATCTAAAAGCAGAGTGCCACATACTCCTGGGACCATACCTCTCTCATTGCATAAGGTTCCAACATCCTGACTAGTTACAATTTTTCCAGGTAAATGTAAGAAAAGGCCATATATCCCAGGTTTCTGGTTTGTCCCATAGGTGAAGATTTTTTCCATATTCCTTAAAGTACCTCTGCCTTCTCTGACACAGTCAGAAAATTCTTGTTTAACAACTAAAATTTTTTACTGTACCCTGTGTAAGAAAGGGTATTGAGTTCTCCCAACATTTGTCAGAAACAGACGGGTCAACACAGGACCACTGAGTGCATTCCTGTGCTGGCATTGAAGAGAAAAGGCAAATGAGGGTAGTCACCGTCAGAGATGCCTTTTGCCCCACAAACATGAAAAACCTTGTTCGGTGTTCTCTAACAAGCTCATTCAAAACACCAAGTTACCAGAAGAAATCTTCCATTGGTTGACGCAGAAGCTAGTAGTAACAACAGCAACAAATATTTTTATAAAAATGTAGCAAGATGTAGCCCCATACAGCACTGCAGTAGTCCAACCTAGGAGTGACAAGTGCTTGAATTCTTGAATGCTTTAATGACACATGCACATCTAATAGCAGACGAGTGTCTGCCCAGAACATGGGTAGCATCAAGATCTGCCCATCACCTACTCTCAAACTAAATAAGGACTCGTAATCTCTGAGTCCGAACAACTGGAGTATCAGTAGCTCACCAAAACTGCATGGGTATTCTTAGTAAATTAAGACAGACTGTTTTTAATCTGTGTAACCAGATGACCATCATCAAATCTGACTGGTTCACAACACTGCAGATTGCACCTGCAACACACAGAGCCTCGTCCAAGTTATGTAAGAGATAACATGGTTACATCAGCAAACAGACACGCACCGGCATTGTTAGCCAAAAATTAGCCAGTGCCTTCAAATATTGATGTATCTGAAATCTGCACTAACTTTGCATAGCTGCTGCTAATAGCCTGGGGGCTCAAAAAATAGACGCAGATTCCCAGGGTTCTGGGTGGTGTACGCAGACCTAATTTTTGAAAATAGAAATCTCTGAAACATATTATAAGATACCCTGTAATCAGCCGGTCAATTCACTGCAAGTTTCTCATCCACAGGCTTAGGCTGTGCTTTTACTTGGCAAGTGTGCAAAAATGAGTATCTTTTTACTTGCCACATCTGTTCCTCATGTGTATCTCAAGTCATATGCCCACATTTTCATGATTCTTTTTTTTTTTTTTTTGGGGGGGGGGTGTTTGTTTGTTTTTGTGGGGTTTTTTGTTTTGCATTTTATTCTTGTTAGCGAGAGCTAGACCAGAATTAAAGTATGCCATGAAAGTAAATGAGTAGTTAGTATGAATTGACTAGTGCTAGTTAATTCCAGGTGAGGACTCCCTTATTTAAAAATAAGAGCTTTTATTTCAAATTCAGATTATGTTGCTTCTATTGCAACATGCATTTATTTATGCATCAAAATGACAGTTCCTACTAATTTCAGGTATCATCATTAACAGCCAAAGGGGCTTGTGAAATGAGCACTGAGTGCCACAGTGTTCCACAATACTTACGACTTACTTTCAAGTTTGCAGTCTACCCTAAATCATATTAAGATTCAAGCCTAGACACAAGTTAACAAGCAGAGCATAATACAAAAATAGTAACAGACCGGGACTTGATTTCAAGATAAGTTTGTCCACATGTAACTTTGAACCAAGTCAGGATTTTTAATATCCAGATTGTTGCATAAAAAGGAGAAAAAAAAACCACAAAAGCAACCCAAATCATAGCCAGAGACTACAGGATTGATAACTACAAGTATCTTACAAAATAAGTTTTTCTCTTTAGCAAATTAATAAGAAACAGTAAACCTGAATCCTTTTGCTATCATATTAGATGAATTTCCCAGCTTAACTGAATTTACAATACCCACTCTCTAAACCACTGAAGTGGGGAAAAAAACAAACAAACAAGGAACTGTAATCAGAAGGTGTTCCCTTTAATAAAATAAACTAAGTAAAAGAAAAATAATAATAAGTCCCACAATACTTCCTGATTTTTTTAATTGTGCTTTAATGGAACATTTATTACCTTGAATACCTTACTAATTTGACTGAGACATGCACCACAAACTACTTAGCTCAGCTAATCAGCAGAAGATAGCTTATTGCAACATACATTTGCTTCTTTACTTCATAAGGAGATCATAGTGTAGTTATATGTATTTGATTAAAGTACATAGTATCCTGTAGAAGTAAATTTATTAATTTTGTGAAGACAGTGGAATCTTAGGAGCATTATAAATTCATGAAAACACTAAACTTCTATGTTGAGAGAAAAAGTGAGAAAAATAAGTTTTTCTGAAATACTTTAAGCACATCTGGCAATACAAAATCCTTGCCAATCTATAAAATAACCCTCTGATTGGTGGTTGCCAGTCTGCTGTGTACTTCGTAGTATCCATTGCTAACAGAGGCAGGAAGAAGTCATTGACAAAAATCTGTCTGAAGAAATACAGTAACAATACAGTCCTTGCTATTTTTTAAGATAGACTGGGTACAGAGTTATACCTAGAATTTGAAATACATAATTATCCTTTCAGTTACCCATAGCAAAATGCCTTACCCTATGGTAAAGCACTTCCATAGAAGGCTCTAAAGATATTGCCACGTGGCAGGAGGACTTTTCCTTCCACATCTTCAGGAGGAAAGGTAACTGCTTGGCATTTCTGCAGACAAATCTTCTATCCTTACTTGCGCAGCCTACACAAGGAGGACATAAAGCCTCCACACCTATAGTTTTGCACCCATTAAATTTTACATAGTGTGCACACCCCTGTACCAGGCTAGCTCAACAGATTTGTGTGGGAGGCAGAGAAGGTCTGGAGGCATGGCTCTGCATCCAGGTAGATGTGGGAATCCTCTTTTTAATATGAAACAGTGGCTCCTCATCCTGGTCACAACAAATGGCCCAGACAGAGAAAACTGGTCCTCCTGAGTTGTTCTTCACCTTCTCCCATTAGCAAAGCAATACGAAAAGGAAAGAAGGAAACGAAAGGAGAGTGTGCTAAGTAACTGTGGGAATGCATTGCATGTTACCCACAAACCTAGCAATCTTCTTCAGAGGCTATCCTCTCAAGCACAGTTACCTTTAACTGTAATCATTTGCTAATAATGCTTAATCTTTAACAACAGCTAATACTGACCAGTATTTACAGCACTCACATAAGTTTTTATAAAATTTTCTTTCCAATAGTAATGATTTAAAATATGATGTGCTTATGCAGCAGCTTGAAAAGCATAAATCCAGTTACCAGAAAGATTTGCAAACCTTTTCAAAACAGGTAAATGGTTCATTTAGTCAGGCTAAATATGGAAGCAGCCTACATTTTTAATTCACGTTGAATAAAAGGATTGCTTTAGAAGGAGGGGTGCTCTGAAGACATCTCTGCATAGCAAAGACTGAAGCTGTTGCACATATTCCATCAGTACAGCAGACGAGGTAGGACATGAGCTGATGTCATGAGCAGTTATGAGGACTGAGGACTGTGGGAAGCTCATAATGCTGAATTTACACTTGAAATCTTTTAAATATAGAGTTACTGCATTCATACTGAATAAGAGTATATATAAAGAGACTTTATACATATTATGCTAGTCACTGACCTAAGGATGTGGCTCAGCTATCCAACTGGGACACAGATCTTGGTGGGAGCTTGATAAATCTTTCTGGACTCAATGGTCAGCTAGCCCACTGGAGTGCAGGAGCTACTTCTGAAGCCAAACTAGAACAAAAGGTAGCAGTATCGGGAGGTACTTCTCTGTATCACCAAAAAGTCAGCATTTTCTGAAGACCTGCACTCTAATGTGCAATAAGCTTTTTTCTTTGGTGGTTTTTTTTTTTTATCTTAACAGCTGCCCAGTGTTAAGAGGGTGTTTGCCAAGCCTCGGGCAAACCTTTTTCTGGTAGGTGAACCGCTGTATGTTGTCTTGCCATCACCGTGGCAAACATCCCACCCAAACTCTGGCACCACAGAAGCCTGCGGGACACCTTTTCACTGCAGGTGTTGCAGATAATGCAAAGCACTCAGTGGGCAGACAAGGCAGCCTTTGGAAAATACTGTCTACCATCGACTGAACAGATAGCAGTGCAGTGGGAAGAAGGTCTCACATGCACAAAACCATTCAGATTCTTGTCAGTTTACCTAGATATTTTAAGCAGAAGGATGGAATGGAAGATTAGTTCTGTGACATTTCTAATGTAGGGTGAGTTACAATATTAGAAAAAGCTGTGGGCAGAAGCAAGACTGGATATTCAGAGAGAAATAAATTTGTATGAGCAGTAGTCACAGAGCTTTAAGTCAGCTGCTAGAGATTTCAGTTTCTCTGGTAGTTTGGGATATAAATATTGGCCTTTAAATGCTCTGCATAGCTATCAAGTAACATGATATTGAGATCTTACCTAACATGAGTGTTATTCTCCCAGCCATGCCACAGTTTCCTGCCCTTCCCTCCCCTTGGGGCAAGACACATCTTCAGGACTACTTGAAGACGCAGATCTCTGAGGGTACGTGATGACTGTGCTCTACCAGCGTATGTTGAGGGACTCGCTCTGTTCCTCTGCCCCGAGCTTCCCCGGTATCTGCACAACGGCACACCTGCTCAGGGGAGCAGCAATCCTGCATGAAAGAAACACTGGCAGCCTTGTTCTGAATGAGGAAAAGACCCTATATTTAGACATTGTCAGAATCTAACAGCAAAAACGTGTCATAAACATATGTCGTGAAAAACAGAAAGGCACTCTTCTGTGCTTTCATACTTCTGCAGTTGGTAATTTTCATACCAGTAAGTAATCATGTATAGAGCTTTACAGTGAATCAATGTTTCCCCTAAAGGGTTTTTTCTCATTAAAGAATGCATGTTCTAATCCAGACAGAAAACTCTAAGTAAGGATTGATTGAATGGAAATGGAACGGAAAATCTAAAAACAAGTCTTCTTCGGGGTTGAACTACAAATAAGCCTTGACCCTTCGGCTGTAAATTTATCATCACAAATTGTTCTACAAGACAAGTAAACCAACAGAGCTTCTGAACTAGTACAAACGATGATGGATACGACTGTCAATAGGTTTGCATTTCTCTTGGAAATAGGTGGTTCGCTTCTTCAATAATGGGTGAGAAGAGAACACAGTTCTCCCAAGAATACCTCCAATTTTGGCCAACACCTAGCTCTTTCCTATTTCCTCTTGTACAATAACTGGCTTCTGTAGTATAAAAATATTTTAAATGTCCCTATATATGCAGACTTTAACAATTCTTAACTGGTAAATGTTAGTCTACTCTTTCAACGAACTGCTTTATCTTGTTTGAACCCCAGGCTCAGGTGTGCACAAGTGTAATAATAAAGGCATTTAGGAGGCAAACACATGTGTTTTGTGCATGAGATCAGTACCTCCCAGAAATTACTTCTATGATTTATATACTTTGATTCATTAATTAACACATTATTTTTAGTATAATTCAATGCTATTTTGGCAACTTATGAAGTTTACAATGTATTGCTTGTCTATTTTGTTCTTTGAACTGAATGCTTGGATTTTCAATAACAGGAATGCTGCTAAAATTATGCTATTAAACTATTTTGGTAAAAAAGGTAACCTTCATAAGCTCTTGATTTAATTATCATAGTAGATTTATAAAACATTTTCATAAAAGGCTGCAGGGAAATAAGACTTTCTCTGTATCTCTGTGCCTTGATATATTTTGATTCACTGCACGAAACAGTGTTTGTTTAGCAGAGTACAAAATAATAAAAAGAAAGGTCACGTTTTAAAATTTTCACTGCATGACTGCAAGTCACTGCATATTTGCTAGACATCTAGCTTTAGTCATGTAAATCCTTTTACAGTGAATTTCAGGAAGATTTTCATAAAGGCTTTCAGTCATAAGTAAAGCAAGACTGACTTCCAGAGGGATTCTGGGATCAACTATAAAACAAAGTGCCTAGCATTAACTAATTAATACTGAAAGGCTGTGAAACTTTATCATCTGAATAAATTCATCCCAAGTCTAACCCGCTGCCAGTAGAAAAATCAGCTTCTAAACAAAGGAAGCCAACTATATTGTTCTATTTCATGCATCTTTCTTACATTGACTGGCTTAAATGATAAAAAAGAATCAATCAACCTTAACATGACCAAAAAAAAAATTTACGTATCTATACCTACTTTTATTTATATATATTATATATATGCATGTATTTTTTTTATATACACAGATCTTGAAATCCTATATATTGACTTCAAGAATGCAGTACCACTGTTATTAAGAATGCTTATCAAGAATCCTTAAGTCTAAAAAACCACTAATTTTTTATTATTTCTGAAATTCAGTATATAAATATTTATAACTATTTTAAAGTTTCGGTGGGCAGCTTTATATATCTATTAATAAACTGACAAATATGATTATATATAAAAAGATATCAAGATTTGCCAACACTCTGAAAAAGCTGGAAATAGGTTATTCCTTTTTCTCCCACAGAGATCAGAAAACCTACACAGTCCTTCTTCAGCAGCTAGGGATTCATATAAAGAAAGAGACCTTGGAGAAGATATTAACACCTGTTGAATGCCTCCAAATCTTGTTGACAGTGAGGCATAGAGAAAGCACAGCATTTGCAAAACAAAATATACTTATGTGCCACCGATACGAGGACAGAAGGTAGAACAATACTAGCAAAACTTTCCATGTCTGTTAACACATCTCTGAAGTATGATGAAGATTTTACATGACTATTATCAGTTGCTGGGGAAAGGAGACATCTGAAGAAAAGCTGTGCAACAACATGAAATATTTTCCCCGTATTTCAGAGTATAGTTTCCCTCTGTTGATAGAATGTATTTTCACTTGATTTTACCAGAATAAGCTGGATTTTTTTCTCCTTTTACTGTATCAGAGTAGCAGACAGGAGTAGTTGTAGAAATCTCCACACAACATGAGAATATGGGGCATGTTAACAGTAAGAAAACAATTAAACAGAAAAGAAGAATCCATTCTATTTGGGATATGTCTACAATTCTCACTAGATATTAATAGTGGTTCTACATTTGTCCCCTGTGACAACATTCTGGCAGCATCTCACAATCAAATCATACGGTACTGATTCAGAACCCCTTAAAAAAAAGGCCAGGGATTCAGCTAGGGGAAGAAGAATATATTTTATCTTATCTTGAGAAGCAAACTCTTAAGTCAACTCTAAGGTCTCATTTCTTGCTAGTAAGGGGAAAGGTACCACTGGGAAGCAAATTTTGCTTCTGACAATTTTCTAATCTCCATCTCAAATGGGGTTGAAAACAACACATCTTCAAAAAAAAAACCTTTTTCTTATTTCTTACTCTTATGAGTGAATGAAATAAGATTACCAACATCACGCTCAAAAATATTCACGCAGTACAGATGCTAAATGGACTGGGCTTTCACAAGATTCCACAAAAATCCCATATTGGTAGCTTTGCATGTACAATATTTCTTATGTTCTTATTTTACAGATGTATGGTTTTGCATGCAAAAGCTCAGAAATGCTAGAACTGGAAGGGCACACATTAGACAATAATTTATTCTATTATTTTAAATGTATACACATTCTGCATTATGCCTCAATTTTTTGTATGTGCCAAAATTTTTCTTTAAAAAAGGCTACATTTAGATCTATACTTTTCAGGTTTAATTTTAAAAACATATAATACAGGGTGAATGCAATTACTGCAGTGTGATATTAATCAGAGTATCCACTGCAGTATCACAGATGAATTGTTTCAT
This sequence comes from Mycteria americana, assembly GCF_035582795.1. Lineage (NCBI taxonomy): Eukaryota > Metazoa > Chordata > Aves > Ciconiiformes > Ciconiidae > Mycteria > Mycteria americana. Next base: position 41,388,858 of record NC_134396.1, read on the forward strand.
TTTCACTGTTGCATACTTTAATTCAGTGAACACCTTCCAGACTGTTTTGCTTGCTACCTTGAATATCCACTAAGATATATTTCCCTTTAAAGCACCACGCAGATTAGTTCTAGCAGCTTATGTTCTGCATCAGAATTCCTTTAACACAAGCATGCAAAAGCTTCTGCAACCAAAACATTATGCTTCAATAGCTGAAAATCATAATCAGACATTTGAAACCATAAATATGGACACTGTAAATATATCTAGTTATTAAAGAATTTATACTACCTCAGTCATTAAGTAGAACTGCTTGATGAGGAGTATTATTAAAGCACAGACCCAGAAGATGGAAGAACTAACAGGTGCTTTTCCATGATGCCAAATATAAACCTATGCTAAGTATCTGAAATGCTGTACAGCTATGCTTTCAAAATTGTACATTTGGAGGTGTGATTTAGGAAGGACCTGTCAACGTTAAAACTGAAAAACTAAAACATAGAGGGAGGGAGAGGGAGTCCTTTTTTATATCAATGCTGCATGTACCTCTGGTCTTCATCACAAGAGTCCAGCAATTAAAGCACATCTTTTTGCTGAATCTTTATCAATCTCTAACTTTCTTATGCTTAAACTATAGCTACTTGTGTTCACAGTAAGACCTCCAATGTGCAGAACAGAGGAATAAGGAGAGAGACGTCCTGGGATGGATTTAAAGCATGAAGAAGTCTCTAAAAGGTCTTCTTGCAGCATAAGGGCCACAAAGAATCCCAGCAGAGCAGCTCTTGGGGGGCTGGGGGCACCATCAGGCCCTAATGGCCCTGACCAGCCTCGCTTGGGAGCCCACCACCCTTGCCCAAAAGCCCTGAGGTCAGTGTCAGCTCAGGAGGTGCCCCCTGCACCGAGCAGCTCTACTCTTCCAGATCCTCGGCAGAAATAAATATATTGCAAGAGGAGGTTCATATGATGTTTCTATTTAGTTAGTGCTCTCTGCTTATTTTATGACTATAAAATTAATTCACAAAAGGTTCAAAATGACAGACAGATACATCTCCAACAATCAGTATTTTAAGTTTTCTCTTCCAGAGTCGGCCTGCTTCATGTGCAGGCTATTTATCCCCTGTAACTATTGTAAGTAATAAATGAATGGTTACAGAGCAGTCTCAAATCCAGGGGTAATCTACACTACATAAATAACAGTATTTTAAGTAGTCTTAATCTCGTTTTAACTTGAAAAGTCTGCTGCACCTAACTTTACAGGCTGCACATCAATTCTACTTCTTCAGATGTCTGTCGCATAACTTACTACTCTTTCTGCCTATCATTGAGCAACCTGAATTGCAATTCATAATGCTGATCTAAAAAATACATTCATAAATATTGTTTACTTCAAGCTCACAACATATACCAGACTATGTCTCTAACATGCACAAAACCTATCTTGTATCTTACTGTATCCAGGATATTCTCCACAACTCTGATCCTACAAAGCATCCATACATTATATGAACTTAGAGCTTATAAACAATTGGTTTTTACAAAACATTTTTAGGTATGCATTTCATAGGGAATCTTTTATTCTCCCTCTCTGCTGTGGCATGCACTGTGTCCTGGGTGACCTTCTTTGACAACTATTACAAGTGCATCACAGAAGACCATGATTCAAAGGTAGCGTCTGCTGACCTGGGCAAAGCTGTCTTTCTATCTCTTCAAAATTTCTGCTCTAATTTCTGTCATAAATGTGCTCAGTTTGCAAACTGAAAAGGTATTTTCCGATTTGCCTATTCTGCCTACCCAGCTAGAGACCTTTTACAGCAGCAGACCTTCACTCTAGCAACTTTACAGAGCAGTTGGGTCTGGTGGAAGAGCACTGCACTTAGGTGTTGTGTAAGTCTCACCTCTGTCAATAATTTCCTGGACACCCTCAAGCAAATGACTTAAATCCTCTACTTCTTTATTTCCTCTTCAGTAAAATCAAAAGCTTGATACTTTGCATTAAATAGTACTTAGTATTAAAGCTTGTAAACAAACATCACTTTGTAGAGCACGAGGATCTATTAACAACGAGCGTTCCATAGGAGCTAGGTACTATTATCATTGATTATTATTATTATTATTATTAATCCTACAGCAGAGTCAGCCAGACTTCATTGCCTTCTTAATGCTGCTGAAGTGCTGTAAGAGAAACAGGTTCAATGCACCTGCCAGCGCAGCTTGATTTCATACCAGGCCCTTGTAAAGCTCATTAATTCTGAAGGTTTTTATCATGCCTGAATGTTGTTAAGGATAACAGACCTAGGAACTGGGGATGGCCTTCATAGTTTCTGTCTCTGACCCAAGAAAAGGCTTTTGGGTAGATTCAAAACACTTTGCTGATAATTTTTTAGCCGTTTATTGCGGTGTTTGCAGTGCAGCTTCACACTTCATTATTTCCTTTCAGAAGGAGACTCTGCACAGTTTATCTGCCTGGCCTTTTCTCTTCATTCCTGGGCAGACTTTAGCAAAAAGTAAGCAAAAACGAGTGACACTGTAGCTTCTGTACTCAACATGTGGCAACAAAACATGGCCCCTACATTCGGTGGCAAAGGCAGTGTTCCTGAAACATTCTCATTTCTCAGAAAGTTAAGGGTACTTTTAAAATGTCCTGTGGTTAATTAAAGCAGCTTGTCTATAAGAAAAGAGACAATTCTGTTTCTGACAATTACTTCATGCAGTGTCAAATGTCAGTCAGGATGATGGTGTCCAATGAGACATGCACTCCCTTGTACAAGTTCTATGCTAATAACAGCCAAAAATGGGAATAAAGGCATGTTAGTACAACATATCCAGAAGGATGGAAATGGTGCTGAGCGAGTTAAGATAATATCTTAAGATAAAATATATCTCTTTCAGTCTTGTCCTTATTATTTAAGGTATTTAGTCAACTTATGTCTCTAATTTCAGGATTTGTTCTGAGATAACAAAAAAAGACAAAAATCCCTGTATCAGCAAATATAATGTGATGGTGCTGTGGAAAAAAGGCCTAGACAGCTTTTTCTGTTTACCTCACATTATTTTCTTTGTGTCTTCCTATACCCTGTTTATTTTTACCTTTTATCTTTTTGCTTGCTGCTCCTGTCTAATTTGAAAGATCCTTTTTTAGTCTTTAAACTTTTAGCTGTGACTTGGATTGTCTGAGTCAAACTTTTGAGACTGAAATCTTTCCTGGCCCTATGAAAATCTTACTTGAAAAATCTAGGGGAATGTCTATCACTTATTAAACAAACATTCTAGATTACCCTTATGAAATTGCGCCCAATCCCCCTCTGAAAACAAGCGATGACTGGCAATGTGGTTGGACCGAGTCCCATCATTATTCCCATCACAACTCAAATGGACAGGCTCTGCCTCAGACCTGCCTGGAGCAGCCACAGGTAGAGCTGCATTGCATTTTATCATAAATATATAGAATTAAATGAAATAGGAATATTGCATGACTACGTAGAACTGCAGAGAAGCAATACTGAACCCCTCTTCCTCTATGACAATGGAATTTGTTTCATTGCTTAGGGGAGTAAATCACTCTGCAAGAGTGTCAGCAGCTGGGAAGGCTGGTTGTCTCTGGCACTATCCCAGGGCAGACCTGCATTCTTCCCGTTGCAAACAACAAGAAAATTTCATATTGATACTTTGTGAATTCACTTTACCTTTCTAGTATAAAATGAAGCCAGGCTGCAGCACAAGTATAGCTAGTGTGTTAATGGAGACAAGGTTCCTCAATGGGTTATGTGGCTAGGGGACACAGGAGTGCCCTGTCACTGGGACAAGGGAGTGCCTTGTCTCCACCAGCAAAGAAAGGCATGGGTTTTCCCTGAAGATCACTGCTTATCTGTGTGGATTTTTTATGTTTATAGCAGCAGATATTTACATTGGGCACATGGTATTCTCACTGTAACCATTATCTGAAGAAAAGTAAAGAAGCCAACAATCCGATTTCCAAGGAAAAACAGAGAAGGAATTCTGACTGAATGCAGTTTTACCTCCTAAACCAACCAGCCAAATTCATTTGTGGATTTTAAAACTGTAAATAACTAGCCGGACTGTATAGTTTTTACTTTAAAAAAATACAGTTCTGACTTTAACTATTCAAATCAACATTAACAGTGCCAAATTGTGTCACTCTTGAAATAACCTTAGGTGTGGAAATTATGCCAAGGCTTCCAAGGCATTTTGCAAACACTCCAAATGTACTGCAGACCAGACGTTCACGTTGAGAGCTGAATCCTTCAGCACCAAAGTCATTACGTGCTTTGCTTTCTATGAAAGGTGTGCAAATGTACAGTAATAGTACTTGATTCATGTAATTAGAATAATATTACAATTAAAGACTCTACTGTATGATTTTTGCTTGTAGGATATGATTTAATTTCTGTGAGAAATGCTCTTTTCATATCATTGGGCTGTACAACAGACCCACAGTATTTCAGATCCATGGAGTTCAAAAAACGGGTTTTCAACAGAGCAACAGGCATCAGTATCGTTCTTTCATAGCCCAAATAACAGTGAAAGAAAATGTGAAGGATACTAACTGATTGCAAAGGAATATGGCGTACTAGGAGGGATTAATTGCTAAAACCAATGCTGTCGTTGTCACTTACTTCTCCCTCCCCTAACCTGCATGTATGCAGCTTTAAAATCCACGGTGATAAGCCAGTTTCATAAGTCTTTGAGCTCTAGCTAACACTGTTTGGGTACCTGGGTTGAGGATAGCAGACTCTGAACTAAAGGATCAGTATTCAGTTCTATTATCACCACATGGCTGAAACACACAACCCACTTGTTAAACATGTAAACCTCATTACAAACAGGATGCTTTGGGACTGTGATCCTTATTATTAGAATCACATGCATGAAATCCTGCTGAGTATGTTTTTATTCAGGCCATGTCACACTAACAGTGATTAACCATTAACACTATTGCAACTTGACTGATAGGAGCAGAATTTAAATCTGATTTTAAAAAAAAAAACCCAACCAAACAAAGAAACCTTGCACAAATTTTGGTACAATGAAGGAAAATAAATTTAGCATCAACCAAAAAGAGAAACTAAAAAGTCTTGCTGTAATGTTAATATTCTTTTTTTTTTTAACAAGTAGACTGTAAATTTGACTTTATGTCTATTTAAAGGAGTAAGAAGGAAGCAAGGAACCCTCTTCTTTTTTTCTTACAGGCTACGCTGGATACCCTTCAAACAGGTAAGCAAAGAGTACCACCACAAAGCCACAAAGCATTGGTATCTTGCTCCTACTTCAAACCAGCAGCAAATAAATTCTGGTTAGAGCAGAAAGAAAAAAAGAGAAACATTCTTCCAAAAAGCCCTGAAGTTTTCTAGTGGAAGGCCACATATGTTGCAGTTTCCACCATGTTATTTCCACTTAAGGCTGTGCTTCACAGTCTGGGTTAGCCACTAAAAAGTAATTTTGTAAATTCTGTGTCTACTTGTAGAGATCTGCTAAAATCACAGCTGCCCTGCATATACACTGAAGGGAATACTACAGTACAGAATAAAAGGATGTAATAAGAGCAAGCAACACAGCAATTCAGTTCATCCTTAAGCACATACTTAACTTTCAGCATACAGGAGTAGCCTCAATTATTTCAATGAGAATATTCCCGTAAACAGTGTCATGCAGAAATGTTTGCAGAACTGCAGCCTTTCCTTGGTGATGTGTTTGAACAGCTTCACAAAAGATGTCTATTTTCCTCATCAGATGTAAATCGCCGTTACCCCCTCCCCAAGACATGAAAGTGTTAAAATGTTAAAGAAATAATTGTAGTTAGGATTATACTCTTTAGATACTTTGCTATAATAATTTAATCTGCTTTTCATTGAAATATTATTTGCCTGGCTTGCACTGTTTCTTTTAGATTAACTCCTTTTTCCTTCCTATCTCTCAGATACTATCTTTGTATCTGTTTTTTAACACTAGACTTACCCAGGTCTGTTCTAAACCACTGTCTTGGTTTTACAGTTCATTAGCTCTTTCGGATATACTGTATATAAGCTTATAAATTTATGCTATAGTATTTTGGGTTTATTTAGTTTTGAACTGCTGAGAAACAGCATTTTATGCTCATCAACACTTGTTACAAAACCCAACCATGAGCTACCTAAAGACAGACATATATTTGCCTCTTGACTGTTCATTGTGCTCTTAATTAAATGTAACAAAACCCAAAACATCTATGCCATTACCCAATTAAACTCATCAGTAGACATTTATCATTGGAAACAAACAGATTTCATTGAAACATTTAACTACTGTTACATTACACAGTTTTACACTTTTTTATTATATGTATTTGTTTTTCTGACAACATGAACATTTATAATTACTCCCTATAGTAATCAGTCCCTCTATGGGGAAAACACTGAGCTCTTCAATGACTTCCATCACAGCAAACTATTTCGTTTTTTTTTAATTAATCCATAATTTGTTAAACTGTTCAGCAGTACTGTTAAGTAAAATATCAGTAACTCACCACTTTATGTTCCCTAATACGGCTATGGTCATTGTCTAATTTGTAACAAAAATATTTTTTTGTTTTTGTGAACATTTTCCCATTAAAATAATATATAAAAATGCAACATGAATTCCACAGGGATTGGATACAGAAAAATACAGAAGTGCCAGTATTTTTATGGCTGAAAATAATTCCATCACACCAGACCATGAAGATCAGAACACAGTTCCTATTTACCATAATCCTACATCCATTTTTAAGCATTAGAGTTGCACTGCCCATTTAAAAAATGGGTAATATGTGAAATGTCAGGACAGCAGTAAAGTTACAGATTTGTCATACATTGCGCGTAGGAACTTTGTGTCTCTTACTTCAGAAGATTCCAATGTGAGTTACCAAACTGCCCAGTAGTTACAATTTACCCTGTCCCATAGGTAATTTTCATGTTTTGAAAGCGGATTAATGAGAAAACAGTAACCCAGTGCACATTTACACACAAAATGATAAAAGCTTTGCTGGTTAACAACAAATCTAATTTTTGTCTCATTTAACTAATGGCATATGGAATTTTCTGCAAGGCATATGGTACTAATTAAACATGGTACGAGTCCCCCAGATAGTCAATATAGCCATGAGGTATCCAAGGAATGTTTCCCTTCAGTGTACATTATCTATGTATTGATTTGATGGTCTGAATGTATAAAAGCCCTGGGAACTAACAATGTTTAATGATGTGGGAACTGCACTTCTATTCTTATCTGCAGTTGCTGAGGAAAATTCTGGGATACTTAATGAACAGGCAAATTATGAACTAACCAGGACCGGTTTATTTTCATTCATTCATTAAGCACTGATTTTGATATTTATTTTTAACCTTTGTTTTTACATTTAGAGCACTGTTCTGTGACTCTATATGCCAGAGAACACGAAGTTAAAGATATCACCCTATTTTTTTAATAGAAACAATCTAGATTCCATACATTTTAATGACATTAACAAACATGTAAAACGCAAGTTGTATGGTGCTAATGATTTATTTTGAAAATTCTATTATACATAATGTGTATAAATACACTTTCATGTATTTGATACCAGCTGCGCTAATTAAAATATTTGTTCTACTATCAGTGTTAGATATGGGTTAATTATTAACTTTAAATGTAAGTCCACTTGTATATAATTTTAATTGTCTCTTCAATTCAAGGATATCAGCTTCCTCTAGCATACAGAAGGTCAACCACTGAAAAAATTAAGAAAATGAATACTGTGTTTGTTCTGCTTCATAATGATCACTTCAGGTAAAACAAACAGCAGCAGTGAATTCTCACAGTCATTATCTGCCTACTTACAATATCCTAAGCAAAATAAAAAATAAAATAGCTGAGTTCCCTGAGCTAATGGGAAAATGGTAAATGACCTTCCGTTAACCAGACCATTTCCATGCAAAAGAACAACGGGGTCTCCACCACTGTATCTAGCACCAGTGGGTTATTTTTATCGAGACACTTCTCGAACAGTAGCAGAGCAGCAGTTTGTGTTCTGAAAGGTAGCACTGACTCTTCTGTAGTTCCAGTGAATTTCAGAGTAGTAAAAAAGACAGTACAATTTCAATAGTGCTCTGAATTGGCCAACTTAATCTACCATCACTTGCAAAATCTACCATCACCACTAACAGAAAGAAACAAAAACTGCTTCCTAGTGCTCCAACTGTTAAATATGCACTCTGCTTTTGATAATGAGACTTGTGAAAAACCAGTGAGAGTTAAGCAACAAGGCTGTCACTCAGTTTTAAAGCATCCTCATATAAAGTCGCACTGTGACTTTTATACCCCAAATAAAATGAGATTAAAAATAGACCTGTAATCTTATTAATAGTTTGCTACAAAACAGTTTAACACTTAAGATGCAAAAGCCACTTGGCAAATAAAACATGGTGACTGAAGAACAAATTCTGGACAATAACGTTATTTTTACACTTTCTGCACACTGTGCTGGAAGGTGTAACCAGAATCTTACCTGACTACAAAAACACTGCACATACCCTTCTCTCAAAGGCTGTAATTTAACAGGTCATTTCAAAATACTTTCAAAGCATATGGAAATATTACCCTGTAAACTTAGGATTCTCTGCTCCTGACATGCTGTATCAATGAACTGAAAAGAGCAATAACATTTAAGGTGGCTGAATTCTCATTATGTAAAACAAGCTGCATTTTCGTGCTCTACCCACAACAGTATTTCTATTTGTGGAACACGATAAGAATTGCGCTCTGTACCTTACTGCTCTAAGATTTCAAATATAATTTCACTTTAAAAACACACATGTCCTTAGAGTTATTTTCAAACTGAAATATCATGCAAGATTAACAGTTCTTCACACATCAAGGAGTCTGTCTTTCCTCCTGTATATTGCACCAGACATATTGAAAGCTTATGTATCCAAGATATATACAGTATGCTACCTAAATTCAAAAGAAGGACAAAATCCCCAAAACAAAAAGTAAGAAAACCAGCTTTTAGCTTAGGAACAGTATTTTTACACAGCTGTAGAACATTATCTGACAAAGAACCTATTTGCATGTTTGCTCTAATTTAAGAAATTAGCACAGCTTCCCAACCCTGCCTTCCTGCATTTACATACCATGCATTATGCACAAAAAAAGGAATATACAAATAGAGATCCTTTCAGCCTGTCTAGCCTGTCATCAAAACCAGCAGAGAATTTTTCATTGATAAAAACAGAGACTGGAAGAAATCAGACCAACCTTCACAATGTATGTCACACCAGGTCCCAGGATCTTCTCACTCGAGTGCAGCCATCCTCGAGAGGGTTTATTGACAAAGCTGCTACTTTGATTCCAGTCTTCACCTCCCAGGTGCATTTCCTCTGACCGTGGTTTTTTCCCCATACTCATCTTGCTCACGTCCTGCTGAGAACACGAAGTGGCAGAGACAAGGTTACATGTGTTGTCTGAAGCCCCTGCTGCTGAGCTAGAAGCACTCGAGCTTCCCTGCAACTTGGAGACAGCAAGCTCCTTTACTGCAGAGGAGAGGTTTTTGATACCCAAAAGGCTGCCTGTGTGAGAGAGTTTCAAGTGGGACACTTTATGGATGAGGGTACACAGGGTGGTGGGTCCATCTTCTTGGTCCTTGCGGAGAACCTCTGGCGAGACCAGGTACGAAGGTGCTGTTGAAGTCGTAGCAACTGCTGAGACCTTGCTGTTCATGGACAAATTGTGAATAAGATCATCAACTGATGTCACCGAATCATTCCTGAAGCGGTTATACTTGGTACGTTGAAGCATGCCCTTCTATCTGGTTTCCTGCATATGTTCTGGCAAATCTGATGCCAACGCAGGAGATGCTTGTGCTAACATAGCAGGCGATTCATAACAACACAGACGGATAACAAGATTTTGGGGTAAAAAAGAAAAGAGTATAAGGAAGAACAAAAATATATATTTTTTTAAGAAATTTCTTATGGTTCCCCGTTAAGGTTGGGTGAAGTAACAGTTTTCTATGACAGAGATCCCAGTCCTGCTTAGAGCTGCCAACTCGCTCACAGCAAAAGCATGACTCACACAAATGAGAAGGACCCTTTTCAACAAAAGGCTCAGTGAACACTGCAAATCACTTCCTGTAGCAAAAAAAAAAAAAAAAAGAAGAAGAAAAAAAACCATCCACCCACTTACAGCACACTAGCACCAATCAATTCTCAAATTTCCTTCTCCTATCTTCTCAAACAGATATTTCCTTCCAACCTTTAATTCCTCCCCCCCACCACCACCCTTTTGGTACCAAAGGCAATTACCTTTAAAACTGAATTAACAGCCTTTATGGAACACCACACTTTATCTTCTGTTTAAATGTTCCTCCACCTCACATATTTGCAAATCTATAAAGAAGTCACAATTAGATAGCAAATATCTGGATAATACTTACACATATATATCTCCCTTCTCCCCCAGCAAAACAGACACCTTAAAGGTTTTCAGAATACCTTTAAGCACACAAGTATTTTAAAAACAGATGACAGAACTGAAGAATATACACATTTTCTTCCACAAAAGCAGCCTAACAGACTTTACAAGTGCCTTTGTGTCAATGCTATCTCTCACAGAAACTGTTACATCCAATTTTTGATAGAGAAAGAAATCCTTCTCCCTTGTTACTCCACAACAACCTTCTATGTTAATGCAGGAATTACATAAAGTACCTATGTGTGAAGAGAAGTATTTTTCTGATATCCAACAACAGGCTTAACAGATGTTTTTTTCTTATATTCACTCCGAAGAAAAACATGAAGAGGATCTTCACTTCACTGGAATGTTTGGTTTAATTCTGAAAAACTGAAAAAACCTAAAAGAATATTCAAAAGTCCAGGTAGCAGCAAACTGACATCCTACAGTGAAAAATAAAAAAATGCACCAGGTCTTATTAAGCATAAATGTCAGCCACAAACACTTGATCTGAGAAGTAGCAAAACATGCAGAAAACAGGTATTTCATTTCTGCTACATTTTTTTGAAAAACACAAAATGTGTACAGCATTGTGATACACAATGCCCATCACAAGCCATATGGCTCTTTTCTATAAATTGACCTTCTTTGCAAAATATCTTTTGGATGTAGGACAATACACTGCATTATAAACAAATTCAGACCAGAGAAGTTGCATAGTGCAAAGTTATTTTTTAAACAAATTACTAACTGCAGCACAATTTAAAGGAAAAATCCTATGGAATTCCTTCCCTCTCCCATGACTAAAGGCTGCAGTATACAAAGTGCAAATACAGTGAAACAGCCAGCTCAAATACAGGTATTTCATTAGTATATTCATGACACATTAAATTAAGTCAGCACCTCTTATCCCAGCAGTGATGAGTAATGGCAATGTCCTAGTCACTGTAAAAGCAGGTTTCTAGTGATCTGCAGAATAGCCTTTCATCACCACACTGCGAACCTGCTACAGCATCCACACAGCATTCATTCCTCTCTTCATCCTCCTAGCATAGCAACAGCAAATATACACACCATAGCCTATTTTTACATGTCTCTACTGCCCAGAAAACCCTATTGCTCCCAAATGGCTCTCTTCATTAGAAGCGGCTAGCGAAACTGCAAAATGTGAATGAGATTCTGTGCGTGTGAATGAAAGGGCTGGCTAGCATCCCCACATTTCTGTGAATGAAGCGAGGCCTCGCAGCCTCTGCCAGGCAATCCCTTGGGTGCTCACCAGCCCAGCCAATACCAGCCGGCTTTGATGACTCATTCAGCAAAGCCTTGCTAAATAGTGGAAGATCCCATTTCGAGCACAGGCGGCACCTTTTTTGCAGCAACACCAGAAAATGAAGCCAGCGGCTGAGCAGACGAGGGTGGGTGGCACAGCCCCTGTGGAAGAGAGGGTGTTGCCAGAGAAATGCATGGGGTGTCCACAGGGGTGGCAGGTGAGCAAAACCGGGGAGTCAGATCGGGGTTTCTCCCCGACGTATTCATTCAGCCGGTTCATTTACATCCAGGATGGGAACATGAATGTGCACATTTCGTCTGATGTTCAACTGCTCTCTATGTGCACCAGCAGATTCACAGATTTTACAGGTTTGCCTTCAGAGACCCCTGATGCAAAAAAAAAAAGAACCCGTTTGAAAAAAATGCATATACTTATTTACCCTATTAGCAGAGTAGATATGTAGATATTTAAAAACAGTATGATCATCAGTCCACTGAAAGAGAGGCAGAGGGAAAGCTAGAGGATAAAAGCTTCCCAGAGCACCAGCAAAAGGACTAATTTCTGACACTGCTTCCCTGGACACAGAAATGCTACCAAGACATCTGATGGATGTTGAGCTCTCCTGGAAATCTGACATTAGATATTGCAGAGGAGTAGTAGCCACTGAATCACCCAGTGCTTGAAATCTGGTGCTCATTTCAGTGTCTGATTGGGAACCGGTCTCCTTTACAAATCTGGCCATAAAGTGGAAGAACTGAACATTTTAAAACCTTGCCTTTTATAGTTCTCAGGAGTAGAAAAGGTAGATAATTTTGCCCTACAGGCAGCAGGTTCAAATCCCACTCCAGGAAATAATGAATGAAATTAGGAGACCTTGTAATAGGCATAAACTACAATTAAAATTAGGATCTAGTTAATCTAGCTATTGCCAGAGCATTATAATGCCTTTGGCATTTCCAACAACATGCCTGTAGCTTGCACACTGACCATACCACGCTGGCCTTAAAGCAGCTTGTTACTATTATTATCATAGCACTGCTGACAGCAAGACATTCAAACCGCCATTTCTCTCTAATCTCTCCATCTGCACCTATGCTAGGTCAGCTAGTAGAGTGGATCCAAGTTGAAAATGAGCCATTTTCTTTTCTTTTTGTGGGGATATGAGCCAGACTGCCACCATGAGTAACAAATGGCTGTGGAACGACGAGTTCATTGTTGACTCAGTAATAAAAGGGCAGGTGGATATTCAATGTTGATAAATGCAAAATAATTCATAATCCTAACAATAAATACACAGTGAGGGGGTGTACACTGCCTCTGACAAGTACAGCATTTCTTATGACCTACCAGTAATTTTGGCATCTCTGACCATTCCCTCTTTTTTGGATTTTTTCCTCCATTGTTTTTTAAGTTCTGTTTTCTCATGGATCCTCCTCTCATCCTGATGCAGTCCATGTCTCATGTGACTGTTCCTCCTTTTCTCCCTCCAAGTGCCTCTCAGGGGCTCATCCTTAGCTGCCACCCTTTTTCCTTCTGTATCTTAACTACCTCTGCAGCCTGTATTTCAGAAGCAAGTAACTTTTATTAACAGCAAAGGGTAGGGAAAAAGAAAGATACTGGGTGCAAGATTAGAGGGAGGAAAGGGGAGAAACTACATTTTGGTTTCCATTGTTAGGATGAGGTTTAAAAGGATTTACATTGCTTCAGATGCAAAGGTAGGAGGCATTGTCAATATGCAAGCAATACCATAAAGAGGAAGCGCAGGCAGTACAACTGCTATGTTCCATGACCTATAGTAAGAAACTCTCCTGAATGCAAAAAAGGTGACTTTCAGTGACCCATATTTAGAGAAATATTCGTCATATAATCAAAATCAGCAAAACTATCTAGTTCCAGTAACAGACTGTCGTTAAGTATGTACTCTATACAAACAAGTGCTAGAAACTGTCAAAATTCTGCTGAAAGACAATTTGCATTTCAACAGCTTCTGCCCAGCGGCAGTAAAATGGCTTGTGGACTAAAGTGAATTTTTAAAAAATGAGCATGAGAAAGACAATGACTTTGGGGAAAAAAAATCCAAACTGAATGTGGGTTAGCTACATTATAAGAAACAGTGAATATGTCAGACAAACTTAAATATAGATGTTGCTATGAGTTTTAATTGCAGTACACAAAAAGTAGCCATAGGGCCATTGTAGTTGACATTCCTCTTTACAATAAACCCTAAACAATTAATGTTACTATGATGCAGCATTAAGCCATCAGCAAATAGGATGCTATTCCTCATATTGTAATCTGATGGGCACAAGGGTTAATGCTCTGCTTTAGTAAATCATCTTGCAGAATCTTTAATATCACAAATGGTTGATTCCTCACATAAAAAGATAGTGTTTCAATAGCACAAAGGTTTCTAATATCCTGTGGGGACATTTCTTCTCTTGATTAGTTAATTGAGAAGGGAAAATACCAGCTTTCTTTGCACCAGTTAGATATATACCAGAAATCTCTTATTCATGTATTAATCAGCCTAATCCAGCTTTATTTATGTGAGACAACCTCCGATTATGTAGTTACACACAAGCAAGATAGCATCAAGACAAGCTAAAAACCATTATGATCTAACCTTCTTAAGAAGCTATGTAGCTATTTTAATTTTAAAAAATTCTAAATAATTGTCATTTATCTATTCTGTTTGTACGTACTTAATACATCATAGTCTGTCTGCCTCTGTGTCTCTGATATACCTGCACATAGACCCCAGTTGCATGCTCCTGTGATTTCAAGGGAGACTCATCACACAGCTGATAGAAATATTCAAAAGCACTGAAGTTTCCGTTAGTGTCATTAAAAAGAGCCATGACTATATACCTCTACTTCAAAACATTTTGCAGGAATAAAACATAGACTGGGCTCACAACACTCAGATTTTTTTCCATATTCAGTGTTTGAGTCAGACCTCAGCTTACTGTCCTACGCAAAAAAAACCAACCACCAACAAAAAAAGACCCAAGGCCTGTAGGCAAAGGCTATGGTTCTCCCGTAGCAAAAAAAAAACCCAAAAAACCTATTTTAACAAATTCTAGTTGATTTATTTCAACAAAAAAACTGCTGTAAATTGCCCCCATCTCCCTTTCCTCCTCACCCCTTCTCTCGCACCCGATCAGAGTTTTGCTGTTTCCATGGCAACCTTATTGCTAAGGGTGGGCTGCGCCAGTAAAGGGGAGCATTATCTGCAGCTTTGCAAGTTATTTCTCTGGAAAACCACATTGCTGGAAGTATTACTGTTCAAAATCAGTGATCATTAATCATTAATGATCAACTTTTGACTTAATTTACATCAGCGGAATGTAAAATTAAGGTCTGAAACATGCCTACAAATTTCTGTGTGGATGCTTAGGTTTTGAGCCAGAAGCTGACCCTAAATGAGGAGGATGTTTTTTCTGTTAGTTGAAAATACTGAAACAATTTTGTCTTAAGACACTTTCACCCTGTGAAATATGACATGAAATATTTGGAAGAAAATGAAACTTGTAACTCCTTCTGCTCCATTAGTGGTTCCTGGGGGCCTATTGTTAAAAGTCAACGTACTATAAAAGTTCAGAGTAAAGATGGATCTGAGCTAATACCCAAATCCGAACACGACACTAAGCTTTTGCAAGGCAAGATCAGACAGGGGAGTGCACTAAAATCTGCAAACCAGCACTAAATCAACTTTGTAACATGGGACCTGCTCTTAGGAAAACCCAACTTTTTACAGTAAATTCTTCCTTTCTCTAAGCCAGCCCCTGGGGTGAGAAAGAGCAGTAGCAGCAGTGTAATAGGGCTGTATTTTCCAAGTACAATCTAAAGCTCAGCCATGTCTGGCTGCCTGCCTGCACCTGCCACAAGCCCTTTGTAGGTGCTCTTCCTCTTCCTCCCTGTCCCAAGCTACTGCCAGCCCTCTGCACCAGGAGCCATACTCCAGCTGGAGCATCAGCCTGGACAGGGACTCTGCTTCCCAAAGAAATACCTTGCAGTCATGTTTTCTTCTGTGTCCACAAACTATCACGTGGTCGACAAACTACTGCATTGTGAATAATGTAACAAGAGGCCCATTACCTCCTCTCTGGTCCTATGATGCACTCATACTGATGGAAATGACAGTCCGTCTGGGTATATATGCATTAACGTCCAAGTGTCTCCAAGTGTTTTTATTTTAAACAATCTAGATTCAGAGGAGAGAGGAGATTCAGAGGAGAGAGTAAATAGCAACCTAGTACACGGACAAATTATGCAAGAACTCTTTTTGCTGTCTTCCTTTGATGGGGAGCCAGACAATTACTTATTTGTTAACCCAGCGTCTTTTTGGTTCTCATTCATGAGATGCATTTAATAATTCAGTTGTTCTCTTTTCTACTTTGTAATGAGGTGTTTATTTCTGTTCTGGTGGGTTTTGGTGGAATTTTTTTGTGGACTTTCTTTTTTTTCTGTTTATACCTTATTTTCCTAGGAATGGTTTGCAAAGTTGCTTTAAAAAACCTGTACATGAAGTTCTGACTTCATGAGTTTCTTACTGATTTCAATAGGAGTGGAATTTTATTGCAGATTTCCCAATCTAAATGCAAGTCTGGGAATTTTAATGGCTTCTGAATTTTTGTACAAGAATTTTTAGGTAAACTGATTAAAATGTAGAAAAATACCTATGAGGTATAGGTTATTAAAATAAATGATATTTCATTGGTTGCCATTCAAAAGTATGTTTATTTTTATGAAAAGGTAGATTACTTTAGTGATATTTTCCTTTTTAAATACATGAAAAAATAATTCATTACATATATAGTATACATACAAATACATGTTTTACCACCACAAGAAGATTTATAGCCCAGTACCTACTCTTTATTAGGATAGCTAAATAGTGGCAAGAGGAGCAGCAATGGAAAGGATGATGTGGAAAAATGCACAATGCTCTTTTTTGTAGCTTTGGCATCAAGCAGGGCTAATTGTACCTTGTCTGAGCAGACAGCAGTCCATTAAAAATACTGAACTTTCCCAAATCCATATGTTCCCCCTCCCCTAATTAAAAGGGTATAATCAAAATTATAAGAACTGAAAAACAACAGACAGTATAAATGGCCATCTTTGTCTTATGTTGCACATCAGACCAAAATTCTGGCAGTATGTGTAGAGATTGGGTGGCAGTAGCAGAGCTGTCCAGCCTGCTCTTGCCCTCCTGTCACTGCATCACCTTTGCTGTGTTGCCATAAAATGCATGCTGTGGCATCTGGCTGAAGAATAACACAGAAAAAACGTTTGTTTTTGTCAACGAGATCAGTTCTAGACTCTGATTCACTAAATGCATTGAACTGAAGGCAGAGCAAGGGTAGGAATAAGCAGTCACGGACTGTGTAGAGGGAGAGGAAATGTATTAATTGCATAGGCCAGGACAAACCCACTTGCATCAACTTCACCCTCAAACACAACCCACAAACTCATGCCACGAATCCACACAGATTTTCTTTGGAAACAAAGAGCTACACGCAAAGCCATTACCGATCAGCGCTTGGTACTGAAAGGATTCTGGCAGTTCTGCAGCAGTGGATAACAGTGCCAGTGGAGGGTTATTTGCAGCAGCACTCATCCCAGCAAATTCAGAACGTGGAGTACTTCTGCATTATTTGTACGAATTGCTGGTGTGAGTCACTGTACCTGTTTACACTAATGCTGCTTGTTATCTGACCTGAAGTGATGGTTAACTTCTTTCTGGGTAGAGTCACGCAGAAGAGGCATCTGCAGACACCTGTATACATGCATGTGCGCAGGCATGCACACATGCATGCATGTATTAAGGACGTATTCTTTTCGCAGCTAGGTTGCTCGCCTTCCTTACATTTGAGTCAGACTACCTAGATAAGGCAAGAGATATGGCAAACAGGGTGGCCAACCTGCAAAAGACCTGGTAATGAAGCAGAGGTGGGTGGCAGGATTTAAAAAGGTGTTTAAATGATCACTTAACTGGGCTGAAGTTTACAAATTCCATTGCTAGTAATGTGAGGAAAGGCAAGAAGTAAAAGAGCTGCAGATGAGAAGACTGAGAAACTCTGTCTTAAGCTCCATGCATTGAAGGAGACCAGAAGGGAGGCAAGCATCCTTCACTCTAAAAAGGACTCCAAGATTAAAAAATGTTTAGAATGGCAGAGGAATGGAGACAAAGATGTGTGTACTGCTCTACTGTCATCCGCACCAACTTATGTATTTCTTTGCTATAACTAAAGTATATAGTGACTTTCTCTAGGTACCCTCTGAAAAAATGTTTTGTTTGCTCAAGCAGGACAAGCCCCTGAGAAGCTTCAGGACGATTAAGGTTGAGAAAGGATGGAAGCTACTGGTATTCTGAGGGTCAGCAGTTCTCCAAAGGACTTTGGGCACATGAGCTAGGACCAGATTTTGGTAACAACAAAGACATGTAGCAAGGATGTACAGCAGAGAGGCTGGAGCCAAAAACTTGGCCAGAGCTTGAACAGACAAGCAGAAACTGAAGCCCACTGGCCAAGCACAGCTATTTGATGGGTATCCAGGTCTGAGGAGCTATCCCAGAGTGGAAGAAAATCATCAGCTATGAGGGTCTGTTGAGAAATGCGTGCATCAGTAGCCCGACTCCAGAGTTGTAAGGTGCTCACTGAGAACTGGGCTTCAACGAAGCACTGGTGCCAGGACGAACAGGTGGAGGAGAAATGCCAGTGGCAGAGACACTGACACCAGCTCCCAGGAGAAAGGGAAAAGGGACGCTGAAGCCACCACATGGCCTGAGAAGGCCTCTTACAGCAGTAAGTAAAGCAGAAGGAAAAATTCTACTAAGTAGCACTGAAAACAATCAGCCTTACTACCTGCTGGCAACAGTAGTGCTGTTATCTCCAGGTAGTTCAACAAGTTTAAGCAACAGCACATCTGCAAGACTAACTGAACACTATCATTACAGTCAACATGTTAGCATTGTATAAATATTGTCTGCTGTTATTATTCACTTTGACTGGGATAGGAAAGAGTAAGGATCTACACTGTTATGACATTATTATGTGCCACTGAAGCAACCTGTTGCGCCTCTTCTCTAACAGCTATTACTGACCACCATGAACTGCAATTACCCTTAAACTAATATTTTATTTTAATAAGACTAGCAGCACTTTATCTATCTAGGACTACTAAAACAATGCCACAGTGGTGCTTTGTCCTACTAAAGCTGCTAGTCTACCCAAATGCAAGAAACTATACCAACAGAAACATGATTTTGCACATAACATTGTGTAAATACTAAGAGCCTGCTTTTGCACAGCACCTGACCAACATATGTCTGACCAGCGTATCTAAACTGGCAGAAATCTGTTGTTTAGATACAAGCATTAGGATTGCCATGTGGCTACAAAATCCTTAAGTACAATTAAACTAAAAACTCAACAGCTAATGCCAAAATAAGTCGACTACACAAAATTTTGTATCAGAATAAATATACATGTCTGTCTCCTGTGCAGTGACTCACATATCAATGTGAATGTTCATAGACCACCATTATGACAGTCCAATGAGAGAAAGGGAAGATATTAGAAGGTTTCAGTATAGTGATGTGTGGGTAGATAGTAATGTTCCTGGACTGGCGCTCCTTCTTACCTTGCCAATACCGTTTTAATTTTGTTTTAATATTTTTGGCCAAAACAAAAGTTTTTTAAGAAAAAGCAAAAGAATATTCTCCAAGAAAAAACTTCCTATATGCACAAAAAAAGCATAAGTGATATTTAACTGCTCTATACTACATCTTTGTAACTTTCTAGCACGCAGTTTCATCATGTCCACACACAGAGCCATTCCTCACAATAAACTTTCAGTCACACGAAACTAACACCTGCCCTCTGCTGTCCAAGATGCAAAAGAAGCTGGAAGGAGCTTTTCCTTTCTAGAGAGCACGTTTAACTCTCTCTACAGCATTAGCATCTATGGGCAGCTAAATCACCAGCCTGAAAACCATACCTAAAAGAGGGAATAAGGAGAATGAAAACTTGTATCTCAGACCCTGCAAGGCCATGTTATGGCAGCAAGAAGTGCGTGTGAGCCACCAGAAAGTAAGACCACAGGTTAATCCTGTTTAAGAGGGCAGCAATGTCCCGCCTGCCTGTCTCATCTGTTCAGAAGCATGCTGCATTGACCAGCAACCCTATTTCAATTGCTGCTTCAGCTTTTCGTGCTTTTGAAAGAAAGCAGTCTATAAAATGTCACCAATAGATAAACCATCTTCCTCAGCCTTGAGGGGGTCCTTTGCAGCAGAAATGATGTTTCCATCACTTAAGGAAAAGGATGGATATGTACTGCCAGGAGAGGTGATGCACAGTGAACAGAAGCATGAGGCATGAGCAGTGCAGGGAGGATCATATGGTTCATTTTTCCGTAATTTTTAATTATGTCCACAAAATTATCTTGTAGCTATGAACCAGCAAACAGATCAAAAGGATGACTGAAAAAAAGAGGTAAATTCTTCATAACATAGATAGTAACAGTCAAAAATAAAGAGGCATTTTTCTATTTTCCGCAACAAATTTTCCCTTTCATCAATTAATTTTTATATCAAGATAATAAAATTTGAAACTTCTCAGTACAGCAGATGCCCAGAATCTTATTAATAAATAAACAGTGGGTTGAACCAGCAGAATATTAATTTGGCATCACCAGAGATTTTACTGAACTTTACCAATATGAAAATATTCTTTAAGGCTGTTAAGTGCCTTTTTGAGAAAGCTATTTATTTTCTAAACCATCATTAATTAGTTTGTTTTGAATAGAACTTTGGCCAAAGTAAATTGAAATTAGTTGCTAGGAAACTACCATAAAAGTGTCCTTTACTTATTCACAGTGACTATCAAATTCATGACCCTTTAGCCTGCTTTCCATTCCTTGATTACCTCTGTAACTGCTCAGTAACTCCATAACTCTAACTGTGTATCATCAGTCTATCAACAGTTAATGAAACCACTGACCAAATTCAGCCAAAACCTACAAAGAAGGGGAGGTTTCAAAGATGTTAAGTAACAACTGGAGTAAGCAGGCAGGGAAAAAGATGAAATCCTACCCATGCCTCCAGAGGGAAAGGTACCATAGTGTTAGCCCATATTTCTTAAATTCTAATGATTTTTCGTATTATGGGGGTGTTGGTTGATGAGAATCTCAACATGAGCCAGCAATGTGCACTTGCAGCCCAGAAAGCCAACTGTATCCTGGGCTGCATCAAAAGAAGCATGGCCAACAGGTCAAGGGAGGTGATTCTCCCCCTCCACTCCATTCTCATGAGACCCCACCTCGAGTACTGCATCTAGCTCTGGGGTCCCCAACATAAGAAGGACATGGGCCTGTTGGAGCGAGACCAGAGGAGGGCCACAAAGATGATCAAAGGGCTGGTGCACCTCTCCTATGAAGACAGGCTGAGAGAGTTGGGGTTGTTCAGCCTCAAGAAGAGAAGGCTCCAGGGAGACCTTATTGCAGCCTTCCAGTACCTGAAGGGGGCCTACAAGAAAGCTGGAGAGGGACTTTTATAAAGGCACGTAGTGATAGGACAAGGGGTAACGGCTCTAAACTGAAAGAGGGTAGATTTAGATTAGATATAAGGAAGAAATTCTTCACTATGAGGGCAGTGAGGCACTGGAACAGGTTGCCCAGAGAAGCTGTGGATGCCCCATCCCTGGAAGTGTTCAAGGCCAGGCTGGATCGAGCTTTGAGCAACCTGGTCCAGTGGAAGGTGTCCCTGACCATGGCAGGGGGGTTGGAACTAGATGATCTTTAAGGTCTCTTCAAACCCGAACCATTCTGTGATTCTATGATTATTGGAGATATCACCAGTATTGCAAAACTTCACAGATAATGTCAAAGACATTGGCAATATAATCCATATGGTTAGCAGCAGTTGTTTTGCTGTCATTGTATTGGAGCAAAAAGACTTTGTATTATGCCGTAGAACAGTGTTTACATTTAGGAGTAAGAATGATTTTCTAATGTAAGCTTGGAGCTTCAAACCACATTCTCCTTTCTCTGAAATCCTGAGACTGTTCATATGCCCTTAATCTATCTCATAAAATATGCCAACCTACATTTCACCCCTACCTTTGTGCAGACTGGGATAAACCTGTCATAAATGCTTAAAAGAATCACTTGACAGTACCTTGACTGTACTTCTGTACAGTTGTTTTTATTATGGTTATCTCAGTATCTCTCATGCTAACACTCAAAAATTTAAAATCTGAATGTGCCAAGTTCTATATACTAAAGCAATTAGAACTAGTTCAGTTCATCCGTCAAAGATCCATCTTATCGTGATCATGATTACTGTCACTAATTAGAATACAAAACTCAGGATTCCTTGGTATTTTGGCAAATCTTAACCACTAGCCAGCTGTTCAGTTACACATCCATTTCAATAACACTAAATATGACACTATGCAATTTGCAGTTTACCAACAGGCTTGAAATAAGCTTAACCCCAATATTTACAGTTAATAATTCATAGAACAAAAGGTAAAAAGGAGCCACTGTTAGTATCTACTCTAACCTTTCGCATAACACAGGGAATATGTCTTCTGTGAATTAATTCTTCACTGGACCACTGTGTTACTATCAAGGAAAATACCTAGTGCTTATTGAAAATTCGGAGAGGCTGTCACAACTCTGGGTAAATTGCTACTGTAATCAGTCACCCAATTGTTTACTGTTTATAAGCATAATCACAAAACAAAACCACCTCACATTACACTTTTGAGTCTGTTCTGAGCATGGGGAGATAAATAAGGTCTGAATCAGGTGTAGATTTTCTAGGTAACTCTTAAGGCTTAAATCAATCCATTAGTAGCTACCAGCACTGGGCATACTCCTACACTATACAGCCTAATGATACAGACAGACTTGCCCTCACCTGCCATGGTTCATGCAGTCCAGTCAGATAACACAGTGACATTATTCAACAGAGCAAGGGTACAACCCACAGGTAAAAACATACAGAAATTTCTCTGTGCTATTCTGGATCCTGATTATGGACCCCTGGAGTAACGATATTCTGCTGTTACTTCTAATTTTGATGTACACGCGTGGAAGCTCTCCCTAGATGGAGCATGAAAAAAATTCTGAGCCTGTGCCAGGCACTATTCAGGGCACTATTGCCAGGGAGAGTGGAGGGCAGGGGAGACAACATACTTAGCAAAAACGAGCTGCGGCAATGTAATCTAATATTGGCCTTTCTAGCATTGGCTTCTAAAATGCAGCCACATAAGAAATATTTTTAATAAACAAAATGTTCACATGAAAAATAATTTTACTATTTCTCTGATGATCTTCTTGCACTCAGATCAAGTAGACAAAACGTCTACATATTTATATACATATATACACACACACACACACACGTGCGCACGCTCTCCCTCCCTTTCTCTCTATATAACCAGTATAAAGAAGCAGTTTATTTCTAAGGCTCTTTTTCTCTTAAAGTATATTAATATATGGACTCCTATTCTGTGTAGAGTTTTGCTGTAATTTGAACACGTTTTATAAAGACCAAGTAGCAAAATGAGCAGACATCTTATGTAATTCAATTTTTTTCTCATCACTATGCAACACTGTATGATGGGCAACTGTGAGCATATATTGGCTTGTTATCTAATGTTGCTTTCCCCATTACTTGACCATTCTCTCCTGAAAATGCATTTTCATTGCAGAATGCCAATGTCAGTATTTAGAGCATATCACACTCTTCAAAGACTACCTGTTGAAATTAGCAAGAATATTAAACCAATTTTAATTTCATTAAAGACAGTGTTAGATTTAAAAATATGTAGTATTTAGGGATGACAATTTTCTTCTGTTAACTGGGAGACATATCACTTTAAAATCAACATTTGATTCCATGAGACATTCAAGTGTACTTGATAAGCAGATCGGTTCTGGTGTTTGTAGGGTTAACCTGCTGAGTCGTGACTACTTGTAACTGCCAAATTCTCTCCAAGGATAAATAATTAAAGCTTCAGGAAGAATAAGCTCACAGGAAGTGGTGGAGATTGGATGTACGTAGGTGTTGAGGGCATTCATTTTTATCCAATCGCTGAATAAAAAGCACATTATTCATGCAATCTTGTTCATTCACTGCTACGTGACCTGCACCACAATAGAAGACTGCAGCATCCAGTGCTGAATTGAACTGCATTCGAGGCAATGAGGAGAGGACTCTAACGGTATCAGCACACAAGAGCAAAATGCTACACTGTAGGTGTATACGCAGCCTTTGGTTAATGCTATAGCTCTTACGACTAACGCTGGAATGACACAAAAATACTGTTTCTCGTAGAATTTTTTTCTCTGGGTGCAATAAAAATAGCAAATATTAGCCTTAAAGTGAAATGACTTTTCCGCTTTCTCTTGAGCTTAGATCTCCCACGTGGTGTTAATGATCACTTCCAGGTGAAAAAACCAAACCCATAACAAACAACAAACAAAAGTATTCATTAATTAGCAAAGCAAAACAAATGCAACACATTGTAGTATCTGTGGTACAAAACTTTTGAAACAAAATATTTCAATAAAGTGAACACTGGAAAGTGTAAAATCTACAGCAAAGCAATCTTAGCTGTCAAGCTCAAAAAAGCCTGTTGTGTGTTCCTGAGGATTTTTAAAGCACAAGAACAACTCCCTGCTCCAAAATAGATTCCTTCGCCTTCACAATCCTATTTCTGTCCTATGTTTACTCACTGCGAATTCTGTCTTTGGCTTGATACCTCATGTGCCTGTCAACTACTCTGTTAAGTGTAATTGTTTATTTGCTTGAATATTTGTATACCACATACAAAAGGTGAAACTCAAACAAGACTCTAGTGAAAACATCAACAAATAAACGCTAAAAAATCAGGTATCTATAATCCCATATTAAGGTCCCTGGTTACTGGAAAGCAAGGCACCTGCTAAAAGTGTTCATATCATCTCCCACAACTACCTACTCACTCCGGCATTTTTAAATACCAGATCAGTTACATCATTCTTAGTAGCAGATGTTACAGCTTCATATCTTATATCCAAGCATAGGCAGAACTGATGAAGATATTAGCTCTCATCTATCATGAAAAATAATGATCCTGTAGAAAGGCTTGAAAGCTGAAGAATTCCCTAATGACAAATTTGGGTGTTGGAAATGTTAACAGAATAAAAACTAATTTTTTTTTTACATGAAAGACAGAAGTCATCCAAAAACACTGTCCACAGATTTAAAGCATACAGAAATGAGGGTAATTTATTAGTTTCTTATCACAAACCAAAAAAGAAACTGAAAAAGAACCAAAGGAGATTTAAAAACTACAAAAAACCCTGCCTTGGAAGGGTAATGAAATGCTGTATCTGCAGAAAAAATGGATGCACATGAGAAAAAGAGTGAAGGTCCTCACTTGCAGATTAAGAATAGGAAAAGAGAATAATAATATGCAGGCAGTCAGGAAGAAGAAGATGGAAGCAGAGGGAAGAAGGAAAAAAAAAAAATCAAATCAGAAACATATCTGAAGAATAACTGAAGAATAATATAGCAAGAGACTCTGCAGAAATTTGGAAACACATTAATGGTTGTAATAGGACAAGTTCAATTTAGCAATAATTGGTAAACTTAAAAATACCAAAGTCCTCAAAGAAAAGCAGGGGTTTTGTCCTGGACAGGGCAACTAGGTTTCTTAACATAGACTTGAAAATATTCTCAAAGACTGTTTGCCAAAAAGAGAAGAAAAAAGCAGTACATTCCTAGTTAATATTTGTTGCTTAAAAAGGAATAGTTTCCTGCTTGCAAACTGCATCAAAGCATTAAACAATTTATTGGAAAAATTCACAAAACACAACAAAGTAAATATCGTACTGCTATACTCGGAGAGTGTGAAAAAGCTCTCATAGATGAGAATGGTCTTTTCAAAAGTACTGCTATCAAATACGGAATTAGGAATCAGCATGAAAGTTTGGATAACAGGTCACTCCTCCTCCACCTGCATTAAGCTAAGGAGAGTGCTGCAGAGAATTTGAAATAGCAAATTGAAAATGGCAAAGTTTGTCCTTTGTGCTCTTCATTGGTCACCGTCTTCACTGAATCCCTAGTAGAAAAATATATTGCTATAACAACATGCGATACAATTAATCAAACGAACATAAACTTGTCCTATGTCCCAATGATGTAGTACTAATGGTTACCAGTGTTGTAAAACATTTGAATTACATTTTGAAGGAAATTAATCAACATAGTGATAAATCATACTATATAATTAAACATTATTAATGTCAGGATCCAAGATTACCAAGCTCCTAGGTAAGGTCACATTTGTGTGATGTTAACAATTGTGTGACATTGCTCAGGAGAAAATAGTTTTCCTAATGTTAATAAAGAATATAATATTAACCTCCCTCTACTGTTTCCAAATTGCAAAATGATTAACTGGAATGAAAGAGTAACACAAGACTAATTCTCCATTTATCATGGCCAGATCATAAACTGCTAGTCATATCCATGATAGGTTCACTTCAGGGCTTAGCTCAAACGTGGTTACTGACTTGGGAAAAGGGCACTGCTGACACTGCTGGAAGCCAGATTTTTGACCGCGTATTTTATGGAAAAGAGGATATTCTCTAAATGTTAGTGGCATAGACAAAAAAAGGAGGATAAAGATTTTCAATTTTAAAAAGCTGGCTAAGATCAGGTAGCTTTTGTAATTCATGATTGCCCTTTGTAGTATTTGTGAAAAATTAATTCCTAGATAGTAAGAGGCTGACCAATACAAACAGGTCTTTTCAGAGCAATAAATAAAGGTCATGAATGAGATCTATGAATGTTTACTCGGAAAGTTCAGATAGGTCAATGAGAATTCAATGTGTTCAAAATAGCCACAGAAAGCCATCTCAAGTATAATTATTGCATCTCAGCAGAAATGCAACGTTACCATAAACAGCACAACTGTTTTTATCCCACCCATATATAGCACATGTTTCTGACACATTAATATATAGATTGCAGGTGGGAGTTTCCAGGTTCAAAGCTAGTTTTGTCATTGAGTGGCACATCCCTTAAGTCCATTTTCAACACAATTTTAGGCACTTAGTGGAGGGGCTTAAGTTAGAAGCCTAGTCATCCTAAACTCTCTCTACAGGCTATGGAAAGAGATAGTCAGCAGTAGAGGGCTGATTAGTGAATGCCTTCTCAGTAATTCAGACTGAAGCTATCTGCATATTAGCAGTTCAAATGTTTGAATAGCATTTGGAACAAACAAATTCCATCTAATCATTAAATGAGCTGTATCTCCCTAATTCAATCTTCTCATTAGCCGTTTCTGTGAAAAGCAACTCAGTGGCCTTTTAATCATCATTCCTTCTGTATTTAGTATCTTTTTTAAAGAGATAATTCTTCCTCCTTTCTCCTCCTGTTCCCTCAGGTGGCAAATAAGTAATAACCTATTATCTAGGAGACTAGCACAACAGAGTTGGGGTTTTTTGATAACTACAGGTGGGTGAGCAGCTTGACCACCTAATGGCTTAGCATACTTTAAAAATGCCTATAACTCTCAAATACTTTGAATGGTGTTCAAGGATTTTCTGTTCTCACAGTTGAAACCTCTGCTCTGTCCCACATGTTATTTAGTAAGCGGAAGCCTGGGAAGGTATCATCATTTATAAATTTTACTCCAAAAAGCAAAATCTCTGACAAAGAATTTGTGGAGTTACAGCTAAACAATTTTACAGGATGATACAGCAAGTCTTGGAAAATGGTAATAGGAAAAGTAAGGGCATTTATTGCCTTTTCCATTTCAACCATCTACAATTTAAAAATATGAATACAGGAAGCTGTCTAGTCAGTGTATATAATGTAATGATACATTTTCTGAGCCAAATATAGTTGACTAAATAAAGGCAAAAACATGGAGTGCAACTGCAAAATTAGAACCAAGCAAATGTGAAAAAAAACCAACCAACAAACCCAAACCTAGTTGAATTTTAAACATCTTTAGATATAATTATCTTCTGATTGCTAAGTTACAATACATACTTGTTAAAAAAAATTTGTTTCAGAAAAAAAAGCTTATCTCCTGGGATAAAAACCATATTCCTACAGCTTCAGGTTTATGTGCCATCATAGCTGCTCAGAAAATCTACCTACAGAGCCTTCCTCATTACCAGTTTCTGCATTCTAGGAACAAGATACATAAGAGACACCAGGTATTTACTTTGTGTATTAAAGAACCTGTCATACATACAATATAGTAGCTTTTATTTGGGGGGGGGAGGAAGTCATGCAACTTCTCTCTCTTTATTAGATCCCATGAGAATCTGAGAGGCAACTCTGCAGTAAGTCTTGCACGAGACCTTTTTACCTGCGCAGGGCCCCACAACATTTATTGGAATTTCTTGCAGATGTACACAGATAGTACATTATAAACATTTCAGAAGAGGTACTATATTTTCTCACTTGCATTGCGAGAAGATAACAAACCTTTTAGAGGTGAACTAATATATAAATGAATAAATTAATGAACAAAAATACATTTCATGTAAGTATAAAATAAAATGGTATTTCAGTTCTCCCATTAAATCTTTTACTACTCACTATTCACTAGAATAGGATTTTCTTTGTAGAATACCTAAGACAAAGATCAGAAGCAAGCAAATACACACTTCTCTTATTTATAATATTTTTGAGGAGCCAGTTAAGTCCAATGAAGCCCGTTAATTAATAACAATGCGCAAATAGTGCAAGACTACAAGAATCTTTCTCATTTGCTTCAGAAGGCTTGTTTTAAACTCAGCAAATCAGAACCTCTAGATTCATTTAAAACCAAGCTGGGACCCTGCTACCATTATCTTCCTTCTAATCATCATCATCTTCACTATTCATATTTCAGTGACATGTCATGGACCATAACACCATATAAAACTGCATGAAAACAGAAAAAAAAACAATAGAAACTTTGCAGTCTGAGAAAATCCCATAAAGCAGCCTTCACATGGAGCTAAACCATCCTGAAAGGATACCTGTGATGTATGGAAAGTAGTAAGTGAGTAAATACACATTTTAGCCTACAGACTGAGAAATAAGCATATTCTTATTCACCCTTATGATGCATACATACTCTTTAGTGCACCACTGATAGAAACTCATGGAGAACTAGAAGAATGCAAGGAATTTATGCCAATAACCCACACCTATGCTGCCTCAAATCATGAATCTTCTTTCAATACTAGGGAACATGTGTGCTAATATGTCATGCATGCAGCAAAGCCAGCAGTTAATATCACGGTATTAATATGCAGGGTGTATCAGGAGAGAGAAGGTGACCAGAGTATCTGCAGGAACAGAACTAAAGCGGGGTTTTTCCTGATCTTAAATGGAGGAGGAGAATTGAATTCAAGGAACCTATTCTGCCCCTGGCAATTATTTGCACTAGAAGAATACTAGACACTTGCTTTCCCAAATAATAGGTCTTGAGCATGTGGTTGCATGTATGATTGCATTGGAGCACTCATGGTTGAATGACTAAAGCTAACTTGACCTCCTCCCCCTCATATTTTGGAGCTGCAGAAAGGGGCATCCTCCATAATGCTCAATTATAAATGGGGCAGATTGAGATGCAACAATTGAATGGTAAGGCACAGTCACAGCTATAGATCTCACTCAGAGTGCCATAAATATGACATCAAACCATCTCAAAAAAACTGTGATCATGCTTACCAGATGCTAACAACATCCATTTCATTTAGTTTTGCCTTCTGCACAGTGAAAAATATTGTAATTTTGTAGGAATTACTGTCAAACTCACGGCTCTAATTACATTCTGCCATTTTAAAGTGCTTGTATATGCATTTAATGCTTCCAAAGATGTCACCCTGAATACTGAAATTCTCTGTTCATTCACAGAAGAGATACAGTATTAATAGCCAGTGCAACAGCACCTTAATGTAAGACAAATCACCAAGGAAAGTAAGGTTCAAGCTATTGTTTTTCCAAGTTAAAATCTGAGGTACGCTTATGCAGTTACATTTGTAATGTCGCACAATACCCATCTTCTTCCTTTTAATCTGCTTCATGCAGCAGGAAGAATTCTGATGGAGCCAAAATACATGTTGAAGAACTGCCGATTTTAGACTGAACTTCAGACTCTTCCCTCATGTCTTTATTTCGATCACCAAAATGACAAAAATAATTTGATCATCTAACTGTCTAACTTCTCCTCTTACTCTTTGAAGTGCCAGAGTAGACTAAGTTCAGTACTTGGTTACTGTATTGTATGATCCATATTGCAATTTATATACTCTCATCTAAAAAAATTTTCATCTTGAACAACAGTTGAAGCAAAATACATCCTTATCCTGTGACAAGTTGAAACTGGAGCATACAAAGCATTCGATACTGATAAAGCAGTATGTCTTCAACAAGCTTGTTGTAGTTATAAAAGCTCAATCATATGATTGACTATATTAAAAAAAGCAACTTATTTAAACATATTTAAAGCCTCACTGCCTAGCATATCTCCTGGAAACATCACGAAACCCACACTTGGTAAGGCACTCTGAAACAGAGCAAAGTGATGGATTTTGGCAGTCATGAGGAATATGTGCTTTGGAAAATTTGGGTAAACTGTGGATTTGTTTAAGCATCTCTATCAGTCGTCAATGGATTGGTGAGGAGCCTTGCTACCACTTAATACCTTCGGGAAGATCTTCTCCCTCTTGCACCCCACCCCCATCTCCAGAAAGGACCTGACTGCATTGACAAACCAACTCTATGAAAATCTTAAATCATCACATTCCCAATTCCCACTTTCAGTCTGATGGCTCTATTCTAATTTCACCTTTTGAGAACGTACAATATTAAACATTCTGAAGGTTAATTTTTTCTACTCTTTCAAATATTAGGGCGAGGGCTTAAATAAGGGGATACAGCTTCAAGTTAAGTAAAGGCTGTCATTACCTGTTACTAATTTACAGTAATTGACTTTGCTTATGCACAGATCAGATAAATGAGAGCACATGTTTAACTAACAGATGATACATTACAGGACTGTTTGCTTTAATTTATCATCAATCATATGGAGCATTTTTATAACAAGTTTATTTTAGCATTATTCCATTCCAAAATTCTTCACTCAAATCTTTTTTTCCCCTTGTGGCTCCATCTGCTGATTGGAAAAATGTTACAAGGTACCATGGTAACGCTTGCTATGCTGTAAGACATACTGAAGAAAGTTTTCAGACTCCTCAGGCATAACTAAGACATACTAAAATGCACATAATGTCAGAGAAACACTCCAGAGATGCTATTTTAGGAGACTTCATAGATTTGTTATTTATATATATTTTACATTAAAAATTATAACACACAGACAGTGGAAAAAGTGTCTGTCCCTAATAAAGGGCAATTTGGTACTTCACAGATGCAACACATTTTGCTATTTAAAATACACTTCAAGTGCTCTCAAACTGTGAACTAGTAATTTTGAAGTCTAAACTTCACTGCTCACCATCCAACTACTGATGTCAATGATCAATGCCATTAAAAGGCAAGTGATACGCATAAGAACTAACTTTGAGGGACAACGGGTTAATCTGCCTAGGCCTCCTCTCCAGCCAGTGGAAGATTCTTTTACAGCAAAAATTCAGAGCACAGACTAATTTTGTCTTTATAACAGTCCATCTCTGTCACCAAAGAGACCTGGATGACCAGCTATTTTAAGTTTAGACTGCTCCTGTGCCCTTAAAATCAAACTACCCCTATCCTCACTGAGGGCTCCCTTTCAGCAGCACAGATTAGTAGCTGATAACAAGCAGAAGAAAACAGAGCATGATCAAGCCAGAACATTCATCCCTTATGCAGCCTTTTATCTCACAAGAAAAAACACACATCTAGATCCATACTGTGCCTGTGTATTTCTGCCAATGGAGAAAGAACTCCATGTCCTGCTTTCAGGCTGGATAACGAGTCTGAGTTTACCCTTTACTATTTAATCTTCTTTCTGTTGCAAACTCACCCCACATATGATAATCATGTATAATAGTAATAATGGACCAGTGTCATCTCAATTTTTCCAAAGGATGGGGACTCGTTTCAGATTTGTTTTGCCATTATGCATATGTACAAAATGCTAGACCTGACAACACAAGGTCTTTGAAATCCATTTCTTCCAACATGAAATGTTTTCTATCTGTCAAGACCCAAACTCCAAGTATAACACCATCTACCCAAAGTGTAATAATTTTTATAAGCAGTTTTTGTAATGCTGAGCCAAAAAAACTGTGACTCAACCTCAGGTAACAATTAGTTTACCTAGTATCCTGAAACACACCCTCCTTACTCCCAGTTTTGTTTCTGGTATCTTCCCAAAACAGATTTGTAAGTCTAAACCCCAAGTACATTCTCAAAGTTTTATGCATTTTATGGCTTTTTTAAACACTACTGTTCCAGATTTATGTCCTTACCATACTGCAGTTGCAAACCAAGAGCAGTGAAAATATTTATCCCAGTCCTTTCTAAAGACAGCTGTAGGATTTGATGCTAAAGTTATGCTCTATTGGAAATTTACATATTCCTAGGTCTTACCAAAGACCTAGCAATGGTCTTAATATACAAATTTGTAAGGGAAGTTATCTAAGCTGGGGAGGCTGAAAGGGGCAGCTCTGACCACGTTTGGATGAGTATAGCAACTGTGTCTTGCAGATTACAGTTCAGTAAAGACGTTGCTGCAAGCTATTTCCACCACCCACCGTAGTTTCCACAGGAAATAAGCTGTGGCACCCTTCGGCCAGTCCTTGGTCTGTGCAATACAAAGGTCAGAGAGCCGAGGATGCATTCTGGCAGGCACGTCCCACAGGCATAGATGTACATACAGTGCCACAGTGCAGATTCAGTCAAAAATGTGAATCAAGCTTACACATCCCCACTCCTCCCCCTGCCAAACACTGGCACTGCAGTGGTTATGTTACCAAACACCCCATTCCAGAACGTACGTAAACAGACAAATTAACAATATTTTTCTGTCTTCACAAAGAATCAAGCTGGTGTTTTCCATAGCCTTTACTGTTTCATCTAAGATTAAAATCAGCATGGCCAGCAGTAAGTTTAGTGAATTTCACAAAAAAAAAAAAAAGTGACAATTCATAAAAGTCTCAGCTACCAGCAGTATTTTGAGATACAGTGCATCATACAAGCTCTGGCCTGAGGCTGAGGATAGGGAGTGTCACACAGACTCCAGCTCTGTGCTGTACGGCAGGCAGGATGAGCAGGACCAGTGAGTCAGGAATGGCAGTGCTGTGCTGCAAAGGCAGGCAATTCCAGCATCACAGAGAGGAGGGTGAGCTGGAAAAAGGGTTTGAGGGAGAGGGGAAACTGAAATCCCACTAGCTCCCTCTGTAAGCTGACACATAGTATTGGCAGGGTTTGAATTTACAGTAAAAGACAAAAAAGGAGGTATTACAGACATGACAGTTTTAAGACACAGCTGAAAAATTTTAGTGTGGGGGAAAAGCAAGGACCAACAGCTTCCTGAGGGAAGGGCCACTAGCAGCCCAGCATGGCAACACAGCCAGCAGGTCCAGGGTCTCTGGCCAGGTACAGGCTTGCCTGTGACACAGCGGGACTGTAGCTCGGGCCAGACCCAGCTGCAAGCACCTCCTGCAGGCTGGGGTCAACCCTGGCATGACCTCCCTGTAGCACTGCCTGGGAGCCTCTTCCCAGCATCACCAGTGGGAAGGGGCTGCCCTGGGCTGCACTGGCTCTGTGCTGGCCCTAGTCCCTGCAGCCAACTCCACCCAGAGAGGGGGCATGCTCCCAGGGCACTTATACTTAGCTGAAAGTATCAGAAGATACAACAATACAAGAGAATGATTTCCAAGTCTGCTGTCAGTCCACATTTTGGACCTTGATGCAAAGATTATGCCGCAAAATAAAAGTTTAAAAAAATGATTTTGCAAAAAGGTAGCCCCAAGACCTAATAGTTTGAGCCTGCATGCCTCTCTTGCAATGATGATAGGTTACCATGGGAGTAATAGAAAGATGCAGGAGCTGTGTGACCAGACTAAGCCAGCAGGAACTTGAAGTTTGGTGTGTTCCAGCATGAGAAAAAGCTCATAACATGTATCTAATTTTCAACAGTGGAAAAAGATGTAAAAAATATCTGACAATTATTATGAAACAGAACATTTGCTGGCATTCTACTGTTCACTTACATCCTAGTCCAAAATCTGCTGAGATGACCGAAGACTTTTCACTGATTTCATTGGGCCCTCAATCAAGTCCATAAGAATGGTTAAAAGGTGGGAAGGGAAAATCCCATTTTTAGCACATCTGCGAGCTGGCAAAAGAGGACCTGGCTCGGTATCCATGACAACACTGCTGATGTGCTGCTAAAAACAAGAAAAGACATTAAGTTTTAATACCCGTAAAGCCAGCAGAATCAGTTTGCCTGTGCTTCTCTTCTATGAATTTGCTGAACTTTTAATTTTTTTTAAAAGGTAAGCCTGTATACACGTGTGTGTAATGATGTAAGATTCAAGCATGGCCAAGCAGGACTTCAGTCAAGGATATTCTTAGGATAACTGAAAAAAGGCCTATGTTCTTGGAATAGTTTAGGGCAGAGGCAATACCTTTCATTAGATAAAGGGATACAGCTGGAAAAATAGGACAAGGTTTCAAACTGAGCATACTTCCAACACACAACAGTTTTAGAACTGAAGTCATCTGAAGAGGTTCTTTTTTGTATGAGATTTGCAACACGGCTCTGTGAACAGCAAGAGTGGGGCAAATGCAATGCAGAGGTGTGTTTGATTAATGTTTTTAGTCTGAGCGGTAGGAAGGATGGACTCTGACAAGATTTATTTTCAGGTAGAATCTTCTTCCCATCCATGTTATAACTGTTAAATTATTTTCTGTATAGATACTGCATGGTAATGTGTAACGGGAGAGTTTAACTGGTGGATATTTTTCTTTAGATGAATGACTAAAAACCTAATTGCTAGGAAGATGTGGGTTAAGCAGTAAGAAACTAAAAATATGTATACTTAATTGTGAACGAAAAAAGAGGTTTACCTGCCAAGACAAATTCAAAGTTCTGTATATCCCCTGCAACAGATGACTGTTCTAGTATCTAAAATAGAGAAAGAAGGGAGTCACCAGCAACACTGAAAGTTGAGACATACAAGCAGAGACTAAAAAAAGATAGAACTAGCTTGCAAAATGCAGGATTCAAAATAATGGGAAAGAATTCAAATAGTTATTCAGTGCAAAGGAAATATTTGGAAATAAGCAGAACTGAAAATGACCACTGGAGAATAACAAATCAGATGATTTTCCATGAAATAAGGCAACAGACTTAGTGAAGTTCTGGGATAATACATACTCACAGGAGCATAAAGAATGATATAACCCCACATATGACTAGCAGCATCACTCCAACAACAGTGTTATTTTGTTCAGCACATGTTTATGCTGAACATAAACAGCAGCACACCCACAGAGGAGTGGTAAATAGTGCTGTGAACTCAAGCAAGATAGCGGTACTGAATATAAACTGTTTAGCTGCTTTTATTGGATCAGGGATATGATGATAATCTATATATCCAAGAAAGATTATAAAAAAACCAAGGACAAAGGAAAAATTCACGCTGAGGAAAGTACAAAAAGATTAGAATACATAAGCAGAATTCATTGTTACCAAAGTTTTTGAAAACTAAGTTCTGTTTAACTACAATGAAAGAAAGACTTGATTCAAAATGCCAGGAGAAACTGACACCAATTAAACATGTTGCATTTAATTGGTAGACAGCTCTACCAAGTAGTCCAAAAAGGCCACAGCCCTGAGCCTGACTCATCACTGAGGCTTCGGTGTCACCTGCAGAACAGAGGAGGAAGGGGAAAATCTGTCAGATGTGTGGGTGGCTCCTCAAAATGGGGAAACCCTGCTGCCTGACAGGACGACTTTTTAGATTTTTATGGTAAGGAGGTGGGAAATCTGGTCCCGTATGTTTATTCTATGACATTGAGACCCTCTTACCTTCCAAACCTTTGTAAATGTTCCCACACCGTGACACAGGTATTAATCACAAAAGTGTTATTCTTTGAAATGAAAATATAAGTGCTCCCTGCCCATTATCTGCAAAAATTCTGTCATCATTCAGTCTTCTTCAAATGGTTAGCACACCAATTAATACCGTCTTAGCCAAAAACTGCCAGTACTGGCTTTCAAAGACCAGCTTGTCATTTAACATGAAATCAGTGAGCCCTCCAGTGGCTACTTTAAACCTTACATTGTTACAATAAGCATTAGAAAAACTATTTGTATATATGTGGTCTATTCAGATTCCATTCAATTTAATTTGCATTCAGTCTACTGAAGGTCTACTACTTTAATTAAACACCATTCTGTAGCAACCTATTAAAAGGTTTTATAGTGCTTGCAAACAGATGTATTTTCAGCTCACATATATTTGCTTTCCCTCCTATGTATGTACAAAATTTACAAGTGATTCATTTTAAACACTTGAGTAGCTTCACAGAAATCAATGAGGAATATTTACCCAAGGGGAGGGCAGAAAAATAAGTCTATGCATTGGGCTTAGATTCAAAATCCTATCTTATAATCCTCTAGTATATAAATCCTACCTCTGGAA
The DNA here is from genome assembly GCF_035582795.1 of Mycteria americana. Lineage (NCBI taxonomy): Eukaryota > Metazoa > Chordata > Aves > Ciconiiformes > Ciconiidae > Mycteria > Mycteria americana. Next base: position 41,425,234 of record NC_134396.1, read on the forward strand.
ACTACAAACATCTGGGACAATTAATAAATCATTCACAGGCTCTTCCAATACAAAACCCAGGATGTAGCAGATTTAACATAAAAGATGCTTGTTCTCATACAGGAACTTGTTCAGCCATGGAACTCCTTGTAACAAGATACTGTAGAGACAGGTTGTTTGGCCCAAATGTTGTGGTTTAACCCCAGTGAAAGGGTTCAAGTTAACAATAGATTTGATTGGAACATGCTAGATTGGATTTATAGCTGTTACTGCTGTTTAGCTATTAATTGACAGGGTCCTGTGCTTGCCATGGGGCTTGCTTGCCTTACTGTATATTAGAGACTAGTGCTCATTAGTGGCTACTTTTTGCTTTCACTGCTTGCTGTACTTCTGATCATCTTACTCCGCTGTGCCTGGGAACATTTTGGTAACAGCAATGGCCATGCGCCTGGGCTGCCAGATGGCCAGGGCATCGCTGCTGTTCCTGTGCTGCTGTACTGGACAGGCTGGAACTCCAGTGTGAACTCGAGTCAAAGGGACTGTGACCTGTGGATGAGTCCACATGGGAGCAGGACACCCTGAAGCATCTGTGCCCGTGGAGAAGCCCATGCCAGAGAAGGTACATCTGGAAGCATCTGTGCCACAGCAGGTATGCCTCTGAAGGGATTGTGGCCCAAGGATAAGTCCACGCTGGAGAAGGTACACCTCAAAGTATCTGTGGCTGTGGCTAAGTCCATGCTGCAGCAGGTGCACCTTGAAGCATCAGTAGCTGTGCGTGAGGTCATGCTGGAGCACCTCAAAGCATGTGGCCACAGATAAGCCCTCAACAGAGCAGGTACGCCGCTGGAGGGACTGCAGCCATGGGTAAGGCCATGTTGGAGCAGGTTTACTTCTGAAGGGACTGTGGCTGTGGGTAAGGCCACGCTGGAGCAGGTACATCTCTGAAGGCATTATGGCCCATGGAGATGGCCACACTGGAACAGGTGCACCTCAAAGCAACTGTGGCTGTGGATAAGTCTATGCCGCAGCAGGTATAACCCTGGTGAGATTGTGGCTCATAGAAGGCTCCACTTGGTGCAAGTACACCCCTAAGGAACTGCAGTGTGTGGATAAGTCCAAGCCAGAGCAGGGCCAAGGGAGGAGTTCATTGCAATGTTAGACCCAATGGTCTGGTCCAAAGGGGCCAGGGGTGGAGATTGTAATGGAAATACCTTTAAATTGTTGTAACCTGGGATTTAAGTTGCATGTTATGGGAATTACTATAGCAGGAATCCCTTGTTGATAGCCAGGCTAGGACCAAGGGGAGGAGTTCATTGCAATGTTAAACCCTATAACCTGGCCCAAAGGGACCAGGGGTGGAGATTGTAATGGAAATACCTTTAAATTGTTGTAACCCATGATTTGAGTTGCATGTTATAGGAATTACTACAGCAGGAACCATTTGAACTAACAGAGGACAAGTCTTACAAAAAGCAGTGTGAGTGCAGCAGCAACCTGTCCTGGGCTGGCTTTGGTACCCAGTAACTCCACACAACATACCACCTCTCCTGTCCTGAGTGACCACCATAACAGATGGAGCCCAAAGTCATGGACTAAATCAACAAAATGGACCTTCTGTGGACATTTATGGACATTTTATGGACATTTCACAGGGGTGGTCTATAGACTAAGGGAATGATATCTGAGTATTACATTAAAGGATGGGAAGGTGGGTGGTGGTTAATGAGGATGTATTGGATAGTGTGGGACCTGAGCATGACATAAATGGTATGCAATAAGGGGTGGACAATGTGCTCATTTTGGCTTGGATGGAGTTAATTTTCTTCATAACAGCTAGTATGGGGCTACGTGTTGGATTTGTGCTGGAAACAGTGTTGACAATACAGGGAGGTTTTTGTTATTGCTGAGCAGTGCTTACACAGAGTCAAGGCCTTTTCTGCTCTTCACACCACCCCACCAGCGAGTAGGCTGGGTGTGCACAAGAAGCTGGGAGGGGACACAGCTGGGACAGCTGAGCCCAACTGACCAAAGGGATATTCACAGAATCACAGAATTGTATAGGTTGGAAAAGACCTTTAAGATCATCAAGTCCAACCGTAAACCTAACACTACCAAGACCATCACCATACCATGTCCATAAGCACCTCATCCAAATGTCTTTTAAATACTTCCAAGGATGGCGACTCAACCACTTCCCTGGGCAGCCTGTTCCAATGCTTGATAACCCTTTCAGTGAAGTAAAATTTCCTAATATCCAGTCTAAACCTCCCCTGGAGCAACTTGAGGCCATTTCCTCTCATCCTATCACTTGTTACCTGGGAGAAGAGACCGACCCCCACCTCTCTACAACCTCCTTTCAGGCAGTTGTAGAGAGCAGTAAGGTCTCCCCTCAGCCTCCTTTTCTCCAGGCTAAACAACCCCAGATCCTCAGCCGCTCCTCATCAGACTTGTGCTCCAGACCCTTCACCAGCTTCGTTGCCCTTCTCTGGACACGCTCCAGCACCTCAATGTCTCTCTTGTAGTGGGGGGGCCAAAACTGAACACAGTATTTGAGGTGCAGCCTCACCAGTGCCGAGTACAGGGGCACAATCACTTCCCTAGTCCTGCTGGCCACGCTATTTTTGATACAAGCCAGGATGCCATTGGCTTTCTTGGCCGCCTGGGCACACTGCTGGCTCATATTCAGCCGGCTGTCGACCAGCACCCCCAGGTCCTTCTCTGCTGGGCAGCTTTCCAGCCACTCTTCCCCAAGCCTGTAGCGTTGCATGGGGTTGCTGTGGCCCAAGTGCAGGACCCAGCACTGAGCCTTGTTGAACCTCATACAATTGACCTCAGCCCATTGATCCAGCCTGTCCAGGTCCCTCTGTAGAGCCTTCCTCCCCTCAAGCAGATCAACACTCCCACACAACTTGGTGTCATCTGCAAACTTGCTGAGAGTGCACTCGATCCCTACGTCCACATCATTGATAAAGTTATTAAACAGGACTGGCCCCAATGCAGAGCCCTGGGGGACACCACTTGTGACCGGCCGCCAACTGGAGACCATATGATTGACCATATGATGTCATGCTCAGCAATAAAAAGCTGGGCAAGAAGGAGGAAGGGGGGGGGGGACATTTGGAGTGATGCCATTTGTCTTCCCAAGTCACTATTATGCATGATGGAGCCCTGCTTTCCTGGAGATGGCTGAACACCTGCCTGCCGATGGGAAGTAGTGAATGAATGCCTTGTTTTGCTTTGCTTGCGTGCACAGCTTTTGCTTTACCTATTAAACTGTCTTTATCTCAAGCCACAGGTTTTCTCACTTTCAGTCTTTCAATTCTCTCCCCCATTGCACCAGGGGAAGTGAGTGAGCAGCTGTGTGGGGCTTAGTTGCCGACTGGGTTTAAACTACGACACCAAAGATGGCTGGAAAATTCATGAAACAAAAGTCCACCTGGGCCTGTTATTTGTAAAGAAATTCCTCACTGGTAATCCCTAGAGTCTAGACTAATATCGGAATCTATCATCACGTACTTCTCCAACTCTTACATTCTTCCATGATGGAAGGCATCCATTACAGACAGCTACAGAGATATGTTTGGCTAAAAGGACCTTTTCTCAGGTCTGGCACTGACATTTTTAGGTTTAAATAAAACCTTCACTCAAACTATTTAACCCCTGTGTCAAAAATATCCAGTAACTGAAGGACTGATATTCTGCTGCAGATTTTTTGCCATTGGTCCACTTTGAGATACTGTCACATTGCACAGCCTACAGGAAAAATCTGAGCAGAATTGTGCCTCATTTGACAGCATCTTGTTGTGCTTGATTCTCCAGTCATTATATGGTATCATCCTGAATTTGTTATATGAGCATTGGTTGCTATGGAAATCATCATCTGCTAAATCCAGCATTATTGATTTTGTTTAACGTGGGAATACTTCAGTGTGGCTCCTTTTCAGATCTGAGCTGTAGTCTTTAGACAAGGTTCTGATCACTCCTTTCACAGGAAAATCCATAGAAAGAGAGTTAGAGAGAATTAAATCTCAACAAAATGACACAGATCAACACTAGCCTCCAAGCCCTGTAAGGATCTGAATGGATCACAGACATTTTGTATCTCCACCCCTACTCTGCAAGCTGGGCTCTTCTATGACTTGGGAGTAATTTATTCAAGAACGCCTTCAAAATGTAGTTCTTGAACCATCCAGGTACTGGAAGGAGCATGCATCGTAATTGGCTCCATTTCTCAAGTCAATTTACCCTCTCTCAGATGGAAATCCTCAGTAATTCAGCTAGATTATTTTCAGCAGTTACACTAGCTTATTTACAGACTGCTAAACCATCAAAACATAGCATCAGTCTTTAGTCTCTCCAAGACCTGGTTCACATTGTTGTGAACTGAAAAACAAAACAACAATAATCCATTTTCTTAATTAACTGAGGGGAGGTTAATTAGCACACAAACAACTCCATGCTTATGAAAATGTTTTTCAAATTGAGTAAGGCAATAAATCCAAATTTAAGTATCTAAACTGAGGTAAACTAATACTGAAGATCAAATCTGCAAATACAAATATTGTTAGTATTACACATACTAGTAGTCTAAGTCTGTAGGATCAGTGCTTTGAGGATTACTGGGGTTGTGAAATACTAGGCAAATACCATATAAATGCAGAAAATAAAATCACAGTCAAAACATTAGTTTACTGAATATCAGAACTAAGTGAGACTGATCTTCTACTGACTCATGGTTTGTGAATGATCACTGTCTCAGAAGGTATGCGCACCAAAGGCTGAAGGATATTTACCACTGAGGCATTTACATAAAGTCTTTTTTCCCATGTAAATTCTTTGGTGTCTAGTCAGGTATGAGTTTAACTATAACATCATCTCCCATCAGGGTGCTTCTGCTCTATCTGGCCACCTGTTACCACGAAACCTGCAGTAATTTATTTATCAACATTGCTGTTAAGTTTGACCAAACCAGCCACTAGGTTCAAAAGCTAACTGAGGATCAAAACCAACAGAGAGTATGTTTTTTTATTGTTTAAGCCTTGCTTCCATGGGAAACTTTAAAAATATAAAAGCACAGATAACAGTTCATCAATATGAATCAATATGAATATGAATGTGATTCACACTCAAATTATTCACAAATTATTAGCTGTGTATATGATTATGACTCAGGAAGACAGTACAAAAGGTTCCTTGACTGTGATCTTGCTGTTCTATTCAGGCAAATACATTCAAGTATCTGACATTAGTATTTTATAAGGACATGTTTGAAAACAGAACTGCAGTAAAAGTATATATAACTTAAATTTTTCAAATATCTCATAGAACTGAACAGAAAAAGCTGTAGAGAATTATAATCTGAAATTGCTATGCACACCACAGATGGGAAACTTTGCATCTGTTAAAAAGCACAGAAAATATTTTTATTCACCATAACTTACATCCTGAATTCTGTATATGCAATAATCAGATGCACATGGGCCCTTCATTATGACAGATTTTTATTTATCATAGCCCACACAAGTCTGTGGATGGCCCTGGTCACAAGCAACAGGTTACACAGAGGATTTAAATCTGCTCCTGTCTAGATATAAGAAATCATCCAAAAAAACCATGTTCAGTCCATCTATAGTCCTGAAGAGGCTCCATGCTGACTACAGTCACGCTGTTCTCATACAGAATGCAGATTACTGCTGCTCAAAATTATATGTGCCTGCTTAACAGCTACAGAAGACAGAGAGAGAAGCTCAAGAACATTTTCTTCATGCTTTTGCCATTTTATCTTGCGTTTCAGCAGCAAGAGCTAATTGGATAGGGCTTTGAGCAGGAGCATGCTCTCCAGCTGAGCAGCTCACGTGTTTCTCCTAACGGGCCTATGCCCCTGAGGCTATGCGGAACCCTTTTCAGTCTGTACTACGGCAAACTTCTTTGATACATGCTTCAATATATACCTTCAACACGCTGAGGCATGAGTGTATGGTAAGAGCTAGTCAGCAGCCTTTCTCTTTAATAAATGTAGGTATTTGTGGTTTCATTCACTTCTGACCTGGTTCAGAAGCTTCAGAGTCAGGATCTGATCCACCACCTAATAATCTAATTCCAGAAACTAACTTATTTGACTATGAAAATGTATTACAATTCAAATTAAAAGGTCATTCTAGAGCACTGGAGAAAAAAAAAATTACTTTTGTTCTACAGCTCAATACTGGCAAAAGTTACAATGGGAAGGCATAACTGACCAGAGAAAGCAGGCCTCAAAGAAATCACTGATCAGCGACAGGATCAGTTGGACCTAAAACATTCCTGCAGGATGTATTTTTTTCTACAATGTTCTAGATAATAAAATTAGGTACTGGTAGGAAATGTTTCCTAAGGTCTAGCCCAAAGCTGCCTTGACAAAGTTTAAGCATTTTTGTTCTCTCCACACCGGATACAGGACAGTTTATTACCTTCTTTGCAGTGTGACTGTCACAGCCTTTGCGTATAATGATATTCTGAAGAGAATGCCGAAGAGCCCTGTTTCACACAGTATCACACAGCATGGCTGAGGTTGGAAGGGACCTCTGGATGTCATCTTGTCTGACATCCCTGCTCAAGCGGGGCCACCTAGGGCCCATTGCCCGGAGCCATATCTAGACGGCTTTGGAAGATCTCCAAGGATGGAGACTCCAGCAGCTCTCTGGGCAACCTCTGCCAGTGCCTTGTCACCCTCGCAGTAAAAAAGTGTTTCCTGACGTTCAGGAGGAACATCCTGTGCTTCAGTTTGCGCCCATTGCCTCTGGTCCTGTCACTGGACACCAATGGAAAGAGCCTGGCTCTGTCTTCTTTGCACCCTGCCTTCAGGTTTTTATATACATTGATAAGGTCCCCCCCGAGCCTCCTCTTCTCCAGGCTGAACAGTCCCAGCTCTCTCAGTCTTTCCTCATAGGAGAGATGCTCCAGTGCCTTCATCATCTTTGTGGCCCTTCATTGGACTCTCTCCAGTAGCTCCATCTCTCTCTTGTACTAGGGAGCACAGAACTGGGGACAGTACTCCAGCAGCAGCCTCACCTGTGCTGAATGGAGGGGAAGGATCATCTCCCTCAACTTGCTGGCAACACTCCTCCTAATGCAGCCCAGGATTCCATTAGCCTTCTTTGCTGCAAGGACACAGTGCTGGCCTGTGCTCTACTTGGTGTCCATCAGGACTCCCAGGTCCTTTTCTGCAAAACTGATCTCCACCTGGGTGGTTCCCACCACGTAGTGGTGCTTGTGGTTGTTCCTCCCAGGTGCAGGACTTTGCACTTCCCCTTGTTCAACTTCATGAGGTTCCTCTCAGCCCACTTCTGCAGCCCATCGACCTGGCAGCACAACCCTCTGGCACACCAGCCACTCCTCCCAGTTTTGTGTCATCTGCAAACTTGCTGAAGGTACACTCTGCCCCATTGTGCAGATCATTGATGAAGATGTTGAACAGGATCAGACCCAGTACTGACCCCTGCAATACACCACTAGTTACTGGCCTCCAACTAGACTTTGCACCACTGATCACCACCCTCTGGGCCCAGCCATTCACCTTGCTGTCTGTACATCGAGCCCATACATCAACAGCTTCTCTATGAAGATGTTACAGGAAACAGTGTCAAAAGCCTTACTGAAGTCTAAGAAGACAATAAGCACTACTCTCTCCCTGGCTCTGCCAGGCCATTTCATCATAGAAGTTTAACAAGTTGGTCAAGTGTGACCTACCCTTGGAGAATCCATACTGAGGACTCCTGATGCTTTTCTTGTCGTTCATGTGCCTGGAAATGATTATCAAGCTTAACCATTTAACAAGCTTATTACTTTATTTCAGTAATTTTACAAATGATATCCCTAATGTTAAGGTTTTCATTCTAGGGAAAAGATATCAAATTAATAGTGGAACTTAACAAATTCCTGGTACTGTTGCATTATTTATCATTGAGCAATGTTTTTAAGTCTTGTCAGGGAAAAGAAATGATGAAAGAAGCAGCTGGAATGGCAGTCCAGTACTAAATAATCTCTCCTAACCCTGGATTACTAAAACCAGTATGTTATTTTTGTTAGCTCTACCAGTTGCCTGACAAATATAGTTGTTTAAACCTGAGGAACAAGGATTTTCAAAATAATTTGATGGATCTGAAAGAAAATTGGATGCATATCTGCCTAAGAATCCTTTTAATCCTCTTCAAAATTACGATTTGGTATGAGTATTTGCAATAGAAGGAAAAGTTGCTTTAAAGGGACTACAGGCTTTCACTTCTGAGTGAACTCAAAGGAGGTTTATGCATAGGCTTCCATAAAGGTCAATTTTCTCTCACGTTCAATATGCATGAGACAAGCTGAAAGGTTATAAAGAAGGCATGTAGATGAAACGTCTTCCATCCAGCAGAACCCCTTTCTCATGGTGGTTTGATCTTTTTTACCATTATTACACAACGCCATTCCTAACATAAATTATTGTGTACTCTCTGCCTTAAGTATTCAAAAATAACAGTTGTGCTGCCTGAAACTAAGCTAAAAAAAATGTATTCTGTTTTGGATAATCCAACCAATACCTTAGAAAACTTGCAGGTGGTTTGTACTTGAATGATTACACTGGAATTTATTATTCCTGCCGAGGATCTTTGTTAATGAAAGGAATTTCACACATTTAACTACACCAGTACAAAAATAGTGACTTCATTTTGCCTGTAAATGACCTGTGCCAACATGTCCTAAGATGCAGTCCAGTTAAGAGAAAAATATTACTGCTGGATTATGATAAGCACCCCTTTTAATGGTTGTAAGGCGTGAGACTGGTTTAAACTTTAGCATTTAAGACATCAGGCTGCAGTACCAGTAAAAACAATGCTGCTAAAAACAATGACCCCTACCCATGCATATGTGTCAGCACTTGTGCCTCACATGACTTCAATTTTTGTCTCCCCATCAGAACAGTTTTCAGTCAAATGTATTACATGATCACAGACAATACCCACGTTTCTGGCAGCACCATGAAAGCAGAAAATTAAACTAGTCGTCTTTTACTGCAGAGGCCCAACAAGGACGGAATGACAATCTCACAGTTACTGTCAATGGCATATAAAGTGTATAAAGTTTCCCCAGCTGATCCTCTGGTTCCAGTCAAGCTGGGGAATGAAATAATAGACTTTTTAATTGATAGGGGAGCCACACATTCTGTAGTAAGTAGTTGTAGGGGACCCTTAAGTAGAACTAAAATAAGTGTTGTTGGTGCAACAGGGAACAAGACTTTAAGGCCATTTTTACAACCTATGGAATGTTCAGTTGGAAATACTAAATTAACTCATTAATTCCTTTGATGCCAGAATGCCCCCCTTACCATTGCTTAGACGGGATTTACCTTGTAAACTGAATGCACAACTAACTTTTTCTGAAGACTCTGCTCAGTTGCATAGTCCTCCAGAGACTGCCTGGAAAGCCCAGATATGTTTGTTAACCGAGAAAGATCCTAATGAAGAAATGAATATTCCAGAGGAAGTACTGAATGCGGTCACACCTCTACTATGGGCATCAAAAATACCCATACGAGTGAAGAATGTGATCCCGGTAAAGACTGAACTGCAACCAGGAGCTCAATCGGTAAGAAAGAAACAACACCGCATTAAGCTGGAGGCCCAAAAAGGATCAAAACCTGTAATAAGCTCCTTTTTAGAACATGGATTGTTACAGGAGTGTTAGTTGGAATTTAATACTCTCATCCTACCTGTAAAGAAGCCCCATTCTTCTGAATATAGACTGGTACAGGACTTATGAGAAATTAATGCAAGGACAGTAGATGTCCACCCTGTGGTTCCAAATCCATATACCCTCCTTACTTCAATCCCTCACAGTAATACTTATTTCGCAGTATTAGATTTAAAGGACGCCTTCTTCTGTATACCTGTGGATGAGCAGAGCCAGACCCTCTTCACCTTTGAATGGGAGAATCCAACTACAGGATGAAAGACACAACCCTGCTGGACTGCCCTTCCCCAAAGATTCAAGAACAGCCCTACCTTGTTTGGTAACGTACTAGCCAAAGAATTGGAACTACAGCAAAGCAATCATGATGCTGTAACATTGTTCAATATGTTGATGATTTGCTGATTGGTTCTGACAGTTATGAGGCATGTCTGGAAGCCATCATCAGTTTGCTTAACTTTCTGGATTTGGCAGGGTATCCGGTTTCTAAGAAAAAGGCTCAGATTGGGAAAAAAAAAAAAAGGTCCAATATATGGGGTTTGAAATCACCAAAAGACAGAGAGAATTAAGTACAGAAAGAAAAGAGGCAATTTGTAGAATTGCTGTACCTACATCATAGAAGCAATTAAGAGGATTTCTGGGAATGGCCAGATGGTGTCACTTATGGATTCCCAGTTTTGGACTAATTGCCAAACCACAGTATGCTGCTGTGAAAGGACCTGAGGGGGTTCTTGAATGGACACCTGAATGTAGGAACAGTTTTGATGAGATTAAAAGGAAACTCATGGACACTCCTGCTTTGGGACTCCTGAATTTGAGGACTATGTTTGTACCTCATGCTGTGTCTTCTCCACTTGAAAACAAAGGGCATCATTGGATCTCCCCAAGCATGTTAGCAAAATATCAAGCAGTGCTGCTGGAACAAGATGATGTTGTAATCTCTCTGACCTCTGCTCTAAATCCTGCAACTCTGCTAATTTCTGAAAAGATGATGGAAATTCTACTCAAGAAACTGCACCAAGAAACACTCTCAGCAGCAGATGCATTAGTATTAATTGCCAAAAGACACGTCATTGGCCCAAGAATGCAAAACCTAGCGGATATAATAGTTAAAAAGTGCACTATTTGTTGCACCAATAACCCCAAAAATGTGAAGAAAATCATGGGAGGAATTGTAAAACAAGGAATAACTCCCAGGGAATACTGGCAAATAGATTTTATAGAATTGCCAAGGTGTAATCTGTATAAATATTTATTGGTAATGGTAAACACCTTTTCTGGTTGGCCCAAAGCTTTCCCTTGCTGCACTAACAAGGCTAGGGAAGTGATTAAAATTTTATTGAAAGAAATGACCCCTAGATTTGGTGTTCCGGAAGGTATATCCTCTGATAACAGATCCCACTTTATTGCAGAAACAGTGCACGGAGTTTCTAGATTTCTAGATATTAAATGGGATTTGCATACCCCTTGGAGGCCACAGTCCAGTGGCAAAGTAGAAAGAATGAATCAAACTCTAAAAAGACAGATTTCTAAAGTGTGTCAGGAAACTCAAATGAAATGGGTAGATATTCTACCCATAGCATTAATGAGAGTACGAACTACACCCAGAGTTAAGGAAGGTGTGAGTCCATTTGAGATCCTGTATGGGAAACCATATCCAATCAACCATTTAACCACAAAGGGAGACCAAATGCACATAAAGGGACAGGCTGTAATTAAAGAGTATTTGCTATCTCTCTCGCAGAATTTATCCTTCCTGCATAGGTACCTAAACCAGAAGACTCCCATTCCCTTGGACACTCTGGTACGCCCATTCCAGCCACGAGCCACAATCTATGTATGAACTTGGAAAGATGAGCCCTTGAAAGAAAAGTGGAAAGGACCTTACAGAGTGCTATTAAAAACTTATACAGCGATAAAGGTGAATGGGATCAACTCCTGGATTCATCATACTAGAGTAAAGAAGGCACCAGACCAGGACAAGTGGACCTCTATGCCAACTGGAGAACTGAAACTCTGACTAACCAGGGACTGTCAATGAATTGTATCAAGGTTTTCCTTTTAGAAAACTACTATTGAAATTCCTCCTAGGACACTCTTGGAAAGTGTTATTAATTTAGCATAGTTATAATGAAAATTGTATCTCTGATGTTGATTAACCTAGCATTTACTTTTTGTAACAGAAATCTAATCTTAAAACTTGTCCAATCCTTTGGAAGAATCCATAATGTCAGCAGTATAATGGCCTGTTCGCCATTACCTAAATCTGCAGCCAATCCCCTCGAGTGGGGAATTTTAACTTTAGATTTAAACTGAAACTTTCCTCATTCTCCAAATTACCTCCTTTCAGAGTCAAATGCGGCTGTACAATCTAACCGGACAAGTAGAACTATTAGCGAATGCAACCAGAGCAAGATTACAAGATTTAAAACACTCAATTACAGGAAACGTCAAAGATGACACTGCAGAACAGGCTAATCTTAGGTTTAATGTTATTACATGAACACGGGGTATGTGGGTACCTAAAACTGAAAAACAAGGGTGTTGCATCTGTATCCCCCATATAACTGAACATTTAGATCAACAAATAGACAAAGTAAAACAAATGGCAAAATCAAGTAGAAATATTCAGGCCTCTAAACAAAATATTACAAAGTTTTGGATTCTCCCTAACTGGATGGTTGGCAAGTTTACTTCAAATTATAATTATACTCATCATGATAATCACCTCTATTGTTGTTAGTTGTGTCTTAAAATGTGTTAAATGACTAATCGTACAAGTTATTAATGAGAACTAATAATGAGACATATGAGAAAAGTCTCATAGTCTCAAAGGGGGGAATTGTGGTCTAACAGTGTAGTCTAACAGGAGCTGGTGGAAGGCCAGGGCTTACGTAAAGCTGGTAAGGGGGATTCAGGCTGGAAAGCGGAATGTCTAAACAAGAATTACTGTCCTTGGGAGTAAAGCACATCCTGGAGAAATACATAAGCTATTTAAGATGTTTTGGAAACCATCTGAAACAAATAGTAGAAGCGTGATAAGAAGCACCCTCACGCGAACTGTTCTTATTATAATACTAAATGTCACACCCCTTGAGCTGGAGACCCGGGCCCAAGCAGAGACCCCTCACCTCTGAGCATGCCCAGAATATTAAAGTAGCACTGTATCTTTAAGTTGAAATAAGAGAAATGTAGACCAATAGAAAACTGCTTTGTGTAATTACTTATGCATATGCATAACTAGACTGTAACAATACTGCACCTGTATGACCGAACTTTGTGCTAGCTTTGTGGAGCTGCCACCTAGCACCCATCTCTGTGCAGACATGAAATAAAATACCTCTGCCCTCTGTGTATATTGGCGTCTTGCACACTGGGTAAACAACCTCACACTTGTGGGATAACGAGGAGAAAGCAGCATGCCATAGGCAGGGGACACAGAACGTGTGTGTTCTCACACACACAGACACAGCAACTGTCACAGGGCAACTACACCCAAGAAATACCACTGGAGTTTAGGAAAGTGCACAATTCAGTATTTACCTGCTGAAGAAGCCTGCTGCCAAAAAACCCATTCATATCCTAGGAACTGCAGTGCCTTTTAACAAAGCCTGGCAAGTTGCTACTTGACTATGAAAGTATTTACTGTGCTATTTTGCCCGGTAAGAACATTTGCAAGCTGAAATCCTGTCCACAGACCCCACACGGCTCTGAACGCACCTGCACCCCTTATTTTCTCTTTGCACTCTCAGCAAGTAGCATGCAAGTACTACCAATAGTACTGCCTTTGAAGTCAGGGGAGCAGCCGCGTTCCTGAATTAGCCATAGTCCAGCATACCACGGACTCACAGAACCTACCGGGCCCCAGGGCATGCAGTACAGAAGTGGCACCAGGGCACAGCACACAGCACACATTTAATTTAAACCTGAGGCTTCATGAGGAGGCCGGAGAATCCTGCCATGAGCAACCCCCTAGGCAGCCGCACTGCGGCCGCGTGCGGCACAAGGGCCGCGCCAACCACACCAACACACGGCCCGGGCAGCGCTCACCAACGGCCACAACCTCCTCACCCGCTCCCTGCCCCTCCCGTACAGTCTAGAAACTTCTGGAACCGCGCGGCCCGGGCCGCGGCTGGCCAATCACCGCGCCCTGCGCCTCACGCCCGCCCCCTCGGCAACGCCCCCCAGCCCCGCCTTCCCCTTCGGGCCGGCGCTGCGCCCGCCTCCGCCGCGCGGCGCCGCTCTCCCCGCCACCACCCCCTTACGTAAGGCCCCCCTGCAGCTTCCGGGGATTGGTGGGAGGGCGAGCGCTCGAGTCACGCGGCGGCCGGCGGGCGTGGCGGCGCGGGACGCTATTGGCTGGCCCGGCAACGCCAATAAGAGTCGAGCTGTTAGATTCAAACGGAGCGGGGCGCGGGAGCGGTCGGTTATCTGCGGGGCTGCCGTGAGGAGAGTGGTCCTGTCGTTCCTCCTACTGCCGCTTCTCGCCATGGCCCAGAAGCAGATCTACTATTCCGACAAGTACTTTGACGAGCAGTACGAGTACCGGTATGAGGCTGTGGGAGAGCGCGGGAGGGCCGGCTGAGGGGATTAGGAAGGGGCTCCTGCCGGCCCTTTTGGAGGGGGGTGGCTTGGGCAGGCCCCTCTCCTGGGGCTTGTGCGCTGCCCTCAGGGAGTAAGCTCCGGCGGTGGCGGCAGTGAGCGTGCCTCTGGCTTCCGTGGAGCCAGAGGGGCTTAAAGCCTGCGGGCAGGGGCCGTGCCTTGCCTCTCCATGGTGGGTGTTTGCCTAGCTTTCGAGCAGCCGGGAGGAGGCGGGGGGGTGATCTGAGTGCCGGTCTCGGCTGGCCCTTCCAGAGCGGCCGTTCGGTGAGCGGGCAACGGAAGCCCCAGCCAGAGGGCGCCGAAGGAAGCAGCGGAGGCGGGGGCAAAGCCCGCTGGGCCTCCCCGGCGCAGCGACGGTGGCCGAGCTGGGCTTGGAGAGCGCTCGGCCCCTGCTGACGAGACCGGCGTGGCGACCGCCAGCTCCATCCGCCCCGCGGTGACTCTAGCGGCAGCTGCGCGGGCAGCGGCGGCGCCTCCCGCCGGAGGAGGGCTTGGGCCTCCCGGGCGGCCTCGGGCCCTGCCGCCTCGCCTCGCGTGGGTGCGGTAAGAAGCTGAAGTAGGGACCTCAATCCCTTGTGTCCAAAGTGCTCTACACAGCTAGGAGTAACATCTTGTACTGCATCAATTCGAGCTCTGGATGAAGCATGCATTTGGGTTAACCCATCAGCTCTGAAGGCAGTTCATAAGGCCACGTCAAAACGTAGTACTGATGAATGCAGTTTGTAAAGCCTTCGAGACAGTGCTCTCTCTGCGAGTTTTCAAAGCTCTGCTATAGCACCAGTCAGTTGTGCACTATAACTGATATTGTTGAAGTTGAGTCCTCTAGGCTTACTTGAAAGCACTACTACAAATTGGGCTTTTTTTTCCTCTGTGTAGAGATCTAAGTGCCGCCCTTGCAGCTGACTCTTACGATCTCAAAACCAAGATTGAATGTTTTGCTCTCTATTAAGTGATAAAGGAACTTGCAAATGTGGAGAGCAGGCTGTATGTTTCTTCTCAGCTGACAGATCAGGCTCTTAAGTGGTGCTAGTGTACTGTCTTTCTAAACCAGTACTGTGGTCTCTGTGGAAAATACCTTGGCGGTTACAAAATGCAAAATACAAACAAGAGTGACTCAATCATTCTAAAAGTCCAAAGTCCTTATTTTTCAAATAGCTGATATGATGGCTGATTGCCAGGAACACATACTTCCATACAAGTAGCATGATTAGAGCATGCAGGGGAATTAATCTCTTCTAGAAAGTAGGTTGACTGTTTCAATGTACAGTTGTGTTACAGATGTAATGTTTAGTAGACAAAGTGAATTAAAAACTGGATTCTGGGACAGATGCTTCATAATCAAACTAGTGGTATCAGTCAGGCTTCTTTATAGGGAATGCTGGTATTCATAACTGAACTTGCTTACTGTCTTTCAGTGTAGATCTGTGCAAGTTTTCTAGTGTATGCAGGCATTAATGTATGTAGCATGTATTTAATAATTAAACCTTTACAGACACGTGATGCTGCCAAGAGAACTTTCAAACCAAGTGCCAAAGTCCCATCTAATGTCTGAAGAGGAGTGGAGACGACTTGGTGTTCAGCAAAGTTTTGGCTGGGTTCACTATATGATCCATGAGCCAGGTAAGCACACCTGAACAGAATTAGATTAACAAAAGAGTCTAAAATATCAACTTCCTGGTGCTCAACTGAAGTGTTTAGTGCAAAATTGCTCCTGCTGTGGAATCCAGCTGGAATTCACTACTGAATGTTTAGACTCCTCTTTATCATCTCGTAGCTATTTTAGCCATTTGGCACCAAAGGCAACCTAACAGCCTTTATTCACATACCTTCACATCTTGCTCCCAGAACTGCAGAATGCTAGCCTTGTCCGAGGTATGTGTGGTCTGTCAGTAGACAAAACATGCCAGACTAGAAACTGTTCCTACCTGTGCCTACAGAAATAGGCTGCTTGTGAGCTTTTGAATAATGTTACTATCTTAGTGACTCAACCAAACTTTATGTAGCAGCATATCTTTAAATCATAAAGCTGACACACCTACTTTTTGGACAAAAACTTAATAGGTGCTCACAAGGTCCTGTATTAATGCTCAGAAAAGTCTACAGTGTAGTTTTAACTCTAGTTGTACAGCCTACAGTCTTTCACTTAATGGGGTGTGAAGCGCTAGAACTCTACCAAGGAGGATGTACTGAAAACAGCCATTCAAAGTAGCTTACCATTGACAGGCCTGACTAAATGTAACTGGTGATAGATGAATTGCAGCAGCATGGAGTTCCAAGTTTCTGAAGAACCAGGTGAAGAAATTAGTGTAACCTTCCATTGTTTCCCTTACCTGTGCACCTTTGATACTTGGGGCTTTTTTGGAGGAGTTTACAATTATGTCAGATCAATAATAATGTATGCTGGCTGTATTAACTAAAGTGGTTTTTGTTGATGCTTGACATGATGTACCTAACAAGGACAGCATCAGCAGTTTGTTATTTAAGTTACAGTAACAAAGCTCATCAAATAGCCCAATGTAGAGAGACAGAGTTAGTACCAATACTAACTAAACTATCTTATGATACTACTAAACTAGTAGTATTGGTTAGTACCAATACTACTAACTATCTTATGATACTGCCAACATTTGGTGTAAAACTTTCAAAAGCACCTGTTTGACTGTTGTAAGGTTACTGCAGTACTTACACATGGGGCCGAATCTGTGGACTTGGCTTCTTAATCTGTTTATTATTTGCCAGCAAGCTTCAGCTACTTTTTAAGACTTCCTAAATGCAAGAAATCCCTGTAATCAAGACTTGGGTGACAGACTGACACTTTGTTCAATTTTATTTCTGCAGAACCGCACATTCTTCTCTTCAGAAGACCTCTTCCAAAGGATGAGCAGAAATGAACCATTGTCTATAAATATTCTCCTAAATCTTCTGGAACTATGTATATGTATATATGTTGGTAGTATTCAGTGAATACTTTAAAATGTACACAACATAACATCCATACCTGTGTATGAGCTGTATTATTCACAGCAACAAAGCTCAGTCAAATGCAATTCCAAGTAGGCTGCTATGGTGTTCAAAGAGTGATGAAGTTACCTTCTTTACTGTAAGTGCCTATCTGACTTTTCAATGAATCTTTTTTATTAAAGTTTAAATATTGCATGTTCTGACTAGATGATCACTTGTTACTGTGTTCAATAACTTTTGCACTCAGCTGTTTTGCTGAAGTGTAGCATGTTCAAACTCAGTGGCTCACCTGTTTAGTAGTAGGCATAAAGAAATAAAGTCTATTTTAATGCTCTATAAAACCTAAGTGTCTAGAGTTCTAATTCACCAGACGAAACAAACATTCAATGTCTAATGTGTTAAGAGTACCTATTTCAGAAAAAAATTAGCTTAGTGAACCTATTTTGTTTCTCTGCAAGAATTATTTTGCCCTAAAGGCCAAAGTTCCTAACTCTGATTTGAATTGGGAACTGCAGGTAGTCTGAAAAGAAAGCTGGCAGTGGTAGGTAACACTCAGACTAGCGTCTGACATGCTCAAACTATGGGACTCTGTAGTTGATGTAGGTTATCATGGGATTAATTATTCTGCAATGACAACTTGTCATCCTACTTCTCATGAGGTGTCTGGTCATAGGACACAAGGGAATGGCTTAATGCTGCATCAGGGGAAGTTCAGATTGGATATTAGGAAGAAGTTATTCACTGAGAAGGGTGGTCCAGCACTGGAACAGGCTCCCTGGGGAAGCAGTCATGGCCCCAAACCTGTCAGTGTTCAAGAAGTGTTGGGACAATGCTCTTGGAGATAACTTTGAGGTTGCCCTGTGTGGAGTCAAGAGTTGGACTTAATTCTTGTGGGTCCCTTCCAACTTGGGATATTCAATGATGATTTGGTATAAACTTGTCTTAAGGTGTTAAGTAGTAGTTAATATTTCAGAGATATTTTTATGCTTGTTTGATTTCCTTTAGCAGTACCAGTCTAGCCTTCTGTTGCAAACTTTTTAGTCTGCACTTCCTGTCTTGCATCTGGGTTTTTTTTTTCTGGGAAGCTAGCTTGACTCTGTCTTTGTGTAGGTGTTGTGATTTAATCCCAGCTGGCAAGTAAGCACCACACAGCTGCTCGCTCAGTCCCCTCCCAGTCGGATGGGGGAGAGAATCAGAAGGGCAAAAGTGAGAGAACTCCTGGGTTGAGATAAAGACAGTTTAATAGGTAAAGCAAAAGCTGTGCATGCAAGCAAAGCAAAAGAAGGAATTAATTCACTCCTTCCCATCGGCAGGCCATCTCCAGGAAAGCAGGGCTCCATCATGTGTAACGGTGACTTGGGAAGACAAATGCCATTGCTCTGAATGTCCCCTGCTTCCTCCTTCTTCCCCCAGCTTTATATGCTGAGCATGATGCCATATGGTATGGAATAGCCCTTTGGTCAGCTGGGGTCAGCTGTCCCAGCAGTGTCTCCACTCGCTGGTGGGGTGGGGTGAGAAGCAGAAGAGGCCTTGACTCTGTGTAAGCACTGCTCAGCAGTAACGAAAACCTTCCTGTATTGTCAATGCTGTTTTCAGCACAAATCCAAAACATAGCCCCATACTAGCTACTGTGAAGAAAATTTAACTCTATCCCATCCAAAACCAGCACAATTTGCCTGTAGCTTAACTGATAAAGTACGCACTCTCCTTGTGTAGTGCGTGCTTGCAATTAAGGATGCTATGATGAAGGCCAGAAGTAAATAACCTGCCAAATTTGGTGAGGAAAATAACCCTCGTGGTCTTTCCTCTGAAGTTGCTAGAGATGTCTGTGTCGGTGGTGGTCAGACGGCCGGTAAGAGGCTCTCAGTGCTGAAGTGTAAGACTACGGTCCCACCCCTCGGGGGGCTCTGCAAGTGCAAGCAGACGCCGTAACTAGAAGCACGACCAGTAAGGGCCGTGTTGAGCTGTGCTCGAGCCATGCTTTTCCCCAGGGAAAGGCACGTTGTCTTTTGATGTCCCGCTGCCATCGGTGGTCCTTAAAAGGCTTTCTGCCCATCTGTCCCCTGTAAGTGCCTACCTTCATGCCCCTCTGTCCCTTGGGGCACGAAGACCAGCTGCACACCGCGGCAGGGCGGCTCAGGCAGGATCGAGCCCTAGTCGCTGCCCGTACCTCCTCCCTCAACCCCTCGGCCGGGGCCGGGGCTGCTCTGCCCGCATGCGGTGGCGTGGCTGGCTGGTCTCTCCAACTCGCGACCGCAGGTTACGTGACTGTGCTGTGGTCGTTTGCTGTTTCCTCGGAAAACCGCCCCGGGCCCCGGTGGCGGGCGGAGGGGCGGCTGGGCGGCTCTCCCGGCCCCGCGGCCGCGGGACCCCGCCCCCTGGGCCGCGGGGGCGGGACCGACCGGCCACCGCCCCGCCTCCCTGGGTGGTGACGTCATCGCGGCGCGCCGCTGCGCCGAGCGCGGGGCGGCAGGGAAGCGGGCTGTGTCAGGGGCGGCGGGGCGGGGGTCGCGGCTCGCCCACGCCATGTCCCAGGAGAGGCGGCCGGGCTCGGGCCGCGGCGGCGAGGTAAGGGCGGCGGCAGCAGCAGCTCCTCGCAATCCCCCGCTCCCTCCCCAGCTCCTCCCGGCCTGTTGCGTAACGGCGGTGCGGAGCCGCCTTCGGCGAGCCGCCTCCTGCGCCCGGCGCGGGAGCCGCGGGCGGCCTGCCGGGGCCCGCGGCGAGCTGCCTTTCCCTCGCCCGGGCTGGCGGGAGCCGGGGCCTGCCCGCTCAGGGGCGGCTGCGTGCGGCCCCGCCGGGCCGAGCGCTCTGCCTGCCCGCGGGCCTCCGCCGAGGCGGGGCGAGTGACTCGCACCGCGCCTTGAATCAGGCTCTGGTTCAGGACGGGGGAGAAGAGTCCTTCTGGAGGGACGAGCCCGGGGCGGGGGGCAGCTCAGGCTGGTCACTTCCCGCCGCTCGGGCGGCGAACCCCAGACGTCGCTCACAGTGAGCTCAAGTGTGAAAACCGCTTCTGTCTCGGGTAGCGCAGGGTCCGCGGCAGGGACGGGGTCACGTTACGGTCGCTTTAGAGATGGGTGCACAAGTTCTAACCGGTAACGACGGCGTTGCGCTGCTCGTGGACTTACTTCCGGTCAGGCTCGGGGGTCTCTAAAGTTAGTGATTAGCCTGCAATCAGTTGCTTCCTGTGAGACGCTACGTGATTAGGGAGTAAGGTATTCTCAATAATTGTTCAATAATGTTTTGCTTTAGTTACCTCCCACGCTTGTGGTTTTCATGTATGTTAATGTACTTAACTGTGCAAATTTCATCTTTTATTTGTCGCTGCTGCAACGGATGTTCACTGTATATTTGGACCTGCCTGGTAAATTCAGAAATTGAAGAGTTTGCAGTTATTTGTAATTTACTTTACGCTGTCAGAGCTCTTTAAATCTTTGTGATACAAGTGACTGCTGAGCCACTATAGGATGCACGGAGTCCAGTTTATATGCTCAAGCGTTGAAATTACCGTTCAAATACTTTTAAAAGCCTTGTGTGTTATTTAGTCATTGAAATTGGCTTTGACAAGTGAAAAAATCCCAGTTTTCATGTAGTGTGTCAGTTACCCCAAAATACACAATCAACTATAGGAATGACTCGTGTGTATTAGAGTGAGTAAAGCAGTGTAAGACTGTAATGGCAGTGAATACTTTGAGTCTCATTTCAGTGTCCTTCCAGATATACATATCCAGTTTAACTTGATGGTGATTCAGAACAAATGGAAAATTTGTCTTAATAGATTTGTGTTGTACCAGAAATGAGAAGGCTATATAATTAAGTATTGATTTCAGAGAGACTGCCTTAAAATATGGACGTACACAAAGCCATTATTGTTACATACTTCCAGAGTTTGATTTTACAGTAGTGCTAGTATATGTTATGAGCTTTAGCTTATATTGCTCAAATCTAAAATAAGAATTAGTATATTAGCGTTTACTGCATCTTGTGTTAAGCAAGCCTCTGTCCTTTCCCTAACTGACCTTTGTGAGTGTTTCATGATAAATGTGGGTATTAAAGGAAATAACTTTCCAGAGCAGTCACATTTCTCTTAGAATTCCTTGGTTTTGTTTCTCCCTCCTCCTCCGTTTCCTTTTGGTGAGCTTTATTGTTTTGCATGTTTTGTTAGAAGAGAGCAAACTAATGCTTTCCTATGACAGTTAAGCTCACAAGGCTGAGTATTTTTCACTTATAACATTAATCTCCAAATGCATGTAGCCAAAAACCGTTTTGTTTCTCAGGGCATCAAGTTGTCAGCAGAGGTCAAACCATTTGTTCCAAAACATGCGGCGGTAACTGTGGCATGGTCAGAACCCTCAGAAGCTTGTGTCTTTCCTAGGTACTTAACTACATGCTACCCATTTGTTCAGGAACCATCTTTGGATAAGTATGTATATTTTCTGAATCTTATTTCTTGGGGGATTTTAACCTTCCTGTTTCGGACGTTGAATACTCTTACAAAGTCAAAGCTCTGATACATTAATATTCTAACTGTAGAAACGCTTGTGCGTTGTCTTCATGATTTAGGTTTTTGTATTTATGTTCTTTGGGCATATATCTGGTACCTTGTCTCTTGCTCCCAAGGGCCTGCATTGTTACAGAGCATTAAGAAATATTTGTTGGTCTCTAATGAGTGATCTGGCTCATCTGTGCTTTGGAAGGAGCTGAATCCAGTCCTTGGGTGAAAGAATGGTTGTGTTATGACAAGGCTGAGGTAAATAGAGTCATATAAAAGGAAGAGGAAGGTCCTCCAAGGTTTCTCATGCTGTAAAACATTTAAATAATGTATGGGGCTCCTCTTGGATCTCCTCTCCACAACCCGTGCATCCCCAGAAAGGCAGTTTTAGTAAGAGTGCTACAGGTTTCTGAAAGTTTTTTTTCTAATAAGGCCTGAAAAAAAAAGGCATTCATGGTAGACTTATAAAAGTATTGTTAACCCCAGAGCAAGCTAGAAAAAAGCCTACATAGTAGGGTAGGAAATAATCGAGTCTTGTAAGACTTGTGATGTTACATAGTTCTCTGCTTGCTTCTCAGAACTCTTAAGCATTGGATTAATTTTGCAGTTCCTGTGAAGTTATTGGTGCATCCTGACAAGTTCAGTTAGAGCCTTAGGGAACAAATTCATTGTAGGCCTTCATTTTATCCTACAGGAAATCTCAGTATTTTCAGCCCATTTTGATTTGTAGTAGAAATTTAACATGGAGGTGAGTATGGCCTGATCTATGCCATACTATTAGAAAGAACACAGCATTAGCATTAAATCAATTAACATTAAAAAAAAAACCCCAGCAGACAGCAGCAATATTCTGATGGATGTTTTGCCTTGTTGGGAATGAGCCGTCATTATGTTTTTTACTCTCATTTGTTCTCATTTTATTCTCTGTGTGTAAACTATGATTGTAAGAGTTGTTTTGACTACAGTCTATCAGGATAGCAACAGGCAGTAAGAAATGCATTATCTGAATTCTCTTGTTCTGATGGGAAAGTTCCTCTGTTTTTCATTATCTACCCAAGATTCAGAGGTTGGCCGCTTCATGGTGACCAGCTTTAAAAACTAAATGCAACTTTCTTAAGCTGAGAAGTTTCCTTTCTCCCTAATCAAATTTGGATCTCAGCATATAGTTTCTGTACAAAGTGTAGGAGGAAATTGGAAGGGAACTTTGAGTATACATTTGAAGGAAAAAGGCATGGCCCAGACATGTTGTGTTTTCATAAACTGTCACAGTTAAATGCAGGTCAGTTAATTATTATCTTATGATCCTGTATTGTATTTCATACATGTCATACCCCATAAGATGCTATACTACTACTTTGTTATTATGGCATTTTAGGATAGGCTTTACTCTTTAATGTTTGTATTTTTGCAGTCAAATATGTAATGCATGTTGTGTAGTTATACTATGCTTTTGGTTTGTTTCACAAGAAAAAACCTACTGAAAATAGGTACGAAGAATCTTGGTAACCTTAAACAGAAACGAGGACTACAACTGCAAAGCAGACGAGCTCTGAAACTTGGAAATTGATAACATCTGTATTTTAAAATATTTGCTAAACTGCATGGTTTTCCAAAACAAAATTTATTATTTTTGTGCTAAAGCAGTCTATAGTACTGAGTAAATACTTAATTAAAGTAACGTGGAGTAGTTTTCTTTTGAAACATAGCCTTCTTGTTAAACAAATTCTTCAGCCGAGGAATGATATGTTTATCTAGGCAACAAGTGTATGCTGAAGATTTGCCCTGGGATGACTTCTCATCTCTTTCTCAATGTCCATCACATAGTGTTCTGGGAGATCCTGCCTTCTGTGAATACTCCAGCTGCTCTTACTCACCTGATGTTGTTTCAAATGTATATCCAGTAGCTGGCTCACAATATCATTCTAACAACTCAACACATTATAATGGTTCAGGAATAGTCAGTGAATCTGCTGAGCAAACGTATCCAATCAGACAAGAAAGTAAGAATCTTTCAAAGGTGAGCAAATACATGTTTTTGATAAAATTAAATTCTTGTTTTAAATCAATCTTTCTAAATGTTTGGTTCATTTTTTAAAGTGAATAATCACTCTATGTTCTTGTAGTGATAATGAATGGCATTTAAAGAGGATGGTAGTAATGTGCCCAACTTCAGATTTCAAAAAAGTTCATGGAATTCTTCAGTTCAAATTAATACAGTTTTTCAAGCAGTATTTTTGGAACGTGAGGGGAATTTAATTCTTTTTCCTCAGAAAGCAGCATCTGGGGGAAAAAAAGAAAAAGGACCATTCATTTGTGAACTATGCTTTCCTTTGTTCACTAGGCTTGGGGGGAGGGAGGAAGGTCTTTTTTTGAGCCCAGTGGCAGCTTCCATGAACCTGAGTTGAGAGACCTGGTGACTGTCATCAGCTATGTGGCTGATAACTGATGAGACCACATCTGTTGTTGAAGGATTTCCGAGACCTGCTACAGGTAGAAAACAATCCACAAGAGAGGAGGAACTTGTGTTGGTGTGGAGAGGGAAGAAACATTCATGTTAGAAATGTTCTCTTTCAGTCAAAAGTAAAACAGATGTTTAGTAAACATCTTCTGTCATTTTTTGTGTGTGCCTGCTTGGGGATAAATTTCCTGAAACTTGGATAATATTTTCAGACAAAAAATAGACAAACTCCTCAAAATATAAAAATCAGGAAAAAAAAAATCAAATGTATTAACCCATTTCTCTCTGTGGTTAGACATTGTGTCTCTTGGATTTGTAAGGCTGTTGTTGTTTCCAACAGGTTCAAGTAATCTGTTCTCCGGTCACATCCTTCTGGTGGACCTTACTCCCTAGGCAGAGACCTGGTAACTTCACTGTGGTCAAGCCTGTGTAGAGGAAGTTGTAAGATTAGGTCCTAAGCATGCATTACTAGACATAAGATACAAAGGCTAGAGACCTAAAATTAGTAGTTTTCTTTCTGAGAGAAAAATTAAACACTGAAGCTGTCTGGCTAGCTCAGCGTTAGCACCGGTGATGTAGTATGAAGAAACTTGCTTTAGCTTCCGGGAGTTCTGTGATCTTAGTTGGGCTGAGCTGTGTACTGTTTGACAGTCTTTTTGTCATTGTTCCCTGTCATTTATTTTTTGTGAGCTTGAAGAGAAATGATTGTTCTTTGCAGCTTTGCATTAATTTGATCATATGTCCTAAAGCTTTAACAATTTAGCTTTGGAGCTTAGTCCTCCCACCCAAGAAAATAATGTTGCTTCCAGATATACTTTGGTTTTAGTCTAGCATCCTGTAATCAGAAAGAGTTAAGCCACTCGTCTAGGTTGATAACGGTATACTTTGCATAGATGCAAGCCTAGTGCTTCTTCCTTCCCCCTGTACTGATTCCTGAGCCCAGCTCTGCCAAACTATGTTTCTTGTGAGAATCACAAGGCTTTCAGGACTTTACAGTATAGGTGAATGTGTTTCCTTTACTGGGATCATATAGGTGTATCTTTTCTAATTACTTTCTCTCTGCTCCAAGTGTTTTGGATGTTGTGACATCAGTCTTGCCCAGTTTTGCCCATAATACATAGTTTGATCAAAAGATTGGAATGCTTTTAAGATTTTAGCCCTGTTCTAGAAGAAACTCAGTTTTAGAAAATCAGACAAGACTATTTAAGACCAAACAATTTTAAACTATTGGAAATGCTCTGATTAATGAGATCTTAAAAGTTCAGTTGTCTAGAAACATATGGAATAATCTCTCTTGCTTGGGCTATAATATGTGCTAAAAATGGCACAGTTGACAAGGTAGATAAAATTAAATAACAAATCTCTAACTGGCTGCTCCTGGTTTTATTGGTTATTTGTGGTTATGGTGTACTAACCATTTATGTTGTATTAACTTGATGGTCAAGCTCCAGATGCAGAGGTAGTTAACTGTAACTCAGGTTAAGGCAAACTTGATGTCTTTACAAAGTTCAAGTAAAATATGTTCAACTAAATATGTCGCAAATACTTGCAGCAGAGGAGATCAAAAGAGGGTGAGAAAAAATTAGACAAGAAAAGGCATGATGGAGATGACTCTTCTGTCAGAGTTGTGAACAGGACTTCGTTCCAGACCTCCGCATGCAGCAGAGATTCCGTGAAGCCAGGTACAAATGTGGTTTTTGGTTAGAAATACATCGAATAGATGTAAAATGGTTGACTGTGCTATAGCCTCCAGTTTGTGACCATGTTTCTAAATCTAGAATAATTAAGGAACGAGATTTCTTTCCTGTGTGACTTTGACAAGGTATGGAGAGTTATATCCTTTTGCTGATTGAACAAATTTGTGTAAACTGATATGAAAAATTACCTAAGCAAGCATCTGAATTTACAGTTGCTTGTTGAGTCAGTGTTGTGTATACATGTTGGTTATAATTGCTAGGTTGTTTTTTTAATATGATCTGTGTGTAGCAGTAGTTCTTGTGATGATTACTGTAGTTATGTCAACTAGCATACTATAAAACATACTTAGAAATGTTCACAAGCAAGTTTAATTATTTAGACTTTACATGCTTTATTCAGACAGGTTCAGTAAACCTACAAACAAGAAGTCAACTCAAACTCCAAAAACAGAGTCTCTTCCTGTACCCGCATTTGAAGCTACCATTCTGGATTTCCACAAGTCACAGAGTTTGGGAAGCAGTAAGATATTGAATGTACAGCATAAAAGTGGACCAGTTTGTTCAGCGGAAAGTAACATTACGTGCCTTAGTCAACCACAGATGTCTCTCTTATTGAACACAGAGGTTAGCTGATGCTTTCATGTTGCAGACCTCATAAAAATAAAACTTGTCTAAAGTTCAAGCATTTCTGAATGCAAGTATTTTGCGTTTAGTATGGTAGTTTAAGACCTGTTTATGTACCTTGCAATCAAGGAGTTTCATAGCTAGAGGTTTTACGGTTCTTTTTGTAGATGGTGGTGCCAGTGCCTGCTGTCTCCTGTTTTACCTTTTCTCACTGTTCTTTCCTTGTCTGTGCTGCCAGTAGATAGGGGAAAGCCAAGTACTGTTAGAATTCAGATTGGTACTGCTATGGTCTAGGCTTCTAGCTTGCCTATACAGAGCACATATGTTCCTGAGGTTTCTTAACAGCTTCTTGTTTTCTCTCTCGCCTGGAAATAATAGGTAAGCAGTCACTTACCCAATAGTTTTAACAGATTAAAAAAACCCCAAAGTGTGTAATATTGTACTTAATTGCTTTGTGCTAAAGGATAAAAATAAGAAACTGAATTCCAGAAGGAGGAAAAAATATTATTAAGACATAAACATTTAACTTTATTCTTCTTCTTGATTTCCTTGATTCCCTCTTTGTTAGTAAATACAATACTGACACATTCAGCAGTATGTCATATATATTGAATCAGAGTTTTCAACAGAGATTCAAGATGAATCATTTTGAAGGATCCAAACAGCATATTTCCAGTGCCTCTCAGTGGAAAAATGCCTGTGATGGAAAAAAGACCTTTCTGCTGTCATTTGAGTTTCTTTTTTCATTGCTGGTTTGAGTTTGATGATGGACTTTGTTTTTAATGTGCTTGTGACATTAAAACTTTTTCTTGTTTGTTCTTAGCATCATTGTTTGGATGCTTTTGTAAAATGTAAGAAGGCATCATCTTGCTTATACATCAGTGGAGAGGCATCTGCTTATATTTTGTAATGCTGTAGGATCAAAATGATGGTTCCACTAAGAAAAGCAACAAAAAAAGTCAGGCTACAAAATTCCCTACACCTTTACCTGTGCACAGGTTGAGGATTTTTTAAATTATGGGGTTTTTTGTTTAGCTCTGTTTAGGTCAGTGATTTTATTCCTACTTTTATGATACCTGACTGTCTATTTTACAGGAAGATACTTTTGCGGAAAGCAAAGCTTCATCAAAAACTTTAGATGAAACAGTAGCCAGCTTAATTCCCTCTTCATTTGATCGTAGAGGTATGTGCTCCAGACAAATTATTTCCCTGTATTTTAACTGCTTGCCTCTCATCAGTTTGAAAAAAATGAAAGTGTTCTGAGGAGCTGTTGATGTGTAAAGTAAGAAAGGAATTAAACAGCAAGCTCATTACAAAAGAAAAAACCCAAACAAGTAAAGCTCTATCAGTTTCTTTCAAATGAGATGACCACTTGTAGCTCATTCTTGCTTATAGATTTCATCAGCAGATCAAAACTTGGATTATCTTTCTTCTCTGTTTTTTCCTTGATGCTCAAGGGCAAATATTGCTGTAGTTGCCTCCCATGTTGTTTAAAAGGAGAGAAAGTGATGCATATTGATTATTGGAAGTCTGTTGAGTCATTTTCAGATTTTTTTCAAGATTAAGTGAGAGGTAACTATTTGATCAGTCTTGATAAGCATATTTGTTTTAAATAGCTGGCAGTCTAGAGTCTAGTCTGTACCTAAAAATTCTGTGGCATATGTTATTTCTGTCAAGTCAATTTAAACAAAGAAGGATAGCTGTGGAGAACTGTGATACTGAAATACCCCGTTTTTTGTTTTGTTTACCTGTTGTCTGACTGTGGACATGCAGAATTTTTTAATTGCCACAAACTATTAAGTGGCTAGTTTCAAGTAAGTAAGTATTTAAATTTAATTGAAATACTTAAATCCAGAATTGTTTGAAAAAAGGTTCTGTTCATCAGGACTCTGTCTTGGAGGCATCATACGTTGGATTGTCTAAGTGCCTCTTGCTGGATTTCTGTGTATACACAGACATGCACCAGTCTGGACAGTTTGGTCCTTATCTTCCCACTGGTTTCAGTAAGCATTCAGAAAGGACAGGTTAATCTGCTGAAGTGCCTTGAAGGGCTGTCTAAAGATAAAGTTATTTCAGAAACTTTAAAGTCACCTGACAATGTTTTTTCCCCAAACACTATCCTCTGTTCCTATCCCCCAGAATAAAGTAGTAGTTTGTGGTGGGTTGACCTTGGCTGGTGGCCAGACTCCCACCCAGCTGCTCTCTTGCTCTCTCTCCTCAGCAGGACAGGAGGAAAGAATAACATAAAAAAGCTTGCAGGTCAAGATAAGAATGGGGAGATTGCTCACCAGTCGCTCATCACGGGCAAAGCAGACTCAACTTGGTGAAGGTTAATTTGTTGCCAATTAAAAATAGGGTAGGATGGTGAGAAACAAAGACAAAACTAAAAACACTTTCCCTCCTCTTCCCCTGTTTTTCCCAGCCTCATCTTCACTCCTTCGTTCCTGACTCCTTCGTTCTACCTCCTCCCTGCCCTCAGCAGCACAGGGGGATGGGGGTTGTGGTCAGCTCATAACAACTCCTCTCTGCCGCTCCTTCCTCTGCCCGGGGACAGCCTGCTCCACCGTGGTCTTCTCCAGGGGCTGCAGGGGAATCTCTGCTCCAGCACCCAGAGCACCTTCTCCCCCTCCTTCTTCACCGACCTTGGTGTCTACAGGGCTGTTTGTCTCATGTTTTTCCTTACCCCTCCCTCTCACAACTCCTGCACAGTGTTTTTTACCCTTTCTTAAACATGTTATCACACAGGTGCCACCAGCGTCACTGATGGGCTCAGCTGTGTCTGGCGGTGGGTCTGTTTTGGAGCCGGCTGGGGCTGGCAGTGTCCATCTTCTCACAGAGGCCACCCCTGCAGCCTCCCCCTGCTACTAAAACCTTGCCTTGTAAACCCATTATGCTGTTTAATTGTTCAGTGGAAGTTTTTCTCATTCTTACAGAACAAAATCTAAATTTTTCTTTATTTGCTGTGTGTTAGGAATATTTACAAAATTAATAAGTGTGAGTTCTTTCACTCACTAACCTTCTGAGGTATGAAATGTTTTGAAATTCTTGTACAGTGAGGTACATTAGGAAGTCTTTCAGCTGGTATATATGTCTTTAAAACTGGGAAGTTTTTAGAAAGTACTGATGTGACCTTGTATGTGAAAGCTGTATGACTGGGATAAATATTTAAGGAATTTTGTATATAAATGTAGCAGACGTTCATTATTTTAAGAAAAATAGCTTAGAAAATGAGCATGGAATTATTTGTATGTAGTTAGTATGACATGGTATAGATTTCCAATTATAATTTAATTGGGCTAAATGTATGTATATAGTGCTGGACAATATATGGAGTAGTTACAATTCTAAAAAGCTTTCTTGAGAAATGAAATGTGTGAGTGTCTTATTTCAGTCCTTCCTCAGAAGGAATATGCCTCTCTGCTGTATTTGCTAGTCCTTGATTAATTCATTACTGATCCTTTTTCTTTTGAATATTTGAGAAATATTTTTGAGACATCTTTGTATATCACTTTTTTTCCCCAATGGCGTTTCCTGAAACACCTGCAGATGGCTCTGCTCAGCCACATGTGTCGTGGGCCATGGTACTTTCACAGCCCCCAAAGAAAATTGTGTCATCACCAGCATCTGGAGGTCTTTCCAGAGGCAAAGGGAAGCAGGATAGTGAAGCAAAGGTACTTGAGAATTGTCTGCCTTAAACTAATTTCTGTCACTGTGTGATTGTGTTTCTTGATGTGAGACACTGCCATTTTTTTCCTAGGCTCTGTACAGTGTCCACTTCTAATGTAGCTTTTAAGAAGTAATATGAAGTTACCTTGTCCTTTATTAGAATTTTTCTTCTCTTGTAGTGGAAAAGAATAGCAAGATGTCAAAAAGACAGTGCTACTCCAGCAACATGAACTTCTAAAATAGCTAATTTGAATACATTACTTTTAGGCTGGACTTTTTTCAAATTCCTGACCCTCAGAATGAGATGTGAA
Source organism: Mycteria americana (assembly GCF_035582795.1). Classification (NCBI taxonomy): domain Eukaryota; kingdom Metazoa; phylum Chordata; class Aves; order Ciconiiformes; family Ciconiidae; genus Mycteria; species Mycteria americana. Next base: position 41,455,726 of record NC_134396.1, read on the forward strand.
ACACGGAACTCTTGCTTTGTTTGGGTGCATATTTCCTATTGAAATCTCAGTAGTCCCAGTACATTCTGATAACTGTGCAATGGGCTTCAAATGAAGTGTTTTTGCAGTAGCTCTGAATTTCTAAGACATCTTGAATTTTCCTTGTCAACTTAATGTCCTAGCCTGGATTGATTAAGATACCCTTTAATTGTATAAGTGTGGTCACTTGCATTTATTTTGGTAGATGGTATTGAAATAAATCAATTTCTAATGGTCATGCCTCATTATTTTTTTCAGCAGTCAGAAACAAAAAATGATGCTGGTGAAACTGAGCCTGAAGAAGGGTCAGAAAAGAAGAAAAAAAAGAAGAAAAAGAAGAAAAAACCAAAGTCACCCACTGATGTGGAGAAACCTCAAAATGCATCTACTACGATACAGGAACCACCAAGGATTGAGGTACAGTGAAGAGGTTTTTGTTGTTGTTCTTTTTAAGTGTTATGAGTGTTTTGGAAGACCAGTTGTTAACACAGCTTTGTACAAACTTAAGTTCAAAACCCATTTGTAGTGGGTATTGGTTCAGGTCTGTTTCAGTTGAGATGTTTGTCAGAAGTTACTGGTAGGGAACAGTTGTGCCTTTTGACTTATCATGTATTCAGTGAGCACAGATGAGTGCAGAAGACTTGGGAGCAAATTTGGAACGATGCATCTGAGAGTCTGGATGTTAAGAGATAACAATAAAAGTCAAATTTCCTGAACTAAAAATATTCTGTAGTAACTGTTGCAGAAAGCAAAGTGCACAAGGGACGGGGAAAGTACTGGGTACCATAGTGTGCCACAATTTTAAAGAATGTGGTACTGGTATTACGATTCTACCTGTCTCACATCTGGATGCAATTTCTGTGGAACACAGTTGTCACTGCTTACATTCCTGATTGCTAGTTCTAGTTTTTTTCAAATTCATATAGTTGTAATATGTGTATTAGTATTTTGATACTTTTTGTGTATCAGTATTGTGAAGGCTTTAGACTCTCCCACATTAGAGAATTGTTGTATCGTCTGCGGTTTAACAGTGTTTCATTGAAAGCCCAATATTGTACAGAACTATGTACATGTGTTGGTTTATATGTTTGATCTAGTCTACATAACAATAGTGTTTGATCTAGTGTTCAGTCTGTGAAATGACAGCATAAAGAAGACTTCCTGGCTGCCTTCTGTTCTGTACATTTTAACATGGAACGTGGAGCAGAACTGTGGCTACACGTTCTTTTCATTGTGTGGTTCATTGTCCTGGAACAGCACAAGAAATGACTGCTTACAGACCTCTTTGTTAGAGAATTATGGGTAGAATCAAAGATCTGCAGGTTCTTTACCTCATGAGAACATCCCCATTTTTACTGTATGCTACCGTACAACGTCTGACCTGTGAAAGACTTATCATCTAAACAGAAAGAGTATGGCAGGAGTCATGGAAAATAGTAGGAAGGTAATGGGACTATTGAAGACAAAAATGGAAAAAAATGGCATAGAATCATGGAGCAGGACATATGCATTGCACTGAAATCCGTGATGTGGATGCAGCATCTGTTGTGGCAGTGGGGGACAGCTTTCAGACCCTCCTGGTTTTCTGGGAATGCTTGTGTGCTCATCAGTTTGAAAAATGGGTGAGATGCTTGTATGATGCTCTTGAAATAGAAGAGCATGAAAGGATCATACACACAATACTTCTGGGCACCCAGGAGATTTAAGAAGGTTCTGCTATGTGCAGCAGCTCACTGAAGCAATATATTGGATCTCTTACTAGTTTTAGAAAAGTTGCTCATTTATAGACACTGTTAATGAGCATAAATGGATGCATTTGGGGAAAAGTACTCCTGTTTTTCCATACACAGTGACAGGCCCTGAGCTAGGTATTTTCCCTGAGGGGGGCAGGGAATTGAAGCTGCTATTGATAATCAGGTCAGTGCTGGTAGTACTGGTCAAACACGCAAACAGTGCTGGGAATTATTAGGAAAATAGAAAAGAAAATGGATTATGACAATACATAAATCCAGGACATGTCAAATCTAAATATAGTGTGGATTTAGTTTTCTTGTGTTTCCCTCACTCCATAAAAGAATATACATACTTGAACTAAAAAAGATAGGCAAAAGGCTCCAAAAATAATCAAAGGTATGAAGCAATTTCTGTGGGAGGCAAGACTGAATAAACTAGGACTTCTTAGTCTGTAAAATAGATGCCTAAATGGGAATCAGGAGTGACAAGGAAATAAAAAGGAAATTACTTGATCTTCCTCTGAATTTTGTTTGATGTCCTCTGGTTCTTATAGGTGGTGAGTTAAGAGCAAATATAAGGAGGTGTAACGTCACACTGAGTGCTAGATTTTAATTAGCCATTTTCCTACAGGATGTAGCAAATGCCAGAAATTTATTTGAATTCAAGAAGTGATTGGACAGACTGAAATAAAAATTTATTCTAGTGAGGGCTATTTAAATGCAAAGGTACTGCCTCTGGTTCAAGAAGTCCCTAAGCTGGAAGAGTGTGTTTGTGAAACATTTTTCCCTTTCTTGCAGTCATCTTTTGGCATGCTTGCAAGCTTCTTCAAAAATAGTTTATTGAGTGAGGTGTGTCTGTCCTTATGCTAGAGCTTCCTAGCTTGGGGTGTTTAAGTGAAGTTTTTTAGGCTGCAGAAGTGTTGGTGCGTTCAGTAGTAGTGTATCACAGCTAAAAAGGCCTCTTGGAAAGTGGGAGGAGAAGCAATTGAATGAAAACCAAGCTGGTGGATCAGGATCATTATGATGGAGGTAGTGAATATAAGGTGACTGGTGTACAGCAAGCTCTAGCCTGTCTGCACTTACATTATCCAGACTCCAGATTAAATATCCTCTGCTAATAAAATTTACTCTTGTGTCTAAGCGTAGATAATCACTTGAATGATTTGTCTATTTCCATACTGTAGTCAAGAGTTATTACCCTTTTGCCTGCCCTTTTTGTTCTTCACCACTCACATGTTTAAGGCAGAATTGCACAGCTGGAGACTACTGGAAGAAGAGGGAGGTTGTTTGCAATGCTGTTAAATGATCTGAAAAACACTCCTTTAGGAGCCATTTACCTCTAATTATTTCTATCAGCTGACAGCAATAACAAGCTGCTGTTGGAAGCATTTCTCTTGTAAGCTCTTTCAGCCCTGAATTAGCTGCTGCATAGATGACTTAATCATTGCAGTGCTGATTATAGTTGGCAGAACTGCACTTTGCTTCTGAAGTTTTGTACAGTGAAACAAATTATGATGAATGTTTGATAAGCAGGGAGAAAATCATTTGAATGTAGTAAAACTCAGTTTTGAGAATATGGACTTAATAGTTATAAAATCATCTTCTGATTTATTTGTTTAGGATGCTGAGGAGTTTCCTGATCTGGCAGCTGCTTCTGATAGGAGAAACAGACTAGGATCTCAGAAATCATCATTTACTCCTGCTGTCAGAAAGCACTCTGAAGTAAGTAATTTTACAACTTTATGTGAATGTTAAGAAAATAAGGAGGAAAAGACTGCAAGTTTTAAATGGGACTAAAGGTGAAATTATTTTGACTAAATGTAGATGCTTATAATGTGGGGCTCTGCCTATGTCAATCCCCTTATGTACTCTGTGGACAGTGAAGAGCTACTTGCTGTAGTCAGTAGATGCATGTCATTGCAAAAGAGATACCTTTTTGGTCTCTGAACTGCTGCCTAAACTCTGCGCTACTAAGTCCTATATAGACACCTCTGTTGTGAGCACTCAAACTTAGTTGAGATGATTCTGTTTATGTAGTTTATTTTCCTACAGGTAGTGTTCTGGTTTAATTTTGCATTTCATAAAAATAATATTAAGACTTTCAATTTCTGCCTTTGCTGTTTGTTCATATAATCAGATCTCAAGGGCATCTGATCAGTGTAACACTTTGTTCTCAGCTGTGCAAGGGTAAGAATTTGAGTCTAACATCAATTATAAATCCAAGCTTTTTTTTTTTTTTTACATAAATGAAATTAATCCCAAGGATTAATTTGGAAATTCATTCAATACAGGAATGAATCCCAAACATAAATCACAAGGATTGCAAATAAGATTGCTCTTGCAAAGCAAATAAATAATAAAGGTGAAATTCAAGGTTTCTGTTTCTTTGAAACTAGCTTTGCTGCTAGAAATTTTTGTCCTTACTTTTGTTTCACTGTGAATATAACAGTTAAAAAAAAAAAACAAACAAAAAAAAAACAAAAACAAAAACAAAAAAAACCAACCCCCCCCCCCAAAAAAAAAAAAAAAACAACAACCACCACAAAAACCCAAACCCTTTGTTTGCTTTGAGGCAGTAAATTGCATTGATAGAGAGGAATGAGCAGCAAAAGACACAGTAATTGCTCAAACCAAATTTGTTATAAAGAAAGTGCTATACAGACTTGCACCTCAAATGAGAGAAACCTTTTAGTTTTGTAGGTGTAAGTGGGATATAACCTCTCAAAGCTTATGTAAGTTGTAGAGACATGTGGTCATTAAGCCACTCGTACTTCTCTGCAACAAATATTTGAAGATGAATCTGCCTTACTGGTTTTTCTCTTCCAAATCTGAAAAAAAGAAGCAAATCCTGAGTCTGATTAAGTAGTATGGCAGTCAATAAATGATCACCCTTTTAGAAGGCCACACTAAGGTCTCCCCAGAGCCTTCTCTTCTCCAGGCTGAACAACCCCAACTCCCTCAGCTTTTCCTCATAGGAGAGGTGTTCCATCCCTCTGACCATTTTTGTGGCACTTCACATAGAGCTGTTCTAACAGCTCCATGTCTTCCTTGTGCTGGGGACGCCAGAACTGCACACAGAACTACAGGTGGGGTCTCACAAGAGCAGAGTACAGGGGAGAATCACCTCCCTCAATCTGATGGCCACGCTTCTTTTTACACAGCCCAGGATATGGTTGGCTTTCTGGGCTGCGAGTGCACATTGCTGGCTCATGTCCAGTTTTTCATCCACCAGTACCCCAAGTCCTTCTCTGCAGGGCTGCTCTCAATCCATTCATCCTCCAGTCTGTACTGATACTGGGGATTGCCCCGACCCAGGTGCAGGACCTTGCACTTGGCCTTGTTGAACTTCATGAGGTTCACACAGGCCCACTCTTCAAGCCTGTCAAGGTCCCTCTGGATGGCATCCCATCCCTGAAGCATACCAACTGTACTGCTCAGGTTGGTGTCATTCACAAACTTGCTGAGGGTGCACTCAGTCCCACCGTCTATGTTCCATTTGATTTAGGATCATCTTCACTTTATCCTTTTCCATGTGTCTTTAAGTATTTTCTCTTCCTCCTTGTCACCTTCTGTCTAAATTTCAAAGATCCATCTCCCTGAAGAGCCTTGGGATAGTCAGTCTTCCACACTGGATGAAACTCCCAAGGTGGATGGACTGTCAGGGAAGCAAGCTTCATCTTCTATATTAGAAAGAAAGAAAATGCAGGTAAACGAATTCCTGTTTCAAAATAAGTTTATGACTCAAAATGACAAATGAAATTAGCATATTTAAATATAAGACTAAGTCCAAGCTTATCTGTGATTGTATTCATCCTTTGTCATTCATACTTCGAGATAAGTGACAAGATCCTCTTGATGAGAAGCACTCAGTGGTAGTAATAGCTAGCCCCCAGTTTGTGATACAATGTTTAGGAAACAATACTAGCTTTTCATGAATGTCTGCAAGTTTCAGATATCAGGAATTTTTCTTTCACCTGTCTTATTTCATCATGACATAAATCCAGTCCAAACTGATTGTCTTAAGGAGTTGGAACCTCTTAAAAAGTGGTTCTGCTAGATTAAGACAAGGAGGCAAGGAGATCCACTTAGCTTGGGGCAAGGAGAAGAAATACAGAGCAACAGTGAGGTCAGTAAATAGTTCCGTGTTGGTGAGTAGGTTCTGGCATAGCTCTGATGCAAGATGAGATCCTGGGCTCAGAAGGAGCAGGTCACATTCCTTAACCCTATTGTAACAGAAACTATAATGACCTGATCCTCCAGGATAAGACTTCTAAAAGTACAAAATCTGTGAGTCATTTCCTTAGCATGTTCTGCTGTCATAGTTTGCCCTTTTGTAGTCTTTGCTAGACTATTCATTTGTAATCTTTTTATATTCTGAATCATTAAATGTGCCAAGTGTGGGACACCACTTTTGCCTTCTCTTCAAAGCAGACAGAAATATTACTACTTATGAGGAGGTGGTGCTTAAAGATGATGACCTCTCTTTTTAATAAGGCATTGAAGATAATGATATGTGTATTGCAGTCACATGCCCTGGAAGATTAGAGTAGTTTTTCTGTACTTTTAACAAAACTTTCAGTTCTGCTAAGCCTTTTTTGTTTTTCAAAGATAGGTGGCAGTCTGACCAAAGTGGGGAGCCTGACATAGAGCACCTCCATTGTTAAAGACTTCATACTTCTATGCTTTATTCCAGTAGCTATTCAAAAGTTATTTGAACTGTTTCTGATTTTTTATTTTTCACGTTAAAGTTGATACGTATTTAAAGATCAAAATACTTCCATTGAATGAAGTTAAAAATCGAACGTATCGTGGATGAAGATGTTGAGTGTATTACACACCATACAAAATGCAGTCTTTACATTCTGAAATGGAGAGCATTACTAATTGGTACTGAACTTGTTCAGGAAACATCCAGGAACAGTGGTAAGAAGAGTCAAATTCCCGTGCAATTGGATTTGGGTGGCATGCTGGCAGCCTTGGAGCAGAAGCAGCAAACAGAGAAGTCAAAACAGTCTTCTAAACCTGTGGTGTTTTCAGGTACTGGTTACGATGAAATTTCCTTTCTTTCAACTTGAATTGTTTTTAAGTATTCAGATGTTAAATGTAACCTAATTTCTGATCTGTAATGATCTCTGAATATGCAGGCAGGAGCACAGTTCACAAGATACAAGAGAAAATGAAGGTTCTTTTTTAAAAAAATTTTAAAAAGCATGGCAGTCTGAATTGTTTGGAGGAAGACTTGGGGAAAGAAAAATCTTCAGGACAGTGATTTGTAAAAGAACACCTTACATAAATACGAGAGGTGATTGGAATTTAGCTTTGACAAAAATACTAATGTGTTTGGAGGGTTTTGCTTTGTCTTAAATGTGTGTTACACTTGTGATGTGAACCTGCAGGAAAGGGGTTACACAGTAACAAAGGCTTTCTTAAGCTTCTCTGATGCTAGGAGTCCTAGAGCTGCAACTTGAGTGAAAAAGCTCACAGGGGTTATATCAGAGTCAATCAGCCCAAGCCAGAGAATGAGTTCTTCCATGCCTGGTATTCAGAACTCAGTGAAATAATGGGTTTCAGTGGTATTCAGTGAAATAATTGCTGTTAACAAAATGCTAGGTTTTGTTGATGGAGAGAATCTTTCAGACCTTGTGGATGTGTAACCAGGAAGCAGAAACAAATAGCTCAGTGTCTTTTTCATTGTAGGTCAAAATTTAGTCTTCGCTATGTTAGTGCAGTATATTTTGCAAAAGGAAACATGATGTTTGCCAGAATTTAATGATGATAAAATTTCTCTCCTTATTTCAGTAAAGAATTTTTTAAAACATTATTTCAGAAAGGGAGCTAATAATGAGAAAATTCATCTCTCAATGTTTAATATGATAGCTGAGCTTTTAAATAAAAAGCTCAAAATACCAAGCATTGATGAGATTTTTCCATCACTAACTGAGAGAACTCATAAGATGCTTTTTCAAATTCTTTTTCTGCAGTTGATCTTTTTTTCATTTGAGTCAGTCAAACTCAATGCTGCAGAGGTACTAATAACCAGTTTTGTGTATATAAAATTATACAGTGCATGGATTGGCAAGTAGATGGTGGAGCACAAAGGTACGGGTTACAATACCTGTTTTGTAATATTAAATAGCCTGTGTCTGAATCTGCTGCAGAAGATAAATTGATGTGTCATGTTTGTATCCTGGAAGTATAAGGCAGATGCTACCTCAGCTTTATACTTTTTTTAAACATTCAATGCACCCATTAAATTGGTGTGTACCAAAATGTAACTTCAGTTTGTGAGGTGGCATTGAGCTGACCTCTGTAGAAAAGAAGCACAGTGAACAAGAAGGGCAAGGAGTGTGACTGCAGACAAAGTTACTTCATTCCACTTACTACTTCATTTGGTAAATAATGTATGGATGGAACAGAATAGTAAAGCAGTAATTATTTGAATTTAAATTACATTTTTGGAAATACATCAATTGTGCAAAATTACATGAACTGTTAAAGCTGTCAAGTTCAGGAACATGAGAACTCTGAATTTGAAATGAAGAGGTGATGTACCAAGTGAAGGAAATACCATGTGTCTGCAGGATGTCTACTTACATACTGCTTCAAAATCCGGCTTCAATTCTTGTAGCCACCTATGCTCACATACTGCACAACGTTCTTGGCTGACATACTGCACAACGTTCTTGGCAATATTCTCAATTTGCCTTTGTTACACAGAGCCAAAAAAGAAAAGATGTAGTTTTATGAAGTAAACTGTTTATGCTAATAGTACTGTATGTGGTTTTTGAGGATCAGCATATAAATACTTTGGAAGCAGTAAATGAAGATGGCTTAAGACAAGCTGCCAGAAGCTTTGGGTGTTTTTTAGGGGAGAGAGGTTGCCTGAGGCACAAAGGTGTCAAGCTCATTCCACTGATACTTATGTCATCCTCTTCATTGACTTGCTAATGTAACCTGGTTTATATTGCAGGTAACTGAAGTTTGACAAAGTGCTCTCACATGATACAGCAATTCCTACTGATAGTTGAAAAGGGAGAGTAGTTTTTAGGTTGGAAGGTCCAGGTTCAGTGATTTGGCCAGTCATTTAAAGCTTCTATGCTCTAAACCCTCTGAAAAATGCAAGTAAAGTAGACATCTCCTGAGAGCTGTGCTGGTTAAGCAAAAGAGACTTAGCTGTAGCTTTGCATTACTCATTACCCATCTGCAAATGAACTTCATCCAACTTCATTAAGGTGTAACAAATGGTAGGAGTAAGTACTCCTGATTATTTACAGCAATTAAATCTAAAATCTATAATACTGCAACTCAATATTTATCTTAATGCAGTACAGAATCTGTGGAGGAGGAAATGCCATTACCATGAAACACAGAGATTCCTGAAGGTTTACCAAGCCGGCATGGCATGGTGTTGAAGGTAGCTTGGAGTGCAGTGTTTTGCCAAATTCTGCTTTTGAGAACTCAGGGTCAGAGCTTGTAGTTTCTAGTTGTGATTCTTAGTTGTATAATAGAAGTAGAGGACATATCAGCCTTTTGGGAGGAGTATCTTTATTAAAAAACATTGTTTAATGACACAGGATTGCCTATAAATATTCTTAATAGCAACACAACACAAATTTAATATGTGTATACTAGTCCTAATCCAGTCATTAAACTTGCATTGGATTCTAGTTTAGGTATTTGTTATAGTTGTCTGATGCAGACTTTTTTTTTATCTCAGTTGGTGGTGCCATACCATTGCTTTCTAAAGAACCTGCTACAGCCACAAAAAGTCACCGGTTAAACCAAGGAAAGATGCCTCATAACCCTTTGGATTCCAGCGCTCCTTTGGTAAAGAAAGGGAAACAGAGAGAAGTCCCTAGAGCAAAGAGACCAACACCTCTTAAAAAGGTGCTCATACTTTTACCTTAAATAGTACAATATAGGCTAATGTAACTTCAGTATTACTCTGAGTCTCTTAAACCTTCTGGTATGGAGATCTGCATCTCAGCATCCACTTGTCTAAATTCAATTTTAGCTTTCCTTGGTTTAAAAAGGGGGGGGTGGGGAGAAGAGAGGAGTCTTGCTAAATAGCATATACAAATTCCCCCCAAATATATTTTCTCACTTAAATCACTTGATAGCTGAAGAACTGTCACTTGTAGTGTCAAGTGTCACTTGTCAAGTGTCCACACATCATTGGTACAGGGGGACATCCAAAGAAATCTTATTTGGTTTGGACAAGATATGCTTATTTACAGGACTGGGGAGAATGGATCAAGCAAAGATAGTATTTAATGTTTCTGTGCTCTTCTAAGCCAGAACTTCAGCTGATTCTGCAGCAACTAGTGTTAGATCCACTTGGCTCTTGTATCTTCCTTCTTTACCCATTCATGTTGCTTCCTGTTGTGTCTTCTATATAGAGGATTTTGAGATACCACTCCATCACTACATCACTTTTTGGTCTAGAACAATTCTTACTGAACTAGTGAAAGTCGTTTAGTGGTCATTCTGTGCTGCTTAATTGAATTTGAGAACTGTACAATATAAACAACGTGTAACATAAACAATAAATTGGGGGGGGGGTGTGATACTAATTACTGTGTCTTCTGGCTGTTCTATCTTCATGCCATCTATTTTCCAAAGTAGGTTTGAGAAGACAAAGATTGCTTTGTCTGTGTAATATCTGTGTTCTGAGTATGGTAGGGAGCATACTTCTGTTCTTTGTTCATCTTTAACAAATACAAATGGAGAAATTTTCTTTTGCAATTAGATTCTGTGGTGTAATTAATTACGAATTTTGGGTAGATTAGCTGAGCTAGTGGTCATATATACAATAACTGCTTCTTAGCAGCTGTGAAAGCAGAGAAGGAAGATGAGTTCCGGGAAAATGATTATTGCTTTCATCTACGGTAGCATGTTTGGATCCACCATATATTCTACTTTCCTTCCTTCCGTATACCATACAGCTTAGCTACCCATGGTAATGTCTTCTCTTTTTCTTCAACCAGCAAATTCAGAGACAGCGATCTATTAGACTGACTCAAGATTTTTAACAGGGGTATAAAAGGGAAGACTAACTGTGTGCATATATATATGTATACACACACACACACATATACTTGAGTGTTTGGCTGAATTGCTACAAATTGACAGTCTGAAGAAGAAAGGTAAAGGGGAGACTTTTTCACCTGCTTCTCTGCATTGAAGTAATTTGTCGCTTTAACTTTCGTTCTGCTCTTGTAGTTGATCCCTAGTAATTATTTCTTCCACCCAGACACTGGTAATCAAGGAAAAAGTCATTTTCTATGTAGATTTAGGGAATATCTCTCCTTTTTATGTGCAAATTAAAAAACCCCCAAATGTTGTAAACTTTGAATGATAGTGCCAAACTTCTTTATGAATGGTCTGTATGTAAACACTTGGTAAGAGAAACTGCTTTGTTATCTGTGTGACATTGAATTGATTTGGTTTTTATATATATATTTTTTTAGATTATTCTGAAAGAAAGAGAACAACGAAAACAGCAACACCTGTTAGAACAGAGCGCAGTACCAAAATATGAAGATAATATTTGTCAGTCTGCAGAAAATATTACTGAAGATGAAGCTCTTCCACAGGATAGTCAAGCAGGTATCTTTCAAGACAAGAGTGTAATACAGTATGTAGATGGAGATTTGAGAGTGAGCACGCTTAGTACTTTCAAAAATGTGTACCAATTACTGTCAAACTGTAACTTCACAATTTTCTAAGATTCAGCTGGGGCTTGTCTAGAGTTTAAAGTGTGCCAAAGCTGATAGTCTATGTAGTTACTAATTAGGATTCTGATTACTGTTGCACACTTTTATGCCTGTTGGATTTATTATATGTCGTAATGAGAGTCCCTGCATCTCTCTGGCAATTTGTTTAAAAATAGGTACAATAGTAAAAAATAAGAGAAAAAAATGTATTACCTGTTCCCCTACTACCACAGACTGTTGTAATACTGAAGTAATGACTCTTCAAGAGATACTTGACAAATTAGTCTCTTCACAATGCTTTTTGGTCTGTCTTTTCATTGAAATACCTTTATTTACATGATAGCTGTTCCTGTAACGCAAGTTGCTAAAGGGTGTCTGGGGAACACAGGGATCAAGAAATCTACAGAAGGTTCTATGACTTCAAAGCAGCTAACCTCCAATCTTCCAAAAATCCATAGCAGGAATTTTAGAGAGTAAGTATTGATTATATTGATGTCTGTTTTTCCACAGTACCACTGATATGGCATTTTTCAAACAAGATACTTCAGTTGCATTCTGTGCAACACTAATTAGAATTTAGACTGAAAGTTGTAAATTTTTTTCAGTTTTTCTGTAAGCTGACACACAAAGAAATGATATCCAGAGAAATAGTCTGTATGTTGTTGTAATTCTCACTTCAAAGTGCATGTTCCTTGAAGGAAAAAAAAAGATTAGAAATTCATTCGAGGCTAAGGAAGGAAAAGGAGCTGCTGTTAAAGTACAACTACCTTATTTTAAATAAATGGAGTACCAGCTTAATATTTAAGAAAAAGAGTAGTTGTCGCGGTTTAACCCCAGCCAGCAACTAAGCCCCACACAGCCGCTCGCTCACTTCCCCCCTGGTGGGATGGGGGAGAGAATCAGAAGAGTGAAAGTGAGAAAGCTCGTGGGCTGAGATAAAGACAGTTTAATAGGGAAAGCAAAAGCCACGCATGCAAACAAAGCAAAGCAAGGAATTCATTCAGTCCTTCCCATGGGCAGGCAGGTGTTCAGCCATCTCCAGGAAAGCAGGGCTCCATCACGCGTAACGGTGACTTGGGAAGACAAACACCATAACTGCGAACGTGTCCGTCCCCCCCCCCCGCCCCCCCCCCTTCCCTATTCTTCCCCCAGTTTATATGCTGAGCATGATGCCATACGGTATGGGATATCCCTTCGGTCAGTTGGGGTCAGCTGTCCCAGCCGTGTCCCCTCCCAGCTTCTTGTGCACCCCCAGCCCACTCGCTGGTGGGGTGGGGTGAGAAGCAGAAAAGGCCTTGGCTCTGTGTAAGCACTGCTCAGCAGTAACGAAAACGTCCCTGTATTGTCAACACTGTTTCCAGCACAAATCCAAAACGTAGCCCCATACTAGCTACTATGAAGAAAATTAATTCTGTCCCAGCCAAAACCAGCACAGTAGTACACTGTACTTAGTTTTAGTGTGTACTTTGGTTTTCTGCTGGCAGACCAAATGGCAAAAATGTAAAGAATGTGACTAGCCAGATGACATTTTCATGTTGTGGCTAGGCAGAGAAATAAAGGGAAGATTTATGGGTTATTACACACAAACACTTTTAGTTTTGTTTAAACAGATGTGTATACATGTTTCCTTATAAAAGAAGAAATAGTCATTACTATATGTGAAGAGGTCAGAGATCCAGTCATGACAGTTTAAAGCAGTTAGGTAAGCAGTGTTTTAACTTTTAGTTTTCCTTCCATAAAGGCACCCTGGGCCTTATTGCAGTTCATGTTATAGTAAAGGTCAATACTGATACAACCATTCTTTATCTTCCTGATGCCATGTGTTAGCTCTAATTTAACGTTTAATTGCATTAAAAATTACTTAACTTGTGTGTATGCAACGCTGTTTTACTGAAAGCACAGTTTGGTTTGAATATGTACAGGGCAGCTCAGTCCTACCTATTATAGGATGTAGAGCATTCAGCAAAGCTTAGAATATTTTGTGTCTTTAGATTAGATTTTCAGTGTTTTAGTAGACTTGTCTTTGAGACTTAGTGAAATCAACTGGAAATAGTAAATAAAAACTCTTGTAACTTAAATAAAAGTTTGAGATAAATGTGTCTCTAAGATCCAGGATAGGCCGTGCAGTCCCTTCTCACAATGTTATGTGAATTTGCCACTTGGCATCTTTCTGTTGACTGTGGAGTTGAGATATCTTTAGTTTTTCTCTTTGAGACCCTTCTTTACTGAACAATTCTTTGTGTAAAAGATGGGGGAAAAAAATAATTTAGAACCCTGATCTTTTCCAGGGAATACTAGAAGGATGAAGTACATCTGGTTTTGTCCTTTCCTTAAGAACACCACAAGGCTGTAGTCTGATAAGTGAAACAGGATGACAGACAAAAAATATGAACCTGGGGAGGAGTAATTTGATCCAGATTTCCATCTTTGTTTTAAGTAGCCTTGTATTTATAGAAATAAATCAGAATTTTATACTTTGGTTGCTGTACTTTGATTTATATAGGTCAAAATAAACGCCCTCAGAAAAATGCTTCAATAGAAAAACATAAGTACGTATATATTTATTGGGATAAAATTTATATATATGGGTTTATTGTACACGTGTGTATGTATTTTTAGTATAGTTTGATAGGGGAGCCAGATACTACAAGTAACAAAACTTTTGGTAAGTTCTCAGCCCCTGAAAAAAAAATCTTAGGTAAATTTTTGTTTTCATGTATATAACAAGTGTGTTTGGAGTGGAAATCGAAAAAAGACAGACATAGAATAGAAGGTAAACTGTTTATATTTTACATATTTTACATACTACATATTTATGTGTTACACATTTGTAATTTTAGCATTTTTAACATTTAATTTATTCTTTCCTCCAGTTATTGCAGCCAGGTACTTAGTAAAGAAGTTGACAGTTGTGTGACAGATCTCTTAAAAGAACTGGTTCGTTTCCAAGATCGCTTGTATCAGAAAGACCCAGTAAAGGCCAAGATAAAACGCAGGCTTGTTATGGGTCTTAGAGAAGTTTTGAAACATCTGAAGCTGAAAAAACTGAAGTGTGTCATCATTTCTCCAAACTGTGAAAAGATTCAGTCAAAGGGTAAGTAAGTTTAAAAAAAAAAAAAAAATCATCTTTGTTTAACAAAAGCAATGTAAGACAGCAGACTCAGTATACTGGCAGCAGTATTATTACTGGAGGAACTTATCTGAGTAGCCTTTGAAATCCTGTCATATAAAGATGGCTTCCTTCTTCAGATTGTTTACTGCTGTGCAGCTGAAGTGTGAGCTGAGTCGAGACTATCTGGGTTGGGGGAAGTTATCTGAAACTAGGATCTGTTTAGTTATCGATTTGCAGTGCAGCTGCACAAAAGATTGCACTGGCACAGCTGAGAAGAGACAAAGGTTATTGATGCCAGCTGTGCCACCACAAGAAGTCCTGCTGTATCAGTCTCTTATGCCACAGATTGACATAAGTTGTCAGTGATAGTTTGTTTAAAATTTGTTGTAATTATTGTCATTACTTTCTATTAACTTTTAAATAATTTCTTAGCAGCTGGGTATTTTTTTTTAATACTAGACTATACTACACATAAAATAGGGAATAGTAGCAGTCTAAGGATACTGCTAATTAAGAAAAAAAAGTCAAATTCTCCTTTAAAAATGGAGATCTAACACTATTACTGAGATCCATGTATTTTTTCCTATAAACTCGTGTAATTTCAAAATGTACCCATAATCTTGGGGTATTTTTTGCCACCTTTTATCAGTACTGTCCTTTAGTTATAACTAGCTTGAATAGTGTCATTCTTTGCTAATTGTATTGTCTGCTCCAGGTGGGTTGGATGATACTCTACACAACATTATTGACTGCGCCTGTGAACAGAACATCCCGTTTGTTTTTGCCCTTAATCGCAAGGCCCTAGGCCGCTGTGTGAACAAAGCAGTACCTGTGAGTGTGGTGGGAATTTTTAGCTATGATGGGGCTCAGGTAAGTTGAAATATGTAGGTTCATGTTTTTGTTTAGCTTTACTTTTTACTTGTAAGGGGGGGAAAAAATACTCTGACTTTAAGGTTTTGTTTGCTTGTTTTGCTTTTGCACACTTATACTCTTTATCCCAGTGGCTTATACGAAAAACTGATTTTAGAAGTACAGCCACTCAGCACTGTTCAAACAAAGTAATTTGGCCATCTCTTCCTGACATCCTCTCCATCTAGATCTCTTTCCAAAATTTTTTTTTCAAGAGAATTGGTATTTTTATAAATGCTTATAAATGGTTTGTTTTTCATGTCTTTATACCTGCTTAGCTGCTCAACTTTTATATATGAACATGTATGTTCTGAATAAGGAATATTCATTACAGATTTTCATGGAGATGTTAAAACTTACTATATGATTTAAGCTCTACTAATATTTTATATTTCCATAGGACCATTTTCATAGAATGGTACAACTGACAACAGAGGCCAGGAAGGCCTACAAAGATATGATAGCAGCTTTAGAGGAAGAAGCTGAAGGAGGACTAAGAGAAACGCAACCTAGTGTCTTAACCAGTGAATGTGAAAAACATGGTTTACCAGAAACTGGTAAAACATCTTCCAAGGACTCTGATGAGGATGTACCAAATTATAGTGAGTATTCACTGACTTGGTTTTGGTTCAGTTTTCATTCAAAGTGCTCTTCGATTCTACTATTTTCACTGAAACAAATGACACCTGACACTTTAGTGGTTAGTAAGGGAGGAAATTCTGCTTTTCTGTGATTCCCCCTGCCCCCCTCCCCCCTAATTTTATAAACCTGAGGTCAGCTCTTGCTGAGAAAGTCTTAGAGAAAATTCCTCTCTGAAATCCACTGGTGGCAGGTTGTACTCATTGCTTTGTCCAAGGAGGTTTAGCAGAGCTCCTTATTATTTCTATGTGTTAAAAAATCCTCTTAAGTTTTTTTTTTCTATAAGTGCATACTCTTTAACTATGGTGGACTTAAGTTTTATATTGAAGCCTGTTTGAGATGCATTTTCCTGTCCAATAGTGTTCATGTTTCTAATTCTAGAAACACATTCCTCCAGCTCTGCTCATACAGTCACCAGACAACGACAGTTATCACAGATACTAGGCAACTTAAAACTTCTTTGAAAATTTTGAAAACTTCTGAGTTTTATTAAAGTTGGATCCACCTTCAGACTTAGCCTTGCCTGAGTAGGGGGCTGGACACAAGGACCTCAATGCATCCTGTCACACCTAAAATATTCTTTCATGCATCATCTGATGTCCCATGGTGTACATGCCAACATGCCCATGGGCCATTTTATCTCAACACTTACTTTGAGGAGGAAGTAGAGCATCAGTGTGACTTCTCACTTTAAGTTTTTCCTCAAGTATTATACAGTAACCTGTTTGTTGTTTGTTTTGTGTGTTTTTTTTTTTTATTCTAATATTCCCTAGTTAAAATCTGGAAGAGAAAACTTGAAGAAGAGTATAACCCATATGCACTGGAACTGGAAAAGAGTGCAACTGCTGACATGGTGGTAGTGAATTCGGAAGAGCATCAGTAAATCCAGATCCAATTCTATTGAGCTTTCCATCTTTTATTTTTAGACCCCTAGGAAGAGGGTAGCAAAACAAAATAAGAAATATCTGAAGTCAGCTAAGTAAACTGTTCTGAATCCCTTTAAGCAAAATACACACTGGAGCACGAGGCACTAGCTAATGCTTTTATGTCCTATGTATTTGGCTGATTAGTGTAGCAGATGACAACAGCAAATTGTCTTAGCCCCAAACCACTTGAACTGGCTTGGCATACTTTAATGGTTTTATGGATTAGCATTGATTTGTTAGTGATACAATATACCAAAAGAACTTGCTAGAAAGATAACTTTATTCGGGAAGAGATTCCATGAGCCAGAAGGTTGGGGCTTGCGGCAAGTTGCTTTTTATTTTTAACTCTTGTTTAAAGAATTTCAACTGTTTTTTCAATTGTGTGTTTGGTTTTGGTTTTTTCTTCTAAATAATCCTGCTTAGGTGGGCAGGCTGCCATCAATGTCACTTTATTCATGTCAGCAAGAAATTAATTCTGGGCAGGCACCTTGATTGAAACTAATTAAGGAAGGCCATGATGACAAATTTCCCAGCAAGCTCTTCTGTGTGATATTTTGTTCTTCTGGGATCATACAGCAGGTGTAAAGGAGAGAGCATGGCCTGCAAAGGTCTGAAATTCCTGAAGTGAAAATGCTCAGTATAGAAACTTTATAAAGTTGATTAAGTGTACAATGATGATGTTTCTGCTGCTACTGAGACTAATTTATCATACGTCCTGCTTTGATGTTTCTGATGCTACGGAGACTAGTTTATCACAGGTCCTGCTTTGAAGTTAGATGATATTGAAGGACAGCAAATGTGCGAGCCTGGTATCCTATCTGTACCTTCTCCATGCCGACAGACTCCTCATTCCTTCAGTTTGGGGTTGTGTCGGTGTATATATGTAAGTTTTTCATAGAATCATAGAATGCTTTGGGTTGGAAGGGACCTTTACAGGTCACCTAGTCCAACCCCCCTGCAAGATTTTTGATCAATCTCAGTTTGTATCTATCTAAGGTAGGGAAAATTTATATCTTAGAGGAAATAAAATTTTTATCTCATACAAAATAAAATTTTAAAAACAAAATATGCTTATAATGGTGGTGGAGCACCTTAGTGGGAATGTCCTCTATATATACTGTTGTTTACAAGTTGCAGACATAAGAGGACAAGCCTAAAGAAAGTAACTGGAGGATGCACATGTAACTTCTGTCAGCTGTTCTGAAAGATAATATAGATGCTGTGTGCTGCTGCCAGCATCTCTGAAGCGTGTCTGTAAGTGCTTCACCACACTGAACATTTGTAGTGCAATACTTTGCAAAGTAGCTGCCTTGTGAAGTTAGAAGTGATATAAAAAACTTTAAATAACTTTAAATTCAAACAATTTTGTAGAATGTAAATTGTATAAAATCTGTTACAATATATTGATTATATAAAGTATGGTTGTGACTTAAATCAACTCTTCTGGTGGGCACTTAATGGTACTTGAATGTCAGTTTTGAGGAAGAACATTGATAAAGGAAGCCAGCCCTTAAGCTGACATGCACAGTTGGTCACTAGTTATGATGATGATCCTTTTGTATTAGTTTTTTGTAATCTTAAATGGAAATTGAGGGTTAAAGATCCCAGTGATGAAAGACTATTTTGGCCAGCAGATATCCTTGATCCAGAGGTAAGTTGTGATTTATTCATACTTGTGCCACTTTGATACACATCTGAAACTCCTAAACCTAGTCACTGCATGGAATGGGGACCAGTTGGTGAAGATCACGTTAACAACTTTTTTTTTTGGGCCATATTTTCTGTTTTGTCTTAATTGTAGAAGAGCATGAAAAGCTACTTTGGAAACATTATATGTTGTTCAAAATCTTAGGGAGTTATTTCCTGTTCTTAGAATGTAGCAAAAAATTTCACTATAACAAGTCACAGCTGTGTTCACTAATTCTGTTACACAGATGTTTTTTCACAAAGTTGAGCTAAACAAAAAATCTGGCAATCTTTTTTTACTCCTTCACTGCAGAGACTCTCACCTCAATCTTACAAAGGTTTACTTTCCCACTCAGCACTACAGAACTAAACTTCAGTCTGCTCCAAATCTATTGAACAAATAGAAGAGGGACAATTCAAGAAAAGTCTTTTTATAGTTGTCCCTTAGCCATAAAAGATGTCGTAAGAGAAACACAATGGGGAAAAAAATTCCCTCTGAACATTGGTGTCAGAAGTTTGCATCAGCATGAATTTATGATTGCCAATGTGAAAAATAGGGAAAATGGTTTGTGTGTAAGAATTTTTGCCCTGCATGTGTGACCACAAGGTGGGCTGGTATAGACAAAAGAAAAAAGGGTCATTCAGGAAAGTCTTAGAGTGAGGATAATGTTTCCCACATTGAAGAAAGCAATCTAATTTAAATCTTACCAGTTAAGGGATAATTTAGGGATAAGTATGAAGCTTTCTGCTATTGGTAGGAGCAGCTGTCCCCATGGACTCAAGCCATAGTGATTATTAAGTGACATCTTACTTGCTTCCAGATTGTTGAAAACCATTGAGAAGATAACACAGAAAACTTGAATTATGCTTCAGACTTTTGTTTATTAGATGCAGAAGGATAAAACTTTGAACAGCAGTGCAGTAAAACAATCTCACTGTGGATTAAGTAGGTCCTCACATTTTCAATCTCCAGTTGTTCACTAGGAATATGTGAACTTGATGCAATTGTAGTCTCAGAATTAATTCAACATAGAATTTTTTTAAGCTACCACAGTTATCTCAAATACAGAAGAATGATTTGCAAAAACTAAAGAGTATGCTTTAGCTTGGGTGCTTTATAATTATCTGTATTTTGAGCATTAGTCAGAAGTTCTTTATTTGGTACAGAAACTTTATTACCAAAGGAAATGTGTTTGAACAAAGGAACTTGCTGAACTTGCTGGAATGCTCTTCAAAACACTGGGAACAGAGTATAAGGGTAAACACATTAAAAGAAAATAAATGGGCCAGTTTAAGTGCCTTTAAATAAATGTGATCTGCATCTCATTATTAATCTCTAAATCATATGCCAAGATCCTCAAGCCCAAAATTAACTGGTTTGCTTAATGAACTCAAAGCAGAAGCCATACATCATATTATACTGTTTGAGCAGCACAAGTCTTACTGAGACCACTTTTGTTCTTTGTTAAGCTGAAATAACTGGCATCAGAAAACCAGCATGGGATGGGTGGCCTCTCTTGTAGCATGGAACTTAGTTATTCTTTGGTGTATTAAGGATATCCTGTTCCACCTCAAGCTTCAGGTCATTCTCCTGAATATCAATTTTAATGCCAGCACTAGCACTCGCAAATACCTCATTGAATGCTGTGATAGAGTACTGGGTACTCTAACTTGCATACATTTCTCCTTCTAGCCAGTTCATTCCTGTGTCCATTAGAGGCTGTTTTTCTTGTTGCAGCTCTCCTGAAGAAGAAAAAATTCAGAATAATGTGTTAATACTTTAAAAATTAAAATAGGGTTTAAAATTTGCCTATACTAACTGTTCCACATGCAACAAGCATGTGTCATATCCAAAAGTTAACAAAAGTGATCTTTGTTCTAACTGTTGGAGAAAAACATTAAAAGGTAAGTATGGACTATTTTTTTTTTTAAAGGAAGGCCAGCTTTGATGGACAGTACCATTTATGAAGTCCAGTAGTCTCTGCAATCCAGTTAGTCTATAGAGGTGATGAAATTAGTCTACTATATTCAGTATACACAGACTTACTGTTTTGGGCAGGACAAGAACTACTGACTGATTAGCACTTGGTTAGTGGACTGAAGGAGCAAGCTGACATAACTAATATGTTATAGATCGAGTAGATTTTACTGCTGAGAGGTTCAAGAATGACAACATGTACAGGAACACTAATCACTTATTAATACGTTTGGTTGCAGAAGCATCATAGACTACTTATAAAATTGGCACTGTAGTGTGTCATGTAGAAAGCACCTTTTCCAAAAATTCTTACCCACGTTTTCCTCCAGTTTTGCATCATCTTGTCATGTTCACTGATGGCACTTCTCCAGGTATCAAATTCTTTGGTCCATCCATCCTGACCAGCACTATCTGAGAATTGTACATGGGATGATATATAACTACATAATGAAGTAAGGCGATACCTATTCAGTTGCAGTACTTCCTGTGGAGGATTGGGCTAGAAGGAACAAAAGCCACCATCTTGTGCTTCATTTTGCTCTACCTCCTCTTATTATTTGGAAATAAGTTTTATTCCAGTGGTCATATTTGGCCTGCAGCAAACTTGATAGCCTCCAGAGTAAACAGATTCAGTGCCTTTATCTGTGATTCAAGGTCTAGAAAATATGACCTACAAGTTAAGAGTTCAAGCCCATCTAAGAAGCACAGGAATACTCCACTTTTAGATCATACCAAGCCTGGGGAGAGAATGATATGATACAGTTGACTATGTCCAGTTTGTAATTTCCCCATTTTTCAGTAATGTTACGTAGTTAATCTTCATCCCATTGAGAACTTAAGAAGGGCTATTTTATGCATCTTGATAAAATTCTAGTTCTGTCTGCCAGTTTTTCTTGCAGAATGTCACACTGTGGTGGTGACACACAGATGTAATATTTTCTGTTTATCCTTCAGGACACTAACAACAGTGTATAATGCTTTTGGAGCACAGTGAAAGCCTCCCTCTGTTTTTACATTTACAGTAGTTTCATTGAGATGCTCTTCATTCTGCTTCTGAGGCAGAGTTCAAAGTAACTGGAATGATGGCAAGACAACTTGTGTAACTCCTACTGCTTTTCTCTGTCACTGAAAAAAGAAGGATTGAGCTTTCTTGACATTCATGTTTGTTATTAAACAGCTAATTAAAAATAATTCACTTTTTCCTTCACCCTGCCAAGAAAATCCATACTCTTCATTGCTCCTGCTGTCTTTTCGAAGACTATTCAGACCTTCTCCAAGCCTGGATAAGTTCTCAAAAGCTAGTTGCAAATGATGCTCAAGTTGCACTGGTCAGTTCTGGGTACCCAAAGATCTTGCACAGCTGCTGAAGTTAGCTAACTGACCTCCTGCCCAGGTAGTGTCCAAATGAAGAGGTAGGAACTGACCTCACCCAACTACAGGTGATTTACAAATCATCTGATTTTTAAAAATCCTGGGTGGTGGGCATTTCTCTTTACCATCTGACTTCCTTGATATTAAAGAATTTTTCTACATATTACGTGGTAGAGTTCTGGCAGGCTACCTATTTTTAGTACTCTAGTACTCATCTGACTTCCAATTTGTGTCCATTATTTTAGCAGTTCTGGTTTCATTTCTAGATTGTAACTGCTAATTTGCAGATTAGTCCTGTGTGACCAGGGGTGGAAGAACAAATTACAGCTCTAAAACCTTTCCATAAACAATTGAAATGGATACTAATACAGTAAGCAAGGGTTACCATCTTCAGATATGCATGTTTTATGGGTGAAAATTACAGAGCTTTCCTCATATCAGGATCAGGCCAAACATGGCATACATTCAAAACCAGTCTACCTTTATCTTCCACTGTGATGTGCACTTCTGACGTTGTGTTCCCAACTTTTGAGATGAATGAACATTTATATTCTGTATTTTCTGATACTGAGTCTTTCACCCAACTCAGAACGTGCACTCTGCCATCAAACAGCATATGAGATTGCTCAGTGATGCATGCCTTCATCTTCTGTCCGTTCTTCTTCCAGACAAAATAGGAGTCATCTGGACCTGTAAAAACATCAGTCAGCTTATTTTGTAAGAAAATATAAGATAAGTCTTTGAAAACAAAACAAAAGCCTAAGATCTCAAGACTAGGCTCAAAAGCATAAGTGGTTGATTGTAATGTTTCTTAGGTTTCTTCAGCTGAAATTCTGGGTACAAAAAGCCTGGGATCAAAAGGAGCCACCACTGGTAATTTAGGTTCAAGCCAAAGTCGTAAATGAGCTCATATATATATATATATAAAGGAATTCTGTCTGGATTCTCACAAGGGGGAACTTACCCCACAAACATGACAGAGCAGATGATGAACATCAGCACTATCTGCCTATACAATTTTCTGTAGAGCTAGGCCACATTACCTACTGCGATCACGCTAGCTTCTGGTACAAAGCTGAAACCATCTGAGACATGCCTCACAAAATCTGAAATAAAGGCCAGGAGGGGAAAAAGTTCAAGAACTCAGTGTGTCAAAGATGCTGGAACTAATAATGAAAGAAGCATAATTGGAAAAAGCACAGAGCCATTAGTCACAGCAGGTAATTAGGCAAGACAGAACTTGGAAGAAGCTTGGATCAACAACAAAGAGCAATCTAATCTTTTAGCCTTGTTGCTATTATTCATCTTAACCTGCGAGGACAGAATTTGAATAAATCAGAGATTGACAGTAGCCCAGAGGACAGAACAGCTGTTTCTGGAAAATTAGCAAGGTTGGCTGAAGTGTACTTGGCAGTATGGGAGCCTTTTCATTGAAAAGACAGACATTGGGGCCAAGCTAAGAACTTTGCAATAATTCTGATGTTTAAGAAGATGCCTGTTTCTCCCTCAGGGCGTAGGATCCAGGCTAGCCTTAGCAAGAGAAGACATAAAAAGAAATTTGGGGTAAAAAGAAAATAAACTATTTCTGCAAGTATGTCTTGAGAGAACAGGTAACCCACTACAGAAGCCAAGCTTTTACTATGAGCATTTCATATTGCAAGTAGATGTAGCATTTTTCTCTAGAAAAAGATTTGATTCTAGGTCCTGAAACTAATTAAATTTTAGATAATCATGCAGGCAGACAAAAAAAAGGGGGTAGCCTTTCCATCTGTGCACTTCCTCAGCATATCGTGTTAAATTCTTAAATCGTTTGGAAATAAAAGTGATACACTACAAATATGGAGACCTAAATTAGTAGTAAGAGTAAGGGTCAATGATAGAAAACATGATCTAGTGAAAGCGTGGTGGAGTTTCTCGGAGGGAAAGAGGGAGGAAGGCAAGCGGCACAATCTCTCAAGAAGGGCTGACAACAGCTCTGACAGAAGTGGAGAGGGCAAGCATATGCTGAACTGACAACAGCTAGCCTAGCACACTTTTTTTTTTTTAAATAGTGTTTTATGGATGATTGTACTCGTTTAACAATTAACAGTAGATAGGTTACATGTTGCTAAAATCATGGGAAGTTTGGAACCAGGGACAAATTATTTCAGTAAACTAATGCTGAAGTTGGAATTTGGACAATTGGGAGGAATAGTAAGTAAATACAAGCACAGCAGAAAGATTGAAATCTTTAAGTAAAAAAAAAAATGTGCTTTAAAGAGGAGAAACCTACCTTCAAAAACACTCTGGATTATAACCTCTGACATGCCACAATAACTTTGACATGGCATTAATAGAGATGAAATTAAGCGGTAAGTGTTCGCAGAGTTCAAGCTGACTTGGAGAAGTTAAGACCAAATTGACCACAGTGAAGATCAGTAAGGAGAGGGAATGCTGCAGCACAGGCCTCGGGATGAACTTTTCCAAGCGCAGAAGAGTTACTGGTCTAGCACTGTAAAGCTAAAAGGCAGGTGCTTGAGTAAAGAAAGCCACAAGCTCACAAGTTTTATTTGCAGTAGTTCAAGCCCTAACACACGGGAATAGGGCCATTACCTATGAGCTTGAAAATTGCCATTTTAGGGCCACGTGAGGAAGTGGCATGTTCAGTGCAGGACACTTCCCTAAATTTACTTCAAATGTTACTATTCACACCAGAGAAACTGCTCTATTTTCTGGTGCTAAAGATCACAATTGTTCCAGAAGTCTGCCAAAGGCTCAGTTTAGACACACATTTCACCGTAAGACTAAAATCCAGCAATTTCCTTATATGAGGAATTTTGCAAGCTGTGTTGTTTCAGGTCAGCCCCTTAACAAGTTGCAACTGGGCCATCTTACCCTACCTTTGTTTTCTGCGCAGTCAAAAGCACTGGAAATCCCCACGGAGTAACACTCATACAAGTTAGTCGACAGCAAAGTCTAGGCTCAACCACTAGTCAGGGTTTTACTGATCTTCGTGTTTCACTGCAGTTTATTCCCGATTTTGAGGCCCTGTGCTGTTACTTTCTCTACTTTGATTTCCTTTTCAGGACTGAGCAATAGAGAAAACACACTGAAACAGTTTCATCTGCAAAAACGTTGAATCACATTTGTTAAAAGCAAATTTTCAAATTCAGACTTGGATGTTATGGTTAGAGAAGTATTTTTTGAAGATGAAGGAAATTAGTATGAACGTATACTCTGCATTTGCTACTGTTGCTATAATACAAATTAATAACATGTCTAGTGTAAACTTTAAAATATTAATTTCAAACACATTTGATCTACTTACTTTGCCATCCGTTTTAGGAATGCTTGAAAGATTTTAAAAAGTCATGTTATTAAAACAATATTCAAGCAGACAATTAAACAACAACTCAGTCTAGGTATGTAAGTAGCTATGTTTAAGCAACAATATTTCAAACAGTTAACTTCAAAAACATTGCTTCAATCTCAGTAAATATATTAATAATCAACTTCACCACCTTAACGATTTTAGAAGAGGAAAGGTTAACAATTATCAGACAAAATAAAAAAGCCTTGCTGCGCTGTCTGAACAACACCTTTTGTCTGCATAAGCCCTTCATAATTTCCAGTGTCTGTGGAAGTGCTTCTACTTTTCCATATGGATTTCATTTTCTATACCTCTGCTTTCAGCACTTGAAGTGAAACGGTACTGCCCAGGAAGTAACAGCCCAGGTACTGTCCAGGTAGTTTCCGCTGGCAAAATGGGTTCTCTGACCCACATCAAGTCAGGCAGGTTTGCACAAACCATGTATTTAATGGCCAGATGATTTTGCCTCAAGATTTTCCACAAGGAAAAATTTCAGCAGCCATAGATAGCATTAAAGACTTAAACCACTGCAGCTGCTTGTAAACTTCTACCCACAGGCTAACTGTATTCACTGAATTATTGGTGTAAATTTGATCTTAGATTAAAATAAATCAATCAACAAATAAATCCAGATGTAAAGAACTGAAGTATACAGCTTCAGAGCAGCATGCTGATGTGCCCTGCTAAACTGTACCAAATTAAGCATTTGCCATATACGCATCAAATCCTAATAGACATGGCTTTCAAGAAAGCCTGAAGATACTAATTTAAGAGCAAGAGGTTATGGATTAAGTAGAGCTCACTGACGTACGGCTGGGGCGGGGGAGCAAGAGGGAGCACTGGCCAAGCTAGCTCCTCTTGCCAAATGCTGCAACTTGCGGGGCTGCGTAGAGACTTCAAAAGCTACCCAAGGGAGCTGTATAGTGAAACACCCAGAAGTGCTACCCCATTGCTCTTGGGTTAGCACGCTGTTTTTCCTGGTTTTTAATGCTGTTCTTGAAGGGTAACATTAAAACAAGGCTTCCCTACGAGTTATTCGGAGAAACACTTCAAGGTAGAGGGAGGTGAGTTGGGTAAAACAAAGCATGAGCCATCAGCAAGCCTGAACCTCTGAAAGCTTTCCTAATCTCTGAAAGTTGACAGCAAATTGAAATCCAGTGAAGGTAACTGCACGGTATCCCACAGAGAAATTCTAGCAGGGTAACAAAAGGTCTTTTTCACAAATTCCTGTAATCTAGACACCGAACTGCTACCAGAGGCTATCCTCAGTGACAGGAAGTATAGGCTTGGGGAAAAAAAAATCCCCTGTATTCCCCAATACACACCAAAACCCCTTCCAAAGCTCACAACATGCAGCAGATTAAAAAAAAAAATTAAAAAACAAGAGTGGCATCTGGATTTAATGCTTGCTATCTAGCTTGCAGCTTTGGCTTGTACTGAATGCTACTGAACTAAACATCCCACAGTTCAGAAAACCAAGATCATACAGGAAAATCTCATCCAGAGCAGGGATTAAGTCTTAAAAAGACACTATAATCTGGGTGCAGAAAGACTATTTTAAATCAGAGATCAAAGTTAGCACAGGAAATGGGTAGTCAATCATTAATATGGAAAACAACCACCAGCACTACCCCATATGTGAATGGAACTTAGATTTAAGGCTGGTCACAGTTTCTTGATTTGTAAGAGTCTGAGTCACTGTTGCTGACAAGCTAGCAAAGTAATAAATAAATAGTAAATGAAGCAATCAGGAGGGTAACAGACTGGAAAAGTGGGGAAAGAAAGAATCTTTAAATTGAGAGAAGCATCTTTCCAGTTTTCTGAAAATAGTGTACAAGGTAGGTAACCTATCTCTCAGGTAACTGGAGGGTTTTTGTAGTTTTGTTTTTTGGTGGTTTGTTTGTTTGTTTTTTTAAGTAGGGCAATATATTCTAGAAAACAAACTGAAAATAGCTTGACAGCAATGGAAAAAAAAAAAAAAGTCACTTAAAAAGCCAAGGAAAGCAGGCCTCTCCGAAATGCCAACAAAGAATATGACTTCAAGCACCAAATAATTAATACTGAAGAACACATGACATACTCCTTCAAAAACCTGGTCCTTTTGTTACATTACTAGTCCATTTGCGTAACATCAACACTGCAAGTTGATGCAGCCTTATCGAGGCAGATTAAAAGCAAGAAGTGCTTCCTGTGAAACGTGAACCACAAAAAAGCTGGAGGAAGTAGCCAGTGCACAGCGCATGCAGATGAAAGTAGGACACAGCATCTGCCTTCCCAGAATGGAATTTAATAGCAGATTGGGAAAATGGCTGACTCGCCTACGAGATGAAAATGCAATTCATAACTGTCCACACTTCCCAGCATGAACAGCATTTACTTAGATATTCTCTGAGTTTTTGCAGTTGGAACCCAGATAATTGCCTCTGAAGAATAATTAAATGAAGCACTAGCAAGCTAGAACTAGGGGCTGGCAGAAAAAAAAAAAGTTTCCAGCTTGAGTTTGCTTACTTATATTTGGCCCTCCCATCAGCTAACAAGGCTACTACGTTAAGTTTTAAAATAAGGTGAAGAAAATTGGAGAACTTATTTTAGGGAGTAGCATGCTGTCCAGAAATCACTCCTGCTCTCTAGAGAGTGCAAGCTACTGCTTTTGCTCCTTTGTTTGCCAGACAGATCTAGCAGGAAGACAACTGGAAGAGATGAAAATGAGATTTTAATCTCCACTGAGGGGGCAATGCACACAACACATTGAAGCAGCCCTGGTAGGCAAATTCTGCTGAAATAGTTAAAAAACGGTGACAGCTGTGTTCCAAATCAGTACCCAGTTAATCAGCCATCACACTGAGGGATTAATTATTACAAGTCTACAGGTTGTAGTTCTCGTGGGGAAGACAAGAAAAGTAAGTGTATGGGTAGCCAAGTTTGCAAACAGGGCTGGTGGGAGTAACAAGAAGTTCTGAGGAAAAGAGCATAAAGTTGGGGTGATGCTCCAGAGACTCCAACACCAGTCCAAACCCATCACGTCTCACTAGGCAGAACTGGGAAATCCAGCTTCTCAATCACGGCCAGGGTTTAGGAGTTAGTACCAGTGTCCTGCTCCAAGCTGAGGCATTACTGAAACTCAGTTGCATATTAGCAAAGGAGAAAAACAGTGTAAATATTTATGCTGAATTGCAAAAGAAAGGTTAAACTGGGAGGCCAAGTAAAACCTTGTAAGCAAATCGTACCCAGAAGCAACTATACAGCAAAGTGAGTTTCTCTCCTGAGAGAAGACACATGCCAAAAGTAATTTAGAAATTACATTTGGATCTCAAAGACCCCAATGTGAAGCAAACTTCTCCTTTTATATATAGCTACTCATACTATAAAAGCTGCCATGGATTCTGCGATACCTCCTTTTCTTGCACTCTTGTAGTCCCCCCCATAATCACACATATATTAAATTCAGATGGTGAATACTGCCAAATCAGTTTGTCTCTGCAAATGGCCTGTGCAGCACCTGATTCCAGAAGTAAGCAGAAGAGCTGAACTAAACAACAAAGCAGCAAAGCTGCTGCTTCACAGAGGTACTCCTTCATATAGGTACCAGCTGTTTTCCTTCGTCTCAAGAGACTTTTTGGCAAATTCTCAAAAGGATGGCTTATTCAAACTGTGCAAATACTAACAAAAAACTTTTAAAACCATGCAATGGGCTTAATTTACCTAAGCCCTCTGCTGACATATGATGCAGCTGATAAAACTTAGCAATGAGCATACAAGAACATTTACTTACCGGTATATAGGGGATACACTACAACATGCATGCAGTTTGAAATGTTTTAAGCACATTACAACAGTAATTATTACTTGCAGGCTACAACTACTAGTCCTAATTGGGCTGATTTCCTCATGGGGAGAAAGATATTTTAGTGTCTCTTCCCATGTTTTAAGCATTTATAAGTTATCGAAAGTCACAAAAGAGGAGGTTTCTGAACTGCACTTTATTATTTGTTGCACAGGAAAAACCTGTATTAATGCAGTCAGCTGCACATTGTGTAAGGTAAGATTCTGTTCAGCAGAAAAAGAATGAAGGAAACCTTTTGAAGAATTAATAACAGTCTTGGTTCTACTTCTCCTCCTTACTCTCCCCTTTTTTAAACTGATGTGCCTTATGCTTCAATTATGTTTACACTGAGCTTATTCTAGTCCTTACAAGAAAATAATGTATTTAAAAAAAAAAGGAAAAAGGTGTTCTTCCTGCACACCTGTCCACATATTTCTTAGCTTGACCATAGCCTTTACTATTAAACTGCACAGCAAAAGAAATTTCTACAGAAATTTTTCAAAATCTGCTGTTGATGCCAGAACTTAAGAATGCAGCATCTATGTCATATTCCTTACAGAAATTAATTTTCAATTGTCTTACAGAAGTCACTGTGGAGGAAGCCATCAGAGCCAGGATAACACTCACACTTACAAAGGTGTTTAATGCTGCTGGTTTTGCATGCAGAGATAGATGTAAGAGGGCCACGGCAGGCCCTGATGTCTGAAAAAAGAAGTGCCAATGTTCTAGTAAGATAACTGCAGCCCTAAGATATTGCAGTCTAAAGTAACAAGAAGGATACTTTTCATGTCTGTGATTTTTATGCAAAATGGGTCTGCAATATTTACTTCATTTTATAACCTTAAGTCCAGACTTCTAAGCTCTTTTCTGTTAATATATTAAAGGAACAATCTTGATTTTTCAAGTTATCTTCTAAATGCATCTCAAATAATAAAAAACAGGTGGCATGTCACAGATCCGCACAAAGGAGTGGTTTTATCGTACCAAGATGCCTTTAAGTCAGTGCAGAAATCACTAAAAGAAGTGGTACGAAACTACAAAATTACAAATTAACACCTACTATCAGATTACTGTAGCCAAAGATGCTGAAACTGAGTCATAGGCAGATAGCATACAATGAAGCACCAAAGGTCTGCAGAGAAGCTAATTCGTAAAGCGGGATGTGGAACTGTTTAACAAGGTCCAAACTTAGCATTCCCGTAAGAGGATAAAGATAAACCAACCATGGATTACTAAAAAATCATACAGATTAAATTCAAAGGTATTGCTTCAACAAAGCATCACCATGTAAATATCAAAATATACCACATAAAAATTCTAAAATTTTAAAACTTTCTAAAATTTTTTAAAGTTTTAAAATATTTGTGCAACGGATTGAATTGCCCTGGGAGATGCAGAGCTTTTCCTCTCTAGGCTACCAGTTAAACCATTTTCAGGTTTCAAAACCTAATGATATATCTGTCCACAGGCATAATTATTAAGAAACATGCACTAACGAAGGTAGGAACAGGAGATGTTCTGGGGATTATTTTATACAGCAGTTCACAAAAAGAAGGAAAAGTGGAAAACTGCAACTGGTCATAAAACACAAGTGTATGTCCATGGAAAATTGCTATTTGATATTTGTGTTCTTGTAAGAGTAGAGCAAAGTTAACAACCGAAGTAAACTCCATTTTAAGATACCGACATGCCGTAGTTTAAATGCTGTAATTTGTAATCCTGGACAAACATTTTGTTGTCTAGCACAAAGCGCTTTCCTACGCAGGCTCCTTCTGCTCTGGGTGCTGCACACCTCCATGCCTCTCCTGACAGCTCTTAACGCATTGCACCATGTCAGCCAAACAGACCACCCCAGGGCATCACCGATGACGAAATTAATCTAAAACACCTCACCCAAGAATGACTTTAGGAAGCCACTTCCAGAGAGGAAGCTTACTCATTGCTGTGGGTAAGTCAGTCTCTGGCAGATGAGCTCCTCCTCCCAGGGGCAAATCAGGCACACCCTGGGGTGCAGGGGCTTCCGAGCCCTCCTGCCCAGACCCGCGCTGCACAGGCGCTGGGCGACGCCAGCACAGCCCACCCTCGGACACCTGGACACAGCCTTGGGCAAGGTCTGTTTCGGACTCACTCTGCAGGCGCTTTGTCGAGAGTTGTACTCGGTCTGCAGCAGCACTCGGTGAAGTGCAGTGCACCACGCTTTCCCCACCCTTCCGCGCGCCTTTCAGTGCAACTTCAGGCTTCACCAGAGAGAGAAAAACTGTAGTGAATCACTTGCAATTCTGATTCTTGCGGATTATTAATCTTTCCCGCATGGATGTGGGACGCTTTCCTGCACTCCCTTTAAAATAGCATAACCACAGGGATCAGGCATTGTACGTGGGTGTTATCAGGTACCCATCTCAGTATCTCCATGAAATAGTAACTCCTTTAAAGTATATTGCTGAGTTTGCAGAACTTTTATGCTCACACTCCCAGGGTTATTTTAATGAGACTGAAAAGTTAAGAAACTGTTATGGAAAAACTCCAGCTTCTGACGAACTAAGGGAGGAGGTAAGACTTCTTGACAACATGGACTCCAAGAGAGTTTGAATCTGCAGGCCAGAAATACAAATATAAAGCGTAATATTTTGCACTGTTTCTGATTATTAATGCATTTAAATTGTTGCTCAGCATACTCGGTATATTCTAGTATGTCATTCATCTGTGAAGTTATGGTCAAGGATATACTACTCTACAGCTGGGGGAGGAGGTGTCAGTAAAACATCTTTAAGCAGAACCAAAACTGCTAGAAAAAGCCTGCTTCTACTATACCTAAATTCAACAGAGCACACCAGAGAAATTGTAAAGCAGGTGCATACATCACCAACTCACTGCCTCTCCCTGCACCAGATGGTGTAGTATTTTGTTCAATTTATTTGAAGCCTGCCTCAAATGTCTTCAAAGGGTTTAAAAATTCTTTAATGGCAGAGAAAAGTTGTATTAGAGAAAGTATATAGGAAACCTAACATTTGCTAGTGCATATCTAGCAGACAGGTCTTTGGAGAAATGTGAAGATGTGAGACTATTCAGGGGAGTACAGAGAGAAACTGGGAGGCAATTCATGAAGGGAGACGTATCCCTTCCTCTTCAGGAAGGGCAGGACTACTCCATTCTTGAACAACTCATTTTCCAGAAAAAAACTCCAATATGTCACAAGTGGCTGTTTGTGCTGTATCCACTTTAACTTAATGTTGTTGAAATGAGCCAGTTACAAGGTTGTAAAGTATTATCCCTAGGCAAGCTTTCAGGTTAAAACATGTGGGATGAGTTAAGAGATGAGTAAGAGAACTCACCAACTCCTGCTGAGTTTCCAGACAGCTTGAAGCAGACATTTACAATTAAAAAAAAGGAAGAGATTCAGTAATCCTCATAAAAATAACGTTAGAAACTTAATTAAAAATAAGCTTCAGGTTTTTGACTGGATGATGTGGTAATTATGTATCTGCATCATACCTTTGCTGATAACATATCCTTTATGCAGAAGGCCAGGTACAACATTAAACTCTCTGCCAGTCTCATTTTACCCTTCTGCCCCTTGCGAACACATTTTACCTTATCTTCATAGCTGAGGGAAATGAAGTTCCATTACAGCTATGTTTATATAAAGAAATATCAACAGGCGCTGAAGGAATGTGAAGTAATCCAAGTAGAGAGCTTCCTAGTAAAAGCATTTGCTTAGCCACCCCCCACCCAGGATAAATGCATACATCCTCACATGCAGGTCCCAGAAAGGTGCAGAAAGATCTACATCAGTTTGGTATGCTGGTTTGCATTTGTTGGGGTTTTTTGGTTTGTTTTGAGATTTTTTACATCAATGGAATAAAGTTGTAATTCTGGGTAAGAGAAGGGTGTGATGTATCAGCCTTGTTTCCCAAAGTGAGTAACTAAAACCCCCATCCGTAACATCCAGTCCTTCACTGCTGTCGGAGAGAAGCTGGAAACGCTTCCACAGCTGGCTCATCTTGCCCCTGCCTGGGCCATCACTGCATCTCTTGGATGTCTGATTCTTGTTACAGTTTCTTCCACTATTCATCCCTACCTCCTCAGGAGTGAATTCCACAGGCTGAATTTAGGACACTGCTCCTTCTTTCTTAAGTTCACTGCCAAGGCAATTACAATTACTGACAATTTTTAAAAAGCAGCACATGAGTATCATGTTAAAACAGACACTGCTGGATGAAAAAAGTAATTTTAAAATAAATTCCAGATCTGTAGCACAATTATCAAACTGTTTAAATCCTTTGTGCTATTTAGGCTATTTTTACAGTTTTTTTCATGGTAGACAACAAAAAGTTTCTGAATTGTCTATAGCAGCAGTGAACAAATTACTGCTGAGAGAACCCTGATCCTGCTGCTGTTCTTTTTAGCCATGGAAATACAAATCATGCCTTTGTTAAGACCTACTCTAATAAAGGTTTATGCATTTTGATCTGCGTCCATGTAACACTAACACACACTGACTAACAGACAGTGACAATATGAAACAATGCTACTTTTTCAAATTAATCTATATCCATATTCTCTTCTTTTAAGGAATAAGGTTACATTTTAAGACCTGTTTACATCCATTACATCTCACTTAGCTTAAACAGGCAACTACTATTCAAACAAAAGCTGAAAGACAAATGTTGAATTTCTATAGTAAAAATAGCTTTGCTCTTCTCTTATACACCTCAGATAATATATTCTTCGTAAAATGGATGTTGCCATTACTCTAAGTACTTTACCATCTGAAATAAGTTAAGACTAAAAAGGAATAACTGATCTGGTCCAGAAAAATACACTGAATTCAAATCCAACAGACATGTATTTTTTAAAAGGTATACATACTGACAGTGAAAATATTTACCTGCTAAACATCTGTATGCAATCATGATTCAGTGAACTCCTTCAGCATGCAAATGAGCCCATTAAAGTCAATTGCCTATTAATGTAGTAAAGTAGGCTGCTAAATCAGAGCCTGCATTTTACAGTACAGTATTCACAGTGCCAGATTCTTGGTAACAGCACGTTCACAATACATCCTGAAATGGTCTTCCTTTTTCTTTTTTTAAACATCAAAAAAGTAAAAGGTATACAGTACATGGCGACATATTTAAAACTTTAATGCAGAAAATGCTGATTTATACAGGGGTCCTCCAACTTACCTGTGGCTTGGCAGAAGAGGTGAAAGGCTCCCCGGACACTAACATGCTGTGCCTGGTCACTTAGGAAAGGTGGCAACAACATGACCTTTACAGGGTCTGTGTTAGACCAAACATCAGGCTGGGTACTGGTGGGTGAAGGAGGTGAATCACTTCCCACACAGGACAAAAAGGAGGTACCAGTAGGAGGGAAAGGTATAGGAGATGAGGCTGTGTGACAGAAGAGGACAGAAAAGAAAAAAAAAAAGAGGGTACTAAGGAAAAAAGTTGTAAGAAATACATCACACACTGAAGAAATAATGCAAAAGGACAAATGAATTTTAGAAGGGTAATAAGAGGAAGTGTCCCTAGGCCGCTAGAGAAGAGCGCTTTCCTCCTTCACCCACGTTTCTTTCTCTGTCCTTCCAATCCCCCCCTGCCCTGGGCTGTAACCCATTCAAATAAAGCTGAGAAGAGAATCTCCTTCAAATTAATTACAAAGGTTTTCACCTTTCCCCCTTAAAGGAAACCACACGGAACATTAGTACTCGCAATATGGAAAGCAGTGTCATTGTGCCAAGTTTCATAAAAGTCAAGATAATACAATTTATTTTAATATTTATTCTGTTATATGTACATAATTAAAAATAGAAAAATAAAACCAAACTGAATCTTATAAAATATAAACTGTTTACACTACGATGGTCTAAATTATGTTCGCGTGAAAGTTCAACACAGAAAAGCAGCCCAGGCATACTGCTATTTACTGTTAAAATGTACTCTACTTCTAGCAATATTTACAGAAAGATGCAGTGAGAGGAACAATTCTTCAGGACTGTACCGCACAAAATGCTTTTACAGACAAACAGTGCTGCTGTGAACCAGGCTAAGAACAAAAGCACACTTCCACGTTTGCAGGTATGATTCACATAAACAGTTCAAATGACTGATTGTTTGAGCAGCTCCAGTTTCAGTCTCCAGTTGCATAGGAGATTGGGAAGGTGTCATCCAGAAAGGGTGACGCTGCAAA
The DNA here is from genome assembly GCF_035582795.1 of Mycteria americana. Taxonomy (NCBI): domain Eukaryota; kingdom Metazoa; phylum Chordata; class Aves; order Ciconiiformes; family Ciconiidae; genus Mycteria; species Mycteria americana. The sequence goes on from NC_134396.1 coordinate 41,491,178, forward strand.
GATTTGTCACAAAAAGAAGCTGAGTTATTTCTGAATCTGAAAAAAAGAAAAAAAAATCTGCAATGTTTTCTCATCAGGCTGTATCCTAACAGTCCATTCCAGCGAGTCGCTAGCTGACTTATTGTAGTTAATTCTTCTCGATGCCTGTTTTGCTTCCACAGTGCAAAAAACCTCTCTCGTGTCACTGCTAACTGACAGCTGCTTGCCCGTACTGTTTCATTTAAAAAAAAAAAAAAAAATCCAGTTTTGTATAGAAAATAGAATGTGACTATGTCCAGCTTGCTGGTTAGGGGGCGGGAAGAAAAAAAGGAAAAGCATTCCTAAATCTATTATTTCCTCCCTCCTATCCCCACTTACTCCATGTTTCGTACTGATATTGTTGTACCTAAATTTCTAGAAAGCAGCAAAGAAAAAAGCCTTTAAACAAGATTATCCCTGAGAGTCTTACACAAATCAAGCCAACGCTATCCCCATTATACCTTAAAATCTAAGATACTTAAAAAGCAGTTAAAAAAATTAACTTTAACCAACTAAAGAGACCTAGTGTGCCAAAACACAAAGCATAAAACTAAAAATAATCACTAGAAGCCAAGAAGAAAAAAAAAACGTCCCAATCTGGACAAAAGTCTATAATTTACCAATCTGATAAACTAAACTTAATTTCCAATTTGGAATTTAAATGAAACTAGGTCTTTTTTTAATGGCAGCTAAAAATATGTGTAGACTGACGTACTTTTTAAAGCCAACTGAATTAGAAAGTTACTTTTATACTATGGAAGAACAGGGCTGAAGAAGAAGCAAGTAACTGTTCACCAGAGCAAAGCGCTCGGTGGGGGGAAAAACTGGGAACAAACAAATGGCCGTCTCTTTTCCCAGGTAACAAGTGATAGGACGAGAGGAAACGGCCTCAAGTTGCGCCAGGGGAGGTTTAGACTGGATATTAGGAATAATTTCTTCACCAAAAGAGTTGTCAAGCATTGGAACAGGCTGCCCAGGGAAATGGTGGAGTCACCATCCCTGGAGGTATTTAAAAGACATGTAGACATGGCGCTTAAGGACATGGTTTCATGGTGGACTTGGTAGCGTTACGTTTACAGTTGGACTCAATGATCTAAAGGGTCTTTTTCAACCTAAATGATTCTATGATTCTATGATCTGAAACTGGCCATTTAAAAAAAAAAAAAGAAAAAAGACAGTACAGCACAAGATGCTATGGTCTGCAGACAAGAACACCACTTCTCTAATCTGGCGAGATCTGAATGCAAATTGGCTTGCTGTACAGCTTAAGCATGTAAACCCCGCTATGTCTCAGCTGTCACACCCATGCTCTCTGTGCTCAAATAGCTAGCCGCAGGACCACAGCTGATTTCCACCACTGAAATAGACGACTGGGTCCTTCAGTCCCCCTCCACATCTGAGTCGGCGTACTTGAGCTCACACTTGACATCGAAGGGCTTGTCCTTGGCCTCTCGGGATGCCTGTGAATCCCCTGGCTGCAGCTGGCCGTTCCCACAGTCGGGCTCAGTCTCGTAGCCGGTGTCGTGCGCCGGCTTTGGCTGCTCCCCGCTCTGGTGGCTGACGCTGCCTTGCTCCACCAGTGTCTCCTTCACACTTTGCTCGCAATCAGAAAAATCTGACTTTGTTTTCTTCTTACCAAGCAGCATGACAGAGCGAAATTTCAGGCACTGCCCTGGCAAGTACCCTTTGTAACAGTTGTAGGAGAGCAGGCACAAGAAGAGAATAAAAAAGAAGAGGAAGAGGAACATCAACAGGAAGTTATCATTTGACTTGAGGAACATTGTCTTTTCCGGGACCGCATCAGGAATTGAATTGAAGAGCTCTGTGTTGGAGGCTGCACTTGTTAGGACAGGGCCAATGGGCTTTGTTACTATTCTTGCTGTCGTTACCGGTACCATCTGAGTGGTCGAGGTGTGAGCGGTCGACCCCTCGGTTGACAGAGCTGACACTTTTGGTACATCGCTATTACCTTCTGTTGGTGCAGCTGCCGCGGTGGGGCCCACTGTGGTATGCTGGATCTTTTTCAGTTCCAAAACATGCTTAGCCAGCACTTGAGAAAATTTCTTATTCTTCACTTTTTCTTCTGACAGACACTGGTAAACACCACTGTCTCCTTCTGATAAATTGAAGATGAGCAGCGCCTTTTCCAGCAGACGGTACTTGGGGCTCTCCACTCTCAGCACATCGTCTTTGAACTTCCAAACTACCTGTGCCAGATTGGACTTTTGAGAACACTTGAGTTCTGCTGTGCTCCCATGCTTGAATGTATGCTGTAGGGAATTCTCTCTTACTTTATCTGGAACATCAAAATAAACGTGCAGAGTATCAGCAATGATTCCTGTTTGCTCTAATCCGTACAGTTTCATGAGACTGTGCTATAGTCTTAATGGAAACATAAAGATTACAGCATTCAGGTTACCTCACAAGACCAAGATGACAGCATGCAAGAATCTCAGTGAAATACCAAGCTACAGCTGCGTGCGAGACATCAAGACCAACTAAGAGATAGGACACCTCAAACTCTAAGACAGCCTCCACTTCTACATAAAGATGAGACCTTGTTGATCCGCAACTGAGCGTGCATCTGAGACAAGTCATTGTTTAAAACAAGATGCTGAACTTGGTACCACTTTATATGCAATTAGTGCATTTTACGTAAATCAGCAACTACAAAATATCCAAGAAGAAATTGAACAAAGTGCTGTTACTCAGCTTAAACTCTCTTCTAAAAAAATATCACCACTTATGGCACACCCACAATGCAACGCCATAAATTAACAAAAAAAAAACCCAACAAGCAAAACTCTCATGGCAGTCCATGGTTTGCTTGGACTAGAAATAAAAATGGAGTAAATCAAACTCTTAAGAGCTTTGTTTACTGCAGTACAAATCTCCTGTAAGACTACTCTTCTTTAAGATCTCCTTGATCTGGTGGCAGCAGCACACACTATAAAGAAAGGACCTGTGGTTACTTGCCTTAAAGCAGTATGGAGGGTACTTCAGCTGCTCTGTATCACGTTCTGAGTCCCCCTCCCCTCTCACCATAAAACAAGCTTTTTTCAAGATCATTTCACCTGATCCAGCAGCAACAACCAAGCACTTATCAAGGCTTATAGCTGAATGTCAAATCACAGAGACAGAGGCCTCTGCACTAGAAGTACTTATGGTAAATACTGCTTTCATTCACAAGTCGCTGTTGAGGTGCCCCCGTTCATTTCAGAGGTTTGTGCACTGCACACTGAAATGTATACAAATACAGACATTTTAAGACAACATGCAGGCTGTACAGATGCTCAAATATTCAAAAGCAGAATCTCATACCTATTTAAATATAAATGAATGTCCAGATAATCACAAAAACCAAGCCGAACTAAACACAACTCTTTCCACTACTCCACCTAGACATGTGAAACAGCTCTTCGAAGACTAACTCACCAGAACAAGACGATGCATCTCCACCTATGTTCTGAATCCAGTTTCTGTAAAAGGAAGTCCAAGTATTACAACTTCAAATCTTGTTTCCTACAGCCTGCCCGTCCTCTCGTACTAAGTAAGATTCATCTTATCTAAATAGCACAAGCAGACATAGATGAATAGGAAAAAGTCTGTACTTGAAAACATTCCGTTAAAAAAATGCCAGTTATCAGGAAGAGGCAAGACTGATGCAATATTGATTTTAACTGTAAGGTAATCAAAGGCTACCATTACCTTTCAATTTCACTTTCTTTAAAAATATCAATGCAGGAAGCTTCAAGAGGTTTCCAAGCACAGTAAGGATCCCTTGCTAAAACACAGTCAACACAAGTGGTGTACTTGTCACAGAATGCCACTGGAGACTGAACCACACCAGAATTTGAACCAGCATAGAGGTATCTTCTGCCCTAAAAAAACAAACAAAAGCACAACAAAAAACCCACAGCCAATCACTTTCTCAAAGCCAAACAATCCAATTCATGAAACAATTTAAAAATTATTAAAAGTAGAGAGTTGCATACATACAACTAAGTTTGGAAAAACTGCAGCATGAGGGGAATAAGTATTTTGATTAGCTTTTACTTCTAGAAAGGAAAGTAAACTTATTTTGAAAATATTCAGCAATGCTGGAAGTACAAAAAGACAAAAGAACAAAACTCTGAAATAGATAGTTTATGAGAATGGAAAGTAACCACGTCTAACCATTGCTTTATCACACAGTTTTTCCACAAGTATGAATGCACCAACAATCTTTGTATGAGGCGAGGCAAGCTTGTGCTGATGACAAGGCTGCAGCAGGCACATGCAACCCTGAACAGGCACGGCTTGCTGTGTGTAGGACCCGCTCCTGTTAACCCAAAGCAGCCCTACTGCCTTCAGCTCTTCTACCAGTCAGGTCTCTGCAGCCACATCAGCATCGACCTTACAAGAGTCAAATGTAGCTGCCTACTTGCCATCCAATGAGGAACACTGGACAGTGTTCAAAGGAAACAGCATCTGCATGACATCTAGGAAAAGGGGGATATAAACAGAACAGCTGTTTGACCCACTGTTGCTGGGGATCCCAAACAAGTCTCACTCCAAGCACAGCAGGAAAAGACCATGCTCATCCCAAACATCCTTCTCATAAAAGGCAGGCAGCTGCCCTATTCACTCATCTGTTTCAAAGCTCAGGGAAACCAATGGCTAAAGGTACACTGTGAATTTACATATTATTATGCAGAGCCTCAAGAAAAGGGCCTGTGCTGCAACCCAAAACCACCAGTGACCGACCCTCTAAGTCCTTTTGAGAGGCTGTGCATACAAAGCTGAACAGCACACCCCACCTTGGCAGTGGGTTGGCTTCACCCTGAGCAGAATACCGAGTGGATTTATCAGCACCCTACCGCAGTTGTCATGGCAAATGAGCTGGATCCAAGCACAGAGTTGCTTTTCGTGTACTGCAGCCATACGGATGCCAGTATGTAGAAACGTAGTGAGGAGTAGTGTCTGCAGTGAGGCTGCTTGACTCCAGCAGAATGAATATGGTCACAAAGTGATGGGCAGACATCCAAGAAAGATCTCTAGTGGAGAAACAGTCTTCAAAAACCTCATGTTTGTGGTGCAGACTTGTGGTCTTGGCATCAGAAACAGCCTCAAGAAAACAACTAACAGGGCATCTTAGGGCTGAATTTAGGTTTTGGGGCTCGCTGTCACTCTTGCACTAAGGATGTAAGGAGGTTTTGCCATGAGAACTCGGAAAAGGTTAGTCTCTTTAGTGCAATGATCATGAGGAAGTCTGTCTAAAATTAAGCTAATGAACGATGCATTCTGACTAACAGCAGTCTCTAGAGGAAGCTACAAGACCAACCACAAATCAGTTTGGATCCGTCTCATATATGAAGCATGCAGACAGCTTTTAAGGAAACTCTTGACACTGCAAGATGAAAGACAAAACTGGATCAAAAAAGAATCTGCTGGCACTGTTGGAAGATGGACTTTGAAAGAGAATCAAAATTCAGGGACATACATTCAAATGCAGTATTTCATCCTGAAATTTACCTTAGGTTAATGTTGGACTATGCTGGAGTGTCCACAGAAGGACAGAGTGTCCACAGTACGTCTGCAGTGGTGGGGACGTACAGCTTTCTAGGAAAAGTTCCCCCAATGCACTGGATGCTGCTCATCTCTAGCACTCTGCTAGCTAACATCCAAGCCAACAGTGCAACACTGCGCATGGGTTGTAGTGCCTCAGCATGGTTCCCAGCTGGTACATCCACAAGTTCAGAGAACATGCAGCAAGCTGAGCAGGCCATTTTAAAAAATCCAGACACATCCTTCAGTCAAGCAGGAGTTACAAGGATCTACTGTAGGCTCATCTGACTCTGCCTGCCACCCTCCAAACAAGGTGAAGGTATATGGGAAGGGCCTGGAGACTACTGCAATAATATGTTCAGAAAGGACTCTGACTCCAGAGAGGTCTGAAGCCCACCATCAGGATAATAACTATTACCCTCTTGTGGTTAATCCACTACACATACCACAATACGAGCTCTATGAAGCACTTCAGTAGCAACTGACTGTGATGACCAAGGAGTAGAAACTTGTGTTTTCACACTGGGGAGCAGAACTAATCCCTGCTTAGGTGGTACCATGACTATACAGCTTTCATGACTCTGACACCTGTCCCAACCTCCAACTCTTCACCGCTGAAAAGGACTGCTGCTTTTATGGGAATGTACTGGGCAGCACTGCTTCAGTTTTGAGTGTTAGTTTTATGTGTCAAAAGTTATTCTAGCAACATGGAAATTTTCCCTTGCAGAAGATACAAGCTGTTACTCCCCACAGTGCCATGCAGGAAGCAGTGTTTTGTTTCAATCCTAAGAGAGAAGTTTCTTTGTGAAAAGACAGAACGTCCCCTATGCAGCCCCTACACCATGTCTCACACTGCCCCCTTTCAAGATATTCTTGAGGAATTGAGCATGTGGCACTTGGATTCAGAGTGAATAAATTCAGTGCAATCATTTCTACACTAGCCTTGTCTACCAAGTGTGTACTAAAAGCTGCTAGATCATATGTCTTTATTATCAGGCCTATCGCTTCCCTTCCACTCCCCAGAAATGGGGGAATCATAATTAAGCCAATTTATGAATGATCCCACAATTTACCCACAATTAGAAGAACTGGCATTAGCATATTTACTAGAAGAGTTATCTATCATTATCTTCTATCACAGGGCAAATGCTGAAACGTCCTGTCAAAGCAAGGCATTTGAAGCTTTCTTTGCAGATAAAGCACAAGAAACCAGCAAACATTTTTTTATATATATATATACACACACACACATATATTAAATTGCCAGTGTGATGCATCATACAAAAATAATACAAACATCTTTACTGAAATCTATGAGCATGGAAGTTTTTAACCACTGATTTTCATTTGTCTATCAAAAGTATACTCTGTCCTCAAGACTTCTTTCTATTTTAAGCGTGAAAGGACAAATAAGCGTGCAAGATGATCTTGAAAGAATTATGGCATAAAGCATTCTTCCACTGAGCTGATCATGTTGGCGTGCAAAGTTTTATTAAATATCACATGAAAACAAAAGCTGTTTCTAAGATATCTTGGCAGTATTCCTAAATCCCTAGCTGCAGAGCATTTATCAATCACTAGGTAGCTACTGAATGCCAGCATTACTACCAGACACTTTGAAAGAGTCCTTCTTTCCTTAAGAAACCCTGAAGTTTCGCCAGTTGAGGGGTCTGATACTACAAGCCTCTGCTTAGGGTAATAATTTCATAGACATTCACAGATCTGCAGGTCTGAGTAACTAGGGCCAGAAGCCTAACTAGTGTACAAAGTACACACAGTTATTGTCCTCCCACTGTCACAAAAGCACTCCAGGATTAAACCCAGCCACGGATTGATAGCACAGAACGACTGCTGGGTTTGGAGCTTGTGTCCCACAGCTGGAGCTGCAGCTAGTGCCCCGCCGGCCCGACAGGACCTCACCAGAGGTCCTCACCCCCAGCCACACCAACGTGATTGCTCTCACTACACATCTAGCATGCAGGAGCCTGCGAGATTTGGAACAGCAGAAACCAATTAGTTCCACAATTATGAGTGTCTCTGCCACAATTCTGAGTCTCAGAAGACTGTTCTCTCTTCTTAGGTTATTTCCTCATAAAGATACACCATTCCTCTGCTAAACCCCCGAGAATCTTTCCTCACGGATTTGCAACGGCCACAAGGGGTCAGGATTTTTACATTACTCCTAACCTGAAAACTGGTACCTTAATACAAGTTACAGCTTTCAGCTTCTACACATGGAATCCAAGTGAAGACATGCACACCTGTGCCCCCACACCCCCACCCCACCTTCCCCATATCTACATACCTTCAGAAGCTTGCCACCTACCAAACACACTGAAATGCAGCAGGCGATATGAGATATTGCTGCAGTGCGAGGAGTTACAGATGCAGCCTTTGGCTCTGTGCACACTGACGGTCTTCTTTCGTCACAACAAGATTACAAGGTGGTACTAAAAAGTTTTGTGGAAGAGCAAAAATAGATGAATGCTGTGATGCTTATAGCACTTACTTTTTTGGATGAAAGCAAGAGACTTTGGACTGGCTCGAAGTTTGGGAAAAGCTGTGTCTCTTCAATAATATGCATTCCATTTTCATAGCTGATAGCTTTGTGCAGGGCTCCTCGATCTGAAACAACAAAGCAATATATTTAAGATCCTTAAAATAAAAGGCAGGAAAAAAACTGCACAATTGCTATAAGTTGTCTCAATAATCTGCTTGCTGTTCAGCTGAAGACTCTGTATAACTCTGTGCCAATGGCAACCATTAAACCTACCATCATAAGGAGCTCTGAGCAAGAAATAACATTTTGGGACAAATAATGACCACTTACGGATTAACTTAGGTGTGTTTTGCTGCAGTCATTGCAGTTTTGCATTTTTTTTCCTTCAATACTTTTTCAAAGCATGTAAGATTCTCCACTTACTCACCATGGCCCCTTACTTTTTAATGAAAACACCAGCTGGTGTAAAAGCATTGTAAATATGGAAATCTCAAGAGTTTCTCTTAGAACACACTTCAGCCTCAAGAATCAGTGCATCATTAAAAAAAAAAAAAAAAAAGTGTTTTGCAGAACTCACCTGTACTGATGAACATAACATCATATACGGTGCCATTGAGTGCTCTGACTCTGTCTACTACAATCTGAGTGTACTTCACGTCTCGTTTTACTAGTCGAGGTCTGTCTCCCATTGGAGTCACTGAGTCATCCATTAGAGGATGATCTTTAACAAACTGCAATGTTTTGTCTGGTAAATTCAGAGAACTCACGTAATTTGATGCTCTGGCTTCATTGTTTATACACTAGCAGGGGAGGGAGGGAGGGGAACAAACCAAAAAAAAAGACAATGAAATTATATCGTATACTTGTACAAAATAGAGACAACTAACAGCAGCCACATGCATTTTCTTCTCTGCATTATTTTGGCCAGTAAGCACACCTTTACATTATACTCATTCTACCAAGGAAGGCCCTTGGGTCTCATAGCACTTTGGCTTCTATGACGCATCAAACCCTGAGCTTCGGACTACATTTTTGTTTGGGCCCAAAATACATTTTAGGAAAACATTCTTTCTGGACTCTTATGCTTCTTAACTACTTTTAACTGTCACCTCATTCAGCAGTAGCAACAAGATGACTGCGGGGAATATAAGAAAGTAAGAAAAGCATGAAAGAGACCCAACACTATGAACATTTTAGTTTGTAGAGCAATACACTGCATTGGATAAACCTGCTGAGCCTCCTGAGACAATGCAACGATTGCTATCCTTCTGTTCATCTGAACTAAAAAGTATTTGATGTTGCCTAATGTATACTGACATCTATTTCACCACTAGGAAATTAGTAATAAAATAATGAATATACAAAACCAGCAAAGAATTCAGTTATAAATTAAAAAACCCCACTTTGATTCCCAGATACAAAGTTCAGAATAAATCACTTGAGTGTTTTTCCACAAAGTCTTTACAACAAAAAGTAACCAGATCAGGGCAAACTAAAATTAAGCTTTAGTAGGTTATCTAATATTTTCTAGTTTCTTTACTCCTGAGCATTAAAAAAAGATTAGTCATCAGATCCAAGATTACAGAAACTTACCGCACCAGGTCGAGGATTAGGAATTTCCCCATTGTATCGTACCCACTTTGTATGAGACTGTTCTACTGTAGCACTCTGCATATATTTTCCTTTTGAGAAAACCTCTTCTACAGTAGACAGATTGTATGCACACACTGCTGACAGCCCCACATTATTCCTAAAAGTTCAGGAAGAAAGGGGAAAAAAAATTATAGCAGTAATTATTACTTGTTGTAGTAACCAACTGAGATTAAAAGTACTTATCCAGGAAAAGGCTATACCACACTTACAGTTGTGGGGTGAAGACTCCATATATCACTGGTTCCTTCAAAGTTGGAGACTTGAGAATAAAAACATCATTGATAATATTGAAAATTAAATTCTTATCAGGGATGGTACAAATCAGTCTGGCCTTGAGAAAGGAAGTCCATTTTTTCTGCAAAGTCCTTAATCCTCCTTGGTCCCTCTTTTGATGTTAAAAAAATAAAAAGGTGTTTGTGAGGAGAATTAGCAGTATTTTTGCATTTAAGAACCACTGCTATACAGCGTGAAATTACTGAGCCCTGTTATTTTCTAACATTTCATCTATAGCAACATCAATAAATGTTAACACATTCACAAACAGAAAAAGTAAGAAAGCCACAGGAAAATTAGTTGATTCAACAAAAATAATGGAGAATGGTTTCTATCAACATATAGAGGTAAGGTGAGATATGAGACTTACAAAAGAACCATACTTCAGCAACATCTGAAAAATTGAGATTAGCAATGTACCCTTAGGAAAAAACTGCCTATTAGAACAAGTAAAATGACCGTGGAAATATTATACTGTCCCTTAAGTGAAATAAGTATTTTTTCACTTGACAAATTGCCTTTGTTCTGTGACATCTAAACTGCGATTTAAATTCTAATGTTGCAATATCACTTAAACTTGCCTGACATTAATAACTTCATTAGAAGAAATGCAGCAATGGCTTAATCCTGCAAGCAGTTACCACCTTTATTAATGATTTGCTGAACCAAGGCTTAAAGAAGGAAAGATATAGCAATTAGAAATGTTTCAAAATACTTGATACTTGAGCTGTAGCTCTGCTACTTCTCTTCAAAAAGCAGGCATATTTGAACATTATTAATACTTCCCATTCATTTTCCAGTGCTGTTATACAAAGTATTAAAGGAAATCTGCAAAATTTATGAAAACAATTAAGTACAAATGCTTATAGATTTGCAACCTGCCATTGATTCCTATTTCAAATAAACCGCAACAATAAAGCTCTCATATTCCATGATACTCCCCTTTTAAAGCATGCACAAGCTGTCAGTGGGCAGAGAGCCATAATAATAAGCCCCATGTAAATCTGCCTCCAGCTGCTTTTTTTAATGGAAATCTCAAGGGCACTAACTTGTTATTGATGTTTTGACTTCCGTGTTTAAATATAAACCAGTGAAGTCAAAATAAAACATTTCAACCTCATCAAAATGAAACTGCTAGATAAATTTCCTGTTGGAAAAAAAAATCCTAAGGAAATTGATACATTCCACTGCAAAGGTTTTTGTTAAATCAACATTTTCTCCTGGAGAAAACCTCTTTCATCAACAAGATTTTTAACCAACACTCCTGAGTACATATTTGAATCAGCCTAACACACTGAAGTTTAAACACACCAAGTGTGACAGAATCAGGCTGCTGGTGACCGTTTTCCTTGAGGCTCTGGCAGTTCTAACAGCTTCATGGAAGTCCCATCTGTTACACCACAGTCAAGAGCTATTCTGCTGAGGACACAGCTACGGTTTTGTTTGTATACAGCTACTTGAAAGTAACTTGACAAACATCCTATCCACTCAGCTCCATCAAAGTCAGTCCCCCAGGGAGCTGTACTTAAGCTTAAGGGTTGTTTAAAAAAAAATTAAAAGGAAAGCCAGGAGAGACACTTTTTCTGTTGCTGGGTTTTGTGGTGGTTGGGTTTTTTCCCCTCAGGGATAGAACCCTCAGATGTACTGGAATTTCACCACTGTGCAAAATTAAATCAACTATTTGTTTCCGAAGCAACAATTAGGTTTTCTCAGTTCTGAAGAACTGATTGAAATTGCTCATTCACCGAGATTCACTAAGTTCGACCACTTCCATTTAATTGGCAGTAAGTCCACAATACTAAATGCTTCTTAACACACACACACACACACACAAAATTCTAGTTGAATTAGTAAGAGCAAATTGAACTACGTCCCACCTTGCACACTCTAGCTATTCTTGGAATCATCAGTTTTCCAACAAATTCATACTCCACAGACACTTCGGTGAAAAAGAAGTATATCTTGTCATCTTCTCCATCTGTGCTGTTTTGATCTGCTCTTATCACATCAGCAAAAACAAAATTGGGCTCTGCAGATACAAGAGAAGAATTTTATATTATATGTGAGCCTACTAACTTGAAAGGGGGGGAGAAGGGGGGAGGAAAGGGGAAAAGAGAAAGAAAAAAAAAAAACCACCAAACCACAAACCCTATGGGAAAGCACTAAGATACCTGAGACACCTCTATGGTCTACTATCTCGTTACTTCAACATTCTTCAGTCCACGCTCAAGCATGGTTTTCTAATGGGCCTGGAGAACTACCCTCCCTTGCCTGCCTCTCCTCTATTTCAGCTATTAGCTGAAACACTAAAAATGACAGTATCATTACAACATGTATTACAAAACTCAGTAGCCTGTACTTTTTGGACATAATGCATCTTTTGGAATATGCTAACTTCATGATTTTGGTCCTTTTTGGCAGGAAGCCACAAACCTCTGAGCATTCACAAAACTTGGTGAATTCTGAAATTCAGGAACTGAAATCATTAGGAACCATGATCAGCTCAATTTGAAAACCTGTTAGAGACCAAAACCATTCTCTTCCTTACTATACTGTAACTGTGCTGCATTACTGGAAGGATGATCAAGTAGATACGAAATAAAGTGTAGCCCTTTAACAGCAAGTTGAAGCCTGTATGTCTTGAAGCTGTTTTCATTGTCAATGCTGATAAAAATCGTGAACTTTCAAAATAAAATCTCTTGATGGCACAGATGAGGGCACACACTCACATGTGAGTGTATGCCCATATAACAAAATCCATTCTGTTTGAGATATTAGACAATGCCCCTTACCCCAGGTAAGACACTTAAAACTCTTTGTCTCTAAGTGTCACACTGAAGAAGGAAAAACAATGTGGTTGGGCCAGTTCTCATGCCCACTTACCATTAAGCCAAGGTATTGCATACTCTGTTCTCAGAGGGCTCTGATGAGAGTGCCGTGAAATAATAGGTTCACTTCCCAAGAAATTGTAAGAAGTCCCAGAATAAAGCTCTTCATCTTTAACATAAAAACAAATATTTTAGACTTTCTTATGCACTGGACACCAGAAAGGGTACATAAATATTTCAGGAGACTATGTAAGCTTAAGCTTCCCACAAGAAAAGATAAACAAGGACTTCCTCTAAATTGCACCAGACAAGTCTTCTACGTTTATATTTCTGCTGACCATTCTCAAGGCTAACACTTCCACACTTGGGTTTATTATTGCTCTAACACAAGCAACTGGCAAAAGTAAGCACTGTTGTTGTAGTGCTTTAAGACTTAACACATAAACCTACAGTTTATGCACAAACATGCAAATTTACTTAAGAAATGCCACAGAAGTTTTGGGAGTAATTATTTTACTCTCTTTCTATGCCACCTTTATTTAAACTCAACTTTTAAGCATTTAGGCAACAATGCAGGGAGTGTCGTCTTTTCTTTCTCATTTCCTGTTTTGTGTTACTTTGTTTCTCTTTTATGATCTTGTGATACCACAGTACAGCCATGAAGTCTGGTTTCACCAAATGAAGATTCAGTTGTGTCTAACCATGCAGTAATATACTCGCAATCAATATCTCACTTCTCTATTCTGCCTCATGGGTATGTCTTCAGAGCAGCTAAAAATTTCTACTTGTTAAATTTACTGAAATGACAGTAATTGATACTACAAAGGCAGTCAAAGTACATTTAGACTACCTGGAGTAAGTACGTTAAACACCTTTAAACAGTTTAAATATTAGTATTTTAAATGTTGCTTCCAAAACCACCTAGAGTTTTAAGTTCTCCTTTTAAGAAACATGCTAAGGTTGGCTACTTAGGATTTTAATGTCTATCTAGATAAACAGTAAAGATTAAGAAATATGGATACAATCTACCATTTTGGTATTGAGAGGCTGGAGAATGACAGCGGAAAAGAACGAACATTTTTAACACATAATACAGATATGCAAAGTCTGAACTTACCAACCATAACAGATGTGTAGCTTTGAGCAGGATCAAATGGACATCTGCCCTTACCATCTTCATTTTTACCTCCAAGTTCAAATGAAATTAAATTCTGCAAAAAATTAAGTTGAAAACACAAAACAACTGTTAGGACTTTTTCTTTCAGCCACTTGACTCATGCAAAGGTAACTGAAAAATTAACACTAAATAATGGACTATATCATCAACTTCCAGCATCAAAGGCATTTTTTGTAAGATTATAAAAGGCATATGCGTTTTCAGAAAATTTTATTGAGGCCAGACAGAGAGGATATGTGATCCTATGATTTGTGAGGGTGGGAGCAGAAAAGAACAGAAGACAAAAAGTTAAATCCAGACAGACCTCAAGAAAGAGTACCCAAAAAAGCCAGACAGCAGGAAAGGCAGAGAATTTAACTGATACATGGAAAGAGGTGGCAATTATTGAATTAGCCCGCACAAAAATAGAGAGTTTTAGAAATTAAGAAGGCTTTCTGAACTGGATTTAGCAATCTTCAAGATTATGTTAAATTTGTGAGATGGGGCATAATCCAACTAAATTTTAAAAAGCAACAGTATACTTTAGCTGCTACTTTATAAATCCTTTCAAAACCAAAGAAATTAGGATCAGGAAGATGACAGAGAACTGTAGGCACAGTATACCGGGGAAGTTATCAGTTATACTGTGTAATGAAGACATTGGAAGCTAAGGGCAATGACTTCTGGCAATGTTCCAGAGGTGATGGCAGGCAGACTTGCAGGCACAGGAGACAAAAAAGAACAAACAATTACAAGATTCCTCAATTTCAGAATTGTTAAGAGCTGCAGTTAAGGAGAACCATACAAGAGTCAGCAGTGAGAAAAGGGAGTTTTGATTTTGCGCCAAGACTTCACTCTGAAGCATTCAGCACCATGAAGCTGTGGCACAGCCAGGAGCAGAGACAAGACGAGACAGGAATCTGAGAAATTTCAGGGAGATTCGGTAATGGATGGAAGTTATCTCAGTTTTAGAAACTGTTTTTATGCTAACACACAATACACAAAGAATTATGAAAGCGAAGAAAAAGTAAATCTGCAGTTAAACAAGATCAATCAATAATTCAGTAAGCGCTTTGAAAAAGAAACAGTACAATTTCCTGAAAAAGGAACTGAAAAAGGAACCATACTCCATCATTACTGTGGGACAGTGTAATAAATGCTCCAAACGTTACTGAATGGCACTGCAATTGCACCAGTCTTTGGGAATGGAGATTAACTCACTGTTTAAATGAGCTGCTTTTAAGTGACAGTTGTTATTGGGTCAAAACATATGTACATTCTTACCAGGTAATCACATGTTGGCTGAAATGCATTAGTTCCACACACATAGAGGAAAGTATCATTCAGCTGTTGCAAGACACGCACATAATTACGACACTCGGTCTGTAACAGAGGATGAGAAAAGGACCAGTCTGATAAACCACAGCTTCCACATTCCAACATAAATAAACAAATAAAGTTGTGTTATCAGCTTATCTGTTGCCGCTGCTTATACCACACCAGTAAGGCTGGGTGATACAATCACCATTGGGACACCATCTCCCTACAGTGTCCAGGAGCTCTAGCCCTGCAGCACCTGGTTTCCTACAGCCAGTAGTGTGCAGCTGCCTCAGTATACCTATGAGGGTAACATGACCAAGTACCATATGCTCAGCAGGGTGCATCTCAAGTTGTTCCATCAAAGCACAGGCTCCGACACATCCGATCCATGGGAACAACTAGTTAAACATGGAGTAACTTTTAGACTTTGTCATCCCTTGTAAGCCTAGATGAAACAGTAAGTGATAGTCAAGGTTGTTTCTTAAGAGAGAAACCTCTAATACCATTAAATTAGCTACAAGGCTTTGTCACTTGTATCTGTCAATTTTTTTTCAGTCCTTAATATCAATTACTCTTTCATCCAAGGAAGCTTAATTCCTTTGGCTCTGAAATAGAACAAGAAATTTGAGCAAAGCCTTGCATAAAGGCTACCATAAAGTTTCAGAATAATACCAAGGAAAAACAACTCTAAACACCCGGGGGGGGGGGCATGGCGGGGAAGAGACAGTATCAACAACACCGCTTAATTCTTGCTGGTACACAGCCAGATGCTACCACTGTACTGTAGTTCCATAAAGTACTTAAGCAAGTATAAACACAGTCCTTACTCTTCCTTCTTATGAGCTAAACCAGGTATTTCTGTGACTGTATGGTAGGTTTGGTATGGCAGAAAACTGGGGGGGGGGGGGGGCCCAAACCAGTTTTCTGCCAGATGAGGTCCTTGAACAGCTGCCTAAATGCTTTTTGCTGGCACTAAACAGCACAGTGGTGATGGGTGGGGGAGAGGACTGCCCGTTTTAGTGTAAGAAATAACAGCAGTGGCTTAATACCTTGACCCTTTGAAACTTGCACTACAAAACATCACAGCTACAACATAAACATGAGTAGTAAAAGGTTATGAGTACAGTGAGGAAAAAGCATGGCTGGCAGTGTGACTTGCTAAACTGGGGGTAGGAAAAAAAAAAAAAGGGGGGAAGAGAAGTTTGGAGCTCTGGCAAAGTACCTATTTCTGGGGTCTAACATCCCTTCTAACTAACACCAGTAATCTCTGCAGAGGACTGGTGGAGATGCACACACCATCCACTAAACTATGCACGAGAGAAATTCACATATCTCATTCATTTTGGCTGTATGTGAATATTATTACTAGTAACCCCAACTGAACCGGGAGAACACAAATAACACTCTCCAAGTGCATCCTGAAGAGGCAGACAAGGAGGAAACGGCCCTTAAATACCCACCACACCTCACGTTAGGATACTGTATTGATGGTTGTCAGTCGAAGGAAAGGTTACTACCTTTCCTGAGCCAAGGAAAGCTGAGCCAAGGGAGAGAGCGCCCACTCCCACTTTGAGGAGCCCCATGTCTATCAGCCCTGGATGCAGCACCTGGGGTTTTATAACAGTGCGAATCAAAGAGGCTGCAGATTCAGGGGTGCCCATGTCAAATCCCTGCAAGTGTAGAGGAGGACTGCTTTTTGCATTCGCAGGGCTTGCAGACTTCCACTTTCAAACCTGTGCTAAAAGCGTGACCATCAGTCTTGCCCAGCAAACCTTCACTTCACTTCACCAAACGAAGTGGCACCACACAAGGGGAAAGGTACATCCAAATACAGTCAAACACCTCAAGTAAACCATCTCCACAGAAAGACAAAACGAGCAAGCCAGTCTCTGCACTGGCAGTCTTGAGGAGTCCATGGTTCTGAGAAACGCCAAGGGATCCCAGGGGCTGAGCTGCCTGCACTGCTGAACTGGCAGGAGATCACGCTGCTCAGCTGCTGGGGAGCTGTCTGAGCAGTCACACCAGCAAGGTGCTGCCACAAGGGCACAGCCGCTGAGCACCACAGTAAGGATACACGTAGTTAGTGAAAAATACACTGGTCGAACAGCACTGGCCTAGTAAATAAACCCTATGCCCTAAATCAAAGCAAACAAAATTATCAGTCATTTTGTAAAATCAAATGCTGGGGAAGAATTATTGCCATAACAAAATACAACAGTTGCTATCAATTACCTCAGTGAAAGTAATAGTGGTTTATCATTTTAATGGAAAAACCTGTAACATTAAGCACACATCAAGGTGTGTCCAGATTTTCAAATATTCAAATAATACTCACCAGCAAGAAACAATGAACTAATAATTAAAAAAAAAAAAAAAAAAAAAAGACTAAGCATGCTGCAGTTTCAAAAGCTCAAGTTAATTAAAGAATTTAGGTGATTCTTTGAAAATTTTAATTTCAAACAGTTGGAGCCTTTCTTCTTGTAACATCACTCCTCTTGAAGTGAAATGTATAACATCTTTCTCAAAGTTCAATAAACGTACGTACCTGTTCTGATTTGCCCTTGACTGCACATTTAGTCCTTTTATCTTCAGTGACCTTCCAGTGTAACTAAGTGAAAAAGCAAGCAACAAAAAGGCAAATTCGAAGCACTTTAATTCAATGCAAGGTCTGAAAATCTTGCAGTAACATACAAAAACCGGCAACCCTATGACTATCTGCAGCAAATGCAAGCCATTTTGCAAGCAGCTTTCAAAGGTTCAAAGCCATTCTTTCCTGAGGAGGTGACACTTCCAAATGCATGTGCCTTGAGTGGGGCTAAACCACTGCTATTACCCCTTGGGTTCATCATGATGTTTCCCCTCAAATTGCTAATGAAGTTGCCATTACCAGATGCATTAGGGAAAGGCAACTGTAACTGTTTTAAGTACTTCTCAATTTTAAGTACTCCTTAATTTCATTTACACTTGAATGAAAAACACTTGGGGGGCGCAGGGCACAATCAAAGAAAACTTAGTGGACCAATTTACACTATAGGGAGGAGTACAACTTTGACAGTTACACGCACTCAATAAAACAAGTTTTATATGCTGGTGAAATTGCCCACCACCACCTGTGAACATTTTGTTCAGATTAAAAATCATATGAGCATCTTCCAAAACATCCTGGGTAGGACTCCATGCCACACCTCTAAGTGTCAGCCTGTGCTGCTGATGGGATAAGAAGCAGGAGCCTGGAAAGGACTGGAAGCAATACAATGTTAGCAGACTTCTGCACGGGCTAATCTACTCTGAGGAGCCAGCGTCAGCACATCCAGAGTACTTCTCTGAGCAAGCTGGATCAGACCTGTCTGCACCACCACATGCTGTGCAGACACACCTAGAAACACAAAACAGAAGCTGAAACCAAAAGGACAGGGCCCTCATTTCCTTTGAAGCGTCTGCAGCCTGCCACTCCTGAGCAAGCTCCAACTTTGCTTCTGTTTCGGATTAGATTACCTTCTGATTCAGAGTAACAGGAAGTGGCCCACTCCTGACAATAAAAATATGTATAAGAACCACCATTACAGATAATACCAAAAGTCCCTCCAGTCCAGCAACCTGTCCCAAAGAAGAAAATACCTAAGAAGACCTCTAATTACTTCCAACTTCTAATTATATACAACTTCCCATTTCTTCCTCTCATCTGATGGCATGTTTTACTCTATAGTATCTTCCAGAAATAAACACAGGAGTAGCCCACACAGAGTATTTTCTCTTTTAGGTACCTATCACCGAAAGTGTAGTGCTACTGATATCAGGAAATGAAGTCAAATTTGGAGTATGATTTTTACATGGAGGATAATGTATTAAAATGCATACCTTGTGCTGCTTTTCAGCAATATTCACTGCGTTTAATGCAAAGATCATTTCTCTAGCTCCTACATACAGAACATCTTTGTCTTCACTTAACAGCAAGGTTGAATAGTTTGACACTTCTGATTCATGAAAATGTATTAGCTGGACCTCTGTTGAAATGAAAGAAAAATAGCACCACATGAAGAAACCAATCACTTAGGGTCAAGTTTATGGGTCATTTTTCTAAGTTGTCTAACAGCTGTTGGATATCTTGAAAACAACAAAGGTTAGTTCAGACAATCCATGTAACAGATGAGAGACCCCTCAGAAGCTTGGTTCAGCAGAAACAACCAGCTCCCATCATCAACATCAAAACCACCGGTCCCTGACTTCTTGTTCAATTTCAAATGCCTAAGTATTTCCTCTTGTAGTGATCCCTATAACTCATATCTTCCTTCATTTTTTTTCTACCTGTTAATTCCCTTTTTTCTAACCTTCCATTTTACACATCCACTGTCAGGTCCTTCCTCACCTTCTCCCTTACATATACGCACCTACTGTGCAAAATCAGGTCAGTCACCACGTCCCTTGCAACCACCGCAAACAAATCTCACAAAAAATCCTGCACCTTAAAAGATGACACTTCAGCATATTATCATAGCAGAAAGAAGATACAGAAGCTAAAAAGGAATCATTTACAGGGTCAACAACTTGATTTTGAAGTGGAGACTAGAGATGAAATGCACATGATAGAGAGAAATAACATGAGGGAAAATCGAGATGAAAAGGAAGGTGAGAAGAAAGAGCGAGACGGGGCAGTGGAATGAGGAAACATGCAGACTGGAACAGAATGGCTTGGAGAAAGATGACACAAAATGACTAATATACAAGAGTATTTTTTCTGCATGTACAACCATAATGGAAAAATGACTGAAAGCTTGGGAGACCGTATTTTGTGCAAGAGACTACCACAGTACTAATTAAGCGTAGCTTTTTAAAGTATAGGCAGAAAACAATGTATTATTGCTCCCAATTCTAACATTAGCAATTGCACATTTTCAACTATAATACTCCGGAAACATTCATTTTAAACTAGATTCTCAAGCATGTCATTTTAAAATGTTTTACTTGGCAGGAAAATTTTCCCCAAATAGATGAACTGGTTCATACAACTCCACATGTTCGTTCCTCCGCTGAACTAAATTCCCCCTCCTATTCAAACTAGGCTTCCCATATTTAAATGCAACAATCTTTAGCAGACAGAGACAGGGAGAAATAGCAGGAATGAAAATAAATTCAATTTCTGTTGAGTAATTTGGATGTGGTTCTGCAGTGCATTGCTGTAATACCATTAAACAGTAACTTGCAAAATTTTAACTATTATACAAGATAGGAGCATCAAGGAGCCTAAGAAGGAACTACAAGCCTTGTCTAGACCATTCTTTCTGAAAAGCTACATCAGCAACTCACTAATTGCTATACCAATAAACAGGAAAAACACTTCCTACAGTCATCTCATAAATCAGCTTATTGTTACTACATTCTTAATCTCCATCTATCTTTTCCTACACTATGACTGCTCAGTATTTAACATACTTATTTAAGGCTGCTTCTTCATACTGCCTATGTACTTCTTTGGTTTTGTTCAATTACAGCACACTTGGGTTAAGTAATTGCTGCTAACTAACTAGTAGTAAAGAAGGACCCAAACACAAAACCTTGTAAAACCTAAAGTATCCATCCCACATGGGCGGGGGGGATGGACAAGGAAAAAAAAAAAGGATATTCACAAACAGCAGCAAATAACTACTCTATAGTCCTTGCTCTACAGTTCTCTTCAAATCCAGATTAAATTATTAAACCAAAAGCTAAAGGATTCTCTGATCCCTATTAATTCTCTTTGTGCCACATTTGCTAACTCCTGCTAATTGTATTGGGAGGTTATGAATATTTGCTGCAACTTCAAATACAGGGAAAGTGGTGCTCTCTGAAAGAGATTGTTTGAACTCTAGGCACCATATAATGCTATCAGAAGAGGGCCAAATGCTTATCTTTCCTTCACGTGGTGATTTATTTTCTGCACAGGATGGCTTAGTGTCAAAATACATCTCAGTCTGAAAAAGCATAAGAAAGATTATTAGCTGGAGAGGTGCATTTTGCTAATATGTTCAGACTCAAAGTACAAATAATTTGATTAAAACAGAATACAGCTATTGGGTTTTTCTCTTGAAGCAAGCTTCATCTCAAGATCCTTCAGCTGAGAAAGTCAAATTGGAAATTCCTCCTTTAAAAAGCTATGTTTTCAGAACCGTTTGAAGGACCTGAAATCAGTTAACCCAGTGCCTGAGTCACTTTGAATATTCTGGTCCTAAGCACTTCCTAAGCTGAGCAAAGCCAGCAACACCTAACCAACCTTGCAGCAAGCAGGCTGGAAGAACATACAGCCTGAAGGTGTTTCAGATCCCACAGAAACCCTGAGGTTGTGGCAATGTCCCATATTACACTACTGAAGTTTCTCTTACCTCTGTGTTCCCAAGTGATCCTCGGTACTGGGCCAAATGCTACTGCCACTTCCAGTAACAAACCCCAAACTGCATAAAAAGCACACAGAGCCATCTTCAGCGTCCTTGCTCTTCAAAGCTCCTTGGATAACTGCAGCAGGTAGCGTTTCTTTGGCAGAAGAAATGCAAATCCCAGGGAATATTAGAAACCAGGCATTTCAGACCTTGAGAGCAGTGCAACAAGGCAGGCTGGAAAAACTGTACAAGTACACGCTTTTCAGCAGATCACTTCAAGAGAACGCACATTTTCCAGGATGCTGCACACAGAGACTGCCCACACACTCCACAGGCTGCAGAGCTGCTGAGAAGCGCGACTGAGCACATTCTTCTGTTTTGTTGCAGAAATAAATGATGCTGTCGAGAGAGGAGAGGAGCAAGAAGAGAAACCAAACTTGAATACCAGCCAAAATAGCACGTTGCATGCACTGATCTTGCAATACTTCTACAGCTGTCTGCATCGCTTAATTTGGATAAAGAGTACATTAATTGGTGAAAACATGATTCTTAAAAACAAGCCACACACTACATGGCAAATTGAAATTATTGCTTTCAATTATTGCCTACCTAGAACGCCAAGTATAAATATTTTGAACTCTCACTTACATTCAATGCACAAAATTCAACTCTAGTTTTATGTATTTTCTTACTTTTAATAGTGTGTCAAAGAAAATCCCCACTTCTCTGATAAATGATAAACCAAAACAAGAATCACTATGCCTAAGTTCAGAGAGCAAAGGACATGAGAATTGCAGCATTAATCTCAAGCACCAATTATACAAACCTGCCGCACCTCCCATCCTTGGGATCTTACAAACAGAAGTGTCATTTTTAGCTAAGTCTTTTCATGCTACTAATGCACTCAAGGTGTGTGGGGATAGAAAGAAATACAGCTATGGAAACAAAGAGCTAATGCACTGCATACAAAAATAAAGGGAGACAATGCTTAAATACTAAACCTGCTAGACAGTCCTATGAAAGTCACTCTGAGCCACCCGTTACTCTCAGGCCAGAAAAGGCTCTGTCCTCAGCAGTCAAGAAAACCATTCACCACTTTCTACACCACCTTCCATGAGTCTCCACTGCTCCCGTCTTCCTACAAACACTCCTAGGTCAAGGCTCTTGCAAGTGTTTACCAGGAGGCACAAATGAATTCATCAATGACTAGATTACTGCATATGGATAAATTTTGGGGGCTGTACACTTGGGATGGGGGGGTGAGAAAAGTGCATTGCCCTTTGCAGCAGGGCACAGAAGGTGCTAGATTTACCCTATGCCACAGCCTGAGACACTAATGTGACACTACTAAGAGACATGCCACCATCCAAGATAACTGTAATACCTAAAGGTTATCCAGCACGAGGGCAGGTGAGGGTTGCAAAATCCTTAGCAGCATTCAAGAGGAAAGGGGCAGCACTTGAGGAGGACAGAAGTAAAAAACTAAGGTGAAGCTGCAGCAAGAACGTCTCTAAGGACAAGCGTGATGCTGACAGCCTCTTTGGGAGGGAGAGGCCCCGGGTTTAATCAGCGAAAGGCAAGGAACCTCTGGTAAGTGCAGCCAGAGGATCTGCTACGAACACAGAAGTAACATTGCTGAGCAGAACATAGACAAATACACAGAAGCTTTTACACCTGCTTTACTAAATGATCACAGGCAAGGTTAAAAAAAATTCCTACAAATCTGTTACCTACTAAGAAAAAACCCACACAAAACCACAACTTGCTCAAGCTGAACCTGTGACTTTAAAAATTTTTTATATTTTTTTAGTTTTGGTAAGCACTTTGGATCAGATCCAACTGTTTGTAATGGATCATATAAATCATTTTGGTTTTTAAGGCATTGTATTTTCAGTTAAGCTTACTACGCTTGTTTGTCTGTCTTGCACCCTTCCTGTTTATTATCATACATAAACAATTCCACGTTTTGGTCTCTAACAAGTTAAACAGTGCCCGCTCATCAGAGTTGCAAGGTATCACACAAGTGTATTCTGAGGCAAATAGCTTTACAGGTAAGTATTTAGAAAGTGAACAGTAGTTCAATTATTAAGTTCAAGGCAGTCTAGCAATTTTATTTTAATGGAAATGTAATGGGAAAAACAGCAGTTTGAAGAAAGATCTTTGAACCATTATTTCTACACACTAATTCTTTTTTTCATGCCATCTTTTGTTACTGAAAAGACTCCACGTAATAATCAATTCCCTGTTAACTCTTTTTTTTTTTTTTTTTTTTTTTAAAAGAGACAGCCAGAACATCATTATTCAGCACCCGTCCCAACAATAAGCAATCATTTGTGTACAATACCATATGGTAGAGATGTCTCCAGAGAAGGCTTCTGAAGTCCTGTAAATTTTCTGGACTTTAAAATTGGATTAGCAAATCTCTGCCCTCATAAAGGAAAATCCTGAGTCTCCCTACAGCCATGGTTACACTCCTACCCTAGCTCCCCTACCTCAGAAAATGCAAAATGACAACAAGATCTGAAACACATTACATTGCCTTCTGAAGAAGAGAAAAGGTCTGGTTGGGTTGGTTAGTTAGTGCCTACTTTGCTGTGTGGCCGGAGAATTGCTCTGGCCACACAAAGCAGAAATCTGTCATTCCATTCCCACTTAATAGGTTTGCAAGACAAGCCCTTTTTCACATTACTAAGTTTGACTTGTGGACATTATTTGTTGATCTAAGGTAAAATTCTGCATGTTAAAAAAAAGGGCGAGACAGACTACAGCGAACGTTACGTGCCCAATCCTGCAAGATCCACTTTGTCCTCATTCCTATTAGTTTAAATAAAGATGAAAATGCACCCAGGACCTTGTCCTTTAATTTAGCCTTCAATTTAATTACTCTCTCCCTGTCCTCCCTTCCCTGTGCTGAAAACTGTCTGGAATAACTCCTTCACTGTCATCCACTGGGAAGTCATCCATAATCTAATATGAACCTGGTTTTATATAACACAAGCAGTAAAGGGGGGTAGGGGGGGGAGGCCCAGACAATGGCCTAATTTCCAAATTAGCTCAGCTCCTTCAGTGTTCAGTGGCTTTGATTAGATTTGAGTGCTTTGCATTTCTGGAAACTTAGGTCTCCTAATGCTAAAAATGAGCCACAATTTGCTTGAAAACAAGAACATTTAAGAAGTAAAGCAGAAAGAAACTTGACATCCTTAGTTACATAATTAAACTCTAATTAGAAGTGACCACAGGTCTACTTTTCTGGTTTCTGTAAAACTGCTGAAAATTTTCTGAGGTAAATTTAAACCAGTAATTTTAATTTGGGCACTCTGCTGCTCCTGATCTTAAATCAATGTATAATGACGAACTAGAGCAAAACAATATGTACACTACACGCATGAGTTTTCCATAATGCTTGTATTTATGGTGACTAAAAACAGGGCAACTATAGAAGAAGAAACAATCGACAGAGCTCCTATCAGTTTGGTAGAGCACAGCTGGAAATTCAGAGCTGTGAACATTCCCATTGACATGCATAATTTTAGTGCACAGGCAGAGAAACGGGAAGAGACAAGCTTCTGCTCTCTCAAAGGACAGAATATCAAAACTGTTAGAAAGAAAAATTTCAGGCTGCCTGAGTGCTAATAGGGAATACTAGCACAAATTATGAAAGCAGGGAGCTGCGATGGCATATCCTGACTGTTACCAAGATCGAAAAACCTCTGGCTCTCGCATCGCCCGTGTCAGTGGGCGTCAAAGAAACAGTGCTCCAGTCCACCTACTGGAAAAATGCAAAATGCTAGCCCTGCAATGGGAGAAGCTGAGAAACCAACAATGGGAAGAAGACTGCCATCTTTCCCATCCCCCAGGACACAGAGGCAAAGCACAAAGAGGTATTTGTGAACGTAAAATGTCACCTTTCACAGATGTCAATTCAGCAACTCTTATCAGTACCAAATTAATTTTTTTATAAGTAATAAAATGCAACATCAAAAACCCAGAGATCAGCATCTTCTCCCCCAGTCAGCGTGGTAAAGCTGGATTCAAGCGTGCATCTTGTATACGTGATACTTGCACAAGCTATCTAAATTCTGGGATTTCAAAGTTAGGAAATGCCCAATTTTGCAAACCTCGTTTTGAAATCTTTTCTTCTAATAAATACTTAGTTGCATTGTGCAACTTCTGAATTCTGCTCGGTATTACACAAATTGCTAAATGGATCTATCTTTATCTTCTCTATGAAGGTTAAAACCGTGTAAGAATTTACTGATACACCCACAGCAGTCAGCATTATAGCTGGGATCCCTGTGATTCCCGAGAAATGAGCATTAGCACCACAGAGTATCCAGCCTCTCCCTGCAGAAAGCTAGAAGGGCACTGGCCCTTCTGCCCTAATCCTGTCACTCTTTTCATTACTCCACAGCACACCAAGCATCCACACCGTTTTACTCCCATTTTGTATTGCACTTTATTCTCCTCCCCAGGGTTATCTTTTCTTGCAATCCCCCACCTACGCTGTGCTTATCTCCCATCCATGCTGCCACCACCTCCTCCTCCCCAACACAAGCAGTGCACTACTACATGACCACAGGTGATGCAAGACCTGGTGAGGCTGCCAGACAAAAGACCACCCTCCTTTGGGCTAGAAGGAAGCCCTTCTAATGTATATACTTCCCTACCTCTCCATGAAATCACTCTCACACCACTCACTGTCCAGGCATGGCAAACAAGGGCCTCACAGTAAGCAGCAACTGACTGCAAGGCACCTTCCCTTCCTGCCGCCAGGAGCAAAAAAACCACAGCAGGTTTCCCAGGCAGCCTACCCTGCTATTTTTAGATTTAAAAAAAAAAAAAAAATTATGCATTTTTAAAACTTGTAAGTTACTATGATGAGGGATATGAAGCTCAATATGTGGAGACAGGCAAATTTACAAGCAAATTGCTTCCTCCAGCAGAAAAGGCGGGGGTTAAAGGATTCATCTGTCAGGGGGCATAAATTGCAAGTTCTCCCAAAATAACTTTGTTCAAAGGCTTTTGAAAGCTTTAACAGAACACAGGCCTGCTTCAATGTTTATTGATGCCTATTTGATAACAAAGATTTTAAGGCTTCATACATGAAAAAACAAACCACAGAACTCCCGTTGTGAGATTTTGCTTAAACCTGATTTTTTCAATTTGCCAAAGTTTTGTTTCTAAAAATAGAAGAAAAAGTTAGCAATGCTTGTATTTTAAGCAATCAAAAATTACACAGTAAAAAATGTGCAATGTACCTTTGACAGCTGAGTTTTATTTACATAGTTCATTTATTTTAAACTGGTAAGGACAGGCTGGATATATCCTTTGCTTTATTTCTCGCCCTTTAAAACCTCATGTACAGTGCCATTTTTAGACCATCTCATGAAAAACATAATTTTTACACTCTTTTTCTTATTATACAATACGTATGGACTTGTTTTCTGCTGAGGTAAGTTAAAACCTCAAACTAGCAGACCAGTAGCCCTTTATGACTAATATACATGTAGAGCATGGGATTATTTACATTTCAAACTGTAACCAAAATACTTTGTAGTTGCTAGGTGCTTACAAATTAGATGAAGCTTTTTAAGACAATTTGATGTGGTCTTTACCTCCACCAAAAAGCTTGCTGGAGGATGTGCACTAGTGCTAAAAGAGGATAAAAATTCTTAGGAAACTGAAATTCCCTGGTTTTAGGCTGAAACCTTCTGTGAAGACAGAAATTTGCTATTTTCCTGATTCTGCATTATAAATATGCCATCAAGTAGTACTCAGGAAACTAATGCTTGAGCTTAAAGCAGTGAATATTTATAAACTTCAGTGGAATACTTGAAGAGATCCCCCTTTTTTTTTACCTCACATTCCTGTTCATTTCTTTATTACTATGCGCTTTTTTGGGGGCAAAGATTACATGAAGAAAAAGTATTGTGCCAAAAAAAAACCCACACCCCACCCAAAGATTACAAGACAACAAACAGAAGATTAAAATTCTTATTTTTCAGATTATTATGGGTGGATTGTTAGAAATATCACGTTAGCCTTCAATTCCAAAGAGCAACAGGAAAGAGCAAATGGGTTTGCTTCTGGTTGCTTTCTGTTTCTCCAAGAAAAAGAAAGCTAACTCTAGCCTTGGACAAGTTGACCCTGTGAGCTATCAGAGATTGTACGGACTGTTGTGGGTCCTCAGCCTGGCTGCATAGAAGCAAACTAAACAGAAATTAATAATGTAAAAACTACAAGGATGATCAGTGGGCCCCAACCACAGCTGCAGTGCCAGCACCTTCTGCTAACTTGGGACATTGAGCTATCTCAAATCCAGAATTCAAGAGCTGCCCAGGGGAGAGACATGTTTTAAGATCATTTTCTGCCTCACTGTGTTCTCCCAGATACTGAACCTGGGTTGTGACAGTGTCGGTACTGCAGTGAGAACTGTCCAAGTTCTGTCCAGTCAAGAACTGTCCCAGTTCTCCAAGTGAGAACTGACTAAGAAATAAAATCCCTGAAATTCCATCTTCCCCTACCACTTAAAGATACTCTCACACAATACAAAATATTGCTCAGCTTCTTCCTCATTTCTTCTCGGGCTCATAGGACTGAGCCAGTCATTCAAATTATTTGAAGATGTCTACTGGCAACTAACAGCACTTGCAAAAGTACCTGGGTGTCTAAATCAACAGGCATATGTGCTTTTAAAAAAAAAACAAAACTATCCTATGTGTCCAGCAACACTTTCAAAGACACAAACATCTCTGAAAGCAAGCCCAATACCCCCTTACACACATAAACTGCGTAACACAGGAGGGCTGCAATCCTGAACAGGACCTTTCAGTAGTAACTAGAGCACAAGTAAACGTACAGTATGTTCCCAAGTGAAAAAAGTCCTTTTTCTGATAAGTTTCTTGAGAAGTATTCTGGTCCTGAAGCAAAACAAAGTAATAAATTGAGCTTATCATTAAATCCTTGTTTGTTTTCCCATATGAATTAAGTACCTAGTGTTCTTGCAGTGTGTTTATGTTTTACTAACGAAGACACTTGTAGCACAGCCACCAGGAATCCACCACAGGTCCCTTGCTGCGGGGGGTACCCCTAGTTTCACTGTACGTACCTGCCGCCCCTTGGAGCCTCCCGCACACCCCTGGAGCTGGGGAGCAGTCAGAAACACGTCCTTTCTGCAAAGAGATAAGAAATGGCGTTTGACATCATTACCACATAAACCCGAAGGCAAGTTTTGATATGGGAATTATAATAAATCCTCCCCCGAAAGTTTGGCTTTTATTTCCCAGATTACCAGAGCAGACTGTTTCTGACAGAAACCAGAACTGATACATTTGCATCCAATGAGCCAAGATCCTGATGCTGCACTTAACACAAAAACTATTAAGCAGTCCTGATAAAAAGCATACACACCAGCCATTTTCAAACTCAATTTGCTTCCTCTATCCCAAGGTGGCTGGTATCTACTCAGTACAAAATTATTCAGCATTTGCCTTGCAGTAGCAATTATTGATCCTGGTAAGAGTCTGGGACCCCTCCTACACTGGTACGGTATGTACAAAGGAAGCTCAGAAAAGTTAGATACCAGCCAGCCCCACAAACAATTACCCTTACTAAATCCTTATAAAGCAGTTCCAACACTCTCCTGTATTACTGAATGACTGCATTATGCACAAGCTTAGAATAAGGATATCTGGATATTTACAATGAAACCTCACCTGTTCGAATTTATTTTGGTATAATCAAAGGAGAACAGTGGGCCACTCCGAAGCAATCACAACAGGGCACACGATGCATCTATCCCAACAGTATTCTAGGTAACATACTTCCAAATATGCAGACTTATAATATGGTTACATCAGCTTGTATTTAGCATATATACTTCCTACTGTTCACCCAACTGCTTTTAGAAGGGTGTGGGCTACCTGAAGGGATAGTGTTTTTTAAATGCAAGTCACTGTGGATCTGATCTGGATTTCACTGAAGTCAACAGTAAGAAGGATCCCACCGATCCACATGGGGAGAGGGTGCACAAAAAAAAAAAAAAGAAAAAAAAACAACCAAACACCCCACACAACTCCATTGCACATCTGAAGGCTTAATTCTTGATCCAGAAGATTATAACGAAAGGCTCACAAGACAGAACGCACCAGAAGAAACAGGCCAGACAAAATTACAAGAAACAGCTCAATATTGCAGGTCTCCAAGGAAAAGGAGAGCCTATACAGGGTCTTTTCAAAGGTACAGTGTCTGCCCTGTTCTTTAACTGTGCACGTTTTGTGGCTGCCAGTATGGTAGCAGGTATCAAACAGGTACATCAAACCCACTTTTGTTTACAAAAAAAATTTTTTCAAAACCTTTTGGATCTTTTGCATTAGAGAGAGGGAAACTAGTCTGACTCTCCCCACAACATATTTTCAACAAAATACCCCATGGAAATCTGTTGCCCATCTATGCTATTACCTGTTGGATATTTTTCACAAGCGATAGCAGGATATAACTGACTTATTTTTGCTGTAAAAATAACTGCCTACCTTTCATTCCATTGGAGAAAACAGAGCAGGCAAACTGTGAATCACCCTACCAGTTACAAAGCTCTCCATGAACCAGTTTACACCAGATCATCTCTATGGCTGTGGCTACTCAATATTTAAGCAGAGAGTAAAAATTTACAAAAATTGCTGCTTGCCACAAGAGGCCATCGGTCACCACAGTCACTATCACTAACTAGAGTTTTCAAATCCCAGTGTGCTTCCTTACGGCTTACTGCTTGCAGAGCAAACAAAGCAAAAAAAACCGAAATCATCCATTTTAGGTACCTTAAGGGGAAAAGAAAATTCTCTTCTGCCTCTTCTGAGAAAGGACTTTAGCAGCCTGTGGCTTGTATGAGCACTTTCATTGTAACGAAGCACTTGCATCTAAATAAATAGTTACAGTAGGTGTCAAACTGCTCATGAAAACCCTTGCAGCAAATTAGCTGACCTGCAGACTTCAGTAGCTCTCAAAACGACGCCTCACGGAGATTTTACACATCTCCACAAGTGGCTCCAGGTTTCTGAGCTAGAGTTTGAGGCCACTGGGGACCCGAAAGCCAGGTGGGCAGGTAGCTGGAGCTCGGGCCAGCTCTCAGCCAGCCCCTGGATCTCCGCGGAAGCAGGCAGAGGCAGAAGAGCCGTAAGGACTCAGCTCCCAAGAGCAGTGCATCCTCAGTCTGTCCCTCGGGAAGGGACCACTAACCACCAGTGTTTCTGGCAGAGAAGCCCACAGACATGGGGCCGGGTGCAAGGGCGGCTGGCCTCAGGTGAAGGGTGGTTTGCAAGTAGGGGCCGATTCTTCTCCTTTGATCACGCTGCCACTGGCTGCCTGTCTGGACAACACCTGTAGTTACAGTACGCACATGAGTAACTACTCACAGCTTGCCAAAAGCTATGACATAATTAAACCCTTTAATCCAACCACGACTTGAGTATGAAATTAACATCCCTGTAAGCATTGCAGGTTTGCAGGCACCCTTCAGGTCCTCTCGTCTGGCCCAAGCCTCGCAGGTGATCCTTTAAAGCGGGCACTGCAGGAGCTTAAACAAACCTTAAACGCTCTCAGGTTTTATGAGTGAAAACTGTATTTCAGTGTAAACTTAAGGGAAAAAAAAACCCCTGTTTCTTCTGGTAACAGTTACTTAAGCTTGGGGGGGAGGGTACAGGGACAATACAAAATTATGCCATGAAAAGCTCACTATTTTGACAACTGTGACTAAGTCCTGAAAGATTAAAGAAGACACCTACTGGATTATAAATGAAAGACAGCCTGGAATATATTAAGTAGAATAACATGATGATAGTCACCTTAAGGAAGTTTTTCATAAAAGAGCCACAATCCTTCATATATGCATATTTGCACATATTTTATTTATTTATTTGAGGACTTTCTTCTAATCTGTCAAATTCCAAAGCACATTAATCTATTGCAAGGTACTTCTGGCTGTCACAGCCTACTTGTATTTGAAAACAAACAAACAAACAAGGGGGGGGGGGGGGGGGGCAAAAAGCAACATATAACTTGGACTACTTCCTTCTGCATATCAATTACCATCCAGATCAGAAGCATTTCTTTAATCCTTTATTCAAGTATAAGCCTGCTGTAACCAGGTCCTAGGGATTCTGAACGCGAAGAAAGAGAAAGGAAATACAGAAGAAAAATAGCTTTTGAGTGAATTTTCGTTACTCAGAGAACTCTTTGGGAGACGATGGAGGCAAATTTTAAGTTTAGGAATGTTTTTATTATTACAGCACTATTCACTGACCTTACTGAAATACAATTTCCAGATCAATACCTTGATGATTGCAAATAGATGTGTATTTGCTACCCATATCTCAAGTCAGCCACAACCTATATGTGCTACCTTTCTTAGAAAAACTATTTTAAATGCTTGTACGGAAGCCACAGGTCAAGCAGACATATAGCAATAAATAACTGTGGTCACGTACGTTGCTCACCGACAGCACACTAAAAAATTTCCTGTGAATGCTACGTGTGGTTTTAGAGTCTTAAAATAAAGTAATTACATGAAAAGGTAGGCTAGACTACAAACTTGAAGAACTGTGTGTATTATCAGCACTTTATTTTAATAATTGGGTATTTGACATATCAAAATAACTGCTGCTGATTGCAGCAATTTCTATAGCTCCCATCCACTCTCAGTGGGACTGGTGATGGCACCTGCTAATCACCTGTGAAAGACCTTGGGGGCGAAAAAGTCAAGTAACACACACACTACAGGCTTTACAGAGCAAAGCCTCAAATGTTTTTCCCCTTTCCCACTTGTGAAACTTCAGTTTTCATAAAAACATCT
Source organism: Mycteria americana (assembly GCF_035582795.1). NCBI lineage: Eukaryota > Metazoa > Chordata > Aves > Ciconiiformes > Ciconiidae > Mycteria > Mycteria americana. The sequence continues at coordinate 41,523,669 of NC_134396.1, forward strand.
TTATTTCACAGAACCATTTACTTACCTGTCAACATCCCCCAACTTTTTCTAAACATTATGTTAAAGGAAAGATAGGGTTGACTTGGGCCTGACTTTATGTGCATGAGCTTTAACCTGCAGCAGAGCCCCATACTAAACCAGGTTTTGGAAAAACAAAGCAGAAAAACCCTCTTATGTCTCAAACCGTCATTTTAATTTAGCCCAAATTGGACTGCGATCTTGAGCTTTCAATTCCCCCGTCACCCTGACACTCCTCAGATCTCACAAGCACCCTCAAAAAAGCCAAGAACAACACAGAGACTATCGTAGAGGCAGAGAGCTCTGGACTGCTACGAATCCCTCCTGTGTGGCAATTACAAAATATGAATACTGAGGCTGGGCCAGCTACTGCTGAGAGCAGAGTTCCTCCGTTTCTAAGGACGTTAAGAGAAACTGTCAGAAGCAACCTAACTTCCACAAAACCAGATGGGAGCATTCATGATTATCATCCATGCATCCCTACCCTTCTTCAGGAAAGGATTTGAGTGTATTTCACAATTTGAACTTTCCTACACTTACAATATTATACAAGTATCAACACAAGATTATTTTAATAAAATTTTAATCAAAAACATGGTAGTGGTTCTGAATCAAATTCCAAAAAAGACAGTGCACACCAGCACTACAACTGTGTGAGACTAAGAGCCACAGAGCAATAGAAAAAGGAAAGGAGGTTGCACAACTGCAAAGAAAATCACAAATACCAGCACTTTGGCTTCAGATTGAACTTATTAAACCACCACTTTAGGGACATGTAAAATTTATATGTACTCGCAACATGGTGTATTTGCTTAGGGAAGCTAATGTTCTTTCAGAGGCAGCATTAGAACATTTTATGTGGTCAATAAACAAGCAGCACTGGAACAGGCTGCCCAGGGAAGCGGTTGAGTCACCATCCCTGGAGGTATTTAAAAGACGTGTAGATGTGGTGCTTAGGGACATGGTTTAGTGGTGGACTTGGTAGGGTTAGGCTAACAGGGGGACTTGATGATCTTAAGGGTCTTTTCCAACCTAAATGATTCCATGATTCTATAGTCTTTGAAGAGCAGAGGTCATTGGGAGCATCCCCATATTCAACACATTTTTACTTCGCAAGGTCAGTATGAAGGAGACAGTTACCTCTCCTCTCACCATACAAGCATCATCCTTTATTATCCTACAAAGTCTCCTTCTCCTTCTATCAGAAAAGGAGCAATCCGGAACATGATTTGCTGGTGCTAAAACCTGAACAAGAAGAAACAGCAGATGAGCCTCCAAGTCCTACTCTAAGTATTCAATGAAAAATAACAGAAAACAAAGTTTAAATTATGCCTGTATTTTTGGTTAATGTTCTTTAACAGAATGAATGAAGTACACTACAAGAAAATCAAGAGTTAAAAAAAACAAAACAAAAAAGAAAACCCCACAACCAGGAAGTTTCTACTACAAGCTTTGCTTCATAGACATGTCCTACCCAAAATACTAGCAGCTGCCAATTATGTGGAAACACCTCATAATATTAAAAAGAGAAGTGACTGAATGTCATGTATTTCCATATTCACTATGACAATACAGCAACCCAGAAAAGCTAAAGTTAAAATCAACATGCTGTATTATACCACATAACTTCTTAAGAGCTTAGATCATATCTTTTGTCACTTTCAGATAACACCTTTTGTTGCTTTTCAACTACTTATTACTCCAGCATTTCCATTTTTTACTTTCTCTGATTCTTTACACAAACTGCACTTACTACTGTTTACAGGTGATAGTCTAAATATATTCAAGAGAGTTATCTGAACATTGAGATTACAAACCACCAGGTGTTACTTCACAGTGTTCCATATTTAGCATTTTTCAATACTGTCTTGACATTTTTCTTTCTCTCTCTTGCCTTGAGAAATGCATGGCCTCTTCCAAAAAATGCAGGCAATGAGAAGACATGGAAGTGAGTATTTAATGCATAAAGAACAGAGTATTTTACCATCATGATAGTGTAGAAAAACCCTGTTATTCAGTAACAGATTCAGGCTTTTCAGGCTTTCAAGACAGTTTAACAAATTATGCCAGTTACTGACAGGTGCCAGACCCTGAAGTTTTGTGACTCTCAAGAGGAGGCAAATAAAAAGCCACCTTGTCCACGCAGCAGTGCTTTTCAGTACCAAAACATTCTCAGCCAGCTTGCCCACTGAAAACACCCAACTTACTAAGTTGTACATACCCCTACGCACTGTCAACAGCATGCACTGCTCAGGGGCACCTCCAGTGAGAAGTCAAAATGTAAAGACAGCTTTTAAACAAACCTTAAAAGCACATTCGAATCACTGCCTTTCTTTTTCTTCTCCCTGCTCCCGCCCCCCCAAAAATGAATTAGCATTAGGTGGAGGAGGAGAAGGAAGAGGAAGAGTAATTTTCATCTCAGCACACAAGATTAAAAACCAGCACTTCCCCAACCTGCACAGCAAAACATTTTGCAACTTACTAAAGAGAAGCGTTGGTAGAGGTTACCTGTCCGTCCCCAGTAGAGGCTTCTGTGCTAAGAAAACAGGCAACTTCAGTTCAAGGAGCCACAGAGTCAGCTCCCTGGTTGTGTAAGTCACAGCACAGCCTCCCCGAGGGAGCTGTGCAAGGTTGCTGAAGTAGGGGATTTGAATCAAGTTATTCAAAACAGTGGAGAAATAACAAAAACAAAACTTCACTGTGTTTGGCTATATGAAATTCAGAAGTTGAACCTTGCAGCGGTATTTACTATTAAAAAATAATTAAAATTCACAGGTGGAATTTACCCATTTTTTTATAAAAACAAAACAAAACTGTTCATGTCCAAAAAAATGCAAAAAGCTATAAAAAGGGATTTCCTCAAGCTTTACAAGTTATGTAAGGATGTCTCTGACTTATGAACACAGGTAAAATCTGTTCTGCTTCTGAATATCCTTATCTTACTGATCATGCATTACAACTCCCTTATCACACACACCCCTTTAAAACTATCTTCCTCTCTCTCATGTCCAATTGCACAAAGTCATAACATAACGAGAATGTCATTGGACTGGTTAGGGTGATACTTCATATCATGTTAAAAACATGCCCACTCAATAGCAAAACAACCAGAACGGACTGCAGTAAATTTACGCATTCCTAAATCCTACCGTATCACATTCCCAGTTTCATTTGGGACAAAGAACTACAACATCCAACTGGCAAATGGATCCGAGATAATAATTTTGAGTTTTCAGTTTCGGATGCAGCAAGGAGATGGCAGCATCGCTGCTCCCACCACTTCAACCGGTCACTCCATGGAGCTGTTTCTGCTGCCCACTATACACGACCAGCTTTGCATTTGCACGATGTGAATCATGCTGGCTGAACAGTAAAAGCTCAGCAATTTTTCCCACATCGGACATGTACATATGTCAAATGTGGTGCGGTAAAGCCCTCCTTCAAAATGCCAGGTTTTTCCCTCGATTAAGAAAAATATATATTGTATTTGAATGGCAGCTACTTGAAGAGTCACCATCAAGTGCTGTCAATTCTCTTTCATAAGTACCAAGCTGAAGCCAGTGTCTCCATGCAGGTGCTGTTGTTTTTTTAAGCTGCAGCAAGTTTCAACACTCACATTTCCGTACGAGAGACAGGGGCGTTTTGAGTTACACAAAACATCAGTTTCTTCTTTCTCCTCAACCAGTCGTGGGATGGAAGTTGCACAGGGAACCTTCTCAAACTAAAAACAGTCGAGTTTCCGAATTCATTTCCACTGAGAACCTGCTACCGGTTAAAGATTAACAACAAAAAATCCCCACTAAAACTGATAATTTCCCTCAGGTCTGCTCATCCCCATATTAATGGAAAAAATGTAGAAGCATCTTATTTTTATCTTCTATTCCCATTCTTTGGTATCTGACCCTCAGAAAACAAATATCAAGTTTTATTTTCAGGTAGTACAGTAGCACCAAGCAGCAATGCAGTTTTCCCTGCACTGACATGAGCAGAGTTTGACATGCTTGACTCTCACACCTGGCCCGTCACTAGCTCACTGCTGTTTTCCTCTTTCCCCTGCACTATTCCACTTGTATTATCTGGTAACCCACTCTTCTATCCATACTCTTATTTAATTACAGCACATTTAGGCTTTAAAGGTCCTAGAGAGCAACTGTGCAGTGATAGGAAATTATGCAAACATCTTAGTTTTAAAACACACATCAGAAATTTAGCAATGTGCCAGGGTGAATGGCTTAAAAATCATCCCCTGGATCCCCAAAATGGGGCTGGAGGAAACAAGCTAGATAACTGCTCTTTCCCCCTTATAGTTACAAGGGGTCCAGCCTGCTTACTTAAGTTGTCCTGCCTACCTGCTACCTCTGGCCACTTTTGTGTCCCCTGGTCTCCATCCATCCCCACCTCCCAGCCCAAACTTATGCCACTCTGCAACCAGTTAGGGAAGTTGACTAATCAACTTCCACAGGTTAAAACCTACTTCAGGGAGAAGAAGGGTCAGGGTAGTTTAAATCCATCTACAATGCCTCTTTCAGTAGCAGTGCTAGCCTGTCTCACATGAAACGTGTGTGCAACACCAATGGAGACATTAAGTCTGAGCCTGCCTTGGGAGGGAAGGAGGGAGGGAGGGAGGGAAGGAGGGAAGAAGGGAGGGAGGAAGGGAGGGAGGAAAAAAAAAAGACAGACAGACAGACAGACAGACAGAAAGACAGAAAGACAGACAGACAGACAGACAGACAGACAGAAAGACAGAAAAAAGAGTGGGAAGCCCATTAAGTGCAACACTCTAAGTCCTCCCAGTCTCACCTCAGGGCCAAAATAAGAAAAAGAAAGGAAGAGTTGAGGGATCCTGGCCTGAAAAGAAAACCCTCAAGGACTGAGGGCTGTTTGGGATTAGGCCTGTGATGGACACGATGCAGCTCTCCCCTCTGATGCTACATAGCACCTGCAGAGGGACTGAGCTTTCTGGAGGACTGCCTGCTGGAAGAGATCTTGAAAAGACAAAAGTCAGAACTACCTGAGGGTACGACTATGTCCCTGACTAAATGTTGTTCTTTTCCTGCTGCAGCATCATTATGAAAACAATTTACTTTATTCTGCCAGTGGTGAGTAACAAACTACAGTTCCTTCTCATCAGCTAAACCCTGGCCACAAGGGTGTTACCCTTACATTTACTTGCATATTCAAGATACTCAGCTGCCTCTGAAGGACTGGCAAAGAGCACGTACCATGGGACAACTGCATGTCCCAGCCAACCCCGTGCAAATCAGGTTATACCAGGTTTAGGGTCAAAATCCAGAATTCACACCACACTGCAAAGGTCATTTTAAATATCCGAGATCTTGACAGGAGATTAATCTCCAATAGCAGCCTGTAACTCATGTTCTCTTGGCAAGCACCATGGAAATGCAGTAAAATAGCCTTAAAATTCAAGAAATCAGCATTTCACCATAACAAAAACACCTACTGCAAACAACTTCAGCAGAAGCAATTTAAAAGGTTTAGGGTTTTACTGTATTTAAGGTGATGTTAGCTGAGAAAAGAGTTCCCCTTTTTTTTCATGTTAAAACCTCTACAGCAACTCTGGCATTTTTTATGCTGAAAAGTAACACAACCATACTTTTGAAAAAAGCTGCTAGTGCTTTTCACAGATGGCACAGATTTTATTAATCATCATTAGATTATTAGACTGTCATTCACTAACCTTCGCTATTTTTTAAACTAACTGTGTACAGCCAGGGAGTCTGCACACTTCTGCAAGTTGTACAAAGAAATTATACATACCAGCAAATACAAAGAATTTTGTGCAGAACAGAACTTGTTAAACATAGGTGTTTCATTGTAGAATTTGGTTAGCAACAACTCAGTTAGCAATGACTAACTCTGGAGTTTGAAAAAACAACTCTGACTTTGGGAGAACTTACACAAATGCAGTAATTTATCACACATTGCTATATCCACTCTATGAGGTTGTAGAACATCAATCATACCTGCTCCTGCCTCAATACAACGCTTGCGTTGATATTAACAATGCAAAGGTCATTTTGACCTTTAGCTAGTAACTAGGTATCAGTTTGCGCCCATATTACTGTTTTCTGTTCGTTCAAAAACACAGGTGCAGATCTTTCAGTGTAAGCGCTTCAGATTTCACATCAAATTATGTGTGAGCATGTCAGGAACAGGATTAACAGAAGCTTTGCTTGCAGAACATTCTCATAAGCATTACTGGGATTTTAACTCCTGCCAAGCCTAAAATGAGCTTTTTCTTATGCCAAATGAAATGTAGCAGAGAAGAATCATTATTACACTTCATGATTAACTTTTAAGAATCTTGTTTGCACTATCATTAAGGACACTATGAAAGGGAAAGACAGATGCGAGAGCTGCACATTACAGAGCTTCTGCCTCAAAGTTTCTTGACAAAACACATAATTACTGCAAGTTTCTAGCCCTTGAATGCTAAATTTGAGTTTAGTCTTACAGAAAAGCAGAATTGTAAAATCACATGAAAGCATTAGAGGCAAGACAAGATTTATGTGCTTCCTTCAAGGTTTAGGGCTCAACAGTGAAACACAAAGTCTTCCTTGGCAAAGCTGACCTCCAAATGCAGCAGCAGCCATCCACATCTTATCACAAACCAGAGACCCCCACCCCAGACCACTCACAGCTTTCACATTTCAAATGTCATGGTAGAAAAATTAGGTTAAGCTCAGCCATATGCAAAAATTAATCCCAGCCTAGAGAGGTATGTCAGAGAATTTAATGGCAATTAATGTTACTTGTGAACCAGATTCTGTAAAGGTGCTCAAGCTGTTAGCTGCTTCCCTGCATCCCTTTATAACCTTCTGAGGTCGGCAGCTACAGGTATCACATCACCAAAAGATATACAAAGAAAAAGGAGAACATCCTTGAGACAGCTGTATTCTCTCTTCTGCTGCTGCATGACCAGAACAGGCAGAGACAGCACTCAAGAAGATACCGTCATCGTCTACACTGAGTGTCACTCTGCATCGCAAAATACCCTTCTCTTCCAAAGCACACTTAATAGAGCAAGAAACAAATCAAAGTCCCCATACAGCCTATAAAATAAACAGGCCACTTCTATAAAAATAACCAGTCATCATTCCATATTAATTCACATCAATTAAACTTTTAAGTTCAAAGTTCTCTGTGGATATATTGATTTCCTAAATTTAAATTTTATTTGTTATGCAGCTCATTTGCTAGAAGTTTGCTGTTTTGCTTTAGTTTTGGGGTTTTTTAATAAGGGCAGGTTTAATACAGTAAACAAAACAATGATTCTTACTAAGCATTAGTTTCCTTCTCACTCTCCCTTGACACTTCCCCCAGTTTTCTCTAATGGGAATATTAGCTTTAAACTACTGCAAGAGTACGTAACAGCAAAGCAAAACAATGCCCCTGTATTAAAATGTCAGCTTAACTAGGTAGCGTTATTCATGTATGAACAGAGGAACTTCTCATATACAATCTTCTTTCCAGCAAACTATTATTTAGACTTCTTTAAGTCTAGAAATTTTTTCTTAGAACTTGAAAAACACTAATCTTCAAGTTTCCTACAGGATGTGCAGACTTACATTGAGAATTTAAGTCTATTAACAATCAGCTTCCTTTTAAGTAGGTTTTGCAGATCTCTTAGAAGTCATCCATGGTACCCAGGAGTATATAGACTACAAGCTCAGTATCAGTACTCCAGATTAACAACTATTTATTAGCTGTTTTGCTACTGCTCTTCTACAATTAAAGACTGAATGACAGTTTTCATTATTTTTGTTGCTAAGAAACCTGTCTCCTGTCAGATTGTTTGCTGATGGTCCTCACTTATTACGGGAGATTTTAAATAGCAAGCTTCGTTTAAGCTTCCTTGTTCTCAAGGAACAGAAAACATGTTTCTGCTTGGCAAAAATGCTTATCATCTTTAACAACAGATTTGCTGTTCAGTGACACACAAGAAACTGCGCTACAGTTTGCGCGCAATGGTCTGAGAAGTCCACCAGCAAGGTCAGCCGACTGCACACCTGAAGGCACAACACAAGCTGCTCCTTATTGACCCCAAAACTTCCATGACTCCCCTCTGAGAAAGCCCAAAACCAATTCTGCAGAAAAAATACAGGTACGTGAGTATCTATGCTCATACAGCTTCTCTATCTTTTTAACATGGTGGGTATCGTGCATTTTACCGTTAGCTCTTTTGAGCCATGACACTTCAAAAATATCTGAATAGGTTAAAGGTTTGTAAATTCTAACATGCTTTGAAAGACTGGTGGCACATCCAGCATTTAAGTGACAGCCAACAGTTATGCAATTTCACTACAGCTGACCCCTCCCTCAAGACTTCCAGCAAAACACTGTCACACTGCAGATCGTCTCAGATGATACGAAATGACATCACTCTTCAGCAGGAACAAAGCCCTTGCTTACTTATCTTCTTGTTAGCATGAAGCGAGGAATTAAAATGTTAACAATTTGAAGTACTGCTTGAAATTAACCTTCTGCAAGACAATGACAAACTAGTGGAAAGCTAAAAAATTAGGTTTATTTATATCACTGCTGTAACATACGTGAGATGCTTCATCTTGTCGATGCTCACCTAGGTTCACTACACCACTCCTGATGCACAGGGAACCAAAGATCTCCTATCTCTTGCTGCTTCTCAGGGTATGAAGACGGGTTGCTTCATTCTCCCTAATACAGGATTTTTTGCAGGATTTCTGACAGGAGTCCTTCCTGTCTGACATGAGTGAGGTTTCAAAGGACCTTCCTGAGAAAGCATGTCCTAAAGACAATCTGGTCAGATCCTGGCCAAGATGAGCTGCTGACTAACAATCTCTCAGACTGCTCCATGGGTGACACATCTTTCCATCCAAGGTCCAGAACTTCTCAATGGCATTTATCTCCTGTCCAATGCTTCGGTACATTTCCAGCTCTCACAGACATATGTTAGGTTTAACCTTCCCTGACACGTGCCAGTGCAGTTGTCAGTTCCATGCCTGAGAAAGAGTGCAAAAGCCTGGGATCAACCACTTCACCTCCAGAGGACACGGTAACTGCAAAACCAGGAGAAGGTGACCATGCCAGGGAAAACAGCTGCTCAGCAGAGAACCCCACCAGCTCCCGCAGTCCGCACAGGCTCCTGGTAAAAACCAGGCTCACAAAGCAAAGCGAGGTGCCACAATGGACTCAAGGAAAGGCTCTTCTTGGTAGAGCACAGGAACAACCAAACACAAAAAATTTTACTTACCAGGAAGATTTGGAAAGTCTTCAGCAACTCCAATAGAAAGAAGGTGAGAGGACTGCCTACTGAGATCCACAGCACTGTAATAAGGATTTTCATGTCACTTGTAAAAACTACAATTTGCACCTTTCAGTGAAAGTCTGCACCACACACAGTTTGCACCACTTTCAGCTTAAACATTTTAATGTGTATGTCACTCACCAAATACTTTTCTCCTACATCTAGGCCACTTCATAAGTTTTCAGGGGGGAAAACAAGTTTAATAAACATTATCTTTCTGGCTATTTAACAGGCTGAGAAGTCAGCAGCACAGCCCACAAGGATCTCCCACTGCTCACTGTTCTCCTCTGTGAGGATCTCCCAGCCGCTTGCCATCCTCCGCGCCTCCCGGAGCCATCTCATCCTAGCAGCCACTCCTTCGCCACCTCTTCTAGGGCTTCGCCAGGGCTCTTCCAACTGCACCCAACCACCCATACCTGCCATGGGGCTGTGTCACCGTACTTTCAGTATTTACAAGCAAGGTTAGAAAACACCATCAGCAGAGGCATTACAGTCTTAGTCTTACGCATACGAATACAGGCAGGTTTGAAAAAGTGCTTGTTCTCACAGTATCACCCTATCTGGTCTTTAACAGCTTGCATGCAGAAATCAAGCGGACTAACACCGCACCGCATACAAAAATAACGCAGCAGCAGCAGCTATGATCAAATTCTGCCACCACCTTACAAGAGCGGGTATCAGCTACTTTCTTCTCAACTCATCCGTATCACATACATTTAGAACAGCGGCTAAAGAGGCAGGGTATCTACTTCCCAAGGAACTGCAGCTAAAATGGCATCCTCAGACTTCCCCTGTGCCCTAAATAAACCCATCTCCACAAACTTCTGATAAGCAAGAGATGCAGGTGCAAGCAAGGGCCCCACACCAGCCCCTCCACTGCCTCCCATGCTGCCAGAAGAGCCAAGGGCCAAGGTGGGCAACACTTTCCCACTGCTACACAGGGTCCTGTTTCACCATTTTGACTCCTGGATGGGTGATAAATTTTAAGACTGACAAGCAACGATATGCACTGTCTCTCAGACAGCAAAGCGCACGGCCTATTCTGGGACACCCACTGTCATCAACAGGCAAAGACGCACGATCACTTCACTGCCAGGGCAGGACAAAGGCACTACAAAATCTAGAGCTAGACGACGTTTCTCAGGTGAAAAGCTTGTAAAATAAAAATCCTGTAGTCCTCCACTCCTTGCCCTCAATAGCTGTGAAATTGAGACAAATAAGATTACAAGATCTTAAAGCGATCTATTCCAGCAGATGAAGCGAACACTGCAATGTGTTACTGCAGCAAGCCGGAAGACGTGACCAAAACACAAATCCTATTTCTCAGACGAAGAGGTCTTCAGAGCTGCAGAGTACCACAGAAGAGCATGGGGTTGTTTCTGTGGCTGGTTTGCCAAATTTAAATGGAAAATATCAAATAAAAATGCTTAGAGAATGTACATTATTGTTAAACCCCATTTCAATAATCTCAATTGTTCATAGTCCAAAAGATTAAACTCTATTGGATTAGTAAGGGTGCCACGTCACTTCTAGAAAAGCCTGGCTGTGACAATTATATCCAAGAGAGTGCAGAAGGCTGATCACCAGCAGAGGGAGGATAAGGCAAGTCTATAGGCTGGAAAGTCAAGTATTAGTCAGCTCTTGCAGACAAGACCATCAGGCCAGGGTTTAGAAAGCATCCCAGACAGGGAGCACAGGCCTCGGTTCAGACTCTCAACCTACACAGTGGATGCTGCCCGTCAACCAGGACTGCCTCCATTTTTTCACCTGGACAGTAAACAACTCCTTGCTAATTAGCAGGATTTGCATTTAGCACTAAAGAGGACACTGCAATACAAGAACCGAATAAGCATGGTTTGCTTGGGCAAGTAATGCACCACACAGCGATGGCCACAGGGTATGGTGGGGATAAAAAGTAAGAATAAAAAAAAATCAGAAAGCTATTTTGGTGGAAAGCTATTTCAGGGGAACAAGACAAAGAACACATTTTTAACCAGGACACCCTACAGTCCCATCATCATTAAGATCTCATTCAAGGGAAGCAGCAGCAGCACAGGAGGTTGGGGAAGGGAGGAACAGGACAAGGAACAGAGAATCGCAGTTACTGAATTAAGCATAACCTGAAGCCATGACTGAAGGCTGCATCCTTAAAGGACTGGCCCTCCTCCTGCCCCACTCCTGGGCTGCTTCCTGCAGCAGCTCGGAGCCGTGTGAAGCTGTTCCCATCTGCGAGCTCCAGCACTGACAACCAGCTCTGAGCTGCAGGAGTGAATATGAGAACACCAGTCTGTTTTCCTTTGCTGCACGTTAGGAAAGCTCTGGAAACAAGGCAGACTGTAACTCCAACTGAGGATTATTGATACTCCAGTCTTAGTGGACATTTTATTTTTTTAACATACAGGCCACTATGACAATTCCAGTTTCAAGGAAGCTGATAATTTACTCCACCAGCACAGAAAAACATCATCACCAACAACAAAAGATGTTTTCAGATGTTCTGTGTTATTTGGTCCACAGAATCACAGAATGCTTTGGATTGGAAGGGACCTTTACAGGTCATCTAGTCCAACCCCCCTGCAAGAGCAGGGACGTCTTCAACTAGATCAGGTTGCTCAGAGCCCCATCCAATCTGACCTTGAATGTTTCCAGGGATGGGGCCTCCACTACCTCTCTGGGCAACTTGTTCCAGTGCCTCACCACCCTCACTGTAAAAAAATTTCTTTCTTAAATCCAGTCTAAATCTGCCTTCCCTTAGTTTAAAACCATTACTCCTTGTCCTGTCACAACAGGCCTTGCTAAAAAGTCTGTCCCCATCTTTCCTATAGGCCCCCTTTAAGTACTCAAAGGCTGCTATAAGGTCTCCCTGCAGCCTTCTCTTCTCCAGGCTGAACAACCCCAACTCTCTCAGCCTGTCCTCACAGGAGAGGTGCTCCAGCCCTCAGACCATTTTTGTGGCCCTCCTCTGGACCCACTCCAACAGATCCATGTCCTTCTTGTGCTGAGGGCTCCAGAGCTGGACGCAGTACTCCAGGTGAGGTCTCACCAGAGTGGAGTAGAAGGGCAGAATCACCTCCCTCGACCTGCTGGCCACGCTTCTTTTGATGCAGCCCAGGATACGGTTGGCCTTCTGGGCTGCGAGCACACGTTGTCAGCTCATGTCCAGCTTTTTGTCCATCAGTACCTCCAAGTCCTTTTCCACAGGGCTGCTCTCGATCACATCATCCCCGAGTCTGTATTGAAACTGAGGATTGCCCCAACCCAGGTGCAGGACCCTGCACTTGGCCTTGTTGAACCTCATGAGGTTCACACAGGCCCACTTCTCCAGCTTGTCCAGGTCCCTCTGGGTAACATCCCATCCTTCTGGCGTGTCAACTGCACCACTCAGCTTGGTGTCATCTGCAAACTTGCTGACGGTCCAAACCAAGGCTGACCGGACAGAAGAAGTGCCTGATCTCTGATATGTCTGCAGACAGTCTTTCCTTTTCTTCTGCTTATGAAGGTTCTATAGCTGGCAAAAGCTAAACAGAGCAAGCACAGAAGTAGAGTATTTCCACAGCTCAAAAAATTAAAAAAAAAACTAGACTGCAAAGTGGCAATCATTTCCACCTTCATGGGAAAAACCCAGAGTCAGAATAAGCTGAGTGAATTTAGTTAATCGTAACCACATTAAGCCATTCATCTCTGTGGCAGAACGTCCCAGGCTTCGCAGCTAACATTTCGCTATGTGAATGGGTAGAAACATTTGCTCACATAAGCTAGTTAAACGTGATTCAGCCCAGATGTCCGAATGGCTCAGCAGTCTTTGTTGTGAGATGTTTGCAAAACATCAAAAAAGAATGACAGACACAAATACGTGACCAAGTTCCTGTCCAGAGGACGTGCAAGGCCTGGAGTTTAACAAGGCTATTTTTGGTAGCACGTACTGCTAAAAATCATTGATGTACTACAGCTGTAGTTATACAATATTCCGTTCTTGTTCAAAAGAAAGGTGACAATGGGGTACAATCTGGGCTATAAAAGACCTGTCCATTAGGGTCCCCTTGCCCCCATGCAGCACTGCTGCACCTGTCAGCAACAAGAAGATGGAGCAGAGAAATGAAGATACGAAAAATGCTGCTAATCCTGAGCATCTTGGATAATACCTGATACACCATGGGGTGTCGGGGAGTGTTCCACTTACAGCCTTGATAGACACCCTCAGGTTTGATAAAGGTGTACCCAGGTAAGTCCAAAAAGTTTGTCTTATAGATAGCAGCAGGTATGACATAACTAGGTCCAGAATTGTATTTACAGTGGATCTGCTCACATAATTCTATCAAAATAATAGTACCGCTCAGCTCCTTTTAGTACCATACGGTTCTGGAGAACACACACAAAAGACAGTATTTTAAAAGCAAGTATCATAGATGTACACAACTTAACAGAAGAATTTGGGGTGAGAATAACCCAGGGAAAACCTTGGAACAAGGCCAATAACACACCAGTAATTCATCCTTCCAAATACAAGGTCATTTTCTTCTCTCATTGTGGAATGTATTGATTCTAATTAAGCACAAATTTTCCTGCAGCAATCGTGGTTAATATGATGTCTGGTTCAGACAGTTTCTGCAACACATGTACATTACAAATTTACCCTTAAAAAGCAACTTGGGGTAAAAACATGGACCTGTTCTATTATGCAAACGTGTAAACATGCACGTACAAATTTCTGCAAAACTATTACACAGAAGTATTTGGTGCAGTATGGTGAAACAAACTGATCCACAACCACTTTCATAAATAAAAGCATTCCCATCACTCGGTGATCTCAAATAACAAATGCATCTCAATGTCACTGTCCCAGATTACTGGCTGGAAGCATCTTAACAGACTATAGAGCTGAAACCAGCCAAGCAGCTTGGTTAGAGCCCAAGTCTTCCCTAGAACATACTATATACCAACAGACAAGCCTCAACACAGCAGTTCAGACCTACCAGCAGCAGACCCACCAGTCCTCCTCTGCTACTAAGACAGGCTAATGTCTAATTTGTAATAAAGAGGCATTTCACAAGCAAAAGAATGAATATGCAATAATCAATACCAATAAAATCTACCATTACAGCAGGACACCGTCTTCCCTGCTACCAGGTCTATTGCCTCCAAATTTAATTCTAAAAACAACAAATTAAACAAAACACACAACTCTGAAAGGGCTAACAAGTACAACATTTTTCCACATCTCTGACTTCTCAACTGCAAGAACAAAAGTCAGCTTCAAATTCTCCTCCTTAAATCCATCCCCATCTTTAAAGCAACAGACATTTTTCTGCTTTTAGCAGGCTATTCAACCGCAAAAAAAGATAGCATAACTTGAGAGTACTTGCCCTGACCCAAACCTCAGAAGTTTGGTTTCTAACTTTGGGGGTGGAAGGGTAGGGAGGAAATCGAGCATAAAGTACCTAATTACAGCTTAGGTCCAAGCAAAGCAAAAATTTGCTAATGCTGTCTACGCTTAACTTTGATCCACACAAGAACATTGAAGCCCCGAGCAAACAGACTCTTGATATGCTTCTGCCAGAAGTCTTTGTATTCTACAGGAAGAAAGCTACCTTTTGTATACCACTCTCCTTCACATTTATAACTACATTTAGTTATAAATGTCATTTTCCTCAGTGTTCTCCAGAAAAGAACGCAAAAAAGCAAAGCAAACCAGAAGATTTTGTGGCAAAGAACAGAATTATATGAAATGTTTGGGGTTGAGGAGCAAAAAGCAAAGCAACTAGCAGAGCTTCCACTGCCCAACATTTAAAACATGCACAGGAAGGTCAATGATTAAATATTCAGTCTTTTGTTCTAATTTGTACCTATCAGTTTACAGAACAGAGACACCACTCCCCTGCACCTATTTTTTGAAGGTATGTGGACCAATTGGTTTACGTAAAATTGTTGTACAAGTATTCTTGCTACCTGCCACACACTTGGGATGGCAATGTAAAAGCAGTTGCTCTAGCCAATTTTCTTCCAAAAGCAGCAACTGCTCTCCTTGCTCCTAAAGAGAATTTAATGAAGCCATCTGCTCGCAGTTGAGACTATTCTAAAAACATCCTGCATTCTTTATGCTCCCTTTTACAGTTCAAAGCCTGGCTAGCATCCCGAGGCCACAACCTTTGCAAAAAGCAACACAAGAAGCAGAAAGAAACATTACTGAAAACATTTTGCTCGTATGTATGTTAAAATACTTCAGTATCTGCATATATCATATGCAGATATCGTATTATTGACAACATTTTTGGCAATATTTGTATTTTAAAGGAAGGCGATAGAATAGTAAATTGCAATGCGCATATAAAATTGAATCTTGCAGGGCTTGTTTGTAAGTATTTGAATGTTACTTGGTAAAGTAAACAAATCTCAAATCAAGGAAGCTATCCAACCGATCCACAATTTTAAAATACCTCAGTGCTACAGCCTCATATAAGCATAACTAAGAAATGAAGAACTTATGTTCATTTAGTTTCCAAAAACTCTATCCAACCCATCTGTAAAATACCAACCAGGAGATATAGATTTAAAGCAACTGCTGTACAGACTACAGGAAAGGGCTGTCGTACGACTTAACTGCCACACACCTGCAGCGGCTGGTTTCAGCCATCAGGATGTTGCCTATCCTTCAGGGATGTATGGGATAAGGGTACTGGAAGAGGCACAACCAGGCGAGAACAAACCCTGAGCACAGGTAGGTCTCCTACATGAAGTTACTGCTTTTACACATAGTAGAGACATGTAACATATATTGACTTTTAACACTTCCATACTCAGAGGTACATTTCTCCAATTTCCCGTCTGTTAGCACCCGTTGGGCACCAGACTTAAAACATGATTTTTCAAGGAGATATCTTGCAGCACAGGATTAACTTCTGCTCTACCTGGCAGTATAAATAAGCATAAGTGTGTTTTTCCAACTGAAAGATACACCCTTAACTCACAATGCAAGTTCAAAAAGGTAAAAACTTGTTTCATTTTTTTTCCAAGACGACTCCGAAATTAATAGTGCTGCAAGTCTTCTAGGAACAGAAAATACATTTATCACAGTACCAAGCACAATGGAGCCTTCAATTTTGCCTGGCACTTCTAGATCACTTTCCAACACAATTAATCATTGTGTTCAGTTACAAACAAAACACCATCACCAAAAAACCACCAAAAAACTATGAGCAGCATAATAAAAAACACAGACCTTTATTTGTAGTGGAGCAGAGCCTACAGACAACAACTAAGAGCAAGAACCTGCATATACAATGTACATGTTTTGGGTTTCATTGTTTCCACAGCAAGACTTTCTGGGGGGCAGGGGACAAGAAAGGGAGAAGAATCCCTCTTCCAAACATTTTTTACGACAGTTTTCAAAAGGCATAGTTTCTCAGTGGGAGTCACATCTAACATACTAAGACTGCATATTCAAAATTCAGTAATCATCTGGTGCCAAGAAGAGCTACAGCAGTAGCACAGGACAGGCAAAAATCAGAGTAAAGCTGTTATAAAAAATTCAGCAAAATTCCACACCAAAACTTGAGTGTGAACAGTTGCTCTGCTCTTGCAGCACTGAGTGATAAAATCCCAGTTCTGTGCTCACACTTCAAAACATTTTGTCAAATAGCTGCTTCTTCACAAAGTCAAGCCTCTCATAACATGAAGAAAACCAAAAAATTATCGATTTACATTTTTTCTCCCAGATTTCTCTGTAATAAAAAACAGTCCTTGACTTGTATTCATTAAAAAAGTGTGCCTTCCAAATTTGGCCTTTTCACATTCATAGAGCACCGAAAGCAAGGCTGTCATTTTTTGATTTCATAGCAGGGAGATGCAGAAGTAGAAATGGTACTACAGTGATTAAGACACAATTTTTTTTCCAGACTCTCCAAAAGCAAGCGTGCTGCTACTGTCAGACGCATAGCTAACTCATCTGAAACAATATGTGGCTGACAGAGATAGCTCCCAAACTAGGTCAAAGCTACCACAGGGACTTTATAAGCCCAAAACTCAAATTCTACAGGAAGTCAGTTCTTCCATTGCAAACAGTGCCATTTCCTCATTCTGCACGTTAAGTGACTGAAGCATGAGGTTCATGAAAATCAAAGCAGGAAGCACCAAGAGGGTGCCATGAGTGTTGAAGACACATAGCATCCCCTGTTCTAAGAAAAAAAACCACCCCGTAATTCAGAGGGAAATGGTCTTAAGTAGGGTGTTTGATACACTCACTGACTGAAAACACACGAACACACACCCCCTCCTCCTCTGCACTGGCCTGGGAAATAGCCCCCTGACGGCAAAAGCTTTACTATAACTGACCCACTTCAGCCTCACCCTCTGTGCAGTAACGTGCATCCGGCAGGCAGACTGCAGGATCGGCCTTGCTGCAAATCATCTGGACACCAGCACTGGGAATGTATCCAGCACGCTGCACCCTCCATTTCCATGAAACAGTCCCTAAACACTCCTGGTTTCAGTCCAGAAAACAGGCAGCCAAAAACACATACCTCATCACTGTGCAGAAGGGAAGCAAAAAATCTTCCCATCAAAGGTGGCACAGGAGTCTGTGCTTGGTAGTCAGTGGCTCCTTAGCAAATTACTGCTCAAACAACATCTTCCTCCTACTCCTTTTCCTCTTCTCACCCACAAGGGAAATTCCCAGTATCGTCCTCCGCTGTATAGTGCACCAGCTTAGGCTACATGGGGAGAAAGCTGGCTTTCTCTACCAGCATAGTAAAAAGAGAAATAGTGCTCCCCCAAACACACCTCCTTTTAACCAGGGATTCTAGCTAAAAGGATAAAGCAGGAACCCATACTGCTACTTGTTTTAGCACTTCTCAGACCTGATATTTTCTGGAGAATATCCTTCTGGGATACATAAAATCAAGTTAAGCAAAAACATTATTTTCCAGGCTAGTGCTAGAATTACATCTGCATATGCAAATTTTTTCTCCCCCTTGTTGTCTGGTGTCTGATCAGTGTTATTTATCAAGGATTAAAGAGGTTGTAAACTAGCAACTGCTTGAAGTTTGCTCAGTCAGAAAAGCCCCAAAGCTCGCTTGTTTGAAGTGTGTCAGGCAGGAGAGGGAAGAGAATTTGAACAAATATTAGCAGAGCATTAACGGAGATGCAGAAACTTGCCAGCAGCAGACACAATCTCCTCTCCACCTCCACAACCAGGGACAGAATGTCATCTCCCAAGGGACCAGAAGAACAGGACCAGGCACACAAGCAGAAAAATTCACAGGAGACTTTATACAACCACCAGGCTGATAGCTCCTGGAATGACACTTCAACAGCAGAAAATAGGTAACTTACATGCTAGTACGAGAGCAGAAAGCTACATGTGCGCAGGTTTTTTTCCCTTGTTCTTAGGGATAAATGAAAATACTAAATTTAATGTTGGTTCAAGAAACTTATCCAGCTGAAAAACTAAGCCATTTGCTTTCATGGGGAGAAATGGAGGTTGTGACATGTCACCTTTCAGGCAGATCAGCTTCTGAATGTCGCTCACTGTACAGCCAGACAAGTTTTAATACTAGTGCAGGGAAACAAGTAAGAGCTCATTTAACCACAGATTTTCAAGAAAAATATGCTCCGTCTCTTTCACTATGCAGAACTGCAGTTTTGGAAAGCGTTAAGGTTTTGACTGAAATTCTGCCAGCCAGAGAAAACAGATTGGAAGCTACCAGACCAGTTGCTGCCATGGAACAAAGCATCTTTAATGTGTTCCTCACAAGCTGGAGTTTCCACTGATCCACCTGTCTCCGTCATTTGTACTTGCATGAGGGTATCTTTTGAGTCTCGTATGTAATTTTCCTTCTGGCACTTGCACCAGAGACTTGACATGAACTCTGAAGCACGCCTCTTTGGCTCACAGCACACACAGGGTTAATAGGCTCCTAGGGCGCTCTTGCTAACCAAGTGAGAAAGTGCTGCCAAACACCAACCTATTTTATTTGAACTCTGTTTAAACTTGTGTTTAAGCTCCAGTGAAGGTGAGAAGCATACAGAAAGGCTGGACCACGCAGGCTCCAAAAGCCCCGTGTTTGATGCCAGAGGATTGAATAAACACAAGTGCAAATGCACGAGCCGTGCTTCTGGGACACATGGGTAGGAGGGCACTTCAAAAACACCAAGCTGAGGATCACTGAAACACACTCACCAAACACAGCTTAAAGGCTTCTGATCTACAACAGTATCGACAACATGTCAAAGCCTGCAACACAGATGTACTAAAAAGCAGAAGATCTGGAGTTCAGAACTGCAGGACTTAATGCAGATCATGCTGCCTTTGCTCTTTTCCCATCCCAGACCTTGTTTCAGTCCCTTAAGCGGACAGAAACCATGGGCTTCAGCTGCCTCCAAAGCCTGTCTCTGCAGCCGCACATGGGGGACACCCAGCCTCTGTTACTCCGTTCCCACCCCCAGCCTCAACATGAGCTGCTCACAGAGGATTACAAAATCACTGAACAGCAGCTCTCCCACAGCCCTCTTCAGTTCCCATGCTGATGAAAGCCAGCAGCCTGTGGCAGGGACATAACGCTTCAAAATGGACAGCAGGAGGACCCAAAAAGGGGGACTGAAGAGGAAGACAGAGGGACAAGTTCCCTGTGCTGGAGCCTGTTTACTTACTTTTATTTGTCTTCCAACTTCACTAACTTTAGAACGCCAAAAGCCATTTCAGTGCCACGAGATTGAGCTGATAAACCCCTGAACCACAAGTTCAGCAAGTACAATTTCTACCACAAGTTGGTTTCACTACTTGGATATCACAAAAAAGTATGAACAAGCACTGTTTGCACGTTTAAACTTTACTTGCCACATACTGAAGACTGAGAACGTACCATAAAGGATCATTTACAAAACCAATGCAATTAGTACGGCAAACACGCAAACTATCTGCATTATAGTTACACAAGTCTCACAGTCCCCAGCTTGATGTAACTTCAGGCAGCAAGCAAAGAGTGCAAGAACAAAAATCAATCTGAGTTCTTTGAAGAAACAATTCTAAATAAACTAATTTGAAATAAACTAATGTTTAATCAAATACTTCCATCTCACTCTATCAAAGTTAGACTGGTATTCTCATCAGAAGATCCTAAATGCAAAACTGCTAGAGAAACAGGTAGTGAAATGAGTAATTAATGGCTGCCCTCTCCAGATCAGTGAACAGTCTTGGACTGACCAAGACACATGGTATAGCCACAACGGCTGCAGCAGACAGAAAGTGTTGCTTTCTACCAAAGCGATAGTGAGGAAAGCTGAGCTGCCAAAGACAAAGTTAACAAACAACTAAGACCTTCACACACAGGCTTTTCATTAACCTTTGCTTTTCATGCTATGCACCCCTGAGTAATGGATATGTGATACTTTCTTTTAAAAGGTATGTCTACCTGACTATAAATGTACACCATCAGGGGGTCTCAAAGAGAAAGCATTACCATTACTAAATTGGTTTAGGTGGGTACTACCATCTTGAGAAGTTGAACCAGGAAGTCTGTGATTAAAATCCTGCCTAAGGGTGGATGGTATCCATTCACTTCCCTGTCAGAAGAGCTGGATGCTAAGCCTGTCACTCAGAAGTGGAGCTTCAGAGCAGATAAATCATAATTCACAGCTACTGGCATGAGTCTAACTTTCCTGCCTATCAGCAGGTTTCTGATGTTGCAATTCATACACCAGTCTGAAAGGTTTCCAAGGCAGAGGACTAAATATTCCTGTAAGTTAGTGTACCACTAAGCAATGGGCCTGCTAGCACAGTTCAAATGAACAAACTGTACGAACAGACTGTCCATTAATTAAAGCTGACGCTTCTTTGCCTGCATTCGGGAGCCATCACATAATGAAACCATTGTTAGTCTTTCCTTTACATATTCAACTGCAGAACAAAAGGTGACAGTTGTACAGTCAACAAGGACTTGAACTTCTGCAGGTAGCAGTGCTTCTCAACAACAAGCAACAGCAAAAAAAAATCTTGCACTGAAAGAAGAGGTGAAAACTCTTCGTAAAAAAACCTAAAAGCTTCCTATTACAATTTTTCACTGAACAGCAACCTTTCATAAGCACCATCAGCTTTCTAAGTTCAACATCATACCACTTAGCCACTATCATTAGCTAGAAAAGATAGTGCAAAATGCCTCCCAAGGAAGGACAGTTTACTCTCCTTCCCTCCTCCCAAGTTGTCACATTTAGTGCTCTTTTGCAAGTTTTCAAGCATATGAATAAAATACGACATTTTGACATTTGAATATGAGACAAATGTCTCAAAAAATGAGATATCCACTTCTTCCAAAACGTTTGTGATACAAGTTATTCTTCAATAAAAACCAGACATAACAAGAAGTTGCAAAACACTTACCAGAAGGAGAAGGTTCTTTGCATAAAGGAACATAAGGGGCACTTTGAACTTGTGGTGGTGTTCCGTGAGTTTATGCAACACATTTAAAAACAAAAATCAATTCATATTCATATCAACGTTGCTTCTAAACAGTGATGTTTTATCAACTGCACTAACTACAAATAGCATTCACAGCTGGCATAATGTGAGGACCAACTCAAAAGAGCAAAATAAATACTTTCATCCCAGTTTTCCTGAGAAGAGCAAAACAGGTGAAAGAATGTCCAAAGCTTCAGAAACAAGCAAAGAAAGAAACCCCTGAGCAAACTAAATAACAGGGTAAGACAAGTAAAGGGCCTCTAATGGTAGTGATTTATTCTATCACAGCCTGTTAGTGTCAAGTCATGTAATGAGCCCACATGATTTAGGAATTCATGTAGGGAGAAAATGTTTTTCAATTAGCAATATGAGTCTGGATTGGCTGATGTCAAGTGTCTGTAAGTGATAATCTCACAAAAATGACAGATGAAGACTTTAGACAATGGCTTAAAATTAATTACTTTCTGTGACCCTAAGTTTATGAAGGCATGAGCCTTAACACTATCTCCAGAATAAACCGAAAGAAATTAGAAGAGTAGAGGTAAGCTGTAATTCTCTCAAGTACCAGCATTTCTCTTACTTTCAAACATCTCTGCTTCTAAATTAGGGTACAGATGAAATGATGTATGAAGCTGAAACACAGAGGCAGGTAACACAACAGCTATGAATTAAAGCAGGAGAAACCTGTAAGCAATGAAAGAAAACCACAAAAAGCAATTAATACACGTTAAGCATGTACAGGAGGGAAAATACAGATGGAAAAAACATGCAGCTACAAAGCCAAAAGCTGTCACTGAAAATCAGTTTGCCCTCCTGGGTAACAGAGGCTGCTAAACCCCTCCGCAAGTCAGCTGAAGTGACAATCTGCTCTTAGAAATAGGAGACAGTCCCCATCATACAGCCTCTTGTAGAGGTAGAATCCATCACCAATTTTCTGTTACATAAGTGTGCTATATTACTGGTCTGAAATGCCTGCCTTCAGCTTCCAAACACCGGGGTCCTACACACCTCACCCTGAGGAGTCAATTAAATTTTTCCTCCCCATCATTTGTATTTATCAATTTATGCCCATTACCTTTTCTTTGGTAAGTTACATGGGCAGTGCTTCCTGAATCTGTCCCACTATAAGCGTATTTTCTAGCACTTATCAACCCTCCAGGACTCCGGTAATATCCTGTGCTTGTCCACAGGCAAGCAAGATAATAGAAGGAGACTAAACCAAGTTTTTTGTGAGCATAGCTAAACTGATATGCATTACAAGCACCACAGATTAAAAAGATACACAGAGCCAGTTCAGTATGGCTAAGACACTACAAAAAAACCCAAACATTCAAATGCGTCCTTGGCAGCGGCTTTGAATCCGTTTTTTGAGACGTTCAGACAATGGCTGTCCAAAACCTCATCTTCCCAAAGGAACCAAGTTAAGAGCCAAACGTCGTGACTCAGACCAGGAGCCTCCGGGCGCTGTCAGGACTGGGTTCCTCTGATGTCAAGTCAATTTAGGTAGCTCTAGAGTTACTGAAAGGAAGAAGCCTCCAGCAAGCATTTACTCTCCAGAACCTATAAGACACAGATACTCTTGTTTTACAACACAAGGGGCATAGCTGAGGTCATCTCTTGGGTTTTTTGTTTTAAAAATCAGCTATTATTTCAGTATACCAAGAACGTTCATTAAGTTATGCAACTTCAGCCAGATCAGCACAGAAAGAGCACTCCTAGGGTGGGGAAGCAAAAAGTAAGCTTTAGAGCACTTCTGCATTCTTTTTTTTACTCTAGGTATACCACTTCATGTGGGTAAAGAAGCTGAGACAAGAAGTGGAAATCTTTCTGCCTAAGTAAGGACATGAGATAAGCTACTGAGACAGTTACAACAGATTTTTCTTGTGATGCAACTTGGACCATATGATGAATACGCATACTTCTCTTCAACCTGAGCCCAGTCCTCATACTGCTAAAAGACAAACAAAAACCCCTTCATCCTCTTATTCCCATCAGCTAAAACATACACAAAAGTTTCCAAGAGGAAGGGAAGCAAATGGGATTATGAAAAACAAAATTACACCTTCTGACTCACTTCCTTCTTCCCCTTTCATCCACTATAAGCCAACAAACCTCTTGCCTTCACCACTCAGCAGAAATCACTCGGATTAATTACTATCCGCACTCACCTTCTTCAGGCAGCGAAAATCCCAACACCGCCTTCTCAGCTGAGCCTCAAAACGTTACACAGACAACAGCAAATTAAAATTTCAGGGTGGGCACGAACAGGCAGGAAGGTGAGGGGAGGGCTGCCCGGGCGCAATGCCAGAGGGGCTGGAGTCGCTCCACACCACGCTGCCCGAGGCTGCCCGTGCCCCCCGACACAGCCTCACCTCCCCCCGTCCTGCAGCTGCCCGGCCACCGCTGCGTCCGGCCCCTGCCCTCCCAGACACGAGCGCCTTGTTCACCGCAGGGAAAAAAACAGAGTGGAGACAACAAGGGAAGAGAAAGGGCGTTGTTTTCCACCCGTCAGCTTTCTGGTTTGGGGGACCATTTTTGTTTAGAATCTGATTTATGTAAGAAGTAACTGATGTCATCTCGGTTTGGTACTCCATGCACCAGGAAAGCAGAGGCCACGGGGATTTAAGGTAGTGGCTACCTTAAAGCGTCTCAACCACACAGGTTAAAAAACCTGCTTAAAAAATACGCTACAGAACCCAAAGGATTTCAGCAAAGAGCTCAGCAACACCAAAATGGGAAAAGCAGAAAAAAAATCTAACACAATATTGTGTTGTGAGCCCAGCAAAACGCAGAAACCTGATGGCCCAGATGGCACGAGTTAGCATTCAGAAAAAACATGTCAGTTTGGACAAAGAATACCACCAGATTACACAGAAGAAAATGTTATTAACGGCACCATTACCCAAAAGCAACAGAGCTCAACTCTCATGACAGGCCCCGTCGTCACCTGGTACCAAATACGAATCCTCCAAGAAGGCATCTTCCTCATTAACCTGCTTTTTGGTGAATCTGATTTCTACAGACACAAAAAGGCGATTCACAGCTCGTCACCAACATAGGAAGGGGACACAGGCCACTGAAGCTGCTGTGAGGGACACGGTCCCGCCTGCCCAGGCCAGCGGGAAGAAGCCCAGCACCAGAGGGTTTGGTTCGTTCTCTCTCCCCTGCACTAGATCAAAGGCTAGCCTGGATCCATATGCTCACAAACTGTCATTTCAGTTGTTTGCCACGCAAGCCAAACCATGCCACACAACACCATTCCCCCAAAAACCACAAAGGAGGGCAAAAGATGGGAGTTCAGACTTCCTGGACGCTCAGGGCCTGCTCCCTCTGGCCGGCGGCGGGAGCCTGGGAGGGAGCGGACAAGTGTGTGGGGACGTGTCAGGGCAGGAAACTCATCAAGCCGGTGCTCACGATGGGAAACACCGTGATGTGTAAAAAACTCGGTGAGAGCCACAAATTACTAGAAACGGAGTTCATTTCTGTAGTGATGCCAAAAGGAGCCACGGCAGCATTGCACCCCTCTCAATCATTAACCAAGAGGGAAGAAAAACATGCTTCCTGCCCGTCAGTCAGAGCAGGTTCGTCCCGGCCCCGTTCAGCTCCAGCAGCCGTTCACAAAGGCCGGCGTTTCAAGGAGACGGCATCGCAGGGGCACAGCTCTCCTGTCACACCACCCGCAAGCAGGGAAGGGCCGACAGCCGCTCCTCCCCATCCCTCGAAGCCTGCGAGAAGGACGTAAAGGCCACAAGAAGGGTAAATAACTCCACACCTAATTTAGAAAGAAAATTAAATCCATACTCTTCAAAAAAATCCTCAGACGTCATAAACTTTCAGAGCCTACCATCGCAGCAGTAGTTACTCCCTCCTTAATGGATGCCCTGCTGTGTTTCTGTTTGGTGAAGAGTTTGGGTCAAAGCCTCCCGGGATCCTCACCACATCTCACATTCCCCATCAGCCTCTGGCTGCCCCAGAGGATTCTGGCCACCCCAAGCCACCAGCTGCTGGCCAACACTGTTGCAACAGCAAGGGCCCCTACGCGACAGACATTAAAATACCTCGGAGAAGAAGGAAGGAGGTCTACAGCTATCATCTACCAGTAATAATTTGAGGCACAATATCAGTTTTATTATTCTAAAACAGGGCTTTGTTCAATGTTAAAACACGCAACTGATTTATCAGACCATTAAAAGGCACCTTATCCAGGCTGAATAAATTAACTGATCAGTTTGTTTCACATTAAGGGTCAACCCTCTTTTCCTAAGGCACACAAAGACAGCTTTTACCCATTCACATTTTACACCTCCAAACTCTTGCCTAAGTTCTTCACCTAGCACCTGATTGATAAATGTATTTTAACTAGAATTTTAAAAAAAGAACACAAAAAAAAAAAAACAACCAAACACAAAACTAAAAATACCCAAACCGTTACCCAGTTCTAGCTTTGAAGAAACCCAGCTGATCTACACACTCTTCTGACCCATAAACAAAAAACAACGCTGTACCCCTTGTAAAAGGAGGAGGTACATTCCCCATTCCCAAACCCTATTCCACAGGCAAACATATTATTTGAAATAAAACCAGTCTGAAGAATCCAAACCCTGCAAATTAGGAGTTTGAAGTGCTAGATAAACATACTCAGCTTGACTAAGTACATTTTATTCTCCAGGCACTCTTCAACAAATAGATTCAAGACTCATCAGGCCTATAACATTCCCTGCCTTAAGAAGGAAGGAGGACGACTGAAGAGAAGAAGCTGCACACCATTCTGTCCCTATGATGAAAGTTTTGATACAGAAAGGTTTCTGTATACCTAAAAATAAAAACTTCAAATCAAGGAGTAAATTAAGACCCCCATCATTAAACAGCTGTGGTTTCTAACACATTTTTCTTAGACTTTTTCCACCATTCAAAAGCAAACAATGCTCCCAAATAAGACTAACCATATGCTATATTTATGTCTTATGTGATTCTATGAAAAGTGTATCAATCCACAGAAAATCAACAGTTTTCAAATTGAAACAAAAACTTCCGCTTTCAGCCTTCTTACCCAACAAGTAGTCAACTGGACCAAACAACTTCATGGCAACTGTCACATAAGCTAAAGCAAGACAGTTTTGTAGCAAACCACCGCCTACTGCCTGCAAAGCCACTACTGAATGATTATTCCCTAATAAAATCAGCAACTGGCTCAACATAATTAAAAAATATAGGTTGAAAGCAGCATATTAAATCTTGGGGAAGCTACTTAAGCAGCAGAATGGGAGCTGTGAAAAAGCACCAGCCACTGACAATAACACAAAGACAGAAAACACCCCCCCAATTGTAGCAAAGCGATTAATTGCAGTGAGCTGGTCAGTGTTGGAAAGCGTACCCAAAAGCCTACGGACCAGATTACACCACCTTTGCTCACCTTATGGAGAGCTCTCCCCTACCATGAAGGTCCATTCTTAAACCAAGATAGTCTGCAAAGCAAAATGCCACCTACTGAGAGCAAAGAAGAGGGCGAAAATCTGTGCCTGAACAAACGAGATCAATAGCTAGCCTGAAATTAAAATCAGAGAGAAAACAAAATACGCAGCCCGCTCTAAGAAACTGTCAGCAGGAGACATTAGGGTGCTGGATGCTGTTATTAAACCAAGCTGTAACAGAAGCCGAGGAGCAGAAATCTCCGAGCCATGAGGCAAAGACGTTGGCATCAAAAGGAGGAGGACACTGTGCAACAGGTCTCCTACACCCCATCCCCTGTGATTCCATCCTAAAACTTGGGGGAAGAGATAACCTGACAACCTGTCATCACAGAGATCATAATCTCTCACTTCAGGAAGAGGCGTGGAATTAAAATAATTTTCTCCTTTGGTGGCTGCCAAGGAACATGACCTACAATTCCATGCTAGATAACAACTGAAAGAAAGTCAGTATTTATGAAATATTTTTATCAGCTGAAAGAAACTGTCACTTCAGTCAAGTCAGATTCACCCCTAATTTGTTGATGCCCATTTTCATGCTCCAGCTCACCACAGCACGGATCACACTGCGGTTTCACCGACACTCCTCTTGCTGGCAAAACCAGCTGAAGCAGCTCCTGCCCCCGCAGCGGTGCTGCTGGTCGCTGGTGGGGCTGTACCATCAGCAAGCAGCACTGATGTGGCACAGCGTCAGGCCCCCAAGCAGCTGCACCGCCACTTCTGAAGAGGCTGCACGGGAGCAAGGAGAGGGAGCGGGAACTGGCAAAAAAAGAAGTTTAGGCTGGCTTTTCTAGCATATGCAACGGCAGCGGTGCACCAACATTGAGAAGCGCAAGCCTCCATGAATGCGATGACCACCCGAACCATGTAAAACACCACCACTGCTGCTCTCGAGTGAGTCTAACGAGCAAGCGGTGACATTGGATATTTGCATATGTATTTGCAATAAAACATTTTTATTGTGCAATTTTCAAGCTACTTTCAAACAATACATATAATCATGGTGGAGAAAAAGGCAACTCTGTTTTTGCCCATGGTAAAAATGAACCCACAGGCAAAGATACATTGGGAACAACGACACTGTCCTGCCAATAAGGGCTTGCATTCATGCTCCACATGCCTCAAGCCACACTGACATCTGTGCTAGGCAGGAGGAGGAGAGCATGGACACCAGCACATGCCCAACGACACGGACAGGTCCTGTGCCCAAGCCATCGCACCACTGTGTATTCAGGGTCCTTCATAACATGATGGTCAGCCCACCCCAAGCTGCAAACATTCCTATATGTCCCAATGCACAGAGGGGTAGAGGGGTAGAAACTACACCAGGCTCAGCCTGGCCTTTCTGCCTGTGGTACCGTATTGATATCAATTATCAATATAGCAATATCACTGTAAAAGCCTGCCGTACCTTTTCTCATGCGTTTTCATGCATGTGTAACTAGTATGCACAGATACTTATGCCAAGGCAAAGGCACATCTCCTGCTACAGTTAAGGTGAAACGTCTGAGTACTATTGATAGTTGAGAAACATCACTGTACTCAAGTAATCTTTGTAAACAAAATAAGCCTCTTCTACGTAGACTGGGTACACACTGCTAATAAAGATGAAGAACAAACAAAGGTCACAAAGCTAAGAGTTTTAAATACCTGCTTTGGAGACAAACCTCAGCACATCATACAGATTGCAAATAAGGAACTTTTTTTAAGTACCATGAGATCTTATGAGATCCTATACCTCTACCTCAGTTTTTAATTAGGACTCTCTCAGTAGCATGTGTATAGGATTATAGATTCCCCCCCCCCAAAATCAAGTTTCAAGTTTGTGGACCAGATCCAAGGAGCTGCTTTCTATGCATTCCTGAGGGAGAAAGGGCTATAGAAAAGCCTTTTATTTCTGCATGTATTTCCCAGAAGGCCTAACTAATGCAAAAGGAAATGTATCAGGCTTCTTCAATGGGGGGAGGGCGGGAGGGGATTAACACGTTTCATGGGCAGAGTGTGTGCAAGTGGGGAGGGGTGAGCACTTCACTGTGAGCAATTAAATGCAATTCTTTTGTAAACCTTAAGATAAGATAGCTAAAATACCCTTTTCAACAGAAAACCCTACTCGAGTAGGGTTTGACTTCAACATCAAGGTAAATTGCGCTGAAAAATAGGCTGTCACAAAAAGCTGCTGTGGAGGCGGACACTTGAGACTGCATACGTATATCTCGTGAGAATCCCCACTTAAGCACATCAGCATCACGAAGTTAAGGGTACTAATACAGGAGTGGATGTTTTCATTGCAAGTCAGCATCATCTGCATGAACAGTTTCACACAACTGCTAGCAATGGTTTCCTCCTCCTGAATTGATTCTATATGTACTTCTCCGCAAAGCTTTTCAAGAACTAACCAAGGTTGGTCCCAGGTTCAGAAACACACTTCAAAATAAGATCAATTTAAAAAAAAAAAAGGAAAAAGCCATCAGGAGCAGAGCAACTGTTTCCTATACTAAAATAAATATTATAGAAAAACTGAATAAAAGGTTATTGCTCCAGAATTAGGACTTCGGCTGCTGGGTCTACTTCACTGCCAAAGCATCCATATAGGCAATGCATCAAGTAGCTTTTGCCCCAACCTCACATCTTTGGGGACCCAAATCCTGACTCCAACCAGCACACAGGCTGTCAACTGCAGCATGCTGCCTCAAGCCTCTCCTGCCCATCGAAGGTTCATATGCTGCTCCCCTTGGGGCTTGGTTTATCTTTAAAACAGCCCCTTCCCCCTTGCTAGCAAAAGCAGGACCTAAAGCAGACATGGGCTGAGTTTGCTGAAGGTACATGTTGCTTTTATTTTTACAGGGAGGAGAGGCAGCAGACCACGTGGCTCCAGCTCACAGGTTAGTATACATTTACCAACATACAACTGACTGAACAAGAAGCTTAAGTCAAGTTTTGCTGCACTTGCTGGTTCAGAAATTCCTACTCCACCTGTATTTAAACACTGTTTTCATGTTTAATACAGCATGCAACTACTATAGCTCTCTATACACACTAAGTAAAAACAAATTCATTCCCAGAGTTATTTGGCATTAGTATTAGTTACAGTGTAAATAGCCTAGGTTATTTAACTAGTCCACTCAATAACACAATCATCCATCCTTCCCTCCAACCGTCTCACAGAAAGGTAACAGCAGCAAAATTAATTATTTACTTAAAACCAAATAATCAGGTTGATTGTTCTAGGACTGTGCTTTTAGGTGGTGAGCTACTTAGCACTGTATTTAAAACATTTAACAAGTCAACAGAAAAAAGACAACCAAGATTTATTACTGATTTTGCTCAGTCATTTATTCTTTCCTATAACCTCATTTTACAGTATTTGAAGACTTCCAGCTTTGTAACACTATATTCTAGAATTTTAACACTAGAAACGAAAGACATTTATACACACTTCCAAGCACAGAGATCAACACTTTCAACAGTAAACCATTTGCTTAAGAAAAAAACCCCCTTATTACAGTCTAAACAACATGCAAGCAACTTGGAGCTTATCATGTTTAGTGGAGAATGTGATACTGAATAGCAGCATAGTCTTTCATTTAATAAAGTACTGAAAAGATCCCGTGGCCAGAAACTGAAGATCAACAATAAAATGTGCAGACTCTCAAGGTGGAGAGTAATTAACCATAGGAAATAAGATGTCATGGGGGATTTGCAATCATTAGAAACAAAATGAAGAGAGATCCATTTTCCAGATGGGGAAAATGAGAGTAGTGGACAAACTCCAGGGCTTGGTACGGAATTTCACCCAGTCATTCCAGAGGTCCATGTTACTCAGGGGCTAAGGTAACACCTTTAATTTGCTTTTCTTCAGGAAAGTACTGGGTTACTTTTTTCATCAGGTTATCTTTTCACCTCAGAGGAGACGAAGCTCACCACCCCACCTCACCACCCTTTGCCTCGGGCAAGAGAGGGGACACTGAAGGGGCAGGCAGGATACCAGCTGCTGTAATTCTGGGGTGATGCAAGACAAGTTTTCCCAATATGTTAGCCTGGCTTTATCAAGATTCTTCCTAACTTTTACATTTTTGCTGAGTATTGAGCTGAATATTTGCTGAATATCTTGAGCTACAAGCTCAAGAAGCAATGAAAGCTGCAGCACAGCTGCAGCAATAGCATGCATGGCTCTGCAGCATAGCCCCTTTTCAGGGCAGCAACCCACTCCACTGCCTGCTGCTCCAAGTGCTACTCCCTTAGAAAAACAAAACCTCATGATCCCATGCAGTGCTCAGAAAGACTTCATGCATATACCTCAGAGAGGCAACAAGGATCAAGGCAGCCATCAGTCTTCTGGCTGTTTTGAATACATTTCTCTATTTTTCCACAAAAAAAAAAGATTCATCATTACAGCACAGATTTTTCTGATTATCACTCTGCCCAACCCATTACCAAGTTGGAAGCTAAACTCAAGCATCAGTACATACGTGCTTTGGAAACATAAAATCTAGTCATTAGAGAGCAAAGCTCTACTCAGTCACCTATCTGAAAATTATTTGGAAATAAATCTTCTCAATTTCTCTTTGGTTGTATACACAGCTTTGAAAAATCCCACCTAGATTTTAAAAAGTCTCCTTCACAAAACCACACTCCTCCAAGTCTGCTCGTATCTGCCATGAATTATTTCAATGCAAGTTCTCCATATTAACTTCTTCAACCTTGCATGGCATAATTACAAATGTTCTCTCTGCATATTTTTGCATATTTAACAGAAGCATTTCATGCTAATGTAAAGGAAATGTCTCAGTACACATGTATTTCATATGTTATGCTTACATTGTGCTACACTTGAATTTCTAGATAACCTCTAGCATAGTGCAGGTGTAATTCATAAACAGCAATTATAACCCAATATGAATTACAATATAAGTACACTGACAGAACATCAGCTGAAGGTAACGCAAAGGGAACTCCCCAACTTGCACATGATAATTAAGAACCTTCATGAGAAATCCCATGTGGAGAAAAATCTCATTCTAGGCCAGGAAAGTGATAGACTGTAAAGTGAAATTAATGGGAAGGTAAATTTCATCCTCAAGACATTGTGTGTTCTGCATGTGTGCCAGGCCTCAAGAAAACTTTCTCTTAAAACTTGACACAGGATCTGAAGCCATCTGGGACAGTCTGGAGCAAAAGGAGAGCAGCAGTATGTGTTGTTTTGGCTATGGAGCAACGTGGTTTGGAGGAACTCTTCTCATCCCTCTTGGTACCACACATCTCTGCCCAAATTATCACTTGGCCAATGCATTTGTGCTCCCACTGTTACTAGCCTGATGAAGACACATGGGCTGAAGGGTTACTGAAAATGCACTAGCAGAATCTATCACTCTGGAAATCATCCGCCAGACTGAAGTCAACAGCATGTGCCAGCACAATGACAGGATCCCTCTTCCTCCATCAGTCTTTCCCTCCACAAGACTGCAAATTCTCAAGCAGAGCAGGACCACTGATCTAGTGCCTGGTGTGGAAGTGCCACTCTTAACGTACAGTTAAAACATATTCCCCAGGAGCCCTGCAAGCCTCAAGCCTCTGAAGGCATGGGTAGTCTCTTCAGGAAATAATCAATCCCCATCACCCAGGAAGATGGAC
This sequence comes from Mycteria americana, assembly GCF_035582795.1. Lineage (NCBI taxonomy): Eukaryota > Metazoa > Chordata > Aves > Ciconiiformes > Ciconiidae > Mycteria > Mycteria americana. The sequence goes on from NC_134396.1 coordinate 41,556,541, forward strand.
AAAACCTGATCGGTTGGAACTGAGCTCAGGCAGCCTCCCTTCTCCATTCTTGACTACTTCCTGAAATACTTTGTCTGCTTCTGTCACCCACAAAACCAAAGCAAGAAGGCAGATCCTATAATAAGAGCTGTAAGATTCCTGAGCTTGTAACTAGTAGCTTCTCAAATCAAAGAAACAGGTATAACTTGTTATTTCTTCTCCAAGTTCCTCATGTGTCCTCAGAATAACATCTGAACTTCAAGCAAACAGGGCCCTTCAGGATCCTGTCCTCCACTAGATTTCCAGACAAGAAAATTTGTATTTACATGATTAATAATGTAATTACTATAATTACTTATAATAATGTATATTAGTATATATTATATGTTAGGTACTATAATATATATTAATAAAGTAATATAATTATTTATTTAAAAAAAAAAAAACATTTTAGAAAGGTACAGACTTTTTTAATTGACTGATGCCTTTAAAGTTTAAAGCAACATTTAATATAAAAGGAGAAAATGTAACAGGCATGAAAGTCAGGTTGTGCACTCATTTTATTTTGGTCTTTCAGGCAAATTTAAGCACCTTACTTTATTAAGCTTTTTGAAAATGTTCGTCCTGGTTGTAAGATTCAAACTGCAGATTTATGTTTTCCACATAACTTAATTTCACGGTCATGAGGCTATCACCCAAAGTCCCATAAAACTTTTAAAAACTAACTTCTTAATTTTGTATTTGGTTATGCTGTGGCTTTCCCAGAGGCCGAACAAATTGTGGCACTTCGGCCATTGCAGCCCTCTCCAAGCCTCTTGATTGTTTGCATCTCTGGAAGCTAATGCAATGGGGCGACTTTGTCAGCATTATTTTTTACAAGCCATTTTAACTGCGAAAGCCAGCATGCACCACTGGCTCCTGCTCTGGCACGCTGTGCTACACGTCCCCATCTGGTCCTTGTTCACGCCGCTGAAGCAATGCCGGACTAATCCCAAACGTTTGTGACTCTTTCAAAAGAGATCGTTAGTTTCACAGCAGTTCTTGGGGACCTTACTTTACACTGATGAAGGCAAACAGCAACCAGCAACAACCAGAAGAACAATAGCTACTTTGTTCATGCAATAAAACAATGTGAAACTGCCAGGATCATTCTGAATTGCCAAAATTGCTAAGTTTTACTGCACTATGTTAAATAGCTGGTCTACAAAGCAAAGTCATAAAACCGATCTTTGATATTTCCCCTCTCCCATTCACCCTCTGTCATAGCAGATGCCAACTGCTTCATTAGCCACAATTCATTAGTAAGAAAAACATGCAGTCAACTGATACAGGAAGCGGAAACCTCTCTTGTTTTAACCATTTAGCTCTTGACAGAATAATGAAAAAGGAAATCTGAACACTGTCCACCCCAAATCTGCAACTACACTTCTTCAGCTTACACTTGCAGCACAACTCTGCCACTAGAAAGCAGTAATTCTTAGTACACAAATAAAAACTGCATCATGAAAAATACTTTGCAAATACAAGGGTTTGTGTGTTTTTTTTTAAAAAAAAAAGCCCCAGCAAAATGTGCTTTGTGTAAGAAGAGAGAAGCAGTGGAAGGGGACACAACTTTAACGTGAGGAACGCTCTTGTTTCTCCTTGTGGCTTACTCCTTGACACCCTGGGTGGCCCAGCTGGACCCTTTGTGAAGCCTCCGTAACAGCCCGTCTGGGTGCCTGCAGTCACCGGGCGGCAGTCCGCAGGCAGGCTGGGAGAAGAGGCTGCAGGCAGCAGGCAGGCAGGAGCCCCGGCGAGGCTCCCACAGCAGCAGCCACTGCCACCAGGTCAGCAGAGGACCTGCTGAGCCACTCCGCAGCGCTGGCACCTTCGCCCCGGCTTCCAGAGCCTGCAAAGCTCAGGGGAAAGCTAATTACAATGTAAGGGGCAGGTACAAAAGCAAAGGCAGAATACTCCGTACTGAAGTGCATTAATAAACCAGGCCCTCGAAAGGTGAGTTACACCAGACATCAGTCGCATGGCATCTGATGGGGGGGGGGGGGAGCAGACATAGGATGGGGAGAAGCAGATGATGGGGAGAGCAGCACCAACTGCAGAGCGAGACACCAAAGACAGCTACTCTGGATCAGAAGTATCACCTTACCATTCCCCAAAATTACACCATGCGTCAGTTTTCGGCCATTCAGGAGAAAAGCAGGTCTGTACCATATGCCTCTCCCACCGACAGATGGGACCACCCTCTCGAATCACTCAGGCTGAGGACAGAGAAAAGCCACCCGCACCCACAAAAATAAGCCTCATTTCCCAGCAGCCCCGAAAGCCAAACCAAAGCCAAGAAAAGCCTGCTGCGGCCAGCTCTTTCTGAAGGACCTACCACCTCCAGGCCAAATGCTGCTCTCCCACCAGCACCCATCCTGCACTCGCTGCGCCCGGACCCACGGCACCATTTACTCAGTCACAACATTTTTCAGGAAAAAATCCCTTCTCAAAGGTGGACCTCAAGAGAGATATCTGATTCTGCCTGCACCATGATCGTATTTACTGTAGAAGCCTTCCCCATTCTGCACTCTACATCCTCGGCTCCTCTTTTGTCTGCTACCTGCTCATCTCCCAGGATATAAATATATATACGCATGTATTTTTTTTTTTAATAGTAGGAGGGGAAAAGTCATTTCAACACATCAAGCCTCAGACAGTACTACATGCCTAGCCACCACAAAGCAACCCGAAGTGACAAAGGTTTGTTTCTCTTGATCCACCTTTTTTTCCTTAGAGTGACAGTTCTGACTTTCTTTTCCTGACAGAATTCAACAAAAAAATTTATTAAGAATTAATAGGTACCCTTAGACCTCGCCAAAGTCATGAAACATTCCAACAGGTTAAAAAAAAAAATCAAACAACAAAACACTGTTAATTGAACATAAGACAAGTTTCTGCTTAAAGTCTTAGCTTCTCAAAATGCTCACAAATTCCCCTCCCCTTTTGTTTTCTCCGTTTCTTATTAGACAAAGCATCAATGTCATTAAAATGTAACGGCATCCTTTCAATATTTAATAGATTCTTGTTATTAAGGAAAACAGAACTTTTAGAAGCATAAAAGATAATTCTGATGTCTCCTAAAAGGCAGATTTTATTCTTGGTTTGCCTTTTGCTTTGCACATATTTGCAAACACCACCTTACTGATTTTGGATTTGTGTGGAGTGAGTTTCGTTTGTTTATTCAAGTGAGCTTCAGTGATGCTGATAAAGTGCAGTTAAATTTAAAAAGAGTAAAAACAGAAAAAACATATACTAGTTAGGCAACACTTACCCTAACTTTTAATAAAAACCAAAAGCATCAGCATGATTTAATAGCAATAACCAGAAAAACTAGTAGTACCTTCCCGAGCACAACCACACTGAGGTCTGTCCCTGTTCCTGCCACCCCCCCCACCCCCCCCTTATTCTTCTAACTTCAGCATAGCTGTTCTTTGGGAGAAAAATACTGATATTCAACTGCCAGTTACTTTTATAAACACAGATTATTCTGTATACATTAATACAGACCACTTCAAAGTCTGATGTCTTCCAAATAGATCTCAAGATTCAAACTACAATTTTGAATGATCACAAAGCAGCCGCCTGTTCAGCTACAATTTACACAATACACCCATCAAAGGGTTTTTTCATTAGTTCTTCATATTTCAGCTGTATGGCAATAGAAAACATACAGTATCTATATACAATCTACCAACAAAAAAGACAGCTTCCCAATAGTTCACAACACTGTACCACAACACTGAGGCACTTGCTCAGGCATTGCTGTTTGTAGGGACTACACCTACGTGTGTACATCTGAGTACTCTCAAGATGGACCAAGGCTATTACAGAAATTAAGAAGACTAGTCAGAGAAAGAGATCCCTCTCCAACGTAGGCATAAACATAAGATCATTTACAATTCATCTCCAAATAGGCAATATGACTCACAGTCAGTTTAAGAAATCTCAATCTGCTGAGTAATTCAAACAGCTTCATTGTTAGTTATGATGTAATGAGATCAGTCAGTCAACAGTGACAACACTACATAAACCTCTCTCATTTGGTGCCTAGATTACAGCATTTTGCAAGTAAAGACAATTATTTTCTGCTGCTACTAAATTATTCCCTATTGTGACTAATTTACTTGATAAAAACAAACCTTTAAATGAGCTTTTGACTTATGATGCCTTACAAAATATCTAAAAAATTAATTTCTTACCTGCAACCCAAGCTGCATGGCTGTTCTCACAGCTCTCTTACAAAGACCGTAGCAAAAGGTTGCCTTGAGCAGTAGGCAATGGCCTGAATTTTGTCATCAAGTAATGAGCCTGCCACAAAAATAATGACTGCATGGCAGCAGCCTGCTGGATATAAATCCCTTTCCTGCTTAAAAGTAGATTTTGGATCAATATGAGAACAAAAACAAAACAAAAACCCCAATACTATCTGAAAAGAGTAGCAAGAATAAAAAGCATCTGTGCTGGTCTCACTAACTATACAGCAGGATGCAAATTATCACTAAGTTGTTTTATATTTAAGCAAGTGTAAAAATAAGAATATGAAACAGAGAATACTTAGCTCTGCGCAGAGTCAGCCGCAAGCACTAAATGCCTCACCATGCAAATGGTGAAAGCTTGCTACAGAGAGCCCAATACTTAGAAGCAGCAAAATAAACGCTACATATTTTGTGGGTGCCCCCCTCCCTCTCCAGCCCTGCTCACCCTTTCCTCCCCTGCTCACCCTTTCCTCCCCTAAGGCTTCAGTTCTTGGTTAACATCTCTTCAGCTGAAAATAATTGCCTGCCTCCCAACGGCATCTTGGACAGTGTCACTCCTTAATCAGCAGGAGGACAGCTGAGTGATGTGAGGCACTTCCATCTTCTCCCTGGAGTAATCGCACCGTCTCCACAAGGCAGTACTGCAACATCAAGAACTAAAATGATTTTAAATGTGGTGCTCTCCCCTAATGAGAACCATATTCCAATAAGGTCGCCCTCCAAAAACCCACTTCACACTACTACACCAGCTGCCTATTAGGACTTAGCTTATCAATACAGCTATTGCCAAGGATCAATCAGTGCAGCCTGCATACAAACCTCAGGGAAAATCCATCTGTAGAAATGAACTCACAGTGCTTTTGGTATGCCTAGATACATATATGCAAGCAATAATCAACTGTGTTATCTTTAAATTTCTATCACAGTGTGAACAGGGTAACAAGCAGCAGTAGATTTGCAAGCTCTCCTGCCCTGGCAGAGGAAGGATACCAGTAAAATTACACTAGATTTACAAACTCGGATGAATTTACCCCTCTGCATGAATACCTTAGAAAATAAAACTAGGTATCTATTTCTCAATCAACTGGAGAGATGGAGAGAAAACACATGCTTGTGGGCTTTGCTAATACACTTGCAGTGGGTAGACCAAGGAAATGTGTGAATCAGAACAATACAAATTTCAGCTTTCATCACATCAGTAACGCATGTGGTAGTTTCACTCCAGAATGAAACATCAAGCATCTGGAAACTGCACGGGTATGTTTCTTCAAAACAAGTCACCTTCTCTTCCCTACATCACACATTTACTTGAAAAAGAAAATCTAGACATGATCCTCCCTGTCTTCATCCTCAAAGAGCCAGCAAATAATCTTTTCTGTAAGGACACTTAAATCCCGTAATTGTTTCTTTTTATCCAGTTTTCCATCCTTCCCAACTCTGCCCCCTTGCTAGTTACCCGCTCTTGAAGTTTGACACCGAGCCACAGCTCAGACCTGTGGCAGACTCTCTTCTTCCCTGCCCATTTCACTCTGCAGCTTATTCAATAAACTAACAGCTACCATCCCCTTTTTTGTACCCGCTAGCATTACGAATTTTAGGCAGCCAAAAAGCAAAGTTTATGTACAATTCTTCTTTGTCCTACGTGTTAGAAATGCTACACATATGACCTGATTGACATAACCTACATATACTAGTCACTAAAAATTAAATAAAATATCAACTTTCCTTTTTCTCCCCCATGTGTTTGAGATCCACACTCGCAGTGAGACTTACAGGAAATCACTTTCAGATACAACAGCCAAAGGCACAGCTCAATGACCAGATGCAGCAGGACCGTACACAGTATCTTTAACCCAAGTCTTCCAAATTCTGCTTTTCCTCCTTCATGAGGCTCACTTTCTTCTTGTTTCCAACTGTGCTGTAAACTTCCCAAGGAAGTTTCCCACACGTGTGTATACCATAAACTCTTCACACACCAAAGCTCTGCTTGGGGCCCTTGAATGCCACCAGAATACAACAGCCCTGGTAGTACTGTAAAACCATCAATTACACTTGAGCCTAGCAGCTTCAGATTTTTGCAGGAAATGGAAAATCCGTAATTGAGGAAGTGACAAACACTGTCCTTTCTCAACCCGCAAGTCCCTGCTCTCCACACAAAGGGAACTACCTACTTTGGTTGTATTAGCGTTTCATTGTGGGGATGAAAGTTTCAGGAGCCTTCACATCCTCCTCCACAACCTCCCAAAGATTCAGTTAAACTTCAGCTTTTCTTCTTCTCTGCTCCCCAAACACTTTTAAAAGCTGGTATTTTCATCAACTATAGAAGATTAAACTGCCTTTGGTCCATCCCACATCACAGCCACACAGAAACCTTTAAACCTCTTCACACAAACTTTGAAAAGCAAGTGTAATTAGATATTAGAAGTAAAGCAAGGAGTTTTGAAAACGGAGCAAGCAGTCCTTGCTTTGGGAGATCTGAAATAAGAAGTGCTTTATAACCTTAAAATGATCATAGGCATGTTAAGAAATTTAAGAAGTGGAAAAAACACAGCGGCAATGTAAGCAGATGCAAAAAGCTTCACTACAGGTAGGTTTTGCTGAGTGCTTAAAACATTCAAGGTGAGAAGCAAATAAACTGCATTATTTCAGCAGACAGAGCTGAGACAGGGAAGGGGAAGTGCTACTGAAAAGCCCACGTTTTTAACAGTGTCCTGTTCACACTACAACGCTTCCTTGATTAATCAATGTATTGCTTTATGATGCACGTCTACATGACCCCCGTGTACGAAGATATCTGTTAACACGCATTAAAGCTCACAAACACATTTTCGACTCTGCAGATGTCCACAACAAGAAGCGTAAAGCTTCACTACTGATCTTCACTGCTCTCATGGTTTCTTCCCCTTTACCAGCTTCAGAGCCAGGCTGTTCCACACAACTCTGAGACGTAAAAGCCTGAGTAGCTGACCTCAGGCTCTGGACCAGATTGCTCTGTCCTCCTGCCAAAGAGCTAAGCAGTGGGTTACAGCCAAAGTCCAGAAGCATTCCACAACCACTGCAGCAAACGCTCAGCTGTTTCACTGAACTCCAATTTCCACCTGCCGCAAAGCCCTATCCCGAAAAAAGCACGAGTACTTTACTCCTGTGAGTAGCCCACTGGCTGACAGCTGGGCTAAGGAGGCAGAGCCTCTGCTGAATTCTGCCTTTTGCTGTGCATTTTATGAAAGCGAACAGCTTTCACCCTCCCACTCCCTCCCTCTGCCACAAACCCAAGCGTTGGAAGTAATATAAATACAGGGTTTTGAAGGATTGTTGCACAAACTTTTACCAATCATAACAAAGCCCCAGAAAAGACAATCATTACACTGCTGGTAATACTGCTGGTGCTGTGCTGGGTATCGCATGCTCTGCCTCTTACTCTACACACTTAACCCTCTGGCATGCGTCCCACTGTTGGTTCAGTGTGATGAGTCTGGAAAATCTGTGCCAATGTGGCTATCCGTAGCACATAATTTGCAAAAACAACAGACAGCTATGCGTACGTTGTTGTACCCGCTAGCATTAGGAATTTCAGGCAGCCAAAAAGCAAAGTTTATGTACAATAAACTTCATCGTAGGTGTTAGAAATGCTACGCATATGACCTGATTTACATAACCTACATATACTAGTCACTAAAAATTAACTGAAATATCAACTTTCCTCTACTCATGTAAATATCTAAACAGTTTGATATTAAAATTTAGATTAAAACAACTTCTAAGCAGTTTGATATTAAAATTTAGGCTAAAGTGGTTTTAATTTTAATGAAGGCTGAATTCTAAGTCCTATGGAATATACTTGTCTTTAATCGCAAAGTATCAACTATGTTTTTATCAAATGCTTTGAAGTAAAGGAAATGAAACACCAAGAATTAAACTGAATTTTAGCTACAGCTTTTCTCTTTGAGTCAGAAGAAATAATCATCCGGTTTTGTTACAGTTTTGGTCTTCACATTCTATACTCAGGGTGATTCAGGAAACAATAAAGTTGCTTGTTCCAGTACAGGCAGTACCCACCTGACGTTGTTCTAGCTTACAACAGTACAAATAATTCCATCAATACATTTTCAAAAAATGACTTGCTGAAATAAACACAGTGGCTCAAAACTCTGTATTTTTCCTCTTCGAATGCTGAAATCAATAGGCATCATTATCATCAGTACCTCAGCAATAAATTTTTTTTTTCCTTGCTTCCCATAAGAATCTTAATGTATGCCACTATTAGATAGTATGGCCTATAAAATGCCTATGGCTTTACTGTCAATATTTGATTAATTTTTACCCTAACCAAAGGTTCCTCTGTCTGTGAAGAGAAGGAACACTCACAAGTGGCAATGTGTAAAGAAAAAATTAATAACGTAATTGCCTGGATAACTAAATACAGCATCTTGGCTGGATAAATAAATATAACATCTCAGTATTGATACCACATTTACAATTTTAAAGTGTATAAAGTCTTAAAACTCAAAGTGCGAACATCTTAAAGTCATGTAATCACAAAGGATTTCAACGCCACAAGGGGGGTCTCAAAAAAGCCTACTGAAGTCATTTGATCACATCTGAAGAACTCTTGAAGTCACTGCAGCTATCACAACCCTACATGGACATCTAAACAGACATTTTCACAGTGCTACTGGCTGTAACGAAAGTACTACATTAAAAATCCACACTGCTCGTTTCAGTGAAACCATGAACAAATTTTTCAGAAGCCAACAAAAAAACATGCAAATTCTGAACAAAGGCTACAATATTATCTCCTGTGTACATATCTATTCCAGCTGAGCTTTATCCAGACACTACAGGATCTGGATGAACGATAACCGAGACTCCCCAAACAGCACGGGCTGAACGCACAAGTTCAGAGCTGCTGCAGCACCCTTCCCGCTGGAGATGCATGCTCAGATCATCAGGGTCTGTCCCACACTTTATGTACCCATCTTCAAACTTCAACATGCGCTTTCAAGAGCATTAATTTTTGACAACTCGGTTCCCCACCTCTATGCATCTCTATCTGCCTTTTGGGAAGTTTCAAGTATTATTTATCTAGAGCTTGCTCGTTGTTATTCCCTCAGTGATGAAACAGGACATAAACCCTCACAAAGCTCCTAAACAAGTTTTCAGGACCCTGAAATATCAGTTAAAATCTTAGTTGTACACTATACAGAAGCAAGCTATCAAAGAAGGTTTTCCTTCCTCCAGCACTGACCCAATCCACTCCCCACACCGTACGACAGGTATGGGAGTGCTCTCCCTCCCCATCGCAGCAGCTGACGGAAACCTCACGGCTTTCCTTCTCTGGTGAGTAACCACAAGAACAAAACCACCTTGGAAAGGGGGTTTGTGACTCTGGTGTTGCACTGAGCATTCTTCCATCTGAAGACAAATGACAGCCCTTCTTCACGGGTGTACCTGGATACACTCGCGTAATGTCTTGTGTTCAGGTGGTAAGGCAACTTGATCCAGTAGTTGCCTCAGCCTTAAAATGCAGTTGTTAAACTCTGGTTAAAAACAGAAGTTGCCAAAACAACACCTCATACCTCAGCAACCAAAAAGGAGCTCGGCCAAAGAAATCCTTACTTTTAAGGAACTGAAAGCATACCGATTGAGACACCTCGCTCTGGAGCCGACCCCTGACTAGGGCCAAGGTCCTCTCTCAGACACATGCTCACCAGGCTGAAAACAGAAGTGCCTTGCCCATGGCAAAACACCTCCACTACTGACTCCAGAGATTTCATTCTCAGATAGGTCTTTATTTTGTCCGCATTCATATTCTGGTGCACATTTTTCAGTTGGCTTACAAAACTTAGAGCTTTCCTTCCTTTCCAGCTTGCTAGTGGGTCAACTTGAGTTGTTATATCCCCCCATGCCAAACCACCATTCTTTTTCAAAACACTAATTCGCTCGCTTTGGGAGTAAACTTCTACCAGAAGGTAAGACCAGCTTCATCGCTGCCCTGCCACCAGCACAGGCCGTTAGCTGAGCCCACAAATGCCCTCAGAGGGTTTGAGTCTGCCACCCTGCCACACAGCTACTCCCCAATCCCAGCCCTTTGGGGATGCTGTCATTCAAGGGACCCGCGTCACCCAGCAAGTGCCCTGACGCGGTACAAGTCTTCAACCTCTTCTCCTTGCAAGACGCCAGCAGTAACCACACTCCTCACATTACAAAGCTCCTCCACCTACGCATCTCCAGAAAGGAAACAACAAGTATTAATCAAGAACTTTCACAAAAAGCCACTTGAGCTGCAGAATCGCTGACGGTATGTAAAAAACCTAAGAATGGGTAGTCACTTTAAAGGTAGAAAGGGAAAAGTGGAGTAAGGAACTCAGACAAGAAGAAAAGGGGGGGGGGGGGGAGTCACTCTGAAGCATAGCATCTTCTGGATTTGCAGAACATAAAAACACAGCTTTGAGTTCTCTTAACACTAGTAACACCTGTGCATTCACAATCCTTGTAAATAAGCCAAACCATTTCATGATGACATCACTGTTATAAAACGTGCACTGGATTACAAACATTTCAGTATAGTAAAAGGAAGCATACAAAATGCAACACAAGAATAGGTAATATCAAGCTCCCCATACTCGTACATGCACATTTCGACACAGAGGACACCTTGGGCTGTTTCCTGAGGCTGAGCTGTATAGCTTTCATCCTCTGACTATTCAAAAAAAAAAAATTTACAAACCCCACCTTTCTGATTCATTAAAACAGTGAGAAATGCTGTAACTATGTAAAGAAGTCCATTTGACATATAGCCCTGACATCAGGATGACCTCTGCGTGCTCCTGCTTTTCAAAAGCATATTTAGATCCCAAGCAGGCAACATGTCACCAGAAAAGTTTTCTCGTATTTCACAGGGCAGACAGAAGTACTTACTCATATCACAACAGCTACTGAAAATCATTCCCAACACAAAATTCCACGGATTAGTAACAGCATCAATATCCACAGCTAGCCTGGAAGAAAAAAAAGTATTTCACAACGCCCTTTCATTTTTCCTCCAAGTTTTCTTTTCCTTTCTGTCTGTTCTATAATGGAGGACATCCTTACAAATATCCCAGTATCATGAACTTTCCAGTCGTGTTTGCGTAGTTGCTACGAACTTTCCACAGTAACCAACCAGGTCTTTCAGTACTAAAAACTTTCTTGAGGAATGTCAAGGGCTTGTACCAGAGCAGCACGAAGGCCCCTCCACAGTCCCAGCAGAAGCAGCACGTGAGGCTGCTAACAACCGTACAGTGTGCTCAGCCTTAGAAATTCGGATGGAACAATACATCTGTAGCAGTAAAACTCTCTGTGTTGGCAACCGTAGCCAGCCCTGTCCATTTAAACTACCAAACACCAGCTGTTAGTCTTAGCAGTATCTATACATCTCTTCCTTTGGAAAGAAAAGAAGTGATGGTGAAATGCTGGAGCACGCAGTCCTCGCAGAACAGCCCTTTACACCTGTGATGTTCTCTCACCGAGCCAGCCGTACCACTTCTGCCCTCACCTACAGTCAGTACTGATTAGTAGAAAGCAAAACCAAATTTCAGCTGCCCAAAGCAAAGGCACAGAAGAAACACAGCTTTATTTCATCCCTCTTCAGAGCTCCCACTGTGCTAGTCCTGAAATTACGGCTCAACTTTTGGTAACGTAACCATGAAATCCACCAGCACATTCAGTACTTCCTCCATCTCCCCAAGGATGATTCAAAAAGAGTGGCAGGTGGCAAAAAAAAGAAATAGAGGGGGAAAAAAAACACGGGGGGGGGGGGGGAGGGGGGCGGAGACCAAGATTTAAAAGAAAGCAGAAAAATATAATGGAAGACTATTCAATTTGCTTCCAGAACTCCATTGCTTTCCAGCAGTGAGAAACTCCCAGAAGGTGTAACATGCTGCACCAGAGCATTCGACACGAGAATACCTGACCTGAACGGAGAGCCTTTCTTTCACAGCACTGCTACCCTGCCACCATAGCATGAAGTAAAATATTTTAATGAACGCACATGTGGGGGAGAGGAAGGAGGGATGGGAAGATGCACCAAGCATAAACATGCCCTTCCACATAGTTTGCAAGCCAAGAGCAAGCCTCAGTTTCTGCAGGAACAGCTTGCTCTCCCTTTTGTGTATCAGCCATTATACTGCTTAAGAGACTTTAATTTAGGGTATATCTCATGATCCTCCTCTTCAAAAATAAATTTTATTCAACACAGAATTAGTTATTTTCCTCAAACCCTTTTATCAGGGACACAAATCTCCTTGCATAATAGACTTCAAGTATAATTTTGGTTCAAAATACACTCATGTAAATAAATAGCAACTAAATTGGTGGAGTGATGTCAGTGCAGTGCAGCTATGATCAAAGTCAGGTAGCTATCTCCAGAACATCGCATTTACCCCGAAATCTCATCTCAAATGGGGAAGGGACAGCTGTGTTCCTTATAAAACCTCCACACTCCAAGGAATGTAAATAAGGGATATTGTTAAAATGAAAGACCTAGTTAAAGCTTTAAATTTGTAATGTTTAAAAGGTTTTCCCCTCCTTTTTGTATCTTTAATCAAAGGTTATAAATGTTTAAGTGACGGCAGTTGCCATGGAAATATGCAGGCCAAGATCTCTCTGTGGGAACCTCAAAGCTCCCTTCACCACAGCCTCCGTGTAACGACAGGGTCACGTTAACACCTTTGACTCCCAAAGCCCATTTATTGCATAGAAATTAGCACAGCTGACTCCATTCACCTTCCGCAGACAAACATTAACTGCCCCTGCTCAAGGGACTTTCTGCGCACTCACCCCTTCCCCTGGACACGCTCCCAGACCTATTTCGGCACCATCCTTCATACAGCGGCAAATTGGTCTTCAATCTGTACAACCTTCTCGGCAAACGCTAAGCAGAAACCAGAGAATGCAAAGGCCATCAGACGCTTCACCCGATCAAAAGCATCATTTCATAATCTGTTGAGAAATTTCTTTTTCCAAAGCAATTGACATAATAAATCTGCATCCTATTCCAGATGATGAAGGCATAGCTATGAAGAAAAACAGATGCAGACATGCAGCGACAGGAACTGAGCTCTGATAAAAGCCAACAATTAAATCAGACAACAGAAGACAGGTTCTGAATAATGGTCACTTTTTCCCCTGGTGGCTGTCAGTGCTAAAGCTGGAAAAAGAAGTTCTTAAAAACCTCAGTGGAATTTCTGAATATCAGCATGTACCATTTGATGCACAATCAATTTATGCACATAGGAGGCCCATTTCAGGGCAGACGCAAGCAGAGCCTTTTAAAAAAAAAAAAAAAAAAATCAATTCCAAATAGGCAAATTCAACCACTGGAGAATGTCTCCTTATCGGAATCTTAATTCTGTGAGCAAATACTAATTTTAGCTTTAAAATACACACATTTAATTTACACAGCCATGTGTTTGTATGAAACAGATTTATGCCACACACCTTCTGCCACTGCAATAATAAATCCCTTAGACATATAAAATATGAGATTCAAGATACACTTAGATTTATTTCTTTGTGTATTTGAAGACAACACTATTTCAGTAGTATCTACCCTCAATGAAAATAGCTAGTCAAATATGTTAAAAAATTAGTATGCTGTGAATGTATACGTATGGGTTGGGGTTTTATTTATTTATTTAATTAATTAATTCTTTGGGGAGATAGAATTGCACAGAGGAAAGCTCTTAAGCCTAAGAAAAGGTCTGTCTTACATACTTATCATACAATCCCTCACAACTAAATCCTGTGCAAAAGAAGTGAAATGAAAAGGCCATTATACATCTCACTTACCTTGTAGATAATCAGGATGACCTTTCAAGGCAGTTTATCAATTTCCCTGACACTTGGAGTAAAAATTCAACTGAATGGTAAACTTATTTCAGTAAGGCCAAGCATCTAAACATGTAACTGCAGATTTTTAACAACCTCAATAATTTCAAGAAAAAGGTAGCCATTCTCTCATCTAAGTAACACTAGATTTTAACAGGTTAATAAAAAAAAAAAAAAAACCCAACGTAATTCTTACTCCTGAGCAAGAGACAGGTAATTTTTAGTGGCTCTGCAGAATTTGTTTTTGTTTGGGGTTCTTGGGGGGGAGAGGGGCGGAATATTAGTTCTATCAAAAGTATTTATTTTCTTTGCACCTACAGTTCTGATGGACAACTAATTTTCTGACAAATGGACCCTTCAGGTAGGGTACATCTGCAGCCAAATACGGAAGGGGATCTGTGTGTGCATACATATGCATCTCTTGCAAATCCTTAGTAATTATGCAATTGCTGAGTGAAAACAGGAATGCGTAATTTCTTGCCTCTGGCCGTTTTACGCGCTTTTTGTTAAAAGAAACAACACAAATGTGGGAGAAGAAAAAAGCTTTTAGCACAGCATTGCTCCAGCAGAACTCTATATGCAAAATGACCAATTCAAGCATTACTGCCCTGTTACCATAGCAAATATTTTTAATTTTTTTTGTTGTTGTTGTTTTTTGAGACATCAGGACAGTATGCTTGTGTAGGGCCCCTGTCCTACAGGTAAACCTCTGCAGGCTTATCCCCAACCTCAGCTATGCTCCATCCACGCACAGCTGCTAGCAAGGTCAGGGCCTGGCTACTAACTTCTGTGTGCAGAACACTCCTCCGTTTATAAATGCTTTGCAGATCACTCTTACCATACTCAAATTAAATACAGAATTACACGCAGAAATATCTCACAGCCCACACTACAATGTCTGACAAGAATTACAGAGCCTACCAAGAACATCCAAGATGGGACTTACAGGGAAGGATGATAAATATTTTATTAGATTAGGTTCAGAAAAGATTGATTGTCCAAAAGCCTGTCTATATTCCTGTCACTTTCCCAATTATATCAGTTGGTCCAATGAAAGGTATAGCCTTTTTGCACAAACTCTGCCGTCCTCTCGTCCTCCGGTGAGTGAGAAGAATCTCAGCTGGTTCCACTGAACAGCAAGTGTTCCACTTGAGTTAACAACTGGGATTTTATTTCTTAAATGTGACTTAATAAATGGCTTCTGAATAAATTCAAACATTACTGGATGAGGTAAAAGCACAGGGAAAGGTATCTGTAAAATATTATATCGATACTTAAAAGTTACTATAACTCCAGAGAACATACCAGTGTAACCCACGTGCATATGACACTCCCAAACACCACAAGGCACAGCAGGTTTATTTTCTCCTACTGTCAAAAGAGACAACTTGCAAACTGGGAAGTTACAATAATGCATTTTACAGAGATAAATTACCAAATTTAGTGTCACAAACTTTGTTCCTCACACAAACTTTGACCAAGCCACTTTACACTAAACAATGTAAGAGACAGCTAGCTCCTTCTGAAGTATTTCAGACTTGGAAGTTTAACTGCAACAAATGTAAGCAAAGCCAAGCACAACCTCAACAACCTGATTTAAGACATAAATTCATAGCGCACTCTGTTTAAAAAAAAAGTCTATATTTTTCCATTGTCCCCAAAACACAGCAAACTTAGACTGAGAGAGAATTCAAATACAAATCCAAGAACTTTCACATCTCTAGGTCTCTTCCCTACATCCTGCATTGTTTTTCCAGTAACAACCAACCATAACACATTATCTCTTTCAGTGGAAATGAGAACAAAGACATTCTTTAAAAGAAAATATATATATATATATATAGCCTCCACTTTTCTATGCATCTCTTTGTATACACAATGACAAAGTTCATAGAGCATCATTTGTTTATGAAAAAAAAAAAACAAAACAAGCACAACCAAGCATATACATATAAAAACCATACATATAAAAATCATCTGGGGCAAGGAGAATGCCTGCTTTATATTGGGGGAAGGAGGAAAAACTCAGCAGAAACACAGTTAAAGCCTGCCCTTGAAAACTACTCTTGAACAAAGCAAGAACTATAATCACGTTTCATGCATTTTTCCCCTTTTTCCCCCCTCTCTGGCATCTGCAATGCATGCAAATCTGTCCGGACCTGGCAGGCCGTATTCAAGCACAGAACACCAGCCTCCCCATTCTGTCTCACCTCGCTGCAGTCGCGTTAGACCTGCTTTAGCTTCCAGACACCAGCTGGTCTCTCTTGCATACCAGCAAAGAGCTAATACAGTTTGCAGAAGTTTCTACTCTCCTGCCTGCTTTCCCAGCAGAAATGCCTGTCTCCATAAACTTTCCCCTGCTTTGCATATCCTCTTCTGTCTCCCAGCTCAGTTGAGTAATCAGATGCATTAAGGACGTCACGATTTCCCAGTCTGCTAATTCCATACGTTTCATGTAAGTGCTCAATCACGTACGCATCTGCTCAGCATGCACAATCGTGCACAGGAACATACAAAGCAAGCTCCTCGCAATGCATGATCACCTGTTCTCCCCTCAAGCCCATGCCATACCACAGCACCAAAAGCATTCTTCAGAGAGAGGCAACAAGTGAAATGCAACCTGCCTGTCCTTGCAACGAGGCCAAGAGGTACTAATTTTGCAGCACAGCATTCAATCCTCTTTGGTCTGCCTCATATATAGGCTAATGCTAATTTTTTAAGAGGATCAATGCAGAAAATGCCTGGTGGATTATGAGTTCACTGCTGTACATGAACAGAGAGAAAAAGAAATAGGTAGAAGAGGAGGGAAAGACAGGAAAACGGGTATTATTTCTAGATTACTACAAACTTGTTCTAAACATGATACATGGGCTTAACTTTACTTACTATACTTACAAAAGTTCCTTATCTGCTCATATCTATAGTCCAAGTTTTTATTAATTTGCCATTTTTATGAATTTGCCATCTGTTTTGTTTCCCCCTCAGGCACTGTAAGAACATACTCTTGAAGTAAAGTCTGCTGCTTGGTCCTTTAAAACACTTACTTGTCAGAAGCCTGAGTCGCAGTACTACAAAAAACATGCATGCCCCCTCATTGAAAAAAGTCTTTTCTTTCTTCTCCCTCCATCCCATCATAAAAAAGTGCTAACAGTACCAAAAATAAGTTTCTTCTTATTTACTCATGCCATTTTCAGAAATGTGTTCATGTACCCAGAAGCTTGCTGCAGCACAGCCTGGCAAGGCGGGGAGCAGGAGGGAAAAGAGCAGCTCCTGGACACCCAAGGTTAGCAGAAGAGGAGCCCAACACCCTTCTTACTACAGGTACTAACCTCCCTCGTAGTGAAGGCAGGCTGCAGCAATACCTCCAGCTGGAAAGCTGAGCAGCCCTTTACATTCCTGGAACTTTACAGGTAGATAAAAGACAGAACATAAAAGCCTTTTGGCCAGAACACAATTAAATGCAAGACCTTGTTAATCCAGTTCTGGACAGCAAGACCTGCAACTTCCCCATATAAGATGATGGCACACATTAGCCTGAAATACGAGGTGCTACTTTTGGTTTGTAACCGAACAGTTGTGGGAAGACAAGAAGTCATTTTCTTTCCTTTCATTAACTCATCCAAGAAACAAAGATGAAACCCTCATCTCAGAGGGAAAACAGTTAAAACAGCTTCCACCCAGCCTGTTACAGCTACATCAATGCACCATTGAGTCAAGTCCCCAAATGGCAGCTGCAGCAGCATCCTTTCAGCATTCACAGGCTCCTCTTGGTACAGAACCAGTTGTGTGCTACACTGAAAAAGCAACTCTGCAGCCACTTCATCTTCCCGAAACTCAAGACCCCAGTAAAACAAGTGGGACCTTCCTCACTCTTTTTGATACACTTTCACCTATCTGCGTAGACACTCAAGCACAAGACTATGCAAAGCCAGATGAAGAAGGCCTTATAAAATGCTGCTTTATCATCAGAGAAATTACCAGTCAGACAGGAGGAGAGGGAAAGCTTCAGGGAAAGAAAAAAAAAAAAAAAAATCAAATAAAACAGCCAACAGCACTTCCCAGCTCCTTATTTATTATACAACATCCCAACCAGGCACACCTTTCTTCAGCTAACTAAACACAGCACACAGCAGCTGAGTATTAAGCACAACAAAGAACACCCCAAAACTGTTTAGTATTACCACAATAATGAAAATCTGAATTCTCATTTAAAACTTTCAACATAGTAATTTATATACAGGTGTAAAAAAAGGGGACCTTTAAAGGGTAGCTCTGGAAAGTTTATGACCTTGCTTTGCTGCTTCTTCTTGTCACTTTTAAGTCTCCATCCTTATTGTCACATGCTACCTGGAATATATTACTGTTTCGTGCATTTTTCTAAAAGTAAAACATTGTGAAAAATTCTCTGTCATGTCTACAAGTAATTAAACATCAGTTTAGTGGGAAGCATTAGTAGATCAGCATCCATTAATGAATAACACTTTCACGGTCACGCACTTTCAGAAACTACTTTTCAACTCATTTAAATCATAGAATAATATGAATATTTACAAGATCCAACACTTGGAAGCACTGAAGGCTTACAAGAAATGTTAGTCAACCTTAGCAATTACATCTTTCCTTCCCTGTCACTACTGATTTCAAGTTATCTTTGCATGGCAAAAACTGGGACAAAGAACCTCATCCCTGAGCATTCAGGGAAAACACGTTCTTTTCTTATCATCTACAAAATTGCATCAACTGTGGCTTGAGATTACATTTTTTCCAGAGAAAACAAAAACTCAAACAAAACATTTGAGGAGTTCAGAGGCAGCATAAAATCTTGGAGCATTTTTATCATAGTTATTTCCAGTTACTTAAGAGCCCCGCTTTGGATCATCACCTTTAGAATCAGAGTAAGGCACAACCATCTACCAACTTATCCAACACCTTTTGCAAACCAGGTGGCATATGCAAGTACTGGATCAAGCGGTAGCAGCTCAGATCAAGAACTCATTTTGGCATGACTGAAAGAGGCCTCCACTTACTTCACTGCAAGAAACATCCAACACAACATACTTTAACATCATAACGTTCATTCAACATGCACCCCTTAAGATGGCTGGGAGCGAGCGCAAGAGCGCGCAGCAGAGCAAGCACAGTGCAGCCTCCAACTCCAGCCAAGTGGCCCTGGGCAGATTACAGATCCTCTCGAGAGGTTTCCAGCTCCTCCCCAGTAAGAGGTTGGACGAAGCGGGTAACGCTGAAGCTCAGCTGCTCAGGAGGCAGGCCACCAAGAGAAGCGCCAGGGCATCCAGATCATCTCTCCTTCTTGCAGGACCTCTAAGTGGTATAAAGCCACATGCTTTTGGCAGGGCACAGCTGCATCTGTGCAAGCAGGTTAACAAAAGGTTATCAAGTGTTTAATGTAATAGCTGTTTATGTTGGGGGGGAGGAGAGGGGACTAAATCATAACACCAGCAAAGAGAGGGCAACACAGCACATTAAGTGATGTCTCCAGGCACACCCGTACTTACAAAGTCCAGAAAAATCTATGAATCAGTCTTACAGTTTTGAATAAATCCACTCACATCAAACACTGACATGAAATGCTTCACTCGCTGTGGAAGGAGCTGCCGCCCTCCCCACCAGCTACAGTGCCTTTTGTTTCTTTAAAAAACAAAACAGAACAGCTATAGACCTATTTTGGTAGGTATGACTGCAAGCAGCTTTTGTCAGCAGACTGTAGCAAACCCTGACCACCACAAAGTGTACACAGAATAATTGCTTTTTGGGGGTGGGGGGTGAATTATTTGCTCTCTAGGCCAAGAAATCCCAGTAGAGACAGACTTCATCTGTCAATGCAGCTCCACATTTGCAAAGCTTTCTTTTTTTTTCCTTGATGAACATACACGTAGAAACCTATTCCCTTGCCACTCATTTGCTTTCAGTGGAAAAGAGCCGCCTGCGCCGCATCCCTCCTACCAGAAAGGATCAGTGCCCGTCCACAGCCCGCTCATCCCAGTCGCACCGTACTCATGCAATTCCCTGCACGGCAGGGAACGTGGTTCATACAGCATTTCACCCTACACAAGCTACTCGGTTCTCTCTCTGACAATGCCCCTTTCTAACCCAGTCTGTAAGCGATACTCCCACTCCAGCGTGGCCCCGCGCACGCCATCCCACAGCCACGCAGGCAGCAGGGCTTCCTTTAGCTGCACTTGCATAACCGCCTAAGCTCGCACTCTTTCTAATAAAAGAAGTCATTAAACAGTTCTCTAACAAAACCTCCGTATAGGTATCCAGAAGGGAGTATGAGATCAGTACCTATTTCTGAGCCTGATGGTCATAAAGCAGTCAACAGCCTCCGGCTAATTACTGTAGGTATTTTAATTAAAAAAAAAAAAAAAAAAAAGAGGCTTTACAACCACATTGATTTCCAGAGCCTACTAGAAATACTTGGGTGTCACAGACTTAGAGCTACTGTTTCACCTTTTTCAGCTGAAGTATCTCGTTGCAAGCGGTAGGTGGTAATACAGACAGGAGGTAAGAGGACGGCAGGAAAGTGTTTCAGCACGAAACCAAAGAGCAGGCATGAAAAAGCCCTTCAACCTGCAGATCCACCAGGTTCCCTCCCACACTAGGGCCAGGAACAAGCTCCTGTTCCCCTCCCTGCTAATGGCACTCACATAATAGAGACGAGCTGCAACAGTAAGTTACAAATCACTGCATTCGTCCACTCACTCCTTCTCCCTTGAACACCGATGCTGCGTGGTTTCGTATACGCAGAAAACACCGCCAAACAGCCCACACCTCCACAAAGCAGCAGAGAAGACAACCGCTTATATTCAGCTGCAGGGCAGACAGGAATAGACAGGAAACTCCAATGTCGCTTTACCCATCCCTTGCAAACTCAGCACCTCTGTGCAGACCTGATTTAAACTCTCCTGACCGCTGAAAAATAAAACAGCATATAATAGCTCTTCAAAACATATGCAGCCAGTTTCCCAACAGCAAGCACCCAGTACAGCGTCCTGCTATTCGCTGAGCAAGGGACCGCGGCTCCAGCAGGCAGCAGCCTTCCCCGAGGTGCCCAGACACATTAATGGCAACCTGGGCTGGCACTTGGAAGCGACCGGGCCGCTCCCCGGCTGGGCGAAAACGCCTCGCATCCGTGTTCACCACCCCCGGGAGTGCCCTCGGCCCTCGCCCAGCCCCGCCGCCGCGGCAGGTGCAGCCAGGACCGGCGGCGGGGGCCCGGGCACCGGCCCGCCGCCCCGGGACGCACCATGGGGAGCCGCCGCGGGCGGCCAGACAGGGAGCTGCCGCCAGTCAGCGGGGCTTGGGGGTGGTGGGAGAAAAAGCCCATTTATAAACCTGCCAGCCCTCGCTCATTTGCTGCGGAAGGCTCCTCCTCTCCGCCCCGCTCCGGTCGCGCCGCCGGCGGGGGCTCTCGCCGCCCGCGCCGGGTCCCCCCTCGCCGCCGCCGCCCGCGCCCCCTCTCTGCAGCCGGCGGTCGGGCTCGGCCCCGCCGGGCGGGAGGTCCCGCTCTGCAGGTGCGCCGGCACCGCCCTGCCCCCGCCGCGGTGCCGACCCCAGCCCCGCCGCTCCGGCAGCCCCCGCACCCACCTCGGCGGGAGGAGGCGCGGCGGGCACGGCCAGACGCTGGCCCCGGCGCGGCCGCCCTGCCTCTGCCCCTGCCTCTGCCTCTGCCGCCAGCGCCGCCGCCGCCGCCTCCACCCCTCCCCCGCCGCCGCCGCCGCCGCCGCCGCCTCCCCCGGCCCCGGGCGGCGCGCAGCCCGCCCCGCCGGGCGCTCCTACCTGCGGGGTCTGTGGCGCTGCCTTCGCCCCGGCCCCCGCCCGCCTCGGCGCCTTCCCCGCAGCAGGCTGGGCCGGCGCAGCCCCCTCCTCCCCGCGCCGGCGGGGGCAGGGCGGCGGCGGGAGGAGGAGTTGCTGCCCGCGTGTAACAAGTTTGGGTTGCCCCGCAGTATGGCGGCCGAGGGCCGGCGGGGGGCGGGCGTGCAGGGCCGCCGTGCCCGCCCGGAGCGGGGCTGCAGCCGCGCGGCGCCGGGGGCGGACCCGGCCCTCGCTCCCCGGGGGGGGCCCGGGGCGGCTGCCCGCGCACCGGCGGGGCTCGGCCGGGGGGCTGCTCCGCCCTCTTTTCAGTAAACTGTGGTATTTTTTTCCTCCCCGTTTCCCCAGCGCATCCCCCGTGCACGGCAGCATCCCTGCGGGGTCCGGCCGGAGGGGCCAGAGAGGGCAACAGTTTGATGATGCCCGCTCGATGACACCCCTAGAATTGGCCCCAGGAAATCGGATCCTCCCGAAGGATTTAGGGCTGTGTGGCTTGGAAAGGTTTTGAGGCACTTCTGCCGAAAGCAGATGCGATGTCCCCGCAGCTTACTCAGGCCGCGCAGCAGCCGCCTCGCCTCCTCGCACCTAGTGCTGCTGGTCACGTTCCCGTGCCCCGGCTCCCGCTGCCGCTGCCGCTCCCGCTCCTGCTCTGCCTCGTCTCGGGCAGGATGGATCCGCTCGCTGCAGAGCGCAGCGCAAATCGCATCCGGGATGCAGCCTCCCGGCACCACGGAAATGCGAATGATTTCTACTGAAAGCAAACGTTACTGCGATCGCTGTACCTTAAAGCGTAGGCCTGCGTAGGTGACTGCTTGGTAATATTAAAGGCGGAGCAGCTTGGCATAAAAAAGAAAATAGGTCAGTGACTGCACAGATCTCACCAGCTTCTGCTGAGTCACTGATGGGTTATTGATTACCGACATGTCCGTGCACGCCTGTGGTGACTGTTCTGATGAATGACATGAACCAACACATGGATGACTGGGGTTTTTTTATTGCTGTGGAGCAGGCAATTTTTATTGCTGATATCCAATGTCATTTGATTGCTCTGGCTCGGTTAACAGGAGCTAACATTTAAGCAAGACTGAACAAAATACTTAGTTTATCGGATGTTGGCATTTGCCTTACTGGCTGACCTTCTAATTCCACCATTACACAATATGTACGTATTGTTACAATAACATGACAATCGATTTCCAATATCTATAATTCACATGAGCGATAGCTGAGAAATACTGTCAAAATGAAATTATTGAGGAAATAGAGACTCTTAAGGACATAGAGTCATGATGATAACCTGAGATGAAGAAAGTTTACATGCAAGGCAAGACCTGGCCACCTTGGTATTTCAGGGTCTTTGAAACTGTAGGGTTTGAAGGAAGATATTAACACAGCCAGTGAACAGTTCGTTGTTCTGTGGAAAACACTGGGAAATCCACGTCCCCTCACTACATTTTCAAAATGGTGATTTAACTTAGGCTGGCTTAATGTCGGGCCACTGGTGTCCATCACACCATTAACATCAAACAGGGTCACACACCATCAAAACGTTAGATCTGAGGCATGGAAAAGCACGCAGTCACACCCGGCTCTGGGACGCAACAGCAACAGGGAGCAGGAGGAGCAGAGGTCCCAGGGTCTGCTGGGAGGGGGGAGAACCACTTCTGACAATCTACCTGTGTCTGCCAGCAGCATGAAAAAGGATCAAACGCTGAACCCATGCTGGAAAATCCCTAGTGCAAATACGGTAGCAGGATAAAAAAACCCTTGTCGTACTTTAGTTGGGGAACTGCTGTAATTTATACCAGCAGAAGAATAAGCTGCATCTGCTCTGGGACTGGCGGCTGGTATTAATATACCAGCAAAGCCTTCCTAGTGTAGACAAGACTTGAAGCATCTCCTGAGGGATACAGCTATGAAATTATATTCCAAGGGAAGAAACAAAGGTGCTTTTTTAATCTCTTTTGCATTGTACAAATTTTAGGCTAGGGCAGTTCTTAGCATAGAGTAGGAAAATCACTGGGGTTTTGTCAGGTTTCCCCAGGGAGCCTACGGTCTGCACAAGCTTCCAAAAACCCAGAGCGGCACAAAGGCACTGGAGCAAAGGCTAGCACCAAGACAAAATTTCCATTACTTCTGCTGTCTCTATCTGGTTAGATTTCGTGACCTTTAAGAATGGTACTGTTCATTTGTATAGCGTCATTTTCAATCTCCATTCTCAGCAAAACCTGTGGAGTATCGCAGACCGAAAGGTCAGAGGTAAAACAAGGAATTGATATTTGGACCTTGTCAAACACCAGATTCTCAGTGACATTCAGGATCTTCTTTCAAGTAAAATGTGTTATCAACGGGGATTTGTTGAGAAAAAGGAAATGCCCTAATAATAACCGTGTCGGGAACATGTAGCAAGTAGCATAAATTGCACCACTGAAAATTCCTATCCATTCCCATTATAAGTAACATCTTTCACAGGATTTAAAAACAAATGGCCTCCAAGGTGTGATGGACACAAATCTGGGAGGTTTTCCAGAGGTCTGTAACATTAGCCTGGATTGTATGTGAACTAGTGGTGTAGGGCTAAAGACACTGGTCCTCACAGGAATTATAACTGAATGTGTTTTGCTAAAAATTATTATCATCTTTCAAATACTACATGCTGCGGCAATGAGGTCATATAATGAACAACTATTAATACACGTCCACAGCAACTCCGTAATGGGTATTCCAAAGATATGCATGAAACATACTTTTAAAAACCTCCATTATAAACATAAGAAAGTATAATCTTTGGAAGTACACATAACGCATGCTGCGAAGTAGTAATATGTAGACTGCCCCAGTCATGATACACCTAGCTCAGAAATCATGTTGAGGGATGAATATACACATGGGTATGTTAAGCCTAGGCAAGCTGTATCAAATCTGTACCAGGGGAAAAAAAAAAAAAAGAAGCAGTTAAGCAAGAAAAAGTTGAAGAAAGCTGTAACAACTGACTGTGCTCTTAAACCTGAAGTCCTTAATTAAACTCAGGAAGAAATAAGCGGCAGGGTAGAAGATACCAGAGGAGAGTAGCAAATGAGAGGAAGACCGAAGCTGGCTCGGAAGCCAGGTCTGAGGCCGAGGGCAGATCAGTCCAAGAGTGAGTGAGTGAACAGGTGGTAGGTATTTAGTAAGTCAGTGAAAAGGGCAGGGAACGTGCCTGGAGGTTTGCAGACCAATATATAATGCAATGAATAGGTCAGTAGCAGAGTATGTGAGAGAATTAATGGATGAGAGGATAAAAGAATAAATAGTTGGGTTGAATGAATGTGACTATGTGAACAACTCTAAACAAAGTCAAAGTTTCAAGCCATACTGTTTTATTGCTGTATTGCTATGATGGCGTGACTTTTTAGATCATTTGCCATTGATATTAATCACTGCTAGAGGAAACCAACATGCATTCCTGAAAAAAAACCCTTTTCAATTAACAATCTTGGGAAAATAGCATGATAAAAATACAGATTTTAAATGCACTTTAGAGTCATGACAATAAAGACAGTTTTGGAAACCTTAATAAGGAAAAAATAGCACACAAACGGCATTTAAAAGCACTGTCCAATAAAGTCATGTTGATTAACATCATTAAACTACTAAAACTGACATAGACCTAAAATTATTTGTGGAGTAGGAAAATACCATTAACTCTTTATCCTAGCTAGGAACATGATACACAACAGCTCAAAGTGATTTGTGCAAGATTATACAATAAGTCAGTGGCAGAACCACAGACAGATAAAACCTTCGCCTTTACTTCTGTATCTTGCCCATCAGGCAGAGAAAATGCACTGCCTTCACTTTTGCAATTACAGAGGCAATGGAACTAAATTATAATAGTCAAGGGGCGTTATCTCCTAACCCTGTGGGGTTTTTTTTGGTCTGAGCACTTCCTATATCATTATGGATAAACATGGCAATTATATAGAGGATACACTCCAAGACTTTAAAACTGTCCCTATGTTTACCATGTGTCTGTTTGTATGTCTAAGACAGAAGGAGAGGGAGTTAAGTAGATGCTGCACAGACATCTGCATTTAGATTATGTAGTGCAGAGGAAGCGCGTGGCTGGATGACATGGGAGAGGAGGGTCTCTTTCTCCTCTTTTGAGGGATCTAGTGGCCAAGAACCCTGTAAAGGCCACAGAGAATATTTTCCCTTTATTTTCTTTTTACTTCCCAATCTGGAATAACCGATTTAGTGGAGCTACACTGTAGGTTAGTGTCCAACCAATGGACAAAAGAGTTATCTGTAGTCCAGTCTCCATTAAATCCCACTGCAAAGCCTGTTAAAAAGTTTGGTAAAGGGATGAAGGACAGGGTGAATTTAGGGAAGGATGGCAAAAGTGGTAGGAATTACCCTCATTCTGGTTCTGTGTAGGCATTCATATTTTACAGTGAGAAGTCACTAGCAAATTACATTATTGACATGCTTTGCTTCTAGGCAAAATAGCAACAACTCAAATATTTTTATGTTAATAGTTTTCACTTATCAGTGTCCTAACTTGGAGCCTGTAATTCTTATTCAAACAGCTAAGTTACATGCATGGGTACAAAATGAAGACTCTAACCACTCAAGTGGTCTTTTCATAGGAAGCTGGCATGCACAGACGTAGGATCAACAGTCAATGAATGATAAATGAATGATAAAAGACACTTTATCCACTCCATGTAGTGGAAGAAGTGCATGGGCTGGTAGAGGAGGCACACCATGTTTATTAATGAGAAAAATAATAAAAAAGGTGTCAGCAGTGCCTGCCTCAAGGGACAAGGTCAATGAGGCAACATTAATAATGTAGTACATGAAGAAAAATGAAGAAACTAAAACTCAATATCTTGTTTTTCATCTCTTTTGAAAATACAATTACATTTCCAAAAAGGTCAAAGTTAATGAAAATTTTTAAATGGAGTCATCACCAATCACAGGAATTACTTTCATTTACATGTTTTTCACACAAGTCAGTATCAAACTATTGATGTGCGGTAAGTATGAAACCAGAGAGGTAACAAAGGTGTTCTGTTGTTAACGCAGGAAAAGCAAATGTAGGATTTGGCAGCAATGGATCGAGACATTTATACACTTTATACTGAGCTTGCAGTCTTCCTATATGAACCCTATATTTTTATTGCCTGCGCTATTGTAATACCTTATGACTTTTTCATATTTTCCACAATTGTGTTTATACACTAGTAACTTGATATTACACTTCACAAATACAAATTAAGAAATGCAATTATAAGGGATTTGTCTGGTGACAAACTTGATTGTAAAAGTTAATAGCCACGGACCCGTCTCCTTTACCTAGCGAGTGAAGACTTTCCCTTTTTATCATTCAGCGTAGCATCTTAATCCGATTTCTTTCCACACGTGCCAGTTTACTCGGAGAGGATCACAAGACTGGTGAGGTTCTTTGACGTGTACCAATGCCTGTAACTTCAGCTGAGTTACCCAGCTAAAACCTGTAGACTCCAAGTTTGGACCTTGATAAGAAAAGAATATTAACTTTAAAAAATGTATCTTGTAGTTGCTGCTGTTCTTGTACTGGGCATCTGCCTCAACTAATCCACAAGCCAATTAATGCCTGTAACACTCAGACAACCACAAACCCATAAAATGAGAAGTCGGCAGTGGAAATATGCCGTGAATAAAAGGTGAAAGCAGACTCCTCTCCTTGCATGGCCTCTTCTTTTTTCAGTGGTTTCTTGTGCTGGCATCCCTTGTCCTTCTCACTCCAAAAGAATGCAAAAACCTGATGTAACTTGCTGCTTGAACTAAGTTGCCCTAATAACCGCCCCTTGGCTGAAGCTAAACCAGGTCATGATTCCCCAGTGTGATGTTACAGGGACATTTCTTTTCCTGGCCTACAGTAAGGTTTTCCTTTCCACCGGTTGCTCCTATTAGGTTTCTGTTATTTCATCTGGAGAACAAAAGCAAAGGATCCAATTGCCTCACTATTATAAATTAAATGAAAGGACACACAGTACAGGAAAGGATGGGATTTTCTAAGCTGATATGAGCAACAAAACCCCCTTGGGAACACAGCTCTCTGTTGCAGAGAATAACAAAAAGGCAAGTAAAAGATAGGGTGGAAGGGACCAAGGACAGTCTTTGACAGGAGACTTATAAAGACATAAAAGATCACTTTAACCATGCAGAAATTGGGAACATTTTATAGCTTTTCTATGGCTTGCATAACAATCTAAGTGAGTAGAAGTGCACAATATCAAAATTCACATCTGTAACTCTCTGTCTCCCTGGAAAGACAACAAATGCAAAGACTTACGGTTACCGCATTTAATGTGCGCTGAGCGGTCTGGCTATCTGCAAAAGATATCTTTTAGCCGTCTAAACCATCACCCTGCTTAGAGGTTCTTTATTCATGTTTCTGCAGACTGCCAGATAATACAGAGAAATTACCAAAAAAAAAAAAAAAGTAATGGAAGAAGAGGAAGCAAAAGTTTTACTGTAGAGCAAGTCAGGATTTTTTTTATATAATCCTGGAAATTCTCCATTGGTTAACATCAAAACCATTTATAAGGAAACAGTTTCAGTTATTGTGACTAAATATTTATTTTGTGCTTAAAATTATCAAGACATCCAATTATCAAGCCAAAAGTTTTTATCCTGAAAGACTTTGTATTTTGTAACTTTTTATTTTTGTTAATTAACACTAAAAAAAAATCCTCAATTACAAAGGAAGCAATTTGATTAACCACTTGTCTGGGAAGAATTTCTATAGTGATTTTTTGGTTTTGAGTTGGTAACACTTTAAAACCAAGGAAACTTTTCTAAGGCAAGGAAGGAGGTGTCCAAAATTCTTCCGGGTAATACAATGTAATGGATAGCAAGTAATATAAGTCTGTTGGTCGCTCACATTTACATTTCATGATTTCATGACAGTGTGACACAACTATGTGGCAAATCACATTAGAGATGCAGGGTATGGTCACTTAGCATATTGCCATCCATCAGCTGGGCCATGGTAACTAATATACCTGTGCTGAGGATGGCTAGGTAAAATCTGCTAGGTCTGATTTTGGTCCAACATTCTCCATCCCTTTTATATGACTTTAAAGTGGTCGGTTACCCAAACAGCTGGTTCTCTCTTCCCTCTGCAGCCTTCTCCCGACACCTCTCGCATGCCGGCCCTAACATCTGGGAGGCTGTACGGCAGCTCAGGTCAAGGAACTGATCTGGCTGAAAACCTCCTTGGCTGAAAAAGTAGGTGGGTTTCCAGTTGGAGCAGTCCCGTTACCCGGCGTGCTGCAGAGCTTCCGCAGAGTTGCTGCTGGCATGAAGGAGGACGTGGGAAGGGGCATAGGAGGGTTGCAGTGCACCTTTGGGCTTATTTGCTGGGCAAAAGTGGAACTGCTGCCTTAAACATCATTGCTGAGGCACCCTGACGCTTTTGAATTCAATCAGGTGCTCTTAGCTATAGCTACCTCAGGACTAACCCAGAAGGAGGGGTAACATAATATTTACTCTTTCTTTTTATTTGATTAATGTTTTAAATTTCTAATTATTTTAGGATAACGGCGATAAGAAAAAGGCTAAGAAAAATGTCAACAAAGGAATCATGAAGGACATTATGAGCTGATAATCACTGTTGTTTGTTTTGGCTTTAGGAGTGAAAATAGGTAGAGAAAGAAAAGTCTAGTAGAAAGCAAGCATCTTTAGTAGGAAATAGCCAAGAAAAAGAAAAAAAGAGATAGAGGAAAAAAGATGAGAGAAAAATCTTAGAAAAATATAATGACTGAGCTGGGCCTGTTATTTATATGTTTCTCACATACAAAATGCATTTTTTCACTGAGATAAAGAGAAAGATAAGGAACGTTCTGTAATTAGGAGCAATAAAGAAAATTCGCTTCCAGACTTCCTAGGGTTTTGAAGTTGCTTTCAAGGCCTGTTGTTTCTGGGTATTATATCTTTCTCCAGTGTTAGGGCAGGCCTGGAGTTTCCACCTTCTGGGATTTGTTGCGTGATATGCCTAGGGGCAGGCATTTTAAAGCAATGCTTTTTAGAGTCACTGGTAGCCTGCTTGCATCGTGTACGCAGTCTATTTCTATTGTGTACACTCCTTTATTGGAAAAAAAGTACATGACCCTACAACAAAGGATAAGAAAATGGTATTTATTGCTTTCCATGCCCACTTTTCCTTTGGCCTCGCAGCTGAACAAATAGCCCAATCAAAGACAGTCTGAATGGATTTTAGGGATCAGTATCATACCGGTCCCTTCCAGTCACTGTCACACTTTGTGCAGATCCTCCTGCCTTCTTCCCGCACGAAATCTCATCGTTTTGAGGCAAGACACGTGCAGCGCTGGGCTCCCCGGCTGGTGCTCCCTTGCCTGGTCCGGAGCCCAACCTCAGTTGTTTGTCTGTGAGTTAGTCACTTGGAAATAATTTTATGCCTAACAGCCAAGGAAGTCTGGTAGTATGAAATTATTAGATAGCATGAAACCATGAAAAAGCAAACAGCATCAAAAGAGCTGCTCACGGTTCTCTGTGTGAAGCAAAGAAAAAAATAAGCCAAGCCCAAATCCAAACATGTTAAGGTACCTGCTGTTTTTTCAAGAATAACAGATACTTTCACAAATGTTAAGTGATAGGTCTTCCAAAGTCTAAATACAGATCCAAACAGCAGGCTTGGATTGACCATTTACGCAGTAAATTACCAGTGGTAGGAGCTCAGGAAAAGAGTCCCGATGATACAGCAGACAAAGATGAGAAGCCACATTATCTCCAAACTCAATGCAATGGACTGGTGACATAATATTAATTTCTACCATGTTTTCATTAAAGTTTCATGCGACCTAATTATTTAACACGTAAAAAAATGGGATAACCAACTGCTGTTCCATGGGATTTTAAGCCTATTAATACCATGTCCTGGTGGGGGGTCATTATTGTCTTTTCTTGTGTCCTTGTTGAGTCTTGCCCAATTATATTGTTTGCAATGAAACGGAGAAGGCAAATAGTAGAGGTATGATACGAGGCCCCTTTCTGGGCCTTGTAATGGCATTTGCTGATCTCTTAGGAAGAGAAAGACCTTCTTCTTCACGGTCTTCACGTATTAGCCTGGCCAACCATTCCTGTAGGATTGTCTCATCTGTTCCCAGCTCTGCGAGCAGCAACCGAATTTGATCAGGGGCAGTGCAAGACAACCTGCCCCTGCCGTGCTGAGCCTTGCAGGTGGGAGGGAGACCCCTCCGCCCCTCCGTGTTGTTGCCCCGCTCCCCTTTTCCCAGGGTTTCAGGGCATCACAGCCCCTCTCCCCCTTTCCCAGGGCATCAGCAGCATGCTGCCAGCTCAGCTCTGCACCAGAGCAAGCTGAGCAAAATCCTGACCCTGATAGTGAGGAACAAGGTCTCAGGGCAGATTGCTTCATCCCTGGCAAAAATTGCATCGTGTGGAGGACAGCGTGTTCCCTCCTGGGTGACCCCTCCCTTCTCAGCAGGATTTGCAAAAATCTCTGCAGGGACAGCCTTCTTCACTGAGGTTTCACACAGAAGGAGACAACACAGGACAATGCCATTATTTAAAAAGTTCACAGTTTTTTCCCTTAATTTTGCCAGTTGCTCCTCTGTCCTTTTCTGGGCTTTACTGATAATTCCTGGCCAGTTTCCAGCTGCTTTGCGACAAACAGGTGCAGCAGGGACTTCAGCAGGGATTCGTCTTCTAATGGCTAGCTAGAAATCTACTTAGGGAAGAAGACAAATAGCAATTTAAAAATCCTGAGAAATCAGAATAGGATTTTTTTTCACATACTTAATGCTCCTTTTGATGTTTCAGCCCAAGGAAATTAAATTAAGAAATCGCACAAGAAGTTTTTCCTGTGTTCTGCAGTCAGCCCTGGTGACTGACTTACAGCAAGTAGTGCGTGAAGACTTGAAGGTAGTTTTGGAGCACTGATTAAGAATAATTTCGGATCTGAGTGAAAACAGATACATTCCTTGATTTAAAAAAAATAGTAAATACATTGCTGTCACCAATGTATGGAGTAGTAGATTGACAGGAGAGCCGAAACAGCCCATCCACACCTCCTGTCCCCTTACAGCCCTTGTGCAACGTATGGGCCTCTATACTTCCACCTTCCTCCTGTCCTCGGACATCCGTTTGACCTTTATGAGGCCAGATTTCTCAAATGACCGAATGCAGTACAGATACCCAGTCAATAGGCATGTTTGTTGTGCTTGTTTCATAATCTGAATGAAGGTAGGACATGCTCTCAGACTCACCAAACACCTAAATGTATCCACCAACCAGAACTAATTCACAGTATGAATTAATTAACGAGAAGTAAAAGCTAGAGAAGGGGAAAACCGACATGATTTTTCACCCTTTATTGTATGTCACTCCTCCCTGTTCTAAGAACAGTTCAAAAGGACTTGCAGGAACTGTGATTTGCATTGCTTGGTCTTGTTTATACATGTTGTTAAACCACTCTC
Source organism: Mycteria americana (assembly GCF_035582795.1). Taxonomy (NCBI): domain Eukaryota; kingdom Metazoa; phylum Chordata; class Aves; order Ciconiiformes; family Ciconiidae; genus Mycteria; species Mycteria americana. Next base: position 41,588,999 of record NC_134396.1, read on the forward strand.
CATGCTGGTTTAGTTACACCCAGTACCGACACCCATTATAAATGCAGGATTTTACGAGGCAGTTTAGGAAGCGCAGAGCCTTACGCACTAGGGCTTGTGCCATAGATAACAGAACAGCTCATATCGCAGTGAGCTGCTCACTTCCCTCTTTCTGTTCGTAGATTTTAAGGATTAAAGACGATTGATCATTCGGTCTCACCCTCTGTATCACACAGGTCAGCGAATTTCAGCCAGTGTTTCCTGCAGCTAGTGCAAATGATAAGCAGCGTGTTTTTTTTCCTGGAGCACAGTACAGATAATCTTATTTGAAGACAGAGTAAAGATGGCAGGATGCAACTCTCTCCTCCAGGTTCAAAATGAAATACTGCGTTTTATGGTGTGGGAAGCTTGTCCGGCCGGTATTCAAAGTGCATGTAATTGCTTCTCACTGTATTGCTTTGAAGGAGAGGCTGTCAAGTTTTCATTATTATCTGTCCAGCACAATTCACAGACATGAAAGTCATATATAAATGTATACAGACAGGTACACATACCCACCGTGCAAGATTGCTATTCATCTTACTCTCTTACTTTCAAAGCACCAGAAAGGACAAGAAATGCCGTACTGGTATATATAGCCTCATAAACAAAAAAAGATTGCATACAGTAAAATAACGCAGCATAGAGCTCAAGGGAATGACAGTTTGATTGTTGGTTTTCCTCCCACCCTTCCATGGAGCCTGTAAGTCTGAAAACTAAACACATGTGGGAATCAAACAGATTTCCTATATGCATGGTAATTCTGCAAGAGCTAGTCTAACGGCAGCGCTGCCCGAAGTGCTAACCGGCGTATTTTCAGGATCTCAGTAGCATGTGATCTGTTTAAACTGTGGGGTGATCAGCTAATGACCAACTGGCCACTTTTTTATGGCACTTGAGAAAATTGTAGCAACCCTCACAGCCTTTCACATCCCTCCACCGCAGAACCGCAGTACTGCAAGCCAACGTGCTCTGTTGCTGAAGGTAGCAATAAGCTTAGGCAGCTTAGCCCAGTCAAAGTAATGAAATTACATGTCGCAGTTCAGTTCCCCGTGGTCAGTGCCCTCAGCCTCCATCTGGAGAATAATTTTGCTGAAAGCAACTGTTCTCAAAGCTTGGTAATACCAGCTCTTGCCTCCTGCTAGTCTTTGTAGAAATCAACCCCCTTATTATCCTTTTTCATTAAATAAAGTATCTCACAAAGCCAAAATGTCAATGCTTTAATGGTGTTAGAAAGAAAGAACAATAAGTTTGGCTCTAACCTCACAGACAAAAATACCAATCAGACTTGAGAGTGCAGAATAAAAAGGAAGGAGCACTGATAACTCCTTAGGCATGAAGCTGTCATAGGCACTCGGTCACTCGCTGAACCCAGACGCAAATGTATCTTCCCTAATGGAAACAGAATCACAGAATCACAGGATTGTATAGGTTGGAAAAGACCTTTAAGATCATCGAGTCCAACCATAAAATATTATCACACTCGGTAGCTGTTTTATTGCTAGCCATGCTGGCTACCTCCTGGCACACGAAATACAGTGAGTTCCTCGCGGAGGAGAAACGTCCCTGAACATTTGTGTGTATGAGGCTACCGAGTGCTTAGTGACAATCCAAGCGCTGCTCCTGGGTCTCTCCCCTGAAATCAGATGTTCGTTCCCAGTCTCTCCCATGCACCACGCTCTCCCTAGGTGTGGTGTCTGTTTTTGGCAGGTTTGGGGTTTTTTAAAGCCGGGGCATTTCCTCAGGCAGCTTGCAGCAATGCTTCTGGAGTGGTCTCCCCCACCCCGAGCAAGCGGTGGGCAGGCGAGGGGAACAGGAACACCTTCGGGCAGTATTGCCACCAAACGCTCCGTATCATGAAACGACAGCCCAAGTAATTACTCTTTTGTCAGCACTTCCCTTGATTTCATGGATTAGTACAAGGAAGACAGGCCGTACTAGAAAGATCAAGGGCTGTGATGACTAAGGAGTTAATTAGGGAGGTCTGAAGTTCTCGGTACCTTCCTGGCTCTTGCCAGACCTACTGCTGCTGTGGGGATGTGAGCAGGGCGGTAGGGAGAAGGCCAGAAGGTGAAGATGGGTGTGAAATCAGTGCCCTGCTGATGTTGTGGCACTCCGGGCTGGGGAAAGCTCATCCCTGAGGAGCTTCTCAGGAAGTCAAAGTCTGCTCCTGTGAGACTATGTTCCTCTGACAGCCCTCCTGCTTCACCCTGCCGACTCAGCCGTCCTGTTTATGCATTCCTGGGTGCCTTTATCCTGCTCTGCAAGGGCTTGGGTGGCTTCTTATCAAACTAATTTCCCATCTTTCAGAAGTTGTTATTCATTAGTAATGCAGAAAAGTTTCCCATGCACTACAGCCCTGTAAGTGGAATTGGCGCTGACAGCAGTAAATGGCTTACAATGTTCCCTTCCCAAGAAGCTGGTGTGTCGCCCCACTGCCAGTTTTCAGAAACATTTTCATTTCTCAAGTGAAATGTTATAGTAGGAAGATGCAGGCTGAGCTCAGAAATCAATGCCTGCTGATAACTATGCTGCTCCTTTGGGAACTTGTTGGTATGAACCAGCATGGTGATAAATTGGGGGAAATGATGTGTGATCAGGTTTTGTGGAAAGCAGTTACATTATGGTATTACTTACTATTTATGCAGCGCCATAAAATGGTAAGAATGACTTGTCCCTACACAAAGTATCTTGGTATAATTTAATTGTCCTCAGCATGCATATGTGTACAATTACTGCTTGAACCGGAATTAACATTACAGAAATCTCTGTTTATTGCTAGCCTGTTATCGTGGAGTCTAAAATATTTGCTCTCCTAGTTTATTTATAAACATTCTTGATCCTTTTTGCTCAAAAGGTATAAAGTTCTTACTTAAAATAAGCATTCTGCATTACTCCATCTTAATTGACTTTGTACAATTTCAGGCTTCCATCCTACATGTGCGCTGCAAACGTACAGCAACTCCCAGCCTGACTCCTCAGTCCCCACTGGGTTAACTACGCAAATTGCTAGTAAGTGGTAAGCAGCCAAAAAGCGCTTTAACCCTTGCAGAGGAGGTCCATAACTGCGTTCCTTATGAATGAATATGATTATTCATTAATAGATACTTGTATTTTTAATTTGTTACATGCTTAGTGAGTCTAGTGTCAGTTACAGAGGAGGAAAATGGTTTTTAGATGAAGCTTAGGCTGTTAAAGAAGGAGGCACTGCAGCATGCAGAAAATACTGCTCTTGGCTTTGCCATTTTCATGAAGGATGTGGCAAAAAGTAGCTTTTCCTACCATTTAAAGAGTATAACATTTTGGTTTTGGGAGTTTCTTTTTGGAACAACGATTCAACATAGAAGCTTTGAATTTCCACAGACAGAGATGCTCTGTCAGCCCGGTGAAGTGCCCTCTCATTTGTGAAACACGTTTCCTTTTTAGCCAAAATGAGAAAGAAACATCTCCAAGACAGATGTGCACTATGCTGTGCTGTTGTTGGTCTGGCTGCCACGCAGAGATGTATGTAGTCTGTGGAGAAGGGTAGGAAGATTTCCTTTTTGCCTCCAAGGACTTAACCTCTGCAAGAGATCAAGCTGCAGGGGCAAATGAGATTTGTGGCACTTCCAGCATGTGGATTGCCCAGAAAGCCCCTCAGAACTGCTTTTTGTGAGCTTCTGCATTGTCTGAATGTTGCCGCTTCTGCTTCTTTTTCCAAAATACCTTTTTGTTACATTTGTTATTTTCTGCATTTTGGTGCTCCTGGCTCTGGTCTTGGCCACTTTCCAAAACGGTAGCGTGCAAACACCAACGTGTTACCTGGCAGTGACAGGGATCAGCACCTGCCTGGCTCTTGTTAGACCTCCTGCTGGTTGCTGCTGGAATAATCAGGGAAAACTGAGAAGTCTGAATTTTAACGAAGCTTTTAGGCTAGACGACAATGCTATGAGGGATCCGGTGGCCAAAAACCTTCCACGACTATGGCTTGTGTGAACGTGGGAGCTGAAGTTTCGGCTATAAAAGAGAAGAATAGGAGAGGAGAGGCCGATAACAGAGCCATCCCCCCCTTCCGGAGGGAGCTGCCTGTCGCCTGCTTGCATGTGAAAAGGCAGCTTGCCCTAGCACTTTAGGTTAATGGTTACGCATATTCTGCGCCAAATTCCTTCCTTGGAAATTAGGCCCCAGCGTACCCAGATTCTCGGGTACCGCCCGAACTCGGAGCTCGTTGCAGCGGAGGAGGGGACATCCCCTCGCCCGCAGCCGGCGGGCAGGCGGGGGAAGCGCTCCTCTCCTGCTCGCTCCTCTCCTGCTCGCTCCTCTCCTGCTCTCTCCTCTCCTGCTCGCTCCTCTCCTGCTCTCTCCTCTCCTGCTCTCTCCTCTCCTGCTCGCTCCTCTCCTGCTCGCTCCTCTCCTGCTCTCTCCTCTCCTGCTCTCTCCTCTTCTGCTCGCTCCTCTCCTGCTCTCTCCTCTCCTGCTCTCTCCTCTCCTGCTCGCTCCTCTCCTGCTCGCTCCTCTCCTGCTCGCTCCTCTTCTGCTCTCTTCTCTTCTGCTCTCTCCTCTCCTCTTCTGCTCGCTCCTCTTCTCTTCTGCTCTCTCCTCTTCTGCTCTCTTCTCTTCTGCTCTCTCCTCTCCTCTCCTCCTCTCTCCCCTCCTCTCCTGCTCTCTCCTCTTCTGCTCGCTCCTCTTCTGCTCTCTTCCCTTCTGCTCTCTCCTCTTCTGCTCGCTCCCCTCCTCTCCTGCTTGCTCCTCTTCTGCTCTCTCCTCTCCTGCTCGCTCCTCTCCTGCTCTCTCCTCTTCTGTTCTCTCCCCTCTTCTGCTCTCTCCTCCTCTGCTCTCTCCTCTCCTCTCCTGCTCTCTCCTCTCCTCTCCAGCCGCCCATGCCCCGCTGCCCCCTGTCCGGCCCACCGTGCCCCCTGCCCGCGGCCGGAGCCGTCGGGGATGCGGCGGAGCGGGGTGTGGGGTGAGCCGGGGCGGCGGTGGGAAGCCGTGGCAGGCTGGAGCCGTGCCCGCCCGCCTTTTAATTTTGCTTTTATTTCACACGCGGCAGCCCGCTGCCCGCCCCTGTGGTGCGGCTGGGTAGGCCGCGCCGGTGCAGCCTTGGCAGAAGCGTGGGCCTCGCTTGTTCTCTTTTTGGGAGAATTCCCTGAAAAGCCTTCCTACCTATAGATGTGTCGTATGGGGGAGGAGGAGTGGGGAAGCATTGTGTTAGAAAACGTATCGACTCAATTAAATGTTTTGATTAAAAGGTAAAATACGCCCGAACGGATAATCAGGTGTGAATCCACAAGTGTAACCAAGGATCGTTGTGCTAAAGAAGATGTTAGCAGGTCGTGGGGATGCCCAGAGCCTGAAGTTAATCTCGCCTAGCTAACAGATGCGTTCTTCCAGTTGGAGGAGCCGTTATAAAAATAAGGCCGTCGACACGTGGGAAAAAAAAGCAAATATAGGTTACATCCTTAACCACTTGATTCTCCTTAAAAAAATTCAGAAACAGATTTTTTTCTCAAAGTAAGTCTATCGCAGGGCTGAGTCACATGTTAGCTGGTGTGTTAGCTGAAAGCTTTTTGATCTCAGAGGTTCCTTTTGTTTCCCAGCTGGCCTTTGAGTGCCATGGAGCAGAGCCACAAAAACATATCAAAAGCAAAGAGGGGTTTGAAGTGCTGAGCGCAACCACCAAAAAACCCGAATGAATACAAAACCTGGGAAAATCCAGGGAGATTTCCTAAACCGAATTGCGCAAACCAAACACCCTACAGCTAAGGAAGCTTCTGCCGTACTGATGAGTTACGAATCCACAAGTATGACGGCAAAGATACTGTATTAACTGCTGCTAATGAGTGCAAACATGAGTATAATCACTGGGAAATACTGTCGGTGTTTAAAAACAAACAAAGAACCAGAGTGAAACAGAAAAACTCCCCTCTCCCTTCGCAAGACCTGTCTGGACAGGCTGCCAAATCCCTGCCTGCAGCAGCTCCCGGCCCCTCTCCTCCATCCCCCTCCGAGGTGGGAGCCCAGACACCTGGCTTGCCTTCACCCATTCCCTCTCTGCCACCGCCGGAGATGCAGACGAGTGCTGGGGGGAAGACCAGGGGTGCTTTTTCTTTCCTTGGTATCTGCTGCCTGGGTGATTTAGCACATCCACCTTTTTTGGTCCCTCTTGGATGTTGGCCTCGCTGTCCTCTAAGGGATACTCTTCATTCCTGCCTCCAAAGGCTCTTTTTTTTTCCCATCCATGTTATTACTGTTATCCACTGGGGTAGCTGAAAAAGTCCCGCATTCTGAGTGCCTTTCTTTCCATACACTGAGGAAATAGCCCTTTCCCAACAGTTTACTCGCTGTCCCCACAACTGCCTGGAGTTTGCTCTCCAGGATGATGCCAGTTGTCCCTTCTCCCCAGAGTAGTCCTTTAGATGCTTGCATGGTCCCTACAAGGGCAATGTGACAGTGTGACCTTTTTATTTTTTTTTTCTCTCCACATTTTCCCCATGATATGGCAATAACTTTAAGGAACATTATTTTTGTTGCCTTCCTACATCTGTCATAACGACTCATATAGTCCCTGTGTCTACAGACAGTGCATTTTTCATCCCCTAAGTAGGACATGCCTGACAACCCTTCTTCTGACAACAGACTGCTGTGCTAAGCAGCAATCTGTCATCTGCTGCTTTGGGCAGCCGTCCCTGAAGAAGTGCTCTTGCACACGCTGAGAGCAAGGCTGGTGGTGTGCAACTGTTGGGCCATATCCTACATAGGGTCTGCTGCGTGTGCAGAGCCCTTCTGCATGTGCGCGTTGCTGGTCTGTCTGGTCTGTGCTGGCCTTGCTGGAGACAGGCAGCTAGTCAGGTGTGGGGCATGCTGGAGCGACTGCTCTCAGCAGGACTTGCCAGCAACGGTGGGTTCGTCAGGGAGATGCAATTAATATGGACAGGAAACGAGGTGCACAAGCCAAGTGATGTGCCAAACTGCCCAGGAAGTCTGCAGCAGGTGCTGGAGGAGAACCTCACCCCTGAGCACTGCACTAATGGCTTAAACCACAGAGTGAATAAAAATCAGACATGACCTTACCTGAAAATGTGTGTGGTATAAAGAACTCATTTCTGTCCATCCTTCTGACTCCATTACTTCTTGCATGACGGTGGCCCAATACCTCTGCTCTGTCTTACCTTCCGAAAACTCTACAGCGGCCCAGTTACATGATGGGACACCTATGGACATTGCTTGTCTTTATGCCCTATTAGGTCTCTGCAGGGCCAAAACTCTCTGTCTCTCTATCTCACAATAAAATTATTGCACAATTTTGGTAGATTGAAAAATGTATGTTCACAGAGATCTAATTACTAAAGGAAATAATTTGAATATGTGGTATGTGTTAAATGAAATCCCCCTCCCATAATTTTATAAATTTCTACATCTACTGCACCTAATTTTCAAGTTTGTCTGTTTTGTTTTGTTTTTCCTTTACTATGTGACAATTTAACTGGGAACAAAATGTCCCTCAGGCTGCGCACCCTTATCAAAAATCAGTAGATTTTTCACCCACACTTTCCTCCCTTTGCTTATTTGCGGAGCAGATGCAGACCTATTTGCTTAAATCAAGGCTTGTGATTCACCGGCACATCAAAAGAGCAGTCCCTATCATGTTGCTTTTATTATTGCACCTTGTCTCCGTGATCTCCACTGCATCCATGCTGCAAAAGGAGGTCCCTTTATCACTTCCCTTCCTTTCCTTCTGCTCTTAGTGGAATCTGAGTTAGCAATCAGAATAATAATGATTTACCTCCAAGGGAATGTTAATGCAAGCCAAGTTCCTTTGGTATGGAGGGAAATCAGTTTGCTATTGTTTACTCATCCCCTGTGGATTCACCAGATGGCATCAGACAGCATAATTTGGAGTCCATGCTCAAAAGAGAGGCAAGGCTCGAGCTGCAGGAATTGATCATGTGAACTTAGCAGGAAGAGTTCTGATCTTTTTTTGAGGATATGGCATGTCTTTCATCTTTGTTGTAAAACATGCAAGGAACCAAAACATATTGTAGCACACCTGGACCTCTAACATGTTAAGCAAACCATTTTTAACACAGTCATTTATGAATGATTTTGGCTACTCTTCCAATAACTGCTTCCCCTGGAGAGGATGCTCTCCCTGGGTTGGGGTGAAGGTCCTGAGCAGGTCAGCAGAGAGGAGGCAATGGGAAATGAGGCGTTGCAGCTGTTTCCTTCTAGGCTAGCTCTGCCTGAATTCAGTAAATAGAGGATTTAGGTTTCTGTTCTTTAAATATCCCAAGCATAAATTATTCACTCAAAATACATTTGTCAAAGAACAGAAGCACTAGGAAAACAGAAGTGGAAAGCCTTAGCAGAGCCTGAACCAGCTACAGCTTTACTGACCGCAGCACAAAGCACTCAGTATAGCCTGATGGCCCTGCCCTGAGGGTCGGAGGAGATGATCTAATCATTCTTTTCCATCTCGTTGCTGTGATTCTATGATTGGAATTGTTTTCGGGCCAGATCCTAAACCGACATAAGCTTTCCTGTAGTGAATATTGCTGCATTGATTTATGGCTGCTGAGTGCCTGGCCTTTGAGGACTGTTTTAACCTTTAGAATATTGATTTGTCTTTTTATTTTCCCTGATGCTGGAAGCAAGCCCCTTGGTCAGATCTCCGGTTGTGCAATATGCAGAAGTGCGGTGGTGCTGTGATTTGTAAAAATGAGTGACCAAGGAGGTGAAAAGTTCAGCAGCCTTCGCTGCAGCGCTGCATAATCACTGTAAAAAGGGGCCACGGCCTCCTAGAAGGAGGCACGGCCTCAGAAAATCACTTGACAGTGATGTTTACCGGGTGGGACCTGTCCTGCTGTGGATGCGGGACCAGAACTGGAGGGAGGGAGCAGCCACAGGGATCCCAGAGGAGCGGGAAGGGGGCCCAGAGCCTGCTCGGGGCATCGATGGGGAGGACGTGCAGACATTTTTGCTCGGTGCCCACTCGGGCCAGCCGTCCCTCGCAGGTCTCATCGCCCGGACCCTTCCTTCCCGAAACCATCGCACACCATCGCACACCGCATCCACTCCCTCCTCCTCCCCCTCTCCCTGCTGCCGTCCCCCTTTCAGGGCAGGGCTTTAGATCAGCCCCAGCGAAGCCGTCAAGACCCCCGGGATGGGAAATGGCCGCAGAAAACAGAAACACTAGCTGAAAGGGCAGCTGGTGGCAGAGGACAATCTATGAAGATAAGAGGAGTGTGAAGACCGGCAGCATAAAAACAGTTTGCAAAGCACCAGCGGTGGATGCCAGCCAGATGAGGTCCCAGAAAGCATCCAGGAGGGTGGTAGACCCTGCCACCCTAGAGGTGAATTTTGCTCCGTGAAGGACAGCGTTCGTCCCGGTTCTCGCAAGGACGGTGCGGAGCTGCATCCTCGCTGCTGAGATGCCCCCAGCCCCGCTGGGCTCGCCGGAGCCGCTGGCAGGAAGGGGTGCGGGGGCACCCGGGGCACCGCTGTGCAGGGGCCGTGGGAGGGGTTGAAAATTTCTGGAGACACGAGTCACGCACGGGCTTATCCTGTGGCTGCCGGAGCTGCCGAGATCAAAGGAGCCGGAGCAGGAGCCCCGGCCGGTCCCCAGTCTTTCTAGTGACTTCAAAGACCGCTGGCCCAGCCGAAGGGGTGGCTGTCAGGATAACGCACGTCTATTTTAGCTAGGCCTGATACAGATCCACCTTTCTTGAAGCTGCTAATTACAGTGATAAGTGTACCTATCGTCGACACACCCCCTCACTCTTGTCAGGAGTGGTTGGTTTCTAAAGGGAACATACCCCTGCCTCCGGAGCATCCCAGAGGAGACTGAGTCGCATGAGGAGAGCAGCCCTACCTTGTGCTGTCCCTCCTATGGTTATCTGTGTTGATAACAGTGATTAATAACATGGTCTGCTAGCAAGAAGTGGGATTCGGAGCTGGGAGTCTACCCGCTGGCTCTACCTGTTCTGTGCCCCCGTTTTGTAACTGACAAAGTAAAAAAGCGAGCTTTTACTTGGTTTCAGTGCTGCATTATTACTCATTAAAGGCTTATAATGCAGAAAAAAAATTTGAAAATCTTATATGTTCCAACCTGTTTTCAACATATTTATTAGGCATACAGCGACATACATATTTATATACAAGCACAGTACGTATTTGGGTATTTAGCTGCCAGCGAAAGGGTGTGATTTCGTTCACATGCAACGTTTGTCCCACATGTCAACATCCAGATTTAAGCAAGGGACCTGCAAAGTCCTGATGACTTTGAAAGACCTACACAGTGCCCACAGCTCAGTTAAACATCACAGAAAACCTGCTCTTTGCCCTGCAGGGAGAGCGTGCCGAGGGCGCAGGGCTCGCACAACCTTCAGACAGCTTTTCCGATGCGGTTTTTCCAGCCGGCTCTCTCCGGGCGGTCCCGCGGGGGCAGGGGCGGCTGTGCTGAGGTCGGTGCAGGGGTGGTCGCCGCAGCCGGCCGGCCCCGGCCCCCGCCGCAGCCAGGCGAAGCGGGCAGTGGGGCAGCGCGTTCTTCCCTGGCGCTCTGCCGATTTACTGTCCGCGGTGGCGGGGCTTTGCACGGCCCGGCAGGCCGGCACGGCACGCCTGCTCTCGGGGCTTGCGGCTTGGTGGTGTGGCTCAGCATCTTGGGCCTGGCGCGGCTGTGGGGGCCGGGGAGAGCCGTGCATCGCTGGCCCGGGATGCAGGCACTGCGCGTGTGGGCTGCCTCCCCTCCTGCAGTGCTTTTCAGGTCCGGGTGCTTTCCCCAGGATTTCCCCGCCCCTCACTGGGGCCTTGGGTGCCTGGACAGGCTTAACTACATCTTTTTTACGCCCCTGGGGTGGACGGCCTCTCATCTGCAGGGTAGAGCAATGCCTTGCTCGTTCTGGCCCACTCGTGCTCTTGACATTTAAGTGTGTGAGTAATAAGGCAAGTGAGCAGTGGGCGTTAGCCACTGCGCCGGCATGAGCTGTAACTGCACGGTGCCGGTGCCGGTCTGAACCGTAACTGCAGGGAATTCTGCAGGGACGCTTCAGTGCTCACCACCTGGAGCTCTTCCCAGCGCAGCGGAGTCCGGTTTGCAAAGGGCTCGCTGGTTTAAGAATCACCTGGAGGGATGCCTCGAAATGTCACACGCAGACGCTTCCTTTCAGTGCTTCGAAATACCCATTTCTCACAGAAGCAAATTGCCTGCAGTGCAATGCAGCTGGGAATCTGGAAGTACCTCCTCTCATCTCCTCCCCTATGCTAATGTGCCCCCTAGCAGAAGAAGGTCCAGAGGGGTGGGTAGCACAGAGTCATCGTGCCAGTTGTGCACTCCCCAGAAATTCCCCGCTGCTTCTTTTACGGCAGCCTTCCAAGCTTTTAGTACCGTGAGAGTAATGCAAAGTGATCCTCTTTCCTGTCTGTTTTGAAGTTTTTATTGGGTTTGTTTTGTTTGTTTGGTTTTTTTTTTTTTTGGGGGGTGGTGGTATATTAACCTGCAGCTAATCTCACTTTAATTTATCCAGATCCCTGACATGGATAAAAAAGAACCCCAGCCACTTTTTCCCACCCCCCTGTTACTGTTGGTACCTACAGTGCTGTCCCATTGGCATCAATTGCAGCTTGCAGTAGTGTAATATTTACCCCCAGTAACTTGTAGACTGTTGGAAAAGTAGAGAGAAAAGTATTGGCCAGCTAACTATTTCTTCAGTTATGTTCTCATCACCAAACAATTGCATGAAAATTATGAAAGTTACACACTACAAAAAAGTAGACATTTAATATTTTTATTACTATCCATTAAATTGTCTTTCCACCAAAGCTAAGCGCTTAGCAGTATACCTGCTTGTTTCCTGGCTTGGTGTGAGGTGTCAGATCTCCTCTCAGGAAAGCAGTTATCCACATGAGCTCAAAACGTATTTAGCATGCTGTAAGCATACTGGTTTCTATTACAGGTACATTACTATACCAGCACTTCCATGTAGTTGGCAGAAATGAAGTCAGCAAATGCATTGGGAAAAGCAGCTTGACGTGACTACTATCTTATAGGAACATTTTATTCTACAAGCATCTCCACGCGTTTCAAACATTTTAGACTGACGGATGGATGCAAGCACTGCCAGAAGTTGATTGCACCCAGCATTGCATTATTACAGGAACCCTTTCATATAATAAAACTTCTTCTATACCTTTCCTAGAATAAAACATATTATTATACACTTGTTTCATTTATGTCTAAAATGCAAAGTTTTTTAGTTCTATAACAGCTGTGACAACATTTAATTACGTCTTCCAAAAGCATAACTGGTTTGTTTGTATACCCAGGATTGTGGAAAGCCTTACCAACATAGTCAATAATCTGATCATCAGCAAAAAGTTAATATCCAAGCCTGAAATCTGGAGGAGGAAACCTACTCGTCAGGTCGGGTTGGTGGTTTCAAGATCATCTTAATTATTTCCAGTCCAATCCTAAAAAAGGCTGAGGATTTTCAGCTTGCATTACAATCGCTGAGAAGTCAGTGCTCAGGGCTGTGCAAGAGCGGGCCTGAGAAAAGAACAATTTCAAGTGCTGGATGCCAAATCCATCGCTGCAATGGCTGATCTGGAATTGAACCTGCTTGCACCACACATTGGTTTGGCTCCAAGACAGTAAAGCAAGAGAGCTTGTCAAGACAAAAGTACACCAACATGCCATGTGAGAGAGGCCAAAGTACAAGTTAAAACACATCTTTCTGGCTGCCAGGATCACTGCATAATTATTTGAGAGTGCTGCTGTACATAGTCTCACAAACAGGTCTCTTCCATTTTAGCTATTAAATACTGCCAGTCCCATGACTGGGCTGCTCACTGCTTTGTAAAATGCAAGGCCTGTTTGTGAAATCTGATTTCTCCTCTCCTTCTTGCCTCCAGACCACGTCCTTTTCATGTTCTGAAGCAAACATATGTAGCTAATCCCTTATTATTTGTAATTACTGAATGCTCTGCTTCTGTGAAATTAGCTTCTCCAACTGCAATTCTGCATTCAGCTGACATCCTGGGCGTTTCATGTGATGTGTCAGCAGACAGAGCTACCTGGCTCTCTGAGGGATCCCTGCTGTCTGCACAGGAGCAATTGCATACACCTGAAGACCAGTCTTCAGCTTCAGAGGCAAGAGTAGGCTGCAGTTACTCCCCCAAGCGTGTCCAGGTCAGCCACAGAGCTGTAGTTTCTCTACTGGAGGTGGTTCCCCCCCTTTGCCCCAGTTTTGGCTCTTGCAGTGAATTGATTCTGACTGGGATGAAAAAGTGGTTTTCTGTAGCAAAAGTTCTTTGACATCAATATCTAAACCAGAACAAGAATGAAAGGGAGGGGATTTAAGAGGGGGCATAACAGTAGCCTACTGGTAAGGGAACCAGGCAGCTCTATATCCTGGTCCTGTGCTTAACATGTCTTATATCATACACGGAAACATCCTCTGGAGCAAGGTCTAGAGCTCAGGTTTTCAGTCTCCCACGTTTTAGTCCTAGACTTAGCTCTTGCGTTGCTCTCTGTACTGTAAATAATCTCAATATTGCACCAAGAGGCACTAGGTTGAACTGTGTTTCAGAAGAGGATTCAGGATGGTGGATTCTGGCAGCCCTGACCCAGCCTTAGCCTCTGGAGCGGGATGAAATTTCACATGGTTTTGGTGCTCAGTGCTTGCTTTTTGTGGCTCTGTGATATGGGTGTTTTGCATTGCCAGTCTAAGGCACCAAGGACTTCCAGCACACTGTATCAGCAGCCGCAGACATAGCATAAACCTATTGATCCTTTTCCAAGGATCGAGTGTTTAAAACTCATTGCAGCACTTAAGTTCTGTGCATGTCTTTGCTGAATCTCGCCCACAGCCTTGTCTTTGCAAATTTACAGTTTGCAGAGAATGATTTCATTTGTTATGTAAATTATTAAATAAAACATGCACTGATTGCTACAGTTACAGCCATTTGGTAAACAAAACTGAATTGAAATGCACTTGGGAAAACTCTCACTTTTCTGTAGGTGCCAGTTTTCCAGTTCACATATGGTTAGGTAATGGCAAAGCACGCAGATTAGGTGTATTTCCTGTGGTACAGCTCTGCTGGCATCCAGGGCTGTGCATCCATGCCACAGGGGAAAGAAAGCGGCCCGTTCACACAATTTCAACCAAAAAGTGTGTTTATAAACTTTGATGTATGATTCTTAATAGTCCACTAAGTTTGCTCGTAGATACACCACTGAAGCATGAACTGATATAAAGAACATCGTTTTCAATTTGCATCAAAGTATGAAAGGGAAAATTTGCCCTCAAAGCTCCGCGTTCCTTTCCTTAAGTATTCGTACTTCTGTGTCCTGCTTAAATGTCTCAGTCATTTGGAGGAAACTTTTATTTCCCCTGTTACTTCATTTCAGGCATTTTCTAGCAAAGTCTGGCCTCAGTGTAGAAATGTAAGGTTTCCTTAATTCATGTTTTAGGAATGGGGAGACCGATTTCTGCTTAAGTCACTGACAGTTTCACGCCTGGAGGGTTGGTTATGATCACTACTACCATCCCCAGGGACTGCAAGAGATACATAGCACGTATTGCTGGAGTACTCAGTCTGCTTTGTGAGAGCAAGAATAGTGACGCTGATGGACATCCCGCCGTCAGGAATGTCAGCAGCAAGCATCATTTCCTAACCAGCTCTTATACCGTAAGGACAACGTGCAATCTTCAACCTGCTCCGTGGAAGTGAATGCGTTTTACCACCATCAGCTCCTCGTACTGTGTGTTAGCAATATGCTGCCATTCTCTTATCAGAGCCAGCCTTAGGATTTTTCGGCTACAAACAGCTTTGAAAATGTGTGTCAGCAGGCCTGAAGTTAATGTAAATAACGGTAAAAGCTTATCTCTCTTACACAAGTAAGCTGAGTTAAATGGATAGTCAGACACTATTGGAAAATCCATAGATCTCCATGGGGATATTTGATGGTTATTTAAATCCCCTCCCTTAGATTGTCTGAGTGCAAGAACACAGATCTCATAGACCTTTGCAGAGAGAAAGACAGAAATGGACTGCATTTAAAAAAAACCAGTGATTTCCTCTATTTGTTGGTTACCCATTTGTGTGGTCATGAACTGTCAACTAGGAAACAAGTTTCTGTAAATAGGTGTTCCTTCTGTAGGTAGATTAGTGGCCAGAACATCTGACTGGAAATCAGATGACTATCTCCATCACTGGCCAAATGAGTGACCGTAAGCCTCTTGGCCTCTCTGTACTGTAGTTTGTCCTTCTGTAAGATAAGAATAATGATAATGCTTATCTCCTTTGTAAAGGCCATTTAGATCCACTGATGAAAACCACTACCCAAAGCTGGAGATAATTGTTTCTTATTGTCTGAGAGCAATGGTATTTCTTTATAGCTTCAGAGAATCAGAATCTTTGTAGCTTTGGGGAATCAGCTTCAACTAGAAATCCCCTTGTTTCCGACACTGTTTTTCAAAGTGTGTCTGCATCTTGGTGACAGAAGCCAAAGGTGCATTTGAGGGCGTGCCTAGTTTCAGCCCCTGTCTGATCCAAGTTAATCTTTTCAGAAAAATGGTGTTTTGGGGGATGGGTGTTTTGGGGGAAGTAGAGACCGCAGACATGCAAGGAAGGAGGAAGAAGTATCAAATGCAACTGCAGGCTGTGGGTTTATGGAGACCACTACCCTGCGTGTGACGCGATTTTGACCTGCTGCTTTCTGGCAGTCTCCTGGGTTGTCCCTCGCTGTCCTCAGACCACTTTTGACCAGGCTGACCGAGGTACCTGCAGCAAGGCGAGACCTGATGAGTTCCTCGGGGCTGCTCCTCTCAGCTGTGGGGTACCATGTCGACGAGGCTGCTCGGTCAGACCCAGCTGGGGTCCGCTGCTCTCCTTTGGGGCAGGGACCACACTCCCCTCCTAATCCAGTGCTTAGTGCAATGGTTCCTGGATCCATGAGTGGGTTCCTGGGGGAGATGGCAATGTAATTGGGAAAATCACAGCCAAGGGAGAGAGTCTGCGAGGCATTGGCTTGCTCCGTGGTGGCAATGGCAAAAGCAGGGCTGCTTTCCTTGCAGCTGCACAGGGGGATGCGTGCACCCCTCCTTGGATAACAAGGGGGCACTGCGGCAAGATAAGGGGGTGCAGGAAAGAGTACAAGAGAAAGTGAAATAAGTCAGTTTGGAGCTTAAGGGCTCCTCTCCTATGGACTGCAAGGTGGCAGTTTGGCGTAGCCTCAGCCCTGCCTTCACGCTGCCTTGGGCACCCGGCTGTGATGGGGAGGGCCACTAACGGAGAGAAGGGATCTGAAACGACTTCTCTGTGGAAGAGGCGTTTTAGTCTTTGATGGATGTGTGAAAGGTATAAGAATACGGTGATGATTACCTTCTGTTCCATTAGCAAGTGACTAGGGAGGATATTAAATGGCAGATATTAAACTTAAACATTTAAAAACCTGAAGGATTGGATAACTTCCAGGAATTGGCCAAAGAGCTCTCTGAACCATTAGTGTCGACACAATGAAAAATAAAATATGGAGCAGGGGAGAAATTGAAAAGGGTTGGAAAAAAGCCAATCTTTTAAAAGAGTAAATGGGATCAGTGGGGCACTAAATGCTCCTGAACCTGACATCCATCATAGGAGCAAATGGAGTGGCTGGTACAGGACGCAACTGGCAGAGTGAAGGGTCTTAGCCTCCACCACACGCTGATTAAAAACCAATAATAATCAGCATTATATGCAATGACTGCAGCCCCCTACTGAATGAATTAAGAACCGGGTAACTGGGGAGTGCAAAAAGCAACGAGGCATGGGGAACTTGTCCATTGGGAGTATTTTGCAGCCGAACCTGAGAGGGATCTGCTGGACACATGGTGCCCTTCAACAGGGTCTTTTCTGAAAGGAAACCTGAAATCTTCACAGGTCTAATGTGGGGCTGACTTCACACTTGGTGTAACGACACACCGTGGTGGGAACAGGTCAGTTAAATACGCTGAGCTAGGCTGTTTACTTATCACTGAAACGTGTATTTCAAAGCAACCAACTAGCAGATCTCGGAACAGAATATAGGTCACCGGGGAGGCTGAACGTTGCGGAGCGCTTCGGTTCCTAAAAGAACAGGGGAGCTCTGTAAATAAGCCTAACTGCGCCATGATCTGCTTAGGATACCAAATACGTTCCTCAGAGATATAAGGCATTACATTTGTATATACAAGCCTGTCTGGCCTCACGCATTAACCAGAGAACTAGTGCAATTGGGTCCTGCCTCCCGCTGCTCCATATGTAAGCGTGTATCTCGTGCGTTTTTAGAACTACGTAGCTGCTAGTATGTGTTAAATATTACCCTCTAGACTGTGCGAATCAGCCAAAACTGTTTTAAATTGGGTTAGGAGAGTAATTTGTTTACTCCCATGATGCTATTCCTGCTGTAGATTCAAGAGCAACAGCAAATTAAAAATCAAAGCTGAACAACCCTGCCTGTTATGCCTCAGACAAAGTATGGCTGAGGCTGCTAGTGGCTTACTTTTTATTTGCCTTTTGCTATATCATAGAGAGATGAACAGTCATTTCAAGGGATAGCATTGAGTTTGGGTTCCAGGTGGTTTGGTTGTATGTGTCTTCCTCAGAAGCGGTCTTTCTCGCTTTGTCACGTGCATGTTTTCCTTGTCTTGAATTGGCCCAAGCAGTTACAAAATGGTCAAGTCAGACTCTCGCAAATTATTTTCAGGTTTAGTGTATGTCCTTGGGCTCTCTGCAACTCTAGTTCAACGAAATTATCCAAAATCATTATAGGAAGATGAGTTGAAATGTTCTGTGAATGTTGTTACATCCGAGAGACTGTGACCACTGCTCCTTGTTAAGTGACACAAGGGACCAGACTTCCAGCCTCAGGTTGCCTAAAATAAACTCAACATCTCATACATTCCCATCTGAATGGCCCCAAACCCCCCCATCGGGCAAAGCCAGTGCGTGTGCGTGCAGTGTGCGTTTTGTATCGTCCAGCTGCAGGCGTTAAGTTAGCCGGGCGACTGAGGAACTGGCTCTTGCTCTTAGTTTGGCAGCGGGGGACTCTGCAGCGCAGGCTTGCGGGGCCCCTGCGACACAGGCGCACAGAGCAGGGCACAGCCAGCCCCGGTCTTCTCCCCCAACATCTCCCTGATGGCCAGCACTGCCTAGGGCTGTGGCAGGAGGAATGGAGGCAAAGCAACTCCCTCTTGCAGCTCGGCAATGCAAGGAGCTTTTCCAGGTCACAAGCATCCTTGGAAATGCCCCGAATTGTTGCGAGGTTTTGTTCCTTTTGCACTAGAAACCCGGTGCAAAAGCGTTACAGCTTTTGGTGCGGCAGCAAACTTGATCTGAATAGTTAATTGTGATTTCTCACAGCCTTCTGGAGGTTTCTTTGTGAAATAAAGGTGTGAAATTTTGAGGTATGTTAGCGCGTTAATGGCATTATGTTTTGGTCATACGCCACATGCCAGAGACGTTCCATAGGAGCTGCACGCAGCCATGTTCTGTGGTGCAGACAGGGCTATGCTGTCAAAGGCTGGCCTCAAGTCTGCAAAAAGAGAGCCTAAATGCTTTTTTTCCCCCCCTTGTGTGCTTTTTTGTTTTCTGGGCTTTTTTCTGGTCAAGCCACAAACTTCATTCTCAATTTCCTGAATGCTGATGTAAGGTCTGTGTCTTGCAAGTGGAGCATTTACAGTGTGTCAGCCGGCTGTGCAGGCAGGAGTAGGGATATGCAGGCGACGAGTTTACCAAGGAAATCGGGGGGAAGGGTATTGCGGTGTTTCTCTAGGGAGCGGAGTGACTCCAGTAAGAGCGCGGTGACCCCTGGAAGAGGCTGGTGCCTCTCTGCGTGCCGGGGGAACTGGTGCGAGCAGAGGCGGAAGGAAGAGTTGGGGACCCAAGGGAGTGTGTGTGTTGCAGGGCGGAGGGTGCACAAGTCATACAATGTGAAACTTATTTTTTCTGCTTTCACTTCAAGTGTTGCAGATGTTCTTTTCCTGGGTTTTGATGCTGGGAAAAAGAGCAATGTGTAAAACCTTCAACTTTATTAATTATTACTATTATTATTATAATCATAATCATCTAACTGTTGTGTAAAATTACAAATATTTATTCAGCCTTTAGTATAATTTTAACCAGACTTGTGAGTTTGCAAATGAATGAAATCATAGGATCCTTCAGATGTTTTACAGGCACAAATGCAATGATAACATCTAATTGCAGGGATGTGAGACTGTCTGACTGCAGACGGGATGCTATTAACCTCTTTCTGTCTGTTGTGGATGTGTCAGAAAATTGTCAGGACAGTGCTAAACACACTCCAAACCTGTGTGATGGAACAAACGTTTAGGTCCTGAGTCTGCAAGAATTTAATCCACGCTTAGGCTGATGCATTTGCAAACAGTCCTGTTGCAACAGTACTTTCAAGTTACTTTCATGTATAACCTAATCCATGAACAGAAATGATTGAAGAAGCAGAATCCCAAAAAGTAACTACAGCTTTCGTACACCTCATTACAATATATGCAGGGCTTCAGGTACTTCGAATTGAATACTAACTACATTCAATTCTAAATTGTGACAGTAGGATACTGTATAAACAAGGCTGATGTCATTTTATGCCTTATTTGCTGCCATAGCAGTTTCATTCCAAGTCACGGTTCCCTTCATGCTTCCAAACTCCTGACTACTTTCAACTTTTAAAAGTAATACTTTCTACAGGTGGTTGCCAGCGGTATCCTCAGCATAGGCATTGCTCTCTGAAAGTCAGGGGCTTTATAGGTGAAACAGGAAATCTGTTTCCCTATTTCCTCCTGGTTCTGGGAAGCGTTGTCCTAGGCTCAGGTACGCAAAAGCTACCCTATTTTGACCACTTTGTATGCAGACGCTAAATTAACAGGAATAAAAGAGGAAGGTATGTAATTCATATTTAACTTCAGACAGTGCCGACAATGGAAACTTTCGAGGTGTGCTCAGCATAGCGGTGACCAAGAAGTACACGTTCAGTCTTGTTTGACTGAGACACAGATGACCTAAGAGAAAACCCAACGCTAACGGGAGGATTTCCACAGCTTTCCAGGAGTCACTTGAAAAGCTGCGTTCAGCAAATCTGCACGAGCGTAATCCGTGGGTGACACCTTGTGAGCAGTGCCGTTGAAGCCATGACGATGAAGTTACTCATGGGCGCGTAGCCTCAGGCGTGCGGAGCCATCCCCGCGGGAGCAGGGCCACCTCTGCTTCTTAATTGCCCAAAATGAGAGTGTGCATAAAAAAAAGCAGATCCCAGCCCTGCCCTGTAGCACGGGTGCATGAGGAGGAGGAGAAGGCCGTCGTGCCACCGGGCGACCCTCCGCCTCGGTGCGACGGGGTTATTGACGACAACCCAAAAGCCTGTCTTGGGGTTAGGGTCATCCTCAGCCTTGCTGACGAGTTGGCTGGCTGCCGAGCGCCGGCGGTGGTTTTCGGTGTGCGAGGGAGGTCCTGCCCGCCGGTGACGGCATCCGGCACCCTTCCCTTGCAGTGCTGGCGATTGCCAGTATTGGCAAGGGCAGATACGTGCTCTGTTTTAACTGAATCTGTTTTTTTGGTGTATTTTTATACTGTTAGTCAGCAAAACTTTCCTCACGTGTAAATCATATAAAATAGAGAAGCTGATAGTGTAATCCTTTAAAGTGGAAGCCGATGGCGTGCAGCTAAAGCAGCACATAGCCCCTGGGCTCTGGTGTTCAGCGTTTCCCACTGCTGGAAGAAGCTTGATGTGTTTGGCTATTTTTACCAGACAGCACATCCATTTTGCTAACACATATGAGGAAAGGGTGAGCAAGCTGGGACTGTTCAGCCTGGAGAAGAGAAGGCTCAGGGGGATCTCATCCATGTGTGTAAAAACCTGAAGGCAGCGCGCAAAGAGGATGGAGCCAGGCTCTTTCCAGTGGTGCCCAGTGACAGGACCAGAGGCAATGGGCACAAACTGAGACATGGGAGGTTTCTCCCAAACATCAGGAAACACTTCTTTACTCTGAGGGTGACAGGGCACTGGCAGAGGTTGCCCAGAGAGCTGCTGGAGCCTCTGTCCTTGGGAGATATTCAAAAGCCATCTAGACGTGGTCCTGGGCAGCCTGCTCAAGCAGGGGGTTGGACCAGACGACCTCCAGAGGTCCCTTCCAACCTCAACCACACTGTGATTGATTCTGTGATTCCGCAAAAAAGATGCAAGGAACAGTCGCTGCTGCTGGTGGTATTCAATGATCCTAATCGGATTTAACTTGTGAGGTTATAGAGGTTGCCTTGAGGTTTTGGTCGTTTTCTGTTAACAATAGGATTGCAGAAGAGCAACCAGGAAGCCCGATTTCTTCTTCTTCTTGATAATAGCTGAAAGAGACAGAAGATATAACTTGCCTTGATTTTCAAGGCCCAGTGCAAGAAAAATAAAATCAAAACCAAACCCTCAACTCTACTTGAAAAGTGAATAACTTTTAATATGGGATTATAGTGAGAATAAGTAGACACAGTGTGAGAGCACATTTAGATTTTTTTAGATTTTTTCAGAGGAAAATTTAGTTTCATGGAGTGACTACTTCTTTTTACGTAGAAGTTGAGCAACTGAGCTTAGCAAATGAAGGCTGAGACTTACTCCGAACTTGGCAGCCAACTTTACATTATAACCTTGTTACTGAAAAAAATATTCATTTTATTTGACTCCCTTGCTTTAAAGTTCTGCATTATTATAATTCACATTATGGTTGCACCTGAAGGCATCAGTTAACAGCAGGACATCACAGTACAAGGGAAACTGTGGTTATGCTGTAAGAGACTGTCTCCATCCAAAGGTATGACAAATTAACTAGACAAGGCCAAGAAAGAGTTTTAGAAAGGCAACATTATTGCAACCTCTTTCAACCTCAAGTGATAAAAATAATAAATAAATCATGACTCAGGCCCACAAAAAAAGTAATGAAGCTTGATTTAAAGATAATTTTTTTTAAATTAGCAGATTCTTTTTATTGCATGGGGTTTTTTTTTTTTTCATTTTAATATCAGTCTCTATGGTTCATTCACTCCTAGTTTTTCTCTCAAGCTGTGACAGTCAGAAAGCTTTAATTAAGAACCCAAAAAGCTTCCCTTCACTAGCATGAATCCAAGAGCTGGAGAGATTTAAAATGACAGAAAACATGCTGAGATTCAGCCAGTCTGCTAATCCTGTTTTGCACATGTGGAACTAGGCCAGGCTCTGAGAGATTTACCATTTTGCCCAGGGTTACATATCATCTTGGACAGAGTTAGGTGCCCTGATGCCCAGATTACCAAACACATCTTCCTTTTCTGAAGAACAGAGATGACCAAAGTCTATAGCCAATTTCCCATTTTGAACCATAATAAAAGATTACTTGGCTAGGACCCTCTCTAATCCGTGCTAGTGTATGTCAAGCTGCATGTGTAATTTCTGCCCTTCCCTCCTTCAGTAATTGTCTTTTTCAGGGGAGATTTTTACAGTTTACAGATTACAGTTGCTTTTGTATTGTGAATGAAGATTGCTCGTTGCACAGCACGGTGCAGTGGAAGAAGATCTCTGTTTATTATTATTGTTATCTAAATGCTGGTACCAGTATCTCCAGACTTCCCTAATCAGCGCTGAGTGGGCCACATCTCCAAACGTGTGTATCCTAAATACTGAATAGAAACAGCATTAAGCTGAAAAACTGGTAAGTGATATTCCCGTTTTCCTCCTATTGTATCCACACAAACTGGAGCCAAGGGGAATTATATTTCTAAAAACCTTATGTCATTCTTAGATTTTGAAATATTCAGCCAAGAACCTGAATGGAGGATTTCCCCGAAAATGTGGGATGTAGGGCTTGGTGGGGCGGTCAGGATTTGAAGAAATGCCCAGTTTAACCACTAGAGGTCCGTTTCACACAAGTCCTGTGCAGAGCATAGAAAAGGGTAGAGTATCGGTACCAAAATTTTAAGCTCTTGCATACGAAAACAAATATCTAAACTATTTTGCTTTAAGTGACTAGTATGAGAACGCTACCCTAAGCGATAACATGTATTTTTTGGTTTCTGGCATTTCTTGTGGTAGCAGATAGATCTTTGTTTCTTCTTTTTAACACTCGTCTGTTCCACAGATTACTGAAGAATACTGAATGAGAGACTAGATCAGCGTGTGTCTGCTGATAATTTTACTCATTCCTCACCCTAAATACAGAGGATGAAGTCACTGTGCAAGATAACTCATGAAAGCCCACTTTAGCATCCTTATCTTTTTCTCAGAAATTTTGGAGGCACAAGCCAAAGGAGCTTGCTAATGGCCTCTCTTATCGATATTAGACAAATTACAGAGGCAGAGCTGCACACTGGGAAATGAGATACGCTGACCTAAAATGAATTATCAAATGCGGAGTCATGAGGAGAGGAGTCACTGTTCAATAAACTCGTCTGGGACTTTGAAGAACCACTGCCTTCCCAGTTAAAGATGTGCACGGCTTTGGGTACACAGCTACGGAAAGGCTCATAAGGATAGGGACTGCGTGGGTGCAAGTTGAAGGGCAAAGTTCCTACTCCTCCAGCCTCTCCGTGTGTATGCCTCAGCTTTCGCTAGAGACGTTCCCAAAACTGAATTCTTGCCTACATGAACGTCGAGAGCAATTTCAGACTTTCAGTGCTGCTTCTCCACAGCTCAGCCAAATCTGCCTCCTATAACTAAGCCCTGAGAGCCTAGGGTGTGCAGCCTGTATCTTTAAAACTGGACCTGGCACCGAATGTAGGTGTTCTGCCTAGGCAAAACCAGGGCTGGTGGAGGAGCTGTTGCTGCTACCCCTGTTTATTCAGCTGAGCAGAAAAGGCTTTGCTTGATGGTCTCGTACATCCCAGTTTCCATTCCCAGGGCTGCCAGAAGCTCTCCCTGGGCATGTCTTTGGATCAAACTACACGCTACACTGGCATGGGCAGTATTTGACACCCTCTCTGTTCAGCCAGTACAAGTAGGCAGTGGGCAGCCTCGTTCCCCACCAAATCCCAGTAGA
The DNA here is from genome assembly GCF_035582795.1 of Mycteria americana. Taxonomy (NCBI): domain Eukaryota; kingdom Metazoa; phylum Chordata; class Aves; order Ciconiiformes; family Ciconiidae; genus Mycteria; species Mycteria americana. Next base: position 41,613,019 of record NC_134396.1, read on the forward strand.
TGTTGGGCTTGAGAGAGTCCTGGTCAAAGACTCTGCTGCCTACTGCTTAGGGGAGGCAGCTGTGACCAGGGAAAAACTACATTCTGGTCCCCATATAAAGGACCCCTGCATCTTTCACTTAAGGCTTGTTTATTACAAACAACATACGTGACCCTCAGGGCAGGTGTCAGGGACCAGGCATAAATCACAGCTGATGGAACTTATGCTGTTGGTGTGGGTACCGAATTTTTAATAATCAGTAAGAGCATCTGCCAGTGCTACTGTGCTATCCCTCTGTCATACCTGGGGTCATACACAAGCTGACTGGAGTCAGAGAGGTTTTAGGTATCCACATTTTCTGAAGACAGTGTCATACCCATGCCCCAGATAGTAACTGATCACAACACATGCTTCAAGGGAAGGCTACCTGCCCCCCCCCTTCTTATGTACACCCATCTGTGTCCCTGCCCGCCCCTTTCCCCCGCCAGATGAACACGTCATGTGTAGAGGGAAGCCTGTGATTTATATGTTCGGTCCAAAATCCCATACACCATGACTGAGGTATAGGGCTACATGTGAAAATGACAAGGAATTACAGAGAGAAACACGAGAAGGCTAAAAAGTAAAAAGCAACGGAGAAACAACGACAACTTAGCCAGTTGGCATACGCATATTTTAACGAAATTAGTTAAAGCTACCTCAGTGAATTTCAAGATGAACTGACTAAAACTCTTCACTAGTAAAATGTGATAGCCAGGAATAATAGCCCTACTGCAGTAATTTCATAATCAATAGTTCCCAACTGGCCTTCTCCTATAGAGCGCTAAACTGCATCTAAATGTTAGGTTATATTTCTGCACATTTATCAGCTGTCATCACTTGCTTTTTGTAACCTTATGCATCAAAGAGTGCAACTGGATTTCACTTTATGGGGGTCATTCACGGCTCACTTCTCACTATGATATTTTGAGCATTTGATTAACAAGACTTCAAAGAGGAAATCTGAACTTCTAGGTACCATTACGTAGTAGCTTAATTAATGTACTTCTTTATATCTAAAGAAAATGTGAGTGGGTGAAAAGGAAAGAGAAAATGTGTCCATTTTGTAGCTTTAAGCTGATTCTTTTTTTACTATGACAAAGGTGGGATGATACAAATGTTCTGATTTGATGTTGCCTGTGATCAGGGAAAATTCGCATGTACAGAGGTGTCTCAGCAAATAACTCAGGTCGGTAAAGATTTTTGCTATTCTTACCTTTCAGTTTGTTTTAAAGGAAGGGGTCAAGATAAAGTAACCCTGTCCCCATCAGATCTCATGTCTAACCTGTTTAGATATAAGCCGGTCTCATAGATTTTTTTTTAAAGGCAGGAAAATGCACATGGAAGAACTCAAGAGTTACACATTTAAGGTCTAGGTTGACCATCTGAGTTTTCAGTCTCAGGTTCTCTGTTCTGTTACACCTACGACAGGAGACACCCAAGGACTGATGAAGGATGTGATTATTTCACTCAGCTAGGCACATCTCTGCAATAAAAGCTCCATTAGACAGTCTTATGCTGAGATTCAAAAGGCACTTGACATAGGGCAACACATCTGCCTTCTTTGTGAGTTACATTTCTTCATGCTGCAGAATTACCCGGTGAAATGAATAATTCTGGCAGCATCTGGGCTAAGGAAAGACTGTGTTCTTCTTTCATTGTAACACACTGACAGCTGCTCAGTGATCTTAAGTATTTGATTTTTAGCTTTTGTTGGCATCTCTAAGAAAGTTCAGTACACAACAAAATAAAAATCAGGTTCTTTAATGTTATGCTGATCAAGTTATGTTCAGCTGTTCAAAAATTCCCTTTGGCATCGTATGGAGCCATCGACACTGGGAAAGCCAAAGTTGTAATTCACAGCAGTCTTTAATGTCATCTGGTTGGACTGGGGAGCTAGCAAAACAAGACTGTTTTTCAGCAGTTTTATTCTGCTGGAGGAGAGGGGCCCCTGTGCAGCACATTAACAGATATCGCAGAAAAAATATGTGAAGGCACTAAGGTAAGTGGGGATGAAAACCAGCTATATCACAAGAAATTCCCAGTTTTATCTGTAACTGAGCCTCACTTGAGACTACTACTGGCAGCAGCCCGAGGGCTGCAGTGCTGAGTGGATGGAGAGTTAGAACCTGCAATTTCTGATGCTTGGCTTTGCTTCTGTTCTTCTGGCTTGAATTATTAGCAAATATAATTGTTAGTGTCACTTATGTAACTTTCGAACCTCGAGTGTCTGTCTGAAGTCATACTCCTAAGTAAGGTTTCCAGGCATTCCCGGACAAAGGTGTGTGCTCAAGGGTAGTAAATCTGACACTGCAGACTTCCTGGCACACAGACTTCAATTGAACTTGCATGCACGATCTGTCCAATTTGGCCTGAAAACATAGGATTTACTGAGCTGGGTGTTATGCAGCCGTGGTGCATATGGGCTGTGAATGTGTCTAGGATTTCCAGTCGTACAGCAGCCAGGCAGAGCTGCTGTGAATGCACAATAAGGTTTCAGTTGCTGGACCTACAGACACACAGAAATCCCAGGAGAGGATCCTGAAAAATGTGCCCTGATAAAACTTCTGGTCTGAAAGAAAGAAAGCATTGCCAAGAAAACCTGGCTTTCAGCAGTTCTTAATTAAAAACAAAAACAACAAAAAAAAGGAAAACATCGTCATGCCTCCCAGTGTTTCTGAGGGACTCCTGAGCTGGGGTGTAGCAGAAGGTTCCCTGACATTTTATCAGCTACCCCCAATAAGCTGCTTCAGACTGCCCTTCCCTGCTCCCAGTAGGATGTGAATTATGCAGATTGGCACAGGGCAGGGGGGGGAGCTGGCCGTCCCAGACACATATTCTTTGCACACTTGCAGCTCACCACAGTCTAAATAGAGAATGGCCAATGCAGGTTTATCGATTTTTTTCTTTTTTTCTTTTTTTTTTTGGTGATGCACACTAAGGTGGGTCTCTCAGGAGCATAACTTGGTGTAGTACTGTCACGTTGAAGATAAGCACGAAAAGAAAAACTTTTTCTATCTGTAACTCTATTAGTCACTCTTGGTGGACAGAGATGGGCAGGAGATGTAGGTCTTGTTTAAATTATGAAACCCAAATATGCAATGCTATGTTGAAGACACTTTATGTGACTATCTTTAATTGAGGCATCACATGGCTAGATAAATGCAGTATAGGAATCTAAGCAGTTGTGTAAATAAATCATTTGTGAAGAGAAAAAAGTGCTTGAACTTGCTGAATGCTTCTGTTTAAGTGTGTCAGTGAAAGCAAACCTGCTGGGGAGAATAGCACTGTGTTTTGAGGTGGAGGGGGATAAAGGAGCCTTTTCAAACGACCAGTTTCAGGGATGGTCAGTTGTGTCCTGATCCCAAACGCTCGGTTGCATTGGCTGGCTGATGCTTTTAGCTGATGTCAGATTGCAAGGTGTTGCAGACAGCGCTATCCATTTACATTATCAGGTAGGGGCTGCCATCTATTGAAGCAAAGCAAGGCAGAATATGCAGAGTTGCTCCAGTACAAGTTGCTGGGTGCAGTATTTCTCCCCTTCCCTCTATGAAGGCTCTTACCCGCCCCAAGTATGTGTTTTCAAAACTACCTCTTTCAACCTCCCACCTGTAAAAAGGAAAGCATTGACTAAAAGTAGCCATCTCTGTAAAACCTCTAAAGCAATGCTTTCTTTTCTTAGAACAGGAGAGAAACATTAATCTATTATTAGAAAGATGCTTCTCTATTATTAGATCAACATTTCTGGTTTCTTGCTTTACTTTAAGAATAGGATCTGCAGGAGGGAAAATGCACTAGCAGTGTGAATTCAGCAACACTTACAAACTCTTTTGGCTACTTGATGCAGTGTGCCATTGTCTGTACAAAAACTCAAACAACCAAAATGAATGCAAGAGGTGCTTTTGCCCTTTTTAGCGCAAAACCTGAAAAGATGACAGAAATGAGGGCTCTGTGCTCATCTGTACTACATTCTATAATAATCATGTCTATGCAGCCAACTAAGTGTTGTCCATCCTATAGCACTTCAGTTATATTTGCGGGAATACTAGATTTTTTTAAACAAAATAGTAAAACACTTAATTCAGATGAATACTGCTTCTATTCCCACAGCATCGTTTTCCGCCGAGACTTGTAATATGCAGGTTTATTTTTATAGAAAAAGCAGATGCTGCAAAAAGTCTTACTTCACTGCTTTCTCAGTAAGTTAAATGTCCCTGCTGCCTACAGATCATGGATGTTTGGTCTTGGCAGGTGGCATTTCTGTGGCTAAAGTGCTACAGAACAAAGTGTATGAACAGACGGAGCTGTCTGGTTTACTAGGCATGGGAATCAGCAGCATCTGTGTCAGGTTCAGCGGAAGGAAATAATACAAAGACTGGGTGACCTGTTGGTCTGATGGAAACACAAAATCAGGCTAATCATAGCCAGAGGATTTGTAGAGGAAGCTGGGACTACAGCTCCGCTTCCTAAAAATTCTAGGTTTTGTAGACAGGTTTTTGGTTTGGTTTTTATTTTGTGAGATGCCATAACTGGAGAAGGAAGCTTGCTGGGTGAGAACAACAGGGCTGCAAAGGCAGAAGACTGGATGGAGGACTGGAACAGGATGAGGAGAAGTTCTGACAGATTTGGAAAGACTTGAGGTTGGGTGTACTCCATCTAAACTGAAAGCACTCGTATATCTTGGTAAAAAGGGTCTGTCTGATGGGAAGTCCAGGAATGCAGCACGAGCCAGGAAAGCACCAGACAGGTTGGGGCAATGCAAGAGCCCCGTGGCTGGGCTGGCTGTTACCACTGCTTGCATGCCTCTTCTGATGTGGAAGGCTGGAGTCTCCTCTCGCTTAGGCCAAACGGTGATGTTTGTGCCTGCTGCTCTTCAGTTGGAGACACATTATTATTTTCCTCACAAAATGCCAAATCATGGTTTTTACCAGCTATACAGGGGTGTAATCTATCTGCAGTTTTATCTGTTACGTTCTGCTAGGTTACCTGCCTTCTTTGTGATTCAATATACTACTGTTTCTGTGTTACTCTGCATCTGACTTTTTATAAGATTAAGGGGTTGTTTTAGGGGTCTTCTTCCTGTAGGAAACACCAGCGTCTACTTTTTTTTTTTTTTGCCAAATTTTCACTGCAAACACTAAGGATATGAAAACAGGAACCGAACGCAAATGCCGTCGATCATTTTTTGTGGCAGTAATATTTCAGATGTCCAGCAGAGGTCACAGCTCTACTGGGAACGCAGCATCACGTCTGGCCGAGGCGCCTTTGGTCCTTTCCTGGCACCTTTACGGGCCCTTACATCCATGCGCTAAAGGTGCCAGGGGAAAAAAAAGGGTTTGCAGGCGAGCCTTTTCATGCTATGGAAAGCACGGGTGAGTGGCAGAGGCATTATACCACTGCTGTCAAATACAACGGCAAAATCCACTTATTCATGTCTGAGTAGTGTTGCCATGTGATGTTCCCACCCCGATCTACAGGATAGCTTCTAGCACGCATCAAATGCGTGCTTTGATTTTCCATCAAATGCACAGATTATACTGAGCTGCATTTACAGAAGTGAATTTTGTTGTTCAGTATTTGGCACATAAGCATATTGAGGGGACTGAAGTACGCCCAAGTGTGCTCAAGCGTCCTGTGGCAATGGAGGGTGTAACTTCCACTTTCAGATGGAAACATTCACTTACGCTGGTGTTCACGGCCAGGAATGCTGAAAAGCAAAAAGGATGTCTTACTTCTTTATTTTCTTTCTTTTCTTTCATGGATGTATTAAAAACATGGGAGGAAAAGACCAAGAAAGCAAGCAGTGGAGTCCCACCTCCACTGCAGTTTGCTAATTAGGTATCAAAGGCGTCGTGTCTGCGGAGCTGACACCTTCAAAACAGGGACAGGACCTGGGGCAGGCACAGCTGCACCTCCTTCCTGCACTTCCTCCTCTGCATTGGAGGCCTGGTGTTGATAACGTGGTTTGAAATAAGCTGGATAGGGTACCTGGTAAAGCTTCGTGGCCTTCAGCACCATCGGTGCTAGGAGATCCAGGAATAACGGGGCAAACTGAAAAGTGTGATGACAAGAAGCCCTAACTCCAGCGTGCTGCATCATTAGGCCAGAATAGGAAGCTTGCATGTGCAAGGATTAGTGTGTTAATATGCTTCCATATATCAGTTCATTATTTAGGTACTAATATATGTTATACTAGTACATATGCACTGTTATCCACTACGAGTTACTTCGGCCTACTAATTTCAATTCATTTTAAGTAACTTTCATTTCCACTGTAATGGGAAACTCATCGAAGTCATAGTTAATATCAGCATCTTTCAAAGCTCTGAGTCAGTCCTAGATTTTCCACCTATTTCATCATGCACTGAAACTGTATCAGAAATAGGCCCTTCAATACTTCTAAGAGAGGTATCATTTAGTGTTGCTAACCTAATTTCATGAGAAAACCTAAAGCTACCATTTACCACTCAAGCTATTCTTCTGCATTCCTCCCCATTTATATATTTAGAGAAAAAAAAAAAAAGGCAGACATATGAAGGACTTTTACCTTTTCAGAATGAATGGTATGCGCTATGTATGCTACACTCATTCCAACAAGTGGAGACAATTGCCATTTCATGAATACAGACCGGGAGATAATTTTCTGAAAACTTCTCACATATTTTTTAAAGAAAACAAACTAAGAATTTATGCCCTGCTCAAGCATATTCAGTGTGCCGGGTCACTGGCGTGGGTCCACAAGTCAAGAATGCCTTTGCCCGCTAATAGGGTGAAAAAGATCCAGCAGGCTTGAGAATTGGTAGTTACAACAAAGAGTTGCCTCCCTCAGCCCTGAGAGCTCTGTAGATAGCACCTGAGAAATGTTCTCAGAGAGGTCGGATGTATCTGGCAGACCCTGCTGTTGTCATCAGTTTAAAATAGAAGCTCACTAAGAGATTACTGCAGGGTCCAATGCTGTCACCTGTAGTAATGCCCGGGACATTAACTAGAAACAACTGGAAGCAGAAACACAGCAAGCCATTGAAGTGGCTCCGTTTGAGGAGCACTTCTGAAATTATGGTGCCCAAAGAGGCTGAAACTACTGAGCAGACAGCGTATGCCATACACAGAGTCACAGACGAGCCGTGGTTGATCTAGGACTCCCAGAGGGGTACTGGAAAGGACATCCGTGGGGTCTGGGTTTAAAAACATTTGAAAGGGGACGATGTGACCGGAGGCGAGGGAGCAGCGAGGGTGACAGGTTACAGAGCTCCTTCTCTGCAACTTGCTGGACTCGGTCCAGCGCAGGTTTGCAACAGACGTAGGTCTACCTCGAGGTGGCTCTCCTCAACCTCTGCGAAATGACTTGGCGCTGGTCTGAAGCGGTTACTCGGTGGACAAGTACAACTGGCAGCCTAAGCTGAGATGTCAGAGATTGAAAGGACTTGGAAGGTGATTTGTCCTTTAATATTTAGACTGTATTCATTCAGAGTGGGAAAATTTGTTTTATTATTGCTTGGTTTGATGACGGGTTCAGATCCGAGTTCAGCAATCATACACATTTCACACTGAATTAATTTTAAAGGATACACTTGAGCTCACGTTACTATCCAAATTAGATCTACTTTTAATAAAGCTCAACTGAAAAAAATCCCCATTTGCTGGAAAAAAAATTTAAAATGGTAGGATCATAGGACAACACAGCCCAGAAGGGACCTCAGGAGGTCTCCAGCTTGCAGCAGGGTCACCAGGGAGCTCAGAGCAGGTCCCTCAGGGCTTTGTCCCATTGGGGCTTGCAGTCCTGCAAGGATGGAGCCCGCACAGCCTCCCTGGGCAGCCTGCTCCGCTGCTTGCCTGTCCTCAGGGGGAAAAGGGTTTTCCTGACATCCCGTCTGAGCCTCTCGATTCAACTTATGCCCATTGCCTCTTGCTCCCCCACTAGGCATTGCTGCGAAGACTCTGGTGATGTCTTCGTGATGACGTTTTGGGGGGCTGCTGCTTGGTGCCGCCTGAACGGTGCCTTCCCCAGGCTGAACCAGCCCTGGTCCCTCAGCCTGCAGGGCAGGACAGTGCTGCAGCCCTGGACACCTCGGTGCCCCGCTCTGAACTTGCGCCAGTTTATTGATGTGCGTCCTCTACCCGGGGTGCCAAAACCGGACAAACTACATAGCTGTTGTCTCACGAGTGCTGAGCCGAGGGGGGGTTACCCCTCCCTCGACCGACTGGCCATGGCCCTGTGCCTACAGCCCAGCACACGCCGGGCCTTCGTGCACCCAGGGCCACCGCCGGCCATGCCCGCTCACTGCCCACCACGGCCCCAGTGCCTGCTCCACAGAGCTGCTCCCCAGCCGGGGTTGCCGCAAGGGCCGTCCCTCCCGGGGAGCAGGACGTGGCACCATTTGGACAGAAATCGCCCCGGTACTTTCCAGTGGCTAAACCCACCGGGACGGGGAGCGCCGGCAGCTGACCACAGCACAGCTCGTGCTTGGCGAGCAGGCAGAGCAGGGGCAGCGCAGGGGGAGCGCAGGGCCAGCGCAGGGGGAGCTCAGGGGCAGCGCAAGGGGAGCGCAGGGGGAGCGCAGGGGCAGCGCAGGGGGAGCGCAGGGCCAGCGCAGGGGGAGCTCAGGGGCAGCGCAAGGGGAGCGCAGGGCCAGCGCAGGGCCAGCGCAGGGGGAGCGCAGGGGCAGCGCAAGGGGACCGCAGGGCCAGCGCAGGGGGAGCGGAGGGGCAGCACAAGGGGAGCGCAGGGGCAGCGCAGGGCCAGCGCAGGGGGAGCGCAGGGGCAGCGCAGCGGCAGCGCAGGGGGAGCGCAGGGGGAGCGCGCCGGCAGCGCAGGGGCAGCGCAGCGGCAGCGCAGGGGGAGCGCAGGGGGAGCGCGCCGGCAGCGCAGGGGCAGCGCAGGGGCAGCGCAGGGGGAGCTCAGGGGCAGCGCAAAGGGAGCGCAGGGAGAGCGCAGGGGCAGCGCAAGGGGAGCGCAGGGGCAGCACAGGGCCAGCGCAGGGGGAGCGCGCCGGCAGCGCAGGGGCGGCGCAGGGGCAGCGCAGGGGGAGCGCACCGGCAGCGCAGCGGCAGGGCGCCGGGAGCAGCCCGACCCCGCGGCCCCGCCACCGGCGCCCGCTGCCCGCGGCGGGGGGGGCGTGGCCTGGCGGAGCGGCGTGTGCCTGCGCCCCGCCCCCGCCCCGCTCCCTCCCCACGTGGCCTCCGGGCACGAGCCGCCCGCTCCTCCCCCTCCTCCTCCTCCTCCCCCCGCTCCCCCGCCGGCGCGCGCCGATTAGCATAATAATGCCCCCCCTTTCTCCCCTGCCGGCCAATGGGAACCCAGGAGGCGCCGCCAGCTGCCGGCGCCGCAGCCGCGTGGGCTATAAATAGGGCGGCCGGCGGGCTGCCGCCTCAGAGCGCTCGGGGAGTGCAGGCAGCTGAGGTGCCGGGGCTGTCGCTGGCCGCCGCGCTGTGGGGACCCGCTGCTATGACTCTGGAGGAGATCCACGGACAGGAGCCTGTGCCTGCGGGCCACGACTGGTACGTCCGGGCGGCGGCTGGCGCGGGCGGCGGGCGGGCTGTGGCGGGGGGCGAGGGAAGCGGGGCGGCCGTTGGGGACGGTTGCGGCGCCGCGCTGACTCTCTGCCCTCTCCCGGCGCGCAGGATGCAGGGCGCCGGCAAGGCCCTCCACGAGCTGCTGGTGTCGGCGCAGCGCCGCGGCTGCCTCACCGCCGGCGTCTACGAGTCGGCCAAGCTGATGAATGTGTAAGTACGGCGGGCGGGGGCCGGCGGGACGCCCGGCGGGGCGCGGGGGCTTCGGGGCCGGCCGCGGGGCTCAACGCGCCGCTCCTCTCTTGCAGCGATCCCGACAACGTCGCTTTCTGCGTGCTGGCCACGGACGAGGAGGACGAGGGGGACATTGCCCTGCAGATCCACTTCACCCTGATCCAGGCCTTCTGCTGCGAGAACGACATTGACATTGTGCGGGTGAACGACGTGGCCAAGCTGGCTGCCATCGTGGGGCCCAGCGAAGAGTCCGGGGAGCCGCGGGACCTCCACTGCATCCTCATCACGGTGGGTGTCCTGCGGGAGGCGACCGGTGCTCGGTGCGTTGGCCGCCGGGGCTGTGCTTGTGCTACCGGCCTCTGCATGGGACGGTTAGTCTTTCGGGGGTGGCCCCATCTCCTGCTGGTAGTTAAAGCCTCTTCTGGGCAAAGGAAGGGAACTTGGCACGTGCTGTAGAGCAAGTCAGCTGAGGAGTAGTAGTAGGCTATGCTTCTCCTAACTGGGGATTTCCTCTGTTGTACACGAGAGTTACATCTCTGCTTCCTGCTTTGTCTCTGTCAGGACACAGACCATCTGAAAATGCCTTGCTCCCTAAGCTAATGCTTCTGTAAATATTGTGGTGACCTCAGCTGGCGGGCAGCACTCATGGTGTGCAACTTTTTTCTTTCTGGCAGAACCCGAATGAGGATGGCTGGAAGGACCCAGCTCTAGAAAAGCTGAACTCGTTTTGTGAAGAGAGCCGAAATATCAATGACTGGGTGCCAACCATCACCCTGCCTGAGTGATGGGGACCCAGTGCATTGGGGAGGCTGAAACCTTTGTTGCATTCTCAACGTGGCGTGGGTTCGCCAAAGTGTGCAACAAGCTGCTGATTCCATGGATTAGCCTGGTCAAGAGACTGGATTAAAGTCACTCAGACTGGCATGCAGTGGGCTCTTACGGAGGAGAAAGAGGAGAGCAGCTCACCTCACCAGTGAGCCTCAGTAGGCTGCAACCGTGGAGAGGCTGACATACCATGGAACTGAAAGAAGTATTGCAAGTTTCCTGGTCAAGTGGAGCTGTTTCAGAAGGCAGAGAGAAAGTTGGGGGAAGCAGGCCAAAACTTACCAGAAGGACTGGACAGAGTACTGTAACTAGAACTGTTGGTGCTGTCTACAAAACACAGAGAGGAGAAAGTTTCAATATTTGATGGACTACTGGGGACTGGTTACTGAGACAAATAGAGACTCCAAAGTGGACAGACTTCAACAGGCCTCTTGGGTCACTCTGCAGAACTGGTTTAATAATGCAATAATTTTTACTGAAATATTTGCTGCTATTGAAGCTTTCATAATAAATTTTTGACAATTAATTTCTGGGAGTGTCTTGCTTACTGGGTGGGGAAGCATGAAATACCACTGATGTTTTGCTTGTGTGCTGTAGTCAAAGGTATACTCTGCTGTAATGGAGCTATTGCTCAAATACTTTCTCTCCTGGGCCAGCTGAATGAAGAGCTGTGCTGTCCAAGTTGATAATTCAACCTTTCACCCTCTTGCAACAGCTGCTTATCGCAACAGCTTGCAAGACTAAGGAGCTGCATGCTTAATGAGCTCACTTATTGTAATAGGTGGTCTTTGTAGTCTACTGAAGGAACACAATATGCGTTAGAAACATGGATTAGAAACATGGATTTTGGGAATACAGACCACCAGTAAATTGCATTAAAATGCTTAAATATGACTTCGAGTTATTCAGAGCTGCAGTGTTCCCACTTGACAGAAGCAGCTTAAACATGATGGGGGGGCTGCAAAACTCCTTAGATGTCAAATGCATCTAACATTTGCTTTGATTAGAATGACATCATTAAATCTAAAACTAGCTAATAGTGAATAAACATCACATCTGCCACAAGCTGCTCTCTGATTGCCATATGCTGTAACAATAGAAGCTGTCACTCCAGAAGCCAATTTTGCAAAACCTAATTGCATGACAACACCAAATTAAGTCCAAAACAATTTAAGGGTGGTGTGGCCTTTTTTTAGAGATCCTGTCATGGAAAGTTAATAGGGGTGGGCTGGTTTGCCCCTATGTTAAAAGGGAAAACTTCACCCCACTTCTGTGCACAATTTATATGTGTGCTCCAGGACTTGACATTAAAATGGCATAGTAATGATCCCTTCTCCAGAGAGCAAGAAAGCTAAACTACTCGCTTCCTCTATGGACACTAAAAATACTCGGTTATCACAATTGCATTTCCTCTAGGCTGGCTCGCAGTGATTGACAGTAGCACTTGCTGAAAAGTAGTCATTTCTGCATGGGTATCTTGAACAGTTGCGGTTTCTGGGAAGCTGCTTGCTCTCGGTTTCATTGTTCCTCATAAGGGAAGTTCAAATTCAGCTCCAGCATTCCTGGAATACGCTCCCTTGTACAGGAGGTATCTAGGACTGCTTGGCCTTTGTTACTGTCTCGTGAGAGGCTGTAGGATGGCACCGTACCCAGAGTTTAGGCTGAAGCAAAAACCACGGGGGCCTCAGATGTCTGCAAGTGTTCCTTCTTGCACTTAAGATACAGGAGTTTCTGCGCAGCCTGTTTTTTTACTGAACCTGCACTCATCAACTGGTGTCTGCTCTAGGACTTTGAGAAAAGTCACATGGAGGAGCTAAGAGAATAAACAGTTTTGGCAGCTGTGATAACAGAAACTGCCTTTAGGGCAATTGCCTGGATACATAGAAAATATTAAGTCTGGATGCTTTTTTATACACTTTTATATTTTTCCCTTAGCAAATGCAGGTTTCTTCATTTTCAATGGTTTTACAGCTGAGGAACGTATTTCTGTTCTTTGCTTGGGGCCTAATCAGTACTCAGAGCCAAGAACAGATTAAAGTGAACTGTCCTGAAATCAACTTTTATGTAAAGTGTAAGCAGTACTTTACAGCCTTGAGTGGTTTAAACAAAAGCCTGAGAAGACCGAGGGAAGTTCTCAAGCACATACACAATTACATATGCAATTAAAGCATAGCAGAGAAGTGCAACCGATTTGTTGGCTGAGACAGTAGGCATGCATAGTAGTACCTGGTAAGAAGTTTAACTTTCCAGCTTTTATGGAAGAAATATGTTCTGCAGCAAACAATGAAATGAATGAGGCAACACCAAAATACCTTTGTGAGGACATTGCCTCTGGTCCCTTAGAAGACGGGAGGCTGACCTTCGCCTCCCCAGTAGTCTTGTGAAGCTGTGAGCTGTGCCTCACGAGAGCTACACAATTTCTTATTTTAGTGACCCACACAATTCTCCTGAAATCCCTTCTGGCTCAACGCAGATAACACTGTAACGTGGATAGTATTAAACCGAGTGAGCCTGCAAATGTTATTAATATGGCGTTGCAACCAAAGGCAGCTGTAACTTGCAAGGTATGTGCTGCTGCAAATATCTGTAATGATCAAGGCTACTTAATGTAGCAAAAATTCCGCAGCTGGTATCTACTGATACAAGCAGACTTCATCTTTACATGCTCAGATATATAACTGTGCAAGGAGCAACTATACAGTTGTTAAAGATAGACAGTAGACTTGGGTATTACTGACTGTGGTGGGGACAGCTGGTCGGGAGATGTTGTTGGTTGGCTCACCAGATGTCCAGGGTGTTTTGTCAGGTATCTGGGGGATCTGGAAGGCTGGGACAGTAACCTCTTGTGTCTGGGAGCAGTGTGCCCAGCGTGCCTCGCCTTCCCAGGAAATAAAAGTGCCCAGGACAGGGGCACTATGGGCTTGCAGTGCTGGCAAGGACTGCTGGGAGCTCTGCCGCAGCGCCTGCATCCCAGCCGTGCTGCATGGTCTTCACAGGCTGGCTTGCTTTGTGCTCTGGGGAGGAGATTGAGGTTAATAGTTATTAATAATAAAGGTGGTTCTCCAGGACATGAGCCAGCCTAGTGACGCAGCAGGAGGTGCAGGACACAGAGCGGAGCAGAGCAGTGGTGCTTCTGGCTCTGCTTCTGAAGGTCTGCTTTCCATCAAGCCCTTTGCTTGTGTGCCAATAGGTGATCAAAACTATGTATTTAAGTATTCTAATCATAGACATTTGTGTTGTGCTGTCTATACTTCTAAATACATTTTTTTAATGAAGTGATGCATAAAGTTTCATTTAAAATTTTTTGAGCAATGGGTTTACGTTTCTCTGCCTGGGTATCTCTTTCACCATCTAATAGTGCTGACTGACAGGAATTTCCCCTCGTATCCTTCTCTTAATGCTGTTTTCTTCCTGTTACACTTCTGTGCATCTCTTTACTTTTCTCTCTCTTGTGGTTATAGATGGTGATCTTCTCTCTAGGTGCGTGATTAATTTAGTATATGCTATGTTGAGTTAACTGCCTTATCATCTTACCAGGATATATATGTGCATACTGCCACACAGGACACCGTTGTTGTAAACAATGCTTTCTCTTTGCTGTTGAGTAGGAAATACAAAAAGGAAGATAATAAAAAGTATGTTAGAAAGAGGCAGGCAAACTGCTGCACAGAATAATGTTTGTGTAAACTCTGTACATGTGCTAGACAATCTGCTCAAACAGCATTTACAGCACTGGATGCTCAGGGAAGGAGTGCTGAGATGCCCTCTTCACAGCCTTGGAGTTCTGCAGACTGGTGGAGTTTTAGTCATAGGTGGAGGCTGTTTGAATTAATGTATGCTTTGCAAGGAAACAATCTTTGCAAAAGTGCTGGTGGCAGAAACATGCCATAGCACGACTGTCTGACATGTAAGGGACACCTGGCTCGTGTCAACAAATCTATTAACTCCAGCTCTCAGATCCCCTGTCATCAGGAGGAAAGAGCAGCGTGTGCCCAGGTTAAACCATGGCAAGTATACAGACAGTATATTACTAGTGGAAGCAAATGTCATCACACGTGTGAGCAAGAGAGATGTGTGGAGAAGGATGTGTGAATATTGTATTCCTGTAGGGACACACATTGCGCGCAGCTGTGCTCATGACTGTGCCTCCGCAGGACCTCGTTCATTGTAAAGCAGCAGTGGCAGAAACCGAGTTTGGCAGAAGGATGGAGCTGTACAGACAGTACATACACCTCACCAGAGACATTCTTTCTGCAGGTTTTTAGGAAAATAGCTTCTCATTCCTGCTTATTCCTTATCCATTTCATCACAGCAGGTATGATTTGCTCACTTTGTAAAGTCTGAACATGCAATGATAGGATATTGGAAAAGCTGAGTTAATACTTGGTGTGTAATTATTTCATACTGAATGAGTGAATACTCCTATTATTCTTCATCGTCCTGCAGTAAGATATCCTTATACACAGCATTCAGAATATCGGAGTGTATGTGAAGTATTAATTTGAATGTCTTGGTGTCTTTAAAAGTATAATCAGATCCCAGACATAACAGTTGTAGTGGCTATAAAATCTCCTCCAGTGTCCCACTGCACTGACATATGATTATTTTGCCGTGCTTATTTTCTGATTTTTATGCATGGAGACAACATAAAATTATTTTCTTCGGTGTGTCTAATCCTCTCTGTAAAGCTGACTTTACTTTGAAATCATGACTTTGAAAAGTTAGTATGAGTACACACTGCTGATTCAAAACTAGTTTGTGCAATTGTTTTTTTTTTTTTTTTTTTTTTTCTGCATTGGAGAGATAGCTATAGAGATATAACAAGAGGTTTAGTGGCTGATTTAGGATTTCCTGCGTGCTACTACTGATGAGAAAAAAGCCACCCTTTTTTCGAGAAGAGCTGTTATAACTCCCTGTAGAAAGTCCCATGTTCTATAATCCATTGCAGAATAGTGATAAAATGTAACAAAGAACACTCAAGATGAATTTCAATATCAGGAACAATTTTTACTGTCCCACCTCACCATGAAGGTAAGAATTTTCAGAGTGGTGAATCTAAGGTTTGCTTCCTACTCCCTGTTTTGGGGCACCATAGCAGCCTAGCTTTCACATCCTACTGAAGCCAGTAGGAAGCTATGGTGCTTAGTAATTTCTATTTAAATGCCTAAACATTTAACTAAGGCCCAAAGTTTCAAATTCGGCTTCCAGAAACAAGGCATCTCAATTAGATACCTACTAGGTACATTCATATACCTATATGCTCTGCTGGGAGCCCAGAGTCAAAACTCTCCAATCAATCAGCTTATTTATCTACATAGCCATAAACTTACATACCAGACTTCAGGCTTTACTCTTCTGCTTAAGGATGTGTACCACCGGGCACAGCTGCATAAGTGTTTTAGCTTGGATCGATTGAGTGGCTGAAATGAATCTGTGGATCCTTGCCTGCTAACCTGCTTTTGTTCACATGGCAGAACAGAGTTGGAGCATGCAAACAGGATTTCTCTTGGAAGAAACCAAGCCAGAAGACGTACTCTAAGGGACTGCCTAATGCTTTCCAGCTGCTATTGGGCATTCAGTTCACGGGACCACACTTGAGGTACATACAGCACAATTATTTGCTGATTAAGAATAAATACGCAAGTCTTGGCAATAAAAGAAGAGAAATACGTCGGCCTACTTTTCACAAAAGAAGAGATTTTAGTGTAATAGACATACCAATTTGTTTTAAACAATTGCATGCTCTTGAATTAACAGGGTTAAAAATGTGCTTTGGCAGCAGCTTGCTGAACTTAATTGTTTCTGAGGCAAGAACGATGAATGGGACTATTTCTAGAAGTTCTTGCCAAAGATTTTTTTTTGTAGTAGACCAGCACTGCCCAACTGGCAGCGTTGGGACAGCTTTGCCTGGCCCATTGCCTTTGTGCCTGAGGAGCAGGTGGCTCCATGGGCCGTGCACGGTGATCCTGCCCCGCTGCCATGCCACCCCACAGGACAGCTGGGGCACCGTGTGGGTCACGTGCTGGCCAAAGCAGGGGCTGTCCCCAACGTGGAACCTGTCCTCTTCGGTTGCCACTCATTATGCGGCCGGGCCTTCTTCATAGATACAGTGGTATGTAATCCTTGCAGATGATTTCCAGATGACACAAGGATGAGTAGGACTGTACCTCAAAAGAAAATATTACATCAAGATCTGAATCACTGGATTAAATTGTTACAGTGTCACAAAACATTTTTTTAATATAGATAAGCGCAAGGTGATGCCTCTTCTTGCATGGTAGGAGATGGTAGCTACTGAATGGGAGACTATGAAATCTTACACCAGTACCAATATCTATTGCTGTTGTACAATTTTTCTGTGCTTTAAGTTTGCCTATGTTAAATGCAAACTCCTTACTCTAGGCTGTTTGTCTGCATGTAAGAGTTAATGCATCAAAAAAATGCATACTGTCATTATAGGTGGTTTCATGCTGTTGAAGGCACGTTTATGGAAAGTGAGAATTGAAGTGCCAGCTAGTTGGATGCAGTTAAAAACAGAAGGAAGGTAAACCACTTCACTTTTTCCAAAGGATCAGTTGTATCCTTCGCCGATACAGATGTTCTCTATCTTCCCTACTGCCCTGTTTCTGTAGCGCTATAAAGTCCTTCAAACACGCTGCTGAAGAAGAAAGCAGTAACAAGCACTGCATGGTTTGTACTAAAAGCCTGTGTTACTGGGACGCTACCCCTCCTGGAGTGCTGCAGAGGAATGATGGATGGACTGTGCGCAGCCTGTGCCGTCTGGGCGGGGAGCTGCTCACCCCCACTGGCGCCGGGCTCGGCCTCGCGTGGGTCGCTGCCTCACCGAGTCGGACCGAATCGCACAAGTTTAAAAACAGGTGCTTGGTTGTGCTTCGGGGCCATGGGTGATAGGAGCATGCTCTCTGCCTATTAAAAGTGGTGAAAAATTGTTCCAGGTCTCTCTAACCACCTGGCTAGCAAGTGTAATATCAAGCAAAGGTAGACTGCATGCTTCTCTGGAAAGAAGCATTTTCCAATCCAGAATCTGGTTTCTTGATTTAAATAATTTTTTAAAAGTGCTATTTGTTTGCTGGTATAATATCTAAAACAGCTTTCAAGCGCATAGCCATTCTGCATGGCCTGTAACACATGTGAAAATATTGTTTAATTGGGGAGGATGTCATGTTTTTATCCCTATGCTAAGGTACCGTTTGAATTTTATACAGTTTTCTTCACTTCAAGGTATGTGCAATATGTAAAAAAATTCCTAATTTAGAGCTAAGTCCTGAGAAGCACTAGAGGAGCTGGGTGGCTAAATTAAATAAATAGATATATAATACTAGCAAGGATTCATGATAGTTGTACTGGTAAAATAATTCAGACATATTTCCAGAAAAGACGCAATGCATTTACTTAAACAGAGTTCACGTATCTTTGTGGTGTGTCTGCAAAAGAGCATCTCACCCTTAAGCATTGCTGCATATATACACAGGAAGGAGATGCAGAATGATTCAAATCTGACACTGTATGAATAGGATTTTATTTTCTGTCTGTGTGCTCTGCTCCATCTTTTGTCAGAAGATAAATTACCACTGGAACACTGCTGCAGAATGGAATTCCCTGGCTTGCCACTTTCTGCAAGCTTGCCTTTTTTAACAGAAAAAACAAACGAACAAACAAACTTGATACTGTGCTATGAAGGTCTGACTGTGTTACACACTTCCCATGGGGCAGGTCCTTAGTGGAAAAACAACAGCAACACTTGGAAAACTATGCGAGGGGTTTCTGAACTCTTGTACCTCCTCTAGCCCTACTTCTCCCGTGGGGTCTGGGCTGCCTTTTCAAAGAAATATTTGTCTCGTGCTATGCTTCTCAATAATTGTCAGTTCACTGGTATCAAGGGCTCATGACTTGGCATCTGAGGTGCAGGAGCTGATGAGGTAGCACCGAATTTATTCAAGCAAGAAGGGAGTGAGTTGTGCAAGAGCTTGTCTTGCAAAGCAGCTAAAGGCAACACAGCGTGGTGCTTTTCAGAGCAATGGTATAATATAGTTTTGACATCCTCATTATTCCATATCTAACCAATAAGAAATACATGCTGCTCTGTAGCTGGTTTGCCAGAGGAGGTAAGTGGTGCTTTACCTAGCCTGAATGTGGAAGCAGTAGAAACTGCCTTTGGAGGAAGCACAACCGGAGAGATATGGCTGAGTGGAAGGCATCAGGTGTGGAAATGGTCACTGGAGTTGGTGGCAGGAGGAGGTGTCCTATGCCTACGGTGACAGCACTGAACCCCTGATACTGAGCTCCACACTGAATTTTTGAACCAGCTGGCCACAGGACCAGAGCTCTGGAAAATAACTAAGCCCTACAAGATCTGTAAAAATTGGTGACCAGATAGATCAGAGCAGCTCAGTGCCCTGACTGATGCCAAGCCTGCTATCTGTGCTCATAACTTATTACGGACTCCAGAAAATCCTCTTTGGAGAAAGGATGTCTAAATGCTTCAGCTGTAGAAACAGTGTCAGGCAGCATGCACAGTCAGCCGTTAAGATACACATCCAGAGGAAACCGGGCTCCAGAGCTCATGGATGTTGTAACAGCCCTGCTGCATCACGTAAGTTACAGGTGATCATCCGCATGGAACTGAAGGTTAATACGATGCTTTGTTTACGAGGTAAACATTTGACTGGCCTCACCGTACCTTCACCTGAATTACTAATAACTTACTGTGGTGTGTCGTTTAAAGCAAATTGCAGTATTAATTATGATAATAAGCCCATGCAGGCCAGATCCAGGAGGACCCTGCGGAGAAGATGCTGGAACACGCTCTGCTCCCAGAAGTGCTGACGTTACCACTCAAGCCTCGGCTGGTTAAGGACATTTTGCAAGAACTGGTTCCCCACCTCCCAAACCTGCATTTCTCCCCCTTAGGCCCACATCCTGTATGGCTGCCTCTGCAGAGCCCTCAGCTGCAGATGTATCTGTGCAGCTTCCCCGTGCAGGAGCGAGCTGCTCCAGGATTTCCAGGGGCCTGTCTATAAGGTTTGGTTACCCTCTTTGGGTTTCTGGAGTGCCTTTTTGACAGGGGCTGAAGTAAAAGCAGGACAAGGTAGCAAATATGTCACCAGCTGTGACCCTCTGAGATGCCCACGGTGCAGTGGCTGCAGGGGTGTTTCAGCCCCGGGGATGCCCAGGTGGCCAAACCACCCAGCCCACCCGGTCTCCTGCCCTAGGGGAAGGGGCTTCCCCCCTGCCCCAGCCTCACATTGCTCCCCATCACCCAGCTGGTTTATCTACACGGAGCCAACCACTTATCTGCCGAAAGGATAACGTGGACAGGTTGCCCATGACTGTCTGAAGCTACAGGGAAAATCAGAAGACTAGGGGAAAACTTAAGAAGCTGCAGTTCTTCCCACAAGCTGGAGATAAAATTTCTTTTTCTCGTAAGTGCAGAAGAAAGCGGCCACCTGACTCAGCTTTCGCAGTAATATTCTAATCTGCCACGGGCATATTGTTTACTGAAATGAAAACTGAATATAGCTCACAATTGAGGTTACCAAGTACACTTATATAAAGCCTTTCAGAGCACCAGCACATCAGCTGGTAGGGGCTGCTACTAGAAACTAAGGTTTCTTTGTTTCTTAGCAGCAGATGATTTCCTCTCCTAGGGCAATTATGTAGCCTAATTGCCTGTAATAATCATCCCTGCTAAAAGTGTGCTAATGCCAGCCCTTCTCGTTTTTGCAGAGTGTCTCCTTACGAACTTTCTGCTTCCAAGTACCAGAGACGGGCTCCACACATTTAGAAAACACAAGTAACATTGAAGAACATAGGATTTTATTGTCTGAAGCCCTTCATTGCTGCTGTTTTTGGTGCCTAAGCTGTTATTAAAAAAATCGTTTAAAAAAAAGGGAAAAAAGATAATGTTATTTCTGAAATGTGACCTATTCCTAAAAGGTTCATTGTCCTTCCAGTTACTTACAGTTGTTTAGGGTGTATTTTTATTTTTTAACAGTTCTTTGTATTTATTCTTTTTTCTAAGATACCAGTTAGATGTACCAATGCTAGACGCTGCTGTGCTGCATTACAACAATTTTAAAACGTAAACTGGAAAAATCACAAAAAAGTCATAGGGTATGCTGCACATCGGCAGGGCAGATTAGGTAATATAACACATCTTTGTCACTGCTGACTTTTGTGGTTTCATTTAGATGTTATCAGTGCTTTCTTCCTAGCAGATAATGTTGTAGCAATACATTATCATTAAAAAATAAGTTTTACAGTATTCACATATGTGAACAGTGAGCAATGTAGCTTGATTTTTGGACAAAGTTCAGCAAAACACATAACCATACAGGTTCAGAACAAAGGTCCATCCAGCCTAATATCTTTTTTCTGCCAGTAGCTGAGAGCAGATGTCTAGAGAAGAGTACCAGAAAAGGGCAAGCACATAGGGATCCTTCCTCTATCTGATACTCTTAAGAAACTTGCAGTCCTGGGACTTCTGTGCCCAGCACTGTGGCACCAATATATATTTTCAACTTACCCTGCTTAGAGGCCAAATGCTTAAAATTCAGGTCCTGGCAGTAGGTACACGGCAAGTGCACAAGCAGGTCAAAAGCATAATGAAAAGATCCCTGAAGCAGGTCTGTACCCCCAGAAATACAGAAAAAGGGAGTTCCCAGAAGTTTAGAGGTGAAGTGTATAAAGATATCCAAGAAGGGGGTTGTTCAGCTCCCTGCAGTCTGCTTCCATAGATCCTCTTTTCATCAGAAAACTGGAAGGGGAAGCTACATACTCTGCTTTTAAAGGCAGAGGTATCGTTGCAAGGGTCCAGTGATCATGCCTATGAGTATGCCTTTTCCATGAGGGGAGTGCAAGACTTCACTGTTAATTTTGTCTGGAAGGAAGGCATTTTATTCTGATTAAGTCATATTTTAGAACTCAGAGAGGGCTATACTGCTTACTAAGGAAAAATGATTGCAGTTCAGTGTATGCATTTGATAGTCATACTTTGATAATTATTTAATGCCTGTTACTGCCACTGAAGTCAAAAAAGGCAAAGTAACAGCCTCATTACTGCCAAAGATGAGTAATAAGGTTTGCTGGTACCCGACTAATGCAGGAACACTTTGTCATGATGTAAAATAGAGGAAAAGAGACAAATTAACTTTATTTGGAGGAACACCTTCCATGAAAGTAGAAATTATAACCAGCAACTCTTCACAGACACTGGAAGTGAAGTTCTGCATGTGTGTCAGAAAGAGGTTATTTATAGAATCATAGAATCATTTAGGTTGGAAAAGACCCTTAAGATCATCAAGTCCAACCGTTAGCCTAACACCACCAAGTCCACCACTGAACCTTACGGTATGACTGGGCAGGGAGAGCTCTCTGTGAAAAGCTGTATACCATGACCAGGGTGTGGGCGTGTTTGGAGAAGACGTATAAATTCCTTGCAATTTGAAAATCAAACAAAAATAAGAGATGTTGGTTCTTGAGGGGGCAAAATTTCCCTCCCTTCCTGTGGAAGTGCTCCCCCATGCTCTCCCTTATGTCCAACACAGTGATATGCCAGTCCAGGTGCTTTCCAGTGTTATCTGATTTCATCGGCTGGAGGCTTGTTCTAACTTAGACTGCCTGAAGAGCCCCAGGGATGCTGGCTTTACACTACCTAAAAGTCACTTTGGCAAGGTGGCCAACCAGGCTGGCTCTCAGCCTGCTTTGCCTAGTGAACTGTCTCAATAGGGTTGTATCCAGACAAGCATGAGGACTTCTGACACAGTGACAGGACGGAGGTCAGGGGAGACTTTAAAGGCAAAGGCTGCAACTTGTTTCCTGAATTTGGAATTGAACCTGTGGACCTGAGCAAAGACGCAGGAAGGCAGCCATTGTCTGAAACCAAAATTAAGGGTTACCTGCAGCAAAGTGCCATCTCTATTAGTTCCCAAGAAATGCTTTCATTTTCAGGTGTTTGGCTAAGACAGTATTATTTATACAGCCCAGGTGTTGGTAAGTAAGCAGGGAGCCCTGAGTATTCAGGAGTCCCAAGCTGAGGAGCCAATGGCTGACAAAATTACAGCAAATAAAGCTGAGTAAACCTGAAGGGTTTCCCCCCCCCAAATCATACAACAGAGGCAAGGTTATTTTGGGCCCTATCACTTTACATGTGCATGAACACTAGTCATATTAGTCATTGCTATGTGGCTTGAAGAGAGACGTGGATGAAACTGCACAAGAGTTAACTCTAAGTTGGCCCTTTCTGTGAGTCTTTTGTTGTCGCACATTCTCTCAAAGAGAAGCAGTCCTACCCTTGCTCCAGGCAGATTTCAGTGCTGGACCATTGTTTTTCAAGCATAAGCAGAACAGGTCTGGACATTGAAACCACTGACTTTTGCATCCCCCTGAGAGGAGCAGAAAATCCAGCACAGATTGGAAGACCCTTCCCTCTGCATATGGCGCTGCTCATTATCAGGAACATGCAATGACACTGGAGAAATATTAAATTTTGCAGAAGCTGAGGGAATCACGGGGCCTCTGTTTATGGATGGATTTATATAGCAGGATATTGTTACAGAGTGAAAACTCAGAAAGAAAGAGCAGCCACTGAAAGCAGTTTTGCAAACTGCCACCCGTACATAATTCACAGAGGGTGTGCTGCTGCTGAAAAAGGAGTGATGCTGAGCTTAACTTCAATAGGAAGCTGTAAACATTGGGCCGAAGTACCTTGGTGGTAGCTCTGTCCAATTCGATGGGATGAGACGAGCGCTAAGTTTGGCATCTTGCGACTGTCTCCCTTGGGAGGCTGCATGGATGCTTCGGAGTCCTGAGAAATTTATCCCATCCTTGACTTCCCCTGCTATTTGTATGATAATGAGAACTGAGACCTCCAGACTGCTTTATAAGCATCATGCCAGTGCAGTCCATGTCACTGAAGGATCTGAAACACCCGGTACCTATGCTTAGCTGGATACCCTTTTGCAAGGTGTGGGCATGGTGCAGCCAAGATACGTCCCTGTTTATTGGGTAGGATAAAAAAATCTCACAGTATGTTACCTTGTGGTTTAGTTGTCTTCGGCTTTTCTTAGCTTCTACTCCTCCTGGAAACTGTTTCTGTGTTTACTTTTGCTATGTACTTTTAATTAGACACAACACCTAGGTCTTAATGTTGAAACACGAAATTCCCTTATGGAAGCATTGTGTGCAGCTCGCTTCAAAAAACAAAGCAGAACAAGAAAACCCAACTTAATTGGCACCTGCTGGCTTTTCTACACAATGAGTGAAAGAGGAAATAGGGAAGTGGTTTTCTGATTCTACAGCTGGACCCGTACACGCCTTTCTGTAGGAGAAGGAACACCGCTCTTTCAAGACGCACGGTCTGCCCTTTCTACCCTAATGAGGATTGCGCTGTGCACCCTTACAGTTTTTTAAGCATGCGTGGGGGACTGAAACTCAGCATGGCACCAGTGCTGGGTACTCTGCATTCCTGCACAGTTACCTCAGCTGCTGTCCTCTCTCTTCTCAGCAAGGATGATTAGCCAACAAGTGTATCTATCTTGTAAGCATGTGGGTTGTTGCTCCAACTATGCACACTCACCCACACACACAGTCATGCAGGCTGAAAAAGACAAAGGCATGCTTTGCTGGCATGGCAGTAATGCAGCCAAAATTAAAAATGAAACAGGGAAGAGACATAAAACTGAAACGTAGCCATTGTGTATGTGACTGCAGTTCACAATTTTCTTCAAAGAGCTTGCAAGCTCTTTAGTAGATGAAACCCCTGCAAGATACAACCACCACTGAGTTTGGGAAGCTGTTTAGCTATAAACTTAGGGACTGTTTACTCTTCACAAAAGAAAAGTCTCTCAGACCGGCCCCGTGTGCTGCATGCGGCCCGAGGTCCGAGGGCTGAGCACGAGCGCGGGCTGCGATGGATGGCAAGGGCGGCCAGCGGAGCCGGACAGCCGGGGTGAGCCACTCGGCTGCGAGGTGATGCTCCTTTGTTTAGATCCCTTTAAACTGGGGCGTGCTGGAAAGGCTCACAGAGTTGATTATTATTATTTGTCCCCTGCCCAGAATCTGGCCCTTGTGTTACTTATTAGCTGTGTACAGAGGAGTATTTTACCGACACAGAAAGGACTTTGTTCTCCAAAGGTTTTACAGGACCTGGCAAGGGGGCAATGTCCTGGCAAATCTTAGTAAAACGTAGATAATTTTAATTCCACCATTGTGTTTTCCTAAGGATATTTCTGTATTTTTTTTCCCTATGAAAGACTGGATATGATTTCTTTCTGTTGTGCCTTGGAAGAGAACTGTAGTGAATGACACTTGCATCTGGCTTGCCCAAAGAGTGTGGATGCTGTGAAGTGAGCTTCTGCGCCCAGGCTGACTTTGGCTTTCTGGGCATTCCCGGCAAATCCCTGGGTCACCACAACCTTTTCTGCAGAAACGGGGTTTTGTGGGCCAAAACCACTGGCCCTAGTCTCTTTAGGCTAAGCTGAAGCCAAAGGCAACGTGACCTTTCTCACAAAACTGGCTGCTTAGTGGATGTTGCCTGCAGGTCAAGGTCTGGAGCTCGCTTTAGTTTTTTCATCTCTGGGTTTGAAGCCTTGCATCAGCTAAACTGGAGACAGCATTTCAGAGCAAAAGCATGCCTGCGGAGCCTGATACCCTTCAGTAACTGCGCTCTGTGAAAAAGAATTAAAACTTTTGCCTTAAAGAAGAGAGTGGTGGGTCTGCAGTTATTTTAAGGATGGGCCTGATTCAATATTTCATCTTAAGGACGGAGAAATGAGGAAAATTACTTCATACTCTGTCTTTTGACCTGTTGAGGTGCATGACATCTTAAGGTTTTAAACTAGTTTGTGGGGGGAAAAAAAACTATTACGTGTAGTTAGAAACTAATTTTGTTTATGGGCTCACTTCACCTTAGAAAGAAAGCCAAATTTAGGTCCAGAATGCCTGTCCCTAACATTGCAGACCTACAGTATCTATAACATTTCTTTAAAATCTCATTGTAAAAATAAATTGAAATCATGAGGGCACAGCTAAAGAGAAACTAATTGCTGAAAAATGAGAGATGGTAAAACTAACGGTACAACACTGAAGGAAATCAGCCAACAGAAAACCACTTCTGCTTTTGGGATGCTATGCCTTGAAGGAAATAATAGAGGTGAACAATTAATTTGCATTTTACTAGGGAGAACTTTTAAAGGAAGATTTTAATTCTGTGTGTAGCAAAAATCCTCAGAGAATATGAAGTCAATTTATAAAACTACTGAATATAAGAAAATTATATTCTCTAGGAATTTTTTACTAGTAAAAAAATGCGTAAATAATAAAACCACTAACAATGAAAATGGAAAGCCTTGTGAACTTACCAGAAATGGGCCCCAAAATGTTCGCTTGGGACCCTCCCTGCTACATGTTTAGGAAAAGACTCCATAAAGCTCTTGTAAGTGAGAAAAGTAACTTTATTATGCAAACATTCCCCTCTCCTTTGCTTTCGACGGAGGGGTTGGTCCACAGTTACTACATATTGAAGTGACATATGAAGCCAATGGCATAAACACCACTGGTCTGATTTCCACCATCCAAGGATTTGGCCATTCGTGCCAGTCTTGGCAACGCACGGGATGCTGGCATGAGAGCACCTGGCTGAGCCTGAGGACGGACCGTTGAGGAGCGGTCTTTACCTCGGCGGGCAGCGCTGCCACTCCGGGTTCCCCCAGCAAGCTGGAGCTAACGGGAACCCCCTGATGGCAATAAACATAAAATCTGTCATTTAGGACGGAAGAACCCCATGCAACAATATGGGCTGGGGGCTGCCCAGCCAAAGCAGCATCTGTGCAGAAAAGGCGGTGAGGGTCCTGATGGCCAGCACGTTGAGAGTGCCAGCCAGCAAGCAAAATGAGCCCTGGTCTGCGTCGAGGGACGTGATTTTTTTTCTCTCTCCTCAGCACTGGTGAGGCTGCAGCTGCAGTCCTGCGTCCAGCGCACAAAAGATACCGATAACTGGGAGTGAGTCCAGGCGCTGAGGGGCTGGAGAGCTTGATCTATTGCTGTCGTCAGCTCCCTAACGGGTGGCTGTGGTCAAGATGGGAGACAAGCTCTGCTGGGCCTTGCACAGCAAGGAGATGAGAGGCAAACTGCTGCAAATTTCAGCAAGGGAAATTGGAACAAGATATAAAGAAAAATGGTTTTTCCCTGAGGGAGCTGAACACTGGGGCAGGCTGGGCATCCCATCCCTGGAGATACTCAAAGCTTGACAGAAAACGGTCCTGGTCTCACTTTGGAGTTAGTTAGCCCTGTGTGGAGCCGGAGGGTGCACTGGATGGCTTCAAGCCATCTTTTCCAACCCGAATTATCGCGTGATTCCTTCCTATTCTGTGGGTTCTGCCAGGCTGTGCTTATTTCTGGGCCTTGGTTTTCAAGGGAGACTAAGCTGCTTGATCGCCACTTAAAATGGACAGAGGAGGAAAGCGTCGTTAGATCACATCCTCCTTTGCCGATCTCCTGGGCCTGCCACGAGCTAAGTCACCCTTTCACATCTTAGTTCCCAGCTGGCTCGTAAGGACAGATTTAAGGCCAGAGAAACGCAAATCAGCCCTCAGTGTGTCCCTAAGTATGAGCCTGCTGATAGAAGTAGCTGGCCAAGCATTTGAAAACCGATTTCAGGCGCGTACCCGCGAAGGACACGCTTCTCCTGGCTTGCGCTGCTCTCCCCTGCTGGGTGGCTGGAGAGCGTTGCCGGTGAGCAGCCCGCGGTGCCTGCTCTGCAGACCTGCAGCAGCTCTGCACCCTGCCCCTGCCTCCCGCTGCAGCCAGAGCGTGCGACTGCCCGCGCAAAAGCCCTTCAAAGCCGTTTGTGCCCTCAGCGTTCCCGCCGGATTGAAGACATCTTGGTCTCACGTGAAACCCGTATTCACTCGACTCCGTTTTGCTCAGGGCTCTCTCCTCCCTGCCTTGCCGTTGTCCCCTGATGCCGGCTCCTGCCAATGCTTGTCTGGCTCCAGGACTGCCTTTACTTGGCAGAGCCCCTGCAAATGCAGACACGGAGCTTTGGCAACGCCCCGACTCCACCTTTCTTTCTCTGTCCCCTCTTGCACAGTGCAGAAAGGCATGCCTTACTCCTAAATGCCCCTAACTTTTCATGGGTGCTGTCAGTGCCAGACAGTGCAGTGATGTTCAGGTTACATGCTATGGACTGGGTATTCCCAAGATGTGCTCAAAAAGCTGCTCCGTATATTGCCTTCTGGGGGAAAACACACATTGCCTTCTTGAACCGTACTGGTCCATTACAGCAGTTTTTCTTTGGCTCATTACAACACTAGACTCAATTGTACTGATCTGCACTTACTTATAGCTAATTGGTGACAAATGAGCTCAGATTATTCACCTTTTCAGCAGCAAAACATACCCAGCTGTGATAGAACTGGCCAAATCACAAAAAGTGATTTGTAAATATTTTTGTGAATAAACTCACAGACATATTATTTGTCCATAAGTATTTTGACATAGTTCACAAAAATATCTGTAGTTCTCAACTATCAGCCAGACGGATACATGTCTTGCAGTGCTCTCCCCGAGTCCATGATGCCTGGGTCAGGTGCTGTGTTATTCTCTATGGCTGTGTTCCCCTTCTTTAAAAATTAGCAATCACGTAACCACAAAACAAAGACAGCCCACGTGTTTGAGGTGACTATTTGCTATAGTAAATAGTTGATGTAAATAGTCCGTGACCCAGTGAAAGGCCGAGGCTTGGTCACATGAACCCTTCACCAAATACTTCTGAATTACTAAGATGTTGCAAGAAGATAAGTCCAATTCATGAATAGGGCAAACTGCTAAACTTACCACACACTTTACTAACAGTAAAATGCAATCTGCCCAGCTCGGTGAAAATCGCAGCTGTAGAGGAGAACAAAACCGCAGCAAAATTGTGGATTTAATGTTTTTCCTCTGTGATAGTTCCTGCATTTTGCTCAGTGCTGCTGCATATCTAGGGATTCGTCTGCTGTTTGGTTTACAGTAAACTATCAGAGTTCAGGCTATATCCTGATATGATCCCTCACTCCCATATTTCTAAATATGCCTCCATTTCCTTGTTATCAAGAAGTCTTTCAGGTTTCTAGGGTAGCATGTCATGCTGGAAACTCTGCAGCTTTGATTTCCAGTACTCCAGAACTGTTTAGAGCCTTTTTTCTCTCCCTCCTCATAATCCTAAGAGCGAGAATGGCACATACAGAAGTATGACATGACAGCGCTTGCATGCTGGCAGGCATGTGAGAAAATCCCTGCTGGCAGGAGCCTCAAAAACAGATTTCTTTGCAGTTCTGGCCTATGCTCTCTACATCCTACTTGATATAGCTTGAGCCTATGCAGGAATATCAGGAATATGAGTAATATTGTAATGCTGAGGCTGTGAGGCTTATAAGAAAATAAAGGACTGTGTCTTAAAAGTGACATTTGCTCTGTTCAGGTGGCCAGTAGAAGTCTATTCACAAATTGCATTCTGCTTAAACTCTTTAAAAAAATTGCATCAAAGTGATGCACAGACATAAAGCTGAACCTGTGCAAGTTGTAAGCATGCAGAAGCAAGGGCCACAGGAAGGATTTCTGGCGTAACATTGAACTGGCTTTTCTG
Source organism: Mycteria americana (assembly GCF_035582795.1). Classification (NCBI taxonomy): domain Eukaryota; kingdom Metazoa; phylum Chordata; class Aves; order Ciconiiformes; family Ciconiidae; genus Mycteria; species Mycteria americana. Next base: position 41,642,252 of record NC_134396.1, read on the forward strand.
TCTCGCTGGTGTGTTAGTGCTGGCCCATCTTTGGGTCAGAGGTGAAAAAGTGTGGGATGTGGAAAACGATACTCCGGAGGAGGCTCCCTCCTTTTTCCTGCTTCCTGCTGGGATTTTCTGCGGGACACGTAGGAACACGTTTCCACATGCAGGCTGACTTCTCCGAGCGCGGGGGCTGCTGGGGAGGGCAGACCTGCTCCATCGCCCCAGGTGAGCTTCCCCAAAGCCAGCCCTGCCGAGGCTCCCTCTCCATGCAGCAGCAGCAGCGGCGGCAGCAGCAGCAGCAGCAGCAGCAGCAGCGGCAGCAGCAGTGGCAGCAGCAGCAGCAGCAGCAGCAGCGGCAGCAGCAGCAGCAGCAGTGGCCGCCACGCTGCACAGCCTCTTGCACAGGCAGGCATGCACCTCGGGGGCGGACACCGCGTTGAGAGTGGAGCGGTTCCTTTATTTTCAGGAATAAAAGGGCTGGATCCAGGCAGTCACATGAACAAAACAATGCATAAACAAGGTCTGCAATTATTTAGCTGACTCCCATCCCCAAAGCTGAGCATAAATACGTATTAGAGCAAAGCCGGACTGGTAGCTTGGCTATTTTTTCCGTCCCTTGGCCAGGGAGTTGGTGGCGGCTCCTTTTGGACCACGCGTCCTCAGCATTCCCGCAATCAGTCATCAGGCTGGCGTCTTGGAACAAGTGGTAAGCTGAAGCAAGCTTTATGGACAGCTGCCAGTTTCTCCTCCTTGATGTTGTTATTTCAGCCCTGGCTGCTTTTCCTGAGGAACTTTCCCTTCAAATGAGTGTCTGAGATGTGATGGCTGAATGCCTCAACAGTAAAGCACATATACAGGTTCACACTCATTGGTGTCCAGAGGGTGTTTGAGCCAGAGATGCATAGCAAATATTTTCCAACCATTTTCTGCTTGTATTAGGAGTGTCAGGACACAAACTTTCCTCCTCTTCTTGTCAAATTTGCTTTCGTGAAGGTAACTATGTCTCCTATCAGTTTTGTCTTGCTTTGTGATTTCCTAGGCCTTGGTTGTAAACGGCACATCCCATAGCTTGTATTTCACAAACTTACATTTCAAAAACCATCCACCAGAACCCAGAGTGTAACCTGATATTTCCAGGAGAGATACACTTGGTGCCTAGATTTCACTGAGATCATCTTACTTTGCAGACAGAAAGTAAAATTCTTTTTTTTTTTTTTTTTAAAAGTCCCAAATCTTCCCCCCCTCCCTTTGAAATGTATTCAGGGGGACGTGTCACTGTGTGTGCACTGCAGCCAGACTCGTGGCTGTGAAACATTGCTTAATAGGACACTGGTGCAAACAGTTTCTGGACGCCGCCTGCGGCAGCTGGCACTGCTGGGGACGGGTGGTGGGCTGGCCTGGGGACCCGGGCACACGGGTTTGCCTGCTGGCCCAAGGGCTGCGGGTGGCGTAGAGCCGAGCCGGGGTCAGCCACGTGGGGCCAATGTCAGCCCCATCGAGAGGGCTGGGTGCCGCACACCACTGGCCCTCGCACCGGGTCCCCAGCCAGTGCCAGCCACCCCAGAACCCTCAGGCTTGGTCAGCCTGGCATTGCACACTCCTTAAAGAGCTCCAAGTCTACTTGCAGGTAAACCTATCTTTACAGCAGGTTTTGGAAAGTGGCTGTAAAGGGTTTGTCTCAACTGAGGACACAAAACAAGGTGTGCAAGGGCCCAACGTGATGGGAATAGAGTCCCATTTGGAGAAGGTCCCAGCTCCCTGTGCGGCAGCCGGGGTTGGGGCAGCCCCCGCGTGCCCCCTGCTCCATCCCTGAGCCACTGCTGGGCCAGCCTGAGGCTGTCAGGGCACCGCGGCTGCGTGCGAGGGAGTGCCAGGCAAGCTTCAGAGCCATTTGTGTATTTCTATTTTCCTCCTTCAGCTCATCATGCTGCCCTGGTCCCCTTGGTAGCTTAGAAAGCCTCTCAGCATCCCACATGAATGCTCAGTACTGCCCTTTCCAGTACGTGCAAGGGCAGGGCTTCTGCTTTGTGCAAAGGATGGCACGGTGCTACTAAAGTAGCTTTAGGATGAGACCAACTGGATGTCCACCAAGGATTTCACCAACAGACGCCCTATTTCTTCTCTTTAGAGTCTGTTTGCAGTGGGAGTAGCTTTATTGTAAGTGTGCCTCTTGCTGAATTCAAGATCTTATACATATCCCAAGCATTAATTAGTACCTTTACATGTAACCCGCGGAGCATGCTGCATCTGACCTCTTTACAGGTCTTTATAGTTCCAATGGAGGGGCTGGAGGAGGGGGTGAAGGCTGTCCTTTCTACCCGCCAGCCCGGCTGCTGCACGCTCGTGCCAGGGGCAGCAAAGCAGCTGCTCGCCTGGCTGCCCACGCGGAGGACGCAGCCCCGTTGCCCCTGTGCTGCCAGCACAGCAGCAGTTGCAGGTGACACAGACGAAAGCCCCAGGAAGACCCTTGCCTCGAGGAGGTCCGGCGAAATGCCGGGGGGAGCCTGGCGGTGCGCGCCGGCTGCCCGTGGGTTTTAGGCTTCGGTGTCAATGGAAACTTGCCCGCCAGCTAGTTTCAGAGCCTGCGCACCCATCTGTATTCATTTGTGGTGGCTTGCTGGGGATCTACTGTCTGGGCAAGTGTCTTCAAGCATAATCCCCATTAAATCCCCATTTTAGACTGGATATTAGGAAATTTTACTTCACTGAAAGCGTTGTCAAGCACTGGAACAGGCTGCTCAGGGAAGCGGTTGAGTTTCCATCCCTGGAGGTATTTAAAGGACGTTTGGATGAGGTGCTTAGGTACATGGTGTAGTGGTGGTCTTGGTAGTGTTAGGTTTATGGTTGGGCTCGGTGATCTTAAAGGTCTTTTCCAACATATACGATTCTGTGATGCTGTGATTCTGTAAAGTCAACTTGGAAAAGCTCCCAGTGACTCTAGCAGGCATTGAGTCATATCTACAGTCACCTCCTCTTCCAGGCATCCTGCCCATGCCGAAAGCCTGCTGAAGGGAATGTGGACCGGGAGCCTTCAGCATGCATTTGAGTGGCCCACAAAAACAAGTCCCAGGGACAAGACCCTGGCCTACCACTGGAGCTAGGAGGTTAATTGCCCAGGCTTCCTCTCCTGAATTTTGTCTATGGGTGTAGCAAGGAGTGGAAAAAACTCCACCAGCGTGCTTATCGGTCCCTACAGGTTAGCCAGTTTGCAGAAGGTCAGCTTGGCCCAGAGGAGGTAAAGGTGATCTTTAGAAGTCAGGTTTGGATAAAAGTAAAGGCAACAAAGTGGGGGAAAAAAAAGGGGAGACAATGGGTCTTATTTTCATTATACTATGAAGAATGAGCACAACGAGTAAGCGAGACACTTTATAAGTCAATATGGTACATACATGGCTGCTCAGACTTTTGTTTTGCAGAAGCTTAACTGTTTGCTTCCTGGAGTTGAGACTTTGTGCTGGTGGGAACAGCAAGCATCCCAGTTTCACATATTCTACGGGAACATAATCAAGAAATGAATCACATACTTTATGGGAACATAATGGAACCTAAGTAGATATTCAGTAAACTTTCTCAATGCAGTTATTTTTATCACTTATTTTCTGTCTACTGGAGACCAATAGTTTTCTAGTAGAAGGTGTGTCTGAATATTTGATTTTTTGGTTTGGTTATTGAACTGCCAGAGAAATTCAGGACTGACCCAAAGTGAAATTGCATTTTACTTTTCTTGCAGAAATGAAAACCCCCAAAATATCTCTTCTAGGTCAAGCAAAAAACAAATTCTGACCCAAAACACATGTATCAGCCCCACTTGGGGAATTTCTAATGAGAGCACATACATGAATGTCTAGAAATTATTCACAAAAGCAGCATGGACTTGCATCTCCCGTGTCCCCAGTGAATACTCTATTCAGTGTATTATGGGCTGTTCTTCAGGAAGCTGTCTCAGTCTCTTCTGTCAAACCCCAGTTTCTCTTGCGTGCAGCTTGCACATGCATGCTCTGTTTGCTACACATTCAAAGCCTTAGTCACTAGGGTACACAGTGTTTCAGGATCACAACGTGGTGCTGGTTAGAAACCAACAGTCTCCACACACTGTGTACTCTTGGTTGTCCATTTGATCCAGTGATTCTTAACAGGATTTAGAAAGACACTGTAGTGAAAGACTGACATTATTACAGCCACTTGCTGGCAGAAAATGCAGATCAGGTCAGTCTGCGAAGCCGAGAAATGTGTTAAGTGAAGATACCCAAACTTTCATTAAGTGAGCTCAACCAGCACAGCAAAAAAGTCATCAGCGGCTACATGCAGTTAACCTACACAGCACTTTACCCCTCCCTGGCATGCAGCAAAGTCGTATTTTTTGTTCAGCTCTTCAGCTCTGGCAGTATGAGGGGTGTCACAGGTTTCACCATGTCTTCATGCACAGGGAAGTATTTGCAGGATTAGGACTTTAAACCCCAATCTTAGTACAGTACATGGCTACATCTGGCATGTTCACGAACCCCACAGGCTACCCTTGCTCGAAGTGAGAGAGGTTAAATGCGTGCTCACTTGTTTGAAAGGTCAAAGCCTTTCTTTGTAAACTGCTCGAGGTGAGAGGTGTGTCATACTCTAGATTTCATGAAGAGTGGTACTTACTGTGCTCACCCCTTGCGGAGTACATGCAGTGTTGCCTGGTTTTGATTGGGATAACACTGCCACTGCTTTCTATCAAGAGAGCTGGCATAACTTACAATTTGGTTTCCACCGTAAATGGTCATCTTTACAAACTCTGAATGCATGTTTTGCTAATATGCACCTCAAAAATTCACGGATTCTGAAAATGTCCCTTTCAGCCAAGTAGTCTGCTGGCACGGTCTTGAGAAACAAAGTGCAGAGAAGAGGGAATTCTCTCCCTTGCTCGAGTGGGTGGTGTGGATAACGCTGGGAGTCATTGCCCAGCTTCTGCCACGAACTGGTGTTACCAGCTTCACTTTTCTGATATCAGCATCCCCATTCAGGTTTTCTGATCTCTTTGGTGCCAAAACAAGGGCTGGATCATTAAATATTTTGCATTCTGGCCTTGCTGCAAGGTCTGTTTGGCTTATTGTGTGCCACCAGAGCTTGACACCCTCCACCTCGCTTGATATAGCCAGCGAGGGTGCCTTATCTCAGCTACTCTGGGCTCCTTTAGCTGCTGGCAAAAGAGAAACATGCTTTTGCAGTGCAGTTCAGCTCTTAGTTGAATACCTGTCACAAGTTGCCTAACTGTACAATTCAGAGGTAGACGACTACGTTGGGGCAGTCATCTATGGCGTAAGACTGGACCATCACTTCATTTTAGACATTGACTAAGATATTCCAAATTTTTTGCTTTACCTAGCTCCAGGCAAAACAAGCTCTTTGCAGGTCAGCCAGATAATGCACAATAATATTCATTCATTTCCTCATATCTGGCTTTGGTCGAAACTAACAGATCCTTCTTTCCTCTCACATCTTAATTACCAGCATCAGGAAATGCCTTCAATTAGTGCACAGCCTTTATCTAACATATATGGAAGTTAGGCTGATTTAGTCTCAGATACTCACAGAGCAGTGCACACCCCATTTGATCAAGTTCACGACTATACAAGCAGATTTCCCATCCTGTATTTCATCAAGAAGGATACCCAAGTACATGGAACTAGCGCTTCGCTATAAGTACACTTTTGTGAACCAATGTAAATACAGTCCAGCAGTAGCTGTAATTTTGTTCTGTAGTGACGATGCTTGTACAAGTCTGAAGTGAAGAGGTTTCAGCTGCACGTGTCTGACAATTGTCTGATTATTCAGACTGGGTAAAATTTATTAGCTTTATTTCCCCTCTTTCCTCCTGACACTATAATTGTTGCTTTTCTGATTTTATATTCTGAAGTGGAGGGCGGTAAAAGCTAACTGAAATAGTTGTGAGTTCTAAAGAAACTGTCTTCGCAACTCTTTTAATATCTAGTATCACCTGTGATTCACGGCATCATTGATCACAACTTTCTCTGTCAGTTTTTTTAAATCCCCCAAGTTGTCTGGAGCCAAGTGATGACCACTTAGGTGAATAAGGAGTGTTTAAGTCTGTTGCTGGGTTACAGGTATCATATGCTCTATATAGTGTTTATTTTTTAAACAAATGCAACAGACAAAATATATCACCTTTTTGTTTTGACGTGAGCAATATCCATACATGTCTTCTTTCCTTACCCATACTCTTTTACTCCGTGGAGCCTGTAGTTACCATGGAGTTTGCTGCCTGCATAGGGACCATCATTTTGTGGATGGCATGTAGCTTTCGTCAGGGTTTTAGTGAAATACCTACACGACAGAAGCTGGTATGTGAGTACGTCAGATGTGATAGGTCTGTATGGGAGGGGGACACGAGTTCTATTTCTGCAGGATTCTGTCAGCCCCGAAGATTCCACAGCACCGCAAGGACCATGTTGCCCTTAAGTTTGTTTTACTGTGTCTTGGGGCAACTGCTGATGCTCCCTAGAAATCACGGCAAGCCAAAAACCTGGTAGAAGAGGTAGAAGCTGAAAAATTTCTGTACATATTTGAGGGAAGCAATGTTATATGTGGAAACAATGCCTGCTTCCTGGATTTCATTTTCAGGATTCCTGGTGATCTTACATAGCGTCGCAGGAGGAGCACTGAACTCTGATATAGTGCCTTTACTGAACCGACCCTGGCAATGTCATGCAAGCTTCGAGCAATGTGAAAGCACGTAAAAGCTTTGGAGGAGAAAGCAAAGGGCCTTTGAAGAGGCCTTTGCTTTCTGTGCAAACAACTGCTATAGGATGTAGTGATTTTTCTGCAAACCCATTACTGCACAGGAAACAAGAAACCTCTGGGGCAAAGAGAATGTCAAGGCACTGGAGCCCGGTGCGTCTTTTCCTGGTGTAGACTGAGTGACGATACTTGCAGGGTAGGTAACAAGGCACGCTGCTGGCTCATTCACGTTAGCTGCCACCTCGCATTCGGTTGGTGGCAGGTGCAATTCTTCCTTTAACCTGTATGTATAACCCCATTAATTAGACTAAGGGCAACATACCAATGTACACCCTGTCACCTACTTGCAGTTTCTAACTACTACCCCAGAGACCTGCCTTTACAAATGACCTAGCGCAAAGATTGCTAACACGGTCTTTGCCACATACGCAGCTACGCAGAAGCTGCACCCCTCTCGACCATACATGAACTCCACAGGCACATGTGAAAAAATATTAGCCAGCTCTCCTCCTTAAGGCTTGGGACAAAGGCTGGTTTCCCCCTCATGCAACCATTCCTGTGGTCTCCACAGCTGTTACCTGACTATTTATGGAGGCAGCGTGGCATTTGTTATGTGTACAACTTGTCCTTTGATAAGTCTGGTAAACAGCAATGTACGGACTTTTGCTGGCAGGATTTTTGGTTGTTGCTGAGGGACAGCTCATTGTTATAACTTACATTTTGTACACTTAAGGCGTGTTTTTAAGCGACAGAAAAGCAAGCCAGTTCACCTGCTCTCTGGGCCAAGAAAGACTCACTTAGCCACACCCACCTGAAGAGACGCAAGAACATTTGCCACTTAAACGTATGTCTTCTTATGGGTCATGAAAACGCTGTTGGGTAGCAAAATTAGACTGGTATTTCTTTACACAGAAGAGCACAAACTTTATGGCACTTCCAGTGCCACAGTCTCACTGACTGTTCCCACTTGGCTGCCACGTCCGAGTGCTGGACTTCTCTCAGCTTGTACGACCGCTTATGGTGTGCAAATCTGGGACTGTATCAGGAGGTGAGGGTGTCCCTGATGCCTAACTCACTTTGAATGAGCGTGAATGGCAGCCCACAGAGTATGGCGACAGAGCATGTGGCTGTCCGGTTGCAAAGAAGCATCGCCGTTCCTGTACACCTGTGTGTATAACCCCACCCTTGTCGCCAACGGCAAGCCTCGATAGCCTAGTCACAACCACCCCACGAGTGGGAGAGGTGGTGATAGCATATGCGTGCTTAAACGGATTCACCGCACACACAGAGAGGTACGTGCTATACCGGTAGTGCTAGAGCAACGCGTGAATGGAGTTGCTAGTAGAAAAGGGAGGGAGAGGCTGTTATGGCCATTTTGAGAGGGGAAGGTAGCGGGATGCTACAGTAACATACGCATTAGGAAACATAAGCAGAGATGCCGTGAGCTAAAGAGGGTCAGAGAAGAAAGACAAAAAGAAAAATGAAAGTTCTGTATTATTTCCTTACGTGACATTATGATCTATTAATATAGGAATGGGGAAGGAGAAAATAACTAGCAGGCTACTGAATAAAGGGCCTAGAAGGTTTTTTTAAACATCTCTGAGTTAGTTTACAATAAAAGCAGCCAGCATAAAAAGCGGATGTGGTTTCAGTGAGCAGAGCTAATCCAAGTAAGAAAAGAACAATGTTTACTCAAACGCAGTGAGTGCACGACTATGCAGATTCACAGGACAGATTTCCCAACGCCTTGAGAGCAGTGCTGAGAAACAGCACTGCTGCTTTGGCATCACCCCAGGGAGAACTTTTTCTCGGGCCACAGTGTAAAAAAATCGCCAATTCAGGTGTTGCACTGTTGGCCTGCAGGGAAGTGTGAAACTGTTGCTGGCATCTCTGCTCTCCAAGATCCCCGTGTGCCCTGTGAGGCTGCGTGAGGCGTCTTCTGCCCGCAGGAGTTCCACTGCGAAGCGCTTTGCACACCTGCAGCCTCTCCTGTCATGCACTGCCCACCTCCCCTCCCTCTCCACCCTCCTTCTCCTACAGACCCACGGTCTCATGCCGTGTAGTGACTTTTTTCACTTGTCCTCGACCTCTGGGTGCAGGGAATTAGCCACAAACCAGTTGGTCACTCAAGAGCAATCGTCTAAAAATAGAAAAGCCCAGACTCAGCACTGACTTGTCATGCTTGCGTCCACTCTTGCTTTTACTGACAGAAAGCAGAAACAACTTTACAGACGGGAGGGACCTTCTAGGAAATCAGAGCCTGCTCATATGGCTGGTGGGCTCCTTAGGCCAAATCCAGTTTCCCTTCCTTTTGGCCAATATACCTTTATTACAGACTGGAGGGTGGGGAAGGGATTAAGACAGAAAAGAAGGGAAGGGATTATGATATCAGATCTATGTGGCAGGATTAGTAAGAAAAAGATAAGGCACCAGTGCCTGTTTTGCTGAGGGGTTGTTTTCTGTGCAGCACTTGAGAAAGACACCTCTTGTGCTTCCTTGCCGTGCTTTACTACTTTGTCCATGGCCCAGCCCTTCAGAGTGATCCCAGAGTCAGCCCTTTGTGAAAGGTTATGCTCTTTATTTATTTTTCCCCATCAGCAAAGCATAAATGACAAGGCTTGCATTTTTTTTTTTTCTTTCCCACTAGCTTCCTGCTCTCCCAGCATTGCATTCTGTGCTGCTGCTGGCAGGACATCATGTTATTGCTACAGCAGACCAAATGCAAACTCTCCAACATTGTTGTTTATCACTTAACCATACTGAGTGCATTCAGCATTTGTAAAGGGCCCTGAGAAATCATGTCTGCATTTATTAGTCTCACTAACTTGCAAAAGGTTTGGAGCTGAATTTACCTGTTGGCATGTAGAGCGTTACACCATTCCCTTTTACTCTTTTACTCTGGTGAAGTCTTAAATAGACTCTCGCTGGGTCAATGCCAAAAACCACTCCAGGCAAAATGCTGTGGCCAAGGGAGGAGGGTGGTGTGCTGGCGGCTGGGGCTGGGGCGAGGGGGGGAAGCTAAGTTAGGACAGTATCCTGATAGCTAGAGGACAGTAACAGTTCCTTCCAAGAGCAGCTTCTTATTCCTTGGTACAAAGTGCTTATAAATAAACTCCCAACAGCAGCAACGCTTGCGGAGAGAAAACAGCTTCCCACCTCCCACACTAACTGATGACTAGGATGGCATCTAGTTATGAAATTCAGCTCGGCTTTTGCTCATCTAACACTGCACAGCCCTGTTTATGTACAAACTGTCCTGTGTTGTTGCTTTCTCTTTAGAGCAAAAGGGGTTTCGGGCACTGAGGGGAACAACAGAAGGAATACTGTGAAAATTGCACAATTTGCACCGTTGTTTGTCCCTTTACTCGAGATCCCTGTGAAAACAGTGTCTGCTGATGATCATGAGAGGAAGAAAATAAATCTTGGTTTCCCTTTCTGCAGGCACCCACGGAAGCTGGCACTTGTTTTGTAACATGCTTTCTGCAAAACAACCCTCTGCAATTACAGAAGGCACTGGCCACAGAAACTGTGCAGCTCGGGGTGCTGTGGCAGTAGGGCCATCATTATTCACTTCCCAACAATTGTTTCCAGTGCTGACTTATCAGGCATAAAATGCATTGCAAGAGCCGGAATCCAGCGTACAGAGGTCTGTCTCTGAGCATTTGTTTTCTGCTTTAAAGCCTTCTCAGTTTAGCACGCTGGCATCGTGCAGTAGGTGCTGAACCCACTGGGTAAGTTGCATTATTACCATGTGCTGGGGAGCTGTTTGTAAATGGGAATGGGGGAGTTAATCCCTCAATAGCTACAGTAACACCCTGTTGCAGTTCTGCAGTATTAAGTGTAAAGCTGCCACTTTGCCCACTGCGAAGGTCTGTTTAACTCCGCGTTGAACTGCATTTGTTTGCACGTGGTCCTTGTGCCCACCCGGGGCTTATCAAACCAGGTCACTGGAGAGGGCAGGCACCCGCGGTCCTCCGGATCACCCCGACTTGGGGCAAGCGAGCGGGAACAGCGGCAGGGAGGAAAGCAGAACCATTGTCAAGGAGCTTTGTGCACGCAAGAATCTCTTACGTTTGAGTATACTTATATAGCCCTTGAATTTCCCAAATATACTCTAATAGAAAAAAAAGATATGAATTGTAACCTGACGCTCAGTTTAGCCAGTGTTCTGTAACAAATCCGGATAGGTGGTCAATCAACTTCTCAGGGCCTTACCAGCATAAATCGTTTGCCTGCACAAAATGTGTTTTGCAGGAAATCTTCATTAGCTGTGCTGTGACGTTCACTAGAGTGCAGGTGCACAAGCTGATTTTATGGCTACACACACATGCATATTTACAGATGTGAGGTTATTTAGAGACGGCCTGCAGGTATTTGCACATGTTGCAAAAAGGCACAAGTGTGCGTGCAGTGATTCTTTTCAAATGCACATGCGGAAACCTTTTTGAAAATGTACTGCGACATGCAAATCGCACTAGGATTATGGGCCAGACTCAACTGTGGAGGAATAAATGCATGGTACTTCCCATTGAGATCCACAGATTGTCCTGCAGAAAAAGTTTAAGTACACATCCTTTAGAAAATGGCTTGATTCCTGCAAACTGTGTAGATTTATAGGAACTTCTTTTCTTGGAAACGGGTAGTCTACTCATCCTGGAAATGGGTTGAGGGTACATGTGACATTTGCTCCAAGAAGATGGTAGGAGTACTACTTGTCATTTGGAAACTAGGGTCAGGATACATATATATATATATATATATATATATATATACACACATATATACACACACACCCCGTTTTCTTTTTTCTCACTTCAAGGGGCTGAAAAACAAGAACACGGCAACAACTGTCTCAAATGAGGTTTTGCATAGTAAGGTTGTATTTCTGTCTTTATGCTCTGATTACCACAGGTAGAAATGAAGTGGACCTTATTTCCCTTGTGAACAGCCTCATGAAAAGGCACTACAGGACTGACACTTATGTTGATCTTGTTGCCTTATTAGCGACCACAGAGGGACAAGGTAACCTTTTTGACAAAACACATTTTAAAGTCGTGTGCAGTGGCTGATCTCCTTCAGTGCAGTGACCTAGGACTGTATTTTCAAAAACGAACACCAGGTCCCATAAACAAGAGCACATGTGAAAGGTGTGCCTTCATTTGCAGCCACTGCTCCCGGAGTTACAAGTCCAAATCATTTACATGCACAAATGAAGGCTGCAAACAGGGGCTTGTCTGTAGGAACACTTAATTGGCACATAGGACCATGGCTACTTTGGTGGGCAGGTCTCTGTAGAACTTAATTTCTGTGAATCGAACCAGAAAAGCTTGAGAGAAGCTTTTCAGGGTGTGAGAACGGTGTGACCTCAAACGCTTCTCAGGGTTTTTAAGGTGTGCTGTGTGCATCTGTACACAAACACATGTGCGTGTGGCCCTTGACCTTATTCCACGTTTTTTAAAGTGAAATTGCAGAGCTACGAGATGTGGCTCCTCTCCTATGCCGTCAGTATTTTTGCCCTTTGCCCTCCATAGAGGTGATGTACAGTATATCTGTACAGCCATAGTATTGCACCCCTGGCAGCCAGCACCTCTGCCAGAGCTCACAGGCTAAAATTTGCTCAGCGAAAGAGCAGCATAACCCTATGGCCCGTGTCTCCTCCTCGGAGAAAGGCTCTGTATTGACACCACCTGTGTGTGCTTTGACTTTGCCCTGCCTCTCGTGTTTGCTGGCATTTGGGAATCTGCTGCGGGGTCAGGGAGCAAAGCTGCTGTCATCGGAGTCATGAACTCGCCCACGGTGAAGGACAGCGAGCCCCGTGCCGGGAACACGGTGTCAGAGCCAGACGGTTATTTTTTCACTACTCCCTGTGCCCCGCGAGTTTCCACTGGCAATCAAAGTGTTTGCCTTTCGGGCCTTCCAATCGCACTATTCAGGGAATTAATGTTGACATGAAATGATAAGATGGGGGATGTGGGTACAAGGCTGTTACTGCATGGCCAGTTTAAGGAGCCTGCAGCTCCTGGCAGTGATGGTTTGACTCTCCAGGTTACTACGGGCAGCAATAAACATCCTGGTTTCACAACAGAAAGATGGAAAGACCTTCAGGGTCTCAAAAGTGTTTGAAACCAACAAAGTGGATTGCTGCAAACGTGCAGTCAAAAATTCTCCTGTGAAAAGAGCGTGACAGTTTCTGATTCTCTACTTGTTAAATTACCTGGCTTTCTGGAGCAGGTTTAACTCCCTTTGACAGCTAGATCCTTCCTTTCACAAACTTTGTGTTTCATGCAGAAAATCGCAGTCCCCATGTCTGGAGTGTCAGCTGGTTGCAGAGCAAGACTTCTTACTGCTCTTATGTTTTTTTCTCTCAATTTTCTGACAGGCTTTGCAAACGGTAAGTAGCCCATTTCAAAACCACTACGGCAGGCAAATGCCACTGATCTTGGCACAGGGCAAACGCTCTGCAGATCCACATATGAAAGCTTTGCTATACTTTCCCACACTGCATCTAATCCTGGAATTAAATCTGCCTGTTGGCACAGGTATTTACACGTTTTTAATTACTGTGCTACTTGAGGATGAGCTGAATGATCAGCTGCTTCTGCCTAGATACCTAGAAAGGATTTTTTGTCTTTCCTTGGAAGAGGTACCATGGCTGTCAACAACTTCATACATGATCAGGTCTCTCCGCTCTCGGAAGTTTATATTTGAGCATTAAGTCTTTCCATTGTCTGCTTCTACAGGTGAAGAATAATTGTGTTTGCAAGTGGAAGGTTAGAGCTGACCATGCCTGCATCTGCACAAATGCATCTGACTCAGAGATGGGCTTCATGGCTGGTGTGTGATTTCAGACTTCAGATGGTGTTTGTGACTTACCCTGTAGGTGACCCTCATTCAGCTGTGGTCTCTTCAACGGCAAAACCAGTGTAAGCAGGCATCAGTCCCTCCCTGTTTTTGCCACTAGCCACCTTGTGCCACACTCCAACAGCTCACTACCAGTTGTGCAGCTGCAGCTGCTCGGGAGTGAGCAGTCTGTGCGGGAGGAGTGGACTGATCTTCACTGGACCCACAAGAAATTAAAATAAAAACAATAGCTCAGCAGTGGCAAAAATAAAAGGACTCAAATTAATTTCCATAATCACTTCCAATGCATTCTGTGTATGGAAAATAGAGTTGCACCCTGAATAAACTTAAGATCATATATTCTGATAATTTTAAATAAGGTATGAATGAAAAATTCAGGTAAGATGAAAGAAAATGAGGTGCAAGCACTACAGTGCAGAGAAGGAAAAGATGTTTGAAGAAGAAGGCCTAAACAGTGTTGCTTTGAATACTGAGACCTTTTTCTGCATGCTGCGTTGCAGCTGTCACCTTTAATAAGCCCACTGCTCCCAAAGAGCATTTTGTGGAGGGTGAGTGGTCTGAAGAGTGCCTGATGATGGTCTGCACAAAGTGACCTGATCACAGTGTGCTGGCTCCTTCTCCTTGTTTCCACCTCTGTAACTAAAAATACTCTCCATAGTTTCCTAAAATTATTTTTCCATGGAAGAAACTGCAGTTGCTGTTTGATCAGCAATTACATGCATGACCATGAACTGGAAGGGAACACAGACCATAAAGAGAAGGGGACGTCAGCTTGTTAAAGGCAGAGTGCCTGGTCTGGGTGTCCTGCACTCACCTGGGACCATGCCAAGTTGCTCAGCCACAAGCTCACTTCAGGTCGTGGGAGTTTCTCTTCCAAAGAGGGAATGACTTAGAACTGCACAAAAGCATTGTAAACAACTTTGAGGAATCCAGCCATAAAACGACACCTGCTTAAAAAAATTATGACTTCTGTTGGGATGTTCAGCAACATGTTCTGGCTAACCTTCCGCAGAGTGTCCGGGGAATCACTGTTAAATTCAAACAGGTTTCTCCATCCAGCTGCCCCCGTGCCACATCTGGGGAGAGGGAACAGTGCGTACCTCTCCTGGCAGCTGTCAGTGCCCCAGCCAGCAGCCCCGATTGCCAGAACCATTACTTCACAAGCTCCGGGAGTTGAAGAAGTGGCAAAATGACTTTTTCACCAACGCAGTTGAGAAAAAACATACTGCTCTGTGACGCTTTCCAAGGCTTCTTTTTAGGCAGAACTCTTGTCCATGCTGGCCTCCCGCGCCCCAGGAGGAGGGGGAGCTGAGGGCTGGGTGGCGGGGCTGTCGGGGAGCCGCAGAGGCCGGTCTGCTGGGGGATGGCACGTGCCACAGCACCTGGTAGACTGCAAGGCTGGACTTTCGCCTGTGTCTTAGCCACTCCTCTGAGGCATGACGTGTGTATGAGTTCGAGCACATAAAGGAAAAGGAAAACCTTGGTTAGTATAGGATAGGGAAGTTCCTCTGAAGCAGGTAAAGCCGGGCACTTTTAGAAATCCAGTGAGGAGTTAGATGAACCGGTTAGGTGCCTAACTGTGTCTAACAATCTGCCTCCAAAACACCATCACCTGCACAGCCACCAGGTTTCTGCAGTTATTCATCCCTGGTGAGAAGGATGCGATGCCTGCACAGACTGCCATGACCACGAATAGGAAAAGGCAGAGTTCGAGGGTGCCTGAGAAAGTGCCGCAGGGAGGACGAGGCAGGAGGGGAAAAAGGGAAGCGCGGGGTTTTTTTTTTTGTTTTTGCTGGTAGGGGCGGCAGTGTCCATCCACCTGTTGCGTCTCGGGCAGGGCGGTGTGGTGCGGGTGGTGGATTTGGTGCGGTGCGGTGCGCACAGTATGGTGTGGATGCAGTGGATGCGGTGCGGTGGATGCGGTGCAGGTGGGGTGGATGCGGTGTGGTGGATGTGGTGCGGATGCGGTGGATGTGGTGCGGTGCATGTGGTGGATGCGGTGGATGTGGTGTGGGTGTGGTGGATACGGTGCGGTGGATGCGGTGTGGTGCGGGCGGTGGATGTGGTGCAGTGGACGTGGTGGGGTGCGAGTGTGGCGGATGCAGTGCGGTGCGGGTGTGGTGGATGTGGTGGGGTGGATGCGGTGGATAAGGTGGATGCGGTGGATGCGGCGGATGCGGTGGATGTGGTGGATGCGGTGGATGCAGCAGATGTGGTGGGGTGGATGCGGCAGATGCGGTGGATGCGGTGGGGTGGATGTGGCGGATGTGGCGGATGCGGTGGATGCGGCGGATGCTGTGGGGTGGATGCGGTGGATGCGGCGGATGCGGTGGGGTGCGGAGGAGCCGCTGCCAGCTGCCAGCCCCGACTCTGCCCAGCAACCCGGCCACGCTCCATCTGCCGCTCCCGTAATGAGCCGAGCCGGCCTCTGGCACAAGCCAGCTCTCGTTCCCCTATTCACCCGCATCCCCCTTTCAGCGTCCTATTGTTCTTCCCTAATGGCCTTACAATAGGCCTGCCTGTTGCCTTTACAGCCGCAGTGAGGCCAACGGGGGAAAGCCTTAATCTCTGCTTCAAATTAAAGGGACTCCTCTGAATTAATAATGTTGCCAGGAATGCACTGCCTGATACGAGGGGATGTATAGCACTCTTCAGCCCTCAGCAGCTGTGATTAGCTGGGGCTTGAAGTGCCCTGTCACAATATTTCATCCCGCTCCCCCGCCGCCCCCTCCCCGTCGGCAGGGTTGCCACATGGCCCGTTTTGTGCTGCCTTTTCAAGCCCCGTGCCAATCATGCGGCAAAGATGCCCCAGATAGGGTGACAGATGGGGCCGGGGTAGTCTGAGGCTCGGCTGGGGCCTGGGGCACTCGCTGATAGCTCAGCTCGCCACAGATTACCATACGGAGGAGCGAGGCAGGAGAAGGACCTCCTACCATACGGAGGAGCGAGGCAGGAGAAGGACCTCCTACCATACGGAGGAGCGAGGCAGGAGAAGGACCTCCCGGCTGGGCTCTGCGCGGAGCTGCCTCCGCAGCGGGCAGGGGAGCCCACCTGTATCCCAGCCCTGTGCACAGGGGGGATGCCGACGGCCTCGCAGTTGGAGGTGCTTTGCTTTCCTTCCCAGCCTGAAGGGCTGGCTAGAAGCGGTGGAAAGGGAATCTGTTTTGGGGCACAAAGCGGAGCCCCTGACAGCGAGCCTCAGCAGTGCTGTGAAGAACAGGCTGGCCGGGGGGCTGCAGTTTGGCTCTGGTGCGCTTGGTAGGTCTGCCCATACGCCAGGAAAAACACGTCCTTGTTACAGGGGTACGGGTGTCCCCAGGCCTAAGCAATCATAGGATCCTTCTAGCAACGAAGATAAAGGCAGTGCCAGCCTGACAACCTCCTTCCAGCCAGAGAATTTTTCTTTCCAGTAACAGGAGAGACAGCTACAAATGAAAGAAGAGAATAGCTCTGTGTTTCACTTGGTAACGTTCCAACATCAGGACAGAAAGATCACTGCCAAATTTATTTCAGACAGGTTAATCAAGTCATACTGTTGAGAGGCAGCACATCAGAAAATGGGAATCTTCTAAACTGGGCAATGCTAAAGTCTGTGTTGGAGAACGCCTGAAAAAGAGAAACCCTGCAGTGTCCCCTCCCATGGCGGTGGCATTGCAGCTAGCGCTAACCCTCACAAGGTCCAGTTCTGTCCTTGGTGCAAAAGTGAGCTCCTCTGCAGCCTGCCAGTCACTGCTCGGGACGCCACCCCGGCCCTGCCACCCTGCCTGTCCCGAGCGTCCCTTTGCCGATCACACGCATGGTAGATTTTCCTCCCTGAGCAGCGTGAGAGAGACAAATCCTTTTGGCTGCTCCATTTTTTGTGTTTCTGCAGCTGCCCAGTGTTAGAGGCCACAGCTCCCACATGGGCCGCTAAGATGTCTCCTGCCTTTACTGGATACCTGAACTGCTTCGACAAAGGCTGCTGCTGCTACCAGGAGGAATAACAAATCACCTAATCATGGCATCTCTTAATACTTCTGCATGCTATTCCTCCTCCATAAATCTCACAGAACTTTGCACCAAAAACCAGGCTTCGTGGCCCCATTTGCATATGGGAAAAGCGAGTCATGGGCCAGCAGAACCAGCAATGCAAGGGCAGGTCTTGCAGGCTGCTCTTGAAGCACATGCTTGCTAAACCCTCATGAGTGTTACAGTTTTATCCATTTGCTTTCTCCTTGATGCCTACTATTTTTATTTTGAGACACCTGGTTTTGACTGCACGTTGCTTCCTGCCTGTGCCCTTGGTGGCTCTGCATGGGGGTAAGTCAGGATGGCATTTGTATTTGCCTAGCTGATAGCAAAACGCATGCCTTTTGTGATTTCTCCGAGTACTTATGGAAAACTCTGACTGCATCCAAATGATTGATGCTGACATTCCTCACCCAATGCAAGCTACCATTTATTAAAGATCCTGGTTCGTCACTACAAGGTTATTAGGATCCCCGAGGTGTCCATATGTGTGTAGGTCTCTGTGGTGTGGCATCTCCTTTGTTGGTTAAATCCATTGCTTTCTACAGATTTGCTAATCTTGAAAGCACTGACACGCTGCTGTGTCTGATCTGCTCACAGCCGAGGCACGTGGCCTCAGTCCAGCATGCAAACGCGTGGAAATGTTTTTGCCCTCTGGCCAGGAGTGCTGTATCAAGCAGCCTGACACCCACAGTGCGCTCAGCAGGTGCTAAGCATGGGGCAGGTGTACCATATGCCATATGGTCCACTTAGCGTAGTGTATCTTTTAAGTCCTTTAAATTACAGGCCAGGTGAGATAAAGCAAGTAAAAACATGTGTACGGAGCAAGCTGGGGAATATATACCAGTAACACAGAAGCTGTTGCTTATCACATAAAATGACTGAGAGTGGTGAAGTAAACCCAGAACTGAGGAAACTATGCCACAGACCTGTACAAAAGCAACAGATGAGACAGTCACTTTTTAAATGCTTAGTCTTTGGGAACCACTGCATGTAGAAAGCAATCAAATTCCCATTAATGATTAGCCGAAGGCGGATGAGAGGAATACATGCATACTTTAAAATAATCTACATGGGAAAAGGAAATGAAACAGTTTTAAATGTATGAGGTTTTTACATATCCTCACCACAAGACATGAGTTTGCAAAGTGAATTTCCTTAAGAAACTCCTCCGTGTTCCGGCAGGCGCTAATGTGGAGCAAAGAGGTACGATTTTCGTAAAGTTACATGCACATGTAACTTTACATGTTACACGGGATACAGAAGAAAGTACATAAGAAGAGGCAAGCACATTTACATGACTAATTGGGGTCTGTAGCTACTATGTTTGCAAGCTCACTTGCGGCACCGGCACCGGCAAACGACTGTGGCGTTGTGCAATTTGTCATTTGTGTGCACACTTGCCATTGTTGCAGGTACAAATTTGGCATGCAAATGTGCATGTGTTTGCGCAGATGCAATTATGCCTTGCATTTTTCTGGTCCTAAATAACCACCTTTTTCTTCATCTTAATGTGAAGTGATTGGCCCTTGCACATTAACGTAGCGAGATCACCAGCCGAGCTGCACGTACTCATGTCCATCCCTGCTATACTTTAAAATGCCAGCTCCCCTCACCACCCGGGGAAAAACGTAAAATCATGATGTATAGGTCTTTTCTCCCACTCTGGATTGTTTACGCTGTTCTCCCTCCAGGACAAAACTTTCAAACGACTGGTGTGTAAAAGAGGGGAATGCGCGAACCACGCGCCGGGCTACTGGAGGCTTGTCCCTTTCATACCCTGTAATTTTGCAGGGGATTGTTTCAGCAGCAAAGGTATAATGCAGCTATCCGGGGAGTCCTGCCCTTTGAAGCCGGGCGTTTTGTTCTGAAATCAGCCAAAGTTCAAGCTCATACGTGTGCGGAGCCGCGGCGGGGGAAGGCAGGGGTGGGTTTTCCGACAATGCCGCATTTCAGAGCACGTGCTGCCAACTGTTGCCAAAGGCGCATATATGTAGATATTACTTCTCCTCGGACCCGGCGCTGCCTTCCTCATTGTTCGGTGTGGGCAGGCGGCAGGCCCCAGCTGACAGCTGTGCGTTGCGTGTATCGCTAACAGCTGCCTTTTCCTGGGGGGAAATTAAAAGATTAGGGGGATGTGGGCACGTGCTGGCTTCTGGAGATGGAGACAATGCTTGATTTAGGGTGGAACTTGTCTGCAGCGGCCGACAAAGGAGGTAGGCTGGAGGGAGGCGAAGGGTCAGAGGGACTCTTGCTTTGGGGGAGACAAAAGGAGGGAGGAAGGAGAGGAGGAGGAGGAGAAGTGAAAAGCTGCTGCAGCAGGGCTCTGAAAAGGCCGCCTCGGTCCAGCAACAGCTGCTCCCGCACAAGAAATTTGAGACGGTCCTTTCACAAACACAACGGCTGGCAGAAGAATAGGGAGGCCACACTTCACCAAAAATGAATCGTTTGCAATTGAAAAGGGGGACTGAGAGCTCCTAGTGTTTTTAAAGGTCTGCACCTAGAGGCCTAAGAAATGATTAGTCAAAGTACATCACAGAACAGGAGAAAAGTGTGCCACAGACCAGAGTGGGAAGTAAATCCCTGCACTGCTATTAAAAGTTTATGCAACAGCTATTCTCCACAATAAGGGATACAGAAGAAAGCACCCACCTATGTATGCGTGTATGTGTATATGTACTGTGGCGTTTTGCCAGGCTGCTGGCCTCGAGCTGAAGTCTAGTTTGTTGGTACAGTTGGAGCAGTTTGTTTGAAATTAGGATGAGTTGCACCTGCTTGAGAAATGACAAGACCGCTCACATCAGAAGTCAGCAGAGCTGTGCTGAGCAAGCTGGTGATCTGCCTGCCCATGAAATCACTGCCCCAGATACTGCTTGTGAAAATCCCCACCAAGGAGGGCTACTCAAAGATTTTATTAATACTTTTGTCTTGGAAAAAAAAAAAGAAGTCACACGGGGAATGGAGATGAGTTTACATAGGAAAGGCCTCTTAGAGCATCACCCTTGTTCCTTCCCAAGGTCGAGGTATAGGTGCTCTGTGTTAGATATTAACATTAATAAGTTACAAATAAATATGAGTGTAGTCCTTTTCCAGAAGGTCCCAGCTCGCCAGTAAAAATTGGCGGATACCCACATAGCGAGGTTGGTTTGCTGTCACTCTCCTCCCCCGTGCTGCTTCTGGGCAGGACGGTGCTTGAATGCCACTTTGAAATGGGCGAGTATATGTTTACTGAATTTTTGGGGACTGTGGTGCAGAGCATCTCTTTAAGGTAAATCTCTGCAGTGACACTAAAACTTTCTGCAACAGAGTCAGCAGGGTTTGCACAATTTGATGGCAAAACTGTTATGTGGTTGACTTTGTGATGGATCGTCTTATGGTCAAAGAAGGAAGTAGCTGAAGCAGATTAGGCTGCATATAAGAGGGGGAAATTTGAAGAATGTAGGCCAAACAGCAAAAGGACAAAAATGGTAGGGAATTTATGAGTGCTTTATACTCTTAAGATGACTTTGCAAATTGACAAAAGTAGTAGGAAAAAAGACAGTGTAGAAGTGGCTAATGATGGCCCTTTAGTCTTGACACAACTTCAGGTAGCTGAGGTAATTTACTTGAAGAAGTCTGTGGCACTTGGAGTACGACAGAGTGGCTGAACTGGGGCGGGATCCCAGATTGCGGCCCGTGTTCACGGGCTGGTTGCTGACACGGGCAGCTCCTTGGCTCTGGCTTGTGCCATGCAGAGGGGAAGGTTTGGCTCCCTAGACAGCCCACCCTGCCCCAACAGCCATTTTCTGCCCTCTTTGGGGAGGAGGACACTGGGCGAGATGCAGACTGGTTTGAACTGGCTGGACCCCACTGTTATAAAATGCCCCTTTTAATAGCGGATGTTGGATTATCATCAGCGCGATGCAGTGTGACACCTTCAATGCAGACATTTTTGTAGTTACCGTTTAGAACAGGATTCCAGCCCTGCCTGGCATGTATAGAAAGTACTGGCACAGAGGTAAGAATCCTGTATATCATGTTGAAAAATCCTATCTGTCAGGATAAAAATGTCTTTTTGTTTCATGGGATTACTGGCACCTTTTTTCATATTAAACAGAAGATTAGTTTTATTTACAGCATACATTTAAGCTGCTGTAGTTGCATTTTAGACTTTTTCCAGTTTTCTGTGAAAAGATTCAATATGGGTCACGTACGTTGTTTTCACTAGGATTTTGCCATTTTTTCTGAATGATTTTGATCTCATCCAAGGGTAGAAAGTTGGATTGGTGCTAAAACGTCAGAGGAACTATATTCTACCTCAGCATTATGCTCTTCTCCCCAGAAAACAAGGACAGAAGTATGGATGATAAAACAACATGGGACCATGTCTGAAAAATGTAATATAGAGCACAGACAAAATGTGCTAAGGATGAAGAAGTGATGCACCAGGAAACACTGTTAATGTAAGGATATACGTTTTGATCTTGTTTGAACTAGAGATGCAAGAATGTCCTTTGATAATTATATAGCACAGGCTTCTCTTTGGCCAAAAAATTACAGCTGGTGAGACACCAGAATGGTAGTGGAAACAATCTGATGTAAAACAGGTGTAAAATGATGGTCTGGGCCATGGTCACTGTGCAGTAAAACTTGAATCACTCTTGGGCGTACAACACAGGTGTCAAATTAATCCTTGATAGTTTGCCAAAATCGCAAGTACGTCAGATTGTTGTTATACGGAATAAGGGGCCATATTCTGTAGTTTCAAACACAAAAAAAGTAGTTGAAGAAGTTTCAACAGTTCAAGAAATTACGAGGTTAATCTTCATGATGTTAACCTAGGAAAACACTGACCTTACCGGTTGTCTCAGTGTCCTGTTTAGCCAGCAAGGGCTGAGGCTGTACTGTGCTCTCCCTGGTGTTTACACAGTGTTCATGTGCTACCCCGTGCAAAGTACAGACAGGCAACTTCTCAAAAGCTTGAAGTACAGGCCAGTCTTCTGCAAAGCATTAGGAAGGGCAAGAAGACCTGCATGAACACCACAAGCTGCAGAAAGGGCAGCAGGCTGAGGATATGGTGCCTTGTGAAAGAGATCTGATTTAGTGGTGAACGTCAAAAAATGCAGCTCACCTAGGGGCTTGTTCTGATCTGAAGAGGGACTCCTGTCTGGCACCTTGTGTCCCAGCCACATCCGCTCCATTTGGTCACAGCAAAAAAACCCCAAAAACCCTAAGTGAAGAATTTGCTGAGAATAACATGGAGAATAACAAACATTCCTGGCATTTATGAGGTCTCTCTCTTGCCATTTAGAGGGGGAAAAGTGGTAATACAACTGTTTCTAAACAAGAAGAGTAAGTGGTGATACCAGTTCATCAGGCTGCATCTTTTCACTGCTCACTTACTGGATTTTATGACACAATATCATTCATACTGCACAACTTGAAACTGTTCCCTTTGTACAGTGTGGAGGGGCATGAAATGCAAGCCCAAAGCAAAAACCTTTGGAACAATTTGTTTTTGAAATGGGAATGAGGGGGATTGCTGTGCTTACCAGCTACGTGTATACAACAGATCAAGTTACAACCTCAGTACCAGCATCCCATATTCAGCAGGGAAAGGAGGTGAGAAGTGAAAAATGGAGACTAATTTGTTAATGCTTTAGACTATTAAGTATTCTTTATAGAAGAAGAACAGTGTCCAAGACGAGAGTGTTCAAGTTGGGGACTGGAACTGATATACACGTTGTGCGGCTGGGTTTTGTGGCTCATCTCCAGAAGTGTGTTCAGCTACTTAATTCTCTTTGAAATACGAGTCTTAAGTCCCTAGATCACTTCTTTGCTTTGTTCCCAGGGCTGACCATCATCCTGTGATGATCTGCAACAGAACCTCTGCTCTGATATCTTCAAATGTACTTTCCATCTCTAATGATACTCATGCACTTCATGCATATCAGCTTCAGATTTAAGGAGTCTGCAGTGAAAACTGCAATAACCATACAATTTTTCCTCCATATGCTAGTATGTGAAAAAGATAGGGAAGGCTTTGTTTAATGTGAAGTTAATTTTCCTGTGGACTAGGTTTACTTATTACTAGATGATATTACTGCATTACTGCTACAAAAAGCCGAAGTCCTGGTAATTAAGAGCAGACAGTTCTTAACAATGCGCTGCAGAGACAGCAGCAATTCATCAGTGACATTTGCAAATTGTGGCACTGTGTGCTTCATGCACAAAAGGCACAGCTGCCTGCAGATAACATCAGTTCAGCAGCGATGGGGTCCCATTTGTTTTCCCTCTGCCTCTTGCTGTCTCATTTGGGGAGCAGGTGAATATCAGCTGGCTCAATCTGCTCGACCTCCGGGGCTGGTCTTCTGGGAGGCACAGCTCACAGGGCTGAGCAGCAATGCACTTGTTTCCCTTGCTGATTTGGACAAGCTTAGCCCAAAGGGTGTTGCTCCTCACCTACATTTTAGCTCCAAGCTCTGGAAAGCTGTGGGAAAATAATTGCACGCACATGTACAGACCTTTCAGGGGAGTCCCATTGATTCACATTATTCATGCTTGCAAATGTTTGCAGCCCTGGGCTGAGCATTTGTTAGGGCTAGGGCCATAAACACTGTATCCTTCAATGGTGGCTGCCAAGGCAGTGAGAATTACTGTAGGGGTGGTCTTCCCTGGCTTTTGCGTCTTAATAGGTGTCACATAATATGACAGTGTGCATCATTATATGGAATTCTCCTGGTACTGTGTGGGTAGTTATGATGGCCACATCTACAAAGATCCTTGCATGCTACCCTTGTTCTTCCCAGCTTGAGGTAACACGGAAAGTCAGAAAGGAGGACTACGGTAGGAATGCAAGTTGCAACATGTGTGCTACTGGCAGTGAAAATTATTCTGTTCTCCAGCTGGATTCATGCATGTTTGGGATGGCATGTTGTACAGCAAGGGTTGTCCTCGTGACAAGAGAGCAGCGAATGTTCGAAGCAGTCTGTGCAGAACAGACAGTCCCAACCTTACCACAAATCTAGCCTGGTGCTACATTGCCCAGCATAGGCAACAGGAAAGAGTGCAGAAGGGTAGGTGGCAAGACTTCTTGTCTGCAGTGTTAATTACACATGCATGGCCATGTGTGATGAATGGCATCAGACTGGTGTCCATTCTTCCACGGGGAGGGAACAGATGGTGAGTGGGGACCCTGGGAGCAGGTGAGCACATTTCCCCCAACGCTGAGTGTACTGGATGCTGAGAAGATGTATGTCACTTGACATCAAGTGCATTTTAACACTGGTAGCTTCTTTCTCTAAACGTCTGGAAGCCAGAGTTTGGTCTGGGGCCAGAGCAAACCAGCACTGAGGGCACGATGCTGCCTACCAGAGCTCAGTACCCCCAGGGCAGCGGAGGGCACAGGGCGAGGGCTGGCACAGGACAGCCCCAGTCCCGTGGCCACCCGCCAGACCCCTGCCACGCTCTTGCAGTACACGCTTGTGAACTGCAAACTTAGTCAAACGCTTCTGATTGTGCAGTACGGTATCCTGTGCTTTGAACACCCACTGTCAGTAATAATTTCTCAGTGACTCCAGCGGAGCTCCGGTGACTCAGTTTCAGTGGAAACTAGCTAACTAACTGTTGTAACTATGATAGGCATCGTTGTATGTGTAGTATCTGCTCGAACTTGCCACAGGTAGAACTACCCACCTCTACGCAATCATGGATAAGGAAAAAAAACCTCAGAGAGAAAACAGTGAACAGCACTCAGCCTGTAAAAACCAAATGCCAGGTATAACATATGCACAGCTACTGTGCGTGGAAGCACTAAATCATTCTGGGTGAGGCATGCATTAAGCTTTGTGCAAGTTTCCCCACAAAAAAACCCAGTCACTATATGATAATGGAAAAAAAAAAGCCTGTGTGCAATACCAAAGTCTAAGGAACTAAGATTTTTACTTCTGTATCATATAGCATAGGTTTATACATCTTATGGCAATGTGAGAATAATCTCTGGGCACTCTGCCTTTCAGTGTGGGAAAAAAGCAGGCACTGGATTGCCTTATTGCTTTGTTCGCAAATACGGCAAATGCATGTTGCTTGAGGGCACTGGCTTTGTGTTGGCAGCTATTCCCCAGGTGACATGTGGGACATGCTTTTGTCAAAGAACTGAAAGTGTGCAAATACTGTCTTGAAATCCTCATATTTTCAACGAGAGGTAACTGCTTTGAGTAGTTGCAGGCATGAATTATTTATGAGCTCTGGAGACACTCTAGACAGGAGGAAAACCATGCTCTCCAGCTAGGACAAACACCACTGGAGTAAGAAAATAGGTTTCTGGTAGTTATCCTAGTCTCAGACCTCCCATCACATACTTAGGCTGAGCCACTGACTGGGGATGCCCCCGATAGCATGGTTCCCAGCGTGACCTTAAAGACACCTTGGGGATGCCCCTGACAGCGTGGTGAACTGAAAGACACCTTCATTTTGTCAGTGTGAGGAGGAACTCCCAGGCCGTAACGGGAAATGATCAGCCCACAAGGCTGATCCTGGAGATAGTGAAAGCAAAAGTATTTAAAGAGAGCTCTAGAAACTCAAAAGCCGATAGAAGGATGCGTGGGGGAACATCACCTTGCAAAAAGTCTTATCAGTGACAATTCCTGTAAATAAGATCCTTATTGTTTAATAGCAGATGGTTACAATTAATATTTGACTCTTAATATTGAAAAATGCAATATCTCAGCTTGAAGAATAGCACTAATACATGTGACAGTCCACATGCATCCATTGAGAGCTGTGAGTTTTTATTTCAGCCTAAACTGAGCCACATTTTAGTTTCTTGTAAGAATAGGTATATTTTTCTAGTAATGCCTAACCTCCTGTCCCTGTGTATTTAGTGACAGCAGGATTGTACCCCATGCTTACTGTATTACAGCAAGCTAATGTGGTGGCTCAATGAGACTGATTTGAAAAATTAATAGTCTTTGGTGAAAGAATTCTAATTCTGACTCAGATAATGAGTTTTCCCTCAGGTGTGTTTAGCTGAACCTTTAGGAAATTCGTGTATCCAAAATTTACTGTGACATTTACATACATAAAAAGTTGTATGTGAGACACACCATTGGGCTGCACCTCTAGGGTTTTGAATAAGGGAGTTTAAGAGGAGGTAGGAAAAAGGCAGTTTACAGTTGTGATAAAGAAAAGAACTGTGTAATCCACAGCTCTCAAAACGTGGACCAAATGTACTGGGAAACACCAAGCAACTGGTTTTCATCCCTCCCTCGTGCTGGAGGAAGGGAGTTGGCATGGCACGCGTCCTCTGCTTCCTCTAAACCACATCGGGATCCTTTCTCTTGTGAGCCTGAACAACGCAAGGCCTCAGGTGAACTGTGTGTGCTGCGGCCGGTGACTGAGTTAGCTCCACATACAGCCGCTGGAAAATCCTGATTTCTATCCTGAGTTAAGTCTGACACCTTGGGTGAGCCTGAGCGCTTGGCATGGGCTCGAGGGGCTTCCCATGGGAAGGGACAAACCCCTTTCTGGGTGCTGCCAGGCTGGGGGCTTGCCCAGGATTTTCTAACTTCATTTTCTGTGAGTGCACATCCTAATAAACACATACACATGTGCACATCCCGATTTCTGCCCCCCCCCCCCCCCCCGTCAATTTCAATGCTTTTTAGAGAGAAATATTGACAATGCCTTTGTAAGCATAAAAATTAATGGTTTTCTTCCTGCAAGCTTACTGTTATTTCTCCAGAAACCAGGGTAAAAAAGAAAAAAATAAAAAAGCCAATACAGAGCTCTCCCAAACTGTGCAATGCTTGGAATTAAATTTCTCTCCTTGCTGGTTTTGTCAGAGGCAAGAACTTTTGTCTGCATTGTCCCAACACTGCTGCAATGTTGTTTTTGCATCTTGGGTTTTTTTTTGCCCTACAGAAGCTTAAAAACAACTGGGAGAAACTGTACATTACTGCATCAGTTGAGGGGTAAGTGAAGGAGAGGAAAAGAGAAGATGGGGACAGTGCAGATGAAAAGACACAAACTCTGGCCTGGGCCGTCTGGGCCCTCCAGTGATCATCCTGTCATCTGCAGTGGGCCCCAGTGACCAAGCACGTCAGCTGCATTTCACATTTTCTGGGTCGGCAACAGTTTTGTCCCTTCCCTATTCTTGCACGTTATTACCCCGGTGCAGTTGGACTCTAAACACTAGCTTTTTCGTTTCTCATGTTATTGACGTATGCATGCGTGCAGGCAGAGCGTGTATGCATTTAGCGAGGAGGTGCCTGCAGCTGAGCAGAGGAAGGAAGGAGGGAGGCCTTGTGGTTATGTCCACTGACACTCGGAAGAGCCCTGCTTTGCTGCTGCTCGACCTTACCCCCCGCGCCGCCTCCCTGGCTCCCACGCGGCAGAGCTCTTGGGAAGGCCCCTTGCCTACAGCCCGCGCTGGCGTATACCTCTGCCCTGCAGAAACGCCTCAGCCTGCTGCTGAGTTCAGCCCCACGGGAATTAGGGTTAGCGAGGCCAGAGCACCTACTGGCTGCCCCGGGGCTGCGGTGGCGGTCCCGGCTGGAGCACAGGAGGAAGGAAGGGCGTTGTGAGGATGGGGGTGCGTGCCCTGAGGTGCTGTCGTGATGCCTGTATACACCCTGGAGGAGTGGAAGAACAGAAACTCTGGAAAAAACAGTGGTGGTGGGGAAGGGAGGTGGCATGCGTACGCTTGGT
Source organism: Mycteria americana (assembly GCF_035582795.1). Lineage (NCBI taxonomy): Eukaryota > Metazoa > Chordata > Aves > Ciconiiformes > Ciconiidae > Mycteria > Mycteria americana. The sequence goes on from NC_134396.1 coordinate 41,670,527, forward strand.
AAAGTGCTTGGGGAATGTCAGGTACAGAAACTGCAGCATTATCTGAATACAACCACATAAATACATTATGCCTTAAAACAACATGAGCAATGTTTTATCGTTAATTACCATTACAGACCACGTAGCCATCTTCGCTTCAATGTTAGCGATCCTTGTTTTAAGAACGAATGACTGTACGTATCTGGGAATTCCCTCTTTCCTCCAGAGCTGTACCGACATTTCCTTCAGCAGCTCAGCATGTCCCTCCTTCAGTCGCTCCGTGTACTTTTCCATGAACCTGAAAGTCTTGCTGGGCGATAGCTCTGTCCGGTTGAGCAAGGTAGCTCTCCAGAGCCTCAGGCCTTGCCGTGGTAGAGGTTTGCGGTTTGTTGGGTGGTGCTTTCTATGATGGGTTGCGTGAGCTGCTTCTGTAGTGCGCTGCACCCTGCCTAGTCCAGTGGCGACAGTCAAAGCTGGGGGCCTGGAACAGCAGCTTCCGACGCTGCAGCAGTTCCCGTGTTACTCAGGACGCACACGATACCACGTTAATTCGTGCACGTCAGAAATTGCCGCTTGGGCTCTCACTAGGCAGTGGGTGCAAGGCTGCCCCATTGCTGGGGGTCAGCATGTTGACGTTTCTGTTCCCAATTATTTTCTACAATTGGAAGATCTGCTGTTTTTTAGCTCAGTTGAGGCCCTCTTTAAATATGAGTAATGCCAATTCTCACCAGGCTTTGCTGGGATTTCCAGATTAGCGTTAATGGTTTTCTCAGGAGGTGCCACTTTCCAGGGTGGGTGGGGGAAGATCTGTTAGTGCAGAGTTTTTCTTAGTCACTTTTGGGAGACAGGATTGAAACTAGGTGAAGGTTCACGCTCGGACCAAAGCCCCGTGGCTGGAGCTCCTCTCTCGCAGTGCCAATGCGGGTGAGTCATCCCTGCGGTGCCGCGTCGCCAGCCGTCGGGGTGCCGGGTGGGGTCTCGGATGTGCTCGGATTTACTGACAGAGGGACCTGAATCCTGCCCCAGGTAGACAAGAGAGGAGTTTTTAGCCATCCTGCTGGTCCCCTGAAGAGGAGGACCAGTTGCAGGGAAAACTGGAGATGCCAAGAAGCTTCTGCTGGCCAAGGGCTGAGCCCTGGGATGCGGGCTGCGGGGCATGGTGAGGAGCGCATCTGCCCCACGGGGTGGGCACAGGCAGTTTGCGCTTCCTTTTTGCAGGTGCCACGAGTGAGGGCAGCAGGACCCAAAAAGTGATGATTTGGTCTGGGTTGCATTTGCTTCCGGGAAGATGCTCAGAGCTGTGAGTCAGAGAACTACGAACTTGGTCTGGATTTTAAAGCTGCTTGTATCATGTGTAACGATACTGTTCCCAAACACTTTGTGTTTAGCCATGGTGAACTGACTAGAAAGCTGAAGAGAGGCTTGAGGAGAGGGACGGCAAGAGGAAGGAGTAGTGAGGGTTTACCCTAACAGGGCAAGGGAAAGGTCAAAAAGCAAATGTATGGAGTGGAGCAGCTGTGGGCATGCACAAACAAGGAGATGTTTCCATGTCTAATTTGCGCAGTGCAGAAACTTCCCTCTTTCCACTGCTCCATTTACGACACCTGAGCCTTCCCATTTCTGCAGTGAACTCAAACCCAGTGTGATGCTGGTGGCCAGTACTGTCCCCACGAGGCGGATCACAGCAGGAGATGGAGAAGGGACAGAGCTATCCACAGCCTCCAGGGAAAACACTGACTTTGAGCTTTAATAGTAGAAAGGTGGAGGCCATGGGTGGATAAAAGGAGTTGCATAAGATAGAAGGGTGTCATGCTTTTAGGGGGTGGGTAAGGAAAATGACCTCAGCATCTGTCTTCTTCCATAGAGGGAAGCATAGGGGATGTGGACATCAGAGTGGCCAGAGAGGCCCATGATGGGGATGGGGAAGAAAGAGGGTCTGGATGCCAGGCTTAGCAGAAAAGCGATGGAGAGGTCCTTGCATTTACCTGTTAGGTTACAGCAGTGGCCAGACACCTCAGGGAAGACATTAGAGAGAGGTTTGGAAAGGAAGGGTGAGGCAGGTTAATGAGTCATCACGGCAGCAATGATAGATGACAGCAAAGCTTTCCTAATCCCACACAGAGAGCATTTGCCATGACTTTGGTATCTCCCCTCCCAGTCGGAGCTGCCCCACTGATGTGGGGAGCTGGTGCCCAGGGAACTTTCCCTCCCGGAGGGTGGCTGTGTGCCTGGGCCTGAGTGGAGGGAAGAAACCCCTCACCGTCTGTCTGTCCATCCCAAAGTACCCCACACGTGCTTCTATGGCGTGAAGAGGTCGAATGTGCGGTGCAGATGCGATGCACTGGAGATGGAGGGGCTGGGGCTGGGGCCATGGCCAGCAAGGGAGCCCCAACCCCTCCCAGCCTCCGCCCTGGCCTCTGTATATCAGACTACAGGCGTTTTCTTTCTTTTTTTTGGTTATAATTCCATCAAGCAATTCGTTTGAATGGTAGGGTGGTGTAGTCTCCAGTTTATCCTTCAGAGAGAGATCTGCTTTACATCAGCAAGGCAGTTTGATAACCTCAAGGCGTCCTCCACGCAAGCCTCGGGCGCTGCAAGTTCTTGTGAAAACAAAACAATGACGGGAAGGTTGCGTGTGGGGTAAGGTAACAGCCCATGCCCAGAGTTGCTGAAAGCAGCTTCACCGGCAGCAGAAACTTTGTAAAGTTTTCTGTACAGTTTATGGCTGCTCATGAGTTAATGCAATAGTACATTTCTTTTAAAAGCAGATGAGGACAAACTTGTTTAATCTCCAGTGTATAGACTGCTTTGCCAGCTGTCATGTGCCCTGAGGCAGCAGGGTGACTTGAGCGTCAGTCACAGCCCTCTGTTAGCTGGTATATTAATCATAAATTAGCCTTAAGAAAGAGAGCGTGGTTGCCAAGGAATGGCCCCAGTTTGGTCACATCCTCCTCTTACCAATTCACCAGCAGTGGTATGAGTGGTATGAGCTCCCACCAGCAGGAGGACATTAATAAAGCAGGCAGCCTCCTCTGCTTTGTGCTCCAAAATGTTAGTACCTCAAGAACATTTTATAAGCAAAACGCCAGTTTGAGTCAGACCTCCAACAGCCAGGTGTTCATCATCTAGGTTTACCCTGAGGTACTATTAGTTATAGCTGGAAACACTAGCGATTTAATGATAAATAAAGGTCCCTGTGATCAAATTCTAAAAAGCACTGTAATTTTCTCCAGAATACTTGGGTGAAATATTATTTTCCATCAACAGGTTCCTACCTTTTTCAAAGTTAGTATGTATTCATCTTCTTTGTTTCCATATAATAAAGCTGTAAAAATAAACAAATGCTGCATGTAGAGGTATACTTGACTGTAGCCAATATTTTACAAAGTCACTATAGACTTAGAATAACACAAATAAACTTCTACTGTTATGCAAACGATGGCTTGATGAAACATTTAAGAGTGAACTGAATGTTCAGTGCTAAGAAATGTCGGTCAAAGAACTGATTTTAAGACATAGTTTCTTATGTAATTACTTTAATAAGAGGAAACTATGGGTTCCAGCTGAAGACTAAGCTTTTATCCACACTAGACAACACTGGAGTATTGTCTTCAGTATTAAAGGGTGCTCAGTTCAGTGATGCAAAATATTCCAGATGTGCTAAAGGTCATTTTGAGCTGCTTTGTTCAAGATTCAGGCTTACCTTAAAATGTACCTACCCGGGAGGCTTAACTATAACTCAGAGCAAAACCAATAAAAATTCCTAGGAGGCCAGCTGAGTGATGATTTGAAGAGGTTAATTAATATTTCTTTAGAAGGACACTTTTCTTCTCCTGCAGTGGTAGAGTAGCAGACTATCAAGGTAGAATCATGGACTTCATTATTCTGTGGAAACTCCAGTCATCACCCATAAAAAAAGAAAGGTGCTGTGTGGTAGTACTAAGACTGAATTTGTAGTAAATAAAAAATATATATATATTTGAAGGGATCTCAAAAGCTACCAGGTGTATCCTTGCATGAGGTTTTAAATTCTGCATTTTTGAGAAAATCGAAAAATATCAATAAAGGGCTCCCATTTCCCTTCTTTGAACACCTGCTAATGGTCTGAGGTAAGAGTTCACTTACATGAATCATAGGAGCGCACATTTCTCAAGCTGTTGTTACGGTTGTTTACAGACCTGGCCGTAACTGCAGTATTGATTTGCACCCTCTTCTTCCCTTAAAGCTGTCTATACAGTCCAGAGATTGGGGAAGTAGCTTTATTTAAGTGAAAGCTTATCTTCCAGAGTAGAATATGTTGTCTGTTAGAAAATCATCACCAGTGTTTTTCCAGTGATTTAGCTTACTTCAGGCCTTAGGAATGTGCAGATACATGGAAGCAAAATTCACATGTGTCTTTGTTTTGACCAACAAAGGCATCATGACCAGCCTCTCTTCTGCAAAAACATTCCAAAATCCATAAAAGGGGAGTAAACGGAAGAGATATTAACCCCGTTGTTTTTTTTTTTTTTTTAACTCTTGCAGTGCATGGATCTGTGTTGCAAGTGTGATATTATTACTAAAACTGTTGCAAAAATTCCTGATCTCAGTCAGGCTCAAAGTAGCATGCTGCATTAAAACTTTTTAGTCTCTTCTCCACTTACATATTTTTCCATGCGACTTCCCTTTCACTTTGTTTTATAGGCTTTGTGCAGTGGTACCTTTGTACTTTCCATCTGAGGTGGGCCATGCCGTGCTTGGCCTTTATCTACCCTGTTCAAATGCCTTGATAATATGATATGAAGATATTGTTAGGGGTTGCCTGGGAACCTCTTCCATGACTCTTTTCCAGATTTATTCACAAGTATGTCACAGATACCCCGAGTGATTACATAATTGATTTCAAGTAAATGCACAATTACGGTCGTGACAATCTAATTGTTAGATTGTAATAGTTGATTATTAATGAGGTGTTAGTTTATAAAGAAAATCTGTCTGGCTTTATGGTTACACTCCACCTTTGAATTCAGATTCTGGCTGTAATACTGACAGGTTAAATGCCCAGAGACCTGCTGAAATGTGATTTGCTGCATAATGGTACAAATGAAGACCTAATTAATTTTGCGATCATGAGTTAAACTGCTGTGGTATCAATAGCAATGCTCTTGATCCCACTTCTAAATACAGACTGGGGGATGGTTTCTCCCTCCCAGTGTTGTGGAGTTGGGTCAGAGGCGGTGTGTTTTTCTGGCAGAGCTCCAGGTGAACCTCTCTGCCAGTTATCAGGGTCTGCTTCTGGAGTAGTGGGGGAGCAGTATTTTAATCCCACTTTCCTGCTCCTCTCAATGCCCAGTCGAAATTCTGACATACTCTATCATCCATGTGGTTCTCTCACATGTAGTTACATAAATACTGATTTTCCGTGCTTGACATTTCACACAGCTGTAGAGAAGCATGGGCACAAAATATGTTAGTCGCTCAGCATCCCTGTAAAATCTCAATTTTCTTTAAACGTCATTTTGTCTTTGAGCAAGTGTCTGCTCTTTTCTGTTGGTTCCCTTATGTTGCTCCAGAACGAGGATGATGACCAGAAGCACTGCTGTGTTCCAGCACCTGCTGGTTCCCAGGGAGTTTCCGTTTCCTTTCATTAAGTTTTTCTTGGAGCTTGGAGTTTCTTGGAGCTGAAGATGTACATGTTGGTCTTTCTTATTTATTTGCAGCCCATTTCTACTTGCATTTCAAGAAATAGGGAAGCAGTGCTCAATAATCACTAGAAATCACCAGAAAAAAGTTCCTTTGTGATTTTTCTTCATCTGAGAGAATTTAAATTGCAAGCAATGTATTGCTGCATAGTTTAATTTTTATGCAGGTTAAGCCCAAAATCTGTGGGTTGTTTTTTTAGGGCCTGGCTCCCCAGAATGCCAGAAGCATGCTTGTGTGCAAAGCGGGTGCGTGTCCCTGGTGCAGCCTCCCTGGCTGCAGCTGGAGGTTACAGAGACTCCCTTGTAGGTGTTTTGGCGGTAGGGCCATCACCCTTGGGACGCTCAGGTGCTGGGATGCTATGCTATGACCCCCAGTTTCCTGGGTAGGTAGTGGAGAAGCTGATGTGAAAAGCAGCAGTGCGCTGCTGACAGCCAGGGTCCCTGCAAAACAGAAGTTAAGAACTTCCAATGAATTATATCCCCGCAGACAGATAATTTTTTGTTGCTTGCTTGTTGCTAAACAGTCCCTGCCTGCTTGCAAAACCAGCTTGTGGTGTATAGGGGTGGAAGTGTTTGACCTTGGATAAGACCTGCAGGGCCTGGAACGTGGTGCCTTGCTTACTATATTAATTGTTTCTTTAATGTCCTGAAGAAAAGAAGTACCTGTGATTGCTTGTGGCTGCTGAGGGTTCCTGTTAATTTATGCCTACCAGCCACACTGTGAGAGTGCCTGGTGACATCTTCAGTTATTAAAGTACAGTATTTTCAAAGGCCAAAAGTGTGGCAGCTTTAACTCAGATTTCACTAGAGAGAAGTATTACAAACCCTTATGTGAAGTGCAAAGGTTTCCAATCATTGAAGGAAAGAAGGAAGGGAACAATTTAAAAATAATGTCTTCTGTGAGGGTAGGAAAAAAAAAATCAGTTCTTAATTTGATGTACTCATTAGAAATGATAAATAACACTAATGAGAAGATAAGTGCATCATATAACTCCTGCCAACAGGCAGCTTGGTCATGCCCATTTCCTCTCCTTGAGTGGTCTGTCTGGGAATAGCTTACCTGCTGGTGAGCGAACTTAAGCAGGAGGAGTGAACTGTCTTGTGAAAGCAAACATGCTCAGCTCCTTCTCTAGGGCATGCTTGAGTTTTGTCCTATGTTTGAGTTTTGGTGCAAGAAAGAGAGCCAAAGAAGTAGCATTGATGAAACAACACTGTACCCCACCTCAGCATTAAAACCTGTGATGAAAGGGACTTGATAATCTGTTCTTGTCCTTTGCATTGCTGTTAAAGAGGTCGTAAAGATTAGTCTGGGAGTTTGCTCTGGGGTAGGGGATGGAAGCATCTGAACCCACCGCGAGGACAGGCGAGAGCAGAGAAGGGCTGCAGATGACAGCCCGTCCCTTCCTGGAGGCATCGGGGTGATCGGCGCGAGGGTGCTCTTCCCAGGACTGGCGTGCTGGAAAGGACTTCCAGCAGTGGCTGCCACAGCAATAGCATTTTGCGGATTTTGGCAGCCTCTTGCCGTAGGAGGCATGGGTGAGAGTCACATCAACAACTAGTGTACGTAACCCCTAGCACAGACACAGGCCCAAGCAATTTCTGTTTCTGCCTTTGCCAAGGTCCCTGCTTGACTGACCCTGCAAATGACTTTTTTTCTGTGCTTTCCCTGATTAGCTCTGCTGCTGAGACTTTTCTCAGCTCTTTCACCAGCCAGTCAGACTTTCAGCTTCTTCTGTAACCAGCCTTTGAGGTCTGCTTGAAAAAATACCTATAGGCATGTCAGGATTTCTTGTAGCACAGAGGGAGAAGCTGACCCTCAGATGGAGTGAATCAGCATAGTTCCCCTGGTTGGAGTGGACTTTGGTCATCTGATGCTAGCTGAAGAGGTTGCTTGGCATTTTCTCCCCAACCGAGTTGCTCTCTATACTTCTCGTTCATGCCTTGGCATGAATGGGCAAGTGCCACCGACAAAGAGACTGAGGGCAAAAGCGGTGCTGGGGCTGAATTGCAGCGTGAAGGAGTGCGGCATGTATCTGAAGTATCTGAAGTATCTGAAGTATCTGTATACTGCCTGTATCTGAAGTAGCAGCTCTCCCTACGGTACCTCTTCTAAGGAAAAAGGACTTAAGTTTCCCCACCTGTAAACTTTGCCCTTGCGCAAGTGCTGGTTTCCCACACAAAAGGAAACGCACAAAATGAAGAAACCTGTGGTCTGATGGCTGGGGAAGAGCAGGAAGTGGTGTTGCTAGAAACCTGATGAGAGATAACAGCAGAAGAGTAGAGAGCTTGAGATAAGCGTATTTGGTGATAGGCTGGTTTTACCATTTCGTCGAGCGGAACAGCATCTCGCTGGGGCACTTCTCATGCCGCGCTCATCTCTGTAGTATTTGCATGCTTCTCTTTGCCCTTTCTGTGGGCTTGGGAGAGTCCCTCTGTGAAAAGGAGAGTTGTGCTATGTTTATTAGTGTTGACTGAATGTGAAAGGAAAGAAGCATGTTAAATCTTTCCAGGGTTACTTGCCTGGGCTGGGGGCTGGTGTAAACTCAGTAGTAGTAGTAGTACTGTAATGAACCATGCTGTACTCTGCAGCTGTTTCCATGCTGGGCACAATTTAAGCAGATCAGGTAGAAAGTGGTGTTTTGTGTTTATCACTGACTTGTGAAGTGCATTTGGCCAGGGGATTTTCTATTTTTTTTTTTTTTTTTTTAAGCTGAAAATAGCTGTGGCTATATTAGGGCTGTGTAAACTTTCTCAGATTTCTCTGTTCTGTGAAAATCAATTCCTTTGGCTCGTGTGTCCGCAGCTGTTAGGAAGGCACTCTTTGCCATGGATTTAGTGGTTTGCTTGAATAAACCAGCAGGGCAGGACACAGGCATTTGAAGCAGTGCTTTACTGAACGTGAATGCTGTGGAGGAGGAGAAAAGAGAGGAGTAAAGATGCAGGGCTTCCAGAAGTGGCCTTCCTGCATAGACCTACCATCCCCAGAGAGCAGGACCAAATGGGTCCGTAGTTTCAGGCTGACAGTCTTGCAGTACGGGCTTTGCTTTGCTAACAGGCAGTCTTAAAAACTGTAGCATGGGATATTGCACAGTGTCTGAATATAACTCATTGGGAACAGATTTTCTGTTTTTTTCTTACTAACACTGCTGTTCACCCAGACTTGCTCTGTAAAAATCAGGGACATGCCACAGTCCCATCCAAAGGTGGAGGAGAACCTGAGCTCAGATACAGAAGCAAAACCTTCAAAGGTGTTGTTTGGGACGCAGAGACTGAAAATCCAAACCAGACATAATTTTCTATATAAAATCTCTGCAGACCCTAAAGGATTTAGTATGGATTGATAGTTTCTGTTTGTGTGACATATGAGCTTGAGCTCAACTAACTTGTTTTCAAACACCAAAAATTTAAGACAAACACAATGATAAGTAAACAACTGGTCTGTTCCATTTTTTTCTTTTATTTTTTGCTATTCCAGACACAAGCAGTGGAGTGAAGGTTACAAAATCACTCAGAACGTACCAAGCAATCATAATCTAATTACAGTGGAATTAAATGGGCAGAGGTGTTCACCAGTTAAACAAATCAAACAGCACTTTCACATGCTGAAACAAACACAGAAATAATTTTAGTATACAGTGGTATTTTTTCATTTTCTTCATTACACACATAGTTATCATGCTTGACTTTACTTAAATAATGGGTATCTGCATTTGTTTTTCTCAAATAGGTTTATTTTCAATATAACCTGCTGCATTATGTAAATCAACAAGGCAACATTTGTTCTTCTTCAGATTCCCCTCTGCACCTTTTCTTCTGGTTTGAGAAATTCAAATCTGGGAAAAATTTACATAACTCTCTGATTCTGGGGAGAAGTAGTTTTTGCAAAGTCACTTATTATGATCCCTGGTAGAATGTAGTTCAAGTAATACTTTGATTGGATCTTCCACTAGAGTGTAGTGGTTACTCTAATGACATTTTCAAAACATACCTGGCGCAAGCCCTACCTACTATGAAGATGATCTTCTCTCAGGACATGCAGTGCCTTTGGCATTCATTAATACGCATTTGCACTTGCAGATGAACTGTTTAAACGTTTGATGGTAGCTCTGTCTATATTTAGAGCAGGGTTTGTGGATGCATATATTGCATGTAAATGAGTTGTGGATATCTGCATTTTAAAAAAAAGTATCTGGATAGTGCTTTTCTCAGAAGTTAAAATACTGATTTTGTATTGGGCTGAGAGTATTTTCAAATGCCTTTTTGCGCTGTATCTCAACTCACTTTATCTCTCCCCCATCATGGTGACATCTGAAGGACACAAACCATCCAGACGGTGTAGAGTACTTGGTGAGAGGTTTTAGGGGCCTGCAGGGGAACATGCCGAGATGACATCTTTCTGTGTGGGTGGGTACCTTCTGTATGGGCTCTTTCCCTTAATAGCGAGAGGACCGGGGGCAGTACGGCTGGGAGCACACACCGCTCCCTCCCGTGGGTGCTCCCACTGTGCGTGCAGTGCCAGCCCACTCTCCCGCTCAAGAAGCATCTTGGCATCCCACCCTGCGTGCCCTGCCCTTGGGAAGCAGTGCACAGTTCATGCCATTCCCAAAGCTCCAGGTGCCCCTCCTACCCTTTCGTGCTTCCAATGCATTGGGAAAAGCTAGAGCAGAGATGTGGTACAAAGTCCGTGGGACCGAGAAGCAAGACCTGCTGCCGTGACACAGTTTTGAAGAATGCTGTTTTCTATGATTGTTTCTTTTCTAGGGGCTTTTCTAGGGGGTTATCTCAATTTTAATTGATTTCCCTCAGCTGTCTTTGAAGTATTATAAACCATGATTAGTAAATTCTCTCATCCTGGCAGTCACTAATATTGTAGCAGAAAAAACTGTAATGGTGAGGTGAAGTGACTTGCCCAAGGTTACAAAGCCAGTGTCAGACCTGGCTCTGTGAGAATTTGGCCTCTACAAACCACCTCTCCCAGTGAGAAAGGCCAAGCAGAGATGGCACCTATGTGTTAAGGACTACGTTACTTTTCTAGCAGCAGGGCTCGGACCTGGGCTGAGTACATCCCAGTGATTCACTGTGTTTCAGGCCCATTTTGCCAGGGACTAGGTTTCCTTACTAACATGCCCACCTCTGTTCTGATTGACATTTCTTTTAAATCAAAACAAGGAAGAAGAATGAGGTTCTTCATATGACATGAAAAAGCAAGTTTTAAATCTTGGCAGAAAATGCCTTGCGCCTCAAACTCTAAAGATACTTAATTTTGCAGCTGTATCAAGAGATTGGAGCAAATGTTTTCTAGGAATAAATGCCTACTTAAGTGTGGTGTTTCACTTGGAACCTAGCAAGTCCCCTTTGACTATTTTACTCTTTGTCTTCTGATCTGGAAAATGTAATTTCTCAGTGGTATAAACTATAGTTGCGTGAAAGTCCCTGGAGTGATGTTGACTTACATTTATTGAAGGTATCTGGATTGGAATTCGTAGAGTTGCTGAAAGTGCGGCTTGTTTTATTTTGTTGTGGTCTGTATTGAAAAGATTTGCCTGCATAGCTATATTTACAGGTTCCCTTTATTGAGAATATGTTTAAAGGTACATTACTTGTATAGCTCAAATGGGAAAAAAACCCCTACAGTGCCCAAGCACTTTTCTGGGAGCATCTAACTGTAACAAACCAGGTCTTTTCCTATTACAGGGTCATCATCAGAAATCACTCTCCTTGCTGACACGATGGCACTGGCAATAGTGTTGATGCACAGTGTAGACCTGGCCTTTGTTTCCCTCACCTGCTATGTGTGTGAAGCAGTAGGTCAGCTCATACCACAGCGAAGCCAGTCAGACCCTAGCTGTGGCAGCTGTCAGATTTCTACTAGCTTTACTGGATCCAGCTGTCAGATAAGGGCAATTAATTATTCTTAAGTGGTTGAATGAGAACTGTCGTTATTTGTCCCACCTGCTGTATAAAGTTTTATGTTTCAGAAAAATAATTTAGTTCATTTTTTCGGTACAGCATACATAAATCTGGGCTGGGAAGTACTGCTGTGCTGTGTATTTGGCACAGTGCTGGTGATGCAATGATCTTAGGGAATCCTTACTGGCAAAATCATGTCATGGAAGAAAGAAAAAGTTAGGTGGGGATGCCTTAGCTTGTTATTTTCTAATATAGGAATAGAAAACTGAAACCTGCCTTGAATATGACAAGTGGTGTCTTTTCAGAAAATATCTGAGGCACCAGATTCCCCAGCCCATTGCTGGGTCAGGGAGAGCAAGTCTAATACGGTTCAAGCACATTTTATGGGGACGTTCCTGAAAAGTGAAAAATGATGGACAGAGGTTTTCTGTCGTGTATTGCAGCTAGCTGAATACTTGAGGATTGTTTAAAATCTTCCCCTCGGAGATGACATTGCATGTGAGATTCTCTGTCTGCGTCTTCTGCTTGAAGGTATCTGTTCACATCTGTTTTCTTTCTCTGTAATACAGCCATCTGTATTTAAGAAGGAGCTTTTTCTCTGGGCAGGGTTAGAGCTCAAAGTTTTTTTTTAACACCTGAAATGTAATCCATTTGCTTTTAGCCATCAGTTGAATCCTGCTGCCCACTGGGTAGAGGTAAGGAACACCGTAATGACCCTTACTGTAGGAAATGGGCGGCCGTGGTGGTGCCAGACAGTTTGTGCTCTTGCCCTTTTTTTGAAGCACCAATCCCAAGTAGCTTCCTGCTGCCGCCTTTGTTTTCTGAACCCTGACATGAAGTTCAATGGAACATGAGTCCTATGACATGGAGTCCTATGTCATGGAACCCTGACATAGGAGTATTTTCTCCTATCATCAGAGGCTGGTTAACAGTCTCACTCTCTACAGGAACAGAGTGAAACAGGATCTCTTCCTGTGGACCCTTTCTGTTCTGGCCTGTCAGTATTTGATAGGTGTCATACCTGGGTGCCCTGCTGCTTTGGAGAAGGACAGCTGCGAGCTGGCTGGGGCTCTGAGGACCTTCTCCACCCTTGCCTGCAGAAAGAGCTGAGGAAGGCTGTGCTCCTTGCTGGGACATCTCAGACAGGGCAGGGCATGAGATCCCTCTGCCCCTTGCATGCAGCCCTCCGAAGAAGGCAGAGGTCTGCTGTCTTCCTAGCACCGTTTTGTTGCTGTGAGGTCTTGATATGGGGGAAGGGAAGGAGAAGGGAAGCTTCAGAAATCATCATAATAAAATCCCTCAAAACCCCCTAATCCTCTCTTTTAATACTATTAAAAGTCTCATGGGTTTAGTTTATTTCCTCCTTTTTAGGAAACGACTGTTGGTTTGATGCTTGTGGCTCTTGGTACCGTTACTGTATGGTTTCTAGTGTTCTTTACGGTACGCAATACATAATTTATAATGATCACATTTTCAATTTTAGGTCTCTTCTTTTTACACTGATTCATCAAGCTACCTGTACTTGTATATTATATTTCAGGTCTCTTCTAGAAATACCTGCATACTCTTCAATACATAGGCTAGGTTACGTCCCAGTGGCACTGAAGTAAAAACTAATTTGTTGCTACTTCCCATCCAAGCAGAACAGGAGACCTGTGGTCATACTGTCCTCCTGGTTCCTATACTAGGGGAAATAAAATAGTTTTTAGCTTCCAGGGGAGGCAGTTTAAAATAAAATGTGTGTAATTTAAGATCATCAATGAATCAGCCTTGAAGGCCGTGATTCAGCTGTGATGTCCTGTGCCTTGCAGAGTGTCGCCCGATGCTCTAGCTAGTCTTTTCTCCAGCTGCCAGACCATGCTCACATGGGGGTGAGGGCAGTGCATAGCTATGCATGCTGGCGTTGTCTATATTTGTAAGCTATACAGCGTAAGGAATGTTCCCAGGCGCTGGAACCCGACTATCTACACTCTTAAATTGTAAAAACAGTCCCATTTGCAGTTTCAGCCCCTGCCAGCTACTGCTCTCCTAGACAATTGCCAGGCACTCATTTGGAAGTTAGCATGGGCCAGAGCCCACATCCAGCAGGCAGTCTGCATCCAGCCATCCTCTTCTGGAAAAAAGAGTTTTAATAGTATGGATCCAGGCTACCCCGTGCCAGCTGCCCTCCCTGCCAAAGAACGGTCATTCACATGCTCGATTTACTCGAGTAGCTGCAGCTACCATCTTTTGCCCTTTCCTGATGGACGGGGAAGCTAGATAAGCTGGCAGAGTGAGTCAGGAGGTCTGATGCCTCCTTCCTTAGCAGGAATGCATGCACCACAGCCCTCTAATTAGTCAATGAGATTAAGGAAAAGCAGCTTACGTTCCTCATAAAATCAAAAAAAAACTTTACGCATAAAGAGCAGGTGGGAATAGGGGAGTGTTTGTTACCTTTCTAGTCACCGCAGCCATTGCCACGGGGGCTGGTGGGGCACAGCAGACCTTTGGCAGATGCAGGAGACGCCCTGCAGAGGGGCAGCCCCACGGGCCCTATGTGCAGCACAGCAGCGTGGCAGGGACCTTGCCGCAGGGCTCACCGTGCCGGCCCGTCGGAGCACGGTGGCAGTGCACAGGCGTGGGAATAAGGCAGGCGGCATAAAAGTGGACTATGGCCGTGCTGGATATCCAGCAGGGGCAATGGGAATGTTGGGGAGTTTCGTTGCATCGCTACCATCCCCAGCGTTTCCCACGAGTGTGCTGCCTGGCTCCCTGCGTGCGAGTGGACAGACTGTCTTTCCTCCTTGTCCTCTCCTGTTGCCGATTTGTTGACAGTAGCCTCTGATGGGTGCGTTACACAATGCGGTCGTAGTCAGTCTGTCTGCTGCAGACCATCTTCCTCTGTCCTCTTCTGAAAATATTAATCAAACTGTTTCCCATGGGTGAAATGGCTTTCTTCTGGGTTTTCTCTTGCTCAGCAGGGGAGGGAGAATCCATGCATGCATCCTATTTCCATCAGTTTCCGAATTAAATGTGAGCGCCGGTGAAAACCCTCTGCTTTGCAGAAGTTCATTGTGCAGGGATAAATACATGAAAGCGCTGAAGAACTAAATGGCACAGTGCTTTGGTTTGGATGGTTTTTATTTGTGTCCTGTCCATTACGGAGTGTATAACTGGTGTAATAATGAAAGCAGTGACATCAAGAGTAATGCAGCAATGAATGGGATGCCTCGTGGTTAGAATTCAATTTACAATATTTGCGTTTTGTTTGAGAGGCTACGAAAAAAGAAGCAGAAGACTGCTTTGGGTATTCTACTACAACTTGAAAAATAAACAGCCTTCTCACTTCCTACCCAAAACAAACAAACAAAATACCTGCAAAAAATGAAGGGGTTTTCTGTGAGATGCACATTTGTGCCAGTCTAACTTCTTGGAGGCTGAGCTATTTAAGTCAAATTGCTTTTGGCAGTATCATAGCTATATATATAAATGGCAGGAAAAAAATATTCTGAGTTGAATTTACTTTTATAAAGTTTGTAAACACAAGTAATAGTTTGAGTTGCAAAGCTCTTGCAGTTGTCAGCTGTTTGCTCCCCAGTACCTAAATCTTGTTATAGTATTAGAGATGTATATTTAACACATCATGATTTTTTATCTTGTGTAAACTTCAATATAAGTGTAAAACCTTGTTTTTCTGTAATACTTTGTTCCAGGAACATATTATTCATAGAAGAACACCTTCATCATAATTAACTGGTTACTTACTGTCTGTGATAGTGTTTCAGCGTGCTTAGAAATGGGGTAAAGCATCAGTAAGTTTTGACAGAACTTGATTTAAAATAACCCACCTCTGTTAGAACAATTTACTTAATAAGCTAATAGACTTTTCACGATGGGTGATTGCTTTTTCTGTTTTGTCACAGCTATCTGAATTTTCCTACCTATAGAAACACTCCATCTCCTGCAAGTTAGAGAACATTACAAATAAACTCTGCCAGAAAAAATAGCCTGTGAACAGATTACTTCTTAGGAAGGAAGGGAATGTGGATCTTCTCCCATATGGACCTTCCAACTCACTGGTTTACTACAGTCTGATTTTTCATAAAAGGATTTATTGGGCCTAACCTATTGTTTGTCACTCTTTTTTTTTTTCCTTTCTTTTTTCTCTTTTTCATTCTTCAGACAATTTTAAAAGACAGATTTTTTTATTTCATGCGTGTTATTGCCAGCCCCAACACCAAACTTTGGTCTTCAATGATTGTCTTGCAGATGTCACTGGTATAGGGACTGCAGATGACAGTAGTTTCCCCCTGCTGCCTTGCTTCATTTTCATAGACCCGAGTGTTCCCTATCGAGCGGTGGCCTTCCTAATGTGGGCATCGTTCATCGTGAGCATCCGTGCTGCTGAAGCACTGACAAACACATCATCCAAACACTGACTCAGTGTGTACCCACTTACCGTTTAGTCTTTATAGTATTGAGCTTTTGAGGTCATCTGGTGCACATAGAGAGTTAACCTGTCTGTCTCTTCTGGGAATCCAGATACAGCACCATACACCTTCACTGGCCATCGAAATAGTATGGTCAAGGACAGACGCAAGCAGAAAGCTCACCGAGGGTGTCATGTTACAAATAAACGGAGCAATATGTTTTTTTTTTTTTTTTTTTTTCTTAAAACAAACATGCTTTCACTTGTTTGTTAACAGCTACATTCTAAGTAAAACTGGTTGAAGGCTTTTGAAAAATATGATAAATATATTAGACTGCTATTCCAGAGGGTATTTATTCATAGCTTGCTAAAAGCTTTTTGGATGAAACCGTAATAAGCTACTAATGACTTTTCAGAATTCTCCTGTGGCATTTTTCTGGGTAATATTTTCCCATGTCTCTTTTTTTCTCTCCTCAGTGCAGCAGGATATTCAAGGAAATTCCCTTCATGCTACCTCCTTCCCACCCTTGAGGGACCGGCTCTTGAAGGGACATTGGTGCTCCGTGTTTTGGCTGTTTTGCAGCCCGGCACCTCTGGAGGAGCACTTCTGGAGGTGGCCATTCAATGGCATGGTGCCTTTCCCTCTGGTTTAAGCATCACGGTGTGCAGACTGGTGTCCCGGTGTTGGGGTGCTCCATGCAGAGGGCAGGGAAACGCGAGGCTGAGATTTTTGTCTTATCAGTGTCCCCCTAAACAAGGGGACAGAGAATAGTGCTCTAAGGACTAGTGCACCTACCCTTGAGCAGAGGAAGAGGAGAGATGGAGAAAGGCAGCATTTTCTCTTAGTGTGCAGATTTAGAGCTATTTGTACCACTCCAGAGAAGGCAAGGGGGAGAGCATGATAAGGCCCTGAAAACCTCTGCTCCAGGTGCTGTGATAGTAAAAACTCAAACAGGATATGTGGCAAATATAGAAAAAAGAAAAAAAAGCATCATCTGGGAGAAAAACTGAAGACGAAAAGGTAAGTTTAAGAGGTAGCAGTTCCTGCCAGAAGAGATGGCAGCACACAGGACCCACTTAGAGGACAGATTTTATGGTCTGGAAAAGGCTTTGAAGGAAACATGAAAAAAAGGTAAAAAAAAAAAGAGAAAAAGGCCTTGTTTGAATTCTAAGTCCCTCAAGCAGTAACCACATCCTCTCTCTCTCCCCAGCTGCTTTTCCTTAACTGCCCGGCCAGTGCAGCTCATATGGGCAGCGCTCGCCCCGGGAGTGGGAATCTGTCACTTGGCCGTGATGAGGAAGCACTTCCTCCCGACCTTTCTCTTTGGGTGTTTTCATAATTTACGGCTGTGAAGTTTGTTCAGCTGCTAGTTTGAGGTCCGTGTGCCACCTTCCAGCCCTGTTATGTCTTAAATTTGGCAGACCAAGGACAGGCCTGATGTATATCACTGCAAGCAGCCAAGACACTGAACATTGTCCTCCCACCCACACACCGTTACACAGTTTTGGGGATAAGATGAAGAAAAATAGCCCTTAGAGCTGGGTTGTGTGGTGGCCTTGACTGGTAGATTAAGGGCATGTGAAAAGCTTTCTCATTGCCAAAATTGTTTAAAAGCAGTATGCTACAACATCCCTTCTGCTCCCTTAGAAGTGGTTGGGTGGTGGAAAGCAGCTGGGACCACAGCCAGGCCCTGGCTGCAGATGGGCTCGGGTCACGGCAAATCCTTTGAGGATGAGGGTCTGCCCCTGGGAAGGGAGGACCTGTTGGAGGCAGCACCCCTGGGCAGCCCCTGCTCACCCTGGCACCCTAGCATCCTCCCTGGGAGCAGCAATGCAAATGCTGGGGTTTGTATTTTCAGGACTGTCAGGGTTTTCACCCCAGGTATGTGAGACAGCGGCTGTAGATGTTGCACAAGATATTCCATGAGAAGAACAGTACCCAGCACACTTGCAGTAGCAGCAGCTTCCTTCCTCTGAAGCCGGGGCTTGCTCCAAGACTGGTGGCGGGCAATGGCAGAAGCCAGTGTCGTTTTGCACCTTGCAGCCTGTAAGTCTTCAGCAGGTGGAGTTGCTTTGCATCTGAATTGCCTAAAATTCTCCTGTCCTTTGCTCTGCTGAGAACTGAATTAGCTACCTTGCTGCAGCTAACTTTTCGCTAGCGTTGCACAAATGTGTAGTAATGCAATCAGACAGATTGTCTCAAGGGTGACAAAATTAGATGAAAATTTTTGTTCACAAAACTGTATGGGAACTTCACACCTTAGAGCATCTTTTAAGGGAAAAAAAAAAAGCCTTGTAGTTTCCACTTAGCTTTTTTTACTTCCTTAACAATTTTTCTCTTTACCTCCTTGTAATTTCCCCCTCCCCTTCTTTATTATCATCTTTGGTCTGATTATCTTCTTACATAACAGTTTTAAATATACAAATAAGTAAAAGTTATTCCTGAGTCATCAAAAACCAGAAAAGATTGGAATCAAACTATCCAGGAACAATATGAAGTAAGCTAAGTATTTCCCGAGGTTGCCCCCTTGGTTGTCAGCTTAATTTCATTTAAGTGTTAATTTCAGGAGCTGCTCTGTACATAGATTGCCAGCATTTGTGAGGGAGGGGAGGAGCGCTATTGCTCAAAGCCAATCTATTGGGCAATGTGTGTTGAAAAACCACCACAATACATCTATTTCCCTCTCATCCAGGAAAATCACTCAGAGAGCTGGCAAGTTTACAAAGATGAGAAGGAGGAGGTTACTGCAAATATCAAAGAAGCAGCTTGCTGCTTATATGAGACAAAAGAGAACCAGCTGGAAGCTGGAGCTTGGAGGATGCAAGTGGCAGATCTAATTGATGTGGCATTGCAAAAAGCCGAGCGCCTGCCCGAACAATGGCTTGTGTCTTGGTCGATGTCAGAAGAGCTGCATCGGTGTTAGCACCAGTGGGAAATACGTAGCTAATTTCTTTTGTTGTGGGACTGATTCAAAACCTACAGAAGGCTGGAATTTCAATCCAGAGAAAATGGCATTATTTTTAGGGGAGCGGGGTGCAGCAGACAGCGAGAAAGCTTAGCGGTGTCCGCACAGGTTATCCGAGCATTACCTGGAGAATAAATCACTGTCACGCCCTCTGTACAGGGTAACCTTTATCTCAGATGTGCTTTTGTTAAACAATATTGCGGGATGAAACAAAAACAAACCACTGCATTCTCCTCTCTCTACCTATTGATTCTGTTACATGCCCGAACAGGTAAAACAGTGCTTAGCAAGCTGACTGTACTTTGTGATTTGCTGTGCTTATCCAGGATCCGATAAAACACGCAACAGTTTTGACTGCAAGGGTCAGTTGCATATTTCTGGGAATACTGCTTCTGTTTTAAAATGCAGCCTTTCCAAGTGGGTCAAGCCAAAACATTTTTGATGGGGCAAATAATTTGCGGATACATCTGTGATTAGAACTTATCCGCTGCAATTTAAGGTTTTGAATACAGTGTGTGTAGGGGGCTACTTTTTGGGCAAATTAATACATACTTTGGAAGATCTTCAATGTAAAAAATACTTCTGATATGAAGCTATTGTGCTACTGTTTTTCTTGTGAAATGTTTGCATGCATAGTAAAACACTAGTGAAAAATTAAAAATGTGATCAAGCTTCACAAATGAATAACATCCTGCAAAGTTTTGCTTCTCACTGAGTCATCTTCATTTATTTTTTTTTATGTAGCAAGCTCCTCTTTGATATTTGTAATAAACCCCACAAAACTCCACTAATATTTAGCCCTTCTGAATAATCTTCCCACATAAGAGGGGAATTTTTCTTGTGGTTTTTCAATAGATACTCAACCTGTTTTGGTTAAGGACCTCCGCAAGTTTTTTCTTTTAAGTCTGAGCCTTTTTCATGAGCTTGCAGGTGGTTTAGAAAACATAGTGCTCTGCTTTTAACTTTCTTTTTCTGGTCTATGATAAAAGAGACTCTAGAATCTTTTCTAACTAGCTTTCCTATAACTAAGAAGAAACTTGTGTGAGAAATAAAGAACATCAAAGGCAAGAGGAAGTTAACTCAGGTGCATCATTGGCAGATTGTCTTAAATGTGGAAATTCCAGGCTATGCTACCCGTTGAAAATACTGTTTCGTTTTCTCCTAATTTCCTTAAAATAAATAAAATGAAACTACTTAAGCTCTGGAAAGTGTTGTCATGATATTAAACTGACCTTAAAATTGCAGTCTGAGGAAGTTCGTTTGGGCATAGGGGTCAAGTGAGCTGCAAATTCTGGGATTTATTTAGTTAATCATCCTACAAAAAAATGTGCATATTTGGGGAAGAAAGCTGAAGCAAGCACATGAAACCTTCTAAATCTCCGCAGAAACTGCTGTGGTGCCATGTTGATTTCTTTACTGTGCTGCTCAGTGTCTGCTTACGTGCACTTGCATTTTCGTGCACCCTGCCGATTTATCTGACTTTCATTAACACTTCAGATACGCTTCTTAGCACATAAAATTATTTATATAGTTTCTTTTCAAAGGAAGAGTCCTGGCAAAAGCACACAAACTTTGATCAAGCTAGGACCACACTACCACTCCCAGACTGTGAATTGCTGTGTGCTGTTAGAAGGAGCCAAGTTATTCCTTGCAAACATAATTTCTTAAAAATAGTGTTTGCAGACTGGTCAGGATTTCTGTATGTTCTTTCTTTTATGCTGTATAGGTTACATGGATTTGTACATTCCCTGTTTCTGTGGTCAGCTTCGTGTAATTCGGAGATTTTTTTTCTTTTTTTTAATGGAGGGAATTAGTTTCATTTGTGAAACGAGGTCCCAGGCAGAAGAGTCATCCCTATAACCTGCGTCCCTGGTACTTCACCCTCTCAGAAGGTAGAAAGCTGAGGAGTACAGGAGCAGCAAGGGGCCAGTTATTCCTTAGCTCTCGTGAGTTCTCAGATGCCTTTGCTGGAGCCTCATGCCTGAGGCAAATTAAAGTGACCTGCTCGGAGAGCGGGCTACGGTCTTCAGGGCATGATAATGTAACAAAGTCGTTTAGACAGTCCTTGGCTTTCCCAGGACCTCTGCCCCCCCAGCACTTGGAAGGGGACCAGGTTTCAGGGGGACGCTGCTTCGGCGCCTCCCGTACGAAGGAGTAGGGGAAGCGAGGTTAGGGGATTTCTGCGCTCGCTGATCTGTGCAAGCATCGTGTCCTGCTTGGCTGGTCTTCCTATCCTACCCTCCTCTGCAGTTTTATTTAAAGCCTACTCCTTCCTTAGCTAGAAAGTGCCGTCCCGAATGCAGCAGATCAGGTCTGTGGACATCTGCCACTTGCCCAGCACCATGGCAAGTCCTGCATTCTCCTGTATGACTTTTGTCTGTTAAAAGATGAGGGTTGCTCTGGTCCTGTTGCAGATGTCCTCATGCCACGGTCGTTTGCAGGACTGTGAGCCAGTAACTTTAACTGAAACAGTGGAAGATGTTGCAGGGGTCAAACAAAATCAATAGTACATGCTGCATTAAGCGTGGATGACATCTGCAGAGCCTGAATGACTCCAAGCAGTGAATCCCTGTTTTTGCAAACACTGGGCTCAGTCACGTAGTTTTTTGCTGCTGAACTATGCTAAAATATGGCACTTGTCCTTGTGCACACCCCCCCCCCGCCAAGTACCATTTAGAAGAACTGGAGTATCGGCATGTTGCTCCGGGATTATATTAGTTGTGCTTAGTGATGGCAGACACCCATCAGCAGCTTGCTGCTGTGTCAGATTAACATGCCTCCAGGCAAATATAAGAGATGCCTATAAAAGAAAGCAGCTGCATTAAGAAGTGTACACTGCTCTTTCAAGTATTAGAAGAATGTCAAAGAGATGAAGCGCTTGTCCTTTTTACAAATTAGCTGAAAAAGTATTTTCTGGCAAGATTCTTATTGCAGCTCTTTGCTTCATAGTCTGCAGGGTCCTGAGATGTTAGCTGGCATTTTGCCATGGTCATGAAATTTGACTTGTCCTTCTTAATTCAGTGTTCAAGGACAAGAAAGCAGGATTTCTTGGTTTCACAGATCACTGGAAGAAAAAGGTACTTTGCTCTGAAAAATAAAAGGAGGTCTGGTCTTTTGGGAGCTGCCTCAGGGGTCCTATATACTTGCAGATGTACAGCTAGAAGGAATTTCCCTTCTCTGTAGTTAGTAGGATAGTAAACTTTTCAATGACCTGTATTAATAAAATCTCAAAGCTGTTTGTTAGGAAAAAAGTTCCATTGATCAGCATCTTCAAAGACAAGAAATTCAAAGATTATGACTGGCTCTGTTCTTGAATGAATCTGCTGTTGCAAGTTTGAAGCATAATGCAATCCTAGCTACCATATTGTAATACTTCATTCCAGGGGCTAACTCACTACCTTTAATGGCAGGGAATCAAATCTTACTCTTTCAAGAAGTGCATTTAGGTTGCTGGATCCTTGGCTTGTCCGCATCAAAGAACATCTGTAGCAGAGGAAAAGGGACCCTATCTGTTTCATGCCTTCAGAAGAAGACAGTAAAAGTTGAGCAAAAGTAATTCACGAAGTGTGCCTAGTGTTTCTGAGAGCTGATCCTCAAGTGTTTATTCTTACGGGTGCATTCTACCACCGTAATACTTATTCATTCATTAATTAAGTAATACAGATTTCATAAATATGTGGTTAAGATCATCCAAGTCTTTCAATTGTAAATCCTGTCACAGTTTGTTATAGCTGTTCTCTTAAAGGATTTGGTTGGTACTTCTTCCTTATGTTTTAAGGGAAAGTTGATGCTGTCAAACTTTAGACATTGGAAATTAGAAGTTAGGTTAAATCCATATGTTAGTGGGGCTTCCAAAGCACCTAAGCTTTTTAAATTTAAATTTTTTCAGGCTGCATGGAGGCTTCTTGTAGACCCATATTGAATGCACAGGGCCAAGGTTACCACCTACTAAGAAAGGACTGAGGGCAAAAGGAAGCCAAGTTTTGTAGAGCAGGGAGAGAAAACTTACCCCATGTTAAACGTAATCCGTCAAAAGGCTGAAGTGCTATCCAAATGAAGAAAATGAAAAGGATCGTAAGCGTTGGCAGGTTAAATGCATAAATACAACTTAACTGTCCAAAAAAGAGCTTGAGGAACAGCTAATAGAAGTAATAAATCTTTCTTCAAATGCATCAGGAACAGGAAGCCTGCCAGAGAGTTTGTAGGGCCAATAGATGATACAGGTATCAAAGGATCACTTAGGTAAGATAAAGCTGTTGCAGAACAAGTAAATAAAGTATTTTCAGAGTAGAAGGAGCCAGGGAGATTCCCATCTTGGAGCTTTTCTTTGTGAGGGGCTCATCAGAAGATCAGCCCAAAATTGAACTGGCTTAAAAAATTATAGAGCAGTAAATGAACAGTAACACAGCACTAGGAGCAGATGGTATTAATTTAAGAGTTTTAGAGGAACTCAGGGGTGAAATGTCTGAATGATTAACATTGGTGTGTAACCCCTTGCTTTACACTGCTTTGATAACTGGTAAATGTGACACCAGACTTTAAAATGCATTCCAGATGAGGTCCTGGGGAGCTATGGGCATGTGAGAATAATGTCCATAGTAGGGAAACTGGTAGGAGTGGTAAGAAAAAATGGAAATAGTGAACACACAGATAAATATGATGTGTTTGGAAAGACTTAATAGTAGCCAGTGTAAAGGGAAGTCCTACCTCACTAACCTATTTGTTCTTTGAAGTGGTTTGCCAAAACATGTTAGCTGTGAGAGACCATTTGATATGGACTACCTGGATTTCTGAAAGACTTTTGGCAAAGTTCCTTCACCAAAGGCTTTTAAGTACACTAGATAAACAGTCTAGGTATACAAGGGAAGGCACAGATAAATAGTAAGCTGAAAGGTAGAAACTGGGGGGCAGGGGGTATGGTCAGCTTCCATGTTGGAGCAGGAACAGCAATGTAGGTCCATGAGGGTCTGTGCTAGGATCTGGGATGTCTGTGTTCAGTCATACTCATGACCATCCTTAATAAAATAATGACCACAAGTTGGAAGAGGATATTCTGCTACATAAAATCCCGACCTGACTTAGTACTGCTACTTCAACTATATTAGGTTAGGAGGCAGCTCTTCTCCGTTGCATCTCTAGGGAGTTTTAACTGCTGACATAGATATCTAAATTAGATGTCTAAAGGACAGATGTTATGAACTTCCACTAATCTTCTCAATATAAACTTTTGAATGTTGAGTGCCTTAAAGCTGAACAGTGGATGCTCACACCTCTTAAAAAGGCTCCCTGAATCTCTGTGTAAATGCTTTCTTAGGATGAGTGGTGCAGCTATCCCTTCATCTGTGGATCACCGACAGATGTATCCAAGCTTGAAATGAAAAGACACTCTTTCTACAGGTTCCTGATGTCAGTGCGTACCACACCATTTCCTCAGCAGTCAGGTGGAGTAATTTTAGCCTACTGTACGGGATCATGCATACATACGAATGTTGTGTAGTTTTACAGTAGTTCATAACAAAAGATCTTATGAAGCTCTGAGCGGAAAATTAAGTGAGACGTGAAGCTAAAGGAAAAGGGAATGACCAGTCTGGCTATGTGAGTACTAGGTTTGTTCCCTGCATTAGAAAGTTCCCTGTCTCCCTTGGGTTTAATAGTGCAGACTGGCTCATGCCCATGTGGCACCAACCATAGTGCTTTCCTGTGGGGACTTTGGTAGCTAAACTTGTGGTTTTGTGCCAAGGAATCGCTTGGCTCATCCCAGGTGTCTGCAATGTCAGTTTGACTTGCTCTTTGTTTACTTCAAAGTTTCTGGTTCTGCTCTTAATCTTTGCTGGTGGGATAGTTTGCTGTGGGATCCCTCCACATGGAAAGTATGGACTCATCATGGCAAGTCGTAGCATCATGCTATAAAAAATGCTCTGCCTGGACTGTGATGGCATTGCTCATTATTTTGAACATTTTGAACAGAGAGCTACAGAAAAACTGTTCTTGAGATTACAGGCACTGCACAGGATCCCAAGGAGACCTGAGTAAGCAGAAGTGCCCTAGAAGGTCCAAGCCAAGAGCAGCATTGACTCAAGTCAGTCCATACTGTTCAGCCTGCAGGCTTGAGTGCTCTGCCCAGTGTGGCCCTCAGCGACAGCAGAGATGTGGCTCAGCATGAGCCTGGCATGAAGCAGGGTGGTGAGCCATCCTTTGCTTCTCTGGCATAGTGACAGTGTCAGACCTTGTGGGGAGGCAGGGTGGAGGTACTTCTCAAAGGCAAAGTTGTTCTTATGTGGTCAGGTGTGTCATTGTACAGAGCGAGTGCAATTCACCCACAAAAAGGACAGAGGTGGGCTATGGGATGAGGTGGGAATGTAGGTGGTCAGCAAGGGGCCAGTTTAGCTATGAGGAAAGTGCCAACAGCTAACCCAATACCCCAGTCTTCAGTGAGTGCTTCACATTTCTTCAGGATCTTTTATTCCAGAGGTGAGGTTAATTTTGTATCCGCTCTTGTACATTCCCAATCTTATCATGGGTGCATTATCAAAATACAGCTCTGGTGCTTTTCGGTGATATTGCTGATCCTCGCAGTATTTTGATGACCAGTTCATTATTATGCTAGATTTTCAAATCGAGATGAATCTGTCTGTGATGAAGTTACACAGTGATTCTTTTGTGAGTATTTTGGCTTCTGGAGTGTTTAACTCCTAGATATCTTTTATGGATAGATTTTAAGAGATTCCAGGTTTTATCTGACCTGATGAAAATCAGGTCCAAAAGTCCAAGGGAGGACACTGTAACAAGTTTGTTTTGTTTTCTAACAGAATATTAGTGATGGTATGGAAAACCATGATGGTGAATAGCACTAAGAATTTTAAATTGAATCATGAAAGGCCTGAAAGAAGACTTTAGGCTACTATCATGCAACAAAGATGTCAGTGGAACTGAAAGCGTAATCTCCACTGTTGGTTGTTTGTGGTCATGCATAGAAATTAAATCACACACAATTATGTAACAGTGGCAATGATATTTACAAAATTCTAGCCATGTTTAAAACAGGTGCTGCATTTGAAGTAAATTACATAATGAATCAAAGTATCTCTGCAGAACCACAAATATTAATATTGCAATGACTTTCTCATTGGATAAGCTATTGCTTATAGATGACACGCAACAATTGCAATGGATACACTCTGGTTTTCTGTCAGTAATGCAGAACATGAAGAAGCTGAATAGCAGTCATAAATTTTCCTACAGGAGCTTTATTTATACAAAAAATGGTCTCCAACTGATAAAACTCCGAGGTATTTGTAGTCGAATATGTTTAATGGGCTTTACTGTGTCTCTAGCACAAGGAGAATTGCAGAGCTTATTAACAGAAGGTTAAACGAGACAGATGTTAATAACTTTGTGTTCTCTGTTCAGCCCACCATGATGACTGTTGTGGTTTAGCCCCAGCTGGCAGCTAAGCACCACGCAGCTGCTCGCTCACTTCCCCCCCGGTGGGATGGGGGAGAGAATCGGAAGAGCAAAAGCAAGAAAACTCGAGGGTTGAGATAAAAACGGTTTAATAGGTAAAGCAAAAGCCACGCACGCAAGCGAAGCAAAGCAAGGAATTCATTCACTACTCCCCATGGTCAGGCAGGTGTTCAGCCATCTCCAGGAAAGCAGGGCTCCATCACATGTAATGGTCACTTGGGAAGACAAACGCCATCACTCCAAATGTCCCCCTTTCCTTCTTCTTCCCCAGCTTTATATACTGAGCATGACGTCCTATGGTATGGAATAGCCCTTGGGTCAGTTTGGATCAACTCTCCTGGCTGTGTCCCCTCCCAGCTTCTTCTGCACCTGGCAGAGCATGGGAAGCTGAAAAGTCCTTGACTGGTGCAGCAACAACTAAAACATCTCTGTATTATCAACACTGTTCTCAGCACAAATCCAAAACATAGCCCCATACCAGCCACTATAAAGAAAATTAACTCTATCTATCTCAGCTGAAACCAGGACAGCACCTCTCTTATGCTTTGCAAGAGGAGGATGCACCAATCACTTGTGATTCACACTTGGGACTTTTTCATGCAAAGATCTGCAAAATGCATCCCTTACAAAGAATATTCCAGTTAAAAATGTACAGTTTTGTGAAGCTGTTCAACACTATGAAGATTTGTTTTAAATAAAAGGGGAATATATTGGTTGAAGAAGCAAAACTACCTGATGGAAACAAAATTAAAAAATGATTGCAAACTTTCCTTTCAAAAGTCCCAGGAAATTTTGAGAGTACCAAACAACCTCGTAATTATTCCATAAACCATTTAAAGATATTTTCCTTTCACTACTGAAGTTAGTACACTTCAAATTGAGAAATGAAAAAGCAAAACTTTAGGGATAGATTGAAAACAACCAAAAGAAAAAAAACACGATGAACCTTGGTAAAAGGTCTTTACCAGTCTACTGATCTTTTCACTCCTCCGAGCTCTAGGTTTGGTTCATATTTCTGCCACAGACTATTTCACAAGAATGTAACTCACTTTTAAAACATTCCCCGTGCTAATCTAATTCGGGGGCCATTGAGACAAAATGGTACTTCTGACATCACTTTATCAAATGTTTAAATCAGTGCCGACCACTTTTGAACATCTCACCTTTAGTGTCTGTATGTGACTTCTTTATTGGAAAAAATAATTGCCATATTTCATAGCATCATAGAATCATAGAATGCTTTGGATTGGAAGGGACCTTTACAGGTCATCTAGTCCAACCCCCCTGCAAGAGCAGGGACATCTTCAACTAGATCAGGTTGCTCAGAGCCCCATCCAACCTGACCTTGAATGTTTCCAGGGATGGGGTCTCCACTACCTCTCTGGGCAACTTGTTCCAGTGCCTCACCACCCTCATGGTAAAAAATTTCTTTCTTAAATCCAGTCTAGATCTGCCCTCCCTTAGTTTAAAACCATTACTCCTTGTCCTGTCACAACAGGCCTTGCTAAAAAGTCTGTCCCCACCTTTCCTATAAGCCCCCTTTAAGTACTCAAAGGACACAATAAGGTCTCCCCGAAGTCTTCTCTTCTCCAGGCTGAACAACCCCAGCTCTCTCAGCCTGTCCTTGTAGGAGAGGTGCTCCAGCCTTCGGATCATTTTCGTGGCCCTCCTCTGAACCCGATCCAACAGATCCATGTCCTTGTGCTGAGGGCTCCAGAGCTGGACGCAGTACTCCAGGTGAGGTCTCACCAGAGTGGAGTAGAAGGGCAGAATCACCTCCCTCGACCTGCTGGCCACGCTTCTTTTGATGCAGCCCGGGATACGGTTGGCCTTCTGGGCTGCGAGCGTACATTGTCAGCTCATGTCCAGCTTTTCATCCACCAGTACCTGCAAGTCCTTTTCTGCAGAGCTGCTCTCGATCACATCATCCCCCAGTCTGTATTGAAACTGAGGATTGCCCCGACCCAGGTGTAGGACCCTGCACTTGGCCTTGTTGAACCTCATGAGCTTCACACAGGCCCACTTCTCCAGCTTGTCCAGGTCCCTCTGAATGCCATCCCATCCTTCTGGCATGTCAACTGCACCACTCAGCTTGGTGTCATCTGCAAACTTGCTGAGGGTGCACTCAATCTCACTGTCAATGTCATTGATGAAAATATTGAACAGTACTGGTCCCAGTACGGACCCCTGAGGGACACCACTCGTCACTGGTCTCCATCTGGACATTGAGCCATTGACCGCTACCCTCTGGATGTGATCATCCAACCAATTCCTTATCCACTGAACAGTCCACCCATCAATTTCGTATATCTCCCATTTAGAGAGAAGGAAGTTGTGGGGGATCGTGTCAAAGGCTTTACAGAAGTCCAGATAGATAACATCCATTGCTTTTCCCTTCTCCACTGATGTGGTAAGGGAAAGCCTCCTAGAAAGCCACTAGGTTGGTCAGGCAGGACTTGCCCTTGGTGAAGCCATGCTGGCTGTCTTGAATCACCTCTCTGTCCTCCATGTGCTCTAGCATAGCTTCTAGGAGGATCTGTTCCATGATCTTCCCAGACACAGAGGTGAGACTGACAGGTTGGTAGTTCCCAGGGTCCTCCTTTCTACCCTTTTTAAAGATGGGCACAATGTTTCCCTTCTTCCAGTCACCAGGGATTTCACCTGACTGCCATGACTTTTCAAATATCATGGAGAGTGGCTTGGCAACTACATCAGCCAATTCCCTCAGGACTCTGGGATGCATCTCACCAGGTCCCATAGACTTATACATGTTCAGGTTCCTCAGGTGGTCACGAACCTGATCTTCCCTTACAGTGGAAGGGGCTTTACGCCCCCGGTCCCCAACGTGTTGTCCATTGACTCAGGAGGGGTGAGGAGAGTGGTTGCCAGAGAAGACTGAAGCAAAAAAGTTGTTGAATACCTCAGCCTTCTCCTCGTCTGTTGATGCTAGGTCACCATTCTTGTTCATCAGTGGAGGTACGCTTTCTTTAACTTTCTTTTTCTGGTTGATATACCTGTAGAAGCCCTTCTTGTTATTCTTTGCATCCCTTGCCAAGTTCAGCTCCAGCTGCACCCTGGCCTTCCTGACCCCATCCCTACACAAGTGGGCAGCGTCCCTATACTCTTCCCAGGTTACCCGTCCCTGCTTCCACTGCCTGTGCAGTTCCCTCTTGCTCTTTAGTTTGACCAGCATGTCTCGATTCAGCCATGCCAGTCTCTTCCCTTCCTTGCCTGATTTCCTACATCTGGGGACTGAGAGCTCTTGTGCTTTATGGAAAGCATCCTTAAAGATCTGCCAGCTCTGTTCTGCTCCCTTGTCCCCGAGGACCATTTCCCAGGGGGTCCTACTGACTAACTCCTTGAAGAGCTGGAAGTTTGCTTTCCTAAAATTTAAGGTCCTGACTATATTCCTCACCTGTCCCATATCCCTCAGGACTGTGAACGCCACCAATGCGCGATCACTGCAGCCTAGGCTGCCTCCAGCCTTGACGTCTCTGATGAGCTCCCTTGCATTGGTGACCATCAGGTCCAGTATCGCATCCCCTCGGGTAGGGGTGTCTATTACCTGGGTTAAGAAGTTATCCTCAATGCACTCCAGGAGTCTCCTGGATTGCCTACAGCTTGCCGTGCTACTTTTCCAGCAGATGTCAGGGTGGTTGAAGTCCCCCAGTAGGACAAGACCTTGCAAGCATGAAGCCTCTTGTAGCTGGAGGAAGAAGGCTTCATCAGTAGGCTCTCCTTGATCGGGTGGCCTGTGGTAGACACCAACCACAAGGTTCCCTTTGTTGCCTCAGTCTCTGATTCTTACCCACAAGCTTTCGACCTGCTCGTGGCTATTCTTCAGGGACAGTTCTTCACACTCTATCCATTTCTTGATGTAGAGGGCAACACCTCCGCCCCTCCTTCCCTGCCTGTCCCTTCTGAATAGCCTGTAGCTATCGATAACCACACTCCAGTCATGGGATTCATCCCACTAGGCTTCTGCAATGGCAACCAGGTCATAGCTTTCTAGCAGCACGGTAGCTTCCAACTCCTCCTGTTGGAATTTGCTTTCCTCTACTCCAGATCTCTCTGTCTCCCTCTTATTTAGTTCAGGAGGCTTAGATCTTTAAAGACCTTTAAAAATCTAAGCCCTCTTGAAGTTCATGGCTTCCACTAAAATAATGCAAAGTTGGGTGTCTAATACTCATGAGGATATAACTGAAGCCCACAGGGCTAAGGACAGTCTTTGCAATGTTGTGTGGCACAAAGGCTCTTTGGTGGCACTGCAAAATAGTCTCACAGGTCTTTAAAAATAATGACAACAAACAGTCAAGAAGTAGGTTTTTGGATCCTGTTTCAGTGGTTGCTACTTGCTGCCATACAAATGATTGACACTGATCTTTGATACTCATTTTACATTCATTTCACCCATTAGAATGACAATAAAGCTCTTCCTATGAGGGAAATAAATATTGTGAAGCTTAATTAATTGAGAGGATGTCTTCTGATTCACCTCTCCAAAGATTCTTAGTAGGTTTGATAGGAGGAAGTTAAATTACTTTGAGGCATGATACTACAGTGAGTCACTGAACAGCAGCCTCAGGAGTTCATGGGGCAGAATGATTTAGTAGTGACATAATTATGGGAATTGCTTGGCAGAGACAGTTGTTTGTGCCAGTGCAAAAGGTGCAAACCTGAAGAAAGGAGGGCGGCAAAAAGCCATGAAAAGAAAGGCAAAAAATCATCAGTCCTCTAAAATTTTCACCAAGTTACTCAAAGTTTGTGGTATAGCTGGAATTTACTTTACATTCAGCCTTTCCACTATGACTTATCTATTTATTTCATCTGCGACTTCAAATGTAGTTTCCAGTGTGGAGTCAGATGAATATGTGAGCACATGTATGGAGAAGACGGAAAGATCACCTTAACTGACATCCTGATAAACGGCTCAGCTGCCTAATTGGGAAAATGTTATGCAATGTATTTCATGCCATGTATTTCTTGACTCTCACTAATGAGATCATAGGATATTTAGACTATTTACATCACAGATTGATCTTGCCTGCCTCTGATTGACTGTAGTTTAACAGTTGTGAATAGACATTTGCAAACACACTTTCTTCTGTGCGGCTCTGTTCAGTTCACTCCTCCTGTGCTCGACTGTTAAATTAATCAAACCAACTTAAACGAAATTTTTATTTTAGGTGCAAGTTTTCAAACCAGACAGCCTCAAATTAGGTGTTTAAATGCAGTGGACTAGTTTTCAGGTGTCTCTGTAGTCCCTAAGGCAGAGAAGCCTGAGTAGGTCTAGCTATGATCATTTAAAGCATCACTGCTCCTAGCTGCTTGCCACATCCTTCCAGTAGCGTTCACCACCTCCTCTGCAGTGGTGTCAGGTAGGGTGTGCGGCTGTTTCAAGTTTCAAGGGTAATGTAGCCGCACAAGCCCCCTAGATCCACAGCTTAAACCAACATGCCGTGCTGCAAACTGGAGTGGCTGAAATACACACAAATATCCCAACTTTTCTACCCTTCCTGTGGGAATAGTGGCAAAATCACTTTAGCCTGGTGTAATGTGTCACTGCAGTTAAGTGCAGAAAATTATTTAGCACAACTCTCTCCTACTGCCAAATCTCCACCATACCCCCCAGGTAACATTAATGTAAAAAATGAAGAGGCTGAGTGACACTAAATGCACAGCATTCAGTAGAATGGTTCCCTATTTACACTGATGCAACCGCAACAAAACTGTCTCCGCGGGAGAGGCCAGCCTGCATGTGGGTGCTGCTGTTTGTGGAGATCCCCGCAGCCCGAAAGTGCCTGCGGTGCCTCCCCAGCCGGCAGCGCCGGGCCAGCGTGTCCCCAGGAGCGCTGGTCCGTTTGTCAGCGCGTCCCTGGGCTCGTGGCGTGGCTGCGATGCTGCTGCTCTCCCTGTGCAGAGACTAAGGACTTCACATAGCTGGCATGAGACCAGGGGGAGAGTGGGCCGTCATGATACCTGTTTATGTTCTGACATAATAAATAATTTCAAACTTCTGTGGGACAGTGAGCTGAGGGAAGGTATCTCTCACTTGTCAGGTTGAGCGTGGGAGGCATTACAATGCTAGCGTGGCTGCTGTTTTACTGAGCTGCTGTGCTTTGGCACACGTGAGTTCAGTGTTCAGAAAATCATAACATGAAACATCTTACTGGCCAATTAATATGCTCCTGTCCTATATGGCTTCTGCCTCGAGAAAGCACCATAGAAACCAGATAGCGTACATGCAACATCACCGTGAGAGAGATTAAAATGATGCTGGGGAAAAAAAATTGTTATTTTATGATCGCGTGTCCTTCATGTATTCTGTTGGGTTTGATTTTCAGTACTTGAGAAGCTTCATATGATTAAAAAGCTCTTTGAGACTTAAGAAAACAAAGGGCAATTGAGAGACTTGTGCTCTTGCCAGGTCTCTGCATATTGCTGCTTCGTGATGATGTTAAAGTACTTTCAAAACAGCTAGCTGAGCTGTACCTATTTTCTGTTTCTGAGCAAAATTTTTTGTGAAACAAGTACTATTAAAAAAGATATTTGTTTTTTAAAGGTATATTCCTGATCAAATGTGATTGAGGCATAGGAAAGGATAGTCTGGGTTCTATCCTTCGAACTGAAAAGGGCTTCCAGGAAAGGATATTAGATCCTATTTGTTGGCAGAGAGCCCCAGGCTGTAGTTTCAGCTATAGGTAGGGTTACACTGAAGCAGCGTTGCTGCCCTCTCATCTGCGCTAGAAAGCCAGCATGGCTCCAGAGTAGACGTGGTCAGGTGTGTGTATCAGCTAGATATGACCCACTCAAATCCCTCACTCTTTCATCTGTGAATTTGAGCGAAGGTGGCACTGGAAATACTGGTTGCCTGCTCTCCGGGTGAGTTGCCCATCAAATAAGTAGTGAGGTCCTGGCAGTGCAGGAAAGTGAAATACTCATGTGCCTCTGCCAACTCTTGATAATTTAGCACGCTTGAATCCATTGTGCCCTCACACAAAGAGGTTCTGAATCTAAAGAGCTATGTTAGTCATCTTTTTTTCAGCTCCTATAACATTGCCATTGATTTCATTACTTATTCGTTTTAATAAAACGTGAATAAATAACTATTACAACCAATGCAAATGACTCAATCAGAGAGCAACATTTTCTCTGCTAGTGTTTCATCAGATTTCTAATGAGAGCTCTGTGCATAAAAGATTGCTTTCTGTAACACCTCCCTGCAGGAGGCAGAAGAGGAAGAACTGAATTTCAGACGCAGTGATTAACCACAGCAGAGTACACCCAAAAAGTATACCCTGCCAAACACTGATGCAAGATTTGCATATAATTGCAGTTGGCATGGCAGTCAGAATCTGATGGTAGGAAACTTGATCACTGAAAATCTGAGAAGGGGAATACAAAGATGGGTTTATTCTGTTATTGTAAACCTACCTAATGGCTATCTGTCTGTTTTCCTTTCTCCTGTGCTCTCCTGCACGTGCACACACGAGACCTGTGACAGTAAGATAAAGTGTGTTTTGCAGTTCATGGACTAGCGTGCCATGCTGTGCTGAACACCATACTCCTGTCCTGTTACCTTACAGACTTAATGAAAGCCTTTCCAGCCCTGTTAACTAATGAGTGACATGACTAACGTGTCTGGATCATTTATGCCCCAAGGAGTTCAGGGTGCCCAGCCTGGGCAAAGCTAGAAATGCCTGTTCAGACACCTAAGGGCAAAATGGAGTGCTCCAAGGAGCAGCGATGGTTGAGGGTCACCTTCTCCTTGTGACATGGAGCACATCTGATGTTGCATGGTGGGGCCGAACCCTGAACGTAAGTCTTGTTCGGTCCTCTAAGGGGCCTGCTGCATCTGTTCTCGGTGTTATGTGCCGTCACCATCCTAATTTCATCGAAACCCTTGCTGAGGAGAAAGTCAGAAACTGGTATCATAGTAGAGAGGACTTCAGCTTTGAGCCATTTTAATTTTGCCGTAAGGTTTGTAAACTTGGATTGCCTACTTTAACTCTCCCTAAGGCTGACTCTAACACGTTTATGCAAGCAGAGTGGTCTTAATTCAGTATATAGTTCCTCTGGGTCAGAGGTTGTTTCAGTAAGCTTACTGTACATGGTATTACTGATTATTTATGGTGGCAAGGTTCATCCTTATGAAGGTGTTTATGGGGATCATAGCAGGCTAGCTGCCTGCAACAAGGAAATGGAAACCTCAGCGCCTGCTGTCGCTTGCTCTATATCCTCTGTTAAAGGCTGCTGAGAATTCAGGTGCATCAGGCAGGACTGCGGCTTTGCTCTTGCATATGTCTGCTCCCCAACAGGCTGGATCCGAGCGTGCGTGTTTATTACGTTGCACTCCTTAATGAACAGAGGTCTATTTTTGTGTCTGTAGTACAGCAGTTTTCTGGGGAATCCAGTCCTTAATGCTAAAATAATAACAGGGTTATTAGTATAAAATAGTAACAGGGTTTCTCCAGAAACCCTCAAACCCTCCATAATTTGTTAGCAGTTAAAATTTTCAGTGGAAGACATTCAGCCATCTCTACAATATGCCATATGGTTCACAAACTGTCTTTCTGTTTTTAAGAGTGCTAAATATGCTTCCATGCCATACCATACAGATATACTTGGAGAAGGAAAAAGGTGGCTCTTAAACTCTATCAACTTTCCTGACCAATTCAAGCAATTATGTCCTGGGGCTTTGCTATGCTTACATAAAGTGTCCTCTTTCTTTTATTCCTTGATACCTGCATGCAATAAATGACATTTTGCAGTCTGGGCTGGCCTGTTACTGTACAGAGATGCGGGATGTATTATCTTGCTAGCAGGCAGTCTGGAGGCTTTGGAGGGAACAGGTTCCCTGATTCTTTGGTCAGTTTCAGGGGTTTAAACTTGTTCATCTTCACAGTTTAAAAAGAAATGTTCGTCACTGGACAAATTTAAAGGTTTTGAGTTTTAATCTGAGTTGTATAACAGGGAAAATTAAAGTTAAGGGCTTATCTAGAGATTTTGCTCTGGAAGAGAGAGAGGGTTTATTAGAAAAGTTTGTTTACATAATTTAGGCTTCCAGGACTAACTTTCCTGTAAATACAGTGTAAATACAGTGTGATCAGAAAGCTCTCCAGCTCAGGAATGGCTACTTTCCAAGCCCATGGACCATGATGTGGAGTGCCAGTACTCTGTCTTTCAGCTCTGGCGCAATGCTTCCGGAGCATCAGAGATCAAAAAGGAGAAGCCCAGTTGCAAGCGAGCTGGATTTTGATGGGTGGACACAGGGGGGTTGGGATTTCGTTCCCTCCATGCAGGCATCCAGTGCTATCTGAGAGGTGCTGATGAGCCTTGCCTGCGCCCTCCCCAGAAGGGCACAGAGGTCTTGCACCATCTGTCAGCTCTATTCAGATGTCTCAGACACCCCCCAAAATCTAAAAAAACATTAGGTGACGATGTTTCTGCAACAGTATCCTGCCCAAAGTGTGTAAGTTGCTTTCTCGAGTTTGAAAGTGAGTTCACATGTCCTTTTGCACACAGAGCCATGAGAAATGAGCAATTTACTCTATAAGCGCTTGAACTTAGGCAATGTCTGCACTGTATTTTTTATGCACAAATGCAGACGTGCTGCACATGCACATGCTCACAGGCCCTGTTAAGGCAAGCCCATAATGCCTGTGGACTTGCCACAGATGAAGTTAATTTTGACACTTAAAACTGCGTTTTATTGTTTCCAACAATAAAATACTTTCAAAACCGACAAAATACTTTCAGTAAAATACTTATAATAAAACACTTCATAACAATAAAATACTTTCAAATACAAATGAATGCACCACTTTACCTCCAAAGTTAAGAAAATTTTGACCTTCAAAATCTAGCTATCTTTTTTTCTCTTCTATGATAATGCAAATTTGCAATGTGTGTTTCTTAGCAGTAGAAAAAATGATGTATCTTTTTGAAGCTGACCAAGTGAGGAGACTCCTTTGCAGAGTGCCTGTATCCTGGTGGTAGGAATGGAGTTATGGAAGTCCTTACAACCCATAATTACCTCTAAAATCACTTTTGTTCTCCTCAGACCAGTTGCATCAAATCAGAATGTCACAAAAACCAATACAGTCGTTTTGGGAAGAATGATGGGAGAAAACAGCTGGCAGCTGTACAGCAGTGTTTTCTGCTGTAAGTTAACAAATACACCAAATCCTAAGAAATTTCAGGAGGACAGGCAAAACATTATTAACTTAAAATGGATTATAATTAAAAAATCTGCAAGGTACCTTGCCCAGTGATCAATCACTATGCAGGTACTGTGCATGAACAATAAATGTCAAATGAATGGTTTCCTTTGAAGCAGAGCTGAGAAATTTTCTCTGTGAGATCTTAGGTGGGTTTTTCTTCTAAAGCCTGCATCACTCCTCACCAACACTTTTCTTCTTACTTTTTAATTGAAAAGCTCACAGAATAAGAACTTCATAAACCTAGTGTGATATTCACAATTATTTTCCTCCCGGTACATGATGTATCTGACTGGGGCAGTAAATCCCACCTTGCTTTAGACCGTAGCTTATCAGAGCCCATTGCCAGGATGAAAATGCATTAGCCATGCTGTGCCAGTGACTCTATGCAACAGTGGCTTATTTGTGTGTGCGTACAGAAAAAACATGAAAACTACAGAATGCAAAATTAAGTGGGAATCCATTTAAGATGATAACTGCTAAATGTACATCAGCAGGGTAATCTCAATAAAAATAAGCCTTGCTGCCACACCTCAGAGGTCTTGTGCTCCTCAATGAATACAGTAGATGATGCTTCAGGTACAAGTCCTCACCGAAGTGCTGGGGCAGCATGTTTTATTGCATTGGGTGTGCATGCTTATGGCAACCTTTACCTTCCTCCAGACCTTTCTGTCACTCTGTCACGTGCGAATCTCTGTTCCCTTCATTCCTGAGGGAGTACACAGATGGAAACAGCTGAAAATGAGTCCTGGTTTGTCTTCTAGCAGCTAGAAATGGGATTGTTGATATCAATTTAGGATTAAGAGACTCCTGCAGAAAAATAGCCATCTTGCCCTGTAGGACTCGGTGCTGATTATGAATACGCAAATGATTTGGTACAGAAGTACATTGCTTTTTATAAGGAAGGGTGATCAGCTCTGCAGAGTGGGGAGACATTACACTTTTGAAGAAGGAGAAAAACAGTACACTATCAGTGTAACAAACAGGGGAAAATGGATACTCTTCTCTGTTAGTTGCATTGAATTACAGAATTTACTAGAGTTAGCTCATGTCATCTGTCATGCCTTCATATACAAATAGTGTATGAAGTATTTCACCCCTTTTATAGCTGGGTAAGTGGATTGGTTCAGCTGATTTAATCTGCCGAACTTCCCATTTCAAGTTTATGAGAAGGCAGGGGCACAAACTTTGTGGAAGAAGGTCCACAGTCTATGACCCATACTCAAGCATACCTGCTCCCTCTTATCTTGTGGCAAAACAATCTGTCTTGACAGCAGGAGTGAGTCGGTGTTTAAGGCTTGGGTATAGAGTTATAATGACCATTTAATTTCCAGCAGTGTGCTTGGCTTTACAAGGGATCAAATTCTCTAATTTCAGTGAAGAACACAAAGAAGTCTGAAGTGGCTACCCTCTGCTAATCAAGCCATTTGTCCCAGTTTCAAATGCTGCTAATATTCCACCGTGCTAATGGCACTGCTTCTTAGCCACCTGTTAGAAGAGTCAGGAATATCCATAGCATTTTCCTTTGGTGCAACCACTATCAATGGGCCCCATTGTTCCTAAAGGGATGCATTTCAGCTTTATCAGCTACCGTGCAAATAAATGCTGAGCAGTGTTGACAGAGACACAACAGGGAAATTATTTCCTTAGCACACATCCAAAATTAACATTTTCATAATTGTTTTTGTCTTCGCACAACTGTTTTGGTGTTATGTATGACTAGGCGTTTCATATTTGCTTTTAAAACAGCTGAAAATGGGACAGTCAGACAAAAGCAGGTAGCTAACTAATCACCATGGATTTTTAACTCAGGATAATGTTACACATTATTGATGTGAAAATGACAGCTTAAAGGAATTTTTTTTTTGAAGACATGGGTGGGTATCAGTAAAGAATGTTTCCAAAGAGTTACCAGCTCTTCTGTTCCTAGGAAGAAACCTCCGTGCTCTCAGGGGCACCCCAGCTTTGCTGAACAGAGGGGTGATTCCGTATTTCTTGTGCCAGAAGAACGATGAGCACGGCTCAGCCATTTGCAGGATGCTCCATAATGTTCATCACATTAGAAAAGAAGACATTCACACTGGAGGAGGGGCAAAAGGAAGAAGAAAAGAAGCCCAGGCTTCACTGCCACAGAATCCAAGCCTGACTTATCACACACGCTTCCACTAGCAGAGCCTGACTTGACTTGGTGCTGTGGCACTGGGAGCAACCTTGGCCCCATGGTTCTATAACGCTTAATGAAATTTTAGTCCCTAAATTAAATGTTGGAGGAATACTTGGTTTTCTCCCTTCTGGTAAAGCAGCAGATGAGTAGATATTATTGGTTCTCAGTTGCATGTAGAAAATACAGATTTTATATACATCATCTTTTATTCATCGCAAGCAATTAAAAAATGCAGGTGATGAGTCCTCTAGAAATGATTGGGGTAGAAGAAAGATGCTGATACCTTTGGTGCATGGAAATACAAAAGGATATGGGAGGTCAGGTGCTATGGGAGTCTGAGGTCGGTTTTTGAGATGCTGTGAATATAAAAGGTATATTGCTACTAGGAGGTGAAGCAAGTGTAGGGAGAGGGAAGGCAGTATGTGACATGCATGCATTTGACCTTTCATTGACTTGTGATTCCTCTGAACAGTTGCATTTTGCTGCTAAATTGTAACACATAATATGTCCCAGAAAAGTAGCAAGCAGTTTTTTTATCATTTACACTACCTCCCAAGGTCGAGACTTCCGGAGAAACAGGTGGCAAGGAGTTATGTCCGGATGGTTGCCACGATCACTACAGTTACCTTGATTTGGTTTCGGCCAAGAGAAGCAGTTCTCCCCCTTGTGTGCCATGGTCCGAAGCGTTGCCGCTGAGTCCAGCGTGCCAGGGCCCCACCGCAGGGCACGAGCAAGAGGGAATTTTGCTCGCTCAGCCTTGCTGCTGTGCAGCCACCAGCCGGGACGGCTGCTGCCGGAGCAGGATCTGCGGCAGGCGGGGAGCCCTGTCTGCAGTGGCCGGCACGTATGCCCGTTGCAAAGCCCAGGGACTGCCCAGGAGCCACTGGAGTCCTCTCCTCTGGCCTGGGGATTTGTAAGGTGCATTGGGGCTCTGCCACCCCCACCACCCTCAAGGCTCCTTGGGATGGGGCTGAGGGGACACGATGCTCTCTTCTAGTGCTGCTGTGCTTAAATTGGCCCCGCTGCTGACTTCTGCGGGGACTCAGTGGTACCTTGTGAGCAAGACATGGCTGGTTCACGCTGGTGTTTGATTTGGGAGCTATGCTACTGCCTTTAATTAGCAAAATAAAGCAAGTCATGGTGTATTTTTGCCCTTAGCATGTTATGAAATATTTGATTTTATGAGATTAAACAGGAGAATGATTCAAAACACACAGATTTCTCATTAAGATACCTGTTACATTAGATAATTAATTACTGTTGTTTAAATGAGTTAGATATGTTTCACCTGCCATTTCATGCTTGTTTAGTGCCTTTTCCCTGTATAAAATGAGCTGCACATATGCAGTGTTTTCACTGAAATGTAGGATAAGCCCCAGACTCCTGAGGATTTTAAAGAAGCATTAGAAAAGATAAAAATAACAGCGCCTAGGGGTCACATGGAAACATCCTGCCTACTTTCAGCCCTTGCCCTGATTTTCCTTTAAGGGGTCTTTGCTGCCCATAAGACTTACCTGTAATGAACTATCAGCGCTAGATTCCACTAGTCTATGCAGGTACCTAAATAAGGACCTGATTTCCGTAATTTTGATTAAGATGGAAATGCATTTCTTCCTTCTGATCAGCTTGGACTCTGTTGTCAAAGTGACCGCAAGTATTTCTGAAAGGATTTCGCTGGGTATCACCTGCATGATGAGTGATACCTTATCTCCAACCATTTACTCTGGCAAGAAGGGAGCAGTTCATGTCAGCCAGAAATGTGGATACGGGTAAGGCAGACACAGAGCTTTGCCAGGGTGGGATGAGGACAGCGGTGAGTGCCACGCTCTGTGCCAGCCTCATGCACTGTTGCACCAGCTCAGACACTGCCCGGCTGCTTCCCTGCTCATGGCATGGTGGCAGCAGCAATCATTTGGTGGCTGTCCCTCAGTGAGACTGTGTTTTTATTACTAGCCTAGCCGTGGGGTGAGGAATAACTTCAAAAATTGAAGCTGCCTGCTCTACATTAGTAACTGCAGATAATTTAGGGTCACACAAATATTTCTTAATAACTCTTTGTGAACAGGAGCAGTGGTATTTTTAGTTTTTAGATAAAAACAAGTGAGGCAAAATTTGTACAGTGGTGACAGTACTCCTCCATTTTAGTCGTGCCAAGTCACGGGGATTACAAACCTGACAGCGTTGTGGCATTCCCCTTCTGGTCCTGAACGAAGACCGGCCTCTCGCCTTGTTAGCTGCGTGGTTCCCACAGCAAATGACAAGATAGGCATGGAAAATGTCGTTTGCACAGTCATGTTCTGTGTATGGAGCTCAGGCACTGTCTCCGTTTTTACAAGCCTGTTCTGCCACACGCCGTTTCCTCCGTGGAGAAGGCATGACGATCAGCAGGGCAGCTTTTGGAGTCATGTGCACTAGGTCAACAGCTCTCCAGGGCTTCTATAAACACGGCCATCTGGGCACGTTGCCATTCCTGTTTGGTGCCCTGAGCAAAGCTTTCTGGCTTCCTGCAGGACACAGAGGGTCAGATTGCTACGAGTGCTTGTGTAACTCCAGGCAAGCGCCTGAATTAAGCACACATGCTGTTGTAATTGCTTTGAAATCACCTGGCATCTTCCTCCAGTCTCTTTACGCACACTTTTTTCTCTAACAGTCAGTGATGTTGAGGAAAGCACATGGTTACAGACCAGCCCATTAGCGACGAGCCTGACATTGTTCCCACTGAAGCTTCCAGTCCTAGTGCTTGCACTGATTTCTGTGGGAGCACTCGGACCCTTAGAACCCATCCCGTGAGCAGGACCAGGAAACAATTGTTACTGTTATCTTAATTTCCTTTTGGCCTTGACCCTTTAAGCCTTAAAAAAAAAAAGAATGAAAAAAAAGAAGAAAGGTAGTAGGAATATTTAGATACCAAAGGTGAAGGCAAAATTGTTTTTGCATGCTTGCGAAAGGGAGTGTTCATTGGGGATACAGAGCCAGAAAGCATTCAGAGGAGGTTATCAAAGAGAGTGGCTTGGGGAAACTCACCTGCCACGTTTGATGTTGCTTGTCAAACACACAATGGCCCTGTTTGAAGCGCAGGAAGCGGGGAAAAGCGTGGTGTGACTGGCAGGGACTACAGCCCGACGCCTGCAGACCTGCAGGTACAGAGACCAGCAGCTGCC
The DNA here is from genome assembly GCF_035582795.1 of Mycteria americana. Classification (NCBI taxonomy): domain Eukaryota; kingdom Metazoa; phylum Chordata; class Aves; order Ciconiiformes; family Ciconiidae; genus Mycteria; species Mycteria americana. Next base: position 41,712,480 of record NC_134396.1, read on the forward strand.
TGCTGAGCCTCGTCCCGGCTTCCCATCTGGGCAGAAATTGCCACCAAAACCTCAGCATAAAAGGCTGCTCGGGAATTTATGGCTTGGGGGGGGAATCCCGGGGAGGTTTTCTTTCTGATTCAAAGCACCAGGGGGTGCTGAAAAAAATCTGGGTAGGGCTGAAGGAAAGAAAGGGCTTTTGGGGGACATCTCTGACCTGACAAACACTGTCTCTGGCTGCATGTGCATTTAGGGAAGGCGGAACCCCCAACTAACCTGTTGCCCTGGTATCTGCAAGGACTTCTGCCCAAACAGGTGACAGAAGAGTCCCCTCTGAAATGTAAACGTGACACAGCTACTAGCTGACATCTGCTGCAGTAAACAAGGGTCATATTCAAAGTGTGTGCACGCACCAATTTGAAATCAAAACTTTGGCAGCTTGGAGCCTACACACTTGTGATTGATTTGACTCTAGGTCATGAAATTTAGGGTATAGGGTTTCTTTTCCTAATGCCATGCCTAAAAGAACTGCTGACGTAGTGTGCAGAGGAGTACGAACCAAACCTGAAGGCTCTGATTCTGCAGGTGTGCATTCATTTTTATTATGTTCGTAAGAAGAGACAGGCACTTGCATGAGAGTATACGATGTGGTATATGTGGCTGCCTGCTTTACTTAGTAACTGCAGATAATTTAGGGTCACACAAATATTTCTTAATAATTCTTTGCAAACAGAAGCAGTGGTATTTTTAGTTTTTAGATAAAAACAAGTTAGGCCTAATTATTTTCTTTTTGTTTTTAATGTTCATGAGTACTTGCTTAACCTGTGCAGAAGGTTTCTTTCCAGCTTCTTTTTTTTTTTTTTTCTTTTCTTTTGAATGGGGATTTCCTTGTTCTTGCAATTATGTACTAAATTTCCAAAACAACCTCGGAGAATAAAAGCTAATCTATAGAGATGTAAGGGGCAAATTTGCAAGGAGGAGACAAAGATATATTTACTCCTGCTCATGAGTCTAAAGTCAGACTAGGATCCACATTTTTAAAACTGTTCAAACATTTAACCAACTTGCCAATTTGGGAAGGGCAGCTTTTACAAAATTATACATAATTCTTTGATCATCTCTAGGTGACTGATCGTTGTAGTTGGAAGCTGCTGTCAATAAATGTTCATCTTAAAAAGATTTCTAGAGCTGATTTATTTTGTAAAGATGAAAAATAGTTCATGGTTTAGCACTTAAAATGAAAAGAAATATTTCAAAATACAATTTCAGATAGAGCTGCAAAGGGATTATTTATGCAGTAATTGAAATTAGTTTATGAGAGTGTGCTTGCATTTCTACTGTAAGTCTTCTATGGCAAGGAAGAATATTAACAGGTTTCTTATTTTAAACTAGAAAGTTGGCCCCACTATGCTAATGCCCTTCCTCTGCCTGAGGTCTCTGCAGTCACCTGCTGTAAGCTGATGTATGAGTCCAGGAATTATTATAGGACATGGACTCAAGGTATTAGCCCTGGGCTAAGAAGCCTGTCAGAGTTTTTGCATGATTAAATGCTCCTTTAATTTTCTGCCTTTTAACATCAGGCGTATTTCTGTGCAATCCATCTGTAAGAGCAGGGCTTGTGCCTTTGACACGTATGAAATCTGCAGCTGTCAAAGTCTTTCTTTCTTGTGGAGTCCCATCTTGGGAAAAAGAATAATACTGGATTTTCTGTCAAAAGCTTGGGTATTTTGCTGTGAAGTGTAGCTCTGAGTAATAGGAACATTTTGTTAGCTTACAGTGTTTGTAAAAAATGCCTGGGTATGCATTCTCCTTTGCCTGCAAGACGCCTGTGTTCTGCAACATTGATTTCAATGGTGATTCCCTTACTCTGATGGTCAATGATCAGAGAAACCCACAGGAACATCTTAGATACGTGCCTCTAAACCAACACTGCCCATACTGGCTCCTGGCTTGTTACGCTGCAAATTCGGGAATGTCTGCCCTGGTCCCTGGGGGTGCCCAGGACCTGGAGCTACAGTGAGATGGGGGAGAGCACTGAGTTCGCAACATCACTCCTGGGATGCCCAGTTGCTAGCTGAGTTTACGGCATGGTAACGTAATCCTGTATCTCTGCATACACATGTTCGTACACTCCCATGACGTGATGGTCGTAGGCATGTGATGAACTGCAGCTCCACATAGTGAACTGCACTGACTGCTGCTGAATGCTTTTTTGAACTGGGACTATGCCATAAGCTGTTGCTTTGTAAAAGTAATTTTTCCTCTCTGCAGTGAGACAGACGACTACAGAATTATACAGATGACTACAGTATTTGTTTTCCTTTGATGTGGAATACTAATTTTTATGTCAAGTAAGCATACATTTTTAAGCACTTAAAATATAAATATGCTATTTGCAGGCATAGAAATCCCTGGATCATAAAGCATCATTTACAGACCACTGACTTCTTCACAAAGACCACTTTGTGATCAGGTGATGTTTGCCCAAAAGGTTTTCTATTCACTAAGCACTGTGATCTGCAGCCAAATCACTTTATTTCTTATATTTGAATGCTTGAAGGAGCTTGGCGATTTCAGCCAGTGTTCAAGTGACATTTCTTCATGCTCCATATTTGCATGCGCATTGCTGGTACTCTGTGAGTAGGAGGCATGAAGGAACAGGGTGACAGCGGGACAGGGTGACAGCACGCCCTTCAGAGGGGAGTGCACCGGCAGATTGTCCAGGCCAGCTGGAGCAGCACTCTCTGTACCCGTCCCAGAGTTCACTTTCAGGAGCAGCAGGCTTTACAGAATAAACAAGATCAAATCAAAATCGGGTTTTACTTATTTCTGCCACCTGCAGTGAGGTTTCAAATCAAAATCGGGTTTTACTTATTTCTGCCACCTGCAGTGAGGTTTCATTCTCTACACCTGTATTTTGCCTGAGCGGTAAAGCATTCCCCATGGTGACATGCCGCGGGGGGGGGAAGGAGGCAGATTGCCCCCCCTTGGCACTGCGCCACGGGTGGGTGCGTGGCTGGGCAGCTTCTGGGACATCCCGTCAGTCTCAGGTACAATGCTGAGACCTGGATCCAGGGTCTCATTACTCAGGCACAATGTCCTGGCAAATTTTAATAGCCCCACTCCTAAAGCAAAGCTATTGCCACAGTAACGTGTGAGTGTTTTGATTGGTAGTTGCAGAATTTGGAGTGCAAACTTCATCCCTAGAAAGAGAGATGGCATGTATCTTTTCTGCAAACTATTATGTCTAGTTCTAGACAGTTTGGAGTGTTTGTTTGCACTTGAAATGCAGACAAAAAGTATTTTCTTGCTGCTCTGTGCAGTCAGTAAAAATATATCAGATAGGTTTTGTTGAATGTAATCTCGGAAGCCACGTAATAAACTAAGAGCAAAATTATGGCAGTGCTAACAAGCTTCAAGTGTAGAATTAAACTAACACTGTCAAAAAGTAAACAGTGCTCTAAACTGGCATGAATCCTGATGTGCAGGAATTAGGGTTGTTATAGTAACAGAGGATAATGCATCAATTTTTGTATTTGTCTTGAAGAATGTGTAGACACTGTAAGTACAGCAGAGTGTCTTCAGTACTACCATTGCCAAAGAGAAAGGTGACGCTGCCCCTGATTTGAAGGGATGTTTTTCAGGATTATTGCAAAGGAATCAACTTAACCAGCAACGAAATGCAGTACTTTTGAGGACAAAAAGTGACCACCATGACCACTAAAGGGAACATGGCATAGGTGCCTCCTGCAGCAGCCACGTACCCTACCTGTGAATGAAAACCAGACCTTGTGGGTCCTCGCACCTCTGACACGCTCTCTTTACCTCATTAGTTCCTGTGCAAAGTCAGCATCTTTCCAGGGTCAGGGTCTAGAACACGAAATGAAGAAGTTTTCTGCACGCAGTTGACTCTGCAGGGAGAACACCAGTCAGTCGACAGGGTAGTTTCCAGACTGGCATCCGGCCAGGTTCCTGGAGTTAATAAACATACTTTGGCTGGAGAAGAAAAAAGCACTACAGGAACCTTTAAAGGAAGTTTTCGTTCATTAATTATCTTAATTCCCCTGCTGCTCAGGGACGCCAGGTGTTAACGCTGAGGACAAGCCTGCCACGCGTTACCCGTACGCCATGGCCAGCCTGGCCAGTGCCTTCCAGGGAGAAGCTGCCCCTTCGCTCTGTTTCTGAGGTGCCCGTCAAAGCTGTTGAATGCTTCAGTTCACCAGCAGAGTTTCTGAGGTGTGGACATGCGGTTTCCATTCAGTTTCCAGGGATGCTGGACCACCCGCCTCCTGGGAACGGCCGGCTACTGCAGCTGGCACTTCTAGAGACACAATTTTCTACCCTTCGGAGTGGGTACTGGCAAACCATTGCTTCAGTATTCAGAGAAAAGGGGCAGTTATTTAGACAAACTGACGTATTGCAGGGCCTCGATATTTTGCTCCGCCTGTCGATTTTTCTCTAGTCCAAAGAGGAATGGCTACAAACCAAGCGGCCTTTGTTTAAGATTGTTCAGGAAGTGAATGCATGAGAACTAAATATAACTAACACAAGGACATGAAAGTACTTATCTAATGAAACTCAATTTGTGGAGTGTGAGCGAGTCATTATAAATAGGTTTTCTTGTAAATCTGAACAAGGTGACAAAAAATCAATTTACTTGTTTTTTGGCGTTTAGAATAATCCCACAAAGCTCACCTGCTCTTGCCAACTACACTGATTTGTCTCATGAGGTCCACTGTGATGTTTGAGCTAGATGGTAAAGTTTAGCACATGTGCAAACCAGTACTAATGAAAAATAGAAATGTCAGGCTGGTTTTTTTGAAGTGTGAAAATACACAAACTGGAATAATTTGATGTTTTCTCATTGTTAGCTAAAAACCCACCACTTTTTATACTGAAGAAAAATGACTGTATGAATATATTCCTTGAAGTCTTACCACGGCATATGAATTTACAATTCCTGTTCCTGCAACTTTTATTTCCCCATTTGCGGGGAGGTGGGAGATCTCAATTTGCTTCTTTTCAGAAGCGCACCAGAGCTGTTCTCAGGATGTGTTTGATGTCTGTTTATTGCCACTCTCCTAAGAAAGCACAATCCGCTTCAGCTGGACTGAGGTTTGCAAATGAGAACTCACTTTGCAGCATCAGGCTTGTTTCCAATTGACTAATGCTTTAAAGACACAGTCAGTCAGAAGGCACAGCTTTAAAGCCTGTAACCACATCAGAAAGAGAGGAAATACATGTACACAGGCTCTACTGCTTATGTGAGATACACAGACTTGTTATAGTGTCAGCTTCAATTTTACACTCTGGTTCACTAGTGCATCCCACAAGTACGTGGAAAAAGTAACTTTGAGAACTGCAGTCTTGTAGATATCTTATTTTTGTAGCTTTTAGTGACCAGCAGAGCCACGGCTGTGCCAAAGGGGGTACAGGTGTGCCAAATATCGCTCCAATCTCTGCTTGTGGTGTTGACACCCATAGCTCAATGCCTTTGAAGGCAAATGTACTTGTCTCAGTGTTGGTGTAAAAAATAGCCAAATTTGGGTCAGTAGGTATGTATAACAAACAAAAATGTCATGAGGCTAATTTGGCTATATCGAACTAATATGTTTTTGGAACTATCCTGAAGTTACTGGGGCTCATGCGGGAGGGATAAGAACCAATTCACTGAAGTATAGTGGGGTATAGGTTATAGCATCATTAACTATATTCTGTCTGAGGACTCCTTGAGGTAAAAGATAGAAAAAAGCACCCAAAGGTATGACTCTTTTAGATGGGATTGCAATTGAGAGGGAGGAACTATTGGAGAACAGGAACATGCCAGCATTTTGGGTGAGAATGATCAGCAAAAGACTGACTTACGGGAGAGGCAGAACAAGAAGGCAAAACCAACAGACTTTTAGAAAGCCAGATGATAGTGAGCTTGGAATATATACAGAAAAGATCCCATAGGAAGTGTGTTTAAAGACGAAACAAAGAAATATTCAGGAGAGCTGGTGGTCCTGTAAGGGAAATATGTTGAAGGTGCAGGTTCAACCTATGCCAGTGTGGGGGGCTGGAAAGTGTAGCAAGTAGATCAGCTAAAATCTTTACTGTAAAAGGGGAGATATAGGAGGTGCAAACTTGTTCAAGCTACTAAGAATGGGTATAAGGGAAAAGCATGAAGAAGTAAGGATGAACTAAAGATGGTCAAGCCGTGGACCGAGATAGGAGACAGTACTGAGCAGCCTTCTGTAAGGGCAGTGCTAGTAAGAGGCAGAGTGAGAGAGGCTGTAATCTGTCACCGGGTGGGAAGGAAAAGCTAGACGGTGCTGAGAAAGCTAAAATGTTTGATGCTTGTTATGGTTCACTGTTTACCAGAAAGGCCAGCTGACTCAGCAGTAGAGAAGTAAGAGTCGAGGACAGGCTAAAATAGAGAATATTTAGCTAAGGCAGAGATTTCCAGTTTGTCTGGACCTGACCTGAACCTGGAGGACTGGCTGAGGCCAGCGCAGAGCTGTCACCTTCGGGAATGTCTGTCCTCGCCCCAGGAAGGCAGGGGACTGCAACAGGTAACGATAGCGCATAGCTTTAAAAAAGAGAAAGAGGAGGAGACTGGCATTATTGGCTCTGACTACAATTTCAATTCCCAGAAAAGTACTGGAACAAATACTCGAACTGTTTGAAAATACCAAGAAGATAAATACGGGGATGAGGAACAGCCAAAATGAATTTACTGAGGACAAACGATTCCAAATCTAATTTCCTGCCCTGACAGAGTGACAGGCCTTGTGCGCAGCAGTCAGCTGTCTCGGTCTTAGTAGGACTGCTTGACACCCAGTGACATCCCGAGAGACAAGCTGAGGGGACAGAATCTGGCAAAACTGCTCCAAAGTGAGTGCTCAGCTGACGGGAAACCAGGTTCAAAGTGTACTGATTAGCTGCTTTGTGTTGAGCCAGAAGGGTATGATTTTGCCTCAGCCTGCCCTGCTTCACACTCTATTCAGTATTTCTCTGAATTACTTGTAAAGTGCAGTAGAGAGTATGCTGGATAAGTTCACGTGGCACTCCACTGAGAAGAGCCAGAGTTGCACCAAAGAATAGGATTAGAGCTCGACATGATCATGGCAAAGTGGATACGGATTTGAAAAATAAGATGCAATTCAGTAAGGGCACTGTGGTCAGTGAGGATGTGGGAGAAGTCACATGGAATAAATAAATCTAGGATGGGCAAAACCAAAGTTAAAAGCAATTTTGTGGGAAAGGTCCTAGCAATTATAGTAGGTCGCACACTGAAGACAAGTCAGCAATGTCATTCTGTTGTGTAAAAGGTAAACATCAGACAGAGATATCTGATGGCTCTGTCATCTGCAAGATGCATGACAGGTGTGTTCAATCCGCAGCTGGGGTGCTGCATCCTGATTTGGACACTGGACTTCCAGAAATATATAACTATCTATATAAAATACAAAGTAAGGCAATGAGAAGGATCAAAGGTCTAGAAAATATCAGTTCTGAGGACAAATTTAAAGAACTGGAGTGGCTTAGTTGACGGGAGACCTGATAACGATCCTCAAGCGTGTAGAAGGTAGCTCCAGAAAAGAAGGAATTAATCTGTTCTTCAGGCCTACTTTTGCTAGAAAATGAGCTAAAATTGTAGTAGGTACTTGAAAGCAGCAAGTACTAGGGAAGTCTTACTACTAGGAAAGTCTTACTACCAGTACAAGACAATTAGCTGAGCATACTAACATCTTGAGAGGGCTGAGGTATCTCTCGGGGTATTTAAGAGTGTTGCAAATATCTTTACCCCTGGAAGAAGAAAGGAGATGATCTGCAGGATCATCCCCTGGCATATAATTAATACCTTTGAAACAAATGGAACAAAATTGCGTACTGGAGATGACAGCTGTGGATTCACAGATCAATATATACACTTTCTGCATTATTGATGGCCCTCCCTCAGTGGCAATTTTCTTTGACACCTCTTGCAGTCTTTTTTCCTATGCTAAGAATTTTCCTACCCTATGGCTCCTAAGAAAAACAAAACAGATAGAGGCTTGTTCAGAGGTCTTTTATTTATCTACTTAATGGTAATTCTTTCCCTGTTTGAGGACTAGATGGATGCCACGCAAGTATGAGAATTTGCACTCTGCAATCTCATCGGTGTTTTGCTTGAGGTTCCCTACTGACTGCAGGGTACAGTAGAACAGAGTCTACTGCTTTATGTATACCTACAGAAAGACATGGATAAGATAATATATATACCTTAATGTGTGCTCAGAGCTGTGAATAGTAAATTTCCTCATTAATGTGTTTTCAGTTAATCTCATCTTTAAGATGAACCAGAAATTTCACTATACCTCTATGTACAGCTATTAATACTTATGTTGCCACATTATCCCTAAGTTTCAACAAAAAGTGCACATAGAAACGGTGCCAAATTTGGGCTAACGTCTTTGGAGAAGTTGGTGTGTTTTTTCCCCAACTCATCAAAACACTGTGCGGTTTGCAAGTCTAGTGATTAAAAGCCCTAGATAAAAGCAGGGGTCAATCTTTCACAGGCTATCAGAGCACTACTTCTGACACTAGACTGGTTGCTTATCCTATCTGATTTGTACGGTTTTGGCTGTGTCATGAAGACTTGCACTAGGCTGAGACAGCTGGATACATTTATTTTTTTTCTTTATTAGTGGACAAAATGTTGAGAGTGACTCAGACTGTTCTCCAAGATGTGCTACACCTGCAGTGGCTCCCCTCACCTCTGGCTCTTGCCGAGGAGCCGGGAGATCAGAGTGAGCAGGGCCACGTTTATTTATGCTGAATTTAAATCTCAGCTAGCTTCTGTGTTTAAAAACAACAACCTCCCGTCTGTTCCAAGTCTGATGTTTTTCCTGCATGTCTCTCTTTTCTTAGGAAAAAGATAGAAAAGGCTCTATTACCCAGTAAGGAACTGCAGGTGTTTTCTCCCTGGCTTTTACCCCCTTCAGGGCTTGTGCTTCCTTGTGAGCAGCCACGAGGGTGATTTCGCCCGGGTTGCATAATGAGTTACATAGTCCTCGGTTCAGCTGACAACTAGGGTAAGGTCACTGGCAGGCTCCCAGTAGGCTTGCTTAGAGGAAATCTTTGCTGTGCTAATACTCTTCCAAGCAGCTGCAGATTTAATTGTAAACTTGCGAGGGAATTGTTACTTCTAGTGGAAAGAATAGCTAATTAGCTTCATGAAGACTATTGTCAAGTAAAGTTGTTCTAAAGATGCATTTCCTGTCAACTCAATAAATGTGTTTAATCTCTTGAAGATGTCTACAGTTTTATTTACAAGCTATTGCATACCATGCAGTCATATGGATGCTTGGGGTAGGTGTGGCCTAGTGCATGTGTAAAGTTTCTGTTTTCATCTCAGGCATAGTAATGAGGTATGTCTATTAGCTAAGCGAGATAATTTGTCTGAGGTGCAATTGCAGTACGAGACGCAGCAAACGGAAGGAGAGTTTGGTCTAAGTTGTCATTCATTGAACAACCTCTCTGGTCAAAGCCTGTGAATTAGTGATAGGACAAGAGGAAATGGCCTCAAGTTGCGCCAGGGGAGGTTTAGACTGGATATTAGGAAATTTTACTTCACCGAGAGGGTTATCAAGCATTGGAACAGACTGCCTAGGGAAGTGGTTGAGTCGCCATCCCTGGAGGTATTTAAAGGACGTTTGGATGAGGTACTTAGGGACATGGTGTAGTGGTGGTTTTTGGCAGTGTTAGGTTTATGGTTGGACTCGATGATCTTAAAGGTCTTTTCCAACCTATATGATTCTGTGATTCTGTGATTCTGTGAATTTTATTGGTGCAATTACTTGCTTTGTAATTTGTGGCCTTGCTGTTATGAGTAAAATGAGCAATATTTCGTCTAGGACACCTAGATCTTGTGGTTTCGAGATGGGTTTAAAACATGCAGCAAGTTTGCCCTTCCTGATTTTTAACTTGTATCAAGCCTGGTCCAAAGCCCAATGATGGAAAGAGCTTCATTTATGGTATTGGCTTGTGGCTTACAACCAAAAATTAAAAAAAGGGTACGCAGACAAGAATATGCACATTCTTAAAGAGAATTAATCTATACTGCAAGGACTTTTCGTTAAGTACTTTGCTTTCATGATCTAGGGAGAGCCCTAACATGATCTGCTTCCCATTCCAGATCATTATAGTTCAGTTCTGAACAGACCGTGGGGGGAGTCAGTCCTGCTGCAGCATGGGGGCTGCAGCAGTGGGGTTTATCCTAAACCACTCTTATCTCCCCAGCCTCCCCTCAGATAAGCTTAAACTGAAAAACAAAGAATACAAGCCAAAGAATATGTAAGTAGGAGTGGAGGTTAATAGTTGTGTATCCTTACTGTCACAAAGCAATCGTGTAGCCTGGCTTGCACAAGAGAGTTGTCCTGCTAAGTCTTAAGTTAACCTCAAAAGTTCCTTGTGGGTGACTAAAAATGGAAATCTGTTTTTTTTGCTTTAGCTCTATTTACTGCTATCTTCGGTCATTTTACTGAGCTGTTACATGATGTGGATGATGTAATGGAATTGCATCAGGATCACATGAGCCTGGAGATGTAACAGCGGCACACACTGAAGGAGAGCAGGTCTGGGCTGAGTCATGCTGTGCAATCTCTCCTGCATGGGGATGGCGGTGCTGAGCATCAGCCCCAGGTCTGATCCTCCTGCAGCTCTGAGTCATCCTCCCTAAACATCACCAGGTTCACACATACCCTTCCCAGCAGCTGGGCTGTCAGGGCTGGGAAACCCAAAGTGTCTCATGAATCATCGGTGCTCAATCCACTCAAAAGTTAATTCCCCACCCCCCCCGAGAGCTGCAGGACTCTGAAAGAGCAGATGGCGTGGTGGGAGCTCCAGGCTGCCATGGTTAATCTCCTGTTTTCCTTTTAGTGTTAGTTTGCATCATAGTTCTGGTAGGATTTTGGGGAAGTCCAGGGAGAGAATTGAGGACTTGAAGGACTTCAAGCTGTGGAAGGAATAGGCTGGATGCAGGCTGTAAGGAGCAATAGCAAACATGTGCCCTGAAAGAGATTTTTAAAGGGGGAAAAAAGGAAGTGTGTAGTCTACAGATGGAAAGAAAATCACAATTGCATAATTATTTTGGAAGTTATCCAGTGGAATATAACAACAAAGTTCAAAGAATCATCTGAAGTATATTATTCTTGTTATTAACTATAAGAACAATAAGAACAATATTTTGCTATTTTATAGCACCGAGAAAAAACATCGGCACTTTACACACAAGGTCAGACACATATTTACTAAGGCTGTTAAAGGGGTGGGCCACGTCCCCTTTAGCACTGGCAGGTGCATGAAGAGGTGGTGGCCACGGTGGGTCTGTGCAGCTCCCGCACTGAGGCTGGGTCGATCCCGGGCAGGATGGCTCAGTCTCCCTGCAAAGAGCTTCCAACCTCAATTTCAGCCATAGCATCTGGAGGCAAATCATAAGGCAGGGATGGAGGATGCAAGCTTCAGCGGTATATTCATAGACATCTTTCACCTGGGCAAAGTTAAGCCATAGTGGCTTGGGAAGCCCCAAAGTGACAGATAAAATGATGGATATATGCTAGATAACATTTATAAATAGGAAAAAACTAAGTATTTTTGAAGCCATTAGTATCTTGCCAAGCAGGAGGAGGGAGAGCCAAGTCTGGTAAACTTGAAAAAGAGAAATGCTGACTTTTTTCACTGGAGAAGGCTCTTTTAGGAAAACGGAATTGCTTTCAAGGACAGATTTGCTCTGATGATCTGTGTGTTTAAAAGATTTTTTTTTTTTTTTTTAAAAGCTAAGAACATTTTAAAGCGTATGGGTTTTGCACTTTATAAATGACATATTTTAACACTTTTGTTAAGATATAATTGAAAAGTAAGAACCTTCAAAATAAAACATGTTTTGTGAATGAAAATGCAGATAATTTTTAATTGCTCTATTTTGGTGTATTTGCCACACTACCAGTTCACGAACTTTTCAATATTTTAACTTCTGCTTCTGTTCCTGGCCAGAGCATTTCTTGAGGTTTCAAAATCTTAGTGCTATTGGCATGCAGTGGTGCTACTGGAAAATTTAGTTGTTCATGACTTTAATAGCATGTAGGGCATGAAATTCTGTAAGAGGGAACAGGAGAGTTACACAATGCAACATTTTAGATTTCCACTAGGGAAAGAGAACCCAAAGGGAGAACCTGGAGATTCAGGGATGAAGAAGAAAATATTTTATCAGTTTAGTTTTGGATGGATTGGAGAGAAAGTTTGAGTGTGAAGTGTACAAACTGGGGGGGACTTGTCGTAAATAAGATGGACAACAATGAGGATTTTATCTGAGTTTTTTTGGGGTCGTCAAAAAATAAATCCTGTAATAAGCCGAATTCTAGGTGCTTGATACTGAAGAATAAGTTTTCCTATAAGCAAGTTGCTATCAGACTGCAGGTTGTGGGAATTCTTGCACATCCTTCTGAAGCTCTTGCTAATAGCTGCCTCCAAAAGGAGAAGCTGGAATGGACTCTTCTTCTCTAGCAGGGCAAGTGTCGCATATAAAGGATAGAGAAAGCAGATAAACTAAAGCCAGTCCCGCTCTGGACACTGCGTTTGAAATGGAGTAATTACTTTAGCAGCACGAAGAACAAGTGTTATGGTGGTAATTCAGCCCTTCAGTCTGGGCCTCCTGCAAGAGCAGCAGTCCTCCTCCTGCCTTTGGGTGGTCTCTAGCTGTTTGCTGCCTGACTGCACCCACTTTTTGTGATCAATCCATTAATCGCTGCATATGCTACACGATATTCACGTCAGCTTGAGAAGAAGCACAGCTTTCTCCAGGAGGCATTTTGGAGGGGGCTCACATTTCATGTGAGGTTCCCTGGTGCCAATATGCTCTGGTATGGAATGACATCAAACAAACAAGGGATTTCCTTGGAGTGTGTCCTGGAAACTTGAGGAGTCCTTGATGGCATCTGACATCCCATGCGCCTTGAAGTTAACATTTTGATGACATCTTGCCTGGCTGTACCTTTATACAATTATAAGCCATGGATTTTAAGCTGTCTGAAAGAGATTAAACTGTTTTCCAACCAGCTGCTGCAGTCTGATGCTTGGCATATGGGTAATGGATAGAGTTACCAATTTAGAAATGTGTGGAAAATTAGTAAATACCTTTTATGAAAAACAGTGTACAGACATCGGTGAAATTGCTCAGAAAACTAGGAGACAATCGCCGTGTTCTGGCAACCATGATTTATTTTTCCAGAGGAACACTTGCTTCTTGTTTTCAATTTCAATTTCCTGTGTGTATACCACATATAAAAGCTCCTATTGTCACTGGCATTAGCGAAAAAAAAAGAAAGCTGCTGCAGATGTGTAAGGCTAGACCTTCACCTTGCATAACTGGTAAACCCGTCTCTCAAACCAGCGGTGTGCCACTGCTGCACACGAAATGAAGGTCTGCCACGTGGTCAGGAGCTATTCCTGCTTTCAGAAAGGTTTCACGGTCAATGTGTGGGCCGGTTGTCTAAAATACAGGTATGGCTCTCCCTTAGCTGGTTTTATAGCATCTCCAGTGCTCCCTTCCCAAAGCCATTCCTGGTGCAACAGTTGTGACTGCAGGGTCTGGCACCCCTTTCCAGCAGACCCCTCGCCTAGGCTGGTGTTTTCTGGGGGTGGGAGGGGTGAGCCTGGGTGCTTTGGAAAGCAGGATTGCCCTCCTTGAGGTTAGCTTTTGGGGTGGCCGCCGTGGGCAGTGAGATGCGGCTGCTGGGTGGGCTGGCGCGGGAACCGGGCACGCCAGGTGGGATGCTGCCTCCAGCTCTGGTGCAGGCACAACCCCTCTCAGATGCTGTCTTGCAGTCTCTGTTGGCGTCTTCCAAAGGACTCACAATCCTGGTTCAAAATACTCAGTCAAGTTAGGAAAAGTGCCGTTCTACTCCAAAACTGGGTTGCCAACTGGAAAAAATAAGAACCAAGTGAAAATATTAGGGTTTTCAGAGGGGTCATTTCTATTAAGGCTGTGAGCAGTCTGTTGTGCAAAGGCTTAGGAGAATTATCTGTGCCTGTCAAGCAGGTCATAATTTGCAGCATGTTTAGGCTTTGCAAGTGACTGTATTACTGAGTGTGCTGTGACCCAGTTAGGAAAAACGTGATCTCTGATACACGGTGGTGGTTCAGGTAGCTCAGCACTTCGATACGAGCAATATTTCTCTTTCCTTAATAAAACATGAGTTGAGATTTGCAGATTTTCCAAGGCTTCCCCTCCCCACTCTATTTCCAAAGTATTGTTCGAAGGTAATTCCCCACACAATGTCTGGAGAAGTTGTAATGTTTTATTACCTTATAAGAGAGGAAGGAGGTAAAAATATGCTGGATGTCTGTTAGAAGACCATCTAAACCAGAGCTTCATTCCTGTGTACCTCCCCAAGGGGTATCCGGTGTTATGACCATGATATTTTCACTTGATGCTTCTTTGTGACCTCTTCATTTGCAGGCAGGTCTGAGTCAAAGCCTTGGAGCTGAGCACGTTTGACATTTAGGAAATCTGAACTTAATTGGCTTGGACGAAACCATAAACTGGAGCAGTTGAAGCAATACTGCTGGTCTGTGCGTCCTCCTTCCCAAAGACATTGGAAAGCTCACAAAGAAATTACACAAAACAAAAGGAAACAGAAGACTGCCTCGCTGGAGGAGAACGAGCGGCGAGATCTGAGGAGGTATTTCATCCATGCAGGTCTGCCTTGGCGATGGTGTCGCATGCTCTGGAAATGTGGGTTAAAATTCACAGCCCACAGGTGAGCCCACGCTGCGCATGCGGGTGGGTAAAACGTCCCTGCCGAAAGCACAGCGTCCTGGATGCTCCCCCCGGCCAGGGGTGCGGGCTGCGGCTGCTCCTCTGGGCTCAGGCTCCTGGGCGGTGGGGTGAGGTCTGGCAGTCCGCAGCCCGGAGCCGAAATCCTTGGCCACGCTCCTGGTGGCTCGCAGAAATGAAAAGCAGACCACAGTAGGATATCAATTTTAGGAATGTAGGAGTTGGCTCCGCAGTTACCAAAGTTGTATCTTAGGCGCTGATTAAAAATATTCTCTGTGTAGGCTGAAGTAGTGACATCGCATTGTACTGAATGGAGGGAGAGGGGGAAGAAGTAATTGGATTTATTTTCAATAGACATTGTTGAAAGGGACCCAGCATGAATAGAGATGGTGTTTTCTTTTTAACAGTTTCACAGTTAAATTAAGTTAAACTTAGATAATGAAGGTATTGCTTTTATATTTGGGGTGTACAAAATCTTTCTATTATTAACATTTAAAAATAGAAAATAGCATCAGAACATTGATTTGGGTATGATGCTACTCACTCTGGAATTTTGCCATTTAATTCAATGGGAACAGTTCCTTTAATGAAAATAGAGATTTTAGAATAAGTACTTAATAAAAAATTCTGAAATATTAACTATTATAAATGTCCTATTGTTAAGATGGAGAGCTGCAGAAAAGGCCCGTGGTGCGTCAAAGGGACTCAATAAAGAGATCTGAAGTACAACAAATGAATAAAAGAAAAGAGTCTGTTGAAACACAGGGGGACTCCGAAATTTCCCTCCTGAGACAGATGGACACATAACACACTGAAATTAATTTTATTAACTCCTGTGTCCAAGAAGTCTATCTTTAAAACAAACTTTTCTGCAAACTCTTTATACAGGATTGAGATATTACTGGCTCTGATTCTCATTTCAACTGTAAATTAAGAGTAATTCTAGTGAGCTTCTTGTAAAATGTATGTGAAAGTGAAATGAGACTTGTGGTTTCTGCTGTTGCAAAATCTCCTTGACCTTTATTAACTCTGTAATGTATTTGACCAAGGCCTTTTGTTCTGAATTAATGGCAAAGGGTTACACATACCGATTCAATAGTGGTTAAGGGGTCGTGTATTGGACCTTTTCCATATTGCCAATCTTTGCTGTAGTCAAATACAGTAGTCAGGGGCTACTGTGTGATAGTCAGACTCATACTAGTTTGCGTTAAGAGCTGTCCGGTAAGACAGTGAAATATGGTAGAAATGCAGTGCTTCAGATTTTGTTTCTGTTGAAGTGACCGGATGGGAAAGCGGCTTTAGCCTTTGTAGGTGCTGCCCGAGCTCTGGAGAAGAAAGTTGCTGCAGGAAGATGCTCGTTCCGCACGTACCCCTGCCCACGGCTTCAACCCTGGGGCACCCTGAGACCACACGCGGCACAGTCGTTTTCACCCGGCTGCCCCCACATCATGTTCTGCTGTATGCAATCCATGACGCTAACTTACGCTATGACCACAAGCAAGGGGTGAATGTGCCACGTATAGAAACTCTGCCGTCTCTCTCCTGAGTGTCTGAGGCTGGATCTGTCGCAGCAGTCACAGTCCAGAGGTCACTCGGCTTGCGATGCACTCGCGGCAGCAGTGAACCAGTCCTTGGCTACTGAAGGGCTGGGCACCTGCACTAGTGGCGGATTGTCACATTTTTAGCTGGGTTTTTAGTCTCTTCTTTAACAATTACTGTTATTACAGTTGTGTACGTCTTAGGGAATACATAAGGAAAATTGGGGAATATGGAGCCTAATTAACTTTCCTTTTCATAGGGAATGAATCTGCATGGATTCATTGACTTCACTGGAATTGTTCGTTCCATTGCAACAGCTGAGGGAAATAACACAGTTGTACTAATCAGCTGCAGTTGAATGAAAAATAAACCCCTGCTGTATCATGAGCTCCAGGCTGCAACAGCCAACCAAGGTTTGCAGCGCAGCTCATCTTTGTTTTTCTGGCACCAAGCGACTCCTAAAAAACCAGTTACCACAACTCAATTCCCCCTGCTTCTGGAAGGAAATCAAAACTCTCCTTTCAGATCGACAAGGTGCTGTTCAGTTTGGAGGCTGTCCCATACCTACTGTACACCCACAGGGAAGAAGCAAATTTTGCCCGTGAAAATCCATAGGATCACTGGGCTCTCATCTGATGCTGAGAGCTCCACAAAATGTCCCTGACCTCGGAGGGTCACTGAAGTATGGGGATCTATCCATAGGTCCCTTTCCTGGGTGTGGACCTTGGGAGAAATCAGCTATTTTTGTCAGTCAGATAAGAGTCAGGGGTATGACAGTTGAGGGGGAGAACTGCCAAGATGCACACATAGAAAAGATGTTCAGTAACTTTAACAGCCTTTTTTACGCAGATTGCTGAGCGCAAGATTTGTCCTTGAGTGTTTGTTTTGTGCCTGAGCGGGCATACTGGGGACTGGAGGGGCTGTGTTGTGGTGGGGGGCCCATGCAGACCCGGAGCAGGGGAGTGGGGCCAAGGAGGGAGCGGTGTGGGTCTGTTGAAGGGAAAAAAAACCTCCTGTACCTGGGTGCATGGCCCTGTGTGGGACCACTTTCTCCTCTGCCAAAGTACAGGATACCTTCCCCTACTTCAGGAGGAAAGCGACTTCTGCTGCCTGGCTAGTTTTTTTGGTCTTTTCAGCTACATCCCTTTTCCTTCACTTGCGACTCACTTTTTTTCCTCTCCTGTGACAGGCTTCTGTGAATTTCACATAACAAATTGATGTAATTTTTCTTCCGTATGTAAAATAGAGGAGAAGATGCTTTCAACTGCTATTATCTCCACTAACTAATGAAAATCTTCCCCTTAAATTCCTAGTAACTGTGATAGGTCTTGATGTTCACAATGCCTGCCCAGGCAGTTTTTGAGAACAAGATATTGCTGTGTGGCAAGTGAATAGGAGCTCCTGGAAAGATGCTGCAGACCCTTAATGGCTGGGCTGACTCAACAGTCAATGCCTGCAAACATTTCCTTGGATTTAATAATTTTTTAAATCAATCTATTGCTTAGATGCTGCTGCTTGTTCAGTTAGGTATGCAAAAGGAAGAAGGGCAAGCGCATGTTGTTAAAATTTTGCTAACAATAATGTTATCCATACGCTTTCTGCATGTAGGAATGGGAATGGATGTATCTGCAACTAAAGTTTAAGAAAAAAATTAATTGTATGAGTTATGAAACAGAGAGATCTTGTAATTAATTATAGTTTTTCTGCTGTGTTAGGTAATACTTTTTTGTAGGGTTTGAATGACTCCTGTAAAAAGAGATAAAAGTCTCTGACTGCATTTCTACATGTACGTACTTCTGTATTTGTTGTGACTGCAAATAATTTTCCAAGGTTCCTTTTTGCTGGCATTTGAGAGCACCATTTTTTTAATACTGTGGCATAGTTCACAAAAAAGGCATTAACTTCAAGCTGGTGACATAATTCACTTGCCTGCTCTCTTGGTAAATAAAAACTTTCAATCCTCTACAATTTTAAGAGAGATGAAGATTAGAAATTTTTCACGTTACAGTAGTAAGAAAGAGACATTGCTCACGCAGGGAACATGTAAGTTTTAAAGAGACAAGCAGTCACAACATAGTCATTTATTGCCACTGCTGAACTGAAACCCTGGACCAAAACTCACTAGTTGGTCCTTTCATATGACTTTTGCAGAGGCAACTCCGTTTAGCCAGCTAGGTTGCAAAGCAAAAAACAGGTGAGCTTGGACCTTCTAAAGCAGTGTGCACGCCTACATGAAGATTGCATCTGTCTATTCCCAAAGTAGAAGGGCCTAGATCTTCTGAAGACCCATTTCCTCCTGTTATTTTTCAGTCAAATTTTACGTTATGTTCTGATTGAAAGAAGTATTCTGCCTTCTTCACTGAAGTTAATGAATTTGTGCAAAACTTCGTTTCACTCTGAAAGCTTCGTAAAAAAACAAACCCAAAAGATTATTCCAAGGACTCGTCAGCGATGCTAGAAACTCAGATTTGTCCCTGTATTTGAGATGACAGTCGGGTACTTACTAATACATAAATAACAGCCAATTCCGTGAGCTGTGTGTATTGTCTGCAGAGTATTGAAAAATCCCCAAGAAGTGGACTAGACATAGAGATGTCTGCTCTAAAATATCTTTTCAGGTCTAGACTCCTCTAAGCATGTGACACATTTAGCCCACACATTGTGGGGCTAAATCATGGCAACGCTGAAATGGGAAGTATTATCGAGCGGATCGCATAATTCGCTAGCTATTTTCTTACCTGAAGCAATTTCCTGAGCGCTTCCTGCACAGAAAATACTGGTGGGCAGCCACGGGCAGCCCAGGCAGGGGTTCTCTGCTGGCGTTGGGATTGCTTCAATTCAACACTCAGGTTGCAGAGCTCCTCCCAGCACCCTTATGGCTGTGAATACTTTGAAATACTGTACCCCACATGACAAAAGTTCCCCTTTTTTTCATTCAGGTGTACTCAGTGAGTGTTATATAGATGTTCTTGTCCCACTGGACGAGACGGCATTTCTGGGAATGCAGCGTGCCGGAGCGGTGCAGCGGGAGAGTGCCTGTGGGGCTGGCAGGCGGCAGCGAAGCAGAAAGTGCAGAAAGGCTTTTCTCATGATCCCTTTGTGCTGGTTCGCGAGAGTGATGCGTGTAATTGCCTCTCACCTTGATCTCTTTTGGTTCTAATATCTTTTGTGCGAGCTCAGAGAAAGGTGGAGGCTCTGGTGTCAATTTTAAGCCTTTTCTCAGGAACTAATAGAACTGGGAAAGGCTGATGGCTTTGTTGAACGCTCTGCACCAGGATGCAGAGACTGTTGTCTCTGCACCAAGAAGTGGCTTGGTGTATCAAGAGTCAGTGTGAAAGTGATTAGTGGAAGTGTTGTCTGAGGGGCTTTTTGTCCGCATTTTATAAATGCAGCCAGGTAACCTAAAGGTAAAGTCTATGCTAACTGAGATGGGTAATTTTGCACAGCTCCAGCATAGTCTACCTAAAACTGCCTGTACGCTGCTTGGAAACTTCTATCCCGGGCAGACAGCAGGATTTTTAAACAGCTCGTGCATCCAAGTCGCTTCTCAGACCAAAAGTTCTTCTAGGAAGTGAGAAAACACATATAGTTAAAGGAAAACAATCTGTAATATATGAACTAACATAAAATAAGACCGAAGAGCTACAGCTGTGGAGGAAGTTGTTTTGAGTTATCTCCAAAATCTGAAGTTTCACAGCTGAAAGAAAAGAGGTGGAAATGAATCTAACCTTGTACACAGCCCCAGGTCTTGGCCTCTCTTTAGCTAAGCCACGTGAAAACATACCATCCTCCAGCGAGCCAGGGACCTCCAGGACACAGAGGTCTTTCAGGTAATCCACAGTCCTTTCACCATTACAGTGCTTTGTGTAAAAGATGATCTCTGAAACCTTGCTTTTGTTTTATGAATTGGTAGGAGGTCTCAAGCTCTTCTGGATGAGCGGGTTTTGTCCCTTCCTCTAGAAACCCACAGATGCAGAAGCTGTTGCATCCCTCTACAGGTGCATTTATTTTCTTTTGCCCTTTATACAAATTCTCTTTGCATTTAAAAGCACAGGGTTACCTCCAGACCTTTAGAACAAACTCCCTTCTGTGGGAAATGAAAACCTTCCTAACTGGGTTCCCCACAGATTCCTGCGTAGGTCTCTCTTACCTCACCTTTACCTCATTTCTCCACCAAATGGGTGACGAGTGAGCCTTGCTCTTGTCCACATGTTCCCAGCTGTGGGAGGAACAGCAGGATACGAAATTCTTAACCCAGAAATGTTAAGCGTGCACCCACATTACTGTGTACCATGCCAGTTTTGCTGGACCTATACAGACCTTTTACGGTTTAGCTATTGCATCATCCTGCTGGAAAAGGAAGAGAGTATTTGAAGTAACTCCACCTGAGGCATTGAGTTTTTATAGTGAAAAATGACTCCGTCAGTTAAAAGCAGGATCTAAGAGGAAGATGTGCTAGTACATCTATTTAAATGCACACTGTTTCTTGCTGTTTTCCTGTAGCAACTTCAAAGATGCCTTTTTTTCCAGTGGGGGAAAGCCAGTAATTTAGCAGTTTCATAACTGCTCTGGCTGTTTTGGCTGTTGCTGTAAATGTTACTTGATAACCCACACTTGTGCAAGACTCCTCCCATATACAGATGATTGGTTTTTTTTGTTTGTTTG
Organism: Mycteria americana; assembly: GCF_035582795.1. Classification (NCBI taxonomy): domain Eukaryota; kingdom Metazoa; phylum Chordata; class Aves; order Ciconiiformes; family Ciconiidae; genus Mycteria; species Mycteria americana. The sequence goes on from NC_134396.1 coordinate 41,733,463, forward strand.
TTTGTTTTTTTTAATTTTCTTTCTGTTTCACAGTGGGGGGAAACTGGAGCCTTTTACTATTTATTTTTCCTGGGAAAAATATGGGACCTACTTTGCTTCAGAACAGCTTCCTGCATCGGAGTTTACAGAGACCACCCTGCTTTTGGTTGCTTTTGATGGGTTTGGTTTCTTTTTTTGGTATTGGACCTGTTCAAATTTTGCACAGATAATGTACTCTAAATTGGGTGAAGAAGGTAACGGAAAACTAAGCAGATCTATTGCCTTCTCTCCCAGGGTCTTTACCCAAGATATAGGCTGTCATTAACAACAGTTAGGAAAAAAAAGTGTTAATGGTCCCCGGGAGTAGCAAGCTGTGCACTCCAACAGCTGGTGACTGAGTGCTTAAACCAACAACAAGGTCTACGGTTTCTTGATTTTTCAAGTCTTCCCTTAGCGTGCAAAGATGAATAAAAACAGGGAAAAGGAACTGCTTCCACCTCCTCTCGTTTCCTCATCCAGGATGATCTTTCCTGACTGGGTTTATGTCCATGGCAGTGCCTGCGTACTGATCACACATGCAGAGTCTAAATATTCACAACACTTTTTTCAGACTCTGGTGTGCATGGGCAAGCTCTCTCTCTCCCCTCACTGATAACAGAGGCTTTCTGGCCACTGCCCAGGACTTTTGGAGGCGGTTGTTTTATGAGACACCTGGTTTCCTGTCCAACGCACTGGCAGACCTCCAGCTCCTGCAATTGTATCCCCAAGATGTGCTTGGAAAGAAAATTCTCACTTTGATTCTGGCGTTGTATTTGCTTTGATTTCTGCTTGTCATTAGTTTCAGTGAATGTGGTGGAAACTTGTCTAATACTTAATGTCATTTCCTTCTGCATTGGCTCATATCTTTCTGTGATTTTTGCCTCCTCCAGTGGTATTGCAGCTGGACATGAAGGGTTTGGTTTTTATGAATTGGTTTATGAAACCAACATCTTTGGTTTTCTTGTCCTAATTAATTTTAAACTCTGCTTTGCTTGCTATTTTTGCTGTGTTGATACCTTTTTAGCATTTCTAGGATAGTGCTGAGTAGCAGAAAGTTACTGGTAAAATACAGGTCTTGTTGGTAAAATATAGGTGTTGCCGGCTACACCAGTCTTTTTACTGGTTTCATTATCTGTTATTAGAAATAACGCTAAACAGCAGCGAGAGAAGAACGCAGCCTTGCTTCGTGTCGCGCGTAAAGGTTGCTCTGGGGCTGCTGACCCCTCAGGGAGCTTGCTTTCCACCTCCCAGCCTGCACGCAGGTGGCGACTGCAAGCAGGACCTGGTGGCCGGGAAGGGCGGTGGCCGGTGCCGATCTAGGCAGGCGCTGGTGTCTGCACGCTGTCTGCGGCGGGGCCGTGGCCTTCCCCAAACCTGCGGCGAGCATCAGGATCGCCACCTCAGTGCTGGGTCTCCTGCCTGGCGAATCCCCCGGCACCTTTCCCGCTGCTTGGTGTCGTGCTGAGAAGATGAGCCCAGCGGTAGCCATCAGTGTGATTTCTCTCCGTTTGCACAAGTCAGTGAGATTTCCCTTTTTTGGATATTTTAACAATGATTTGATATTTTCCCTGACGTGTTTTTTTCCTCTACACTTTATTAAGGAGCTTTCAGACGGTACGATGAAGTTGTTTTTTAAGCATTGCTTCTTTGATTTGATCACCTCCTGCCATTTTGTTGTTTTTCAGCTTCTCAATTGCAGCCTGGGATTTAGAATTAGATAAATAAAAAATGGAGGGGGAAAATTCATCATTACCTAGAAATGTATTTTTAAATTGAAATTCTGTGAGACTCAGTGAGTTAAAAAGGCTCATTTCTCTAACCAAATGTCATGCTAGGCTTTCTATTGAAAGCAGTATAATTGGATTTCCATGGAAAGAATATTTCAATATAAATGCATCCTTGCAGTGAGAAGCTCTTCAATGCCTTACACTTCATTACCAAAAGGAAACAAAGACATTTCAGGAAGGATATATTGTATTAGCACAGGATGAATAGAAATCATGTCATACTGTAGCTAAGATAAGACTGAATTCAGGAGTTAAGCTAATGTGCAAACACATGAACTCCAAAACAAACGATGTTTTACAGAGTTTTCCCTAGATAATGCAGGAAAAGGCATGCGGGAAGCCTTACGCATCTCCACAGTAGCAGGCAACTGCCCACCTTTTGGAGTTTCAACATCTCTGGCACATGCTGTTTCCCAGGAACAGCCATGTGCCTGAAATGTGTATTGAACTCACTGACAGTAATAAAGTGGTCTGACAAGTCCAGTGAACAAATGAAGCTAATGACAATGTTTAAACTTACAGATGTTTAGGGATCAGTTGTATGGCTTCGTCTGCATTAAAAAAAAAAGTTCTTATGCTAGTATATTCAGACTAGCTTGAGTGCTGAGTTTAAAAATCTTTGATGTAGCCATTTGCTGCCTTCCTCATAGCCTTCAGCACATCCTTTATGTCATGCTTAATATCTATACAGGAAGCATGTAAGTAGCTATGACAAGTTTCCTAAGTAGGATTTTAGTTGAATCACAGGACAACTTAGATTAAGAGTGCCTTGGAAAATATGCATCATTATTATTTCCAAATAATAATAATGAAATAGTTTGTGCTTGTGTCTTTGCAAATGTGATCACTTCTGTGCAGGAAGACTGGTTTCCTAATGGGGACCCTCACTGGTTTCACGGATAGGTCTCTATGGATATAGTTTTTAGCAAATTTGGGATTTCCTCAGCCTTTGCACCTACTATCTAGGCATGTTATGCTGTCAAGCTTAGAAAACATGCCTGAAAGTATGTTTGTTTGATTGGGCTTAAAACCTTCTTTCTTCCCCAAACCCTGCACTTGGAAAACAAAACAAAACATGGGTCCAGTTCTCAAAGACATAATGAGTTTATAGAATTGTCTTTTCTTTGCATGAATATCTTCCCATTTCATTACAACCCTTCTTTCCACTTGAACAAGACCAAGATTAATTTAATTAATTTATAGCATCAGGAAAAGAGAGTCTGGAAGTGTGGATGGAGTCTTCAGCTCCCTGCTCTTTTAGAAAGTTTCTTTTCTAAAACTTCAGAAAAGTTTTAGAATGGAAAATGGTCACTACATGGTGATTTTCTCAGTTTTGTCCTGAATAGCATCAGTCAGTCCAAATCTCCCTTCAGCCATTTTCTTTCTGTGCTGTCATAGGCTCTACAACTCCCCAGGGCTGTCCTTAGGAGCCAGAAAAAGACCTTAATCCTCCTAACCTAACGAACGTGTTGTTACCAGTATATAGTGGAACAACTCCAACTCTCCACACTGAGAGTGTTTATAAGAATTTACTGATACATGCTGCTGCTCTTTCTGGTCTCCTTCTTCTGTGTTTTGTAGTAAATGACCAAAGGAACCAGCTCTGGAAATGGCACTTGGGTGGGATTTGGGAGATAAGGGTCTGATGAAGTGAGCAGCACTTAAGAGAATAGCTAAAGTGGGATGCATGAGACCCCTCTGTTGCATGAAAATAGTTCAAAAGAGTTGATTTTAGCCCAGGAAGAACAGTCAGCAGAAGACCTATCCTTCTGAAGAACATAAACGAGCTAGAGAGGAGGTTTGACTCTGAACATAACATAGGCCTGGAACTTCCCCCACTGAGTCTGCATGGAGCACACACCCATTGCTTGAACTCTAGCAATATAGCTAACTGATTTTTTATGGTGCAGCTTTTTATTATTAGACTATTATGCTTTGTAAGGGTCTGCATGATCAGCGGCAGAAACAAAAACCTATGCTTAATTTATTATACACCACTCTGCCCTAGGCTACAAGACTGACTTTGTCTTGTGCAACACTTCAAACGCATAAAACCCAATAACTTCAGCTAGAAGTTACACAAGCCCCCCAAAAAGAGAACTGGGGCTTTCAGACTCACACACTTTTGGCATAGGATGAGAGGGTGTTCAGTAGGGAAGAGTAGTAACACTATTGTATGACAAGCCAGGCCATCTGGTCCTTTAGATGGGATTATACTGTGCGGGACGTTATTTCCATGGACTCAGCTGTCTTGCAGGCTCAATCAGGTGGCAAGTTGGGTGGGTCCACGGAGAAAACAGGTCATACCACTATTCTGTGTAAAACTGAAAGGGTAGCACTAAAAAGAGCGATGTTCCCAGTGTGTGTGTATACAGCTGTTTTATTTGTTCGTAGTAACTTAGGTTTCTGCTGCCCGTTAACAGTAAAGCAAAGCGGAATGTGGTAACAGTGGACAAGAATCGGTTAACTTATTTTCCTTTGCTGCAGGATGGAGAGTTTTACAGACTGTTTTAAAAGCAGAGCCAGTGCTGCATGCAGCACTGGAAAGTAAAGGGTTCTTTCCTTTGATCTTGTCACTAGGTGCAGTAAAAGCAGCTGCACTTTGTGTTTTTCCATCTTGCCTTGGTGATAACTTCAACCTACGGTAGAAGTGCCCATGTTTCTATATCACGCAGTTGTCTCTCTCTCCTTCAGACACTACTGACCCTGCCTGAGTTTCCAACCTGTTGGTCTCTTACTAGTGGTGATTAGCTGAGGCCTTAAAATCCCCTTTTGTCTTTCACATACACCTACAGCTAAGCTGGTTCTGTGAATTCAGAAGAAAATGAATGGCTTTCACCACTTCCAGGTCTAGTGACACCAGCATTTTTCCTCATCTTAGAAAAAACTCTTTCGGGACTTTTTCAAGGCATTTTTATATCACAACAGTATTTATAAATGAAGCTATCTTACAAGACACTTCATTATTAACAGGTGTATTAATGTGATGCTTTCTCCCACTCCTACACACTCATAAGAAATGTTGTTAAAATTTTACTCACCTGTCATGTATTGCAGTCTGTGTACACAGGCTTGGCTCAGAAACTGAGTAGTTAGGAAGTTGTATATTACAATCTACCACAACAACTTCTCTTCGGAGCCATATATGTCATGAGTAAACACGGATGTTCTTCTTAGCAGCAAAGTTAACAGATGCAGCAGTAGCACATGGGTTGTTTGGTGGGTGGAGCTCATCAGAGAGACATGCAAATGCCCTCCATAATGTAAAATGTGACTTTCTCCAACATCTGTAAGAAAAATGATAGTTCAAATGCCTTGGCTACTAGTTTCACGTTGCCATCTTTGACATTTGAGCAAGCAGAACTCCTGTGGTGAGACTGTAGCTATAATATGATGTTATTTGTCACGAGGGGATCATCCCAGTTCATTTACTGGAACTTTATTGGAGGGGAAGAGAAACCAAAGAAGAGAGTTACCTAATATTTTAGAAAAATACTGAATTATGTATTCCAAAATGTTAATGCAATTTTTCTCAGCATTTTTTTGCAAAATTTTTTATCGGTTTTGCCAACAGTATTCTGCATTTAGATAATGAAAAAGAAAAGGGACTGCAAATATTCTTAACTACTGATATCAACAAGGAAAATGATCGTGCTCCTGAGCTTTTTGCAAGATGTAGGAAGAAAGGTCCTGTTTGAATATAGCCTGGAGGCTCATCAAGAAAATTAATGGGGTTTCTTCTCAGAACAGTATGACTCTGCATAACCCGTGGGGTTTCAGCTGTGCACGTGTGTGTGGGGGGGGGGGGGTTGGGGAGGAAGTGGACTGCCTATTTCTGCCTATGTGAACTCTTCACAAATGACGCAGTGGTTTTCATGAGCTCTGCTGGTTAAGTTCCCAGAGACACTGTTGGGGTCGGTAAGAGCACTGCCTGGAACACCCATGGGTTCTGCTTTCTTCAAAAATGCTCCTGTGTCATTGCTTTAGAAACCACTAGAAACCAAGCACCCACTTGGTCATCTGCCTTTCCCAGAAAGTAAGGACTTCACAGTGTCAAAGTATAATGTAGTTTCCACCAGTTTTTTAGAAGACATCCAAACTGAGTACAATGTAGTTTCGTAGGCTAAAGTGCCCAGTTTACATTAAGAAGTTAAGAGGGGAGTCAGAAGTTGTTACCTGTAGTGATGAATGGATAACAGAGGGTTCTGGTGTTCAATTAGATTGCTCTTTTGTGCCCCTTTTCCTCTCTCTCTGGCTAATTACAGTTTCCTGAAAATATTGCTAACTTCTTGGAAATTCAAGAGATGACTGGTCAGCACCACCAGATGAGATGGCTGTCATACCACGCTGTGCTTTCAGATGCTCCTAGACTGCATTCATGTTCAGAAATCTAAAATTAGGTTCTCTACGTGTACACTCAGTATTTATTTCTGTCGCTTTTACATACATTTCCTACAAACCTCTTCTTATATCTAGTGAAAACAAACACAGTAGGACTGTAAGTTTGGCAGAAACATTAATTTCAAAATGGCTTGGAACTCTGAGACAAAGTGTTCCCATTATCTATTTGCTGTTCATGATTTATATTTCTCCTTACAAATCCAAATCTATTATCTATACAGCTTGTTCTATTACCTCTCCTTGTACTTGCCCTTCATACTTTTCCAACTTCTTTGTTCTCTTGTCTACATACATTCTTCCATACCCACATGCTCAAGCATGCTTGCTTACCATTTCTCTCTCTCTCTCTGTAGCCTTCTGGCTATCTGGCTATAGTGCAAAAGCTCTAGGTAAAGCTTCCAAAAATGTCCTCTCCAACTCTGACTTAGAAGAAACAAGAAAAAAAGTTAAAGCATATTGGCACATTCATGAAGACCTTTTATTTTCACTGGTGGTTCTACTTGGTGTTTTCACCAGTTTTACTGTTAAGTGGCAGATAATCGAAGTGCTGTAATAGCTTACTCCAGTACGATCAAAGCAAACTATAATGCTGAATTTAAGAACCAAGACTATTTTCTCAGGTGTAAAAAGTTGATGGGTATGCATTATTTGCAACTCCTGTACAGAGAACTGCATTTTTTGTTATGATCGAAGTTGTGCCGAGTCAGTGGGTTTGTATAATACTTGGATATGTTTTGATGAGATGTGGAAGCATGGTGTAAGTCTGCACCCGCATCTGTCCACCAATTACCAAGGCCACACTAGGCAATTTATGTCTGGCCAAGAGAGGGAGTTTTTGTATTTAAAGCTGGCTGTGAAACTGAAAGTGGACTCAGACCATCTGAGGATCAGCTAAACAGTTTCTTATGCCAAGGACCAAGACACGACCAAAAACTACAGTAAAATTGACCTCCCAAACAATGATTTTCTTTTCTTCCTTAGTAAGTGTTGTAACTACAAGGCACTGTGTGGGGGAAAAGGTATTAAGTAATAATGAGTTTATGAATATAAAAGAAGTTTCTGTGTGCCAGGAACATATAGTACACAAATTAGAGATTTGGGAAAAAGGAATTCAGTAGGATGGAAGAAGTTACAGACACACTTGTGAAAGTGTGGATAGTGCGGTGAGTAGGCACTCTCCTGGAGCTTCAGAGGTCTCTTTTCATACCCGTTCTCTCTCACAGATATCCTAGATAACCTTGGACAAATATCTTCTGCCTTAGTTCACAAAAAGGTGAAGGCATCTTTCGGATGTCTCCAAAACCTCTGCCAGTCCCAGAATCCCTGCTCAGCTGCTGCCAAACTCTGTAGCTGCTTGAATTTCCTCTGACAAGTGTAAGCGAATCAAAGTCTTGGCATAGCTGAGTAACGTGGCATCCTTGATCAGGTCCAGGTCTTGCAGTGTTCCACAAACTACATATTCTCTGCTGTCTTCATCCAGTGCAAGAAGTTTGCAAAAACACAAATGTCTACATGACTGTTCTTGAGGAGGTGTGAGACCACTCTTCCCTTGCCCTAGCAGATGTGGGGTTCCTCTGCACCCTCCAAGACAGCCAGAAACAGGCAACCCTCTTGGTCCTGTGCTGAGCCGTAGACAGAGCATCTTGCCTTTCAGAAGGATTTACTAGTTTACAGTTCGTGCTGAATTAACTGTGGTTTTATGGCTTCTGGTTTGCAGTGCAGCATTACAAAGTTAAGGGTTGCAGTAAGTAAAGCCCTTAGTTTTATGTGCCACCATTTCTCATGTGTTAAGTAGGAGTAATAACATTGCTGTTACCTTGTTCAAGTACTATGAAGATAAGCAGATTCAGATTTCTGAATTATAGGCTACTGAATTGCTCAGCTTCAATGGTTATAGAGCCTAAGTAAGTTAGATATACAGTGTAAGTCCGGTAATTTGAATTGTATCATTCAAATGATATCAAGACTGATTTAAAATTTTTATTTTTCTTCTTTTTCTATGTTTTTCTAGAAAGATTAAGCTGGGATGGGGGTGAAGATGGCCTAAAGGATTTCATTTGGTTTCTCCCGGTCATTTTCAAGGCAAAGGACTAAACTGAAGTCAACAAAATTTTAATTTGCCTTCTGCTACTTCACTCTAAATGTGTGAAAAGATCTACAGGAGGAAACTGCTTCCCTTCCTGCCCTGATGTTCTGCCCTTTCTGAGAGGAATGACCCTTCCCCATCTTTGGTGGTACTCCTGTTGCTTTCTGACATGTTATAGCACTGCCATGCAATAAGCCTGAAATCATCTAGTGAAAAGAGGAAAAAAATAAACAGTCCGTGGCAGAAAGAAACTACGGTTTTCTAAGAATCTCCTTATAAGTTTGTATATGATGGCCACGTAAAATGTCCAGCTTTGTTTTACTGTAATACCTATTACAGTAGCACTGGCTGCACGTGGCGGGAGTACCCAAGTATGTTTACGGCTCAGAGAAAACGGTTGGGTTTTTTTTTTCCAGTTCCTCCTGACAGCTTCAGGAGATAGATTCTTGGGAAAGGCTCATGCTAAATATTTTGGTGTTCATCACGTTAAGCTGTTCTATCTTTTGTGAAGGTGCTCACAGAAGAGGCTCTGGCTCTTTTCACAAATAATCCATTCTTTATGCAGAAGGTGATGCAGACAGAATGATTCCTAAGACAGTCACATGGCCAGTAGGCAGAGGGATCGAGTCAGAACATAGGGTTGTGCCTACATGTAGCTACATTAGTCTTTTACTTTGGCCTTTTGAAAGCCACAGCGCTGCTTCATGGCCTTTAAGACCCCTGAGGGTCTTAGGGAGCCACGTTTCCTAGGCAATGGATGCTACAGAGAGCAGAAAGCAAAGCTCCCTCCACTTCACAGAAGAAATGAGAGGAAATGAGTGTTTGTCTTCTGTTTTCTTGCAGAGAACATTATCTGACCCAAATTATCTGCTGTCTGTATTATCCAGCATCTCGCTGAATGCTACGAACGTGTTCACACCTTTAGATTTGTGAATGGTCCATTATGCCCAACTATCTATTTTCAGTTTCTTTATCCCAGCTGTCATGAACAGTGATACATTTTCAGAGGAGTCTGCAGAGAAGATAATCCCAGGAAATGTTGTCCTTTGCCACACCAGTGTTGTGTAAAGTAACAGTCACGACTTTTCCATAAACAATGACCTGTCGTGTTGTGCACCTTTTACTTGTTGAAACTAATTTCACTTTACATTTGTTATTCCCCTTCTTCTGTGGGATACTGCAATTCAAATGAGTAAGCTCAAAGCTGTGTCTGTCCAACACGATGCCGTGCTGTGTAACTACACTTTGTTACTCAGAGGAGGGATGTGCGGGAGGAATTTCAGCGTCTGCTTTATTAATATTCATGTCCCTCTGGATTTATCCGAGAATTTCTGAAGCAGATAAGAGTTTGTTGCCATTTGCAAAAAATGTTATGACTCCTTTGCTTGGGCCTTGAACAATGAAAGGAGGCTGTATAAAAGCGAGACAGGTGAAGTGGTTCACAGCTATGAACGCCTGTGTTGTATGGCTGTGACTTAGATGCCTACAGCACTTTTATTCCTGGTGGCACGAGAGTGCTGCAAGGATACGTCATTTTCCCCCCTTTGAAGCATTGCAGTCACTTCTGAAACCACGGAGGGCTGCAAGGCAGAGAGAGAGCACATCCCGTGAGGAGCGGTGGGTGGTGGGAAGAGGCAGTCCTGCCTCCCGGCACTGTGATGGCTCTGTGCGTCTGTGGGAAGTGCCTGGGGACCGCCCAGTGCCTGGCCAGCGCTGCCAAAGACTCCCTTACAAACATCCTCTGAAAGCAGAACCGGTATGCAACGCTCTGGTAGAGGACTGGGATGCACCAGTAACTGCCTGTGACTGAGCCATGTGGACCCACACCACAGCTAGACTATGACACTTCTTTCTGGCAAAAGTCTTCTGCTCCAAGAAATGCTAGATTTCAGTAGGGGAAGGAAAACGATTGGTGGGTGTATGGTAGGACAAGAAGAAAGACTTCAACATAGGCTAGTGCTTAGATTGGCACGTCAGTGTTTCCTCCGTGAGAATGCTGTTTATGTGATGAGAAAAAGGTCTAGAAATAAAAATGAATATATTTTAAGTTCTATGTCAGAACTGGGATCCTTTGACCCGTCAGAGGATTTTATTTTTCCTGATTTTTATGTCTTCAGATGTATTTTAAAATTGTAGTTCCTTTGGTTATTGAGGGATAGACCTGAGCAATAGGGTATTGGATCTCTGGGTATTTATTTACACCTAAGAACTTCTGTGTCAGAACTCTCAGTTCAGCACTTTGAAAGAAGCAAATTCCGTTAATAACTCTAAATATAAGATTAATTGGCATCATTGAATAACTTGTTCTTATAGAGCATCACAGCCCACAAAGTGCATTTCAAAAGTATTTTAAAGCCTTTGCTTGTCCCTTTTTAAAAATATATATATACCATGATATTAAAGGTGTGAGCAAGCATGCTACTGCAAAGTAAATTAAGGTGTGCATTTACAGTGTGCCAGCTACTCCTTCATAACTGCCCGTGTACGTGTTCCTACAACACAGTAAATGTCAGGGAGTGTATGGGTCAGAGGTATGGGTGATGGACTTTATGTTTAGTGTTGTAGGCAGTGTTGCAAGGCAGGAGCATGCACCAAGCACTCACTGCAGGATAGTGAAGCCACTGAGAGCTACCACCACAGTTTATATTGCAGTAGCTTGTTCATTTGCTTTTAAGTCTTAACTTCCCAACTGAACACCTCCATTTTTAGTAAAGGTCTCCTTCTGTCTTAGGCCAGGTCCTATTAGTATGAAAGAAGTAAAGGCTCACACTGTAACAGCTGGAGAGAGTTCAGTTTCCAAATAGGGGAAAATGGATGTTCCCAACCGTGCCAAGTAACGAGATAAACCACAGGGATCTGTGCTGTAGTGTCCTCACTCTGTCTTAGGCTTACTTGCAAAACAGGGAATATAAAACAGTGATTTTGCCAAGGTGTGCCCTCCAAATTGCAGCTCATACAGTGATAAATTTCCCTAGCTGGAGGAACTCTATTGAATCATAAAAGTGCAAGGCTGAAAAAAAAACCTCCAGGAGTCATCCAGGTTGATGTCTAACCTGACAGATGTCTAACCTGTTCAAAGAAAACCCTTCACTGAAGCAGTCTTTGTCACTGTGTTTCACTGCATTTACAGACTGAAAGACCCTTTTTCTAGTCTTCCGTTCTAACTTAAGCCTATTTTTTCCCTGGTAGTTCTCACAGTGGACATGTTGTCTCACAAACAGAGTTTGTGACATGCATTTGATCACTTCTTCCTGTTAACTTATTTACAGGAGACGGTTTACCAGACAGAATTTCAAAAGGACTAATACCTTCCCTAACTCTGGGTGTAATTCGTACTTTGATTAATGCTATGGGTAGGATATCTACCCATTTCATTTGAGTTTCCTGACACACTTCAGAAATCTGTCTTTTTTAGAGTTTGGTTCATCCGCTCTACTTTCCCTCTGGATTGCAGTCTCCAAGGGGTATGTAAATTCCAATAAAATTGTAAAAACTTAGCAACCTCTTGTACAATTTTATCAATAAAATGGGGCACATTATCTGAGGCCATTCCTTCAGGAATACCGAACCTAGGGATTATTTCTTTCAACAGTACTCTGACTACGTCTCTAGCTTTGTTGGTTCGGCACAGGAAAGCTTCTGGCCATCCACAAAAGGTATCTACCAATACCAGTAAGTATTTAAAGTGATTGCACCTAGGTAATTCAGAGTAATCTATTTGCCAGTACTCCCCTGGAGTTTCTCCCCTTTTAACCTGTCCTGGAGCAGGTCTTTTCTGTATCTTCGGATTGTTCTTGGAACATATCGAGCACTGCTGTACAATACCATTAGCCAGTTTTTGCATTCTTCATCCTATGGCATATCGTCTGATGTCTGCTATTACTGCATCTGCTCCCATACGGGTTTCTTGATGAGTCCTTTTTATTAATTCCCTCATTAGTGGGGCAGTGACTATTATTTGCCCATCATCAGTTGTCCACCACCCATCCTGGGTTTTGGTACAGTTTAAAAGTTTTGCTAATTGATTCCGAATATATTGGAGGATCCAGTAAAATTATTCTTAGATCGTGGAGGAGCTATTTGGCGTATAGCTTCCTTCCGCTCCAGTCCCAGTTTTCTTTCACCCTGTGAAACTTCAAACCCCAGGTATTTCACAGTTGTTTGTACAATTTGGGCTTTCTTTTGTGATAGCCTGTACCCAGCCAGTCCCAGGAAATTTAACAGATCAATAGTGGCTCCCCTGCAGCCTTGTTCCGAGGTGGTCCCTGTTACTATATCATGTACATACTGTAGTAAGGTAACAGAAAGACGCTCACCTTGCCATTCTTCCAGTTCTTTGGCTAGTATGTTACTGAACAGGGTAGGGCTGTTCTTAACTCCTTGGGTCCAGCAGAGTTGCGTTTTCCTTCTGGTGGTCGGACTTTCCCATTCAAATGAGAACAATTTCTGTCTTTCCTTTTCCAGAGGCATACAAAAGAAAGCATCCTTCAGATCCAGTACTGTAAAATAAACATTATTTTATAACAGAGTATATGGATTCAGAACTACTGGATGCACATCTGCTGTAATCCAGTTAATTTCTCTCAAATCCTGTACCAACCAATACTCCTGTGTTCAGGGCTTCCTGACCGGCAAAATTGGAGTATTATATTCAGACGGACATTCTCTTAATAATCCATACTGAATAAAGTAATTTATCAATGGTTCCAAACCTGTTCTGGCTTCTAACTTAATAGGATATTGTATTTTCCTTACCGGTTGCGCTCCAGGTTTCAATTCGATTTTTACCAGTACAGCATTTTTCGCCCTTCCCGGTTTCTTGGTTGCCCATGCTGTAGGTAGCGCGGCATCTCGGATTTCCTCTGGGATGTCAAAACTGCGCTTTCCAGGTGGTTTCTTTTCGTAGATGTAACTGTATTGATCTATCAGAAAAGGTTATTTGTGCTCTTAATTTACAAAGTAAATCTCGCTCTAAAAGAGGAATGGGGCACTCTGGCATGTAGAGAAACTCATGAGATACCACTTAACTTCCAATCTTACATTCCATTGGTTTCACAAACGGTTTCAAAGTTTGCTTTCCCATGACCCCAACAATAGGGATATATACATTAGTTAACCGTCCCTTACAAGTAGTCACTACAGAATGGGTGGCACACCGTGTATGAGAAAATCTGATTTCGTTCCCCAGCTGAACTGGAAGCAGGGGATTGGCTGGGGAAACTTCAGTGTTCTCCCCCAGTCCCTGTCAATCTGAGTCTGAAGTTCCCAACCTAATTAGATCAGCCTCCCGTGTGGTTCCTCCCTTTTGGATAATCGGTTTTCTATTCGGGCAGTCATTTTTATCCTTGACCCCTTCCTCTGCCTTTTGTCAAATTCCCTGCAATTGCTGCGGCTAGTAATGTAGCCTGCAGCTTCCTGTCCTTTAGTTTTTCCTTTTGTCTCTCCCTTTTCTCTGCTTCATCTTGACTATTATATACCCTATAAGCTATTTCTACTAGTTGGTATATAGACATTCCTCCTGCCCCATCCACCTTTTGTAGCTTTTTCCTTACGTCTGGGGCAGACTGTCCAATAAACAGCATATTTAACATTCTCTGATTAGTCTCTTCCTCTGGATTCAAGTCAGTCCACTTTCTAGCTGTTTCACACAATCTCTCATAGAATGCTGAGAGGCTCTCATTATTTTCTTGTTTAATATTACACAGTTTTGCTAGATTTTAGATCTCGGAACCCTATGTTGTATCCCATATAAAATCAATTGTTGATATTGTTTAATCATAGCCCTTCCTACACTGGTATTTGGATCCCATTCAGGATCACTTTTAGGCATGAACCTAGCAGGATCATCACTGGCATTCTGCCTCTGATTTTCCGGCTCGGCTTTTTCCATTACTAATCGCCTTTCTTCTGGAGTAAAGAGAGTGCTTAACAGTGTCTCCATGTCTCCCCACGTAGGGTTATGATTGTTTATAATTGCTTCCCCTAACTGATACATTTTGTCTGGGTTTTCCCGATATGATCCAACTGATTGTTTCCAATTTAAAAGGTCTGAAGTAGTAAATGGTACATGCACAAACACAGGTAAGCCTTCCACTCCAACGGCTTGTCGGAGTGGTGCTTGTATTACAGGTGCATGAGCCCGAGTCCTTCTGGAGGTTGGTGAAGAGTCCATCTGAGTGGTCTGTTCCCCTATTCCATCAGACTGTTTCGTTATTCAACTTTTGCTGCTTAGTTCTTGGCACTAGTACTTGAACATCCTCTGGCTCCTCATTACCCTGGATACATCCTTTCCCAATATCCCATGAAGAACAACAGCTCTGCTTCTTCTCCAACCCATTTTCCGCCAAAACATATATACCATTAGGATCATTATTTAACAGTTTACATTTCTTTCTGATTTCATGATTATTCCGTAATGCAAAGAACAAATTGACATACGGTACTTCATCCCATTTATCCATCCTCCTACAGAAAAGCATCAATTGTAGTACAGTATTATAATTTAAAGTTCCATTTTCAGGCCATTTTTCATCATCACCTAATTTGTACATTGGCCACAACTGATTAAAATATTTTTGGAGTTTTTCAATAATTAGGGGATCCCCTCCAAATTTTCACCAATTTTTCAGGATGCATCCTAAAGGAGTGCAGGAAGGTATCTCGGTAGAAGGATTTAAACCCATATCATTTCCTAAGAAAAACTTTGTTAACCAGGACTTCATGTACTCAGCAATCGAAGTGTCTAAATAAGCTCCTGCTGTGGTCCTTTATGGGCATCCTATGCAGAGCCATTTTAAAACAGACTGATACAGAAACCAGAACGAGGGACGCCTCCCTTTGCTAAAGCAGATTGGTACCGAAAACATAAACCAGATGCTACTGCTGCCTATCTTTTCCCGATGCATCTTATGCAGAGCCCAGAACAAAAACAGAATCTGATTTCCCACTCACCGAGATTTCCTTCTCTGCAGTCCCCTGAGGATATCTCGTTAAATTCGCGTTGCACTGTTGTGTCTCTTACCGCCCGACCGCAGAAGGGAGGCTGAAGGGAATCCCCGAACAACAGGTCGGTGTGCACTGGAATCCGTTCGGCCCGCCACTTCCCGCCAGGACAGCAAAACGATCCGGGCAAGGCCTTACGGTGGTCCCATCTGGGTCGCCAAAATGTTGTCTCACAAACGGAGTTCGTTACCCGGCGTGCAGCACCCAATATCACACACAGAGCCGAGATATCAGTTTATTCCAAGTTTTGCGCAAGACCGGGTGCTAGGCGGCAACTCCACAAAGCTAGCAAACCCAATGGTTTGAACAGGTACAGCTTTATACAGTTTAGTTATACATATGCATAAGCGATTACATAAAACAGTTTCTTATTGGTCTACATTTCCGTACCTTACTCTTAAAGCCATAGCACTACTTTAATGTTCTACACATGCTCAGAGGTGAGGGGTCTCTGCTTGGGCTGGGGTCTCTGGCTCAAGGGGTGTGATTTTTAGTATTATAATGAGGATAGTTTGCGTAAGGGTGCTTCTTATCACACTTCTACTAATGAGGTCAGATTGTTGACACAATGTTTCACTCAGCTCACGTATTTCTTCGGGATGTGTTTCACTCCCAAGGACAGTAATTCTTGATTAGATGTTCCACATTTCCAGTATGAATCCTCCTTATCAGCTTTATGTATGCCTCGGCCTTACACCAGCTCTAGTATACTTCTCACATCTGAATCTTCCCACATAGCTGTATAATAGTGAATACATAGCTGTATAATACTGAATTTTAATTGATGATGTTTAGTTGGCTACAGACACACGAGAGCTGACGACCAACTTCACATGTTTAAGTTCAAACCTCTGTAACTCCAGATTCTATATCAGCGTACTGCTGACCAGCCAGTTATTCTCTCTTTCAAACTTGTGCGTTTCATTTTGCTTCTTTAATTGTAGCCCCTTGCAGTTCTCTTTGCTGAGTTTTATTGTGTTGATTTCAGATGACCTGCCTTGTTTCTTGGGATCATTTTGGCTCTGATCCTGTCCTTGAGAGAGCTTGTGATTCCTCCCTTGCTTGTGTTTTTGGCAACTCTGACAAACACTAAGTAGGACTGCATCATGCAAGTTGTTCATGAAAGTTTTGAACAGGACAAGATGCGGGACCAGCCCCAGTAGCTGACCTGCCCTCCTTTCTGATGATCAGATTAGTAGTTTGAATGTTCAGCTATATTGTTTTCCTATAAAATGCTAGTGCTGC
This sequence comes from Mycteria americana, assembly GCF_035582795.1. Lineage (NCBI taxonomy): Eukaryota > Metazoa > Chordata > Aves > Ciconiiformes > Ciconiidae > Mycteria > Mycteria americana. The sequence goes on from NC_134396.1 coordinate 41,750,002, forward strand.
TACCGTTATTATTTCTTGTTATAGTCAATTGCTATTTTCACGCTTGTGCCATACAGATTGCTGCAGCCTGAGCCCTTTTGTGTTAAGCAATGTGCAGACACTAAACAAAATGATGCTCATAGACTGAAAGAGCTTGCATTTTAAGTAGAAAAAAGGCAACAGATTGATAAAACAAGCTGCGAGGGGAGCACAGAATGAAATTTTCTGCTTGGAAAATGGTTTCCAAACAATTGCATGCTCCGTAAGTAAAGTGCTGTTCTAAAGTAGTGCTGTTCAACTTGGAGAGTCGAAATGCCCGAATATGTCACCAAAATCTCATTTTTTCACAGAAAAAAAAGTGTATTTTTTAAAGAAGATGTTGCTTCTGATGTGCAAAAACAAATACATTCTCTTAGACTTCACAATCATCATTTCATTTTAAGCACACGTTCACTGAATTTGTGCCCGTGCTGAGATTCTATAATTTGCTGCAGTAAGGCAGCTTATGAATTTAATCATTCAATAAAGAAGGGCACTGTAGAATTAATCCTGCCATATCTTATCTTCCATGGGTGAACCTTGTCCTTGTTCTGGGAGGGAAGGCACACTTTACATATGACCTCTGTAGGAGCCATGTAGCGCTTTTATTACCATTTTATGACACTGGTGAAGTGGGTTTGTTCTTTTGTGCCTGTTTCACGTGATTCTATCACGAGCGTGTCTCGTGTTTTCTATCCTGCTCTCTTAAGGAAATGAGGCTTTTGTGGTTGCAACCTGTGTGTGTCATCCATCCCCCATTAATCACTTGGGTACCTACCTGTAAGTCAGCTACCATGAAAGATTAGTAGTGCTGTTGGAGACACTAGAAGGTATAAACGTTTGGTCAAAGTAGGCAGCGGCAAAGGAGAGAAGATCGTATTGTTAGTCTTAGTGAGAGAAAAGCACCAGAGTGAGCTTAATTAACCCTTAGCAGGCAATGGCAGATCATGGTGAGGTTAGGGACACTGCAGCCATGGGAAAAGCTTGAGTCTAACCTGTCACCAGTCAGTCCCTTGAGACCGCAGTGACATGAAAAGATCCACTGGAAAGCAGGCTTTGCTTGTTCCCCTGCTTACAGAACACCTTGTTATCTCTGGCTTTCCTGTGTATTTTAGTATTTTAACATTCTGTAGCCCTTGTGAAGGCAAGCAGTTGCTCTCTCAGGGCCAGGAAGCAGAGAGACCTCTGCAAAGAAGCTTGAACCCTGAGTTAGCAATGGCCATGCATTCAGCTGAAGTGGAGATACCAGAAAGGAAAAGAAGTATGAGAAATTAAGACTCCTGAAAGGATCAGATACATGAATAAGCAGAAGCAGCACCTGCTCCTAAGCAAGATCTCCACATACCCTGTTTGACAAATAATGCTAGCTTCCTCCTGGGAGAGGCTGTTCACCAACAGGACATAGCCAGAATGGAAAGACTGGCTTGACTTTGGAGAATGGAGGGACTAAGGAGGAAACGTGAACTCCCAAGTTAAAAAAGGAAGTCAGGGCTCAAAGGTTGCTTCAAGGAGTAACTGCAGCTTGAGGAAGTCACTGAGCACAGGTGCTGGCACACAACAGAAGACAGTGAACTGTGGTCGGAAAAGCCAAAGTTCTTGGGTTTTTTTTCAAGTTAGGTAGGACATAGGCAGGCACTTGCCCCACAGAAGCATTCTGAAGTATTTCAAAAAGTTTTTTCCCAGAAGAAGAATAATCTCTGTGCATATTGCCTTTGACACTGTTGCCATTGCTGCTGAAAAGTGAGGAAAATTTTTGAGATAGGTAGCTTTCTGCTGGACCTGGATAGAAGGCTCTAAATCACTTCATGTAGGTTACATGAGAGCCTGTTTTGCCACCACATCGGCAGACACCTTTTTTTTGCCATAAGCAGAATAACCTGCCTTGAAGACAAACTTGGTATGGCTGTTCCCTCTGACGAATGGAAAGCCACATTTATGTGCAAATAACAGTGAGAGGAGAGTGAAATTTTCATATGGAAGATGTTTCCCATCCATTTCTGGCATGGTGCGAAAGATAATACTCCCCCTTGGCAAGGAAAAGAATTGCATTCTCCTTGGAAAAAAAATCAGCCTGGGCTGGGTGTGCCAGCTATGGTCTCCGCTATGTGAAAAAGAATGGAAATTTCTCTGTTGTTCTTGAATAGAAAAGATGATGAAATGTTAATCATTTCATATTGTCTTGCTGGAACTTGTTAGATTTTAGAGAAGCAAAACAAGCAATGAATGCAAAGATGGTCATGATAATTTTAGTTCTGGAATTTGCTTTGCATATCTAGTTCTCAAGGAGGAAAAATAGCCGTTCATGTGACAAACAGCTTTTCATGTGAAAATGTGTCTGCATCTTTTTTTCTGCTGGTTTGGGAAATATACTTTTTTGGGTTCTGGAAAAATGGATAGCATGAAATTAATAATTTTGGCGGAGTAGCAATATAAAATAAAATCCTGGCCCTACCTTAAATACTAGGAAGCGCATGAGCTCCCAGGATCTAACAGAAGCTGGGCGGCTCACTCGTCCATACCATGGCTGTATATGGTGCTGAATGTAAAGTGGAAAGAGCATTTGGGATAGATGTGTATGTGGCATAACCAATAGCACATTACTACTTTACTGCTGAGATCCAATCATCCAATATAATAATGTAATCGTACAGTCAGATTTGGGGGTGTTGCCCCTTGAGTCAGGAGTATTACTCAGTGTGAATGAGTGACAGAATCGGCCCCAGAGTGGGGTCCGGCTCATGACTGGTGAAAAATGCTACTTGTTACAGAAGGGTTGCTTTTTTGCTGGAATGGACCATGTGAAGAGGCAGTGACAGCTTTAGTAAAGATGATGCATAGGCTGCGGTGGATTAAAAGGTCTGCTTGAGAGTTGTTTGGTTTCCTGACTAAAGACCTGAAAGTAGCTTTAACACAAGGCAAAAAAACCCCCAAAAGAATGGCCCAGCTTCTTTTTTTTTTCTTCACATTTCCTGGATGATGCAGCAAATTGCATGAGGCATTTTGTCTTACGCAACTGCATGTCAGGTTATACAGATGATGCAGCCTGATGTAATTATGCTGGCATATACGGAAAGTTAAACAAGAGGAAACGCATGTTTCTGAATGGCAAGACATTATAGTAGAAATCTGGCTGCTTTTTTTTTTTTTTTTTTTTTTGTAGCAGTTGTGTTGGTTGGCAGAGAAAAAAGATCTAGACTTCATGATGGCAAAGCTGTAAGACGTGGGAGGTGATGACATTGGAGTGGCTGGGCAATTATGTGGTCATGGCCAGCCTGAAGCGGGGAGATGCTTTGCCCCTTAGCATCGAGAGATCAGTATCACTGAGACGACTGCTGCCTTCCCATGTTTCACCAAAAAAAAATGGAGACCTGCTTGCTAGGTAGGACTTCAGTGTCTGTGTTTGTCCCAGGGCCAGATCTTAAGACCAGGCATCCTAAAAGCTCAAGAACCAGTTAATTACAATATTCATGACATTTCTGTGGATGAAAACACTGTTTAGATGTCTAAGTATCTCTGTCCTATCCGATGCACTTTCTACAACCCACCATCCCCTGACTGTCTTTCATTCTTGCTCGCTTACTGCCTTTCTCCAGATAGCCTGATAATGAGTGCTTCTGGCTTTGTGCTTTTTTGTACAGAACAAAACTGATGAAGTTAGAACCCATGTTATATTCTTGCAGCAGCAACAAACAGTTCTATAACTTTTTCTTCTTCATATCCCCCTTAGCCCTGTTAGACATGGATGCTTGTTCCAGTAGAAAAGAAACATAGCAGAAGCTGTATGACTTGCTTATTCAAGAGGACGAATGAAAGAGAGGACATCAATCAAGAAAATAACCCGAGTGATTACTGGAGAAGGTATTCAGTCGCACATCTCATGAGGTGCTGTTACTCACAGTTTGCAATACCAGTGACCCAGGTACTTTATAAAAACACTGATGAAAGCTAATTTCAGTGTCTTTCTAGCAAGTTCTATTTTGGGGTACACTTATCCAGCTGGAGAAGGGAACCTGAAGCTTGCCAAAGGCTAAATTAGCATTTTGCTGGGTGGTTTGTGATGTGTAGCCCCAGGGCTGACGGGGTGGCATACCTTTGCATACCTTACTGCACACCGCCCAGCAGGACCCCAATGTGGTTTGCAGGTGACGCCCGAGTCACCCACCACAACACAGGATCAGATTGGGAAACCCTGTTTGATGGTATTCGCTGCAATCACATCTGCTTGGGACGTGCTAGTGAAGTGACTATTTCTGCTCCTCTTACTTCTCTGACATGTTTAGAATTTACAGATTTCTTGTTTTCTCCCCTTTTCCAGCTCTCACAAATGTATGGGAACCATTTCACTAGCTGCCTCTGAAACTCTTACAGCTGCTTTTAATTACTCACAGTTTCCCTAAAAGTTATTTTTAAGATTCTATTTTTGCCAACATTTGATATTCACACCCAATTCGTAACTTAATTAAGAGCTCCACCCTGAAGTAATTTGAAATAAATTCCATTCTAGGTGTTATCATACCAAGATCATAGGTCTAGTCTCCCTCTGCAAAAGCTAGTATAAATTCCAAGACATGGTTATCCTGACATTAACTGAAAATATTTCTATGACCCATGTATGAGCTGAACCTTATCACCTGTTCATATAGGATTTAGTAAACTTATCTCCTGGTCACAGGTGGGAAAAATGACCCTATTTCTCTCCTAGACACTTTGCATTATACAGAAACCTGCATAAAACCTGTAGCAGGCAGCTGCATTCTCACACTTATCTGTCTGGGCTTATTACTCTTTCACTCTGTTAATTAGTGTAATTAATTATAATTAAAGAGTCATTTTCAAGTGATACATCAAACAGTATATATGCCAGCGTTTCCTGAACCTCCAGTGGCCTTGTCCTTACTGTGTGGATACCAAAAGTTGCTGTGCAGGCAGTGTAGATGATTTAACGTCCATAGTTTTCACCCAGATGTGTAATGCTTTATGGCATTTTGGTTACATCTGCATGCGGTCTGATGGTGGTTTGGGAGCTCCTGGAGCTACTGCTGGCAGGCTTCTCCACAGGAGCCCCTGGAGAACCAGGTGGCCGTGTGAATACAGCATGGTGTGGGTACATTTATTTGAAGTTTAAGTTCATTTGACTGTGCAGTGTGTGTTGCAGAGATGGGTGATTTCTTTCCTTCTGCAGCTGGTGCTCACTGAGCTAACCTGAGATGTTTGAAATAGCAGCCGTCCTCCTGGCTGAGCTCACGCTGCCCTGCAGCCCTCGCTGAGGGACGGCTTTCTAGCTTTTCCACCGGTGGTAGCTGCATCCTCGGGCCCTTCTGACACTATTGCAGCTCTTTCTGTGCAGACCCATGACCCCTACAAGAGTTGGCATCTGCACCTTTCACAGCCTATCCTCCTTATAAAGGACAGTTTTCTAGCACAGATTTCCCTGCAGGACCTTCTCTGTTGGGAAGCTGCTTGCCACATTGCTTGGCTTTCTTTGTCAGCCTTGAGATCATGCCTCTTGGCCTGCTGTAGTCAGCGAGCATCTCTCTTTCACACTGACACTTTGACTTTTCCCAGTTGCAACTTCTGCTGTTCCAGCTTTCAGTTTGGGAAATCTGAGCTGAATGAGTCAGTGAAATCGCTGTTCCAGCCCTTGCATATACTTCAGCCACAGCTAAATAAATTTCCTGATGGGAACTTGGTTTCCTCTTGCTCCTCATGTTCCTGCTGGGGACTACTGCCTCTGCCTCCTCAAACACCTGCTGGTCATCTCCTGCCTCCCTCCAATTTCTCTTCCAATTCACCCTATGTTTAATGGAAGAAAAGGACCTGAAATGAGGGTGTTCAAGAAAATGCAGAGCAACAATAGGTTGCAGTGGAAAACCAGTAGGAAAACATGAAGACAAGGAAAGCATGAGATGCAGAAAATATTTTCTTCTGAGACAAATAATTAAGCAAGTCTCTCTCTAAAGGGTTGCTCATGACCTGTCCCTGACATAGTAGCACAGTTTTCTGTTCACTGAGTTCTTAGAATATCCTGATTTGGAAAGGACCCAAGAGGACCATCGAGTCCAACTCCTGTACTCTTGCTTAGCTGTTGTTCAATCAAAACATATTTTGTAAACTGTTGGGCCAATTAATGTTTATTTAGAAGGAGAAGAGGGAAGTGCTCAGTGAAGTGTTTCACAGTTCCAGTGAGCCCTGGACATAGGCTAAGCATTGAAAGACTATGTCTTTTCCTGCTTCAGATCTTTGAATACTGTCTCAAATCCTTTGAGATGCAGCCAGTCTGTGGCTAAAACTGGTTTTACCAGTGAAAGAAAGAAAAAAATAATTGTGGAAGGAGTACAGTCTTTCAATGCTTCGTATTCTATCTCAATCTGCAGAAATGGGTGCAGATCTGTCCATGACCTCCCTATTTGTCTGACAGTGGCACATGCTATGAACAGATGTTACCTTTCATTGAGGAGTCACACTTTAAGAGGCAGATTTTAAACAATGGTCTCTATTTTTACAGCAGCAAATGCGGACATCAGGAACTGTAGGAGCTTGACATCAGCTAGACATCTAAATATGTGCTTGTGCCTGCAGGCAAAGTACTCAGACATTTAAATTATAGGAATTACATCGTAGTTATTTGTGTGTACAAAAGTGGATAGGTAAACCATGATGAAAACCCAGATGCCAAGGTTTTATTTTGACTGCATTTGCCCACTGAAGGTTCTCTCTCGTTTTTACCATTCCCATGTTGTCCGGTGGAGGCTACAGCCCTGTTAAATATATTGAAGCATTATGTAAGCCATGGCATCAAACGACTGACAAAGCTAAAGCTATAACATTCCACTTGTCTTGCAGGAAAACTCATTTTTTCTTAATGGCCAGTCAGTAGTATTTGTCCCTTAAGGAGGATATCCACAGTGGGAAGAGGGGAATGCACTGCATGCATTAATAAAACTGCGTGTAGCTCAGACATGATACCTGCTTGCAGTCCCACGGACCTTTCCAAAAATCTCCTGGGATGATTGGGGGATACTGCTTCAGCTGCGTTCTGCTTCCTAATTTTTAAATTTTTGCTGAAGCTGAAACCACCTTGTATTCATGGGTTTTCTAGCCTGTGTTCGTTAGCTGTCCCTGCTGTCTAGTGCGCTGACTAGGCTGTCTTCCTTCACTGCTTTCCTCATACCTTATCTTTGTAAAACATAAAATGTATCCACTTAAGTTGGTGACTGTCCTGGTAACATTTCACAGCGACACGTGGACTTCATATCAGACAAAGCCACGCGCCATCTGCAACAGAAATGCACGGACACTTGCCAAAAGTGTTGTGGCACCTTTCTTCGTATCAATACCAAGACAGAACCAAGCAGTCCTGCCCTCCGTGAGCGTGTTTCCGTCTGAAGCATTGGTGGACGCACTGTGTTCAGTAAGCGTTGCTGGCTCCTCGGCAGGCGGTACTTTTCGTTACAGGGCTGATGTCTGACGCTAGGGAATGGGATGCATTCTCCAGGTGAATGATGGCATGTTGCCAGGCCCCCACAGACCCCAGCGCACCAGCTCTACCGTTACCAGTATATGATCACCTTCAAGCGAATCGAGTAATCTGTGTTCTCCGTGTACTCTAAGATTTCTGGTTCTGTTCGGAAAAAGAAAGAAGGAGGGCTGTGGAAGAGCTAGCAGAGCCTTCTCCTCTCTCCTCACCTTGCCTCACCTTGCTCCTTCTCTCCTCTTTAAAATGCATGCCATTTTGTGTCGCAGACTAATTCCTCCTAAGGTCTGGGGGTGTCTGGGGTTGCAAAAGATGTTTTCTCTATTGACTAGGATAGCTTGATGGGGTGGAAGCAACCTCTGGGGAGATCTGTTAGAGAGAGTATAATAAGTACAGTCAGTGCTAGCAAGGTCAGCAGGAGGAAAGAATAAACTCGAAGGAGGTAATCAATGTTTTGTGTAGGTTTAAAAATTGTCTGATTACTAATGACTCATGGGTAGTAAAGCGAAAAATTCCTACACCCGAAGGTAGCAATAAATACATTAAATAAAACCAGCTTTTTCTGAATGTGTGGTTTGTGATGTCAGGACAGGTACCTCAGTTGATGCTGAGGTATTATGAAGTAAAATAATGAATCTGAAGAATTCATAACAGATGAAATAAGACTGCACTGATAAGCTCCAGCTCTCTACAGCAGCAGAGGTAAAGAGTCACCAGATGCAGCTTGGTTTTCTCATGGCTAAGTACGGCCAGTTCTTTGCCTTGTGATGGTTGCATTATTACCCAGCTTTAACCACTTTTGATGCTAAATAGTCATATGAACATTCAACTAATAGGCATTTGTGGGACTGCATGTCAGAAATCAGTCTTCGCATTTATTTGTTTGCTGTCCTGCCTCTTGGGTAGGATTTTTAATGCACCTAGTTCAGTGAGCTGTATAACACACATTGTGTGGTGCCCTGGCAGCCGAGGGTATGCGGCCAAGGCTGGGAGCAATGGGAATGCAACTGCAGTGGTGACAGGGCTTTTGCAGCAAATCAGCCTCCCCCCTGTCCTGTCCTGCACAAGATTTGCAACGTGGATGGGAATAAGGAGGTGCCAATGGAGGGCCTATATCCTATTTACCTGATCTCCCTTAGGAAATCTATCCTGTTAAGTGTGTCAGTGTCATGGTATTTTTCTTTTGTCTTTGCTAGCCAGCTTCTGCTGTATTGATAAAACTAAGGCTGTATCACAGAAAGAGAATAGTAATACAATGAAGTAATTTTGCTTCTTTTTTTTTTTAAAGAAACTGGCTGTACTCTGTGGATTTTGATTCTTCCCTTCCCTTTCAGATATGTTCCATGTAGTTTATGTGGTTTAATTGTTGCTTGGGTTACCGCAGTTGTGTTGCTTTCTTAGACAAGCCAAATAATACCTTGTCTTTTTTTATTTAATGTTTTGAGAAGAAAGTACATAGCTTTATAAGCAATGTTAAGCTTAACTGACAGTCAGTAGCGTTAAAGATAAGATTAGATGCAAGAAATCTAGTGCAATATATATGGCCATAAAGTGCTGCTTCAATTCAACTAGTTGCTGTAACAAAGTTTTGTTAATAAACAGCAGTCCTGCATAACTATTCAATTACACTGAGGAGCTTGCCTGGATTTGGAGTTGCTTCATTGGTCAGACAAGTGTCTTAATGATGTTCAAAATAAGAATAGCTCAAAGCATATAATAAGAGCTGTCTAGGAGCCTTATTGATTTCCAGCAGGTATTTCCTATGGCAGCTTCATGCAAACTGTTCTTATCCTGTGTTTACACGTTCTACCATCCTGATTGCACCAGGTTTATACACCCAATAAAACATGCACACCACACACTCCAATAATGTGCAGAACAACAAGAGGAAGTAGAGGTGGCACAATAAGACTTAAGCTGCAAATGAGACAGTTGTATGATAAACACACTTTACATATAAAACAGCAAAGCAGGCACCAGAATTTTTTCCAGAGGGCTGTGTAAGTAATTAATAAATAATCAGTAGAAGAAAACTTAGATGAACTTGTGTGCCTGAAATACGCACGTGTGTCACCTACTTGTGTGCGCATCTGTGTTGCTCGCAAGGCAAGCCCAGCTGGTGTGTAGAGCAGGACGAGAGCCCTGTCTGCACCCCCTCCCTTGCTCCTTGCCGCGCCGTAGCAAGCATTGCCCAGATGTGCCTTTGTCTCACCTTCCTCATATTCCCACCCCACTTCTCACACATCGCTGTGGCACCTTACAGTACTCACCCTGCTTCTGAACCCAGGTGAAAGGAAAACCAAGCTCCTTCCTGAAATAAATGGCTGCAGCAGCCGAAGCAACTGTCTTGCACACGGATTGTGAGGAGGCTGGGGAGGGAAGTCATCTGGGCAGCTGCAAGGTGTTGGGTCTGAATGCATACATTTGGCATTGCCAGAGGAAGCTTATGTGGAGGTACATAGATGTACGTGCTTGTGTGCGTGTTTGGGTGTGCCTAAGAGAGACAAGTACAGTCAAAAGATGCAGGAACACCACAAAAGTGCACAGAGAAAGAGAAGCCAGTGAGTAAAAGCTGGAAGTTTTGGGTGTGATACCAGACAGAAAAACAGTTGAGACTCTGGACAAAGAAACTGCTTTCTATTTTTGGATTTCTAGTGCCCTGAAGGAAATTGTACATTGTACAGCTTCTTTTCAAATAAGTTATATTGCAACCATACCCGAGTCATCATCTAGTTCTCCTCCTGGTGGAATGAATTTGCAAAATCTTGAACGTCAAGAACCTGGCTCATGCATTCAGGCATTGATGAAAGCTTTGAGCATATCTATTGATAAAATAGTGAAAACGCAAAGGCTGGATTAATTTAGTTGAGAAAGTTGATTGCAAATCTCACGGGACAAGGCTTTCATGTGCAATTTCTCATAAATATTACAGCTGCTTATAAGAACTTTACATACAACCTTTTTCAAGGCTTTGTATTTTAAAACTTCCTACTTTTCATGAACAGGAGATAATAAAATTACACGAAGCAACGATCTAATATTTTTTTTTATGTTCCCCTTCTGATCTTGCCCTCCTTCACCCCTGAAAAAACTTCATTATGTATGAGGGTCTTGTAAGTTTAGTTGCTTCTTTTTTTCTCATAATTACTTTGCTCAGTCTTACTTCACACAGCTCAGGCCTTCTGTTGTCCTCAGAGATGTAGATAACATACTCCAGTCTGGTGTTTGGTTTTGCAGGCACCAGAGATATTTTTAAAAGAGAGGGAAACATTTCAATAAGCATACTTTTCAGGGCATGCTGTTAAATGCCTCCTGATTGCTGAAGTATTGTTCTGAGCTATGTAATGCTACCAGTAACAATTAACAATTACATAGCATTTTCCATCTGACTATTTGTTATCACTTAGAGACTTCATGATGCTCCTACAAGTTTGATTCCTGTGTCCCTATTTTACAAGAATAAGGTTACTATAGAGATTCATGCCAATTGTCCAGATATCCACTAGGTTTTTTGTTCTCACTTTTCAGATCCTTAACTACAGAGGACTTTTAGAAGAGCCAAGAATCTGCAACTTCAAAGAAAGGCAATGGATATTTAAGGACATTTACTGCTTCTACATACCAAAGGTCCAAGCATCTTTAACTTTTTAGTTTGGAGCTGAGTGAATTATTTTACATTATGGCTATAACCCTGATTTTGAGTCCAGTATGTTCCCAACTACCTTTCCTCTGAGCTCTTTGGCAGAAGGAAAATACTTCAATCTTTTTCCAATTATTATTTTGTCAGCTGTTATGTTACTGTTGGTTCTTTTTTATGTACAAGAACAGTTATATTCTGTGCCTCCTTAAAGTGTTGCATGCTAATCAAATAATCAAGTGGAAAATAATTTCAGTAGGTGAACCTCCAAGACAAATATTAAAACTGTCTTCAGAGTTAATCACTCTTCATTTCTTAAGATTCTGTTTTCCCTTCTCTGAGAGCCTTTGTGTAGTGGTCTGACTACCCAGAAAAGAGGTATTTCATATTCAACAGCATGGTTGTAGGCAAAATATTGTGAAGGTGAAATGCACAAATCAATCAGGAGAAGAATTAACCCAAATTGACAGTATATACCTAGATTGTATGAGATCAGTGCCAATGATTTAAACACAATGGCATTTTCCAGCGTGCGAGCCAAATTAATGCTTTGGAAGACATGTGTACACAGTTTGTGTTTAGGTTAATGCTCCCTGATGCCTCTGAGTGCTGTGTGAAGGCTGACTGAAGCTACGCTCCAAAAGGCAGTCCCAACATGGATAAAACAAAATGTTCCCATGGTCTGAAGTGAACTTTCTCTCTATCTTGGTGTACTTCTGGGCAGAGAGCTTAATTAAGAGTCTGCTGCACACCAAAAGTGTGCTTTGTAAGTGCACCTCATAGAGGCACGTGTTAGTATCTTGAGCCAAGCATGATGTCAGGGTCATAATTTGAAACCCTCACCTCAGCTTTAGTAAATGCTGTGATAACAGCAGCACATGCTTTTACACGAAATATGCTGTAGCCCTAGTGAATGAATAAGCTCTCAAGGCAACACGATCTGCAGACAGTGTGAAGTTGAAGCATAATATTTTCATGCACTGCCTGCAAGGGAACTTTCCATTTATTATATGATGTAAACAGCTTTTCCGTAAACTGCCTAAAACATCTCTTGGAAAGGTTGGTGAGGAGCTCCTGGACCTCAAGACTGTGAATACTGTTAATGCTGTTAATAATTGTTAATACTTGTTAATACATAAGGAGATAAAAATGAGTCATAGTGAACTGACTTTTCAGGGGAAATAAAATGATGATTAATTTAATTTCCTAATTTAAAACTGATTGTGAACCCCACTGTTTAGTAAAATATCCATCAGTCCATGTGATAATATTAACTCACCATTCTTTTTTATAGGCTCTGTATACCGTGATGCCAGAAAAAACGCAGAGCAAAGCAAAACAAAACAGATTTGTTCCTCTAGGCCAATGTGATTGGTGTGTTTGAATGTGTAGAAGGCAGCTAATGTAAAGAATATCCAAATATAGGAAATATCCAGTATAGAATACCCAGATTTTGTATACACATATGTATATATGTGTATACAATATGCATATATGTGTATGCAATATGTATATGCATATGTATATATGAGTATAAAGTGAACTAAAGAAGTAAAGCAAAACCCTGTTGAATCAGAATACCAAAATATTTGTGAAAGTAGAGTGAAGAACTACACTGGTGATTAAACATAATAGCCATTTTCTGTGGTGAGATTTCACACGGGGTTCAAACTCCTTTGAATGGTTAAAATCCTTTTCCCTTGTTCACATGAATATGGATGCTCAGCCATTTTCAAAGTCTTTGAGACAAGAACTGGCTCAAGCTTCTCAGCAATTTAAGCAAAATGAATCATGAAGTAGTAGCAGGAGCATGGCTGAGAGGGGCTAGTAGGAGCTGCGGGTGCTAGGAAAGGCAGCGAAGAGCCGAGAGGTGGTGTAAAGGGCTCTGAGGGCAGGAAAATGGGGGACTCGCAGTGATCTTGGTGAGCCTTTCAGCTGTCCTGGGCTCTAGAAAATCTGTTTCTGTTGGTCTCACCATGTGGAAATTGTATCACAATGTCTTCATAAAGCCAGTTTCAGAGACTCTGTTTGCTTTTTTTACTGGTCACGTTTGGCTGAGGTTTTAGCAGTACTGGAAGGGTCTCAAAAATGTTTTTGTGTAGATTTGTAAAAATATCTTTCAAGTTTTATTGATGTGAATATTGCTATGAATGTGTCTACTTAGCTGCTTATGAGACATATCCCATGCAGTTGCATTTTGCTGCTTTGGTGGCATATCAAAAATCTCCTGGAGTTGCCTGTTGTGTTTATACTGACAGCAGCTGCAAGCACAAGTGTTGTCACCTCTTGGTATTTTTATCATGAATCTAGCAATATGTGGTGTTTTCTTCAGAGCCTTAAAATCTTGAAGATTTCTGGAAATCCGCCTTTGTTTTTGGCATACACATAAAGAGAAAGTGGAAAATACAGTTTTGCAGGGGCCTGAAACACTTAACACTTTCATACTGAAACTAATTGCATTTTTCAACCTGCCTTAGAAGTCAGAGCCCTTACAGGAAGGTTGATAAAGTCAAGGCTGTCAGTAATGCACATTATTTTATCCCGGTGTTCCCTCCTTCCCCCACTATTCCTGGCCATGGTTTTAGCATGCCTTTTGGGTAATTTAGGATATTTCTAATTGGGATTAGACCCATAGTTTGGTGATCTTGTACAAAATCTTAACAGATTGTGAGGCCTTGGAAAGGCCTGGTGAGCTCTGAAAAAGTTTTGAGCTTTTGGATGCTTACCTGCTTTGAATGGTCCAAAATCTGGAATTTTCAGAGGGTATGATACTTCATATCATACCTGGCAGAGACCCACTCTGCTGCTTGCTGAAAAGATACCTCTTTGTTGAAGCAATTGTTGGAACACAGTCAAAATGAGCATTTCGTTAAAAAAAAAAAAAATTAGAATTAGGCTCTCGGTAGTTATAATGCCTGTCAAAAAAACCCAAACAATTTCCTCCCCAAATAAAATTTCATAACCAGATATATAAGGTCATACTGAATGTGGGACAGATATCAGATTAGCAATGCAGTGGAGCTGTTTAGCTGATTTGTGTTTGTAACACAGCCTTCAAGCACTCGAAGGTGCTGCCAATGCATGTTTCCCTTATGACAGTTTTAACACAAGTTTTTGTGTGAAAGGATCTGTGCGTGCACTCTTCAAAATTTCCCTGTAACAAGCTTCTCCTTGCATATATCTCTTCTTGTCATGGTTTAACCCCAGCCGGCAGCTAAGCACCACGCAGCCGCTCGCTCACTCCCCCCCAGTGGGATGGGGGAGTGAATCGGAAGAGCAAAAGTAAGAAAACTCGTGGGTTGAGATAAGAACAGTTTAATAATTGGAACAAAATAATAGTAATAATAATAATGAATTGTAATGAGAAGGAAAACAACAAGAGAGAGAGAGGAACAAAACCCAAGGCGGGGAGGGGGGATAAATAAATAAATAAAAATGATACAACTGCTCCCCACCCGCCGACCGACGTCCAGCCAGTCCCCGAGCAGCGATCGCTACCCCCCGGCCAACTCCCCCAGTTTATATACTGGGCATGACATCATATGGTATGGAATAGCCCTTTGGTCAGTTTGGATCAACTATCCCGGCTGTGCCCCCTCCCATTTCTTGGGCACCTGGCAGAGCATGGGGAGCTGAAAAAAGTCCTTGACCAGTGTAAATACCGCTTAGCAACAGCCAAAACATCAGCGTGTTATCAGTATTATTCTTATACTAAAATCCAAAGCACAACACTATACCAGCTACTAGGAAGAAAATTAACTCTATCCCAGGTGAAACCAGGACACGGTTATGTGAAATGTATGACAACAGAACCCGCAAACATTTCCATGGGCTGAAACCTACAGTGCAGCAGGTGTTTAGAAAATCCAGCTCATATCAGGTAAGATTAGCAGAAAGTGGGATGAAAAATACAGTTCTTAGCATACTTACCTCTCTTTTCTACTTCCTGCATACTGCAGATTGCTTCTCTTGAGTGTTTTAAACTCAAAAAAATGGAAACACAAACTATAGCTTTCTGTCGTCAAAAAATGATAGGGATCTTCCTGCAGGTCAGGAACGGTGATTTGTTATCAGGCAAAGCAGAAGGCACTCCAGGTTGAGCAAAAGAGTTGAGAAAAAACAGGTAAACTATATTACTGTTCTTAAAGGAGACTTCCAGGGGACCAAACAACCTTGTAGAAAGTAGTAGGAAAAAGAAACTCCCTCTTTTATTGATGGTGACAGCTGCTGCAGTCTCCTGCAGGTAGCCTGTTCGCTTCACTGTAATATCTGTGAACCTTGGCATGGTGCATGAACTTCTCACACTTTCTGCTGTACAAATACAGAATAAAATGAAGGCTGCTGTGCCACAGACTTTGTAAATATTGAAAGGAGGTGGAGCAAAGTGCGCTGTAGCTCAGCTAGGAGCATTACCTGGTGCAAGGTAAGGGTTTGTGCACTACAGGATGTACTCACTTCTGCTCAGGTGGGAGCAGCTTAAACCTCTGCAGCTTACCTATTCAGATGGGAAACCACTGGTCCTTTCTCAAAGGAACTAAATCTAATAGGCATATCAAAAAATATTTAATACCCTAACTTTAAAAAAGCAGGCTTTATATAGAGAATGTTATGGTATAGTGAAAGAACAATATGACCAAAAGATTAATTGAACACAAATAATCCGATGCACCTATTTAAACTGCTCCCAATGACAACAGATGTAGCCACAGAGGCATGGTGAGAAAGGAATGGTGTACTTCATGCATGTCCCAGAGAGGGCAGTGCACTGACACTTGCCTGTGAGGATGCTGGGACTGTTTAGACATCCCCTAAAACTGTAAAGAGCACTGTGTATTTTTATTCTTAAAGATTTGGCTTCTGACCATTTTGAAAGTACAGGAAGTCTTCTGTACTCTGCTAACTGGTCACATACAATATTAAGAAGCCCACCAGTGCTGGAACACTATATAGGAAATTTCTATTGCTCATCCACCATCACCTGGATTGATTTAATAAGGGGATGTTATGTGAAAAATAAAAAAAACCCCTCTAACAAGTAGCTCCCCCGTCAGTTCAGAGGAAATACTGCAATTATCGGGGACAATGGAGTAGCGTGGATACTTGTAAAGATGGCCTTGGTTAATGTGTGGAAAAAAGCTCTTTTGAATGCAATTAAGCTTATGGCAAAAAAATGAATTGCTGTTATCCAGGTTGCTTCTTTTCTTCCCCACCAGGGTATAGCACTTTGCGGCTGACTGACACAGGTTTGAATTTGTTTATCAAATACATTTTGCAAAGACAAAACCACTGAATGCTCTGAAACAAAGGGAATGTTTCCTGTTCTTTTACAAAGGAACTTGCAAAATCTAGCACTGTAATAATGCCCAGCCAAGTCTTTTGCAATATAATGAGTGTTCAGCTAAGTAATTCTTTAGTATCCATTAGAAAACTGCATATGGCAAGGCAAACTATAGACCTTGAACATTAATGAAAAGTAAGTAATAGAATAGAAGCTACAGGTACACACTTTGTTAAATTAATTAGAAGAGACTTTTCATGTTTGTTAATGAGAATTTTTATTACTTCCATGTATTTATGGAATGTGTACTAATTTCCAAGGCACTAGTCATGCAGAAATGAGATGACTTATATAGGAGTATAGTTGTTTATGTGCTGGAGAGGAGAACAAAGTTTGGAGATCCCTGGGCGAGGGCTGGGCATGCATGCCTCTGGAGGCATAGAGTTGCAGAATCACTCGGGCCAGAATTGACCTTGGGAGATCAAGAAAGTCATCAAATGCCCTCCTTACAGCACAGGGTTCAGCAAACAGCAGTTTTGCATTCAGCTCTTTCAGTGCATTTATAGACTTGCAAAGCCTTAGCTTACCCCCTTTAGCCTTCTCATCTCCAGACTGCAAAACCCTGGCCATTCGAGTCTCTCCTCACAGGGGAGGTGCCCTTGCTCTTTATGTTGGCCAATAACTTGCTACTTTGGCAAACCAACATTTTGTATAGGGAAGACACTCTCTGTCTTTCCTCAATACTGTTCCTAATGATCCCTAATATTATATTATGTGTTTTGACGGCTAGTGCATGCAGAGCTGATCATTTCAGGGTACTGTCAGCAGTGACCTTGTCGTCTCCTTTCTGTGCCCTGACTGCTAGCTCAGGGTTCAACATGAGTTTGGGGTCAACACTACTTAGGTTTTTTGCCTTAATGCTTTATTTTTATTCACACTAAAGCTCATTTGACCTTAGTTTTGTACAGTGTTGTAAAGTCTTTACAGAGTTCCTGGCCAGTGGGATGGCATTTCACTACTTCAAAGAGTTTAGTAGCTTGTTTAGAGATCACCCTCTTTACTGTCTTTTCTAGGTCTTCACTGAAGGCATTGAATAACCTGGTTCCTGGTGGGATCCTGCTCCTGACATGTCTCCTCCATGGCAAGTTACCTTTAAGCCCTGCCCTTTGCTGCTTACCCTTTAGCTAGCCCAAAAGACCACTTCCTCCAAACCCCTGGCAGGTTTGTCCCTTAATAACCATATCCCCCCCCTATTTTACCATTTAGACCCTATTTTACCATTTTAGACCCTATTGTACCATTTTACCCCCTATTTACCAAAATAGAAACCTATTTTACCATTTGAGTAACTTTGACCTCTCCAAACACATGCTGTTGTGCTTTGACCCACCTTTACACAGGCATGTGTGCTCTTTGTTGTATTTCCATTGCTATGGTTTCCCTGGGGTTTGTGAGTCACCCAAACACAGACTAAGCCAGGGCAGAGCTGTCTAGCCCGGCTGCTGCTGGAATGTGTGTACTGTTGTCTCTCCTCGACAATTTCTTGGGCCTGTGTCCTCAAAACACTCACAATATTTGACAGTGCCAGCTAATAAGTCTGACAACATCTCAGGGTTTAATACTGCTGGAGGTGAAAGGGCTAGGGTTATTATACTCTTCATAATTAGCTCCTCACAAAAGCAAGTGGAGCAAACTTGTGCTCCTTTTGATGTACAAAGGTGTCTAGTTTCACCTAAGACTCTTTTTGGTTTTCTCTTTTGTTACATGCTTTTAAGCATGAAGAAGCTGGACAGTTGAGTCTTGATTCTCCTATGTCCTGTCAAACTGTATATAATATAAAGTAAGCTTACTAAACAGTTGCCTTACAGCCCACTTCTCCTCCCATGTTTTATAAGGTAGTTTCTCTGTAAGAGTGACAGCACGAGACTGCATAGAGCAGGAACCTCAGGTGATCATCCAGTGTGGAGTCTGAGCAGAATTTAGGTATTTTGCATTGTAAGTGCAGCTCTGAGGATCCATGCACGCTTACAGGTTCTCTGTACGCAGATGTCATGTATGTGCACACTATTGGCACACCACTTGCAAGGCTGCTGACTGAATCAAATTGTACTACGAAAGGAAAGGAGTGTAAATGTCTGTTCTGGTGTGACCATCTGAAGTCACTGAGACGCCTCCTTCTTCTCTGTGCCTAACGTCTGAACATCTAATGTGTCAGTGGGTTGCTCCGGGGCCCATCAAACACCTTTCCTCAGGAGTGGTTCCAGAAGACATTGCAGCTCTGGGGAAGGGTCAGGTCTGGCCGGATTAGGAACGAGTTCTCCACAGGCTTATTCAAGAGAAGTATCTTAGTTTCTGTGCCTCATCGTACTGGTAAAACAATTACAGAATCTATGGTGGTGAGAGCTTTTCTTAGATGAAAGGCAAGCTCTTGGGTGGAGAGTATAGAAATACTTCAGTTGTAGAAGACATTGGAACAGATGCTCCTATCCTGTTTCTCCGTTGATCGTATGCCTCTTTCCACACCAGCTTCTAGAAATGGCTTAGTACTGTTTTGAAATTGTTTTCAAAAGAGTATTTTATAGCAGAGTGTCAGTGAATGAAACAACCAGAGGCCTTACTTATTTTTGGCTTCCGTCCATTTCTGGGTGTGTTGCTGTCATTATATTCTGTATAACATCTGTTCACTTCTTTGGGTGAATGTTGTACAAGACAGTGCTGAAATGACAAAATAAACTTTGACTGCTGTGAGTGATTAACTTTCCTGCATTTGTATTTATCTGGAATATTTTTCTGTGTTCATAAGCAATAGAGTCCATATTTTCTTTCTCACTTTATTATGTAAATTATGCATTATATAAATTATGTATAAGTTCTTATATCAGTACTAATACATATATTTAATCAGCCATTTTTTAGTAATGGAAATTATAAGTAGCTTACCTACCTTTTTGGGTCTTCATTCAGTTCCTAATGCTATGGTGTGTGACTTCCCATTCATAACCTGAAAGTTTCAAAGAATGTCCATCTTTATTTGTATCAGTAGCATCCATCAACTACTAAACACATTTTTCCCTTCTAGTTTGTTTTACTGGTATTTCAATGGAAGGTGATAAAAGTTCTAGTCTTTAGCAGGTTAAAATTGTATTTCAGGAATGGAAAGGCAAGTATTTCTGCTTAATTAATGACTTTTTTTATTACAGTAGGTAGAAAGAACATGGAAGACAAACTTCAGTTCTGAATTTACTTTTCCAGATGTATGCTTTGGGTTAGACATTCACCAAAAAGAAGGGGACATTCTTGACCATAGCAACACTCAACACATGCACTGAGGGAAGATACAAGAGTCAATTTACTTTGTAAACAAATAAGTTGCTAAGAATAAGATTTTCAGTCCAAGTGTGTGTTCTACATGCAGATGCTATGGCTGTAGTGCATGCAAGTAGATCTTAAGCCTTATTTCTGCGGTCTGGACTTGGGCATTGCTAGCAGACAGTTGAAGGACTATTCACTCATGATCCTTCAACTATTTTGTGTAGTGATTTTGTGACTGGTGCTGAAGCTGTGAGTGGTATGGAGTTGTGGCAGTGAAGCAGGGAAGGGGGGGTCTGCAAAGCACACAGTTTAGTGAAGGTTCTGGGCATTAGTGTGGCCCATAGGATGGCTGCCAAGGAGCTCTCTCTGGACCATTATATTGAGGCCGAAGCTTATCCAGGCTCAGAGAAAAATGGGTTAGCCAGGAGCCACTTTAGCCATCCTTTGCCATGGACTCTGCGTCTGTGCTAGGTCTCTGAGGACACTTGAGGTGTCTGAATGCGAACGCAAGCAGCAGAGGTGTGGAAAAGGGGGTGCAGAAGCACTTGAGATGGGTGTGCAAACAGCATAGTTTCTTTCATCTGCATTAATTCCTTGAGAGTACAAATAGGATATGATGCTTCAGTCATCATTTAGAAACTGAACTTGCAACTCCCAACTTGGCATGTTCAGAATTGCCGGCTGCTGTTGCTCAGTTCAATCTCTCTTACTGTGCACGTTTTTCTCATCTCTGTCTTCTTCAGTTTAACTACTTTCTCATATTATAGCAAAAGATTTATGCAGTCAAGGCACGTTAGACTTGCTGCACTCTCATTTATCTTATTAGACATATCAGGTTAGTCTGATATGGTGAAACTTTGGCCTAATAACGTTTCATTTTTCCCCCATTTTCCATGCATCTTCACATCTGTAGAGAAATGACTATGTGCTTCTTAAGTCTCCAGCTGTGTTCCCATTAAGTTAGAGGAAGGTTTGATTTCCTCTTTATCCATGATCTGTGTTAACCATGCTGTGGGTTGGGTACGCTGTAATTGCTAAGGGTCTCAAGAGGCATTCAGGTGCAGCTGCTGCAGATATTTCTATTAATCAGGAGAACACTCTCATCCAAGCTGAAAGGTGACTCTGACTGTGTGTTTTTACACCTACTGCATGGGAAACACCCCTTGTTACTGTCCACGGGAGATCTGCACATGGGAGAGCTCTCTCAGCTGTGTGTTGGGGAACATCTGAAAGGAGAATGTTGCCCTTTGTGTCTTTGGACATATGAGCCTTACCACATGGTCCTGCTCATGAGAGCAAACAATAAAAAAGTGCTATGTGGGATTATTTGTAAAAGTAATTGCTTGATTTTTCTTTCTCTTTTTTTTTTTTTTCCTTTTTTGGTAGTGGGATGCATAACTTGAGTTTCGAGGCCACTTGGAGCCAGGAAGAAATCTGTCCCTGCTTTCGGAATCATTCCTCTATTGCATTTTAGACCATTCTTAACTTATTAAAGACTTAAAGGACATCTGGGCTGTCAAGGAGGGGGTGACAGGGGGAACAAGGAGATAAGTACAGGCTAAATGACAGGAGAGCCTTCTGCACAGGCTAGTAAACAGCCTGGGGGGATCAGGCCCCCTGTCTGTAGCATGACAATGGCGACTGGAGAGAGGTCTGCAAAGAAGAGATTAACTCTGCAGCCCAGATAACCTTATTGCCTCTGATAACAAAGATTAGGTATTTCAGCCGCTTCCTGCTATATACTGTACAACCAAGACAAAAAGAAAGTGTAATTCTCGTTGTGAATAATCTTGATTTCTTTTCTCCCAAAGCCGTTTAGGCCAAAGCTGCATATAAGAAGCAGCTCTTATTTGAGCAACAAACCATATCAATTAAAAAGCTCATTTATCAAATGTCAAAATAGAATCCACTGAATCAACAAACTTGAAATAGCAACACATCACTGGCTACTGATGTTGATCATTATTATTAGACTGTGATTGTTATTCATGTTCTTTTGTTTGCACTGTAACTGCAAGAAAAAAGTTGGTCTCCCTATATACCCCCTGAAAACAATATGCTGGTTTCTTTTTAGGCAAAATGTTAATAAATAAAACACTGTAAAAGAAAGCTAGAAATAGACTCCACACAGGCACCTATAGATACAACACTGGTAAGCCCTACTGTTTCATATTCACAGTGGTTGTATCCAGCTTTCTGCAGTTAGCATGCTGTGGCTTAGCTACTGTCTGAGGGATCAGGGTTCCCATGATTTAATCATTGTCTGAGATTTTAATTCCTGTTCCAAACAAAAGGACAGGATTCTTGGAGTGTTTCAATCCAGAGACTGTGACCTAGTAATTTCAAATCACTCAAGTGGCTTGTTGTGAAGCAGTAAAAAAAGATCCACCTTTTCACTCTTACTGTTACTGGGCAATTTCCAGCCTGCAAAAAGGAGATGAGTTACCAGGGCTGGGAGTCGTTCAGTAGGGCAGAATGTGTAAACAGAAGCCCAATTTAATTAATTATAGTGTATGTTTTTCTCCTTCTCTATCTCTGTACCCTACTTCTCTGCTGTTTCGTAAGTGTGTGAGGGGAGGGGGGCAGCGAGACATTTCCAGGACCCAAACCTGCCCTACTTTGCGTTTTTCCTTCCAGATCTGCATTATTTGTTCAAAACATTCTTAAAAGCAAAAAACAAATGAAGTCCAAACAAAAATCAATACGTAGTCTCAGCTCTAGTGTCTTCCTGTTAATGGCTAAGTTGAAATTCAGTAGCAAATTTAAAGTCTTAGCAGGGCAAGAACATGCTTCAAAAAGAGTTAAAGCCAACCGTAGTGAAGACAGAGCAGTGCTTTGAATATGCAGCAGAGCTGAAAATATGACTGTATATACAAGGACAGAGACAGGCTCCTGTCATGAGAATATCTGTTTCCATATGCCAATATCAGTATTTCATGGGGTTATGAAATGTACAGAAAGTATTGATTTCAGAAGGTGTCTCAAGATACCTTGATAGAGTCCTTCAAGCAAAAAATATTTGACGTAATATTTCTGAAAGAATGATATATATAGACCTTAATTAACAAATTTAAAGAAAATACAGATGGGGATTGTTCATCTACACTCAAACACACACACAGACTCAGCCAAACTTTGGCCTGAGCTGGTGCTTGGACTACCTGCAGTATGGCTGGGAAGGAAATTGTTTCAATGGCCTGGTGAGGTGTGCTATGGAAAAGTCTACCTTCAAGACTGCACTTGGCTTTGGCAGTTCTACTGCACTTTCACCTTTGAAAAGCCCCACCAGCAATCACTGATTCCTTCTTAGAAAGCTTAAGTCTCTGTCTCTCAGCAGGTGTGCCCTTGAGATATTTTAAGTTCCTTTGAAGGTCCTGTAGTACCACTAGTACAGTGTGATTTTAGATTTATTTTCTGTTGAGAAACTTAACAATCTGCATCTATTCAAATTGCTGGGATTGAACAAATCTAATGAACATTTAAGGGGACTTTGGCTAAAACAGAAAGAATTAAGAAAAAATAAGTAACCCTACCTAACACAGATATGCACAAGCATGCAAAAAACTGGATCAGATTTAGTTGAACAAGATGAGGAATACCTGAGTTTCTGTTGTATTTGCATTTTGATTTACAGTAACTGTATCATTTTTCTTGCCTTTTATACCCAAAGATATTAAAATTTTTCAGTATTTACCAGACTAAAGATGTAACACGTGGGAAGATAAATGCAAGATTAGTTCAGAAGATTTTTGTCAGATCAACTCCCCTACTGTCTAAATTAGGAACCTCCTGTTTGATGCCATAGGTAGTGCTCAGCATCGCTTCCCAAGGTGGGAAGCTAATCCTTGCACCCTCAGAAGGGGCACTGCGTTCCCCCAGATGACATGTCTCTTCATGGCAGGATTACCTGACAGAGAGTGATGCAGAGCTCAGCAAAACAAACTTTATTATAAAATGTCCTACTTGGTGATGAATTGTTAGGGTCTGTCTTTCTTCAACACACAAAACTTAGGCTTTGGCCAATTTTGGCAGATATAGGAGGAATTTGCCTTGAGCAACCACAGGGGAAGCATGCTTGTTGCTGTTCCTCATCAGTGATATTAATATTCCAACAAATACACTCAACAGAAAAAAATGTCCTCTCTGGTTGTATATTGCTGGGAGGTGAATAGTGCTGCACTATTCTCTGGCGAATCCAGGATCCTGATTATATAGCAGATAATATATTAGAGAGGCAAAATGAAGGAGGACATGTCCAACCTTTTGCCCCACCAAGGGGCTGCTCAGCTCCAGAGCAGCCCAGTGCGCTGGCCTGCAGACACAGGGATGCGTTTGGGCCCTGAGGACATCAGTTCTGTTACTTCACTTTCTCATCTTCCTCTAGCAAGGTTAGGCCTCTCTGTATGGAGTAAAGTCCCTTAATTTATGACCAATAAAATCTGCTGTAACATGAAATGGGAAATGACTTCAGATGAAAAGTGTATTACTGCTCTAAGCCTATTGAAGCTATTTGTGTTATCTACTGAAGAAGGCATTTTAACCAACTCCTCAAATGCTTTTTAATGTTTAATTCCCCATCACTTTGAGGTTCTAATCAAGATAATATGTGTGCTTCTTGGTATTTCAAGCTTAGATCTACTTGGTGAAAGTGCAAACAGAAAAGAACTGCTTTAATACTCTAATTTGGCTTTAAAACAGGCTGTTAGAGAAAAGTATGTGTCTGAGAGTGTTTTTTCAAACTAATGATTCTGCCTTTAACCAATATTTAACAAACCTCGTCCAAAAATAATAGGAGAGGATTCCTGTAGAGAGTTCAACTGAAAATTGTCTAGAGCAAATTAATCTTTCAATTAGCTCTAATTTTAAGTAAGTGTTTTGGTAGAATGTGGGGTATCCCTTAGGGTGTGTTAGGAACAGCCTGAAGGGATGTTACAGAAAAACTAGAGGCAGTGTAACACATCAGGTATGAAACAATAACATCTTGCTAAGTGTCCTAAAAACACACCTCGCCAACTGAGCTTTGTCCTATTTTTAAAAAGGCCTTTAAGAAAGTGTAATGATGAAAATGTGACAGCACTTGACAGTACTTGAGAAAACAAAGTAGAAAGGTCACAGGCACTTAGCTTTTAATTATGTAAATATTTTATTCTTGCAAATATTTAGCATATTGTGTTTATCCATAAAGCTGGAAATGAAAAGGTGGGGGATGAAAACAACATCACAAAGTGAGTGCAGAGCAACAAAACAGGCTAAAACATATGCTCTGTATCTCAGTCAAATACCTAAGAACATTGAAGCAAATCTGCAAGGTATTATGGGGAAGAAAACAGGCTAGCTGCCTGTTAATGCAGCAGAGGTGTCTCTTAAGTCTCCATTTTTATTGTGCTGGCAGACAGTTATTTTTGCTTAGATTTACTTTATTTTGGATAAATGTAAAGAACACAGAACAAATCTCTTTGAGAATAAGTGGGGTAAACTGGAGCAGGTTTTCTCTCCCTCCTTCTTTCTGTAAGTTTTGGGTTCCAACAAATCACCTTTCCACTGCAATAGGGCACTCAGATGAGAAGGCCTCATAGAAGAAGGTGCCCAAAGAAAAAAGCAAAACACCTTTTCTTTGTGATACTGCAGTTGTTACCAAAGTGACAGGAATATGACAAATATTTCCATCCCAGATCTGACTACTGACAAAAGCACCCAAGGGAAGGGCCCCAGGGAGGTCTGTGCCATCCCGAAGTCTACCCCACTCATCTTGATGTGGCCGTGAGGTCCAGCAGGTCAGCCAGACATCCCCAGAGCAGGTCCAGCTGTACCACTGGTGACTCACAGGCTTTCCTGCAGTTGCCTGAAGAAGGAACAGAAACCTGGCAACCCAGTGAGGGGGACTGGTGGCTCTGCCACTGAAAAAGATGAGACAAAATGAACTCACAGGGACCTCAGAGCTTTGGAGAAACTTTCAATAAGATTCAGAGGTTGTGAGTGGAAGTCCCAGGTGCGTAGCTGATACAGTTATACTGTGTGGGCTCAGGATAGAGGTTGAATTCAACACATCTTGCTGCTGATCAAGAGAGTTTTTTCTGAAAACGATGCAGCCATTTTTGGTGTATTTTCGAAATAGTTCATGCTATAGTAAAAAACAAACTTGATTACTTGTCTCCTATTTTTTGTACTGCTCTATCTTAGTGTGAAGACTGAGTCATCCTGGGTTTTAATTTTCCTCATACCACTTCCATCTTCTGTGATAAAGCAAAATAATCTCTTACGGGTAAATGCTTGCAAAATGGCGTTGAGAACTGAAGTTAAAGAACAGGAAACATCTATTTTGGGGCTCTAATTCTAAAGACCTTGGCACAGACAAGATCTCTATAATAAGTTTCAAAGAATATTTTATTGTTATTTCCTGCTACTGTGTACCAGTTGAGCTATTTATGTAGCTTACTTACAAATGAAATACTGACTGAGTGGCAACCAAGTCCACAACAAGTGGACAATCATGGCTGGATAGATCATGTATCTTCAGAAACGTTGGTAGAATTATTCCACTTTCATAAGTGATAGAGCAGCCTGTTTGTAAGCCGGGAGAGAAAGGGAAACATGAGATGAAGGGTGTAGAAAGCGAGCATAACAGATCTAAAAGTCCTGCTCTTAGAGCTTAATTTCATGTCAGGTACAAAAGGTGCTGCGTGGGATGTCAAGAGATGTCGGGGGGAGCGGCACACAGCGGGTGGCCCTGGGACAGGGCTTCTTAGCAATGCGGGCACAGCTGAATTTGGTTCCTGGGGAAGAGCAGAGAGTAACTCACTCCTGCCTTCAGCAGAGCAGCAAAGTTAGCTTTGCGCCATCGGAAGGGAGGGGGCTGGCAAGGTCAGCAGGGGCTGGAGCGCCTATACCTGAGGGTACGAGAGCATCTCTCAAATCATCCCGGGCAAATTTCTTCTCCAGCCCACGTGGTTGCCCTTCCCATCTTGCTCTCCTCCCACTTCTGCTTACCACCTTTTTCCTCCCACAGGTGCACTGTGACCTCCCCACTCCCTGGACCTCTTGGGTGGCTGCTGCGAGCGCTGGCTGGGAGGAGGCTGCTACCTCCAGATCTGCACCAGGAAAGAGGCAGTGCTGGGCTGGAATGGGATGTGGCAACCATGCTACAGGAGAGGAGAAACAAAAAGCAGGGCAATAGCTGGGCTTCATGTGTGCCCTGCCAACCTGCACCCCTGCACCCCTTGGCCATGGGGCAGAGCCCTTGAGGTTGTGGGGGCAATCATCAAGGCTGGGTTCCCCAGTGCCGCACACACACACTGCTCAGGTGGCCGTTCCCCACTCCTGTCCAGGTGGGCAAAATAGGCAGCTTGCTGCCCTATGCATCTGCCTGCTCTGCCTGCATTTCATCTGGCCCTGCTGAGGGGCTTTCTAAGAAGCAAACTCAAAGAGAGAGGCTATTTAGGAAATGGGAGGCCCTTTGAAACTCCAGGATTAGTGTGGAAACGAGCGTGGACTGAAATATGGAGGAGATAAGCAGCAGTTTGGGAGGACGGGCACTGCAGAAGTTGAGGAGTGAGAGAAACATGCTGCAGGGTAACTCTCAAATGGTGCAAAAGGCAGGAAGGTCTTGCAAACATTTTGGTCTATATATAGGAGTATCTTAGATAAATAGTCACTATAGTGATTGTTATGATTCTTTCTTTCATGAAAGACAGTTGGTTTCTGAATGTATCTAATGCCTCTTGGAGAAGTGACCACACAGGACTTCTTTGTAGAGAACACAAAAGTGATTTTTTCCCCCTAAATTTAATTTTTTGCAGGCTGCTGGACGTAGACAGACCATGTCCTTCTCTCAATTTTTCAGGCTAGCGCAACCCAGACTATGCTGCCAAGTGTCACAGTAAGTCCTAGGCTGTGTTTGACAGAGGAAAGGTCTGAAATGAAAGAGGAGGTCTTAGGTAGTGTGCCTAACGACCTTCCCCAGCACTTGGCCACGGCACCTCTCCCATGGGAGCTGCGTGCTTGGCTCTGTGTCTTGCCCTGTCAGACCTCCCTCCTGCCTCAGCTGCGTGAGAGGGCACCTTCTCTGGGACACGACCCCAGGGGCAATGCTTACACCCTGCCAACAAGCTGAGCTGGGGGCAAGAAGAAGTGCCAGCACAGAGTGAACTTATTTTAACTGTCTTTTAGACTGATAGACTAATCATTTTGACAAGTTTTATCAATAACCAGAGAACAAGCCTTTTGCAGAGCTTTGCCTGAAAGATATCACGATGTTATTTTAAAATGATAAGTCACCAGATAACAGGTCTCATAACCATTTTATAAAATGTAATTAAGCCAAGAGGCCATTTCAGCAGAAATACTGTCGGTTTGGAGTGGATAGTTGATTACCTATAAAGTATTTTTTCAGAGATTAACTCTGGATCAAAAAAAAAAAAAGTATGAGGATTAGAATATTGTGTATTTGCTGCTGGTATTCCTTACTGTAGTCTATCAACATAAAAGCAAATTAAGAGCTAATAGCTTTGAAACACTATGAAGCCAGTAAAATGTAAGTGGAGGAAATGTAATGCATGAAGACCAGCTTTTAGATGATAATGCTTGTCCTTGCTGCATCCTTACCGTGCAGTTGATTTATAGAAAATAAAATTCAAATGTGTTGGAACCAAACCTAAATACAGTTGCCCAAAATAAAGTAATTTTTTTCTCATTGTCATCTATCTATCTAGCTATCTCTTTTTAAACCTTTAAACCCCAATCAAGAGACATTGGCATATGTTACATACACTTGGCATTATTGTCTGTCAGTGTTCCCATCCTTAAAAAAATTCTCACTGTCACTGATATTGATAATATTTAAGTATAGTGCTGTTCTCCTAGACTGTGTACATAATCTAAATTCTGCCTCTTGGCTCCCATTTCTACCTTTCTGTCCTGTGGATTCCTCTAACTCTCTCTCCAAAGATGGAAAGTTGACTTCTCCTTTTTCAATAACACTGTATTAGCATCACTGCTGTTTATTTGGGTTTCTTAACAGAGAGGATTTAATCTTAAATTCTGCATACTCTAAGCAGAATTTCAGAATGTACAAAAAACTACTGTGACTAGAGCAATTTTTAAAAATTATTATTTATTTAAAATAGGAACAAGGAAAAAAGATGTTTTGTGGCTACTCCATAGCCTAAGGAATTGGAAGAATCCTTGTGGCATTTTCCAAGTTTGTGGATTGTTCAGTGTTTTCCCTGATCATCAGATTAGAGTTTCATTGTTGTAATAGCTGTTGCAGGAGACTGTTGCTGAGGCACTATCCCCTAGCAGAGCACTGTGACTGGGGAGATGATCTGTGCAATCTCATTTTCCTTCCCCTGAGGGAACTGCAGAAAGTATCTCCTGCCACCTACGCTTAAGGTAAACTGACACTGGCAGTTCCACTTAGACCTTTCCAGATTTGCTGGGGAAGGAGAGGCAGGGAGGGAGGGGTAACAAAATTTTTCCAAGCAATGGTGCATTTGTGCCATGGTTGTTGCTATAGAGAATTAGGGGATGACAGTGAGGGAGGTTTCCACTGGAGTTAAAGGCCACCTGGAATGACAAAATGATTTAAATGCCAACTGTTTGCTCCCTGAAGACCTTTGTGCTTAATTATGACTACAGGGAGGCAGTCAGCAGGGGAGAATGGATGCAATCTAGAAAAAAACAATTGAAAAAACCTATCAGAAATTAGTTGTGTTCCTCTTTTTCATCCCGTCTCCTTCTCCTACAGGCACAATATGCATAGCAGATGCCATTTCTGGCAGAATTTACACCTATTTACACCATTAGCACTAACAGAGAATTTACCTATACACCTTTTGTGAAAAACTTTGTTTCCATGCATTTTGCAGTGCAGCTCCTACATCTGCACTTAAGGCTAACTATTCTTAAGACCCGTGAAAGCTCAGTTTCTATGAAGATCATAGTGTAATTGAAAATCATGAGACTCTTTGGTTCATGTAAGTCTTTGATCTTTTAAGCTTTCACATGGAAATGACAAGTTAAGCAAATGGAGCCATCCACACAATGTGAAGGGGATCCTTCCCCTCTGCTCAGCACTGGTAAGGCCACCTCTGGAGTACTGTGCCCCGTTCTGGGCTCCACACTACAAGAGAGAGATGGAGCTGCTGGAGAGAGTGCAGCCAAGGGCCGCGTTAAGATGATAAAGGGACTGGACCATCTCCCATAGGAGGAAAGGTGGAGAGAGCTCAGGCTGTTTAGCCTGGAGAAGAGAAGGCTCTGGGTAGATCTCCTCACAGTGTACAGATATCTGAAGGGAGGTGCAAAGACAATGGAGCCAGGCTGTTTCCAGTGGCACCCAGTGACAGGACCAGGGGCAATGGGCACAAACTGAAACATGGGAGGGAGGGTCCTCCTCAACATCAGCGGGAGATGTTGTCTGTCAGCATCCAGCTGCCCAGCCCCAGCTGGAGCCTCTCCCACCCAGAGCCACACGTGCTCTCCCTGCTCAGAGCCCTTTGCCCACGTCTGCCTTCCCCTGGTGCCTGGGCAGGAGGTTTCCCTGGCACCTCTCCGGCCAGCACGGCAGCCTGCCTGGGGAAGGCAGGGGTGCAGGGCAGCTCCTGGGACCGGCTGGCCCACAGGGTGGCAGCTGCTGCTTTCCAGCCCGCAAGGAGAGCCTTTGGGAGGCCCTCCTTCGGGAGCACCAGGGCAGGGCTGCCCAAGAATCTTTAGCAGTGTCCCCTGGGAATCTGCTTTTGAGGGCTTAGGGGTCCATGAGTGCTGGTCAATTTTGAAGAACCACCGTTTAAAAGCACAGGAGCAGGTGATCCCTTGACTTGTGTTGCAAGTCAAGCAAGTGGGGCAGAAGACCACCTTGGCTGAACAGGGAACTCTTCTTGGAACCCAGGAGGAAAAAGAGATTGGATGATCTCTAGAAGCAAGGTCAGGCTTCTCAGGAAGATTACAGAGCTGTCGTTTGCTTAGGCAGGGAAACAACATGAAAGGCCAAACCTCAACTACAGTTGAAACTGGCTATTGTTGTACCAGACAACAAGAAAGGATTTTTAAAGTATGTTAATAGCAAGAGGACGTCCAAGGACAATAGAGGACCCATACTTGTTGAGGATGGTGCTCTGGCAAATAGGGATGCAGAAAAAGCAGAGGCATCGAATGCTTTTTTTTTCCTCAGTCTTTAATACTAATGATAGACCTTGGGCTGCCCAGTCCTCTGAGTTGGAGGACCACGACTGCGTGGAACAGTGAATTTCCATTTCTGGACACAGAAATTGTAAGGGGCCAGCTGTATCAGTTGAATGTTCATAAGTCCATGGGACCTGGTGGGATTAATTCCAGAGTACTGCAGGAGCTGGTGGATGTTATGGCAGGACCCCTCTCAATCATCTACTAAAGGTCTTGGGAGTCTGGGGAGGCACCCTCTGACTGGAAGCTAGCCAACATTATTCCAATTTACAAGAAGGACGTGAGGAAATAGAATGGAATGGAATGGAATGGAATAGAATAGAATAGAATAGAATAGAATAGAATAGAATAGAATAGAATAGAATAGAATAGAATAGAATAATTCAGTTGGCAGGGACCTACAAGGATAATCTAGTCCAACTGCCTGACCACTCCACGGCTGACCGAAAGTTAAAGGACATTATTAAGGGCATTGTCCAAATGCCTCTTTTTAAGGCACTGACAGGCATGGGGCATCGACCACCTCTCTAGGGACCCTGTTCCAGTGTTGGACCACCCTCTCAGTAAAGAAATGGTTCCTAATATCTAGTCTGAACCTCCCCTGACACAGCTTTGAACTACTCCCATGCTCTGTTCCTGGAAAGATCCAGGAAACTACAGACGTTTTAGTCTAACCTCAGTACCTGAAAAAAAATATGGAGAAGATCCTACTGCGTGCTATTGAAAGGCATTTCAAGGACAACGCAATCATCAGGCACAGTCAACATAGGTTCACAAAGCGCAAGTCCTGCCTAACTAATCTGAGATCCTTCTACGATAAGGTCACCCGCCTAGTGGGTGAAGGGAAGGTGGTGGATGTAGCATGTCTGGATTTTAGTAAGGCTTTTGACACTGTCCCTCACAGCATCCTCTTGGACAAGTTGTCCAGCTGTGAGATGAACAGGTGCACACTGCACTGGGCAAAGAACTGGCTGAACAGCAGGGTTCAAGGGGCTGTAGTGAACGGTACTACAGCTGGCTGGTGGCCAGTCACTAGTGCTGTTCCTCAGAGTCAATTTGAGGGCCAGTCCAGTTCAATATTTTTATCTATGATCTGGAGAAAGGAGTTGAATGCACCAATAGTAAGTTTACTGATGATACTAAACTGGCAGGTGCTGTTGACTCTCTTGAGGGACGGGAGGCCTCACAGAGGGATCTAGACAGATTGGAGCATTGGGAAATCATCAATGGCATGAAACTTAAAAACAACAAATGACGGCTTCTGCACCTGGGATGGAGGAACGCCGGACACAAGTATAAATTGGGAGAAGAAGGACTGGGAGCAGCCCTGCAGAAAGGGATCTGTGGGTGCTGGTTCAGAAAGGGATCTGTGGGCGCTGGTGCAGGAAGGGATCTGTGGGATCTGTGGGTGCTGTGGGATCTGTGGCTCAGCAGCCCAAAGCCTGCTCTCCCCATATCTATGGCCAAAGTTTTGCTGGCAGTTTTTCTCCTATCATCACCAACAATTTGAAACTCAACTACTTTGTGGTGTGACCAAGACAGCCACCAATCACCACTTTGCCCACGAGTCCCTCTCTGTTTACAAACAACAAATGGAGGAGGGCACCTTTCGTAGTTGGCTCCCTTAGTACCTGCACCAAGAAGTTATCTTCCATGTGCTTCAGGAATTTCCTGGACCTGTTGGTGTCCACTGTATGATGTTTCCAGTTGACGTCTGGGAAGTTAAAACCACTCATAAGGACAAGGGCAGCTGATCTAGAGATATCCCTTCATTCCTCGTAGAATAATTCATCGCTGGTGTCATCCTGGCTGGGTGGTCGATAGTAGACTCCCACAACAACATCCGCTTCATTTGCTTTCCCCTTCATCCTTATCCAGAGGCTCTCAACCCTGTTGTCGCCAACTGCAAGCACCACACAATCCAACCTCTCCTTTACGTACAGCACCAACCCCCTGCCTCGCCTGCTCTGCTTATCCCTCCTGAAGAGCCTATAACCTGCCATCATGGCACACCAGTCCCAGCACCCGTCCCACCAGGTTTCACTCATGCCAATGATGTCGTAGCTCTGGGACTGGCCCAAAACAGCTCTGGGACAGCAGTCTCAACATGCGTCAGCAGTGTGCCCTGGTAGCCAAGAGGGAAAACCGCATCCTGGGGTGCATTAAACACAGCATAACCAGCCGGCCAAAAAAGGTGATTATCCTGCTGTATTTAGTGTTGGTGCAGCCTCACCTTGAGTATTGTGTCAGTTCTGGGCCCCACAGTTTAAGAAGGTACTTGAATGCATCCAGAGGAGGGCAACAAAGCTTAGTGGAAGGGCTGGAAAGCATGTCCTATCCGGAGCGGCTGAGGACATTGGGTTCTGATTTCACCAAGTCCCTGAGCAATGGGTTCTGATGGCAGACAGGTTCTTGGAGACTTCTGAGATGTCTCCAAGCATGGACTGTGATGTCACCTAGCAATGGACAGTGATGTCCCTGAGCGATGGATTGTGACCACGCATCCCTCACTGCTTGTATCCAGGCGCCGAGTCTCACCCAGCCGGCTCGTGCCTGCACTCCAGCTGAGCAAGGTTGCGAGGTTTGGAGTGCTGAGCGAGGCCTTTGGTGCTGGTGTTGTGCTCGGGGAGTTGTTCTTTGCAGCTCTCAGTGCCCGACCCCAGAGCCGTCGAAGGATTTTCCCCGGCCCTGCCGCCTTCAGGCAGCCGGGGCAGCCAGGAGGCGCGCTCGCAGCAGCAGAGGTGAGCTGGGAGGGGACACCTCACCCTGGGGAGCTGGGAGGGTTTCCTTCTTGAGGGACCTGGGCATTTCTGCCACCCTCCCCAGGCCAGCCAACGACCGTGGCCTCTCGTCCTTTTCTAGCGTGACACCCGCTGCTGCAGCGCCGGTGAGAGGGAGCAGCTCCACATCCCCAGCTCCCCACAGCCCACCGCAGCGAGTGGAGAGCATGGCCTCGGAGCTGGAGGACCGCTGTCCCATCTGCCTGGACAGCTGGGAGGAGGCCAGCTTTGTGGTGCCATGCCTCCACCGGTTCTGCTACCCGTGCATCCTGCGGTGGGCTGAGAGCAAGCCTGAGTGCCCCCTCTGCAAGAGGAGGATCCTCTCCATCTTGCACTCAGTGTGGGCGGACGATGACTACAGGGAGCACGTCATCACACCATCCCTGCCACCATCAGTCGTCGTCCACCAGGCGGGAGGAGCTCCCGGATACCCAGCCGCCCATGACCTCCATCACCCTGGAGCACCTCAACCATGGGCTGCAGAAGGGGTGCCCAGGCGTCCTGCGGGTGGCCTCCAGCCCGAGGAATGGATGATCCTTTTCCAGGACCACCCAACCCTCCTCGAGACCCTGCTGCCCTGGGTCCAACCGAGGCTAAGGCAGATCTTTAGGAACAACCGGAGGGAGGCAGCCATGGTGGAGGACACTGTCATGGCCATCCTGACCAACCACGGGATGGATGAAGAGCTGCTGGTCCAGATGCTGGTGGTCTCCCTCCAAAACCACACGGTGACATTCGTGCAACAGCTTATCCATGTCGCTGTGCGACGGTGCAGCAGGGAGGCCCGCCGTCTGCTGGGCCAGCAGGAGGGTCTCCCATGCCCGGCCCAGTGCCCTCCGGCAGTCCTGCAATACCCAGTGCAGATGAGCTCCCCAGCACCTCATCCGCTGCCGTTGGTGGGGGTCCCAGCAGCCACCCCTCTGCTCCCGTTGCCATCGTTACTGGAGCAAGAAGAGCCCCAGGAGGAGCCAGGGGAGGCTGTGCCCAGGGCCTCCACTCCCAGCTGGGGCAGTGAACACTCCTCTGGGGGGCCATGGCAACCCCCAAAGAGGAGGACCAGCAGCTCCGAGGCCTCTCTGGCCAACAAGAGGCCAGCACCGCATCAGT
Source organism: Mycteria americana (assembly GCF_035582795.1). Taxonomy (NCBI): domain Eukaryota; kingdom Metazoa; phylum Chordata; class Aves; order Ciconiiformes; family Ciconiidae; genus Mycteria; species Mycteria americana. Next base: position 41,784,783 of record NC_134396.1, read on the forward strand.
GACCCAGGAGGGTGCCTCAGGGGATGGCCAAACCAGGACTGGGCCATCAGCTGGGGCACGTGCCAGCACTCAAGGGCTCCCAGCCCCCAGATACAATTATCCAAATAAAATAAATGCATGAAAACTACAGAAAAAGTCTCAGTGTTACTAACAGCACAGGTGGCATTGCTGTCCTCACTGTCTTTTGTTTTTTTGCCAGGAGGGGTGGGATGTTAATGCTGAGGGGTCCTTCTACACGTGCCAGGTGCTGTTTTGTTGTTCTCCCCATCTCTGCAGCTGCTCCCGGGGCAGATGTTTCCAGCCGGGGCGTCTCCAGGGCCAGCCTGTGCCCCACCGCTCAGCACCCCAGGCCTGGCCTGGCCCCCTCCTCACCGCACCCCCTGCCCCCACGTCCCGGGGCTCTGCTCTCCTACCAGCCTGCACTGCCCGGCGCAGCCTCGCTACGGCAGCGCCCAAATCCCTCCTCCTGCGCGGAGTCACGACTTGCTGCTGCTCTCTGCACCAGCCTCGGGTCGCACCCTGCCAAGGCCGGAGCCCCAAGAAGTTCAACAAGGGGAAGCGCAAAGTCCTGCGCCTGGGGAGGGACAACACCAGGCGCCAGCACCTGTGGTGGGCTGCCCGGCTGGAAAGCAGCCCGGGAAAGGTGACCATGCTGCTGTGCTGGCGCACAGGCTTTCTTCCCGCTCTTCCAGATCCAGCCTTGGCGCTGGCATCTTTTCTCCTCTGCTTGGAAAGGACCCATCTTTGGCAGAGTCTCGGCAGATGGATGCCAAGCGGCTGAGGACACTGGGTTAGTCTAGTTTGGAGAGAAGGAGGCTGAGGGGCAACCTCATCGCTCTCTACAGCTTCCTGAGGAGGGGAAGTGCTGATCTCTTCTCCCTGGGATCCAGTGACAGGACACGTGGGAATGGTTCAAAGCTGCATCAGCGGAGGTTCAGACTAGGTATTAGGAACCATTCCTTTACCGACAGGGTGGTCAAACACTGGAACAGGCTCCCTAGAGAGGTGGTCAATGCCCCATGCCTGTCCGTGCCTTAAAAAGAGGCATTTGGACAATGCCCTTCATAGTATGCTTTACCTTTCGGTCAGCCCTTGAAGTAGTCAGGCACTTGGACTAGATGATTGTTGTAGGTCCCTTCCAGCTGAACTATTCTATTCTATTCTATTCTATTCTATTCTATTCTATTCTATGCTATGCTATGCTATGCTATGCTATGCTATGCTATTCTATTCTATTCTATTCTATTCTATTCTATTCTATTCTATTCTATCCTATCCTATCCTATCCTATCCTATCCTATCCTATCCTAACCTAACCTAACCCAACCTAACCTAACCTAACGTATCCTGTCCTTTTCAATTGTAACATCCCATTGGCAATGGATGTAAATGCGCAGGTACGGACCCAGAAGTGAAAGTGGAAGCAAGTAGGGGCAAGGCATGGTTCTCCTTGGACTGCACCTACAAGGCTTCCTGAGTAGCTCCACATTGGAGCTAACCTGGCCACTGCTGGTGTCCGAGTCCAGAGCAATCTGTTCCCATGCTTTGGTCTGGTCTAGAAACAGCCCAGCTTGTTTCACTCTCAGAGCCAGGCATGTGCCAAAGCAGCTCTGCAGAAGGTGTGCCAGAGCCCTGGGGGACACCGACCTGCCCAAGGCCATGTCCTGCAACATGATGCAAATGCTCAATGACTCTGAGGGGTGTGAAGGCATCATTTTCCATCTCTCATTCCATGTTGCTTCCTTCCCTGTCCAGCTGCACCCATCCACTTCCCCTTCCTTTGGACCTTCCTGGAGACATCCCGGGTGAGCCTCCCACGTTTCCTCAAGCCCCTGAACAACATGCCCCCAGAAAGTTTGGGCACGCCCAAGTGCTCTTGCCCTGCATCCTGCAAGGACTCCTCAGCAGTCCTTGCAGCACTGGAGGCAGTCAACCTTTTCAGCCTGCAAGGCCCCCATGCAGTGTTTCTGGGGGTGATCCAGCTCAGCTCTGCAGAAAAGGACCTGAGGGTCCTAGTGGACCGTGAGTGCAGCATCAGCCAGCACTGTGCCCTTGTGGCAAAGGTGGTGAGTGGCATGCTGGGCTGCAGGAGGATTCTTGCCAGCAAGGCCTGCAAGCCCACCTGGAACTGAATCTGGTGAGGGATGCCAAAGGCAACAAGAAGGGCTTCCCTAAATCCATAAGTGGCAAAGAGAAGACTAGAGAAAATGTGGGCCCATTGCTGCATGAAGCAGGAGACCTGCTGACACAGCATATGGAAAAGGCTGAGGTACTGAATGCCTTCTTTGTCTTGGTCTTTACAAGCAAGACGAGCTGTGAGAAATGCCAGGTCCCAGGGACCAGGGGGAAAGTCTGGAGCAAGGAAGATGCACCCTTGGTGGAAGAGGGTTGGCTCAGAGACTACTTGAGCAACCTGGACATACCTAAGTCCATGGGCCCAGAGGGGATGCACCCACAAGTGCTGAGGGAGATGGCTGATGCCACTGTAAGGCCGCCCTTCATAATCTTTAAATAATCATGGCAACTGGGAGAGGTGCCCGAAGTGCTGGTTGGGGCAATGTGCAATATCAGTGCAGACTAGGGGATGAACGCATTGAGAGCAGCCTTGTGGAGAAGGACTTGGGGATACCGGTGGATGAAAAATTGGACACGAGCTGGCAATGTGTGCTTGCAGCCCAGAAAGCCAATCATACCCTGGATTGTGTAAAAAGAAGCATGGCCATCAGGTTGAGGGATGGGATTGTCACCCTCTACTCTGCTCTCACATGTCCCCACCTGGAGTCCTGCGTGCAGCTCTGGGGTCCCCAGTACAAGCAAGACATGGACCCGTTAGAGCAGGTCCAGAGGAGGGCCATGAAAATTATCAGAAGGCTGGAACACCTCTCCTATGAGGGAAGGCTGAGGGAGTTGGCATCATTCAGCCTGGAGAAGGAAGGCTGTGGGGAGACCTTATTGTGGCCTTTTAATACATATATAGGGGCTTATAAGAAAGACTTATCAGAAAGAGAGAGAGACTTTTTACCAACGCCTGTAGTGACAGGACAAGGGGCAACAGTTTTAAACAGAAAGAGGGTAGTTTTAGATTGGACATAAGGATGAAATTTTTCCATTGAGGGTGATGAGACACTGGAACAGGTTGCCCAGAGAAGTTGTGGATGCCCCATCCCTGGAAACATTCAAGGTCAACTTTGACAGGGCGTTGAGCAACCTGACCTAGTGAAAGCTGTTCCTGCCCACAGCGAGGGGATTGGACTAGATGATCTTCAAGCTCCCTCCCACACCAAACCACTCTGTGGTTCGGAGATTCGATGACTGGAGGAAAGCAAACACCTCTCCTATCTTCCAAAAGGGCAAGAAGGAGGACCTAGGGAACCACAAGCTGGTCAGCATCTCCCGGATCCCTGAGAAGGTGCTTGAACAACTAATGCAGGAAAGCATTTCCAGGCATATGAAGGGCAAGAGAGGGATTGGGAATAGTCAGCATGGATTCACCAATGGGAAGTCACGCTTGAGAAATCCGGTAACTTTCTACCATAAAATAACTGACTTGGTAGGCGAGAGTAAAGAATTGGATACAGTCTACCTTGACTTCAGTAAGGCTTTTGACATTGTCTCCCTTAAGGTCCTCATATAGAAGCTGTTGAAGTATGGGCTGGATGAGCAGATAGTGAGGTGGATTGAAAACTGGCTGCATGGCAGAGCTCAGGGGGCAGTGATCCACGGCACAAAGCCTAGTTGGAGGCTGCTAACTGGTAGCCACCAGTATGTGCTGGGGGTTGTTTGTCCAGGGAGCAGCCTTGTGGAAAAGGACTTGGGAGGCCTGGTAGACAGCAAGTTGAACATGAGCCACCACTGTGCCCTTGTGGCAAAGGTGGCTAGTGGTGTCCAGGGCTGCATTAGGAGGAGTGTTGCCAGCAGGTCAAGGGAGGGGATCCTTCCCCTCTGCTCAGCACTGGTAAGGCCACCTCTGGAGTACTGTGCCCCGTTCTGGGCTCCACACTACAAGAGAGAGATGGAGCTGCTGGAGAGAGTGCAGCCAAGGGCCGCGTTAAGATGATAAAGGGACTGGACCATCTCCCATAGGAGGAAAGGTGGAGAGAGCTCAGGCTGTTTAGCCTGGAGAAGAGAAGGCTCTGGGTAGATCTCCTCACAGTGTACAGATATCTGAAGGGAGGTGCAAAGACAATGGAGCCAGGCTGTTTCCAGTGGCACCCAGTGACAGGACCAGGGGCAATGGGTACAAACTGAAACATGGGAGGGAGGGTCCTCCTCAACGTCAGAAAAGAATTTTTTACTGTGAGGTTGACTGAGCACTGGCATAAGTTGTCCAGAGAGCGGCTGAAGTCTCCATTCTTGGAGATCTTCAAAGCTGTCTGGACCTGGTCCTGAGCAATGTGCTCTATGTGAGCCTGCTTGAGCATGAACATTTGACAATGTGACCTCCAGAGGTCCCTTCCAACCTCAACTATCCTGTGGTTCTGTGATTCTTTGAACCTTTTCTTATTAATTCCTTGGGAATAACATCCTGCCCTTTCTGGCATGGCCTAGCATCTTCTTTTTGAAATTGGTAACTTGTAATGGGAGTTTGAAACAATGCATTGGCAGCCTCATATCTTTAAAATATTCTTCTTCAGTGATCACAATGATACATTTTTTAGCTTTGGTGTGTGATAGAACCTTGCAGAGGAAAAGAGATGGTTATTCTTGCTGCAATTTGCAAGCACTTATTTGATACACTTCAGAGAAGTTTTGCAAAGCAAAAATGTCCATACAAGTTGAGGCCCATTGCCTGGGAGATGGGCAGTGTCGACTACTGGGAAAATTGGCTTACATGCAGTTCTGGTAATTCTTCAGGATTCCCTCATAATTGAAGTTTTCAAAGTGCATTACGCAAATAAGGTGTCCCTCCTTTTTAAAGATGTGGAAAATGATTCACAGCCTTGTAGCCAGAAGTCAGGCTTGGTTTGGGTCAAAAAAAGAAAAGGAATAATAAAGAAAGAAAGTTTTGACTGACCAATGTCAGCCTTAAAATGACAAAGATAGCTGTATTGAGTGGGGAGAGGACACTGTTTCTTATAGCTTGATTCTTCAAGAAACATCTGGTTGTACTTTTTATCAGATTCATGGGCCATCAGAAAACAGTGGCATGATTTCAACTGATCATGCATGATCTGTTTGAATTTTTCAGGCTTTCTCTCCTCCCTGTGAGTAAGTTGTACTACCTTGCAGTTTTGTGCGCTTCAGATAGACAGTATGTTCTGTCAACTCTCAAAAGACTGGTCCACCTCTCATATTGTAAGCTTAAGGGCGTAGCATTTTCCTTCTCCACAGTATTCCTAAAGTACTGCTTTCCTACTTAAACAAATTGCCCTCAGAACAATTGCGAACTTGGACTGGTTTCAGTAATGTGCTAGTACAAAATGTTGTCATGTTAGCAGTAGCAGTGCAGGTCACTCACAACAAGTGCTTGTTCTGGCTCTGTTGCAATTTGCTTTGCTTGTCACGTTGCCCTCACGCTGCAGCTTATCAAAAAGCCTTTGATAATCGTAAAGTTTTCTTTTATAAGATTGGAAGTCAGGTTATGATTACTGACAGGTACCTGAATACATAAGCGAGCACTTCCAAGAAGAACTTGGTAGGAGGTGGCTTGAAGGGAAAAAATCTAGAAGCTGGGTTCCTGTAAGCCTTGATATTAAAGGGTCACATTCACTGTAATGGTATTTAACAACTGTGATTAGACCCCACATGCAGAACATTCTTTTACCATGCAGCATCCTGCAAGTAGAGGATACCTTTACAAATGGGCATTTATACATTTTTTTATGCCAGGGATACTGCATAGGAACAGGGGGCTGGAATACATTCCCCCTGGCCATCAAGTTCAGTCCCTCTGCCGTAGGCAACTGTGTGATACATACCCTCTCCCAAACTGATCTGGCTCCATCTGTAAAATTATCACTGGTTTTGCCCCTGTCACACCTCAGGTTGTGATTGCTGTTGTGGTTAGCCAGCTTCTTTGAGTTCTCAACCTCTGTTTTATTGCTGGATAGTTTGTATTCCCCTTTTCTTTCTCCCTACTAGTTTCTTCCTTTAGTTTTAACACTTCTTTCTGTTCTTGGTGTTTATCTTTGGCATGTCTGTACAGCGCAGCTTGATGACCCACTGTGGCCTCTCTTCTGCCTTCCAAAGCAGCTCTTGCCTACAATGATGCCAGGCTGAGCTCATCTGCTCACTACACAAAATAATTCACTTCAGTAATGTTTTAGGGCACCATAATGAGTATGTGATCTTCCTTAAGCAAAAGGCAATAAAGAGATTTGGTGACCAGCGACCAGCGAGTAGTAAGTTTGGGCTTGAATTACCTGTGTCTCAGTTTCCTCCTGTTCTGGTAGGAAGTAAATTGTGCTGGACATAAGCAGCTCTCCTGGGACATTGCAGGGGAGCTTGGCCACATCTGGAGAGGATACAGCTTGCTTTCTCTCCATGCAGTCAGCATTATAGATTAAATATACTACTAAGGGAGTTTCTTATGTTTCTCATGCTTTATGGGCCAGCATATCCAGTGGCAATCTAGCTTCAAGTTGAGGGGAAGGCCCTGTAAAACCGAGGAGGTGTCTCACAACCCTCAGAGCAAAGAATTTCTTCCCAATATCTAATCTAAACCTACCCTCTTTCAGTTTAAAACCGTTACCCCTCATCCTATCACTACACTCCCTGATAAAGAGTACCTCCCCTCTTTCCTGTAGGCCCCCTTTAAGTACTGGAAGGCCGCTGTAAGGTCTCTCTGGAGCCTTCTCTTCTGGTGGCGGTTACGCCGCGCTTAGATCTCCCGCCGCTGCTCCTGGCCCTGCCCAGGTCTCGTCAGCCGCTCTCGCTTCTGCTGCCGGCAGCTGGCAGCTCCCTCCGCCACCCTGGCACTTCCCCGGTTCAGGAAACCCCCCGCGCTGCGCCGTCCTCCACTCCACTGCAGAATGTGCCAGCAGGCAGCCGATCGCCTCGGCGAGCTTGGCTCGATAGCAGTACGCTTCCAGAAGGCCAGGGTGGCACAAGGGATGGAGCTCTGCATCCTCACAGCAGGGGATGACTCACTGGAGCTGAGATTTCTCATTTGAACCATGTCCAGACTAATGGTAGGCTATTCAATATGCATGTTACAGCCTGCGCCAGTGATCAGAGGCTAACCGACCTCTGAGCTTCAGCACAGGAAACCGTTTCCTAGCATTTTTCAGTGCCAGTTACACATAACACACGAATAAAGTGAGATCAGCTTATGTCACATTACCTGGTGATGTTGGTGTTATCATGCTCTTACGAATGCAGGAACATTTGGTTATGTTTCCTCCAGCAGAGTGAACTCTGGACTCTGCATTAAGAAGCTGTTGCATCAGATATGCTCTTCCTTACCTATGTCCAAAATATGAAGGAAAGATCAAGCATGAAATATGGACAATTTTTTTGACAGAAATGTTTCAAATTAATTTCTAATCATTGCTTAAATTGGTTACTGTTTCACAGACTTCGTCTAAAATATCACTTTTGTTGCTTTCTTGAAGATCTATTTGGACAATAGCGTTACTGAGTTCTTTGTGTCTAAGATACTCGGCTTGCCGTCTCATAAAATGCTTGGCTACTGGCATTGTACATTTCTGCAGCTTAGCTTTTTACTCCACCGTGTGTTGTAGAGTAATTCCCAAGAATGGAATTACATTGCAACACGAAAGAAGTATAACATTCTCAAGGCTTTATCTTGACCTGCATGTTCATGTTGACTTACATGATGCAAGTTTCAAGTAATTAATGTACCTTTGACAAAGCGAACACTAGGGTCAATGAAAGAATCCAATGTAAATATTGTGATCATCACATAGTGACTGCCTCTAGTTAATGTAGCTTCATTTTTCATTGTGTCAGGAAGGTTACAAATAATTTGTTCTCAGTAGGTCAGAGAAGGAGGTGCAGTTGGGCGATTAAAAAAAATAAAAAGTAAACAACTCCCTGGGAAACTAGTTGGAGAAGGCATATGAATCCCTAACCTTTGGATGAGCTTCAGACAAAGCATTGCAGGTTTTCCCAGACTGGAAATTTCTCATGGGAGAATTCCTTCTGCAGCCTTAACTTCCTTTGGCTGCCCTGTTTCTGTCTCACTCACAGCGTGGCTCTGGGCTTCTTGTTTTCTCTCACATTAGCCGAGGTGTGCAGAGTTAGGAAAAGGGACAACAGGCACAAGTCGCAGCAGGGAAAATTCTGATCAGACATTGTTTATTTTTCTTTCCCCACCATGAGGGTGCTCAAACATTAGCAAAGGTTGCCCAGTGAGGTTGTGGACTCTCCATCCTTGGGGTTACTCAGAACTCAATTGAACATGGCCCTCAGCAACCTGAGATAAGTTTGCCTTGGTCTGAGCAGAGATCTGACCAGGTCACCTCCAACAATTCCTTCCAGCCTGAGTTATTCTCTGATTCTCCATGTCTTGTAGAGGTGATGTGCCATCTTCCTGGTGCAGAAATTACATTAATGGGCACAGGGCATGAGGAAAGCAAACAACTTCTAAAGGGATTTCAAGGATGAAATGTGGGAAAAATCAGAAGGGAAAGTCAGGGAAAATCAATTTGGGTGAGATACATGATCACAAATAGAGATTTGTCCCTTCCACCAACCATATTCAGATATCCTTGTTCCTGCAATTGCTCAGGACTGGGGAAAAAGAAAAAAAGTGAATTTGTTAGGAGATGACAAATTTTTCTCGTGATGATGTTTGTCAGAACAAAGTAATCTTAAGGTTTATGAATTAGGACCTTCACATTGACTTTTTGTTTCACGTTTGGGTAAGATTTTGGATCATTTAATTGTAGATAGCCTTAAACCCTAATGCGTGACAGTCCTCAGTTTTCAACTCACACAATTAATACTTTCTCAAGTCTGCCAGGAACTAATGTGAAATGGCAGAATAATTTTAAGTATAATAAAAACACTTTTCACCTCATCCCTATGTACCTATGCAACGTCCCAGTCCAGGAAGGCTGAAAACAGCTTTTTTTGAGTGAACCTGTTTCTCTTATGAAAGTGGTTTATTGTCTGGAGACAAGGAGACTTTCTCTGAGCTAATAGGAATCTCTTCAAGATTGGCCTGAGCTTCCGTGTGTTTCTTTCCTGCAGGGAAAAAAACCAAAACCAAACACACAAACTGGCATAACTCCAGCTCTTTGAAAGATCCTCTCCCTTTCAGCATCAAAACCAGGGTTGTGCTGACAGTGCCTCTGTGAGTTTTTGCCTACGTATTAGCCAAAAGTCTGATCATACTTGTACATGTCTGTATAGCCAAAGGCAGACACATTATTTTTTGTAGAGCTGTCCATTTAGTTTTCTTGTGCCATACTAAGTTAGCCAATGATGTACATACGCACGAGAAAACAAAGCGAGAGGAATTGCAAAAATGAAGACGAACACGCGCCAGGAGAATGTGCTGTCGCCCTGCTATGGCAGATGAGCAGCTGTTTTGCCTCCTCCTCCCCTGCAGCCCTTGGGGGATGTACATTACATCTCCGAAGCTGGCCTCTCCCCCCGCCAGGGAGGTCGCTGACCTGACCCAGCTTTCACCAGGGCATGCTCACAACATTAAACATTTAACAAGGTGATAAGAGCCCGGGGGATTAGCATTTGGGGAAAAAGGGTATGACCTCTATAACTGAGTTCTTATTTAATAAAAACGGGCATAAGCGATCTATTTCAAAGTGTCTATCTAGCAGGGAGGGGACAGAGCAGGCTGTACTTGCTCTTGCAGGAGGGAGAGAAGAGCACGGATAGGACCTGTGGTTGGATGGAAGTGATAGCTTTCTTGGGGGTTGGTGTTAACACTGAGGAGAAGCAAGGGAAATTTTTTATTAACGGGAAACTACTTAGCTACAGATTAACTCAGCTACCTGCCAGCCCCTCTCCCCACCATTGCAGAAAGTTTCATGGCAGGCCTTTCCTAACTGGTATTCCTTTCCAGACCTTTTGTCAGAGGCAGGTTTCCTGCACACGTAAATCCACCTATAGATATAACAGCACTCTGCTCTTAGAATGAATTTCCCAGTACTTAATTCTCCTTTCTAGAATTTGGGGGATTTTATTGAGACTCGGTATCTGAATCAATGCAGATGCTTGTGGTTTGTTATAAATTGTTGTCATATTTTAGTAAAATTTCAGGTGAGTGTGATTTAAAACAGTGTTGGAAAGAACCATGCTTACTTTTATGTATATACACACCATAATTGCAAAATAGAAATATATACATGTAACAAGTACATTAGAATTATTTAAAAAATATTTATTAGGTACTCAGACTTTTGCACTATGGTGTTTTGACGGTTTATTGCCTATAGCTCCAGTTTTCAAGTCTGCAAAACACCAACCCCACCACTATATTGCTGTGAATACTTACATAATTGCTCTTCAAAATAAAGCAATGCATTAGCTAAATGTTCTCTGAAGAGAATAACTGTGTGCAATTCAGTTACCACTGGAAACAGGGTAACGCTTTTTCTGACTATATTGATGTAACCGGGTTCTGTGTCGAATTTTTTGAGACTTGCTTATGCATCAGCTGCAGCTGCCATCCCTTGATTCCTCCGCTGCGACGATGGGCATGTGGACTGGCTGGGAGGTGCAGGACATGCCGGCGTGCCCCTGGTCTGTCCGATGGTGTGAACAGGGCATGCTGCGGCATGGCTCTGCAGTGGTGACAGCAAACAGCCTTTGTGACCCTCTGAAGCTTTTTTTTCCCCTCTCCAGTTTCCTGGGTGCTTGCAGTATCTGCGGAAATGCCTTGCACGGAGCTGCCAGGGATCAAAATTAAACTTTTTTCTTTCCCTTTCCGAAATAAAATGAATGAATATTGGGTGTTCATGTGGCACAGGCACAGACAGGGCACCTGATATTTGTAATGCAGAGCATGCACTAAATCATGCAAAAACTAGGCCCTAGTACTTTTTTATTGATACTTAGAGAGGGCGTAAGCCTGTTTCCGTGGCTGTTTGCTTGCTTTTTGGGTTTTTTTTTTCCCCACCTTAGCAGTTACTGTGTTGCAACTAGAAGTGTTTGGAAACCATTTCCTTTACCAGCAACTTCAACACCATAATTTTTGTACCTGTAAATTTAAAATTCCTTTTTGCTATCAGTTTCTGTAAGTTTTTATCTCAAATCCTGTGTATACTGTGCATTACTCTTTTAATTACTTCCTTTTATGACCCATCCCCACAAAACAAAACCCTGTTTTTAGTAATGGCTGTGTTCACTTTCCCCATTGAGTAATTTAATAGGATGTTACAAAAAAATCAAGATAGTAGTGAACACAACTAATTCAAAAAAAGCAGGTATTTTTTACATCCAGACATGAGATTTTTATTGCTTTTTTGGCTGTTTTTGCTAGAGATAATTGCTAGATTCAGCTTTTGCTGATTTTACTTGGAAAGTACTTAACGGTTTGTGTTAGTGGGAACAGATTTGAAATACTAGCATATTTTGAAAGCAGTAAAATTGCCTAATGTACACATGGTTAACGTAAATTTACAGAGAAACTCTGCTTAGAATAAAGAAGGTTTGTTTCAAATCCATTTAATGCATGAAACATTTGAGCTGCAATTTTAATTGCGGTGAATGTGATCTGCCTAGAGCTTTCTGCAAAAAAAAAGTCTGATGTCACTATGAGATGTTTCCAAGTATATACGTGCTCTTAATTTTGTGCTATAATAGCTTTCAAAGAATTTCTTTCAAAACAAAGAAAGACATTGTTAAAAAGGAGATGACTTTCATAGAAAAGATGGCAAACATTTCAGGGAAAATAGCCATTCAGGAATAAGCAACTGGAAACAACTGGAAGATGACAAACTCCCAGATTTGTCATTTGGGATCAAGTCATTGAGGCCTGTGGGTAGGCTGGGGCTTTGCTGACTGACTCAATGCTTTTTTATCATGGGCTAGGAACAAGAGTGACATTTACTTTAGAGAGATTTTCATTAATGACTCATCTCTAAGGGCAGTTGCTCCTTGTAAAAGATCAAAGGTAAAATCTGATGATGTGTAAAAACAGCAGTAATGGACAAAATTCCTAAGAGAGAAAGGGAAGATTACGTCACACAGCTCTGTGTACAGTCAAGTGCCATCAGTTTTGCTTCTGCTGGGAGCTACAACCTTTCCGAGCCAGTAGCACCGAGGCTGGCAGAAATGACTGCCTGGGCCAGCCACGGATGTGGCAAGTCAGGGATTGACACATAGCAGCGTTATGGCTGCGGAATGAGACCTCAAGCAAAGCAGGTGGCCAACTAAACACTGCACAAGTTTGAATTACAAGCATCTCATTAGTCCATTGTGCAGCACCAAAGCAATCAACAGTCATAAGTGTGTCTGTCATTTTGCTGTCATGCTGCTACATCCCACCTTCTAGCCAGCTGTGGAAGTGTAGCACATCCTTGGCATTTGATTGCCAACAAGAAGTCCATGCTGCCTTACACATCCGTGTAAGTATTTGCCCAACTGGCCTGCAATTCCTGTCACTAGAGAAGAGTGAGGCTTACTCCAGCTGAGCTTATGTGTGGAGAAAAGACTAAAAAGATGGGCCAGGGGCTGTGATCACACATTGGCCTGGCACTGTTGTGCCTGATGTTTTAGGCCTGAGATAAGGCATGCTTTTGTGAAGCCATGGGAAAGGCATTTGAATGTCTTAAATCTAATCTAGTTTGGAAAAAGCAAGATTAGCAGCATGGCATGTCTTTAACTGGAAGCATGAAAGCTCAAAATTGACAGACCCTTTTGACTCTCCCAGTTGGGCATACTACTGCCAGCAACTATGTCCAAACACAGCCTCTGATCAGCTCAGAGTTATGCCCATCTGTTGGGATAAAAGTGGCATTAACTCACTTTCTGTGTGTTTGGATAACACCCAAACACGTTGTGCTCCTCCATGCAGGGGGCAAACGCCAGGCCAAGAGGTGCCTTTTATGGGCAGCCAGGATAGCCCTGCATGGGACATCTGTTCTCCAAGAGGTCGTTTGGGTCTAGCGTAGGGCTTTGTTCATTTTGGCCACCGCATGAGGGAAGGGGGGAAGTTTGCACATGTGTCTGGCTGCCAACAACAGTGATTGTTTTAGGAGCATCTCAGTGTGCCAAAATACATGCTGTAGTAAAATACTGCCTACAAATCTTGCAGTGTGCAAGCTGTGTAGCATACGAACAAAATGTAGCATACGAACAAAATGAGCCACAGAAAGAGGCATGCGGCTGATAACCAGGAAAGCCTTGTGCATCTGGTCAGCCAGGAATTCAGATAAACTTGCAAAATAATTCGTGCCTGCTGGTATGGAGCAAAATGGAAAATAAATACTTGAGCTTTGTCACTCCAGGGTGAAAAAAGCACAGGTTTTGCGAAAGGTGTGTCAGAAGTGTTCCCTTTCTGCTTGTGAGAATGATTATTGTGCTAGCAGTGGGATTACAAATGGGTCACGGTATCTTTACAGTCCAAGTTTAGTGCAGCCAGGCAAGCACGAATAGCATCACCAGGCATCCCCAACATGCATGTGCGCAGGGGACTACAAACTGAGTGGTAAAGTGTAGTAGGAAATGTCTTGTGGCACGCGCTAAGGCAAGCACCAGGAAGGTTTTCTGTAGTAACTGAAGTGATGGTCATCTACAAACTTACTTACCTCATAGCAGGTCATTCTTTTGCCTATACCCTGCCTCTGCTAGCCAAATTCATGGATATTGCTAGACGACTTTATGGCTTCCATTACAGATCTGCTTAAAGCTAATATGTGTATTAACCTAAATAAACCAGACAATATATTCAAGTCCTTATTAGATAATGTAGATGGTGTTTTCAAAGTACAGCTACTATTTTTCTATAATAATTCTTCAAACCTTTTTATGTTTTAGGAAACAAAAGACTTGTGGTTTTTATTGCTTTGAGGAAGAAAACAATGCATTTTCACTGTAGCCATCAGTTTCCTAGATTTATTTTGTTGTCATAAAAAAAAATTAATCACAAATGCCTTTGCTCCTTGACATTTGAAAAGTGAGGCCCAGCATGTAGATGAAAATGTAGGCCTAATTTTCAGGCACTTGTTTCTTAAAAACTTGGCCTGACTGTTTGGCCTGTTTTGTATCACTCACCGGGCTTGCGGTCAGCAAAGCTTAAAAAAGAAAAAAAAGAAGGACAAATTTTGAGACTGAAGGAACAGCTGCATTGGTTCTCTACTATGGCAAAGCTAAGCAAAATACCAGAGAGCACCAGGTAATTTAATAAGGCAATTGCATATGAGGCTTAAGCTAAACGTACCAGACACATATGAATGATGCTATTGTGTTATGCTGCTGGTTTGCTAAGAAAGCATCATTTAAAAGACTGTGGAATTCTAAGGTTTAATTTTGATGGAAAAAACCCCTCAATACACAAAAGTTACTATGATTTGATTTAGAGGATTTAATACATATTTTTCCAGAGCAAGTCAGCTAATTTTTAAGAGCACACTTCATTCTTCTTTACTTCAGCACCCCCAGTGATGTTTTACAAACAGAGGTAACGTCTTGGGTGTTCAAGGTTTGTTCCAGAAGAAAGTCAAAGATAGTAACACCTCTCTTAAACAAATACCCCTTTGGATACTCCATCTACAGTAACAACTTCAGAAACTACAGCATTTGTTTAAGTTGTAGAATTTTGTGTCCATACCATACATCACAGTGAATTCACTAAAGTGAATTCTGGTTTAAGACCTGTGTTTATTTTTACAAATCTTGTTAATGAAATGGTATATGCATAGTTAACTCCAAAAGGATGGAAACCTTCAGCTGAGTTTTACTCGAGTTCTAATGTGAAAGAAAAAAGTTTAGGAAAATCCAAGAGAAGATCAAATTATGACTTTCGTCAGGGAATATAGACCAACATGTCAAGCCAATCATAATACTTTTGGTCTAGGTCTTATATGTTTTATCCGTAGCTAATCCCCAGACTAACGGGAGCAAACATGCCACCAAAGGCAAGAAATGGCTTTGCAAGTAAACAACTTTCAGATGAAGACAGTAACAGAAGTGTTCTCATTTTGGGCCTTTGTAAAACAATCTCCGGCACTTGCACACTTGAGTTATATCACATCTGTGTCATACTTCCAAGGCTTAAACATTTTATACAAAAAGTGTAATGAATGTATGAGAAGTTTACCTCAGATTTCATAGATTTTGTTTGGCCCAGAGGTAGGAGACTGGACTGCTGAGCCTTGAAATGAGCACATCATCACTTCAGACTTGAAAAGCAGGGCTTCTGGACTCTAAAACATCTGAATGTACTTCATTAGCCATATAGCACTTCGGTTTATATTATATGTCATCCTTACTGAAGGGGCACTGGACAGGCTCATGGAAGGGGAATCCACCAAAGGTTACTAAATACCTAGAAAACAGCTCTATTTCAACAAATGCCCAAGCCACAGTGCTGGGGGCTGGGAGAGTATGTGGGGGAAGCCCCCCACCCGCTTTGTCTGCTCTTTCTTTCCCCACAGGCACCTTCTTCTGACCGTTGTCAAAGACCAGATGCGGGCTGCGATGGCCTCTGGCCTCACCTGCTGTGGAACACTTGCACCCTTAAATTAACAGACATTTTGACTTTCTTCCTTACGGAATAATCAGAGTGTGGTACAGGGCTACCAAGCGTTTTAAAGAAAAAATGGTGAAGGAGCTTGGTTCTGAAGTATGTCACCCATGGCCAAAGCTGGATACCTCAGAAAGGGGTTCTCAAAGTCCAGCAAGCTCATTAGGGATTTACTAAAGCTAATGAAGGAAGGGTAGTGTGAAGCTCTCTGAAGCTGGCTTACATTTGTCATCTTGGGATCCACAGACCTGAGCCTCCTCTTATAGGTAATCACCTTGACCCATGATTTTAATCAACTGAGTGGAGGTCCCCTTTTCTTTGTAGAACAATGTGGGAAAGCATTGCTCAATACTTATAGAATAGCCTTATAGTTAAAACATTTGGTCTAAAAGTGGGAGACCCGAGTTCATTTCCTTTTTCCAACCAAAGCATTTCAAGAACACACTGATCTTCTCTCCAGCCAGGATAGTGTTCAAACTATCAGTTGATGGGACATTTTTGTTTGGAGAGATCCTTCCTGCTGAAATAATGCCCTTCTGCAGCAAGAACGCAAGATTAACTGGGCTGGCAAACTGAGAGCATGATTATTTAGCCCAATGGTTTGGGTGTTCATCTGGGGTAAGGGAGTTTGGCAAGTAATCTAAATATTGGACCATTAATTATAAGATCAGAATCACATCATCTCTATTTTTTCTGAAAAATCTCACTCCATTTTGTGAGGAATCCAGATTGGTGGGTATGTGGGAGCTGTGTTTAAGGCTTACCTGGAAGCCTTAAAGGACGGCTGCTTGGGGGTTTGGTTCTTCATTGGAGTTGAACAGGAAGTAGACAAAGAGCTGCTCAGAGCAGTTTTTCTCCTCAGACGCACTTGGTGCCTGGGGAATTTTAAGTCAAACAGGTAAACATGCCAGCATTGGGGAACAGTAGAGGCTAAGTTTTCAGGATCAAAATTTCAGCCCTCAGGACATATATTCCTCCCTGTCTGCATTAGGGTATCAACGTGGGAAGAGCAAACACCCTGCAGCTGGTTTTACGTGCAGGTCTGATTCCTTTCATATCAGAGCCACCAATAGGATGAAAAAGGTCTTGTGGTGGTACAGAGCTAGCTCAGATCTAGAAGCAGGGTGGCTGTGTTCACACAGTCCTCCCTGCAGAGCCTGTTGACTTGGGCACCACATCTCCTAAGCACACCTTCTTTGCATCTGGACCTGTGCTGGCAAGCTTGCACAGCTACGCATGCACAGCCTGTGTTTATCAGTGTGGCAACGGAGGACATCTCTGCACCACTTCCATTGTACGGCGTAGGCACAGTCAAAGACTTGTGTCAGATTTAGTTATTAGTTTGAATTTCCAAAGGTATTTAGGTGCCTAGTGACGACTGAAAACAAAACATGGTCAATTATGTATGTATTACTCTAATAAGAGCTACTTTTGCTGTACACTCAGTGAGACTAAAAGCCTGCAGAAAGCATAGGTGACCAGGAAACTACTGCATGCAGTAACTCTAGGAAAACTGTAGTATTTATCAGAAAAGCAAATGAAATAGAATTAAATGAAACAAATTAAAGAACCAGTCCCATCCTTCTTGAACTGCCTTTAAAAATTCTTCACGAGTACTGAGGTAGTTACTCTTGGGTGAGAGAACTGCCATCTTGTATTCCCCAAAGGGCGAGAAATAGGAAAATTTGTCTTATAACAAATACAGATTTTTCTCTCTGCACCATTTACTAGTACAGAATATGTACATTACAGGAAAATAGTATCAGAATATAAAGACAACATATTACCATTAATTCTTATTAAAACGTACAGTCACACTCCCTTTCAGTGCACTTGAGCAAATGGCAAATGAGATAGCTTGGTACTGCAAAATACATGACAGATTACTCATTGCAAGGAGATTGTGGTGTACGTTTACAAATAATTGATTTATTAGTTCAATTTCACGAGAAGCAAATTTTTGATGAAGCATCTATTCTCTGTTTTACTGAAGATATTAAGCTCAAGGGAAAGAACATATCATACCCTTTCTTTGAACAATACATCACAATTTAAAGCTAAATAGGTTTCTGTGGAACTTACTAGGAGAGTAGGTGCAAGAGTCTGCAGGATACAAATGAAATTTTGATAACCACAAAACTCTCTTCATAACATTCCTATTGGGAGGGTACATAAGAAATAACCTGTTCTTCTGAAATAGGCCTTCAACTTCCAGGCCACAGAAGTCATAAGTATACTGTGCCACCCCATACACAATAGCATCTTACAACGGCATCATGCCCTGTAGTGTGAAGGATGCTGCTCTTTCTCCTCCAGCTGAAGCATCCAGCCAGAAGTGTTAGCTTATGATCAAAAAATAATTGATTCAGACATTTTCTCAGGAAAAACTGCTGCTTCAAACAGCTGAGCATGTCTTCCAGGATACAAAATGTGGGACTGGCCTTGGCAAGCTGCTTGAACAAAGAAAGGTGTTTTTCATTCCTCTGCAATATTCCATTATTTATTTATTCTGCCTTTGCTACTGTTTCACCTCTTTATGCACAGATACTGTAAATGTAAATTGGCTATTTGCCATTGGTAATCTGTGAAAATGTTTATTGTTCCAGAATTTTTCTTCTATTTTCTTTGCTTTTGCACATAATTTTCTGAGTTAATTTTTGTTCTTTATATATATATGGATACTTTTTGTGTGCATGAAAAGAACCATAGTTTAGGTTAAAAAGGAAAGGTGCAGATACATAACATTTCTCCATAATTTTCTAATAGTGCTCCTCAGTCTTGCACAGCTATACGTCTAAGAGACAAAGACTGTGGCGACTTGATGGGTGAAATCTTGAAGATCCTACCCTTCAGGAGGAACTCACTGAAGCAGAAATGCAGTAATCTGTTAGTAGCCTAAATCCCTGCCATCGGTCTGAAGCTGGACCCAGTACTAGCACACAGGCTGGTGCTGCCCACTGAATTGTCTTGCCAGGCTCTCATCTCCTCAGTGTCAGCCCACCACAGTGGATAGTGAATAGTAAACCATAGCTGATTTAGGTTATGTGGCAGAAAACTAAGCGCTGAAAATAAATGCTCACTGGCCTCATGCAATGAAATATCCCATTTCTGCATGCAGGGCATATTCATCATACTCAGAGGGTCTCTTTAGCCGTCTTTCCATACTGGTCTGTGTAGGCTGAAAGGATGCTCCAGTTGGTCCCTGATGTGTGTGTGCTGGGCAGTTGGGGGGGGTCCCCCACCGTTTCCTCTCACCCCATCTTTGAGGAAGATCTCTTTCCCTGTTCTTCACCGTCTCCTCTGTGCATTCTCTCTGCATCACTCAGGCTACTGGTAAAAATGAATGCAAGTGTTTTCTTTAACTCTGCTTTCTTGCTATTGTTCTTCAACCTCTGCTTGTC
The DNA here is from genome assembly GCF_035582795.1 of Mycteria americana. NCBI lineage: Eukaryota > Metazoa > Chordata > Aves > Ciconiiformes > Ciconiidae > Mycteria > Mycteria americana. The sequence goes on from NC_134396.1 coordinate 41,803,800, forward strand.
TGAGCTCTGGAGGATGATGTTTAGCCCAGGTAAATCTTGACTTCCCCACTGCATTTTGAGACAGGAGAAATTGTGCAGACACCAGTGTCAGTTGTTAGACAACCTGGAGCTGCTCTATTGCTCCACGTGTGACGGTGTGCACGTGTGGAGAAACAGGACAGCTTCTTCTCCTTCCTTGTGGTTTCCACCATCACTCTTATTCCAAATAGACATGGATTTGCTGGGAATCAGCAAAGCTGCTTCCTGAGGCCTTGAATTTGTAGCTCACATCCATGACAAAAAAAGGATTAAGTGTCTTCATAAGGAGTGCCTGGCTGGCAATGTTTAAGGACTTCATGTCTAGCATCTCATCTCACCCTCCTGAGACATTCATGTGGCAGTGGCCTACAGAGGATGAACAGGAGCTTCTGCAGAGGGAAGGGCACACATCTCAGAGGTGGTGGGAGCAGGGATGACACAGGCCAAAACAACATTTTTGGGGGCCTGGAGGGAGCAGCTAGGGCTGGGGTGGGGGCAGATGGGATTGAAGAAGGGGGCAGCTCATAAAAGAGCACAGACAGAAGCCCATTCCCAGTCCCTTCACATCCCACTGATCTTTTCCAGTTCCTTACTCTATTTGAAACTCCTCACTTCTCAAAGCCCCCAAACCTGCACTGACTACTAGGTCCCCATCTTCAATCCTTAAAGCATTACCGACTCCTTCCACCCACTGGTGTCCATAATCCCTTGAACCCATTCCCTTCCTTCCAGAACCAGCAGCTCTGCTACTCTGGTAAATCTAGATTTTGCCACCATAAAGAAAATTTACTTTGCCCTCAGCCTTCAGGTAGAAAATTTGATATTGCCTACCCTATTGGGAGGTTTGGGCAGTTCTTGGTGGAGGTTTCTAGCATGCATGCTAGCAATCTCACTGTGCACTCACAGTCCCTGGAACATTTTCGTGCTTTCTGTTTTGCAATCCCGACGTGCAACATAGTTAGGATCCCATACTGGTTTTCGGTCCTCCACCAGCTTGTTTTACTCATGTCCATGACACTAAACCAATGGTTATACAAGTCTCAGTAGATGCAGGATCAGTCCTGGTACTTCTCAGGCTAAATACCACAAACTAGACACCCTTATTCCTTTGTTCTGAAATTTTGATGCTGCTTCACTGTCTTCTGCTTGACGCCGATACAGTGGTATATTTGTCATACTACTGTCAGAGCTGAGATACAGGGGAGTTAAGCTGTACCACAGCTGAATGAAGTTTAATTAAACTTGGAATAAGTAAGACCGAAATATAAAATTCTTTTATGTTTCAGTTGTGGTGAGCAGGACTTTTATGCCAACCAACACCCAATCTCAAACTTCAAAGGAGTATTTGGAACAATTCCTGTACCCTAAAAATGGAGAACACACTCAGCTGTCTTTTATTCCCACATTTCTTCCCTCTCCCACCACCAATGCTTGTCATTCAACTTGAATGTGTTTTGGTTTTGAATCTGATCCTAGCTCGGATTGTAAAAGCAAGTCTTCTGCTAGGCAAATTATTTAATTGATCATATTACTTTCAGACAGTATCGGATGTGCTATTACTTTCCTCATATTCAGCTGTCTTTAGTAAAACATCAGTAGCATGCCAATAACATCAATTACCAACCTGCTATCTAAATGTTACGATTTAGAGGCAAGTGCCTGTACATCAGGGTTGAAATGAAGCAGCTACTTTTTCACTTACTAGTTTTTACATTGTTGAAAGGGCTGGTGTCAGGGTTCGTTTTGAAAAGCAAAGTGAGAGACTGGATAGGAGAAGCTTGCTCACCTCTATGCCTTTGCCTACCTGGTTAGGCTTGAAAAAATATGTGCAGAATTGTACATGTTTAATACTCTCCCTCCCTCTGCAGGGACTGTTCATGGGCTCAATGGTATGGCTTTACCAAATGGGATTTAAAGACCTAGTTCCTTATGGATTCAGGCTCCCCATCATATTTGCAGTAGATACTGAATTTGTAGCAGGTCTTCCTCCAAGAGCATGGAGAACAGTGGGGCTTCAGAAAGAATTTGAGAGGGGAAATTAGGGAGATTGTTGTCTCCTGCTAATGACTCGGTATTTCCTATTCACCTGGCTGGAAAGACAGCATTTCCTGGGCTAAATGACTTTTAAACAGGAAGCTACTCCAAATTATAATCTACATATTTCTAGCCTTGCCTGCTGTGCAATGTGATGGGGATAAGAAATAAAGTTATAGTTTGACTTGGTTAGGCTCCAGTTCAGCTGTGGATTAGTCTTCATGAATATTTTATTGGCTTGTAAATCTGAGTGCTGTGCACTAGTCCTTATAATATGTATACAGAGTGTTGTACTATGCTTCTTAATATCTCCCCATGTTCCCAGCACTGATAGATGCTATAACCACCATTGGGAAGAGTTCAGTACAAAGGACATCTCCATTTCAGTCTTTAGTCAATAAACTTCCCCGGCTTTTAAGAAAAAAAGATCCTTCTGTTTCTTGCATGGCACAACTTGTCTCTAGAGAAACATTGCTCCAGAAGGAAAATAATTTTCAACAGATAAGCACTCCCAAAAGTATTTATTAGCTATTAACTCAGATAAACCTATATGTAAAGGACACAGAAATCCCACTTCCCACCCTGCCCCTCTCATTTGTTTATGGGTTCTCAGGCATATTAATTATACTTCATTTGGCTTTGCCCCAGAGACTCCTGAACAACAGGGGCACAGGCTGCTCAGTTCAATCACCATGGCTTATACTTTGTTCCCCTGAGAGCATCTATAATTAATGTGATGCTTATTCTCAAGCAAACATGTCAACTTCTCCATCTCACAGTCATTTATGAGTGACACAGCCTCATGTGTACCATGATGGAGATACTGTTTGTTGGCTTTATGTAAATAAAGTCTTGTAGTTGTGAGAAGTTAGATGTGGGACTTGAGTCATTAAATATAAAGAGACACTGGCAAGGTGGTGAGCTGCTAAATGTGACCTGGTTCAGCTTCTTTTATCTGTTTGCAAAGCTGAATCCCTGTGGAGTGGTTTTTGTGAATGCTGTGGTGACAGGAGCTGGAGAAATTGCTGAAGCTTGCCTGAGAAGAGCAGTTTGGAATGATTTTTGAAATTTTTACATTAGCTTTTGTTCTAGTTTTTGATAAAACAGATCAGGCACATGCATTTTTTTCCTCTTTCCCCGTGGAAATTACATCCTAGAGTCAGAAAAGCATTTCACTGATCATCAATATTGATACAAGCTCAAAAAACCTCTTCGTGCTAACAAAATGGCATATCTTCAAGAAAAATATGTTTGAATAAAATATATATGAGTAACTGAGAAATGGAGAAAGAAGGGGAAAAGTAGGTTTTTCACCAAATCTGTGACAGAATTCCCTAACTAGAATGACTTTTAAGAGCTCTGGGAAAGCTTCCATTTAGTACTGCTTTCTGTAAAGCTCTTTTTTAGGCCAAGGGTTCAAAAACTCTCCCTAAAATTATATCCTCCATCTTGTTGTATGGCTGATGCCTAACCTGCTTTGTAAATGGTAGCTGTACGCACCACGCTGACAGGAATACTTATATTTGCGTGATGTGTACCTGGAAAGTCAAATGCCCTAATATCCCTATGCTCGTATTTACAAATCTAGAGGGCTTTTTAAGTGTTGAGGAAAATTTGAAAATTTGCCCTTAAGGACTTCTCCCACTCTATTCCAAAAGAGGTCTGAAAATTGGACTGGAAAAAGCTTCAGCCCAGCTGTTCAGCAAAAGCCACGTGGACTGTGTTGTACGAATGGCACAACATTCGAGGGCCTTGTGATACTAAGAGGGCAAATCCAAAAATATAGGCAGCACCATCCTCTACAGGTGGGCAGAGGTAAGGCAGAAGGTAAGGCAGCTTAGAGAAGTAATGTACCAATCACCGCTTCTCAAACTTCTTTGAAAATACATTTTGGTTTATGTGGTGAGATCTGACCTGGCTGTGGCTCAGTTTCTTCATGGCAAGAGAGCAAGGACTGGGTGTAATTGCTGACTGGAGGTATAAATGCTTACCTCTCAGCCCTGCCACCACGCAAAGGCTGTTAGCAATTCCCTGCCTCTTGTAAACACTCACAGTCCATAATTATACCCATTTCTCCCTCTCCTACCTCTGAGGGACGAACCTGCTGCCAGCTACTTGATTCTTGCATTACTTTTGCAACCTGAGCTTTTTGTGACAACCTGGAGTGCATGAGCTGTCATCTTCAAAAAACCACTATGGAGACAGGATTAGTGCAGGATGCCACCTTTTGGGGCTATAATGTGTGTTAATTTGTCCTGTGTAGCCAGCTGACAGCTCCTCTGGCTCGGTGATATCCCAGGGATGAAGGACATGCCACATGGCTCTCTTTCCAAAAAATGTCCAACATTTTGGCTGTGTCCTGATTGTGGATTTTCAGAATCCCATCCTCAAGTTTTGGACAACTTTAAATAAGTGGCAAAGGAGAAGGTAGCTTGTTTTTCCCAGATTTTTTTCTCTTGAGTGCAGGGGTGCTTACAGAGTATGGTCTCTTGAAGAATGAAGCAGCTCTGGTAAAATGCCTCTCCTGGTAAAATAAAAGCAGTATGGCAAGAATAAGCCACACAGCGGCGAAGAGCACCGGTGTGCAGAGCTTCCCATGTGCACTGTCCCCTACTGCCCTGAGACCGTGTCCCAAGCCCTGCTGCTGAGGCACCTTCTGGCCTGGCTCCATGGCCAGCAGGCACGGCCACCCTTCCCTCCACTGTAAAACTGCTCTCCTGGCTTCATGGCCTCGCTTCTCTGCTTCCTGGGAAGAGGGAAGGCTGTGGAGCCTCCCAGGCTTCTGGAGAGACATTGTTAATGCTGTTCAGAGAGGTGACATGGGGGATGAGGCTGGGAGAGGGAACAGGCGTTGTGCCATTGGAACCCAGATGGCTGTAATGGGCAAGACATGCACGTGCTCTGTGGTGTCATATACCAATGGTCAGAAGCTGTTATTTAATGACATTGTCACTGACTCACCACAACCACCATTGGCTGATGGACTGTACATTTTCTCTTCTATTTCTTAGATATTAATTCCTCACTATATGTATTTTCTTCTTCATACGAATGATTCCTCACATATGAACGCCACACAACACAGTAAAGGATACGGAGTGGTTATGTGTATCGTACTCTGATAGCACAGTAACCCAACACAGTCCATGGGTTGGATCCATCCATCCAGCACCCTCCTGTTCACCAGTAGAAACCGAATAGCTATGCAGGCAGTGCCCACTGCCCAAACCAGCAAATACTTCTTATGATCCACCAGGAAATCCCAAAGGGATCCAGTACACAGCTGGTGTGTCGGTGCCACCCTACCATTGAACAGCACACCAGCATTGCTTCTGTCAAAAACCATCTCTGTGAACACTTTGACAGAAGAACAGTTTGCCACTATGTAAATAGGAAGATAGAAATCCTCTGGATCAGAAAGTGCTGAGCCCTGTTGGAGCTGCTAGGTTATTCCAGAAACCAATGGGTCTGATGGTTCATAACATGGTCCCCGTTTCAAGTGTATTCTCTCTGATGCCTTTGCAGAGAACAATGCAGAGAATTCCCTTAAACTTCCGTTTCACTAACATGCAAAGCCAATCTTCTCTAGGGTCAGGTGGTAACAGAGACTCCTAATTTCCCTCATTACTCCATTTCACTCCTTCTGAGCACAGGTGACTCAGATATGCATTGTACCTCAGATAAGGACTTGTAAATTGGCATGGCATTCCCTGTTTCTGGTGGAAATGCTACATCTAGCACATCCTGGTGCCACCTGCAGTTTGTCTGTGACTGTGTTACACCTGTGACTCACAGCAATCCTCCCCTAACTGGGAAGTTAGCAAATGTGATGCTCATCTACAAGACAGGCTGGAAGGAGGATCTGAGGAACTACAGGCCTGTCAATCTGACCTTGGTGCCAGGGAAGGTTATGGAGCAGATCATCTTGAGTGCCATCATGTGGCATGTACGGACAACCAGGTGATCAGGCCCAGTCAGCATGGGTTTGTGAAAGGTAGGTCCTGCTTGACCAACCTGATCTCCTTCTATGGCAAGGTGACCCGCTTAGTGGATGAGGGAAGGGCGGTAGATGTTGTCTATCTAGACTTTAGTAAAGGCTTTGACACCATTTCCCACAGCATTCTCCTGCAGACGCTGGCTGCTCATGGTTTCGGCAGGTGTACTCTTCGCTGGGTTAAGAACTGGCTGGATGGCTGGGCCCAAAGAGTGGTGGTGAATGGAGTTAAATCCAGTTGGCGGCCGGTCACAAGTGGTGTCCCCCAGGGCTCTGTGCTGGGGCCAGTTCTGTTTAACATCTTTATCAATGATCTGGACGAGGGGATCGAATGCACCCTCAGTCAGTTTGCAGATGACACCAAGTTGTGTGGGAGTGTTGATCTGCTTGAGGGGAGGAAGGCTCTGCAGAAGGATCTGGACAGGCTGGATCGATGGGCCGAGGTCAATTGTATGAGGTTCAACAAGGCTCAGTGCTGGGTCCTGCACTTGGGCCACAACAACCCCATGCAATGCTATAGGCTTGAGGAAGAGTGGCTGGAAAGCTGCTCAGCAGAGAAGGACCTGGGAGTGTTGGTCAACAGCCGGCTGAATGTGAGCCAGCAGTGTGCCCAGGTGGCCAAGAGGGCCAATAGCATCCTGGCTTGTATCAAAAATAGCGTGGCCAGCAGGACTAGGGAAGTGATCGTGCCCCTGTACTCGGCACTGGTGAGGCTGCACCTCAAATACTGTGTTCAGTTTTGGGCCCCCCACTACAAGAGAGACATTGAGGTGCTGGAGCGTGTCCAGAGAAGGGCAACGAAGCTGGTGAAGGGTCTGGAGCAGAAGTCTGATGAGGAGCAGCTGAGGGAGCTGGGGTTGTTTAGCCTGGAGAAAAGGAGGCTGAGGGGAGACCTTATCGCTCTCTACAACTGCCTGAAAGGAGGTTGTAGAGAGGTGGGGGTTGGTCTCTTCTCCCAAGTAATGAGTGACAGGACAAGAGGAAAGGGCCCCAAGTTGTGCCAGGGGAGGTTTAGATTGGATATCAGGAAAAATTCTTCACTGAAATGGTTGTCAAGCACTGGAACAGGCTGCCCAGGGAAATGGTTGAGTCGCCATCCCTGGAGGTACTTAAAAGACATGTAGATGTGGTGCTTAGGGACATGGTTTGGTGGTGGACTTGGCAGTGCTAGGTTAATGGTTGGACCTGATGATCTTAAAGGTCTTTTCCAACCTAAACGATTCTATGATTCTATGATTCCCATGGGTTAAGATGTACCCATGTCCTTCTCTTTCTGAATCACTTCCAACAAAAGGTCTTTACCTTGTAGCAGAATGCTGTCAGTAATCCCCTGTGCATGACTTCCCATTTTCATCTATTGAATTTCATCCTGCTTTTATAATTTTTTATTCTGAATTCTTTCTGTATGATATCCCAGTTCTCACCTGCCTTGGCAATGCCTTCCAGCTCTGTCATCATCACCACATACCTCGTTGCATCAACTTATGTTGTCATCAGATTTCCTCCACACAGTCCTAATTTTTGTAAATGATCATTATTGAAAGTTTCAAACAAGAGTGGTGCCAAATCGTTAAGGAATTCCAGCATTGTCATTCTCCTTCAAACCTGCCCCATTGCCATGTCTTCTAAAACGAGCTGCTTTTGCAACTTTATAGTAGTTTGTTAATTTTTATCATCTCCAGCTTCAATGTTTCCTGCATAGATCTATCCTGAGTGCTGCTGATGTCTAGAATAGATTTTGCAACGTACTTTTTGATTAGAAAATCCAATCATTTATCAAAATACGTGTCATGTCTGTCATCATTTGTCATCAGTAAACAATTATTACATGTACAAAGCTGCTCTGTAGAGGAATGGTACCTTACCTTGGAGATCTGGCCGAGTCACACCAAAAGTGCAAATAAACATGACTTTTCTACTGCTTCTTCCATACTGCCATATTACAGGCGCACACAACATGACTTGGCAGAAATAATACGTGTGGATGTAGAAAATCCTCTCAGAACAGAATAAAGGGGTTTTCATTAAGGCGGCACAAAATTTCCATGAATATTTGATCACATAAATATAGACTTGTTTTGGCTGTGTTTGCCATCCTTTTATGTAATATCATTGCAAATATTCTAACAAACAAGTTTGCTGGCAGCAGTGCTAATGGGAAGAATGCGTTCTAAACAAATTTGAGAATATTCACATGTAACACGTTTTGGATGTGTAAACGTGTATTCTTGCCATGAGCCTGAATCCAGTCTTATTTTAGCAACATGCCTGTGTGCAACATCCAAAATAATCTCTTTACAGTTATGTTCACTGGATATGAAAACAGTATCATGGCTTTTGTCCACTGAAAATTAACAACTTTTGTATTAAGAATATAGATCATACAACAGGGAAGCCACTGTGTATGTGGCAAGCGCTGTTTGCCAAGAATTATTTATGTAGAGTCATGGCTCTGCTCCAGGACAGTTCTTCTGGATAAAGAATTAATATAAAAAATCAGAAACTGGGTAACTATAGCCGTGGGAAAAAATATGATAATCATAATAAATTATTCTGTCCACTGTAATTCTATGTTAGGATTGATATGTTCAGTAGAGGAAAATTGTCTAGGGAAGAGAGTTCAGAATCTCTCTCTCTCTGCACAAGCCAAGGTTATTTCTCCCTTTGTGACAAAATGTGGCCAGAATATGCAAAGGAAATAAGTCCTTTGTTGCAATTTCTGTTGCTCAGTTTCTCAGAGGATATCTCCGAAAAAGTCCTTCATAGGCACACCACAGCATAGTCTGCAACTATCAACTCTACTATCGGAATGTTTTTGGTACAAGTAGTGATATTCTCTGGAAGTATTTTTTAGCAACTTGAACTATGGACCCCACAGCATATAATCAGAAATGCAGTGTTGTGGGCTAGCAGACAGAATAGAAATCTTGGAATGCTGTTTTGTGTAAACCAAATGTGGTTCATCTTTTCTGTGGGCACCAGTTCAATTTCTTCAGATTAAGAAGAAACCTAATATAGATACATTGATTTTATTAAGACAATTCCATTAGGTCTATGCTTATGTTTAAATTTAAACTACATTGACTGTTTTCTGGTGTACCGAATTACTGATAACTACATTTATACTAGCAGGTTCTGCAAGTTGTCTGCTAAAAAGGAAAACAAAAATGCCTCTTCAAAAGATCTGAAATATCTCAGTAAGTATTTGCTAAACAAAAACAGATAGAGGACTTGAAATTCTTTTGTCATCATTGTTTTGAAAATTTTTGTCCCTGCTCGGTGGGGCATGTAAAGGGCTGGGGGGGGAGGAAACATGTCTCCATAAAGAAGAATTAGGCTGGATTCCCTCTTTTGATGGGTTACTGTTTTGCCTGTTCAGATGAATGGATTGATATTTTTATCAGTGTTAGTGTAACCCTGTTAAGAAAGCAATAAAGCACAGTATACCTTTATGCCAGCTTTTCACTCTATTACACAGTAAATGAATGCCTGTGGTGTAGTCTAAGCCCAATGTTGGCCACTGTTTGAAGTCTAGTCGGTATTCCAGTGGCATGATCCCTTCAGAGTCATGGAAAGATGCCCAGCGCACACCCAAACGCTCTTGCTCAGGCGCTGGGAATTACTTCTGTGTTGGTTTCTGGGTGGTTTCTTGCCTTCCACGTCCTGATGCCCCACTGGGAGATGCAGGAGCCTGCGCTGGCTGGACAGGCACTCTGCCCCTCTGCAGAGGGAACAGAATGGGGCGGTTTTGTGGTCACAGGGTGTACACCCGAGTGCCTGCTGATAACTCTGTGTTACTGTGAAGTGCACACAACTACAGAAATGCAGATGTTAAAAGCAGATAAAGTCTTTAAGGTTGAATGGTGGTATATTTTAGCAATACTTCAAAAAGCAGAAAGTAGTTATAAAATTAAAGTAACCAAAATCCAGAAAAACTGTCTGAAAGCAAGTGTGTACCATCCTAATTCCACTCTGGAAATGCTGTCATCGCACATTGCTTAACAAAATACACACTTGCTTGGAAATCACATCTCTTAGGACTAGTTTTGTGCTTCCAGTATTTCTCCACAATCTCACAGGACTGGAGGAGGTATGTGTGATCTTGCCATTGTTTTGTTCCTAAGCATATGTCACACACGTGGTGTTCCAGATGCTTCCAACTTTGCCATGGGGCTGCTAGGTGCGTTAGGGCCCCCGTGGTCCCTGCTGCAGCCGGCAGCACCAGGATCCCTATGAAGAGTGCAGCTGCCTCTGAAGCTGGGGAAGGGATTTCCACTGCCTCCAGCTCCAATGCCAGGAAACGTGTCCTGGGAATTTTTTTAATACTGAAACATTCCCTTTGTGAGACCTCTTTCAGGGATGGGTTTGTTTAAAGCTAACCTGTCCTCACCATCAAATCTCCTGTACGGATCAGGGGCCAAATTCTGCCTTCATGCCACTTTGCTTTCTGCAGTGCCTTTCTTTGGTGGCAAAAGCTCCCCCTGCTCCCCAGGGCACGGAGGCTTGCTGTGCTCGGAGGAGGCAGGTCTTCCACATCTCCGCTGCCTGCCGCTGACAATTTTCGCTCCCCCCCGCCCCGTTCTCTCGGTGCTGCTCTCCCTGCCACAAGCTGGGTTGCTCCCGATGGGTGAAGCTTTTACAGTTCAGCTGTTTGGGGCTTTCCCTCCAGGGCTGCTTTCTCCTCCTCGCTGTCAGCTCTTCTCCTGACTCTGCCTTGTGATAATGCATTTCCTTCTGAACTTCTCGGGGAAAATCAAGCGGCCTGCGCCCCGCTGGCTCAGCGGCCGCTTCCCCGCTGCGCGGCACCCGGCGCCGACCTCCGCGCCGCGCAGCTTCCTCTTGTCGCCCTCGCAGGCCCGCCTCTCCTTCCTGCCCTCCTCGCCCCGCCGAACCCCATCCCGAATTCGCCGAAGGCTGGCGGCTGGGGGCGGGCGGGGGGGCGGCCGCCTGCCCCGGCCGGGACGCGCCCTTCGGAGCAGCCAGGCGGCCGCTGCGCAGAAACGCCGGCCCCGCCGCCGCCGCCGCCCCCCGCCCGCAGGCTCTCCTTCCAGTAAAGCCAGCCGGGGAACCCCGACGCGCCCCGGGGCGGGCGGCTTCCCTCCCGCTGCCCGCCGCCCGCCGCCTGCCGCCGCCGCGCTGCCCGCCGGGCGGCTCCGCCGCTGCCCGCCCAAGCGCCGCCGGGAGGCGGCAGCTGCCGGACCCCGCGGGGCGCGGGCGAAGGGGCCGGTGCCGCGGGCGGGAGCGCCGCCGGGCACGGAGAGTGTGACCCCGCGCCCCCCTTACCCCTCGTACCTGAGCCCAGAAATGGAGGGTCTCAAGTTGCCGAGGTGTTACAGCACCTTCCAGCTTGCATATTTAATGTTGGTTCTTCGCTTGAGCTCAGTTTGGAGGCGTTTTCTCTTGTTGCAGGTGATTATCCTAACAATTTTGGTTACAATGTTCCGCTCTGCTCTGTTTCTCCTGTCCTCGAATGACAGTCCGAAGCAAAATGGATTTCCTTTGTGCTAGTAGCGACCGCACGTTCTTACATACTATTTATGCCACTTTTACACCACTGCAAGACCCTTCATTTTGATGCATTATTGCTGTTTTAAACCAATTTAAGGTAAAGGAGAACTGGGCTGCTTTCTCTTCCCCCACCAAATCTCCAGATAATTACCAGTACTAGTACAATATCCCCTTGTACTGATGTAACTTATTGATATAATAATCGACTTTAAAGAACATTTTAAATGACAGCGTAGCTCCGTTCGTCCAGATGGCCTGCAAAGATAAATGACTATGTTCTTGCACGTCTATTAAAAATGTACTCTTCAGTCAAACTAAAGGCAGTTGGGAATAAGCCACATATTAAATCTAGGCTCTTTTCGTTACTCTGATATCCAGCCTGCCTCAGCCATCCACCTCCCACTTCCCTGAGAGCTGAATGATGGCACGTCAGAGTGCTCCTGAAACTTGGAGCTGTTAAAGGGATTGGTTGTTCCATAACAACGTAACACCATAGATGTATATGAATTATGAAAGCTAATTTCCTGGGTTTATATTTTCTGTCCCCACCCTTTCTCTTTTGTGTCTTGTTATGCATGCCTGGCTTACAGACTTTTCAGGGAAGAAGTATGTCATTGTAATTATATCTAATGAATATTACACACGTTTGCCACTTGCCTAATTTGCGTCAAGAGTCAAGTATTCTTCATCTGTATGTTTTAGGTTTATCTGCACATTTCAGGAGGGTAATTTCTTAAGGTGGTTTGTAATTTATTCACTAGATTTATTCTTAGGTCATTATACTAAAGTGATTTAGGGTACGCCTTTGAAACCATATCTTGTCAATGCTAGCTGCATTATATAGGCTTATATAATTATAGGCACAGATGAACTGACCTGGTAATGTCCATATGATAATCATGTGCTGCTCCATAGAGTTAAATTTTCTTTCCTGCACTAGTCCCTCAGTTAATATTTAAAGAACCATTAATTCAAGCATGGGAATCGAAAGCCAGTTGGCATAGCAAACTTGGCCCAGGGTTGTACCAGGTTAAGCAACATTTGTCCTACATAACAGAACAAAGCAATATACATCCTGGGACACGCTTGTACAAAACAATATAGAAGAAAGAGAAGCATGTCATCTGAGCCTGGAGTTGTTCTGCATGCGGGTGGACAGCTAGCCTTGGTGCAAACTTTGCTGCAAAGAACTCGGCTCGCAGTTCTCCTTTCTCCCAGTAATGGTAAATGTAAAAAAGACAGCTGTATCACGTCCAGTCAAATAACGGTCTTTCGAAAATCTTAGCTCCTACCACCTCCGGCATATGAGGGAGGGGGAAGCCTTCCTTGGTTTGTGCACTTCACAATGCACAGCATTTGAAATTATTCAGTAAAAAAGAGAGAAATAAAAAATACGTGGTTTTAAAACAAACTTGAGGAGATAGCTATACTGTTGGGTAAACATACAGAAATTTAAGGAAGTGGACATTTAACTTCCTGAATGCATCAAAATACCACTGACTTCAGCTAACAGCTACATGAAAAGCCAATTTGATACATTAGGCAAGGCAGCTGTATAAATTTAAGGGTTATATATTCAGTTTAGAACAACCTTTACTCATTTTTCATACTAATTTGTGCACAGGAATAGGAGTTTCTCTGTTCCTGTGTTCTCTATTTGCTGCACATAAATATGGGACAATTGCATGTAGAAGGCTTGCTCATACATACTTTGTAGAGACGACCAAAAGTACCGCGTACACCATTTTAGTTCCTGTCATGTGTTTTTTAGATGTTTTATTTCCAAATACAATAATTCAGGTTTTTTGAACACTGATCATTTTCCTATATTCATAATATAGGTCTTTATACTTTGTGTTTAGTAGCTTTTGTAGTTATCTCGTTATCCCCAAATCCCATTATCATCCTGTAAGGCCCTAGTGGTTTTCATTCATTTGACAGATACAGATCTCTTTAAAATAGACTATTCCATTGAAGGAGGCTGAAGGAAAGCAACAAATGATCCCTTTTTATGTAAAAAGTGTAAACTCTGGAAGCCACCATTTTTGCTCAATAGTTTCTTGGTCGCAAGGGAAAGGTCTTACTGACTGTGCCATAGCGGAGACTGGCTGAAGGCAGCAAGCTTGCTGGATGCACCAGAGTGAGGGGTAGAAACCAGACAGATGGCAAAAGCAGCAGCTGATGGTGCGTGTGAGCAGAGAGATGTGCCAGCTCTAGTCGGCTCTGAGCTGCTCAGGTGGTGAACGTGGAAACTGAGCAAGGAAATATTTGTTTCTGCACTCTAAATTCTTAAAGGATCACACCGAATAATTACCCACTTTGTGTATGCTGCTTTCTGTGGCAAATCACTACCACCTGATTGGTCACTCAGGCCAACATATATGCGATGCAATTCAGAATAAGCGATGGCCCAAATAACTCTTTAAACCATCTGAAGGTCTTCTGCACATGTAATAGACACATATAGAAAGCCTTTGAGTGCTGAAGCCAGGGTTCTGCAGAGTAACAGGCTTCTCTTCTGGCTTTTTTTTAAGATAATGAGTGCCATCACAATCTAGTATTCATCTATGTGGGAGGCTGTCCATGCTCCTTTCATGAAACTTTGTTCCCCATGCTTTTGCCAAGCCTTGGTTTGAAATTTTAGGGTCTGCATAATTCCTGATTGAAAGGAGTGACTTTTCCAAAGCAGATACTTTGCTGAGTTTGGCTTCCTTTTCAGATAATTTCCAACTGAAAAGGTTGTTGCTGTTCCCAAGAATAAGATGGGGAAGGTGTATTTTTCCACACAGTAATTAGAATCAAAATCTTTCCAGTGTAGATAAGACCATGCTTTGGAGGAGAGATTTGTTGTGTGAAAGCGAGGGTCCCCTTTGTCTCAGGGATACATCTCATGAGGTCTCCTCTAATTTTTTCCCAAGCTTAGCCACATGGTGAAGATTAGTTTGGCTGATAAATTTTTGAAAGAATTGTGCTGGCCAGGCTCTGCCCTGAAGCTTCAAGGTGTTTTTCCTTATTATGGGTGGAAGGCATGGCCAGAGCAGGGACGGCTTGTCTCTGCGTGCTCTAAATGCTCCCTCTGCTGGTGCTGCCTTTGAGGAAGAGGGGGAAATTTCCTGATGGGATAGGTGGATATGAGTCCTGGGAAAGGAGGAAGGCAGGAGGCAGCAGAAGTGGGAGTGGCTTGTGGAATATGTTGCTCATAATGGCAGCAGGAGTCAGTGGATGATGAGCTGAAGTTTGGCATGTGGCTATGCAACAGCAGGTGCACACTCCCCATCTGGGGCCTGAAACTCAAGAGATGAGTCTTGATAAGACTGCTAGAAAATTTCCCATTAATCATATTTTGCCTGAGGATCTGGTTTTGGACAGCAATATATCTGAAGATTATCAACCTCCACTGGAAAATTCTTGATGTTATTAAAAATAGTCATCTGAAAATTGAAAGGTTGTTCCAGCAAAGTCTGGAGAAGTCCAGTTGGGAAATGTCCTCCAGTGGTAGACTTTGTAACAGTGTAACCTCTGTAATGCAGCTTTTCGAAATGTAATACATACCTAAACTGCCTTAAAAAACACCTTCAAAGACTGCTACATAGGGTTCCTCACTTGAATGTTTGAAGGTAAGGAAATGTCAGTGTATTGGGGATTCTAACCCAACTTTATTTTAACCTTTTGGGGTTTTTTCTCTCTGTTCATTTCCCTGGGGAATAAAGAAGGATTTGCTTAAGTGATTGACTGTGTCATACCTCAAATGCACAGGGCCTTGAGTGTGCTTGTGTGCCTAACCTTAGCAATGACATTTCATAACTCTGGGGTACTCTACATTTTACTGAATGTAACACAAGACCACTGTTTCCTAAGGTGTTTTAAGATAATACATTTTTCCCTTTTTCTCTTCAACAGTAAACCCCGCAGCTGCACATGAAAGGCTGGGCCCCAAGGCTGAGCCGCAGCTGGGGCTCCCGACTGGTCCAGCTTTCCCTATTCCTGTCCCAAAGTCTTGGTGCTCCGGCACCCTGCCAACAGTGTCTGAGAACGGTAGTGCTCTTACCATATCCCAGCAACTTCATATGGACATCAGTGTCAGCTCAAGTGGCGGTCAAAACTTTCTGCAGGCTTTCGAGAAGGAGAAAGACTGTTTCTCAAGACTCATTGCAGTGGGATTGCTTAGGAAAAAAGAAAAGGCATCAACATACACGGATGGGTGTCTGAAATTGAGCTGTATTTCCTCTGGACCCTCCATGGGTGATAAGAATGCCCATGGATCCTCTGTACCAACACCTGGCAGGCTCCTCACTTGCTGCTGCTCCCACCTGAATGTGTGTATTTGGGAGAACAGGAGGCTGTGAGCAATTAGGCGAGTCGAATGTGTGAGTCCTGAACCCTTGGCTACTCTCAGGGAGCACGTCAAGTTAAAAGAAGATAAGAGAGTGTTTGAAAATGAACAGGACATGAACCAGCAATCAATAACAGCCTGAAACATAAACCAACGATTAGCTCAGTCAGAATCAAGGTTCTTGGCTAACCTAATGCATGTAACTGGTCTTGAAATACGTAAAAGGCTGCTGTGAAAATCAAGGGAACAGTCTGTCTTCCCTGACTGGGACAGTGCAGCGCTGGAATGCCTCGCTTGGGGAGACTGTGGTGTTTTCATCACTGGAGGTTTTACAGAACAAGTTGGACAAACAGGAGTGAGGAATAGTCTACATATATTTGGGACAGCCTTGGGACAGAGGGAGGGGAAGTATAGTGGTGTGACCTCATGAGCACATTTCCACCACTGTTTTTCTCTGATACTCTGTTATTATCACTGGGCTCCTGTTCTTGTTTGTCCTTCTCTTGCTACGGTCCCAGATGTGCCTTGCAAGGTCTGCGCAGCAGGGATGTTTGTGCTGAGAGGGACCTTTGCACTTTGCTGCAATAATGGGAGTAAAATTTGGGCAGGTGTCTTCTGAACACCAAAACCCTCTTGAAAGGTCAGTGAGGTATTTTAAATGATTTCTGGAGTGTATTTCATGTATTGCATGACTTCCTAGGTCGAATAATTCTGCCTGAAGTCAGCCTGCAGGGAAAGCTTGAAGGGCACAGTCATTCTCAGTCTGTCCTAGTCTTATCCTCTGGATCTGGTTGTTTGGAGGAAAGCAAATGCAGGTCCTGTGCTACCCAGACAGTATAGAGAAGTATGTGCATGTGTGTTTGAGGCTTCTATCCAGTGTGCAGTGAAATGTCAGATCATATAGCAGCTGCCATGCCTACCTGACACAGAAGTAAGATATCCTTTCCCTCTTGCATGCAGACCCTTCATTTCTGATTTGTGATACACTGTCAGCAGTATAGGACACATTGCACTGTTATACCTATCACGAGCTACAGAGTGGGTCCACAAAGTTCTTCAGGCTCACTGAGCAACCCAGTTTATTGGCATCAGTGAGACTATTCACGTGCGTATAGTTAGGCATACGCCTAAGTGTTTTGCTGGAGGTAGGCAATCATTTTCCAGTATTTTCAACTTGACAACTTGCATAAGCATCAGTTTACTTAATAAAAATTAAGTGTGGAGCAAAGCAGCTTTGGTAGCGCATGCCACAGCAGTACTTATGTTGCAATTCCGCTATTGCAACAGGTGTTCTTGTTTGTTAAGACCAAGAGATCAATAACTAAATTTACAGAAAAGCCAGCTGCTTAGTGGTTAGGGGTTGTTTTAATGTGTCAAGTACTACTGGTTTGGCCAAAATTGATCCTCTGAAACAGTATCTTCCAAAGCATACCAGTAACAGCCTTCTTTTTCTGCAGTCTCAGACTAAAAGATAAAATAAATCTGCAGAGTATTCTGATACATTGATCTCACTTAAACATCTCTTGCTCCCAAGGAATAGTAAGTCACTAAGCCCTGGAGAATCAGGTATTTTCCTATTAGCTCTTCCAGTGCAAGTTATTCAGTCAACACATGCATGAAAAATCAACAATTGTCTAGGATGTTCTCTATTCCATTTTTAACTCCCCTATAATTTAAAACACATGACATATACAACACATGTACAACTTCTTTGAAAGCGGTTATGGACCTTGCTGAGAATAGGCTGGTATTGCAATTTGTACCATAGTGCTAGTCCAAAGCCCAAAACAGATTAATTATAATAGCTTCAAAGTTCTTCAGGTATAGTTAAGGAATTGTTGGGACTGTGTTTATGTAAGTATGTGCAGATGTCTTTGTGCCTATATTTAAAAAAAAGCATGCTGTGGATTACCTATATTTTGGCAATTTAAAATGAATTAATATTTTTGTGAAATTATATGGCAACAATAAGAGGAACGCTTGGTAAGAGTTATCCAGGAATTGCACTTGGAAAAGAAATAGGATGTAATACACATCAGAGAAAAATTCCTTGACATTTGGGTAAATAAAACTGTATCTGTGTTTGATTGCATAGGTAGTCCATTCTCAATGCTTGTCTCAAAGGGGACTTGCACCCTGCTGCCCTGTAGCTCCACCAGGGAGACAGAGAGGCAGCAAACCCCATTCCTTGCTGCCCTCGTCCTCCTGAATAGCCTGAGCTCACCAGCCTCGGCCTCGCTTGGGCTGCCTGGTGCTCCCACAGAGACCCACCAGCCTTTCTGGGGGGCTATGCTGCAGCGTGTGAACTTCACCGTGTGCCCAAGGGCTACCAAAGGAGGAAAGACTTCCCCTTGCCTGGGTTGTCCTCACCCCTTGTGGTGACTGCCCGACTATCAGAGTCAGGTGCAGTGCCCATTAACAGCCATGGGAAGACTTCGTTCGACTTCGGTGCTAGGGTTGATCTAGGAAACAGCTTGAGTTGAATGAAATGCGAAAGTGAGAAAAGGGTGAAATTGGTGAAAAATTAATTAATTTTAAAATTTCCTCCAATAAAAGCTAATAAATGGCCTTAAACCTCCCTCAAGCCTAGCAAGTGTCAGTTTTGGACTTTAATGTAGGGCACAGTTGCGCTGCTACTTGGGTTAGCAGTGCAAAGAACCAACTATGATGTGACCCATGCCTAGTACGGTAGAGTTCAGATTCTGAAAAGTTTGTATTTTTGCCTGACAAATTCCTTCACAGGTATTTAAAGGATCTTTTTGTGAGTATTAAGAACAAAGCTGTAGCTGTGTTTTAAGAAAAAACTCATAGAAAAGGAAAATTCTGTCTGAAATACCTTGTCTTTGATTCCCTCATGACGTTCAGCTGTGTAATACTGTTGGATTGCAGTTACATAGAGTTGTCTCAGCAGTAAAATGATGTAACACCTGTACTTGCTCCAGTCTCCATGACATTTTGCACTCAATAACACAGTCACCGTCTTGACATGTCATTGAATTCAATGAGTGTGTGGTCAGAAATTTATTTTTTTGATTACCAAAAAAGAATAAACCTGTCTTATTTGAAAAGTAGATTTTTTTTTTCCCATGGGTAATGTGCTACAGACATTTCTATATGATTTATTAATTTCACCTACAGGGAAGATAAACTACCTGCAGTTTGGCTGCATTTCACCAAATGTTAGATTGAGAGATGTTTTTACAGGAGCAATTTAGAGAGTGAATGCCAATTCTACAATAAAAAATTGTTCTGATGTTTAAATTTCCAGCACCAGGCTCAGGTGTATGTGCAAACTGGAGCCTTCTAAATATATTTGCATTCTTGACAGCCAGTTTCTAAGTTCAGGGTTATTCTCTTCCATTTCAGTCTCTGATGTCAAACATGTGAACTAAACCCAGGTGCACTGCCCTGAACTCTTTTCCCTTTCTTTTCCCTTTTGTCGGATGAGCGTGATATTGCCAGAAGCCGTAATGGAAGAAAAAGCACCCTAAGCTTGGGAGACATCAAGCCGAAGTGAAGAAGAACAAAACTGACTGTTAGAGGAGACCTTGGGCAGTTCGAGTGGTCTATGGAGGCCATTCAGTACTAAACACTCTCCACCTCCTCCAAACATATAACCCAAAAAAAAAAAAAAAAAAGTGCTTCAGGTCTCCTGCTTGATGTTTCCTGCCTTAACTATTGCCCCCCTTGAAGCCTCTTCCAGCTCCCAGGGCAGTGCAGCTTTACACCTCCTGCTCAGACCAGCTGTGCTTGAGAACAGCATTGCATGGGTGCTCCGTGCTGGAGCCACCTGGGGAGCCACAACTGCATGTAATTCACCCTTCTCCTCCCTTATAACCCATGACCTACCTTGTATTTTTCCAGTATTCAGGTGTTGTCAGTCTCCTTTTAATATAGCTGCAAGACTAGTTTAATATTCTGGAGCCAGGATGAACAACATCACGTCCTTCATAGCAACTGGTTCAGCTGTAAACAGGTTTCAGAGTTTCTTTCCCCTGGCTACCCTGCTTTGGCAGGCAAGACTGCTCCTGTTCCTGCTGCTGAGTGCTGACTCTGTGGTGAGGATGGCCTCGTGACACGCAGCATTCTCTCTTTGCTTTCCACTTGCCCAGCTGAGGGGCTAAGCAATAATTAGCCCAAAAGGCCTTTTCTCTTCTCCCTGCACTACGTTTCCCATGGCCTCTTTAAAACTTTCTGCTGTTGTTTTTTGTCCACTGAATATGTTCCTCTGATATCATTTTGGAGTGCTAACTGGAGAAGACTTCTTACTTAGTCTACATGAGAAGGAACTCATGACCAGTCATGCAACACTTTTTAGAGTGGGATTTTCCCTTCCCTCTGGTGGCTGAAAGGAGAAATGACTACTGTGACAAAGAGCCGAGAGCCATCTCCGCAGGGTGGCAGGCCCAAGAGGTGTGCCCTGGCAGGGGGACCAGTCCTACTGGAGACCTGATGACCTAAACTCCTGACGGAGACTTCTGCACAATGGCATCCTCTTCCCTGGGAATATGGTATGGCAAAACTAACCTTGCTCAAAGGCAAGTGCTCAGCTCTAAGTCAAAAGACAAATTGAGAAGCTGAGGGCTAGGAAGGGACATGTAAGATGACTCATTGTGAGAGGGTGTACCCTTTATCTAGATGACTCCGTCCTTGAAGTGCTGGAAGACCTAGGATTAGATTAATCCAGATGTCTGTGGAGCAGCAGTCATGATGGTGATGATACACTGATGACATCCGCCAGTTTGGAAGTGCGGCTCCTGCAGAGGTGCCCGGCTGATGCGTGTCACTGGTGATCTGCTATTTCAGAGCTGGTGTGCCTTTTCCTCCTGCCCTCATGCTGACTCCCCTCTAAAATTGTCCTTGTTCTTCTGTACACTTCTTCCTGTATAAAATGACTTATGTTCTTGCCTCCTGTTTTAGACAAGGCAAGCTTAAGCAGCAGAGAGCAGCAGGCCTAGCTCACTGCCTGTGAAACGTTGTTGTAATTCATGCCAGGGCCATGGAGGAAATTTCTGGACATCTCTATGAACTTTATCCATTCATTTATGGATTTTATGATCGGCTGTCAGGAACGGTGAGGCTGTGCGCTTAGAAACACCAGTCCCCTGTAAGGCAACGCAGTGCCCCGTCTTGTGTTGCTGCCGGTGACAACGCCAGCTCTAACCAGGGCTCGCAGGCATCAGCAGTCCTGGCAGATGAGGGACATCCGCAGTGCAGAAATGCTTATCCTGAGGTACAGCTGTGTCATCATGAAGCTGGAATGTACAGTATACGCTTTCCACGAGCGTAGCTCTGAGCACAGAAATGTGTATACCATCAACGGCACCTGCCCCTCTATGGAGCAGTTCAGCTGTTGTGATAGCTGATGAGCTAAATTTAAGGTTTGCACATGCTTGATTCTATTTAATACCTACCAAGGGGAGTTTAGAGGGGGAAAAAAACCCCAGCTTTGGGATGTCCATATATGCAGAGTTTTGAAGTACTTTTTCCTCCTTTATGTTTATACTTAGCTGGATCTGAAGTCACACTGTTTTTTTTAAAGTAAAAATCCTGGTGTATTATGTATGGTTCCCTGTATTACAATATATAATGTGACTGAAAATAGAGCTGCATGAAAAAAAAGTTTTACGTGACACTATTAGTAGTATTCCCCTTAGAATTTCTTGCCTTATTCTCAGATATACTGTCATAATTGCATTTTTCAAGAAATCCAAAATTACAAGGGAGCAGGTTCGATTTTGTTGAAAGTTAAGAAATCCAATACAGCATTTTCACTAGATTTAATTCCTTCATTATTTCCTAAGAGTATAAAAAATGTTATGACCACATCTTTGGAAAGATATTCAAAGCATCAGAAGCATATGCTAAATGTGGTTTGTTAATCATTCAGGGAATTGAGGTATTGCGTATAAGAAACACGCTTTTATCTTGAATCTGTGCCAAAAAGCCTTCTTCAAATTCTTTTCTTGCTCTGGCAAAGCATAGCAAATCATCCCACCACAGACATTTCAGGGGTATTTGAGTACTGGCAGCAAAAACAGGGGACTTGATGAAACCTTAAAGGCACAGTACCAATATGATTTTATAAATTACAATCTCCTTAGTCAAATATATGACTATGTGTGATGCTACTGCTTGTCAGTAAGATATATCTGGGTATTAGTAATGCAATAAAGTAATCTTTCATAATAAAATTAAACTTAAAGTCATGTCGCCACATTTTCATGCATCCCTCTGTATAGTGTTATCGGAAGTGAGATTCCCCTCCATGTGTCTGAGAGTGAGTTCATTCAGGTCAGCTGATATATTCCAGGAGCCTTTTCATGCAGAGATAAACTTTAAATTATCACCTATCTTTAAGTCTCATGAGATGTAAAGTCCAAAAAACCGAGAAACTGAAACTGCCCAATTTGACAGATCAAGCAACAAAAACTCTCAGTCACTCATAAACTGAATTTCCAGGGAGGGAGCATTTACTTCCAAAAATTAAAAGATGCAGAAAGGCAGACATATCTGCCAAGGCAGTCCATTGTTTTATAAAAACAAATGTTTGCAACCAGCTAAACCCTGCCCTGGGGTTATAGTAAAGAACCAATGATAAGGGTGGTGCCACGCTGACTCGCTAGTGCACTGGAGAAGGTATTGTCTATCAGCAGCCTGGCAGTGTCAAAGCCAAGTTAGAGTAGCAGGAATTTAGCACTTCCCAAACTCGTGACCCCCAAAAAGGCCACGGTGTGTGTCAGGAGTGTGTTACGATGGATTCTGCGCAAGGAGGGGGAGGTGGCAGCCTCCTGTGTGCATCGGGACCCTTCTCTGCCTGGTGTCAGAGATACCGTTCGTGCTGTGATAATATTTGAGTGGTTCATGGGCCTTTCCTTTTTGGAGCTGAGTAACCAGATGTCTTCTCTTTCACCTGGTTTAGAGAGACTTAAGATGAGCTTTTATTTCAGTGCTTAGAAAATCTCACGTACATGTTTATCTGATGCAGACGACCACCTTTGGTTTGCTGTAAGTAAAGATCTGCATTGTTTTCTGGCTTGTACAAACCAACTGCCCTCCCAGCATAATTGCTTAGCACTCTGTAGAGTGATTTACTCCTTAACACAGGTTATACGATAACTCGTACTAATATTCCCATTAATGTGCAGAGGAGTTCCTGTTGAACCTGGCATGAGTGCAGCTGAGATGTTAGCCGAATTCGTGAATATAGCTGTGGCTCTGCACATTACACTCTGGATTTCTGAAAGTGAGGCTTTGGTAGGACATTTTAAGTTACCTGCTCTGATGTTTCGGTTCTTTGAATTACTTAGATGTATTAAAATTGCACTTGAGAGAGAGAGTTTACATATGTTTGATGACTAGTGGGTACTTGACAACAATTTATAGTGTATCAGGACCCAGCATCAGGTTTCCAGAGGACTGTTTTCAGTCATGTATTACTAATGCTTCTGTAGCCATCATAGGGAAATGATTTAAGACAGGCAAGTGTGAATGGCAGAAGAGCTGCATGTCCGCTATTATCAGTTATGCTAAACCCAAACTTTTCTTATTCTTACAAAACCTTTTTGCTTTTAAAAATCTTATTTGCAGTCACAAGTTTCATGCAGTTGATTTTACTAATATTACACAGGATCTCAAAATAGGTTAAATAATTTAAGTAATGCTAGTGTTGATGGTTAAATAAGATACTGACAAGTTTCTCAGTTCAGTCCTTTTCAAGCATTTTGCTGTTTGAGACAATATGAAAGTATCGTGTTTGTCTTTGACAGTTAAAGACAATGGTCATTAAAGATGTTAGCTATCAACTAGAATTCAGCACTTGGTGCCAGATAAATACTGATAGCAAAGTCTTCCTTTCCATTGCCTTTTTTGCTCCCTCTGTCTCCTGGAGCATGATGTTCCCACTTACCACTCTCATTTTTCTCTTTCATAGTCTTCAGAATTGTACTGCATGTACCAAACATTACAGATATGTAAAACCAAAGCATTAATCAGTCACAGCAATGCATGCAGTTTCATGCATCTGTTATCAGAGAAGGTAAACAGGTCCCAGGACACAACCGAGAACTTTTCCACAAAAGCTGTGCTGAAAATGCGAAGCAAGAAATACATGGTTTAGCATTAAACAGCTATGCCTCTAGACTGTTGACTGCAGCATAACCTCTTGTTTGGTTCTGCTGTGTGTCTGGGCCAGCAGGTGAGGGAACACACTTAGTACTCTTCTCGTGAAAGAGGATCTCAGTTCCTGGTAAGGGAGGAACACAATGCTCTCCATTGAGTCTTCTGTGGCATTTCTGGAAAGTGCCCACAGGCACAGCCTACTCCCCCGGGGCAGACACTACCACCGCTAGCAGGGCTCCCCTTTGCAGCCTGCAAAAAGACCAGACAGCCAGAGAATGAACTTCTTTTTACCTTAAAGCTAAGCATCTGGGAGAGAAGGACAGAGAAGAGCAGGACTAAAATAACCTATGTCTAAAAAAGGCCACTGCAAATTTACTACTGAAAAAATGTCAGGGTTCAGGGTTTCCTGGAGTCTTCATCCAAGCACAGCTCTGGGTCAGTAGAAACAGCAGTCTGAACTGTGCAGCTTGATTACTGTATTGCTATGGTCCATGGCGTTATACTGTAGAAGAAATATAGTAATAAAATGGAGGAAGGGAGAAGAAGATGGAAGAAAACAAGCAAATACACTGTAAACCCCCTAAGAGACTTAAATAAGACAAGGACTTTCACTGGAGTCAATGTAAATCTCTCTTCATCTAGAAAGCAGGTAAATGGCAGAGAGCAGTGAAGTAAAAACGAATTTCCTCCAGTGAAATTTAACTAAATAAAATGAGTCCTACATTTTTCCTTTTTGTCTATAAAAGGCAACTTTTCATGTTGTCTTGACAGGTTTTGAATTCCTAATGCATTTTTGCTTAATGCTGCTGAGATTGGAATTCTTTTGCCCCCAAAATGTGGAGTGTGTGGGACACTGGTGTTTGGTCAGGGCAATGTTAACTCAGTCTTGTCAAAAAGAGGTTTATTGAATTTCCACATTATTGCTTCACTTGGGATGTGGAGCTTGACTGACCAAACCCTTCACCTCATGTGACCTAGATAGGATGTGGATAGCCCTTGTATTGTCACCCATTTGGAGAAAGAATTTTTTGTAAAAGCAGTCCAAAGACCATATTTACCTGCTGTAGCTGCTCTGAGTATTTTGCTGTTCCCTGTAAATAAAAGTTAAAGTTATTTTATCCTTATAACATCTCTGAAATGACTCTTAATTCATAAGGATGGGTCTTTCTTTGGTTAGCAAAGTAAATTTGGCTTAAAATAGAAACATAGAACTATTACCATGAAAAAACCACAAAACAGCATCATATAAAATCCAGTTCTAAAAAAGGTTTTTCTAACCAAAGGAAGACTATGCTGGCAGCTGTGTAATTGCAAAAGTAAACTTGGTCTGTGCCTGAAAAAAAAAGTTAACAATTAAGCCAATTTCGGTAATA
The DNA here is from genome assembly GCF_035582795.1 of Mycteria americana. Taxonomy (NCBI): domain Eukaryota; kingdom Metazoa; phylum Chordata; class Aves; order Ciconiiformes; family Ciconiidae; genus Mycteria; species Mycteria americana. The sequence goes on from NC_134396.1 coordinate 41,829,181, forward strand.
TAAACAAAAATAACAAGACTGCTTTGACGACATTAGTTAACAAGAGTTATGAGCATCCTCTATTGTTGAACAGTCTAACACTGTAGAATCAGGATTTTCTATTAGTTTTCCATAAACTTTCCACTTATTGTCTTGCAGGTTTTGCATATTTAATATTTATAACTGTAAAAGGCAATTTGAAATGTTCTTTACAAACTGAAGGCTAGATTTCCAGAGAAGTTTTTTTCTGAAAAGCAGTGGAACAAATAATAGCACAGGAAAAACTACAACATAACAAAGTCATAAATAATAGATAGCATGAAATTTTCAAAATTATGACTTGTAACCAGGCTTGTGCACTTGTGAGAACTGATAGCCGTGACAGACTTTAAGTACAGGTTTTGACACTGTCTCACATAATACCCCAAAGGCAAGCTGGAGAGTTATGATCTGCATAGAATTGCAGGTAAGTGCAGAAGTACTTGGACAATCATAACCAAAATGGAGTTTTTGGGGAGAGAAAATAATTGCTAAATGAAAGGAAAGATCAAGTAGGATTTCAGAGATCTATGCTGGCTCTGCTACTGTCAAGAGTTTCATGTATGATTTTAATGATGGAATGAGGCATTCATCCAGTAGGTTTTCTGGGATTGCAATTTGGGAGGTCCTGACAAGCATGCTCTCTAGTTTTTTATGCTGAATTTCAAGAAATATATGGACTAATACAGGAATCTAATGGAGAGAAACATGAATCATCTAAAAAATATGAAAACCACAAAGTGAATGACATGTTTGGATTAGTTTAGTCTGGAGAGGAGACTGATATTAAACTTCGAATGCACAAGGCATATTTAGGCTAGAAGGAAAACTTTTAAGTGGAAGGTTAGAATATGAAGGATATGAAACTTGTATCATTGTAGGTCTTCAAGGAACATGTCAGAAAAACACCAATCAGGAATAAAATTAGTATAGCTGGTGCTGCTGTAAGCAGAAGACTTCTGATGCTCCCTCTTTTATGATTTTTTGAAAACAATGATTTTTTTTTAAAACATTTTGATGAAGAGTGACCTGAGGGAAGGAAACTTTTATTTTTTGTATATTGTAGACATATTTGCAGTTTTGTTTGCAATAACTGGGGCTTGACTCCAGACAAATTCATAGATTCATAAATAGTACGAGTAATTGGTGAAGGACTGGTACAAAACCATGACTTCCGTTGCAGTCAGTGGTCTGTCCTGTAGCATCAGGGCCGAAAAGCTGATGCACTCCCATCTCATGCAATGGTATTATGGCTGCCACTTTAATTTTTATGGCCCCTTCTGAAAACTGTAGTTAAGCCATAGGATCTAACTAGGCATGAATCCTATGGGGCCGACAGCCATGCCTTGTGTGTTTGTGTGAGACAAAGGATGCAAGCAGGATGCCACAGCCAGCTAGAAGAGATTAGAGAGCACGAGCTCCTGTGTGTGTCAGTTCTTCCAGAATCACATGTACTCTGCATATATGTGAATAAAACTGTCCTTAACTGTTTTAAGTTTAGTTTTCAAAGTGTGTGCTTTGGGTGTGAAGATGGAACTGGAATTATTAGAAAGCATTGCTTCCATTGTCCTTTTCACAAAATATACTATAAAATCCGGGGAAAACTGAACAGCAACTTTCTTTATAGTTCTCACTTTTTCTTCTCTCAGTCCTTGTTGTAACATCCTGGGCTTAATGGGTTGGAAAGTGATGGAACGGCAAGATGTCAACACTCAGTCAAAATCGAAGAGCAGAGAACTTACTACATCCATTTGACCACATGGCTCAGATGGAAGGCTTTGAGCAAATCTTGACCTCACTAGAGTAATTTGAAAATCTCTCCTTAATGAAGCCAACAATTTATTCCTCTTAAGTGCAACTGCTTAATATTTTATAAAGGAGTTTCAGTTGAGGACACAAACTCTGTGTCACCTTGCAGCAACTGAATGGCTACTTCTTACTGCATATGTTATAAATGCAAATATTTTTAAATAAAGAGAAGCTACATTACTGCCAAAGGTGATGGCATCAACAACAGGCATGGTCCCTGGCTGAAATAAACTGTTATGAATCTATTGATATTCAAAGGATCAGCATCATTTTACTCTGCCTGGCTGAAAATGCTTATCACTACTGTGTGGGTGCAAAAGGAATTGCTCGTGTCAAAACTTCAGCTTAAGTGGTCTTAACTGATTCATAAGGCTCCCTTCAGAAGGTAACAGTAACTGTAAGTGATGACTCTTTCTTGCTTTCTGTATGTGCGTGTCTATATATGCCTATAAAAATCTATAGACACATCAGCCTGTGCGCAGTACCCATTAGCAGCATGACTGCTGCTGGCTGCAGAGTTCTGAAGTCTCTGCCTACACGTCACTTCACGGATATCACCTTATTCTGACTTTAAACTTACTATGAGCAGTGAAAAAAATAATATGGTTAAGAAAAAAAAATACTGTGATTCACCATCTTTATAATGTGTTTATTTTACACTTAAAATGAGCAGCAAGGTGTTACTCTACAGAAATATGCTATATATTAACAAGCAACTTGATTTTTAGAGCCATCTGCATTTCAATTAAGAACTCACGAAGGATCACATTAAAGCCCTTTGTTGTCTGTGATGGCCAACATATTTTGACCTGATTCACTTTCTATCTTTTAAGAAGATTATTCTCTTGTCACAAGTAAAACAAACCTACAATTTTTTTAAGTAAGTACAAGACAACTTTCAGTTGTAATGTCTGTCAGTGTGGCTGACAGAGCAGATCACTATATTTGATTTAAAATGCTTAAAACGCTAAATAAACATGGGAAGTAAACGGACTACATAAATAATGACAAATTATTTCTACTGAGTATTAAGCAAGGTGTTAAAACAGAACATTTCCAAAGGTTTAAATAACATTTGGAATGCAATATTGGAATAACAGGAGCAGTTGAAAAGCATAAAGAGAACATGATCCTAACTTCACCTTTTCACCTGCGCTTATTTTCCACAGAGGCTGCAGTGCGCAGAAACCACGCGCGTAACGTTTGCACAGAGGATGGCACTGACTGCTGCGTGACACATGCAGAAGAGAAGCGTTGTCTGAGTGGCACTATCTACACTTGGCCCACAGTACTCACCCAAGGGATAAATGAAGCGTCTTCGAGGCAGAGGAGGGAAGTCCCCAGCTGGCTTCCAGGCCTGGGCAGATATGACGCCATGCTGTCAAGCGCCCTCACAAAGCAGTGCCCCTCTTTTTCTTCCTAAATCTCTGCCATCCTTTATCCTGTCCCAGATGTCCTTTCACAGCTGCCCAGTCCCACCTGATTCATGTTTGTAATACTCTCAATTAAAAAATTAGTAATTAAAATGAAGCCCCCTTTGCCCATATTACTCCCAGCCTTTACACTGCTCCATCTGCCCATTCCCAGTCCCCTTCTTGTTTTTAAAAGACTCATTAGCATGTGATCTTGTCTCTGCCAGGATTCCCCAGTGCCATCTGCTCCCTTCCTAGATGATCAGTCCCACCCAGATCACTGTTTACCATACTCAAAAATCCCACACATTTTCTAAGCATTGGTTTTGGAGGATGCTTTTGTGATTCTCTACCAAAGTCAACTCCTATCAGCCTCTTCCCACGTTGTCAAGGCTGTAGAAATGACAGAGGTCCTTCAATGGTCTGATGTATTCCCAGATCTGTGGGGCCTTTGTGGCAACAGCATATTGGTGTCCCTCAGGCTATACAATCACATACTGTGCTATCATTTATTTAAGGCATTTAGCTTCTCTTGTGATGACCAAAGACTAAAGTAACACCTTCCCAAACTCAGCATCCTCTTTGTGGAAAAACTTCTTGTCTATCTTAATTCTTCCAACATAAAAATACTAAGTTCATGTTACATTGCTTGGAAGAGTTTTCAAAACATACCTTTTTCTTACATGTTCCCTATTGGTTCTCCCAGTTATTTTCATGCATGTTATGTTTGTAAAGAGGAGCAGTAAGCAGTATAATGCTGAAAAATTAATTTGGGAAAATAGCAATAGAGTATTGCCTCTGTTTATCAGAGAAAATATGTTGTAGGGAAAATTGTCCCAGCCTCTTTCCTGACATCTGAGCCATGAACCCAGGTGGGTGACCTGCAATGCTCCTGCTGCTCTTCACTACAGGCCCCGTCCCTCAAGTGAAATGGGACCTACTGTAATTTTCCATGCCCACCCGCCTCTCCAGGAATGATCTGGGTCCTCTCTTCAGTAGCTTAACTGACTGCTCATGGCTTGGATGGGCGTACTTTTCGCTGGGTAAAGAACTGGCTGGACGGCCGGGCCCGAAGAGTCATGGTGAATGGAGTTTACTCCAGTTGGTGGCCGGTCACAAGCGGTGTTCCCCAGGGCTCTGTGTTGGGGCCAGTTCTGCTTAATATCTTTATCAATATTCTGGAAAAAGGGATCGAGTGCACCCTCAGTAAGTTTGCAGACAACACCATGTTGTGCAGGAGTGTTGATCTGCTTGAGGGTAGGAAGGCTCTGCAGAGGGACCTGGACAGGCTGGATGGGTGGGCCAAGGTCAATTGTATGAGGTTCAACAAGGCCAAGTGCAAGGTCCTGCAGTTGGGCCACAGCAACCCCATGCAACGCTACAGGCTTGGGGAAGACTGGCTGCAAAGCTGCCCAGCAGGGAAGCACCTGAGAGTTTTGGTCGACAGCCGCCTGAATATGAGCCAGCAGTGTGCCCAGGTGGCCAAGAAAGCCAATGGCATCCTGGCTTGTATCAAAAATAGTGTGGCCAGCAGGACTAGGGAAGTGATCGTGCCCCTGTACTCAGCACTGGTGAGGCTGCACCTTGAATACTGTGTTCAGTTTTGGGCCCCCCACTACAAGAGAGACATTGAGGTGCTGGAGCGTGTCCAGAGAAGGGCAACAAAGCTGGTGAAGGGTCTGGAGCAGAAGTCTGATGAGGAGCAGCTGAGGGAGCTGGGACTGTTTAGCCTGGAGAAAAGGAGGCTGAGGGGAGACCTTACCGCTCTCTACAACTGCCTGACAGGAGGCTGTAGAGAGGTGGGGGTCGGTCTCTTCTCCCAGGTAACAAGTGATAGGACAAGAGGAAATGGCCTCAAGTTGTGCCAGGGGACGTTTAGATTGGATATTAGGAAATTTTTCTTCACTGAAAGGGTTATCAAGCATTGGAACAGGCTGCCCAGGGAAGTGGTTGAGTCTCCATCCCTGGAGGTATTTAAAAGCCGTTTGGATGAGGTGCTTAGGGACATGGTATAGTGGTGGTCTTGGCAGTGTTAGGTTTAAGGTTGGACTCGATGATCTTAAAGGTCTTTTCCAACCTATACAATTCTGTGATTCTGTGATTGCTGGCTGTGAATTCTATCATTGCAAATGTGGCGGGTCTTTAAACTTGAAAATATGTTCATTCTCGTCAGTGGAGATTACCCTTGATGGGATCTGAGAGCGAGGTGGGGAGAGCTTGTTCCCTGTGATTGGTACACATTCCAACTATCAATGTGTAAATATTTTCATGAATGATGTCAACTCAAAAAGCAGATTTTTTCCTTGATATTTGAGCGTCTGCAGTACAGCAGTGTTTTGACAACATACATAAGGTTGCTGATGTTATCTGCAAAGTGCAGTCACTGTGTTTGTGTCACCATTGCAACTGCCTTCAGCATTAAGAAAGCTAGCACCTGAACTCAATTAATGTTGTCCCCTTGTCTTCCCCAGCTGGACTTACATTTATGTCTTAGAAGTACTTTTTGAACCCTCCCTCTTAATAGTGTGATTTCCTTGCTCTCCTTTTCCTCCAGTTTCATTGAAATTGACCTAAAAAGAAAAAAAGATAAAGATGAAAACGTCTATTATGCTTTCAGAGAAAGAATTTACACCCATGCTCCCCCATACAAATCAAAACCTCTCACTTTTTTCTCTAGTAATTTATTGTTCATTATAAAAGAAATAGTAAGACTGTGGATTCGTACAACATTTTGGTGAATGCCACTATTTGACAAACAAGATCCTAGAAAATATAAACTGTGTACATCAGCTAGAATAGTTCAGACATTGGATATACCCAAGTACATATGCTAGCTTCTTTACCCCAGCTGTATACACCTGAAGCCTATCTGTGAAGCCAGAAAAGACAAGACAATGTATTAAGCCCCAGAAAATCACTTATAATGAAACCAATGGTTCCAGGTAGGAATATATTCACTTTCAAAAACATCCAAAGGACAAACTGAAGTGCTTTATTTTGGAATTAACTTACCATACTAGGCTTTCCAGAGTCAGTTGGAAGATGTCTAGTATGGTGTTTTATCTGACTGATCACTCTACCTGAGCTCCCAAGCAAATCAATGGGGAGGTAGGGTGAGGCTGAGTTTCCAGTGAGATTTTTCTAACATGCAAACTATACGGCATATATTTTGTACCTGAAAGAAGCCCTCAGATCTGAAAGAGCCTGGAATTCATCATTAAAGGAGCCAAGCTGTTTGCTCATTGCCACAGCCCTTCATCAGTTATCACTGCAACAAAAAAATGAAGAAAATTCCTTGCAGGAATGAAATGGGCAGGCTGCAATACCATCGTACCAGAGAGACTTGGCACATAAACGCCTTCCTTTGTTTTCTCTTAGACTGCTGCAAAAATAAGAGAAACCATAGCTGATGATGGATTTGTAACCTACCTTTCCACTTATTCCCACCTTTATAATCACTTTTGCAAAAGTTTGCAAAACACTGCAAGGCTGACAACTGCTCGTGCTGGGATAGGCCCTCTGGGAACGCACTTTGTCAAAATCTCACTGTGCTTCAGCTAACGATGAGCCTTGCTTCCTTGCTGCCCTTGGCAAAACCTAGGCAGTAAATTCTGTGTGTAGTGGCCCTGCCTGCTGAGCACCTAGCATACTATTCCTTGTGCCTGTCTCTGGAGATGCTCTTGTGATTCAAATAAACAAGGTCACTTTAGGAGATAACGTGACTTTAGGCAAGGTATTCCTTCTTTTCCAAACAGAACTTCCCACCTAGTTCTCTAACAGAGAGGGAGAAAGTCAACATTTCTGCTTACTGAGAATGCTACCTGAATCACTTATGTTGCAAACAGATGGATATATTACCATCTTTATAGTTAAGCAAGAATTAGTGTAACATCAGGCAGTACCTAAACTTGTCCTAATTGCTCAGAAACCTTAATGAATTGCTACCATAAATTTAAAAAAAACCCAAACCAAAACATATCAGTGTTGTGCACTGGTTTGGACAGTAGATTTTCAACATAAATGAGACCGCAGTTTTAGTATTACAAAAATAAAAATCAGATACAAAAGAACCCATCCTCATTGCATAGTTCTCCAATGTACTTTGAACACATACATTCCATAGATGACCAGATTTTAAGCACATATAATATAGGCATATATTACAAAAATTATGTGATTCCAGTTTTTAAACTGAATATAAATGTAAAGGAGTGATTTCAGCACATAAGCAAGATTTCAGCACTAAGGGAAAACACTGAGGTAAAAATGTGAGTCTGAGTGACCACATAAGTATGTCTGGATATACATATGTGAACTTGGCTCAGCAACTAACTTTGGTTCACCGAGCCATTTTTTTCTCCCCTTGCATTTAATACTGATCATTAATAACATGCACATACTATGTAGCTTTCAGTAATGTAACTTTGTCTACCTCAAAGGTTCACTAATAAGAGATAGACTTCTACAGTTCCTTTTTAGATCCTTGAAGTGTTTACTACAGAACTGAGTTTTCTGGTTTGGGTTAGTACCTTCTTCTGGTACTGTGCCTCCACAATATACCTCTGGATTATGAATGTGATGCAATGTCATGCAATTCAGCAGCTTGCCGTAATGATCTCTGTCCTCAGTCATTATTCCCAGTCACAGCACGTTTCACATCTGCAAGAGGTCACTGTGCCGTATCTTCTCCTCGGTTGAACTTTAATTGGTACCATAGCTGCAGAAGTGGAAAGTTCAGGTAGGAAGCCCTGTGGTATATCCCCAAATCAATGGTCACTGCTTCCTGTTCATCTGCACTAAGCTGTGCTATGCTGCTGGCATGCACTTTTCTGCAGTATAACTGGATTTATTAGCCTGTTGCCATGAATAGTTTTGGGTTTGAATTGTGAATTTACTCCTCTAGACCAACTAGGTATCATCATCATCATCGTCATCATCATCATCATCATCATCACCATCACCATCACCACCATTAATATTTTTACCCCATATGAGTTGAGGCAATTGCCCTTGTCTTAGACTGGGCCACATTTATTCAGGAATGCTGCTACTATGGTTTCTGGGTTGTTCTGGAAAGTACAAGTTGGAGCTTGCATCCTAGCACATCCCTTTTAAAGTGTTACTACCTGGAATTGTTACAGGACTAAAGGAAGGGGTAAGCTAGAGTAAAAGCAAGTCATTAAAAAGTGATGTCGGAATTGCTTGTGTATAAAGCAATTTCTAACAAGTGTTATCTGAGCTGCTTGGCCCGACTACTTCATATTTAGGTTAAATACCAGCATGATTGTTAAAAATTAAGAGTTCCCCTTCGCTGCTATGACAGACTAAAATCTTTTTATGATTATTTTGCAGAAATTTATAGGTAATGATGCTGCATAAAAGGATCTTTTGAAGAAACATGAAGCTATACAACATAACAGCATGGTTAATTACTAACTCTTCCTCTCATAATGCTGGGCCTGTGTAATCTATGCTAAACACAAATGACCGGTGCAAAGTAGTTTCGTCAGGGTTAAAAGAAGAGGAAGTGAGGGAAGTAATTAAAAAAGGAGTGAACTCTTTTGAAAAGACAGTAAACTGACATTCAGAGGATATGAAGTACAATGAAAGAGAGGAGTAATTGCATAAAATCCTCACGTGCTTGCCAGCTCCCCACTACGGTGACTAACTGTACCACGGTTTACTGTGCAGCCTTGAGCATGAAGGATAAATTGAATTAATCACCTTCCCAGTGCTGTCATAATCATTCTTTGGTGTTTCAAAGCAAGGGAGGAAAGTGATTCATCAGAAAGCTGCTCAGTATGCTGTGGGAGTGCATAAATACCTCCCTTGATCACAGAGGCAGTATTATCAAAATATATAAAAACGTCAATAATACAGATGTACTCAATAAAGAAAAAATACATATGGGGAACAATTAGACTTTGACATACTTGGTTGGTGCTCAAACAGCAAATACCCAATACTTAAGTGCAATGGGGCACAGTGTGTGTTAGTAGACAGTGTCTTTTGTGATAAACTCTTCTGAATGCTTTTTAGGAGACTTTATGTTGAATGGTAGACTTTGCTTTCTTTTCAGAAAAAAAAAAAATGACTCTTCCAACGAAGTTTAATGGGTATATCTTCATGATATTTTTTTTAATTCTGTATTGATCTGAATGTACATTGAATGTACTTGAAAATCCCTGGACTGAACATAGTGGAGACTGGAGTCTCTCTGTTCACCCATAGAAGATGCACAACAGGTTGAGACTTCAGCCTGCGCCTCATCACTGCTTCTCGGTCTCTCCCAGCAAGACCTTTTCTAGGATGGATGGATAATTCAGTCTCTGTAACCACCACACCGTGCAGGCAGTTATACGGACATGATAATTGCCTCTGATAATTTCACCAGATTCAGACGGGTCTTCAGCAAAAACACCAGTATAACATATGTGCTAAAATGAATATTGCTGCACAGAGCAGTGGAGCAGATCATACTCCTGAATGTGGGCCTCCTAAATGTAGAAATGAGAAGGATGATTTTTTTTTTTTTTTGCTAAAGCTGGGTCTCCCAAACATTTGGGTTGCTGATAAGAGTTAGCTCACAGTTAAAGGTTATGTATTTAAATGTAGCAGTTCCTACTCATCCGAATTTGTGTTGATCTTGGTGAGCAAAGGCAGGTGAGCTAGAGCTGTTATTGTATGGGCATTGTGTTCTAGGAAAGGAGCGGACGTTGATAATGCTGAGGACAAGCCTTCTCTGGAGTAACTACCTACCTGTCTCCCTGCCCATCCTCATTTGTGGGAAGCTAATTTATAGGCTTATACTCTGGTAGATTTAAAAATATTTGTTCAGAGAAAGATTGCTATTATCCTCTACAAATATTAAAATGGATGTGAGCATATAGAATAAACATTCCCTTTCCTTAGCCTGAAAGTATGACTGGATAAAAACGCAGTCCTTGCGCTTGGGCAATGCAGAATCGGTGCAAGGTTAAGTGAGGAGAGACAAACTCCAAAGAGGCAGAAGCAGGATGGTTGAAGCCTACATGTCGTTTCATGCTCAGCTCATTTTCCTGAGGAAGGATTCCATTGTATCCTTTCAAAGCCACACCGTCCTGCACTACCTGGGGCTATGCCTGTGTAAGGCCCATGTTCCAATGCAATTTTATGTGCATTAGTGTCAGACTGATCTTGAACAAAAGCTCAGTAATTTCTGGGAGAGTTGGTTCAAACGCACATTAAAATCTGATACTTCAGCTATTTTCAGACTATGTGGGATGAACAGAGGAGAATGCATAGTACAAATTAAAATGGTAAGAGTCTGGCCATTCTTACCCACAATCAAAACCTAAGGATAATAATCTGAATGGAGGAGAGGTCTGAATATGTGTGCATGATACGCTTTGCTCACAACACAAGAAAAGAATCAGTATTAATGCAGCTATACTATGTGCATTTCACTGAGACATTGCATATGGAGGATGCTTAATATCAGCTGTGAACATGGGGTTTTTTTTCAGGTTGTTCAAATGCACATCATATTTATCTACCCTGCTTTCCCCACAACAGGCTATCACTAATTCAGTGTATGAAGCCTTTCCTCAGTGAAGGGATGCAAGTATACTAGACTGTGAATTTTTTTAGCAGCTTTCTTCTGACACCACTTACAGACAGTATTAAGGCACTGTAAATATGTCGTTCTGTGAAGTAGTTCTCTCCACTTTGAAAATTTCAGGCATGGTAGTCACTATATATATATGCAACTGGGAAACAGTGCAGAGCAACCGACTAGCCGACTGCAGACTGACTCCCCTATCTCACTGCTTCACCGTGCAGACTCTGAGCAGTAGAATACAGGCGATCAATACAACCAAGTATCTGTAGCTTAATGACTTGCTGCTTATTGCCACGATCATGCACACACCAGCTGTGAATCAAAACATTTTCACCTTGATTTCAAAGAGGGAGATTGAAGCAATTATATTGTAACCGACCTGCTCAATTAATAAATTGTTGGCTAAACCACATCCGGTTGTACACCCACAACCTAGCATACATATTCCTAATTTATTACTTCGGAAAGCTGACTCCTGAGTGCCTCCTTGGCAGGCTACATCTATACCAGAAATTCTTTTAGTTGTTGTTCTCCAGACTGCTGCATGACAGTCTGGTTTTGGTCATTCTTACTGTTATGAGTAAGATCAAATGGCACAGAGGTGAACATCCAGAGACTTGCCTACACAGCCATTTCCATTGCTGCAACAAGTGGTGACGTTGCAACAATGTTGGGTACGGATGTGATGTTAGCAAGGGCAGTAAAGCTCAAGTAAGAATCCAGAATTTAGCAAAATCAGCAATTTAGTTGAACTAGAGTGAGTCTAGCCTTAAATACCCATCCAAAGAAGACAAAGTGCCTAGAGCACTACCCCAGGTCTTTCCACAAACTTGACCACAAGCACAATCCTTGCACTTAGAGAGAAAATGGCTGGTTGGGGAAAGTGAAGTCCTGGTTTCTGCAAAGGCTTGGCAACAGTCACGTCAAAACCCACTAATTTTCAAAAAGACACATGGTGTTCCTAGGACAAATGGTGCAGAAATACAGTATTTTACATATATTTAGGCTTCTCAGCCTCAGTCAAGCACTAGTTAGAAGCAAAGAGACAACATTAACATTTCAAGGCATTGGCTTTCCCAGGCCGACCAGAGGTAAAACATTAACACCAGTTTGGTAAGCTGGCCATCTCGGAGAGTCACTTAAGATGAAAAAGAAGTAGCAAAACCAAACAACAATTATCTGCCTCTTGTTTTGCCTCCTATGTGGTTGGAAGTGAAAGGAGCATTGAGATGAGAGGATTTTTATTTAATTATTTATTTAAAAGCAGAAGGACTTTGTCATCAGATGCTCTGTGCTGCCTTTGTGTTGACCTTTGTCTTCCCTGGCTTGGAATTGCTTATCCTCATATGGAGGAAAGTCAATTTTCCTGTTTTCCTGTTTTAATAAATAATCAGTATGGATCTTTCCCATACGGACACGGGAGTCAGAAGTATTAAGAAACCATTCAAATAAGAAAACTTGCTTAGAAAAGCATAGTATTTGCAGAATCATAAAGTAATCAAGTTTACATCCATTAAATAAAAAATTCTGTTTCTTATTAATTTGACCAATTTGAACCCGACGGCAACTCTTTGACTGTTGTGGTGAGGTATTACTGTTTTCCAGAACACAGAATTCATTATCTGATCACGTGTGGAATCACGGCTGTATCCGCCCTCCCGTGCCAATTGTAAAGCCTGTAATTATAAGCAGCAGCATGTAGCTGGGGTTTCCACTAGACCCATAGAAAGGGGTGAAAAGCAGCAAGCTCCTGGGAAAAACAGAAAACTTGGCAGGCTGGCTTGAGATAATTGTTGTTTTCATGTTTTTTCTGGTCTCACCTGAAACAGGAAGAAACAAAAACAACACAAAAAAAAGTGTGTGGCTACTCTATTGCCAACCTAGTTTCATAATCTCAAGAAGTTTGGACAGGTTTCAAAGAATCACCAGAAAGTTCAGATGCTTATCTCAACAACACCTCGGACACTTTTAAGGCTCACTCAGCAGAACGATTCCTGTGTAATTCAGACTAGCTGCTGAAAGGCCAGCTCTGGAGAGATTTTGGAGCTCTTAATTCCCGATGAAAATACAGTTCAGGAACATTGTATAGAGCTAAACTTTGTGTTTACCTGAAAAAGGACCCTGAGTACTATAGCATCATTTCTATTTGCATTCCACATAAATATGAGTTAGGATTTATGTATTAATATCTTCAAAGCACTTTTTAAGCATTAGCTGATTTTCTCTTTTACATATTTCATTAAAAGAATTCTGACATGTTATCCAGCCTGCCTGCTACCTGTGAGAATTAGGTTGTACACAGACAGGCTGGGAAAAAAAAAAAAAGAAGTAGAATTTGCCCTTCTGATAGGGTGCACATTTGGCATGCACGGGGAACCCATGTGTGATGTGCCCATGAGAAATCTTCAGCAAAAATAGGTCTCTCAAGTGGTGGTGTTGACTTACAAAATAAGGCTGCAGTCCAGTAAGCAGTGGGACTGATGACTGTACTGCACAAGATGGAGCTCCTTGTTTGCACAATATTATGGTTGTGCTTGTGTGTTTGCAGAATCAGGGCTCAAATACAATTGTTAAAGAGTGAGATTTTAGCATGAATGGGAAATCAGTAGCTCTTAAAACAGGTCTGAAATAAAAGCCTCATAGTCTCAATCCATTTTCCAGGCTTGACATTTATTAAAGCACAATAAATATTTACAGGGATAAGGCAAAGGGTGAGCACTTTGACTTTCCCACTTTGACTTTTATGACAGAAATTTAATTGGATGAAAATTCTGCCTCATTCACGATATTAGAAATAACTCAACAAATTCCGAGTTGTCTTTTTTTTTTTAGAAATTAAGGCAGGTAGCCAAGCCCCGTAACCACTCTGAAGGGCAAGTACATAGTTCTTAAAAAATGCCTAAGACTTTTAAAAAAACCCTAAGTTCTTAAAAACTTCCTTCTGCTTGTGCTGGGCAAAGGTGTGACTGCAGCAGGGTCAGGCCCACGTGTGGCAGCTGGAGACCGCGCTAGCCAGCTGTGAGGGGCAACGGGGTGCTGATGCCCAGATCCAGCATCAGAGCGGGAGGGCCATTACTCTGTGCAGCTTTCTCGACAGTCACAGGGTCAGGGGCTCCAGCAGGGCATACCCTTGCTCAGTGTCCGAGTTCAGGCATTCAGGCAATGTGTAACTTGGGTTTGGCACCTTGTAACAGTGGTAGGTGCCTTGGGAAGGAGCCTTGCCAAAGGATAGCTCCCCACTTCTTCCTTCTCCCATCAGGGATGCTAAGGCTTGCTAACAAGTCACATATTCTTAACTAGCAAAGAAGTTCAGTTGGTGGCTGAGGTGTGAGTTTGTAGGTCTTCCCTGTGACATTGCCTTCATGGCTGTCACCTAGCAGTAGATGCTTTTGTTCTAGCTGTATGGGAACTGGGCATCTGATATTTTAAGCCAGCATGTGCTGTGCTTGTTGCCTCCTTCAGACACTTAACCCAGTGCTCTCAACTTTCCGGCCAATGAAGGCATACAGCTTGTGAAATTGTCTTCACTAGCCATAAAACCTCATTGTTCCCTCCTCCAAATGAACAAAAAAGCAAAAAACACTTCCTGAAAATAAACAGAGGGGAAGGCAAAGCCATTTGGCATCAAACCACGGCAAGAAACGCTGGTCAGACATTCCTGTCCATGATTTCACAGCATGGGGCTGGAGCTGTAGAGCTGGAATGGTAGAAGTGTTAAACTGCTGGCCCAATCTGTACCTGGCGATGGAGCAGAATGGCCAGTTCACAGCAAGGAAGGGTTGAAGTCTCTCCCCTAGCTTTGAATAAAGAGCACAGGGTAAATGCCTTCAGTAAAGGCTTTTCCAAATTAGCAGAAATTGGCCTTCTATGAGAAATCAGTGGGATATGCTGTGCGATGCTGCTGACTGAATCTTTCTAGGAAAGTTGAAAGAAAGGAGCTCACAGGAAAAGAGCTACAGATAAAAGAAAGACTTTCCTTCTAACATCAACCATGTGATTTTCCTGTGGACTGCTGTGCAGAATTTTCATTTTTAGCATAATGATTGTAAAATGCGGCTCCTTTACAGTTTGGTTTTTCCGTTTTGGCTGAGAACTCCTCAGCTGTGATTAAGCTTTACTCTTTGGAAGTGTATTTTTTAACTTTCTGTTCAGAAAAATTGCAGCTTGCTGATTTTCAGGTTTGCTTTTGAGCTCTCTTCTAGATGGTGCAAGTCCTGATGGCAGCAATGTCTTTAGCTCTTGTCCATGTACTTCACTAGACACTATGGCTTTCCCCAAACTCTGTGTCACTTGGACACACGCTTGTATCTCCCCTGACTGTGGCCTCATAGTCTTTTTTGCATCACTTAAGAAATTCTTGGATTGAATTTATATTAGAAAAAGCCTGTCTCCGGACTGCATGCACACATTTTAACATGCTGGCACTCTGAATCAAGAGGCCCACGTTGTGTTATGGTGTTACAGTTGCAAAATAATGATATATCCCATATACTTAACCTTTGAATGCTATGTTTGTGAGGGATTTGGAAATGTAAGATTACATCTTCTAAATCAGTCTGTGCTACTTGATTGATCTTCAAACATGTGGGAAAAGTTAGCTTAATAAAGAACCTGCCAAGCAAGATTTTTTTTTTTTGGTTTACTTTGATCTCCCTGTCCTATACAGTGGGGGAAGTAGGACCTAACTTATAAATCCATTTCCTATTCCTAAAAGCTTTCTTGAATCCTCTGAAGTTGTTAGCTCTAAGCAAGGCTTCTTGGAATGTTTCATCCTACTCAGATCTTTTGCAGATTAGTACGTTTGCTGGTTTAATCACTTTCCAAATGCTTATATAGAGTTAGACAGAGTCTCTTAATATGAGCTGTGCTGAAAAATGTCTATCATGCCATTTGAAAAATCGTAACTAGTTCTAAAAATAGTCTCAATTTTAAAAAAGGTGTTTTGGCAACTTGATAACCAGGAATTCGTGTGACTCAGAGGAAGTAAAGAGTAAAAGAGATAAAACCAATGGATAGCACGTGTATCTTGAGCTGCACACCCACAAATGAAGGGCCTGGAACTGATAATAATGATACACCCATTTGCCATAGGTAGTGTGGGCATTTTTGTGGCCTTTTGCTTGCTTTTTTTTTTTACAACATTACCAACTATTTGAGTCAATTGTGCAGAAATGTTGTTCCGGGTGAGTTTTGAACTTTTCTAATGAGTCTGTGAGGTTCCCAGTACCAAAATGAAGTAGAATAATTTCATTGTACTTCTAGAGGTACAGGTGAAAATTGGAGGTTCTTACCACATCACCACACTGCGTTCTTCTTACCAAGCCCCTGCCTCCCAATCTGGCCCGTTTTAAAACCATGTTTTCTTTCTTTGCATATACGCTTTAGTTAAGGCTATTTAAATAGAGCCAGTGCTATCTAGTGGAATTAACTTTCCCTGTGAGTCTTGATATAACATGATGCATATTGGAAAGGGGAAAATATTGGGGAGCAGACCATGCTTTTTTTGTGGGGTTGGACTCAGCCCTTTATAACAGCTCAGCTTTCAGGCTTTAACAGCCGTGAAAGAAAGCAGCTTTCCTGAAACAGGGAGGGTAGGTCTGTGGCCTCCTTCCATGTAAGTGGACCCGCATGGAGAGGCAGCAGCCTCCTTTGAAAGAATCGCAGACTGGCGATGGCTTCTCCCCTGCTCTCTTTTAACCCTTATACAACTCTGATGAGTTGTAGGACATTTTCTAAAGCATGCAATAATTTCAGCAGCACTAGTTACAGCTGGTTTTTGGGTTTCATTTTTTTTCTTCAAAAATAGCTCGGTCCTCAACAAGCTGAGTTCTTCTGAAAGCACTGAACTGTGTTCTTGATGCACGGAGGAGTACAGATCTACTCAGGCGGGCAGCAGCCTTTCTGTTTCATTTAATACAGGCCTGATGTTTTGGTCATAACTGAACCACTAATTAAAATCAATGATAGCCTGCTGCCTTCTCATCTGTTTGTTTTCTGCAAGTGGGAAGCAGATTCTGACCTAAAAATATTCTTTTTTGTGTTTCAGTTTGCCACTGCTCTTTCTGCTAGGTACTGATGAGTCATGATGACTTACACTGGGCCTCTGTAAGTGCTTTCGTACTCTCGTTTCTCCTCCTTAGCTCCTGCTTAAAATCCTCAGCAAATGTCATTAGTGCAGTATTCTGCCTTCTTCTTAGCTCATTAGGTAGCGCTGATCCTCCGGGAAGAGGGAAGGCTGGAACAGCTGACTAATTACCCTGAAAGTACACGGAAGGGAGAGCTGGGAACACCCAGATTGCTCACAGAATTACAGGTTGCAAGTCAGCGGGTGGAAAAGGAAGAAGACAACATGAACAAGCCAGGGGTGAAGCCAGCAGCATCGCTTTGCTGTTCTCCCCCACAGCCCCTTAGTCACGCTGCTCCGGGGCAGTGGTGTGACAGAGATGTAAGGGGGCATCCCTCCTTCCACTCCTCTTCTTGTCCTCCCTTGGGAAAAAATTAACCACGCTGTGCTCTTACTGGCTTCAGCTGAATGCCTGAGCATCCCTACCTTCTTAATCAGTGGAAAAGGGCAAAGATACGATGAGAAGGGATAGATCTGGTCTGCACATATCTGCTTCAATCTGTGGAGGAAGCAGGAAAATAGGGAGAGGAGTCTCTTCAGTTTTGCTCGAAATGACATTTGTGTTGTAATTCTTTATGGAGCTGCAGCAGGTTGATAGCAGCACTGAGCAATTAGGAGACCTTGCTGTGAGAAAAATACAGCTGAAGCTTGGCCTAAATGGTTAGGTTACAGACTGGGGACGTGGGAAGTGGGTTCTCTGCCTATTTTCAGAGGTAAAACTGCTGAGTGCCAAACTCTCATAGATTTGAGGCCAGTACTTTGTACGTAATCACTCTTTCTCCCTGATGCAAATCACAAAGTGATTTGTTACATGTATTTTCACAAGGCGGGGTGGGGGCAACAAATGTTTGTCAATTTTTGCTACGAGTCATATTGGCTGGCTTAATGGTGGGAAGCTTCTGTGCACCCTTTCTGTTATGTTTAGGCAGCACATTGGCTGCTTGTATATGTATATTTGTGTGTGACTGCAATATATTTGTGTATCGACAGTGCTTGGGGGTTTCAGCAGTATATCCTTCTGTTTATTTTGGCCTTCATGGAGATGGAATGATAAAGTTGTGTTTTGGTATATATGCATTTGTTGAGTTTAGCTCAAAGCTGAAGCTATGACGGGAAGCACACATTACTATGCTGACCTCGTGTGCACAACGTGACTTCAGGCTCCTAGAATGATCAGGTTTCTTTCCAAAGAGGGGTAGGTTTCCTGGGGAGAACTGATATTTTGACTATACCTGGGGGGAGGGAACGGAGCAACCCTTAGGGTACAGTGGTACCGTTAAAGACATAAACGCCTTGAGTCTGATTTTGCTTGCATTCTGGTGATGGGAAATCAATTGTTTGTGCTCTCAAGGTCTGTCCACAAGTGCAAGACATTTTCTTAAAAGTACTGAATTTTCCGTGTGTCAGAAGGCAGCAGGGTATTTTGGGGTTTTAGGGTTTTAGAATCAAAACAAAATTTCAGTAAAAATACACGTTCAACAGGTTTTAGTAGTTCCTTCACTTAAAATACACGAAGTTGTTGCTTTCCACCTGGCCCATCTCCCCAGTGCTTTCTGAAGTGATCCACTTCTCTGTTTTTCGTATTTAAAGCCCATTGGTGAACCTTTTTATCCAACTCAAAAATATGTAGAGCCCACTCATATGAACAGAGTGGCTAGCAGTCCTTCTGCCCACATATGTAACCTTGGCAGTACAGGGAAAGCTCTTGCTTTCCCTCCTACTTTCATTATCTTGGAACAATTTTAGTGTGGTAGCTTCTTTCTTTCCTTCTTTCCTCTTTCTTTCTTTCTTTCTTTCTTTCTTGATTTCTTTCTTTCTTGAGTTCTTGAATTCTTCTGAGTTGCTTCACACAATTCAACCTGATGTTTTGCATGATGAACAGTTCAGCATTTTATTTTATTGTGAAAGTTTCACTGGTTCAACACAGCATTTTCTTCCGTTTTGACTAATGTATGCAATTTCTGATTCTGCATTGTAAGTTTATTATACTGACTTCAGGTTGTATGATCAAGTTCAACTTTAGTAGAAAAAAGCTTTTTTCACTGCTTTCAATATGAAGAGAAACAGGTGAAATTATTGTAAAAATGAGCTTGTAGGTGGAAAATAGAGCAATTACCCTAACTTCTTTTAACTTTATGTGGAAGTAGAATAACCCTCTGAACCCTGATGCTATGGATTAACTGTGCAGACTACTTTAGGCCAGGAGGAGAAGTTCACAGGGACAGGAATTTTCTCAAAATTCAGAGAATGCTCTTGAATTTGCATTAGTCACAAAAACAGAGGTAGTGGGCCAGCCCAAAGATCAAGTTAGACAAGCACTAGTCTCTGAGAGCAGTGAAAGGTGCTTGTGTGTATATGTGTATGTGCATGCATGTAAAATTGTGCTGGCTTCATTGAGGCATGAAGTTTCCTCTTTGCTTTTGAAGGTTTTAACTTCCTTTTGTGAAGCACCCAGCCACCATCCTTTTTTTTTTTTTTTTCACATTTCATGGAGTAAGCAAGGGGAAAAGAGAGGGACAAGGGTGTTTGTGCTGTTATCGAAGAGATGATCTGTGGACCTAGGATTTCTTGTGGCACTTCTTTTGTTCCCTGGAAGGAAAAGGAGAGGGTGCTATTTGGAGACAGTGCTGGTGACTGAAGGAAGTGCTCAGACACCCCTCCTTATGCATGCTAGTACAAAAAACACACAGTGATGAAAAAATGTTGTTAGTTTTTTGTTTTTATCAGTGTATATTTATTGAACAGTGGAGCAGTGTCTCTTCTGTTCCCTAAACAAATGATGGAATGTATTTTGCAACGAAGGCCAGGAAAATAAAGATAATAATTTTTATGTACTTTGAGTTTAAACAGGATGTCTTCCCCCTTTTTGAGTGTCTACACACAAAATCTCTTGCTAATCTAACTGATTCAAAAAACGATCTTTTATAATTTTTCTCCCTGCTTTTTAGAAAGGCAGTCAGTCTCAGAAAATCAATTAACTCCTTAGAAATATTGCTCTGTAGTGCCATCTGCTTTTTGGTCACTCTAACTAAACATAGATGCAGATTTTCACTATATATATGTTGATCTATACAAATATTTTTTATTATTAGATAAAAATCTTAGCATAAACCACCTCAATTAATGCAGACACACTGGGCCTATCTGTGCATTCCCAGCCATGCACTATGTCCTTAACATCTGCTAGGCTCCATTTAAGTTATTATTGTCCATATGGTATGGCTGTGAAAGAATGACAGATCAGTGATGTAACTGCCTGCAATAGCTGCTGATGCTTGCAAACTGTTCACTCAATGAAAGCAAGAGATAAGTGATTATTCAGAATCATGTTACTGAGAAAAAAATCTCCTCACTAAGCACTAGGTTAATTAATTTTCTAGTGTATTAATTATGTAGCTTTGCCTGTGGTGCTCTTGCTGCAACTCAGTGCAAGCTGTCTCACAGAAGCAGTAGGCAAGAAGCACTTAGCAAGGGAAGAAGCTAATTCTAAATAGGTGTAAAAATCTGCTTTTTGACATGGGGAAATGCTGCAGTTACAAACCTCTGACACCAAACTGCTGAATAGAGCTGTGCTAGGACTGCAGCTCTTGAGTACATGAGAGCAGAGGAGATGTTATATTAATTTCTGATATCCTGGGACCTGTACAAGTCATGTCAGTATGGACACTATTTTTCCCCTCGGCTCTTGGTCTTGAAATAGTTACAGAAATTCCTTGGATAATAATTTACTATGCAAATGAAGTATTTTCCTTTAAGCGTATTCCTTTCTAAGTTCAGTGATGTGTCTTTCTCTCTTTTGTAATTATTAGATCTGGTTAGGAATTTTTTTGGAGCAAAAATCACGACACTCAACATCAGTCTGTCAAAAACCTTCCTTTATTTTGGGAAAGGGGCACGACGGTTTTAGCAGAACAAAACTCTCAAGTGCCATGAGAAATTTCTGGTAAAAACCAAAGAGAATGAGAGATCTCCTTTACGTTGGCACTGTCAGACTGCTAGAAAAAAGTATTTGCCTGGGGCCTGTGGTTTCAGCTGGACAGAGTGGCCCTCTGCACATAGGTCTTCTCTGTCCCTGTTCCTACCCATGAGAGGATTGGATATTTTGAGCTTGGTTACTTTTGCTTACCAGAAGGCTTTGACTTCATCCCAATGAAGAATGGCAACAGTAGAAAGAAAGAAAGAAAGAAAAGGAAAAAAAAAAGCCCCCAAACCAAAACCCAACAAAAAATTAAAAAAAATACCCTTAATTTTTTTGCAAAATAAGTTAGCAACTTAACCTAGAAGTTAAGTTGCTTCTACTAGTTGCTTCTCCACTTCTACCGAGAAGTGCAGAAATAGGAGAAGTATGTGGATTACCTCCTTGAAAACATTTCTCAGCTATATGCCCTTGATATGACCTCCAGTTAATCTCTTTTCCAGCTAAATCATCCTGAGCATCTCAGTCTTTTTTTGTATCTTTGAAACTTTTGCTCTTGTTACACTCCTAATGGACTGAACAAAACTTTACTTCAGGTGCAATTTTGGTGCACCGATTAAATATAATGAAACTATAATCCAGTTTCTTTGTTTTTTTTCTTTTTACCATCTTTTTAACAACCTCTCTGTTGCACTGCCCACAGAAAGGGAAATTTTTTTCCTGAATCATTACAAATAGCTACAAATCATTACAAAGCATTTCCTCCAATGTACATTAATTCACATTCATCAGTGTTAAATGTCATCTGCCATTATGTTGTCTGTATATCTAGCTTTGATGCAACCTTCTGAAGTTCTGGCCAACTTTCTGTAATTTTGTTTAAAAAGAATAACATTATTGGTAAACTCTGACACTTCCCACTCCTTTTCCTGTGTATTGATGGATCCCACCAATATGAAAATGTTCTCGGCACTAACCTGACGCAGTTTTACCACCCTGACTGTAATGTACGTGTTCCTCTCATTGCCTCTTCTAAGGGGTGTTCTAAAAATGAGCTTTTGGACAATCAACTGTCTGAAGCTGGATAATTGCTTATCAATATCACTTGACAAAATCGCTTGACAATATCGCTCGACAAAAAATCACTTCGATCAGAGTCATACTGGTAGATTAAACTGCGGGTGTTCATGCTACGTTCATCACTTCTGAAGAGTATTTTGAAGTCCTTCCCTGAGGCCATTTACAAACCCATCTCAAGCAGAAGAGGTTGCCCACCAGGGAAGTCTCCGTGTGTGCAGTCCCACCCACGGCCTCGGTGCCAGGCTGGAAGGAAGGATCCAGCTGCACCCGTGCATGGGGAGGGCCAGGGCTCTCGCGGGTCCCGTGGGTGCAAGGTGACCCCCGAGCCTTGGGGACTGGGCTGAGCTTGGAGCTGCAGAGAGGGGCCTGCCGGCTGGTGGGAAAGGGAAGGGAGCCCTGCGGGGATGGTAGGCTCCCAGGCTGGCCTCTGCCTGCGCCCCATGGCACTGTGCCCCAGAAGCCCCCGTCGCCGCTGCAGCAGGGTTTGGCTTTCTGGAGGCCCGGAGGGGCTGGGCGTGCAGCGGGAGCACACTGGAAGGGTTTCGGTGCGCCGGGCAATCTGATGTGGCGGCTGATTGTGTTGGTCACAGCAAGAGACGGCTTACAGTGGGTTTTCAGCGTCCTCCCTTTCATCCTGTTTATCGTCCTTACTCTCCTGCAAAAACCCCTCCACGTGCTTGCTGGCAGGAGAGCAACCAAGCAAGCACGCAGCTCAGGCTGACGCGGAGATCGCAGCTGCCAGGAATGGGGCGGCTGTCTGGAGATGGGGCGCTCAGGCTGCTGCCGAAATTGGCTTTGGCCCGTCCCACCTTGTCTGGCACTGGCAGCATCACCTTGCTTCTCTCCGCCGGCAGCAGTCGCCATCCCCAGCTCCAGCATCTCTGCCGGCGTCGTGCCACGAGCCCGGGGACCTTCTCCTGGCCGTCACGGCATCGCGTTGCTCTTCGCCCGGCTGTCAGTGGCCCTTCTCTGATGCTCTCCGTGGAGCTGGCAACATAGCTGCACCCATCAGAGGAGCTGTGAAAAGCAATCATAAAAGTTAACTTAGGTGTATTGAAGATGAGAAGTATAAATTTCAAACCAGCCTCCAGATTTACATGCAGCAGCCTGTCTGGTAATGTGTCGATATGGAGCATTTACAAAGGGAAGGACGAAAAAAAAGGCCTAAAATCTATGCTCCTGAACTTGCTGGAATATACCGGTTTATTATTCTGGTGATAGTCAGCGGAACAGGATGTGCAGGAAGTTGGGATGGAGTAATTCAAAAGGATCAAATAATACAAGATATCATGTTGAAAAGATTTAACAGATTTACAAATCCAAAACCCAGAAGCAGTTCCACTTCTGGTGCTAGAGGCTAGCTTTCCATTACAGCAAAACAAATTGATCTGACCTACATGTAACAGTTAATTTGAATATAAAATATGAGGTCTTTGAAAAACTTCTCACTTTTCCCCTCTCACAGTTCAAACGAGCTGGAAATAGCAGATTCATTTATTGTATGTTTCTATCTCTTGTTAAGGATTGCTTCATGTTAAATATTTTATTAACCAGCAGAGCTAGCAAAATGCCTGCAGATGATTAGATAACACATCTGTCTAATAGTATTAATAGTTTATCATCCTTGCTCTTCCAAATGCTTTTTATAAATTGAAATAACCAATCCCCAGAATGTAAACTGGGGTATTATGTTTTGGATAAAAGGAAACAGAGATTAACATTCCCAGATTAGTTTATTTTTGTTTTAGTTTTGTTTTTCACGAACTCAGGGAGATGTGTTTTTGCAAGACCACAACATACCCTACTTGAACATGTTTTGTCTTGAATCAGATATGCAAACATGTGTGGAAAGCTTGTATTTCAGCCAGTGATCATTTGCACAGTGGCCTGAGGTAATTTTTCAACTACTTAGCAATGACCTTAATTATTCCAACATTCTGGTTATTGTTTGGGACAGTAGCTAGTAAACAGTGCAAAGTACTGAACAAAGGAGAACGGTTTTGTTGCTGTTGAGGAGCCTGAATTCAAGGCTAATAGACACAGAAAGTTGAGCAATGCCTCCAAAACCAAAACAATTTGCAGGAAACTGAATACAGTCCTGTTCTTCCAAGGCCTGTTACAGTCTGCATAGTTGCTCCTGCTGCTTGCTGGCTTGCAGAGCTGATCAGAAACGGTACTTCTGTCCCACAGGAATGTTAGCTATTTCAATCACTGTTGTTTTGAGACAAAAAAAGTTGAAAACAGTAGCTCTTTTTTTTTTTTTCTCCCCAAAATTTAAAGTTCTCAACCTTTTTTTTGATATCTCAAAAGAGATATTGCTGCCTGGTGGTTGTCTTCTGTTTCCCAGTTTTGGCTGATACCTCATAGCAAACTTCTAATCCTGAGGATCTTCAAGCCGTGCTAAATATGAATAAAAGGTTGTGATACAGCTAGGGATGAAGATGCTAATCGTGGGCCAGCTGGTCATAGTTCAGGAGGCCAAAGCAGTGCCTAAGGCTGAAGAGCTGAGAGCTTGCTTTGGGTTAAGAAAATGGAGTGGGGCTGTGGATGCTTCATACAAGCCAAGGAGAAGTGGTAAGGAACTGCATGGCATGAAGGAAGGAGTGGAGAAGAGGGCAGTGAGCATCTAGAATAAGCTAGAAGTGATGTTTGGCCACTCCAGATGTATGCTTTCACACTTCATCTCAGACATTTAAAATTCTCAAATGCAGTGGGGTTTTTAAATGACAAATCTCACAGCCCTTGATGCAAGAAAGCAGTTTTCCCTGCAGAACAAAGGGCAAGGTGAAAATATGCCTCTATCGCTTCTCCCACAAAATGTGGCTGGTTTCTTAACAGGGCCCCAGGAAGCACAGACAGCGCAGAGCTGCCTGTCACCACCTCCTGCAGAGCAGTTTCAGCAAGAACTATCAACAGAGTTAACTTTGCTCTGCATCTCTCCGTCCACCTGCCTGCGAGCTCATCCTTTACTAGAGAGTCTTATAGACTTGGTATTTAAAGGGGGGAAAAAAGGGAAACCTGCATTTCATGAGGGATTTCAAGTGAGAACCCCTGTGCCTGCATCGCCAGCCCTGAATTCCTGCGTGCGGTGTGCGGAGCGTGGAGTAACACGTGTTAAGTGATAGTAAGCCTCAGAGCAGACTACAGCTACCACTCGGGGGAGATTTAATTTATTGTTCAGTGGAATGAATGCTATTGTGCAGCGACAGCTGGTGCACTGAATGACACGCAGTGACTGCTTGACTGACTCACAACAATAATACCCAGAGAGGTTTGCACATCAGGCTGTCTCGGGGGAATGCAGAGAGGAGGCATCTGAGGAAAGCAGGCTCCACTGTCTTTGCTAGCTCGGGCCAGGCTCATGAACCACTTGCTTCTGATGCTGAACCACCAGGTGCGTTTTGAAAAAGTGAAATGTGCATGTGCTAGAGTGAGGCAGACTTTCCCTCTAGCTTTAATTCTGTTTTCTTCCAGTAGGTGTTTCTCCCTCTCCTCTCATTGCTCAAACTACAGAACCAGTGAACAGGAACAGGCAAAATTAGTGTGTGCTTCAGGCTGCAAGATGGTCGGCCCGTTTATGCTTGAAATTCCTTTCCACACAGATATTTTTGCTACCTAAGTGCTGGTATTTGGAATATTTGTGTATCATGTTATGTCGCAGAGGCCACTATTGTTCTCCCACAAATTGTAAAAGGCTTAATCCTGGACATAAGTTTTCCTGACGCATAACTATTTTATATACCAGTGTACTGGCAAGATGAACCTGACATCTGCACAGATTCAGCTAAGTTTATTTCTAAGTGGAGATAGCTAAGTCAGTGCAAAACTGTGAGTCTGGGCTGCAAGTTGCATTGCTTTTCTTCTGTGTGGGTGTAGATAGTGTACATACAGTATGTTTCAAAGCAAAATTGATAAATGATCCCCATGCCCTCATTTTGCATAAATAGGCTTTACTTCTGTGCAGGTAAACAGGTATATGTCTGATTTAGAGGTGATGCAGAGGACTGAGGTAATGAACCTAATCATATTGTTCAGAAACGGCCAAAAAACTGGGGCCTTAACAGCATATGTGTGATAGCAAGGTAGGAGTGGGCTTGTAAAGACTTGGAGTCAGGTCCTACAAGCTGCAGGCAGGGTTGCACCTGAGTAACTGGCAATACCATTTCCGCCCTTCTGCTGTATTGACCCATGGGGCAAAAGCAGTCTGCGTGTTCTGATCTGCAATGAAACAACATCCCATCCACGATTAACAGCTCCTGCAGAAAGGTAAAAGCTGGGGCTGTTGCGCTGCAGACAGTGCAAGTGGATCTTGCAATCAGATTGATGCCAGTACAAGGCACATGTGTGTGGCTGTACCCTTGTACTACAGTTCTCCATCTCTCCTGTCTGTGGAATGGTTGTCCTGTAAGCTGTATTGAATAAAAAAAAAGATGCAGAATGGTCTGGAAAAGGCAGCAGCCAGTGAGTTGGACAGTGAACATTTGCAAGCTTCATTTTGATCACCATCAAGTAACTGCTGGGAACTGTATGGAGGGGCAGGGCAATCCACAGCACCTAAACCAAATGGATCATATATTTGGTGGAAGCGTTTGCTTGCAAATAACGTCGGGCACTTTTGAGGACTTCATGTGAACACCAACCATCTTAGTTGCCTTTGGGGGCTGCAAGAGGATTACTTCTGGTTTAACATTTAGGAAAGTTTGATATTTCAAACAAGCAGCAGTGTTTCCATTGTTCAGTGTCAGAAGGACACTGTTTTGTTTTCAGCTGGTGGAAGATCCTGGTTCCTAACAGGAGTGGCACTTTGCTGCTCGCATATGCCCAGAAAAGTTGTTGCATTCTTTTAAGTAGCCAAGGAAACCAACCTCAAAATGAACAGGAATAATTCAGGGCCTCTCCCCTGTGTCTGCCAGCTGCACTTTGCTTGCCTAAAAAACATTCTTCCCTATTCCCTCTGTTTTGGACTTTCATTTTACAAAACACACAGGCATTGAATATACCTCAGTTACAAGACCTAGCAGAATTGACTGAATTTGCAGAAATTTGGTTCATTATGGAATCAATGGTGCTAAAGAGTCAGCAAAGAAGAGCCATCATAGGAGCTTCACCATGACAAATGTGGCATAACTTCTAAAAGGGCAGCGATTTGACTTTCATTCACACTAGTATAATTGGCAGAAAAAGTTTGCCTAAGATGAAAAGAAAGTTAATCTTTTGACTTCTGCATAGCTTTATCATTCTGCAAACAAGCGATGTCAGTTCTTTTGACAAGGAGCTGTGAGCATTTGACTCATGCAGAGAATTCTGTAAATTTTGGTAACATAATTTTCTCTCTGTTCCAATTATTGCTAGGAGAAAATGCTGAAGTCCCTGGACAATTATCCATTTGTTCCACACTTCTCATTGCTTGTTTTTTTTTTTTTAAGTGAATATTGAAATGCCTTCAGGAGAGGTACATTTTCTGCCCAGCTAACCCTACACTGATGAGCATCATGCAGATGTCTTAGAAAAATGCTTTTAATGGGCTTGTCTCTTCCATCTGAGATGCTTGCTTCTCTTCCACCTTCTTTTGTTTTAAGTCCTGCAGCTACAATATGTAACTGAACAGCACGATCACAATGCATAGAAATAATACTAAAGTGGAGAAAGGTAAACAAATATAGGTGAACACGTAGCGGAAAACATTTCAGAGGACAGTGTATGATGGTTTATGCTATGATTCGTGTTGCAGGCTACTGACAGTTTGACAGATTATATATACCTACACATTTTAAGGCAGCAATGAGTAAAAAATTATTATAAAAGCAATTTCCCCCCCCTCCCCATGCATACCAGTGACTAAGGTCTGATGGTAATTTTGGGAATAATTTTCAGATAGTGCAGGCAGTTTGGCCTTTTCAGCAGAGCTAGCCAGAGTATAATCCAGGACTCCAGTTCCCTTTTCAAAACCTCCCCTAAACTCTTTCCACAGCAGAAAGCAAACTGGTGATGACAATGCCTGAAGGCAATCTGCTGGCCGTAAAAGGCAGGATCATTGTTTAAGGTGCATACAGCAGCAAAAAGTAGTGCTTGATCCTGATGCTGTTAAGCTCTGCCAGCTGCTTTCTAGCTAGTGCAGAGTGGCAGCACAGTGGAGCTTTGTGTTGGTGGGTGCAGGGTGGCTGCACTGGCCTGTCTGTGATTTTCACCTCTGACTCCCTCCTGACAGCCCTGGCTGGCTGACACGGCTGCAGAAAGGGGTTTGGTACTTGGGGCACCTTCCTTCGGTGCACCCGTCTGCTTCCTTCCCTTCCCTTTCAGCCCTTGGGTGCTGTCAGCCTGCCCTGGTAGTGCCCCTCACTGGCACTCCTCTCGCCCCACCTTATGATCCCAGCTACTTCTGCAGTATATCACAGTTACTAAAGATCATGCTTTGTGAGCCAAATTGAGAGGAATAGGTCTGATAGAAGCAAAATATATTGCTGCAGAGAAAGTATTTTTACCTAAAGCCTGTTGAAAATCTGCAGAGAGAGTTTTGGATTGCCCTTTAAGGTTAGTGCGCACAGATATGTCCCCCTATTGACTGGTGACTGAGGTACGCTTTTTGTTCAAGGTGGAAGGAAAATGCACGAGACAGGTTCTTTATCATCTGTGTTTGCTCATCTCTAGGTTCATTTGCAATGTATACATTGAAGCAAAGGTGCTTTTTTTAGAAGAAATGTTCATGCAAAATTAAACTTTAGTCACCAAAAGCAGATTTCAAAACTTCAAAGCAAACCTGAAATTAAGCAAATTTGTTGGTTAGTTGTGGAATTTGTAGTTCGAACTTCAGACTGTAATTTAGAGAACTTATTTAATCAACTGATATAAAGAAAAATCCACCACTTCATGCAAATTCTTTAAGCACTCATAGTCATTTAGTCATGAAAGATGTAACTGTAAATGATGCTCAACTTTTTTCACAAACAGGCAGTGAAAACTGCAGAACAAATTGCTCATTCTGAATAATTTTCTCAGTTCTGTTCTGTACTGATAGCTGATAAAGTGTATTTTATTGGCTTTTAGTTCTTCCTGAACTTCTAAATATTATCTGTGTGTGTGTCTTCCCTTCTTCTTCACTCCACTGCCACGCGTGTTGCTCTGCCTGGCCAAAGCCCTGGGGAGAGCCTCAGCCACACTGCAGCTGCCT
The DNA here is from genome assembly GCF_035582795.1 of Mycteria americana. Classification (NCBI taxonomy): domain Eukaryota; kingdom Metazoa; phylum Chordata; class Aves; order Ciconiiformes; family Ciconiidae; genus Mycteria; species Mycteria americana. The sequence goes on from NC_134396.1 coordinate 41,858,308, forward strand.
GGCTGCAGCCAGGGGCTTGGGGCTTTGACTGTGCCGGAGTGCCTCCACCTTCTGGCTCCCTTCCCTTCTGGCTCCCTTCCCTTCTGGCTCCCTTCCCTTCTGGCTCCCTTCCCGGGCAGCAGGGGAGCCCGGGGACAACCCGCGGCTCTGCCTGCAGCCTGGTGGGGTCCGGGGAGTGGCGGCCGGGGCCAAGAGCTGGGACCCGGTGGCTGTGCAGGTCAGTAAATTAGGGACCCCTCTGTCTGCTTGCCCTCGTGAAGTGCCCCACAAAATCCGGGGTGTGCCTGGCTCTGTGGAACATTTGACTCAATAAAAGGGCAGTATTTTAGAAAGGACATACATTCTTCACTGCTAGCCACAGATATGAATATTATGTCTCCTAACATGAACATTTGCTAATGTTTAGACTTTTCTGTTAGAAATGTTTAGACAAAATGAAAACAAAGTGTCTCGGAGGCCTCTGTGGCTGCAGCTTTTTGGTCTTAGGTCCCCTGGGATTGCTGGTTTGTGAATGCCCCATCCCCTTTCTTCCATCATTTGCCCCTTATCATTTACCGCTAGCCTAGGGAGAAGACTTTCCAGGATCTGCTCATAGGATCTGCTCATCTTTCCAGGATCTGCTCATAGGATCTGCTCATTTTTCCAGGATCTGCTCATCAGTGCCCCATGGTTTTTATGACCACACTTACACTGTATTCCTAGACTTTAGGTTCGCTTAATGCGATATACAAGGTAAGCAGGCGACCTGCTTTGGCTCTTGCTGAAAGCTTTTGCATCCTATGCTGAAAGGTTCAGCTTGTAGAGAACTGGGGAAATCCGAGCTGGGAATATCATTGGCAGTGGCTTTTATCGTTATCAAAAGGGAAGGGGGTTACCAACACAGAGCTCAGCTATGACAGGCACTACGGGAGAAGCAGGCTTCTGCATTTGGAAAGTTTAGTAGTCTACTACCCACACCATAAGAAGGGATTAAATCCAGAGTCTAGAGTGAGAAGAGGCGCATAAGGTTGTGAGATGAGAGTTTTGGTTATTTATGTGTGTAGATATAGGTATTACCTGTGGTGAATGCAACGACATCCTACTTTCCGAATCGCATTTTATACTTATATCAGCAGATGTGGAAGCATTTCTGTAAAGCTGGACAAGGACACTGGGACTTTGTATTGCCTCTAAACTCTTTCACAATACTGGTATACAATCATAATATGACAGTCTCAAGAATTCCCAAGTGATTTAACAGTGAAGACACTACCTTCATCCAGATTTAAAATAAACTGGTGGCTACTGCAATTTCCTAGCTATTCTGTGAAACAGTCCGCTGTATCTCACTGCTGTTGATTTCTTTCAGCTTCCTTGGTCTCTGCCACTGACAGGGACTGTTTCAGAAATTTAAATAAGATGTCACTGTAAATGAGTACTCTTCACTCATCTGTCTGAACTGAGAGCAAACAGTATGGGAGAAATCAGCATCCATTGAGTATACACACAGGGAAAAATGTATTTGAAAGGAATATTGCATTTTATTAGCAATATTTTCTGCCTATTTTATAGCGTGAGCAAAATGTAGGTTAACATTCGAGCTTTTCTGCCATCTAGTGGCAAATAGTTGGTTATGGGAGCCATGGCTGCCTTTTTATTGCGAGACTGGGTTTGAGATAAATTTCTCCTGTGGAGAATTTTGTGGCTAAGGAGTACTCCAGCACTGATTTTCTTTGAATATTTGTTCTAAAGAGAACGAGAAAGTAAACCTTACATTTCTTCACCAAATTTTCCCAGCATGTATGTAATTCTGTTTGTTTATTTTTTTTTTCTCAGGAACTGAAGTATACACAAGGAGGGGTCACCACTCTGATCAAGAGAAGGGAGGTGAGGAAAGACAGGTTGCAAGACTCCAAGATACGGAGCATCTGTAGGTAATCCTGGGTTGGTAGTCCTTAGCACTTCTCAGATTGTGTCCCATGGGTTTATTTAGGCTTTCCAGGTGCCTCACTTGATATCTGGGATATTACTTTTCAAAAACTGTCAAAACTGGAAACTGAACGGACTATACATACAAGTGCATCTGAAAATCCAAACCTGAACTATCCCAAGAGAGACAACCGAATGAGTAGGAACCCCTGAACATGGGGTTCCGTTAGTTCTTTAAATACTGTAACACTGCGATCCTAGACTTTTTCTTTAGTGTTATAAATTTGGGAAGGTGGTGAGAGAAAGAAGAAAAAACTGGCCTGTCCCACTTTAGCCTTGTATCCTACTCCTGGTACAGTCTTCATCAGTTATGCCATGGTATGCCTCATGTTCTACAGATTAAAAGGGACATTCCCTTCACCTCCTAATAGTCTTATTACACAGAAGTATAAAAATATCTGCAAGAAACTAGAAGTTGAAATCTACTTACAATCTTGACTAACAGAGGTAAAGAAAGCACTTTAGGGAGATGTGTAATTTGACAGTATTCAGTAAAGCAGGAACTTATATAGCACAAGAAGCGTCTCTGAACTTTTTTTTCTTCACCGTATTTACTGGATGGTTACTGTTTTCCTGTGGGAACCTTACAGACAGAAACAATCAAGGCCTGGATACAGCTTTTCATGTCAGATGGTATGTAGTTCTTAATAAAAAAGGAATTTCTTCTGTTATAGATCTCTGAAGATGAAATAATGCTCATGTATTTGATGACTCCTAATAGAAGTACTTGCATGACATATTTCAAGCTGACCCTCTACCATGGCATGACCAGCTGTCTGTTATTCTTATCCTCATCATGCCTTAAGAAATTCAGGCCTCTGATGAGCAATCTTGCTTTCCATGATGGCTGTGTCAGCATCTTTAAGGGTTGAACTCCATTACTGCTGTTTGTTTCTGGTTACCTGTTGCAGTTGGAGGCAAATGCTTTCCAAGATCACAAACTGAGCTGTTTAGCTTGAGGAATGACAAATGATGAGGAAAAGTGGGCAACCAGAAGGAAATCAAGTATTTTCGCATGAGACTGATAATAATATGGCATCTTGGTGCATTTTGTGTGTGCACTTTCTGTTGCCATTGCTCTGAGGTATAAATCACATGGAAGAAAGCTGATGTTAAGTATGCAGAAAAGATGAGATCACTACCAAGACGTTTGTGTGCCTGAAAAATGTATGTAGGAAAGGAAAGGACGTTCATCCCAGAAAAACCAATGGTGTCATTTGTTATAGTGCACCTTATGCTACACCTGGTATTTAGGGTATAAACTGCAGTAAAGTCATTCATGTCACATAGACATTTTAGAAGCCCATAGCAAACATATTTCTACACGTTGGATAAAAATGAGGCAGTGCATGGGAGGGAGGGTCTCATCATCAATGACAAATCCCTGACAATATTTGGTCCCTTCTACCAAACCCAAAGCACAAATGGTATATCATTAGTCATTTTGTTGATTAGAACTTTCTTATTAAACTGAGAGCATTGTTGTTTACAGAAAATCTTTCCCAGTAATAATGCTAGCAGCAGAGCTTGAGCCCGTCTCAGATGGCTTCCAGAAAACATCCATTCTCTTTCCCTGTTTCCAGAAGCTGTAATAACTGCATCAGTGCTCTAGGAGGATCACTATTTCTCAGCTGATAATATCTCAGCAGTGATTTTTTCTTCTCAGGCTACTCTCTGAAATGTTGCTGACTGAACAGTGTGTGATTCAGGTTCCCAGAAAAAAAATGTGTCTTCCCAGCAGTAATTACATTTCTAGGTACTGCCAGGCACTACAGAACTGTTGTGAGAACATGAAGTCAGGAAACACAATGTCTGCTCAGCACCGTATTTTCCAGCTGCCTCACTTTCAGATCTCTCTAATCTCAGTCTCCACTGTAGATTAGCTATTTGACATCTCTATCCATACTTCCAGACATTCCTTTTTAAAGCCTACAAAATGTCCTTGTTTCAATTGACTGAAAATATCTATAGTGCATTGATGTTTCAATGTTGAACATCCAGTTGAATGTTTTTAAAAAGTCTCAGCCATCCCCCTTTTTATAGTAGTTGTTAATTCCTTTTGCAGCCTTTATAAAAACAAAGAGTATTTTAAAAATATTCTTGTTCTAGTCAAATCTTCATTTTAGGTTGGAAAGTTGGAATGAATCCTGTTTTATTCTTTGCATTATGGAAGCGAATTTTTCCTAGCTGAAAAGTTTTTAAAATGTTTTTCACTCCTAAGGCACAGAAGCCCCACTGCAAAAGTGTCTGTCATAGAACCAGTGGTTAATTTTGTACATTCCTTTGTTGTTGATGTAGACCCATCAGTAATATAATACTCGACAAATCACTTGATGCCCTGCTGTCACAGTAGGGCTCTTCAGTAGGTAGCTGATAGAGCAAGAGATCAAAGGCCCTCTTTGGCTAACTACCTGTACTTTTTAATGGAGATTCATGAGAGTTAGATGAAAAAAAGGGTTGATCTCCACTCTGCCAGATACTCTGGCTGTGTGGGAGGAATCCAGAAGTAATATGGAGCTTCTATGTAGAAATGTCTGGAAGGGAAAACACTGATTGCCATCAAGACTGGAGGGGCGCAAAGAGGACTCTGTGAAATCAGGAAAGGAAGAGCTTGACAGCCATGTGCATGTTTCAGCTTGTGTAAGAAACATCTTGAAGTCTAACCAATTCATTATAACTTGTTTAAAAACTTTTCTGGTCACATTTTTTCTGACAAAAACCTAGGAAATTAGCTGAAATTGACATTTCTGTAGGAGACACTAATGGGAAGGTCTATGTAGGGGAAAACAATTGAAATGAGCAATTCAATATTTTGGTGTTCACCAGCACTTTCATGTTTTGTTAAAAATTGAAACACTTTGAAAAAAACTGATAACATTACATTTCTGATGTGGCGAAAAGAGAGAAATTGACTAGCAGTACTGTGCATCACTCTTCCAGCCTACAGCTAATGACTAGAGAGGCTGAGACATGACAGGTTGGTTCTCCTTCCTAGATCTTGGGTAGCATCAACCAGCTGGGGGTGACCCCATGAAAGGGGATTCTCAAAGTCTGAAAATAGGTTTATAATTCGATTAAATAACAGAACCTAATTTAGAAGTAACTCCTCTGGATGGGCGTTTTATTGCTACAGATATAAAAGATTCCCCCCCCTCCCCTTACTTCAGTAGATCAAGGATCTCTTTTGTCATCTTATGTATTCTAAATCTGTTCAGTTGTTTCTTTTCCATCCACTTGGAGCTTTGCTCAGAACTATGAACATCAACCTACATTTCCTGGGGAAATACAGGGCAGGTGGTAGGCTTGCTATGGTCTCTCCTTTCAGTTGCATTAATATTACTTTTGATGAGTTGGTCTAACCTATGGCTACAACTTTGGCAATAGAAAATCTGTGTGGGATTTTCTTCTTTGTCTCTGTTCTTACTGTTGTTAGGTTATTTCAATGTATCAATGATCTTGTTTTGTTAACCATTTAATTTATCAAAAGAAAGAAGATGTGGGGAGCTGTACCTTTCCATAGCTCAAGCAAGGTTGTTGGCAGAGCTGACGTTACAGGTTAACATGCTGCTACTGCTCAGGCACTAAGTGGTTCCTGCCAGACTCTGAGGTTCCAGATGACTTTTGAGCTCATTCTGTCCCTGGTGCTGCTGTGAAGCCTTCCACAATGTTTGTATCCTTCTTTTCTCAGTAGATCTCCCTCTTGCCACACAGCTTTTCGTATTCTGTACATTATTCAAGTATTTCTGTGTTGCTGTTGATCAGCTTGAGATGCACCGCCTTCATGTCGTACAGTGACATAGAGAAGGTGAAGAGCATAAAGCAGAAGTCTTAGTCTAGTCTAAGTTTTCTGCCTGTGGTGTGAGGGGTCAGCACTGAAGCCCTGACTGTACACTCTGCCACTACTCACCTCTGTTATTGTACTTCGTTATTACTTGATAGAACCTTGTTACTGCTTTTAGATGTAATTCATGCACCCCAGTGGTATTCCCCAAGAGTCAGATGTTTGGTGTGCTAATTATTTATGGCTTTTTATGTGATTCAGAAAAGGTATCCTAGCCTAATGGATTACTGAAGATGGGGAGTCACGTGTCTGGCATATATTTCAATTCCTACTAGGTGGCCTTAAAAATGCCACTCCAGTTTCTTGGCTTCCCCATGAATAATACACAGAAAAATGGATACTTCTTGCTGATAGAACATTCTTCTGTATTAAGTTGTTTCCATTTGTAAAGATGTGGCTCTCCTGGAGAGACGTGGCTCTCCTGTGGCTCTCCTGGAGCTGATACCAAGAAAGGAAGAGAGTAAGTAGATTGCTTAGCATAAGAACATCCACATTTGGCACAACTTTTTGTATCGTTTCCATATTGAGCATGCTCTTGTATGGCAGACGAGCTGAGAAGAGTTAGTACCTACCAGGTCTTTCCTGGTTGTCAAACTACCTTGAGTTCCCAAGACTTCTGATTTTCTGTAGAGATCAAGTTCTTCCACCATCATTCAGATCAGAAATTTTGTCTTTTGCCTCTTTATGCCTTTGCACCCAAGTTCATTTTCAGCTGTGGATGAAAGGAGACACGAGAAGGTCAGACTCACAAGAGTATATAGGCACTGAACTAGCATTGATTTCAGTAGTGTGTAGATGGCCAAGTACCCCTGTTTCTCCAGTTTTAAATGACAGGTGGGTGCTTTTTTCTGGGGAGGTGAACAATGGTTGGATATAACATTTTTAAACAAGAAAGGCTAACTATATCCCACTGAAAAGAACGGAAATAGATGAGAAGGATATGTTGATATGCTAGGCTATAAAAGCAAGGCTCTTACTAAAAAGTAATTGCACTCATACTGCTTACAAAAGTTGCTCTGGACCCAAGAGCTTCTGGTATTTCATTGGCGGGTAAAATTCTGGTTTTATGTTTGTGTTGTTTGGGTGCTGGCATGAGAAGATTGGTAGAGATTTGAGAATAGAAAGTCATGTTTGTATCTTTGGAAATGCTTTCTCGAAGAAAGGTGTTTGACCATCAGACTTTGAATTTCCATAATCTCTTCTGAAAGATTGTTCCATAGCTGGGAAATCTAGACACAATTTTTACCTTTATTTTGTTGCCTTCAAAATTGCTTTAGTTGACAAAGTTGCTATGTGATTGCCAATGAGATTGCAAATGAGACACTTGTGCTATTGCAAAAGGGTGGGAAAAGACCCAGGAACCTATTTCCTCTGGCATGTGTTATACCGAGGGTTTCCCCAGACCTGTAGGATGTTTGTTCCCTTTGCTTCTTACAAAGCAGTACTAATTTGTGCTTATCAGAGCATCCAGAATCAGCGTTGTCCAAGGCAACCCCCCCCCATTGCTAGTTTGTGGGTGTGGATTGAGCAAAGGTGCTCCCTAAGCCCAGAAGGACAAATCACTGAGAGGTCACTGTACATAATGGTTGAATCTGCTGCCTCTACAGAGATGTAAAGAGAGAGAGCATTTTCAGCTTTGCTTGGTTCATCTCATCTCCCAGGTCCTGATAGGTTTGAACATTGCTGAAGGAAAAACTTCATGTAACAGTTCTGAAGGCGTTTTGAGGTCAAGCTTTTACTTAAAGGATTAGGAAAAAAGAGAACAAGCATAAAGTTCTAGTTTATAGCGAACAGCAGACTCAGAGTTTGCAGCAGTACCTACAAGCGTTGCCCTAGGTTCTGAACAGTCACCATTTCCTCTTACTCCCTCATGCTGTTCTGGTGTTTGGATACAGATGCAGACGATTTGCTGGTTCTTCTATAAGTGAAATATTTTGAGAGCTAGTTGTGTCTCCCCCTTCACCTCAAAATCAGTTATTCAGCAGATGTGAGCTATACAAATGACATTAATAGCTCCTTTTCACATGGGTCCCTGGGTTTTTAAGATATTTTCTTTTATCAGATTCTGCCTTTGCCCAGACTAGCCTTCTCCATTGATAGAAAACTACTAATATATTTATGTTTACCTCTGCACATGACACCGTATATGTAGGTTCTGTTAAATCCATGATCTCTGTCTTGCCAGCTTTCTATAGAGATCACATGTAACACATTAGTGCAGATGACGGACTTGGTAGCAAATATCTTGGTGGGATATGTCCGTGAGAACAAGCTTCCTCGTTCTCTAACTTGATATGAGGTTTTGTGTCATAGCATATCACTCATTCTTTGGATACAACTAGAGGCACTTCAAAAAATATTTATCTGTAAAATGAGAATAAATATTACTTTCCCACTTAGTGTGGATAAAAACATCAGTGTCAAACAATTCTCTGAAAATTTAAGTTCTAGCTGTAGGATTTTCTGTTGTCTTCACAAACAGCTTATGGTTTTACAGCCTATCCAGAGATTCAGAAGCATATATAAACGAGAGTTCTGCTTATCTCAGTATGTGCCAAACCAGAGGGAATTCTACTTAATTAAAAGGAGCTCAAAGAGCCAAGCAATTTATTTGCTAAGAGTTCAGACACAGTGAATGCAACACCTCACAAAGAAAAGACTTTCCTCAACCTTGGTTTTCAGCATTTGTTATTCCCATGCAAATGGGGAGTATATCTCTTTGTATGTGGATAGCATTCTGCAGGCAAAGGACATTCTCCTCTGAAGAATAAATGCTCTACACTATTACAAAAAGCACATCCTTCTAAAGATGGATCTTTAAGGTAGCTATGATCTAATTCAAAGAACATCTACAGTTCCTGACGAAATTTGACTATCACTGCATGTGCCGTAAAGATACTTCAGGAGGTACCTTTTAAATGGTGTTGGGTAATGCATTTCAGTGTATTATTACTGTCACTGTCAGGATCTAGGTGCCTTATGCATGTCCTTGGACTTTGTCTCTCTGGATTTTTTTAACATCTATCCTAATTTTAAAGATATCTCATTGAAACATAAGTGCATGTTGTGGTTTAACCCCAGCCAGCAACTGAGCCCCACACAGTCGCTTGCTCCCTCCCCCCGCAGTGGCATGGGGGAGAGAATCAGAAGAGTAAAAGTGAGAAAACTCGTGGGTTGAGATAAAGGCAGTTTAATAGGTAAAGCAAAAGCCGCGCACACAAGCAAAGCAAAGCAAGGCATTCATTCAGTCCTTCCCATGGGCAGGCCGGTGTTCAGCCATCTCCAGGAAAGCAGGGCTCCATCACGCGTAACGGTGACTTGGGAAGACAAACGCCATCACTCCAAATGTCCCCCCTTCCTTCTTCTTCCCCAGCTTTATATTCTGAGCATGACGTCCTATGGTATGGAATAGCCCTTGGGTCAGTTTGGATCAACTCTCCTGGCTGTGCCCCCTCCCAGCTTCTTCTGCACCTGGCAGAGCATGGGAAGCTGAAAAGTCCTTGACTGGTGCAGCAACAACTAAAACATCTCTGTATTATCAACACTGTCTTCAGCACAAATCCAAAACATAGCCCCATACCAGCCACTATAAAGAAAATTAACTCTATCTCAGCTGAAACCAGGACAGTGCATTATATGACATCTTTAAAAACTTCTCAATTATTTACTGGTTAATGCTAACCAGTAGTTGTATGGCTGGGTATTTATTAAACAAACAACTTTCAAAATGAAATTAGAAAAGTATCAAATTAATGCTGAACATCAGATTTTTACATTCATGCAGCATTAATAGTTCCAGGTTAACTGTTCTAATGCTTTCAGTGACCTTTTTGGTGTGGTTCTTTTTCTTCTCATCAACATATTTCTAGAGTCCTGTTGATGTTTTTATTTCCAGTGATTAATTTCTTATTTTTTGCACTGCAATGTCAGTTCAGATAAGGTCTTACCAGTCTCTATTCCGTATTCAAAAGAGATACTAAACTAGAATTGCAATTAATTGAATTTATTAATTTTCAGGAAAAATACAACACAAACTTGCTTTTGCTTTTGGGTTTGTGAGACTTCAGTAATATCTCAAATAGCCAAATTTTAAGACAGTCCTTTCAGTGTTGGATTCTTTGCTACCCCAGGACATTATTTAGCTTATTAGCTGTTGCCATTCATTCTGCTCAGTATTGTGCTCAGAATCAAGGGTGTGAAAAGGTGTGTTGGGCTTTGTATGAACCAGAAAGCTTTATCACATTCTATGAAATCCTGAATAATCACCTATTTTTCAACTTACCGTCATTCACTTGTTCAAAATCTCATATTACAGAAAAAGCTGACAGTTGCCTCAACTTTATATGTCCATACTTGTGTATGCAGCATGTCTTCTTTTTCCCCTCCATGGACCCAGAGTGGGCAAGGACAGCTAATTGCACGTGCAGAAACCAAATTCACTCTGTGTGTGAATATGGTATATACCCATTCAAGAGATTTAATGGTGGTGGCGTGGAAGTGAACAAGGGTGAATGTTACGTCTTCAGTCAAGACCTCTTTGACAGCGAGTCTGTGCCAGGACCCTGGGGGCACTAATCAGCCCTAACGGCTCTGCACCCTGCTCAGACCCATGGGCAAGGGCCCAGCCACATGGGGTGGCCCCTGGTGGGACATCCCCTCTCCAGGCTCCTTGGAGACCTCTCCATCTCCTGAGGCCACCCAGGGGATTTTCTGCCTGAGCCTGGAGGTGCGCGTGGGACAGCGGTCTTGCTGCAGTTGGGTTACGCTAGTTTTGGGGCTGGCCCTGGGCAGAGGGGCAGTGTGTGGTGCCAGATGGGGCAGGTGGGCACCTGGTGCTGCTGCGGGGCCCCCGAGGAGGGGTTTCTTGAGCTGCTGGACTGGTGAGGTGACCGTCACTGCGTTTTGAGCCTGATGTTATTTTGCCTAGAGCCACCGGGTGTCAGCATAGGACCCAGCTGTATGGAGGCATATACTGCCTGGGATGGAGGCAACTACAGGAGGTGTTTTGCGTTCATTTTGCATGGTTTCACTGTTAAATGCTGCTGAGACCACCTGACTCCAAGGCCATGGTCCGTTAAAGCGTTAGCCCCAGGCAGGCTTCTGCATCTGCTCTTGGTGAGTCTCAAACTCAGCATCAACTGCTGATTTTTTAAAATTTACTTTGTTTTTTTTTTTAATAGAACTTCAGTTCTCCAGAGATCTGGGCAGGTCTGACTGGCAGGGATGCTCTTCTTTCCCTTGGTTACCCTGTTGCTCAAGGAAATGAGGTGTTTTTCTCACTTCGGCCAACTGACAGCATAAATATGTGTTTGTGCGCTTGTGCATTTCCTCTTCTGTTAGATTACCAGTCTGCTCACAGCGTACGTACCGATTATGTGCTGCCACGCTGGAGAACAGTCTGCTCCCTTCCCCTCTCACATTATGGCTGGAAGTGAAGCCCCTTATTAAATGAGAGAAGTAGGTGAGGGTTTATCCTGCTCTTGGGAGCTGCTGGGTTTTTTTATCTTCTGCTTTGTAAAAGCAATTAAAATGGTTCTTAACGTGCTTAAGTTTAGACGGTGGCAGTGTATCGCCATTGGTACATGGAAAGCACAGATGAATTGAATTGGCATTATAGCCTGAACTGCCAACTCAGCATGTCTGATTTAGGGATGGATAAAAGTGGTGATCAGGCCATGAAGGCTTTGAAGATGCAGATAGCATGCAATATCGTGTTGTTTGAGTGGGAGCCAAAAACTATGCGTTTTGTGAAACTGGTAGAGACCTAGGGTTTTGGTTCCCTATTTAGATATATAGGCTCATTGGGCTAGGCTTCATACAGCCTTCAGAACTTTTTTTCTCTTTCCTTTTCTTTTTTCTTTTTTTTTTTTTTTTAAATATGGCCACTACTTCACTTTTTCTGTACTCCAATCTGAGAAAATTTGTATTTCTTGGTTTTAATATTTATTGGTTTTTAAACCATTCAGTGCTCTAGGGGCTTTGCAATAAAAGTGGTTATTAAAGGAATATTAGCTCAGTTTAAAAGACAGAAGATGAAAACTCTTGAGGATCTTGTTGTGGCTAATGTCATAGCAAGCATGACGAGGAACTGAGCTATTTATTGCATCTGTGTGAACAAGTATTTTTCATTTTAACCACATCTCAGTGTAGGTGTCTGCCATAATCATAGCAGTTGTATATTATAACCATAGCATCTACTGTATCATTTACCTTGCAGTAAACATGAGTGCAGCTTTCAGCAGTACATGGGACAGACAGGTTGGCAGGGAAAGCACTCTGCTATTGTAATTCCCTGACAATTTCTCAGTCTGGATAGGAAACCGGAAAATGTGGCAGTCTATATGAGACAGACTGCGTAATGTACTTTGGGGAAATGTTATTACAATTAACTGGAATTATTATGTGAAGGTTCTTACATTCTAAGGCTGCCACTTTTATCATGGTTTTTTAGCCTTTTTTTAATTTAAAAAGGCAGAATAGGACAGCAGGTGTCACTATAGTAGTAGCAAAAGCAAGAAGAGTAAAATCTAACTCTTTCTTACCACATTTTTTTTTACTCTTTACAACTTTCATCAGAGAAAAGGATCAAGGGCAGCATGGTGCTTATCCTGGTCTCCTGGCTGTCAGTTTATTAGGAACCAGCTCAGCTTGTGTCAGAATTTAGAAGCATGAAGAGGGTTTGGGAAACTTTAACACTGAGAGATAAAAGATACAATTATTTTCCATAGAGACTAGCAAAGAGACAGGAAGAGACACTACTTTTTGGAAATACCCTTTTGTACTGCCTGATTTTTATTCAGACCTGGGAATTTCAGTGAAATTAAAATTAAAACACTGAGAACCAATCATGTATTTTAGCTTCTGTATTTTGAACGGAGTGCCTAAGGCTGCTAGCCCCTAGCTTTGTGATGAGGCACATCAACTAATGTTGTGATATGTAAACTTGCTGGACTCCCTGGAGCTGCTCTGTCATTAACACCTGACCAGTGAGCCACACTTTTAGAGTCAGTCATTCCACTTTTAATATCCATTAAATGAAAAATCTGTGTCTGGTAAATGACTTCCACAGACTGCTGCTGAAGGAAGCATCTTCCTAAAGAGGGAATTTTGAAGTGGAATAGAATATTTACTGAAATAGAGAGTAACCAGTAAACCCAGCAACTGACCAGACAAAACTTTAGATTTTAAATATCTGTAGCTTAAGGAGAGATGAAATACAGCTACATTTACTGTAAAGCCTTGAATGTGTAAAAAGGGCAGAAATGGAAAATAGTGAATATTCCTTTATTTGTTGAGGTGACAGGACAGGTCTCTCCATTCTTGAGTTTCAAAACACTCTCACTAATGGTGAGCTGAGGAAAACCCTCAGGAGGATTCCTCTTTTTCTGAAGTCCAGACAGTGGGATAGTATATGTCAATCAGATATGCTTCTTGTTGTTTTATAACACTACTGCTCTCTCCTGACTATTCCAGAATGGGTGGCAGTCTGTTCCAGCATGGCATTTCTTGTGGTCCTAGGAGGTATGCTTGTGTGTGTGACTTGTTTTCGTTGGTACTATCCACATTTCCAATGGGTTTTGTTTACTCCAGCCATCCTGGAGGGACAGATGAAATATTTTCCAGAAGTGTGTTATTATGAAAAGAGCACAGAAAAAAGTGGCAACCAAACTAAAGCCCCATAAACCAGTGTGCTGATTTAGCATTTCAAATGGCACTTAAATATGGGCTTCCATTTCAATACTGCACTAGGAAATAAACACCTCCCAGTGCAAAGTGGATATAAATGACCCTAGCAATGAAACTAATCAATTGAAATAACAACCAGCCTTTCCTAAAATCCCCAAACCTTCCTTTACTAGCATATTTTCTCTTTACAAGTGTGCTGCTCAGAATTATACAGAAAAAAAATTACAAGCAGAGCTGCATAAAATTGAGGACAGCTTAAGAGAAATAGATAAACCTGGAAAGCAGAATTCAGGTGAGATCTGAACCAACCTGGATCATACCCTGAAGTTCAGAAGAAGCTCAGTTATGCCTTTTTAATGCTGTCTTCATGCTGCTGTCCAAGATACAGGCTGAACCCTTGTAGGAGAGAGTGTTTTCCCATGACTTTGAGCATCTCTGAGAGCATTTAGTACCTGTTGCATTAAAAGGGATTCGTTTTACAATTTACCTAGTTAAGACAGATATAGGTTAATGACAAGTACCAGTTTTAAAAGTGGTCTGAACAGCTATAGTTAATGTGGCTTTAAATGTGGATTTCAAGTCACAATTTCTGTTGATTGTGATGCTGAAAAGAGTCTCTGCAGCAAAGGAACAGACCTGGCTGCTTGTTGGTGTCAGTATCATATGTCTGTAGCGTTGCTGATCACAGGGGCAGAATGGGATGGAAAAGATTACACTGCTGAAAATGTTTTAGACCTATGTGTTTTAAAAGTAGCAATTAGATTAGAAACTGTTGGTGACAAACACCGAGCAAAATTTGTGGGTGCTATAGTTCCATTTGTCTATAGGATTAAGGACTTCCACAGAAAATAACACAGTGCCATGTTTCTCACAAATTTTAGCTTTCTGTTTACTACTTTTCTTTTTAACTTTTGGTGTTTATGCTTTTTGGGGTTGTTCAGCCTGCAGAAGAGAAGGGTCCGGGGAGACCTTATTGCAGCCTTCCAGTACCTGAAGGGGGCCTACAAGAAAGCCGGAGAGGGACTTTTATAAAGGCACGTAGCGATAGGACAAGGGGTAACGGCTCTAAACTGAAAGAGGGTAGATTTAGATTAGATATAGGGAAGAAATTCTTCACTATGAGGGTGGTGAGGCACTGGAACAGGTTGCCCAGAGAAGCTGTGGATGCCCCATCCCTGGAAGTGTTCAAGGCCAGGCTGGATGGGGCTTTGAGCAACCTGGTCCAGTGGAAGGTGTCCCTGACCATGGCAGGGGGGGTGGAACTAGATGATCTTTAAAGTCCCTTCCAACTCAAACCGTTCTATGATTCTATGATTCTATATATGCTTAAAACTTAACCTTCCTTTTAATGGAGCTATCAATTTAGGATTTAGCTATAATTTTTCAAGTGTTTAAGAGGAACTTGATTTTAACCCAGACACACCATGTGCTTTCATAGTCAGGCAAGTTATTATAAGCTATTGCCTTCATTTTCTTGCTGAAGAGGCACTGTGTGGGCAGTATCTGTTGTGTGCTTCAACAGACAGCCTAACACTGCCTGGAATAAAACTTGTCAGAAAAAAAAATCTGGTTTTCTAACAACAATGACAAAATACGGGTTAAAATCAAGAACTTTGACATTCTGTTCTAAATAAAGTGAATGTTTGGCTGAAAATGCATACATTGACAGGGGGGAAAGTTGAGAGGTCATCTTATTTCCACATTTTAAAAATAATCCTTTAAAATCACGGAAAAGACTTGGTGGTTTTGCATTTTTGTTGTCTCAAATGGTGCAGGAAGTACACTAGATAAACCTATTAAACACGATTAATGAGTTAATGAGCTCTGAGGCTAGATCGTTAGGATGACAGCTTGTGAAGGTGAAAACCTTTCATGACCTAGGGAAAGAGGAAAGTGAGTGGCCCAGCTTAGGCTGAGTTTCATGTCAGTGGGTACAATTAAGGCCCCAGAAGAGGCTCATTTGTGAGCCGGACTAGTGCAAGCCCTGAGATGGAGGAGTTTTATACTAAAGGACCATCTCTGGATTGTATTTCTCTAAAAAGAGGGAACAGCCAAGGAGCTTTGGTGGGGCAGCATTGCATGAGACTGGAAATTTCTGGTCAGCTGCAACCTTGCGAGTAGTGACCTGAGTCATAGCAGACACTCAGCTGCGGAGTGGGAGCAGGTGGAGGGAAGCAGCGGATGCCTGCTCAGATTCCCAGGACTTCTGGGATGTGAAGACAAGTGCAGGTATGCAGGTACTTCCACCATCCCTTATGTTTAAAAAGAAGCATTTTGTTCTTTCCTGTTTGCTTTGTATGCTGTAAGTCATGCAATGCTAGCAGGTGAATCTTCTGCAAATAAATTTATTGGCATCTGAGTTAACACCCTCTGAAGTGAAGACCACCTTGCAGAAGCTGTGGTTTCAGATAACCCTGCGACAAGAGAAAAGACTTCAAAAAGCATTTTGAGTGTAATGAAAATGAAGGCCTTTCCCTTGTTGTGGGAAGGATTAAACATAGAGAGTTGTGTGAGCGTAATGAGAACCAAGAATTTGCCAATAACTGCAAAATGTTGCTTCAGTATCGACAGCTGCATAGGTGTTACATATCCTACACCACTATAACAACAAGCAAAGCTGCTGTGGTACCACCCAGATCTTTATTTCTGGGTGACCGTTTGATAAGGACATCTTCAGGACACAGTCTCAGTCTTTTCCTTGACTTAAAGTCTCCTTATACCCTTGAGGATCTCTAAACAAATCTCATGTTATATTGTTTCCCTTAACACATGCATTAAGTGTACCACATTCTCCATGGAGGGTACTGCATTATCTTGGTTTGTCATGGTTTATCTTTGCTTTCCCGCTTTTTCCTACTTTGAATTCTGTATAACATCACTGTGCAATCTACTGATTCCTTTAAAGCAGCAGAAACCTCTGAACTTTGAGAACCACTTCATTAATGTGTGGTAATGTAAAGGAGAATGTAGCCTTCCAGAAGATTGCGCTAACTTCATCATTCAGGAAAAAAAATCTGTGATGATAATAGGAGAGAAGTATGTGCAAGGCTCCCTGGAAAAAGCAGAAGACAATCATAGTGAATGCTTGAATGGTGATGATTAATTGAAACCCTGTAGTGTGAAATGAGACTTCTGAAACTATGGTTTGTGCCAATTACTGTGTGCAACATGCTTGTTTCTTCTTGGTATACCTGTAAATGTGAAGTCCTTCTTGCCTCAGCAAAAATGTCATTGATTGAAGCTCTGTAAAAATCTGCAAAAATGGAGAAGGAACGTTGGGGACCAAATAGTTCTGAGACTTGTGCAACAGTCTTTGCTTTGATCTGCATCAAAGGTGCTTGCTTCAAAGTTATTTCTAAAGGACAGAGAATTAATTTTGACATAGAAAACGAAGGGAAAAAAGTGGATAAACCTAGTGTATTAAAGAATCTCTGTTCTTCAGACTGCTTGGTTTCTGTGTTGCAATGAATGCAAGATGAGAAACAGGGAGTAAGTGAACTGGAAATAAGTAACAATGGTAGCAATGCATTTGATCTGACTGTGTTGTTAATCTGTTAGACTGTTGGCCACAGACTCTACCCAGAGACATACTAGGAATATTTTATTTGAGGAGTAGAAAAGGGAGAGAAATGGAGGAGAGAAGGGAATACTCAAGGGGGAAATATTAAGCTTAACAGGCATCTATAATAAACATCAAGGTTATAAATGTCTTTGTTACATGACATCTGGGTTTTATTTAATATATGAGCTCCTATAAAGACACAGTTCTTACCTGAAAGATTAAATAATATTAACACAATTTTTTTCAGTGGGCTAAGTTGTTATGATTTAACTATTCTATCTTCAGTTACAGGAAGCTACAGGGTATTTATGTATATGTAAACAAGATTCTGCATTAATCAGGGCTGCCCGATTGATTGTCCAGCTTGCTAACTGCATCTGTCAACATAAGGCACAATGCCTACAGTAACTACTTGCTAGGTTTCCTAAATAATTCATAGATCTGTTGTCTAAGGAAAGAAGTACAAGGGAAGTGATGTTAAGGCATTTCTCTAACTACCTGACCTACTTCCAAAAACCACCTGACAAGCTTGGGCAATGACTACAGCTGAGATCAAGACAATCTGGATACTGCTTTTGCCTTCTTTTAGTTACAAAAACTTTAATAATTAAAAAAAAAAAGTAAAAAAAAATTCTGCTGAAGTGTTCAGATAGGAAGTAGTACTCCGATTTCCTATGTGAATAACTCAGTTATGTGAAGAGAAGTTATGTGCCAAAGTTTGTAATAAAAATAACAAGATATGATCAGATTATAAATTTGTATAATTTCCTATTAAAAGGAGAAATATGTAGAAATTGTTTTAAAAGATAAGTGGCATTTTAAAATTATGTTGTCCAAACTCATCATATTTCTAAAATCTGAAGCATAGAAGTCTATAAACAAAAATGGAATTATTGACCTTTTTTAAAAACACAGACTACTTCTATGAGGTGTATTCTGTTATTTTTTGAAGCAAATCAGGCAGTTGAATATCCTTCTTGACACTTTGTACACACAAGAAATTGGTACAAGCTCACTTGTCAAGAAAAACAAATGACATCCTGTTCACCTGTAGAAACCAGGACTTAATTTAGGCTGAAAAGTCTGGGGAAAATATATAAAAATGAATTAGTTAAAGGTAAGGAATAAAAATACAGGAATTACCATTTCCTCATCTCTTTTACAAACCTAATTCTTCCAGAAAATGAGAGTTTTGAATTTAGGGAATGTATTTAGCAATTCCCTATCATGAATATTTTCATGCCCAGAGTAAGTGGAAGAGGAGAATTATAGACTTCATAGAAACTCTGGTGCTGGATTACTGAGAATGAAATTTTGCAGAATCTAGGATCAAAATTGGAACCAAATTTTGGTATCCCTCTGAATACATTTTTATATATAGTGGGTAATGAGACAAATGTAAATCTCCAGCTTATTTTAGTAGGTCTTTTTAATGGAGAGTAAGGAGTAGCCTTTGCACCAATGATATCACTGTGGGCTTTGCCTTTGTAAAGGCAAATTTGCCAAGTAAATAAATTAATAATAAGCATCATGCTTTGGGGACCTTTTTTCTTAGAACACATGGTGTTCGTAAAGAAAATCAAAATCTCTCTAGATGTTTGGAGCATGCTTTGTATAAGTTGAGGAAAGAATGGAGATGAAAAAGAGCTCAGCTATTAAAGGCTGCTTTCTGATCTTCCTTATGCCACAAGTATGAGACTTTTTTTGAATGACAGGTCACTGTTCCAGCTGTGTGTACGGTTTATCCACATACAGACATCTCAAATATAATGCAGAGATGGCTGTGATTTAGAGCGTAATCTTGCCCTTTACTGTGAGTCATAATTCAGTGCAACAGTCATTTTTCACTTAACTTAAAATAATATCCAGAGAGATTGAATGCAATTCCCTATCTGAATTCGGGACTTCATTTTTTCCTGGCTCATGGTAGGTTTATGTTCTTCTTGATTTGAAATATCATGTAACAGTGTCATTAAATTAGTCTTTTTCTAGAGAAAAGTTTCTGCATGTTCTAGCTTTTTCACTAGCCAGAATGAAAAAAAAAAAGGGGAATTTCAGAACCTCAAGAAAAATCTTGACCTTTTAAAGTAAATCACTAAAGTAAATTCAGTGATGTCCTATTTCACTTTTGCCTTATCCTTCCCTTCCTTAAAGATCTGATGGTTGCTGACTGATGGCCTGAATTCAGCAGGTACTTTATCCACAGCACTGGATCAGGAAAATGCTTAGAAGAGGACTAAGGCTCACGTTATTGTTGATAGCATGCCTGCCGTTACCTCAGTTGCTTCGGATGCTGTCATGATCATTTAAACAAACGATGACTCTGAGGTCCATCTTTGCTTTCTCCTTTGCTGTTCCTCTCTTTCATCCTCCAGCAAATAAATAAATGGAAGAAAAAAAATTAATCCCAGAGAGAAAGTTCTTCAGTTTTGTTCCTCAACCTCGGTTATACTCTTGTATTTTTTCTCTTGAATGCACCATTAGCAAGTTTGCTGACGATACCAAACTGGGAGGTGCTGTTGACTCTCTCGAGGGATGAGAGGTCTTGCAGGGGAATCTGGATAGATTGGACCATTGGGCAATCATTAATGACATGAAATTTAACAAGAACAAATGTTGGCTTCTGCACCTGGGATGGAGCCACGCCAGGCATAAGTATAAATTGGGAGAGGAGTGGCTGGAGAGCAGCCCTGCAGAAAGGGATGTGGGGGTGCTGGTTGACAGCAGGCTCCATGTGAGCCAGCAGTGTGCCCTGGCAGCCAGGAGGGCAAACCGCACCCTGGGGTGCATCAAACACAGCATAACCAGATGGTCAAAAGAGGGGATTATCCCACTGTGTTTAGCATTGGTGCGGCCTCACCTTGAGTATAGTGCGTAGTTCTGGGCCCCACAATTGAAGAAGGATGTGAAGGTCCTTGAATGCATCCAGAGGAGGGCAACAAAGCTGGTGGAAGGGCTGGAAGGCATGTCCTGTGAGGAGCGGCTGAGGACCCTGGGCTTGTCTAGTTTGGAGAGAAGGAGTCTGAGGGGCGACCTCATTGCTCTGTACAGCTTCCTGAGGAGGGGAGGTGGAGAGGGGGGTGCTGATCTCTTCTCCCTGGGATCCAGTGACAGGACATGGGGGAATGGTACAAAGCTGCGTCAGGAGAGGTCCAGACTTGGCATTAGGAAGCATTTCTTTACAGAGAGGGTAGTCAGACACTGGAACAGGCTTCCCAGAGAGGTGGTACATGCCCCATACCTGTCAGTGCCTTAAAAAGAGGCATTTGGACAATGCCCTTAATAATGTGCTTTAACTTTTGGTCAGCCCTGAAGTGGTCAGGCAGTTGGACTAGATGATCACTCCAACTGGAACGATTCTATTCTATTCTATTCTATTCTATTCTATTCTATTCTATTCTATTCTATTCTATTCGATTCGATTCGATTCGATTCGATTCGATTCGATTCGATTCGATTCGATTCTATTCTATTCTATTCTATTCTATTTCATAGGTGAAAATCTATGACTTGTAAAATTGTTTTTAAATTTCTTATATTTTCCTACTGGTTTTTTTTAGACTTAGTCATGGATGAGGAACCCTAGTAAAACTTGGGAGCATGGGAGAAAGACTTCCTCTTGTAGATGTAAAACAGACCCTGCACTCTCAAATATTAATGAGTTAATGAGTATTAATTAGTGCCCTAAAGGTCTCTTAAAAAACTTGACAATACTCCAGACATCTTGGAATTTGCATGAAAAGAGTAGCTATACTTACAGTAAGACAGGCAATATCAGAGAATGGTAAGTGCATAAATACTAATCAATTAGTTTTGCAGTTTTATCTTTCTGAAACACTGACAGAGCAGCTATAAAAACGCAAATATGAATACTTGAAGATCGGAAAATTTTGATGAAGCTGTGATCTTGGGTGAGCATAACTCTGCCTTAACAGATGACCTGAAAGTACACGGTCCTCTATAGCAAAAGCTATGACATTTTTAGTTCTCCCTACTGCATCCGCTAGTATTGTACAATGCTGCTGAAAAACCTGAGTTGCCAGAATCAAGGTTCTTCATTATGAACTCAAATATTTGTTACCATGTATAATTAAGTTGTGATTATGTTTTCACTCATAAACTCATTTTGCAGAGGACCTCTGCCTTTATAGAGGAATAGTTTGTATCCCCAGCTAGTCAGTATTTACTTTTGCTTATTGTTTCCTTTGTAGTCTTGCCGTGTACCTTGATTGCTCTCCAACCACTTCTGCGAACAGTTTTTCATTTCTTTAGGTGCTTTCTGTGGTTCTTGCTGCTAGAAAACCTAAATGCTTTACAAACAGGAATAAATTCACCAGCCTGGTTCCTCAAGGCAGGTTCACCTCCCTTCCCCACGGGATGGTTACTTTCCGTAATTCCTGATAATGCTCCAGCTCTTCCACCGTGTGCCACCAGTGAGGCAGGGACTGTCCATACCACCCCTAAGCCTGTCATTTCCAGACTTTGTGCGTGACTCCAGATCTTTATATAGTTTTGTGTGTGGTAAATACAAACTTCTCTAATCTGATCTTACAGAAAGCAAAGAATGTTACACTTTTTATAAATTTGTTTTCCTTGTACCCATTTAGGTCAATCAGTGGTTTGGGGGCACTTATGAAGAAGTTCATATAAAGGGTCTCAAAATAAATTGTTATGCACAAATGACCTTGTTTACAATCAGTAGACGAGTTTACTGTGAAGGTGTTTACTTAATTAGATATGGCTCTTTGAATGGTTTGGACAAGAATAGAATGGGAGCAATGCACTGCAGCTTCATTTTATTTTTGTTTTTCTCCCCTGTTCTTTAAAACACTTCTCCTACAGAAGCCTTTGTGCTCACAGCCTTTTCCTTATGGCTGATGTCCCTATAAAAAGAAGGTTAAAAGGAATTCTGCTGCAGGTACATGAGATCTGTCGAAGAAGTGTGAGACTGATTGTTTTTAAACAGTCAGAAAACACCTTAGATTTCAAGTCACAACAGGATTTATAGCACAAATGCTTAAACCAAAAGAGAAGTCTCTCTAACAATAACAAGCCACTTCTTCTGTACTTGTTTTCCTGCTTTGATTTCTGTCCTTGTGTTTGACATATAGACTTGATGCACTAACACCATAAAAAAATAAAAGTAACTGTTTGTTTTGTTTTAAGTCTCGTCCTACGTGTAAATCTCTCTCTCTAGGGCATCTTTTTGCTTACATTCGTGCTTCCTTTCTTTCCCACTCCTGCAGTTCTTCAGGGACAACCTTCAGCTAAAACTGAAAACTCAATGCTATAGAGCTGTCGTCTTCTTTATGTTAGCTCATTTTATGATCAGAATACAAATTTAATGGGGAGCTCCCAAGGGTTCCAGTGGTGCCAGTTAGCTAGTGTGTATCTGCATATTTATTTTTCCTTCTGGATAAACATCAATGACAAGACATTGCTAAAAATATATTGTTTCCTTTGAAATATTGGAACAGTAGCAGGAATTTAAATTCATACACTTGAATATCCATCTGTTAGAATATTCAATAATAATGTCTTTGTACTCTGAAAAAGGTGCTCTTAAAATGTCAATATTTGTCACAGCTAGCCAGTGTAGCAGTGCAGGTACTGCTTTCTCACTGCTGTGCTTTCATTAGGTATTTTGGGGCAGCTCTGGGTACCTCAAAATCATGGGGTATCTGGTGAGAGTGGGTAGAAGAGGGGATTAGAAAGATGTTGACTTGAGTGTTACTCCCCTCTGATATAATTGTGTACTTGTTCCTTTGAACAGTCTGTGAGAGATTTCCTTCTGCCAGCTGAAGTAGCATCCTTTATTGATAGGCAAGTGCTCTGAATTTCAAAAATAACATCCAGTTTCCTATCCTAGCTTGAAAACCAAGTCCTCGCTCCTCTCAGCAACGTGAGTATCAATGTCTATTCCACAGATAAACAAACTGAGGCTTAGAGATGGAATTTGTCCAATCAGATTGTAATTTATTTATAGAGATCGCCATAAAGCAAAGGAACACCACCAGTTCTTGGTAGTAATTTTTAGGTTAGAGTTGCAGTACGTTTTGTGCTCTAAGTTATTCCTTTGATTATTTACTGCATAGAGGACAGGGTCAGACAAAATTGTCAGGGACACTCTCCCGTTGAGTCATGAGGTTCAGAAAGGACCCCCTTGCTTTCTAAACTCCTTCTCAGAGAGGAGTCTAGGTGCAGCTAGATCCAGTCCTAGTCCCAGACTTGGTCAACGGTTTATGTCTAAAGGATTATATATGCGCAATCAATCCTTTATATCACTTAGCTAAGATTTCAAAGTTTAGCATGCTACTAGTCACTTACTGAGGATCTGTTGCGGCAAGGAATCTCTCAACCTTGAGGAATAACCTTGAGAGGCGTCCCTGCTCAAGGGGAGATCCTGGCGTGCAGCCCGCTGCCGTGCAGGAGACCTCAAAGGGCTCCTGGGCTGCTCACTATTTATGGGGGATAAGATGATTGACTCATATTTGCATGCCGACCACAGATTTCAGTTTCTCCAGTGGGCGCATTGCACAATAGCCCTAGGCTATTGTGTTGTTATCTGTCTCCCGAATCCACTTTGAGCCAGATGCAGCCATCGTGACCAGATGCATCCCTTACGACCACCACTGGTGGTTATCACCTGAGCAGGGTTACAGGAGATAAAGGTTGGGGGCAGGGGAAGCACACCGTCACAGTGATTTAGCATTCCTTGATGTGTGCAGCCATTTGGATTTCATACTAGTGAGATGCTGTGCCATAAATCATGGCTGTCTTTAGACAAAAATAAGCAGATTCAGTTCAATGATTGAGGCATTTTTCATAAAAGAAGGTGCAGTTCCTGAAAGTTTGGTGTCCCAGGGGAGCTGCTGAACTGCAATCTGTAAGGTCAGCTATACTGTTGCAATGCAGGCTTGATTGACTTTGATTACTGTGAACTCTTTTTCCCAAGCGTATTGCAGCTGTTTTTTCATCTATAAAGTACTGGGTTTTTTGTTGGTTTTTTTTTTTTTTCACCCCTCTTTCTTCTGGAGAAATAAGGGGAAAATGGAGTCTTCAAGATTAAGACAAAAAATGGTATTTGCTGCAGTAAGTGTGCTTTACATGAACTAGCAATACCGGGAGGCAGATTTAGGAGTTAGAACATACCTGCTAGTCATTCTTGGTCCTCATTGCAGGATGTCTTACATGGAATCAGCACATTCACAGTGAACCAGAGCTTTTGAGCTTTTGTGTTCTTCCAGTGAAGTCAAATTCAATTCCTCAGCAGTAATCTTGCGCAAAGCTGTGTACTGTGGGTGTCCTGCAGTGCCATTGCCAAGGATGGACTATTTCAGAGGGTAGAAACATCACCAAAATCGGGAATAAACCTCTTAACACCAATGTAGCATTAAGAAGCAGGCATTCTCTTTATTGCAGTGCTGGATGCACGGGAGATCCTTCTGCCTAATGTGCATCCCAGTTTACACAGATGTAGGTTCATTTATACAGTATATCTTTCCATATGCATAGGTTTTCACACTACTAGGTGGGACTATGTTAATTAATATCGTATATAATGATGATTCAGCATAACGCATGCTCAGTTTTTCACGCGGGGGTCCTCTGGTGATCGCTGGTGGTCGTAGACCCCAAAACCATGCTTTTCAGGTCATGAATTCAGGGTCAATCTTTCTTTTAAGGCTTAATTTTCTCCATTGTTAAATATCACGTGCTAGAAGATCCAGTTTCACCAGGATATTCTTGGGTTTTCTTTTGTTCCTTCTTGGTTGACCCTTTGAACTTGATTCTTTACATTTTCCTCACTTATTCTCCAACAGAAAGAGAGACACAAATCAAAGCTGTAGGTGTCTTTTCCCCCTCCTGCCATATCAGGATCCTTATAGCCCTCAGTCCCTTTCAGCCTTTTGGGATAATCACCCAGTCAGGATTTATTCAATGTTTTTCATTGTATTTTTCTTACGATAAACTACTTTGCATTTACTACTCAAGGCAGTGGGATCTTTTGGATGAGCTGGCTTCCTGCAGGTATTCCTCCCCATCACTGTATAAATGCTTGTAATTTGGGGGGCGGTGGGAAAGGTTGTTATTGTTGGGATGGGGGTGGCGTGGTGCTATCCTGGGAACACAGATCCTTTCACACAGATAGCTCTTAGATCTCACTTCCATGAGATCAGCATTATCAAACTGGACCTATTTGATGGTGAAGTTTTCCTCCTGCAAAAATACTGTAGAGAGTATATGGTCTGGTTAACAGTGAAGTGAAATAATCAAAGAGAGAACTATCAGTTTAGAAAAACATACCACATAGTAGACTATTCCTTGTCTTTTGCCCTTTCATTTTTAGCAGCAGACAACTTTTATATAAGAAAGAGAGGCAAAATAAACAGGCAATGAGTTGTAGCCATACACATGGGGGAAGTAGGTTTGATTCCCTTGTCTGCAGAGAAGGATGTTCTTCCAGAAGGTAACTCCTAATGGGATCCTAATTTAGGTGTTCTGCACCAGTTCCAGGGAGACCTTTGCTTCTTTTGAACTTAGTCTCCCAACTTATACCTAATTTAGATTCTCATGTCAGCCTGTATGTGCCAGATTGCCAATATTCACTCACGGTGACAACTTGAAGCAAAATTGACTGAGAATTACACTGCAGTTCATGGACACACAGGAGCAATAAACTAAAAAATTCAAATCTCTTCTATACTCCAAGCACAATGTAGAAAACCAAACAGCACGCTTGATACTTTTATTTGTCTTCTCAGAGGAAAACTAAGGATTATATAAGTGCAGTGGGACCAACACTCCTCATTCTTGCTCATTATGTGTTGTCTCTGTGGGATGGCAGATGTTTTTCTGTCCTGGTGCATTTAATGTAATTGTTCCAGGAAAAAGTTTTGATCCACTGATCAAAGGGAGATGTTATGTGTACTACAGACACCAGCTCCATTCTTTTTTTCAGTTTAAATGCAAAAAGATACAAACTGCAGCCTAGTTAAAGTGCTGGCTTTTCATGTTTTCACTGTCTGATGTCTGTATTGGCTCAAATATGAGGGTACGTGGGATGAAGAAAAAAGGAAGGCTGTTTGCCCCTGGTGTATTTAACCAAACCAAAGTGGAGGAGTACCTGACTTGTCTCAGGTACACTCAACAATCTGTGTTGAAACTTTTGCAGCCTTACACCCAGGCCAGAGCATCTGACTGCACAAGATTCACTGAAATCTCAGGTGTTTTGCAGAACTTTTCTCCAGTAAACTTAGAAAACCTTTTATTTTTGTGGGGGTGGAGTGAAGGAAAGAGAAACCTGTGGAACTGCAGCAGAGTTTTTATACTGAGGAAAAGCTAAGCCAGACTCTGGGATGTGCAGAGCTCTCGCAGGTCCCTTAAGTCAGTGATGCTTGAATGGTGTTCAGCAGTTCTAAGAGCTTGTTCCCTCAGTAGTATACCCCTTTCTCTTGAGCTCTGGTTCTTTCTACCCAACTCTCTTTTATGCACTGCTTTCTAGCACAGTGTAGTGAGTTTAGAACTCTTCAGTAAATTACACCTGCTCACTTCAGACACAGGACACTATCTGCAATTTCACAAGACAAAGGTTCTGTCAGCCCCGTGCAAATGCAGTCCAGACCTGCTTACAGCAAGAAATGGCTTCAGTAGCCTTCCCAGTAGCACACCAGAAACCCTGCCAGTACATGCAGTCCTCTGTTGCATGATGAATGTCACTAATAAGAACCTGATTCCAGTATATATTGGATTTTTATTGTGATGTCGCTCTTTAAAATGCCACCAGTACCTTCCTATTACTCCAACTGTGACTAAAGCTAGCATCAGGGAGAAGAGTATTTTCATGTACAGCTGCCATGTCTCTAGCTAAAGATCTTTTACCAGCTGGGTCACCATAGATGACTTTACCTTGGAGGCTTTTTATGCACATACTTCTTTTCATCTGCTTTGGCAACCATCCTGCATTAATTGTAGAGTGGGTAGAAGGCAAGAACAATTTGTGCTCTTCAGTATTTAGAAGACCTTCTATTCTCTAGGTAAAACATAACAGGTCTTGATTACACACAAGAGAAATGAATAATGCAGCTGAAACTTTGTAACTTTTCTAAGTCAGAAGAGTAGAGTGAGATACTAATATTTAATGGCTGGTTTTCAGGGTTTATGACCCAGATGCAATTATAAAATATGCCAACGTAATGAAATCATTGTATCTTTTCAACAAAGGAAGAGTGGAGCTTTCTTTTGAGTGCAGTTTTGAGAAAAGGCTGATCTGATCGTGATATGGGTTAGAAGAACGGGACAGCTGTCCATGCAATACTGTCACATGGACAAGAGGTGCTACTGTGCCAAGGAGTGCTAAGTAATTTAGGAAAAAGGCTTTCAATAAAATCCCTTTTGTTTTCCTTCCCAATTAACTTTCTGCCTACTCAGAAGCTGGTCTTGGCCTCAACTCACTTAGTAATATTAGGAGAAAAGGAAGGCAGGGAGGCAAATGTTCCAAACACATACATTGATTACTCATGTACTGTATGCTGACTAACAGCATAAGAAGACTTATGGTTATGACATCTCTTTTATCAAGAACCATTTTTTAGATGAAGACTGCAATTAAATTTTTACTTATTCCTAGCACCTACTTCAATCCAAGCTCCTTTCACTAAGATCAGTTTGGGCTCCTGCAGTGGCTGGTAGTTCCCACCTGGTGAGGATTCAGTTATCTAGTTCATCTGTTTTTCAGCCAAGAGAAGACTTTGTGTCCTGGATTCCATGTATTGCAATTTGGTACATCAGGGCTTTTCAACAGTAAGTGCTGAATAGGTCTGCTGTTCTTATCCAGTGTTTTACAGAAGGTTAAAAAGTAATGTCTCAAAATAGTGAATACAGCACTCACAATGCCATTGCCCCAGAGAGCTCTTTATTTTGTTGGCAGTGCATGCTGATGCTGGACTAGTTCAATGACCTGTATGCTCCTGATGGACCTTCGGAATCACGGCTTCCAGTTCTGTTTTTCTTACTATATCAGATGTGCACAAAACCAATAAAAAGCAGTGTATCTCAGTTTATCCAACTTCTAGTTTGTATTTTGGCTTCTTTCTATGTACATAAACTAAAACACTGAATGAAAGAAGTATCTACTGGCACCCAGACCTTAAGTGGCAGCTCTTCTCTCCCACTTATCAGCCCTGACTTTTCAAATGAGAACATCGTCATTGATCAAACAAAAGGCAAACTGAATTTTCTTCCATCTCCGAGCTTAATTTAGAAATGTATGAAGTATGTCCAGGTGAAGCAAAATGGTTACATGTCACTTTTTAATCTACAAAGGACAATTATGTTTTCATTAGGAAAAAGAGCAAACTTGCATATACTATTGTACATATTAATGAAAAGAAGGATAGAGTATGCAGTTCCTTATGCCACCAAAGCTTCTGTTGAGAATAGGATTCAAATATCTGTACAGAAAGGATTATGTTAGGTGGTATCTTAAACAGCACAGGCTGTACGCCATGACCCAGAAAGACTCTACCAATTTTTGTTTCTCTGAAATGAATGGGAATTTTGTTGCAGACTTGTGGGGTGTTCACAAGGCCTGCATTTGACAAAGTAGATTGTATAACAACAGCAGCTCATATAGGAATATGAGAGTAACAGGCAGTGTGGTGTATTCAATTCGTACACGCTGAGGGAGTGTTTGCCCAAAACTGATCGTGTTGGTGATGATGGTTGTTGGCTGGATTAAACAGCACCCGGGGAATTACAAAGAGACCCCTGAAGCAAAGAAAGAGTCCATCTAAAAAGAAGTCTAGGAGAAGCGTGAGAGGTTGCAGAGGTGGAAGGGACCTTGGTGTGGGAACAGATGCAGTCAAACTCAGGGTGGTGCTGCCTGAAGTCACCTGGGTGCCTTCCCACCTCTGCCCGCCTGGGCAGTGCACCCTCCTGTGGGGTGCCTCGAGCAGACCCTCCCACTGCCTGCCAGGTCCAAGTGCTGGGGGACCAAGAAGGACCCACGCCAGGGTGCTGGCTGGGACCTCGCGTGGTGGCCCACCCCAGGAGGGTGTGCATCTGGGGATCTCAGGAGGGGTGAGCCCTCATCAGCTGGGGGCTTCCCCAGAGCGGGCTGCAGGGGATTGCAGTTCTTGGGATTAGTTACAGAGGGGTGGTCAGAGATTTGGGGGTGTATATCAGCATTTTCTAAAGGGCTCCTGATGTGATTTATGTGTTGCATTATTGACACTTATCTCAAATGTGTACCTCACTAATTGCCAGTTAATTACATGTCGTTAATAAAGCAATAAACTGCTTTGATCCTGATTTGGTTTAACAACATGAATGTTTTTTCCCTGTGATACAGGGTTTATTCAAGTAACTGAGCAGAAGAAGGGCAGACACAAAAAGCCAGGAAGCTTTTTGGAAATTGTATAAACATACACTATGTATAGCTATAAAAAAGCTAATTTATTGCAAATGCGGAAGTGATTTCTCTTTGGACATCAAAGATTGTATGCCAGAAATTTTTGCTATATGCATGTCTGAAAGTCTGAGTTTCAAGGATGGAACCTTTCAAGGGGAAATGCCTGATATCTGCAAAATGCACTTTCTTATTGTGATGGCCTACAGCACTTTCCTAAATCTAACACAACATAACGGACATTTGGATGGACTTGGCTGACAAAGCTGTTGACTTGCAATACGCAAAAAAATAATGAGGACAGTTACAGTTCTCTTCTCTTCTGTGGCCTTAGGTGTTTACGTACCAGTCTGCTTCCATGCATGGTGTTGAAAGAAGGATATGGTGGGTTTTATTCAAGGCATAAAATATGTATGACAAAGTTTTTCATACAGAAGAAGCCTGAGGGGTCTGCTCAGCTATTTCTCATGCAGCGTGTGACTAGGTTTGAGAGGTTTAGGTCAGGCTTCTGGCTGTCGCGGTACTGACAAGGATAAAGAATTGCTGTTTAAATTTGAGTTGTCTCTGATCATTCATCCTTTCTGGCATGTACCATGGGTTTTTGTTTTGCTTATTTTCTGCTCAGCTATATCCTCACTTGTACATTTTTGTGCTCTATCTCTTTGGACCTGCCTAAGAAAGCTTAATGAAGGAGATGATGATGGCAACATTAACCATCAAGCATACCAAATTATTTCTTTTTGTTCCTTTTCTTGCCTGCTTCCTCCTCCAGGTTTTTATCCTTTACAGCTCCTGCTACCTTAATGGTATTAGTGTTTATCCTGTGAAAGGAAAAGCTTGACTGACTCAACAGTACATTCTTTTAGGATTTGGTTAAATGTTACACAAATGCACGTGTTTGACAAAGAAGTGTGAATAATAACAGCAGATAACTGGCAACAAAATACCATGGGGGAGGTGGGGAGGAAACTGTGGTGCAATGCCTAGTTAGGGTAAAAAAAAAGCAGAAGGGGAGGATGGGAGAATAGTAGACATTGTAACCTCCTCCTAACTGGAAGTTTAAGTGGTCCCAGCCATGAGGAAGAGGGTATCATTGCTCGTGCAAGCAAAAATACAGATGCAGTGCAGACAACTTGCAAGTAAAAGGAAGCACAGCTTAATGGTAGAGACAGTTTGTCTGGAAAAAACATGCATGTGCTATTGAAATGTACACAGCTTAGAAATAACTTCTATCTACATCCACAAACCTTACCTTTCCTAGTCCATCATGGCTTCAACATCATTACCACTACAATGAAGCAAAAGGCTGTCAATAGTTAAACCACTTAAGTATCCATGTCCAACCAAAACCTCTGGATTTACTGAAGTGTTTTATGTTTCTCATGCTTCTAGTGTTTGTTTTTTCAAGGGGTAAACACCTTGTTTTGGTTTTGATTGTTTGTTTTGATTGTTTTTGAACACGCAAACTGGCACTGTTGTTCATGTAGCAGTAAGTAAATGACACAATGCTATTGGAGTAGGGAAAACATCCTAGTCTTTAAATAAAAAGAACAGCAAGGAACGAAAGCCTTAGACTGGAACCAAAGGAGAAATTTTAAGATAAGCACTAAGGGAGTATTTCTTTTTGTAATAAAACTGAAGTGATACCATCCTTTTTGTGAAAGGTTCATTCACGTCTTGATGTGTCTTTTGAGTTAGCAATGAAGAAACTTCCTTCTTCAGTATTCAACTATGAAAAATGATGTCACCTATTAGACTGAGATAGTTCACATCTAATAGCAAATGCAGTTCTTAAAATGGAAATTCAGTGCCCCTCTATCATTCAAAATACGGTTTCTCTGTTTTAGCCGGTGACTTCTTTGCTGAGCTGTTTTGGAATGGGTATCATCAGGCTGCAGCAATGACTTGGAAAGCAGTGGGATCGGTATAAACAAGTGGTGTGAACTTGGCTTACTGACTGTAAAGCTAGCCACCTGACTGGAAATAACACAGAAGAAATACTGGCTTGCACAGGAGACAGTTCTGGTATTTTCTTTAAAACTGCCTATAGAAAGTGTCAGGGAAACAAGGTACTGGCATTGCCTTTCCTCAGTGCCATGGCAAACCACATGGAGCCCTGCTGAGTAATGAATACTAAAATTACCGTTGACAGCAAGGCCTCTGACTATAGTCACACTTCTGAAAATAAATAGAAATGTAATGATTTTTCTTAATCACGTATTCCTCATCCCAGCGAGGCACTGTCTCCCAGGAATATTGTTTGGACAAGTCATTGAAAGGATTTTAAAAATGTCTATGTGCTATAATAATGTATTTGGCAACACATCAATAGATGATAATTAATTGTCTTTCATCTGTCAGATTTTATTTCAGGGTTCTGAGCTAGTAGTATTAGTCTTGCTTCTCTTGCTGGCCAGAATTTTCTGTTACAGGATTTTAATTTTAATTTTATTTTTGTCTTAGACACCTAAAGTAATGTGTCAGCCCAAATCCAAACAAATTATTGGGCTGATCAATTTTTTTTTTTTTTTTTTACGTTCACAAATTTCTGTATTACTGTAGTCAGTCAGAGTGGACACAAAATTGAAGGAGTAACACTGAAAAAACATTTCTGGAGTATTTCTGTTGTGATCCCAGGTATCTAACTTTAGAACTCTGAGAGACAACATTAATATTAGAAGAGTTAATAGAATAAAATTCTATATGACTTTGTGAATCTATGTGAGAATGGTGTTACATGTAACCGCAAATAGGTAGAAACCAAAGTTCTGTACATATTCTAGTGGATTCTGTGGTACTCAGGAGTTTTGTTGTGCAGATTTCTAGAGAATTCTCTCAAAGAGAGATTTAGTTCCTTCATACTGAATTGAGCCCTGACTTCTGTTGTTTTATACATTGACATTAAAGGTGGAACTCTTGTTAGAAAATGTTGTTGTGTCTTTAGGCACCTCCCTTAAAACAAGCAAAAACTTAATTCCTACATTGTGTCCTTTTAGAGAATAGATAGGAGTGGGTAGTGCAAGAAGAAAACACCTATCACGTGTTTTAAAGTATTTTGTGGCAGACATGCAGTAAATGTCCATGTTCCCCCCCTGTCTCCAGTGAAAAACACTCTAAAAATCAATTTGCTTTCTGACAGCAGTTCTATTATAATGTAATGTATTACTTAACGCCAGGCAAGTGAAAGACATTCTATCTGCTTTGAAATTTAGCAACACCAATCACACTTTTTAAAAATGGTATGCTTTTGTGATTTAATAGTCTCCATAGAGTGAGCTTCTGTATAGTAAGAGGGTTTCTTAATTGACCTTTTCCTACAGGCATCAAAGGCTACCGGTTGAGAAAAAGAACCATACTTGGTTTATTTAATTTTTTTTTTTCTTCTTTTTTTTTCCTCACTTAAGACCTAGCTTTAGGTTTACTTTTACAAAATTAAATCTTGATGCAATTTTACAAACACACATTGTGGTCTACTAACAAATCTTTATAGACTTAAAGGTTATTTATTTACAAATTATTGCAAATATTGAAGCATATCGCAAGTTCTCTCCCATAGCCATTGTGATCCCAGTTGATGGGATCCTGTGGCTGAAATAAACTTCCTGAATTCGTATTTTACCCAATGTTTGTTCTTTCTTGTTATCACCCTTAGAACAAGCAAATGTATAACATGAAGAGTCCTTGTGCTGCACCTGACTGCTGCCCTATCCTTGGTTTTTGGGTTTTTTTTTCAGTGTTCCAGTGATAGGGAGTAGGGAAAGTTGCCAAATTAACATAGAATGCTGTTAGTGATTTAGTTTACTCTTCATAAACTGTTAAGGAACTGATTACTGCGTCTGACAGTTAATCAAATGGCTGAGTGATATTTCCATAAGCCTGGAAAGCATTGTGTAATTACCTCAGTAGAGATTTTATATGCTGCACATGCCTCTGGCAGAATAGACTCTGTTATTGCCTTTTCAAATGAAATGCTACCTCCTCCCTTGGTTCCAATGGCAAAATAACACCTTGTTTAACCAGCTGACTAAGCACAGCAGTTCTACTGCAAACAAGTTCCATGTAAGATATTTAGAAGACTTGTTATAGATGCATGACAATCTCTGCTTTATATTTCTGCAGTTTAAATGCATGAACAAGAAATTAAGAACGTAACTTGATCTTTTGCTATTCCTTTGGAGAAAATTTGACGGTTACGGTAATCAATTTTTAATTACCCTTTTGGCACTATAATAACATGGTGATTAGTATTTCTGACAGAAACCTGGAAGACAATTATGCAACATGAATTATTCAGAAAAGTGAAGTTACTGCTTGGGAAACAAGTAATAGATCCAGGGTTTTCTCACCTGAAGGAAGCTTGCAGGAACCGCTTAGCTAGTGCATCCTGTGACTTAACTATTGTACACCTTTTTGAACCATGAATAACAAAACTTGTCTAAACAGTTCAAGTGTTTCGAAAATTTCTGTAGCTCTGACATAGCTTTACTGTTTTGTGCAATAAAAGCTGCTATTTATGCTATCATCTAGAAAATTATGTATTAAAACATGAGGAAAGATCCCTAAAACTTGGTTAAAATTTTCCACATGATTTATGTTCTGGTTCCATGCCAAAAAAAATTTGGCAAATTCAGTCATTTTAGAGTGTCTTTTTTCTTCATTCTTTTCTCCTCAGTAAGGCAAAACTGTAATTTTGTTAGTGGCTTGTTCTTTCACAAAGCAGGTAACTTTCTGTCTTCTAGGGGATTGTTCAAATCAATTTGTCTTATGCTACCTTTACTTCAACATAAGGTGATGTACATATGCAGTCACCACCACCCCCACTGATGCCATGTGTGGTTTATAAGAAAAGTGATTGCTCCTTTTCTAACACAAGTATGAGTTTGTGTCTGCCTGTACAAGTAGTAGCATAATGAGTTTGTACCCAATTTTAATTATAAAGCCATAATAGAAGCAACTATGAATCTACAAAAGTACCAGTAATCTGAAATGTTCATTAGTATCAACTTTTCTCAACTATGGGTTTCAGTGAACTAAGGTGTTCACTGGACCTATAGGCAGAGACGTGCATTTTGAATTGACAAGAGCTCCTGTGTAGTATACAGGAAGTGTTGTCCAGATAACTTGTACTGGGATGCAAGCAAGGAAATGTTGGCTTTCTATCCGACATTTCACAAAAGTTTCTGGAATCAGAACAGATGATTGCATACCAGAAAATGACACATGGAAATGATGCCTCTTAAAGTATTTGCTGTGCATGCTCTTATTTCACCTGTATGGTGTCAAAGAAAATCTCAGGGGACCACTTGCTTTACTTCTTTAACTTTCCTGCCTGCCGCAAAGAAAAACATAATCCCTGTTTCTCAAGTGTCTTAATTTCTTTACTCCTGTCAAACAACGTATCAGATAATAGAACTTCCAAGCTAATTTTAAACACTTTTTTTCCTTTGGATTTTGTGAAAGTATGGAGTACTTAATAACCACCATATATAGAAATGCACGGAGTGCTATGGCAGCATTACCTAAGTCCTGACACACTGCTGCTTCATGCTGACAGTGGAGCAGCAATAGCTGGGACAGAAAGATTCATGTAGTATTTACACTATCGAGATGAATCAATGCTTTGACAGAGCATCTGAAGTGGAGAAAGGCCCAAGACACAAGAGTTGGTTTGAGATTTAAACTGTTTCTGGCTACTCTTCTTCAAGTTTTGGACAATAAGTATTCCTAACTTATTCCTAATTTATCTAACAGACTAGATCTGCACTCAGCAGTCCTTCATTTTGTGTTTCTGGGTTATGTCCTTGAAAACTACTTCCTTTGCATTGTTCTTACATGTCGAGCACCACTGAAAATACACTAAATGATGTTCACATTACTGTGCTTGCTGTAACATTTAGTGTAAGAAGACTGTATGGTGTCTGGAAAAAATAAAGAAGATGTAGAAGACTCTTACAACAAAGAACCCTTCAGGGAAAAAAAAAAGTATGTGGCTAATACATATGGTTAATGACAGATTTTTCATGCACGCATTGGAAAAAAACTTCGGTCAAAAAGAGTTTCATCAAAGAAAATTGTGACTTAGTTTTAAATTCTGCCACTGTTAAATATTCTAGCTTCCTGATACATGGCTAGGGTTTATTAGCAGTCTTGATAAACTGTACTACCAATCCATAAAGTAAATGTGAGAGGCATGATTTTACACAGTTTTTACACTGCAAAATCAGTGCTCAATCTCATTCTCAGTCCATTTCCTAAATATGGAAGCACTGGGATTTCGGAGGTCATTTCGGGGTCTGTAGGCTGACTTGCTGATTCTAAGTACTATTGGAAGAAATAGGTTAACTTTACTTAGCCCAAACAAGCTGAAGTCCTTGACGGAATGTGTGATTTAAATGTGTCCCTTGTTTAAATGATGCAATGCAATGTGAAAAATGTTCAGAATCAGGTTGGATACTGAAACCAGACTATTACTAATGCATGAAGTTAGATGCTCAGAAGGGATTTTTTTTAAATTTTCACATAGTACATGAGCATAAAACTATACATGGAAATAATGGGATGAAACTGCAAAATAAAATTTGGGCTGATTGACAGCAAACTTCTGACAATGAGATTTCTGAGACTGCTGAACAGCCTCCTAAGGAAACCATCTGGCATTGGCAAGGAGATTGGCACGGTCTTTGGCAGGGTAACAGCCATCACTCCTGAGCCTAATGACTCAATTTTGTTTCTTTTCTTTTACCAATAACATGGTGTTCTCCTGCAAATGTGAGTAATGCCTGGTCTCATTTACTGCCTTATGGTCAAATGAAAGCATATACACGAACAGACTCTGGGCATTTGGTAGACATAAGAAATCATGGTTGACCCGAGACTCCGCCATACAGGGGTATCTGAAAAACTGTTTCTTAGGATGTAATTATCATCAGTGAAATTCTCATTTTTGCTAATGGGATAGAAAGCTTTTGCCATCCAAGCTCTGTGTGATGCCAGCACCAGGTGGTAGATTCCACAGCACAAACTTCCCAACTCTGTTGTATGGAGAAAAATGTTCGGAATCAGAAGCACACGCCTTTCTGGCTGGTGAATTCTGAGCTTTTAATGACAATATGTGTGAGTATTCCTGTATGCACTACAGGCAGTAGTTACACAAAGCTAGTTCTGGTTTAGTATAAACCACTTACTTTGAGGACAAGTAACGTAAAATACAAACTGAAATGAACATGAATTCATAAACCAACAAAATTCCTGACTCTTGTAATTTTTGTATTTAAGGAGACAATTGCTTTCAAACAGGTCCTGTAGTTCCATCCTAACAGTTTGACTATTATTCTATTAAGTCAGATCACATGCCAGATTACTGATATTAAAAAATACCAGTTTCTCCCCTTTTCCCACTATTTCCTTATATGGAACCTTGCACCCATGTTGTGACTTAAATTGTAGCTGTGATGTTTCCCATCTAGCTGATACTATTTGAGAGCATTGCAATCCATGTCATTATTACATTAGACTTCTAGTGTGTCTTACTGATCCAGTGTCTGCTGTGTTCAATGTTTCTCAAAACCAGCATGCAGCGGTTGGAGTATGCATGTTGTTGCAATTTCTTTATATTGTTAATGTCCTCCACTCTTCTCCACTAAAGTAATGAGCAATGCTGTGATGCTGATCCTCAATTCTCAGACACTCACTTCCTAATCAAACGAAATGTCAGGCAGAGACTATAATGTTTGTCCTACCTGTCAAATCTCATTTCGTTTCCAGCAGCCACCCTAAGAGTGGCATAAGTGCTCTTAAACCCCAAGGATATGCAACAGAATTCAAGCTCCTCAGAGGTCAATGGGCATTACTGTCATTGGTTATTGTATTTTCAGATCTTTAAACTGGTCCATGAGGAATATAGATGACTATAAAATAAATAAACACAAGTAGAAATTTTTTCTTACTCAGTGTTTGTACTGTTGTTACTCAGTTCTCAAAAGACTAAAGCTGACACAAGCTTTGTTATGAGGCTACACAAACAGTATCTTTAGAGTATGGTTTGTCTAAAGTTCAGTGTGTGTGACTTTATTTAAGCTTTACTTTCTATGCAACCTTGCAGGTAAATAATTCCTCCCTAAATAAACTGGCTTTACCTTGGCTGAGGATAAAGGACAGGTCTGAAGTGGTGAAGTCTCAGGGTGAGAATCTTTTACTACTTGAGCTGAAATAATTTATTTAGATAGGCTTAGATACTCATGTCTGTAAGATATATAGAATAATTTTTGGTTAAGTGATGAAGGTCATGAAGTATGCATATTTTAATCTGATTGAGTTCTTATAAGAAACCTTAAAAAAAAAAAAAGGTCTGAGATCTCGGGCAGAAATCCCCATTTTTTTACCACTTAATTCAGTCTTTGGACAAACATCATGTTCTTATATAAATTTGTACAATGTCCAAGCACAGTTGTTGCCTCTGGGCCTGGATGTAATTTAAATAGCATACTAACTGGTAAATCTTTGTTATCAGCTTGATTTACATCATAATAGGGAAAGTTGCCTCCTGCTCAGTGACAGTGGATTTTCAAGGGTCAGGTATAAAGTCTTGTGCACTCACATTGTGAAATTTCTTCAGCTAACCTTTAGCAAATATTCCTGGTTAAAATGGTCAGGTGTACACAACGAATGAATTGTTCTCTCAGCCTTTTAAAGTGGTTCTGAAAATTATCCAGAAAAAGGAAGAAAAAAAGCCTACAGTCTGAAGTATGATTTATATTTTCATGTTGCTAGTACACTTAGTCAAATGTCTTGATAAATAGTTCAGCATATGGGTGGTTTCAGCATGTTTTTGGCAGTTAATGTTTCATACATGAAACTTTTATTGTCTTTCTTAGGTAAGCAGATTGTGAACAACATTAGCAATTACACAGTTGGGTCTAGCTGGCAAAATGAGTTGTGCTGCCTTTCTTAGTCATCCCATTCGAACTGTCTGTTGAGCAGCTGAATATCTATTTACAGTGCTTCCTCTCTTTCAAAGTGCTGCCAGGTCTTTTTATCTGACATCTTTCAAACTACCCTACTTTGATTAGTTTCCACGCTTTCTCTGCACTACAGCATGCAACTTTCATTAAGGAAAAGGCATTTTTGGCATGAAAAGAAACTCCTGCTGTTAGGTGACTTGGAAAGCTCATATAATGCTCAATTGCATATGCTGAAACTTGGCTAGAAACGAAACCTTCATGTTCCTGTTATGTAGGCTCTGTTCTTCTAAAAATGGAAGCTATTGGCCATCCAGCTACTTTACCCATTACAAAATGAGCTTTCATGTATTCATGGAACCTTTTATAAAACCATTTTGGTTAGGGAGAATTCAGCTCTGAACTGAAGGTCCACAAGCTCTCTGCTGGCCACTTAAATGCTACTGGAATGCTACATACTGCACAAATGATGCAGAACCTCTACAGAAAGGTTAATTGTGCACCCTTCAAGTTGCGGCCATCTGAGCTTGCTTATAAACATACATTTTTAATAAATTGTTGAGCTGCAGGCTTTTGTTGCGGAGATTGCCTTAGCAAGACAATATACAATACCTGTGCAATAGTTTAAAAGGATTTTCCATTTGAGCTGTGATTTGGTTGATGAAACAAGACATCATAAAATGTCATGTGACAGAAAAATATAATAATTTGTAGGATTTCAACATACCTAAGAGTGATAAAGGGCTGTAGACACTTTTCTTTTGGCTGTGAGCTCAGCTCAAGGTGAGTTTGAGCTCTTACCATATAAGGATCCTTTCCTGACCTTTTCAGAAATGACTGAATGGTTTTATGGCAAAAGTCAGATGTCTACTAGAAAATGTACCAAATATTAACAGTAGGGCCAAAGTGGACTGGTCAAAGAATAGGTCACCAAAACACGGTTCATGTTCTAGGTAGTGAAGGCAAAGTATGCAGGTGTGCTTAATAAACAGAAAAACAGTAGTTACACAGTAGTAGTGAGCCTCGAATTTGCCTAAACGAAGTTTTTGTTATAGTCTTCTCCCTTATCCAGAGTGCTGAATAGTACCCTACTATAGTTATCTTGTTTCTTATTTCTCCTACATTTATTACTAGTTCTTCAATTTGTATAATTCTTGTATAATGGAATCAGAACTGATTAGAAACTGCATGCTGAAATCTTAGGGGAAAAATTAGCAATGAACTATGGAGGAAGAGAAAAAAATGCTTGGAATTTCTATGTGACCTGTGTAGCTTGAGAGTCTAGTGGAAAATATGATTGTTAATTTTGTCTCTGACTTGATGGGAGGAAGACTAAAACTTTTTACTATTCTCATAAAAGTCAAAACCTGGTAAGGATTAAAAACTACGGATTGGGATTTGGACTTCATGAATTATTTAATTTTAAACAATGTTTTGTTGTACAGAAGTAAGAACGATAGAAAAGAAAAAGAAAATGTTCAGAAACAAAAAAATTGCAAGATGAACAAATGAGTAGCACTTGAAAGGAAATGAAAGAAGACATGGAGTACAGGAAATATGTAAGGTCAAAATGCAGGAGGAGAATTTTTAACGGCAACCTGGAAATACATGAAGAGGTGAGAAGAAAATGGAGAACAGATTGAAAGGGAAGCGCAACCTAAATGTTTTTTAAAGGAAAAGTAAGATTCAGTAAGGCATTTGGTAAAGACAGAGTTGCTCAAGAAAACAGCAAGCTTGAGAGTTTTAACTGAAAGCACCACTGTCAATTGCAGATAACCGAAGAACTATCAACAATTTGTTGACAACATACAAGGAATGTAGGCTAAAAAGGACTACCAGTTTAACTGAGTGGGTAACCTCCCTTATAAATCTCAGAAATTTGTAACTGCTTGCCATTTTAGCTGTCAGAGGTGTGAGAGTTTTTTTGCCTTTAACTGAGTTTGCTGATTCATTCAAAACACATGCTTGCTTGTGTTTTGAACATCTTAAAATAGATAGTTAAGGACAGTGGCTTGAAACACCGTTAACAGAGGACACATGCATTGACTTCAATGTGTAAGAAAATAGAAATTGTTGGATCAACAGTGCAACATGCTTCATATTGCCTCCTCTTGACGGTTTCCTCCTCCCTGAAGCAAACTTGAGCATATTTGGTCTTGTAGAGGATGACAATACTCATGGAAACTAGACATGCTCTGGAGAGCAAAAATATTTATGCCAACAAACAAGAGGTTTGGAAGATGGACACAGGCAAAGGAAACCCTTGACATCCCCTCAGGGATGACATGGCAGTTGCACACTACCAAGTGGTGCTCAAACTGGCCTGGAACAACCAAATTCCCACTAATTTCCAGGGGACTGGGTGTGTTTTGCTTTCATGTAATCACTGTTTAAGGAGGGAAATAAGTGTAGGCATTTTGCATTTTGACAATGGGCATGTTGTATAAGAGGGCAGAGTAAGGAGTAAGTAAGACCCTTGGGTAAAAGGCAATATTTTTTATTAAAAATAAATTAACAGAATACATCTTAATGTTATCTTCACTGTTTTGGGAGATAATCTGAAAATCAAAGAGATTTATGAGACTCATCATCATGAGTGACGACTGTGGCTTGTGTTAGTTTCCTCCATGATATGGATTTTGGCAAAGTCTATCCCTCCTAGTCTATTCCTCCCACCTAAGGGTGGAAGAGACCCTTATGTAGGTACACAGTGTCTAGTCACCTTTTCTCATAGCTCCATAACTATGATTGAAACGGCGCTCACTCTTGTCACGAGGCTCCACAAACTAATGAAGCTTTTGTCACTGGGAGATGAGGGCCATTACCAGGGTTAACCCAGCTCTTTTGCTGTGAGCAACCCTTCCACTTTGTGAGAGCTTCCTCAGGAAGGCACTGGGGGTGTGAAAGACCTTCAGCACCTGTGCCACGGCAAATTAGGAGTTTTTGTGCTTCCTAAGCACTTCGGTAGATGAGCATGCAGGCAGAGTAGCTTCAAGGCTGAGTTTTTGGTTTTTTACCAACAGGTGGAAGCAGAGAACTCTTCAACTTCTCCAGGGTAAGGGCACAGGGTTTACAGGCATTTCCCTCTCCTTCCCCATTTTGCTGGCTTTTAACCTAATACTAGCTTCTAGTCTTGACGATTATGCCTCACAGAAATTGAAAATGCAAAACAGGATCATATTAGTTGCAGAAGCAGAGTGAATTACAACCTTTGTACATATGCTTACAAGTAGAAAGAGCTCACAGCTAAACCCCAGGTTAATGCAGTTCTTAAAGTACTGTGTCATGACCTAAATTAGTAGAAAAAGACAAACTTGTTCAACCAAATCGTCTGTAATGGATATTTTTTTTAATGTTTCATAACCAGGCTTTGTTGTAGTACAGGATCAACGTTTGTGTTTTGGACTGGGGATTTACAATTGTCCACAAAATGAATGATGGCTCTACAAGATTGAAGTAGCAATCCCTAGTCTTGTTTTTCAATTCAGCATTAGATGGAAGTATCATCACTGGGCTTTAAGTTTTTTTCCCTCTTTATATGGCAGGCATTTCTTTATCTGGGCCTAAGGAAGGGGATATTTTGGGGTTTTAATTTTTCTTTTTTTAATCTGTTTTCCTCTTCACACGTGCAGTGGTATTTTTATAGGATTTCCTGCAGTAATCCACTATACATGTGATCTATTTGTTGAAAATATTTATTGTAGATGTTTTCATCTGCATTACTTCTGTTTTCCAAAGGTTGAACATCTTGTCAATTTTCAGGTTCAGTACTTAAAGGGTTTTTAAAGAGATCTTAAATTCTAGAATACCCCTATACCTTCTCACCGTGGTCATATTCAAGGTGTTGATCTCTTCAAAACAGTGTTAATGACACTTAAATTAAAACCTGAAAAAATAAGAATGCTTTTTTTTTCCCTTACCTGCCTTATACTGGGGACGTGATCTGTCCTCTGATATTTCAGTGCATTGATGTGCATGACTCTACCATAATTAAATTGATGTGCATGATTAAATTGATGTGCATGACTCTACCAAATCTCTCACAAAATTATCCACATATGTAAAAAGGCTCCTACACACAGAAGAAAAATGTGTCCAAAGCTGCTGAACACAAAGACACTATCCCTAGCTCACAACGTCCCTGGGCTGTAGATCACTGGCAGATGCAAGTGTATACAGGGGCAGTGTCAGCATTTAGCTGTCCTGCTGTTCACCATCTGCCCTTGTCCAGTGCTGGAGACTGTGCTGGCAGGGGTGGGCTTTTGGTCTGAGCTGCTACGGGTCCTTCTGATCAGACACAATTGTGAAATTGAGAATAGAAATGGTAGATTAATAACTAAATCTTCCTTTACTACATATAGGCAAGCAAATGAGTTCTGTAATGCCTTTTTGCAACTGATATTGAAAGAATTGATTTGATAACGAATGTTTTTTGCTTATTAATTATCCCTGGCTAGAAAAAGAAACTATGTATGCTCAGCCAAGGTTAAAAACTAAATATTTACTTTTGCTTTAGGTTTTATGATCCAGGTAGAGTAGAAGTTCTATCTTCGTAGTTAATATTTTCAGCATATTATAAATCTAATGAAACAAAATCTGAACATAAAAAATGTAACAATATTGTCAATAATTAAGCATGTGCGTCACTTTGCTGCTTCTTTTTACTCAAGAAAGTCACATGTTTAAGTTCTTGAAAGATTTGGCAGACTGGATGGTAGATAAAAGATGTATGATGGAAATCTCATATCCACCACAGAGTAAAAGAACCTTGTCCTTATGCTTTCATACTGATATCTAATTATTTTTATTGTTAGGCAGGAGTTACAAAGTGGTTTTTTTTCTAATGTGATCTCTGCATGTTAAATTATGCAAAAATGCGTTCTGAAACCTGATGGACTGATCAAAACAAGAAAGAAACTTTGGGGTTAAGGCTCATAAATTAATTCAAGAAAACATTGTGATTTTCCTTGAAGTAATTATATAATGGATGTAACAAGAATGGGAAGTGAAGCTGATTAAATGAAAACTGAATGTTAGATATCACTACATTGATAAACATAGAACGATGCATAATTTTCCCAAGTTTTGCCTATGTTTCAGTTGAATTGCATCTTGCTAAGATTTGAATGTTCTTCTATTCTATTTTTTCCATTATTATTCTTTTCATAGATGTCCGTATTACTCAATTATGTGAACAAAATCAGAAGTGCTTAAAAAACAGTGAAACCACTGAACTGTATTCAGCTCAGCTGTAATTAGAGAACTGAGAACCTCAGTCCGCAGACCCTGATGAAGTCTGATTTGTGATAAAAGAGGAAGGGAGAAGACATCTTTTCATGATCAACAAGATTAAAAAAAACCCCAAAGTGCTTGAAAAACAATGCATAGTTCGGAAAGTCAAACTGCACAAAAGCTTGATGTTCAATGCTACTGAAAACATCCTTCTCTCTGAAAGTATTGTTCTAACGTGTTTTTTGTTTACCTCCAGTTCTGGGAAATGGGATGGAATGGAAATACATGCATCATGATGGAAGAAAAAAGTTGAGGCTTTGTCTAGAACAGCACATGTCAAAACCTGTTATTTCCAGGTCATGAAACTCCTTAATATTCTGCCTTTTTCATTCAGAGCTTACCAGCAAACTGAAATGTTTTATTCTGTGAAATGAAAATATCAGAGAAATACATTCCAGAGTGTTGAAACAATTTGGATCAGTTCAGCCTGTACCTTTACTGAAATAGAAATGCACTTGACCAAGTTTTATGGTTTGGGCATGTCCTGTTTGCCCTCCAGTCAGACAACATCTGCCAGAGCACACCCTGGTGCTTTGCCCCAGAGAAAGGTCTCTGTGCATCTGTAGGCTTGTGGGACAAAAACTGGCTGTGCTGGTTTTGGCTGGGATAGAGTCAATTTTCTTCACAGTAGCTAGTATGGGGCTATGTTTTGGATTTGTGCTGAAAACAGCGTTGACAATACAGGGAGGTTTTCATTATTGCTGAGCAGTGCTTACACAGAGTCAAGGCCTCTTCTGCTTCTCACCCCACCCCACCAGCGAGTGGGGACACGGCTGGGACAGCTGACCCCAGCTGACCAAAGGGCTATTCCATACCATATGGCATCATGCTCAGCATATAAAGCTGGGGGAAGAAGGAGGAAGGGGAGGATGTTTGGAGTGATGGCGTTTGTCTTCCCAAGTCACCATTACACATGATGGAGCCCTGCTTTCCTGGAGATGGCTGAACACCTGCCTGCCCATGGGAAGTA
This sequence comes from Mycteria americana, assembly GCF_035582795.1. Classification (NCBI taxonomy): domain Eukaryota; kingdom Metazoa; phylum Chordata; class Aves; order Ciconiiformes; family Ciconiidae; genus Mycteria; species Mycteria americana. The sequence goes on from NC_134396.1 coordinate 41,902,993, forward strand.
GGGAATGAATTCCTTGTTTTGCTTTGCTTGCATGTGTGGCTTTTGCTCTACCTATTAAACTGCCTTTATCTCAACCCACGAGTTTTCTCACTTTTACTCTTCCAATTCTCTCCTCCATCCCACCTGGAGGGGAGTGAGCGAGCAGCTGTGTGGGGCTTAGTTGCCGGCTGGGGTTAAACCACGACACTGGCACTTGTGGTTTAATAGTTAAACAGGTGACAGCAACAGCACCGAGATGTGTTTCTCGTCATGGTAGAATTGCTATTCAGCCGAAATGGTTCTTTAGTAATGCAGGCACATACTGTAATTAACAGTAATGACTGCATAGAAAAGGAATTTTTGCCTTTGCCTTTGCCTTGCCTTTGCCTTTGTTGTGAGAATGGAGTTTGGAGCCTTTCAGGAAAGCTACCATTAAATTTTATGAACTTGCACAGTAATGGCAGTTTAGAAACACCCTTTATGTATTAAGCAACAAACAAATGTGCATTAACAGTTGCTGGCTAAAAAGGCTGGAGAAAATAAATGCTATCCTAGTTTTGTAAGTGGGACTGAAATGCACAGTCTTGCCTAAGGCTATACACTGGTTCTGTGGTAGAAACAGCTCTTCCAGTCCAGTGCTTTAATTACAGGAACAAATCTTTTCATCAAATGTGGGCTCACCTGAATCTCCTAGGAGGGATGCAAAGGGTTGATAGAAATATAAGATGCATCAACTTTCTGATACTGTCTTTCTCTGGTAGTGGTGTAATCTCTGAAGAGCAGCTTTTTTTTCATTTACTTTTGGTCAGTTTTTACGTGCTGCATAGATAAAAAATTAAAACCAATTAACTCTTTTATCTTACTAGGGAGAAAAGTCCTGTGGCTGTTATTTTGTTTAGGCCAGAACTTAACTAAAGTTAAGGAATCACCAGCTGCAGTGAATAACCAAGGGAAGCTGCTATTGGTCTCATAAAAATAAAACCTTACTCAGCATTATGCAGTGAGCTTTTTCACTGAGTCTATAGGTTATAAAATACTAGTATTTCCTTTCCTAGTCTTTTGTAGAGGGGACTTGTTATATATGTCTCTGTGTGATTCTGATTGTTTTCTTGTTTGTGGATATGTCTTACACTTAAGTCTCCTAAATGCATGTTGCTCGAAACAATATTCAGCTGTGACTGATATGTTATATGGTATTTTTAGGCCATTTTATTGCTGGGAGACATAGAATTGTTTGGACATTGAACCACCAATATTTCTCTTCAAACATTAGTATTTCAGTGATGATTTCAGCCCACGTAGCATTTTGTGAAGATGCTCAGAAGCACAAGCTCAGTCATCTAGCTGCTTATGTCCAAGAGAATAACATTCTTTTGGAAGGGTTTGCCATGTGCAGAGTACTGGACTGGACCACTGCATGCTTAATTAAAATTACTAAATCAAGTAAAAAGAAAGTAAATCCAGGGAAATACTTACTGTCTTGCAATTAAAGCATAATATGTTTTATTGGACAAGCATTTACTGAAGACTTAGAAAATGCAATTAAATAATATCAACTGGGAACATTAATAGAGGAAAAGATTCCATAAAGCAGATGGCATAGTTCAGTAACTTATGCATCACTGCGATTACACTTGAAGCACCAGTTGAAGCCAGGGATTGTCTGTATTCCTCAGTTTTACACAGATATTTTTATGTTTGTGATCCTTCCTTGAATACCCACTATTAGGTGTGCATTCTTGTCAGAAGACCTTGTGGTTGCTCATGGTTTTATAACAATGAATTTGCCAACTTTGTTTACAAAGCAAGACTACCTCTTTGCATACCACGCTCTTAGAGCATACTGTGCTAGCTCTTGGAGCCATGAGATTACACCATTTTTTATCTAAGGAAATTGCTTACAATATTTTTTTTCCTACAGTCACTTTTCTGTCACAAAGGAGGACAGATTAATATTTGCATAAAATGGTAAGGTAGCAAAAGATTTGCTATTTTTTTAAGACATGGTAAAAACCTTGATTAGCTGTGCACTGAGAGTTTGATGGAAGCATGATGAATTCTTCTTGCTTAAAATTGCTCACAAAGGAATCTGGCTCCATAACTCACAGGCTTCTCCTGTGAGTGGATAGGGTGGAGGTAGAGCTTCTGGAGTAGTAATACAGATCTGGCCAAAAAAATAAACCTACTTTTACTGTACATACTTCCACTGAATCAGGGATTGTTTTCTCTCAGCTGCAAGTTATGAGAGGGAGTTAGTCATAAGATTGACTGTAGTGGTGGCAGCACAATAAAATGCAACTAGATAGTACTAGGAGGAAAGGTGCAGGATAAAATCCTTTCATTTTGATTAATTCCATCGAGTAATCAATGAAGTCACCATGAACGGTAGTGTTGCTTTGGGACCATTTTGCAGCATTTCATACTGTGAAAATGGTTCTTCGTCAAAGGTTTTAGTGCTCATTTTTTTTTCAGTTACCAAAATTTCCATTTGAATAAGAAATTTTTAAGCACCTAATCAGGCTTTCTTGTGAAAGAAGGAGATGGGAACTAAAGTGTAACTGTCATTCAGAAATAACAAACAAGTAAAGCTGAGCATGTCTGCTTTCAGACTTGGTCTTGCATATCTGAGGCTTCAGAACAATTGGATAGATAATGATCTGAGCCTCTTCAGAGCTGCTGAATATAATGAAATGCAGAATCCTTGTAGCTGCTAGTTTTACTTTCAATAAATCAAGTTCATATTTAGAAAGATAGGCCTAAGTATGTAGAACAGAATAAAAGGATTTTTATGTGCCCCAAAGGAGCATACTCCCTCTATGCTGAACAGGCACTAGAGGGAAACCGCACCTTTCGTAGACATCGTGCAGATAGTGAGTTAGTCACTCAACAGAGCTGAAACATTTGTGAAGTTTTGCTTTTTATATTTATTGCTCCATATTATATATGTAGATAAGCATGAAAGATTGTCTGAGATCACAGAATCACAGAATCGTATAGGTTGGAAAAGACCTTTAAGATCATCAAGTCCAACCGTAAACCTAACACCACCAAGACCACCACTACACCATGTCCCTAAGCACCTCATCCAAACGTCTTCTAAATACTTCCAGGGATGGCGACTCAACCACTTCCCTGGGCAGCCTGTTCCAATGCTTGATAACCCTTTCAGTGAAGTAAAATTTCCTAATATCCAGTCTAAACCTCTTGAGGCCATTTCCTCTCGTCCTATCACCTCCTGTCAGGCAGTTGTAGCGAGCGATAAGGTCTCCCCTCAGCCTCCTTTTCTCCAGGCTAAACAACCCCAGTTCCCTCAGCCGCTCCTCATCAGACTTCTGCTCCAGACCCTTCACCAGCTTCGTTGCCCTTCTCTGGACATGCTCCAGCACCTCAATGTCTCTCTTGTAGTGGGGGGCCCAAAACTGAACACAGTATTTGAGGTGCAGCCTCACCAGTGCCAAGTACAGGGGCACAATCACCTCCCTAGTCCTGCTGGCCATGCTATTTTTGATACAAGCCAGGATGCCATTGGCTTTCTTGGCCACCTGGGCACACTGCTGGCTCATATTCAGCCGGCTGTCGACCAGCACCCCCGGGTCCTTTCCTGCCTGGCAGCTTTCCAGCCACTCTTCCCCAAGCCTGTAGCGTTGCATGGGGTTGCTGTGGCCCAAGTGCAGGACCCAGCACTGAGCCTTGTTGAACCTCATACAATTGACCTCGGCCCATCAATCCAGCCTGTCCAGATCCTTCTGCAGAGCCTTCCTACCCTCCAGCAGATCAACACTCCCGCACAACTTGGTGTCAACATCAAACTTGCTGAGAGTGCACTCGATGTCTTCGTCCAGATCATTGATAAAGATGTTAAACAGAACTGGCCCCAGCACAGAGCCCTGGGGAACACCCCTTGTGACCGGCCGCCAACTGGAGTAAACTCCATTCACCACCACTCTTTGGGCCCGGCCATCCAGCCAGTTCTTTACCCAGTGAAGAGTACACCCATCCAAGCCATGAGCAGCCAGTGTCTCCAGGAGAATGCTGTGGGAAACCGTGTCAAAGGCTTTACTGAAGTCTAGACAGACAACATCCACAGCCTTTCCCTCATCCACTAGGCGGGTCACCTTGTCATAGAAGGAGATCAGGTTCGTCAAGCAGGACCTGCCTTTCCTAAACCCATGCTGGCTGGGCTTGATCCCTTGGTTATTCTCTACGTGCCGTGTGATAGCACTCAGGATGATCTGCTCCATCAGCTTCCCTGGTACCGAGGTCAGGCTGACAGGCCTGTAGTTCCCCGGGTCCTCCTTCCGGCCCTTCTTGAAGACGGGCATCACATTTGCTAATCTCCAGTCAGCAGGGACCTCCCCAGTTAGCCAGGACTGCTGGTAAATGATGGAAAGGGGCTTGGTGAGCACATCTGCCAGTTCCTTCAGTACTCTCAGGTGGATCTCATCAGGCCCCATAGACTTGTGAGTGTCTAAGTGGTGCAGCAGGTCACTAACCATTTCCCCCTGGATTATGGGGGCTCCATTCTGGTCCCCGTCCCTATCTTCCAACTCCGGGGGCTGGGTACCCAGAGAACAATTGGCCCTGCTATTAAAGACTGAGGCAAAGAAGGCATTAAGTACCTCAGCCTTTTCCTCATCCTTGGTCACTGTGTTCCCTCCCCCATCTACTAGGGGCTGGAGATTCTCCTTAGCTCTCCTTTTGCTGCTAATGTATTTGAAGAAGTGTTTTTTGTTGTCTTTTACAGCAGCAGCCAGATTGAGCTCTAGCTCAGCTTTGGCCCTTCTAATTTTCTCCCTGCACAGCCTCGCTACACCTTTGTAGTCCTCCTGAGTTGCCCGCCCCTTCTTCCAGAGGTCGTAGACTCTCCTCTTTCTCCTGAGTTTGAGCCAGAGCTCTCTAGTCAGCCAGGCCGGTCTTCTTCCCCGCTGGCTCGTCCTTCGGCACCTGGGGACAGCCCGCTCTTGTGCGTTTAGGACTTCCTCCTTAAAGAATGTCCAGCCTTCCTGGACTCCTTTGCCCTTTAGGGCTGCCTCCCAGGGGACTCTCTCGACCAGTCTCCTAAACAGGCCAAAGTCTGCTCTCCGGAAGTCTAAGGTGGCAGTTTTGCTGACCCCCCTCCTCACTTCTCCACGTATCAAAAACTCTATTATTTCGTGATCACTCTGCCCAAGACAGCCTCCAGCCATCACATGGCTCACAAGTCCTTCTCTGTTGGTGAACAAGAGGTCCAGCGGGGCACCTTCCCTCGTTGGGTCACTCACCAGCTGTGTCAGGAAGTTCTCTGCCACACACTCCAGGAACCTCCTAGACTGTTTCCTCTCTGCTGTATTGTATTTCCAGCAGACATCCGGCAGGTTGAAGTCCCCCACAAGAACAAGGGCTAGCGATCGTGAGGCTTCACCGAGCTGCTTATAGAATAGTTCATCTATCTCCTCATCATGGTTGGGTGGTCGGTAACAGACTCCCACCACAATATCTGCCTTGTTGGCCTTCCCCCTGATTCTTACCCATAGACACTCCACCCTATCATCACCATCATCGAGCTCTAAACTATCCAGACACTCCCTGACGTACAGGGCTACCCCACCACCTCTCCTGCCTCGCCTGTCCCTCCTGAAGAGTTTATAGCCATGAAGAGATGAAGGATAGGTAGATTTATCTCTTTGCTTCCTCAGATTTAGAGTTCATTTCCTTCTGATTTTGACTGGTAATTTTGCTTGGAGTGAAGAAATCTTCCAGAGAAGAGCTCTGCTGGTTCAGGGTCTTTCCTTGTGGTTCTGGGGGTTTTTTTTGTTTGGTTTTTTTTTGTGGGTTTTTTTTGTTTGTTTACCAGACTGGCATTTTTTTTATAGAAGTATCATGGGAAAAAACACCTTGTCAGTCTCTGCTGTGGTCTATGATATAAATAGGTTAGCTGTTAGTGTGCATCTGTTCTCTCCCCACCCTTGGCACTTAAAATATTTCTGTATTTATTAATTTATACCTAACACTTGTGACAGAATGTGTATTTGTTATATTACAGTGTGGTGTATTATGCTGTGTTAACAGTAGGAAAAAATCACCACCAACACTGAAATGTTTAAATACCTAGTAAAGGGCTTTCTTCTTCCCTTTAAATAGACATAATACATCTGAGTGTTACATATGATAATTCAACACCTTTCATGCTTCTGAAGCAGTGTTTGTTAGATTGTACTTGTTACCTACGTAACTGCCTGACATTTCTTCTAAAATAAGAAATGTGTTTAATTTGCTTTAAGAATGACCTCATTTTATTTTATATATTGTTTATTAAGTGAACTTGTTTTAAAGGGAAAGAGGCATCAGAGCTATCTGTCATCTTTACTCTGGCATGTGTGTTTCTGATGTGTGAGTATAGTTAATGTCAGTGGAAAGCCAGCCTATCTCCTGAACCATTCAGATGATGTTTTGCAGGGCAGTTGCCACGAATCCATGTAATTTTTCCAGCTTTCACTTCTTCAGTCACTTCCAGTATCTATTATCAGTTCACCCTTAATAGACATACTTCATTATTGTTTCTGCCTCTGTGCCTGTCCTCTCCCTTCACTTCCACACCAGCTTGTACCAGACAGGATATGTATGCTGCCTGTGCATTATGTACATTGTTCCACAAAACACATGGGAAAAATTTCAAGAGAAAGCTACAAGTCTTGCAGAGAGGGGTTCACTGCAGAGTCCACAATCGTTTTGGGAGCCAGCTGATCAGGGCAAAGGCAACTGACTACATCAAACAGGAGCATACAGTTCTGTTGTAAAGTTGACTGCAGCATAAGCTGAGGTGTAAGGGACCTGAACTTACATTCCTTTAAGTGCCTGCAGGCCCTGCAGCATGTTGGTTGAGAGGCTTCAGCTGAGCACAGCACAAAAAGTTTTCTGTTATAAGCTAACCAAAAAGGAATGGGTGCATGTGGTGGGTGCTCTGTCAATTGAGGTGTCCCCTGAAGTTCTCACATCCTCCTTGCATCTGTCCAGATTTAAATAACTAAGGCATTGCTAGCTATGCCAAGGGTGCAGAAAGAGCAATTAGATACTCTAGGTTTAGTTTCACTTGAAGTTGAAAAATGGGTATTGTCAAGAGGTTTGGTTGCTCTCATAGAACTGGCCATAGTAAAAGACAATTACATTTCCTACAAATGCAAAAGACTGTGTACAAATTTAGCCTGCAGGAATTCTTGATTTGTTTCATTATGTAATTTCAGAATGCCTATTTATTGTTCACTCTTGTAAACTACACCATATATTATTGTTCTCTTGATTTTGATGTGTCTTATCTACTGATACTGTTGGAGAATGTCAACTGTATTTGTAAAAAATATCCTTGAGAAGATATCATTATAGTGCTAATAAACCTATCATGGCAATCTTGCCACTAAACACCCTTAATTTTCTTGCTGAAAATCTTTTTTGAGTCTCTATTAACTCTGAGTAGTGGATGTGTTTCTGCAGACTGCACAGCTTTTCTAATATACCTCTCCTGGTATCTATGTATGTCCTGGTTTCTCTATGGAAACACCTAGGGAAATAATGCAAAAGTTTGTACAGCAATAATGTGGTGCCTACAGAAGAGATTTTACTCTGCTCTTTGAGAAGTATTAGCAGAGTTAGGAAAATATTCACAAGGGACATGCTGGAGCCAAATGTTTATTGGCAATGTCTAACTTCCATATCAAATCAGTTTGAGCTTAATACACTCTTGGCTGTGCATTGTTTGTGTCAGACTCTCTTTTTACCTCACCAAACTTCCATGAACCAATTGCATTTTCCTCAAATGGATTGAGTTTACTAAACATACCTTACACAGCTCTTTAATTTCTCCACCTTCCTATAGATTATCAACAGCATATTGCCTGCTATGTTTTATCTAGGCAAGTTATTTGTTATTCTAGTTTTGAAATTCAAGCAAACATCATCAGGTTTCCTAAGATCTGTGTCACTTGATTGGAGGAACAGGGAGTGCTGAAAGATCTCAAATTCTAGGAGGATACAAAGGGTGTTGATTTAATTACATCTGAGGATGTGGACATAATTCACACGAACTGGTTTAACAAATATGCTGTGGGAGCTGAATAGTATAACTTGAAAAGTAATAAGCAGCAGCAGAAAAGCACTCTGTCTGTGTGTGCGTGCACACATGCGTGCACGCATTATATTGATATAAAAATTCTTCCACTTCGGTGCATATCTTACCTCACTTAATGAACACATGCAAGTCTTCATTTTTTCTTTATAATTCCTTACTATTAGACAGTATATTAGCTATATGAGCAGCTTATATGTTTGAGAAATACTTGTATTGCCAGGTATGAAGTGCTAAGAAATAAGTCAGAAGAAAACTTTTGAAGGTTGTTCAGTACAACTTTCCCTTTTTCTTCTTCAGCCTCCAAATGTTGTTTGATCTGAGCCAAGAACTAACCATGCTTTTCTACCTACCTGAAGCCTTTCTACTTCAGAAAGAAAGACAGAGATCACGCAACTGTACTAGGTACCGCTAGATATAGCTAGCTGTACCAGATACAGTGATGTGTTCTTTACCTCTTGGAAGCAGTGCCGTAACAATAAATAACAGCCAGTGTTGTGATCTCTAGGCAAATTGTTAAACTTTTGTCTGGAGCGTCACCCCTCTCAGCAGTGTGTTTCATTCTGCCTTGCTGGCAGCATGCATGCGCGTGGGGGTGGTGTGTGCATATAAAACATAGGAAAATATATGAAGCCTTGGAGGATGACAATGGCCGAGTTGGTTAATACTATGTGGAGAAGACAGATTTCCTAAAGGTGCTCCCTGGTATAAAATGCCTCAATCACCTGTTTCTGCCTCAGGCCATATTGCTGTCCACTGCTACAGTGACCTTGCAGATGATCATCACTTCACACAAACCAGCAATATGGCAACACTGATGGGTCACAACACAGAAATTGCCACCATAACAGTAAGTTAGTAATTATCAATGAACTATCTATGGAGAAAAAAGATTTGTTGTTACTTCCTTCCTGCCTCACAACAACCAATTCAAATAGCTGTAGTACTTAGTTTCTAAAAGATAAATTGAGGTAAAAGACCCTTATATCGAAGGATGCATACCTTGTATGGCAAAATGCTGAAAATTACATATTATTTATGTAGCTTTGCTATGAATAGCAATATAAACTTCTCATTTTTATATAAAGTCAAGAAATTGTCAGTCATTTTAGAGCCAAACAGAAAATGAAAATCTGGCTGATTTTTATAGTGAATATACATATTTATATGCATTTGTAATCAAGTATGTATTATGACACTGTATAATATAGGAAGTGCAGAACTGATGTTCCTACAGAAACTGCAGGAACTGCAGTCTCTGTTCTTGTGCCTGACTTTGGGATCCAAACTTCTTAGCAGCAGGCTAATAATGATATATGAGAATTGTATTATTTCCAATAATCTTTGAGGTGACAAAAACACATGAAAACACATTTCTACAGAGGTACACATGTACATGTACACATGTGCACAGCCTGTGTGATCAGGTCAGCAAAGGACTCACTAGTGCAATGCATGTGCAAAGGAGTAGTTAAGGTTGCTTTAATAACTTGGCATAGATTGCTTTTTTTTTTTTTTTAATGGTATAAAATGGTTCAGTTCCCTCGAAGTCAATGACCACATAATCCAGAAGATTAATCCTATTTTACATAGAATTATGCAGAAAATGTTCCATGTAAAACAATTCCTGAATGGCATCATTGGTAGCTCTGTCTCTCAGCAGGTCTTCGGGTATTTTCCATAAGGATAGTTTTTGTATCCTGGATGACATATAAATGTAAGAAAGTTCCTGGTCCCAAAATAAATATGAACAGGAGCCAGCAGTCCAATAAAGAACAAAGTGTGAGAAAAAGGTAGAGATGAAAAAGGAATTTTTAAAAGGTCATATTAAGGCACAATGGTGGTGTAGACACCAGGTCAGACTACAGCTTACAGCCTTCCTATTCAGTTTGATTTTTATTTTTTCATTATATAATAGTTGTTAGTGGTTTCATACCAGTCGATTTTTTCAGTCCTTTTCATGCAGGAGTTTCTCTTGCCCACTGTACTAAGCATCATTAACTCTACTGTGGCCCCCCAAAATTCTTTTACATAAGGGGTCTTGTAGAAAAGGTGTTTATGGAATGAAAAAAAAAAATCTGTGAACTAAACCATACTTCATAAATAATAATTTTTAAATCTTTCTGCTTTTAGGGAAAAGTAATCAGTAGTTATACAGAGTTGAACTGGAATATAACAATAGGACACAAAAGCTCTAGGGACAGACTATCCCTACAGAGCTTTTGTAGGTCTATGCAAATCCTTACACAGTCAGAACAGCTACTGAGGATTTTGTATATGACTTCCAAGACACCACCTCCTGTTTTAATCATACCTCACATCTGACTTAAACGTCGTCATTGTGACACTCTTCTTCTTATCTCCACAGATTGAGATAGCAGCTGCTCTCAAGTGGGTCAACTCTGAGCAAAAAGTTTTCTGTTTTTAAAAAAGCAATTAAAAATAAATTATTCTGGGTTTTGAGAAGAATGCTTCATTCCTTTGCAGTTGAGATAAAACTTAAATTAAATTACAAAGTGCTTTCTTGACTGCAATATCCTAGATAAAGAAGCTCCCTCAAGAAAGACAAGAAATAAATTCTTTGTATTACATTTTACTTTTCTACAGCTGGAAGCAATCTCTAAAGACTAAAAGTAAAGGTATGGGAAATCATCTCAGAAAAATGATTTTTTTTTTAAAGAATCTGTCAAAACATCTACCTTCAAGAGATTACTTTTGCTTTTAAAGCATGTACACTTTCCAGGAATAAGATTGATCAAATCTCCGTTACCCCTGAGCATCCAAGCTGTAGATCAATTTTGTTGTAAGGACAGATACTTCAGCCATATATTTGAGCTAGCTTGGATCTGGAAGAGAATTTGCTGGTTTTGTGTGGTGCTATAGTGAATTGACAGACTTGTGCGAACTCAGTTGCCTCTTTCTTTTCTATTATGATCTCATTTTACTTCCTGGATAAGATAAAGGAACCTAGAATATAAACAGTATATGACAGTCAGACTAGACCATCCCTTTAGGTTAGCATCTGTTACCCCTGGCTGCAGCTGCTACTTTTAGTGCTTTCACAGGCTCATGAATCATAAACCCTAGTTCTATAAAGGCAATTTCTATTCTGAGAAGTTGTTAAATTCTATGTCTCTTCCTTATTCCAGTCTTATTCACTTATTCATCTCCTCAGGGACAATATATACCCGTAATATACCCCAGCAAAAAGTCATCAGGAGTGAGAAAGAGTAGAGAGACAACTCATTTTGCACTGGTGGACTATGTACTGCTGCGATTTCTGACACATCAGAAATTTCTGACACATACTGCATCATCAGAAGATGGGCAGGACTCAGATAATTCATAGCTATATAATAATCAGCTTTCAAAGAGTCCTAAGTCTTGGAAAAAGCCCTAGAACTGGACTTGTGTTTTGATGTAAGACCACAAGAGGTAGTTTGAAGTTACAAGATCCATAGTCTACATTATTATTTTTGGCTGAAACTAGTGCATGAAAATCTTGCATCCTATTTTACATCCTACCCTTTCATTTTAAGCTTTGAGATGCTGGTAGCTAAATTGTAGCTATTCCATCTATTAGAGATTTTTTTAGTCTTGATGAATCATTCTGTTGTAATTCCAATAGATGATCAAAAAACCAGTGTATGATATTTGGGCCTGAAGTATGACCATGGTCCATCTCCCATCCTGAACACTGCATGCAAATTTCTCTGTCACTATCTGAAAATCTAATATTCCAACAAACCCAAAGCAAAGCAACAGCATTGAATAAAACTGTGTAATGGCTGCTGTTCAGCAAGACTCTGAAAGGATTAAGAATCTTCTTGAAAAAGATATTACTTTGGGGCAGGTGTGATAAAGAGATACAGAGTTATTAGTATCATTCAGAAAGAGAACAAGAAATAATTAACTACTGTTTTTTTTGCAATGCAGAAACTAGAAGCCACCAAACAAAATCATCCAGTAAGAGGAACAAAAGAGGAAGATGGTATTCTCATAAGGCATAATTAAAAGGTGAAACTCATTACTATAGGATATTATGGATGACAAAAGTACATTAGACAAATTAATGGAAGTCTAACAGATATTATTTAGCACAAAGATGTGAGTTCATCTACTTCAGGGAAACCTGAAGCTGCTGGTAGTTGGAAGCTGGGAGGGTGACCCTGAGAAAGTGTCCCTGGGTGCTTGCCATGCTCTTATATGCTTTCTGAGAGCATCCTAAGCCAGTGATGGATTGCATACTGAGCTAGATAAAATTTTTGTATGATGCAGCGTAGCAATTTGTGTGTAAAAGAACACTTATTTTTGTAGTGCTACTATGTGGCTAACAAGGAAGAATAAAAAAACTAGCTCTAAATAGAAGATGCCTTAGGGAGAAAGCTAAACATGGTTCAGAAAACAATATGCAGTCTCAGTTTCTCCATATTTTCCCTACCCCATGTATTGCAGAACTAAGCTTCAGTAAGAAATATGAGATGAAACAACAGTTTCATCTGTTTCCAGAAAACATTTTATAAGCCAATACCATAACACCATTCAGGTGAATGGCCTTTAGTTTTTCTAATGTTAACTCCTAATTTCAGTGGTACATTGGTAGGAAAAATTAAGAGTGACAGGTGGTTAAGAGTACCTTTCTTCAATGCATGATAGAAGATATCAGTCACTTTATTCATGTATTGACTGGTTGCTCAGGTATTTCTGAATAGCTGAGGTCTCTAGAATACCTCCAGTTGGGTCTTGTAAGTGGTTTGGGTTATTTTGAAGACAAGTACTGAACGGTTTCATAGAACGTTATTCTTTTTTGTCTACTCTTGTTCCCATAGAGTCTTCAAAGTTGATGCCCAGAGCTCTGTCATTTCCATTTGCAGCTCTCTTCTGCTCCCAGGCTGCAATGGGTCAACATTTTATTCTGCTTTGCAATGAGACAAGATTTCTTGGTTTTGGTTGATAAAAGTCTAGTGGAGACATTTTAAAATACACACTTTGGTACACGTAAAACAGAAAATTGTTTTAAACTGATTTGGCGCGATAGATGTTTCACAATAGCTGTGTTCCAAGATTTTTCTTGAATTCAAGGGTGACTTAATTGCTTTTACCTAGAAGTGTACTTGTGTGAAAATATATTATGTAACTTACATTCTATATCTACAATGACTGTAGAGAGCAAGGAGAAAAAAAATGTTATCAGCCTGTTTTCACTGTATAGTGTACAGCTCACCCCTCGGTGCAAGAAAGCCTTGATATAAAAATGCTTGTATAGCAAATGAATGCTATAAAATGAAAGACGGGCCATGGGAACTTGTTTCAGTATTAAAGCTGTAAAGCTTTAATGTCTTCACATAGGTGGTGGATTGCTCTCCCACATGTAATATTTTTGAGGATTAAAAAATATCCAAGAAGATAAGTAATCTTGAAAGTAAAATGAACAACTGTGGATGGAAAATAGAATATTTCTTTTAATGATCTCTTCCACTTTTCAATAAAGAAATATGCTGATAGCTCTTCTGGGTGATATATTTCAATGCTTTCATTTTATTACGGCTCTTTGCACAAAACAAGGAAGTTCAATAACACTAGACTTTTCATCTCTGCCTAGTGATTTGGAAACATCACCAGAGGTACCTAAAACGTGGATATTTTTCAGAGAGCTTGATACAGAGTACAGTACATTTAGGCACTGGAGGCAAGGGCAGAATGCAGAAAACCTTATACCAACAAGTTAGCTCTGTCTTATGATCCCCCTGAAGAAGCTGATATGAAAGGATTATAGCCTGCTTTTACTGCAAATTGCTCTTGCAGCTGAAATTAAAAGCATACTTTGCAAAGACTGTGATTCAAATGGTGTGAAAGAGATAAGATGCGATACATAAATATATATATAGCACTTCTTCAAAAGTAGTTATCTGTATGTATGTACACATATTAGTAAAATAGAAGCTTAGAACCACCTTTTAAGCATATTGTTCCCTTTCTACAGTAAGCGTCAGTATATGCATCTGAAGTGTTATAATGTCCCATTCCAGTCCCTTTCAACGTGTGCCTGCAAACTGCTCTACTTAAATTACGGTGAGGAATTAGTTGAAATTCCCTTGGGCAATTGGTTAGTATTTTGTATTTGCAGTGCAAATTTCGGTTAATGAAACCTCTTCATTTAATGTTTGGGAGGAGGCTGTGAAGAACGTGTTGACCAGGTGGAGTTCTCACAGAACAGAGGGCCCATCTTTGGGTCAGAATTTCAGATAATCTTTCCAGAAAGCCAAGTATGAATCTAGCATATCTCAAGAGACAAAATCCTAAGGCATAGCTAATAAGCTTTGGATCCTTTTGCGTTTCAGGTGCTTGCCTGGATACAGTCCAGCCCAGGACTGTTTAGATTTTTTTCCCTTCTAAAAGAATGGTTGTAATTAACTTCAGACATGGTTCAAATTCCCACAGGCACACCTTGCACCGTCTGACAGATATAGCAAAGGCCAGAATCTGCACTCTCTGTAGGGTCTGAATTACTTATTTCTCATACCTCGTGGTTGAAGTATATAGTGCATGTGGCAGAACAGATACTTTACTACTGCCTTGTAAGGAAACACAGAATAGAGATAATAAGCCAAGAAATATATTTTAAAGGGCTAAATAGCAGGCTTTCAAAGTTAGAGTTTTGAATATATATGCATATGGCATTTATAATATTTAACAGGTTTGTGATGCTTCATTCATATATACCTGTGATATACACATATATGTCATACGCATATATGGTCAGAACTCTAACCTGAAAATCCCGTTTTTTAATATATATGTAAATATATAAAATATATATTATATACATTTATACTTTTATTTTATATGTATTTTATATGTATATATTTTAGGTTATCTTATCACCAGAGCTTTGTCCTCTTTATGTGAATAAGCTTACAAGAACCAAAATGATGATATGAATAGCTTCAACATTTACTAAGGCCTTCTGTAGCTTTTTTACTCCTGAAACTATCCAGAAAAACCTACAGTTACTTTTAGTTGCTTTGAAATAGAAGTTTTTTTTAGGCTGTATGACTCACTAACAGGCATTTTTGCCCAGCTTCACACCCAAAAGCAGATACCACCTTTGCACAAAGATTACATCAATGGCTACAGTTCCATGGTTTGTTTAGATACATTCGAATACTTTGAGGTACTCAACTGTTGTTTCATACATTTTAGTACCAGAATCAGGAAGACATTTATGTTTAATCTACTGAAAAATTTTCCATAAAAGTATGATAATTTCCCTTAGAGCAAAGGATATTTCATATAAATTGCTAGCTAAGATGTTCATGGATTAGCTCTAACTGACAAAATTCTCCTTTTAAATTGATTAAACTCACCTACTGGCTACAAAAATACCAATTCTTGATCCTGCAATTTCAGTGAAAGTATGAGAGTACTTCAGGCAAAGACCTGGATATAGCAACAGCAACAGGATACTGGCTTGTCTAATCCCTTACCATATTTAAAGCTTAGCTGTAGGTATCTGCTGTAGATCTGCAAAGAAAGCATTTGAAATTACAACAAATCTGAATGGATGCAAAATGGGTTGATCCTGAAAATCTCTGCTTAATCTTTTCTTGGCTTTCATCAACAAATCGGTTCCTGTTATGCAATAAGCCTTCAGAGTTATCAACTAGGATTTCAGCTGGTGACTGCAAACATGCCATATGGGAAAAAATGATTATTTAGCATGCAGTTCTTACGTTGTACTATATTTGTCAGGCTTATGGTTTCCTTTTTTATACTGTACTGATATACAGCATGTGTAGCTCTGAGTCTCTGTTTTTCACAACGGGGGGGGGGGGGAGGGGAGTGTCTTTTTTTTTTTTTTTTTTTCCTGTGTGTCCAGCAGTTTTCCTGTATTCACCTCTGGAGCACTCCCTTGCATATTTTTATATTTGCTTTTCTTTTCAATGTTCAGAGCAACCTAATACCTGGTATAAAAAAACTAGTACACAATAAAGCTTGAAAAAGTGAAGAAATAATCTTTCAATTAAAAAAAATCACAGACTTGTGCTTTCACTGGACAGTCCAATAGTTATATAAAATATTCACTAAAAAATTTTCCAAAAGGTTTATACTATTGATTGTGATGGAATGTTTGAAGATATTTTTCCTACTTGGTAGAATTGCTATTTTTTCCTTCTGCAAATGTAGTATGTGGGCTTGCTTGTTTACATTTTTGGTAACACTGTATTAGATACTTAGTATAAAATGGCAATTCTTAACTGAATTTTGGGCTGTATAGCTAGGCATATGGCTCTTGATTACAGAAATCTGCTACCAGTATGATTGTACTCATTGATTTTGGGGGAATCAGTTCCCTGTTATAGAGCCACTATCTATCAACACAAATGCATAAATATGAGCTGTATTTTTTAAATAGAAATATAGTAAGTAAGAAAAGACTAACAGCACTGTGCTTTCAGTAGGAAAACAGGCGTTGAGTAAAAGCATTATGCAAAATCTTTAAAAGAAACGTTAATTCTTATTGGATACTCCCAGGAAGGGAGGAATTTTGAAAGAGGGATTTCAGAAGGAATCTGTCTTTATGCCAAGACATATCATATTCAGTAGCCATCTTGATCACCTCCCTAAACTCTGACCCTCCTTGTAAGATTTCTGTCAGCCTGAGATAACAGCAACTTGTTTAGTGGTGTAACAGGGGTTGCCTACTGTATACAGGTATAATCAGAAGAACATGGTGTCTGTGTGGATAGATATGCAACCACATCCTTCTGTTGTTGGGGTGTTGGGGTCTTGCAGGCTGATAAATTTCACACCTTCCTAGATGAAAAAAATTATCATTGTGAAGCCTTTCCTGGTGGTAGATTATGTAGAAACAAATAAGCAAGCTACATGGAGAGCATACTTAAGATTGATCTAGAAAGTAATTTTGTTATTTAAATGAAGGCTCTCATCTGAAACAATGGGGTGCAACATTATTATGAACTAGCAGTAAGTTGTCAAGGTATTTGCCTGACATATAGCAGAGTGCATGGTGTGCAAGCTGAGGTATGATCTTTTCTCCTTTGCAAGGTTTTGTGTATTATACTCTGCCCTTAGTTGCTAGTTAGAGCTTTTTGCATTTTGAATAGCCTAGATGAGAATTACTGGCCATTGATAAATCTATTCTGGATATTGATATGTCAGAGAAATGTCTGTTCGCTACTGTCAGAAGGCTATTGAATATATTTCCTGAATATCTTCCACATTGGTTTATGTAATGTATATTTATTAAGTACTATGGAAAGTATACTTTTTGTTTGAAAATGGTAAAGACTTCAGTGATGACAACGTCCAGGGATTTCTTGAAAAGAATATTAATTTAACCTTACTTAATTTTCCTCTTACTGCAAGTTTCCAGAAGCCTCTCCTGCATACAACCTCTGCTACCTACTTGAACTGTCAAGTCACAACAGTGAAAATAACTGTTAGGTTGCCAGTCATATCTTCTTAACAAGTCTTTCACAATATGGTGAGAAAGACTTCTTAAAGTGGAAGCTTTATTTTGTAGTAGTCAAACTACCAGCTGTCATTTAAAAAATTAAGTTCTGGACATTAATGTTTGGCAGAAAAGTTGAAAATATGAACTAAGCTCAGATGACAAATTAGAAAAGTTTAAACATTGTAATTAAAAATAAACAACAATAAAAAGACATATAATCATGCGTGAATGCAGACAAATCACCTTATTCTTTCCTCCTCTACCCTGATTTTGCATTGCCTATTTAAATAAGTCCAAGGACTTTTTACTAATGGATTTGGCCAGCAGAGCGTGTATGTGCCACTACAATGCAATTATATCTTGTAGTATCTGTATGTATCTCTTTGATCAACCTATTGTAAATATTGTATAAACTATAACTTTTCCTTGCTTTGCTTATAAAGACTTGCATTATTTTTCAGTTAACCACAAATTCTCTCTCTGGACAGTAATAAGATGTGCCATTTTTCCCTGTCTTGTTCAATTTCCTGTGTTTTATTGAAAGACACAGATCCTTCTGATGCTTCTCTGTAAATCACAGTTGTATTGTAGTTAATGTCATATTCTCTCGGAGGTATGGGATGTGTTAATGGAAGTATTCCTCAGCTAAATCAATAAACTCAAAAGAACCCATATGTGGACTATTTTGAGGATTTTCCACATTGCTCTTACTACCTTTGATTTATATTTCCAGGCTGGATTCATTAGAAAGGCAGATGAGTTTAGGTAAATAGCCCTGTCTTATGTGATTTTTTTTTCTTTTTTTTTCTTTTCTTTTTTCATTTTTTTTTTTTAAAAAAGGGAAATGCATGTTTATATATCTCACCATAGTCAAGAAATATTCTTGTGGTTTTTCTGTATGATGAAAACCAGGGAATAAGTTAAAGATTAATTTATAACAGTAACTCATTCAGTTTTCTATTTAGTATCTTTCAAAATGTAGAGATGAGTACATATTCCTAGTTTTGCTAAAAGTGAAATGTATTAATCATAACAAATTACTGGACAGAATTTTATATTGCTTAATGCCTTTACAATTTCTCTGTATGAATAGTAAAATAATGTGGAAAAGATCTCCTGTTTGCTCGCTTTCAGAAAAAGATGAGATGCCAGGTTTTTGCTACACATCTAATAAACTAGAATTCCTCAGTTAAATCCCATCTGATGCTTGAAAAAAAATCTGTGTGATCTCTTAGGTGTGCAGCCAAAGGTATTTTCGATTCTTTCTCTCTTTCCAGTTAGAAATGCTTTCAGGTTCTGTTCTGTTTGATGTCAGGAAAACGGTTGTAACATTTTGTAAAATAATATTCCAAACACATACACTGTTCTGAAGGGTTTTGCTTGGTTGTGTCTGCGTGTGGATGAACTTCTATTTAACACAAAGTTGTTTAGAATTGGTTTGTATCCAGAAACTGAACTGCAGTCTTCAGTGTTGATTCTCTCAAGTCAACAGGAGCTGACACAAGAGGACCGTGAAAAAAACATTAGGACCTCACATAGGTAGCAAGCCAGGTCCTCAAGACTACTATTTACAGAGGTCTTAACAGTGAGATTTTTTCCAGATCAAATTCCTTGTAAAATAATAGTCACTTTTTCAGACTTTCATCACTACTTTGAATTTCCATAGCAGCGGCATGGTTAACTTCTGCTGACATGTATATGAGACAACAGCATGACCAGTAAAATGTGACCCTGTTCTTGCAAGCCCTTCGACTTGCATTAGTACTGACATAAGATGCTATTAGTGTTTTAAAAGTGGCAAATGATCAAAAGACTGCATAAGCAAAAATAACTTTCACTGCTTTTTATCTCACCAAGTGAAATTTTTGAGGACATGGAAGATTTCACTCCAGTTTTCTCAACCTCCCTCACACCCCCAAATGTAGGGTCTCTTCAACCGGTCTTTAACAAGTACTAAAAAACCGGCATATTCCCAAAGCCTTAGGCAAAGGGCTTCTGTTGGTGGAGGGACTGGAATTTAAAATGTCAATTTCTGGACACTGCTGGCCTTTTGGCATGTTGGTGCATCCAAGAGCCAGCCCTTGGAAATGAAAACTACTGATGGATCAAGCTTTTTTCTTGGGGAATATCTCAGAATTTAAGGAAGAGAGAAAAGAAAGTAAATTTTGTCTCCAGTATTTATTAAAAATCTAATGCCTAATATTGCATATCTAATTAATCTGGTATTGCCCACTTTTCTTAATGATCTTTGAAGACTAATATCTGCCTTTAATTCTTAATGTATTTTTTAAAGACCATAATATACTTTTTTTTGTTATTTTAAGTATTCTGGCTTAGACCTTCAAAGCAGTATTAATAATGGAAAGAACCCATATTTAAAAATCTGGGTAGATAGTACCAAATCTAGGGATATGACAAGTGTATTCCAGGTTAATAGTGCATGTGCTCTGTGGGAGAGAAATTTAAAGATCTCAATCGAACAGCAGTTCAGGACAACTGCTAAGCTTTCAGCAAGATACTAGCATGTGAAAATTAAATGCCTTTGTGGGAGCTCTGTATTTTTCATGTATGTACTGACTGAGCTGTATAGCACTGAGCTGGTGTAGAAGACCACTGATTTTTAATCCTTTTCATTTCAACCACAACATCTGTAAGACCTTCCTCCTTTATCTTTTTGGTGTTCAAACAAACAAGCAAACGAACAAACAGTTCTGTACTATAGTAAAAAAAAAAAACAGTTGGTCCTACGCAGCAGAAATAGTACAGGTTTAGTTGCAGTTATTCCTTGAAAACAAATAATGATGATCACCTAAAAAGTTGCTATATAGTGTGTTTGTGATAATAAACTGTTGTGAGAACTGTGAGTAAATTCAGTTTTGTGAGGAAGGAACATTGCATCTTGTTCATATGCAGAAAGCTCTTCCCAAGGAAAGTATATCTGTTGATTGAGAAAGAGTGTATGGTGCAAAGTGGAGCACAGATTAGCTGAATCACTGCCTGGGTGTAGGGAACAAGCTAGTCACCTGCCTGTCCTCATACTCCAGCAGCTGAAGGCAGTGCTGTGGTGCCTTCCATTACATCCATAAACCCTGCAAGTAAAATCCATGCTTGGGAGAGACCCCAAAAACGCAGACTTCCTTATCACTTGAGTATCCTACACGAGTGCTTAAAACATAGGATGTCCACAGGCAGCAATGATTAACCTCCACACAAAACCATGAGATTTTTCCAGGGAAATCTCATTCTGGAATGGTGCAGCAAGCAGTGGCCTCGGTGACCTGTTTTGCTGGTTTTTGGGTGAGCTCTAGATAAGAGTTCTTCAGTGGACTTTGGCTGGATAAAGGAAGAACTATTGAATGGTCTGATTAGCTGTAAACCAAGAAACAAATGAACCAAAAAATTCCTAGCCAAGC
This sequence comes from Mycteria americana, assembly GCF_035582795.1. Taxonomy (NCBI): domain Eukaryota; kingdom Metazoa; phylum Chordata; class Aves; order Ciconiiformes; family Ciconiidae; genus Mycteria; species Mycteria americana. The sequence goes on from NC_134396.1 coordinate 41,923,961, forward strand.
TTACAAATGCCTGGCTTCTTACTCCTGAGGAAGCACCGCTCAGGCCTGCAGGATATGTCATGCAGTATGAACAGATACAAATTGGTATGGGTCAGAACTGGACCAGCATGTGGCTTCCCTGCAGTTACAATAGTTTGAGCGTGCACACCCACAAGTTCAGAAAGCAATGACCTTTAAGCCTTGCAAGCTTGAGCTCAGAACCAGCCTTAAGCTGAAACACACTGTGCATGCCACTGTCTGAACCTGCAGCTGGACTCTGCTTCCCATATTGCCTTACATGAGTAGAAGGTAGATTTGTGCGTGATTTCCAAGTATCTGCCCTGTGTGTTCTTCCTGCTAGATGCCCGGTTCTCTCCTGAGCTCTCTCCGTCATTCCCATGACTGGCAGTCTGATCCTGGGATATCGATGTGAGCTCAGCCCCTCTGGTATCATAAGGTTATTCTGCAGAAGTCTGGAAGAAAACACAAACTCCTGGCTTCTGTACTCAGTGACCTCAGAGAGACAATCCCATGCCTACAGTTCCAGCTAGTACATCGTTTCCCCACACACAGACATACTGAGCCCAAGATCACCATTCATCTTCCTCTGGTAATTGCCAGCTGTGTCTCTAATGGGTGAAGAAGCCAGAGCCAGGAGAACATGAAGTTGCAGCAGAAAAGGTCATGGAGCACAAGATTTTGTGTAGTTGTTTGACCTCGGACAGAACAGTCATGAAAGAAAGCCTGTGCAGAGCACAGACCTAATCCACACTACTGTTTAATCATTCTGTCAATATTCTTTTACCCCGCTATTCCTCCTCTTGCTCTTCATTTCTGCCTTCCCAATGCCTGATCATTTGCTTATGGTGGTGTGTTACTGTCTGGAGGCTTCGCTACCACTGTTGCAGAGGGAGCTCAGAAAGGTAACTTATCACAGCATCAAGGTTTACTACAGATGCTGAAAAAAATTTCATTGGTCAACGTAATAACTCAATAGACTCTAAGTTTGTAATATTAGCAAAGCAGATTAGTACATGAAAATTAAAACAGCAACCTCCTAAAATACTTTACAATCTCTCAAGACTCCCCTCCACTGTTCATACTTTATAGATATACAGGGGTAGAAAAGTTCAGAGAGCCGCACAAGTTTATTTGTAAGTCTATTTCAGAATCAGGAGAGATGTTTCTGAACCCTTATCAGTAGCAGCAGAAAATACCATTATTTGAAGGCAAATGACTTTATAATGAAGCCGAAGCCGACTTCTGAGCGCCTGATGCTTGCAACCATTGTTTGAGTTACAATAGCAGTAGAGCAGCCCATAATTTAATGCTAAGGGATTCCATCACAAAATGAAAGTAATCCTGAACGAATCTTGAAAGATTAACTGACAGCTTGAATGAGGAAAGATGGTATTTGCAGTCTACAAAAGCTTAAGCTGAAAAAAAAATGTAGCGTGATAGCATTTCAGAATACAAAAATGTTGCTATGGCAACTGTGTCCTCTCCATGGGCTCTTCTTTCTAAGAAATGCTGTATGTGGGTGCATGCTACAAAATTGAGTGTATGATACAGAGATCGGAGAGGAATTTTAATCACGATTCACAAGCAAACTTGCTGCAAAAACAATCTTTTGTACAAACATGTGGGTGGTTTTGAATGGTTGCTTAAGCTTCTAATGAAACAGATGTCAGAAAAGATTTCTCCATAAGCTTTTCAAGTACCAGTCTAACAATAAGTGGTTTTCTTTTGTTCTGAAATAATTTTCTTGAAGTATTAAAAGTAAGTCCTTTGTCTTGGTTCCACAGGGAACTACTACTGGCTGTAAACAAAGTAGAAGGTGACTTGTTATTTTCTGAATAATAGGGAAGAATATGAGTTGATAGGGAGTGTGAGACAAGAAAAAACTCTGCCTCAAAAACATCTTTAAAGTTGGGTTTTCACATCATCTTGGACTACAAGGTGCAAATCTTGAAACATGTGACTGTCAGACACATGTAATGACATGGAGAGAAACAACACTAAGCTAAACAGCCTAAGGCAATACAGACGTGTGCCTGCATTTCTGGGTCAGTGTGAGTACACATCTGTTTGCAAACATGGAGAACTCAATAGTATGCCAGAGATTCAGAATAGCAGACTTACTCACAAAAAACAAAACAAAACAAAACAAAACCCCAAAACTAAATGAAATTAAATAAAACCTAACACTTTGCCCTAGATTTCAATTTTTAGAAACAACATGCTTATTCTAAGTCCCATTTGAAAGACAGAATTCCCTAACTTGGTTCTTTGATGAACTCATTACCAAATTTTAAAAATGAAGTAGTGTTTTTTTCTGCTCCCTCACCACGTAACACATGCCTAGCCACGCAGCATCACATCTCTTCAGTGTTCTGCCCCAAACAGATGCCGATACTAGATGGTCTGGGAGAGAAGGTGCAAAATTCCATATTTAGGTGTGAGAGAATCTGGATGTTTACTTAGCCTCATGTCTCCAATTTATCTTTCCAAGTTACATTATGAATCACGTGGGGTTTTTTTGTTTCAAACTTTTGCCCTAGGTTTGGATAGTCTTTCTAGCAGTGGTAATATTCTGTTCCTCTCTAAACTTTCCACAGTTCTTGATCTCTACCCCTTCCTGTGATACATACAAATAAATAAGCAGAAAAAGGAAGCGCGAAGACATCAGGGAAGAGAGTCATCCGTTTTGATGTGTCCTTTGATAATAATTGGGAGATCCATCCAAGAGGCACCACTGCCCTGAGATCAGAATGCTTGCGTGCTGCCTCGTTAAACCTGTGTTTTCTCTCAGCCTTTGGGGCGAGGAGGATGGACTGACCTCTGGCTGGACAATGTGACGAGTATTGCATGGCATTATAGAATTTGCAGCATGTGAACTCCAAAGTGCATGAAAAAGGTAAAAAGTAACGTAGTCACATATATATATGTATGTGGGTGTCTGTGTATGTGTATATATATATTTCTATACCTGTATGTTAGGTTATGTGATAGAGCTCATCTCAACACCCACCAAGGAGCACAGAGAGACAATGGTGGTGGTGGGTCACTCAAACAATACCCTTCTAGGCTACTCCCAGGCCCATTCCAGGAACCATCAGCCCTTTACAAGCCCATCCTCACAAGCCCCAGAGGAGCACTGGGCCACAACAGCAGGTGAGAACCCAAATTACGGACCCCACACCTTCTATGGCCCCTCCCACGGCTGTCCCAGGAGAACCTCAGCCCCGCCACCCACCGTGAAACCCACCACCACCAGTCACTGGGAGCAGCCCCCAGATCACATTTCAGAGTGGGGGGTGGGTTGCTGCCCAGCGATGGGGGACACATCTTGGGATGCACGGGAACAGCATTTTGGGATTGCATAGGGTTTATTATGGGATGTTTAGAGAAGGAGAAGGGAGCAGGATGAGGCACTTGGTGCTGCCTGTGTTTGTGTGAGTCCTCTGGGTGTATGTCTGATCCGTGTGGCTGGATGTGTGTATAGGTATGTATGTGGTGTATACGTGTGTTCTGTGTGCCTCTGCCTGCTGGGAACACGTCTCCAGCCTCGCTGCTGGTTGGTCCTGGTGATGTGGAGCTGAGCAACCTCGCCTCTCCTAGGCTCTTGGATCCAGCAGGATATGATTTTCCTCTAACAGCATATATATAAAATTCATAAATACACACATACATGCAGGGTAACCCAGTATAAGGATGTGTTAAAGCTAATTGCAGTACAGGGAGCCATTAGTGCTAGATTACACAATGTGCTCGCACCTGCAGCATAGAGGCTGGGTTGTTACACCTGATCATCCTGTATCTCCAAAAGGTATTATTTCACTAGTAACAGAGATACTGCTTCAGACTGTATTAGTAAAATGCTTCTTGGTCATCAGATGATTTCTCACAGAGAAATTCACAGACACATCTTTGAGAATGAGGAAAACACTACCAGACCATCAAACTGCTCATAACTTCTCGTGTGAAGGAAAGGCAGGCGGTGGGATGCTGGCTGTGTGGGTCATAGGAGACAGTCCTCTAACTCCAGTGATTTCTTTTCATTGGAAATATCAGTCATTTGGAACACGTAAGCATCACTGATGTTATGCTTATATTGATTTTATTTATTTTTTGCTGATCTTTCAATTTTGTTGTCAAATGAAAACAGATTTTTTCATGCATGCTGTTTGTGTTAATTTTAGAACTATTTTCAATAGAATATTTTCAAAAAAGTTTTGAGACACTGGGGAAAGAAGGATTTCAACATTTCCAAAAGTAGTGAACATTTTCAAATAAAAAGTTCCGGCATAGCTGGATTTTTAATTGGCAGTCATTTCTGTTATATTGAACTTGTTTTACTTTTGGAGACAATGGGGCATTTACATATTCAGAATGAGAGAGCCAGAGAAGCAAGCAAGCTTCAGGGAGGAACTGAATTACAGGAAGACAAAAGTAGGCAGAAGAGAAGGACGTCGGTCTGGTCTAATTACACAGGATACAACAGGCGGATTAGATGCAAGTGTGGAGAGGACTGACTTGCGAAGATGAAGCAACAATAAAGCAAGGTGTGTAAGGCAGTCATATATCATGTGCTTAATTAACCTATGGTTGGAATAATGTGAAAGCCTTCCAAACAGGGGGGAGGGGTGGGAAAAGGGCAAATGGAGGAGCAAGAGAGTAAATAAGCATATTTGAGAAAATAAGGGCAGAAGTACTGTTGCTGGTCAATCAGGAAGAACCTTTCACGGTAAAGACAAAAGTTACCTGTGGAAGGATGGAGGAAAGATGCTTTGTAATGCATAGCTGTCCCAGATGGACAACATCATGAACACTGAAGATCTGGACCAAAAGATGTTATGGAATAAAACGGTGGGAGCTGTACAGCAGAGACTATGTTAAGCTGATGAGTAGATGCAGCTAGTGGATGAAGCTAGATGGGACTACTGTAGGCAACTAATGGGACAAAGGGTGGAAGAGACAACAGCTACACCTCTGTGGTCACCAGGAGACTCACCACAGCACCAACCACGTCGACCTGCTGCACCTCCACATCCAGCTCGTGCAGCCTGAGAAGACAGTGGGATGGAGGCAGTATGTAAAAATAAGGCACTATGTTTAGTAGTGGCTGCAAAATGTATGCCTCCAGTGTGACCGTTTTCTACCCATATTTAAAACTTCTGTAGGAAAGTGTACGGTTTGGAATAAGCTTAAGGAAAAAAAATCCACACTTCACACTGAAAGTAGGTTTTTTTGACTTGTTTCACCTTGGCTTCATTCTTAATCTCCCCCCCCCCCCCCCCTTTTTTAATATATGTATTTATACTGTCTGTGAGCAAATTATTACAATACAGCAGATAAGAAAATGACATGTCACTATACTGCTTTGTATGTGAGAAGAAATAGTTTAAGATCCACTGAAACATAAGGTTTATATATATATATATATATATGAATATGAAATTTTGATAGCAGCAAAGAATGAATGAAAAGGTATACTTTTATATTTAAACGTGCACATACTGATAGGTTTTCATGAAGCCGGGTACACTAATCTGGTGGTAATGAGGATTACATTTCAGTAAAATCTCAAACACTATTAACCTCTAAGGATAAAAGTATTCTGGAATTCAGTTAAGAATAAATATCTATCCTAGTGTTTGGCTTCTATCTTTTGTGTCAACTCAGTTTCTGTAACAAATGTCTCTTAACTGTAGTCCATTATTAACCTTGCACTATGTTAACTTAATTTGTATGTAATCTTTATTTCCATTGACAATTTGTGGAACAAGTCCAGGTTTTCTCTGTGTTAATTTAGCTTTTGGTTTAGTCCATCCTCAAAGCAGAGGAACAAAAATGGATTGTAAAAGTCTTTAGCCCATGCACTCAAATAATACTTAGTCTGTTCATGGAAATACTATTATAACGTGAAATTAATAGCAAGGGGAGCTATCACAAATAGTAGTAATGAAAATAAATTTTAATTTGTGATAACTTTTTTGTGATTCAGAGGGTCCATTAGCAGATATATTGTAATTATAGAACAACAACCTTTTTTTTTTTAAATAATCTGATTTGCCTTGCAATGGTTTGGATTGTAAATTAGATACTTTCTTGTATGCTTTCTCTTGCATAGTGTTGAATATATTTGAGTTTTATTTCTATTTGGCCTGCATTATAGTCGTATGGCCAAAACTGGATTCTGACTTTTCTGAAGTTTGAATGTTTTCCTGTCTGAATTTGGTGTGAAATTGGGAATGGGCTATAAAATTAAGGTTAAGATAGGATTTCAGACTATTTTTGCTTTCTACCGTCATTGTCTCTAAGTTCCATGTTGAAATGCATTTCTAGGGCTTTTTGAATGGGTTCTCTTTGGAAAAAAATATGTTTTCAGGCTTCAATTTTGTGATTGGCCGAATCCACATACGAAGATGTGCGTCTCCATGAAGAAGAGTATGGTGCATAGAACCCATATACATTTTCAGTCTGGTTTATGCTTCCATGATGACTTTCTTCAGCAGAATATTTAGTGGGTCCACAGGATCATTTATGAGATTGAAAATATTGACAGGCGAGTCTTTCTACAATTCACATCAGTTTGTAGGAAAAGTATTTTGAGTTGTAAGAGTCTTGTTCTTATGACTCCTTCATTCATTCAAAACCCTTGTACCTGGTGGAGATAAAAAGAATTTGGATGTTTTTCTACCCTAGCCGGAGTCCGATGTGTTTTAGAAAGGCAAACCTTGCACTGCATGTAGATGCCCTTTTTAGTTTCTTAGAAAGGAAAAAAAAAGTCATCAAAATTCCTCTGTGAATATCTACTGAATTACTTGGAAAAGGGCAAGAGAACAACAAACCTAGCGTGGAGTAAGCAATCCACAGGGAAGTCTCTGGGGCTTGCTGCTTCCCCCCACCTCCACTGAGCTGGAGCACAGCCACCAGTAGCAAGGTAGCATGGAGTCAGACCTGTCCTGAGTTATTTCTGTAGACTTGAAGAACAGCATGGACTAGAACAATAAATTCAGAGCTAAAATTTCTCTGGTGATAACAACTTGCAGGAAAGCAGCTATGGGAGAACAGTAAGAAACTGAAGACCTATAAGGGAGATAAATCATCTGTCTGTAAGTAACTGGATATGTGTTTTCCAGATAAGGCTTAGTCTGAATGACCATGGGCTGTTTCAGAAGATAAGGGAAGCTAGCAAACTGAAAGCCTTGGCTGATTTGCCGAAAAAGCCATCACATCCTCTACACGGGTCTATGAATGCAATGAGAATAAAAAATAGGGTTATAGTGAGAGGTGAGTACATGAAGGTAAAGGTAAATACATAAATCACTGTATCATAAGTTAGAACATCGCTTATCATCAGAGACGATGGCTTAGTAGTCAGGTAGCTCATTTGGCATGCCTAGCATCAGCACGGCAGAAACAAGCCAGAACCACAGACTTGATTCATGGCTGAAGGCAACCGGGGGTGGGCTAGGCTACAGAGTTAGGTAACAGTTTTGTGGATTGCCATCATGAAAAGGTAAAACAGGGAGCAATTAATAACTGCAAGGCAAGTGGGAGTTATTTCAATACAGCATTCAAAGTAGTGCCCTTGAACATTTCTTTTCCGAGTCAGAGATGAAAATTGCATTGTATAGCTGCAGCTAACCTGGAAAAAGAGATCGTTACTGAAAGCACCAGTGTAAAATATCTGGCAGACTCAGACTTTGGACTGATGGATTTGTGGAAATTTCTGGATTTATATCATTTCATCACATACTTTTAAAATCTCATATTGATGTTTTAACAGTGCCTTTTAAAACCAACCTCCTAAAAGATGTGTGGAAATAGAAATTCTTATCAACCTACAGTAAATCCCTGTCATTTATGTATGACTGATTGAACTTGGAAACATCGATTCTGGAGGTGAATCTGTGAAGCAGAGATCCCTGGACCAGGCACGCCAATGTGCTCTGTCATGAATTAGGCTCACAGGCCAGACTACATTTATTGGACAAGTGTTGACAGGAGTATGCATGCTGGAGGAGGTGGAATGACAATGTCACTTGCAGAAGGAGAACTAGATTTTTACATACACATAGACTCTCTCCCAGGACCTCTGCAGCTTTGCTTGGCCTATTTGGGTGACCTGGGACCTGCTGCGCATTCTCAGCTGCCTGTGCCTGCACATGAAGTATTGAGGTACTGTGAGAGCTGTGGCAGTCAGACGAAAGCATGAAAGCAAATTATTATGCCCAGCTCTAAAGGCTGTGCAGATTTACTCCTACATAACTGTTAATGTGGCATAGGATATTCTTATTCTGGCAGTGATGGACTTTCCTAGGTGTGCATGAAGGACAAGCCCCTCTTACAGTTAACATTTTCAGCACCCACTGACAGTGCCTGGGCCCATTTAATAGCTTTCATTCTATACATATATGCAATCCATGATGCTGCTGAGAGCTCTGGGTAATACCTCATACCTACACCCCTCCTTAAGCCATAAAAGGCTACAGTCCATAAATGCCTTTGACTTATTTCAGGAGATGCGCAAGTTTCTTGTACCTCTCCGGGGAGGAAAGAGGTGGGGAAGCAACAGGAAAAACTCCTGAAGACATTTGCTCTATGGTTTGCAGTGCTCTGCAGGCAAGGTTGAGTTTGCTTCCTGGGTCAATGTCTGTTCCTACTCAGTGTCAAGAGGCTCACCACCGCACAGCACAGCTGCACTGCACAGCAGTACTCTGTTTTCCCAAACTACAGAAACAAAACCTTTGCTGCAATTCAAGCCTGAAGAAAATAAAACTAAACATGGAAGAGAACCAAGAGAAATGCACCTTTTTGATGCTAATTACTCAATTAAAATACCTTCTAAAATACTTGCTCACAGTGTTACATATAAATTCTGAGGTATTAACTCTAAGTTACTTATGTAATTATTTTATTCTTACGGGCTTGCTAACAAAAGACATTACATTCTGTAGACTTCCGACAGAACAGCTAACTCATGCTAGATCGTTGGCCTGGAGACTTTTTCGTGTATCCATTTCAAAATAGAAGGGTGTGTGTATATACCTAAGTAAATATATATGCTTTTTTTTTCCTGTTTTCCGAAGTGTAAAATTAACTATTCTTACTTTTCTGACTTATATACCATTTCTCCAGTTCTATGATTGCCTGGTTGATGCTCTCCAGCTCACCCCCCTGAGATTTACTCTATTAAATATAGCCTGCAGGTAAACTGGAGTGTCATTATGGGTCCTTAAAAGGTGATTCTTTAGTGTCTTTAATTAACAAAAGATTGCTTGTTAAGCCATATTGTACTGATGACCTCAAAATGTCAAGAAAGTAAAAAATATTGGAGAACAAGTTGTGCAGGCTACTATGCTGACAAAGGTCATTACTTATGACTTAACTATATGAAATACTGAGGGACAGCATTTATCTGGTATCTGATGGGAAGGCACTGTTCTTAAGGAGTGTATTCATCCTGATTGGGCTATTAAGGCTGGAGACTGAAACAATAAAAGCCTCTGGAATAGAAAAGTTTCTGGAACGTGTTAGATAATTGCTGGACGAATGTTAGTATGGGAATTAAAATGTAAACTCAGTTTATTCCATTAACATAGCTTATTGCAAATGCCAGGGGACAACAGGGACTGAGTTATACCAGGTTCTTTTGAAAGCACATCAGAAGATAAATGCTGCTAATGTGGTGTTTTATTAATATTATATCTTACTATTCTGAGAGCAGTTTAAGATAGCCGCGTTTAACTTATGCTGGGATTGGTGCTCAGTGAGTTACCCCAGCTCAGCTGAAAGAAAAGAAAGTTACCATTGACATACATTTTTATGACTCAGCCCACAACCACACGCTTATTTCTAGCCTCACTAACTGGAGCACCTGTTTACAGTGATCAGCATTTAACCAGTGTGGACGTGTGGACACTAAAGTGAACAGTCCCTTAATATTTCCGATTCATTTAGAGACTGGAAGTCTTTTCTTCTTCTTTTTTTTTTTTTTTTTTTAAGTATGTATTTAGCTTTTTTTAAAATAAGATAATTCAAATTGTTCTTGGATTGTTTGAATCTGCAGATGATTTAGTCTTTACATATCTGGAAAAATGCCTTTCCCAGAACACTCTCCCTCTCAGTAGTCTAATATTTAAACTTTAATTGAAACTAATCTTCTGATTAATTATCTTCTTTCTTTTTTTTACTTGCTTAGGCTTTTCTGCAATTATAGCCCTTATCGTGATTCATTGCACTTCTCACCCTTTTTCCTAGCCTTCTATAATTCCTCTATCAGAAGGTCATTTTCTGTGGGGATTATAGAGACAAAATAAATTTTAAATTTTATAGGTGGGTTTTTTAAAGAGGTGTATGTAAGTAGACCACCCAGGCTCTTAGTGGGTGCACCTGCATTTGGAGTGGTGCACAGAAGGAAGGACACATCCATGCCATCTTTGCTAGCAATGATGCTCATGCCATTTCTCAGTCCTGGATGTGTGCTATGGATGTACACAGCACTAAGTGCGCCCGCACTGCACATGGCGTGTTCTTGCTGGTGTCCCAAGTGCACAGCTCCAGCCTGCTTCCACCCAGAGCAAAACCTCTTGAGGCTCACCCCTGGAGCACTGCAGGGCATCCCATAAGACTCCGAGTACAGACATAAAGAAAATTCACACCAAAAAGAACAGCCCCTCTCCTGCGCTGACTTGGTAATATAGATGGATCCAGCTGGGTATCTAGGACCAGAGCCACAGAAGAATTTAGGTACCTAAACATAACTGGGGCCAATTTTAGGAGCTATTTTCAGGATTAATGGAGACAGTGTCACTGACTATGAATGGGTGAAGGCTGGGAGAGTACACAGAGAAGCATCATCTGTGCTGCTTCAGATCTTCTACTCTTTCCTGGACATCTGCACTTGGCTGATGCTGGGAATTGGATCTTGGCGATCAGTTCCATCAGCCTTTGGGTTGATCCAGCATGGCTGCAGCTCTGTTTTGATGAATATTTTCACCTGCATTCAGAAGTATGGTTGCTAGAGGAAGAGATAAGTTAGCAATGAAAGGTGGGATTTGGCACAAATAATTAATTAAATATAGTCTGACTGTTTATTTATTGTAAATAATATGTAGACGTGAAAGCACGATTCAAAACCCACGACTTCATTCCCAGCTGAGTGCCCCAAATGACAGATTTCAGTATTACTCATTCTTGCTTATTTTTCTTTTGGCCTCATGAATTTTAACTTCTATCTTGTGCTATGCCACAGATTCAACAAGAAGGGGTGGGGATCCCTGTGGGTTTTGACTATCCCAAACCCTGGAAATCACAGTGTTGTAGAGATGGGGTGATGTAGGTTTAAATCCCCTCAAACTAAGGAGGCCAAGAACAATTTCTATCTTCTAGCTGATTGCTTTTACAATTTGTTTGTTGGGAAAGAGGCATGTACTACCACCGGCAGTTTTTTTCAGAGGTCTAAGCTTCATTCTGTCTTTCGAAAGATTTCTTTTCTAACGTTTCAAAAAAAATACAGTCCCCCACACCCCTCACCCATTTTGTTAATCCTAAATGATTGATCTGCAGTGGATGGAGATGCCTTTGTACAAGCCTGATTGAGATGGCTAAACTCTGGAAAGGAGTAGGAGTTCAGCTCTAAATGATAAATGTATTGTTTCCTTGAAAACAGTCCTCTATAATAGCTATAGCTCTGTACAACTTGGGGCATGAAGGGGGGGCAGCCCCCCTTGTATTTTCTTTGATATTTTGTATTGCAGTTTTGTGAAAGCAATCTTAGAATACTCAGTCCTAGGGAAGTGAAAAACAGTCAGACAGATGCCTATGCTAAATAGTGCTACTCTTTTGGAAAAGCATGACTTTTTATTTAAAACGTGCATTATTTTGGGGAAGTAAGGGGTGGGTGGATGACTGAGGAGCTGTAATGGATAGAAGAGCTGTGGTGGGCTTTGGAAGAGATATTGGATACAAGCAACTGTTTTTGGGGAATGGAGATTACTGACTGAAACTGCCACTGTTACCTGCAATATGGGAGAAATGCATTTTGTTTTAAAGTGCTGAATCTAAAACTGCTGCAGTTCTTTTTTAACATTTTGCCATGCTGCCTACTGAATTAGTAGGAGGACAATCTACCATCTACAGCTCTAATAAGTCACATCTAGGGATGTGATTCTATTTTGCTTTGCAAGCAGAATAACCTCAGTTATCTTAGAAAGTGTGCTGTAGCAAACTTTCTGAGCCCTGCAGGCACCTCCTACCTTTTTTTAGTCCATTTGACATTATATGCATTCTGGGATTTACATGTAAGCCTCTCAAAGATAACAAGTACAATGTAAAAAAGGTGTGAATTCTTAACTTCTGGAGTTTGATCAGAACAGATCTACACAACCAAAAAATCAACAGTTTATTAGTGAATTAAAAAAAAAACCAACACCAGAAAACTGCTGTTTGTTTTTTCCTTTCCTCCTATAAAGGCTCATAAAACCTAGTCTCAGCTCAGAGTTTCACAGACAGAATCACTTTTACATTTGCCCAAAATCTTTATTAGGGTTTTGGATGTGCACCCGGAAGTTCCTCTTCCGGTTTTGTCAGAATATAGAGAATTTATGCTTGCTTTTCCTCATGTGTACACTTTGTTCTGCTGAAGTCAATGGTCTTACAGTAATGTTTTAAAAATCAGTGTAAGGGCATGATCCAATAATCTTTGAAGCTGGTGGAAATTTTCTCACATGTTTGGTGATTTTTGGATTGTGACCAAAGTGAGAAGTGCCCTCTCTGTTGGTCTAATCAACTTTCTGCAGGGACTGGGTGCTGGAGCATTTGGAGCCTAGTTTAGCATTAGGGACTTTGTGATGGAAAGAAAGGAGGAAAAAGCTTAATGCTTCAGGCCCTAGATCACATGCAGTTCCACTCTGTGTCAGACACTGTATATGTTTTCTAGACTTTGAAAGTTTTGGCGACAAAGCATAAATTACCAAAGAGTCACCACTACAGTCAGCATGTTTGGAGAACTGTGTTTGCAATTGGTATTAGCCTTTGGTATTGGCACTGCTGTACACCTCGTAACTCTCACGACTGCAAACCCATGCTCCCAGGCACAATTACTGCATGACAGGCGGGTCTACATTACTGTCCCCAATTTCTGATTTTTCTTATTGCTTCCAGAAAGGAGAAAACAAGAGGTAATATATGGGGGCAAAGGCTACCCTTTGTAGCATGGTACGCAAATGGCTTGCTGAGTGCTTGTTGCATGCACACCCATGAGCAGCAGCTGTTTGTGCCGGGCTCTGGGTCTGCTGAACTGGTCTCAGCTGGGCACTGCATGGTGGCAGTGGTGGCAGTGGTGGCAGTGGTGGGCGCCCACTGCTTGGTGGTTTGGCAGCACCTCATCGCATGTTGGCACCTCTGACTCCCTCTAACTTGTGTCCTGGGGCTCTTCGAAACATTTGTGGCTGTAGGTTTTGGTACCAAGGGCTGAATCTGAACAGGTACCGGGTGTGTGATGCTTCCAATGTGCTCATAGGGTTTGATTTATTGAAAAATAAATAGAGTGGAACCTAGTCTTGCTATTGTTCAGCTCTAGGAGCCAAAGGCAACTGTAAGTGTCAGGTTTGCATGTCTCAAAGGCCTGCTTTTGGTTTGGCATTTATTATTCCTGCAAGAATTGCTGTCTGTTGTTTATGTTGTTTACTCACAAGTTCCTAAGCAATTACTTTCAGTACATTGATCTGGTAAAAAGCAAAGGAAAAAAGTCGTGCGATTACAGCTGTTGTAAACCGTACAGTAGAGAGGCAGAGGAGAATTTTATTTTGCTTTAGATTTCTTCTGTGGACTGAAATTAATGAATGGCATGGAAGATAGGGAAGATCAGCAAGAAATGTTTCTTTTTACTCTGCTTGATGAATGCTTTGGAGAGATACAGAACAGTATTTGGTGAAAAGTTTTTTTTACTGCCTTATGATCAGGCAGTAGTTTTAATACTGCTTTGTTTCTGGCAAACTTGTCTTTCAAATAAATGTCAAACATGGGATTGTGTTTATGTTTCTGCTACTTTCTTTGCATTTTTATAGTTTATAAAGTCTACAGAAATTATCACTAACTTTTTCATTATAAAAGCCCTAAAACTAGAAATGTATTACACTTTTAATTTGGCTTCCACCAAAAATGAAAGTTAAAAACATGTTAGTTATGAATTATTAAAAGACATGGTTCATTAGCAATTTCAATTTTAAAACTGTCATTTTGAAAATGGTTTGCTTAAATGCTTATGAAAATAACAATGATGCTTCTTAGGCACATTAATGACTTGATTTTTTTTTTAGTGGATTGTCACATGAAGATGAGAAATCTATGCGTAATACTTTATTTCATTTTCTTAATTGCCCTTATGTCATTGAAAAATAATTTAAGAAGATAATTAATCTTTTAAAAAAATCACATTCTGATCAGCAAAATAATTAAACATAATGAACCTGTTCAAATGCATGTAGCTGAACTGAACTCTAAATAAATATACAGTACCTCCTTAACATCTTCCGAGTGCAGTTGATATTGAGTATACTGTGACAATAAAGGTGACAGCGCTGTTGTGTTGTGCATGTCCATGTCCGTTATTCTCACCCTGCAACAGAGATGACCAAGGTCATCCTGTAGGTTTATGCAAAATGTAATTTTGAATAGCATTTTACTACCTGACAACTAATCTCTTCAGAAAACATGTTTGATTTGTCTTCACTGGTTAGTTACTCTGTGTGAATGGTTTCTCATTTGCATTTACGTGGCCCCACTATATTGGGGGGGGGTTGGGGGTAGAGGTCTTGCATCAGCTACTGTGATAGCTCCTTTTGAGCAAATATGCAGTTTATTCAGAATTTCTTGTTGCCTTTAGTCTGTTAGTAGAGCATCTGAAGAGCAATAACAAGTCATTGTAGTTGGTTCCTTCCATAGCTGAGCCTTTGCCTGCGTGGTGGCTTGACTGGTTTGGCTGAGATCAGCCTTCCTGAAATCAGGGACAATTCCACTGCAGTTTGGCAAGTGCCTGGCACCATGCATTCATCCTTCTCCTACATGGTGATAAGCCTCTGAGCAAAATCTTGGACAGATCGATGTTACAAACATAGAGAAACCACCATTAAACCTGTAAACCTCCACATCTGACTGCGGGTAAGCATACTCTGCAGTGAAAGCTGTGACTGCAGCTTCAAGACAGCTAGTTCAGATGCCAACATGCACATAGCTGGCATCGCATGTAGTGTGGGGTAGGCTGTCCATTTGGACAAATGTCTGGTCAGGTCCTACCACCTGCAATGAATTTGATACCACTGCTGCTGAAAGTTAGCTAGCATATAATAGCACAAGGACAAGCACATACTTTGTCCGCTATGGAGACCAAGCCTCAGCAGTACTCACTGTGATGGTGCTGACAGACTAAAAAAAATAAAAAGATAGTATTTCTCTGTTAACTCAAACTGGACATAGGAAGCAGAGCCAATACACTGGGGTTTTTTGTGGCAGCTGGAATGAAAGTGTTACTCATCTTTATTCCTATCTTCTTTGATGCCTCAAGCCATGAAGCATTACAGTCTCACAAAGTACTCCCAGATTAACCATTCTCAAGCAGCAGGAAGATAAAAGATGCACTTGAGCTGGTATTTCTGTTACGCTTATCAAGTGGGGATTCACTAGACATAGTTTACTCATGGGAATCCATAGGATCATTTAGTGCTACAATGAAAAGAGTGAACTAGCCACAACACTGTTGTCAGCATCTGGTCTTCATAAGGTGGTTGTACCATCTCTTCTACCTATGGCAGACTACTATGTCTTCTTTTTTCCCTGGTTCCCTGTCTGGCCCAACAGCTGTGTAACATTTTTGAGGGTCGTTTTCCACTAGACAAACTTCCAAATTAATAGCCCTTTAGACCATGTCTTGTCTTTTCATCTTTTTTGTTTAGCATAGCACTGATCCGTGCCTGAGGTATTCTTTCATTATAACAATGAAAGACTAATATAACAACTTTGTGAGGTTAAGTGGAATCTAGTGAGTCACTGACTCATATCTAAAAAACATTACTGCGAATTCCAATATCCATCATTAGTTATGAATTGTCATGGTAGAGGACCAAGTCCTGTAGATCTCTCATCATTACAAAACATTTGCAGGGAGAGTTAATAACTTGCATTAAGCCAATGACACAGCTGGGCAAAGAAAGACAAACAGGTTCTGGGGCTTATAAACATCGATTCTATTCTGTTGGTAGAACTGTGCAATATTCTGCTATATTCCTGAAGGCTCCTTGGGTTCTTATATGATGATGATGATGATGATAGTAATAGTAGTAGTAGTAATAATAATAATAATAATAATAATAATAATAATAATAACAACAACAACAACAATTCAGATCATACTGATTTTAACTTATTAGGTGGTTTGAAATAAAGCAGTTGGCTGAAAAGTAAAACTACTGCTTTTAAACTCTTAAAGAATACATTCTCCAGCACTGATATGTTCATTTCACAAATTATAAATAAAATATGATTTATTTTTACAGACTCTTCTTTAAATCTTTGCATTAGTCTATTCTTCTTTTCTAGGTGTCTTTTATATATTCGTTACATCTCATAATGTGTCTTCCCTCAATACACGATGTGGTTGAATGCACAGCCAAGTTTTTTTAGCACCTGCGAGGATGGGGAAAAACATACTGTCCCAAGATATCCATAACCCCCACACAAGTATTAGGAACCAATATATGAAATTAAATGGATACAGATGCTTCTTTGTTTTTAAATCAAGAATTCATTCTATGAGATTTTGAACCCAGATTAGCACTTATAAAAAAGGACTGAGAAACGGTTCTGCCAGACACTGATGATGGATGAGGCTAATGAAGAAAATGACAGTGTGAGCAAACATGCTTTATTTCTTACATGCAGATAGGTAGGTACATAGACATGGAGAGCTATTTTGGCTCAGCTGACAAGTGGCATGTCATTAAGCTGTGGTAACTTAGTTACTTTCAATTATTTGCTGATAAAGTTCATGCAGAAGCAGCTTGCTTTAGAGGAAAACAGGACCTGAACAACCTAGTGTCCACAGGAGACTTCACTTCTCCAGGCTGCCCTTATATAGATAGGCCCACTGAAATCATTAGCCTTGTCTTCATAGGCAAGTTTTGTGGAACTGCAACGAGGGAAAAAAACTGCCTTTACAATGCATCTACTTTTATGGATAAGTCTGGTAAATTTTCACTGCCTCAAGCCTGCAATGCAGCAATAAAGCCAGCTCACAGGCTAGTTAGGTTGGGTGTTATTGTTCTGTATTATCAGGACAGTAAAGAATGGCCATATATCGTACAAGCAGATTTGTCTCAGTCATTTTGTGTGTTCACTGTTATTAAAACTTTTCAATACATATGTGCAAAACTGGGGGACTAGGTTTTTTTCTAGTATTTTTGATATGGGCACTTAATGGAATAAGCAACCTTGCATTTTGAGTTTGCTTTTTGAAAAGTGTGAGAACAGCATATAACATCTGCAACCTATTTACCCATGCAGAATTAAAACAGTGAGCAAGCATTGTTCTTTTTATGTACTTAGGAGACTATTACAGGCAGTCCAGCATGTGTGTTTCTAACACCCTGGAGATTATAACAGAGCAACTGATTTTGCTCTTACCAATGCAGTGCGAGAGTTTAAAGCAAAGATATATACATAATCCTATCATGTATTGCTTTTAAAAATGCCAAATGACACTGCGTTAAATCCTTAAATATCTTCAGTAATTTTCTTTTAAGATCACCTTGGAAAACCATTGACATGTGAAGTGAAGTAATTAGTGCCAGTTTTGCTTTTACTAATTACTGTGATCAAAGAATTCATACAAGTAATTTTTAATGAACATTGCCTCATTGTTTGAAACTAACAATCTGATTTGGATAATTTCTCATTGTACTTTATAGAATTCATTGCTTTTTATTGCTATAAGCTAAACTAAGATAAGAGTTAAGGCTGATTTTTCAGTTAGGAATACTGTGAATGTTTTGTCTGTTTTGAGCAGAAGTACCACGTTTACAGCCATCAGATTGAGGAGGGTGATATAAAAAGCTGGGTGAAAGAAGCAAACCTCTACGTTACTGCCTCAAAAGCAGTGCTCTGTATTTCTAGGTTGATGTAACATTGATGTAAACACTATGTACTGGGAGAGCAAAGAATCTTTTTGTTAAATACATTCCCTCAGCAGCTTCCAAGAACCTATACAGGTGCCTATACATGGCAATGCGACCTGTCTTCTCTGTCCTGATAGCTTCTTTCAATGCAGGCATCCAGGCAGGCATCAGAATATTATTCAAATATCCAAACATTGCCTCAGTATCTCTAAGTTCCTGTTTTGATACTCGAAAATAAATTAAGGTGTTCCAAGTTAATCCAAGTTAATTACATATACAGTGTACCACAATGCAATTAATGTTTGACTGCACTTACAGGAAAGAAGGGCCTTAAACATGCTAAAGTACTTTCTGATTCTAACAAGGAATCGGAGAGCAGATCCATAGCATAAACTGACACTGATTCTGTCTGACACAGGGTTTTAAAATACTTTTTTTTTGTTGCAATGCCAATGAAAAACACGAAATGACACTTTCAGAAAGAGTTTCTCTATTAAAAACCCACATCAGAAAAATCTTTTTGTTTCTAAAAGAAAAAATACATCTGCAAACTGAAAAACTATAACAAAAAGAGCAAATATCTTACTAAATTGCTTTTTAAGTTAACACCACTCCCCACGGCCTTATTCCATTGTGATGTAAATTAAAAATTTTCATGACAAATATTTCTTTAGATCAAGAGCTACTTGCATGTAAATATATTTAAACAAAAGCTGTTTCACATGTCTGAGTTATCAGCATGCACCTCACTTATGGTTATTTCCTTTTTTCTATGACTACCAGGTTCTGGATTCACCTTAAGTCCAATTTTATTTAATCTACTCCTAACCAGACATCCTACCTAATTGTGAGCACTCATCCATGCTAGTGGAGGACTTGCTAAAGAAGAAAAATTCACGCAATTCCACAGAAAAACAGACATTAACAGAAGATAGCTTATTTAGTAGGAGAGTTTTACAATCTATCAAAAGTCTTGAAGAGACCAGGTTATAATAGGACAGAGTTTGACCAGGAAAGTGTAAGGTTCTCTCTGAGCTTTGCTGAATTTAGTCAAGACTTAACTGGAAAACTTCTGATTTGGGAGAAAAAAGTATGACATTAGGGATCCTTCATATTAGCAGAATTTATATGGGCCTTGGGATTTTTACAAAGATGTTTCATTTTATAATGCATATGCATTGTAGCCTACTATCTTTTTCCTTATCCAGTTAGTGAGAAAACTTTGACTTGCAAGCATGGTAAAGTATAATTTGGGGAGATAGCTCAGTGATTGTTTTCATACACCACTGATTACAGAACCCCTCCACACAGAATTTCACACTGCTTTCTGGAGTTAGTCACTTGTGAAGTTGTAATGGCCTGTACCTTAAGGAAATTTAGCTCCTCAAATGCAAATAGGTACATCTAGTTTCAAAGTAGAAACTTACACTTTCACATCATTTGTTTATAGAACATGTGTGGGACTACTATAGAAGAGAAATGAACTCTACAGTTTTGACGACTACTATATGTGTGGGCTGGCCCATGGTAGGATTTACCACTAGTATTAATTGTAAAAACACTGTCTACTAAAATAAAATAAAATCGTCTACTAAAATAGCAACAATCTGAAACAGAACATTGCCCCGACTATCGCTTCCGCTTTGAAGACTTCTGAATATTATTTTTGTAGCTTATAGTATAATCTACCAGTGTGTTTAAGGGAGATGTTAACAATGGTTAACTTTAGATGTAGGCGAGTTAGGTTTCTTGTGGAGGCAGTGGGGAGAGAGGCTCCTCAGCAGGCAGTTCACAGCCCTGAGCTTCTTGGACGTAGCCTTTCTGAAGACTTCCCACCTCCCCAGCCCAGCAATAGCAAAATCAGAATTATTCCTCCATCTGGCATACGGTAAGTGTGTACCCATAAAACATCATCTCTTCTCCAGTCTGAGGAGAAGAACTTAACAAAAGCAACTAGGAGGCTGAAAACAGCCTGTGGAGTCCTCAAATATGACCTGTACCCACCCTCAAGTTTGTCACATGTGAAATACAGTCCATGGAGACAATGATGCCACCTGGCAAGAACTCATCTGCTGTGGTTTTCTCTCCATCACCTATTGGAGCTGCAAAGTGAGGTTCTATTCTTAAAATTAATCTAGGGGTGGAAGAGCTTAAGTGTTGTGAAAACTGAAAAGATCTGAGAAATGTATCTTGTTTAATCTTTGTAGAGTAAATCAGAGCATTCTGATTTACAGAATGAGGGAAGATGCAGTGAGCATTTCTGTAATAAAGTTTCATGCTCCCAAATATAATATGAGAGATATTCCTTCTGCATGAAGAGAGTTTCTCAAAAGAAATGGATTTGATTATGCTCCAGTAAATAGATCATAAATCCAGAAATGAGAATCCAAAGTGACAGGATTAGTGGAGTGATAATACCAGAATCCGGTTATCATACATTATATAACATAATGGAGTGCAATCTAAATTTTCCAACTTAAAGAATCTAATCTTTCTGTGCAGGTAGCATTGTTGAAAACTTTTTATACCATACCACAATATCTCTTTAACATACTAATCACCCCATCTACATTTGTGTGTATTCCTTATAGTATTGCTATGTTTTTATAACACAATACCCTCAAATATTTTCAAGCAATCTCACAGGAAAAGTTAGAGCTAACTGTAACTTTTGTGCAGAATCAGCTTTAAAATATCCATTACTGTTTGGTAGAAGTTCTTGTTAATATTAATTGCAACGTTATGTTTGCAGTTTTAAATGGTACTTTTTCATGCTAACTAATGTATTTTAATAGCTTGTTTAGCAAGAGATTTTTAGAAAAAAGAGTTGGAAGAGAAAGGTTTTTCTTGTCCCTAATAATATTTTACCAATTTTCCAGTTGCAGATCATGATTATAAGTCAAAATTGAAAACATTTTCAATTGGTTGAAAACATTTCAATTTCAAACCAGGAAAGGCCCATGAACTGTCTTTGCCACTCAACTCTAGTGCAGTGAGCAAGTGAGGCTTCAGGCTAAGGCAGCATCATTTTTAAGTCCATACCTGGAGAGGTCAGTAGATCAGAAACAAGGTACTAGTGTGAGCGTGTGGATCAGGGGAGTCCTGAGGAGCCAAGTTTAAGGCAAAATCCAGAAAGGTTCACTACCTATAAAACTAGCGTTGACCTCACTACACAGATGCCTTTTCCCTTTGTAGATTAATTACCATCCATAGACTTTTTAAGTAGCTATGTAGGTGGAAGGTCTGATTCGAGAAACCTTACTCTGGTGAACAACTTACATAATTGAGTTAAGTTTGAACTTGCTTTTTTACAACAAATAATACCCTAATATATTATTATAACAATATAGAAAACTTCAAATTGACTGCCTTTTCCCCCAGCTTTTTCCCCAAAATGCCAATTACTATGGTCAGGTCTTTTTCTCCTTTACAATATCATCAACCAGTGCCATGAACTGGATGCTAACTGGTTTTCTAACCAGAACACTCAAGATTGTGTGGCAACTTCTGCACAGAGTGATGTACGGTGCTCAGGTTTGCTCTGTCATGCATGCAGGCATATTCATTGTACATACAGAGTGTACGACTGATAATGCATTTAGCCAGTTACAGAACAGTTGATTTTCTAGTGTTGATAATAAAGATTGTGCCTAACAGACATACAGATACATAGCACAGAGCTATACTAAATTCAGCTAATCCAGACTGCCTCCGTTGAGAATAAAAAAGTCTTTGCAACATTACCTTCCATCAGTTTCTCTAAAAGCTTCAAGAGAATGTTTAACTGAATAGAAATGCAGCTTTCCTTCCTGTTTCTTGCTCCATGCATTAGATTAGTTTTTATATTTTATGTGGAGATGTCAATGCATCTAGATTTACATGTCAGTAAGATGGAAGCTGATAATGGAGTTTGGAGATGGAAATGATAATGTCCATCAGTGGATGGAAAGCAATTTCAATGGACAGCAGGTTTTGGCAGTAGTCTCTCTAGTTTTAGGTTCTGCTGGTAGCTAAACAAAGAGAACAGCACTATAAGCAGCAACTATAGGGGTTTAGAAGACACCAGAAGATTCACCAGAGCTTGGAACAAAGCATCCTGGTGGAAGAATTAGTAGTTTAGGTTGTCTGTAGGATAGGAGAAGGTAGATAAGGGAAGTGTGGGTGGAACAAGAGTTTCTTTCCCAAACTGTCAACCCTGTAAATTTCACATAATGCAAAATTATTCCTGCTTAGGGCTTATCTCAATTACTTTTTTACACGGACAACATAATTTGAAGGGCCAGGACTCCAGCCTTCAGAGTTAACCTTACTTTCCTGGAGGGCTAGAGCTTAAGATATGAATTGAACCTTTAAGAGAGCTAGGGATCTTCATACACGGAAGCAAAACAGTGTAACACACTTTCTGGAGTTTAAGGTTAAGCTGCCTACAGAGACATAAAGTGTTTCACTCCAGATTCTTAATTCCAGTTTCTCTCTGTAAGTCTACATTTATTTGATTCTATGTTTTGACTGTAAATCTTTACAAAGGTGATGTTTACCAGAAATCTTCTTTGGCATGATTCATTGTCATTTCTGTAAATGACACCCACATAAAATTTTATCCATACTTCTGATACAGTAAGTTCTGATCCAGCAGCCACCACTTTCCTCTTATACAGACTTTGAGACCTTGTAGGATTTCTAGGGACAAACTGAATTACAGGATAGGTTGAAGTTTCCTTTTCCTCAGAAAATAGTTACTATTTCAAATAACAATTTGTGCACTTGCTTAGCTTTGAACATACAAGTAGTAATAAGGTTGTGAACAAGCTAAATACCTACAGTTATGTATATATTGACCATAATGACAAGGACATTTTTATTCTATTTTGACAGATGTAAATAACAAAAAAATCCTCAAAAATCAAATTAAACCAAACAAACTATTCAGGTCTGAATTGTGCTACTCTTATTCATAGCAATTTTGTTTTGACTGCTTGGAGGGAACCATGTGGCTCAGCGTGAATAAACATGGCACGGCTAGAAATAAGAGCTGACCTTGGGGGTATTTTAGTCAGCTGTTAGAACTACTTATCTTTTCCCTAAGAAAACAAAAGTTTAAATAAAATAAGTTCCCTGAAAATATAGTTTATTGTGTATATTCCAAGTGGAATGGAAATGAGCCACAGGAATCAGGACTCATAGGCTTTTAGCCTCAGTACTTAAGAGGATTTATCCTAACCTCTGCTATGACTGATACAAGTAACGTATGCCAGTACGTACATATGCATGTGCAGATATGCATGTGTGATTTAGATGTGTATTTGGAGCCAGCAATATCTTATCCACCAAAGAGGGCTATTAGATTTTTAAATCAAATTTTAAATGAATTTCAGCCCCTACAATTTTATATATCCAGCTTGGAATTATGAACTAAAAAAAGGATGTTGCTGAAAAAGTTACTGTACTGGCTTTATATTAAAAAAAGTACATGTATTCCTCTAATAATGACCATATTCATCCCCTGTGGGGGCATCAACCTTCTTCTCAGCCTGCTTATAGACCTGCAAAAGGCATTCACTGTTACGAAGCCAGGACCCAGTGAGAAAGGAAATTTTTCCTGTGGCCCTTGAACCAAAAAGGATTTCTGTTCAGGGATGTTAGGGAGAGGACATCCCCTCTCTCTGTTTTGACCTGAGTGGGTATGTGGGTGGAGGTACCAGGTCACCACTGCAACTGGGAGGTGGGCAGAGATGCCCACCTCCATTCTGCTCTACATTAACCACCCCAGCTGCTGAATGGGACAGAGCTAGTGAGAAGCACTCTTGAAATTACGGTTAGGAGAGCTGAAGCTGTCAATAAAAAGACTCCCTGCATCCCCTTTTCAATAGCTCTGTGAAGTTACTCTGCAAGGCTTATGTCTCCACAGGATATCCATCCTACTGAATCCCAGGATGCAACCTAGACACTCTGCCTAAAGTCTTTGTAGAAGAAATTATTTCCTGTTCCCTCAACCTCTTGTGAATTTCTCTTTGCACTGCTAATTATTGTTACTCCAGTACCTGGTTGCAGACAAATGTGCTGAATATCCCCCAATGCCCAACACAGACCCATGGCTCATGATTCTTTTTGCTTCCAGGTCAAAACTTTCTTAGATACCACTAGAAACTGTTTTACAATAGTAGTTGAAAATGCTCTGCTCAAATGACCGCATGCTCTCTGCCTGTGAATTTTTAAGGAGGGATATTAAAAGTTCACAGCTTTCAAATTCATCTCTTTAAAAGAAATATTTGTGGGAGGGATCCTGTCCTTCAAATGGTGGCTGTAGCTAATGCGACTGGGAATCAAACCTGCAGAAATTCACTGTTCTTTGCCTTTTTTTTCCCAAGTCTTCACTGGTATTCTCACTGGAGATGAGAGCTTCCTAGGGTTTATGGCATGTGGGGATGTAGGAGGTTTTAAACCACCTACAGCTGTACTGAGTGACTGCAACATGGATATCTCTGTCGACTCAGGAAGATGATAGAAATTAATCCAAAGAAAGTATGTCTTCAAGTAATATATTGGGGAGATCATGGGAGAAAGTATGTCTTCAAGTAATATATTGGGGAGATCATGGGTTGTAACTTACAGTTCACCATAAGGGCTACAGACACAAACACAACTTCCTCTCCTTGTATATTATCAAATGATCCCCCTCACCGTTTATTTGCATTGTACCAAAGGATTGGCCAAAACTGCAGAGAAGTTTAAGAAAAAGTACTCTCTTTCCGAGAACTTGGGATGACTGAAAACATGGGCATAATCAACCAGACAAAGAGAGAAAAGAAAATGCAACGTAGCTGAAGAGACCAGTTTAGTTTGTGGCTCACCATTTGCTTTCTTTGTAATTTTGAAATTTCTTCATAGTGACCTACAGTCATTATTAATATTTCTACAGTGGAAAGATTGGACATTCCAACAAAATCAGAGAAAAAACTCAAGTGAGGTAAAGGGTCATCAGGGTCCACACCCCTGACTGGAATGGACATGGATTTGTAGCCTCGTTGGCAAGTCTCTGTTCCGGGAAGGTGGTATCTCTCATGGTGGCTCCTTAGGCATTTTTATGCCTATCAGTGAGTCAATGGGTAAAAACCAGCATACTAGAATCATAGAATCATAGAGTATCTCAAGTTGGAAGGCACCATGAGGATCATCAAGTCCAACTCCCTGCTCCTCGCAGGACAACCTAAAACTAAACCATATGACTAAGAGTGTCGTCCAGATGCTTCTTGAACTCTGACAGGCTTGGTGCCATGACCACTTCCCTGGGAGCCTGTTCCAGTGACCAACCACCCTCTCAGTGAAGAAACTTTTCCTAATGTGCAGTCTGAACTTCCCCTGATGCGGCTTCATTCCATTTCCCCGTGCCCTATCGCTGGTCACCAGAGGGAGGAGATCAGCACCTCCCCCTCCACTGCCCCCCTTGAGGAAGCTGTAGACTGCCATGAGGTCACCCCTCAGCCTTCTCTTCTCCAGGCTGAACAAACCAAGTGACCTCAGCCACTCCTCCTAAGTCTTGCCCTCGAGACCTTTCACCGTCTTCCTCACCCTCCTCTGGACACACTCGAATAGTTTGATGTCCTTCTTGTATCGAGGTGCCCACAACTGCACACAGTCCTTGAGGTGGGACCGCACCAGTGCAGTGTAGAGGGGGACAATCACCTCCCTCAACCAGCTGGCTATGCTGCGCTTGGTGCACATTTGGCCCTTCTGGCTGCCAGGGCACACTGTTGACTTATATTCAACTTGCCATCCACCCAGACCCCCAGATCTCTTTCTGTGGGGCTGCTCGCCAGCCTCTCGTCCCCCAGTTTGTATGTGTAACCAGGATTACCCCATGCCAGGTGGAGAATTTGGCACTTACTCTTGTTAAATTTCATGCGGTCGGTGATTGCTGAGCTCTCTCGTCTAGCCAGATATCTCTGTATGTGGTCTCTTTACACCCAAGGGACTCCACAGCTCCTCCTAATTTAGTATCATCGGCAAACTTATTTAATGTACATTTAACTTCTGCATCCAGATCACTTACAAAATACATTGAAGAGCACTGGTCCTAAAATTGAACCCTGGGGAACCCCACTGGTGACTGGCTACCAGCCTGATGTAACACCATTTACTCTTTGAGCCCGACCCCTCAGCCAATTGTTCACCCAACGTATTATGGACTTATCTGGCTGTACGCTGGACATTTTGTCCAGGAGGATACTGTGAGAGTATCAAAAGCTCTGCTAAAATCCAAAAAACTCACATCTGCTGGCTTCCCTTCATCAGCTAGATGGGTGACTGTAACTTTCTGTGGCTGTGGTGTCAAAGGGAATCCAATACCAATTCACCCACCTGTATGGTATCCTTACCATGTGACTGCAACTGTCACAGTGTCATTTTTACACCATGTCTCTTTGACTCTTCTGAATAATGTATATAAAATGAGCCTCAAAAGGCTGCTTTTGCACTGCTCAGAATGCAGGCCGATAGCCTCAAATGATGGCTTTTATGGGATTAATCTTTATGACAGAGTCTTAGAGTAACCAGCTGAAACTAGGAGGGCACTGAAGATCAAAGGATGAGAATAGATGAAGACCAAGTCAAAATCGAAGGTCTTTGCATTCGCTACTGTTACCTGATGACTTGTCCTGCTCTTTAACTTAGCTTACTGGACCCACCATAGTGGACTGGCTGCTCATCCCCAAAAGAAGTCTTGGCATCAAATCTGAAGTGAAAGAACTCAATAATTAAACTACAGATTAGAACTAAGTACAAACAGTCCCTATCTACTTTTTTCCTTTTAGTTATTGCAAAAAAGGAACAAGAAAAAGCGTATTACACTCCAAGTTTTGTGAATCTAGGATAATGTAGCAAAACTCTTGTCTTTGGGGACAGACCACTAATGACACTGCAGTGCATTAAAATTCCTCTCTGTTCATTATCATTAAAATCTGTTTTTATAGCCATGCTTTATCTAACCTTATGTGCCCAATAGGATGCTAATTAATTTTGACTAAAATTCTCAGTTAATTAGTATGAAGTGCAATTACATCTGTTATGTCATCCAGGTTTCTGTTCTTCTCAGAAAACATTTAATGATGATCATTTGCAGTCTGCTTTTTAAATGAATATTATTCAGGTAATTTTTTAAAATGGAGTGAAATGCAAATTTTAAATTCCCTGCAGTTTTCTGGATGAAACAGGTCTTTGTTTTTCCATAATTATTAATACATTAAAACCCAGAATATGATACTTCCAGAATGATCAGTTGAAATTCTATTATTTTTATAATATAGGTGGGCTAAATTATTCCTATTTTTTCTTTTTTTTTCTTCCTGCAGAGGACTTTATCTACATTGACTATATCATTCAATCCAGAGATAGGGCCTCATCTGCAGATTGGACTGAAAATGGTGAGTGAAAAAATCTGCATCCTGACCTCCATTTTCTGATATCCTGTAAAACTTTGAATCAGGTCACTCCATCTACATGTCCCTTTACTACTTTTCAGTGCTCTTCCTTGTAGAAATATAAGCTTTTTTAAGCAGGTCCTACTTTTGTGCACAGCACGATAGAGCCCTCATATCCTCTGGGGACTTTAAAAGAAAAATACTAGACAAATACTGAGATTAAACTGGAGCCAGAGTGACTGTTAGCATGATACGATCTGTGACTAATCTCCAAAGAGTTTGAATTTTGCATCATCATGCTGCAGGATTGTTAACATTATGTGGGTAGCAGTAGGACTGAAGACAAACTGAGAGGCTGGCCTCTGTGGTCAATTCTGACAGCTGTGGCAGACAGTGACTAGTAGAAATTTTTGTTTTAATGCTTAGCAGATAATTTTATTAAAATATCACCTGTTTATTCTGTATTTTTGCTCAGTGGAGAACACCTCCCTGTTGAGGCAAAAGGAGAAGAGCAATAAGAACAGGATAGGGCAGCCAGATTACTGAGGAAAGGGAGAGCTTGAGGCACATCAGCTCAAGCCAGTTTGGATTTAGTTCCAATATTTCAAAGCTGACTTTTTAAAATTAGGGGGTTTTAAAAATTTGAATGTAAAAGAAACTTTTTATTTTATTTTATTTTATTTTATTTTATTTTATTTTATTTTATTTTATTTTATTTTCATAACATTTCTACGTGGGCAGAGCTTTGTGAAGAAGGTCAGAAGAGGGACACCCTATTTGCCTGCCATTATTTTTCAATAAATGTACAGGCTGGAGAGCAGGAGGCATTCTGACAACGATCAGGGGTGCCTGAAATAGAGCTAATGTGGAGTTTTTGTTGTTGCTTTTTTAACAAACAACTAAATCTGCTGTATGGTATGTGCAGTATTAAAAGGAAAGGTTGCACTTAAGGAAAAAAAAAAAGAGTTTAGCTGGAAGCAGTGCTATGGCAGGAAACACTGAAAAATTTCTGGCCAAATTTGCCCAAATTCCTGCTGCAGCATCTTCTGTCCTGCCTCATATTCCCTGAGCTGTGTGTCCTTGTTGTGGCTCTCTGCATCCCTTGCAAGTCACACAGCACCAGAAGCAGTTTTCAGAGACAGACTGTGTTGCAGGAGGGAAAGAAATAACTGTTATGACCATGGCCCAAGAAGTAAGGGATATCCTGCCCTCTAATGCCACCAATTCTGACCTTAACCATCAATGTAGATTCAGTCACAAATTGTTCCACTTAAAAAGTGGTGCACACTTCAAAAGAAAATATGTTAAACAGTGGCTGCAAGAGATCTGCGGTCGGTGGCCTGTAATGAGTCTTACTACCAGACTCTCAAAGCTCTCAAATAATTAAAAAATCTTGCTTGCAGCTGCAGCGACAGGGTTGTTCTCCCCTCCTGCTGCTGATGTCCAGTGGTGAAGCTCCACTAGAAAAAAGTGTAAGAAATGGTAACCTAGACCAGTGCCAAAGTCATCATTAACAGCGGGACAGCTGTCACACTGAGTGATTTAAAGAGAAATGCTAATGTCGTCCAACCTTTACTTGTTACTTGTTCACATAATATCAGGATATGGCTTTGTCATGAAGAATTCCTCTCTCCCTCAAGATTACTAGGAATTAAATTGCTTCTATAAGCATGTGGCACATGCAGCTCGTTTGCCTGGTACTCTGCATTATCCAAAGCGTACCAGAAACATTCCAGTTGGTGGTGTTTTCCTTTGAACTCTGGTTCTAGGTTGTTTAAGAATTGCAACCTTATTTAATAAATCAATCCACTGGGATGTCAGGCCAAAAATCCTAAAAACAAAAGTGCAAAAATTAATTTTAAAAGGATTATTTTTTTAGGCTTTTATGTATAATTATAAATAATTCCATATACCTGGAAAATGAATCATCACTAGAAGATTGTTTGGAGTACACTGATTAAATATTTGAGCCTAAGGCTTTGACATTCATCTCACAAAATGAGAAACACTCTTAGCACTTGTTTAGGCAGGTAACAAGATAGGAATACACAGCACTTTTTGTGGAATATGACTGTTGTAGTGGTACTGGCAGGGTAGCAGTTATGTGCCTGTGGGGTCAGGTATGGCCCTGTTCAGAGGGCACAGCAAGCAAAGAGCATGATGTTTGCACGCATCCTCTCTGCTTTCTATAGCATACTAACATCCATCTATTCTGCATAAAGCCTGAAAGTCAGGATTAAGTGAGTGTGTTACACCCAAGGGGAACAAAGGTGAACAGAAATTGGGCAAAATCAAGACTGAGTACCCTCTGTACAGCACGGACCAAGCACCCTTACCCACTTTGCTGTATACTACCATGCAATGGGGCAGCTCCTGGCAAAAATGTTTGGATTTTTCTGTAGAAAACAGTTTTTGCCCATCAGATTTTTTTTTTTCCATTTGGTTCCATTCCTCATATCCCCAACAGTGAGAGAAGCTTCAGACCACCACAGATTATTTTTTTTTTATTACTGCTCACATGCAGTTTTTGCCCAGTAAGTGTGAAGGTTGTGGAGAAACAAGGCAGTGCTGCCTTAAAGGTTTCCCTTTTCCTTCTTTTATTCCTTCAGAAAAAACATTTTATAATTTCAAAGAGACATTCCTTAGAGCAAGTATTTTTGCCTAATGGTAGTATGTGATGTTGAGAGGACACTTTCCAACTGCAATATTTACAAAGCTTTTATTTGTAACCTTAATTACAGGTTAAGTGCGTTTTTAGTTCCTAAGATGGGTAATAAATATAATGCAATCAAAGTGCTGTTTGCAGTGGTTGTTTTCCATTAGTGAAAAATGCTGCATTTCCATTAATTATGAATAGCAATAATAATACATAAACCCAATAATACATGTCATTTAGAAAGCTCTTTTAGGCAAGTGTAGTGCCTGTTTTCTGTTGCTGTTTTAATGTAGAATGTCTCTGATACGGCTGTTAAAAAATAATCCAGTTCACTTTTGTAAATCAGAACGTAACATTTGTGAGTGTTTTACTGGTTGATGAAAGCAGAAGGTAATGACCCTTGTACTCACTAACATACATCATGGTGCCGGTTGTTTCCAGCTGCCAGGAGGAATCTGTAGGAATGCAGGTATCTTGGCATAAATCAGAGCAGGTACATAATTACTTTGCTTTATGCTGAGAAAGAAACTCATCCCCTCCCAGCAAGTGTGATGCTCTCAGCAGTACCTACAGGATGTGTAACCCTGATCCCACTGTTGCAACACTCCTGCATGTCTTTCACTTGCTTGCATCAGCTCATCCCTGTCTTGGGCAGCCACAATTGCTCAGAGGCTTTAAGGCAGTTCTGGATTCTGGCCACTTTGCCATGGGGTGGCAGCAGGACAAACGCTGCCTTCCCACAGTGCCTGCACCCTGAGCACTGCAGGCAGGCTGCACCCCATGGCCCCCCAATACCCCGTGGTCCCCCCCATTGCTGCATGCTGTCCATCCTGGGCAGTCCTCACAGCAGTCTGATCTGCACCCTCCAAATACGTCCCAGCACATGCTCCCAGCTCCGCAAGCTGTTGCACGTGAGGAAGAGAGGCATCTTAGCAGTACGAAGGTTCTCTACCTCGGGCAGTCCCTGCAAGGAGCTCCTCTGCTCTGTGCCTCAGCAGCCCGGCTGGCTCCACCACACTTGGGACAGTGTAAAAGGATGCAGGAGATTTCCCCAGGTTAAAACCTACACATATAATAAGCATATTTAGAGAGAGGGGGGAAAATCAGGTGCTGGTATCCCACAAATTACTTTTGAAGCTAGCCCAAGAGAAGCGCTCCTGCAGACAGGGCTGGGAATCTGGCTGCAGGAGGCTGACCACGCACGGAGAGGTGCAGACTGCTTGGCCTGGTGGTGAAGCAACACAGCAGAAGTGGAAGCCTCTCCCTCTGCAGCTCCCATTGAGGGGTGACCACCTGCTCACCTGCAGCAGCCCGGCTCCGGGTCCTGCAGAGGCAGCTGGTGGCTGCAGCACTGCCTTGCTGCGCCCTCTCCTCTTCTTCAGCATCTCACAGCCGAGCTGGACCATGAGCGACCAGAAACCCTTCTGGATCTAGAGGGACTTGTGTAAAAGAGACCTGGCCCCTCCTGGACCCCAGGTGGGGTGCGTGTGGCTCGGGCACATAGGAAAGCTAGTAGGACACATGACCTGTTCTGTCCTCAGGAGTGTCTATGAAGAAACGAAAACGCACCGTTCATTCACAGGAACTGCGTATACAATACCGTAGTGTCTCCAAGTACTTCTGCTGCAGCCCTTGCAAGGCAAAGCCACAATTTGCAGCAATTCATCTCCATATCTGCATTTATTCTTCTGCAGCCCGTGTCCAGGAGCATCACTGTGACAGGAGCTCCTGGTAGCCTTAATCCATAAACTGCAGCTGATAGTTCCTGGTGATGAGGCAGAAGTTTGGGTTTGGAGCTGGTGGCCTAGCCACTGCAGGAGGAGGGAGAACACGAGTAAGAGGAGGAGGGAAGAACGAGTCTATTTGCTGTGTGTTTATGTTGATGGTGGCACTCTCCTGCTGCCTCTCTCCTCCTCACCCTGGCATACTAAACCGGACTTTCTCAGGTGTCTTCATTTAGATCAAACAGAGACATAGTCTGGTCAGTGATCTCATGTGAGAAGTTATAATGAATAAGGCACATTTACATCCTTCATGACAAACGGCAGGAAGAAATTTGCAGAATAATAAAAAACCACAGTGTGAAGCTGTGCATGAAATTTGATTTCCCTGTGTTCACATTTCTTTTGTGTATAAGTGCTTCGGGTTTTAGTGTCATGAATATATACAGTGCACTTCAGGAGGAGTTGTCCAAAGTGTTCACTGTGGCCTAACTGTCCTTGCACTGAAGTCAGAGAGGTTAGGTTAGCATTCGATGTTTCTGATTAGCCACATGTTCAAATAGTTTTCTCTTCTGGAAAATTAGTTCCCATATTTATGGAGTTCTGTCTGAGAGTTCAGTAGCTTTGCAGCTCATTAGTGTAACTGTAATCAGTTGAATAACACTGATAAAATTGAATAAAATAGAAGTGTTTTAAAATAAACTCAGAATTTCAAAGTATGTCTCTAGTAAACTTCCTCACAGACTCTCAGACAGTGAGAGACTGTTCCAGGCCACAATGTTAGTTACATGCTGAACTGTAAATATGTTTATCTTTTTCCCCCTTGGTTTGATACAAAGGATATGTCGAGCAAAACAGTGTGAATGAAGGAGCAAAATAGCGTATTTACTATGGGTAAATACGATGGGTAAATACTATGGCTAAATACTTGCCAGTCCAGTATTATGGCCCACATGATGCTTCCCTTGTCTCAGGATGAAGCTGTCATTGGTAGCTCCAAGCCTCCAGATTTCCTCTGCCAGTTTTTTATTTCCTCTGTAGTTAGAACCTCTTTTCTCTTTATTGCCACATGCTTTCCCTCCAGAGGAAAGCAGACTAATATACTCTGGCTGGCAGGACAGGGGAATTGACTATGGATGTAGAGGATCTTCAACTTCTGTGGGTTTTAGCAGTACTTTCATTAACTCTGAAGTATGTCCAGGAATGGATTTGCAGCCAGAAAACACTAGAAAAACCCCAACCAAACAAAAACCCCTCCATAAAAACAAACCCCAACATGGGAAAGGGATTGGTGAAGTGCGAAAAAATTGGTGTGGTAAATAAGCAAATGAAGGTGCTTGGTGAGGAAGGGTTGCAGACCATTTTGTACCACAGAAGCTCCTTTACACAGAAACCGCTCAGGAGATACTCCGCCAGCAGTGAGCTGTGGGAAAGGGCCAGGTGGAGTGGACAGGAGCTACTAGAAACTGTTTTTCCTTAAGGCATGCTTGTTATTTGTAGTGGATTTTCCCATCAGCAAATAATGGTGCAGAGAGCCGGAGGGATTTCTGCTGTGCAGGTGTCCCATCTGAGCCAGGACAGCTGTACCTCTGAGGGGAGGGAAGGCTGCAGAGCAGCGTGGAGGGACAGCACCCCATGAGCTCTGTTCAGGTTAACGGGTTTCTTCCCTGACTTCTGGGAGAATGGTGGCCCCTGGTCCTGCCTCTGTCCTCAGAGCAGGGAATGCTGAAAAGATATGTCAGACTTCGAACGATGATTCCTGACTTCCAACTTCCTTCCACATGGAAATTTGTTCGTTCAAATAGGATGCCTAAAGTTCTCACATGAGAGATAAGTGCTCCTTAGCCTATGTATCTGTGAAATGTGCTTGGTCTGTTGTGATCAGTGTTTAAAGGAGCACAAAACTAGATGAAATAACCTGAAGAAACTTAGCTGCAATTTAATGACGTTAGTTTTTCAGAAACAAACAAACAAAAAATCCCACACCTGTTGCTGTGTGGTTTTACTTGTATCCAAAAGCACAAGATTACCATGGCAAATATAGGACCAGATGCTGGCCCACTTCCTTACAGTAAGTGATTCATTTCACTATTTTAGTTAATCCATAAGTGGGAATTTAGTAATTCTGTTCATAGAATACCGAATATGATGACAGGTGGCAAACTCTAACCCTTGGAACAATTGCTTTTAACTAGTAGAGGAGTTATTTCTATTATATTTTTCTGAAAGGATTTGTTTGAAGTTGTCCTTCACTATAATTTTCAGCATTGCTCTGCAGTCCCCATTTCATCAGCAAATAAAGGCAGCAGGAATATGGGGATAGAGTTTGTCCTGGAAAACACAAGAAGCAAGAATTAGAAAATCAATGCTTTTAATTTTGAAAACTTCAGCTTCCACCTATGCCTTCAGGGCATTCTCTTTTTTTTCTCATTTCTTTGCGATTGAAAAAAAGGGGCGCATGTAGGATGGATTGATTAGGTTCCAGGCCAAGAGGCCTGTATGTGCCAATAACTGGAGCACCGAGAAATTAACTTCTGCAGTTAAAAGTTATGTTCAAATTTATGGAGTAATAATTGGGATCCAGGCTTTTCCAAAATTCTGGTAGTCTGAGCTCATGTTCCAGACAGCATCAGAATAATAGCCTGGGACCTGGGACAAGACAAGCCAGGAAATTCTGTAGAAATGGTTTCTTAGGACTTTGTGGTGAAAGACCAGAACACATGACCACATAGGGGACTTTTCTTCCTTTTACTCTTGATTTAGTCATACCTTTCTACTCATGTAAGAAGCTTTTATTCTTTCTTTCGTGGCCTGTAGAGCCTGTAATATTTAGGGTGTGTGTCAACTGCTTTTGCTTCTCTTTGACAAGCTGTGCTCCTGGATTTCATCTGGTCTTGTTTCCAGCAGGTGCTAATTCATTATCAGAGGGAGGAGTAAGACCTTTTGCAAAGAAGCCTATGCCAGGGTGCAAGCAAGTTGCAAAAGGGGATCCAAAAAGAAAAGGAACCTTCCTGGGCTCTACAGCAGCAGTATGGTCAGCCTTGCCAATGTAGCTGATCCCTCCTAATTCTCCACTGTTTGGAATTAGGGCAAGTGAGCAAAAAGCGGGTATGCTGTGGTGTCACTGCTAATATGTTATTTCCACTTTTCGTTTACACTGTGTGAATGTCTACATGCGAAATGGGAGAATCAGGTCTCTAAATGAAGGCTGTGACATGGTTAGGACCAGCTCTGAAAGGGCTTCTCAACCTAATACCTTAAAAGTTAGGGGTTTCCTTGTTTGAGGGTTTTTTTCAGTCTAAAGAAAGCAACTGCAATTATATAACAGATTCATCAACTGTTTACTGTGTTTTCTACTTTCATCATGTTTACCCTAAAAATTATTACTTCTGCTTGGTTAGAAATCTTTGTCCAGAGAAGAATAGCAAGGAAATTGCAGGTCATGAGTAAACTAGATAAGGGCAGTCAGGTATGGGAAATATCCATAGTCTCTTCTAAAGCAGTCATAAATGTATTGGCAGTGTTCATGCTCATTCATTATCAGCTCTCCCCCATCTCACCACTGAAAAAATATTGAAAAGTTGTGGCTGGCCCTTGGAGAGATCCCCTTAAAAAAAATAATTCTGTTTTTAACAAAAGCATGTCTTTGTTATTTAAAGGAATCGTCATCCTCTTAGGAGAGCTGTAATCTATTCCATGAATTATCCACTTATCAAAAGAACTTTGGCTTTTATAGTATTTCAAACAGATTGTGAGGCAGTAGGGAGGGAAACTGTTGTAAACAAAATCTCATGGCTGATGTTTAAAAAGACTATTTTATAGCATATCCCTGAGTACCTCTTTGTAAGATTATTATCTTTCATTTCTCTTTCTCATATGAAATATTAATACTTTACCAAGTATTTTTTCTTTTTTTTCTCTTTGAATGTTTTCACTGGAAGACTGCAGGCATCAGGGCAGAAAGTTGGAACAAAATGAGTCTGAAATCCATCACTCAGCTTCACGTTGGACTTTGAGGACTTGAATAAAATAAACTCATATTTTTATACCCTCCTTGGTTTTGGAAATGAAGTTGATATTGCAGCCATCGGAAGTTACTGCTAGTATAAATAACCTACCAGGAAAAAAGAGGCTTCTGTGTAATAAAATAAGGAAAGGTCTTGCCTTTCCTTTTATTGCAGATACCAGGGTGTGATTTAGGATGAGAGGTTGCTGCTACTGACCTATCTGCCTTCTTCCTTTCTGGCTTTGGCAGCTCATTTAGTTTCTTTTACTTTGCTTGAGTAGGATTGTACAAGGTTAAGCTCTCTGCTGTTTGTAAGGTGCTGTCATGTTTTGATACTGAAATCTAAGTCGAAGTCAGCTAAATAAATGTTTACTCTGAAGGTCTGGAAGTAATTTCACCAGTAGCATTCCTTTTTGCACTTGTGACAAATTTAGGCTTTGCCTTTTTGCCTCTTATGCCTCTTAGGGTTGATAGAAGGGATCATTTTAACACTGAGACTGAATAACTTACTGTTAATTACTACAGATTTACAAATGCCATTTCATGATTTTGGAACTCATTGAACCTGTTAGAAAACTGTTGGCATTTCTGTTACCAACCCCAAATTTAGTTTCACCACCTCAGTAATTTCTAATTTTCTAACACTGAACTTTCACAGGCAAGTATGTTTTTATTTGGAATGATCACTGGATGATTCAAAAAATGATTAATTAAGTTATTTTTTAAGTCTGGGAAAGAGCTCAATTGGCTGTTGTAGTAAGTTGCAACATATTTTGCCAGCTGCAGCTAAATGGAAAATACAATTGCCATATTATTTGAAAAAGGGCAAATTAATCCAGATCCTTTTTTGTTGTTTCAAATAAGAAACATTTGCAATGACATTTTACATGCTTGACAGATAGCTGTTGGAACCAAGAAGCTTCTATTTTCTAATGTGTTTTCAATTCACATCATTCTTATATCTCTCACTGTGGATACATGTCTATTTGTCAGTCTACAAGTTATCTGTTACTACAGTAAAAAATTTGATCTCACAAGCCTGTGAACAGTAGGACAGCTGCCACAGGACATGACATGCTTGAGGATAGATTTTTACATTCTGTTTTGTGAGGGATGCAGAACACCTCTTGCAGCATTCATTCACATTGCTGCCTTGCTACAGACAGAGCAGATCAAGCAGAAGGTGCCTCCCCTTCCCCCAGCCTCCCAAGATACTAAGGGTTTTGCTGCAGATGTTTTTTGTGTATGCATATAGAGCCACATCTTTTGACAGTGAATCTTGATTTGTACCAGTAAAAATGTGCACAGCATTTTTTCTGTAAGGACTTGAATACCTGCTAGGTAAGCTGTGGAAATAGAACAGGCCTGTTAATTTACTGTGAGTTTCTATGGGAGAGCATTATCTCATGCAAATGGCTATCTGGCTTTCAGGTCTTAATCCCTTCTGATAGTAGAATGAAGGCATGAAGAAGCTCCAGGGTGAGCACCTTTATTTGTTTTCCTTGCATTCTCTTTCAGTATTAATCTAGATTTAGTATTTTTCTTCCTCTACAATTTCCTCTGTGAAGTTTAATTAAACCAACTTTCAGCTGTATATGAAAGTGCTGTTTAACACAAGGGACTTCTTTCTTAGTTCCTGGGTAAGATTTACCAAATCCTCCCAGCAGCAGTCAGACAGGCTGCTGTTGTGGAGACAGATCCATCTCTGAGTGGATGAATGTAGTTTCATCTTTGGATATGTTCCACTTGGATTTTCTGATTCTAAGGATAGTGGGGAAACTAGTGCCAGAAGCATGTAGATGAGTGATTGTTTGGCTCTTGTGCAAGAAGTTCGCTGAATATGGGTAATTGCTTGTTTTCAGTTTCCGTGTTCTGCAATAGATTAGTTAGAAGAACAGGGTAAGATTTTCTGGAGCTTATCTAAAAATTCTCTGTACTGCTGTACTGCTTACTCTGCTTTCTGACTATGAAATAGAAAAGGCAGAAAGCCTACTGGGGCTTAAATTTTTAGCGATGAAAAACAATCACATCCCTGAAACTGATCTGTTATATATTTGCTAATGCCTTGTCAAAAAATGAAAATAAGCCTAACATACATACAGGGCTGGTACCTGCATGCTTCCTCTCAGGATATCTAAGCAAGGTTTGAAACTGTTGACACAGAGCTTAGTTCAGTGCCATCGGGGGAATTAGAGTGGGCAATTACATTCTTGAATAATTGCAGCCTTCAACATAAAAAACTGAAAAGCATATTTGAGGTATTTGTATGTTAATCTTGACAACTTCTGTGCTATTTTTTCCAGGCCCATGACTTCTTGTGCAAAATAGGCAGATGCTCATCAGTAGATGAGCCCTTCTTACTTGTTTTTAGTTCTTCAACTTCATTTAATTTAAGTGCTCAACCATAGTTTAGAGTTGCCCACCACTCCCTTTTTTTCCTCATCTCTGACTTAATATTGTGAGCTATATGAGAAAAAAAAAAACAGATTGTTGCCCTACTGAGCTTATTTACCAGGTGTATCCAGACAAGGTAGCTCTGAAAGTATCTTTTTGGTATTTGAAGTAATTTCATGGTGATAGTGATGTCATGTTTTTTATAGTATAGAAGGACATTATCTCCAAACATCCCTTTGCGAAAGTCAGAGCTCCAGCTGGAGCAAGGACTTGCACAGAATAAAAAAAAATCTTTTTCTTTCTTTTCCAAGTCCAGAGCAAAGGCTAGACTGTGGTTTTCATGGGCTGCATGCCCTTTAAAGCCATAAATCACAGTTTGGATGTCTGGGTATTGCAATAAAAATCAGTGGACTTCTTAGGCAAGCCTCCATACATAAAGTATGCTTTTGACACAGAAAGAGGTAGAGTGCAACTCAGGTTAAGTCAAAATGATGAATGGAGTTTACTGCCAATGATATTATAACTTTGATGGAGAGTACAACTATATCAACAAGGACTATTTATGTCCTGCAAGGTAAGCTATGAAAAGCAAGAACATCTCAGCACTAACTGTAATTTTCTTGGCTTTTGGCAATTGAGAGCAGGCTCCACTACATTTAATATCACAATTATATTTATTTTTAAGTGGAGAAGGGTGAGGTAAGCAAAAACCAGTAACAAGAATTTTCGTAGTCTTTTTTTTCATGTAGCTGCTATTCTGTAGCAGTCAGCATGTTGTGAATGGTGGATTAGACTAAAAACATAGGCTATCACTTGAACTACAGAGAGCAACTGAAAAACAGGATAGCATGATGAGGCCTTTAAAGCCTCTAAAGCCAACTCCAGAAGGTGTGTGGGAAGGTGTGACCAGGAGAAGTACCATCCCTTCCACAGTGGGAAAAGAAGGCAGGTGTGGGCAGAGCCCTCCCCTCTAGTAGATAGCAACACCTTTCTTCCCCTGCAAGTCACTAGACTTCAGATGTAGGCAAGCTGCACAGCTCCCTTGTTGCTACAGTCACCTCCTGTTGTTTTCCTTTCAACTGCCAAGGTTGGCCAAAGATGAACTAATAAACATACGTAACAAACAGCAGTCGCCCTTTCCCACATCATGCAAAGAATGTAGGTAGAGCTCAATATAGCAAAAAAAATTTTCGGAAACACTACCGTTACGCTAAACCTAAAAAACTACTCATGTTTGTATCATACCCATCCTTTATAAAGTAGTGTCATTGTAGAAGACCTTTCACATTACCTCCAACAATTGTCAGTTATGCAGTATGCTTCATACATTATAGGTAAACACAGTATTATTTCACATGTCAATACGAATTGTGTTTTTACGAAGCCTTGATTTCTCGTACCAACAATTGAATTCGAAAGGGTTCCCTAGCACTTGCTGAAGCTCTAATCTGGTAGTTTAAACTACATAGGCAATTTCTTATGTTCATCTTCTACTCCACTAAAGTTCATGGCACAGTGGCTGAGTCTAGCCATTTGCTTAAATCAATCATTTGGGAGGAAAGGCCTTTGAAGGTTTTCTAAAAAGTCTTAATTCTGAACACAAAAGGCTCAAGTGTTTACAAGCATTCAGTTCTTGCCTGCAACACATAAATAACTTAACAAACATATGCATTTTAAATGAATTACAAAACAGTTTTAAAATCAACGTTATATGTCTGTTTGAGTTTTCTCTTCAAGCGTTAACATGTCCAAACGGTTTGGCTTGAAAATGCATCTTCTCTATTCAGCTCCAGTAATTATTTTAGCAGCAGCAGCCTGCTATGTTGCCAGATTTCAGCTTGCAAAATTAGGGCAATTGCCTGGGGCTATGAATCATCCCTGGGGGATGCTGGATGTCTGTCCAGCTGCTGTAGTTTTGCATGCATGCTAGAGAGCAAGTTTTGAGAATAAATTCTTTTCAGCAGCATCTTGCTTGCTTTACATGTGAGCATGTAAAGGAGAAGATCGGTAAAATATGGACAGCCCTGCTAAAGTGTGTACAATGCTGCACTCCTAGTGTGCTCCTCGCTTCTGGTTAACTGCTGTAAAGCTCATTTAGCTTTTCACTAGAAAAAAAACACAGCATCTGTTCTGTCTTTTTTTCCAGCTAATGAAACCAGAGCTTTATGTTAGTTGGACAAGAAAATAATATTTACTCTGAGGTTCTAAAAATCATATCATCTGATCATTTCTAGAAACAGATTTAGTCAGTATCCACCGCAGCAACCTTTTACCACGTTGGTGTGGGGACATAGATTACCTAAAAATATCCCCCTGAAGTCAATACTGGCCTGCCTAAGGAGTTCATGGTGGATAAAACCTGCTAACTCAGCTTTGTGTACCTCCTGCTTTCCCGGTACACAGGATAATTAATAGGTACAATTCAGGTAGGCCTGTTCCTGCAGCACAGCATAAGGTGACTCCTACAGAGCCAGCAAATTATTGAGCAGGCTTTATGTAAGTGCTAAGTATCAGTTGCTTTTATATTTTAATGAATGCAAGTCTTACAGAAGGGAAGAAGGCTGGAATAGGTGTAAGGCAGCAACTTCAATCCACCATGAGTACTTGGCACTTGTTACACTCTCACAGTTTCCCTCATAAACATTTTTGGTGTCATCTCCAGCATTTTTCACCACATACTGTTCTGTAGTGTGGTCTTACAAATTGACCTGAGCCCTATTTGTTTGAAAGGGAAAGGATACTTGCCTCGGTACTGATTTAAAGTGTTGAAAGTCATTTTTGCACAGGCAAACAGGAAAACGAAATGAATTTGTTAACAGGTGCTGTAAATCTGCAATATGAGCTATTGTTGGGAATCAGAAATAGTTCAGGTCCAGGAGAGTCCTAGATCCATGTTGGGATAAGACCTGGGCCACATGCAATGCTCCACTGCTCCTCAAGTCTTCCTGTACCATCATGGGCAAACCTCTGCACAGGCCCTTCAACATGACCCACGACACTAGCGACGTACCTATGTTCACCTGCATTGCCATCTGGTGCTATGAAATTAGACCCCTGCCCTTTTTGTCTTAGAAGTTGCTGCATCCTAAACAGAACCTCGCTGGTACCCCCAAGTACAAATTCTCAAAAACTTGATTCAGACACCTGTTTCAGGATTTGTAGCAGCTGTATCACTTTAAAGCACATTCCAAACCAACTGAGGTTTCAACAGCATTTCATTGGGAAATGACAGCATTATTAACTTCGTAGGACCAGCTCCTAATAAACGACTTAAAATCTTCACATAGACCAAGACACGCTTGAGCTTCCCCACCCCCTTTTCCTTTTTTTTTTTTTGCATTCACTTTGTTCTGAGCAGGTTTCTATTCCATATGCCCTCCCCTCCAAATGGGGTTTTGCAATCCCTGGTGTAGGGTCTGTAATGCGGCGTGCACTTCCTGATGTAATGAATAGTCCACTAAAGCTGTCAGCAACCATTTTTTTTCTCTGTACACAAAACAGTATCAGCAAGAAATTAACAAACACTTCTTGAAGTTTTGGCATTGTGAGTTATACCTCATAACGGCAGGGTAAACAAAACTCATGGTGGGAAAGAAATACCTAAACACCTGAATTCTTTGTGGATAATATCTCACAAAGGTTTAAGGGTCCTAGACCAGATTTTCAGAGGAATGCAACTACATTTCATGATATTTAAGGTAACCACATACAGCTGAGACTAACTACTTAGGGGGAAAAAAATGCACTTGCAGGGAGAAAAAAAGAGAGGAAAAAAGGGAATATGAAAGAGAAGATGTAAGGAACAGGGTGCTGACTTTTGCGTGATGAAGTACTGAACAATGATATATCTAATTGGTAGGTCTAATACCAATCTATATCTAATCTTGGCATATCTAATTTTGAGAAGTAGTGGGTGCTTTTCTTAGAAGATGCCTTATTCTGTGAATAACTCTATGAACTAGCTTCTATTCTGTGAAAAACTGTATTGTATATTCTGATCTGAATAGCCTGAAATATTTTAAGGGTATTGTATGTGATAGCTGATGTAGAAATACTTACCAAAGTGAACATTACATCAATTGAAATAATCAAGAACACCCATGTTATCCCACGGTACCCTGATATTTCTACCACTCACCTACTCCTATTTGTTTAGTGAAGAGATGAAGATGTACAATAAAATGGATACATGCATGTCTTGAACGCTTCCCTTGCGTGTTTTGGGTTTTTTTTTTACAACATTCTTCCACTTTCTTTCCCTGTGTTGTTTGTATCTTCCAGCTGACCATTCCTTCACACCTTTTTACACATTTTTACAGTGTTAGGCAGTAGTGCCCTAATCTATCAGAGCCGATCTGGAAGAACACAGGCCTTTCAGCCACCCAGACCTCATTTTACTCTCTTTCCCTGTAGTCCATATCCTGTATCTGTGTAAAAAAAACAGGTTAGGACTTTTGCTTTCTTTTCCTCTATCTTTTAGATATTTAATGCAAAATAGAATGACATCTGAGTTCTTTACCATTCATCTTACTGACCAAATTCAGGAACAAAATTAATTATTCTCACTGTGGGCCTTGATACGAATTTCACTGTACTTCATGTGATAGTGGATCTTTTTCACACATTTTGTTTTTGCATATATAACAAACATTTCACACATACAGAAGCAGCACAGTTATCTTTAACAACTGCCTAGCCATAAACTGTTTTCAGTAAGAAACAAGTCTAAATGCAATCAAAAGCTGCAAGAAAAAAATGTTTCTCACTGTTAACATCAGCCTGTTTGTGCCTTCTTCAGAGAGGCATACAAGTTTTCTTTAATTTTTAAGAGATGTGTTAATGCCTATATTTTATGTCCTGGGTTTGAGTCACACTCTGTAATGAAAGATATTATGCCTGTTCATTCTTTTGGCTAGCTGGGTGTTAGCTTTCTCCATCCCATTCACCTCATCCACCAATTTTCATTTATGGTTATCAGCATTCCACAACAGCCATGCATTGATA
Organism: Mycteria americana; assembly: GCF_035582795.1. Lineage (NCBI taxonomy): Eukaryota > Metazoa > Chordata > Aves > Ciconiiformes > Ciconiidae > Mycteria > Mycteria americana. Next base: position 41,967,316 of record NC_134396.1, read on the forward strand.
TTTTATTTACATATGTCATATGTGTGTTCCTTGTAGCTATTCTACTGCATTTTTACGCTTCTCACCAGAACTGAGCATGCCTTTGTAAGAGCAGAGGTCCACCGGTTGCAGATTAAACTCCACAGATTACAACTTTAACAGCACATTACTGAAATTTGTTTTCCTATTTTCTAAAACACTAATAATCTCTAAATACAAAATGTAAAAATGATAACAACAACATTAACCAGCAATTAAGCCTTCCAGTAGCCAGTGACTTACAGCAACCCCATGCAACGCTACAGGCTTGGGGAAGAGTGGCTGGAAGCTGCCTGGCAGAGAAGGACCTGGGGGTGTTGGTCGACAGCCGCCTGAATACGAGCCAGCAGTGTGCCCAGGCGGCCAAGAAAGCCAATGGCATCCTGGCTTGTATCAGAAATAGTGTGGCCAGCAGGAGTAGGGAAGTGATCGTGCCCCTGTACTCGGCACTGGTGAGGCCGCACCTCAAATACTGTGTTCAGTTTTGGCCCCCCCACTACAAGAGAGACATTGAGGTGCTGGAGCGTGTCCAGAGAAGGGCAACGAAGCTGGTGAAGGATCTGGAGCAGAAGTCTTATGAGGAGCGGCTGAGGGAACTGGGGTTGTTTAGCCTGGAGAAAAGGAGGCTGAGGGGAGACCTTATTGCTCTCTACAACTACCTGAAAGGAGGTTGTAGAGAGGCGGGGGTCGGTCTCTTCTCCCAAGTAACAAGCGATAGGACAAGAGGAAATGGCCTCAAGTTGCGCCAGGGGAGGTTTAGACTAGATATTAGGAAATTTTACTTCACTGAAAGGGTTACCAAGCATTGGAACAGGCTGCCCAGGGAAGTGGTTGAGTCGCTGTCCCTGGAGGTATTTAAAGGACTTTTGGATGAGGTGCTTAGGGACATGGTGTAGTGGTGGTCTTGGTAGTGTTAGGTTTACGGTTGGACTCGATGATCTTAAAGGTCTTTTCCAACCTATACGATTCTGTGATTCTGTGATTCTGTGATTAGTAGGTGGTATAGAACCATATCTATGAACTATAGAAGAAACTCAATGCACCTAAACTCCTAAATTATATCAATACTAGCAAATTGACCAGTTCTGAGCATATTTATTGACACTGAACTTGGGCAATGAGCTTGCTTACAGTGATAAATTTTGGAGTGACACTGGTGTGCTTTTGGCTTGTGCCCTCTGAAATTCTCTAAAACAACTTCCAGGTGTGGTTCAAGAATTAGCAGTGGAAAAAGGACACATGATTTGGATGGTATTAGCTGGGAGCAAAGCTGGTCTTTGAGAAGAGACCAGCAGTAGAGTGCAAGCAGAAGCCAATGCAATTCCAGATGTATTGGCACCCTTTGGATACAGAATAGGTTGCAGTGGGAGATGGCAAGTGAAAAGTGAGCAGCGCTGCAGACTTCACTTCACTTCACTCTGTTGTTCCTGATCATCATGTGAATGCAGCTGCAGGAAGTCACATAATTTAAAAATAAATTAGTAAGTAAACCAAGAGCCTGAAATCACCATGCCCATACATTTCTAATGTTACACATCCATCTACCTAGTGCCTCATTATTTTTTTAATGAAAAAACTAATTATTTTCTAGGAAACACAAAGACCTTTAAAAACCACCATGATTTAGCTAATTACTCCCTCAACACATCCAAGGGAGTAAACAAATTAACCAGCAGTTTTCCCCATTGAAACCTGCAATTTTTCTCTGTTTCTTTGATCGCTGTAATTACCAGAGGGATTAATGCTATTGGTGCTTTCATCCGACTGCTTTAAAACACCCACATGTGGAGCACAAGGTCATTATGGTTATTTATTAGATGCATAGATTAAACTAAATTCATTGTGACTAGCTCGGAAAACACTTTTTTCTTCTTGGGTGCAGGGAGGGGTGAGGAGGGAGCAGTCACAGAGGTGAGAATTTTCTTTCCACAAACTGATTTTGCCACATCTCTGCAGATCAGATCTTTCTCCCATTTGTATGCATGTACATTTCTGTAAACTATGCATGGATAGGTTTTCTATCCGGAGAGTGGTATAGCTACAAGTACACTGTTGTAGCAAAACAATGTCAAAAAATGCCTGTGTTGTCCCACAGACTTATAACTAGCAGCTGTAAAACAGCAGCCTGTAGCACTTGAGTAGATGTGATGTTGTGACACGAAATAGTTTTAGAAGGATGTTTATGCAGCGTTCTCTTCCACAGGCTGAAGGCGGCAGAAGTGTATTTCTTCTGAAAACACAGACTAACTGGGATTCATTTTCCTCTTCTTTCCCTTTTATGTTCCTGGATGCAATTTAATTATTGTACTTTACATCACATTCTCTGTGACACATTCTTTTTTGCCTTCAATTTTCCTGGACCTGTTACCTCAGACTTCAGCTATTACATCCCAGTTTTGACATCCTCCGGAAACTGCCAATTGTCAGCCCAGCATTGGAGAGGGGAATAATCAGGGCACTGATTACACTCAGATTAAATATAAGAGAACCTTTTTATCAAGATTTCATTGGAAGCAATAGCAGGTTTCTGGGAAACTGATACACCCAGAACCACAAAGGGTGTTAGCTGCCCATATGACCCTCACCTTGCTGGCCCCACCTCACCTTGGGCAGGTCATTGAGTACACTATGTTATAGATTTTACATCTCTTCAAATGTTGCCAATACCATTCTGGACGTTTGTATAAAACTTCAGAAAAGTGCTGGGTAGCCAGTAGGCTGAATTGCAGACAAGCAACAGTCCAGCAAAGGTAATATATAAAACAATTCTCTTTTGCTGTACCAAAAATTTAGGATAGATAGTTCTTTTTCCCAGCATCAGGTTTCTCTGAAAAACAGTTGAGGAAAGACTGTGTCCTCCTTGTTATTGCGGGCAGTTTCCTTACTTTCCCTTTTTGTTTAATACCATTACTTGGAAAGAAACGATTATTGAAGTTGTTCCCATGCAATGAGTAGAAGTCTGCATATGCTATTTTCTGAGGTGACCTTCTTAGTTGAACTTCTCATTTAACTTTCTGTGGATCTATGCTTCTGAGCAGGCATTTTTCAAAACAGGAACAAGATGAAAGGTTTTACGATCCTCTTGTTACCCAGGACAAAGAGAAAGGGGTCCTCCTCCTTACAGAGACTTCAGGATTTGCAATGGATACTCCTTTTTTCTCCTGGCATAAGCATGCAGGAGGAAAGGTCCCTAAATACCCAGTAGTCTACATGTTAGCATGTATGTGTGTGTCTGTGATAAATCCAGTCCACATCATTTTTCTAGTAGTGCAATACCCCTATCTGCAGCACTGGAGATAACGATGTGTGGGGGCAGACAATTTGTCTCAAAAATAGAGGTATTTACAAGCTGTTTTGAGACTTAGGTGGCCTCATTGTAGCACTTGGAACTGAAAATAATGTTCGCATGGTCGTATCTGCAATCACAGGACATAGATTGTTGCTTGTTCTGGAAACCAGAGTTTCTAACGTCATGTCATCAGAGTCTTCAAGGGCTATGGCCAGAGGGCTATATGATTTATATGTTGGCTCCTGACAAACATTTGTGCACAGCTGGGAAAAAAATTGTAAATTACTATACCTTTATAGTCCTGGCCAGCTGGCCATGCTCTTTGGTTTTTTAAAGAAATTGGTATTATCCTTCAATAGGGTTTTATTAGGCTGAAACCAGCCTAGATGATGCATGATGAATCAGAAAATAGAATTTAGTGACCTGCTGCACCACTTAAGACACTCACAAGTCTATGGGGCCTGATGAGATCCACCTGAGAGTACTGAAGGAACTGGCAGATGTGCTCACCAAGCCCCTTTCCATCATTTACCAGCAGCCCTGGCTAACTGGGGAGGTCCCTGCTGACTGGAGATTAGCAAATGTGACACCCATCTTCAAGAAAGGCTGGAAGGAGGACCCGGGGAACTACAGGCCTGTCAGCCTGACCTCGGTGCCAGGGAAGCTGATGGAGAAGATCATCCTGAGTCCCGGCTCTGACTCAGCATGGGCGGGGACGAGAGTGACGGCGGCAATTCCCTTCCCGTACAAGAGCATCTCCCAGGGAGCGCGAGCAACCAGGAGCGCGGCAAACAGGACGGGCAAACAGGGCATGGCACGTTGGAAGGGCGTGGTGTGTCGGTTTGCGCAGCAGTTCGCGCAGGCAGGGTATGCAGGGAAGGCAAAGGCACCCTAGCAGCTCAAGAGGAACTGTGCAAAGTGAGTTCATTCGGTAGTCCCCATCCTTCCAGAAGAAGCTAAGCTATGGTCTTCACTCGTCAGAAAGCGATGCCCTGTGTGCTCGCCAGAGTGGATGCGGCTGCCCAGATGGAGCTCCCACAAAAACATGCGGCCACCCAGGTCTCAGGCTGCAGGGAGTGCCTGGGCCTCTCGCTGTTCACACATGGCAGCCGTGCGGACAGCTGTGTGAGGTGCGACCAGGTGGATGATTTGCTCTGCGTGGTGGCTGAGCTACGGGAGGAGGTAGAAAGGTTAAGGAGCATCAGGGAGGCTGAGAAAGAGAGCGACTGGTGGTGCCCATGCTCTACCCCCCTGAGACAGGAACAGGAGCAGCAGCAGCCACCAGTAAGAACCCACGATCAAGGGGATCCTCTATCCCCCCGCACCGGGCTGAAGGCAGCAGCTCAAAGGAGGAGAGTGAATGGAGGCGAGTCCACGCTCGTGGCGGCAGGCGAAGGCCTCCCTGCCCGCCTCGCCTCCCCAGATACCTCTGCACAACAGGTATGAGGCCCTGGAGGTGGCAGGCCAGGCAATGGAGGATGGGGATGACGGTCCATCTACACCAGAGGTGTCGCCCAGGTCAGAAGAACATACCTCTCATATCAACACCACCTCCATGAGGAAGAGAAGACGGGTTATAGTTGTGGGTGACTCCCTTCTGAGGGGAACCGAGGGTCCGATATGCCGGACGGACCCTGCTCTTAGGGAAGTCTGCTGCCTCCCTGGGGCCCGGGTGAGGGATGTCACGAGGGTACTCCCTAGCCTGGTACGGCCCTCGGACTATTACCCTCTACTGCTCTTCCATGTGGGGGGCGATGAAGCTGCCACACGAAGTCCTAGGGCAATCAAGAGAGACTTCAGGGCCTTGGGACAGCTAGTAAGGGACTCTGGAGCACAGGTTATTTTCTCCTCTCTCCTTCCAGTTGTGGGCAGCGACACCAGAAGGAACAGAGGCACCCAATCTATCAACGCATGGCTCCGTGGCTGGTGTCATCGCCACGGATTCGATTTTTTTGACAATGGGATGGCCTACACAGCACCGGGTTTGCTGGCGTCTGATGGGATTCACCTTTCTCAAAGGGGAAAGAGAATCTTTGCTCAGGAGCTTGCGGGGCTCATCGACAGAGCTTTAAACTAGACTCGAAGGGGGAGGGGGATATTATCAGGTTTGCCCGAGAGAAGCTGAGGGGCGACGTGCCATGGTTAGAGGGAGCGGGTGCCAGCGAGGGCACTCGGCCTGTGTCTCCGAGATGTGCGGGGTACGCTGGGGCACAGCCGAAGTCGAACAGAGTTGAGCTAGGGGATACTGAGGCAATAGGAGCCAAGAGGGAAACGCCAGTGAAACGCCTCAAAGCACACAAGGGGTGTTCCTCTATGAAGGAGACACGGACGACAGCCCAGCTGAAGTGCCTCTACACCAATGCACGCAACATGGGTGACAAGCAGGAGGAGTTGGAAGCCATTGTACATCAGGAAAACTATGATATGGTGGCCATCACAGAAACGTGGTGGGGTGACTCGCACAACTGGAGTGCGGCGATGGATGGCTACAAACTCTTCAGGAGGGATAGGCGAGGCAGGAGAGGTGGTGGGGTAGCCCTGTACATCAGGGAGTGTCTGGATAGTTTAGAGCTCGATGACGGTGATGATAGGGTGGAGTGTCTATGGGTAAGAATCAGGGGGAAGGCCAACAAGGCAGATATTGTGGTGGGAGTCTGTTACAGACCCCCCAACCAGGATGAGGAGACAGATGAACTATTCTATAAGCAGCTGGGTGAAGCCTCACGACCGCTAGCCCTTGTTCTTGTGGGGGACTTCAACCTGACGGATATCTGCTGGAAATACAATACAGCAGAGAGGAAACAGTCTAGGAGGTTCCTGGAGTGTGTGGCAGAGAACTTCCTGACACAGCTGGTGAGCAAGCCAATGAGGGAGGGTGCCCTGCTGGACCTCTTGTTCACGAACAGAGAAGGACTTGTGAGCCATGTGATGGTTGGAGGCTGTCTTGGGCAGAGTGATCACGAAATAATAGAGTTTTTGATACGTGGAGAAGTGAGGAGGGGGGTCAGCAAAACTGCCACCTTAGACTTCCGGAGAGCAGACTTTGGCCTGTTTAGGAGACTGGTCGAGAGAGTCCCCTGGGAGGCAGCCCTAAAGGGCAAAGGAGTCCAGGAAGGCTGGACATTCTTTAAGGAGGAAGTCCTAAAGGCACAAGAGCGGGCTGTCCCCAGGTGCCGAAGGACGAGCCAGCGGGGAAGAAGACCGGCCTGGCTGACTAGAGAGCTCTGGCTCGAACTCAGGAGAAAGAGGAGAGTCTACGACCTCTGGAAGAAGGGGCGGGCAACTCAGGAGGACTACAAAGGTGTAGCGAGGCTGTGCAGGGAGAAAATTAGAAGGGCCAAAGCTGAGCTAGAGCTCAATCTGGCTGCTGCTGTAAAAGACAACAAAAAACACTTCTTCAAATACATTAGCAGCAAAAGGAGAGCTAAGGAGAATCTCCAGCCCCTAGTAGACGGGGGAGGGAACACAGTGACCAAGGATGAGGAAAAGGCTGAGGTACTTAATGCCTTCTTTGCCTCAGTCTTTAATAGCAGGGCCAATTGTTCTCTGGGTACCCAGCCCCCGGAGTTGGAAGATAGGGACGGGGACCAGAATGGAGCCCCCATAATCCAGGGGGAAATGGTTAGTGACCTGCTGCACCACTTAGACACTCACAAGTCTATGGAGCCTGATGAGATCCACCTGAGAGTACTGAAGGAACTGGCAGATGTGCTCACCAAGCCCCTTTCCATCATTTACCAGCAGTCCTGGCTAACTGGGGAGGTCCCTGCTGACTGGAGATTAGCTAATGTGACGCCCATCTACAAGAAGGGCTGGAAGGAGGACCTGGGGAACTACAGGCCTGTCAGCCTGACCTCGGTACCAGGAAAGCTGATGGAGCAGATCATCCTGAGTGCTATCACACGGCATGTAGAGAATAACCAAGGGATCAAGCCCAGCCAGCATGGGTTCAGGAAAGGCAGGTCCTGCTTGACCAACCTGATCTCCTTCTATGACAAGGTGACCCACCTAATGGATGAGGGAAAGGCTGTGGATGTTGTCTATCTAGACTTCAGTAAAGCCTTTGACACGGTTTCCCACAGCATTCTCCTGGAGACACTGGCTGCTCATGGCTTGGACGGGTGTACTCTTCGCTGGGTAAAGAACTGGCTGGATGGCCAGGCCCAAAGAGTGGTGGTGAATGGAGTTTACTCCAGTTGGTGGCCGGTCACAAGGGGTGTTCCCCAGGGCTCAGTGTTGGGGCCAGTTCTGTTTAACATCTTTATCAATGATCTGGACGAAGACATCGAGTGCACTCTCAGCAAGTTTGCAGATGACACCAAGTTATGTGGGAGTGTTGATCTGCTTGAGGGGAGGAAGGCTCTGCAGAGGGACCTGGACAGGCTGGATCAATGGGCCGAGGTCAATTGTATGGGGTTTAACAAGGCCAAGTCCTGCACTTGGGCCACAATAACCCCATGCAATGCTACAGGCTTGGGGAAGAGTGGCTGGAAAGCTGCCCAGCAGAGAAGGACCTGGGAGTGTTGGTTGACAGCCGTCTGAATATGAGCCAGCAGTGTGCCCAGGTGGCCAAGAAAGCCAATGGCATCCTGGCTTGTATCAAAAATAGTGTGGCCAGCAGGAGTAGGGAAGTGATTGTGCCCCTGTACTCAGCACTGGTGAGGCCGCACCTCGAATACTGTGTTCAGTTTTGGGCCCCTCAGTACAAGAGGGACATTGAGGTGCTGGAGCGTGTCCAGAGAAGGGCAACGAAGCTGGTGAAGGGTCTAGAGCACAAGTCTGATGAGGAGCGGCTGAGGATCTGGGGTTGTTTAGCCTGGAGAAAAGGAGGCTGAGGGGAGACCTTATCGCTCTCTACAACTGCCTGAAAGGAGGTTGTAGAGAGGTGGGGGTCGGTCTCTTCTCCCAGGTAACAAGTGATAGGACGAGAGGAAATGGCCTCAAGTTGCGCCAGGGGAGGTTTAGACTGGATATTAGGAAATTTTACTTCACTGAAAGGGTTACCAAGCATTGGAACAGGCTGCCCAGGGAAGTGGTTGAGTCACCATCCCTGGAAGTATTTAAAAGACGTTTGGATGAGGTGCTTAGGGACATGGCATAGTGGCGGTCTTGGTAGTGTTAGGTTTACGGTTGGACTCGATGATCTTAAAGGTCTTTTCCAACCTATACGATTCTGTGATTCTGTGATTCTGTGAAAAGATGCAGGGAAGGAGCTGGATTTCAAGCTTTCATGCAACCGCTGACAACTCAGGGGACCTAGACACCAGTTTTTCTCCTTAGTGGCTCGAGTGGCCTCACAGTGTTGGCCTGATGCCACTTTCAGAGCTGCTCATTTTTCTGAAACTGACTTTTTTGTCTGTCTGTAGTATTTTATTTACTCTAGTGTACTGAATCAATTTGAGAAGGAATTTAAGCATGCTTAATAACAATAAACCTTCTTTACAGCAGGCTTATTTATAAAAACACTAAACTTTATGTATATGGGATGCATACAGCTCATTTCAAAATTAGGTCAGTCATTTAAACACCAAATTGCATCCTAGTTGACTGAGTCTTAAATTTTGGCTTAAATTTCTAAATATGCATACTAGCTTTCTACTTGTACTGAGCTTGTGCATGAACTTTACCAGGAAATGATCACTATAATTTATATAGGAATGTTCAATCTACCTTTTTAAACTAGAACTAAGCAAAAGTTCTGAAGAGGTAAGTGTAGCCATGATTTGGATGTATTTCCCTTATTGTACAAACTTCCATTCTGCATTAGTCAAAATGAAAATATGGTTTTGGGTGTTGGGTTTTTTTTTTTTCCTAACAGCCTTTAGAAATTGACTTTACTTTAGTAAAGATGATAAAAATTATCCAATACACTATTCCATTATAAGTGGAATGTTTTCTGAAGAAATGATAGTAACTTCCTGTGACATAAAAATCCCTGGTATTGGTAGATGATTTTCACTTGACAGTTGAAGAAAGCCCAGTACATTGTTTATAATAGTAAATTCTTCAGTTATCTTTTGGAGTTCAAACTGCTTCAACTTTTCTTCAAATACCATGAAAGTAATCTTGCAATTTTCTACAGAAATCTATTCTGTATTTCAGCCATGAGCTATCCTAGGAAAGGCTTAGTGAGAAATAAGTCTGTTCTAATAGACTGTAACAACGAGCGTCTGAGGAGCAGCAGTTTTAGCAAGAGTTCAATTTTTTAGGTCCTTCTGTAGCATCAATTTGATAGTAAGTTTTTAAACAGAAGTGAAGTGCAATTATTTCTCCTTTCTCCCTTCACAATATTGGGGTTCTTCTTGAAAAGGTCAAGGAAAGAAGTATACAGCTATTTAGACACCTTATTTTATTTCAATGGCAGCTGAAGATTACAAATTTATAGATAATTAGATATCTAATTCCTGCCTACTTCTCACTTTAGAGTGGATATTCACAACGTCTTGCTGTAAGGAGCTAACTTGCATAATCTGGATCACTCTTTTGAGAATTCACTTACTCTACAAGGAGCTTGAATTAAGACCATAAGAACTAGAAGACTTAAAATCAGTTCATGTCACTAGGTGTCTCTCCCATGACTGCTCTATTCTTCCTAGCACTAAAGTCACTATAGAATAAAGGAATGTGGAAACCCATGTAGCACCATGCTGGGCAAGGTCAGAAACAGGACTTCAGCCTCCTAGGGATTAAAATACATCTCTCTGTTATTTACAGTGAAGTTCTGTTTCTGAGACTGCCCAGAGCATCCCAATCCTGATACTTCTGAATGTCTAAGCACCTGCCTTGCTTTTTAACTTTATCAAATCCAAAGGTATTTATCTGTGACAACAGAAGAGCAGACATAAACCAAGCACCACATTGAACAGGACAGGAGAACATGCCAGTACTTATTCCTCCTGCACCCTTCCATGCCTGGTTCCTCTCTTCTTCAAAAATTTAGTAACTGGAAGGCTCACCCAGGGTGTGGGAGTCCTACAGCTGGCTCACCCTTTAGCCTGAGGGGACTTGAGTGTTGTCTTCCTCTCCAGGGACAAGGGTCTGTATCAACAAGTTAAAGGTTGTTCTTGTGCTGGTATCCCTTCCGTGTTGCATATAACTGCTAAATAGCCTGTAGTCAGAAAACAAAAACAGGAGTGAATGTAACTATCTTGCCTAGTGATGAGGGACTGACTCGGAAGAAAGGAGACCTAATTTCCAGCCTCTGCTCCAGTTGTTATTTAAGCATCTTATTTAATGTCTTTTTCATTTGTATTCAAGCAGCTGAGAATAGCTTTTTAAAATTCTGAGCAGCAACACCTGTGAGATTTCCAAGCATGAGAATATGCTGTTCGAAAACAGCAGAAAATAAACAGAATATATGGATATGAGAAGGAGACTGCACATGCCATTTAGTTCTTCTGTAAGCATAACCATGTTAGTGCCATATTCCTGCAGAGTGACTTTTCTGTAAGTGTACTATTTGTAAAATAAATTTGTGTAGCAGTTTGTTTAGTTTTTAGCAAGGCCCTCCTTGTGTTTTCTTTCAAAAAACTTAATGTGTAAGAGTGGACGTTAACAGATGTGGTTTAAAAATATTATATATTTAAAGAAAAATGTTTCTATTTCTAGTGCAAAAACACAATAAATATAAAAACACATCCTTTCTTATTCGCTTCCTAAGCATGAACTTCAGAATGTGTTACTTCAAAAACATAATCATATTTTCTAATAATGCAGTCTCACATCTTTGAAAGAAAGAGGAAAAAGAAAAAAAGAATAAACTTTGTCAGACCAGCATATTGCCTGGTGAAGGCAAGCTGATTGTGCCGGATTGTCAAGCTGAGATAAAAATCACACGACTATCTGTTTGTTTGGGGTTGGTTTGTTTGTTTTTTCCAGTGAAATTCATGCCTTTCACTCTGGTTTCTGTTACCTAAGTAATACATTCCAGCATATTGGATGTTTTTAGAGGTGGAATGGTTTTGTGGTCTGAAAGTTATGCTGGGGTTAAAGCGCTAAGAGAGGTTCAATTCCTTGCTCTGAGTTTCTGAGTGATCCTGGACAAATTGCTAGCCTCTAGCCTAATTACCACATTTCTTGCTTACTAATGTCTCAGCTACAGGAATAAGGAATATACAGGAAATAAGGAATATACTCCTTATTTGGTCATTTATTAATGCAAGGACTCTAGAGATTGATGCAGTGTCAAGAGCAATTTTACTGAGCACTGTATGTATGTAAAAAAAGTGAGTTCTCATATTTAAAAATTTCATAAAATTGAACTGATGCTGCTTTTGGGTTGCACTTGGGTTAACAGTATATCTTGTTTTGTTAATGGCTTCTTTACATTTTGCTTGGTGTTATTTTCCGTAACAGGTAATATCCTTGCTATGTTTCTAAGCAGCACAACTAATATATCTACTTCCTCTTTTTAATTTAATGACAAATAGAATGAATAATCCCTGCAGAATCCAATTATTTAAAGCTTAGTCAGGGGAATTCGGCCAACGTAGGGAGCTTAAACTGAAAAAGATTGATTTGAATATGCAACCTCAAGAAGCTGATGTTGGTGCTCTATACAAAATGCTGGCTATTAGATATTGCAAGTGGTGACAAAAAGGCCTTTCTCTCTCAAATGAGAGACTGCACCTTTCAGAAGGTAGTGGCTATGTATTACAAAGAAAAGCTTACATTTCTGCCTACAGTGTCATAGTGCGTAAGATTTTAGTGATGTCCTCAGGAAGAGGGACAAATAGAGGAAAATGAAGGTGTTTCTAAACAGCTATGTTCAGCTCAGTGGCTATATTCAGCTAATTGGTTCAGCTTCTGTGTTAGAAATTTAGCACCACTAAAGGGCTTCCACTTTGTTACTGGCTGAATCTGTTTATATGTTGTTCTGAGGAACCAGGTTAGAAAGCCTGCACTTCAGCTTATGCTAACAAAAGAAAATAACATTGCTCAAAAGTTGGTTCTGGGGATGCTGCTGTATAGTCCACCCCAAATGACAGCTCCAGGGACAACAGCCTAATCCTAGGCCTTAACCATCCGGAGCTATGAGGTTTCAGGGAGGCATTACTTCTTCTGTATAAATAAAAGCAAGTAAAAAAATTCAGTGGCATCTGTCTAGCCTCTCACATGGAAGCTGCCACCTGCTTTAGTTACGACCCTTTGCTAAATGGCATTTCCATCTTCCTTTCCAGAGGCATCCTGGTAGTCTCCAGGTTGTTCTGCCTCAGCTGTCTTTGGTAAAGAATACTCCTCTTCCTTCCGCCTCTTGCAAACATGAACTAATTGCAGTTAATTACAGACACATAGTATCTGACTTTGACCTGTGAGAAACCAGTAAGTTTCTAGCCAAATCTCATCACAGACACAACTAAAACAGGACTACGAAGGAGGATGCTGAGCCTGCACAGTAAGGACCAGCATCCCACACAGATTCAGACGTACAGTTGAAATGCAAAAAATAAAGTTGCTATGGTCTATAGCTGTACGTCAGACCTAGTTTGGCTTTCAAATATTCTTTTCAGTGTAAAGGTGGAAATTAGAGATTAATATAAGAATTAGTCCTTTCTTTTTTTATATGAATATGTGAGAAGCATTCAACTGTATTTCTGAGGGACCTACGTTGTTTAAATAGGTTGCACATGGATACACAGTGAACATGCAACCACTCTTGAATCAAAATTTCTCTTTAATACTAGTAGATATTTCACCCATGCTAATTAGCTTTTATTAAATGCTTGCTAACTAACATATACCTATAATATTTTTTCACTAAATTTAAAATGGTCTTTACACCATCTCTATAAAATTTACTAAAAAAAAAGTACAGATAGAGCATTCAGTATCTCCAAGATCTAAAGCAATTTTTACACTCAAATTTTAAATGTCTCTAAATTTTAATTAGATTTTATTAATTTTATTATATTAAAATTTAATTAAAATGTAATTCTTAAAATATAGAACACATAGATTATATAACACTTATAATGATTTTAATTGGTGATGGAAGGATTGGAATCCCTCCATCACCATTCCAAATTGGAATTTAATTGGATTGGAATCACTTCACTGGTGATGGAGATGTTTAGGGCTCTTTTGACAGAAAGATCCCTCCTCTTCCTTGCTATGTGCGAAGAAGTGACTGGATGCAACTTGTACTTCCCATGGATGCCTAAATGATTGGTGAACTGCACACAGGTACATCTGATACAAAAATAATTTCAGACTAAATAATTGTATTTCGTTACCTGCTTAGTAAAAAAAAAAAAAAAAAAGGCGTATTTGATGATTAAGGGCATGTCTACATCTACTGAAGTTACGACTGTAACAGACAGGTGTAGAAGTTAGATTTAATTTACTAGGTTGGACGGCATAGTGATGAGAGGCTTCACAGCTGTGGATTCACCATGGCTATGCAACCCTGAAACAGACCCTGGATATGCATATGGTTAGCTAGCTTATGCTGAGTCCTGTGCATCATGTCTTCACCGCTAGTGTTTGCCCAAAGCACTTAAGTCAAATAAGCATGGGAAAAAACAAGGGCATTCTTATTATATTTTCAGAGTTTTGACATAAGCTAAGCTTGTGCTTCAAAAGTCCTTCCAAACATGAAAAAATGTCAGCATGTTCTTTTGAGAAACTTATTTTAAACTTAAAATTCTGCATGTCACTTTTTCTGCTTAAGTCAGTTCCTTCCTTCACACAACATTCACACTTACTATGACAAATCTTTTTCTTTCCAGTTCTGCTTGAATCAATCCTTCCCCTCCTACTTCGTCACATAAGCTTTCTCCTATAGAATTCAAGGCTTCTTTCAGTATCCCCTGTGAAAGGAAATTGATTCCAAAGGGTGATAGAAAAGCCGAGTCTGTAGACTGAAGAATATCCGAGCTTGAGCTGAGAAGCTTCAGTGGATTTATTCTTCAACTAAGTTCTGCTGAAATGTAACAGGTTTGTGAAAGGACAATGCTGCAGTGTTACCATAATAGTACCTCAGAAGGAGGTGGAAAAATCCCAAGAGTGTGAAACAGTGTCAAATCAAATGTTATCAAAATGAAATGTTTTAGCTGACATAGTTAAATTTTTGCAGAATTTTTCCTTTGAGTAAGTTTGAAATGCTTGTTTCTATTCCAGATGAAATCGGGTTTCAAAATCCACCTCTGCATTTTCCATACATTCTTCAGGAGTATCAAATTCCACTTGCATCTTTAGTTCCTCGATAAGAAATGCCACAAAAAGCAGCTTAATGAAGGAGAAAACCTGCCACTCCCCAGAAAAGTCCAGAAAGCACTAAGGAACAAAAGTTTCAGCTGCCATCTCTTAGCACAACAGCATGTGTAGGATAAAGTCCTTACTAAATAGAGACATAACTCAAGGAGTTACTAGATGTGACAGAATGGTTGCTGTCTATCTAATGCACAAGATGGAGAGCCAGGAATTCAGACCCAGGTGTCTGGACTCTCTTATGTACATATTGTGTTAGTGGAGTCTTAAGCTTTTTTTTTTCATCCTTGACATTATAAAATAGGCCTAAAAATAGTGAAACCTTACCCTGAGCTGATAGGGAGATTGATTAGATGCTGTGGAAGACTGCACCATGCTAAAGCATATAAAGACACATATGGTGTCTTATCAGTAGATATTTCTCCTGTACATTTGGCTGAATTATTGATAATTATAGGTTGACGTCCAGTTCAGCTCTTTTGAGACAGAGATATGTATTCAAGGATGTGATTTATCATTGCAAGTTGAAGGTTTTCATGGAATGCAGTAGAAATCAGAGAACGAAAGGAGAGGGCTAGAGCTGCATTTACCTGCTTCACAGTTTTGTGTTTGTTTATTTATTTATTTACCCAATTTAATTAATGGAATGTGTTTTACATATTTTAATTTTTTTTTTTTTTTATAAATGTAATTAATTTACTTATTTCACAGAAGTAAATGCTGTGGTAAGAAATAGTAAGGATGTAGGGAAAAACATGGTGTCTGAGGGTTCATATTTTCTTCTACTTTACCCTGTATACAGTATTTCAATAGGTGTTCCCTTTCTCTTGCCAGTCTGGTTTTCTCCTGCAACATCTAATGAAATATTTGCCAAGATAATGTGCCATGCTTGTTGTCAGGTGAGTTAGAGCAAATCACTTCATCAGTAGTCAGTTATTTATAGAATTCATATATGCGCCATCTCTGCTTCCTCTTGTGTCCTGCTGGAAAGCTAATTCAGTTGCAGCTACGACAGTCACTAGCAGCTTGTGATGTGCTCCTTCTTTCCTCTTTGTGTTGCACCCTTAATACATGAGGACAGCATGGTCATGGCTGCCCATTCTTTCAGCCATAGTCTTGTTTCAGAGAGGGACAGGAGGAACAGTGGCCATGATCTGACAGAAGTGCCCAGTGCTTTCCTTAAAGCTCTGTCTGCTGTCAGCCCTGAGGTGTGCAGGCTGAGCATTTACTGGAAAGGAGGGACACCAAAAGTGTTTGGCTTGAGCTATTCCTTACTGCACTGCTTCCATTTACTGATAGTGGGCCAGACTTCTCTCAGGGACTGTCTCAGCTCTTCCCTACTGGTTACATATGGTACCATCTCCTTCTCCACTTACTCCATTTTCTATGCCACATACTACATTTTTCCCTTTCATTTTTCCTTTTTTTCAGTGTCCTATAAGAGGCTCTGAACACCATATAGCAGCAAAGAGGCAAAGATTAAGTGGAAGAAAGAGAAAAGCTCAGAGGGCTGCTTAGTGACATGTGAAATGCACACATTCTTTATTCATTTCCCTTTAGTTCTGTATACTGTAACAGCCATGTATCAGTACATACTATGCTGAAGGTCATTTTGGAATAAAGGTGAAATTAAAAATGTACTTTATGTCAACATTTTGCATACTTATTTTGTATTATTTCATTAAACTCAAAGACTGTCTAGCTTTTCATGTTGAATCATTTATTTATGTATTACATAGCTTTACTTAATTTATCACTCATACAAGTAGATGCATTTAGTGCAGTGATTATCAGCGGTTTATATGTCATGTTTGTGAACATAGAGTTACAATTAGCCTCAGTGCAAGTGCAATTAAGGTAGCATCATTTGCTACCTTAATTTTATGCCAGTACTTTTGCTTAAACAGCCTTAAAAATACAGGCAGATCTTATGTCCCTGAGAATAGGGTTTCTCTGTACTGTGCATATTTTAATTAAATATTCCTGTCCTGAGAATGTATAATAGACAAAGTATGTAGTGAAGAGTATGCAAATGTTCCAAATGAAGAGTGGAAACTCCTATATTTCCCAATTACTTTTGTATGTGATTAATCATACATGAACAACACAAAACCGCTCAATGGAAATTACTCCATTTACTAATCTCACTGTAACGTTTAGTAAAGACAGCTTCTGTGTTTCAGATAGGAGTATAGAGAGAGTAGCACAAATGAGCTTAGCGAATACCATCAGGTGTCAGGCTCAGACAAGAATACAGTGGTTACATAGTGTGACAGAAGTGGATGATGCATGGAAGTGGTGGTGTACTGCTGTAGGTCACACGTACTGTGACACTTGTGGTTCCACAAGCTGGACCTGAGCTTCACCCCTAAAGCAGATGATCAAGCATATGACTGCATTCAAACGTCTTTGAAAGATAACGTTCAGAATTAAATTATTTACTGGTTTTAATTATTTATAGGTTAAACAGATTTTTATGGAAAAGAAAAAGATTGTTTTCCATATGTTTCATTTAAAGACACACATGTCTGTGTGTGTGTATCTACCCTAAGCTTTCTGCACCTTTCTTTTATTTCTCTCAGGAAAATGGGTACATGTGTGTCTCTGAAATGTTTGTAATGATCTTTTCCATGGAAAAGAGCATTTGGAAAGTGCTCTGTCATGCTGGTTTGTTTAAAGTTTGAGTGATTTTTGTCTGTGTTTTTGTTTTTTCTTATACACAACAAAAATTTTAAAGAAAAATCAGAGCCACGGCTATGCTTTCATACATGGCTTTTCACTACTCGGTTAATCCTGAGGCACTGGGGGTTTAATTGGGGTGGGGCGGGGAGGGGGATTAAACAGGAATGATGAAACAGAAGCTTTCAGTAAAACATCCAGTTTAAGGTCACTTTATTCTTTTGTCTGGCAATAATCATCCTCAAGTTACAGAGCTGTTGGTGTCCTAAGCTGACGGTAGCAGAATTAAGGGCATACCAGATGTGACAGATCTACGGAAAGTGAAATGATGGATACATGAGAATAGTCAGTAGGACCAGAAGTGATCTTCTGACCCCCCCCATTATCCTCTGAGATCTCATTCTGTTTCCAGTGTGAAATCTGAGGCATAGTGAGAGGAACACGACCCTTCTGGGTGATGATCTAGCAAGAGCTTTAGTTCAATTGGTCTGACTGATCTTGTTTCTGAGGGTATGTAATGACAGTATTACAAATAGAAGTGGTGCGGTACACCATCTACTAAAAACTTTTGTTGTCATGATACATATTTTGACAAATATCATAATATTTGTCATTATTTGATCCTTGTAGTGACTATCTATTTTAATGAGTCAGCAAACAATCTTAGCAAAAGAAAAATCTTGATTTGCATTTTGTGGTTGTCTTATTATAACCATCAATTCAGTAAATGTAGGATAAACAGAACACAAAAAGATTCCTGTAATTTAGGAGACAAGAATGAACAAATTAATGTATGGCTGAAGCTTTATACAAGGTTGGATCTCAAGTAGATCAGAGTCAATGGCAAAATGGGCTTTCATTTTTAAGGAGCACAATTTCGTAAAAGAGTGGGAAAGAAAAGACTACCTGGCATTACAGAAATACGATGACATCCTTCATAATGAAAATATGGCAAAGGATTGTGTGATCTCCTCCTCTAAAGAGCACATGAACTTTTAGAGGCCGTTTGAATTCTGCTCACTTCAATATATTTTAAAGGACAGCACATTACATGTTTGAAAAAAACAGCTATGTTGTCTTTACATTTGGGATTGAACAACCTGTACACTGCGTAGTCACTCTGATAATTTAATTCTGCTTCCCTAACTCATGCAAAAATGGTACATCTATAAAGTTGTGAGGATAGTCTCTTAGGAGGGAGGAAGATCTTTGGAAAATAGTTTTTCAAAGAGTCAGATCATCTTCTCCCAAAGAGATACTGACATTTCCTATTATCTGAAATGTATTTTTGTAAAGATTAATATCTATGCACATTTAACCACTACTTACAAAGTTTAAACACTAAATGAGACATAGCAGCACAATACAATAATGATACAATAGTGATAATTACAATCTTGTCAATTTCTGATAATTTAGCAACATTGTTGCTGGCATTGAAAATATTGTTTATTCTATTGGTAAAATAGACATACTTGGAAGAAAGGATTGGACTTTTTAAACATTTTGTGTATATTGGGGAAAATACTGGTTTCTGTGTATGCATAAGCGAGTGTAACTGTAAACTGCACTTCATTCACTCATTCCTCTTCAGTGAAACGTTAACTGGTCCTATATTGTAGGTCATGACAAGAAGAACAAACTCTTAATAGTCTGCTTTCTTGAATTCCTCTTTTTCAGAGAGACTCTTTAAAAATCTTTTATTGCTACTGATGTTGTTTTACAGCAGCTTGCAAAGTTTTCTTTTTTCCCTCTCATGCTAATGTGTTAAAGTTAAAATTTGTTAAAATTTGTTAAAAAAAGTTAAAATTTGTTAAAAAATGTTAAAATTTGTCAAGTCTCCAATTTCAGAGTTTTCATGCAACAGAAGCACACTGTCTATGCCTTTATTTTGTATTCCTCCTAGCAGATGCTAATGCCACAACCAGTGAGTGCTCCAGGTCTGTTCGCTGCAATGGGACCAGATCTAGGTTCATCGACTTTGGAAAGACTCCCACTAACTGAGTGTCACACCTATGTTCAAGGTGTTGCTGGTTATACTTTCAAGATATGCCAAGATCTTACAGCAGTGACAAAATATGTCTAACCACGGTCTTGTTAAACTATAGAGGGGTGCCCAGACAGCTAGGATTTCTGAGTTCTCTAGGTGCTTTTATTGAAATAAAGCTAATGGTGAAGAGCCTTTATCTTGCTACGATTTCAGGAGTCCTTGTTACCTTTTAACAAGACACTCCGCAGTGTTTGAAAATGCTGCTGGTACCTGTGATCTGTGTTTCAAACAATGGGCAGAGGAGAAGATTCAGTCATTCATTTGCAATTAGTTTTGGCCACAAGCTGTAAAGCTGACCTCGGGTCATGAGTTTCAAAGGAACAAGCAAGGATGTTTGCGCTGACTTTTAGCTAAGTTGATTGTAAAGCAGCAGCACTCAGAAATGGGGTAGGGCACATCTCCCATCTTCTCAAAAGCTCATGGATTCAGCAGAGGTACGCAGCCCCATAAAAACTGGGTATAATGTAAGAGAAAAGCATAGACTTTTTTATTGTTTCTGTCTGTCCAGTTGTTTAGTCTGAAGATGTTTTGAGAAGAGTCTGTTGAGGTACTTCGGCATTTCTCTACAGAGCCTGGCCAAATTCCAGAACTGAGGATGCTTAAAAAATGAAAATTAATAGGGAGTAGAAGTTAACCATACTTTTTCATATCTCAGATATGATTAATTTTGAGTCAGAGTCATAGAGTAGGGGAGCTATTCTATCCAAGATTGCCTATCCTTTTACACACCTGTACCTAGATTTATGAGCTATACCTTGTAACACTGTTATAGTCTTTAGTATTTCTTTTCTCTTCTTTACCTTCCTTTCTCTTGTTCTCTAATAGAATACTACCTCCCCATCTGTAGGTCTTTTCTGTATTTTAAAAGCTGTGTCCAGAGATTTCACTCCATCATATAAATTATTACTACATAGACGTGACTCTACCTGACTTCAGTGACATTGCTTCAATGTAAAACTTGTGTGAGGAAGAAGAGTCAGATCTCTTTCTTGTGCTAAAGAGAAATCTTCACTATCTCTTACACAGCAAAAGGCACATACTGCCTCTTTTGTATTCCCAAAGCCTTCTGCATGACCAGACTTTTATAAGATATTTTCTTAACCCGAGCTGTGTTGCACTTAGTAAAAAAAATCATAAAGTTGATCTGTATGGAGAATGAACAAAGTTGAGTAGAACTGGTCTTCCAATAATGACTTTGCTGTATGGCTGCTGTGATTTCAATGAATTAATACTGCTCAAATTTGTAGCTGAGGTGTGACTTTATGTGACAGTATTCTCTGACATGGCCTTTTCAGATGTTATGTTCTGGTTTATCCCTTATAATATTTCTGGATCTTAACTGTTCAGGGGGACAGACTAGCACTGTTTAACTCAGAAAGCCTAATTAACTGTGTCAACCCAAAGGCAGCGCTTATGACTTGTTAGAAGTGTTAGATGACAAGGGTATACACACTGCCACTAAATATAAAAGCTTGAGGAACCGTCTCTTTTCAGAGCACTGCTTCCCATGCAAAAAGGGAGAAGGATTTGCGGGGGAAGAGAAGACAAAAAAGCCTGTTCATGTTTCATGTTTTACATTTCACAGTGTTTCTTTGAAGCAGAACTAAGGAAATGTTTCTTTGATCCCACCAACCCAAATAACTTAATGAAAAAAACAAAGCACAACCAGGAAAATGTATAATACCTTGCAGCATCTTCAACCTGATTTATTTCATGCGCTGGACAAAAAGCTCATTTATTCACAGGGAGAGGATTTGCCTTCAAGATGCTTGGCATTTTCATGCCTACCCTCAAACCATTTATCATTTGAAAATACCGTTATGAAATTAGCCCAATAGGCAATGATTTAAATTGGCATTGCCTATATGCAAAAGAGCTTATTTAGTTGCTGAGGGGAATCCTCTCAGTGAGTCAATGTTTTTTTCTCTCTCTTTCTGAATAATGTTACAAATTAGAAATTTCAGTTTGCCTTCAGCTTTTGCAGTCATTTCCAGAAAGTGGACACTGTGCCCAGCAGGCGGGCATACAGTGTGGATGCTGTGCTTGCATTCATGTTGGTGGTGTTCTCTCAACAACTGTTCTCCAAAAGGGACTCTAGAAGCATATGTTTAAAGGAAGTCACCAAGCTGAGAAAGATCACTCTGCCAGGAGTCCTGGTGGCAGCTTACCTGGGAAGGCATTTTGGTAACTTGGAATCTGCAAGAGACAGTTGTTGGAAAGACAGAAGGTTTTGGAGAACAGAGGGGTCATGAGATCCCTGGAGGACCTGATATGACCAAATCTAAAAGAGTTCTTAAAGTGATGAGGAACTGAGGCAAAGGCTGAGATATAGTAGCTTCATATAAAGTAGTTCCCAGGCTGGTAAGCATGAATTAGGTAATGGTAAATTCTGTGGGGAATCCAGAGTCTCACCAGTTCTGAGATTTCACCGTGAGACAAAGAAACCATATGCCAAGGAAGCCAAACTGAAGATAATGTTTGGGTTGCAATCAAGCTCAATCCAATGTGTGGTTTTGGGCTATAAGCCCAACCGTCCAGTGACAGTCCAGTGTTTGGATACACTCCCTCTGCTTGTGACCCACTGAAGTTGTTGGACTGGCCTGACAGAGGCGTTTTGTGTGAAGGAGGCATTTTTTGCCCTCTTCCCCTGTTCAGGATGCCTTGCCACATGCTCTAAGGGGTTCAGCCCGCACCCAGCCTCTCTGCCCCCCTGGGGCTGGGCATGTCAGCTCCTTGCAGAACAACATACTGCTCTGAGCACACGCAGATGCTTTTTTATGCCAGGAGTCCCACTTATCTGGAAATATCCCTTTCCTAAACATTCAGACAGCCATAAACTTACTCCTTTGTCAGAAGGGAGATGTCCAGAAAGTGAGGGGCATGGCATTTGCTGATAAAGCTGAAGTTTGTATTTCATGGAAATGCTTGTATTGCTTGTAATGCATGTAAATGCTCACCCATCTCAGTCAGAGGTATTTAATTAGTAAGCTAAAAAAAAAAATCCCCACAAATTCCTCTGAAGTGCTTCTTTCAGTTATTTATAAACCAGATATTTCAAGGAATAGTCAGAGTTGATGGGAAGCCCAAGTTCTAAAGGGTTTCTAATTCAGATCGCTGTAATTAAGAAATATAATTTAATATCCACAAATAAAAATCTGATACACACAGATGTAATTTCTGAGCTTACTCTACAATGACAAATGGACATAGAGTTGAAGAGAGTATGCTGAAGTGTACTAGTGAGTGGTGATTCATAACTAATTGTCTCAGAACAGTTTGTTATCAAATGATTCACTTTTGAAACGAAAATATGCTACAAGAGAATATTTTTTTTCTATTCTTTTTTCCGCTTTGATGCAAAACAGTCGCAGCTTAGCCCAACTCCAAATGTAAATAGTATAGGTATTCCAGGACCAGTGTTGATAGTTTTAATTTCGTTTTATTAAAGCCACAAAGAAATTGAAATAAAATGCACATTCCAATACTATAATGCTATACTACTATACTATACAATTAAACTGTATTCAGCTATAAATCAACTCTATCTGGTAACTCATAAGTAAATATTTCTTTAATCACAGTATTTCTTTACTTTCATAAGGTAGTTTTGTACCTAATTAATTGCTACCAACAGTTAGCAAGCATGTCTATCTCAAAAATACAACACCAGAAATTCCATTTTATGGGAAAATTACAATTATATATTTTGTCTCTTAACTAGACAAAATTGTCAGCACTATGCATTGAATCCTTTTATAACCATCACACTTAGAGTGCTTTTCTTATAGTCGTAAAGCATCAGTGCTACTCAAATTAAAATGAAAAGTTGCATGAAAGAACCACAAGTACTCTACCTCAAAGCTAGCATTTCTATGAGGATGCCATATGTCTACACTCTCTCTTCTTTCTAGAGCAAAAAATAATCATTAAGATTTATATAGTATTTTAATCTTGCAGTATAAGGAAGGAAAATAGCTAGAAGGTTTCAGTTAGAATGATCTATTAGCTTGTGAAACACTTTAAAAATAAAAAACAATA
Source organism: Mycteria americana (assembly GCF_035582795.1). Classification (NCBI taxonomy): domain Eukaryota; kingdom Metazoa; phylum Chordata; class Aves; order Ciconiiformes; family Ciconiidae; genus Mycteria; species Mycteria americana. Next base: position 41,990,598 of record NC_134396.1, read on the forward strand.
CTTAAATTAATTAGGTTCAGTCATTATTTTTCATAATTCTGCTCTAAAAGCTTTGCGTCTGCTCAGCAGGAGATATTTTATTTACTTTTAATGAATTTTCCTAGGCTGTATCTCCTAGCATGCAATTTTTAATAGTTCTTTTATAGAAGAGTGTCCAGTTTTGCTATGTATTCTGAGTTCACTCATGTTTGTAAAGGATAATTAATTGGGATGATTGACACTGAAACAAGGTACTGCAGAACTAAACAGCAGAGGGAAGCATAAGGAGAGAAAGTATTAACTTTTTATTTTGTTTTAGGTAATTTTAATACAAGATTTTTTTACAAGATTTTATACAAGATTTTTATGTGAATATCTATGCAAAATGTTTAAAAAAATCCTATTTATTGATATTTCTAGTTTTCCTCTTCCACTTTCTTCTTTTCACATTTTGCCTTTTTTTTTCTTTTTTCTTGCAACTGAGGAAGAAGTTGAATACTTTTTTCCAATTTAATTAATAAATAGCACTCTGAGAAGAGAAATATCCTTTCCTTGTTTTCTGAAATACAGAGCACCAGGGCCTTAGGTAATGCCAGGAAGCACAGAGACATTTTTTAAACTTATGGCCACAGGTCAGGGGGCATGGAGTTATAACCGCCACTCTACAAAAAGGGAAGGGAAAGATCAGGGAAAGAGTGGGAAAAAAGTAGAGGCAGGGGAGGTCAGTAGCCGGGTTTAGGAGGAGGTCTTGCAGCAGAACCCACCCAGCAATTTTCCTGCCAGTGCCATGGGAAGCTCCAGGTGGCACCAAGTGGGGCATTGTCCCAAGATCTGGAGGAGTCTTGCAAAGAGAATGGGTGCCTCCTCGAAAAAGGACACTATGCACTGCCCCAGCCTGAGGAGAAAGAGCTTTGTACAAACCTTTAATTTCAGTGGTATGCATTAACTTCAGAGTTATGGAGTTTTCTTACTTTGGTTCTTTGTAAAGCTCACTAGGTAGAAACATTTTTTATGAAATAGTTGCTAAGCTGCAAAAAAACCCCAGTCACCTGATGCAAATGAATAGAGCAGAGAAAGATGTCATCTTGAAAGTGAAAATTATGCCAAAATATTGAGCCCAGTGTTCCCTTTTTATAATGTGTATCCTTATAAAACTGTTGAAATCTAGATGACTTCTTTAGCAAAATGGACATCAGCTACCTAATTCTGAACTGCTAATGATGTGAAACAGTAAAAACGGGACAGATCTTCTCAAGCTGGCACTGGCTTTGATATACATCCAGAATACAACAAAATTAATATTTCAGGCAATTATTCAGTCTGACTAAGAATTAGTAAAAAAGCTCTTTTGTTTTTTTTTTATCAGAGGAGAAAGAGTTTATTAGCTGGTGATCTTGTATCACTATGGTTGCAAGATTTCCCAGCCACTCAAGTTAAAGATAGCAGCTGTTTCACCACTTGGGCTGCTTAAAATGTCATTCCTTGGTATTGCATCCAGTGTAAAGCAGAACAGTAGAAATGCTGTTCCCTTGCAGAGGAGCTAGTACATATAACATCTCTGTTTCACAGCCTTAATTCCATGTAACAGCAAAGAATAGAGCAGCACTTATTAAAAAAAGAAGAAAGGAAATCATATGTTTAGTTTCACCAACCATCTCCCCTCTCCATACCACAGTGAAAGGGTTTTGATGAAGAAATGTAGCCTAGTGCACAAGAACAGGATATTATTCATTCCAGCTAAAATTGAGCCCTCTGACAGATATCTAATGTATGCAAAATGAATGTGTTCTCGTTCTTATCAAACCTTAAGGCAACATTTAGCTTGAAAAAGGACGCAAAATCAACAGCAAACAAAAATAAACCTGAAACTAAAGGATTTTATATATGGATAAAATAACACAGAGTGTCTGATTCTGCTAGATTTAAATATAGTTGAACTATTCTGTTAATAAAATATGTTTGTTATTCCACTCAGTAATTTATTCATTCTTTATCACTTTAGGGACTTATTTCTTTTCATGGCAGCAAGACATTCGGTGTTCCTAACAGAGTCAGCATAGCAAGTGTACAAAGTGGCATTTATTTGCAAGGCAGGGTAGAGATGTTTTCTCTAGATGGTGAAGCAGGACTATATTATGTTACCACACAAGCTTAGCTGGAGCTATTTGCTTTTTTCAAGTTTAAAGTGGATCGCTTCCTAATGACACATTGTAAGGCTACTCCAGCAGTTCTGCTGTCAAAAGTAGAGCTTTTATGCTCACTGCCTCAGGAGGAATATCTCCATGGCATTTCAGAAAAAGCACGACAGAATGAGCAACAATGGACAGAAAAGAACAGGGCAGGTTCTCAGTCATATTAAAAAAAGAAAGTGAGGTCATGCTACATAAAGTGGAATGACATGACGTGTCAAAGTGATTGTCCTGTCTATTTCTGCTGTTCACAAGCTTTGTGTTCATAAACCTTAAGTTCACTTCAGTTCATTAAGTATACCTGGATAAGAATACCTGGGTAACTTCCACGATACAGTCAGAATAATTTTTCTGTTTCTTGTCTGATATTTTGCTTAAATGCCCTGGTGTGGAACAAGGTTCCCTTCAGCTACAAATTGATGCTCACATTGCAATTTTAAATTAGGTTATTTAATACCACAAAAGTATTATATAGACAGGTTTGCTTAAAGACAGTGAATGGAAAGGCTTGCCCTGAGAAGTTCTCTCTTTTATTTTTTTTCAGAGGGACAGAATTGTTTTAAAACTTATAAGATTTTGGGCACACAAAATATTTCTTCAGTTTGAAGTCAGACCCGAAAACAGGTTGTTTGATTTGCATGACCATAAGCTTGACTGATTCTTCCCCCTGTTATGGATTAGACTAATAACAATAAATTTATATCCTCCTCCTGCTTCTTATAGATAAGCTGCTGTTAATTCTAAGGGGCAGGTCAAAATCCAGTGGGAACTGATACTGTGCTCTTCAACTCTTTGGGTTTTTTTCTTCCTTCTGAAAACTTTTGACTTCTATAAAAACAAATAATTGTAAAAGCTAGAAAAATAATAAGGGAAGCTTTATTTAGAAATGATATCATATGATATTATTCTAATAACCTGCAGTCTTACATTCACCTATTCATTATCTCTTTGGTTTACTTAAATGGAGATTAACAGTGCTTCTTTCACACTTCATTATGCTAACTGCTTCCCCCATGGAACGGAAATATCTCTGCATTTCAGTACACAGTCTCATGAAAAAAATGAAATATTTAAAAATAGTATTTCTTTGTTTATTGGCAGAGGACTTTAATAGTAATTTGGCAGAAGATTGTCTGATTGTTGTATTTGGCTACATCTTTTTCTTTCTCTGTTTTAGCCTGTTCCTACTTTAGAGTTGGCTGGTTTGGACGACTCATTTGTGAAATGCAAACATTATCATCCTGTTCATTAAGTTGCTATGTTCCCCCTAGCATTGCTGCTTCAGTAAAATCAGTATTGTTTTGCTGGACTGTTGTCTCCAGTAAAAATTTTGTTGGCAAATGTAGACAACACTATGCTAATGCAAACATTGATATATAATTTTCATGGCTATTGATAGAGACCTTATCACAAAGCCTAAATATTTAGATTCAGCTTTTTAGTAGAGGATATGTCTTCATGAGTCCCAGAATTTAATAGGATGGTTGGTTGGGGGTTTTTTGTCAGTATTTTATGATAGTTACTATTTCCAAAAAGTAGTTTAAGAATAGTTAAAATTTGATGCATACATTAACAGTATGTAGTCAAGTGATAGAGATGTGTACATGACTAGAATCATAGGATTAGCTAAAAAGACGCTGTTTCCCTTTGCATGTTATTGTTGGCCTAAATACGTGAGATTTGCATATGTCTGTTTTAGGCTTTTAGCATTCAGTTACACAAGGTGCAAGTTCTTAGAGACTAATAACAAATGATTCTGTTAGGTAAGGGCTCATCTGTTGGAAATGAGGGAGTAAGAAACATTCTGGCTGTAACAGTCAATCAATGTATGATTGTGAGAGACAGCTGGGGGAAAACATAGATCTTAGTATGTGTAAATCATTGGGGTTTGGTAGATAAAAAGAAATTAAAGCTATTGCATTAAATGCTGGTGAGACTCCTTTTGGTATGATGTACAGTTCTGACAACCCATATTTTAGAAAGATGAATTCAAAACAGAAGGGCAAGACAGCTTAGAAATGCGGTAAATAATATTTAGTCTAGAAAATGGAAGATAATTTCAAACCCCCAGAACCCAGAGATTCTGGTGCTGCCTCATAGAAGACCTAAGGGGACAGTTCTTAAATTATTGCTGTTTTCTGGAACATCTGCAAGTTGTGAGAAGGATAGTGCGATTTTGATCACTCAAAGTTAGCCCAGAATGGGACTTAAAGACCTTCTTCTAGGCTTGTCTTTCTTTTCCTACCTGTGAGTATCTGTGTGGCACCTGTCATCCAGAACATCTCTATCTAAATAAAGCACTCACTTCTGCAATGCTGGAAGAGTATGTGTTAGTTGGATGCACTACCAAAAAATTTAAATATCTTGTTGCATAATAACACTTAAGAAATCCTTATTTGGAAAAAAGAAAGGAAAGGAAAGGAAAGGAAAGGAAGGAAAGGAAAGGAAAGGAAAGGAAAGGAAAGGAAAGGAAAGGAAAGGAAAGGAAAGGAAAGGAAAGGAAAGGAAAGGAAAGGAAAGGAAAGGAAAGGAAAGGAAAGGAAAGGAAAGGAAAGGAAAGGAAAGGAAAGGAAAGGAAAGGAAAGGAAAGGAAAGGAAAGGAAAGGAAAGGAAAGGAAAGGAAAGGAAAGGAAAGGAAAGGAAAGGAAAGGAAAGGAAAGGAAAGGAAAGGAAAGGAAAGGAAAGGAAAGGAAAGGAAAGGAAAGGAAAGGAAAGGAAAGGAAAGGAAAGGAAAGGGGAAAGGGAAGGGAAGGGAAGGGAAGGGAAGGGAAGGGAAGGGAAGGGAAGGGAAGGGAAGGGAAGGGAAGGGAAGGGAAGGGAAGGGAAGGGAAGGGAAGGGAAGGGAAGGGAAGGGAAGGGAAGGGAAGGGAAGGGAAGGGAAGGGAAGGGAAGGGAAGGGAAGGGAAGGGAAGGGAAGGGAAGGGAAGGGAAGGGAAGGGAAGGGAAGGGAAGGGAAAAAGGAAAGACCCCAAGTGCTAGGCCTTTACTTAAAGTTTCCCTGTAAGATACAGACTTTGTTCTTCTGGAGATTAATTGAGAAACTCCTGTGGTTTTTTTTTTTTCTCATGCTGCCTCATTTCAGTTGAGTTAGAAATAGCATAAACATATCATAGGCACAATCTCATTATGTGATATTTTGTTCTGCTGCAGAGACCTAGATAAAATCTTGAAGGACAGTTGCATTCATTAGTAATAAAAAAATTAGTCAAGGTAGCAATGGCCTGACAGATGGTGATGTGAGCAGGGATGTGAATGGAAAGACAGATACTCTTTGGGGAAACAAATTTGGAAAAGTACAAACCAGCTACAACAGTGGCAAAGTTCTAGCCTAATAACAGCATTGAATAGAATTAACTACAAATTTGGAAGGCTCAGCTAGATGAAAGGGCAATATTCTTAGACCTACTTGGTGCTACAGGCAGAGCCACTTAGGGAATCTTCCACAATTAGAAGGACTTACTAAAAAACAATTATTGGGTAAACCCAGGATACTTCTCAGAAATATATTGGGGCAGTTACTGAATAGCAGAAAATTAACCTACCCTTTTTTTTCCGCTGGCTCCATGGCACTTTTGCATGCAAAGGCTTCCAGCCATGGACCAAGCAGGCTGAAATCTCTGGGACCTTTTGAACTCTTGGTTGTGCCTGGGAGCCAAGGCTGGAGAAAAGGAGGCTGAGGGGAGACCTTATCGCTCTCTACAACTGCCTGAAAGGAGGTTGTAGAGAGGTGGGGGTCGGTCTCTTCTCCCAGGTAACAAGTGATAGGACGAGAGGAAATGGCCTCAAGTTGCGCCAGGGGAGGTTTAGACTGGATATTAGGAAATTTTACTTCACTGAAAGGGTTATCAAGCATTGGAACAGGCTGCCCAGGGAAGTGGTTGAGTCACCATCCTTTGAAGCATTTAAAAGACGTTTGGATGAGGTGCTTAGGGACATGGTGTAGTGGTGGTCTTGGTGGTGTTAGGTTTACGGTTGGACTCGATGATCTTAAAGGTCTTTTCCAACCTATATGATTCTGTGATTCTGTGATTCTGTGATTTTGTGACTGTAGCAGGAATTCCCTAGCCTCCTCAAAACCCTGCCCGGCTTCCAGGATTTTGGCTTCTGGGGCTACAGGGGGCTATTTGGAAGTCCTGACTGACCTGTATCCTTCTTGCAGAACCAGAAGACTTGGCTTCCTGGGACAGAGCTTCCTTACTAGGGTATTTCCCTGGACTGGATTCCATAAAACATAAAAAATGAGAATTTTTTGCCAAATTGGATCAAACAAAATTGCAAAATGCTGAAATAAATCCCTTGCAAACTAGAAAACCCACATTTCATCTAATTCTGTCTCTAGAAAGACTATTTTAATGGATGGGTTATCCCACTGCTAGATGAAATTCAATTTCTGTTTTTCTAGTGAGCTGTTACAGATTGCAGATAGCGTAAGTAATGCTCTGTTTAACAATGAGAACCATTAACCCTACAAAATATTCTAACCCAATTATTCTAACAAAATGTGAAAGGTATATGCCAACAGCACAGTCTAATTGGGCAAAATCGACCCATGTAAACAATTTTATAATTAAACTGAGGGCTGTGATAGTCCAGGTTTGAAGTTACAGAGCATTAGGGCAAGATATCCCATTCAGAGCAAATATGGAAAAACCAGCATTATTTGAAATGAAAGAAAAACTTTGCATTGAATCTAATCTTGTAAAAAAAAATTTCTATATTTTCAGGCATTGGGCTGGGCTCCAAGTGCAATTTAAGAAAGTCTAAAAATGATCATGTGCTTTGTAAATGTTGTTCTCATCTACATGGTGTGTCTTGCTCTGAATTCTGTGCTGAAAATAAACCATGCAACAGTCAGGAGGTAAAAAAAGTAACACCTACAGGATGTGAGAACACTCTCCTTATGAAACCTCCACATGGACATACAAAAATAATGCACTCTTTGAGGCAACTGGAATGGCACAAGATATGAATATCAGAATAACTATTGATATGTTTCAATGAAGAGCGAGACAGTATAGTTCTTTCCAGCATTGAAAAGAGAGGTTTTAAATTCAAAACCCAAATAACCACTTCCATGATTTATAGCCTAAATCCAGTTTGCATGAGCCAGGCCAAGTAATTTGGAAGAGTGCTGTTTCTACCTACACTGAAATAAGTACTCCTTTGTCATACATACCTGGGTGTATTAACCAATGTGGTCCTACTCGGCCCAGTGGGTGAACCTTCATTGCCTTGCAGATGCCTTTGAGAGCATCATATTTCCTGGCTGCTTGGTGTGCCAAGCTATTGGGTCATACTCAAAGCACACAGCTTAGCTGGCATGTTAGAAGGAAATATCAGGGTACCTGAATTTTAATGGTATGCTCTGCCACAAGCCCCCCAAAAGTATTGACAAAGAGTCTCTATCCAAAAAGTGTCTGTATTCAAAAAGAACACGGCTGGAAAGAGCCAACCTGGATTTACGAAGGGCAGACTGTGCCTGACCAATTTGACCATTCTCTCTGGTGAGTTAGCTGAATCCATCAACAGGTGGAGAGCAGCAGATATAATTTACCTTCACTTTAGCCAGGCTTTCAGTATGGTCTCTCATAACATGCTCATAGCCAAGTTAGGGAGGTACAGACTGGATGAGTGGACTACTAGGTGGGTTAAAAACTGGCTAGATTGTCACATTCAAAGGACAGTGCCAACAGTTGGAAGGCCAGTTACTAGTGGCATTCCTTAGGGGCTGATCCTGACATCAATACTGTTTAGTATCTTTAACAACTCACATGATGGGATGTAGTTCCTTGGCAAATTCACAAATGAGACTAAGCTGTGGGGAGTGGTTGATAAACTGGAGAGCAGTGCTGCTCAAAGGGACCAACTGAGGTCAAAGGGACCTCAATAATCTGAAGAAATGGGCAGACAGGAATCTCATGAAATTCCACAGACACATGAGGAGTCATGCCCATGGGATGGACGAACTCAATACTCCAGGCTGACTGCTGGAAAGGGACTTTGAAGAAAAAGTTGTGAGGGTCATAGTGGACAAGAAGTTGAATACGGGTCAGCAATGTACTTGCAGTAAGGAAGACTAACCTCATACTGGGCTGCATTGGCAAAGCATAGGAAGCAGGTTTAAGGAAGGGATTATTTTCCTCTATTCAGTATTCATAAGCCCTCAACTGGACTATTATGCTGAGTTTCAGGTCTCCCAGTACAGACAAGATATTGACAAACTGTAAGATGTCCACCAAGATGGCTGGGGAACTGGAGCACAGGAGTTACTAGGAGAGGCTGAGAGAACTGGGTTTGTTCAGTCTTAAGAAGAGAACGTTAAAGGGGTGATCTTCTTACTACCTTTAACCACTGCATGGAAGGGTTTAGAGCCAGACTTGCCAGGAGGCAGCAGAACACAGTGACAGGATGCAAAGTAGCAGGCTCAAGTTGCAGCAAGGGAATTTCTAGTCATATACTAGAGGCAAAATCAAAATTGTCCACTGTGGCTGGTGCCACTGGGGAACTTGTAACCTAAGAGATGTGGAGAATTTGACTGGAAAAGGTTTTGAGCAACATGATATACCTTTGAATTTTTCCTTGCTTTTAGCAGGAGGTGGGACTGGATGATCTCCAGAAGCACCTTCCAACCTATGTTTTCTGTGATTTTGCACCACAACGCCCTCAAACCACAATCCCGGTATTACAACCAGTGGCTGCCTGGATAGACTAAACTTTTGATAGCATTGGCATTTCCCCCTCTCCATCCACCATCTCCCTCTCACTGACTTTCACAGCCCACGTACTGTTACCGCTTGCATGCTGCTGCCTACTTCAGCACTGCAACAGCAACCAGCTGCTCCTACCAGCCAAGATATAGTTCTCACATACAGACAAGACCATAAATGATGTTATTTCATCCTTTGACAGGTTCCATACACAGCTGAAGACATTACCTGTCCAGTGTATCATCCTTCTCTTCCACTTAGTAGAGGACACCCATTTCTAAGTAGACACTCGTACAAGTATGTGAACTTCCACGCTTAAAAACAAAAAGCCCTGAAAATAGAAGTCTTCATTTACCTGTAAATGGTACCTTGGATTGCAGTTGCAGTTTACTTGCTCTTTTCTCTTAGCCTTAACTAATTTTTCTAGCCTTCTCCCTTTCCTTGAGTGTCAACAGGTACGGAAGGACAGGTTGTGCATGACCCAGACAGCTTGCACAGAATTAGCGTGCTCTGAGGGTGCTGGCTAGTTAAGTCTGCAGGTGCACCTCAGAAACACAGCCCAAAGCAGTCTACCTTGAGGTGTCACATTTTTGGGGAGATAAAATGTTTGTGGTACCAAACTTGTACAGCTGGAACATGGCTGTAATTTTCTTCTATCTTATTCTATAGCCTGGTGCAATCAAGTTCAGCGTTCAGCGCACTAGCACAGTAGCTACATTGTCGATAAAAGTCCTGCTTCTGTTACAGATTTTCTGTGTTATCGGGTCCTCTGCTCTTCATAACTGTTTGTGAGGAAGGGTAATAGGACTTCTGTACCCTGTTCACATGCAGTAAAAAGTGCTAAATATGAGAGGGATACTGTAGTAACATGCAGTGTATATGTCTTTGGTATATATGCACTCACTTTTCTGCTAACAGATGCTTACTAAATTATTTTTTTACAAGTATGCCAACTTCTATTTCAGAGTCTTTATTTTGTCTTCTCAGAATTGAATCAAAAGCCCAATTTTTTTCACTACAGAGTAATTCTCTGATCTCTGTTCTAGACATTTAAAGATGAAGATGATATACAACATGAAAAAATAAAGGTGGGAAAGGTGGGAAGAAGATTTAACACCACACACACACACACACAAAATACTGCCCTATAAAGCAGTAGTTTTTATCTGAAAAGCACTGTTTCTAAAGTGTTTTCTTATCTTGATAGACTGCTTGGATTTTTCTTCAGTTGGTAACTCTAGGACAAAGCTCATGGTCTTGTGGTGATTCAACACTAGAAGTCTACTGGCAATATTCATTACACACTTCCAAATTCTATGTCAAAATCCTTACCTACATTACTGTAGTTTTAAGGCTGTCCCTGGACAGTCAACAGTATGAACAAGTTGTACTGCTACATATGCTAACATATTTTAATCTCAAAGACCTTTAAGAGGAAAAAAATAATCTGAAATATATAAAAAGAAGTGTTTTTTATTAAAGATGTAGCTGGCTTATTTGGTTTCAAAAATGAAACCTTATCATCTGTATTAAGCATATAGAAATAAGTTATTCTGAAATATGGCAAAAATCTAAACTAAACTGATTAGCATGTGATTTGTCACTGTGGATTTTACAGTAATTTTATAAAAGCAATCTGTGAAATGAGGCAGTAAGTCACTCATTTCAAGTGTAAGAGGAATTTATTAGGCTGGCCTTGAAACAGTGGTAAAAGCAAAGATTATAAAATTAAAATATTTTAAGTTTATCTTTCATAACAACTTTTAAACATATTTATTGGTGCATACAGAATAGTATTAATAAAATTGTATTGTATTGAATAGTATTAATAAAATTAATAAAAAATTGTTCTCCTTTTTTTTTTTCTTCATTTTACATAAAATCCTGCAGTCTGCAATCATCAATAATCCGGGATTTTACCTACGTTAGATTATCCAACAGGCTAACCGGGTATGGAAATTAATTTTGCTGTTAGATTCTTATGCCTCATTTACAATGATGCTGTTAAGAAGAGCACAAAAATTAGTTAGTATAATTGTGAAAATGGAAATTAAACTTGTCTTTTACTGAACTATTGCTCATGTTTAAGGATTGAAAACTTTTAGTCTGATCCTTTAAGCATAGCAGGAATACTGTACACTTAAGTGAACTTTCGATGAGTTGGTTCATTTTCAGATTTTCAGACACAAATATGTCTGGTTTTACTACAGCAATTAATTTCTAGGATATCCTTATTCATTCTAATTATCTTGATTATATATAAATTTATTCATTGTAAAATGAACATTTTGCAAGTACTGTCTTAAAGCAATGTTCCCTTTGCATTTCTTCACATTGTTAATTTGCTTTTGGTTTTAAAGTTTGTAGTTAATGGAAAACATCATCAAGATGTTAGCAGAAAAGCAACAAACCAGTCTTGAGAAAACAAACTGAACTTTTTCCGTGATACTTGAAAAGTGCTGCTAGCAGTTCTCTAACTGCTTAGATAAAGTGAAAAAATTTAGGAAAATTCACAGTAAGTAGTAAAGGTACTAATCAGGTCCCCTCTCATTGGTGAAAAGATCTTACGGATACCAAGAACAAGTGTATCCAATATTTGTGTTCAACATTTGCTTTTTATATTTGTGCTGAGATTTCTACATGAAATTTCATGTGTGAAGGTAATTCTGAAATCAATTACAAAACTTTACAACCCTGACAATTCGAGTGTGCAAGTCCTTTGACTGAGGAGCAAGAATTGCACCCTTAGTAATATAATAAGGCAACAGTGAAAGTTACAGATTTTGCACTACAGATCACCATGTTTCATGTAATCTCCACCATCAACTTCAACTGTTTTACTATGTTGTTTATGGCAAAGAAAATATTTTAACTGACTGCCTGCTCTGCCACACAGCAATGGCCGCTGCTACCTTTCAAGAACAGCAGACACCACTATTTTGCCTTGGACATAGGAAACACAGATGCAAATTAAAGGAAAGGTATTAGTAATAATTGTATTCTCTCAGATCACCTCAAACAACTAAAAACAGCTGGGTAAAAATAAATCTGTAAAAATAAACTTAGGTGGGTGACAACAGTTATGTTCACACAGTATATTCCCCAAAGATTTTGAAATACCTAACTGGATGTCCTTGACTGTTAATGCTGCCTTTCTGTGTGATACAACAGATTTCAGCTTTATTGCATCTTTTTGCTGACATTTAGCATTATGCTTTGCTGGCCACAGCCTTCTGCATATGTCAGATGTTGTCAGCTCTCCACTTGATTTGAGGGCATGTAATTGAATAGGACATGACTTGAAGTGGTAGTGTTTTTCAGCCAAAGTTTTTATAAATGTATTTATTCATCTGTCAGTAAAAGGGGTCTTAGAAAATAACCAGATTTAAAGTTTTCACATATTGTGAATACCTCAAGTCTTATTTCTGGTGCAGCTGCCTCTCTTTTTCCCTCCTTTCCTGAAGACATCACCATTCACAACTCAGGCTGTGTGATGGTTTCCCAGCTGAAGTCTCTGTAAAGCCTTTTGAACCAGAGCCATGGCTGCTTCATTGCTCCAGCAAGGACTTGCTGCAGTGGTAATTGCTGCAGGCATCCCTCAACTTCTCACCTTCCTTAGGCTGTGTTCTCAAGATCAACTATATCCCATTGAGGACATCTGGATAGCAATTGGCTCACAGATTTGGTATTTATCCTCAGTTTTGAAGAGCAGTTTTCCCTTATGTGGATAAACTGTTAGACCCTCAAGTGAAGGTCTGGACCCTCAAGTGATCTTAGACTGTGAAGGAAATCTGCCAAGTAACTAACATAAAGTAACATCACTGACCAGTGTAAGCAGGGTGCTAAACAACACAAATACTCACTTCCTTCTTACCAAGGCTGGGTTGGTGTGATACTACGTGTTGTATTCCTAACACAAAATTGGGATTTGTGTGTGAATCTGTGTTAAAACTAATATTTTAAAGGATTTTGACATAGCATTCTTCCAACAGCGGTGACAGTTTTTAGCAGTGTATATTCTGTCACTGAGAATAATCCCTGAAGACTATATTGCTGACTTGGGTTGCTCACCCCATATACAAATGACATGTTTCCATGTGGTGGGACATGTCAACTACATGCCATGCTGGGCAGAAAGAAGAATCTAAATTTAGGAAAACTATTTATCTAGTCAGATACAATTACCCCATCTGACCCCGAGTTCCGCAAATCTTCTCAGCTTTGTAGTTAAATACGACTTTAGAACATGATCTGAGCATCTATCTTTTAGATAGGCAGAAGAACACTGTGGATGTTAGGAAATAACTGTAACTCTTCTGAAAAGAAATCACACAGAAATGAAACAAAACCTTGATGTAAATATTCTTCTGCCTCTTTAGGTACAAATAATATCCCATATAAAATACATAGCAGGTTGCCTATGTTTCATGTATGTTGAGGGAATGATGGTACAGCTCTTGCTTTCTTCTAAAGTCTTAGACAGTACATTTAAATCTGTGCATAAAAAATTGTCATTCTAAGAGAAACATTACTTTTTCATGGCAAACTGACTTTTAAAGATGCTAGACAATTATATTTAATAGCCCACTAATTAAATATAGGCCACAGAAAATGAATTTTAATAGGAACAGATAACAAGTTTATGTACTCTAGCTTTTATCACTCTCTCTAAAGAAAAAAAGAAAACTGTTCACAAAATTGTCAGTCTTTAATCTGCTACACTGTATGCTGCATTGTTTAGTATAGTCTCCAGTGGAGTCGTATACATCTGAAAGTATCACATTATGTGTTTGTGCACATGTTAATTCAAACATGGAAGATGGGTATAGTGCTGAACCAACTGCATTGCATTTAAGATTTGTAATTCTCAAGATCACCAAGAATTTTTCTTTAAAGAAGAGAAAAAAGATCTGGTGTAAAAGCAGCGAGTTAAATAAAATCTTTATTTTTCCAGTTGACAGAAATAAAACAGAATTGGAAAAAAAAGAGAAGATTAATGTCTTCAGATTCCATTGGGATCTTCCCTGTAGGCATAGCTCCCCCTCCCAGAATGTTTTAAAGATGGTAAGGAACAAAATAATAAACAAAAAATACTTTAAGAAAAATCTAAGCCACCCAGTTATCAACCATCTTGACAGATGATCAGCTCTCTAGATAGGGTGTTTTGTTGTTTTTTCTGGGTTGGTTTTTTTTCAATGGATCTATCGTGATTAATCTCCCTTTGAGATTGCTTGCTATAGTAATTGAATTGTCCATATGGCATTAAAGTAATTTATAGAGTACTAAGATTCTTATTCGACCACAGAAATCTTATTCTATTTCTCATAAAATAAATCTGCCATCATTTTTGCTGGCAAACACGTTTGTGTTTCATAAAATGACTAAAGTCAGCCTATTTTTTCTCATATCTGGAAATATAAAAGATAACAAAAAAAATCCTGAAAAGTAATCCTATGCCAGCTACACCGCTTCTCTGTGCAGATGAGGAACTGAAAGATAAAAAATGCAGTGAAACACGATTCTTCCTGCCCACACTGCTGTCAACGTGGCAACCTCTGTTGCCAGGTGGGGATTTTTCTCCTACATCACAGCAACTATGTCCAAATGCCAGAAAAAGTCCTTAATCAGTCTGAACTGAAATTTCAAGTATATATCCTAATATTTATAACTGGCTGGTATTTTTTTTTTAAGTAGGGCTCACAGAAAAGAACAAACAAACCCTAATATTATAATGTCCAAATGTTAATGTTTTGACTTTCTAGAATATGTTTTTATGTCAACTTTTAGACAAAAATTGCTAGGATAAGAGAGAATAGGTTACATATTAACAATTATATAGTGGTTGTAGTTTTTCTTGTTGGATCATATATTTTTAGCAGGAGAAGTAAAAGACATAATATTTAGAGTGTTAATCTTACTTGATAAAACACAAAAACCCATGAGAAAATGGTAGACAATGAGTTTTTTCTGCCACATATAACACAATAGTAACAGAGAAACTATAATGCCTGAAGAAAGCAACCTTGTCTGTATTATTTTTTCCTAGAACGTTTAGCCATAAGAATGGGTGAAGAAAGATGGAAAAAAATTAAGAACTGTTATAAGGATCTCCCAGGAAAAAAAAGTCTTCTCTTTAGTTGAGGCGAATACAAAAGGGCAAAAACGAAACAACATGAAAACTGTTTTAAAGAAAAAAGAGCATTAAAAATACCAGTCTCAGGGTTGCCTTCCTGTCTTTCTCTGTTTTATCTTTAGCAATGTCTAAGCTCTACTGGCAGTTCAGCTGAGCATTTTTGAAAGAATAAAAGAAGCTAAAATATCCAGGGCCTATCTTAAGCTCAGTATTTATAATGACACTCCTCTTCATAATGAATCCAAATAGCGTACACAACATGTAAAGGTAATAACCTTTAACTAAAAATATATATATCCTCAGAAATATTTCCTAAAACATAACCACTGACCACAACACCTGGAGTTAAGGTACTCTCCAGTCAGTACATCGCATTGTTTTAACGTCCGCTAATCCTCCTGGTGGTGTCTTCTGCTGCTTCATACACCTGCTACTCTGTCCTATTGCAACTACGTTGTGTATCATGCATTACCAATGCTGTATGCATTTCACGGCCACCATTTTTCCTACTAGTGGTAGTATTAGTGTAACAGTATGCCCGTTGTAAAGCAACGCATTAGAGGGACAGTATAGTTTGTATCTGTGCTGGGATGATGATGAGCTATCTTCAGTGGCTGTGATGGACCACAGAAGCAACAGAAAATGAGACTGGTGAGGACTTTCAGGATGTGTCTGAGAGCCATATCAGCAATGTTACTAGTATGCATGTCTCTCCCATCAGTGGGTGTTTTCCCCAACCTGCCACCTACAATGCCGGTAAAAGGATACAGATCCTTCAGTCAGTCTCTGTACTCAGTCTCCCTTTGGGTGCTTCCCTGCTCAGACTACTGAAAAATTTGCAGAAGCGGATGTGCAACAGAGTTTATTCTTCTTCTTCACTTACTAGCATAGTTGAAGTCTATTATGGCTCTTACCATATGGCTCTTCTGTACTAGCCCAAACCATTTTTTCATCTGTTCAGCGTAGATCAGGCTTTCTGGATGTCCTGTTACTCCCATTGTTCTCTGGATCTCTTCAAATGGTCTGCACATTTCTTAATCTGGACCCAAAGCTGGAGGTACTTTGAGGTTTCACTAGCTGGTTAAAGTCTTTTTGTTTTCTTAGAAATGCATTGTCTTTATTTTGCTGATCTTCCTTCTTTATATTTCACAATCAGTTTCATCCATACTGTCTTCTGCTATCTTAGTCTCCATAATTTCTTCCCTGTTGATTGACAGTAATTGCAGATGGTAATACACACTTTGATGTAATTTTCTCTACTTTCTGCTTTATAAAAAGAAAGAGAATTTGCCATCAACCCTCTCCAAGACTTGCTGGACTGAAACATCCTGTTGTATTCTTTTCTCACCTAGCATTCAGATTGCTAAGATCTCCCACATTTGCTGTAGGCAATCCCATTATAATATTTTAAGTTTTAAAAACACCTTTCTCCTTACTCTCCCACCTCATTCTTTAACTGAAAAGGTCTAAAATCACTAGAAGTTACTAAAAAGGAGTCTTGTTTTAATGTAATGTCTGTTTAAAGAAGTTCTTGCATTTATAAATTAATACTTACAGCTAAATTAAAAACAAAACAAAAAAAGCATGCATATCAATTACAAAATTCTAACCTATGGAAAGGTACCATTGGTCAACATATCTCAAAGCTAATGTGATAAATCTTAGATATATTGTTTGATTTTAAAATAAAATAGTCAGTTACAAAGAGAAAAGATTTAACAAACTATAAGCTCCAATTTTGTTCTACTTTTTTCCACTAATTGAACCTTTATTTTGCATCCCATCTGCACAAACATCAGAGAAATCTCTGATTATAGGTTTTTTAATTATTATTAAAAAGAAAATTAATGAACATGAATATCAGTAAAAGAGAGATTAGTATACATAAAATCACTACTCCTGTACAGGCAGTATTTACTTTTAAGCAGGATATAATTTTCCAGGATTTTCAAAAACTGAGTAATTGGTGAAGCAAATTCATGCTAGTCAAAAAGCCAATGAAAATAACACGGCTCTTGAAATGTGGACATCTCTTTGCTGTTTGAACTAGTCTGGGATCTTCAACTCAGACCATATAATAACCAGAAGACATTTTGTACCTCCAGCCTTCAAATCCAGATGATTTATAGGTAAAGTTCCCCACTTTTCAAACCCAGTCTCCTCAGCCAGCATTCAGTTCCAGAAGGTTAATTTTAAAATGTCATATTCAGAAGACACCTCTCCACTTTAATTCACATTCCACGAGTTCATAAAATGTCTAAATCTTTTCCCCAAATTTCCATCAAATATGAACAATTTCACTTAAATAAATTTCCACCACTGTTACTTCCTAGGTCAGATTTTGTTCTAGTTTAACCTGTGCAAATCCAGAATAGTGTCACTGATTTGAGGAAGAACAGATGCACCTTCTCTATGTCTCTGATTCACTTGTGAATTCCTGTGTTGTTGATCTCTGTATGTTGGTGTCTTTCCTGCCTGTGTAAATCCATTCATCACATGGTGCATTCTGCCTTTCTTTTGCTGGCATTTCTTAAAGTACTCAAATATGCTTTTTAAGCAAAACCCTGCCTCATGGTGGTATTCTATATGCGTGCACTTACTGCTTTTAACCTGAGGGGAACAAGCATGACTGCAAGCATTTGGTGTTGGAACCGTGAATGGGACTTTCCTTTTGGCATTCACCTAATCCGAGAAGGCAGCAACGGGTTTCAGAAACTCTCTTTGTTTGGTCAGGCACTTTGGGAAGAATGAAGAGCAATATTTTCCTTCCACTCAGCCTGCCAACCTACCTTCTTTCTTATACAAGTCAATGCTCTTTAAAACAAATACTTAAAAAGTAATCTATGAGAATTAGTCTCAAAAAAAAAAAGAATGTTCCTTAGAAATTTGAGCTGTGTAAATAGGGAACAAATAATACTTATCAGCAATCCCTCCAGATTTACACTACACCTTTGTTTTGTTAACAAGGAATTAATTACATATTGATGCGGTCTTCAAGCCATTTCTCTCTCCGTTGGAGAGAAAGCACTAGACTGGGACAGAAAACCTGAATTACATCTGACCTTTTGCTGGTTTGTAATCCCTGACCAAGTCTTTGTGTGAGATTTTCCCCACGTGCTAAATAGTACAAAGTTTCTTGTTGGTCTGTTGATGTAAAAAGTCATATAAAAGTATTATGCTGTACGTATCTCGTTCAACTATATCAACAGAAATTGCTTATAGCTGATCTCTTATTATTCAAAAAGAAGAAAATAAAGGGAAGAAGTTCAGAATCTAATTTTCATTGAAGGTCATTGGTCGCTGTTATTCTCAGAAAGCTCGCCCATTCAGATTCATTCATTGGCCCTCTTTGAAAGGTGTCTGGATGTGTCAAAAATCACTGAAAACTTTTCCAGTAGATCCGGGAAATTCTACTTTTGCTAGTTGGAAATATGGTATTCCAAAAATCAGACAAGCTGAGCTGTTCCCACTAATTTTTAGGATTTTTATTTCTAATCCTGGCCAAAGTCATAGGATAGGAGAAGAGGAGCAGTACCTATCTATTTATTGATTTCAAAATAGCCAGTCTTCATCAAACACCAAATGAGCTACTGGTCACTCAGTGCACATGTCCGGTTAAAGAACAAATATAAGCCAGAGCCTACTGAACTTAATTTGGTCTATTTTCCCCCTAAATTCTCTCAAGGACTGAACATCCTTGAGAGATGTTTACATCTTTACATCTTTAGATGAGCTTTAGATGCTCTCTAAAGACAGCATCTTTACAATTCAAAGATGCTAATGGGAATATTGTCTCTTTTCCCACAGATGGGGGATTAAAAGCAAAATCAATAGACACACCATCATACCCTGCAGGTAACTTTACTCTTCAATTACTTGCTCCCTTTCTCACACCATGATGAAATTAAGACCTTTTGTCATTTTAGTCTTGCCCCCAGTAAGCAAAGATGACCATGTCAGTGAAAGCAAAAGTCAATAGTTTTATGCACCGAATTAGTGCTCCTTTCGAGGCTGAGTTGAGAACTCCAAATTTATTTCCCATCAAAGCTGGCTTTAAATGAATGCTCAATAAAGCTTTCATCTAACATGGGCTTTCCTCTTTAAATTTAAAAGATAAAACCAACCACCCTACAGCTTTTCTTTTAAAATGAAAATATCCTGCAAAGAATACATACATAAATTATGTCATACCTTACAGACTAAACAAAACTTCACATCCAGAGCCAAAAATAATTTTTCTAACCTCTAGGTCAGTGTCTACACCGGTACACATGGTGATGAATCCCATTACCTTAGACCTATGATAAGGAAGTTGCCTGCAGCCTCCAAAACAGCAGTGGGGCGATAGTGTGCGATGGATGTTAGGGTGAAGACAGCAGGCAGAGGCATCTGCTGGCTGGGGTGGGAACGCTCTCCACGCCAGCTCTGGTGCACGTAGCAGTGCCTGGCATGCTCAGTGTGAGCTGCCAGCTAACTGCCTGTGCTTGTGAAGGGGTCTGTGCTGAAGCCTGGCATATGTGACCTACAAGCAACCAAATTCAGAGGAACTGAGGAGGTACTGCAGATTTCTTCTCAAGCAAACACAGAGGACTGGGAGTACGGCCCTTCCACACCCCCCCTGTGTCTCCTGTGGGCTTCTCTGTGGTGGCATCATCACTGTGGTGGAGCTGCAGTCATTATCAACAGTTGAGGGGCTTAGCAAATGAAGTTGGAGGGAGAGAGTTGTTTTATTTTGACACTGGAGTATTTTGAAATGAGAGCATGAGACCCAAGGGCGTAAATTCTGATGTGTCCAGAGGGAACAGATTTTCACCCTGTGTTGTAAGTTTGTTTTTGAAAAATTGGCAGCTATTTTATAAAACAGCTTTAAAAGAACATAGAGAAATGAATTTTTCACTTCATATGTTCCCTAAGTTTCCTGCATCTTCAAGAAGAAAAAAGTTGTTCCAGTTTCATCATAAGGAATTTGGACACATAGGTATTAGTCGTTTTGCTAAAGATCAAACAAAGTTCGCGTTAGAAAAAGGAAAACATTTCCTAAAAGTCCCCTTTTGTAACTTACTTACAGGTTTATCTTTCTCTTGGTTTGGTAGCTCCCCATACCCCATACCAAAAATCAACAACGTAACACCATAGAGTCCAAAAAACGGCTGTTTGTTATCACACCAAGTCCATTGTTTCCACGCCAAATACAGTGTTCTTGAAAACAAGCTGGAAAACACAGGGACAAATTTATTGCAAACTAAATCAAGAATGAGTTTGGTCTCTGACATTCAAAAAGAATTGAACTTGCCCATACTTCCATGTATTTGAAAGTTAAAATACAAGAAGCTCAAGCTGTTCCTATTCAAGCTTCTGCTTTGTGTTCTAAAATACCCATTTTAGTGACATTTCAAACCGTAAAACATATTTGTGTGGGAAATGGATGACTAATACTGTCTCTACAAATGACTGTTAATTTTTTCTGTTGAACTTCAAATTCTAATTGCCATTGAATGCACTTTAAAAATTCCTTGCTGAAAATAGTCCTAATATGAAAGTTTATTTTCCTAAACTAACTCAAATTAAAAGACCCAGAAGAAGAGCACTAATTTCAAGTTTCTGAGGAAACACAACTGACAGGCTAAAGAAATCACAACAGTAAACAGAATACAGTTATAACT
Organism: Mycteria americana; assembly: GCF_035582795.1. Classification (NCBI taxonomy): domain Eukaryota; kingdom Metazoa; phylum Chordata; class Aves; order Ciconiiformes; family Ciconiidae; genus Mycteria; species Mycteria americana. The sequence continues at coordinate 42,011,269 of NC_134396.1, forward strand.
ACTAGCTTGCATTTAAAAATACATTATCTCATACATCTGTATAGTACAGAATAATATGCTTTCTTGACTGCAATGCAACATTGATTTTCTAATTAAATAATCTAACTTCCATAAGAAGTTTAAAGTTGTGCTGTGTAACCTAAATGACCCAACAATGTTTAGACTATGGTAACTTCAAGAGGTGCAAAGCTGTAGCTAAAAACACAGCCAATGGAGGCCATATGATGAAGTATATTACCTTCATGTCACATCCTTTTTTAATCTCCTCGCATCAACATACTGGTGCACAATATACAAATTTCATTTATTTGTACCCCTGGACTAACATACCATATATACCTACACACGACATCAACTCTGCAGATTTCAACCTGGTCTGGACTAGATATACAGTGGGAGAAACAGTGGAGCTGTGGATCCACTGGTTTGATTGGTGAATACTGGAAGTGCCTTTTGGATTCAGGAATTATTTCATTTAAGTAAACACATATTCTTTACCTGTTAATTGTTGCCCAGATACGTTTTTGTTCTTTTTAGTACCTGCTACATTACTTCTGTGTGAAGCATTTGCATCTGCATCTGTTGAGGTACCTGCTAAACTGTATTTCCACAAATTTATATCTGGACCATAAACATTAACCAGAAGCTTTCAGTGTTACCACCTCTGCTGTGACCATCACAGCATGGGCAGTGACGATGCTGTGACATCAGCAGAAACGGGCAGTGCATGGGCAGAAACGGGCAGTGCATGATGCATGGGCAGTGTGCATGATGCATGGGCAGTGCATGGGCAGAAACAGGCAGTGCATGATGCATGGGCAGTGTGCATGATGCATGGGCAGTGCATGGGCAGAAACAGGCAGTGCATGATGCATGGGCAGTGCATGGGCAGAAACGGGCAGTGCATGATGCATGGGCAGTGTGCATGATGCATGGGCAGTGCATGGGCAGAAACAGGCAGTGCATGATGCATGGGCAGTGCATGATGCATGGGCAGTGCATGGGCAGAAACGATCGCCTGTGCTCCCTGTCCCCATTCCCATCTACTGCACAGGAGGGAACGCCAAGCCCCTCCGAGGGCCCTGCCATCTGCTCTTCCCCCCTTTCTCGGACAAGCCTGCCCATACAGCAGCACCTACTTCTAGAGGAGGGGAGAAAGCACATCAATGCCTCTGGCCAAGTGGTGCTCTTGCTTTTTTCTCTGCTCTGTTAACCGTTTCCAGCAGACAAGGGAGGGCTTTGAATGCAGTAAAGGCAGCCTGGCTGGCTGCTCTTCCCGGGGAGCGGAGAGGCAGGGAAAGCAGCCAAACAGAGGTGCTGCTGCTTCTTTTCCCCACCCTCCCAGTAATAAAATTTTGTGTTTGCATCCATCTGGCTTTGAGGGTATTTTCCAGTTCTGCAATCTGGGCACACTTTAAGTGCTGTTACATAACTGACAGGATTTTTTTTTTCATTATTTTTCACTTGGGAATGATTTAACAGAGTTACTGTATCCCTCTGATTACTGGACTTGTCACATTATTTTGAACTGTTTGTTAGTAAGTAATTAATCAACTAAAATGGTCCTCTACCATAGTGGGATTACTTGGTGGCTTTTGTAACATAGCATTGAGCTTTGGCTACTAGGTAAGCAAAAGACTGTGAAACAATTGGGTGTTGCTCAAACTTTCAGAATGAGGCCAACCTTAAATTCAGATTTGAGTTTGAAAAGAAACAGGAGAACAACCATGGACAAATATGGTTTTGGCAGCATAAAAGGAGGGCAGAGTTTAAGATTGTTTCTTTTACCCCAACCTGTTTTTAATGTTCATATTGACTGCTACTTGCCCTGAGTGATTATTCTTTGACCTAATTGATTTTATTATTAGAATAATCCCAAGTATATGCAGTTGACTTTTTTCCTCCTTTATTTTGTCCTTCCTAAATACTACCACTGAAATCATACATATTCCCCTTCCCTCCATGTTTAGCATCCCCAAACAAGCCACTCTCCATAATCCTGCCTCTTTCTTCTAACACAGTCCTTCACCGTTTGTTGGTGTGTGAACATGCTCTTCACAGAGCAGTATCTAAAGAGATTATTATTTGGACACTTACAGATGTGCTTCTATAAAACTACCTTGCTCTCCCTTGCTGCTATACTAGACTTTGCTGTTACAGTCAGTTTTCAATCTCATTGTAAAAGACAAGCTGTGATCCGTGTGAGGTTTGTGGAAGGAAAGGACCTGGTGTTCGTGCTGCAGGGTGGTCATGGCTGTATAGGTCATCCCCTCTCGTTGAGGAGAACACCTGCCTTTTCCCACACGGTGGGAAAGAGGACCGCACTCGCCCTTCTCCTCCCTGCTGCCTGCTTCTCAGCTTAGGTAACTGCTTAGTCACTTTCCTGCTTTTTGAAGATGCTTTCCGTAGGCACCTATCTGCTTAACCCAGGGAAGGGCTGGATAGTGTTATTGAACACCCACCAGAAATTTCTGCTTTTGAAGAACTGAGACCCCCCCCGGACTAAAGAGGGAAGAAAAAAGAGCTAAAATCCTGTGGCTAGAGAGTGTGTTCTCATACACAGGCATATAAATTAGCCATCCAGTGTAGAGTTGCTTTTATAAGGAGTTACAGATTTGACTAGATCACTGGGTGAGCAGCAATTGCTCTCCTTGTGTAGCCTACTGTTGTGATGTCCATAAGAGCAGTGTTCATTAGTGCAGCTCAGCATAACCACTGAATATTGATTTTTTCTTTGAAAATACATTTAGGAGTCCTCGCTGATCTCAGAATTTCCTGAGAAATAGTAAGTTCATGCAAAATCTTCTGACATTCCCTTCTCTCCTCCCCCCTCCCCCCCCCCCCAATTATATTCCTCCTACCCCTTTATTACAATGATCCAACTGCGCAGGGGACAGGTGGCCCACAGGTGAAATCTGGAATTAAATTCATATGCTTAAGCATACAATGCCGTTGTATTGTGATTTTAAGAGTGCCTAACTTTGAATAAATTAGTAAATAGGCCAGCGGTCTGTTTTTAAGGACCAAGCTGACAAGCAGTAGGAACTGAACCAAATAAGGAAGGGAGGTACCAGAAGCAAAGGATCTTTACAACAGCACTGAGCAAAAGCTGCTGCAAAGCAGATATATGTTAGAGTGATTGGCACTTCAGTGCTCTCCCCATCTCTCTCTGCAAGCTAATGAAAAATGAGCCTTGTCCTCTTATATATAGGAAAAAAATATTTGCCATACATCCCTTATGGAAAAGCACCTCTTCTGCTTCTTTATTTCCTGCTTTTTCTAATGGAATGAATACAAACACAATGGCAGCTTCCATGTGACAGACACTGTCATCCACAGCTTTCAGAGCATTAGGATACAGATGCACTTGTAGGATCCATTGCGGGCCATTTCTTAGCATCTGAATGAGGAATAAATACATCTGACTGATCAACAAATGCTACTTTGTGCTTCAGTTCCGTTATGATTTTCAATAGGTCCACTATGACTTATTATAAAAAGTAGTGCTCAACCAAGCTAAACTACATGAAACAGAAGAGGCTTAATGCTTTCTCTAAACCCCATATTCCTCTGGTTAATTTAGAGAAGAGTCTTTATCCTTCACAAGGAGCATCCAGGTATATACTTTCAAAGGTGCTCAAGCTCTGCTCTCCCTCTCTTTCCAGTTTTAGTGGAGTTGGACTTTAGACACCATTGACTACATGATATAAACTTGTGGATTAATTAGAAAATGTACATAGAAAATGGGTGGGACACGCCAGTTAAAATGCCAGTGAAAATGCCAGTGAACTAAATGTGACAAGCATGTATTCACAACTTTGAATGAGGGTATGTGTTAACAATGAAAATATTTTCCAGTGGGAAACAGGAGTAGTAACCAATGACAAAAAATTTAGAGGCAGGCAAATTTTGTAATGCTTTTGTGTTTCGGTGGAATACGATAGGGCAAACATCTATAAAACAATTACTGACTATATTGTGCAAACCCCAGGACACTGACTTGGCACATCCACTATTCCACAGTAGGCTGTGCCAGAAATGATGGTGTACTAGAAGAAAAAAAATGAATAATGGGAATTATTAGGAGTTCTGAGATGTCTTTTACTAAAAATAAAAAGCTTTGGACTGCATGTCCTATTACTTCACAGTAATATGAAATTTGCATTCAATACTCAATATTTCATCACTAGTTCGAATGCCTACCAATGTGCCTAAGTATTCAAGCTTGTTTGTTGATCCCTCCCTCTGTTGAGTATGAATTATTGCTTACATACAGAAATGATTATTTAACCGAACAACTGTTACCACATCTGAATTGCAAGAAGTGTTAAAGTATTATATTTGGCGTTTTTTTGCAACAGGTGGTAATACAATATGCAGTAGTAGGAAATTTTGCAAAAACATCAGGAATTTAGTGGAAATGAGGAATAGCAGGATCCATGTAGTAAGTTTCAGTTTTGCACAAGCACCATGTTTTATCTGTCATTATTTTAAAGTAAATAATAAAATACAGACTAGTTTCCAGAACTGTTTTGCTTTTTGATGGCCAGAAGAAACACCCACTCATAATCTGTGTTTTATGAAGGCAGATTGCTTTGAAAGTGTAGGTGTTTGCCACAGTATAATAAAAGAAAGGTAAACCTTAGATAAGACAATACTGCTCCAATTCTCTCAGGACTTTTCAGGAGTCTGATTTGTACAGCTGAAGACTTCAGGACACTGTCTAACACGTAAGAATCTATTTTGATTTAGAGAATTGCCTTTACAACTTTTAAAGAATACATACTTAATATACCTATGAAACAAACACAATGCAGGCATCAACAAGGCTTCTTCCAAACTTGTGTTTCCATTTAAAACTTTATTTTGTATGTTCGGAACATCACCAGAAACATAGAAACTTCTAGGCACAAATGACTTAATATCCAGAATTTTTGAATAAAATATTTGCTAATGAAATTGCAACAACACATTTTCATGATAACTATATATCTTAATATTTCATATATACATATAAAAGTCATGCATTGTAAAGAGTCATTTTGTCCAGATCATGTTTTCTGGGTGCTAAAATTCACTGTAGATCTTACATGTGTTAAATACGTCATATTTTTTCTGTACATTTTAAAGAGTTTATTATACTGATATCACATTCCCAAAGAAAACACTAAATGTAATAAAGCTGTCTATTTTCTTTATTTACCTTACCTGTTTTCCCTGTATTAAAGAAAAACAACTGTGTAAGTAATAGCAAAACAAATGTTTTAAACCAGCTCACAAGTACGTAAGATATGTAAAACCAAGTAGTATAAACTAGGATGACAATGCAAGGGTATCAAATATGTTCTCTTTTGAGTCTGTGGTCCATGAGTAATATTGCTTCTGCACTGGCCTTGCTTTGATACATGCAAGTCCATGCAATAATTCATGGCTTATTATGTAGCAGGTGAGGAATCAACTGGGAATTAAAGGAAATGGTCCTCCAGCCTAACAACCGGCAGCTACTTGTTTTATTTCCACCTTTGCCATACAATTACTCTTTTCTTGCTATGAGGCACATTCAAAAAAAGTTCAGCGCCAAATTTCAGCCGTAATATCCTTGCAGCCATAACCTTTTCAGTCTAATTCAGATCCCCTATATTCTACTTCTGCAAGATTCTTTACTATGTAAATAATTCCTCCAGTTAAAGTAATAATGTTAAAAGGATCTTTGTCTTTATATGGCCTTTTTTCTTTGAGTTTCTATCATTATTCCATGCTGGCTGCATAGGCGTGTGCCATGCATGATGACCTTTGGCACCAGCGCATTAGCATCAGCGGGAGACCTCTGTACTGCTGATCTCTGTATGTGACCCATTACTCCTTAAGTGTGACCATTCTTTTGATTTTCCAGTTTCATTAGTGGAATCCAATGCTGTAAAGATGAGTATCTTCAGGCATTTGCTTACAAACAGAGTAGATGTATAAACATGTATACAAGTCCTACTAAATGTAGTGCTTTTAAATGATTTGTATCCCTGATCTGGAAATACTGTTTGATCTATTGACAGACTGACAAGAAAAAGATGCACTTAGCCGTATAAGCCATACCAGGTTTCTTCATGTGTTTTAGAAACTATTTAAGAATGTGAAGAGGCAGCCTGACCACACGCAAAGTGAGCACTGGACTGGGACTGAGGAGATCTGCTTTTGTTCCGGGGTCTGCCACAAGCCTGCTGGGTAATCTATGTGCAGCTGCTTCCTCCCTTCGTGCCTCAGTTTCACCACCTGCGAAGTTAAGACAATGCTGCTGCCCTTTTTGTAAAGTACTTTGAGATTTATGGAGAAAAAGCATCATGTAAGAGTCAGGAATTTATTGCTAAGGAAGAGCCTTAGCTTTTTTTCATGCTCTCTCCAATTTTCTCTTGTAATGTAATAAAGTAAACACATAAAATTCTGTCTTCTTTGAAATCAGTAGGAGTTTTACTCCTGATTTTAATGGTGCCAGAATTTCTTCTGAGTGAATGACAAAAGTTGTGCTCCTTTCTAGACAGTGCTAAAAGCAATTCTTGCTCAAAGAAATGTATACTGTCACCCTACCTGTGAAATGTCTGCACTTTTGTTTGGAAGGTGGAAGGTAAACAAGCAATGGCTCTGAGAGCAACAAGTTAACAATTTTTAATGCAAATACTGCATTTGCACAGCTCCTAGAAGACATTTATAATGCGACAGCATGCGTACTAATAATACTAGTACTTGACTGCATTTTCCCATAGTATGATTTTGACATAAACATTTACCAAAAATACAGTGGTTTATTTTTATTATTTCAAAGCAGTTCCTAAGGTGCAAATTGTAGCTTATACAATTTTGATGTGTCCTTTAAAAAAGGTATGTGCTTCTTTTATCTTAGATGGTCTTTGTAATCAGTAGGATACATACTTTACTCATTCATATTAGTTTTTAAAAAAGCTTTGGAGAGAGATCCAGAAAAGTTCACATTTTGTACACCTTTTCCCCTTCCAAAGGTTTTGAGAAGAGCGGTTTCCCCTGACAGAGTGGTTTGAACCAGTTTTTTTCTATTCTGAACTTTGTATTGCATTGTAACGCAGTACTGACTGCAACCCTTAATATGCCAAATCCTGTAGTACTTATCCCAGCAAATCTCTTAGAGACTCCTGTGGGCCCTAACTCCACACGTAGGATTTGGTTCTATAAATAGTCACAGCAGTTCAAATCATGAGTTTAAATGGTAAATATAAAACACTTCAGACAATATAAAGGCAGTAGATCTAGTAGTGCATGAATGCAAAACCATTCTAATTGGAATATTGTAATGTAAAGAAGTTTCACTCAGCTAATCTGGTAATTTGAATAAAAACTTTGTATACTACACCGACCCCTCTCCAAGGGTACCGCCAGTTCAAGAGACTTTCCGTTCATTCGCTAATCACACAGCGTGTTCATTTAACCATCAGCAGCATTTGAACTGAGCCTTTCCCACAGAGGTTTTTGTAGGGGACTCCCCAGCCAGTCCTCCCTGGGGAAGCTTCCTGTTTGTATATGTACACCATTTTGATACAACCTGACATTCTCCACAGGCAAACAACTGCTCTTATCTTAATATATGAAATATATTTGGGCTGGAAGCACAGGTCATTCTTGAAGCGATGGGTCCAGAAAAGGAGATCATCTCCATCTCTCCTACAGCGGCTGCCTTTTCCTCATCCTTCAGTTCAAAGACTGCATCACACTAGAAAGAAATCTCATGCTGGGGGGGTAGAGAGAATATCTGTTCCCATTAACTGTGCTACCCCCACACTTCCTTTTAGTGTGAAATAGTTAATTTACTTGGCAGATCCAAGACTACCCTATGCACACTGCCCCACCAGTCAGTAATGAAAATGGCACAGAATTGTTTGTCCACAGCATTCCTAAAGGGTGTGATAACGCCACTCAGCATGCATTTATACGTTCTAGGTTTCTTCATGGCCATTTCTTTGTTTTTCTTCTAACATCACACATTGCCTTCTCTTGCAGTTATATGCAAACGTAAATAATATGAAGTTGACTTCTCAAATCTTCCACGTTACGCTAAGGATGAAATTTCTTTTCTTCTGTAAACCACAGAATTAGACATACTGGCCCATCTTTCTTTTACTTCCTGATTTTTTTTGCTGATAGCTAGAGTACATGATTTTTAATTGTTGGCTTTTTTCATGGTAACCACAGTAACTCCTTTTTTCAAATTCCAAATACTTGTTTTAAAACAGATACTAATAAATAGGGTCTTGTATGGTTGGTTGCTGTCTGTAGGTTTTACATGGGTATTGTCAACAGGTGAGACTGCATGACTGACTTCTGACAGTGCAATTTCACATCACCACACATTTGCCTTTCAGCTTCTCTTTCCTTTTCTGCTGCTTGCTTTTTTTGCCATCAATTTGTAAACTCACAGTCCTGCGTTTCTCTAGGTTTAGCAATTCTTGGAATAACTCTTTCACATTGTGGTTCAGCTTGGCAGAGGTCTCCATGAAGGCACATTTCCACTTCTTAGCCATGGCTTCTCCTTCACTGCTGTCCACCTCTCGATTTTGGTTCTCATCATTTTTGTTCCCCACCAGCATTATTGGAATGCTTTCTATGTCTCCTTTAATCTGACAGATTTGTTCATAGATTGGTTTGAGTTCCTCCAAGGACTGTCGGCTGGTGATAGAGTAAACCAAAATGAACGCATGTCCTTTAGAAATAGAAAGACGTTGCATGGCTGGAAATTGATGGCTCCCTGTAGTGTCAGTTATCTGCAAAGTGCATATGCTCTTATCACAGCTGATCACCTGACGATAGGTGTCTTCAATGGTAGGGATGTAGCTCTCTCTGAAAGTGCCCTTCACAAATCTCAAGACCAAAGAACTTTTGCCCACTCCTCCAGCTCCAAACACAACAACCCTGTAATCGTTGCTTTGCTCAGGCATGTTTCTCGGTGCGTCTGTTGCTCAGCTAGAGGGAAAAATCTAGGAAAGGAAATGACAAAAACAAGAAGACAGACATTAACACAGATACATGTGGAGAGTGCACTTTGTGATATCTTTCCCAATAAGAGAAATTAACGTAATGTAAGTGATAGCATACTAGTTGTAATAATTTAAGCAGACTTGCAGTGGGTTACAGAATTATTTATTTCAGTAGTAAATTTAGGATTTGCAATCCAGCCTGGACTGGTAACAAAAGACCATCTTCGTCACTTCACGACTTATTTTGAATTAACATTGTGACTTTAAATATTCTTCCTACTGGACTAATATCCCCAGAAATAAAAAGCTGCATCTGGGAAATAGTATTTCAGCAAGGCCAAGGCCCGAACACATTGTAGAAACTGAATTACTCATCCGCCTCTAAAACAAGCCTCCTCAAATCATTGCTGAAACACACTGGTATACACATGTATGACAGTCAATTACTCTAAACATGCCGTCCCTTCAGTAGTTAGGAAATTTGTCTCCACTACAACTGGACAACACTCCTGAGTGATGTCTAAGATGTATTTGTAGCTTAGTCAGGAATAGCACCACATATTCTTTGTTTCCAACTCTTTGGGAGCATGTACCCCACTTTGATGTGTTTTTCCACTTGCATTTCAGGTCAAAGAGTACATTTTGGTAAACTGAGATTGTTCATGTTCAGTCTGCCTTTTCATTCTAATCTTTATTTCATAGCAGATGATATTTGACTGGAGATGTGTTACACTTATCAGAACGGTTTTGCAGGCATCTTCACAACATTTTAAGAGGCTTATATTGTCAAGATTGTCAAATCCATATGTCAAAGGTCACAAAACTCTGTGATCCCTGAAGTCGGTTCCCCTTGACCAAACCTGGACCACAGTAGGACCTACCTAAACAGTAGGACCACAAATATTGTCATCATTATTAAATAACAGAAATGGTAAAGCTTTCACAGGATTGAAAGCTGGAGTTGTTTTAGGATTCATTGAAATAAATGTGAAGATTAATTTGTTCTCCCATCAGTAGCAGCTCATTAGGTACATGGCACGGACAAGTCTCTTTTTATATTTAGTGAGATTTAAGCAAATAAACACTGGAAAATTGAACCCTAAAAGTTGAAAAGAGTCTAGGATATTGCTACTTTTCAGACCAAAGCTAGATATATAAAAAGTACATGTGGAACAAACTGCAAAATTTGCGGCACTTTTATTTGTTCTTAAGAAAATGGGCTGATTTAATAGGGAATCTTGTCCAAGTGCCCTAACAGTGCAAGGTTATTGAATTTGCCTCTTGCAATGTTACCTGGGTAGCAGTTAATCCAGAACAACCCAAAGGGATTTTTTACTGAATAAGAAAATCCTTCAAGTTGTTTCTTCACTGCAGCAGCAGGAGCGATTGCATTGTGGGGGCAGGGTTTTAAGTTACCCTTTACCTGTCTAGCACGGGGAGAATAGCAGTGATCTGTAGAGGTATGGATGTCCATGGAGCACCCATGACCTTATCCCACTTGCCAGCCCACGCTGAATTTTGTGCTTCTGCATCTTTGATGCTGTTGCTGCCTGTGCCAGTTAGACTAAAGCTATGGCTACCCATGCTGCACTAATGTCTTCATTTTGCTGTTCAAGCATACCCTGATTTTGTTATCCTTCTTGTCCAGAGCATCCTACTCTGTCCTAATTCTAATGCCTGAGTAAGCTGAAAACATCTGTCTTTACATAATGTGTTGGATGAAGGAGTTGTACTTCCTCATCTGCCACACCGTAGGCAGAATAACCCCTGCAACTGGGGATGCTGATCCTGAGGCAAAGTGGAGAGCTGTGACAGCTCTTCCTACCCAGCCTGGCTTCAGGCAAAAGGCAGCTTCACCCCTTCCATCTCTCCTACGCTGCAGTCATTGTCACTCTCAGAGACCTGTTTAAATATAGGAAAGATTGATAAATAAGGGTGTTGATCCTGAGGCACTGAAGCAAAATTGTTTCTCTCTGACAGCAGAATACAAGGAATGGAAAGAAGAGTAGTCTCAGAAAACACTGGTGTATGTGTTTATATAAGAGGGAAAACCCTCTGAGGAACAAGGAAAATGGGCGAGCAGCTCACGGTGTTGAGAAAACAAACAAAACCAAAGTAGCTAGTAAGAAATGAGAACAGAGGAAGCTAGCAGGACGCTGTTCCACTAACAAACTTGTATGTAAGAGCTGCAAACATGCAAATACAGAACAGTTGTAGAGCTTAGAGTCATGGGTGACTGCAGAGAATGAGCTACCATAAGAACTATATTCTAATAATTTTTGTGAGCAAAAAGGCAAGAGAGAAAAACATGGCTATTTCACCTCAGAAGCAGCTTAAGCATTGGACAATCAGATAATACATAGCCTAGGAACTATGGGATGATGAGAAAAAATGCACTATGAAAATTTTTACCATGAAAATAACTGAAATACAGAGTAGAGAAACAAAATTTTAAAAGCTAGCTGAGTGTACTCCTGCTATAAACTTCATGCTTTAAGCATACTCAGAAATCTCCAAGTAAACTGGCACGTATGGTTGCCCAAAAGTTAGAAAAAACTGAAATGTGGCACCTAATGGCATGAGGTATTAAGCATCTGAAAAGCTTCTACGGGAACCCGAAATGGCATGGTAACAGTCCTCAAATACATAGTAAGTTATTGTAAAGAGGGAGAGCGTATATCTGTAGTGGAAAAAACTGCAATTAATGGGCTTACATTGTAGAAGAGATTCACATTAGACAATAGAAAAACTGTACAGTGGTAAGAAGAGCACACCGATTGCCTAGGGAGATTTTGCAGACTGTCTTTAGAAATGACCATAGAATCACAGGATAATTCAGGCTGGAAGGGACCTGAGGAGGTCTCTGGTCCAGCCTCCTGGTCACAGCAGGTCAGCCATGAGACCAGACAAGACTGTTCTGTCCTGTCAGGGTCTGAAAACCTCCAACATTTCCCACAGCTTCTCTGGGCAACCTGCCCCACTGCTAAATTACCCTCAGTGTCATTGTTTCCCCCTTATATCTCGTCTGAACTACCTGTGTTTCAGCTCATACCTGTTGACTCTCCTCCTCCCACCATCCATTGCTGTGAAAAGTTTGACTCTATCTTCTTGGTGGCCCCCCTGTAGGTTTGGGGGGGGGGAGGCTGCTGCTTGGTACCGCCTGAACGGTGCCTTCCCCAGGCTGAACCAGCCCTGGTCCCTCAGCCTGCAGGGCAGGACAGTGCTGCAGCCCTGGACACCTCGGTGCCCCGCTCTGAACTTGCGCCAGTTTATTGATGTGCGTCCTCTACCCGGGGTGCCAAAACCGGACAAACTACATAGCTGTTGTCTCACGAGTGCTGAGCCGAGGGGGGTTACCCCTCCCTCGACCGACTGGCCATGGCCCTGTGCCTACAGCCCAGCACACGCCGGGCCTTCGTGCACCCAGGGCCACCGCCGGCCATGCCCGCTCACTGCCCACCACGGCCCCAGTGCCTGCTCCACAGAGCTGCTCCCCAGCCGGGGTTGCTGCAAAGGAGCAGGAACCTCAGTTGCTGTTTAGTTTGTCCCACATGCAGATCTGTTAGTCCTAAAGATCCTCAGTTTTACCAAGATAAAAAACACAGATTATTTTATTTTTTGTCCTGCTCAGGAGCTGGGAGCAAACAAAACACGAAGCTCATGCAAGGCTTTTTAATTGCACCGGAGAAAGAATTCCCTAAATAATTTTTACTATGTGGTTGTACTCTCTGTGTGGATCTGGTCAGAGATTCTCCTGTAGTGAAAATCATTCTGTGTGACTGTGGTGCACTTGCACCCAATTGCGCATTTGTTAATGCTTTTCATACCGCCCTATGAGTGTATTGATTTTTCTTTGTCTTAAAACACATTAACTAAAACACACAACAGGACAAAATAAAGTACCACATTGTTTCATCAGCTTTCAATATTCTGGCCAACGTGGGTATGGAAAAATTAACTTGAAAGAAGTCTGACTTCTCAGATGTACAATATCCTCTCTGATTCATACTTTGAGAGCCTGTCTGTTTCATAATTTAGAACTGACTTTTTCTGGAGTTTGTGTATAATAAAGCCTAATTTGCTTCCTTTGCTACTTTCAAACACTACATCAGTGAAAATTTACTCTCCTCTTCTGAAGTGTGAGGTATAACAAAACTATTCTCACTTAAAAAGGCAAAGTACTTTTCATAACATACATCCATACCCTTCATTTTTTAATTGTTTGGTTGCAAAGATCAGCAAGTGAGCCTCCATATACCTCTGCTGACTTAGCTCTGTTTTCTGCAGATGCTCTGTTAGCACAAGGCTCGAGTTGCTGTAGCTCAGCTGCTGCAGGTGAGCTCGACAGGCTATTCACTGGGACAAAAGGCTGCTCCACTTCAAACTCAACTACAGACCCTCATGTTGCTCTGCATTCTTTCCCCAGCTGCTTCTGACATGCCAGGTAAAAGAACTGAAGGGTTGTTCTGACAGGAGGATACAGTTTAAGGACTGAATCGGTTTGATATAAAATCTGTTATTTTGTTATATAATAATAACAAAAATATGTATATAAACATGTTTAAACAAAGTACCTTGCATTACAGCTTATGTACTTGATAGTTCAAACTCTTAATGTTCTTTGGGCGACTAATTACATGTGGGTGTGTTAGCATTTACTAAATCGATATCACTGATCCTGTATTTAGCCACTGGATCTCTGTAGTTATCTCCTATCTTTAATTGGTTTTTATGGTCTAACTTTCTATCAATTGTATTTATGACTTGCCTCTTACGTTTGTATTTAAGCCATGAATAACAAATGCAATAATGGGCAAAAGGTACAGGGAGGCTGAAAAATAACTGCTGAAAATTAATCTACTGAATACTTACCCTTAGAGTAAGATGAGATTAGAATCTCACAGCTGGTGACCCCTTCCAGTTTGTACTTGAATGTAGGTGTAGAAAAAATTTCTCACTCTCCAGTCTTTCCACGGTTTTGGTTTTGTTGCAAAAGATGTTCCTCGTGTTTGCATTGTTAGACTTCCATGAAATGTCACAGGTGCAAATTTCTTTGAAATTGTTTGGCTAGATGGCCTCTTTTAGGGTAGCATTCATTTTATAAAACAGCCTGATACTACCTTTGCTGTCTGGAGTCAGAGGCTTTGATTGCATCTTAACTGATACAGTTCTTGAGGTTTTATGATGTTCTACTGAGATGTCAGTCTGATATGCAATACAGCAGTTGTCAGATGTTGTGTATTAATTTCCTGAAAGCTCTTTTTCCTCAGGTAAAATTATCTCATGTTAGTCACTGATTTTTATTTTTTTTAAAGTCTAAAGAGATGTCTCTCTTTATATTGTCATTGTTATGATGAAAATCCAATAAAGTACAAGCAATGCATTTAGTTCAAAAGCTTGTATCAATTTAAAGTACAGTCCATCAGGCTATCCATGATGATACCACTATGCAAAGATACAAGGTGCAAGGTGAAGAATAATACCAAATGTAGTTATAGATAAGATGGATTTCAGCATGGTTGTAAGGTTAATGGCCATTTCACCACATCAAAGGTGAAAAAGGTACCCATCACTTACATGACTTACAAGAGGGAAAGAGAGCTCTGCAAGGAATTTTTACTTGTCCATTACGTAAATAAACAGGCATTTCTCAGGGAGTATTTTCACCGTATCTGCCACTGAACATGGACTTAAAGAATGGGGATTTTCCTACTACCAGTCTCTTCATCTTTTACTACAAGACTTGCTTTTTCATTCTTTTTCTTTCTTTTTCTTTGGTTGCTTTGCTTTGGTCTTTTCAAATCAATGGAAAGCTGGACATGTTTGAAGCCAAATGATAACAGCTAAAAGCTTTTTCTTGCAACATGAGGTGGAAAGCACTTTTTTTACTCTCATGCTGAACAAAATGTTCTTTGAAAGCCTGCTTCTTGATGATCAGCTAGTGTAAATTGTGACTTCTTCAGTGCATGAATGCTGTAGCACTTTTGATTTATGTCAGCTCTGGCTCTTACACAGGTGTTGTTCTTGCCATCTTTGTTAACCTAGGAGAATGTTTTCATACTGTTAATGCCTGTGTCATTGATATTTGAGCAAAGCCTTGGCCAGAGATCAGTATTCATTCAAAATACCTCTTCTTTTTGCTTTGATTAGGAGGATGACTGGCCAAGTTACATCAACGTGAGTAGCTATGCATGGATTGACAGTATTAATGACGGTAATTAAAATTATTTGATGCATTTAGAGTAAAATTGCTTCCTGAATTTGCTTTGCCATATCAAAATTTCAGTTTGATAGGTTATTGTGACATCATGCCTTGTTTTCAAAATGTTTATCTATATATTGGTGACTTCCTTGCACTTGAATTTAAGTCTCTGATACTTTTGTTAGCAGATATTATCCAGATATTGTTGGATAATGGGAACATTAGTCTAAATATTATTTGTTCATAATTGTTATAACTTTTCAGATTCCTTTACAAGCCAAAAATATAGGGAGGTGTGTCAGATATTTTTGATCATACCTTCTCCCTACAAAAAAAACAGGAAGTCCTGAAATGCAAAAAAGTCTTTCACGAAATAGTGTGAAGTGGGATACGAAGATAGCAATTGACTGTATTTTGCTCAAGGCATTTATGCAGTCCCAGAGATCATTAAGCCATTTGACCTAAGATTTCTCTGGGTTTTTTCACTGTCTCCAGTGCAGTTTGAACAAAGTATCTTGGTTTATTCCTAAAAAGAACTCTTTGCCTACAGCTGTTCCATCTAATGATAACTCTCCAAAAAGCATCTCATTGCTTTAGGAAAGGTGATTATGCTGCTGCTGCTGAAATGCTGATAATTAGTTGAATTAGTTGCTTCCAGAAACTTCTCAGACTTCAGCACCAGTTTTGCTGTTGTTTCATAGTAATAGCTTGGTTTTTGCATTCGTGTAAAAGCTCACGATAGGAGTCCCTCCAAGACCAAAGTTTATGCAATTCATCACTGAATCTTGCCCAGTGATTTCAACTAAGACTGGAGGATGGTGAAGAATGGTATTTCAAAATGATGGCAATATTGCACTATCAGTGAAGATTAAGTCTACTTCAAGATTTCCAGCACTGAATGGCCAGGCACTAACGTACTGGTTTACTGAAGGAAAGCTGAGTTCATGTCTTGTAAAGTACTGTAATAATGAAAGGGGAGATAGGCTCTGGTCATGGGACATGTAGGTCCCAGTTCAGCAAAGTCCTTAAGAAAGTGCTTAAATTGTGTCCATCCTTGTCATCTGTTTTTTTAATCTGGTCTTAATTGTGGTCTAATTGAACATTGTTTCTAAAGTCTGCATATATAGCACTCATGCTATAAAGGCTGTTTACAGTGGAGGAAAGATTAAGAAAATCAGCGATTTTTGGCAGGTCAATGTAGATGCAGCAGTTAGAAATGACATGGGAATTTTTCAATGTAACAAGTCACATTGGCCAAACAGCATTCAACTATCGGACACTGAAAGCAACGTAGTAATCTAACTTTAAGATCTGTGTAGAAGTTACCGAGTGTGGCCAAAAAAAGACCTGAATGAACAGAGGCTTTTGGAGTTCCAGATTTATTTTCAGAGTCAATACAAAAATTGGATAGCATAATAGGCCATAGCGGAAAATGAGAGAGTTGTTCTCAACTACAGTTTGATAAAAAAGCAATGCCAACTTAATATTTTATATCATCAGCCAGAAGGAAGCAGACCAGACTGAGTTACAGAGAAAATGGCATCTTCTATGGAAACAAAAAATAAATACAGTTACCTGTCATAAACCTGCTGTTTTTCTCTGACACCCTGTTCTTGTAATATTTACTTGATCTTCTGAGAGTAAGAGACAAAATCAGACGTCCTTCTTATTCAACATATTCGTAGGAAGCACAAATTCAAACTACAAATTCAGTTTGTTTCAACTGAACAGTTTCCGTTTTAGAGGTAGACTCTCTACAATGTTTGAATTGCTTGAATTTGCATAGAAAATTCATCATTTAGGATTTTCTAACTGAAATGAAAGTAGTGGCTCAGTCTGTACAAAACTGGATGGGACTGAGTCAGAGCAGAGAGCCAAAACTGCCCTGCCAGCAAATGCCAGCAAACACAGTGTGTGCTTTGGGGAAGTTTGGCCTAGGTGATTGTAGCATTTGCTTTCAAATATCTAAAAAAGAAAAAGGGAAGAAAAATAAAAATTCCTCCATTTTTTCAATGTTGGCTAAAGTGTTTCTTGCATTTTGGGACAGATTGTTCACTGCATTACAAATGTGTATGCTACGCTACAGATACAGTCTAGGTATCAAGCCAGGATATCAATTTTAGGAAGTTCTTCCAGAGAGGTTCTCTGAGAGGTTTTGCAGATTCCCTTCATACCGCTGGCTTAACATAGAAGAGTAACAGAAAGGAGAAGAGTCTTTCAGAATAACTTGTTGAAGTTTTGTTCTGTATTTACAGAAGTAGAATATTGTCCTAAAAACATCTGTAGGTAAAGGAGGTAGAATCCAGCCCCTGTACTGTTCTGTGGTCACAGATGCTGTGCTCTGCTTTAGCAAATTGTTGTATTTTCATCACACGGTTGTTGAAAATCTCATTCCCAAAACAATGTCATTTCAAAGTTGTTTGAAGCCCTATAAATTATGATATCAAATGGATCCCTTGGTAAAACAAAAAACCCAGACACATAGTTGTCATAGTAGAAAAATCTTTACTAGCTCTTGGGCTAAGATACAGCCAGTAGAGATTGCAGCAGAAATAGTTTCACTAGGCAAGAAAGAACTGGAAAAAGAAAGGGGAAAGAATTACATGAGTTTTCTACAGGGGCAATAGGTATCATGGGTTTCTGAAACTAGGTTTAACCAAAGTGGCATTGCTTGTTGAAGAAGAAGGCAGGATGGAAGAATGAACGATGCAGAAGGGTCTGTTGATTCCCTTCTCTGCTGAGGGTTCATGTGCAGAAAATGCAGAAGGAGCTGGACCTGATCCAGCAAAGAGCTTTAGAATTAGGAGTACATTTACATGATTTGCTCTGTTTGCCCAAGAGCTTTCAGAACTAACCTTTGAGTAACAGGTATGTACTAATGAACCTTTACCATAAAACAAGATTCAGCATCATTGAAGATACCTACCACATGAAAAAAACTTCCTTTCATAAAGAAATAGCAATAATATGCTAAGTTTACCCAGGGTGGATGGGTGTCCTACTGGTTGTCACTTCCTGTTTAGTGGATTGGCTAATCTTAAAATTAAAAAAGGAGAATTTCATGACTCAGTTTCTGTTTAAATTCAAGCTTTGCTTTAGGCATGTTAGATACTTTATTGACTTAAATGGAGCTAGTCTCATATTTATCTATCTGTTCAAGCATTTTGGTAAACCAGTGTCTTAACCTTCTAAGTGCTTAGGGTCAAAACTCAATAGGAAACAACTCAGAAGCCTTTGCGTATGTGTAGTTAGGTATTCGTGAACTCGCACATAGAAATAAAAATGTCAAGGTAACAGCACTGTATTCAACTCCCCAAGGGACTGATTTTTTGGAGTTTTCTCCCCAGCTTAACAGAACAAATACTATAGTTTTTGCTCAGTTTTCAATAGATTTAATTTACCTGAGTAAAGACGGAAAGATCAACTTACGATGTTGTATGTTCACCTTTCAACATGTAGGACATTATGCCATTCAGTAGAGCAATAGGGTTATTAACAGGAATTTTTCACTCATATAAATGCAGGATCAGAGACTCAGTCTGACCTTTCAGCCCCTCTGTTTTTTAATAGCAGAACATTCTTTTTGGCAATTAGCTATGACTTTACATGTTGTAGTGAACTGCTTCTCCAGATGCCTACTAGCCAAAATAGGTGACATTTTATCCTGCATCTTATGGAAAAAGGTGTGGCTTTTAAGTTTTCCTGAATGAAGAAAGTTAGAAACACACAAAACACTAAAAAAACCCAAACCAAGAAAGGAAAATTTCCTAACTAATAATTTGGCTCTAGAGGCTTTGTATGTTAAATTCCATATATTGCTAGATTCATGATAAAAATCCCAGCATAGGCAACAAGCTAGTTCCATATAAATGTGTGTATTCAGAGAAGAACCATGCGTCTGTGGAAGACTGGTTTCAATTCAGCAGAAGAAACTGTACAAAGACCAGTGTCCCTTTTGCCTTTCCAATGTAGTCCTCAATTCCTTAATGTTCATTTGAGACTATTTGTGCAAGTCTTCTACAGAAGCAGAATTGTTAAAAGTTAAGGGTTCTGACTTATTCTTATGAATATAACTCCTATTATTACTTTTCCTTGCTGGGCTGGAAAGGATAGTTAGATTGCAATCCTGACCACTGGAACACTTCTGATACTCTTCCACTGCCCAAATAATACCCCATTCAAAACAACGTGGCTTAAGCTGAGAATATCAGCACCTGTCTTGCTGTCCTAGCTGTGCATGGTAAGTCCTCCAAAAACCCTGCCAGCCAATATAATACATTTTGCAACTGGTTCGCTGGGCAATAACTTATGAATAGTTTAATGCAGTGGGTTTCAGGACCCAGAAGGATCCCTGACAAGTAATTAAGCAATGCAATCCCATCGTCAATATGCTTCCAGGCACTAGTAAGAAACCTGTGCTTCCACTGAAAATTGTCTGCAAATCAGAAAGGGTTGAAAACCAGCAATTAAAGTATAACTGTGGGGTATGATGCAGGAATGACAGCTTTCTGACAGGAGTTTCCAAATGTTCAGAAGAAGCTATTTGCTGTCTATGATATGCAATTTATCATAAGCTGATTTGGGGGGGAAATTTTATTTATTTTTCTTTTTACTCTAAAGTGTATTTTCTTTAAGAATTAGTTTGCAAATCTGCATCTCGGGACTTTCACAAAAATGAATACTTTACTTACTGAAATTTAAAAAAAATTTTTAAACAGAAAAGCAATTTCATACTAATCTTCACCACTGCCCCAGCTTTCAGTACGTTCTACTCTGAAGTAAGGAAAGTAGGTTTAGCCTTTAGAGTAGTTTATTCTCAATTCATGTTTCTTTTCCTTGTAGACGAAATTATAAAAACTATATTCTAAAGATTAAAAAATACTTTCTCAGTAACACATGGTAGCATTTTAATGTTTGAGTGAACAAACTCGGAAAACTGTAATGTTTTTTATTTGGGTTTACAGCAATCTTTTAGCTATTGATGGTAGCTAATATTTGATTATTTAAATTACTAACTTTTTCAGAACAGATAAAAGCCGTCAGTCTAGATTTTGGGGGGAGAATATAAAAATAAATAAAAATAAATAAAAGGGTAAGTCTTCTTTTCTTAGCTTCACATTAATTTTAGGTCAGAACTACTGGGCATTTTGGGAAGGAAACATCTGCAGTCCAGGAATGGATTTGCTGTTTTCATATGGCTGCTTTACTACATACATATTTTAAATGAGAATGTTAAAAGGCTGTCATAACTTCACTGACCCTTATTCAGATTCAAATAAAACCAGTTCCATTACCTTCAGTCTGGGTGAGGGGGATTGCATTTTGCTGCCATGGCGTACTGCAGGCCTGCACAGTGAGAGAAATCAGAGACTGATTTTCATCTCAGATACAGAAGTCTAACATTCAACTCAAATTTATTGGCTCGAGAGGAGGTTCTCCTGACCTCAATGTGAGTGGAAAAGTGTATTTGTCACAGATTTGACACGCCCTTTTTGACATTTTGCTCTTGTCTTCCTTTGATACTCATTTTAAGAATTACAGAGTAATCAATATTTTGTGGTTGAAAACAAATCAATATTTGTTTTCTCAAAAAGGCAAAATAAAGCATGTTCTGTTTCAATTCATACATACAGTTGCCTTGTCACTTGGTGGGTCTTTTCCACTGCCTTTCCAGCAGTAAGATAAGATAATTTAATGCACATTTTAATTTTAGTGCAACTATAAGTATGCAGTGAAAGTATCTGTTCATTGATACTTAAAAACCTTTGTGTGGGTGGACAGTAAAAAATAACAAAAGGAAAAAATTTTCCAATTTTTTTTTTTCCTGGTACATGTAAGGAAATTGATCATTTAAAAGAGAAAGTAATATTGCTAATATTATGTATTCATGTTTCACAAAACTGCAATTTTTCTTCTTGTATGTAATACTGATAATTTCTCAGTTAGGCGTAATAATACAAAGTATTAAGGGGAAAGTAACAAACATATGGTATCAGCCCTACATACCAAACCAAATCTCCCACAGTGAATAGTTTCATTTTAAGTGTACAAATGGCCTGAGACTCGCACGCAGTGTGGAAGCTGGAACATTCAAATGCAGCTTATTATATATTACAAAATAGTTACTGAGGTACACTGCGAATTGAAAGCAATCCAATGTAGTACCTAAATCAAAACCATAAAAAAGCAAGAAAAGGATCAGGTTATAAAGAGAAACAAGTAGAGGAAAAGGGAATATGGAATTGAATGTGGTCATTCTGTAGGAGCATCTTTGAACCAGAATACTGTTTATTGCAGGTTTTTAAAATAAACTAAGTTTGAGGCAATAACACACATTCTGTCACAATGAAAGTGTGAGTCTCTGCTTTTTCACACACGATGGTGGGATCTTTACACGGGCAGGTGTCTTGGTTAGCACAAAAGAAAGTTATCGGTTGATCCTCAAAGGAAACTAGAACCAGCACTAGTAACAGCTTCAGAAACAGCATTATCAATTTATATGCATTATCCACTATTTTTGTTGGTACTACAGAGACTGCAGTGCTAGTGTAATATAATCTTGACCACTTGGCCAGAAGAAGCCATGCCTCTGAACTCCATCTTCCAAAGAGCTCTGCTCTGCACTGTGAGAAGGGGATATTATTCAGCCTGATGACCATCAGGGCTTATGTGTCTGCTGTTTGGCCATAGGGGTGTAAACAGCAGTGCAGCACAACCTAGGAGAGAAATATGTTTTCATTTGGCTCTGACGTGAGATATGTGGAAGACTGTGTTTCCAAAGACCTTGACCCATTTGCAAAGAGACTTTCTAATGCAGGCAACTTCCAGTGAAAAGTAAGAATGGTATTCAGTACTGAAAGAGATCTTCTGGATTATGAAATCCAATTCTTTGCCATTGCAGGCAACCATTTCACATAATCCCTTCCATCAAGTTCAAACTGAAAAGCATTTAGAGCCTTTTCTTTCTATTACTTCAACGAGAAGGTAGTTTCAGAACCTTGCTGCTCTAATGCTTTGAGACCTTCCATCCTAAGTGTATTCACAGCCCATTTATACCCATTCCTTCTTCTCTCTTCCCAGGGGTGAAGATGAATAGCTGTACCTCGCAATAATTCCCCCAGTCCTATGGGGCCATTGATTTGCAGCTGTGTATTTGAACCTGTTCCATGTTTGGACAATTCTTCATGCGAGAACCTCAGAAATGTGGTGTGCAGTGTGAGAGAGAGCATGAAAGCTGGAGGGATACTACATTTCACAGTCCCTGAACAATCGCATGGATGCCATTCTGCAAGAATTAGGCATTACTGCATTTAGTAAGCACAGCTGGACCCCGGGGGCAGCCCCAGAACAAAAGTGAAGTCCATCAGTCAGAAAAGTAAAAGGGGGGTGGCAGGAGCCGCCAAAATAGCCCTCTGACCCAGAGTTAAAAATTGTGAGACCTGCAAACAGTCTACATACAGTAAACTGTGAATCCTGACAAAGGTATAACAGCAATCAGTTGCAACAACTTTGTTTACATGGAAAGGTATGGGGATGCACACCTTACGTACCTACACCTGAGTGCATTTATAAATAGGCATATATGTATTCATGTATGACTAGGTACTCATGAAAACAAGACATTTAGAAATTGCTTTAAAAATAAAATACACCAAATCTTGCTGCTCCATTCTGGGCTCACCCAGCTGTGACTGAGTGCTGCAGCATACAGAGCATCCCACATTTCATGGGGAAGACAGCAAGAGAGGAAGTATTATCAACTCTGAATTCACATCACTCACGGACGCTTGAGAATTGCCTTTCATGATTTATTTTCTTTCATTCAACTGAGAGAGGCACAATCTACTGAAGAAATAAAATATTGTCCACCTGTCAGTGGAATGCTGCAAAGTTGTATTTGTTTCAAAGAAAGCAACAACTGGTGCTAATTTATTCAGACTCAACATTTTTGTATTCTTTCGTCACATAAGTTAAAATGTAGCTTTCATTTTAAAAAAAAAAGAATCTCTCCTTAAAGCACTGCAGTGGCAGTGGTATGAACTAGGGCAAAATCCAGCACATAGAGTTTTAATGAAAGACAGTTTAAAAAAAAAGGTTATGAAGCCATTACTAGCATCCCAGCACACAGAAAAATGATGTTGTTTAACTGGCCAGTATGCATGTGACCAGCTTCTGGCTTCCTTGTCAGCCCCAGCTTATAGCATGCCACGTTCTCCACATAAGATGTACGCTTAGATCAAATCGTGCAGCCGTCAACTCACGCAAAACTCTATTGACTCCAGTGGAAATTTTGCCTGAGTGAGGACTGTGGATTTTGGCCAAGGGAAATAAAGCCCTCTAATCCCAATGCAAAGCTGTACGCAGAAAAAAAACAGTGCAGACAAGGTGGAAAAACAAGGGGAAGAAAAATTTTACCTGTGTAGGAAGAGAAAGCTCCAAGTGCTCTTCAGTTTCTGCCTGTCATCGCACCAGCCGTGCACGCTCTCCGCCGGGGTTTCCTGCACCAGAAGGGAGTCCCTGGCTCACCCGGGGGGCTGCACCTCCGGCGCCGCTGCCTGCCCGGGCGCCCGGCGGCGGCCGCTGCCCGCCGTGTGCTCGGCGGCCCGGCGCTGCGGCGGCCCCGCTCCGCTCCGCTCCGCTCCGCTCCCGCCCTCTCCCCGCCGCCTGCGCCCCGGCGAATGCCTTCGTGGGCTTGATCGCAGCCTCTCGCTTTCGCTCCGCTTCTACGGTGGGCTGGCTCCAGCCTCCGCTGGTGCTGCTGCCTAAATGGCGACGGCAAGGCTCATCGAGGCTTTTAACTGCCACCTACTGAATAACTGCGGAATATATACATAGGTACACAGCTCTACGTTATGTATATAGCTGTACAGCTTGTGTAAAGCTGAAATTTTCTGGCTTTCCCAACGAATGTGGTGGATTTTTACAATTAGTCTTTAAGCCCGCAAAATATTCTGTAGTTTAGCATTTAAAGTTGTAGTTTACATTAATCTGTGCTCATAATTCTCCCGTTCCTTCAGCATCTGAACACGGAACAAGCCTGTGCCTTTAACTTTAAAAAGCTTACAAAGCTTTTGGTTAGGCTAATCCCCAGTGGGCATAAACCGGCATAGCCCTATTCAAATCAATGGAGCTGTGCTGAGAAATTCATCCCTTAGGTCTAATATTTATTTGCAAAAATACAGTAGATATCAAGTATGAAAAACATGCCATAAAAATAGCTTTTGTCCGACACAGCCCCTCAAAGTTTCATCATCTGAAACAGATTCTTTTTTTCCTGAGAGCAGTGTAAAATAGGATTCTTGAGTTTTATGGGCAAACATAAATTAAGAAAGTACATTTTTTTTTCCACCTTTAATGGTGATTTTTTTGGTGAAAAAAGCAAAGGCAAGATCTAATGTCTCCTTCAGCTGTTTGTTTGTAAAGCAACTCCTAGAAATACTCAGAAAGGACTTTTCTTCCAGACTAGAAGTGGGGTCCACTGGCAATGTTTGAACTCCTGCTGCAGAAAGGAAGCCTAAGTACAGGGTTCCTCTGTGAATCCCCAGGGAAGGTGTGGGGAGATGCTACCTTCATAACCCAGTAGCAGGGGTATGTAGCACCATAGTTTCTCTAAGCTTGCAACACGTAGCTGTGTTGAGTCGTGAAATAAAAGGGCTCTGTGCTCATCCCGAGGAGCACTGCCCTGCGGAGGACAGGTGGCACCCAGCACCCCAGCACAGCAGCACGGAAAGTGTTCAATTTTTAGGCTTGCTGTGACTGCTGAGAAGCACAGGCTGAGCAGCTAGCTGCCAACAGCTGGTATGATTTGTTAAATGCCACTCTCGGTAATGCCACTTTGTTTTACTTGTTTTTATGAAAGATTCATTCATTGTGTTAATGTTTTTGCCAAACACAGAAGTGAAAAGGTTTCTCCTCAACATGTGCATCTTACAGAAGTATAAGTGTATTAGGATACATGACGACCTGGCCACTATGACCCAAGGAAGTAACTTGCACTAGCGTGCGGTTCTGGTACAGATTAATCCTGACCCTTGTTTCTACAGGCTCCCGGGCAGCAGCCTATGGATCAAACCACGTACCTCTCCCAGCTGCAGGCCTGCTCCTACAGCCTGGCCCTGCCTTTGGTTTTGTCACCACTTCTCAGCAATGTTTTAATCCCGTGTGCTTGGAGAACTGGTTAATTAGTATCATGAAACCAAGAAGTCTAGGCATTATAATTAGTGCAACACAGCAAAGCTTAATATATCAAGTTTATAATATTACACAGGGATTTAGCCTGTGCTTTTTGCTGGTCCTGCCCCACGATAGCATGAGCGCAGAATCCAGTCCCACTTGTTCAAGTAGTCTACGAAGTGGTTGTGTAGTTACAAACAATGTAGTTTCTCAGTAATTTTCAAAGATAACAGATCTCAGTCCTCAGCAAGTGTGTCCTTATGGCAAATGTGTCCTTAAGGCGAATGTGCCTTTTAATTTTCTTTAAAATAGTAGAAGTACCTGATGAGCTTTAGAGTTATGACTTGCCACAACTTCTACTCACTCAGTTTACATTACAAGTCTGGGAGATTTTAGTTCTTGAACCCTATACCAACAGGATGGATGCTCAAAATTTTAAGAACATACCTTTTCAAAATCCCGATTCTTTCCAAAATTGAATTTACTTCAATTACAACTATCAGTATAGCACACTGTAATTCTTTCCTTACCTGTCCAAAGAACTGAAATCTTTCATTTACAGATCACAGATATGTACCTGCACCGACAGACAGAAGGTCCAGTTCTACAGCTTCCACCTGGGCTCTCTCCCAGCGAAATCACTATGAGATTTGTCTGAGCAGAAGCACAGTACTGGATCACCACACTATAATACACTGTAAAGTATACTTGTATGGGATTTCCCTTACTATCTCTGCTGAAAACTAGTGTGGCAGTTCCTACCCTCAGCAATGGTTTTGTAACGCTGCTGCTTTCAATGGGGTTGTTCAGGTGTGCCAGACAAGGCAGACTTCCAAAATCCCAGGTGTGCCTCACCTCATCATAAATACAGATTATTCACACGCAGTCCCAGCAGTGGATCCCACAGACCTAAATCCAGGTCAGTCCCACGCAGGCCAGCAGTGGCACAGCAGGGTAAAGATTTCCCTGCCCTAAGCTGCAGGGAGGTTGCATTGCTCTGAATGCTGATGTTAACATGGGGCAGAGTGGACAGGGTCTGCACACAGTGAGGAGTTGCCCTTCTTCCAGGGGCACCAACGACCGCCGCTCTGCAACTCCAAAATATGTACCAGTATGCCTCACCAGTGTGGCCGAGTGGAAGGGAAAGTGCAGAGGGCAAGGGCACAAAGCCCCATGAGACTAATTCTATTACAAGCTTCCCTCACAAAGAAAAGTCTTAGGCAAGCTACGTGATTGTTAGGTTTCTGTGCTGCATCCTGAGCTAGAGAGGGCATGTAAGGAACAAGAGACCTCCTTAGTTAGCAAAATATAAGCTGCCTAAAGCTTGAATGCACATTTAGCACAAAACTGCATGTGACCTGAAAGTACAGCTTCTGAGTCAAAATTCAATCCATGGCCCATGTACAGCATGGGAAAATCGGAAAATCTTGTTTCCTTGTAAAAGTTTAAGATGTAAAACAGTTGCTCACTGGTAAAGATTTTCTCTCTGCAAGGCAGAACGCAATCTTGACAAAGAGCAGCCAACAGAGACGGAGGACTAAGCTCTGTTTTGTCTTTTCTGGGATGGTTTTCCTCCTGTTAACCTCTGTTTCTCCGGAACACTTTCACTAAACCACACCCTGGCTAAAATACATCCCTCTTCTCTTGCATACTTGGAAAGCTGCTGTCTTAGCAATGTCTTAAAGAAATCTAGTTCTTCCCTACAACTATCCTTAAAAATGGATAATAGTTACCATAAATCTATAATAATACCTTGTTATCTTCCCATACTGTATTTCCAAGTTGTGCTCAAAAATGAGCTAATGAGTTGTCTTCATCAGAACTATGTAGGACATTACAAAAGATCTTAGCATATTATTTTTTTCAGAAAGGCTTACTGGAATTTTTGTCCAATAGGAAGAAATTAATCTTAAGGAAAAGTTATTATTAAGAGTGTTTTTCCAGGACAGCTGATGGTCAGCAATGGATTTGTTATCACCCTGTAATTGGTGCAGTTAATTAGAGTCCTACTTTGTGAATATGATATGACTGTAGCTACAGGACAGGCTATCACAAAGGCTATATTTTGTATTTTTGCACTGCATTTGAATCTTAGGCAATTGCCACCATTTTGTAAATGAAGCATAAAATTTTAATGGTCTTTTTAGTGCCTGCACACTACTTTGAACCTGAAAAGCTCAAAAAAAGTAGATAACTAGCAAGTCACTACTGCACATAATTTTGAAAATATAATAATCAAATCATTTACTGTACTTTTACAGTTTGGCTAAGTGCATCATAGCCCATTTACAATGCACTGGAGCATGTGACTATCTCTGGTAGAATTACATCTTATGTATAAAGCGAATGTGATTAAAACTCATATGTAGTGTATCAGGCAGTTAGTGGTCTACACCAATGCTATGAGATGATGGGGCCAAATTCTTCCTGGGTGTAATTGAGGTTCTCATTTATGTTGAAATGACTCCAGACTACCTCTTGATTCAATTGGGGTTAGAAAGATGGATCCTTATCTAATATGTTTTAACGTAAGGCCTCATCTGACAACCAGAGTTGCTCTTTGAAATGTTGTGGAGAAAGCTCGAACTGCAATTCTTCTGGAGAGGGGTATGTTACGCTGTAATATTTTCAGGCCCTGTGGGTAGATAGATGAAATACTGGTATTGCTAACTGTGGTCTTTTAGTTCATCACTTTGCAAGGTAACATTGTATTGCACACAAAAGTTAAAAAGAGAATAAAAAAATAAATTATTGTTGTAATAAAACCCTGCCTAGCTCTTACCTCGCAGTAAAAGAAAGCAGCTACTCCAGCAAAATTGCAAGACGTCACTCCTATAGACTGTAGATGGAGTTGGTAGTTTGGAGAAAATATTGCCAGATCCCACAGAGTACAATTTTCTTCTCCTTTAGATTTCACTGGATTTCAGCCCAGGCTTTTTCACTTAGACCTGCAATATGATGAACGCAGTTGCCTTTAGACACCCTCTTGACCTGCAATTTCTGTTACTGGCTGTATTATTCTGAACCAAAAGTTTCTAAGTTTTTACCTGGCTCCTGGTGAAGGGAAAGGTGCAAGACGACATTTTTGCCTTACTGTCTGTGTGAGGGTCATAAGTCCAGAGCTTGCTTACGAACGCTTGAGAGCAAGCAGGGGTTTGCTTGCTCTGTTGATTTACAGGGAAAGCAAGACAGGGCTTACTCCTCACTAGTTTCTGGGATGTCAGATACCATAAAGGTGATTGAAGGAGACAGGCTATTAACTCCATTCTCTAATATCTGTCCAGGTACACAGGGGAGAGTGTTATTGTCACTGAAAATTTGTAGCTAACTGCATTTAACCGTTCCTGTGAAATGGGAAGAGACTGTAGCACTGCTCAGTATTTAACATGATCATTTCCAAAAAATATACTGATAGCATTTATAATAACCAAAGAAGAACAGAAAAACAAAATTTCTTTGTTGTGAAGAGCAAAAAAGGGTCATGTTTAATCGGCCTTTTTTCCTTTTTGTCCAGAGATACACCTCAGTAAATCACGCACAAACACACGCACACACAAAATAGCGATTCAACACCAATGAATTGCATAGAACTGTAAATACAGAAAAGTGACTATGCTGTGTGACAAATCCATAAACAATATTTAATATAATTAAGAAGACTTTGTGAAATTTCTAAACTGTTAAGAACACTTTATAGAAAACAGAGTATTTCTGTCTTCATTAATTTGTATAAGCACAATTTGTATATTGTATAACACAATATACTGGATATAAATTAGTATATTAAGAACAGTCTTTCCATTTGCTGATCAATATTCACCCTAACCCCCGCATTGTGTTTGACCCATAGTCACCCAGGCATACTGAAGGAAACCTCTGTGAAGGAGAAAGGTTAAGAAACTTGTGACTTGATAAATGTAGATGAATGACATTGATCAGAAGAGTCATTCATTGATCTTAACTCTGCTCTTAATGGGTGGCAATATATTACTGTGCATAAATTTTTTTTGTACATAGCATTTAGACACCAGTGAAAACAAAGGAGAAGCAGAATTTCAGAACTGGAATTACCCTTTTCTTCAACATTTACATGGGGCTGAGAATCAGCAAAGACAGCCCAGCTATTACAAATGTAACTACAGCTCACAGGAGTACAAATGATATTTTAGGCAGTCAAAGAATTAAATTCATATAAGCATAATGCCTTAAAAATTCAAACATTATGTGAGCTACTTGCATTGCACCGGAAAATAAAATTTAAAAAAAGGAAAAAAAAAACCCCATAACTATGTAGTCCTTCATTTTTTAATGCATCCATTTATCTTGTACCCCTTAAAAGGAGGACAACCGCATTCAGGTTTTACAGCAGCTCTTAGGTGTAAACCATTACAGGGATCACAAAGACTGAGTGACTGGTGAAAGAGTTACAACTGCTTTACTGAGTATCATCCAAAAAACCCCTTCATTTACCATTACCAGACAGAAAGTAAGTCACACTGTATAAGAAAATATCATTATTTACCATTAATATATTAACCTCATTAATTTTACAGCGCTGTAAATGTACATAACACATATACATAAATATAAAAATTATAATTTCTTATTATTCATATAAATTATAACAAAAGACCTGGACAGGCTGGATCTATGGGCTGGGGCCAATTGTATGAGGTTCAACAAAGCTCAGTGCAAGGTCCTGCACTTGGGCCACAACAACCTCATGCAACACTACAGGCTTGGGGAAGAGTGGCTGGAAAGCTGCCTGGCGGAAAAGGACCTGGGGGTGCTGGTTGAGAGCTGGCTGAATATGAGCCAGCAGTGTGCCCAGGTGGCCAAGAAAGCCAATGGCATCCTGGCTTGTATCAGAAATAGCGTGGCCAGCAGCACTAGGGAAGTGATTGTGCCCTTGTACTCGGCACTGGTGAGGCCGCACCTCGAATACTGTGTTCAGTTTTGGGCCCCCCACTACAAGAGAGACATTGAGGTGCTGGAGCGTGTCCAGAGAAGGGCAACGAAGCTGGTGAAGGGTCTGGAGCACAAGTCTGATGAGGAGCGGCTGAGGGAACTGGGGTTGTTTAGTGTGGAGAAAAGGAGGCTGAGGGGAGACCTTATCGCTCTCTACAACTGCCTGACAGGAGGTTGTAGAGAGGTGGGGGTCGGTCTCTTCTCCGAGGTAACAAGTGATAGGATGAGAGGAAATGGCCTCAAGTTGTGCCAGGGGAGGTTTAGACTGGATATTAGGAAATTTTACTTCACTGAAAGGGTTATCAAGCATTGGAACAGGCTGCCCAGGGAAGTGGTTGAGTCGCCTTCCCTGGAGGTATTTGAAAGACGTGTAGATGTGGTGCTTAGGGACATGGTGTAGTGATGGACTTGGCAGTGTGAGGTGAATGGTTGGACTTGATGATCTTAAAGGTCTTTTCCAACCTAAATGATTGTATCATTCTATGATTCCATACAGTCATCATATTACTTTTGCACTTTCAATACCACATAACATCCCCATTTCATGACCTGCTCATTTGTTGAGGAACAACAGAGTTTGAAACTTGCTATTACTTTCTGTGTTTAAGGCTAATTGTTTGAAGTGTTAGCTATAAGTATTCTATATCAAACATTTGGATTACATCAAATATTTCATGAAAGATCTTGCCTTTTTAGTTATAGACAGTGTATTACACCCTTTGCCAATTAGTTTCATTTATGCAGTCACAATTCCCAGTTTTCTCTTCCGACCTTATTGTTGGCTATTTGAAAGGGAAACTTTCATCATAGGTTGTCTTGACGTCACAGATCTAATTGGTACTCAAATCCCTCAATTGCAACAATAATCAGATGTGAGCAGTGAGGGGAAAAGAGCCGTCTATCTTTTGCTAGATTGCTATTGAACTTTTTTCCACGTAAGGAGTAGAATCACGGTAACGATACACGAAACAATAGACAACTGCTAATAAGACATGAATTCTATTAATCTGAAACTGTTCCTAGAATCAGTGGTTTAATCTCGTGCTTTGAAGAAATGTCCATGGACAAGAATGGTGTTTAGCTTATAAACGCTATAGTGTAGGTGCACAAAATTCTCACACTGTTAGCAATTCTCTGGATTCTGCAGTATACACAGAATATCAGCAGGACTTTTTTCATGCTCTCCTCTTACCCTGGGTTAAGTCTATTATCACCTCTCTCTTCTACCAACTAGATTGGAAGCAGAGAGTTTACGTAGCAAGAATCCTTTCCATGATTCCCCACATTGATCTTGTATGCAGAGGTGTGCACTGTTGTTACTCACCTCTTGCTTGAGGATGTTCACAGCGCGGAGTAGAGCCATGTATCTGCCAATGGTATCTGCTAAGTTGAGCCCTGTGGTCTTTAAGTGTCTGACCACCAACTGGTTTGCTCTCCTAACCCTGTCATGAGATGTTAAATACTACAGCAGTATTTGACATAGTGTACAAACCTTTTGGTACGAATATCAATCAGCATCTACTTCCTGAATAAGACATCTGGTGTGAAGCAAGTTTAAGAACATGTCTGTTTCTTTTTCATTGTCATGTAATACAGTGATAAACTGATGTGCTTCACTTTCCCTTTCCTACTGCATGAGCCCTTTACTCCGTTGATTCAATCCTCTCATCAGCATTTCTGTCATTACAGAGAACTTGTGTGTCTCCAGCAATGTTTTAACAAGTAGTGTTCCATCACCTTGTCAAGAATAGCTGAGGATTTAACAGGTTTTTCGCTCTCAGCTGGGAGAAACGCTGCCTTTTACCTGATTAACACTGAAATTCATCTTTACTTGTCAAGGTTAAAGGAGGAGCACTGAATGCCACAGCCACCTGCCTGCATTCCAGCAAGGCTGGCTGAGTCTGCTAAAATCTCCCCAGGGTAACTGGGACATGCAGACTAGGATGGCAGCTCTGACAACCTTGCACACAAATCAGGGTGTGTTTTCCTCCGCTTCTGTAGGGCAGCTTGCTTAGCTGACGTGGTTTCAGAGTGAAAGCTGAGCAGACTACCCCTTCCACACATCCCCTTCCTGGCACTGATCAGGAAGGCTTGTACCAGCAATGGCAGCAGCCTAGTGCCACCTCATGTTACAGGGATCTGCCTCCTCCCTTCTAAGATATCCTTCGTCGACCAACCGAAGTCAGGCAAAAAGGTTGCATACATTTTCAGATATGAAAACTGAGTAAATAATGGGAATAAGAAAGCCTGTTGATGATACTACTGTCAGATTCCCCCTTGTCACCACTTTGCCAAATTTTCGTTGGGGTTTCATGTAAACGATGGCAATATTTCTATCTGCCCTTTACTTTTTGGCAACTTTTCAGTTCTCTCTATGGTTCTTGCTACATATTCCTCTATTAAATGTCTTACCGTTTTTAAGGCCTTTGCTGGCATCTGTACACTTATTCATATCTGCAGAGCTATATAAAATGTCCTGGCATCAATGACACCTGATCCTTCTCACCAATTGTCCTTGCTTCATGTTCATCCCGTCACTGTGGACTCACCACAGAAGCCAGTAGATCAGACATATTTATCCTCTTTATAAGGACAGCCTCTCTTCCCAATGGCTCTGCATATCCTTAAAAATACACGATCTTAAATGAAACTTAGCCACACAAAAACAGGGAATTGCCACAGTGGAAAAGAACAACACAATAGACTTATTTTCTTTTGTCTGAATTATCATATTAAATAACTTGATCAGGCAAACAAATAAAACCCTTACTTATTTTTCTTTATTAGTTATTAATTGGTTTACAGAATGCAAAGTTAAGGTTGTTTAGTGGACATTACAAAATTCAAAGCCACTTTGGAAAGAATGTTACCCAAGGTATCAAGAACAATCTTCCAAAGGACAGTTTTGGGTAAGCAAAATTTCTTGGCAGAAGTTCTATTCATTTGGAGGAAGAGAGAAGTTATTTACTCTTCTGAACATTATTCCCAGTAACTGAACCTATAGACCTTCAATTTCTAGAATACAACTCATGCTTGAATAGATTATAGGCAGAATTTTCATGTTCTTCACTTACCCTTAAACATGAATAATAAGAGGAGTATTAAACCTTTTCCAAGTACATGTCAGATCATAACCCAAGGGCAGACAATTATCACTGTACTTCAATGGGTGGAGCTGAGGCCTGGAGAGGTGAATTCATGCATCCAAACTCATCTAGTCTACCAGTAACAGGGCTAAAAATAGACTCTGCTAAGTCTTAGCAGAGCTTTCTTGTCACTAGCCCCTCCTGCTAGTTCCGGTTCTGCTTAATATCTTTATCAATGTTCTGGATGAGGGGATCGAGTGCACCCTCAGTCAGTTTGCAGATGACACCAAGTTGTGCGGGAGTGTTGATCTGCTTGAGGGTAGGAAGGCTCTACAGAAGGATCTGGACAGGCTGGATCGATGGGCCGAGGCCAGTTGTATGAGGTTCAACAAGGCCAAGTGCAAGGTCCTGCACTTGGGCCACAACAACCCCATGCAACGCTACAGGCTTGGGGAAGAGTGGCTGGAAAGCTGCCAGGCAGGAAAGGACCTGGGGGTGTTGGTCAACAGCCACCTGAATGTGAGCCAGCAGTGTGCCCAGGTGGCCAAGAAAGCCAATGGCATCCTGGCTTGTATCAGAAATAGTGTGGCCAGCAGGACTAGGGAAGTGTTCGTGCCCCTGTACTCGGCACTGGTGAGGCCACACCTCGAATACTGTGTTCAGTTTTGGGCCCGTC
Source organism: Mycteria americana (assembly GCF_035582795.1). NCBI lineage: Eukaryota > Metazoa > Chordata > Aves > Ciconiiformes > Ciconiidae > Mycteria > Mycteria americana. Next base: position 42,045,367 of record NC_134396.1, read on the forward strand.
CCTACAAGAAAGACATTGAGGTGCTGGAGCGTGTCCAGAGAAGGGCAACGAAGCTGGTGAAGGGTCTAAAGCAGAAGTCTGATGAGGAGCAGCTGAGAGAATTGGGATTGTTTAGCCTGGAGAAAAGAAGGCTGAGGGGAGACCTTATCGCTCTCTACAACTACATGAAAGGAGGTTGTAGAGAGGTGGGGGTCGGTCTCTTCTCCCAAGTAACAAGCCATAGGACAAGAGGGAAGGACCTCAAGTTGTGCCAGGGGAGGTTTAGACTGGATATTAGGAAAAATTTCTTCACTGAAAGGGTTGTCAAGCATTGGAACAGGCTGCCCAGGGAAGTGGTGGAGTCACCATCCCTGAAAGTATTTAAAAGACATGTAGATGTGGTGCTTAGGGACATGGTATAGGGGTGGACTTGGCAGTGCTAGGTTAATGGTTGGACTTGATGATCTTAAAGGTCTTTTCCAACCTAAATGATTCTATGATTCCTTATGTTCAGTATGAGAATGTGGCTGTGGGCTCATGGAGCAGGGTATTTAAAAGTACTTGAATCATTCGCAGGCATAAGTTTCACCAATTTTCACTGGATTCTGACCATACATCTTCACTGCTGGTCAAGGGGGTAGAAGCAGTCTTACTGTGGCTGCATGGGCAAGGGCAAATTTGCTTGCACGGAATTGTGAATCCCTTTGGCTAGACAGCTTCCAGAATTACAGCACGTTATGGATAGCACTCTTGCATATCTGTATGCTGCACATCAGTGGGCAATAAAGACACAATCTGAGTCACATGGAAAGAGTAACAAAAATGTTTAAATTCCCATTTTCATGCCTAGACATCTACACTCCCTTGTGTTTAGTAGCATTAAAATCTATGCATTTTTACGACTCCCCAGATGTGCTTGTTTTCCTTTTTAGGTGACAGAGATCTTGCAAAACTGTCATTTGAACACTGCAAAATTCCCAGTCTTTTAGTTCTCTTTATTTGGGTGGCAGCTCTTTGGTAAGGAATTTCCAGTGTTGAGAGAGCACCACTAATGAACTACAGTTCATTATAATGAACCTCTGTAGCCTTGAAATTGAAAGAGACAGTGAGGATGAGGAAGGAGGAAGCTAATGAGGTGAGAAAACATAGATTAAAGATGTGGGGTAGGACTACCATCAGTTGGAGTCCTAGGATAGCTACAGGAAAAATGGCCAGGCTTGTTCCAAAGCAAGAGGGAAGCAGTCAAGGCTGTATCAAGGTCCAATGTGTGATAAAAGGTCAAACACAAACAGAAAATATTGAGCTGCCGCCTCCCTTCACTGCTGCGTTAATGCTTTTGGGAAGCCCTGTTACACAAATCCCTGCTCGCTGGGCTGGATAATGCCATTAGTAGCTGTCTGCTCTGAATGAAACTGTGGATCACTGATTGTATATGATGAGGCTTCCCACATGCAATTCATGCTACAGTTCCTGAGTACAAAATGCTGTTTTCCCTCAGTACCAAATATTCCAGCATCAAGAAGGTGGGGTACCTGTATTCGTAAACTGTTCATGGGTATCTCAGAGATGCCCACTTATCCCAGCTGGTTGCCTGTTGGTCTGAGATCAAGAAAGAAGAAAAAAAGTGTACGCATCCTGTAGGGTGTCAGGAATGTGACTGTAATAAAAATGCTCCCTGCTTGAAATATAACAGCCCTTTCAGTGTAATTTGAAGGCCTGCTGTTCATTTGAATTACCCACTGTGTGGGCTGTGTGCTATTACACTGCGCAACATAAAAGGAATATACAGTATTTGCTTTCCCTAAAATAAATAAGGAATGCTAACCTACAATGTTTTCCGAACAGCATAATCATGTTTATTTAAGAAAATTAGTTCTTAAAAAATAAAGAAAAAATTTAAAAATTTTACCATTTATGCAAGCTAGTTCTACCCTTTTCTCTGCCACTGTTACTGTACCATAGGTTATTAATATGCAACAACATGGCTTTGTTTGGAGCCTTACAGGCCTTAGAAGACCTGAACTGTAAATGTGATCATGAGATTCTTTGTGCAGACAACCAGCTAGGCACCTGCTAAATCAAAACTTGAGTCCTCTGAACATTTCTCTTGAGGAAAGGCGGTAGAATTGGATGCAAGAAGGTGTATGACTTTTGTTTATAGGCTCTGGGTCATTTAGAGTATGACTAAAGAACACAATGTGGACTGTGCAGAGATACCTGAGCCTGTGCCAGATAAGCTAGCTCCAAAATTGAAAACAGCACAACCATCTTGGCTCAGCAGTTCTCTCAAAGTAATTGGCTCTACTGAAAAATGCAGTGTGATGCCTTCAGTGACATGATGATTGTACATCTGGGACCTCTGCTAGTACCTGGATCCTGTGCTGCACAGATGTACGCTGCATGTAGACATGTCCAAAGAGCCCACAGCCTATACAGTGGCCAAAAGATTAAAGGTTTGCATTGATGGCGGTAAGACTTTGAAGAGCTTTAATTACTGTGCAGCAATGCAATCGCTAACACTACCACATTCATGCTGAGGGAATCATTCAGGTATATAAATGGTGTACTTAAAAATATAATTTTCCTGAAAAGCCCACCTATCTATTAGACAGTTATGACATGACCATAATAACAATCCTTGTGGGGTCAGATTCTCACTGTTTTTACATTGGGGCTTTGCAGACTTCAACTGAAGATAGAACTCGGCTAGTAGACTTCTTTTGTTCTAGTAACAGCACCTACTGAAGAAATGGGATTTCTCAGAATAAACTGAAATATCATATAGAATATTCTTATGTAGGATAGCAAAACATGTGTGCCTTACCTCTTGCTTTTATAAAATATCCCAGGGCTAGCTCAAAGAAGGCTGCTGTTGCTGTCGCCCTTTTCAGGGAAGATATTTTTGTAAGAAGTAAGCAGTCTTAAGCCACATACTCAGGGGGTGAAAGCCTAGCTTCACTGAAATTAGACTTCAAGATGTGCCAGTTTACAGAGCTGAGAATTGGGACCTTTCTGTGTAAGTGGGTTCCAAATAAATGAGCCCTTTCCATTCTGTAACACTGCTGCAGTCCTAGAACAAGGATGAATGCAGGTATATTCTGCCCAAATCAATTGTGCTGGCATAGACAGAGAGAATACACTTGCATTAACTGCTACCACTTCATCATTCTGTGAGTAACACAATCTCACTAAATCTAGCAAATGTTCTTTCCCTGCTAAATTTGCTGACGTTTCACAGATAAACTTGGTCAGTCTAATCCATTGCTGTGTGGACACTGAATGTTTCATTTTATAAAATATTATCAATATAATTTCAGGAAGAACCATGTTGATGCACAGAAATTGGAAACGGGCAAACTGTTTATTGAATCAAATTTTGGATGGAAACATAATGGATAGAAAAGATTTGCTTAGAAATGGTTTGCTAATCTGTTCCAGTTAACCACGAAGGATTCTCCCTAGGGAAGAGAGCTACTAAAGAAAGCAAGAACGAGATTAAAAGTTTGAAAGATTTCATTGCAATCCTTTACCTATCCCTAAGCAAGAGAGAAGCTGTCTGATCCTTTCCATAGCTTGTATTTCATTGCAAGAGGCCTTTGTGTTGAGATTCATGTGCTTCTTTAAAAAGATCTTGATTTCAGTGAACTTTACAAGTATTACCAATTAACATGACAACCACGGCATTTTCTCTGGGCAGAGGTCACTGCTTCCCATTACCAGAATGTCCCAGGTTGAGCTGCAAAGTCCAGTTCAAGGTTGGAGGTTCATTATGGCAGACCATATAGGTGTGCAATTTGTTACTTCAATTAACCCAAAATTTTACATCTATATGCCTGCTTGATTTGGGGAGTTTGACTAAATGCAGTATCCCAGCTTCTTTTTCTGTTGGTTTTGGGTCTACTATTATACTTTGCAAAATGTCAGCGTGACCTTCTGATCTTCACTCACTACAAAATAACCCAAAATATAACAGGTGAGTCCCTCACTAAGTCTGTACTGACAAAGGGTTATCTGGATATTGTCAGAGTTCTCCCTTCCTAATGATTTCAGTAATCTTACATGATTGGGGTTTTTTTTAAAAAATATTAGCCCAGTAGTATCAGATTTGGAGACCTTGTCACAGTGCCAATGGCCAGGAGGTGCTGGCATTGGTCTTATTCCACACAGCAAGATCTGGAGCTCAGTTCAGGAATGCACTTCTGATATCTCATCAGCAAGGCACAGGGCTTCCATCCTCACTCTGATGAGGCAGTAACCCTGAAAAAGCATCTCCTGGGCCAGTACAAAAATATATTTTTTTATCTGTCATAACGTGACCCAAGTAAGAGGTTACAGTAACCAAACAAAGAGTTTACTCTGATCAAAACAAGTTGCCAATTACATTCCAGTCTTTAACCAGCTGGCATCTGTCACCAAGGTATTCTGTGTGGTCATGTTGTGCCCTCACATTACTGGTGGTAGGCTACCCTGTGCTCACTACCCTTGCCTTCCTTGTTGATTTTTGGATAGGTCTGTGCACCCCACACCCACACGCTCCCCTGACCTCATTAGCATGCATAAGTCTGCAAAAGACATGCACGTTTGACGTACAGTTCCCAAAAGTCCTGCATCAATGAGTACTTCAGTGAAGTCTTTACATGATCTAATGTTCTGATGGGGTCTGTAGTGAACATTGTTCCACTACAAAGGAAATAAGCTTCACCACAAATGGCTTGTGCTCTTCAAAGCTGTCTTCAACAGCTGAAAACGAGGATTTAAGACACAGCTTCTACAATTAAATCCACCAAACCTCTTGTAGCCTCGGTGGAAGGGTAGCATAAGCTCAACAGATTGAAGATTTTCCCTCTCAGCCTGTTGGTCTGCTTTCAGGATACATATGTCACACTATGAATGGCCTGCAATGGCCTCTAACATTATGTGAAAATGACATATTTCTTTCCACAACAGGGAAAAGCTGACCGCAGCAACTGACTGAAGCCCTGTTCCCTCCAGGACAGCTGCCTTTGATGTGATGGTCAAGGCTGCCTCACTTTGCTGATTACTTGAATCTTTTAGACAGGTTTCACTCAACAACATGGTTCAACACAAGTTATTTTAACTTTTCTGTTAAAGGAATTTCCAGAAATTGTCCAGGCATTTATCCAGTGTCCAGGCATTTACCTCAGGAATCAGAAAGAGGAAGCTTCTCAACGAGACTCCCAATGTCTTTTGTTTAGATGCTCTCTTGAAGTTCATCAGGATGTCTGGAAATTCAGTACAGAAAGATACACTGAGAGAGGCTACAGTCACCAGAATAGATTCTCCTCTCATCAGACACCCCCCCCCCCAAAAAGCTGTGAAGGAAGGTTTATACCATGTTTTAGATTACACCTTCTTAGGAGTTCAAAGAGTGAAACTTTGCTGTCTGTTCCATTTTCTGCAGTTCTTCAGCACCTGACTAGCCAATAATAGCAAATCAGGTGTGTCCCCTGCTGCTGCAGCTGTGGAAAAAAATCTATTTAAAAATAGCCCACCCTGAAACAGTATAAGCCTGGGGGAGAATATTTTTTTTTTAATTGCTAAATTATATGTGGGAAGATATTCACTTTGGTTCTAATTCTCTAAGGAAGGACTAAAAGGGCAATGTACAAAGCAGTTCAGTTGCAGCTCTGCTGAAACCAGTGGTGTTAAAATGATTTACTCCAGCAATGAAGTTATCCTATAGGATATATTACATAAATAGATTTTTAAAAATATATACCATTATCCAAAGAGTAATTAGAATCAGAGAGGCAAATTCAGATCATTTTATGATCTATCTTTTTATCAAACTTACAGTATCTATAAGACTAACTTTAACTTCTGGTGGCTTAAAAAAAAACCAGTTTTTAAAAAATTTCCACCTTGTATACACACCAACAAAAACACTGACACTGTCTTAGAAATCTATCAGATAAATGAATGTTTAACCAGGAGCACACTGAAGAAAATGACTTTGAATCAGAAAAGCACAGAAATTCATTGCTGGAAATTACATATTTTTGATATCTCCTTGGACTGTACTATGTCATATAACGGTGTACCAAACAGTTGTCATTGTTATAAACATTTTTCCACTGCCTCTTGATGGCCCTAAAGTGTCTGTTAGTTCAGTAGAAATTCCAGTACTGTGCAAAGTCATAGTAATAATGTACTACGGCAATATGCTGGTGAAAGTTTGTGAAAGTTTGAGAAAAGGAATTTGAGTAGACAGTAGAAATGATAAAATAAAAATGTACTAATTAAAATAACTAAGAGATGCTTAAGAAATGTATTTGTGAGGTAGGTTAAATGAGATACAGAAAACACAGGAATATTTCCTTCAACCTTTCCCCAAGATGGTATCTCTAGACACCAGGCCACCATACTATCACCAGGACTTGTGCTGTGTTAATGTGCTTTGATTTTGTCAGCAGATAATTTTTTCTCCTTTTGTTCTGCCTTCTAATTGTTGTGTAAATTAACCTGCAATGTTCTGCAGTAATAACGTTCTGACTAATCAGAAACAAAGCTAAGAAAGTGAAAACAGACAGAAGTCCATGTGCAACAAATCACTAGCGCTCTGCTCTGGATCAGTTTCTTGACACCGAGGTGCCGATATCCACATTGCAGTAATCCATTTGAACCTTATCTCACAAATACCTCCTTCCAAGTCAATAAAACTATACAGGATCTGATTCTGCAGACACCGCTTTCAGCAAATTTCTGTTTGGCACAGCATAAAGCTCAAGCGTAAGATCTCTCATAACAAGTCTATCATGCGTACAGCTAACAGGTGAGAAGGAAGAGGTCCCACTTGCCTGGTGTTTGGAAGGGTAAGGCTGTCTGGTTCGGGTCAAATTCTTTGCAACATGGGATTCAAAAATGGAGGTAATACATTTCATGGTGTTTGTCAGTGCCGGGTGGGTGCCGGGTCGGTGCCAGGTGAAGCATCCCGCAGCAGCAGGTTGTGGCTCTGCAAGAGGCACAGGGGTAAAACGACTGTACTTGGAGTGCATGCAGACTTCTGAAGTCACACAAAACCACTGCCTGACCTCAGAGTAGGCAATGCCAGTGTCACGCTTGCTGATGTCACACCTCAACCCTTCTGACCACCAGGGATGGCTGGAGCATTTATCCACCCTGTTTTCCTGCTTTAGGCCCTTTATGATGCCTGTGATGGATCTCTGGGGCTTCAAATGGGACACTGGGGACTTTGCTGCCCAGCTTTTAACCATCACTGGGGTGTTTTTATCAACAGGCCCACGAGAGACTAAGTTGGCACTACGGCCTTCTCTTCCCACCACCTGGTCACAGAAGAGGTAGACCAAGGCCAAATATATGGCTCTAAGACTCCAGTAATATTTTTAATGATTTTTTTTCCCAAATATTCCTTATCTAGTCATTACCTTGTTTCTGTCTTCCATTTTATCTACTACTGAGGGTAATTGCTCCCATCCAGTGAAAACACTGTATATGAAAAAGACTTTTTAATCTCCTTGCTGGGCTCACGATTTAGTTTTATTTCTCATTCATTTGAACTCAGGATTGGTATCTGCCTGGTGAAATCCATGCCATTATGTCAGCTCCCAGAAAATTTGCCTGTCATGGATTAAGAAATAGTGTGACAAGTCCATTGTTGGTGCAGTATATATTCACCTTTGTGTTAAAAATAATAATGCAGAACACATGATTTATTTTCTGGTCCTTTTAGGTATGGCCTGTGTGAAGACTGCAGTCCTGTGTGAAGTCCAATAGATGTGACTTAAGCTAGTATTAGATTACGCTTTAAGCAACACTGGAAATTTAAACTAAAGTATCCTGTATTTGGTGCTCTGTTCTGCATTTTCTTGGGTCATGCAGAGCAGAAACAGGGAAAAGAAGTTAGTGATACAACAGGGCACAGATAATTTATGGCACATACTACTTACTAATGTCAAAACAGTTGCCCTAAAACTCAGCTTCTGAAATTGGGTGTATATTTTACAAGAAAGACTGTCAGCCCTCTCACTGATTTCTTGTCACTAAGGGGTATTGCCTACATTAATGCAGTAGTTTCGGTTTGGGGGTTGGGGTTTTTTGCTTTGCCTTTTGCATCCTCTCCCCAAAAATAGTTAATTTAAGCTAATGCTGTATTCATTTGATCTCCCAGTGATCCTTTCACCTTTTGCCCTACTGTCACAATTCTGGCCTTGCAAACCAGGACAAAGCAAAGGCAAGCAAATGAATTAGCTCTGTAATATATGAGAGTTCTGTTTTCATTACAGCTATCTTTAAATTGCCTTTTCACATAACAAAGTGTCTTAGAGTGGAGCAAGTTATACCTGCAACCATTTCAGAGCTCTTTTCATTGACAGACTAGGACAAACCAGTTTTCTGTAAATATTCATCACATCTGTTACTGGGTTTGGTGGATAAAGGTTAAACATAAAATATTTCCATGTGAGTCATAAAAATTATTTTTTACAAGAAAATTCTTCATACACTTTGTTTCCATGTGTAAGGATTTTAAGCATATATGAACAGAAATTTGTAGTCAGGAGCCTATTAAATGCAACAAGATTTCTGCATAATAGGAGAAGGAAAGGGGGCTGCCGGACAGGCTAAATTGCTTCAAACATGGTAGATTTTCAGGGTCCAGCTCCCAGAAAGATCAACCTAATGTACTAAACAGGAAGACATGTGATAAAGGTCAATCAGAAGATGGAATAGAAATAGTAAATAAAAACTGTTGTATCTGTAGCCCTTTGGAAGAAAGAGTACAGGAAGAAAGTTAAAGTAATATCTCTGACTCTGATGCTGTAGTAAAGGGCATTCTGCCTCTAACAGACGGTACAAGAAGTGAAGAAAATCAGAGATGACCACAATTTTAACAGATGATACAGAAAAATAATGAAGAAACAGTATAAAAGCTTCCCTGTTTGGTTACTCTGCAGTGAAGCATGCAGGCTAGAATAGTGGGCATCTGGTTTTTTATAGCTAGAGTTTCTTCTGCAATTGTCTGAATTAGAGTTTTAGATGACCATAGCTTGTCACCAAGGGGAATTCTACCGTATGTGCCACTGATTTCATTATTTTTCAGAACAGATTTTTTTTTTTTCATTCATGTATTGTAATCGTTAAACAGCTCAATCCAGTAACAATAATTTCGCCATGCCTGTGCAATTTTGTGGTTTTAATTAGACTGCATTCTAAAATTATGTATTTCTTCCTCTCTGTGTATATATTTATCTGTACATACTTATATATAAATGCATAAATAAATGTATTTTTTATATATATATACCCTTAAAGCTTGGAAAATGAGAGATTTCATTTAGGTAACAGTACCTATAACAGAAATTAATGTATCTGTCAGATAATTATCCATTATTTCCAATGTATGGTACCACAGTCTGTTCAGGTAGTAAATAGAACATATTATGCTCAAAATACTGTACCAAAAAAACGACCTTCTTTGTCTTCATAGCTATTTTGACAGTTCCTTACCTCCACTTCAAAATTCAGGGCAAACGCAGACATTTAAATTAAAGGATCTGGCCAAAATTCCCAATGCCTTGTTTATTCATTAAACACATGTTTCTGCCTGATTTTTTTGAGAATCTCAACTACAATGATCACTGACTCTGTGCTGATTACTGGCCACATCACAGTGCTTGCTCTTATTTGTGTACTGTGCATTTGTGTATTCAATTTCTACAGGCCAACCAATAAAAAAATCAAACACTTTGAAAGGGTGTTTCATGCAAAGTTTAAAATTTACCCAGAAAATGTAATTAACGCAGATCTTGCAGTTTATTTATCCTCTCAGAGGATGGTGACAAAGCAAGAAAATGCAGTGGTAGTCTTTTCCTGCTTCAAGCAGTGCAACACGACTGATGTAATTGAATTTGAAACCAGTGGGCTGCTGCCAACCATGTGCTTCTGAAAACTGATCACATGTGAACACTTTTAGGAACTGAAACACACATAAGCTAACATTTCCTGAAGGTTTGGAAATTTGCTCAGCAAATAAAACCAAAACGCAAAACCTAAAAAAACCCCACCAACTACACTGGAGATGTTTAGGATACACCAGAAAACAGATGTGAGTATTTTTAGGATTAGATGGCACCGGGGACCAGCACCATACTCTTGTTACACCAAACCTAGCTATGAGTACCAAACATCAGAAACCTCTGGAGAAAAATGGGACTTCAGAATTAATGCTGCTGATGATGATGAAACATTCAACTAGTTGCTTTTCATGGGGTATTTTCATATGAAACAGCTACTACTTCTGTGTCAAAACTCCCCAACATATGGCACTCTCTGTGTAAAGTTATATGAATAAATACTAAGTCCATAAACATATTATTGTGCCTTTCAGTGATATTTACATATTTTGGCAGAAAACATTTAAGGTTATTCTCCTTCAGTCAGTCTTGAAAAGTCAGGTGGGAGTCAGGAGCTCAAATTGTGCTTTTCAGCTTTCGCCTCATCACCTGAGGTTACTGCAGGTGAATACGTGGGTTTCCAGACTTAAAAGTTAAAGTACTGTTAAAGTGCATCAGCCCCAGTGTAAAGTTCATTTCCTTCCAATTAACTGTAAAAATTCTGAGAAACCATGCTTTTTACTCACCTGCAACTGCAGTTACTGAACATATTCCCAGCCCCCTATATAGCACCTAATGGTACCTACCCCCTTTCAGTTGCAGTCTGTATTTGAATCAGAATATTTGTGTGACCACAGAAAATTGTACATATCCAGCTTCAGTGGGGAAACATGACCAAACACGTGCAACAGGAGTGCTTCAGTTTGAGTCAGTTGTTTTGCACGTCTGTTTATAGCCATTTGTGTTGTGTGACTGAGTCAGAGTAAGCATTAGAAATGGTTATAAAAAGAATCAAGGAAACTTTGGATTCTATAATGTATAGATTATAAACATCAATTCATTTAAGTGGCATGAGGGTTAGGATACCTTTCTCACCCCATATCAACTCAGTTCTGTCACGCTGAGTATAATTAAGCTGGACATATTAATCCTACTGGTATTTTACAGTACAAGAAAAGCATTATTTTCATGGAACATTGAAAATGGTTAACTCTGACAAAATAAAATGAAGCAATTATTTTTATAGATTTATTTACCTTTTATTTCCAAACAGTCCTATCATCTCTTAATGAATAATAGTTCCTATTGACCTGTGATGGAACCTGTAAGTCCTCGATGTAAAAGAGCTTAAGCAGGTGCAAGATGTGTAGTCACATCCTCTCCCCAAATTAAAAAAAAAAAAAACAAAAAACAAAACAACCAAAAAAACCAACACAACAAAAAACCCACAAAAAACAGTAAAAAATCCAGATCAAGAAATGAAAAACTATCACTTCTGCAAGAGCTCTTTAAGCAAGCATTAAGTTGCCAAAGTGCTACTTATGAATTAGTGACATTTTTGAAAACAGTGTTTTCTTTTTATGCCAATAGGCCAACTATAACTCAAGATGTAAAAGAAAGAAAACAGTCTGTCTTTTTGTTCTAAGGAAAATATTAAAGAGGAGTCATTAATATATGGTGGAACAAATCCATCCTTGGCTCACCTGTTTCTGAGTCAGCACTAAAGAGGAAAGCCAGACAAAGGGAAACAGCTGAAGTAACAGTTTCTTAACCCGCAAAGGGAAATGAACCAACTTTATTTACTTCCATGTATCATGAGTGTTTTGCTTGCTGTTGCTGTTATTATTTAATAACTCTGCTACAGTTACATCCAGTGATTCCAGGCCTTATTCTGCCCACGGAAGAGAAGCTGAAGAGTGAATGACGAGTCCTGAGGGTGTGAATTCCTGCCCATTTCCAAGCACACAAGCCCGTTACTAATTCTCAACATACCCTTTCTGCAGTAAAAAGAAGACCACAGAAAACTGAACTTTCACTTCCACTTCTGATTTCCAGCAAAGAAAGGAAATGATAACAAATCCCTTGCTTCATCTGGGATAAGTAGCGCGGGAAGTGTCTCGTTGACAAAGACACTCTTGTGTCTCTGACCCTGGGTCTGTGGCCACCTCTGTGTCATTGCAGATTGTGAAAATGCTCCTGTTTCTCTTCCATCTGTTTCTGCCTTAAAACGGTTATGATGACTTCTCAGGACACTATATTCAGTGCTGAAACATTGCACATTAAGACACGTTGGCATCAGTCACCATTATCTTTCTGATGATGACATGAGTTGGCCATGGCAAAGAGTGTCTCCACTGACATCCTGAAGTATTGGTAGGAGTATTTTGCCAATCATAGATTAAATAATAATTGCAGCTCCTCCACTTTCTTCCCAGCAAATGTTATACTTAGGAGGCAGAGAAGTGATACTCAGAAGTCCTATTGCTGTAAACAAACCACTTGAGCAAGGTTGTGGTATAAATAATACTAAGCCCTCATTTCCCTAAACCCAAGAATGTCTGCTGCTTCCCCCACCACATTCTTCAGAAGTCTTTTGCATTCTCGCTATTCCCCACTCTCTATTTAAATACTGATGAATGTGTATGTGTCTTTGCTTCTCTGTATGTGCATAAAATAATTTGGGACCTACTCCCTTTTATACCTCACTTAATGTTTTTGTAGGATCAAAGTTCTCTCTTCTGAAGACCTCTTCTCCGAAGCCTACAAATTTCATAGAATTTATCAGCATTCCTCTATGAAAATTAAAATGCATTAGAGGAAAGGCACGGCACTGGCCACAGGTTACTTTAGTCTATGCTTGATCACACAGATTTGTGGCAGAGCCTGGCAGAGGTTGGGGAAATTATTGTTATCTGACCCTATCACAGACAGCTGAAGAGTTTTAATGCTGTGCTTGGTTACATACAGTTTTGTAATTGAGTTCTAGAACCACAAAAGTGGCTTTGTTTCTTGAGAACTCATCTAACCATTTTCATGAGTTATGTATTGCTGAAGTTTAGTGAGCAGTATTTTCCGTGTTGTTTAAGCAAATAACTCTTCTTCACGCTAGTCATTGACACCCTCTTTTTCTTTTTCCTTGTGACAACATATGAACTAAATCGTCTTTTGGACTCTGGTATCCTCCACTTTTACCATTTGATTAAGCCATCTTGTTAGCCCTTGGTATAGCAGTCTGGGCACTGATTCTTCACCAGCTGTCTTTCTTGCTTCACATTGGGGCAGCTGATCGCAACATGCTTTGACAGACTTCTGTGGATGATGATGACGAAATACCTCTAGGATTTTTTATCTCTCTTTTTCTCTTCCCACATTTTTATGCTAGGGCACTGAAAACAGCTGCATTGTATGTCTTTACTCTCATACCAAGGCAACCTCTGTCCTGGGAAGAGTTCTAGCGATAGAGGCAGAAGCAGAAAGGAGCTTGATGTGTATGTCCATCTTGACTCTTCTCACACCACTGAATCAATGAAACGTACTGGCTTTTGCTATCAGCTACTGCAGGTCTGTGATTCACCTCTGAACTTTTCCCTCAAAAAAAAAAATCTGGCACTAGGTAAAAATCCAGTTTCTAAAGAAAATAGAAATCACATAAAAACACAAAATTCCATTATTTTAAAATTGCATTCCTTTTTATATGATGTGCATTGAACAATAAAATGATTTTTCGTGCTCAGTGCTACCAACACTAAAGCTAAAGTTTTAGATTCCAACAACTCCTTTTGCTGGCTCGAAATACCCATGGAAACCAATGCTGGCATACCTCTGTTAGGTTTTCTGTTGTATCTCTATACCAGATATCTCTCTTGCTTTCTAGAATTGCCACCATTTCATTTTTTTAAGATTTTCTTTCCTTTAATTTTTTTATTTTCTCCTTTCTCAACTGGAAGGAAAAAAAAACAAATAGAAACAATTTGAGAGAAAAGTAAAAATTACTTTCTAAATTCAGAAAGAACTCACTGAAACATTCTGTTACTGCAGTGTGAAACTGTGCCATCTTTCAGTCGTTTTTGTTCGGGGGTTTCTGCTACAATACCTTCTAGAAGTCAAGGAAATTGGCATTAATGAAGCAGAGAGTTTGGCTTCTTCCTTTAATACTTTCTTTTTTATTGACAGTTCCTGGCAGCAGATTTGGCCTTTGACAAGAATGTCTTTTCTGACTGACGGCTTCATCCAGTAAGGTTTCAAATAACTCTATTAATAAAGTTAGTACTCGGTATGAACTATTTTGCACATGCGATTCTCCTTGAAAATCAAGGCTGTAGTGTCACGGAGCAGCAAGGGCAGCTGCCCCGCACGGGCAGGGATGCCCCACAGCCAGGGTGATGGGACAGGATGGGCAGTGGCCTCCCTGGCCACTGGGAGAGCAGGGCAGGGCTAGTGACGGTAATCGGGGTCAGCTGAGAGGCCAAGTGATGGTTGGGCAAGTCACAGGGTTGAAGCAGGTCTATGGCCAAGCCGAGACGTCAGGTCTGGCAACCAGCACCAGGAGGGTGGGTGGCCGGGCACGGTCATGGTCACAGCTGTGGTGCAGTTGTGGCAAGGGCCTGAGCTACCACTGTGGCTCCCAAGCCAAGGCAGGGAGGCTCTACTGAGACATCTCCCAGCCTTTTCTCACGTGGCTTTTTCCCAGGAGCGTGGTGTAAGGGCACACGATAACAGGGCTGGCCTTGAGCACAGGCAGCAAAGGGCTGGGGCAGCAGAGGCAGCAGAGGCTGTTGCTGCACGCAGACTCTCCCTGGCACTTAGTTACTCCTTTCTCCCAGGGAAACTGAGAAAATTCCAAACTATAAAAGGTAGCTTGCATCATATCCCCCCCCTCAGTCTTTGATCAGAAGAGGAAATCACGCTGACAGGCAGACAGCCGTAACACATGAATTGTTATACAACAATACAACAATACAACAATAAAACATATATAGGAGAGTATTCCAGCACAGGAATGCAGTGTCAAGAATGATGTTATATCAGGATTTTGCAGGATGACTACTTCGTGCTTCTTTGCTTCTCCACCTAATTGCAAAGCGGATCTTTAGGGCTGTAAGCGTCATGGAGATACATATCTCCAGCAGCCATGAGCTGCTTTGTGGTTCTGAAATAATCATGCAGTTAAGCCAGAGAGACATTAATTTCCTTCATTAGGAAATTGCATAAGGCTTGGCATCGCTATCTTGTTTGTCCATTTAGATTGACATTGACAAGATGAGATTTGTATGCAGTAATTGTCTCAGGCCGACAGTTTAATAATGTTTCTAAATTGCTATCGATAAACACCAATAATTTGTCTATCATTTCATAATGTAGAAATGTGAAAGACATCCCTCATTCATTCATCTTCAATCATCTTGAGTTCCTTCAGGCCCATGTTTTTTACCAAATCGGTAATAATCAAAGCTCTGATGAGTCGTTTCCTCCACAGCTTGAAAGCAATTCTTTTGGCTTATTTGAGAAGAAAGAGTTTGACATTGGTGTCAAATAGAGTAAAAATTAGCTTAATGGTGGCAAATAATAGCACAATGGCTCCTCAGCAGTACAGACAATAGCATTTGGGCCTGTGTACAGGGAACAGTAAAAGAAGAAAGAAGATTCAAAACAGCAGCACAGTGCAGGTAAGAATCCAATATAATGTTTTACTTCTTTACAGTGCATTATTTAATGACTGCATGTGCTGTGATTTCTGAGCATATAGTGCTATGTACCGATGTTGAGGTGCAAAATTTCTTCTGCACTGCCATCCCAGTGTGCCATAAAAAACCACTCTATAGGTTTTGCAGTTTAATCTAGTCTGGGGACCAGCTGAAGACAGCCTCACGGACTACAGGTATGATGTGAGCACAGCTTGGACACTATTGGTAGAGTATAATAGGAGAAAACAGTGATTTTAAACTGAAAGTGTAGGAAAAAAAGATAAATAGTTCTTTATTTTATAACAGCCAGACTCTAACAAAATTATATGAGTACCAAGGTAAGATACGATACACAGCCTCCACAATCAAATTACAGTGAAAGAAAGAGCCAATAAACAAGAGAGAAATCAGAAGTTTCCAGTGAATGCTGGCAGGGCAAAAAGTCTGTGCAGCTGGTCAAACAACAACAAAATTTATTGATAGACTTCCTTAATGTAAAACTTTTACATTTTATGGGTTTTTTTGTATTATAACTCAGATGAGAATTTTCTTCTGTCTTGTAGATATTACAGGAGATTTTGAGGTTCAGGAAAACGAGATACTAAAAATACTGATTTGAGCTAAAGACTGTAAACTGATGTACAAAAAGTTCCAATCTCCCCCTACCACAACTACTTAAAGCTAGGCATGACATCTTCCCTATTCACAGTTTGAGATTCCTGAGCTGAAAATCCATCCTGGTGCATTGTTAAAGGAGCATGCAAGGTGGACAAAACTCACAAAAAGACAAAACAAAATCAAAAGCCAAAATGGAAACAAAAATATACTAGGAAGAAACAAGCAAATACCTTTTAATTTATGACCTACAAAGAATTAGGAACTCAAGTTTTCACACTGTGTGTGAATATCTCTGTCATAGAATATCTGGTCATCACTATGTTTTCATACCCCACTTCACCACATCAAAGGTTAACATCAGTTTCAAAACATTAGATGATGTGCTTCCATCTCTCCTCATTATTTACCTATCTGCCATGAGTCCTCACTGGAAAGGAAATGTACACAGAAACAACACAGAGAGGGACCACCAGAGTCTTTCTCAAGTCTTCCCCTTGGCTGACATGCTTTCTTCTCACATTTTCCTCCTGTTCCTATGTTCTCCTTGATGCATAGTTGATTAGCTTTTCCTGTTAACATTATTACCTTTCCATGACAGTCTGTGTGCAAGAAACACTGCAGAGGCAAGCTCAAGTCTCTTTTATTCCTTGCAACCCCTTCTACAATGACAGCAGTATAAAATAGGCCTTCAGTAAAAAATCCCAATGCCCCAAAAAGTGAAACAAAACCATTCCCTCTGTGTAACTTCCAAGTATGTTTTGCTGACAGTGCCATAACTGTTTTTTCTTACATTATTCTCCTTTCATACCTTGTGCATGTCTTTTTTTCCTTTTGTTACATTATGCCACATATTTTGTAAGATTTTTGCTATCAACTGTTGTTTTGGGAAATTTAGCAAATCTCAGGGCAGTAAAGGAAATTGTGGTGATCAGCAGGATGGTCAAAAGGTAAAGTCCTAGAACTAACACACTAACGCTTGCAAGGCTTGAGAGAACACATAGTTTATGAAGGGAAGTTATAAATGTAAATTATTGACAGGGTGCTATACCACGCTTTCTGTCACAGCAAACATGTTGCACAGGCAATTCATTTACTGACAGATGGTTTATGAATGTGTTTTCCAAAATATAAATGCACTTTGTGTCTACTGTTGCAAATGAAGACTGCTGAAAGCAAGCTGCAAAGAACCTTTAACCTAACTCGGCTTTTAAGAATGTTTTATGTGTGTCTAAGAAAGCAAGGTGACTCCTTAATAACAGTGGCAATGACCATTCA
Source organism: Mycteria americana (assembly GCF_035582795.1). Classification (NCBI taxonomy): domain Eukaryota; kingdom Metazoa; phylum Chordata; class Aves; order Ciconiiformes; family Ciconiidae; genus Mycteria; species Mycteria americana. The sequence goes on from NC_134396.1 coordinate 42,062,795, forward strand.
TTTATTCATTGTTTCCGTCCCCTACTGAGTTTGAAGAGGCCTCTTGAACTTTGTAGTTATATTTTCAATTAGGACACCAGGGGCAGCATCTGCACATAAGGTTTCATGCTCCCAACCTACTCAAAGTAGCGCATGTCTGTGCCAGACCAGCTTAACTGAGCCAGCCAGATGCATCTGGAGTAGAACTGTCTACGTCTAACTCTTTCTTTAAGAAGAACTTTTTTGTATGTATGTAAAAGCAGTATTTGTGCTCTGTTTTTCAAGAGTCTCAGGCTGTATATATTTACTCACAAGCTCTCTTATTCATTCACAAGCTCTGCTCCTAGCAGAAAATGATTCAGCGACAGTTAGGCTTCCCTCTGTTATCAAAAATAATATTTTAGATGGCAGTTTATATTTTTTAAAAACAAGACTATACAAGACTACACCAAAACTAGCTCAAAAGCCTGTTCCCAACAGTGGCCAAAAGCAAATGACAAGGGAAGGCTTTATGAAAAGGGCAAACCTGCTGAATATTTTCCCAGCTGTCAACTACTTGAGTCTGAGGGACCTCCTGATCCGGACATGGTATCTTCGAATAGAAAGATCTTTGTATTGAAAACCCTTCGAGGATTTCTCTTTTATAAGCATGGCCATTTGCCTCTTAACCTACCACCAAATCTTTGAAGTCTACAGCAACAGGTAGCAAGGCTTCCTACAGCTTAACTAGACACTGTGTAAAGAACTATGTCTTTAATTTGTTTTGAACCCATCCTCTCAGTTTTAATTAGTGCCCTTACCCAGTCACTCTATGCAACCTATTCTTTTATAGACCTCTATCAAATCTTCTCTGCTTGACCGTTTCCTAGGTGGATGAGGCTTAGTTTTTTCCTCCTATCTTTATTACTGCTTTCAAAATAGAACCCCTCACTGTAGCAGCTATCATAGTGTAAACAGCTGCATTTAAAGCACAAAATCAATGCAAAGGTAAGGACTCAGCATAACACAGTAAAGTGGCAATAGAGAAGTTTTTTCTACAACAATCATGTCACACGACTATTCTTAGCCAAAGCTTTTTTCCCCTTAAGTGATATAGTAATACATAAACAAAATCATCAGGTCTGCGCTTGCCCCTCTACCTGACCTACCTAACCATGAGAGAGAAAATGTCATAATAAATTTGCCTCAGAATCCACTTTTCATGCCTCTTTCTACTTTACATAATGATATTTTAGCCAGAGATCCCCCTGAACTCCAGCTATGGAATATAACAAGCAGGATATTTCTTCTAGTTCTTGCGTGGTGCCCATCATCATTACACCTGGGCAACCAATTCAGGATATAATGCCATTCCCCCCACACACACACACACCACACACCACACACTTGCACTCAACAAGCACTGAACAATATTTTCCCTCCGTTTATGGCAGAAGAAATGTGACTTACAGTTTTTCCTCCATGGAAGTTCACGGTCATACTAGACTACTTGTTTACAACATCTTTTGTGACTGAGTCTCTGGTTGGTAGATCATTTTCTCAAAAAAAAACTCCTCTTGATGTGGAATGTGAATTTCCTTTCTGATGTGAACAAAACAAAATCTCCAAAGATGTGTTCCATCTGGCAAATGAAAATCAGGAAATGTAACTAAAAAGTAGATTGTGTGCTCATACGTAAACGTCCATGTGCAAATATGCCTTAGATAATTTTGATGATGTCAGTACAAACTGATGCAAAACCAAGAGTTTAAAATTCTACAGAAAAGCCTAGAAAAAATGAGAATGAATCCAAAGTACCCAAGGAGAAACATAAGGCATAGCTTCCTCTACAGGCCTTACCAAAATTATATTATAGACCAGATGTGGAACATAAATTATATAATATGATATACAGAGAACATGAAATAAAAATGTCTATCTAGAATGAATAAATAATTGTGCAAAAAATGCCTTTTTCTTTATTTTTTTTGGGGGGGGAAGTGTCAGTTTGTAAAACTGAAACAAAATATTTCCTTTCAGATGTATTCAACATGAAATTGTAGTTCTCCACTGTAGTGCATTACTTCATACGGACTATCGTCCAGGTTGTTGGGAACCCTCATTTTCTCCCATGTGTTAGCTCTCAGACCAGACTACGTCCCATATCATATACCTAAAAATATGGATGAGAAAGGCTTTGCACTGTTCGGCATGTAGCTGAAGAAGAGAACCTAAAAAACAAGGAGGAACTGAATCCAAAAGCATTGTGCTGATACATCAACTGCAGGCTAACGTGGGCAATTAAATTTTTATAGATTACTTAGCAGCCTGGTTTACCAAACATGATTTCTGCTGTTGTGTATACAAAAAGACTGTTGGGCTTATCAACAGAATACTGGTGCGCTGGGACATTCCACAGAGCCAAAGCTCATGTCGCTGCGCCGTACACCAGGAACCAGGATTTCAGGAGGGTAGGAGACAGTGCCATCAAGGAGTCCCTACACGCACACTTTGCCAGGTCAAGCTGAGCTTTCCATCCTGTGTGTTGTCAGCAGCAGGGCCAAAAGCAAGAGGGGTGAGAAGGATATGTCAGAAGTCTCATAATCGGGAAAAGAAGAGGAAAGACTAGAAACTTTAAAAAATGCTGTTGAGCCCTACAGCACCAGGAACAACCTGGAGGCAGTGAGGTGCAGAGTACTGCCAGTTTTCTCTGTTGAGGCTTGTTTACAGTGAGATTGCAAACTACTCGCCTCTCCTTTAATACTGTATTTATGTAGCACTAAGTGAGGAACTGAGCTCTGACACCACTTAATGGTGCTGATTGCAATAGCCCTGTGAACCTGGCACGTGAGCTGTCTCCCAGGGCATGAACCTGGCCTGGCAGAATAGAGGAGAGGGACCAAACAATCTGGTACCTAACACTCATTCCACCATGGATGTAGGCAAACAGCACCTTACTGAGATCTCCAACAATAAAGCGTTAGAGGAAATGCTTTTCCTGCAAGACGTCAAATGCAGTAACAAATTCTGTAACCATCCTGAAAATCAAAGGATTTGACATGATTTAAATGACATCAAATGGATACACAGGACACAGAGCCTCTGTGATGCTGCTCAGAAAAGTGCAGACAGATGGAGGAGGAAAAGGAAGGGAGGGCTCTCAATGGACTTTTGTGCCTTTTAAGGTGGGTGGGAATTTCCTTGCTGATATTCAGTATGACATCTTACTCCTGCTAAAGCTTACTAAGGGCCTACCCTGCTAAGTTTTGCTCAGTATTGAAATATGATGTGCTAGGAAGCAGTGTTTATTTCAAAAGGATTACTTATTATTTTCCAGACATGATGTCCTACATTATGAAGCTCTGAATACAGCTCTTGATAGCCAATTAATTTAACTTTTGACCAGCCTAGAGCGGTAAAACATGGATTAAGTAAATGGACTGTATTTGCAGTGCTCATACTTTATAGCAATATTGATAACAACTTATTACAATATGCTGTAACTGGGTAAAAATGCTGCAAGTCATATATCTAAGTTTTTCCACAGAAATCTCAGTATGATGTCCCCTGCTTGAATTCTAGCTTATGCTCGCCCCCAAAGCAAATTGTACAAAGGAACCAAAGAAAATTACTTCAGGCAGGTGCTTTCCCACTGACAGTGAGGAAAGATGGAGACTCCATGAAGCCCATTAAGTGGTACTTCAGTGATGACAGCATTATAAAATGCTATGGTATGTAAGAAACTTTTGCAGACATCTGATTGTGGAAGTACCTTTCAAGCCAGCTGAAGAAAGAAATAACCCTTAGTGAAATAACCCTGGTGAATTTTTAGTCCTCACTTCAGGTCCTTTTCAGAATAGCAGTCATCACCATATCTCCCTGAAGGGACATTACATAAAAGCTTGTGTCCTAATGGACACAGCAGAGCATGCTTTATGCTCACAGAGGAGATAAATAATTTATGGAGTACAGGTAGCAGTGGACTAACACAAGCTCTAAGAAACAACAGTTGTCTTGTGTCTGTAAAAGCTGCCCTCTAGGAGCCAGTCTGGATATTATAGTAATTTCCAAAAAGTGTGAAATGCTAGTTAAGACATTGCATCAAAAGCAGTGGTTCCCACAATAAGAGTAATGACCTCAGTAGGAGCTGTGGCACATAACAGTAGAGGGATGAACTGAACAAAAATAAACTTGTAGAAGTAAGAATCATAAAAGGAGTTGTAAATCAGGAGGTGAAACTGGAAGTGATGTCACATCTGGGAAGTGAGAATCGAGGATATTTTGACTCTTTACCCAGTTTTTCTTTATGGATAATATATGCAAGTACTTGCTATGAACTCACCAAGACCTTACAGGAGCACTTTACAATGCTGCTTTAGGGCTTACCGCTCACCTGGCACTCTGCTGATTATTTGAAATGGCCTTCACTACCATGCAGTGTATGATGATACTCTGAATAGGAATCTTCCCCTGTAAGCCAGAAACAGGAATACACAGTGTCGTGGTTAACTCCAGCCGGCAGCTAAGCCCCACACAGCCGCCTGCTCACTCCCCCACAGTGGGATGGAGGAAGAGAATTGGAAGGGTAAATGTGAGAAAACTGATGAGTTGACATAAAAACAGTTTAATAATTGAAATAAAACAAAATAATAATGAAAATAGTAATAATAATGATAAATTGTAATGAAAAGGAAAAATAACAAAGAGAGAGAAATAAAACCCAAGAAAGACAAGTGATGCAAATGAAAACAATTGCTCACCACCAACCGGTCGAGGCCCAGCCAGTCCCTGAGCAGTGGCCGCCCCGCCAACCTCACCCCTAGTTTTATTGTTAAGCGTGATGCCATACGGTATGGGATATCCCTTTGGTCAGTTGGGGTCAGCTGTCCCAGCCATGTCCCCTCCCAGCTTCTTGTGCACTCCCAGCCCACTCGCTGGTGGGGTGGGGTGAGAAGCAGAAAAGGCCTTGGCTCTGTGTAAGCACTGCTCAGCAATAACGAAAACATCTTGTATTATCAGCACTGTTTTCGGCACAAATCCAAAACATAGCCCCATACTAGCTACTGTGAAGAAAATTAACTCTATCACAGCCAAAACCAGCACACTCAGTTAAGGCATCTCTGCAAAGATGTTTTGACTAAAGCTAGCTTTAAATCCACAACATTTGCTTGCCATTGATGTACCTCTCCCTTCTCTTTATCAATTCTTCTGTCTTTTGAGGTCAGTGGTAGTTCACTTGCTGATGTTTAACAGCAGAGGTTTTTACTCATTATGACTTGTTCTAATTAACAGGGTATTAAAATATACCGATGTCTTTCTCTCCAAATATTTTGGAAGATAGTATTCTTGACTGATCTTCCTATTCACATTTAAAAATAAACAGCTAAATAAAAGAAGACAGAATAGAGGCTTGTCATGCTGATACTTGCAAAATCTTCTGAATCTACATTTGGTGTTGACACACCTTGCAGTTAAGGCATCAAGATAGCAGATGCGGTGCCAAAATAAACTCTGTAAAACCCGTCTGACTTTACATATAATTCCATTGACCTTCATTTGGATTGCAAAAAATGTAGCCCAAAGCAGAAGTTAGTCTTTTCTTTTTAGACAATACAAATCAATAAGTTTCTTTTTTAAAAAAGAGCATGCTTGTCTTCAGAACTATACCAATATTAAGGAAAATACATTGTACAATATTTAATATCTATGCTTACTTTATAGATAAATTGATAGTGCGATAATCCTTAACTTTAACTAAATATGTAAATGTCCCTAGTCGTTTATAAGACTGCATGTAGTCAACAGAACATGCAGATTTATTTAATTATTCGTGAATGTTCCCACACTTCACTGAAAGAAATTCTAACATCTGTTGAGCTCATTAATTCAAGTAAGCTACAGTCTTATCATCTTAATCACAGTCCTTCTCTAACAACAATTAAGGAGGAATCTTTTACTTATTTGAAAAAATAATTTCTGAGCTGCTAGGAACTTAATTTATTTTATCAGAGCAAATATTTATCTGCAGTATGCTATTCCAAGAGCAAGCAAATAGTTTGCATCTTTTGTTCCTCTATTTTGGTCTCTTTCCCTAACCATTGTCATAGTTTAAACCCAGTGGCAACTAAGCCCCACAGAGCCGCTCGCTCAGTCCCCTCCCGGTGGGATGGGGGAGAGAATCGGAAGGGTAAAAGTGGAAAAACTCGTGGGTTGAGATAAAGACAGTTTAATAGGTAAAGCAAAAGCCGCGCACACAAGCAAAGCAAAACAAGGAATTCATTCACTACTTCCCATGGGCAGGCAGGTGTTCAGCCATCTCCAGGAAAGCAGGGCTCCATCATGCATAATAGTGACTTGGGAAGACAAAGGCCACCACTCCAAACATCTCCCTTTTCCCTATTCTTCCCCCAGTTTAGATGCTGAGCATGATGCCATACGGTATGGGATATCCCTTTGGTCAGTTGGGGTCAGCTGTCCCAGCTGTGTCCCCTCCCAACTTCTTGGGCACCCCCAGCCCACTCGCTGGTGGGGTGGGGTGAGAAGCAGAAAAGGCCTTGACTCCATGTAAGCACTGCTCAGCAATAACGAAAACTTCCCTGTATTGTCAACACTGTTTTCAGCACGAATCCAAAACGTAGCCCCATACTAGCTACTGTGAAGAAAATTAACTCTATCCCAGCCAAAACCAGCACAAACATTTATCCATAAAAATCTAAGTAAGTTAGAACATGATTTTAGAAACCTATGAAACAGAAACCCACATGTCAAAATGTACGTCCAATAACTTTACTTTGGTAGTCTTCCAAGAGTGTGATTATGGGTACAAGTTGCTAACCCTATAACTGAGATGGCTCCACATGTAAACGTTCATGTAGGCTTTCATTCAGCCAGTTGCAATGAAGAAGGTAGCATCCCACTCACATAAGTTCAGCCATCAGAAGTTAGACATCTAGCTTAAACTGTCTCCACAGTCTAAAGAGAGAAAGAGTGAGATATGCAGAAGGTGAGTTGTTCCATTTACATTAGACACTTACCCTGCTATATAATTAATTATCTTTCAGCACTGTCTTTCTCCTTTGTTGGATTCTACATGACTGACCTATACTAAATATACATAGCATTTAGATGATGAAAGATGTCTGAAATTAGATGGGATGACTCTCACCTTTTCTGTGTGTTGTGGGTTAGTACGGAGTCTTCATGCAGAGTATGAACTGCATAGTGTAAATTTGCATCCTAACATATCACAAACTATTTTCCTCAAGTAGGCTGCCTCCAAGCATGACACACTCATTCTGTCACCCAGGATTGTGTCCCTACAGATTCATCTTCTCACCCAGGCATTTTACTTTAAAAGATTGAGCCATGCATTGTCTCAGTTTAGGCACTTTGCAGACAATGGAATTCACTCTTGTACATAACAGACGATGTAAATATGTGAGGTGTGGGTGAAACTGGGGAAACTAAACGCCTCATGAATTCATAACAAATGGGTCACCAGAGCATCACCATGCCATCTTCAACCTCGTTCAGCATCAAATTGTTATATTCTACTGACTTACCATGGTTTGTGTGAAATGAGGGGGTGTTTTCAGTTTGACTATCAATGGGCAGGTGTCTAAGTGTTTTACTTTTGGTCACATCAGGCACCACTGGTGCTTCCAGAATGGCCAAGAAGTTAATGTTGTTAGGTAACAAAGTAATCCTGTTGTTCCTTTCTAAAGTAAGCTGGTTCATCTAGTCTCTTGAACATATTATTGAAACTCTGGGTGGAATTCACATTTAAATCCACGTTGGCCAAACAAGCCACGCATAAACTGTTATCTTTGGACTACTAAACTGAGTAATTGGGAATGAACCAATGCAAAAAATGTCAGTGACATCACGATGATTAGGGAGTCAAAAATTCCGGCTGTGAGAGCAGCCAGCAAAGGCCGTGCTAGCTTGCTGAGGAAGGCAAACCCATGGGAGACAGTCTGAGTCCTAGAGCCAAAGAGCCACACAGTACAACACTACCCGTGAAATCCTTCTCAGTGAATTTACCTGTGGATTCTCCCAGAATTATTTTAAACTGATTAGTTAGGCCCTTAAGCCCCCTCCTTTTTCTCTATAGTTTTAAAAATAGCCTAGTATAGTACCTTTTATGAAAATCGACCATCAAAGTCCATTACCTGTAGCCTTGTCCTTTAATTTCTTCTTATATGAAACACCCTAATGAATAAACTAAGGCAAACTGAAAGCATCAGCTGATACTATGAATAATATCAGACTATAGCTTAACTGTTGAGAAGCTGTACAAGTATAGCTTCATCTTTCAAATCTCCTTTCTTCACAGAGATTCAGCTAAGGACGAAGAAATCTGCAAAAAGTGACATGTTACCACTGTACACTGGTAGAGATCTTTCCAGCTTATTTTATGCAATTTATAACTTCCTGAATAACAGTTACCACATAACATTTTGAGAGCATTTTCTAGGTTGTACCTTTTTAGTGAAACAAGATTTTGATTTGGACTTCTGAACCCAGGAAGGCCAAAAACTTACTCCATGTGCAATCAGAAAACAACTTAGGATTGTGAACATTTGCCTATGGCTAGGGCTAGGAGTTCCCACAGTGCCACAAGCTGCCTGCTGGAAACATAAAGCAACTAATATGGATCTCTATTAATCTCAGATTCACTGTAGAAGTAAAATTTAATGCATTCCCTTGTACAGACTTGTAGAAACCTAGACCTGGAAGGAACAGTGAGAGGACTTCCATGTCAGGCTTCTTGTCCAACACTGGATCGTATGAGGTGTATGCCAGAGACTTGTTCCTGAAGACTTTCAGAGACAGTGATCACACAACCTGCCCACACTCTTTATTCCAGTTACTCACTGCCCTCCTTATTAGAATGATTTTCCTCATTTCTATCCTGGACATCTCTGGTTGCAGCTTAAGCATATTATTTCTTGTCCTAGCTACTTTTCAGAGACAAGGAGAACAGGCTATTTCTTTCCTTTTTCCATAGCCCTTTTGTTACAGAAAGGTCACCATCATGCCTTCTGTTCAGTCTTCTCTTCTTCATGTTAACAGCTCCACAGGGCATGGTTCCTGGACCTCTCACCAGTTCTGTGTACTGGACTATCTCTGCATGTCTCTGCTCTAGACAGTTTCCCTGCATGTTTCTGGAAATGCATGTGCCCGCAACTGAAGATAACACTCGGACCACAGCTTTAGTAATGCTGCAGAAGTAACAGAGCAGAAGGAGGATTTCACATGCCTCGCTGGCTGTTCTCCTCCTCATAAATTCCAGTACAATGGTTGGGGTGTTTTGTACTATCATGATACTGTTAATGCACATTGAGCTTGTTATAAAATGTAACCTCTGAATCACTTTCAGCACTGTTATCTCCAGCTGGCTCTTCTCCCCCATTTGTGCCATTGATACTCCTTCCTACATGTAGTTCCTTGTATTTGTTCCTGTTAAATTTTGGGTTAACTTCCCTGAACATTTCTCCAATTTGTTTTCTGTTTTGAATTCTAATACTGCTTTCCAACCTGCAGTGCCTCCCAGTTTCATTTCACTCACAATTTTATTAAGCACTCTTTGTATTCAGGCATAACTCTTTGTATTCAGGCATGCACAGAAATATGACAATATCTTGAGCTCCATGTTCTACCTTGTCATTTGAGTAAAAGTCTGCGGCTCTGTGTAACTAAGTACTCAACGACACCTCTCTGAGTGTATGAGGTAAGGACTGTAGAAGTTGTTCCACTGCTGTTAGGGAAGTTTGGAGCATCCTATGGCTTTTTATGTTCTTTTTTGTGCAAACTACTTCTTTATCTTAGCTGCGACATTTCAAAGATAAAACAGCAGCAGACAGAGATTTACTGCAGTGCATTGCACTGTTGTGTCACACGGCTCACTGCCTCAGTGGCATTTTCATGGCAATCTTTTTTTCACACCAGAGCTTAGTTAAGGAATGTGTGGTGCAGTGAGAAGGCGGTTTGCTGTTATTGCCTGTTACTGTGACTGAGTAACACTTATGGTGAGGTCATAATGACATTTGGGGAGTCCTCCTCATCACAGCAGCTGACTTTTCTTCATCAATGCTTGCTTTTTCTAATTTAACAAATATCTGCATAGATAAATATTATATACTTCCATCTCAGATTGACTGAAGTGTGGATTCAAAAAGTAATTTTAGACCCCAGGGTCTAATTAATCCACTATTTTTGGCATTCTACAGCTAACTTCCTATTAGGTAATCTAGCACTGTCATCCATTAGGAAAGTAAATCAAAAGAAGAGAAAGTGTGGATGGACATGGCAGTAATTACTAGTACTGGACTGGCAGTCCAGGAGAAAGATGCTTTTTAACTGATTGACAGAACAGGCAGTTTCAGCTTGGTAATACTATTCAAACACCGTGCCTCAGGTAAAACTCAACTCAATTGCTTTTGGTGTCCAGTGTACATAGATCTCAGTGCCCATGACTTGCTGTTTTCTCCAAGACTACTGGCTGGGCTATCAGTTAAATATCTTTGTAGAGGTAAAGATTTTCATCATGCAGGTATTTCACTTTTTTTCAAGTAGACAAAGACTTCTATATAAACCACCAGTCATCAGCCATCCATTTCATCTTACTCATATTTACCTGATGTATACGTTGCCTCTCTTCAGTTTGAGCTCCTGGAATGAAACAGTTCAGCTGACCACACGGTTCACAAATTTTCTTGTAGACTCTTAAATTGACAAGGAGAGCTTCCAAGAACATTTCTAAAACAGGAAAGAACATTTGAATAAAAGAAAATCATATTAAATACTTATTTAGCTTTTCCCCTTTCTCACTTTCTAGTCCTGAGATAATCTCTGAATATTTTTAGCTTTTGGGAAGCAGGAATATAAACAAAAAATAGAACAAGGCAAGTGCTGGAGATGGAGTCGTAGCACTATATAGAGCTGAGGTTCATGACCTTTCCAGAAGGCCCTGATGTCAGCTGCTTATAACTTCATCAGACCATGACCTCTAAGAGTGATTTTTTGCACGCTCCATTGTCTGCGTAAAATTGAATCTTTTATAATTTCACATTTGAACTTTATCAGAAACAGGCTGTCTTTTCCCCTCAAAATGCTAGAATAAAGATATTTTTTGCCTATGTTAAAAATATTTTAAGCCATTCAGTGATGAATTCTAGTACCTCTGTGCAGTGAAACAAGGATTTGATATATGGCACGCGGTATTTTCTGAGAAAGATATTTGTTTTCTAGCCTTAGTCTGGCTAAGTTATGTATAACAGTTGCAAACTTAGGCTCTCAAAACTTAAAAGTCAGGACTGCAGTCACGTGTGTAACCGTAATATACTCCACTGTGTGTATGCTGTACAGTACACAATCACTAACTGTATAAACACAAACTAATTTTCCACAAGACCCTTACTTCATTCAGTTCATAACGGGGCTGGCAGTTATTTAACAAGTAACTTGTCAATATTTCATTTTCTCTTAATGCCTGTCTGCAATAAAAATGTGGAGGGCAGCAAGCTATAATCCGGGCTGACAGGGCATCAGCTGTCCTCCCAGCCTCCCTGTGCTGGCACTCACAGCCACCCTCCCATTGCGGGACAGGGAGATGGGAGGAAGGGCCCTCCTCTCCGAAAGTATGGTAAGCTAACACACAGAAAGACACTCTCAGCTGTAGTGGAGAGTATCCACAGAGGAGGCTCAGTGCAGAATTACTGTCCTTTAAACATCTACATATATACAACGTATTGCACTCCCTTCATAGGCAAACCCTCATTCATCAAATAATGTCCAGGCCAGCTAAAAATAACACAGGAATCCCATCGGCAGAATTCATCTCTACCCAACCTGATTCACTGCCAGAGCAAGCCTACCCTGTCCATGCCATGAGTCAGGGTTCCGGGAAAAGATGGCTTATGGGCCATGTAATTTCAGAAGACAGATGCAGTCAAGCAGGATGACTTAAAACATGACCTTAAATTCGAGCATTTCTTAACTCCGATTATTTAAATTTGTGACCTCAATGGTCTTTTACTGTATTATTTTTATATATGTGTTAATGCATACCAGATATATTTTCTTACATACTGTTTCCTTAGGTAAGGCCTCTTGCCTTTTTTCTTTTTAGTTTTTATTTTCATCTTGTTCCTATCCACACACCTCAACATTATTATTTGTCGTGTTTGGTTTTACACCCACAGGGCTGGGGATTTGCCTTCTAAATCTCTGAAATGTCATACACCTCTATGGGGTTATATAAATAATAATAATAAATAGAAAAAGTAAATCAGAAGCTTATTTTGTGCACTGACATTATGATGTTTTGCAGAACTTCTGAATGAGAAGTTTATTGATTTGGTACAATAAAAAATAGATTTGATACCCTGTCATAACATTTTTCTGTACTTTATTGTATTAATTACAAAATAAATTCTTTTCCTTAGTTGGTTTAATGCAGCACATGAAGTTACTAAGGAGAAAGAAGTTCAAAAGTAGTAACACTTGCAGCATGTATTAATGTAGCGCACAGTTGTTCAAAAACCCATGCTGTCCTTTCACTGACACTTACTCTACTGAAAAAGATGAAAGCCCGTTTATTCATGTTACAAGAGTTACAGATATGACAAATGAAGAATATATGTATTGTGGCTACATATACAGAGAGCGAGCAGAAGCAAGAGGACAATGCTGGGAACTCCAATGTCCATGTGTGTGTCTGTGGATGTAGGAAGTCATAAAAAGTAAATCAGCTATCCCTAGAGGCATGGACTCTACCACCGCCTTATAGCAATATAGATACATACAGATGAACTCCTCGTATGTTCAAAATAATGCTCATCACAGTCTTCTAAGTGTTTAAATATGAATGAGCCAAGATGAGTTAATGGAAACTTAGAAAAAGGCAATTACAACTATATACATGTCATAAACTAAGGCACTTGCAGTTTTAAAAAATATTAACACAGGGTTAGCCTCAAAATTGAGATTATGAAATCTGTCATAAAAAATGCTGACTCCATGCAATCAAAATCACCGCAAAACTCTGCTGTTTCTTTTAATGCATTTTATGAAGAACCTGGAGGTATCTTTGGGATGCCCCAAATCCTGATGTCCCATTGTCTCTCCTGATCAGTTGCCAGACATCCTCCTGAGATACCCAACTAGTGGTCTCAGCAAACTCTGTGGCTCCTTAGCTCCACAGGCCAACTAGGACCACCTCTCTCAGTTTGCTGTTGATCCATTTTTCAAGCTTTAAAATGTGCATGAATTAAGTTGGGAAAGCAATAGCCATTTGGATGTAACTGCTGCAGCCCATGTAGAGAGAATAATAACTCATTAAGATGAAATAAAGTGGTATTTTCCAAAAAAGTGGGGGAAAAGTAATGAAAATGTTCTTCTAGCTGGATTTTGAAAGGCCTGGAAGTGTGGTCTGAATAAAGGTACAGTTCTCAGTGAGAATACCGTATATCTCACAAATGCAATTGAAATACTGCTTCTTTAAAATAGAGTCCAAGGACAACTGATGGAGCATAAATATTTCTCTAACCTGTAATCTTGCAATCACAATCTCCTTCATCCATCAGCATCTCTTTATGAACCTCTTCTTGTCTGGCTGGTGATATTGATAAAAAGAGCAACCACCATGGAGATGCCTTTAATTTCTTTGAAAAACTGCAAGATGGAAGAATAATTGAATACCACCTATGGCAATGGTATCTGTTTATAGTGTTTTTTATAAAAACCTGGTGGGATTCAATGATTTCTGGTTTCCATGGTCCATGTCTTCCACCCTTGCAACCACATCATTTAGAGGTCAGATACAGACTTTGCTTTGGCAACCTGGGCTCCACACCGCCGTATGACTTGCAAGAGATGAATCGGACTAGGGACTAGGGACCAAGCGTCAGCTCTCCAGGTCATTCAGGGAGACTCCAACACTCCAGCCCAGATCTGAGTGTTATTTGGGTATGTGGACCCACCGGAAGTCTTTTGAATGCATCTGCCTTCAAACTTTTTCTGTTACGTAGCTGTCTCCAGTCTCAAAGTTTGGTTTCAAGATAATAAGATAATAATTACAGCATTCACACATGGTCCTTCAAGATTTGCGCTTGAAAAATGCTAAATACAGAAAAGTGTTTTTTGCTCAACACCCCATCAGAAATACCCCATTTTGCTACACAGGAGAGGCCAAAGAAATCTGGCCCTTTTAAATAACCCCAAATTTCAAACTGTTTAATTTTTTATGCCTGCTGCATCACACATTTAGAAATTAAAAAAAAAAAAAGAAAGAAAAGCAGAGAATAAGAACAAAAGAACGAGCTTTCAATAATTAGCATATAGCATGCCTTAGTCCTTTACGACTCACATGCTGTTAGAAGTGCTGTGGCTGTGACACATCGGAAAGGACGTTATTCACGTGTGGTTAAGGTTGCTGGACATACTTGAGTGCTTCTACTTCCACCCCCAGCGAGGGCTGCCTGCAGTACAGTGTCTGACTAAGACCCCCCTGTGCTTTACTCTTTAAGTATTGTTTTTTCTTTTTGACTCAACCATCATGTATATATTTTAACAATAATCTAGACAAATCTTCTTTTTTCATATAAAGCTTGTTCATTCAGCTTCTCGGCGCACCTTCCTAAGAGTTTTGTTTCAGTATGAACATGGCTAGAAACAACATATATTATAGGCATAAAGAATAATTTTGACAGCATTAATCAAGGTGTCTATTAGACATAGAGAAGTCATTGTTGTATAAAACCAATGTAAATGAGATTAAAATCAAGCTAACTTCTGCTTTTTATTTTAAAGCTATGAGATCCCCAGTGGTTTCAGTTCTCAAGAAGTTGTAAATGTTTTTATATGTACACTTGCATCGCCTTTGACAGAACCTTGGTTGAGACAATTTTTCCCATGTTCACATTCTGAAGGGAATATAAAAGATATCTTTCAGCTGTCCCATATTCATGATCCATTCTAAACATTTTTTAATTGTTTTGCCTTCTGGAGCCTCATTTTTAACTTAAAGTGGATGTTGCTCCTGGGCTGTCCCCTAGAGCTCTAAAGGTTTTCTACAGCCACGTGCTGCTTCGGTTCTTGCACAGACCAGCTGGACCTTACCTGTACTGTCACAGAGGAAAAAAAAACTATTATCATGCTGATTTAATTCTTTCCCATGGCTTTGCCTAATTCTAAAGACAAGTGCGTTTTTAAAGGCATGTTTGAGTTCAAACTGATTTAGTTCAAGATAGATCATTAAAGATTGTTTTAAAGACATTTAAAATACACATGCGTGTGTATACACGTACACATACAGAGAAAAACATGTTAGTAGACCCTACCAAATTTTGGGTTTATTTTGTATCTTCTTCAGTATGGATTAAAGAAAAAGATGAAAACCAGCCTAAAATTTCAGGGTTAGTAACCTCTGATTGTGAAATCCTTCTGCTTTTTGGCAGAAAATCTGTCTTCTTGATGACATGCATTTTTATAGCTGTTAGGACAGTTTCTTTCTGGTAAAATCCTATTGTATGTCCAAAATTAGGAAATTAGTACCAGTATAAACGGCATATTCATTTGAACAGCCCTACTTCTGCTCCTCCTATAGACTGGAAGCCATGTTAACATTCTTGCAATCCAGTGAGGGAGGGATTCCCAAATCAATTCTACCATGGAAAAGACAGTGGTGTTCAAAGCATTCGGAACAGTTCAGATTATTTTTTTTTAACTTTGGTGTAGTTTTTATTCAGATACAGGCTGTGGAAAAGTTAAGTCAGTGCTAAATCAAGTCTCAGAAAACAAAATAAGATGGAAAACTGAAAAGTGTTACTTGTGCAACTTTAAGATATTCCATGGGTTACAACATCTCAGATATATTGCTTCAGCACGAAGGCCTCAGCTACCTTGCAGCAGCAAAAAAAACAGAACTAAATTATACATGAGGACTCTGATATTAAGGAAGTGTTTATTCCAACTGTAAAGGCAGGAAAGTAGGTTATGAGAACAGACAGTTAATATTTTGCATTATAAAAAAAATTTATAATATTTTATAGCCTGATTCACTTACAGTGAATCCTGAGTTAGAGGTGCCCATGCTGTATGGTTGGAAGAATATCTCTGACTGGGATGCAAGGTCAGCTCAGATCCAGCAGGACTCGTTAGTTCAGGTGCAGTGATGTGGAAATGCATCATACCTCTTCCAGGGCTAGCACTAATCCAGAAATAGTACATCGGCTTTTTGTTCATCCATCAGAATCTGTGACAATTACAAACTGGCTTCATGAAGAGACAGGCTGGGTGTCTCCACAGCCTGTTCTCACAAAGAGGAGTACTTCTTGCTAGTGGGAACACTCTTTCTGCTTCCTCAGGAAGCAATGTGGGTCCAGCTTAGATTATTAACTCCGAACACTACGGATGACAGCTAATTCAGTTTCTAGAAGGGTTTAACAGATTAAGCATAAAGCACAGATGCAGGCTGGAACAGCACTCTATCTAAGCAAATACGAGGTCCTAGACCACAATGCAAGGATAGCGGCTGGCTCTGTAGGAAACAGCTGACAAATGCTACAGACAGAATAAAACTACAGCTGCATCCAAGCTGACTCTTGAAGTCTCTCTCTCTCTCTCATATCTGCTCCCAATCCTTGAGATTAGAGAAGGGTTCATTAACAAAGACGTGATGTGAGACACCCAACTAATAAAAGTCTCTCTGGAGCATGGAATTTGGGAGAAATCCTGTAGAAAAGTCCCATACACTTGGCTTATACTGAATTAGCTTCACACTATTTCTAAGTAAATACATATATAATCCTATTTAAGTACTTTGTACTATTTACAGGTTATACTAAGTCCAACCACGTTTCAGCTGAAAATAAAAAATTAGGAGGTTTGTGTGCCACTAGTAGGCTTACACTGGGAACATTTTATTCTATTTCCATTTCTACATACTCTTAAGGATCTGTAGGTTTTGTCCATTTGTCTCTATTCACTGATGTCCTAGGTTCAGCACAGGTGTGGCTGCTTTTATTATCCACATGAATATATAATAGTCTTAGAATGAAATTTTAGATGCTCAAATACCAATGCATACGACCAGGAAGCATGACAACTGATAATACCCCATGTCTCACCCAATGCAGTCCCCCTTAACAGTATGTTTCCATCCACTAGTGCTCTGCTCTTAAGTTCCTAGGATGGCCGCACAGGAATGCCTATCTAAGCACTGATCATTACAGTATACAAGGGGTGGAAAGGTGGATTACCCCATCCATTAACTGATCCCCCAACCAGAGGGAATCCCAAATGGAAAAGGACCAAGAAAATGTGCTCTCCATGCTCTAGCATCTCAGTACACGACCAATGATGAAAAAAAGGCTTCTGTAGATAGTATGACTTTATGCTAGCGCAATCCTCAGCTCTGACATACTGGCTTCCAATACCGTTCTTGTTTGTTGATTGAGACAGTCCAAGATGGCTCTCAGGAGGCTACAGATCCAGCATTTTACAGACCGAAATGCTTCTGGAAATGGTGCTGAAACAGAATCTTCCCCCATAGTTACTCAATCTTCTGACAGTTAAAAGGTGATTATGTATTCTCTCTCTTTTTTTTTTTTTTTTTTTACTGTTATGCTGGTTCTCATCCAAAGCAGACCTTACCCATTCTTTTGCTAATAAATTCTTCTTAAGGGTTTTGCTCAAGACTTCTTAAAAATCTGATTATCAGCTCCTTGTTACCCACTGCCTTGGTTATTTTCTGTTCTACGATTAGGCAATTATTTTAAAGAAAAATTTACTTTAAAAAAAGCCCTGCTTTTTGTCCTATCCTAACTTGCTATTGTATATAGTCTAGTCTCATGAGAATCTTAACCCTTTAGTTAAGTGGGATTTATTAATCCTGAAGTGCACTGAAGACATGAACTGCTATCAAATTAACTGCAAGTGTGCTTCCATAATCTCACCAGAACATACATTATTTTCAATAAGCCAGTATTAAATTTACCAAGAGTTTCACTGATATAAAAATTATCTCAATTTCCTACTAAAACACCCTTAGTCATATCCTAATATGCTATATACATATAGTCACAGCAGCAGTTTGCTGCATGAGTCAACTGCTGAGCTACAGGAGACAGGAGTGAGAAAACCTGGGGAAAGGAATAACATCTTTGATATTGTCAGCTCCCAAGATGCACTGCAGGTAGCGTTCAAACCCCATTCCGAAGCCTCCATGAGGAACTGAGCCGAATTTTCGGAGGTCTAGATACCTGCATGATGTCGTGGAGGCTTTCAGTGAAGGACAGCTCAGCCTCCACCATATAGAACTCGGTGCTTTTGCTTCTTTCAGCCATTGTTCTCAAACAATGCACCATTCTTTAATACTGGTTTAAACAGACACATCGTTGCTATAAAAACAAAAGCTAGAACTGATAACTAGCCATGGGTGTGTGGTATATGAAGTCATAAAGACAGGACTGGCCCAAGCCTACATCTTCACTTTAACATAAATAAGTATTTTGTAAAGTCATGTAAGTTCAGAAAACATCTTTTCTCAGCTAATCTACAATCTTAGCCTGCATTGTCCCACATAAATTTAAAAATGTAGATATCAGACCTCCTGACATCATGATCTTTCACGTATAATGAATACATCCTGACACTACTCTTAATCACTAGTGAGCAACACTATCAGCAGTTTTATAACACACATACATAATGAGCGTGATCCATTTTTTTATTTTAAGGTAAAAATAGAGGGCAGAGGTGAGAAACGTGGCCGTTGCATGCAAAATTATGGTATCTAAATTGTTATAGTTACATGCACATAAAATAATGCAGATACAATTACATTTAGTGTGAGTTGGTAAAGAAAATACCTTGATGGCCCTGAATTTTCTAATTATCACTCTTAACTTCATATAGCAAAGAGTATTGCTACTGACATTTCTAGTCAAAGCAGTAAATTAGTATATAACCAAAAGAGTCATAATTTATAGATTCTCACAATGAGCAGGCAGGTCAATTAATTGGCTGCACATCTCCCCCACCTTATTTCTGTGTAATTGTACTCACTTTTCCCTAGAGATTGCCACTACTGTTTTACACTTAAATTCAGCTATAAGTGAAATCCTTACGGAAACACAAATAGCTGGTATTTACAATGTATGAAATATCTTCAGGCCTGGTTCTTATGTAAAATAAGGGTCTTCGCTACTCCTTGGATAACAAAAAGAGGCCAAAGAATATGAGATTATGGTCCTCACTTTTTGAAGCTTCTGATCGAGCTCAGTTCTTTCTGACTGTAATACAGGACATTTGCTTTTGTGTCACAACACTGCTTTCAGGCTATTGGCGTTTGATTTTCTCTAAATGTTGTTTACCACTATTGTGCTAACACTGAATCACTGCTTCCATCAAAATTAAAATGAAGTAGATAATAAATAACTCCCAAATAGCATATATTTTTGTTCAAACCATGACTGAATTCAATGAACTGTGCAGAAATTTTATATTCCTTAGGCAAAATGAATCACTTATGCATTCTCCTCTTTGTATAGATGTCGTGTCCCATCTTACTGACACTAATTGTTTCTATCATAGAGACCCTTGACTTTTAGCTGTAGGTATGGTCAAGTATCAAGAATTTGAACCTCAGATGAGATTGTCTGTCTGTGGTGTTGTATATTTTGTTGCTATGTGTTCTACAGAATTTAACATTTAATCAGACAACAAAGCATCAGCTTAGCTTACAGCATTCCCTACTATAGAAACAGAGATGGCATTTTAAAAAATGCTCAGCTTCAGCCTGTAATTACCTTGAGAGTAAGCCTTTGCGCTGGAGCAGAATTCCACCAGTGCAAACTACATCTGCAGAAGTACATCTGCAAATTCCACTACAGCAGTAAGCCACAAACCAATCTAAAAATTCCCTCTGGAGAATGAAATAAATAATAATGCTTCAGTATGGTCGCTTAGCTGAAGAAAGGTCTATTTCAACATACCTACTTGTATTTTCTGTTAACCATCTATTCCCTGTAACAATGAAGACAGATAGTAGGAAGGCAACAGAACAGACACTTCATAACTCCAAATTTCTGAAGTTTGGAGAGGCTTGGTTACACAATTACTTTTTATAAATTATATTGATCCTAGAGTCAGTATAGTAAATAAACTAGATTTGGGAATATTCTTTTAAATCATTTAATCAACTCTACCATGATTCACGATAGGATAAAAAATAGATTTAAAACAAACCAGTGGTGTAAACTTCATCATTACCAACAGCAATACCGCTCTGTTTCCATGTGTTAGGTCCTGTGAGTTCAAGGGGTCATCCAAATTGCTTTCACGATGGAGAAAAAACTGGCAGATCACATGTGGAACCACCAGAGCAGCTGATGACTGTAACAGTGTCATGGTATGTGAGAGATGATTCAGGTTTTTTATATCAGGAGAAATCTGGAGTTTGTCTACAGTAACAGTTAAGTCCAACTTCAGGGCTGAAGTTTTACCAGAAAGAGATGCAGCATTTCACCCAGGCTCCATCTCTCTCCTCTTCTACCAGCATTGACTGGCATGGCAAATGGTCATGTTGTTGTAATGCCTCCCACCACAATAGATGTACCCTGGCCTTAAGCAAATTGTCATGCCTCCTGAAAGCAGAGGTCTTTCAAATCGTATTGCAATAATGAAAGCATTGAAATTCCCTCAGATGTTCCCAAAAAAGTACGGAGGATTACAAAGTTAATTATTGTAGTTATTATACAGCACTAGTGGGAAGCTATGGACAAGCTATTGGTTTTTACTGTATGTATTCATATTGGGCAGGACGTTCTGGAAATTTACTGAATCTTTCCAGAAACCCCACATATACTCTAATCAGATTTTACCAGACAAAAAGAGGAATTATTTAACCTTACCGATTACTGGCCTGCTATAGAGTCAGCCACACATCACAGAAAAGCTTCAGAATGATAAAATATATATTAAGATATGATAATACGTAACATTACATGTAACACATTAAATAATGTAATCCACTGTTGTGAGTCCCTTACCAAAAATCAGTATAGCAGAACTCCAGAACACAATTATTTGTATTAAATCTCACATGAAATGAAAGAAAAAGTAAACTGTGGACGGCATAAAAAAATACTTACTGCCCTTACTGGATTTCCCCTCTACTGCTGTTATGGGCTGACCCAGGCCCACAGCGAAGCACCCATGCAGCCAGTTGCTGAATTCCCCCTGCCCAGCAGGACTGAGGACAGAATAGGAAGATCAAAAGCAAGAAAAGTCATGTGCCAAGATAAGGACAATTTAACAGGTGAAGGAAAGGAAAAAACAAAACAAAATCCAAGTGATGCGTAGGTGGTCGCTCACCACCTCCCACAAGCACAGTGATGCCCAGCAAGCCTCTGAGCAGTGGCCACCTTGGAAGACACCCCCACCCCTCCACCCTTCTTCATCTACCCCCAGTTTTGATTGCCAAGTGTGATATGGGATACCCCTTTGGTCAGTTGGGAGTAGCTGTCCCCGCTCCGTCCCTACCCAACTTCTTGTCCACCTCTAGCTTACATGCTGGAAACATGGGCAGAGTGGGAAACGGAGAAAGCCTCAACATTGTGCAGTGTCCAGGAATAGCCAAATTATTAGTGTGTTATCAATATTGTTTTAGCCAAAATCCAAGACACAGCACCATATTGGCTCCCATGAAGAAAGTTAATTCCATCCCAGCCAGGTCCAGTACAATTGCTAAAGTATAATTTAAAGCCATACAGTATTGATGATTTTTTTCACCAATTTAAGATGAGACTTCTCCTTAAAAACCAGTTAATAGTCCAATAATGATTTTCCAAAAGCTATTTCTTGCAGATTATGCTCTGTTCACCCTTGGATATTGATAGGAAAAGAACTGTGCCATCAAAACACATCCAAGAATTAGGTTTTCTAAGTTCTTGTTTTTTGTAACATGTACGCAGTGCCATTAAGAAATGCATCACCACTACAGCAATTACCAAACTTCTCACTGAAACGAACCAAACCAGAGACCTTTTTAACTGGTAAGAAATATGAGAGTTTTGTACTGTGGCAGCTCTATGAACTATAAGGGGCTTATGGTCCATTTTGCAATGAGGAAAAGAGAGCCAGTGTTTTGTCATTGAAAATAACGCCTGTACCCCACATCAGTGTTAACACTGATTTATTATGGAGAAGAAGGAAGTGGACTTTACCCCCCACTAGCACTGCCCATCACGGGACATGATGCCGTGTCATGCAGCACAGTCACAGCTGAAGGAGACCTGCCCGCTCAGGCCTCTGCAGAGGCCCGTCATGCCACTCATCAGCCCTGCATGACCCACAGCAGGAGCAGTTCAGCCCTGGACAGTCCCTGGCAAAGGATAGGTGCCACCTTTTGCCGCGTGGGGTCATTTGCAGTGAGAATTAACTCCCTGTGACATGGGGTGCCAAGGAGGCCTTGAAGAGGGACTTGGCTTCAGCTCAGTGTCTGGGCACACTGGAGTCTCCGCCACGCCTGGAGCTGCTACAAAAGTCTTTTTGATTGAAATATGGGGGTGTTTTGAGTGAAATATAACAGGAAGGGGAGATAGTGTGCTATGGTAGGCTCCTGTGTTGCTCCAAAAGGGAAACCCTCTAAGAGCCATTTTCTCACCAAAGTACACACACGTACTGGAAGACACCGAACTTCAATATTCACCAAAAGTGTGCATACTCCTTTTCTCCTTACGGGAAGCCCACGTTTGATACACTTTGATCCACCGTCGCAAGCGTGGTGCTGAGCGGCGGCGCGTCCATCTTCCAAAGCCAGCCGCCTGCGAGGCGACGCGGCTGCCACGGGGACCCCAACCGCAGGGCACCAAGGAGACCCACATCTCGGGGTCCCAAGGACAGCCACATCACGCGGCACCAAGGGGACCCACGCCACAGGGTCCCGGGCGGCCCCATGCCGCGGGGTCCGAAGGAGACGTACGCTTCCTCGCCCCGGGAGCAGCGATGCCGGAGGGGCCGGGAGGCTGCAGCGGTCCGCGCCGCGCCGCCGGGGCCGGCCGCCCTCCCGCCGGGGCTGCCGCCCGAAAGGGGGGCCGGGGGCACGGCGGCTGCGCCCGCTGAGGAGGAGGGAGTGCGCGCCGACACCCCGTTGAGGAAGTGGCCGCGGCTGCGAGAGAAAACGAGGAAGCGGCGGCACCCGCGGCGCTCAGCGCGGGTCCAGCCCCGCTCCCGGCCGTACCGCGAACCGGCCCGGCCCGGCAAGGCTCGGCGGAGCCGCGCGCCCGAGGGCTGCCTCCCTGCCGGCTCTCTCCCGGCGGCAGCGGCGGCGGCGGCGGCGGCGGCGGCAGCGGCAGGAGCCGCCGGTGGCGGGAGGAGGCGGCGGCGCGGCGCCGAGCGACCCGCGGGGAGCGGTGAGTAGCGGCGCTGGGCCGCCAGCATCGGGGCCCCGCCGGCGGCTCGCCCGCCGCCACCGCCCCTTCCCCGCGAGCGCTGCGCCGGGCAGCGCCGGGGCCGGGGCCGGGGCCGGTGGGGCGGGCGGCGCTGCTGCCGGCTCCCGCGGGGTCCGCGGCTGTCGGGGAGTGCGGGGGGACGGGCAGAAGGCAGAGCCGGCCGGCCCCCGGGGCCACGGCGATGAGGCGGCGGCAGCTGAGGGGAGGGGAGGGCGAGGTGCCGCTGGGAAGCGGGCGCGTCGTGAGGAGCCAGAGCGAAGCGGCGGCACTCGTGTCGGGGAGGGAGCGGCAGGCTGGAAACGGCACCAGCTGGAAAGCGAGCCCGCAACCTTCCTGTGTTACGGTTTCTGAAAATAAATGCCACTGGCCCAGCGATTGGGGAACTTAAATCTAGAACTTAAACACAAAAAACCAGGTTTAATTGTATCTTCATACGTTATTGTGGTGGTGGGTTTTAATAAAGCAAAGTGTGGGGCTGCTGTCTGAATGGTGCATAATATGTCAAAGATTTGATGCCTGACAAAATGGCTTTAAAAATGTGTCTCTTTCTTACCAAACTTCCCTATTTTGTTTCCAAGAAAACAACTGTAGCGTACTACTAGAAGTGCTGAAAGTAGTTGAATGCTACGAGCCTGATGCCAGTCATTGCTCTTCATGTGTTTTGCCAGCATTATTCAGTTTTCTTCTTTAGCACTCTACTGCATAAACTTTGTGTTGTAGTTGGCCAGATTAGTTTGCAGCGATGTTGTTTTGGACAAAGATGAGCAATACTTTTGTTAGGTGCCACTGACTCCAGTAGAAGAGTGGCAAGTGGAAAGAGCGTCCCAGTCTGGCCAAATTACATGATATGTTGTAAAGTACTTCCATTTTAAAACAAAATTATTCCTTTTAAGGGATTTTTTTTTTAATGTTCTTTTCTGTTAGACTTTTTTTGTGCTCTTTTTATCCACAGAAGCTTGGATCTCCTAAGCCCTCGGGTTGAATCTGCAGCCTAATCCATGGGCACAGCCATCCGGTACAGAGCTAGTATCAGCATGCAAGGCTGTGTATTTTTACAGGCTTGGAGGCCATAAACTGTAGCAGCGTAGCGTACATTGAGGCAGTCCACTTAGAGGAACTGTGACTTCTTTTTTTTTTTTTTTTTTTTCATCCCTCTGTTGAGCATTGAGCGATAAACAGACAAATAAGGAAGTCTGAATGTTCTTTGTATTCTGACAGTTATCCTGTGGGGGAGAAAGATTATAATGTGGTGAAGACAAAATAATTTGAACTAAAGGGTTTGGAATCAGTTAGGGTGCTCAAAAATGGCTGAAATAGATAAAAGTAAATAATTGCTTTGGTTTTCACATTCACTTGGAATAACTGCAAAATCCCAAGAGAAATACGGTTGAAGTGTTCCGGTTTTGCTTCTGTTAAAAAATATTAACAGTCTGTCGAAGCAAAGGTGAACTGTGCAGCTCTCTCATTCGCATGTTGTTGTGGTTCTGATACAAGAGCAGAATTTGATCTGAAGTTGCAGGAAGACAAAAACTGAAATTTATTTTTAGAAACAGCTGGCGGGTTATGTTGAGCACAAAATAACAGTTTTGAAGACTGATGGTAAAATTATAAGCTGGATTTAAGCACCTTTGAAGATGCTCATGACCACAAAAAAATTATGTAGGAGCATTTCCCCAGTCTCCCATCCTTTCTTTTGGATCTGTTATGCCAGAGACACTGCAAGTGGGAGAAATCACTTCTGAAATATATGTTGTGTTCAGAGGACATGGTCTCACAATTATAATTATTTTTTGCAGATTACACTTCTTTTTTCCTTCCTAATGCTTTTCTAATGTGCAGTATTTAGCAGAAAGCAGTGGGTCTGTTGTCATTGCTCGTTTGAATATCGTGAATATAAGAAATTGTGTTTGCATCTGAATCCACTGAAGACACTAGGTAGTCATCCTTTTTCCAGCTCCGTAGACTCTTGGATCAGTGCCTCGAGATCTGTTGTGTGCACATTAGACAGGCTGTGCCAGAATCTGCTTTCAGTTGCATGTGTTTAGTTCCAGAGTAACACAGCTGAAAGGGGGAACTTCTGTTTTTACATCACGATTACAAGGAATACAACGCTTACCTTCAAATGTGAGTAATAGTTGCAGAAAGGTTGTTCCAATGAGCTATTTAAAATTACTTCTTTTTTACTTAAAAGTGAACATGTGCTTAAGCGAGTTACTCCACTGGGGCAAGAGTGCTTGTACCATTCAAGTGCCTGTTTAAAAGCTGAAGATGGTCTTGCAGGAGTTTGTGAGTGTGAGTAGTAAGGTTCAGTCATAAGAACGAAGACTTCTCACCTTGCAAGGATTTGCAGGATCAGCTTCTTAATTTCTAATTTAGGAAAAAAATAGCATTTTGTTACAGGGAAACAGTTTTTTAATCCACTTTTACAGTAGTTTTGCTTGCATTTGACAAAAGAAAATCTTGGGGGTGATGGTAACTCACTTTATGTCTCAGCTGGCATTTCTAGAAATGCTTGTACAGAGAAACATTCCTCATATTTGCACCACTTTTACAGAGAAACTCTGCAGTTTAATTTAAGCCCTTTGATCACTCCTGTGAGAAAAAGAAGCCCTGGTCTTTGCAGGATCATTCCTTATTCTTGTATGCAGTAGAGGGTAGTAAGTACACAATTATTAATATTTATTTTGAGCATAGTAAAAATAATATTCCTCCTTTAATTTAAGGTTTCAGCAGCAAGGTTATGTAGTTGATGTTGTCTAGCTTTTAAATTCATGACACAGGGTAATGTGGAGGCATCCAGTTAAGCAGAATAAAACCTTTTGCCACTGACTTCTGCATTGCTTGTCAGGGCGATGGGGAAACATCAGCATTTCAAGTGCAAGAAGTGTGAAGGAGCCTGTACGTTCCTGCATCAAAAAAAAAAACGATTCCAGGATTTGCTGTAGGAAAGGAAAACTGATAAATATTCATAACGTTTGACACAAAATATCACCTGCCTTGAACAAATAAAATAAAATGTTGTAGTTTGTCTTTACATTCCAAAGTTAAAATTAGGTCATAACTTCCTGTCCCTCTACATACAATGACTAAATGGCCACTTCTTTAAACATGGTTGTTGTAAAAAGGAAAGAAAGGGGAAAAATATTTTTGAACTCGCAGGGATCCTGATGTTCTAAGGGGACTTCAGTGTATGCAAAATGCCGCAAGCCTTCCCTTTGTACCAGGTAACAGAGCAACTAATGAAAAATAAACAAATATTAGAACCTAAATAACCAGTGTACAAGAGTATGACACAGTTAGTTTGTGCAGTTTCACTATCACTCAGTTTGTAACTAGCTGATGTTGGAATGTATTAGTTTGACCAGCTAGGAGTACCCTGTAATTTCTCCAGCTTTGTCCTAATTTGCTTTGGGACAGTATTTTTCAGAACAGGCATGAAATGCCAGGTGTCCTGAATGGACAATAGGTACAACGGTATATCCAACAACTTCTCTTCCCTTCAAAATGCAAGGAGGCAATGCAAGGAATGTTTCAGCACTGACACTCAGTAGAGGGAAGATATGAAGTGCTAAAAGCTTTTGTAAAGAAGTACGATTTGTGGCACTGTGGTATGTAAATCAACCATGTAAATCCATGAGGCAACTCCTAGGCTGGGGATGGAGTTGAAATTGGCAGGAATCACAGCTGTGGTTGGAGGTAGCTAGAGAAAACACAGGCAGGAAGTGTTAGAGTAGAATATGTACCAAGGAAATGGGCATGAAATTGCCTAAATATATTAATATCATAAAGTTAAAAAAACAGAGCCTTTTTTTTTAATACTTAAAAATCCTTATCTTAAGCAACAGATTCAGTAAAATGAGTAAAAGGACCAGGAGTCATCATCAAATACATCAGCCACAGCCTGCCCCTACTCTTTTGGATAGTCTTTCTCTTATTTTTTCCCCCCAGTTTGGATAAAATAATGAAGTAAGTGAGAAAAGGAAAAAAACCACAAAACTTTAGAGACCACAGCCTCTAAAATGTGTAGAAGCCCGTGTACTGTCTCTTAGCTAAAACCAGTGTAACTGAGAGCATCTGTGGGATGCTAGAGCTAAAATGTTAAAATGTGTGCTGCTGCTGACCGCTGAGGGTGTAGTTCTGCTTTTAAAAATTCTAGTGCTGGTATCAAAATTGGCTCTACAAATTTCAGAAGAATTAAGCTCAGTTTAAAAGAACGTCTTAATGTTTTTTAGAAACTTGTTTTCTTGGGTTTTTGCAGGGTTGCCTGAAAAGTTGATTTCTTACTCTAGATTTGAAAACTGAAGTTAGAAACCTGCTATAAAGACAATTTGCCCCCCTCCCCAACCTCTTTTAAAATATGTTACAGGAAAACTTAAACTGAAAAATCCTTGTCATCATTTTGTTTGGAGACAACATAGAAAAGGAAGCTAGTAAGCAACTAAGCAGTTGTTTATGGGTAAGTTCCTACTCTGGGAAACTCAGCCCAAATTTGATAACTTGAATCAAGAAAACAAGTTCACTCGATGCAAAAAACAAAACTAAGATTTTGGTAAGGTGAAAATCTCCAATATCTGAAATATGGGGAATGTAAGTAAAGGATGAAGCATCAATGTAGTAATCTTTGACATAAAGTGTTAGATTTTGCTGCAGCATTTCAAAGAATATGAATTGCACAGTATTTTGTTCAAAAATTAGTAAAGCAAGCAGGACGTTTAAGTAAGGATTATTTTTGTAAATCAGATAATGGGTTTAGTTATCTTTTGAATCAGTGGACTACCTTGCAAGTTTCTGAGAATGATTACTTATTTAAACTGAGTACCAAGAGGAAGAGAGCTGCTCTGAAGAGTTCTGGTCATGCACTTCCAGAATGGAAGTGGGCATTGCGGGAGGCTTTGAGTGACTATTCCGTCCTCAGTTATCATGTGCAATTGGTAAGAAACCTCATGCTGCCTCAGGTGAGCTGAACGACTGTGTGACAGTCTTCATCCAGTGGATGTAACAAAGATCTGGTCTGCAGGTACTCCTACGCACAGAAGTGCAGGAAAAAATCTGGTAAGGGAAGAGTGAACTCAAACCCACTGGAGCCTGCTTCCTGCAAAGGATGCAGGGCTGTATTCACTTGGAAGCAGTGGTGTGTTGAAGGAGTGATGTTGCTAGCATGAAATCCATTTGCCTGTGATTCCCAAGGGACGTGTTTCATCAGAGGCAGCTTTTTGGTATCCTGGTGTAGCAACTATCTGTAGCAACAGTTACCATTGGGCCATTTAGCAATGTAACCATTGATGCTGTGCAGAGCAGGGCACAACATGAGAAGAGAAGCCTGACTATGAGCTATTTTTTTCCAGCCTGGCAGTTTGTCATGCAAGAACTAGGGAAATATTGCCTGTTGGCGCAGAACGTGCAGGGGCCAGGTGCATCCTCTCTCTGCCCAGAGTGATAAACGGGCCTCGTCAAGAGTATTTCACTGGTCCAGGTGCTTCAGATGGGCTTCCTCTGCGGGACGGGGGGAGAAGGCTCAGGCCTCTCTCTGGGTAGCTATTCTGGAACATTCTCATGTTTTATGTGAGAGGTGAGGTTACAGTTAATCCAAATGGTCATTTGCTGGCTTAAAGGGATTCCTGCCCACTAAGAGACTGTTTGATCCACTCTTTATAGCAATGAGAAGTAAGCTTTAGCTGTGCTGCTTGTTCTGAGGATACAGGGTGGTATGGGGAGAGGACGCAGACTTAGCCTTTTCTGGGCCACTGATTCACTGGTGGGCTAATTGGTATGAGGAGCTTTTTTGCTATGCAATCTGCCTTTCTGATGTACGTGTCCTCACAAAAACTAGTCAGGAAGAGCTGGCTCCATTGCTGGAGGATGCTATTTTTGGAGAGAAGCTTTCCTTTGATTTGGTTCTTAATTAGAAAACTATTACACAGATTTTAAGAAATTGATCCTTAACGTTGGCAGTCTGGCTGTGTGAGCTAGTATCACATCTTCCTTTCAAAAAAATAAAATAAAAATGCTTGCCCTTTCTTCCATACCTCTGTGGGTGTAAACTTTCTGAGTGTAATTGCCAGTGTCAGTTACAGTGCCTCTATAGCAGAACATTAACCTTGCTATATCTTCCTACCAGGAGCTTTTCAAAGAATAAAGTAACGTGGCAGTTTTTATAAACTCTAGAAAGTGGCACTGAGGAGTCTTGATCAGTTTTGTGGAAACACGCCTATTCTAGGAGTATGAAAAGCAAGTTATTTTTGTTTCTGCAATAATTTTTCTCCTTTATATAAAGCACGATACTGCAGACTGTTTCAGATGACAGCTAACCTTGGTCTGAAAGAGGAACCTGCCTAATTTTGCCACCGTAACTCCCAATGAGGCCAATCCATTGAGGCATCCATTCAGCAACAGGTTTTAGCAATCCTAGAGACAGAGCAATACATTTCAGAGAAATTAATGAAGTATGATGGGATCCAAATGTTCTTGGTTTGTTGTTCACTTAACAATATGCGATTGCTAATATTCGCGGCTGAGAAACTGAGATCGTTATCTACATTTGTAGCCTGTAGACTGGGAACTAAGTAGAGACAGACAAAGCTGCACAAAGAAGGGGAGTTCATACCCTCATAATAGCTTTGGAAATGTCAGTCTGCGACAACTAAAAAACTAGTTAAAAAAAAGTTAAATTAAGATACTTACTGGAACCAAAAAACAAATATATCTTTTGGGTCTGCCCACTGGTAAAACCAGAGTGATGTTTATCCCAAATTTTGAATGAAACATGTGGCATTTTGTTTTAGTCCTGTGATGGCTTTCAGACTTTGAGACTGCTATAATAATGTTCAATTTCTGCTGCAATATCTTTTATTTTCAAGAAGGAGGTATTCGTTTTCTTCCATCTTCTGTTTGATAGTAGTGACTTCCTTCTAGAACTGATGATGCTTTAGTTCTGAGAGATGTCGTGTTTACCAGAGATTTTGCTAAAAATACCACAAGGATTGAAAAACAAAGTTATGTATGGATTGTGCATGTATCCACACTTGGGGCCTGATCCTTCTGAATGAAGCCAGTCTTTCTCAGTTCTCATGGTAATAAAAAAACACACTATCACCAGCTCTGTGCTCAGGGCTGCAGTTTTCTCTTTTTATGTGTGTTGGGAAATTGAGCAGATACTCCAGGTTTTGCCTTCCCGGAAAATGAGGAACATTTTGATTCAACATTGTTGTTGGTACAACGTTCTGGTAGATCTGCTTCTTCTGGCAACTTCTGAGTTGTGAAAAACAATTGACATTAGTGAACCTTGAAAAAGAGATTTTGGAGTGAAGTGTTTTGGAGTGAAAGTGTAGTGATAGTTTGATGTGTCTTGGTTTTACTGTGCTATCTTGTCCATAACAGTTTTGTCATAGCCGTCTCTGTAAAAAGTCTTCTGTAAAAATAAGAATCTATTCCACCTGGAAACAGGGTATGCTGACATACTTAATGTCACTGTATCTTTGAACCTGAAAATATCCAGGCCATTGGGTAGGCAGTTCCATCTGTTTTTAGTGGTTCTCCTTGCAAGTAGGCTGATAGTATTTTTGTTTTGCTCTTCACATGTTTTCACTGACTTTATGAGTTCATTTCACAGCTCGCTCTGTGCAGCCGTAGTAGCCTCTGCGGTACGTAGAGGAGTTTTACTTTTTACCGGAAAGGCACTAAACTTGAAACAAAACCAGAGAAGAACTTTATATATTATGTAACTCAACTCAGTAGTTCCTGAAGTATTCAGAGGTAGTTTTGGGCTCCCTGAGAAAGACTTTTGTAACTGTGCCCCAACCCAGGCTTTTTTTTGTCAGCATTGGGAAGAAACAGTTATCCCTGTACTCTTCCACAGTCACTGCAGAGCCCACAGCTGGTGTTGGTGAAGGTCTGTCTGTGCCCAAGGTCTGTCTGTGCCCAAAGAAGTTTGTTCACACCTTGTCGCAGCGGGAAGATTAGAGAAAGGTCTGCCTGGAGTATCTTGAATGCTTTCCTTTGGATGTTAGCTCATCCCCAATGCTTCCACTTTTTGTATGGTGGTTTAATGGGTACCGATCACAGTAAAGTACTTTGCTCGAAAGGGAGCAGGCTTCCATACAAACGATGCCATCTGTTTTAAGGCAGAAATGCTTGCTTTGACAAGAGGCCCCTGTACTCGGCACTGGTGAGGCCGCACCTCGAATACTGTGTTCAGTTTTGGGCCCCCCACTACAAGAGGGATATTGAGGTACTGGAGCGCGTACAGAGAAGGGCAACGAAGCTGGTGAAGGGTCTGGAGCAGAAGTCTGATGAGGAGCGGCTGAGGGAGCTGGGACTGTTTAGCCTGGAGAAAAGGAGGCTGAGGGGAGACCTCATCGCTCTCTACAACTACCTGAAAGGAGGTTGTAGAGAGGTGGGGGTCGGTCTCTTCTCCCAGGTAACAAGTGATAGGACAAGAGGAAATGGCCTCAAGTTGCGCCAGGGGAGGTTTAGACTGGATATTAGGAAATTTTTCTTCACCGGGAGGGTTATCAAGCATTGGAACAGACTGCCCAGGGAAGTGGTTGAGTCGCCATCCCTGGAGTTATTTAAAGGACGTTTGGATGAGGTACTTAGAGACATGGTGTAGTGATGGTTTTTGGCAGTGTTAGGTTTATGGTTGGACTCGATGATCTTAAAGGTCTTTTCCAACCTATATGATTCTGTGATTCTGAGGCATCTTTAGCCAGAGGCAATGGTTGCATTTGTGACAGTGTAAGAGTTCCCTGGAAAAGGAGGCAAGGGAATGAGTAGTAGAGCATGGCGAGGATGTGGAAGGAAGTGTTGATATTTTTGTGTTGGTGGTTTTTTTCTTTTTCTTTTTCTAAAGGGAAAAAAAAACCCAAACCTTTTTTTTCCCCCCTTTTTTTCTGTTTTTCTTAAATATATGTGAAAATCTTAGGGTTTCTACTGCTAGGGAAAGAATAATTCTAATCCATAAATGCCTGGCTTTTTTTGTTTTTCCCAGTACCATCCTGAGCTTTTTAAAAGATCAAAGCCAAGAAACCTTTTTAGAGGAAAGCTATGACATGTGAAAAGGTTGCCAAAGACAGGAGAGTCCCAAAAGGAAGGTGTTGTGGAAGAGAGACAATAGAGTCCTAGCATCAGTGAAGAATATATTTTTAGTAATCAATGCCCCTCTGTGACCTCAGTACAGAAGCTTATATAGGAAACCCCTGAATAACATACGAAAGCTGTGGTGCTTTTTCTAAGCATCTGTTTGCCTTATAATAGAGCAGCAATAGTGTTGCCAAGTCAAGTAGTATTTCCTCAGGAAATATTTCAATAGCTAGAGTGCCTGGAGTAGTCTCATGATATCAGAATGTCAGATGCAATTTAGAATAAATGAGGGCATTTCTGGCATGTTTCAGTGAAGATAAAAACATCTATCTAATTGTCTTCAGTATAGATAAAAATGACTCTGGAAAGCAAATCCAAAGAAAAATATTTCTAAAATCACAATTTTTTGAAGCTAATAATAATTTTAGGTGTGTTTGTGATTTTTTGTCAGTTCTTTCAATGAATAACTCTTTGATACAAGAGGTGAGATAAATGGTGGTGTCCCTAAACCTAGTAGATAAAGCACCAATACCACCTGTTCAGCAGACAGGTTTTTGTTCTAATGTGGCCAAGATGATGAGGATTTACATGAACAAGGGCAAACATCGTTTTCTCTTAAGCTGAGAAAGGTGCTAGCAAGGCCACTAACTTTCATAATCATGAGAACACACAAAACCTGCCACAGATTGGACAATCCCCCAGGTCACTGATGGTGATACTAGATCCAGGCTGTGAAGCCCACAGCAGAAAAGTCTTCTGGGCCCAAAGCTACCACATTCCCTATTTGTTCCCAGACAGACTTTAATTAAGCTACAATTCTGTTAAAGAATACATCTCAGTGTTTAAAAACCCTAGCAGGAACGCTGTAGTTATCCTAAAAGCATTGCAAGAAATCAGAAATAGCTAAAAGAAAGAAAAGGCTTCTGAAACTGAACTGCTACAAAGGAAAATATGGAACTTGGCACCCAAAACAGGCATGTCTGATAAAAGTGCTGAGTAGAGAGACCGATGTTGGAGAAATAGTAAAAGCGAAATTTGCTTAAAAACTAGCCGATATGCTTTGTGTATGTCAGCATTGCCGAGGAGTGTGTGTGGAACAACAGGAAAGCCTGTGGAGATGGAGGAAGGCATGTTTTAGAGTCTGAAGTGCAGGGAAAAAAACCTTGCAGCATAATGCTTAGATCGTCGGTAAAAGGATGCAGAGATCAGAGCTGGGCATTTGAGTGCATGAGGAAAACTTCTCATGGAGAAGCTGGAGAAAACACATGGAGAAGGAGGCCCAAGCATACGTGACGGAAAGGTTGCTGCAGGCTGTAAGCTGGTTAGAGACGCAGCGGGGGGAGGCTGAGATACGCGCTGAGGCAGCAGTACACAGTCAGGGCACTTCCCTGAGGAAGATCAGCATACTGGAAGAAACGTGTTGGTGATCCCATGCATGTCACTTTTCCCTTTGAGACAGTACTACGCACATCTCTTTCAGTACGATGAATGTGACGTTGTTTGGAGATGTCACTGTCTACAAAAGTTGTAAAAATGATCGGTGTTACCAGCTGAATTAAGTAAGATTTTAGATTTTTTTCGGTAGCTCAGAAAGTTCACCCTAGTGTCCCAATCAAACTCCAGTTTGTTTGAACGACTTAAGAAAATGGTATTCTGCTTCATTTCCTTCCCTAACGATTTACTTTTAAACATTTACTGTGTTCTTCCTTTATCTCTGCATAATTTTCTCCTAAAAATTCCTCTCCTAAGGTCTGGATAGAAATTAAATCTTCATGTTTATGCAGGAAGGTAAAGAAGACATTTAAAGGTAATCTGATGAATCAAATTAAGACCACCATTCAGCTGCCTAGACAGACTGGAAGGTGATTTTAAAGGTGAAGAAATGAGAATAGAACAATTGTTTAAATGCATTTTATTTGTTAAAATACTATAAAAATGTAAATATCTGCTCTAAATGTGAGGCAATAACAATGGATTTGTAATACCTTGATGGTAATTATGTCAGAATTTACATCAGTTTGGAGTATACCATTAAGATTATACTAAACCCTGAAAGTACCAAAATATTTAATGTACTATGTGAAGTCACCATCAAATGTATATTTCTAATTCTATGCATGCTTAATTCCTTTCAGCTTTTAGGTGTGTTACACAAGGTGGAAATATAGAAAAGAATCTTAGAATGAAAAATCATGCTGTTCACAGAGGGACACATGTTGATTCCAAGAATCATAATTAAGCAAGAATATTAGAAAAAATGCATATTCACATTGTTCTAATTTTTTTTTTTTTTCTGTGTATGACCAGAGAACTACTGAAGTTAGAGTCGGGTGCTTAAAATATCACCCTGTGCTACCACAAATTGTTTCAGTCAGCGTATTTTCATCATTCTGCGCTGTCTAGTGAGCCTTCCTTATGCCTTTTGCATGCAAAAGATACTTGATCTACCTTTACTTCATTACTTTCGTACATTGCTCACAGAATACTACTTTGAAAAACAAGGGAAGGGAAAAAAATAACTGTTCAAATAAAGAGCTTATTCAGAACACTGTTTCACCACTACATGGCTTTTGGTCACACTTCAGTCCTTTTACTCATTAAATAGCTGGACAAGTAAACTAATCAATCAACTGTCCCTAAGTGTCCTTCCACATTCCTGTTTGGTCTTTGTGGAAAGATTCATACTCCTATTAATAATTTTTTATGTTAGACTGGAGATCAATACCTCAGTAACAGTATGCTCACTGCTGTGCAAATGTTTCAATAAAACAATTATTCTACCTTTATCCTTGTCTAAATATAAAAGATGAAAGAGAAGCAAGCTAAGGGTAGCAGTATGGTCAGCACAGATTCTTTCTAACGCTTTCCAGGTGAGTTTTCCTGAGTTTTGCTCCTCTGTTTGTAAGAATGTTCCACTTGCCTGCATGCATGAAATGTGTGAGATACTAAACTCTTGCGTTGTCTGGAGTACCCACTGTCTGCAACATTGATGAGGAAGCTACCTGAGGGGAAGTGGGTACCTAATTTTCCTATGTATTTGCATAATATTTTTTTCTTTCGTGTAGGATAACCGTGATATTTGCTTGCATTTGTAGCTCCCTTAAAAGTCAAATTTAAT
The DNA here is from genome assembly GCF_035582795.1 of Mycteria americana. Classification (NCBI taxonomy): domain Eukaryota; kingdom Metazoa; phylum Chordata; class Aves; order Ciconiiformes; family Ciconiidae; genus Mycteria; species Mycteria americana. The sequence goes on from NC_134396.1 coordinate 42,098,408, forward strand.
GGCTATGGGGAGAGTTGCACTTCAGACCCTCTTTTACTGTTATGCTCAAGTGCATCTCTCAGGTAACCAGCCGCACTTCCTTCAGCCCTCTCAAGGGTAAAGCCTTACATTCAGCCCTTTGGGGACTTAGTCTCCATCTTACAGCCTCACATTTGTAACTGTGCTTGACAAGCTCAGCATGATTTGTCCCCTGGAGGAATTTAGAGGAGGAGAAAAGTATGAATCCAAATACATTTTCTTCTACTCTATTACTGATCCTAGAAGGGTATTGAACTCCCAAAAGGAAGGCAAGATTTTGAAAGTCCAACCAAAGAGAACGTCCATCTCAAACTCAGAAATTATTGCAAAATAGATAAGAAGTTTTTAACCATTATCTAATGTTTTGTGTGTATATTTGGCTCCTTGCATGTCCATGGGACACAACATCAGTCCAAACATTTCCTAATGTTGCTACGCACTGAATATTCTTCATATGTTAGACATGGTGGAGAAACCTTGCTTGAAATCCATCAACTTTAACCTGTTTTGCAAAAGTAAAGCATGCCTTTCTTGTCTGAAACAGTTATAAATAAATCACTTACGAAATCTAAGAGATCATAAGGATCCTGCTGCTGTTCTTTCAGTGATAATTGAGAAATCCTCTCCATATTTTATAAACTTTTTATAGCAGGCTTTCTTATTTATTTGAGAGTTGAACTTCTGTGACTTTGATTAAAGTCAAAGTGAATTTTAATTTCAGTAACCATTGCATCAGGATCTTTTGTAGCCAGGAAATGAGAGTTTCCCCTCCCACTCCAACCCCCACCTCGGTTTTATTTTATTAGCTCTTAATTTCATGCATAAAGTTCTTTATCCTTTTAGACATGAAGGTCCTAACATTTTTTTAAGTCTGAAACAAAAGGTATGGAGAAAAGGAACTTCCATGAAACACTTCCATGAAAATAAATTCCCACAGATAAAGAGTGTGGTGGCATTTTTCTGTTTGAATTTTGTTCGCTACAACATTACTGAGGTGTTTTGAACAGATATTGCATTGCAGTACCATTCTTGCCATGATAATCATATGGGATTATTTTGGCCTTTTCTCCAAATTAGCTGTACAGTACTAGTGAAGAGCCAGTGTGGATCATTCATCCATCCATGCATCCAACGTGTCCGTGTCCAGGCTGACTTCCCTACCAATATGCCAATGGACACCTCCTGCAGTCTCAGAAATAACATTCTGCAGCTGTGCCCTCCATGTCCCTGCTGTTGAGGACCACAAAGATTCACATAGAACAGAAATTATAGCAGTTGTTCTTTTGTTTTAATTGTGGTGGAACATGATTTAAGCTCTTTCCTTACTGAAAACTTAGCAGCAAATCTGTTTTCTTCCACCCTTCCCAAAAGTGAGACTGAAGACTTGGAGCTTGCCTTCAAGGAGCACTTCGCCAGAGGTGGGATGATGTATGTTCATCTCCTAACCAGCAGTATCTGTGGTGCAGAGTGGAGTAAAAAAGAATGACATGGTTACATGGGGTGTCTGAGGGAAACAAGTAAGCAGGAATGAAGGAAACAGGAACTAGAGCATACAAAGCCTCCATATTTGTAACGACTTTCAGATTAATAGAATCATAGAATCCTAGAAACATTTAGGTTGGAAAAGACCCTTAAGATCATCGAATCCAACGGTAAACCTAACACTACCAAGTCCACCATGAAACCGTGTCCCTAAGCACGACGTCTACACATCTTTTAAATACCTCCAGGGATGGTGACTCAACCACTTCCCTGGGCAGCCTGTTCCAATGCTTGACAACCCTTTCAGTGAAGTAAAATTTCCTAATATCCTGTCTAAACCTCCCCTGGCGCAACTTGAGGCCATCTCCTCTCATCCTATCACACTTGGGAAGAGACTGACACCAGCCCTGCCGGGGACAGCTGGCTCATGCCGCTGTCCCTTGCAGCAGAGCCGCTCTCCCCCATGGGTTCCTTGGTGCCCGATGCCATGTCCTGCCCAGAGGGACATGCAAAGTGCTGGAGCTTGTCTGGTGCTAGGAGTAGAAAAGCCAAGGAAGCCCCAGAAGGCTATGGGAGAGGGAAGGCAAGGGCCTCCTGAAGGCTCTCTGGTGGGCTCGAAAACAGCAGTTGCAGCCCTGGGGCAGGGCAGAGATGTGGGTCCAGGCTGGGATATGCCCCTATCTCTGCGCCCCTTTGGAGATGGGCTGCAGGGAGGGAGGGAGGGATGGAGAGCAGGAGGGGAAGCCCTGATCTCCTCCACACCTCCCCAGTGCTCAATCCAGGATGGGTGAGATGCCTGGGGTGGCCTCTGGGAAGCAGTTGACAGACTTTGGGGGAAGAGCTGGTACATCCAAGACCCCTGAGTCCCCGTGCTCTTCCCCAGACACCACCAGGTTAGCACAGGGTACCTGCAGGATGTGGTCAGGGAAGACAGGAACTTGCTGGGAGTCTCCACCACTGCCAACGTCCCTGGCGTTCTCGCTGCACCCACGGTCCTGGGATGGGCACTGATGGGCCCCACAGCACCGCACAGCCGGGCAGGTGGGAGAGGAGCCCTGGAAGGGGCTGCCTTTGCTCAGCGCCCACAGCTGCTGCTCTCCGCCACGCCAAAGCTGGTGGAGCAAGCCGAAGGTGCTGATGGAGCCTGCACACCTTGCATGTGCAGCCCCAGGAGCCCTGGACAAAATGCACGGGCACAGAGACTGTGGCTGCTGAAAAGCAGCAAGGTCAGGGGCTGTCACAGCCACTCCCCAGCGACATTAAAGGGGTGTCAGGGCTGCCCCCGACGGCTGCCCAGCCAGGAGGGCAGACACCCCAAAGGGGAAAGTCTGCTCCGCAGGATGTTTCCCCTTGTTGAACTTCATTAAATTCCTCTCAGCCCAATTCTTCAGCCACTACTTCCTATTTTGTATTGTCTGTGAATTTGCTGAGGGTGCACTCTCCCCATTGTCCACCTCCTTAATGAAGTATTGGCCCCAGTACTGACCCTGGGTTACACCACTATTAAGTGGCCCCCAGCTGGACCTTGTATCGATTACAATCCTCTGGCCCTGCATTATGTTAGTGAAATAATACATTCTGTTTAAGGAAAGCTGTCTCTGTCTTCATCTGGTATAGTCGAAATTGTCATTTTTTCATCATATTTTATGCAGAATCAATGTTTGGTGGTCACTTACTGAGGACTGCCTTCTTCTGTCTCTTCAGTTACAGCTTTCTTTTGCAATTAATAAACAGAAGATATATTAGTAGATCATTTGGGTTAAGAACATGAATTCTCAGAACTGAGGCATTTAAATGGGAAAGTAGAGGGAAATTTTGTCAACAAAAATGTGAGCAAGATTAACTTGAGCACAGTATGTGATCTTAAACCAGTAACCTTAAACCAGTAAGCTTTTGTTGCAAACCACAAGAGTAATAAATAACATGCTGCACACAGCTCGATTTTGTAGGGCTGCAGTAGCTCTGCAGCTTTGATGTCTCCCTTCTTTGGGAAAGTGGGAGAAGACCAGAAGATCTGCACAACATGTGATTTGTCCTGACTGTGTCCTGTCTAGTTTTCTATACTGTGTGAGCCTTGTTCATGTAACTTGTGTGTCCTTGCCCTTCCCCCTCCCCCCGCTTCTTCACATATTCACAGAGCAGCACAGGTATTTCTCTACTGTTTCCTGGCCCAAGCACATGAGGCAGCAGATCAGCTATGGCCTACTGATGGGCCATATCTGAGCTAAGCAGTAGGCACACCAGAGCTCTGCCTGCTGCAGAACTGCCAGGGAAGGTATCAGCCTGAAGCACCGTGTGCCAAAAGGCCCTACGTTAAGACGCCTATTCCTCAGTTGCAGCTTTGCACTATGGACCCTCCCTTCTTGCATGGTCTTCCATGAAGTCCTCTCTACCTGTGCTCACGTAACTCAGTTGCATGCTTTGGCCAGCTGCAAGCCAAGGTCTATTAACCCCGTTCACATACATCCTGAATTATTTAATGCTGATTCCACAGACTGCTGCCTGGCTTCCCTGAAATTGTGCCCTTCGTTTAACTGTGAAGGGCACATTTGTAGTGCTATATCCTGCACAGCAATAGCAATAGGAACTGAACTTCTGATCCTTTTGTCCGCTTCTAGCCAAGGTAATGGAACGTGGGAAAAGAGAGCTGCGGTAACCTGAATAAAACAGATAACAGTATTCTGTAGGTTAATGTTCATGGTTTTCATATTCAGTATATATACATTTTACTTAGTATATATACATTGGAAAAAAAGAATACAAGATGTGCAGTGATCTTGTAAATACAAAGAAACAACAGTGTTTTTCCTTTTATATACTTGTAGTGTTGCCTAGTGAGTCTAAAATCTGCATAACACACTACGGATAACAGAGGCTGTCACCTATTTTGTATACTTGAGAGTATTTCAGTATCAGATTGTCACAACTGAACATAAAAGACAAGGAAATAAAACTTTTGGCAATGAAGTCGGGAAGAAACTTTTCCTAAGGAAAAGTTTAATCTAACACACACAACTAATACAAACATAAGCACATACTGCTAGTTTTATTCAGCGTTTCATGTGTTCTCTGAAAGTAATTTTTCAGATGATGAAGTCATTTTACAGATGAACAGGTAATAATACTTAGTGGGATTTTCTTTTCTTTCTAGACTGAAAGAAGATGTTGAACTGTTCCTAAATGGAGTTCATTCCTTCTTATGCCCCATAAACTGTAGATGTAACAGTCTGTGGCCAGTACTGATTAAACAGTGATTGGATTGGGGAAGCATTTGGAGGAGAAAGTGTATGAAAAGCTCATAATGTTGCAGGAAACAATTAATGACTTGGCTGGTGAACTTGCGATTACATAAGTAATTGCAGTTGTGGACCACTTCATCTGACAAAAAAGAGCTTGCAAATACTCTTGCAAGAATACAGGTCTCATTGGTGTCAATATATTCACTTCCTATCTGCTTAAATGTTATCAGCAGGTAGCTGAGGTATTCTTCCCAGTATCCATTAGATAGTCATTTAAATGTCACTAATATGAATAATAAACCAAATTCAGCTTTTGCATTCTGATGTTTCCTCTCCAATAACTTGAAAGAGACAAAAGTAATTCCAGCACAATACTTAGCTGTCCAGGCAGTGTAAATCTGCTGTGGGGTTTAATGAAAATAAATTTCTCTGCTGACAATGTAGGTTAGAGGCTGGGATAACTCAGGCAAGACAGGACACAAGAAGAACAGTATTCCTGTAGCTAGAGTTCTATAGAGTCCTTATGCTTATTTTTTTAAAATATATCATATATTAATATACATAATAATATAAACTCATATACAATTAAGATGTATATATTAAATATATGAGATTATTTTTATTGTTAAATTAAGAATAAAAGAATTGAAGCCATTTATGTTATATTCACTATTATTCTTCAGAGTTGCTGAACTTTATTCTCTTCTGTGTTTTTGTTGGTAGTGTGCCTTGTATTATTTCAATATAAGCTGTTTGAAACGAAAACTGTTCAAAAAGACACTATATCACTTTTGTTTGTTTGTTTGTTTGTTTTTACCATTAAAAAAAACATGGGTAAATCTCTGTGGAGAGGAATGTTAACTATTTTAATATAGGACTTTTGTCCATATGTTAATACAGGATTTTTGTCCAGTATGTGGGCTCAGCCCACACACTGGCATAAGCTACTCTTATAAGCAAAATTATAATGGCGCAAAACTGGAATGAATAACTGTTCTCACTGAATCTTTCTTACCTAGTTATTTCCTTTTATTGGGAAACACCTCAAGGCCAGTACAAAAGGATGGATAGAGGCATTCAGGGAAGTGAAAATGTCAGTACCTCTATATGGCTAGGCAAAAGAGCAGAGAGGGAAAGAGTTAAAGGAAACTTGCGCAGTTATAGGAAACTTTTATATTAATATACAACAGGGGAAAACTTTATATTGGGTTTTAGAAAGACAACTCCTAACAAGATAAAAACAAAAATATGATCTTTGTCCCAAAATCTTTTAAAAAATGTATTACCGACATGCCACATGTGAACTGCCATGTTACTGGTTTATCCTCTTTTCTTTCAACTGATACTCATGTCTCTGTCTTTGTTTTTCAGATATAGAATACCACGTTTGCTTTTTGGAAAAGCAAAAACATGGCTTCCAACATGGCAAACCCTGCTAACCATTTGCCATATTTCTTTGGCAATATTACACGTGAAGAAGCTGAAGAGTATCTGATGCAAGGAGGAGTGAGTGACGGACTATACTTGCTCCGCCAAAGCCGGAATTACCTGGGGGGCTTTGCCTTATCCTTGGCCCATGGAAGGAAGGTTCATCATTATACAATTGAGAGGGAGCTGAGCGGCTCATATGCTATAGCAGGAGGCAAGTCACATGCCAGTCCTGCTGAACTCATTAACTACCACTCAGAGGAAGCAGATGGCCTTATCTGTCTACTGAGAAAACCTTTCAACCGACCACCAGGCGTTCAACCCAAAACAGGACCCTTTGAAGATTTAAAAGAGAACCTCATCAGAGAGTATGTCAAACAAACTTGGAATTTGCAGGTAAATCCAGGCTGATTTTGCCATAAAGTGGTCTTTGAGTTAGGACAAAAAGAGATTGCAGTGTTTGTTTCCAGCCGTTGCTGCTGCTGTGTAGTATTTTTTCATAATGGAATGATAGCTGTTTGAGTTTTGAACAGTGGGGGGGGTTTTCCCCCAATACATGCAGTAACTTGGCCATAAGTGTAGTTTTCCTGAGATTTTACAAAACTTAGGACTTTTATGATGTCTTGGGCTAGCATAGCCTTATCTACCACTGCACTAACTTGTGTCATCAGATTTCCATATGCACCAAAAATTAATAGAAGTGGTGAACAAGATACAGAAATGGTTTGTTTGATTGCTTTTGATTCTGAATTTTTATGGATGGATGTGCAGGCAGGCATGGTGACATGGTGACTTGTTTTACATCCTCCCCTCTTAGCTGGCCTTGTTTCTGTGATGCTTATTTAGACTATGTCCAAAACAGAACTTGGTTTCTTATCCAAGAGCACTGCCTATATGTCTTTGGTACTGCATGTGTCAAGCAGGAATGTTCCACACTGAGGAAGACAGGCTGGATTTTTTCCTTAGAATGACTGTGAAGAAGCCAGCCTTAACATGGAAATACTAGTGTAGGAGGCTGCAAGAGGAGTATTATCTCACCTTGGGGTGCCATGAGTTGCCATTATGAACTTATGGACTTACGCTAGGTTTTTCATCTCTTTTGGTACTAGCAAGTAACCCTATGTGTTCTGCTCTGTAAAATATGTGGAGCAATGCCCAAACTGGAAAAGCCAGAAACTTATACTACATTTACGACAAGTGCTGAGGCTTATAGTTTTTTTCTGATGAGTCCAAGCCCAATCTAGAAGGACGTTGATGAACTCAAGTTTAAAACTGATGAAACTAGGGTTTTTTGCCCTCAGATTCTAGGCCAAATTTAGAAGTGATAGGTTGTAGATGGGTTTAGAAGTGTCAGGGTTATACCTAAAATATTAACATAGTTCACTCTAAAATTGGGACTGTCCTGTCTGCTTTTGGGAAATTTGCATTGTTGTCTTCAACATAGACATGCTGCAAAGCGTGTTCAGTTTATTTCAGTAAACTGCCGTAGGCTATGTAATATGGAGGTATGTTATGACATCTCAGAGTGACACAAAGTATATTTAGCTATGTCTCATTAGCATAAAAATATGATGTAATTTTCAGTTGATGTACTGATATATTAACAGGTTAATTTACTGGTTATTTTTCCTTCTGTTTCTCAGAAGTAAGGGAAGAATCCCACCTTTGTGATGTTTTGGTTACCATATGTTGGTTTCTGTTTTCATGTCTTTATAGCAACCAGATCTTTTGTTCACATACGACAAATACGTGCAGATTTTGTATCTCCCAAAAGCAATCCAATACTGGGAGTCTACCTGTCATGTTTTTATTGCAGAAGACAGTTTGACTGTCCCACTGTGTTTTTACCACTGTCTAGGGGCATGCTCTTGAGCAAGCTATCATTAGTCAAAAGCCTCAGCTGGAGAAGTTGATTGCCACTACAGCCCATGAGAAGATGCCGTGGTTCCACGGGAGGATCTCTCGGGAAGAGTCAGAACACCGTATCCTCATTGGGTCAAGAAACAATGGGAAATTTCTGTGAGTGCTTTTTCCTGTGGTATTGCTGTTTGCCACCAGTGTCACTACACAGTTCCCTTGAGTGAATCTCAGATGAGAGTATGCCCTAAAAGGTGGCTCATTCACAGTGACAGAGCCCAGTCCAGCATGATATACATGACATAATCATTCCTGTACTAAGCAAGTGTCTCCAAGATTAGGTTTACACTTAACTAAAGATGGGAAAGTATAGCAAAAGCGTGGGTCATTGTTTTTTAATCAAATACTAAGTGTAATTCTAAAGGGAGCATCAGAGAAACTCAATACCCAGAAAAATTCATTGAACTTTGTTTTATAACTGATAAGCAGTACTAAGTGGCTGTGGTAGCTTAACCTTGGCCCACCAAGCTGCTGTCACACTACCCCTCGTCAACCACAGTCCCCCTCGAAGAGGGGAAGAAAACAGGATGGTAAAGCTCGTGAGTCGAGGTGAAGACAGGGAGATCATGTACCACTTAACTCTCACGGGCAAAACAGGCTCCACTTGGGGAAAAGTAATTTAATTTATTGTCAATTAAAATTTAGTTGGACAGTAAGAAACAAAGACAAAAGAGTAGAAAAACCACCTTCCCCTCACAGCCCCACACTCCCAGTTTTCACAGGCTCAACTTCACTCCTTCACACCAACCCCTCTCCCCACAAAGCAGCCCGGGGGAGGATGGGTGGGGGACAGGGGCTGCGGTCAGTCTGGAACAGCTTCTGTCTGCCGCTCCTTCCTCCTCACACTGTTCCCTGCTGCAAGGTAGGCTCTCCACAGGAAATATTCTTCAGGAAATATCCAGCTTCTTGGAGGGCTGCAGTGTGGACACCTGCTCCACCGCGGCCTCTCCCACCGGCTGCAAAGGACTCTGCTCTGGCGCCTGGAGCGCCTGCTCCCTGCCTCCTCCTCTGCCCTTGGTGTTCGCGCTACTGCTTCTGGTTTGGGTTTGGTTTTTTCTCTCCGCCACCACCTACCAGGCATTTTTCTGCCCTTTCTTAAGGGTGTTTTCATGGAGGCGAAGGCCCCACATATGCGGCTGAGGGGCTTGGCAGTGCCCTGCAGGGTTGTCCATTGGGGCCAGCTGGAACCAGTTGTGACCGGCCCAGGGCAGCCCCTGGCCTCCTCACAGAGCCCCTGCAGCCCCACTGCCAAAGCCTGGCCACCTGCGCCCGGTACACTGACTTACCAAAGCGGTAAATATACAAACTGCTTATGTTAACAACCATTGGGATCTATAACTGTCAGTTTTCCTGGGGGCAGTGGTGGTGCTTTGTTTTGCAGTTAAGCAACAGAAAGAATTGCTTTTACCTTGATAACGCCATTTTGTATCTGCTGCTGTCTGCATTTACTCGACCTCATGATCTTTTGTTTTCTGAGTGTAAATGTGTCATTTAGTATAGTGACTAACAGCCATCACCTTGTGAGGATTAGAGCCAGTCAAAATCTTATAACAAAAAAGTTTTTATTTTGGAAAATCCTCAGTTGAAAAAAATCGATGTTTTCACTGAGCAATTTTTCATGTGTTGTCCCGCCACCCCCCAATGGAAGTATTTATATAATGACAGAAAATGAAGCTTAAAGGTCATGGCCAAGGAAGGATCACTTAGAGCTGTATAATTCCTGAGAGAACTTTCATCGCCCACCTACACAGTCTCCTTCAGCACTCAACTACCTTTGATTTTTTTAAAGCTAGTCCAAAGTAAAACCGCAGGAGTGAGTGCAGGGTGAATATGCTTCTTCAGTACCAACTCTTTCACCTTACTGATTTGCTGTAATTGTGCCACACTGATTGCTCATGTAGATGCAACCTTCATATGTTTCCATGTTTCAATCTTAATTGTCGTGAACCAGTAACTCCTCTAAATCTTTATTTCCAGTAGAGTTAATTCCTCTTGCCTACAAATACTTTGAGTGTACTGACATCCTATTTCTTGAAATCTCTTTCCTTCCCTCAGTCATTGAATTTTTTCTGTTTCATGGTCACTCTCACCCAAGTCACCAACGTGTCTTCACGTTTTCAGCCTTGTACTCCCTGTTTCTTGGGATCACACCTAGAGGGTCATTTACTTGGTTGCTTTTGTTGCCATCTGTAACAAAAAATTGTTACAAAAATTTGTGGAGCCAAAGACTTCCCTTACCACAGATTCATCTTTTCTGAATGCTTCTTCCTATAGCACTAGGAGAAGTTTAATTGGTTTGATGAACGTAGTCACTGTCGTAGATTACCAGCACAGCACTACCATACCACCTCTCCTTTTCACTGCCCTAGTTTCATTGCTAGTTTCTTTTCTTACTTTTTAGATACAAGGGCAGGTGCATATGTAATCTGAAACAAAGCAGCAACCCTTTCTTTTAATGACCTGTTTTTTCTAAAAAATTATTACTTTCTGTATTAACATCTTACCAAATCAATGTTATATCAGCTGAGGCATAATGTTGATCATGTATTAAAACTTGCAGCTTTTCCGGTATACCTCTTGCACACGTTGGTTTCTATGTGGTCAATGTGCTTCTCTTTGGGGAAAAAAAAAGGAAGCTAATTTTTATCCAAAGAGATGGATCCTTAGCTAACATTTCTTAACAACAGGGATGGGCTTTGGAGTGAGGGAGTGTAATTTTTTAGCAGACTTGGCATTTTTACTCACTATAATAGGCCCTGGTCTCTTTTCAATCTTCTGTAAGCATTCCTACAGCTTTAGATAGAAATACTTCCCCAGAATTTTCCTGTTTCACTTAGAGATGGCCTAGGAGGCATTTCTGGTGCTGTTTGCAGTGACATGCTCGATGAGCTGTGGAGGGAGCAGTCAGGCCTTCTCCTATGGGACTGGTTATGCCAGTGGGTGCATAGTTCTGCTGGAACTCAGGTGGCTGTTTTCACATCAGGTAGATAAACACATAGAGGGGAAAATGCTAACTTTAAGGCTCTGTTTAAACCATGAGAAGTGCCATTGGAGCTTAAATAATATGAAAATGTAACTGATAGTATGTTGAGTTTGGGTCCCTCTTATTAAGGACAACACTGTTTACTTCTGCATCTGTAGAGTGCTTTCTGATGCATTAATTGTTCTTGCACGGACTGCCTATCTGGCAGGTTTAGAGCTCAGTAACCACTTAGCTGCTGTTTACTCTTATGCTCCCAGGGAAGAAACAGGGTGAGATCTTCATCTGCCCTATAATTCAGCAACCAGAGCAGCAAGAGAAATAATGTGTTGTTCATTTGTATCAGAAATCAGTTATTTTTCTTCTAGCTCTCAGATCGGTAGACCTAGAGGCTCATTGCAAATAACAAAAGAACTATCTAATTCAGAGAGGTTTTCTATTTTCTGCAGTGGTTTGCCTAACATGGGCTTGCTCAGCAGGTGTTGAGAAATAAACCACTCATTTCTTAGCTAACTGAAACAGTAGCAGCAAAATTGTGGAGTGCTAGAGAGGTGCGTTGTTTTACATTTCAGGCACGGACATCCCATACTTTTTCCTTACCCAGCAGCAGCATGTGTCAGAGTCTTCTGTACATATGTGGACTGAAGACTGTGAATTTGTGCTTGTCAATGTAGCTGCTCAGGGACTGTTTTTCTCACGTTGGTTGAGACACTCAAGCCTGGTAGCTGACTGAAAGGTAAAACTTGGAAACATTCATTGTCTAAGAGAAGTTTGCTTGTTGAGGTAGGAATTGGAGCCTGGGAACATAGAGGGAAGCTAGATTTTCAATGAGAAGAGGTACTCTGAGGCTATTCAACAAGTCCACAAGTAGGTGCTGCTATATGACAAAAATAACCTTGTTTATTATGGAAAAAACAATAAATCTTAGAAGGCTGGATATTTCTGTATATTCTTTTACAAGGGTCTCTAAAACCTCATTGTACCAGAAATCTGCTAACTCTCTGACCTACCTACCTTGAAACAAAATCCAGTACAGCGGTCTCTGTGAGAACACATCTAACACCTAGATTTTTTTAGCGCTGCTTTGCAGCACTACAAGATTATCAAATCTAGAGGGTTTTTTATATAATACATATGGAAATAGTTGAAAAGCTTCCTGATTGCAGTTCAAAATGTCACGAATAGCATCACAAATCTAACACTGCGACTCATCCAAGCTGCTGGAAAAGTTCTGAGCTAACTGTGCGTGTTTTACTAGGGTCTTTTTAAAGCTTTTGTCATGACTGAAAAGTCAGTGAAATAAGTATGTGTGTGGATGCTATAGAGTTTGTTTTCAAAGACAAATATAGAAACAATGTCATGAAATGACATGAAATAGGAAGCAGTGCCCACCTCTTCTGGGAAGAACACTCATGAAAGACTGCCACTCTAGCCACAAAATTTGGAGAAAAAACTATAGCAGTGGAATAGAAGGAAAATATGATATCTCTAAAATGACCTGAAGAGCAACTGAAAATAGGGAATTTTATTTAAGTCTCAATCCCCTTTTAGCTTCATTTACACTACTTTGCATGCTGTGTAGGATGAAGGTTCTTACCAGAGTTCTGGTTTTTCATTGGACTTTGCTTGGTAGAGGGCATAATTGTAGAATATGATGATCAATATTGTCTAGGTGATCATAGATAATATTATTAATATCATTAATACTGTTGTTGTAATAATATTTATATTAATAATATATAATATTATTGGTAATATTCTTAATATTATCTATATGACTGCATGCATGTCTGGAGCAGTTTAAAAATAAACTAAAAATTTGCTAACAATGACAGACCAGCAGTATAAGAAATGTTAGTTTTCTCTGCAGTTTCACAGAGGAAACAACTCCAGTAAGTGTAAGTGTAGGTCTTGGCACCTCTTATTTTGTCATCAGTAGTGGCCACTTCAGTTATATGAACATGTGGTCTTCTGTATGTGTTAAGAACCACAAATTCTGAGGGTGAAGGGAGATAAGCAATATTCAGAAATACTGTTAAACTTAAAAACTCAACATTAAGGAAATTGTGAGTGAAGGCATTGCATAATTAGCAGTTTAGTCTCTATAAACCTTTTATATGGGTTCATAGCCATATGTAGTTCACATAAAATGTGAGCAGTTGTGTTAAAGGGAAGTAAAAATAATTTTAGTATCATAAGAATGTCTTCAACATGCAATGAGATATACTAAAGAAGACAAAACTATTTTAGACTGTTAGAATGACTCACAGCACTACTCATCAGGGCATCTCATGACATCTAGACACTAAGCTGTCTCATATATGTCACAATAGTTAACATTAGTAACACCCATTCAAAATAACAAGTTTTGAAGTGCAGTTGTCCATAAGAGTTTTCTTGTCTTTGACCAAAAATTTGTGTTTCTGATACATGTAGCAGTCTATATTTACATTAATCTTATTGTCTTCCTCTAGGAATTTACCACTACTGGAGTACATACTGAGCTAGGTGATTTATAGGACCTTGTAGAGTATTCTTTAAATAAATCTAGCAGTATTATGTTTGTATCCATAAATGGAACTGGACATTGCTGACACCAGGCAAGGTGAAAACAATCCTACTAAACATGACCTTAATTCAGGAATATTAATTAATGATGAAGTTTCTCTTCAAAAGGCCAAGCAGTTGCTAGGCTTCAGTGACCATAAAATTTTTCCAATATAAATGATAAAATACAGACGGTGAACCATGTTTCTGGAGGTGCTGTATTCCCCTCCACAGCAGCCTGGATGATGCCCACAGCTCTTTGGGAGAGCTGTTTACTGATCTTCAGTTAGGTACGTAGTTAGGTGCCACTTGCAGACTACTGCAGCAGGGCTATGGCTTCTCAAGGCTAGCTCTGTGCTGTGTGCTTCAGCAGCAGAGTTGGTCAGAGGTGTGAAGAAAAGATGTGATCCCTGACTGAGATAGCTGTCCTGAGAAGATCCGCTGTTGCAGGTGCAGTTATACCGCAAAGCTATTTATTAGGGTTTTGGTGGAGCATAGTGTATTTCGCTGCAGGGCAATGCCAGCAAAATAGACTACAGTGATGCAATCCTTCTCACAAAGGTGTTTCGTCACTGTGCAGCACACCACAATAGACTTAGCAGGAGACGAAGTTTTAGGTTCCATTGTAGATCGTAATAGTGTGTGGTTGAGCTAGCTCCTAAATTCTGTAGTGTGCTGACATTTCTGAAACAGCTTTGAATATGTTAACTAAATAAGGGAGAAGAAATTATGTAAAGGAAGACTGCAGTCAATCCATTTTTTCCTTTGTATGATCCTTTTACAGATGGCACCAAGTTAATTCCTTATTGCCCTCAAACTTGGAACATGTGCAGTGGACTGTAGATATTTGAAGTGATAATGAATAGCCATGTTGTTAATAACATTACAAGAGAGATTGTCATAAGGGCAGACAAGCAGGGAATGGCAGGAGCTTGACCAGCAGTGGGAAATGTCAATATCTCTGGCATCAGGGAAGCTGTGATTGCTGAGAAGGCAAAGTAAGGCCGAGAACAAACTTTAACATGCCCTTGGATTCAGGAGTGAGAATAATTTCACACCATTCCTAAAGCAAGCATTTTGCTAGTTTATTTCCTTCATTATTTTCCACCATAGAATGCTGTGACTTCTGTTTCTGAACACAGTCAATGAGGCATGTTGTAATAGCAATTTATTTTTTTTTACCCTCAGGGATTTTTTCCTTTAGAAAGAAAGGGATCATTTGGCTTTTCACTTGGAAGCAGAAAAAATTGGAACATTGCTCTTTTTGCTTCCAAGCAAAAATAGAGGCTTTGCTAAGAGAGAATGGATAGCTATTTACAGTCTGTAATGATACTCCAAATAGTTATTGGTTGCTATTTGGGTTGCATTCACAAAAAGATAAAAAATACTGAAACATAGATAGCATGAAAATGAAAATAAATAACTAAACCTTCTTTGCATTGCATCACATAACAATTTGAGCTTCTCGGTTCCTTCTAAAATTGCTGTTTTAAAATGTGTGTTGCAGAAAATCTAGATACCTTGGTGCTTCTCTAATGTATCCGTGAATTCAGATTTGCTCTCAGTGAAGTTGTTCATGTTTCTGATTAATCTCAGTGGATGAAAGGACAATATTGTTTATTTACAGGTGTTTATTATCTTTATGTTTTTCTTCTGTAGATCTGCAATTCTCTGCAATGGCATGAAATGGAAGACCAGGTGATATTTCACTGCTGACTTCCTTCCTTGCCAAAATGCTTTTTAAAAAAAATATAGCTTTTTAAAATGAAGATTTTTTTGTTATTGGTTTGTATTGAAGAGCAGTAAATGTTGTGTTTAATTTCAGAGAACATTGCAGATAGTGCATTTCGAATTTTGGATTTTTTTCTCAACATTCTGAAAATTGTTACTTTTCATAGAAGGAAAGTTACTTATATGAAGAGAGCCCCAAATCTGATGTGATTACCATGAATACTACAGGCAGCACCATCAAGAAGATGTGAAAACCTTGATTTCCATTTGAAGAGGTTTTGGTTTATAACCTTTAAGTTTGAGTAGCCTTTTTCTTTGATTCCATTTTTTGTGGTAACTGTAAGGTACAGGATACTGTGTACCCAGCTGGAGTTCTGGAGACTTAGCCTAACCTAGACAGCCATTATTACAGTCTACAAAACCAAAATGAAATTGTGAAACATGGCCTGTGACAATCATTGTCACCAGAGGTGGTAAAAGTTTTTGGTTGGACTGTGATGGTAAGTTCTGTGAGAGCACTTTTTGGACCAGTAAGGGATCTGGTTGCCAAAACTAAGACTTAGGCCATCATTTGGCTGTTGCTTCAATGCACTTGATACTTCCACTCTTCAGACATGTTTTGGAAGATAGCAGTACCTCCTGTTGTTGTGTTTTGTGCTGGATCCAAATTGTGCTGGAGTTGACTGGCTACAGTTTAAAAAAACACCTGGACTGTAGCCCCAAGAGAACGAGTCTCCCTTTGGACCCTGGCCAATCATAGGTGTCAGAATGGAGTTTTTTTGCCTGTGCAGTGATAGAGCTGTCTAACAGAAGTTGCTGTGACTGTGAGCTGCAGGTGTCTTCAGAGTTACGTAGCTGGTGGGTTGGGGGAAGGAAGAGCTCAGAAATGCAACTACAACGTCAGAAACCTGAACTCTGCCTAAATCCTGCACTGGATGCTAATAGGGCTGTTTGGATCTGTGCCATGGTCCTTAGAAATCAGGACTCTCTTCTCCCATTAATGCCTGTGTTCTCAAGAAATGTTCATGATGCCTCTTGTGATAGTAACAACTCTTTCAAATGAGAGCCGGTTTCAGTAGAGCTAATTGTATTGGAGCCACCATTTCCTCATGTGAAACATGAAGGACATTTGTTACTGGGAAACAATCTAATCTTTATCTTTATCTAATCTTTTATAATCTTACTCGTGCTGTATTCTGAACAGAAGTCTGAATGCAATGAAATGCCATTCATTTGTGGTTTAGAAACAATGCCCTCTTATTTTGAAAATATTTTTCCAAGCCTTATTTGCTAAGAGCAAGTCAGAGGAAGACAAAGTAGAAGTCATTCTTCATTTTAGCAGAACCTGTTGCTCTCCACTGGTCAGTCAGCACAGGAAATCAGCATGCTGAGAAAATACCTGCATGTCATGAAAAACCACAATGTGTTTCAAGTTGCTTTAGAGACACTGGACAAGTTACTTCGGTTTCAGAAAAAAAACTCACCCTACTTCCCTTTTCCTTTAGTCAGTGTCCTGTTCACATCTTAGGCAACAAGAATCACTCTGCTTGAAAAAATAGTTGCATGACTAGTTCAGAGAAAAAATGGTTTTAGTTCAGTCTTGAGTGAGTCAGCTGAGGAGCAGAATTTAATGCTTGCCTCTGGAATCTTCTGAGATGTGATAGCAAGTACTAGTGTTGCACCAGCGGAGCTTCCCAACACCTTAGTGAGCATATCCTGCTATATTTCTTTTCAGGGCTCTTGAAAAATTCTAGGGAGAGTGAGTAGATTTCTGTGCACACTGAAAGAAGAAATATTTAACTGTTGCTAAATCTGGGAGTTTGGTAGGAAAAACACATTATAGCACGAAATTTTAATCTAGCTCTATTGCTGTCTCACTGTCAGCAGCAAGTGAACATGGGCAACTCAAACTAAAAGAAAAAGCCTGCTTTCTAAACTCAGAAACGCTATGCCAACTGTGATGGAGCTGGTAGCAAATTCCTATCTACTCTGAGTCCAGTGACCAGAAGACACTGGTCTCAGTGTGAGCTAGCCTTGAGTGCACGTAAAACAACTCTGCAACACTTTACAGGCATCTCAGATGTTGCTTGCAGATCTCCTGAAGGAAGGAGATCATTCTGGCTACCTCTGAATTTTAGACAATGTTTTTGTATTACATTCCGTCATCTCTCCCTAGTGAAGTTTAGACCAGATATATAGCCCAATACCATGTGAAATTTTGTGTGAATTTTATGTGAAATCTGCAACAAAGCATTAATATCTTTACAGAAATTAGAAGAATTGATGATTTCAGAAATATATGATTTACTTTAAATTCCCAGCCAAACAACAAGCTGTTTCAGTGCACAAAGACTTTCCCTTTATTTGTATTTCACGTTATATTCTTTTAGTATTTTATCTTCTGCCTGTACTGTCATCTCTTTATTTCAAAATAAAAGATAGAGAAATCTTGCTTTAATGAAGTCACTTATCCGCTGTTTTTAATTTTAGGTCAGCTGTAGAGGAGATTGAAGTGTAGCTGCTTGTACATGCTGGATCCTGGCCTCAGACTTCCATGGGCTTTGTACGCCTACAGTGCACAAACCTTCTAATGCTTCCTTGCTCAGACAGCACTTTGTGCACTGCAGAGTGTTCTGTAGCTGCCTAGCAAAGAGCTCCACATCGTGGATTTTCTGTTGTCATCTGTTGCCTTTTGGGGGGAAGAAAAAAGAAACTTTAGGGAATTCCATCTGAAAACAAATGACACTAAGAAATAAATGAAAGGCTTAACAAAGTGTCTTCAGAAGTTGCAGTGCTGATTTTGCTTTGTTTTAATTCAAAAGCTTAAAGGAAAGTGTGATTTAAAAAAAAATTTCAACCCAGGTGCTCATTCCTAGTAAAACATAACCCTGAAATCTTTCTTATTCCTACAGTATCCGAGAAAGGGACAGCAATGGTTCCTATGCCTTGTGTCTGCTGAATGATGGAAAAGTACTGCATTACCGTATTGACAGAGATAAGACAGGAAAGCTTTCCATACCGGATGGAAAAAGATTTGACACCCTCTGGCAGGTCTGTTAAATTTGAATCGCTTGGATATCTGTCATCATGTTTCCATATAACTGACTAAGGCAGCTTGTTTTACTTTGCTGTGCGACAACAGTCTTTCGCTAAACTGCAAGATGCTTTGGCAGGTTATTTGTCATATGTTTCCAACTTTATGTGGTTTCTATACATGAAGAAAATATATGTTAATGTAGAAAGCTATGTAAGCGTAGAGAGTTTAATAATTTTTAAATGTGATGTTGCAGCTTGGCCAAGTTCAAAATTGCTGTAATTATTGTTCAGTTAGCTGAACATTCTCTAGAATGGAAGACCGTTTGCATTTGCAAGTGACCATATTCAATAATAGCTATGCTAGGTATAGTCTTTTGCTAATGTCCTTTGTGGCAGCAATAAACAGAATTCTAGGAAGCACAAAGGGGATGGTTTAGGATGCTGTACACATACTGCGTTCTTTAGCTTTGAAATTCTCTACCTTCAAGGCTGAAAAAGCATAGTTTGATGAGGGTTACCACCAAAATATGTCTGAACCCTGGTAAAAATTAAGCAATTATGGAATGCATAGTTGACTATGCCATAGTTGATAATAAAACTGAATACTGGAGAAATGACTGCGTAAATTGAAAATGCTAAGGGAATTGAAACCCCTGCAGAAATCTCTTATGTCCTCTTGCTTAAAATTCTATTAAAATAAATAAAGTGAGTCACAAATCTAAAATATGAGTCTTTACTTGCATATATTAATTTTTAGCCTTTCCTGTAAATGTCCTGCCTATATCTTTCCTGGAGTCACTGGAGATTTAAAAGCAGCTGTGCTATCTTACAAGTTTTTTCAATATGTCTGCAACTCTTTCACTCACAGACCCCCTCCTTTCTACCCAAATGCACCAAAGCCAAAACAGCAGTAACGAACCCGTAATAAAATGGCATGGAGAGGACAATCCAGGAACACAAATGGCCACAACTATTGGTGCTATACATTTATTAACTGCTTACATCCCATTGTGACTTTGAGGTCCAAAGAAAGCATTGTGTATTAGGACAACTCCTGCACTGTAGTTATACCCATCTTGAAAAAAACAATTAAAAAAAAAGAGCAGGAACTCAGAGGTATAAAAAGAAGTGATTTGCTCAGAGTCACAAAGCCGGTGAGTAGCAGAACCAGGTGTGGAATGCTGAGTCATACAAATCCAGTTCCTGGATCAGGTTCCAGATTCATCCATGAGGTTACTTCAGAAACATGCACCCCTGCTAAAGAGAAGTAAAGATGAGGTAAGAACATGTGCAGTAAAGATCTGCTGTATGCCCAGTTCATTTGCTGTAATATATACCAGTTATTGTACATATGCACACAATTTTAGAGAGACAGTACATTTAATTATACTTCCCTTACCTTTTAACATCTTTTTCTCTTCTTCTCTCTTTTTTCCCCCCCCTCTCATTCTGGTAGTTAGTTGAGCATTATTCATACAAACCAGATGGATTATTAAGGGTTCTTACCATTCCCTGTCCACAACTTGGCTCAGAAAACGGTGAGTTATTCCTATTATTTTGTTATGTCTAAGTAGCCATTCTAATGATGATAAAGATGTGTGCATTTTTTCCACTTGCCATGTAGGTGCGTGCAGATTACAGTAGATTAAAGTTGGATAAAAAAGAATTTAAATGTTAAATTTCCAACTTTTCAAATGAGTTAAGATCTGCCAGACCATGCAGGATGGAGGCAGATCCTGTAGCTTAAGGGAGGCTACGAACTCCAATTATTGCTGGCTCTAAATTAGTGTCAGATGCGAACCGTGCTTTGCTGCTCGAAGTGGCAGTGTGTGTTACTTGGTCCACACACACTAACAAGGTGGTCGTCCCAGCACTCCTCCAATGGTCCTTACTCCAAGCTGAGGCCAGCACATCAGCAGCACTGCTATAGGCATTCTGGTTGGGTGCAGTGAGAGGTGCACCCAACAGGTGAGTTGCTGGTAGATGAGGAGTTACTTCCAATGTTGGGGAGAGCAGGGCAGAACAAGGGATTGGGTGTACCTGATGCTAAAAATGGGGGTCAGAGAGGCATTCCTTCATAACTTGGGGGAAGGGAGGGGAAGGAGTGCGGGGGAGTGTCCTGAGGTCCAGTATGCTCTTTGGCCTGTTTCTTCTTTAATGTCACATTAAATACTGATGAGACCTTGTCCTCCCTCTTGCCCTGACTGCCAGAGGAAAAAAGATGCTTCTGCCTGATCCTTGTCTAACTTGTGCTATTCCAGAAGTGGTGTTCTCTCTCTAAGGCCTTCTTCTGTCATTCTGACTGGATACCAGTGCCATGGTGAGAGGATATGCCCATACTTTTTCCACTCCTTTGAATTATTTAGGCACTGCACATACTTTTGTCTCGTGGCAGCAAGTACTAGAGTCTGCTGCACATTAGAGACAAAAGCAAAGAAGATGGGCCAGGAGAAACACTGTAACGTGATTTAAATACTAGAAAGTTGGTCCCCTATGTAAAATTTTGTGTTCTTACAGTACATTTCTCACCTTGCTCAGTATCCTTCTACGTTTGATTCTTTTACAGATAATGTTGTTTTTAATACTCGTTCTCCTCTTCCTGGAACCCCTTCTAAGGTAAGAGTAGGTGGTGATATAGCAGTAGCATTCATCTGAGAAGGCTTACAGTCACATACTGCTCTAGGAATCCTAATGCTTGGATATTATTGCAGCAGTGAATTTGTTTTTCTAGGGATATAAGCAGTAAGTTGAAAAGAATAAGCTTAACATATTCCAGCATGGTTATTGCTTTCATCAGTGTCTTGCATGAGCTATTCATCATTTAATTTTGTGAATTTCTTTTATACATATAATGTATGTGAAAATCAGTATTTTTCATATGCAGAGTGCCTCATTGATGGTCATGTTCTGTAATGACTGTATCAACACTAGGAGGAGAGATACTGCTTTGTTTACATTGTCCATTTTGAGAATCTCATGACTGAAGCAGAAATGGAGGTTCAATTTATTTTCATATTTGGTGTGTGCAGTTAACATCAGACTTTGCACAAGGGTTTGATTCCTTGTGCAGTAAAATTAGGGAAACTTTCATCAACTCCATGAAGAGTGAGTAAGCCCACCTGTGATTATAATTGCCTAAGTTCTTAGAGTCCATTGAATAGAGGAGCCACCTGAGGTGTGATACATAACACCATCTCATTCAGCTGTAGTTGATCTCATCTGAAATAGGGAGTTTAATTTAGTTGTTTCACCACTCCCTGGGGAGTGTAATCATCTAGGTCATTATCTTAATGCAGTCCCACATTATAGAAAAAAATATTTTTGTTCAAACAGGCAATTACATTTATTTCAGTACTGTTGAGTCCCCATGGGTCCCGGAACAACCATTCTCATACCGCCACTTTCTGAAAATCAGGTGCCCTTTTAAATCATTGGAAATTACACAACGAAAACCAGTGCTATTTTTTTTTAAATGTTGTCCTGAAGTTTGGATCTATGCTATTTACAAGGACAACTGTGAAGTTTAAGCACATGAGACCACATGTATATCATGTGGTATACACGCAATTATAATGATAGAGCAAGCACATTCAATGTGGGAATACTACGTAGGTTTTGGATTATCCATAGAAAATTTTGCAGTTTAAGTGTAAATGAAAGTAAAATCAAGAGATCTTACTTTACGTATTTAACTTATCAAAGAAGTAGTAACAAAACCCCCATATATCTGACTAAGTTGACTGATGTTTAGGACTGTGCAATGAAAGTAAATGGGCCAACCTCTTCTCTTTTCATCAGTGCGTTGCAGTAATACCATCTCAGTTGTTCATGATGCTTTACAGATGAAAGACTGAGTCATGCTAACAGGGTATGATTAACCTTGCCTAACATTAATGAAGTCAAATGAAGAGCCAGTCATTCAGCAAATCACAAAGGCTCGCTTTTGAGGAATTTTGAAGCAAGAGAGAGACTCATACCCGTCCCCATGTCACTTCAGCCTAAATGTGGTGGAATGACTTTCTGCCAATATGTGCCTATGTCTTTCCACTCAGAAGGGGCCTAGGTGATTAGTTACTAGGTGATTAGTCAAGACTATATGCCTTGCTTTTAGGTAGCCATAGTTAGGTGAGATTAATTCCACCCTTGAACACGTACTTCTCTAGCAAGTAGCTGACTTAAATACACTTGGTCACTTGCACATTTTACATACAATCATTAATGTTTTCAGGATTGATCAGTAGCAGTTACATTTAAGACTCATCATGATGGATAGAAGGAAAAGCACCAAAGATATGAGTGAGATGTGTCGAGTGCATATTTTGCAAATATTGTCCTAAAATATTGTTTAAAGCTACAATATGTTTGACATTCTGAACTTCTTAAAACTGAAATCTGAATTTCATGTTTTCTTTAGGAGTTTTATGAAACAAGCCTGCTAAGTTACTTTCCTGTAGTATAAACATAAAAATAGAAGGTGGAAAATTTTAAATTAATGTTACTACTTATGGAGCTCAAATCTTCAGTTAATATCGCCAGGTTCTTACACATTAATATCTTTCTGCAAAAGCAGTAACTCACTAAAGACCACTCATGTAGCTTTTTTTATACACAGAGCCTGAAATACAATGAGTTCAAGTTGCAAAAACAAAAATGCATCCTGAAAAGAGCAAATACAACCACAAAGTCTTATGCAGAGGATTTGCAATCTATCTTCACATTATTTACATCATCATACACTGTTGGTGTGTAAGGGCTTGGAGTAAAATTTACATCAGGGAAGGGATTTGTGTAGTATTTGCTAATGCTCCAAGAACAAACTTAGAGTAACAAAATGTTACTGTTTGTTGTCCCCTTTTTTGGAATCTGGACAGCTCCTTTTTAGTGATACTAATATGCTTCCTCTGCAAAAGGAAGGACTTTCTGCTGAAAGTCTGTATTGGAGATAATTTCTCCATGCAGAATATGGAGTCTTACTCCTTCTTACTTCTCTCAGGATATGTATGGACTAGGAGTTTTCTTGCCTTTCACTGGAGCCTCCATAACTAAATTTAAGGTGATTTTGATCCTCTTTGACTTCGTAAATTACTTTTTTCTCACTGCACATCATCCCAATATGTATTTAAACCCACAGAGAAGCTTTTGATAGGAGCCTAAAATCAGTTGTTGACATTACAGTGCAGCTGCCAACTTCTGGCCACTTCCCAAATTCTCCACTTCTTTCAGTATTTTATTTGTTTAGCCATAGTTTATCAGATAGTAATAGTAGACCTAAACCTTATGAGTACAGCCTAACTTTAGACTAGTACTGTTGCACTCCCTGATTAAGTATTCCTCTTAGCATGCATTTTTATGTCTAATACAAACATTTGAGTTAAGCAGTATTACCATCAAGGCAGTACAGGTGGCTGCTTGGTCAAGTGCTGGGAGCTACTCTTGTCGGAAAAATATAATGAACCGTGCTCACCATGTGCAAAAGAGCACTTAATCTCTTCAAGAATTTATCTGTTGCAAAACTATAGCTAAGAAGTGCTTCAGGTCTCATTTATTCCCAATATGGAAAGATAATTTTGTAAGGTAAAAGAAAATAACGGATTCGGTAACCTTTTCAATATGTAGTAAATGAATTTTTATGTAACACAGCTCTGAAGACTGTCAAGCATCAAAAAGGTTTCTGTTCTTCCAGCGGAATAGGGACTGTATTGCTATCCTTGGTGTTTTAAAATAAAAGATAACTTTTTTATGTGAAATCAAACATTTTTTTTAAAAGAAAGCTAGGAAAAATGCCAATCCTATCCATTAGAAAACCTATCTTTTCAGAAAAAAAAATGTCGAAATGGGTTATTTAAAACTTCAGGACATCTAACTGAAAGTCAGTTCAAAGGCTGTTTAAAGTGGCTTAGAATGTGTCTCAGATTATTATTTCAACCTCAGCATAGCCTAAATGCTTGGTCAATAAGTACTGCATCGCAGTTCTAATTAGGCAGGTATGATCTCTTAGTGACCGCTAGAAATGCTAATTAGTCACATTTAATGAAATTAATGTATTATTGTAAAATATATTTGCATTTCTTTTAAAAGTATCTTTATACAGAACATAAGTGCACATGTAAAATCTAAAGCCTGTTCATTTTTGTTTGGAATTAATATCAGTTTGTGTGCTTTTTGCTTCAATAACCACATTGTTTGTTGTAAGACCAAGGTGTGCCTTAAATCTTGCTTGATATGTTAGTCATACTTCAAGACACTGAAGTTATCAACTGATTTACATTGCTAAATATGTTGGGAGTGGCTAAAGTTCAGTAACAGAGGCAGGAGAAACACACTGTGTAAAAGATCTGGGGAAAGGGCAATGTGCTTGAATTTAAAAACTGCCTTAAGGTATTTCTACAGATTCAAGATGGTTTGAGAGTAATATAGTTGAAAGAAAATTTAGTACTACGATTTCCTGTACTACATTTTTTTGATGCATCATATGTGTACTTGCAGGCACACACAAGAGAAAGGTTGGGAGTGTTTTGTTCTTGTATACTACATCTGTTTTGTAAAATACCTTTAGCTATTTTCCTGACACGTTTACTGTTCCTCTTTGACATTGTGGTTTCTAGAGTTGGGCAGGAGGTGGAATTATCTCAAGACTCAAATCGTACACCTTTCCAAAGGCTGGCAGCAAAAAGGTGCCTCATATAGTCTTTTTAGGTTTTTGACTGAGTTAAAAGGACTTACACTTGACTAATTTCACTCTCCGCCCCGCCCCCCCCCCCCCTTTTGGCTTGCTGTTACTAAATGTGAGTCTTGGCTACTAACAATCAGATTGTGAAGATTTTGTAAGCTTTCTGCTTCTTTCCTAATCATCTGTGTAATTACGGCCTTGATTTTATAACTAAAACAATGGTTTTAAAGAAGTTTTTAAAATTGAGGGACTATTTTAAAGTAATTTCTGATATCCCAAAATACTAGTGTATATCTTAACATTTCTGCAAATAAAATGTGATAAAATGTGATAAAATTTTCAAAAAACAGTCACTTGTAGCAGAACAAAATGATATTTCTACTCTGAACTATCATTCCGAATCAGAAAATTGGCTTGCTTACACAATGCTATTGCTGAGCACATTTAGGGAACAATTTGTTAAGAACAACCACAAAATATATTCTTACAGAACCTGTGTGCACAAATCTTGTTATGCATCGGCATTAATTGCATTTAGGCAAGTCTAAGATGTCACAAGACCAAGCAGAATGGGAAAGGTGGTAAGATGTCAGGGAATCAAGAGGAGCCCAGCCCTGTACTAATGAAAACGCTGCTGCATGGCCAGAAAATTATGCTGTCCAGTAATTGGTGTAGTTGTGAAGCATGTAGTTATGAGCTTTGTTTGCATGCTGAGAATAACATGTGTGTCCCTGTTCCACCCATCAGTCTCTCTTTTTGTTTATTTATTTTTATATTTCCAGTTGCTCTTCAACAAAAATGAGCAGGCATAAAAAGCCCTAGAGGTACACTGCTGTTCAGAGTGAAAAACTGTTTCACTTATACTGTATTTGATAATCCTGGTAAATAACGATTACTCTTTTTTTATAACTTCAGTTCACTTTTGTACTGAAGTACCAATAGCTGTTGTCATCTGTATACCCTTACAGGACCCACTTCTCGTTTTTAATGTGCTGTTGTCTTGTACAAATACATACACAGTGTCAGGACATGTTCTAAAGATATCTGAAAAAATTGCCGTACTATCACACGTTAGATGAGAAATATTTTGGGTTTGTTCAGAAAAGTGAGTGCGGAGTCTGAATTCTCTAGACATGGCTTTGGTCACTCTGCTGTCTGTTCCCCTGGTAAAACCTGTGCTTCTCTCCGGTTGCTTTCTGCAGTCAAATACCCATTTCCTGCTTTCTGGGGAGCATACACAGAGTACAGACTGAAGCATATTGGCGGAGAAAGGCCAATCATTTAAGAAAATAATTTCAGAAATCTGATTTTATCACCATTTACATGTACTTAACAGTGAATACTCAAACCCACAAATTTCATCATACTGCCAAATTTTAGACTCTAAACAAAAATCCTGCTCTGAACATTTCCAAGATTTACCATCCAGTAACCCCAACATGCAGAGTTTACTTTAGACCTGATTAATTAGGCAGTTACTTCTCTTATGTCAAAAACTTTCAGACAGTAACACAGAAAATTTATGCTGTTATATTTATTCAGTCTTGGAAACTATGGAGTTTTTAAAATTTCACAAACTGGTTATTTGGATATAATTTTAGCACTCAGATCAAAATTTTTCAGGATGTTTTGCTCACTAATATAAAATTGGCAATTTAGCTGACAATTTAAGTGAGCTCGTGCCACCTAGTGGCGACTAAGATGTCTTAGCCAAAGCTCATTGAGGATTTGGCTAATAAGGTCTTTGTCAGGCAGTATTTTGCTATTCAATTTGATTTAGCAAAATAAGATGACTTTATAGTCTTACCTATACGTTTGCATTTTTGCAAATCAGAGTTATTAACCTGAAATGAAATCGCACTTGCTGTACTGATTGCCTTTGTAAGTATATTTTTTGCTATAAAATGATAATCTTTACTATAAAAATCAGACTTACAGTAGTTAGAGCTATTTCATTCATATTTTAAAGCAAGCAGTAGGTGGGTCTTGTTCTCATTACATCAACTAGATGCTATCAAACCTGCTTAGGGGTTATCCTACTAAGCCCTTATCCATGCGTAGAAAGTGGTATTCCTTTTACTAGAAAGATATCTTTGAGTCTCTGCCTCCTGCTTTCCTCTCATTGTGGATGTGGCTATATTACTATAAAAGTGCCACATTAGCTTAGCCAGTCCCTAATAAGGGGAAGACTGGCATGTTTAGATTAGCTTAGCTATGGATACCTGAGAAGTTTAACCAACAAAAATTAAACCCTAGCAGAAGAAAAAAAATATGTTGGTGTGAAAACAGGACAGGCTCACAATGGCTTTCTAGTATGAGAGCATAAAATGACAGCCTGCCCCATACTCTGCAAGTGTACATACCACGAGGTGTCATGTAGTATGTGCCATTTTTAACGGGCTCCTCTACTGGACTCTTTTCTTGTATTCCTTTCTACTGGATGAGCAAATCCATGGTCATTTTGCCCATTGTCTGGTTCTTGTAAGAATACAAGGAGTAATCTCCTACCCTATACCTTGGTTGTATTAAGACAAAGCTCCCTTTGTCAGAAAAAGATCTGCGGAATTAAACTTGCTGTTTTTAAAGTGTAGGGCAGAAAGGACTCTGGATTTAAACGACAGTTAAATAAAAAGGAAATTTTATTGTACTATTACCCAGACCACTGTATATGCAATGACACATACGTCGTGCACAATTTCTAGTCAGCCTCGCTTGGCTTCAAGAGAAAAATTCCAACCTTTCTGCTAGAAAATCCTATTCAAAGGCATCCAGCATGCTACATGCCACGAATACGTAACTGGCAGAACTGAAGAAAAACGTTTGAGGTTTTCTGAGTGCTGCACAATATTCCCAAGTTACTAATATGAGCTGAAAAGGTGCCTGTGAAACATCAAATTGCAGTTCAACCAGAAATATTAATGAAAAAGGCATTGTTAAGCTGTTAAATCAAACTGCAACAATGGGGAATATCATTCCACATGTACATATATATTAGTTAACTAAGCTAACACTAATGATATGTAAGACATTATCACTCATCTTAAACATGAGCAGCTCTCTGAGAAAGAGAACATGCTTTGTTAGATTTGGTGTCACTGTGTTATTTGCAGTTCACAGCTGCAGAGTTCCATTCACAAGCACAGGAGTGATGCACTCATTTTTTTTAATGTAGTTCCTGAACCAGAGCATCCAATCCTTTCTGATTCTTTTATTTTGTCCTTGAATTGCAAAGAGCAGAAACATCTCTATACGTCCCATTTGAGGAGTCAGCTATGTCATGGCCAGAGGTATATTTTTACCAGCTGCTCTGCACTAGTGAATGGATTCTTGAGGTGTCTGAATTTGGTGTACATGAGTTCTGTTTGGCCAGTCCAAAGGATGCCAGTTCATACATCAAGACCTAGGATCAGGGATATTTAGCTATCTCTCTAGTCTGCAACTAATACTAATCACATGAGACCTTATGCCCTCCAAGGTTTTTAAAATTTGTGGGGTTATCTACTACTGGGCTGAGTACTTCCTAAGTGTTTCTGCCCTGTTGTTCAACAGCAATCGGATGAAGCTCACTTATCAGACCTGTACAAGGTGTTGCAGTGCAATTGGTAATTTCCATCATTATGATTCAGCCTGCAGGGTTATATAGCCATCAAAAAGCATCACTGCTTCAAACAGTAAGTTCAAGTCCATTTGAAATCTTGAGCTTATAATTTTCAAAGGCTTTTCTCAAAGTGCTTGTATCTTATTTCTCTTAAGCTTGGGTTATGATGAGGAAAAGTGTTACACCGTCTTTTTCTCATCTAAAAATGAGGAAGATCTGCTGAAGTTGTACCCTTCTGTGGGCTGAATTCATATTCCTTGTTATATAACAGCAACTACACAAACTCTGTCCAACACTCAACTGTTTGTGGAAATAAAGAAAACAGAGCTGCCATGCTTCATTGGTTAGCTTGGAGCTACAGCTACACCCGTGTGACTTTACCTAATTGTGACTACAGAAAAGGTTTCAGTGTTTGAAGTGAGGAGTGTGCTGTGGGACATTTCAAGGCTTGGTTCTGATATTCCCATTACACTTTTTGGTGCACAATTGAGGTACTCCCCACAGCGAACAGAGGACAATTGGTAGCCCTGTCAAAGCTTTCAAGAAGCAAAGGAGTCCCAGAGCAATGCAGTCGCTTCTAGATGTCATTTTCTGAACATTTCACATTTCTATCAGAAAGATTATTTTAAGGGTAAAATACGCAAAAGGTATCCTTTGAAACTGTGATTCTGTCATTCCTGAGTATTTCAGAACATTCCTTCAGTGTCCTGGAAACTGCCACTGAAGACCCAGCATCTCAGACCCATTCTTAGGTAGTCACCATATTTTTATCCTTTTTTTCCCACTCTACTTTTGGACTCCTTGGCCAAGAAGTGTTAGCCAGAGGCTTCCATAAAATCCATACAATGTGGCAATTTGCACCTGCTTCCTTTGTGCTTGTCTCTGTCTCGGAACAGGTATTAATGTCAGTCCATATTGCTTTGTATCCACTCAGTTAATTGATTCCAATTACCTTTTGGAATGTAAAAATGATCTCCCCTTTAAAGTATAAATATAGTTAACGTAGGAAGCAAGAATACATCCAGGAAGCTATCCAGTGAAACTATTGTTAATTCTTAGTAGTAATATTGAATGGGTCATAGTAACTAGCAATAAGATAAAAAACCCTAAGAAGTCTTGATGTGTTCTGAAGCAATACGGAATATATGAAATGCACAAACTAAAATCACTGTGGTCTCAGTAAGCATAATTCCATCTGATTTCTTTTTGCTTTGCAAAACCTGATTAATATTTTTGACTGAATATAAGCATTTCCCTGTACATCCTGACATAGTGTAGGGAAAGACTGTCCTAAGTATTCACAGTGAAACTGCCAGCCCATCACTTGAGAGGTTTAGGACTGAGTTCCAATCTTAGTAGGGTTTTTTGATTTAGTGAATGGCCTGCGTGAAATAGAGTGATATAGGTTTTGGAAATACAGTTCTTGCAGACCTGGCAAGGTGTACGAGGCTAGAAAGACAGAACTAGATCTGGGCATCTTAGAATCATACAATCATAGAATCATTTAGGTTGGAAAAGACCTTTAAGATCATCAAGTCCAACCATTAACCTAGCACTGCCAAGTCCACCACTAAACCATGTCCCTAAGCACCACATCTACATGTCTTTCAAATACCTCCAGGGATGGTGAGTCAACCACTTCCCTGGGCAGCCTCTTCAATACTTGACAACCCTTTTGGTGAAGAAATTTTCCCTAATATCCAACCTAAACCTCCCCTGGTGCAACCTGAGGCCATTTCCTCTTGTCCTATCGCTTGTTACTTGGGAGAAGAGACCGACCCCCACCCCTCTACAACCTCCTGTCAGGCAGTTGTAGAGAGCAGTAAGGTCTCCCCTCAGCCTCCTTTTCTCCAGGCTGAACAACCTCAGTTCCCTCAGCCGCTCCTCATCAGACTTCTGCTCCAGACCCTTCACCAGCTTCGTTGCCCCTCTCTGGACACGCTCCAGCACCTCAATGTCTCTCTTGTAGTGAGGGGCCCAAAACTGAACGCAGTATTCGAGGTGCGGCCTCACCAGTGCCGAATACAGGGGCACGATCACTTCCCTAGTCCTGCTGGCCACACTATTTCTGATACAAGCCAGGATGCCATTGGCTTTCTTGGCCACCTGGGCACACTGCTGGCTCATATTCAGGCGGCTGTCAACCAACACCCCCAGGTCCTTTTCTGCCAGGCAGCTTCCAGCCACTCTTCCCCAAGCCTGTAGTGTTGCATGAGGTTGTTGTGGCCCAAGTGCAGGACCCAGCACTGAGCCTTGTTAAACCTCATACAATTGACCTTGGCCCATCGATCCAGCCTGTCCAGGTCCCTCTGTAGAGCCTTCCTCCCCTCAAGCTGATCAACACTCCCACCCATATCTTATTTTATCTCCTGCATATCTTGTTTTATACCATTCATTTGCCTCCTTCTTGAGATTGGCAGGTCAGTTTGGTCCCTTACCTATCTCACAACCGTCTCAGGGCTCTTGTGGCTTGCCCTGACAGCAAATGGCCTCTCAGCACTGTTCCACAAGACTGAGTGATTCAAGTCAGGAACATTACCCTTACCATCCCTGATGCCACCATGCTCATCCCACTAGGCCAGAATCTTGCCAAGTGCTGGCTTCCTACTCGGGGTTTGCTGTAAAATCTATGTAGTGAAACCTTTTCTGCTTCATCCAACTGGGCAAATCACTTCATTGTGATTTAGAGGTCTGTACCACACAGGTCAGGCATTTTCCCTACAAAATGGCGTTTCCAAGTGATAAAACTTCTATTGCACCCAATAATTCACTCCTGGACATTTCTCAAGCTCTGTTTCTCTTTACTTGAAAACCACAACTGTTTCAGACAGGAACTTACGCCACTGAAAGCTTCAGTTATTAAAAAGAAAAATTATATACTCAAATATTTGCAAAATAGCCCTATCCAGTGTTTTTCAAGTACAATATATCTTTGTTTCCTATTGGAGCTGAGCAAACTCATGTTGATGTTTGAATTTCTGGGTTTAAAACACTCTCTTAGGAGGGTGAGGTCACTCATGAGTAAAATTTCTACATTGAGAAAGAAAAGGGACTAAACTGCAGAAATAAGTTCTGTAGTTTCGTGTTCCTAACAGGTCACAGGCAGAAGAGAGCAGATTATAAGTTTCTCTCATCTATACTTTATTGTGTCAGACTCATCCTTCAGCCAAGGAGCTCCAGAACACACCGTGTTTCTGCTGGGGTGGTTTGTGTGCTCCATAGTATTCCTCTGACAAAGAGTAAAGCAGAGGGATTGTATTTGAACCAGATGTTCAAGTACAGTAAGAATTAGGTCATTTTCTCCCTCCTCAGAGCAGACAGACTAGCCTAGTATCTGGTCCATGACATTACACAAGACTATCAAAATAATTACTTTTTACACCAGTTTCTTCCAAGTGGAGTCACTCTGTAACATCCACAAGAGAAACAGGGACGTATTTTTTGTTTTCATTTGTGCTAGGAATTTCTTTATGGCCTAGATATGGAGAGAGATAACTTGGAGAGGGAGGAAGGACAGATTAAAGAGAAATCCTTATGGCTACTTGTGTTACAAGGCAGATTTGAAAAGAGCATGTAAATGTAATACCTGCAGAATAAGATTTGTGCATGACTCAGTCCAGTTAATTCTCTCAGATCAAATGCTCTGAAATATTTGCAATAACTTTTTATGCTTTAGCAGTGTATGTTTCATTTGGCCTGCATATTTACTCAAGCAATAACCTCCAGATTGAAATAAACTTTGTTAGATCCCTTTCTTACTTTCTGATTCTCACCTATGTGTCTCTTGCAATCACTATGCCATAATCCTCGGGGAAAAAATGCTTTTAACTTACCTATTCATTGTTAAGCATAAAAGCACTATTTGTGTGCTACAGCTTCAGCCAACTATTGGCCACTCACCTGATGAAGCACCTTTTAATCCTTACGTGCTGCAAAGGAAGAGAGGTCTTACAGGAGCAGAAAAAGGTAGGCAGTGTAATTTATGTCATTCATACAATTTTCTTCTTTATGCCAGAGATCTCTCCTCAACCCATATTTCTTTTGTCTTGCATATTGTCACACCATGGCATGTATTGATATAGCCACCAGCATAGCTCAAGCCTGGTAGCTGAAACTGCCAGATGTCACCATCTGTAATAAAAGTAATTTAGCAGAAACCCCTTTTTCCATGCTGAAGTGAAAGATTATTACTTCCGTGACTCTAAAAGCTGCATCCTTGCACTTCATAAAAAACAATGTGCCCTGTTGCATCCACAGTGCCAAGCTGGTGCTCAGGTTTTCTCTAAAAGGCAATTGAAGACAGCTGCCTAAGAATGAAATACATATAAGGCAGCATTCTGAGTGAAGAATTGTCTGAGGTAACTAATGGGAAGTACTAAGGAGAAGGGCCAGCCTTTAACCCTCCTTCTGCAGGGAGCCTCCTGGTTTCACATTACACAGATGCTCAATAGGTAACTCTCTTTTGGGGTGTTCTAAAGTGCCTGTAGCTGGACTGCATGTGGTTTCTTTATAATGCCCTCATAAGTCAAACACACTGATGATCCTGAACATAGAAAGGGTGCATATAGTAGCTGTGGCAGCAAAAATGTCTCACATAATGTCCAATTTTTTCACTGATTGAACGGCAGGTGATCAGAGAGAGGCCTTACCCATGGATACTGAGGTCTATGAAAGTCCATATGCTGATCCAGATGAAATGAAACCAAAAAATGTCACTCTTGACAGGAAATTGTTAACCTTGGAGGAAGGAGAACTTGGCTCTGGCAACTTTGGTACTGTAAAGAAAGGGTTCTATAAGATGAAAAAGTAAGTATTTCCTTCAGTTTTCATGGAGTCTAATATGTAAAGCTCTAGCCTTTATTTTTCGGAGCAGCAGTATCTTTGCATGTCATTCGGGGTGACAGACTGTACCTAAGCAATTTGGGCTAACATTCACTGGTTTCTCTCTTTGTACGTACACTCATACACTCATTTTCTATACACTCATTTTCTTTTCCTCTGTTTGCAGATACCTCTTTGCCTGCAGCATAGTCACCTCCCAGCCATTATTTTTGTGTGTGAAGTGGGGAAGTGCCCCTTATGATTATTTTCTCTCCTGTCAGGGATAGTAGAGTGGGAAGTCTGCTGCCTTCCTCCATAGTTTGTATGGGCAGTCATGCTACTCAGTATTTCCCATCTGCACAACCTCTCTTTGAGAAATAGTATAGAGTGCCGTGGACATCGTACCTCTAGCAAAGAGATTTTCACCTAAAATAAGTATGATAAATACCTGTCTCATGAAGCTGGAATGTTGATTTTCAGGAAGGCAGAACATGTTGTGACCTCTTTTATCATGTAATTGCAGTAGGAACAGACCCTGTTTACACTGGCAGAAGTGGAAGCACCTTGACTGTTCATGCATTTCCATAGTAAAATGTTGTCAGTATGTTGTTTAAGTGCATGGGCTGATTATGTATACACACTTGTGCCAGTTGAAGCTGGAGGCATTTCTTTAACCAAGGTTTTCAGAGCCAGGAGGGATTTTTCTTTTTCCAGTACAGTCTGAGGGGATTTGAAGGGCTCTGGTCCCAGCTTGTGTATTTGCTAATCATGTTTCACACTTGAGCTCTGTTGATCTCATCAGTCACTCTTTCACTTAGTTGTATGAGCTGAAGGTTGGAGGAGTAGGCTTAGTTTCTCAGGATTTCAGAGCACTGCCTTGGGGTCTTGCAATGCTGCATGTTCTAGTCTCACCCCAAAACACCTCAGTGCTTAGAAAGGCCTTTATAGGTTTTCTTGCCAGAAAAGCTTTATGGCATTCTTGCCAAATGGGCAAGAAAATTTTGTCTGGTACATTTGTTTTCAGGCTTGTTAAGACATTTTTATGACTATTTATAATTTTCTCAGGTTCCTTCCATTCTCTCTCTTTTGCTTAGCTGTCTTCTGAGCATTTGATAGAGAGATGTTCCTGTTACAGTCGGGTTTTTTCCCCTCTGAATGTCAATTCTGTCTTTTGTCACAGTTTGTACTATGTGCACAGAAACATCAGAAGAAGATTGTGTGCATTTGCACACAGATTTTTCAGCAACTAATCCCAGAATTGGATTCTTTTTTGTAGGGGTGCCAAGCCAGTGGCTGTAAAAATTCTTAAGAATGAGAGTAATGATCCAGCCGTAAAGGATGAATTACTGAGAGAAGCAAATGTAATGCAGCAACTGGATAACCCATATATTGTTCGAATGATAGGCATATGTGAAGCTGAGGCCTGGATGTTAGTAATGGAAATGGCTGAACTTGGGCCATTGAACAAATTTTTACAAAAAAATAGGTATGTAAGCTTTGATTCGTTTCACAGGATTTATCCAAAGGGGAAAAAGGATACAAGTCTTTTTTTTTTTTTTTTCCTTTAAGGGCAATTTTAAATTGATATGTTGTTAATGTAATAATTAATGATTATAGTTACTCTTCACTGGGACATGATTATCTTGTACATGTCTCCTAACTGTCAAATATTTCTGGTAAAATAGTGGATTTTGAATAAATGAAAGAGTTTTCACATGTTCTTCAATTGCTCATTTACTGATATGATCACACATCATCTTGCTAGGACATTCTTATGCTGCCTGTTCTAATTAAAGCTTAGCTAAACATAACTGGATCAGGTTCCTAGAATGATGTGGGAAAGTTCATAGTAAAGATTTATATTTGAACTCCATGAAAAGTCATGAAAATGAACTCCTGACCTCTTAAAAATTCAATTATGATTTTCAGACATGTCACGGAGAAGAATATAACAGAGCTGGTACATCAGGTTTCCATGGGGATGAAATACCTGGAGGAGAATAACTTTGTTCATAGGGATCTGGCTGCAAGGAACGTGCTATTAGTCACCCAACATTATGCCAAAATTAGTGACTTCGGACTTTCTAAAGCTCTTAGTGCTGATGAAAATTATTATAAGGTAAGGTTTGCACAAGACCTGAAAGCTGTATAGTAGCATAGATTAATAAGGTTCTTTTCAGTTGAAGTGCAGTTGTTTTTAAAAGCTGAAAATTAGAAATAATATGCATCATCCATTATTTTACAGCCTGATAGTAGGTCACTGATTTTCAGAATGTGTAATCAACATTAAGAGATGTGTAGGGAGGAAAAAGTTAGTCCCTTCTTTTATTTGCTTACTTCTTTCATTTACTTTTGGTAAACTTGTCATTAGAAGGTTGAAATTTATGATGGAAATGAGATACCTCCTTATATAAAAGGGGGAGAATGTCTTTGTTCCAGATAGGAACTTTTGGGCACTTATGGTTTTCACCATGTCCAAGGAAAATTTAGGCTAGTACACTGTATTATTGAACTTTTTTAAAGAATACCATTGGTAAATAATAATTTGTTCTAAGCAGAATTTTTTTAGCTTGGTTTTAAATTCATTGTATCTCTGTACAGCTAAAGAGACTGAAATAACTGCCACATTTAATAAGGTAAAAACATCCATGGGAGACAAAGGCTCTAATCGTGTCTGCATCTTTTTTTCTGATATATTGCTCTTGCAGTTCAAATTATTTCTTCCTTCTGCCTATTCCCTTTCATCAGCTGTTTAAAACTAATAAGCCAGACCATGAAATGCTGCAGAAGAGGAGCAAGCACATACTCCCTTCTGATGACCTTCCTATCGGAATAGTAACTACTGCCAGAAAAGGCAGTAATATCTTGAATCAGTGTCACTAGCCTAGCCAGAGCTGCTTGTCAGAGGTTTGAGAATTGGTATCAAAGGCCCATTCCCTTTACAACTCCACAAAATGCAGTGGCGTTCTTTCACTAGATCTAGAACTGTGCTGGGATAGCTTGACACTTGTACTGTCATAACACAGTGTTATGGCATAATTTAATCAAACTGCAGTTTGCCGCAAGGCAGTTGCTGTGCTTTGAATGGAGCTTCTCATTATTACTCCAAGTAATAATGAGACTCAGTGTAGCTGGGTGTGTATCTTTTACCCTCTGTGGAGAGTCTAGATGAAAAATCTTACTTTTAAAGAGCAACTTTAAATTAAATGCCACTAAAAACATGACTCCAGGTCATTTTGCTTTACCATAGATTTCATTTCAGTGCATTATTTTGAAAGTGGAGGATTAGGAACAATTTTGTAATTGAAGGAGCGGCTACCCATTCTCTCTAATGCCAACTGTATCATTGGAAGTGTTATAGTACTTAGTACAAATGTATGCAGATCTAAGTTAACTTGGCTTATATGAATTCTGATGTTGTTTACTACTTACAACTGTCTCTAGCCTGCTTTTTTACCTTTCCGTTATGACTTATTTTAGGCACAAAGTCATGGAAAATGGCCAGTCAAGTGGTATGCTCCAGAATGCATGAATTTCTACAAATTTTCTAGCAAAAGTGATGTCTGGAGCTTTGGGGTTTTAATGTGGGAAGCTTTCTCTTATGGGCAAAAACCATATAAGGTGAGTATTTCTCTCTGGCAATTTTTTTCCTGTAAAAAATCAGAGCAAATTTGAACCAATGCCTTTTCCTACCTAAAAAGGGTTATTGCAGGCCAAAGCAGGCCTTAGCGCCCCATCTGTTGCAACAAATGAGCCAAAGGATAGCCCAAAAATCAATTCCAGGTCTCTATTTATTTTATACTAGCATGTGTGCTGTAATCATTTGCAACTTGGATGACTGTTCTGGTCACCCTGTTCCAGGGAATGAAAGGTGGTGAAGTTGCACAGATGATTGAAAGAGGAGAACGAATGGAACGTCCTGAAGCCTGTCCAACAGAAGTCTATGATCTAATGAAATTGTGTTGGACATACAAGTGAGTGTGATGTGATGCTCTCTCTTTTAATAGAATTATATTTTAATCTACTTATTTAATAGTCGGGGGGGGGGGGGGTATTTCAAAATCCATTGTTTCAGCTGGTGTTTAGCTTACAACCAACCTCCAAACTAAGGAACCAGTTGCACTTTCAAGTGAAAATTATTTGAGTTACTGGGTCTACTACAAGAAGCTGATTTTGCACAGCTGATTTTGCTGGAACAGTTATATACAAAAAATAGGGTATCATAAAAAACGAGTCATTCTACAAAAAGGCCAGTCTGATGTATTTTGAAAAGAAAGTTTGAAATTAAGCAAATATTTTTGTTTCATTTTGGATTGTATTTTGTTTAATTTTCATTTCCAAGACTACTTCTTTACTGAAACTTCAAAGTCATATTGCCAGATTATTCATTCCATTCCTCAATAATTAATTGTTTTACCTATTTTTCTCTTCTCTCATTTCTGAATATACTCAGATTGGATCCCACATTGACTTCCTATTAGTGAGGGCAAAACAACTTTTCGGATCATACCTAATATGTCAGAAACATTTTTCTGATCAATAACAATTCAGAAGTTAGAATTATGAAATATAGAGAAGAAAAAAAGCCTATCTGATATTCTTTTTTAATTAGTATATTGCAAAAATTTATTTAAAATGTTTATGATTTACCATTTTAAACTATTTTGTTTAAGTTGCTTTTAGCTGTAGGAAGGCCTCCATAAAGTACCCAAAGTCTACTGTAATGTCACTTATTCTTCCAGTTAACCATCTGGAGAATATGTGTGTCCAACAAAGGTCTCTGGATTCCATTTAAGGAGCTGTGGTACTTCACTTTTAGGTACCTTGCTTCTTTGTTAGTTTTATTACACCTAGTACTCTAGAAAGAATGTGGAGCCATAAAATAATTTCTGCCTTTTGGTTTGACTCAAAGAATGCCGTAACAGTTCTAGAGTGAAAGGGATCACTTTTTGTTATGATTAATAAGCATATCATAAAGCATGCTGCTTTTTATTTGTCTATACTCAAACATCTTTCATAATGGAAAGAAAAAAGAAAAAAATTTAAAAAGAAGGCTCAAGTCAGGCAGTATAACTATCTCAATATGTAATGTATTATTGTAAGGGCTTGTTGTCAGTTTAATTGTGGTGTCCCAAATCAACGAAGAGTTGCAGATATAGAGGAAAGAAACACAGTACAGCCACATAGTGTATGCATAGGCCTCTCTTATTGGTGCTAAGCTACTCTGTATGACTGTAGTACCCATTATAAAGCAGATATTGCACTGTAAATATTCTTTTTTCTAGATTATTACTGAAGTAAATTAAGTAGAAAATGAAATGGAGCTGATTTACCATTTCTTTCTTCTAGTACCTTCACCAACCACAAATAACAGGCATGATAGTAAATCCACCAACTGGATGCTCCATAGTGACATTTGCCACTCGGTATTCATTTGTAGCATCATTTTGGTAGCCTTAAAATGTGAGCAGCTTTAAATGAGCTATCACTGAGGTAAAGTCCCAAGTGTTACAGGGCCCACGCACCTTTACAGCTTTCTCCTTCCTACACAATGATACTTGTCATCTTTCCACAGTGTTGATGACCGACCAGGATTTGTTGCGGTCGAGCTGAGATTACGTAACTACTATTACGACATTTCCCACTAACAGCATGAAGAACAGCAGCTTCCTTGCCTCCAGCCAGCACCCTCTGAGAAGCAGTTCAGTTTCTGAAACCAAGCGACTTTGATTTTTATACTGCCGCTTTCACCCTGCAAAGCTCAGAGCTAAGCCCTGTGTCTGTAGGGTTGCCTTTTTTTGCTTTCTGCGCAATATTCAGCCCTGAAATAGAGTGTTGAAAGTGGAGAGGCCCCAAAGCGAGCCACAAGGACGTCAGAGCAGATGCTTATACTTTTGCTACATTCCATTTCATTTTATTTACAGCCTTATTGGCATTACATTTTGCGGCCATGTAAAACCTATTTAATGTCTTTCAGCCCTCTTCCTCTCTTGTATTTGAATGCGGATTGGGATTTAGATTCTTGTTATTAATATTCTTAGCCTCAAATGCATTAAGAGTTGTTCCAGCCTTCCCCCTCCCCAAGGAAGAATAGCATAAACATTTCTCACTGTGAAGGAAATTCACTGTGAAAGTGTGTCAGTCGCTTTGACTGACAGCATGTTTTATATTACCCCCAAGCCCCTTTAAAACCAAATTGTATTCTTCTCAGTAGTAATGTAGGCAGAGGGCAACTGGGAGATGTGAATTTCTAACGTCATCATCTCCTTTAAATGTGACCAACTTCTCTTGTTCCTCATCTCATGTGGAAGCCTAGCTGTCCCTCAGGGAGTTGTTTTTTCCTGGTGAAACCTGGGAACTCAGGGGCTTGCTCTCATCTCGGAACAAAACATATCAGCACCTAAGACAATGATTCTGGGTTTTAACATAAAATCCATCACTGCATTCCTGAAAAGAGAGCTGTACAGTGAAAGGTGACGGAGCAGCACCTTTCTTTCTCTGTGCTGTTTCAGCCTTCTCCAGAGGTATCTTTTCCATGTATCTCTTTGGGTATACCAAAGCTCCTTGCGTTGTGTTTTGAGCAGCAATCATTTCTGTCTTTTTTCAAACCTTTCTTGAAAAGTATTTGTGAGAATTCACCACACCTTATCTCCTCTAAAGCTAAATTTTACCCCTAGCTCAGATATTTTAAAACAGGCATATGGACATCGAGTT
Source organism: Mycteria americana (assembly GCF_035582795.1). NCBI lineage: Eukaryota > Metazoa > Chordata > Aves > Ciconiiformes > Ciconiidae > Mycteria > Mycteria americana. The sequence goes on from NC_134396.1 coordinate 42,138,589, forward strand.
CACTTTTGTCTGCCCCTAAATGTTAGTATTTGTCCAGTTGCTAATCCCTGTGAGCATCTCAGGAAAAGGTATTTGTTTTATCACTCTTTTGTAATGCCCCGTGCATCTCCATTAATGTGCAAGTGTAGCAATTGTAATAACAAACAATGTAATCAACTTCTGATTCTGTTTTTACCCTTATGCTGTGTTTGTCCAATGTCATTTTCAATATTACAGATATCTACATTTCTATCACTTATTCCTCACAAGCAGCTACTTTACTGGCATTTACATCTCAGGAGTCTACATACATTGCATCTACTAGATATAGAGATTTTAGAAGACTATAAAGAATAAGATTTAGAGTTAGATATATTTATTGCATATGGCTGGTTAGAACATACATGTTTAATTGTTGTGTCAACAGGGTATTCTTAGAGATGCACCGATATTTTTTTTCTCTAGCAAAGCAACTGTGTGGGCAATTACAGTGAGGAAGTGTGAAATGATTTTCATAAAAGAGCTGACTATAAACAAATGTAGGAGTTACTGTAATTTTTTTTTTCTTTTTACTAAGTTTATGGTCTATTTTTCAAAAAATACCTGGTGATTTTTGGTAGTTTAATCTTGGGTGTCTAGTGCAAGACGCTTCAGAAAGCACATGCTACTGAAAGATACTGAGTGCAATAGACCATGTTTCAAATGTGACCAAACGTGACTTATATTGAAGATTATGTATTTTTCGTTTTGTTTTTAAGACACATTTTTCTACAAGAACAGCTTGTCTAGAAGTTAGCCATAGTTATATGAAGGTGTTTTGTCTCTTTAATCCTGTTGCAGAGAAATTGTTAGCTCTACGTGTACAATTAGTACATTCATGGGGATATTAGTTATAAACAAATTGCACAAATCTCTACTAGCCAGTGAGTGACAGTACTCAATTTCCCTGAGAGAGATATACATATATATCTTAAAAAGTGTTATCTGATACAACAAAACTGGAGGAATATTTCTTTCCCTCTGTCCTGAGAGAATGTCACTTTCTGGTGTTACTCGATTATTGTTAACTTCACTATTATGTAATAAAAGTTTACAATGAGAATATAAAGTATTGTGAAATAAATGGATTAGGTTTTAAAACTGAAATTAAAGACACTGTTTTACAAAATATGTTGTTTTAACAAGAATCCTTTAATATTTAAGTGCTTTCTAAAAAATGCTGATGCTGTGCAGAGCGTGTATATTTACTGAATTACTGTGATTGTTGTGGAAGATTGAGATTCACCTATTGACACTGAAAGGTGCCTGACACAAGAGATAAGCCCACTGAAGCCTGGGCTGCTTTTGGAGCTATTCAGGACTAGCAGGAAAATCTCCCAAAATATGGATTTATTACGCCTAAGCCTTTCCAAGATACTGCTTTTCAACAATACTGTGCCGGATCTGGAAGGTTAGAGGTGTCAGGAATTGGTGCAGCATATCAGCTATCCAGGGATTTCTGCATTACAGCTACCAGCTATGGAGGATTTAAGTCACATTATACCACATGGAGCTTCTCTCAAAGGTGCAGGAAACTGTTCTAGGTATTCTGAAGTAACAATAGAGAGGTCTTAGTCTTTCATTTAGCTTTTGCTGCAAGCTCAAGTCCTCAGGACAGCAAAGGCTGGACGGGACTGAAAGTGAATCTGAATAATAAACAACAAAGGCCGAAAGGTTGACAGCTCTTCAAGCAGGTACTTACCTTTGGGGGGGATCAGTCAGTGACTGACTTATACCATACTGCTGCGGTTGTTTTCCTGCCTAGCAAATCTGGCCTAATTGTCCCAACTTCCCACTTGTGAGGCTGCACCGTCAACTGATACGAAGGGGCTTTTGTCTTTTGGCTGGCTGGATTTGGTTGTCTTTATTTTTAGATTGGCTCGTATCAGAAATGCCATTTGGCAATGTAGCCCCACAAGTAATTGTCACAGCAGAGTTAAGGGGTAGCAAACTGCAGGATGGAGGAATGGAGGCTGGTGTGAGTAGCCTGGAGAAGAAGGAGCAGGTGAGAACATGTTAAACGGGTATTCAGTGAAGGAAAACACAATGTCATCACAGCTTTGGTTAGGGCTCAAATCTACAAAATCATGGAGTTTTTTCAGAGCACAGAAGGCCATGCACCTTTCCCCATAAAGACCCACCCAAACTTAAAAACCCCGTCGCAATCTCCACCTGCTTCAAACACTACGCGAAAAGGGGACTTATAATCAGACGGTGAAAAACACCCACAATTTTCACGCCTGAAATCGTCACAGTCAGAACCGCAGGTTTGATAAGAGCGCATCTGAGAGCAGCAGTGCCGCCGGGCTGTGGGCTGAGGCAGCTGTCTGGCCTGGCCCTGCCAGGAGGTGGCAATACTTGAACGCCCTTGGACCGATGCACTTGTCTGAGCATTTCTGGCACTCTCCCTTCCGCCCCGGCTGCTGCTGTGCCCGTGCGGTACGGAGGAACATGTTCGTCCGCTTGCTGCTTGCTGTGAAGCGAAGTTCCATGTGAGGACAAATCGTGAATGATTTATATCGTGAATGGTTAGCTGTGGATGATTAACGAAGACTTCTGAGACTCTGCGTCCCTTGTCTTTTAAGTGATACCAGCAGTGGGGGATTGTAGGCAAAGATACAGAATATGTCCCACACGTGCATAGAAGGGAGTGAGAGTGGCATCTGGGTTGAATAGCACAGGGGGACATTGAGCTGGCAATTGTAATTACCAGCTCTAAGTTTAGTGAGGACAGAAAGCTTGTAAGTCATGCAGAAAAAGAAGAAGAAAAAAAAGAGAGAGAAAAAAATGCACCATCTGATTCTTGACAGTGAAGAAAAACAGCAGTGAAGAAAAACAATATCGGACTTACAGTGATCCCAGACTCAGATGGAAAAGAGCCGCTTCAAGAGTCCGTACCACCATTCCCCAGCAGTATGTCCCAGTGCCACGCGCCATGGTGCGACGTGACACAGTGGCACAACCGCACTGGGGCCCCGGCTCTCCCTGCCGGGGCATCTTGCGGGCCCGGTGGCAGCAGGGAGGGGCTGTAGGGCTGATGGGCAAGAGCCAACAGCCAAATGCGTCCTGCAGCAACCACGGGCAGCTGGGGGCTGAGACCCAAACACCTTTACTGGGGCAGCCACGTAACCTGTGAAGGTTTGCACCTGGAAAAGGAGGGGAGGAATGAGCGTGGAGCATGCGCCGACTATCAGAAAGACAGTGTAGGGAACGAAATTGTCTCCTATTAGATTGATTAATGGTGCTGGAAAAAATAGGCAAGCTTATGGCGTACACATCTTCCTTCAGGCTTGTATTAAACCATGGAATCCTGTGAAACAACAGTCAGAGTGATGTAGCGCAAACCCGACTGAAAACAACAGTCCTCCAACTACCCAGAGCTCTCTGAAGCCAGGCTAGCACTGTGCATCTATCTCCAAATGCGTATTTTTTCTTTTCTGTCATATATGTGTTAACTGAGGTGAATATCCACTGGGTTCCTTGGCATATAAGTAACTCTGCACCAAGTATAACCACTGCTTCCCTGAGGCAGTGGAGATGTGCACATTTCTTGACAACCAGAGAAGCAGAGGAAAAAAGAGGCATCTGGAGAAGGCATTACACTGCTGTCCATTAAAATTCATAACTTCAAATGTAAATAGCATCCGGATGACCCGTCCAGTATAAATGTGCATAGGTCATAAACTCCCCACATCTGTCTACCATTGTAAATGCCTTAAACTGTCAAGGTAAGAGCCTGTTAGGTCCAGGCCTTGCTTAACGTAGCGAAGTGCTCATGGAGGAGTCCCACTGCCATGCGGGTGCAGCTACAGCTGCCCGCCTGGCACGCCCTGCGCGACAGCGGGTCGATAAGCCGAGTGCCGGGCTCCCCGTGCCTCTGTCGTGTTAGAAATACAACCTGCAACAACAACAAAAAAAAAAAAAAACAGAAACAACTTTTCAAAGAAGGGTTGAATACCACAGAAAATAGTGTGAGCCATCATCCCACACTGTTGCGCAAGCATTACTTTGCATGGATACTCGCTTGTCTGTCGTGCTGCATTGCCACCAGCCAGTGGCTCCATTGACATCAACATCTGTTCTTTCTTCTTCCTGCTTTGTTAAAGTGGAATTGTGCCGGTTTCAGCAACAGCAAGAGTGCCAAGACCGTAACTGCATGCCTGAGCAGCAGAACAGGTAGCAGAGGCCTTTTATAGCTGTCTCTTGCACAGTTTGAAGACTTCGCTTTAAAAACATTACACACGCATGTGCACACACGCACATGTAGTTTCTCGTCATTTTTTCCTACCTGCGTTTGATAACGCCCTGTCCTACTGCCTCAGTTCTTACTACACAGCCACTGTAGTCATATCTCCAGATCTTGTTCTAATTCGTGTGCAGATTTCATCGATGTTATGAAGTGATTTCTATCTCACTGGTGTATCAGGTCCCACCTCCCCTACCCTGAAGCAATGACCAGCTGGCAAAGAATTGCTAATGTTGGTCTTGAGTTGTATTTCTAGAAGATAGCAAGGAAACTGCATGGAAGGGAACAGCTGGGCAGGGGCAGGGTTACATTAAGAGACGCACCAGAGAAACGAGCTCACTGAGCTTGCCAAAAGGCAGGACTTAGGGGTATTTTTTCCACTCTACTTTGGAGAGCTTGTAAATTGGCTGTTTGGCTTGGTTTGATGTTTCTTTTTCCCAACAGATGTGTAATTTGGAGCCAATGCTTCCCTATTTTTCCACAGTAATGACACATCATAGCCATAGCTGGGTATAAACACCTGGATTATAAACGTCGCTTTGTTTCAGCAAGATTTCTACTGTTGCCAGTAAATCCCCCAAACTGGGCCGTTTATATGTGTGCAGCTACATTTCTCTTCTAGCAGCTTCCACGGGCCTCGTTCTTCTGACTACCATGCAAACACGTGTGTAAATGACAGCAGGAGCGCCAGCAGCCAGCCCTCTCCGAAAGCCCTCACGCTCCCTCTGACGGTCAGAGGACAGCGCAGAGAAGTGATGCACCATAAACTTCAGCCACCGCCGGGAGGATGGCTCCTAACCTCTTTCTCCCGGTATGGCTGGTTTTCTGCATAACACGGCCTCTTTAAGAGGGCAAACACAAAATGGTACAGATATTTAGTATCAGATGGGAATGGTGTAACAGGACACCCCCTAGTCCTGGACCCCCCCAGGACCTTGCGCTGGGGAGCCACCTCAATTTTTGCAGGCTCCTAATGCACTAGAGCATAATATTTTTTTTTTGCAAATGTGTTGTTGACTCTGTCATTGATACATACATGCCTTTGACTATTTTAAAATCTTATATCCACTGGTATTCCTGCTTCCCCAGGGGCATGCAGTAATCAGGTACTATTTTTAAACTCTTCAGTCAACCATGACTTCCTTTTTATCTGTCCTCTCTGTAGCTGCTGTAGGGAGTGAGCATGGCATTCCTCATCTTTTTGTGGTTTCTACTTATAAGGAATAGGCAGGACAAGTACTGATTCTTGTTGGTGCTGGAGTACTACACAAGTTAGATTACAGGATGAAGTACAGATTGAATCATGTCTCAGAAATTTACCCTCCAGTGTCACACTGTACCCGAGTTAATGCAAACCAGAACTCACGCTACACAAGCACAAGTACAAAGCTCTCCATTTGTTCCCAAAGCTCCCACAGCTTTTTCCATGCCAGCTATATATATATATATATATAAAAAAAAAAACAAGAACAACAAAAAAAACCCTAATAATACAACACATTCCTGTGTTTGTTTGCAGAACTGTATGTGGGCAATTTTTTGAGTCATTTAATTACAAGGAAGCTGAGGCCTGAACAAAGAAATACACTCAAGGTTTGCTTGGTTATTGAGGGCAGTCCTTGTCTTCCTTTCCCCCAAAATGAAAAGGCCCCTAGATGTTTGAAGTGCAGCTAGAAGGAATGGAGACATCAGATGGCACACCAAACCGGGACACTGATACACCTGTGAGACTACTGGTACCTACATCTTTTGCTTGAAAAACTGCATTATTTGGTGGTAGTACGCTGCTGGGCCTATGAAGCTGGTATGCCTTTCTGCTTGGCCACCGAGCATCAGCAGGACCCTGCTGATTACGACCCATCATGCATTACCAAGCGTTTGGGGGTGAGAGGGTGTGGAAAATACTGGAAGAACCTAAAACGTGTATCTTTGATTACCCTGTAACATGCACCAGCTATGCTCCCCACATAGTGCTATGTTGTGGGGAAGATATCAATCAGCCCTTCATCCTGGGAAGACCGGGGGACTATGACTTACACACCAAAGCACAGAAAACAGTTAAAGAGCTGTGTCCGTGTCCGGGGCACCGTCATACAGCCCTGCAGCCTCTCAGCCATGTTTTTGCAGCAGCATCTCAAGAACAACAGGATAGGTAGAGCCACTTCAGGAACTAATAAGAAAAAGCGTCAGGACTAGCAATCATAGCTCTGAAATATTAGTATTTGTTGCAATTACCTGCTGACAGTATTTAAATAAGGAATGCTATGATGTCACCAAAAGCAGAGCTATGTAAGAATGTTCTGTCATTGTTTTATTGAGTGCATTAGCTTTTTTTTTTTGTACAATGTCCTGTTATCTCTCAATTTACAGGTACTTTGCTTAAACTGTTGTACAGGACATGATGTACCAAGACAGCATTGCTGAGAACAGCCATCTTGAGTATGTGTTTTAAAGATCTGAGTTATAAAACAAATTAAAAAGCAGGCATAAGGCCTATTTTTTTTTACATATGTGCAGGTGCTATTCTTTCCTTTTACTATATCCTGTTCCTACTGTCTTGGGCAAAGCAGCAGTCTTGAGTCTGAATTTCGCAGTTTATTTTGTTGCCAACTAACATAAACTTTAAATTATCAATTCTGGTATTGAGAAATAAAGACAAGCAATTAAAAAAACACTTAGGGGAAATATATCAGCTTCCCCCCAGGCACCTCTTCTGCCCCCTTCCTGCTGTCTTATCCTTTGACACGGTTTCCCACGGCATTCTCCTGGAGAAACTGGCTGCTCATGGCTTGGACGGGTGTACTCTTCGCTGGGTAAAGAACTGGCTGGACGGCCGGGCCCAGAGAGTGGTGGTGAATGGAGTTTACTCCGGTTGGCGGCCGGTCACAAGCGGTGTTCCCCAGGGCTCGGTGTTGGGGCCAGTTCTGTTTAACATCTTTATCAATGATCTGGACGAAGGGATCGAGTGCACTCTCAGTAAGTTTGCAGACGACACCAAGTTGTGTGGGAGTGTTGATCTGCTGGAGGGTAGGCAGGCTCTGCAGAGGGACCTGGACAGGCTGGATCGATGGGCTGGGGTGAATTGTATGAGGTTTAACAAGGCCAAGTGCAAGGTCCTGCACTTGGGCCACAGCAACCCCATGCAACGCTACAGGCTTGGGGAAGAGTGGCTGGAAAGCTGCCCAGCAGAGAAGGACCTGGGGGTGTTGGTTGACAGCCGCCTGAATATGAGCCAGCAGTGTGCCCAGGTGGCCAAGAAGGCCAATGGCATCCTGGCCTGTATCAAAAATAGCGTGGCCAGCAGGACTAGGGAAGTGATTGTGCCCCTGTACTCGGCACTGGTGAGGCCGCACCTCGAATACTGTGTTCAGTTTTGGGCCCCCCACTACAAGAGGGATATTGAGGTACTGGAGCGCGTACAGAGAAGGGCAACGAAGCTGGTGAAGGGTCTGGAGCAGAAGTCTTATGAGGAGCGGCTGAGGGAGCTGGGACTGTTTAGCCTGGAGAAAAGGAGGCTGAGGGGAGACCTCATCGCTCCCTACAACTACCTGAAAGGAGGTTGTAGAGAGGTGGGGGTCGGTCTCTTCTCCCAGGTAACAAGTGATAGGACAAGAGGAAATGGCCTCAAGTTGCGCCAGGGGAGGTTTAGACTGGATATTAGGAAATTTTTCTTCACCGAGAGGGTTATCAAGCATTGGAACAGACTGCCCAGGGAAGTGGTTGAGTCGCCATCCCTGGAGGTATTTAAAGGACGTTTGGATGAGGTACTTGGAGACATGGTGTAGTGGTGGTTTTTGGCAGTGTTAGGTTTATGGTTGGACTCGATGATCTTAAAGGTCTTTTCCAACCTATATGATTCTGTGATTCTGTGATTCTGTGATCCCCTCAGTGCCTTCAAGGAGGCCACGAACGGTGCAGGAGATTGGGGTCAGCCGCTGTGGTTCCTCTGCTTTTGCTGGTCGTTGTTTCTCACTGCACTGCTCTGGTGTGGCCTTCTCCACCAGCACAGTCCCTCTAGAGTCATGCTTCCTCCAGTGTCTTCTGTGTGCCTGCCCCTGCTCAAGGGGTTTCTTTGCTCCAGCACCTGCTGGTGGCATCTCTTTGCTCCAGCCCTGCTCAAGCTGTGGGCCAGCACAGGGTGGTCTGTGACCTCCGCCTCCCAGGTCACCCCTGCAGTCCCCAGCTACCAAGACCCTGCCAATTATGCCCAAAACACCTGCTCACTTTTCTGTAGGACTTTCTGCCATATATCCCAGAGCCACCAAACCACTTTACACACAGGAGTTACCGAGGGGCACAATGGATCGTTTTTGAAGTAGCTTAAAAGGTGATCAGTACGTAAGGACAGCGTAAGAGAGAGCAAGTCAGTGAGTGAGATTTGTTAATTCCTAGATTCACCCAACCGCTATGTTATCTGGGGACAGGGCAGCAAGGACAACATTCAGGAGTGCTATGGGGCAAAGAGCAATGTGCTCTGAGCAAGTGTTGTGCCTTGAGCACCCATGTCATGGCCCATGATGAGGGCTTGTAGGACTGGAATAGCACAATAGCTAAATAATTCTCCATCGTATCAGGGGAAACTGTCCCAAAGGTGCTGTTTCAGTTATCCCTAAAAGCTCATTTATGCTAAATCCAGGAGGCTGAAAGTGCTCAGCAGGGAAGGCAGCCCCAGTGGGCTGAGAGCTGGTCACACACCCAAGGAGCCCCTCACAGCCCTCTGCTGCCCAGCAGTCTGTCCTGGATGGGTGCCCACACTGGGCACCCCAAAACTGGCCACACAGCCACAGATCCAGCAGCAAGGACAAGGGACACACTAATCCTACCAGCCTGCTGAAATGCCGGGGAAAAAAACAAGTGCACGTGTGATTTTAAGTCTTGTCAGCGCTAGACCTAATGCAAGCAACCTAATGCAAGACCTAGCGCAAGCAACCACAGCAGTGGGGATGGGAGGCAAAGGGGGAAAGACAGAGCAGTTGGGGAAAGGATTTGGGTGCAGGCAGAGCTTGCAAACCGTCCTCCCAAGTGCAGAGGGCCTGCTATGCTCCACACAGGCCTTCCCTCATTCCTGATCCCGCGCACCACAGCTCTTTATTTGCTTTCCTCAAGCTCAGAAACTCTTCCCCAGCCACCAGCATCCTGAAGCCTGGGGAAGCAGTAATGAGTGACCGTGCCAAGTGCTAGGAATGGGTGAGAGGGTTTAACCTGGGGGAAGGAGAAAGCAAAAAGTGGCAACTGATGTTATGGGTACCCCTTCCCTCTCCACTGTGTGGTACATGTTGCATCCGATGCCCTCTAAGACTGCTTTTCAATGTGTGGTCAGGCACCACTGGTGGGCTGTCTGTCACCAGAAACCATCGACTCAAATGTAACCCAGCGTAGCTATACAAAAACATGCACACACTGCTCCCCAAGGCAAAAATCACAACAGAAAGTATAGTGTGTTGGGAGGCGAGAATAAAAATAATGGGTGACTATTCAGAGACTAACCTACTGCTCAATTGATTGGAAATGCAAAGCAGTGTGATGGCAGTGGACTAGCTGGCCCATAGAATTTCCTCCAGAAGGCTAGCTTGTGCTTGGATTTAACCCCACCACACAGCAATCAAAGCATGGTCAGATGGGGAACCTGCACCGCTCTTTGGGGTCATCCAGTGCCATGCGTTCCCACCCTGTCAGATTTGGGGTGCACAGACACAGAAGGCTGGTTGCATGAGATGTTTATTTGCCTCTCCTCTCATGTTGTAGGGGAAAAGCCCTTGTTTCTTTAAGCAGCTTCAGTCCTAGTGCGTCCGGTCGTATGTGCCAGCTCCCTTGTAGGCTCCAACGTAGCCACTGTTTTCTGCCAGATCCTGGCGGCCAGCAAGACCCTTCCCTTTGCCGCTCTCATCAAAACGCTCTTTGTGGCTGCCGGTGTATTTGCTAGTGTCCGTCAGCCTCTCGACCCCACCAACCTTGGTAGCTTTCTGCAAGAAAGGAGGCCAGTAAGAGGCAGCCAGCGTTAGGAAACAGTTCACGAACAAGCTCTTCCCTACTTGCAAGGATAGCAAGCATCCCCACAGCGGGGACGAATGGTCCTGTGGAAGCTCAAGGTGCACAGCAGGTGAGGAAACTCATACTCACCGTGGCGCCCGCACTGCCAGGCTCCTTCCCCTCGATGAGTCCATACACAGCCTGCAGCGCTTCCTCCGGTGATTTGCCCTTGAAGCGCTTGCCGCAGAGCTCCTTCATGGCCTGCTGGAACTCAGCAAAAGTGATGGTGCGGGCACCCTTGGTCCTATGGCGAGGGGAGACCAAGAGGAAAGTTACCTCGCCGCTGGGTAGCCACGGGATGGGAAACCCCCAGGGCTGCCCCTCGCACAAGAGCCTGCCTGCTCCTGCCGTTCCTTCCTCCCACCAGGCTGTGCTGCCCACCGTGCCTCCCTGCAACACTTACTTGACTTTGTTGAACACGATGTCAATGTCAGTGCTGGTCACGGCTTTCCCATCCATCACCCCACACTCTTTGCACATCTTGGAGAAGTTTTTCCCCGTCATGTCGTTGCCACTGGCAGATGTGTCACCATATATTGCAAATTTACGGAAAGCATTTTCTACCTCCGACATCTCGCTGCTGTGGAGAAAAAAAGTTGGTGGGGAAGGAGCTGAGGACCATCTGCAGCTGCTGGACACACACTCATGTCCCACACACCTCGTCTCCAGCAAAGCAAGGGGCACCACCCACAGGTATCTCTCCACCATGGGACAACCATGACGACCACAAGGTATTGACACAGAACACCTGGGATCTAGGCAGGATTGGGGCAGGGATGGGTTGGGACCCAAGGCAAGGCAAAGGAGGGGTGGAGGTGGGCCTCTGGGGTGAATTAATGACTGCTGCATGTGAAGGAACGAGGCATCCAAAGCTTCTGAAGCTTTTTGAAATACAAGTTTCCATTAGACTGTCTCAATAATAAATGCATGCATTTGTAAGCTGATTTATGCTTTGCCTGTTATTTGATGATAAAGAGTCCAGATTTGTCTTCTAGGCTCCAGATAAGTGCCTAAATCTCACAGACCACCTTGCAAGTAGTCACCAAGGAGTTGTCCCCATCTTTCCCCATCACACTTCATCCCCTGAATTGCTCCCTGAATTAGGTTGTCCTCCTCCTGACACCAGTAAATTTTCCACTACTGATCAACTTAGACCACTGCAACCAGGTATCAGGGGTCTCTGAGAACATAAAAGCCATTGCTCGGGTTGTAAATCAGTCCACCATGACTTGAGCAGCTGATTCCTGCGGCTTGTGAGACACCCTTGAACCCTTTTGAAATACCCAGCCTCCCCTACAGCCTTGTGCTTCACCCAGGGGCTCTGGGTCTCAAGGTTGTTTGCAGGCTGCCATTTAACGTAAATCTTGTGTGGGTCTGCACCGCTCTAGAGCAAAAATAGGCAGGCTTGTACCAGGGAGGCTGTGTGCTGCGAGCAGGGGGCTCTGGGTGTCCTTGCTGGGGCCCCTCCCAGGACCCTTCCCTCCCTCCCTGGGAGGCATGGACCCAACTCACCTGCCTGAGCTGGTGGTCGTGATGATGATGGCGATGGCTCTGGCAGTGGAGGCAGTGGACACTCAGAGCCACCCCTCGTGCCTTGCTGGCGGATTGTTACCTCAGCACCCGTGTCACAGTCTTTGGAAGGCCCACCACAGGGTGGGGAGTGGGGGGGGTAAGGGGAAGAATAGGAGGGGACAACCCTGTGCCACCAGAGATGTGGTGGTCCAAACCCCTGGCAGGGGGTTATTGGACCTTCAGCCCACTGTGGGATGAAAAAACAAATACCGCACACTCTTCAGCTAACATAGGTGTCGCGCACTGGAAATGTCATCTGTACGGGGACATGTACTCCAAAGGAAAGGGGCGTTTATCCCTATAGCCAGTAAATGCAGTCAGTCCTTGTTCCTCCTTCCTCAAGGAGCTGATCTGCTGCCAGCATGCTTGTGCCCTGGCTAGGGGATGTGCCTGGACACCTTTGGGGGTCACCAGGAAATCAGAAAACTCCAAGAAGGGGGGTGGGAAGGGGGAGACATAAAGCACACATCACTTGTGAAAAAACTTTGAGAAACACAGTCTTCCACTGATAAGCTAACAAACTTAAAGTAGCTGGAAATTGGATCTGGGAAGTTCAGGCCAGCAATAAGGCTCAGCTTGCACCCTGGCAGTCGTACCATGTTTGTATGGGCACTGTGATAACGCACTGTTAAAAAAGTTATTTATTTCATCTTTGTGGCCCATGTAAGATTAAATTAATGCACCTTCATTGGTTGATTTATTTATTTTCCTCAGGCTGTGCTTAGCAACATGGAACCATGTATAAATACGTCTTATTTCAGAAATATTTTGTTCTCACCACTAATTAACAGGCACGTACTTTCCAGTCTTGCTGTTGGTCGCAGCAAGCCCACAGCAGCGGGATGATCTTGGCCAAGCTCTACCCATTCCAGGAGGAAAACCTTGCCGATACTGCTGCATGCTCACCGCTCCTGCACTTCTGCATGGCCTTTGATCTTCCTGTTGGACTGGCCATAACTCTTCACCAATTACATTGCCACCCAGAGAAACTCTCTTGTGCGAAGGGCACCGGACAAGTATCAGCTTTGAGAGGCTTCTGTGGCGGGGTGGTCCAGGCAAGGGTGAAATCGCAAAAAAGCACTGGGTGCCACCTCCCGCTGCTGCTGGGTTACACAGTCTGGCATCCTGCCCCGCCGGGGTGACAACGACGTCTCAGCCCTGGCACAGCCATGCAGCGCACCGGTTCTGCAGTACCACTTGCTGCTGATGAGCCAGGGGCAGGGGGCTCACCAGCCCCCTGATGCCAATGTAAACCTCGGGCAAACAGTTGGTAGCAGTGCTGGTTTTGCCTTTTAGACAAGCGTTCATTACCCCAATGGATTGTTACCTCTTTCCTTGCTGCAGGCGGCCTGTTTTGGGGCTGCCCCAGCAGGAATGCCAGTCTCACTGCCTGTGCAAGGAAAGCAGGGAAGAAATGAGGCACTAGCTGTCATCACAGGAATGATGATGTGCAGGGCAGCTGTGCTTGGTTTTGGTGGGCATTTTTCTTATATTCTGGAAAGGTGTCTCTTTTCGGTGGCAGAGTATTTTTGGAACTGAACTTTTTTTTCCCCTTTTAGTTACAGCATATGAGTGGTTTTTAAACTGAAAAATGTATACCTAGCTTTAGGAGATTAGGTGAAGCTGAAGGACCCGAAAGAAGGCAATACTCCTATAGAGCAAGTAGCCAAGTACCTATAAATTTCAAGGTCAGAAGTTCACCTCTTTTTTTTTTGGCCTGTAACTCCAAACCACTTCAGATCCGTTCTGTGATGCCAACAGCTTGTTTCTGCTCCTCACAGTCTGCATGTGACAATGAATAAACCAAAAGGTCGCTTCCTTTAAAGCTCTCGGGGCAATGCTCCCCAGCCATAAACTCACCAAAGCCATTAACAAAACCAGCTCAAACCAGCCAAGTTTCCGAAACTGCAGCGATTGCCAGGGAAGGTGGGGATCCTGTGGATCTGGATGGCCTGAACGGGTGGTCCCATCCAACCCCTGTCTGACCCAAAGGACAAAGCCCCCTCTCCATCTATGCACCTCGCAGGTAGAGTCAGCATGCAATAAGCTCACCAGAGGTCACCAACGTTTAACAAAAAAGAGAACTATGTTATTTCCATCCTTGTGCACATACAGACACACACACACACATACACACAGAGGCATGCATGGTCAGGGATTCTTATTAGCCAACATGCCTTATTAAAAAAAAAAAAGGCAAATGGCCACATTGCTGTTCTTCTGCCTTGTCTATACTCGTATTTCTCTAGCAGATATCGGTTCCTGTTGTCACCCCCAAATTTTATTAACAGCAATTTTTCCTGTATTTTCAGCTCCCCGATATAAACATGAAAAGGCATTGGGCCTAACACCAAAAGCCACAGATTCCCCCCACAGACACCTCCAAGGAAAAGCATCTCCTGTGATATGTCAGTTTGCTGTCGCTAAATTCATTTAACCTGGAGGACAGGGCTTTAAAGAGCCACTCTCTAGAATGATAGCACATAACTGACAGATCATACAGCAAAATTGTTTTAATGTGTTCCAGATGTATTGCCTCAGTGAAGTTAATGCAGAGATTAATCTGAATCACTGTGCCTATGGTCTTCGCTCTTCAATTCTCTCATGGCTACATGCCAGATTTTTTCTGCTTTCAACTGCAATGCTTTCGACAAAGTCAAGCCAAGGGAGTACACAATTTGGTCCCAAGTAACTAGTTAAGTATTTGAAGCTGTTGCCAGCCTTTTATGAGCTCAGTTTAAAATTACATTTAGGGAGGTTTGAAGCATCTTAGATAAGACAGACGCTGAAGAAATAGAGGAGGATCATCAGAAAAAAAAAGAAAGAAAAAAAAAAAGGCAGTATCCTATTGAAATAATATATATAACATATATAAACAGACATGCACACACACTATTCCCCTGTTCCCAAAGCAAATGCACCATTAACAAGAAATTATGAAATTACGAAATTATGAAAGGATATGCTAAACAGCTTAAATCTTAAATCTTCAGTTGTAGGGAAGTGATTTATTCTGTATCAGTAAAATGCTTAGCTGCAAAACAGACCAGAATTCAGTGTTCTGTTCAAATACTTACATAAATCTGCAGGAAAGTTAGAAGACAGCTTTGATACCATCTTCATGGAATCAGCATTATTTATTTAAGGAAAAACAGTATTTTGAAGAGACTAAAAAGGACAAAAAAAGAAGTTGGGGCATCTGCAATACTGAAGCAGTCCAAACTAGCTCTGCAGAATAGCAGAAATCCAGGAGAAAAGATTAATGTCTGAAACTCTTTTGTAGGCAAGAAGAATATTAACTTCTGCTGTTATGAATAAATGAATTCTAAATTATTCTTTGTCTGCTAGATTTTATGAACTATTTATTACCATAATCACATAAACCTCCTTTTTTTTCACATAAAGCTATGTATAGCTTAAGACTTCCCTTTCAGTGCCATGATCAGAGAAACTGTTTGAATGAAGACATTAAAGCAGTGAGATTCCAATTACCGTATGAAACACTCTAAATCTGTCAAAACGAGCTGCTCGTATTACTGCTAGACCTAGAAAACCCCAAACGATGGAGGATGAAGGTGAATCAAAACTCAGATGTGGAGCTGTACCTATTCTACAAGCCCCCCCCCACTTTGATCCCAGAGCATGTCCTTTTGCAGCCAAATTGTCCCTTACCTGGTCTCCGAGTAGATGAAGAACAAAGTTTTATTTAAAATGAGAGTCAAGGAGGAGGACGTAATACATAGCACAAGTTTGAAAGGCAGTGACTTTAGCTGTCTTGCTGAATGAATATAATCTGTCTGATGCAGATGTATGGGGAAAGAGGAGAAAAGAGAGCAGTGTGTTGGTGCCTGAGCTTAAAAGAGAAGTTTTACAGGATAGCTGAAAGAACAAGAATCTTGCACTGAGAAATTTGAAGCTTCTGGTCAGAAATTAAGAGAAAGCTAAAGAGACCGGACATGCAGCTGTTCTGTGTAAAAATATTTTATGGGATTTCTTTTCAATATCTTCAGTTCTTCAGTGCATCTTTTATTTATGTCAGGCATGCACACACACATACACAATCAGGAAACCTTTTATGGACATGTGGATCAAACTCTTGTTCAAAGGAGTAAATTAGGACAAGTTTAATAATCCTGCACTGAAGTGACCTTCCATATGCCTCAGTCAAGCCCATGTGAACTCAAAGGTCTTGTCCTTTACTTGAAAACCAACATGTGGAAAACTATGTTTCTGCATTGTCCTGGGGTCTCTGGTGAGCCACAGACCCCACAGTGAGCCCACAGAAATAAACCAAGAATTTATCTACCTTTACCCCTGTGCTGAACCACTGACCTTACTGAGCATATCCCTCTAGTAAAAATGGATAATTACAAAAAAACAGATTTCCTTTTTATCATGGAAATCACCTGCCTCTCATTTCAGAGCCTGAGCACAGGAAGAGTTTATGATTTCTTCTGTGACCTGTGGTCAGTCTGAATCTGCATCTGTCCAGGAAATACGTGCTTTAGGGGAACACTCATGGGACGGTCCTTCTGATGGGAATTTGTCTGTGGTGGGTGACGTTTTGCAGTTGTTGCAAGGGGAGAGTCTGAGCCAGGCTCTCTGCATGGCAGGCTGCGCTGGTGCACGAGGAGCTGAGGTGTCCCCCAGCAGTGATGGGACAGATGATGGAGGACAGGCACCGAAGCCCAGAGCACCAATGCCCGGGAAACATGCGGGAAGATACATACTGCACACACAGCCGGGGCAGGTTGCCACAGTGGCTGCTGACCCCTGCCTCCCTTGGCTGCCCCAGATGCAAGACTGCAGCTCCTGTGGCCACTTTGGTCCCAGCAAGGCTGAGGAGGAGGCAAACTGAGCCCAAAAGCTGGGCTGCGCGGAGCAGTAGTGCAGGGAGGAAGGGTGATTACGGTAAGCACAAAGCAGCATCAGACTGCAATTTCTTTCATGCTTCACATCCATTATTATCTCCTTAAGAGAAACCCCACATGCACTCTACCATCTTTATGTGTTTAGAGGGGGCTGAGGCAGAAATGAAACTATAACCAATTTTCACTACCCTCCCTTCAAATTCTGAGCACTCAAACATTTTTCTTTTTTTCTTAGTGCTAGTACTAGTCTGCCTAGTCGTCATACTGCAGGCCTGACAGCTCATGGAGGCACTAAGCAAGATCATGCTCAGTGCTTTGTAGAGACATCTGGTAAATCTAACCTGTGTCACCACTGTCCTTCAGAGTTTTGTTCAGTTCCTTATATTACACAAATGTTATCCTATAGTTTAACTTCAATGTCCTCCTCAAGCTGTGTGTAGGAGGACGTGGTCTGAAAAAGGTACATAAACAGATAAACTGAAGGTTAAGCCAGTTCTCTTAGGAAGTTTCAGCCACAGCTTTCTTCTCTCCTTGGATGCCTTTTGGATCACAGTGTTGGCTGGAACTGATTTTAGCCGGAGAACTGAAGTTTTGCTCCCCAAGCACCATTCCCACACAAGGGCTCTGGCAGAGCCCTCTCTCTTCATTATTGGATTTCACATGCCTCATTCCTTTGCTTTTTTCTTTAGACAGTAAAATCAGTGTGAAATCTTCTGATGGTCTAGATGCACCTCATGATCTTGACCTCTATGAAGAAGTTTGTTGCTTTAGGTTGAGCAGTTTTACACAATGTTCACTTATTTTCATGAAAATTTGTGAACATGTTTTTTTCCCACAATTGACACAGTTTATTTCAAGAATCATCTCGGTCACAAAAACAAAAAAAAGGAAAAGGCATTTTAAAGCCATCAATCACAGAGGAAAATCAAATGCTAAGCCTAGTCAATGTATTCTGATCAGAGCACAGAACTTAATTTTAAGGACACTACAGCTGTATTTTGAAGCTATTGTTTGTTATAAGATTTTGGCAGAATAACCATCCTCTCTCAAATTAATTCATCTAGGACAAATATGTGTTCCCCTTGGCCAGAAGTCCTGCTTTCCTATTACACTGAGGTTTCTTGGCATAAGTGAGAGCAGACTATGGCCCATGGCATCGTGTGAAAATGCTGGAGTACTAAGCAGGTGTGCCACTTTGCTGAATCTCTCCCAAGACTTACAAAAAAATCTTAGAGAAATGCCTTTACAAAAGTCTAGCTAACTCATTAGGAAATACGGCATTTAATAATTGCATTATTAAAAGTGATTACTAACATTAAAAAAGGTCATTTTCATATATATTGACAATGTCATATTCATATATATATCATTTCTATATGATAATGTGAGTCATATTTATTGCCAGCATAACATCTACTGATTCCACTGAAGCTATATTAGGAACTAATTTTGGTCCTGAAGTCTGTTTTCCTATTCTGTATTAGCTACATTATATTATCTCCCTCCACAGCCAAAATTGCATTTACCTCAAACTTGATTTGATGCAATTATCTAGGAATAAATGATCTTGTTTTGGCTTGTTTCAACAAGTTGAGCCATTTGCACGCTGTTCCAACAACATCCTTCTGCCTGCAGAAGTCTCTTGGTAGTTCTTCAACTCTGAGCTAGAAGCCTATCTGAAAAGGTACAGATCCTTTGTGTGTACTTACTGTATAAATGCAGTTGTTGCTGCTTATTTTTTTGCATAACATGTCAAAACATTCTGTAGGGGGGAGGTACAAGAAATACTAAGTTAAAGCATTTTTTAGGGCTAATATACTTGCACACAAAAAGCAAGTGTATCGTATGCTTTTTTTTTTTAAAAAAATGTCAGATCACATTTTAGATTCTTCTGAGAAACATACCTCTAGCTATCTATTGTAACTTAAGCTCCTAAATTGCTTCGATCCTTATAGTAAGGTATTTGCGAGCCATCAGTTGCGTGCTGTCATTCAGACCAACAGAAAACTCAGATGCTGGCATGCATCAAGTACAAATAGGACAAGCAGACTTCCTCATCACTTACCACTTAGCTCCTTTATGAACAAATTCAATGAGCTTCTTGAGATATTCTCATTTATACCATAGCTGATGTTGGCCCATCATTTTCCTGTGATAGCTCAAGTCTTCTGTTCTTTTCCAGACAGCTGCACAGGCCTGTTTCAACCAGAGGATTCTATTTCAAGCTTTTAAAAGTGAGTTTCAAGCAAAAGAAGAAAAAAATATTAATAACTAATTACCAGCATTATTTTTGTGCCTTATTTTATCAAACAGCAATATTCTTCAATATCAGTCCATAAAGGCCATGGCTTAACTAATATTTAAAAGCACGTACTTGACCTTATTTACTGAGATACTACGCAATACAACGGCCAATTTCACAAACTGCATTCTTAGTATTACACTGTCCTTGCACTATACTTTTACCTTCTCTTCTACCTCGCCTTCCATAAAAGCAAAGAAATCACTTATACAGGATACCCCAGCTAAGAGCACTGAGCACAACCAGACTTAAACAACACAAGAGGATTTGCATTATGTTTTAGAGCTTCCTGCTTGATTGCTTAGTTTTTCTGCCTCCTGCTTAGTAAATAAAGTTGTTGTGTTAACAGCAGGTTGTAAAGTCCCAGAGCAAATGTAAGGATAGTCTAGAACAGTAGACTTTTAAAGCCACAGACCTGTTCCTATTCTGATCTATCAATGAAAAAAATAAAATAGGGGTTATGTTTTTATCACCACTAAGGAAACTGACAATCAATTTCAAATCACACTGCAGCATGCAGAGGAAGAGGCTGTCTTTTCTTCACTGTCAGGCAATGGTTCAGACTTCAAACACCTCGGTGAAGGCAAAGAGTAAAGACAGGGAACTGGGCACCCTCCCCTTTAGACACCTCCACAGGGAAGCGCTGTGTTGGTTAACAGGCAGATACACACTTCTGTTGCCTTTCTGAGTGGCTAGTGTTGACAAGAAGAGAGTTTCGGTTTTGACTGGACTCACACCTTCCAGGCATATCAAAAGCAGAGATGAATTTGGTGGATGTGTTGGGCACAGCCCTGCACTCTGTCCCAGGGCAGAGGGTGCTCCTTAAAGAGCATCGTAAGGAGCCGAGAAACCAACCGGGCCTTCTCATTTTTCTGGTTATGGTCTGACAGGTGTTCCCAAAACCTGCACTGTCTAGCGCCAACTCAGGCATCCAACAAATCTAGAAATGGCAAAAGAAATGGCTGTAGTGGCTATCTACAGCCCTGTGCACACACTTGAATCTGCCTGCTCTTGCTCACTAAATATTTCAGTGGCCAGCTCCCGGGAGCTGAGCTGTCTTTTTGCTGCATGTTTACAGCATCTTGAAAAATGCAGATCAGATCCAAGTTAGGACCTTTAGGTACTGCTGCAATAAAACTGATCAATAGTACTGACATCCTAGCAGTCAAGGACTCATCTAGCTAGACCAGGACCTGGCAACGGCCCTCTGTACCACTTTAACCTGGAGGGAGGCTAGCAACAACATTTATTTAGTACTAGATACTGCTGTCCACGGCACAGACAAATCCCACTCCACCTAGCATCTCTGATTTTCACATCAGTGCTGGGTGCTGACACAGTCCAGTGGGGTTGCTGTTTTCCTGTGCTTTCTGTGCTTCCACGCTCTTGCAGCAGGCTGAGAAATGACAGCCCTCCCTCTGTCCTCAGAGTGTGAAGTGGCGAAACTCACCACCACGAGATGCTTTGTGTAACAGAAATATAAAGAGATTCAAAAAGCAATTAGGAAAAGCCAGGGAGGGAAGGTTCTTGAAAGGGGCACTGAAGATAGAGAGGCAACAACCTCCAGCATGGCAAGTCTCTGAGCCTGACTGATAGCCAGGGAGTTTTATACCAGAGGATGCTCTAGGAGCACGTGCTTGTTCTGGTCTAAGCACACGCCAGAGACAGGACATGTGAGTAGATTGACTTTTCTTCTGATCCTCTATGGTTATTTTTTTACTGACAGTCAATTTAGTTTTCTTGCTTTCCAGACCTAGGGAGACATTAACCTATTATATTTTCTCCCAGTTCTTATTCTTCCACTTTTGGCCTACAGTGCTTCTCCTAGAAAATGGAAAAATCTGCCGTGGTTGGAGATTCTTCTAAAACAAATAAACAAACAAAAAAACTGCCAGCACACCACAGAATACTCCTTCTTTTAGGCTGGGAAGGTTATAAAAGCCATGAGCTGCTGAAGATGGGAGCCAGAGCAGTTCACGCTTGCAATTACACTGAAGAGGATTACCAGAGTCCTGGACACCAGAAACTGATAGAGGACAGCTCATGAAAAGCAGGAGCATGCAAGTGCTCATTTTCCACCATTTTACAGCTTGTAAAATAACTTACATTTGACTTGAGCAACAGTGACATTTTCCAGCCTGCGTCAGAAGAGCTGACACCTGTTTTGCACGCTCTGCATTACTCAAGCAGTGCAAGCCGATGGAGGCAGAGACTTGGGGCAGCACATGTGGCTGCAACACGTCTGAACTTCCCAAGGGGGATTAACTTAGTTCAGTCTGCCTGCAAGTCAGGCAGCGCAGGCTTTGTCACGCGCAGCGGCCCAGGAGAAGTACGGAGGCCGCTGGGCTGCGCTGGCGTCACTGCGCTGATGGCAGTAGCAGGTTATTGCTTCTCTGGGTGTGGTGCCCGGCCCACTTTCACAGCTCAGATTGACAGTACACATCCCATAAAACCAGGAGGAAGGACAAGGCGGGCAGAGCCAGTTTTCAGCCAGGTCTGAAACCCACTGAACAAAACAGAAGGCCTCTTCTGGCTAAGAACATTTTGTTTTCAAAAGCAGCATTCTTGCATGATTTCACTGACCGATCCACATGGGACTATTTTGTGGAATCGGGATAATTTGCGGCATGATTTTTATGGTACGATTTTCTGAAAAATATATGTATGCAGTGGCCAGTAGCGGTTACCAGCTTCAAATTCTGCGCTAGCACAGCTCTGCTCCCAGCAAGGCTGGGAAAGGCCAGGGGTGGGAAGTGCACGACAGTGAAAAGAGAAAGCGGCGTTAAGAAGACCAAGAGCAGTCCCAACACTAATGACGCTCCTGAGCATGCGGGCTCCTCACCATCTCACGTTGTGCAATGCAAAACACTGTGCTTCCTTCACAGTTCTTCTCTGGGGCCAGGTGCCCAGCAGGTGTAAATCGGCTTCCCGGTGCAGCAGTCACTGGTCTCTGCCAGTTGACACCGCTGGGGTTTGGCTGTAGGTCCTTATTTTCCTGGAGGCACAGCAACACTCCTGAAATGTGTCAGAAGCCTTAAGCCCTGCTTGTGTTCTCTCTCCCATCCCTCCTGGCAGCAAAGCTAGGTGCCAGCAGTCGGTTAGGAAAACACGAGTCAGTTTTTAAAAGCACGACTGTAAAAGGGAAGGGAAAACTCCCCCATATCTCTTCTCTTTCTCGTTCTCACACAGAGGCACCTTGCTGCCCCATGGAGGGAGAAGGCTCGATGGACACAAGCCACAGCCCCGGCGGGATGTTTCCACCTGCCCAGAGAAGCGGAACAGTCCCATCACTGTCAGGCCAGAGCCAACGCACAATATTTTACGCAACTATTTTTGTGGTGGGATTGAATGGCTTGGTATCTGGGACATCTGCCGGAAGCAAGACGCCCTTTGTGGGAGTCTACACAACTCAGCTGGCCTCACGCTGTCAGTTGCTGAAGCCACAGCCTGGGACTGCTTTTCAGGTCTGGTTAAGGGCAGAAAAAAAAATAAAACCCAGCTTGCTTCAAACTGATGTCAATCATGCTCGGCATTACCATGTTGGGCGCACCTTGTGCAAAAACCAAGAACCTGCGACATACCCCTGCATGCCTTTCTGCTTCCCCAAATCCTATTTTTGAGTGAGGAGCCAGAGTGAACGCATGGTTGTGGCAGGACCTCACCACCTGCCACCTCTAATTATAGGGGAGTCCTGGTCTGTATCAGCAGAAAAACAACCCCCCACACACACACACATTCACGCTCACTCTCTGTGAATACAACGAACGGTTCAACCGCCAATTTCGGGCACTTGTTCCTTCATGGCAACAAGATATAAATATAGACCTTGATGGCCCAGAAGCATCTTTTTTTTTTTCCCCCCTTTCGCTTTAACCCTCGTATTATTTCCATAGCTGATTCTTAAGGTCAATTTTGTGATATGAAACGAAATACTTAGGGCCACCTGCTGTCTTAAACCCAGGTACCCATACCATTAAATCAGTATCCGTCAGCATCAGTGGGTGCTCCAGGCACAAAGGGTGGGCAGTCAAGTAGTAGAAGGTTTTTTAAACTGACCCACTCAACCTTTGCTGAGAGAAGAAAAGCCTTGTCACAGTCTAATCACTCTCCTGCTTGCAGCAAAGACACTTGTCACTTGTGCCTGCAGTGAGATAAAACACACAGATGTTTTGTATTCAGAAGTAATGCTGTTTGAGGCTATGAGAAAGTAGTGTGGGGTCAAGATTTGTAAGTCCTCCTGAGGCCTTCTTCCTTTATCTGTGGTAAATATTCAAAACAAAGTCAGGGGACTACCTGCGTAAGAGCTGCAGCACCCAGCCCTGGCCTGTAGGCTTACTTACTCGTGGGCATATTCTCATATATGTATGCATCTACACATTAATCCTTTATCAGCAGTCCTGGCTAACCGGGGAGGTCCCAGTTGACTGGAGATTAGCAAATGTGACACCCACCTAGAAGAAGGGCCAGAAGGAGGATCTGGGGAACTACAGGCCTGTCAGCCTGACCTCAGTGCCAGGGAAGCTGATGGAGCAGATCATCCTGAGTGCTATCACACGGCACGTACAGGACAACCAGGTGATCAGGCCCAGTCAGGATGGGTTTATGAAAGGCAGGTCCTGCTTGACCAACCTGATCTCCTTCTATGACAAGGTGACCGGCTTAGTGGATGAGGGAAAGGCTGTGGATCCTATTTACCTGGACTTCAGTAAAGCCTTTGACACGGTTTCCCACAGCATTCTCCTGGAGAAACTGGCTGCTCATGGCTTGGACGGGTGTACTCTTCACTGGGTAAAGAACTGGCTGGATGGCCGGGCCCAAAGAGTGGTGGTGAATGGAGTTTACTCCGGTTGGCAGCTGGTGGTGTTCACAAGGGGTGTTCCCCAGGGCTCAGTATTGGGGCCAGTTCTGTTTAACATCTTTATCAATGATCTGGATGAGGGGATCGAGTGCACTCTCAGTAAGTTTGCAGATGACACCAAGTTGTGCGGGAGTGTTGATCTGCTGAAGGTAGGAAGGCTCTGCAGAGGGACCTGGACAGGCTGGATCCATGAGCCAAGGTCAATTGTATGAGGTTGAACAAGGCCAAGTGCTGGGTCCTGCACTTGGGCCACAGCAACCCCATGCAACGCTACAGGCTTGGGGAAGAGTGGCTGGAAAGCTGCCCAGCAGGGAAGCACCTGGGCATGTTGGCTGACAGCCGCCTGAATACGAGCCAGCAGTGTGCCCAGGTGGCCAAGAAAGCCAATGGCATCCTGGCTTGTATCAGAAATAGTGTGGCCAGCAGGAGTAGGGAAGTGATCGTCCCCCCTGTACTCAGCACTGGTGAGGCCGCAGCTCGAATACTGCGTTCAGTTTTAGGCCCCTCACTACAAGAGAGACATTGAGGTGCTGGAGCGTGTCCAGAGAAGGGCAACGAAGCTGGTGAAGGGTCTGGAGCAGAAGTCTTATGAGGAGCAGCTGAGGGAACTGGGGTTGTTTAGCCTGGAGAAAAGGAGGCTGAGGGGAGACCTTATCGCTCTCTATAAGTACCTGAAAGGAGGTTGCAGTGAGGTGGGTGTGGGTCTCTGCTCCCAAGTAACAAGCCATAGGACAAAAGGGAACAGCCTGAAGTTGTGCCAGGGGAGGTTTAGACTGGATATTAGGAAAAATTTCTTCACCAAAAGGGTTGTCAAGCATTGGAACAGGCTGCCCAGGGAAGTGGTTGAGTCGCCATCCCTGGAGGTATTTGAAAGACATGTAGATGTGGTGCTTAGGGACATGGTTTAGTGGTGGACTTGGCAGTGCTAGGTTAATGGTTGGACCTGATGATCTTAAAGGTCTTTTCCAACCTAAATGATTCTATGATTCTATGATTAAAGAGAGAATAACCCTCAAATTCTACTCTGGAGGTTTGTAAAATTCTTCAGGAAAAGGCATCTTAATGTCTCCATGCAAAACAATTTTTTTGGAGAATAGGTCTTACCTTTTTAACATCCCAGGGGAACACAGTTGTCCTTTTGGCTTCATGACTGAACAGCAGCTTGGCTTCAAGCAACACAATTGAAGGGCAGAGTGAAATGTGTGGTTTACCTACCGTGGAAAGAAGCACTCTTCCGTCTTTTCCCTTGCTCATCTGCCGAGCGAGGATTTGCATAGTCTGCACATCAGCCAGGCTGAGGGATGAAGACCACCCAGATGATCCTATGGTTAATAGCCTCCCTATGATCCAACCAGTATACTTTGTGGCTGAGGAGATGGCTCACTGGCCTCTGAGTGGCCTCTGAGGACCTTCACCTCAAGTGTACCACGTCTTTCTTTGGCAGGACAGTAGCATGAGATTGGTTTGTTCTTTGCCAAACTCCAAATCCAAAACTGCATTCTTTGTTCCGAACTATGGTTTACTGAAGTGTGGTTTAACAAGGTCATATGCTATTTCAGATATGTAACAACCAAAATGTAGTTGGAAAATCAAAGAAAATGAAAAACAGCTTATTACACTCAAATACCCAACAATTATATGCGAGTCCTCCATAATATGCAGTTAAGAAAATAGGAGAGGGCAGGCAAACCTCAAGGAAACATAAATCACAGGGAAGGAGAGGGGAGGATGGCAGGAATCTGGAAGAGACTTCAAGAGGCCATCCACTCTTTATCTTAGGGCAAAATCACTATCTCTGTCACTCCCTACAAATGCTTGTCTTATCTTAGACGAGATAAGACAAACATCAAACACTAGTAATGGGGATTCCACAGCCTCTCCAGCCAATGTTGAAGTGCTTCACTAGCTCTGCTTTTAATGCCTTGCTTTACTTTAAGTCTGTTTCTTCATGTCATATCCACCAGGGACAAGAAAATGAGTAGGAATCAATTTAGAGAAATTACACTGTGTTTTGAAAAAGGGATAGCAAATGTTTTTTTCTTTACAAGTTCATCATAAGTTGTTCTGGCTTACAAGTATGGATTTTTTTTCTTCTCTTTTTCTTTTTTTAGGGCCAAATTCATTTCCATGTGCACACTGCTGGCAAAATGATCTGCTGCAGAAAAACCACCAGTAACAGTAAATCCCTGCAAAGATGTGGAGATGGGCAGGAATACGGAAATCTTTCCTGAACCTATTTAATAGTGTCCCTGTTAGAGGTCTGAATCAGCAAGACCTGGAGACCTGCTGGGGTCTTCAGTCCTGACACCTAGAAAGGTAGGAGCAAATTTGGTATTCTTACCTGTAAAAATATATGCTGAAGTTTTTAGGTGTATTCTGATTTGGCCAGATAGGTCCTCTCAGGTGATCTGAGTTTTACCACTGATGTAATTTGAGAGCTTTTAATAATTGGTAAGAAATAGAGTCTTTCCGAGTGCAGGCTGGAGCACCATTGCATTGCATTGCCAGAAAGAAACCAGTTCTGGTATGCAGCACACAGTTTGCAAAAGTAATGTTTTTGAGAGTGGTATCCTGTTCCCATGGAAGGACATTAGTCAGTGTGGATGGCCACAGTCAGCTTGTCCCACATTACCCACACAAACATGCATCTGCAGAAGCCAAAGAGCAGATCCACTGCAGGGAATGAGCTGTCATAGCTGACTGACTTCCGCTGGGTAGCAGTGATTTCCATAAATTAAGAACCTTGTCCCCAGACATCTACATGCTTGGTTTCCTTCTGTGTTTACAGAAATACTCTCCACTGGCTACACATTAAAGGGAAAGTCAAGCCTCCATATGCGTGCTCATCTCAGCTCCTTTTGGATGTGTTCATGAACATATTATGGTTGTGAAAGCAGGCCTTCAGCTCAATATGATTATAAACACTTCAGTACTTGCTAGTGGGTACGGAACAGCCAGATTTTTAGAAATTGAATGAAAAAACCTATGCTTTAAGATGATGTTAGTTCTGCATGGAAAAGAACATATTTAAGACAGCATTAGTGCAATTTATGTGGGAAAGTTATTACAAGTAAATATTCAGCATGCCATAAGTTTTGCCACAGAAATGGGTTTGATAGCATAGGTGGGCAGAACCTTTTCGGACTTCAATACTTACATTGCATATCCAACAAACAGTAATAATGCTTATAAAAAGGTTTGGCATTTGTCTCTTACTGAGATTCTACTCACAAGATTTAAACTATGGCATAAAGATAAGACTGCAAGCTGGTCCAATTATGGGGAAGAAAAAAATCATACCCAGACATAAACTGATTACAATGGCTTACATGGAAATAAGTCAGGTAAACTGTTTTAAGCCTCTTCTGAAAAGACAAATAACTTTTTATTCAGGTATCTCCAGTGAGAGAGGAAACAAAAATACTTCTGTCAGCAAGGCAGTAACAAGAAGAATTTCAGCATCAGAATTTTCAGATTTTGGTGAGAAAGGGCATGGGAAACTCCAAGTAGATGTAGTCTGTGTGCAAACCTGAATGCTTCAGATTTTGTAGATCAACATTCTGCCTGTCACAAACATTCAGGCTGATGCTGCAAGGCCCAGAGCAGCTGGGCACTCTGCTTGCCAAAGCCTCTTGACAGAAATTATCTCACACATACCACCTAACTCTACTAACGGTGTGAAAGTTTGATGGGGCAGGACACAGTCTGCTACAAACTCTTGATCTACAGAAACACAGAAGCACATGTACAACTTTCCATTCATGATCAGAGCATGTGCAGTGCCAGGTCTGTTCTCTTACACAACCCATCTTGAGTCTGAGTTTTGCAAGAACTGACTTTTCATCTTTTGATTTTGTAAATGCAACACATCCATCACCTGCATTGCACAATATTTTCCCTGGACTGAAAGGGGAAAAAACAGAGACGTAATAGGCCATTTTTCAGAAGAGTATGTGTCTTCCTTTCTCTTCTCCATGACTTAATGCTATTACTTTCCAAAAGAATAGGGGCACATATCCAACATCTCACAGCCCTGAGAGACTTTCCTAAGCAAACTGCTCCACTTTATTGTTCTTCAGCATCTCTGCATAGCTGGAGCAGAACGTGGCCTTGAGTCTCTTACTCATCTCCCGTCTCTGTGTGTGATCGTAGGCATTCTTCATCAGCGTTGAAAGGTACTGTCAGCGCAGCTATGATTTCTTTTTCATTCCCTGCCTGACACGCTTACAATGGCAAAAGCTTTAGATGCAAGATCCATTTGGCAAAAAAGTTGCAATTGCCAACACAGCCAAAAGGAACTACTTTACACAAAAAATTCCCCTGTTGTTTTAACAGAGGTCCCTTGGAAATCTGTGCTAGCAAACCCTCTCCAGTGTGGGCAAGATCTCATCTTCATTTTTCCTTCCTTTCATTACAGGCCCCCTGTATGACCATTCGAGGCAGCTAGAAGCTCATATACAACCTCACAGTTACATGGCCTCATGCTTACATGCTTCAGTGGCGTGGGGCAGCACATGCCTAGGAGGCTCTGCTCCCCCACCCTGTGCTACCAGAACCCAGACAGGGCTGGGCAGCTCAAGGGAGGAACACCCTGAAAACCTCAGTGGGACTTCCCAGCATTGGCGAACCCCTGGGAAGCTCTGCCAGCCTCCCAGTCACTCTTAGCAACAGGCTGTAGCAAGCCAGATGTAATAGTGTATTTATTACATTAACATGGAAGGTTTAATAAATGTGTTATAAGGAAGGAGATACAACAAAATAAAAGGCATGTATTTAGCTCAAAAGGGCTTCTCTGCTACATTCAGCCAGTAGTTCCAAAACCTTTGGGACAACTACCACAGCTCTGAGCAATAACAAAGATAAAGATTTTCTTTATATTGCTCTTTTCCTCGGTGGTTTTACGTGCCTATACACGCATCTCTAAGGATTTTCTGTAACCCCCAGCTCCAATAACCAATTCAACCAGGATGTCAGCTTGTATCTGTCTGCCTTACTAATGAAATCCCATCTATCATCAGCTCAGCAGCTGGTGGGAAAATGGCTTTTGAAATACATTTTCACAAAGGGCAGGTGTAGAGGGGTGGCTGAAAGCCACATTAACTTCGAGTTCATGTAAGTCTATGTGCATAACGTCTCTGACAAGAACTATTTCTTTATAAACCCATAGAGAGAATAAAGAATGCAGCCCATTAGTACTATGCAGTAGAGTTTAAATATAGGGCAAGCAAGTAAGCTTTGACAAATAGTATCCTTGGGAAGGTGATCTCCAGACATAATTTGCTTAGTGGAAATGGGGAACAACCAGTAAGTATCCTTCTAGGGCAACATCTTCTTTTACTCCCTGAAATCATCAGGACTTCCTCCCAGGAAACCAGAACAAGGCACTTTCTGCCCTGTGGATATTCTGTGCTGCTCTCTCTGCCCGGGTCTTAGTCATTACTCTTACTCAAAAGTCAGCAAAATGCGCTGTTGCCATGTAACCATAAACTTGAGTGGTCTTGTATCAAATTACCCATAATTTGCTATTGGGGTTATCAGCTATTTTCCAGATGTAATCAGGACTCTCTTCTAAAGTAATGAAATTAATTAGGTTCACCAATAATGTGAGAAGTTTTCTAATTAACCTGCTCCATAGCACAACAGAACACCTTTCTCGTTCTGTCCCGGTAACTCCTGCCCAATAGGACTTCAGCAGCATCCTGAGCTGGTACACCTGGGGAGAGACATCAAGCACCTTATTATAATTAGTATTTTATGACACTTAAATTGGAGATCTCTGACTAATGGCGTTAACTGCCATGAGCTACGTGTTATGAAGAGCTAGAGGAAAGCTAAATTTTGGCCCAGGGAATATTGTTTACTTCTGCTGAGCTTCAGGGGGAAGGGGATACCTTGCTTATCAGGAAGAGAAATCAGAAAAGCAGCCACCTAATTTCTTGACATTTGTCAATTTACAAAACACACTTGGATGCTGCTCCTTTGTATAAGTCAGAAACAAACAACAAATGTGCAAGACAGTTTAGGAAAAGCCAGCTAAGAGTGCCTTAGTGCTGGATGCAGGTGGCTTGTGCCACCATCTCTCCCTGTCCATCAGGCTTTCTCCCAAGTTAATCACCACCTTTTTTTGATCCAGTCTCTGGTTTGGAAATCCTTACTTCAAGTCTCTTCAAGGAGAAGGAGGGGCCCGGAACGGGGAACACAGGCATAACCCCCCTGCTGTGAAGCTGTTTTGAAATGTGAAGGAACCATCAGCCTCTGTCTCTTGGTTTGAAAGATGGGAGAGGTTAAGAGCCTGGCAGATGCCCAAGTGTGGCTGCTACACAGCTGCTCCAGGTACCTCTGCCATGCCAACTTCATCCAGTCATCAGCACCCAGGTGTATGGATTCAGGTTAACACACTTCACATTACAGGAAAATCTGATGTTACTTTTGTCCTCACTAGTCTTTGCATTCAGCCAGCTGTGGCTACGGGGTATAGGACTCCTTCCAAGCCTCTTGCAGAAGACCTTGCTTACCTTAAGCCCCGTATGGAAAGCCCTGTAAGTCCTGTCAGACCCCAGGTACCAACTCTCCTTGGGTTGTGTCAGCTTGAATGTAAGCAAAACCCGGCCTTAACACCATATCCTGACCAGATTAAACTTGCCCAAGCTTAAAGCATCTCCAGCCTCTAAGCAGGGGCAGCTCCTGGAGGCTTTGATCTAACAGCTGCACAAGTCTCCATGTTAACATGAAAATGAAGGCAGGGAGCTTTCTCCACCACAGGTATCATCCAAAAGATTTCTATGCCATGAGTCATTAGCACTGTAGCTGTAACCATAACTCTGAAATAAACTCGTTTTCTAAAATATTGTGACAGCAAGTTCCCCCCACACCTTACAAGTTCTCCCCCCCACACACCTTACCTGTAAGGCTAGCTTTTAAGAAATACTGTTAATACTTCACTATAAACAGAGGTACAATTTTTCAAGCAAATAATGGCAGTTTGCCCTGTGGCTGAATAAAAAAAATAATGTTACTTGTCTAGTGAACAGCCTGGAAAGAACCAGTGTCTGACATGTAAAGATGAAAAAATATTGTGTAAGATGCAGCTGTTCATTCAACCCCTCGTAAAGTTTAATGATATTGTGTAGGGTGTGGCTGCTAATGTAAACTGTAAATAATTCATTGGATGTAATTTATGGGAAGGGACCTTCCAAAGGTCTTGTGTATTTTTCTCCCCCAGTCAGTCATGCTGTCTTAGACCAGAACAGCTGTGCAGAGGCTTGGGGGTTACTCGGCTGAGCAAGTTAGGCCCAGCAAGAGCAGTACTCCTGAACTGAGCTAGTGATTCTCAGGAGTTTTAAGGATGGGGTTATTGGTGCATCACAATGCACGACACCTTTTTGTGTCAGTAAGTCCTTTTAATTTTTAATTTTTTCCCCTTCCCTTTCACTTTGGAGAAAAGTGCTGGAAGTCCCGCCAATTTTTGCAGTGCCTTGGCCAGCTGCTCTGCACACCCACATGCAGCAGTGACATCCTCCATCCATCCACCCATTCGCAGTGGCAGACAAAGCCAAGCTCCAGCCCCACTGATGGCACGGATGGCCCTGACGCCGCACTGTGGTTGGTGTGCGGTTGCTCCAATTTAGAATTCCTCCTCACAGCTATTTACAAATACCTTTTTCTCTCTCAAATCTTCCGTTTGTGGCTATACTTGCCCTCCATCACCAACACGAGAAACTGCGTGCTGGTTTTAGTTCTCCTTCCTGCCGTGGTATTTGTAACTGACGGCAATTAACGCCTTTCTGGAGCACGCTTTATTAATATTCCTGTAGCTGTAAATAGCACCCAGCATGCACGCAGGGCAGCTCTCGCCTCATCATTGCCTTTGGGCGTGTTAGGGTTTGCATTTTGTGGTCAGAGCAGAAACAGAAGGTGGGATTAGCTGTCAGTGCTACCATGGTTAGCCTAAACCTTCCCTGTGGTCACCATTAAAGCTCCATTCCTAAAACTGGAGGTTTTAACAGGAAAAAGAGGTATATGTCAAACAGAAGTGGATATTTTAACTTCCTCCCCTCTCCAAAGCAATATGGCTTTAAGATTTACCTTTTTTCCCCCCTTTTTTAACCAACAGAAGTAACATGTAGCGGAAGTCAGCACACCTGGATTATTTATCTCCAAGACCACCTTTGCCTTGTGGGGAGACACCTCATTTTTCCTTGGTGCCTCAGTCTCCCCGTAACGGCTGTTCAGTTTTCTCAAAGACTTGCATAGGAAAGTGCTCTCTGTGTGTTAAAACACTATGGTAAAGACTCTCGGGTCACGTTCACTGGACAGTGAGCTGAGCAGGCTCATCTCACAGATGGTGCTGCTGATCCCCCTTGACCTTAGTTACCCTCCTCCAGCTTCAGTCCTAAGCCCGAGCCCCTTTCCTTTCACAGGAGGCCTCATGTCATATGTAGGCTTTATTTCTCAAGTGTTTTCATGATCAAAGTCTCAAGCATACCAAGGGAAAAAACGACATTTTGAAAGCAAAAATACTGATTTTTAAGCTTCCTGCCTGCAAATAATTCACAGATTTTTTTTTTCTTTCAAAAAAATAGCAGATGGATATTTCACCCATTTTCAACGTGGTGAAGCTCCCCCTCCCCCAAAAAAAGCCCCTTTTCATCCCAATCTAAGGTCCACCAACCAGACCTGCTCTGACAATTTTGGCAGGGCTGTGCCAGGTCTTCCCTGAAGGATGAGCTGCACATCCCACCTGCCTCTGAGCTGGCTTGTTTACAGGGTACAAGTCCCTGCAGTGCCCCCCTTCCTCCCCTGCTACATCCTCCTGCTCCACCGGTCTTCTTCCCTGCCTCTGCCTGGAAAGTGGCTGCTCAGAGCCTGCGGGCTGGGGGCCCAGCCGGGACGGCCAGCTACTCAGCCTGTGCCAGCACCTCTGCAGAGGGAGTGCAGGAGGGAGCTGTGGGTAACCCCATTTACCCAACAAGTATGGTCACTCAGGAGCTGCAGACAGTGGAATAAGAAAAAGAAATACTGACAATATACATCTACTGAAAGTAACATAAGGAGGAGCCCAGCTGGAGGATTGGGTGTGGAGAGGAAGGTTGGGGACTGCCAGCAAGAAACAGAGGGAACCTGCAGAGAGGCAGGAGAGTAAGGACTTTTCCATTTGCTGTTATGGGCATCCTCAATGCTTTTCTGTCTGTGTATGTCTTTATTTCTAAATCTAGAATTGTGGAAGAAATAGTAATAGACTATTCCTGTTGATTTACATGTAACTGTTTAAACTTTATCGTTGATATATGCAGGAGGTATGTAAAAACAAGGTGGAGGTATATGTACGTAATCTCATATGATGAGACTCAAACCATCAGATCGTCCCCAAAATTTAAATGGTTTTAGGTATATCAACACTGCTGAGCTATGTTACCGACTGAATATTTCCACTGGAGGAAAATTTAATCCTTTTAATTAGTTAGGGAGCATATCGAGAGAGCTTCACCTACAAATTCCTGGCATCTCAGCTTGTATGAAATCTTTATTCACGCCCAAGCTCAGAAAAAGCAATAATAATTTGAACTGATATTACTCTGCTATATTATAATACTTGAACATACCCCATGTGGTACTGATATTACTGACAGAAAATAACTAGTGCAAGCCCAGTTGTTGCACTCCTTAACAGGCACCCTTCCTATGCTTTTCAGCAGCTTTAAGACTGTCACTCAGCTTACCTGAAGCACTAACAAACCTCAGTGCAACAGACTGGATTACATTTTGCATAAAGGTTACAAAGCATAACGTGAATTTCACCCAGAGAGGGAGTACTGAACCTGCAGTGAGGAGAGGAAGAAAATGAAGAGCTGGAGGAGGGACACTTACAGCCTTCAGACAAAGAAGAGTTTGCAAGGAGAAATTAATGTACTCTGTATGCCTGTGCAGAAAGCTACCAGTCTTCCTGCAGCACAGGGTTGATGTGAGGATTGGAAGCAACAGCCAAATCCAGAGAACGAGCCTAGAACTGGGAGTCTGTCACAGCGCATAGCTCACTTACCACCAGCAACATCAGCCTCACTGGGGTTAGGCAATACGTACGAGAAGCAGTAGCAAGCATTGCCCTTGTCCTGTTTCCTTCAGAGATAGCTCTGTTCCTCCCGGCACTAGTATGGGGTTGCTTCTTTGCCAGCATGGCTATCTCCTGAAACGCTGGCGCTTGCTGGGGCAGGAAGCTCAGTGAAGAATAGCAAGAGCTAACTCCAGCACCCCACGGGGCTGAGGAGGCAGCAAAAATCAGAGCACCAGCAGAGAAAAAAGGCTGGGAGGTACAATATTTATGAAGAAAAAACAGTCTAATTACAAGTGTAGACAAGGGACTAATTGCAAAAGCTAAACAATTAGACATGTATAAATTAATATTTAATTCATACTACTAGTCATACTGATTAGCAACACCTCTAAGAACTAAATATTTAGAAATAGACTCTTATTCACATAGAGAAATATCTTTCTGCATGGGCAGCCCAATTAATTATTACCAATGCAATTAGCTCAGTAGTTCAGATTTTACTCCAATGGCCAAGGACTAAGAGTAATTGCTACCCGGGCTGGATGTCAGCTGCAGACAGTCATCCACCAAACTGTTGTAATAAGCTCAAAGGCTCTAGCAGACCCCGAAATGAAGGAAAAAGAGGGTACTTTTTTCACACAAATGCAGAAATCTAGCTTCCACTTCAGGATGCCTGTGAGATATCCTGGGAGTGTGACCCTTACTGTGTGCCCCCTGCGTGGAGCCCAGCGGGGCTCCCTCACCAGGAGGCCATGCAGTAGGGAAGGAGCTGGGTGTGAGGTTTGAGTAACTGCCTGCTTGGCCATCAGCTTAACCCTTGTTATCAGTGGCCGAGCAAAGCTCTTAGCTTTGTGAGGTGCCTTTGACTTTAGCACTGTTTCCAACCAGGGGCAATACCGCAGTTACAAAGCACGAATGCAGAGCAGGGCTGCCTCTACTCACAGCTTTGCGCTGCCCTTGTTCTTGTACTTACATGAGGAATAGTAGCACTGCGTAGAAATGTGTCTACAGTACATGTGGAGACTCCTTAGTCTGATTGTCTACACTGCTTAAAACACACACACACAACACCCACACACACACATTCACAAAGTCCTTATTTTTCCCAAGTACTGTATTCAAATTAAATATTCATCTCCCTTAAAAAGCAATTAAATTTTACCGCCTAGTAATTTGCAAATCTAAACAGCAAATGTAGAAAAATAATTAGCATAGTAAGAAATCAGTTATTTCTCTGATAAGCTCATAAACCCTTTTAATTAAAATCACAATATTTTTAATTGCTAAAGGGAATATTTTGTTTATAATAGCAAACATTTCTAAGTTTTAATTTAAGTTCCAATCTAATATTGTCATAATTGAGAAATGGCCTCTAGGGGGCAACAGTATCCACCAAACAAAATAATGTGCATCTGAACTCTACCAAAGGATTTTCTTGCATGGAAAATGTATCTTCTTGGGATACGGGAAAGGTAAGTTAGCCTATACAAACTCTGACAAGTATCTTGTGAGCACACACTGGGGGAAACAATTGCCATTCATTTAAAACCACACTTATTTAAAGAGTTATTAATCTAGACACAAGAGTATACTTCCAGTAACTGTATGCATGCAAACTAAAATATAATTTCTAACCAAACATATAAAAAGATGTAATATACTTTTTAAGCTTTCAGACACGCTATTTTGAAAACACCTGAAATACCTTGGAATTGCTGTATTGTGTCACTTTCCCTGTCAACAGCAACCTAATGATGTGTAAGGGATTTATGAAAGTTAGGGGTTGACAAAGCCAGTGGCCTGACAGAGGTCAGGCTGCCACCACTCCGTGTTCCCTGGTCCAGCCAACAGCAAGGCTGAGCATAGGTATATGCCCATACGGCCAACCGCACATACAGGCACGCTCAGTCCTCATGCAAACACAAACGCTATCAGCAGCCTCGTCCTGTTCCCTTGCTGGCTGGTGAGGATGATGGTCTGTTAGTGGTAAATATATACAAACATATGCACCATACGGATCCCTCCAGTAGTTGGCTCCTGGAGCAGCCCAGGGGAGATGGGACAGGGGCTAGGGTCTCTCATGGGGTTGTTGGGGCTCCCCACCCTTCCAGCGGCACACTGGGCTTCTCTATCAGGCTGAGGAGCCACACATAACCATATAATTAATCACATAACCTACCAATGAGCACATCCAAGTTGTACATCATGGGTGGTAAGAAGCATGTGTCTCAGTGCTAAGGCCACTAGCATTCATCAACCAGAAGAAATATTTTAAAGAAACCATTGGGTTTCTGCCTTGGGTACCTTTGAAACTGCCATATCCTGGGGACATTGATCACAAGGTGGTACTATCAGGCAGCTACCAGTAAGTACCAGTAAGTAGCTGCCTGATAGTAACTTTGTAAAATATTGTTGTCCCTACTTCAAGTAATTGTCGACACTGAAATCCACCTTTGCTACTAGAGAAAAAAAAAAAGCTATTCATTATTTATTGTGCCATTATGTTTAACAACCTAGTCAAGATCATGTTGCCTAACTTTCTGGGAAAGGAAGTATCCCAGACAGCCTATAGTACAAAACTCCAAGGACACACATGGGACTGAAGGAGAAGAAAGATAACAAATTATACAAGTGTGGTCACTCTAAATTGATCCCATTTCGACATATAAATGCAGGTACTCCCCTTGTGAAGGAGTATGAGATATGAATTTAGTAGCTGGAAAAAAAAAAAACCACCATCTAAAGGAAGAAGAATATGGTCATATCTCCATGTGCTGTTTCTTAAAAATTAAAGGAAAAGATAATAAAAGCAGAAGAAGACTGAAGATGGGAGGAAATAACAGCAGTGGAGAACTTGGCATTCAAGGAGACAGAACTCCCTTCTTCCTTCTGGACACTGTCACCAAAGATCTGGACTGAGGTAGATGGTAGGAGAAGAGTCAGTTTAGTGGAGGAATGTGGTCAGATATTGTCACTTGTCTTTTGATTTTCCAAGATGCTTGAGTAATGTTGGGATCCAAAAGACTCATTTGCTACTTGAGTGTAACATTGTCCACTTGGCAATCTCTTGTTTCTGTTTGACTTTTCTCTTCAATGTCTACATGGCAGTCAGAATATAACCTTAAATTAAACTTTGTCATGTTTAACTTGGTAGTTTTATCCTGGATTTGAGATCCTGGTGGAATATTTTCCTTCATTTTGATCATAAAGAAGGAACTATATTTTGAAACACATTCTACGTTCCATTCATCATGTTGCTCTTGTAGTTTACCTTGTCCAGGCTTGACTAAGCATTGATCAATCGTCCATTGAGCACATGACTCAGAGAGCATAAAGCACAATGAAAGCTGTGTTTCTCTGACTGCAGAAGATTTTAATAAAAGGAAACTGCTCTTTCAAAAATGCCAACTTTTTTCACCCTACAGTCAAAGGCAGGTCCAATCAACCTTAGAACAAAAAGAAGTCAAAATAAGTATCTTCCTATATGCGAACTAGTATTTCAGAGTCCATTCCAAATGCCTTTAACTGAAATACTTCAAAAGACGTTGGATTAAGCATCAATTAGCGTCGTGTTAGTAAAGGTGTCCTCAACCAAATAAACATCGTATGTAATGTTTCGTTGTTGCTATTAGTTAAAAATGGAAATTTTTTAATTGTTGGAGGAGGGAAACTCTGTGTCATAATTATTTAAAAATATTTTTACATTTTAACATAATACTGTGTAATAAAAAACATATACTACTTGGTTTTGTAAAAACCAAAAGATTTGACAAAGATGTATAAAAGTATAATTACATTAAGAAGAACTTGGAAGAATAGAGTCACAATATCAATATATTCCTGTTTTACTTAATTAAATAAAAACTAAAGTAACCATAGTTTGTTCCAGGACCAAAAACATACTGGCCATTTCATTTTCAGAGGTATTCCGTGGCTTTCTACTCTGCTAAACTGTGCCCAGTGATCTGCTTTTTGGTTCATTTACTTGTTCACACGTAAAGTTTCTTGTAGCAAGTTGTGATGAGTGCAAGATTTCATATTAAAAAGAAAAGGGGGGGACTTACTTGGGTATCAGCTACTAATGAACTGGTTTGTATAATTTCTGACTTTTTGTAGCCAGATATTAAGATATATTAAAATAGTCCTTCATACATTGGATGAGAAAACCCACATCATTAAAAGTCTAAGAAACAAAGGAAAACTAAACCATTAGTAAAACCAAACCTCAACAGCCAGCTAAGCTGAGTAGAAACATGAAGAAATGCTGGTAGGTAACACAGAAAACCAAACACCTGAAGCTGTGTGCATTAAGGAAGAATGTATCTGGGATCAGCTACAGCTGTGAGGTTGTTCTCTTATACCTATTTAATAGCTGAAAAGGGGAAGCTGAGAACATCTTTTGCGACGGATAAGTGATTGGGAGTGTGAGACTGCCTTGCAGGGCATGTCTGCACATATCGCACATCAGTTGTCATGACAGCACGAACTCTCCTTGCATCAAAGTAGAGCATTACTGCGCGTTTTCCACCTGATGCTCACCAATGCAACATGTCCAATCAACTGTGCAACTTAAGTGATTCTCCACCGAGGCTATTAAAGTGGAAGATTTACTGGAAGTTCAGACCATGTGCAAAGCTTTTCCTCAGCAGAGCCTCCCCATTCATGTTTATTAATTACACTGGGTCCCAAAGCTCTTATTTCCTTATTATTTCCTTATTTAGTAAACTAGTATTGTTAGCTAATAGAAGAATAGCTATCTGATTGTTTCCTTTTGGAAATGATTAGTACTTTTTTTGGGTGTGTCCTTTTTTTCATAAAATCTGGAGCATCTGAAATTGTTTCTTAGCAACCCATTTCCTTCTATTCAGCTCCCCAAAGAGTCCTTCTAAAGCTGTAGTAAGGTTGGGCATTTCAGAGAAGAAGCTATTATTTTTTGCTCTTGTATGAATGGTGAGATCGTGCCCAGATACCACAGCCTGTTAGGAATATTCTCCAGTATATTAAAAACTGTCCTTGAAACAATGAAATACTTTTAAACTGAGATAATAGGTGAATTACTGGCAAGAATACTGATAACTGTATCTATTGTGCTTGGCAAGGACACAAGAGAAAAAGGACAGCTAATTCCTTATTGTTCTGTGTAGAAGGTTAATTTTGTCTAAACCAAAGCTTAGACATTTATCTGAGTCTACAAAGGTACTTCTCACCTTGCTCATATACTTGTAGCACCTTGCCTTACCTACCCACACACAGACGGCAGCTTAGTTATCTACCATACCACACAGTGGTGCTTCGAAAGCCCTGCATACTGGTAAATACCAAATCAATAGCATGTATGTTACATGTTGTGAGACCATATGATTTGGCCAGCACTTTATCTTTATACTGACTCATGGATAGTGGCAAAAGCCCTGTGGGGGTGGTTACAGCAATGGATACAGAGCAACTGGGTTATTCCTGCCTCCGGCAAAGGCAAACCCATTTGTGAGATTGCTTTTGCTCAAGGACCTCGGATGACAATGTGCTGGTTTTGGCTGGGATAGAGTTAATTTTGTTCACAGTAGCTAGTATGGGGCTATGTTTTGGATTTGTGCTTGAAACAGTGTTGATAATACAGAGATGTTTTTGTTATTGCTGAGCAGTGCTTACACAGAGTCAAGGGGTGCTTCTCACCCCACCCCACCAGCGAGTGGGCTGGGGGTGCACAAGAAGTTGGGAGGGGACACGGCTGGGACAGCTGACCCCAGCTGACCAAAGGGATATCCCATACCGTATGGCATCACACTCAGCATATAAAGCTGGGGAAAGAAGGAGGAAGGGGAGGACGTTTGGAGTGATGGCGTTTGTCTTCCCAAGTCACTGTTACGCGTGATGGAGCCCTGCTTTCCTGGAGATGGCTGAACACCTGCCTGCCCATGGGAAGTAGTGAATGAATTCCTTGTTTGCTTTGCTTGCGTTTGCAGTTTTTGCGTTACCTATTAAACTGTCTTTATCTCAACCCAGAGTTTTCTCGCTTTTACCCTTCTGATTCTCTCCCCCATCCCACTGGGGGGGAGTGAGCGAGCGGCTGTGTGGGGCTTAGTTGCTGGCTGGGGTTAAACATGACACCTCCTTTGGATACTGTCAGTCCCACAAAATATACATCACCCATACAAAAAGTGAAAGTCCTTCCAAATAGGGCAAGGCCACTACATTGATTCCTGTTTCTGTACTTTCCAGTTCCACCCTTCATCATGCAAAGAAGAGTTACACGCTGTTTCAAAAGGGAGGTTTTTCACAGCATGCTCAGACAGTGGTAAACCTCACTCTTTTAAGTTAATTTATAGTGAAATAGTAAAACAGAGCAGAACAGAGAGCGTTGCAATGGAAAATTTGTGCCAGCAGAAGTCTGTTCACCCATTAACTCCTGTGGAAAGGCCCTGAGACATACAATGGGCTGCTGATTAAACAGAGCAAGTCTGCTGCTTGCTCACTGCCCAGAGTCCCCAAAATGTATGGTACTCCTTTTTGTTCCCTGGCACTCTTCCGAATTTAATGGGTGCCATGTGCCACAGCACTGATCAGTTTATCTATATATAAATATATTCCAGTAAAAAATGTTAAAATTCTGCATGCAGGCTTCAGCACATTTTGGGACCTAAAATATTTCTGTCATTTCCAAGTAAGTACATTACCAGAACCCTGCAATAAACAGTCTCTTTGGCTCAGTGCTTGTCCTAGTCTACTTCCCTTCTGCTGTTTCACCAGTACAAAAGGCAGTTTACATTGACGAGGAGAGGTAACTGGTTTGCCACCCACCACAAGAAAAATCTCCTTCATACTCTTTATGTAGCTGCCTTAGACCCAGTCTCTGGCTGCAGTGTGGAAATTCAGGCAATGAACTCCAGTGTGACAAGGGGCAGTTATTATTGTGTGCAACATAAAATGGCTTTTTGGCGTCTCTCTTTTGCCCCAGGTTCCAGCATAGAGAAACGTGACTGGAGTTTTGGCACAGCTGGGCATCTATTGCTTGAATCATCTGAGTTTCAACAAGTTGAAAGACTAAAGATATACTAATACAAATCCTCCTTCTTTAATCACACTCGTGTATGAACTGAAAATCTGAAGATGCATCAGAACCTTTAATCCACAGAGAAGCTGGGATGAAACCGGCTTGGAGGACATTTGGCAATGCTTAGCTTGTTTTGTTTGTTGAAACTCTGCTGTTCATACACACCCAGTCACAGCCTTGCCCCCACTGCATCTATTGATAAGGTTGGCATTGGGATCAATAGTGGCAAAAGAAGGGCCAAAATGGAGATGTTAATTGCCAAATCTGTAATTTATGTCACCTGTTAGGAAGTCCTGTGACACATACCAGCCCTGCTAAAGGAAGATCAGGTGTATCTATCTATCATCTGACATAACGCAGCACAGCCACAGATAGTGCAGTGCCAACGTCAAGCAGCGCCAGTCAGTCGGAGGAAACACCAAATGGAACAGATAGATGAACTGGATGGATAACCAGGGTTATCTCTGTATTTCTGCCCCTACCACAGACGTTTCACCTTTATCAGATCTCCAGAGATTGCTGCGGCACTTCAGTGCAATATTAATTGTAACGCCTCTCGCTCTAGCAGAATTTGCTGTCTCTGTGATGTCCCTCTCAAAGTTACAAGACTTTGTGGTGCAATGTGTTTCTCCCATTTAAGACCTGGGCTTTCATATACAGCAGGAGGACACTTGGTGGCACTCATTCAACATCATTTTTACTTCCCTATCAGATTCTGTGGGTTAACCTAAACCTGTGAAAAATTCCCCTTAATAAGATTACCTCATGAACTCTGTCACTAAGACCAACTCCTGCAGTCACTAGTCCGTTTTGACTTAATTGTTAATGAAGTAAAAAATAATTCATTTTGTGTCAAAGAAAACTGAAGATCAGTTTTACGATAGTAAACTGATCACTAAATTCAAACTGAGATGTTTTTGCCTACCAATTATTCTGCAAAATCTTCACTTTTCTGCTTGGATGGATACGTAAAATTTACTCCCTGTGTAATGTGCAAATTCTTTATCCCTGCACATCACTGCAACTTGCACACAACTGTTTGAAAACAAACAAAAAAAGAAATAAACCCTGACTGAACCATCTGGTAACCAAGATAGCTACTGAGAAAGAGACAACTGCAAAGGAGGTAGAGAGTTGCACTTGGCTGTACCCAGTAGTCCTTCTAATTTATACTTCTGGGTGACTGCCATCTGCAACCCAATATCCATACTGTGTTTTGGGAAAGACACATGGGAAGCAGCAGCACCCTAACCCATTTAGATGAACAAATACCTATAAACCCTCTATAAAAATCCTTCTTTTCCAGGAATTACCCCAGTATCTCATGGACAATACCCTAAAGTCCTGCCAAGGACCACGGCCTTATCGCTGACGCCTGGCAGTTATTCCTATCGAAGCTGCTGAGACATCTGACAGTCAGTAGGGGATTTGTTTATTACCCTCAACAGCAGGACACTATTACATTAGCTAAGGATAATCCAACACCATTAGATAGCCCAAAGCTTGACTGAAGGTGCCTCCTTTGCGGGCGGGGGAACATCAAGCCCAGACGTCCCTGCAACTCTCCACTTACCGCACTCAAAATAAAACTTCTGCGAAACACAGGTTACAAATAGGTCAGCAGCCACTAGCAGCCAAAACATCCTCAGTGGGAAATGTCTTAAAGCAATGGAGCACAGCCAAGCACACAAGACAGCCCGTCCTCTCAAAAGACAGAAGCACCTGCCTTCCTCTAAGGCCCTTCCCCACCATCCTTCAACAACACAACGGCCGAAAGGGTGACCCACAACTGTTACTCCAGGGTCACAGTGCCCACAGAACTTGATTACTCCATGGACGCCCATTGGCCCCGAACCTACAAAATCCATGCTGCCAGGAAAATCCTTTCCCAGCAGTTTTGCTTTTGTTCCAAGTTTTGCCAGCTGCACCAGGGAAGCTTTAACTTCCTCGGACAAAGTGCTCATTTAATTATTTGCATGTACTTGCATGCACTTCGTTTGTATACTCAGTGGTGTTTATATACTTGAGAAAATGCTTTGCTGACAAGTTCTGTACAGTTTTCCAATAATCCAATAATCTTTATTAAAACCCAGCATGCACTTTTCAAACCAAGCAAAGATTATTGTACGCTAAGAGGTGTGTACCCAAGCCAAATTTTTAATTTCAGAAAAATTTACTTCTGACCTGGTTAGGGAGAGT
This sequence comes from Mycteria americana, assembly GCF_035582795.1. Lineage (NCBI taxonomy): Eukaryota > Metazoa > Chordata > Aves > Ciconiiformes > Ciconiidae > Mycteria > Mycteria americana. The sequence continues at coordinate 42,181,787 of NC_134396.1, forward strand.
TTTATATTTAAAAATGAGAGAGCATTGTCTTCTCCCTTTCCAAACTTTTATGCAACTAAAGGGCTTTTCCTCTAACATTCTTCTAAAAAGAGCAAGAAAGACCCCACTGTTTTAGCAGAAACACAGGAAGGCAAAGTGCGATCCAAGAGTGAGTTACAATTAATCAGCTGAAAATCATACTGAGCACTATTTCACCATGCTAAGCACACGGTCTGCTACAAAGCACTTCCATGTGCCCTTCACACCACGCCAGCATTCAGCATGGGCTGTGCCGGGCGCAGTTTGTCACCATGATGGCACTTTCCCAGTGTGTTTCCCTAAGCCTTTCCCAGACAAAGCGCCGGAGCGGGAGCCTGAGTCACGAAGGGCAGAGCCTTTCCAAATCGCTTTGATGACCTGTCCCCTTGCAGGAAGGTGGGGCTGCATTGTATAGGAAAGCCATCAGCACCATTTCTGGGCATACAAGGAATTTTAGTTACCTCGTATTTTATTATGGATATTATTTGCTTTGTTAAAGATGAATTACTGGAGACAATGGCCGGGTCGGACACCAGTCCCGGGGAAGCTTAGGGCAAAAACCCCATAAACAGAAAGCGTGCTTCAGACCAAGGCAACCGGTATAACGGCCATAACCTCTCCAAGAGGTGGTGCTCCGGGGACAGGTTGGTTTGCGGCCCGTCCCGACCAGCCGGCGCCCCGCTCCGCGGCCGCCGCCTTCCCCCCGCGCCTCTCCCTGCGCGGGCGCGCAGCGGGCGCCCACCTCGGGGGACCAGCGCAGGGTGCTGCTGCCGCGGCCGCGCTCCGAAGGGTTAAAAGCCTCGGAGCCCCGTGCGTGGGAGGGGTCCGGGCGTGTGGGGAGAAAGGCAGGCAGGAAAAGTAGGTCAGCTGCGCCCGGCGGCGTGGCGGGACGGGACGGGGCGGGGCGGGACGGGACCGGGGGGACGGGACGGGACGGGACGGGACGGGACGACGGCGGGGTGTCCCTCGCCGGGGGCTGCAGGCGGTGCGGCCCCGACTCCAGGCGCCTGCTCCCAGCCGTAGCAGGTCCTCTCGGAGTGTCTACAAGCTGATGGCTCTCCCGCCCGGTGCAGATTTGTATTTTCGTAAATACTCAGACACATTCAAGGAATTTCGGAGGGGGAGGGAGGAGGGAAAGGCGCTTAAAATTAAAAGTGAAGCATAATTTGAAACTCTACCTACACCACGGCTTTTATAATCAGCTTGTGACGTGCTTGGCACTAAACACTGTTTATGTCCACAATTAATGCAGTTAATACTAGGTTAGTAACTGTGGCAGGCAGCCACGTGCGTCGCCCTGCACATGGGTGCCTTCTCCTCACTGGAGAGGCACGCTTTCCTCTTCAGTGCGCACGGCCAGGCCAGCTCGAACACATCTGGAACCAGTTTAACTGGGGCCTCCCTCCAATGCGGTGCTCAGCGTTGCCAGTGTATTCTTCCAGTCAAAACGCTGTAAAAAGGGGAGAAGGAATTAGGACAAAAATGGGAGCAGGAGACGATGAAAAGAATGGGAGTGCAAGGCTCTTCCCAAACGAAGCCACCCTGCCGCAGCAGGTTTCATAGCCTGCCTGAACCCAGCATCAGGAAGCCCCTAACTGGGCCTCTATAACCAGTTTGGCCAGTTCTTGTTTCTCCTCTCTCTCCATGCAGTTGGACATCTCAGCACGCATCGCCCACCTGCAGCTGCTGCTCAGCGTCTGTTGTCCCCACCTGGTGAGGGACAGTGGCAATGCTGTCCTCAATAGAAGGTGGTTCACCTAAGGGGTACTGCATTGCACACCTACCAAGCATAAGCATGCAAGCCCAAGTAACTCATGGATGTTTTCTGAAAAAAGCTTTCTTAAGACAAAGACACCATGTTGCAATGGGAAGACGAGCACCTCAAGAGCTGGTTGCAAAACCTCATTTGTACTTTTGGGGCAGGAGGTGAATTTTGAAACTGCATTTTTACAAAGTTCAAAAGCTCTAGCAAGACTTCTGCAGGCAAGTTCAAGGCTTCCTTGGGAAATCAAGCATCTTCAAACATTGCGCCTGTGTCTAGGCATATGCCTACGTACCTGCTCACTAATGCACCAGGCACGCTGGTGTCATAACATGCCCTATTTTTCTTCTGTGGCCACTTACAGCTTCAGTGAGAGCATAATAAATGTGCAAATCAGTCATGCATTATGTAACGTCACTATCATCTGTCACGTGTTTGTTCACTTATCCTTTCCCCAAGGAGAGGAGCATTTGTTTGGAGATTTTACACGCCCCTGAACATTTATGCCGGAAATATCAAGGTCAAAGAAAGGTGCTCTTCACTTGCAGTAGGAGCTGGTGCAATCTGAGATAAGCTCCCAGAGGAAAGGAAGCCTACTTCACAGTCATGGCTTGGCCATCGAAAAAAAATGCCTTTTGCACAGATACACGTCATCCTTCATCTGGAAGGCTACCTCGTGCCAGAAGAACATCCCTGTCAACCCTCATCCTTTAACCCAATTCTTCAGATAGTCTGAGATGATCTGTCATATCAATTCCCACTTCCCTTGGCATGGTTACATTAGAGGCAAACTCCGTATCTCATTTCTGTTCAAGGCCAGTCCACAAAATACTAGAGGATTAGCTTCTTCAATAATATTTTAATTGAAATGATTAGTATTCTCTTACTTTGCACTGGCCAGATAGGCAAATTGAGTTTGTTTGGTTTTTTTTCTAATTAAGTTACAAATTCATTAAAGGGAATGAACACTTCATAGGGTACAAAAGACCACATGTGTCTGCTGTTACTTTTCTCCACATTTCTTTAATTGCATTCTGGGTCACCCATTACTGCTTTTTCACCTGCTGCAAGCTATAAGCAAGAGGGTAGAAAATACATTGCAACGCACACTTGAAAGGGTGTTATTCTTTCCTGTTTCAATCCACAAGCCTCCAAAATGCACAAAAACAGAATAAGTGGCTTTCTACAAAAAAAGGAAATCAATCACTGATCTCCACTGAAAATGACCTTCAGCTGAGACACTTTTCATTTTGACGTGCTTAAATACCACAGAATTAACACCGCATATGGATGACAAAAGGGTCACACACTCACCAGCAATTAAAAAAAAAATCATCTAGCAATGGAAAAATGCAGGTGTATGGAAAAGGATTGTGTCCAAACAATGCAAGGATTATGAGGAAAGAAACTTCTACACCTATTAAAGGGAAATGGCATCCTACCCAGGGTGCAGTCATTGGGTATATTAGAGTGGTATTTTTATTTCCTAAATGATGAAGAAGGGGGATTAGGTGGAGTTCCTGTCCATTGTTCAGTAAAGCTGCCCACCTTTTTTCCATCATCACAAACTTGTATTTAGGGAGGCAGGATAGTGTAGAAGGACAGACCCTGCCTCTTCCTGCTGTTGAGCTCCTTGGTATACTATTCAGCAAGGGAGATTTCCCACTGTTTAAAATGTCTTTTCTAACCATTTGCCCGTCAAGGAGAATCAGAGTGTTTCAGCGTGATGCTTAGCCTCACTGTCCCTGATTCCTTGGGGCAAGGATGGGCTGACCAAAGCCAGTGGATATACATTATTTAGCAGGTTTATAAGTAGTTTTCCTTGGACTCGCTGCTATTCATTATACAACATTTTAAGACTTTAAAGATGGAAATGCACAAAGCTGAGAATGGACATGGAATACATATGGTTTTATCATTCAAATCATAGAGTGTCAATTATCGTCACTGTACTAACAAGGTCAGTCATCCATGTTCTTCTACTTGCAGCTGGAGGGCACTGATCGCAGATGTAGTTCACTCGGATGACTCCTTGTCGGAGGAAATACTTGGGAAGCCCTGGTTTCAAGACGGTGGTGAAGATTATGGAAATCACTACAATCAATTGGCAGAGAGGTCTTTTTAATTTATAATGAAACCTAAGAGTAAGTTTGATGCATTTATATGTTCATAGGGAGCATTTCTCTCTGCTCAAGTGGATGCAGCATGCTTCATTTCTTAGCAGTGTGTTCAGGAAGAATCAATGAACGGGAGAGTGAGCTGAAGGACACCTAGGTAATCATCAGCGGTGAAATGTGGAAGGCGAACAATGCCACCACTCACAGCCAGATTACCAGAACCATGGCGTGCCTCACAGCAAGCACTGCCTGTGGAGGTCGGTGAAGAGTCAAACCATATCTTACCAGCAGAAAGAGAGAGAAAGGGAGAATTTTAGTCCCGTTCTACTTCTTCTCCCTCGTTTTCCTCAGATAAGCCAGAGTTATGAGAGCTAAGGATCGTTATAAGATAGTCTCTGACTCACAATATAGAATAATTGCCCCATTAGCTACAGTTGTGTTAACTGGGTTCTGCTACGCATCATGTGGGGTAGGGCCGATTAAAATGTGTACCTTCAGTCATTCGTTGACTAACACAGTCTTTGTGGCCAGCTCATGCACGTTCCACTGCAAATGCTTTTGATAACACTGTTATAAAGGCTTGTGAATGTCAGTGTAGGAGGGCAAAATATTTTGAGCTGCTCAGCTTAGCTTTATAAATATTTTTGGAAGCCACCAATGTGAAATGCTCCATTCTCATTCAGCTCTGAAAAAAATAATGGCTTCTTCTAAAACAAAGACACATCTGTCAATGCAGTAGAGTATATGAATTTACGCAATCTGCAGCACAGAAAAAGTACTTTCTCAAACAAATTAAGTCAAAGCAGGCAGAGAAAGAACAGCATGAAGCTCTCTATGCAATGTCAACAATAATTAACAGAGCACTTTATAGTCTGCCAGTGCTTCCCGTGAGTAAGGTACTCTCAGACGTTTGGTATGAGCAGGCTGCCCTCCTGTTCCTCTGCTCCTGGAACCCAAAGCCGCAAGTGTTAGCTTTTAGCGGCTAGCCTCTCATTAACTTTTTAAATGTTGCATGCCACCCAATATTTCCCCTTAGAAGGACAGAGGGCAAGAAGACACTGTCGCAACTGGTGTAGGGATTCATGAGGTTTGCTTTGCCATGTCATACTGGGAAATTTGGGGGATTTGCTTCTTTCTCAGGTGCATCAAAGTAAAAAAACAACACATTGCACCACGCACAAAGCCTGTTAATCTCTTTATTCCCAAGTTTCCCTGTTGATAACTTGGGAAAAGGCAGCTTCCTTGTTTCCCTCACAGATGCATGCAACATTTGGAAGTCTTCTTCAACTCCTGCTGATTCTCCGGGGACGCAGACTGCAGACATTTTGCAGCAGGGAGTCTATTCTCTTAGGCTGCCTGTGTACAAAATGCAGAACTGATGTGAGCCTACTTTCGCATACAGCATTGTATTGCTCCAGTACTTCTGATTTAATCATGTTGCCTTTGCATGTACTTATGGATTAAATTTCCAGTATTGCCACAGAACAGGACACTCTTTCTCTCTTTATAGATGGCAAAACTTCAGCCTCGTCTAGAGTAGAGGGATTTCCACAAGTTTTTTTTCCTTCTAGACCAATTGTGACCGATTTCTTCCACATATAAGAGTGCTCACACGGTTGTCAGGGAGACAACTGTTGGCACAACTTTGCCCTGGTATTTGGAGGGCTTGGCCAGTCAATTGCTTTTCAGCGGATTGTGCATTCGTGCAGATGCAGCATGCTGGCAGACTGACAGACCTGACTTTCTCATTTGCCAGTTTAAGCTCACGAGCATGCACTACCTCCAAACTACAGCTGCGAGAGACAGCCAGCATACCTCAGCTAGTGTTATTTGAACTAGTTTGAGCAGCAGCATAGTAAAAATCTGGTGACCAAAAGTCAAGTGCAGCCAATGTGAGACACAGGGCTTATTTGAGAGGTTGGCCTGCACTGTGTATATTGCTGCTAGTAGCTCAGCTGGTTGTTTAAACTAATCCAGGCCAAGATAAAATGCTGTAATAATGCTTCTCGATGCCGGCGTCCTTCATACAGTACAGCCCTGAGCCCAGAAATTCCCATCAGCCTACAGTCTGTGCCATTGCCTGCCTCTCCTCTGCAAACCTCAGCACTTTCTTCCTTCCCCTCCTGCAAGCTGTGACCAAACCTAAATCAAAACCAGCCATCATGTCCCCTGAATTGGTGTAAAGGTTGAAAACAAGGATAATGAACTTTGCACTGGCTGAGGCTAATTAGTGTGCAGTCATTTATGATTAAGCCATGCAAAACATTTGCTAGTAGTGCAAGAGCCAAATGCTATAGTACACAGCAAAGGCCCAAGGCACAGGGAAGTTAAGTGACTTGCCCAGTTTGACACAGCAATTCAGTGACAGAAGTAGAAATAGGCTGCTCAGTTCTCTCTCTCAAAACAGGTCTAATCTCTAGATCATACTTTGATCTCCCTTTAGCACCAGAAAATAAAAACCTCTCTGTTCATGCTATAAGTCATTACAGAAATTACTTTCAAGTTACAGACTCACCATTATCACATTGCTGCAAGATCAAACAAAAAAGAGGGCAGTAGGAGAGGAAAAGAAGGGTTACTTTGTGTCATTTACTTCAACAGTCTGCTCAACAAAGCCAAAGAGGAAAAACATTTTTTTTTAGACAGATGCCTTTTCCAACACATCAAACACTTCTCATGGGCGTATGTCAGAGACATTTTACTACAAAGGCTTTGTCCTTTGCATTCACAACAGCCCGGATGTTTACAGGATTTTCCATTCCCTAAATTCAAGATCAAATTGGGATCTGCATTAAGATAGCAGCTGAAGTACATCAACAAAGTCCAAAATACAAAATCATTAATGAAAAGAAAGCACCAAGTCAACATGTTCCTTTGCTAAGGCTGTGGTGGGGGGACTTTCTGTCGTCTCAAAAGGAATCTCTGGAGAAGGAAACCGCCTATTTTTCAATGTGCTGGCTTTGGAGGAAGCCAATATGAGGAAACAATTGCCTTTCCTAATGGATTTTACTGCTAGTAAATGTTTAAGTCCTCCGTGCAAAGCACGTGGCCCCTATATCACGAAGACAACGCTGTACTATTAACTACGTAAGATCACATGCGTATATTGTGCTCCCCGCATGCCCGCGGCAATGCTCCAATTTGTTTATTCATAGGTGCAGTTTGTAATTCTCTAAATTATCAAGCACAACAAAGAACATTACACACAGAGACAAACTACATTTAATGTTGCTACACACTCTTCCACTCTCAGGCCAAGACTCAACAGCATCTTGCACTTCCACTCTCCTCCTCCCGCCCTCTGGTATGCATAGTCTCAGCCCCCCGAAATACCACGGGGGCCTTCCAAAAACTCTTGTATCCTTCCTGGGCGAGGCGTTCTGCTTTCTAGGAACGAACCAGGTCCATGGCTGCTGTGTTAAGACAGTACTCCCAGCCTCTCTGCAGGCCACACGGGATGGTAGAGGATGGCACATGCCACCCCAGCCAGGCTGATCTGCTCCACTCCCTGTGAATGGCCAGGCCTGAAGGTTTTCCAGTCTCCAAAACCCATCAGCAACAGTAGAAGCACCAAACACCTGTACCAAAACCCAGCACCTCCACTCTTTTCACTTAGGGTGACGCTGAGCTCCCACAAGATATTCTGTCCCCCGAGACCACTGTAGATTTACTTGAGAGGAAATCTCATGGTGAGCCAGGAGGACAGCGTGCTCCTACGCTTACAGCAGAAAAAGAGGCTAGGCAGGAAGAGCAGAGATGCCTGAGGCCCCTTTCTTTGCTTCTGTTTGGAATATCAAAAACCTCACAATTCTCCTCTACGCCAGTTCTGTCGTAGATCGGAGTAACTGTTTTCCAGTTCTAGTGGGTGATCCTGGATCCTTACCAAGAAGGTAACCCAGCAGGTATTCCTACACTTACTGTCTGGCTTCTACCACCACTGCCACTGAGTAGTCTCGTACAGCATTTTCCAAGTATCGGCACATCAGTTCATGCACTGTCCTTGCTTCCACCACCCAAGAACGAACAGACTCATCCATCGGGCTCCAGCAAATGTGCGTAGCTGTATCTGCAAATAACAGGACTCATGTTTGTTACTGGTAGCAGTAACTCCTTCCCCAGTGAGTTTGAACAGCCTCCCCCTGCAGGTTAAATCGAATGGCTTTAGTTCTCCCTCAAAGATGCCAGTGGATGGATGTGCCACACCAAAACTTGCACCTCTCAGATCATATACTGCTGACGTGAAAATGGTAGGTAAGCTTCTGGCAGCTCTTCCAGTTCAAAACAAGCTGGGGAAAAGCAGCATGTAATTTTATGGCAACGACAGTGGAACTATAAAACTAATGAGTCTCTACAGCTATTCCCACCTGTTCTTAGAGCAATGTATGTATTGGATGTATATCCACCCATGAGTCTGTGGTGTTAACTCAAACTATAACAAGAAAAAACTCAAACCAAAGCAAACCAAACCCCCGCCTTTCCTGCACAGGAAAAAGAGTGTAAAAGAGCAGGTGGGAATTTCACCTGTTTTCACATGACACTTAAGTTGGGCCTAAGTCCCTTCCATAGAAGGGAAATAAAAAAGGGCAGATGTGTCAGCAGCAGCAGCAGCCCAGGGCTGATACTGACCAGAGATATTGTAATATATGAAGATGGAGCAAGATGAGGGTGAGTCAGCAGGAGATGTTTGTCTTCTATGCAGTGTCCTAAAATTTGGCTCTCTGTTACAGGAAATTACACTAATATTGAATCACTGTTCTGTACACATCATCATTCTGTACAGAAGTTTTCCATGGTGAGGAAGTCGTTGTTAGGTTTTACAATTTTATGCTACACTTATATTTCAAAACGTGTCCCAGAGCATCCAGCTGACCCTATGCAGGAAAGTATTTGAAGTGTATGTGGCTTCTATTCTCTCCAGTAAAAACTCTGACCAAGACACTCCAGGGGTACATGCAACAACCCTTCCATATTCTACCTGGAAAAGGCAAAATAGTTTGTGACTGTTCTCTAACAAAACATTACAGAAAAGAAGATGAAAAGAACTGGAAAGAATCAGTGGAACCCTCATAAAATGGAGATTTATCTCATGACAAATGCACTGAGATTGCCTGGAATTTTTCTGAGATATTTTTAATTTTTTCCACATAATTGTTTTGTTAGTGGACATATTTTCAGAAGGAATATTCTCATTTCAAAATGCTTACATTATGATTAGAATTGCTAAGTTTGCTCTGCTCCAGAAACTTAAAAAAAGTCCTGGCAAATTACTGTTAAAAAAGTCCCCATTATTTTAGATGTTGAGGGGGAGTTAATCCAAACTCATCTGTAGCAAAACATGTTTAAAATTTATTTCTTTTAATGGCTATTAAATGTTGAAACTGCAGTACAGGAGATATGCTGATAATAGAAAAATCCTCCCTTTTGCAAATAACAACAGTAATGAGGCATTATTGCACAAGGGGAAAAAAGATAAGCATTTCATCCTGGATATTCTTCCCCTTGGACAATATGGCCGTTGGCAAACTGTGATGTTACCCAGGTCTTTAAATAGTGAATTTTCCAAACAAAAGGTTGTGAAAAAAGATTTGAAGAAAATATGTTTATAATTAACAATGGAGCTTGGAAGAAGCCCAACAATGAAAGCAATTCTTGTTTTCTAACCTGGAGAACAAGCTTTCTATAAACACTCGCAGTGAAGGAGATTACCACAGTAATGAAGCAATGCAATGAAGTGAAACAGGGTACACATACTATACTTGAAAAGGTTTCAGACTTTCAGCTATTCTCAGCCAAGACGCAAGCTATCTAGCGCAGATAGATTTGGGATGTAATATCAGTGGAGAAGAACTGGAGTGGAGTCTGTGGAGACAGCCTCACTGTTATATCAATATAGCTCCTTGCTCCCAAAACGATCCCGCTTCCTTCCATTGCTACTCCTGGGTGGAAACACTTCTACTATCTTTCCAGTATCCCGTAAGTCAGCACTGCATAGAATGAGGTAGCTGAATTGCAGTTGTTCTTTTTAGTGTGTGCCGTTTTTACACATTCACTGCTAGTTCTCTGATTGAGCTAGCTATGGGGGGGGGGGGGGGGGAGGGAAGGTGGTTTGTGTTTTGCAAAAGCCAAACCAAAGCTGTTTCAGTTCCAGGTCCCATTTTTTCTGAACCCTGAAAGTTAAAGCCTGGGTGGTTTGGATAAGTGTTTCTAATTCTAGCATACCCCTATTTAAAATAAGAGGGAGGGTTTGTTTTTAAAAAGCTAAAACTAGGATGGTCTGGAACGAAGTCTCTGAAGACATTTAGGGAGGATTCAGATAAACAATTCCATTCCTCCCCCCACCCCCTATATCTCTCATTAATTTTTATCCTATCCCTTCCTTGCTTTCTATCTCTCAGATATTGTTTGCTTCCCCTCAATTTCCAATGGAGCTTGAAATTAGATTTCTTTTACTTCCTTGTTCGCAAACAAAGCTCTGAACTGCACATCTTGGCGTAAGTTAACTCCCAGACTGAGTCACTGAGGTGCCTTCCAGCTCTGTACCTGAACTGGTTGAAACCATGCAACAGAAATCACCGTGTACACCTTTTTCCATCTCACACCATCGTTATTTGATTTTTGGAAGGAAAATTCTGATTTTAGTTGCACAGAAATAGAACCATCTAATTGTAATGGTTTTAGTCTCAATTTATGACAGCAGAGATTGGCCGACAGTGTGACCCAAGATAGAAAGAGTATTCATTGTCACAATTTATAACTTCATCAAGAGTTAACTTGGGAACTGCAAGCTGGCAGCAATAATTCATACATAACTGCAAACTGTGTTTTCATCATTTCTGTTGATACTGGCAACATGCTTGTTTTGGCTTTCTGCATGTTGCAGTCATTAGTATAATATAGTATAGCCACTCAGATATATTTAGGGGAAGGTCATTTTTATTCAACTGATTATGTACTGGGAAGTTAAATAAACAAGCAAGTTAAAGACATCAGCAATCCCACTCCTTGATCCATGCCAAAGTGAATTGTAAAAGCTGGTCGGTTCAATTAGAGGAAAAGTCAAGCAGTGATTATGTCAGTTGGTGGAAAGAGGACATTACGTTTCCTTTTACTTGAGGATTACCTGGAACGCTACTCCTTGGTAATGGCTAAATACATCCATAAAGCTGGAGGTGTTCAAAGACAAGCTAGAACATGCTCGGTAACTATGACATTAGGAAGATTACTCATCCTGTTCATAACAATGAAAATTTCCTATTGAGATTTCACCGAGCAGAAAGTACAGAATCATGACTATTTATTTACAGCTGCTTGGAGTGCCTTTCCAAGGCATGAAAGGACACTGTCCATGAAAATGGTACTTGGGGGGAAGTAAATATCCATGTTTTTCATTTTGCAAGTTTGTAACCGTAAAAGTTACAAAACAAGTCACTTTTGAGAAGTACTCATCTTTTACGCTCATTAGATTGCAATCCAGCGATGACTGAACATGATATTTAAACAGTAGTGTTTTTGCCAATGAGTTACATGATCAACACGAACTGCTAATGTTTTCTATTCTAAACCTTCTCAAAATGTCAAGTGTTCTTGTCAGCTGAGTGGAAGTGGCATAAAAGTAACTTTTGAAGTTGCTGTTGATGAGATACCCTTGGGGAACTTAGTATATATACTGAAATCATATTCACAATATGCTCTAATCTCCCCTGCTGCAAAAGGATTAGGCTCTTAAGTCTCATTTCCATTAATGGCAATGTAGCACAGCCTGGGTCTTCCTTCCAAAAAAGACACTGGGCATTCTTAAATAATACAAGTCTTATTTCCTGAATTTTCTCAAGCTGTAAGAAAATAAAAACATAAGATAAACTAAGGAAATTGCTTTTGAAAACCTAGGTCTGGTAACTAACTCTGTTACAACCCTCATAATTGCAGCACTGTTAATTTTTATTTCTTTTTTTACACAACAAATCACCAAAACAGCAAAGAACTTCACAGTTGTCTGAGTCATACTGGCTGTAGCAGACTCACTGTTTCTTCAGTGCCAGTTTCTTCTGCGAGCTAAAACATCAGAAAAAGGTAAGAAGGGCGGTGCATTACCTGAGGTCCTTGTGGGAGTCCTGGGTTCATTCCCTGCTTGCCCATGGTTATCATGTGTGATCACGGACAAGTCATACGGAACTATTTCCAACAATGTAGAGGCAAAACTTTGACATGCCTGCCCAGAGGTCTTGCAGCCTTGCTCAGGTGCCTCCAGAGCTCCGTTGGCACTTGCTGGGCACAGTTGCCCCTCATTGATTTTACCCTACTGCCCCAGGAAAGACCAGGGCCTTCCAGGCTTTTGCCCCAAAACAGTGCTGATGGTGGCTGTTGCACTATTTACAGCAAAAGCCACGAACTAGTTTGCTTCTAAAGTTTCAATGAAGTAAGATCACCACTGACACTGTATTTCCAGCACCATGGGTCTTAGATGTTGAGGCATGTCAAGATAAGGTATTTTTTGGAGTCTCTTTCTTGACTAACGAACATGGTTTTTTACTCAAAGTATTTTCCAAAAGTCTAGTTAGATAGGTGGATCTTTATGGACCACTAGCAAAGGGACTGCGTGCTTGTGATCAATGTTTGGTACTTTCATCACGCATACATGAGATCTTTTCCTCAGAAAGTGCCAAAAAATGCCCCAAAGTCTCTGTTCACTCGTTGAAAGGCAAAACTGGTATTGTATGCTGTTCTTCTATGCACAAATGTCTGATTGCAGGAACAAAGAGTAGTATTTTGGACAGGGAAAACTCAGTTTTAGCACTGTCAATCCAGAGTAACTACAGTGGCACGTAATTTGGTGCAAAAAGTGATTATGAAGATGAGCTTTTATAGATGGCACTTCATGGATAAAGTGCAAATAAGCATAAAAATCAGAAAGCACGGTAGAATTTGGTATGTATTTTATTATATCTGATTTTTGTATCCTTCACTTGACTTGTAGCAAACAGTTAGGATATTGGTTCCATTAAATAAATATTTCAGAATTTGAGTGCTTTCAAATTGCTAACTGTTCATTTGTGATTATTTAGCAACACTCAGTGGTAATGTCTTTGTAACAAGTAATCCATGTCTAAACTGGTTCACACTGCTGAAAAGTTCAAGGATGCTGGAAGAACAAGTAGGCCTCCAAAAACATTTCAGGATTGTTTCACATGTTTGATCACATCTGCTCTTGTAACTATGTTATGCCTTGCTGGATTTAAAAGCCTGTTTTCATGCAGGTAATATCATACTTTACAGCACTGTAGCCTCATTTACGTTCCATTCACAAACATAGCAAGTGGGCTGAAAAACTCACAGGGACACTCAGCAACTAGGTTAACCCACATCCAGAGATATCCCGAATGTGGGTTAAGTACAGGTAGAAGAGTACAGCTGCCACATCCAGGTCAATGAGATGCATCTGGGTTCCCAGCCCATCCTTGCCTCAGCTGGCTTACTCTGTAAACCAGGCAACTGGGCCAGTTGGTGATGCTGCTTAGCAGCTCACCCTGCAAGCAGGAAACTTTCGCTCCTATCAGCCCTAACTACTTAATGCAATCATCTTGACAGTAGTAAAGCCTGGCATTTCGCAATAGTGACTCACTACCATGAAGTATGAAATTAATCTTTAGACTATCACGTAAGGTAGGAGCTTTCTTCATTGGTAACAAGGATCACAAAACCCTCAATGAAGTACAGAGCCATAAACGCAGCAAAAAACATCCCACCAGTATGAATTTTCAACTGAAACATCAGAAGCCAGGGGACTGGCTAGAAGCAAGAGGCTCCTGATGATGGTACAAAATAATAATAACTTTAATGCTCGTAATTTTCAGGTGATTTATTTCTTCACACACACCCACAATGAAGGAAGGCAAAACAATTCTGTCAGTGCTGCACGGGGACTACGAGGCAGCAAGAATATGGGATCTGCCCAGGGCCAGCATGAGGAGTCTGGAATGCCTGGCTGCCAGCCCCATTCTCAAAATACACCGCTCCTTTCTAGAGGCAGCAGCTGGCTGTTTGTTCTCTGACACTTATAGAGCATCTAAGATTATTTCCATTGAAAATCATAATCTGTCCAGTCCAGTGGGAGCAAAATTGGGTCATAAATGTTTAAGCTGGTCTGGTTTCACTGACGACTCCTGGTAAGCTCATGGTTACACACAACACTAATTATCAGGTTCAATTTGGGAAGCTGACCGGCACACTGGGAAGGCTGGGGCCATAGCACAAGAGCTGTGGGTTCAGCTCTTTGTTCTGCCACAAGAGTGGCCGATCTTCTGGCTAGGGCAGTTCCTGCAGCCTGAAACGCAGCCAAGGGTTGCACACACGCTGTGAATCCTCCCATGCCATCGCTAGAGGTATGTACCTCATGCGAGGAAAAGGCAAGCATTTCCCCAGCCCACGACTGATGCGTGCGCCAGAGACACGTGAAAGCGCAAGGTCTTGGGAATAAAGGCTTCCTCTAGGATGTATGGGCATCCCTCCGCATCTCAGTTGTGTGATGGTGTTGTCTGTCCCATGAGAAAGAGGGCATGGTAGAGCCCTAGGGGAAGTGGCAAAGAAGGGGGCGTAGACAGGAGGAATTGTCCCAGCAAGCAGGATTCAGATTTGAAGCCCCAGGTAGGATGTCCTTGTTATGCTCTGGTCTTTTTGTGAGACTTTGGGCAAAACATAATCATTTAAATTTTTCCACAGCAAAGCTACTGAAAAGAAATTATTTTTTTTAACTGGGATGTTCACCAAAATTTGATCATTTTAAAGCAGCAGAACAGCAATGAAGCTGGTGGACAGTATCTTGTGACTGCAAGACAGACCCTCACTGCTTCTGACTTCCAGCAAGTTCCTTCACGAGCAGGGGACAGGCACCAGGAGTCAGGAGCCAGGAGCCACTGACGATTTTATATCAAGAACAGTAGCATTTAAAAGATCACCCCCATTGCTATTGAATAAATTTGTTCCTATTACTGGGGGTTTTTTTGAGCAGAGGTGGGCAGAGTGAAAATAGATGTCATCCCGATTGCTTATTACAAATGTTCTTTCTTTCTCCTTTCTTTCTCTCTTTTCATACCAGATCTGGCCCTTTCTGTATGTCCATAGGGCATAGTGAAATGCCTATACTGCCTCAGTATAGGCATTTCACTGGGGCAATTTTGAGTTGCGGGCTAGCCACTTTGGACACCCTTACTGTCACTGAAGAAATACAGGTACCGTGAAAGGATAATTAAGCCCACCTAAGAATCCAAAAGTGTGTCAAACAGCTAACACTGGGTCTTGTAATGACCTACAATTAGCATGTAAAGCCCAAGGCATCTGCACGTTGACAACATGGTTTAATCCAGTAATAAAGTAGGCTAAAATTACTATTATAGCTAATAGTATTTTTAACAGAAGTGAAACTATAGAAAAGAAGCTACACAAACATATTGATTTCAGCTATGCCTCCCTGACAAGTCCATATATATTTTGTTATTTATGGCCAATTTTTCCAAAAAGAACCCAAGGCTTACAAATGTAGAAATCCCTGGCTGTATGAAATGGATGGTTGTGCATCAAAATGAGGGATTTGCATGTTTAACTGCCAATATTTGTGTCCTTCTACCCAGTTTGCATATGCAAAGGCGAAGATTGTTATATTAATCAGTGCATAAATGAAAGGAGGAGAGATAAATGACCTGGTTTGCAGAGGTGCTGAGCACATGAAGTTCCCATTTATTTTAGCTGCGGTGACAAAACCAGGCCCTAAGTGACTGGCCCAAGCTCACACAATGCATGATTGTCAGTGCCAGGAAGAAAACCCAGAAATCCTTCCAGTCTAATCCTCCCAGTCTAAATCCTCTCCAGTCTAAACTCTAGACACAGTCTCTCCCTGGCGAAAAAAAAAGAAAAAAAGAAAAAAAAAAAAAAAAGCTGTACAACAGCCTGACCACTCTCTTATTCCTACCTTAGCTTGCTAAGAGAATTTAAAAAAAAAGGCACATGAAAAACTCCTGCCTGATCTTTAATGACTAGCAAATAATGCCAAGTAGGGCAAGTAAATATGTGTGAAGCATTGCTCACACACCCAGCAACTTGCATGTGTGTCACAGATGGTTTTAGTGAAGAGCCAAAAAGAGAAAGAGAGAAAGGAAAAGGAAAACAAGTTACAGTCCAGATAAAGAGTAAGATGGAAAGAGAGACAAAGACATTTTCTAGTATTAAAAAAAAATCCCTTAAAAATGCTACAAAAACTAATGATAAAAAACCATAGAACCATTCCTTATCCTTGATAACGTGTAGGCTAATCTCTACATAAATAGAAATAACAGCCCTTTGAAATGGCAATGATTTGCTTGGAAAACATTCATTAAAAACGTCCTGCAATTATTGACTCTATCATTATTTCTTGGCAGCAGCTGAGTCTCACTGCATCTTGTGTTGTTTTTCCAGTGAAAAGCAAAGCATTGTTTGAAAAAAAAAAAAAAAACCCAAAACACCAAAAAAACCCACAAGGACATTGTATTTGAAATATGTGCTTGGTGACATGGAGCTGATTGCCCAAAGGAATCAGGATACGTATATTTGTATTATTGTACACGTGAGTAGCTTGAATCATGTACTGCTCTCTCTCTTTGTTTGGATTATGCAGCTTGGCTGGGCAGCCATCCAAAAGATTCACATTAAATTCTAGCTATATTCAGCACAAAAGTCATCTAGCATCAGAGGATCAAAGTTACATCAACCAACAAGCACTAAGGAATTGATAAGCCACTAAAATTAGGTCATCTCCTAGCAGCTGCTTTTGATGGATGAAGTAGAATTTAGCCTCAGGTTTTCTATTTAAAGATCTGTTACAGCATCTTTTCCTGCAGCTACAAGGAGAACACAACAAAGTATAATGCTTCTGATTAAATGTTTAATCATTACTCTTTACTCTTCTGATTGTTTCTGCCATGGCACAGATTTACTGCGCACACTATTTGCAGCTTTCCTAGCCCTTTTTAAACTGACATTAAAATAGTCAAGATTTTTAATTCCTAAGTTGTAAAACCTAGAGATGAATTTAAAAAAATGTGGATAAAAATCTTGCAAAGCTGTTTGCTTACCGTACTTAGAGAGATAGACTGTGACTTACTGGAACTGGAAATTAATCTCTATGCAATTATCCCACTACTGTGTCCACTGGAAGAATCACCGCATCACTAGGTACTGTATAAATACAAAGGTACGTATCCATGCATAAGTACATGTGGGGCTATAGAAATTTCTGTGTATTTATGATTTTGTTTGTGGCTACTTTTGGGGAAATGATCTAATTAATCTAATTAACACATACTTTTAAAGGTACTCGCTGGTGCACTAGGCTATCTTAGGTCACTAGCGACTGGCATTATGATTGCTAGACAGAGTACAATATATGCCCTACCAAGATGTGATTGTGATCAGGGTAACACAAGTGGTGCCATCATTAGCACCTTTAGAAGAGAGCTCAAAAGGAAATAAACAAAAAACCCCGAATTAGTTTCATATGCATAGAACCTGCCCTTGACCTGTTCAGAATATGAGCACGGTCTGCTGTTGTGTCATCATCTGCGTAAATGAAACTAATGCAGGACTTTGTTGTCAGGGTTTTCAGTATGACATCTCTCATGCCTGTTAAAATCGGTAAAATCTAATTTAAATAATCTTGAGAAACACGGGAGGGGAAAAGAAAGAACATCTGCCCAATGGAAAAGATGAAGTCAACAGTCTTCTGGCTTTTCAGGTCAAAAAATGATGGGGGAGAAATAAGGAAAAACGTAGTCCCTGACAATGTCACATGAGACACATAACATTCTACAAATGATGGACACGTGTATGCCGCTCTATAGCAGTCATACTCTGTGCTCCCTTGTGCCAGCCTAGTAAGTGGGCTGTTGCTGGGTAAGTTTTGTAAGGGGTGGAAACTCCCTGTACATTTCCATTCCAAATTTGGTGTGCCCAGTCTTTATTACTTGAGAAAGCAGCATTATGCACTGCAGTTCAAAGTCTAGATCTAGCTTTTTCCAGCTATGCACCTCTTTTTCAATTAAAAACCTAAACTGGGGCAGGGGGAAAGAGTATGTAATATGTCTGGAGTAGACAACACATCTGAAACTTTTTCTTTTCAAGGAAGAATCTTTATGAGCAGAATGTAAATGAGTTTAATTTATCAGTGGTGCTTAGTACTGCTTGGATCTCAAGCTAATCAGCTTTCTCTTTTGCTCAGGGCCTCAGAGAAAAAGCCAGCCAGGGAGCCAGCTTGTAGGTGCCTATCTGGCTCATGGAGTAGGACATCTGGTGAGATGGGGATGCTTTGATGCCACATAAATTTCTGACAACCTCAGCTGAAGGCTGTCTGTCATAACATCTGCTGTCTTATTGTGCTATGACCACGCTTTTTTCCTATGCATTGAGCATATCTGATACTACACCATGTAAATCTTGGCATTTCAGTTTTGACTGGCCTAACAAGAAGTGGGAGAAAAGCGCCCTTCCTGCCCTCTCGCTGCTCTCCTTGGCTCATCTTAGCATTAATATCCTTTCTCTTCATTTGTTTACTAACAGAGTTACCTCATCAGCTACTAATAACTGTGTGCTCAAGGCAAAACTGGCCAAAGACGCCAGAACATAACAAGAGTTTACTTACTTCGTGACATTGTATCTCTACATCGATCTAAGGAAATAAACACAACGCCCTCTATTGTTAAACAAAATACGTGAACCCTTTTCAGTGGAGTAAGACCACATATTTTCACTAGGTCCATGAGGTTCGTTTAACTGAGAACAGAAAAGAAGAATAACATTTGCAGGAGAAATTGTATTATCCTGGTGACTTTTTCTGGCTGCAGCTCTGATTTAAAGTTAAACCTATTACTGAATATTTCCTTCTTTACAGATATGCTTATTCTTGACAGTGATGAACACTCACAAATGAGAATGGGAGTTTCGTATACATAGTATACCGAGTCTGATACTCATCTCAAAACAATGCAACATTCCTTAATCCATGACCATAAACTAAACCTCGATTGTTCAAGAACTGATCTGAGGCACTTTTAAAAAAATCCAATTGGCCAATTTATTATTTGATAATTTGAAGAATTACTTTTTTCCTGCCTTGTTTTTGCAAAATTTTTAGTTTCAGAAATGTCTTTCTTTTCCCCTCTTTTTTCTTATGGTCACTTGATGCAACAAATTGTGTGATGATCAGAATCTGGGGATAATCTAACAAAGGAAGAATATCTGCCCTTCTCTTTTGTGCTGCTACCAGCTTTATCAAATGTCAATATCCTTGAAAAGTTAAATGGGGTGAAAAAAAAAATCATATTAAAAAAAGAATTCAGTGCAGTCATTTATCCTTTTATTCCAGTTAGTGATTTAAAGGGGGAAGGGAAATAACCTTTCCCCTTCCCTCCCCATATTTAGGACATTTGTTTGGCATATCTACAGTTTCGAGTTTTGATAAAACACTGTGTTTGTAAATATGATAGTTATCATTGTTATTTTGATAAATCATATTTTGTTACTAAATAAAGTGAGGAATAATTGGAAACAGATCAAATAACATTGTTATGAGCTCTAGTCCTATTCACCAGGTACGAAAGCACTAGTAGTTGTATATCACTTTGCTTGCCCACACATGGTTGCTATGCATTTTGTTCCAAAACACAAATGCACAAACCTACTGACGAGAGTCAGTAAGAAGAGGAAAATTGTGGTTACTCGGCTTCTTAGATGAGAGGACCTGCTTCTTTTAGGCCTACTTGTCTATGTCAGAAGAGTTGTACCATCCTATCCATGTCTTCTTGGAAGGGCAATGTGTCCTATTTCCACTTAAAGGTTGAGGGTTTGGCAAGGAATGTTCTGATCTTCTAAGAGTGAACAAATGTTGCACAAGATCTCGTTACAGAGATCCCTGCTTGCTAGCCTGAAAATCTTCAGCAGGCAGTCACTGTTTCTTGGGTGTGCTTACAAACCGAGAGGAGCTTGTTACTTATGCAGCTTGTTACTTATACACGTATAAGCGTGTACTTACACACTGTCCAGACAGAAAAATCAGCTACAAGAGAGAAAAAGTGTTTATAGAAGAAAGGGCCATTATACACTGCCACATTTTGATGGGTCACTAATCTAAGCAAGCCATAGCGAAGATTAACGTAGGCTGACAGTACGAGGTTTGGTTTGTGGTCATGCGCTCTGAGGAATCAGCCGTGCCAGCTGTCTTTCAGAAAGTGCTGTCGTCGTTTTCCATACCCATGAACCGCACTGGAGAAGAAAACTGTGAAAAGAATAGTAAGACTGACAAAATCAAGCCCTTGAACATGAGCAAATTAAGCAGCAGGCTTAAGGTTTTCCACTGCCTCTTAATTAAGCCCTCCCCCCCCCCTCCCCCCCCATGCTCCACAAGCTCAGTTCCTGTGGCTGCATTCAGTTACACATCTCATACCCGCAGGCGGGTACATAATATAAAACGTGGTCAGACATTCTTCTACTGGAACCTTGCCTTATTCCAGTGAATGGGCAGTTACTCGATACTTATGTTTATCCTACTCATTCAGCATACGATCTCAGGTGTCATTTGCTGCATGCCTTTCAAACCCTATAAGCAAAAGAGAGTTTTCTTTTTCTTGGGCTTTTATCTGGCTTTTACATCATAATATGTTCCCATTGTTTTCTGTTTGGATTTTTTCTTTAAATAAACCTGAATACATTTACTAAAAGTGAGACGTCATTATTACCATTTTTAGATGCACAAGAAGCCGTGTTTCTGTGAGAATAAAGTAAAATTTGTCCACACTCTAAGCTAATTTGGGGGGCCAGTTTGAGATGCCAACTACAATTCTCAGTACTTGATGGCACTCTATATTTGCTGAATATGGTTCTCACTGCCATCAGTTTCTGCTGTGAGCGTTTAGCATTTCTGCAAATGAGATCAACACTTCTAAACATGGATATTCCTAAATCAAGAACCTACTGCGCTTCCCCACCCATCCAGGATCCTTCTCTTCACCTGCTATTTCTCACCCTCTCAGTGGCTGTATCGCACCAAAGCTGCCATCTTCCTCCTCCTACCAGGGCAGTAAGATTTGGATTGTGGGAAGGACAGCATCTCTACTTTTGGGTCTGGTTTTCAGCTCCAGATAACTGCTGAGGGCAGCAATTTCAGCGGAAATTAGCAATGAAAAGTCCCTCCTTCGCAGTTTGTGTATGTGTGTGCACATGCGTGTAGCAGAGGTGACTGAGGCAGAAAGCTATCATTTTCCCTCACCTTTACCTAGTATCTTGTCTTCTTCTCCCTCTGATCTCATCTTCTTTTCTGTCCTGCAACTTGCTGCTGAAGGTATAGAGCTCACCTTGGTGTGCTCCTTTAACTTTTTACCCTCTTTAACTTTTCTCCCACTGCTTCCGCAGAGGTTTGGGCTGGGGTTGCCCAGCTAGGGCCAAGACCCATAATTGTGAGTGGTTTAGAAAGGTATAGTGAGACTAATGTGAATGAAACCGAGAAAAAAGAAAAATGTTCATTGAATAAAAAGGAAAAAATAATCACTGTCAGGAATTTATTAGGATCTGGACCAGACATTCAGTGCAATAGTGGAAGACCCACATTTGCGACCCTTGAAACTCAAGTGGACAAAACATCCATTTTGCGTGTGTTCCCAGGGGATGATTTGAACACATCGTACCAGACCTTTTCCAGCTAAGATTTCTAGGATTAAAACTTACTCTTGTAATGCTGCCAGCGGCCTCTATATGCTTTGCCTAGCTGCAGTGGTCAAGAAAGGTACATTCACAGCTATAGCAAGGCCTTTCCCACTTACTTGCAATAGCAGTAATGAGTATACGAAATATTTTACATCCCCTTTCCTTCCCATATATAGCAATTATTCTGTCATTCATCAAATGTACAGAAATTCCTTTTCATATGTAAATACACCATTTGCTTCACAGCTCTAGCCAAACAGTTGTGCAGTTCTTTGTCAAGAAGATAATATATTTAATCATGGAGTGCCTTGTTTCCATTGTATTGAACAGGTGTTGTTTAATGGCACAGCCATTGTAACATTATATTCATTTATTAATGTGAGTGTAACGAACATATTGTAGAGACATGAATGTGCTGGTCTCATGGTTAGGGTTAGTGGTTTCTTATGATGTGGTATGTGTAGGATAGTGGCTTAGATTCAGACTACAGAGAAGCAGGAGTTCATTATAGCAGATCCAAGTGATGTGGCTGGTTTTGGCCCTTGTTCACTTTTGAAAAGCAGAGAATACATGAAAGACTTCATTGAAAATGTGCAAGTTATTCAGTGTGGTTAATTCTACGTTGGCTTCACTCCCACCTTCTTTCAAGACTGTGTATGTGACCATGCTTTCTGAAACAGCAAAACCAATCTGCAATAGATTCATGTTGCTTTTGGATATATGCGCAATCCCTAGTATCCTATTTCATTAAGTGACCTGTCTTCAAATATGACCGAGGAATTCAGTAGGTGATCAGCTAAAACTATGAGACAGTGCTTGCTTGGTTAGGGTAGCTATGGAAGCTCTGTCCCTTCATTTACTCATTTTTACACGCACTGCCACATTTCGAAGAGTTACTGCTCTGAGTGTTCCCTACCTAGAACTGCAGCTCAGCCAGCTGGCAAGGTAGCTACAGTTGCACAGGCAAATCAGGTGAGTAAATGGAATAACTTAAGCACCTGATTCTTCTTATTGCGTGAAATCACCCATTTAGCATCAGCCCTCAGGGGGCCAGAATTCTCAAATGCAGGTAAATGCCTGCAGTGCCCATTTGCTTTATGGAACTCAAGTGCCTACTTCAGTTTGTTTGGACACATGTCTAATCCTTTTTTTGAAGTGCTTTATGCTAAATGTGATGCCCTATATCATCATTATGCAGTGCATCAGAAGTATTTTTTTTCCCTCCCTTTTGGAAACATAGCCTTTAAATTTCATAGTATGTACTTAAGTGATTGTATTAGAGAAAAGATTAACAAAGGCAACTAAGTCTTCACCTCTGTACTGTACCTTCTGTTATATGACATAGCTTTTGTATTGTCTGGCAATTAAATAATCTTAATCTTGTTAATCTCTGTTTCACTTCCATCCATAATGCTAACTGGCCCTTTCACAGCACTTTCTATCAGTCAGCCACATGCACTTTTCTAGTAAAGCAAATGACAGCATCCCATTAATGATTTTCATCGCTGCTTTCTGGACTCTGTCAGTTCCCAATGTTTTACTTTTAGTGGAGGGCCAAGAACAGAACAAGGTAGCTAAGAAATAAAATAAAGTGTTAATATTATTAAAACATTTTCTGCACTCTTCTCTTGACTCTTCTTCAAATTTTTACAAGAGATTGAGCAAATGCCCTCATGAAGTTGCCCAGCTTTTCTTCGTGCTTAGACTGAAAAACATATCAGCCTCAGTTTCTTCTCACTAACACCAGCTTTGCAATCTTTGAACTCCAGTTTCAGCTGAATTACTTCACAGTTACAACTGAGTAAAGACGAGGAGAAACTGATTCATTATCTGCTTTCCAATTTTCTCCCGTGGGGCTTGGGATCAAGGCAGGGAGCGTTCAATTCCAGCAGGAGAGGAAATCACTCCTGCGTTCACGGTCAGCCGCAACCTGGGCAGAGCGCAAAGGCCCCGTGCACAACGATCCCTCAGCCCTGCGAGCTCAGCCTGGATCATCCTGCTTTGACCTGCCATGGCTGTAGAGGACAGGCAAAAAATTTGGACCCCTACTCGAGCCACTTCGCTGATTTGCCGTCTCCTGTTACGTCAGCTGCTACCATCGTGCCTTTGCTCTCAAGCCAGGCTCTGTTCCACACCCCGAACCTCTCACTGTGTTTTATTCTCTTAACTCAGGCAACAGCGTCGGTCTTCTTGTCCCTCCCATTTCACTCTCTCTTCCCTGGAGACCTGATTTCTTCTGTGAAAACTGGTTTTACTGAGCTGCCTCCCAAACCTACTGCAGGTTAAGGAGAGAGCAGGGGACCCGTCATCCAAGGACACCCTGGTTCATACTGTGCTGTAACAGTGACATCTAGCACAGACGCTCATACAGCATTAGAGGTTCCCTTCTCAGCCGAGGTCTGTCTGGACACCATACAAGCACATCCTGAAATACAGCCTCTTCCCAAAGCAATTTATCTGTCTAACAAGCAGGACTGACAATAGATTTGTTTGGTGGGGGGGTGGGGGCAATTTGCCTACTGTTACAAAACAAGACTGAGAAAACTGGGAGCAAAAGCATCTTTTGGCTTCCTGACACAATACTGTATCTGACAAGCCACATCAGGCCGTTTTATTTAGCTAGTTTTTAACTGAATTTATTATTAACCAGAATAAATTTTATAACCAGATGGGAACAGTAGCCAGCAGCCAGCTGTGGCAGACCACACACCCTTCCTAGCAGCCCGGCAGCTGCTCCTCCCTCGGAGGATGCAGACCACAGCTCTGAGGATCAGATCATCGATTACACAGGTTGTGTTATCATCTCTTGTCTTTGTTAATACCTCAGCTTTGTCACCCACCACCAGAGACCTCGGGACAGGTTTTGAAGTATGCCCGTCACGTAAATCAGATTTAAAAAATCACCCTCTCCGGGGTGAAACTGGCAGCACAGCCAGGTTTACCTACAGGATCAGTCTGCAGTCTGGACTTCAAAAGGAGAGACATCAGGGACAGCTAAATCCATGCATAGCCCTGAGTGGACTTTGCTCAGACATCTTTGCTACACAGACTTGAAGGCTAAAATATGACAGCTTTTTACTTGAACTGGAGCTGGAGTGGGGAAAAGTAGTTCTCCCATCTCTCCTATGGTAAAGATAGCGTAAAACTTTTGACAGAATCCTCTAAACTAGCTGTCCTGTGAAATGCAAACATAAGGCATAGCAGGGGGGCTTTTTATTACACACCAGTTACAGACACATTAGACATCACACTCAATATTCATTTTTTACAGATTGACCTTCCACCCACATCAGGACATTACACCATTACCTGCAGCAAGAGCTTTTCTTACTTGATGGAAAAATATTCTGATGTTGGCCATGAGAAAGACTATTTCACTATATATGGAAATGAAAAGAATGTATTCTTAAATGAACAAAAAGAAATCCCCGATCGATAGAAAAAGGCAAACAAATTCTGTTCACAGCTCTGCGTCTGTCAGTGATACTAGCCAACTTACCCTGAATTGTCAGCAACATAGCTAAGAGCAAACTTTGGCCAGTAACTATGGTGCATTTTATCTTACTATAAACAGAATTGCTAACATGCAAACTGATACCCAATCACAGCTGCATGAAAATAGCAGAGCAGCTAGGTAGGGAAGACAGGTGATAGGAGGTTTTCCAGAAATAATTGCCCCTAAACAATAGAGGTTCTCTGTGCAAAAGCTTTCTAATGGGAAGATCAATATCTTTCAACTATTATTTCAATAACACTATTCTTCATTAATAGAATATACCTATTAATATTGCCCTGCATCACCTAGGTGATAATAAAAGCAATACCCCATTTTAAGACAAAATCCTCTGTCTCCAAATTCATGTTTTCCACCCTGAAAGGAATAATGTTATTAAAAAGAATCACTACAGCCTTTCCTTTAGGAAACTTCGAACTTTTTTTCTTTCAAAGATTTATGAAGACTAAAGAAAGCTCAAGCATCTCTGTAGTGAAACTAGAGCCTATACAGCTGAGGAAGATGCAGTGATCTGTGACAGTATAATTCCCTCTTTCTAAAAATTTGACTGTGCCTGAAGTGATGGGACGTATATGGGTACAACACAGCTGTTGTACGGTCTCAGGCAAAGTGCAAGGGAGAGTTAAGTCATATGGGTGCTAAAATGATGTCACTAAACATAGCTATCATTAAATTATTTTTAAAGTTTTAACACGGAAACATGATCATACTAGTCAACAGTTACTGGACACACCAGCTGGGAGGATCCACTAGCAGCATAGTTCAGGACATAGACATTCAACACATTGCATATGAACCTTAAAATAAGCAGAAAGAGGGGCAGGATTCCAGAATTATTTTTAAAAACAATTTCATAACAACCCTCTCTACCATGCCAGCTACTCAGTGCTCCAGGACACTCCCTGATAACTGCTGTGGTCTCGCTATCGTGATCTCATCTTGAATTCTCATTATATAATGAGCTAAAGAAAAAAAAAATCTTGTCATCAGGGTGCAAAAAACCTTATATTCTAGACAGAAAGAGCACTCACAATTTCTAGATAGGAGCTGCTGTGTTCTCCTCCATCAACTTCCTAAAGATCTACTTGCTAAGAAAACCATGGGATTTACTCTTTCTGCTTATTTTGTTTGCCTGTTGACAGCTGCCGGGTGGCATACAGGCTAGAACGGGCCAGAACGGAGCAAACAGCAAAGCAAGATTTTCTATGGCAGCACCACACCTGGCATGTTTAGCAAGGAAACTCGGAGCAGAGGGTGTGCTGTGCCAACACGTAGGATGAGCGTTGGTAAGTGACAGGACTCCAGAAACAGGACTCCAGAGCAGAAGTGTTTGTTTGCAACATCTACCACTACCTGGAGCTACTACGATGTTGTATTGTAAGAAGAGTACTTAAGAAATAAAGCTGGCTTTTTTTTTTAAGTGATACTAATCAGGTTTTGTTTACCCATCCTCACTCTACAGACTTCTAGCTAATGAGCTATTATGTTCCTCAAGTTATGCAACACTCCCATAAGATCTTTCAGATTACAAATGGATTTTTTCCAGGCATCATATTGCCATGTGGCCCCAAATTATCAACTGACCTGCATTAATCCAGAACTTCTGAAAAGTCATTATGCAACATAGCAACAGAGCTAGAGGAGCAGAGGTTAGTCATTACCATGCCCCTAACTGAAGTGACAGCACTAAAATCACATTAGGGAAGAATTTCAAAAGGCTACACCTACTGTGTCTAAGTAAAGAACGTAGATGAAGTGTTAATTGAAAGTCAGAGAAGTAGCAAGTTATGAAAATAAGATTAGAAGAAGAGTTACAGAGGAAAGAGAGACTCAGCTGATTAGAGAGAATTTATTCATAAGACCAACTGCTGTAATTTGGAAAAAAACTCCAGAAGCAGCCAATTTGATATTACCATATTTATGTTAAATTCAAAACTGTGAGAGACAATTACTGAAGATGCTAAATCCATACACTGGGGAACTCACCAGGGGATGCTGACCATGCCTGACATTTAGGATAAAGTGCCATGAGGTTGCACTGTTCCTTTTACTTGCACTCTGTACTCCTCCATTATTGCCTGCTGGTGATATGCTCAGAAGGAAACCTGAGCTGCCCTGAACAGTAATGAAGTGCCATTGTGTTATAATGGCATGCTTAACTTATATGTTTCAATGTTATTTTTGGCAGCCGTGTGATAAAAATCAAAAACTCTGTGTGTGTGTGCGCAAGCACATTACATTCAAGTCACATGAGCAGCAGGCATAATTCTGTCCCAGAAATAAATGTACTATCAAGGCTTAAGTTTTCTAAAAGTGTTTTTCCGCATCTGATGCTCATTTGGGCAAAGAGAAATCATCTTGTCTTACTGGAAGATGCAGCAGCAATTTGCAGTAGTACGCCTGCCCCCCCGCAGCCTTTAGCACTTTCCCAGTGCCGCAGCACTCCTGTATACAAACTAACCATGGTACTGGGAGCAATTCTTACTCCTTGCCTCCCCCCTCCTCTACCCCAGCACCCAGATTAGTCTGTGGTGGAGCATCTGGCCTCAACACAGTGCTTCGGTGGTGCAGCAGGACTGAAGCAGTGCTCTGTACCATAAGGGCAATGCCATTCCTAATGCAAATACAAGGTGTTTGTAAACCCATCCGCACTAATGCTGAGAAGCCCAAACCACCGATAAGCTTCCTCCCAGGCAGTGTAGCACCTGAAGAGAAGACAGGAGTGCCTCCGAGGATTACTCCTCCCCATAGTCTCCGAGCATCCTTCAGGTGATGGACAGGTCAGGAAAGAAGAGCAGTATGAAACAGCAATGACTATCAGCTGCCAAATCTAAGGCAGGTGAGTGGGGCAGGATACTACAGACAAACCCAAGTTAACTTCAAACAAGCTAATTCAGGTACCAGGAGCACTTTTGTCCGCACCACCTGGAGCTCTCTGCAGGCTACTTTGCCGCTTCGCAATCCTCCTTCAGAAATGTCCCCTCATTTCTGGCAGAGAAGCAGAACAACCAGTGGCATTTGGAAGCTGTTTTCCTCGTCGTGGCAACACATACAACAGCCTTTGTGGATGTCAAGAAATTGCTGAGCTTGAACAGGCAATGCTCTGTTCTTGCAGTACTAGCAGATGCAGACTTAAAGGACCCAAAGAGCAGGAGTGGGGAGCACTGCTGAACTTCAGGGCCTTGAGGAAGGAGAACTTTTGGGGTGGCTAGGACACATGGTGGGTAAAGGTTTACACATAAAGAAGCTGTGTAAGCTGCTGGCCACACTTGGCCAGCAGGACTAGGGATGTGATCGTGCCCCTGTACTCGGCACTGGTGAGGCCGCAGCTCAAATACTGTGTTCAGTTTTGGGCCCCTCACTACAAGAGAGACATTGAGGTGCTGGAGCGTGTCCAGAGAAGGGCAACGAAGCTGGTGAAGGGTCTGGAGCACAAGTCTGATGAGGAGCGGCTGAGGGAACTGGGGTTGTTTAGCCTGGAGAAAAGGAGGCTGAGGGGAGACCTTATCGCTCTCTACAACTACCTGAAAGGAGGCTGTAGAGAGGTGGGGGTCGGTCTCTTCTCCCAGGTAACAAGTGATAGGACGAGAGGAAATGGCCTCAAGTTGCGCCAGGGGAGGTTTAGACTGGATATTAGGAAATTTTACTTCACTGAAAGGGTTGTCAAGCATTGGAACAGGCTGCCCAGGGAAGTGGTTGAGTCGCCATCCCTGGAGGTATGTAAAGGACGTTTGGATGAGGACATGGTGTAGTGGTGGACTTGGCAGTGTTAGGCTTATGGTTGCACTCGATGATCTTAAGGGTCTTTTCCAACCTAAATGATTCTATGATTCTATGCTACCTAAACATGCCTGTATGCTGTACCTGGTTGCTGCTGAGTCATTTGGTGCCTTTGAGCAAGTCAAATCTCTGTGAAGAAAGTGTCTGGGTTTCTTCCCTTTGAAAGCAGAATAATGTTTACTTAGCGGAGTAAACCTCAGAAACACCAAAAGCCTGCCCTGTGCTTTGAAGATCACACATATCATTTTACCACAGAGTCATTCCCTTTTCTTCTGCTGCTGTTTTCCATATGAAAAAGAAATTATTCTGTGAACACTGAAATGAAAGGTTACTTACGGAGGTCAAGTCTTTGTCCCATCAGCTTTCTTTCTCCAGTCACCTCTGCCGAAACCTGTCTCCTCAGTCCCCGCTGTATCCCTGGTGCATGCATGTTTGGTATGCACAGAACGGTGTGTGCTGTGCTAAGGACCCCCATGCTGACGGCTTAGCTGACACCTATGCTTTACCTGCCTTCCCCTCCGCAGAGCCGCTGCCTCTGCCTCTCTTCCTCTAGACAGAAAGCAGTGTTCACAAATCTAGTCAAAACGTAATTATCTGTAATCCCTCTTCAAATCCAGCTGAAGACTGAACAAGCTCAGAAGCTGCTCGTGAGGGGGACTAGCAGACAGACTGATGACAAAGAAAGATTGCATAAGCCTCGTTTTCTTATGAAACCAAGCTACAGTAGAATTAGGAGATTCAACATGATGTTCTGCAAAGATTATAATTCATCTACCTTATACAACTTATTATAGAGCAACATTATTCATTTTGCACAGCAACACAAAGTATCACACAGGAAAAAAAAGGGCTGATCCCTCTGTATAGTTGGTCCAGGGGTCGTGAACCTCACTATGGATCTTGCAAGCAAATAAAAAATTTTAACAATAGTATTGCAGGATTTTGTTTAGAGTTAAAACCTACAGAAAGTTGAATAAACAGACTCAGGATTTGGGTTTATCCTCAAATCACTATTAAGCTAAGCTGCACTATTTTAACTCACTAAAATACTAATTAATCACAGACGCCTACTTTTATGTTACAGGAATACTGGTCACCCTTCTAAATTTCACTAGATACGGCACAGTCTTCCTTACAAACATTCATGTCTATACACCTAAATGTAGTTCCCACAGTTGAGCTCCGTTCTGCAGCTGTTTTGCAGTGGTGTACACGCTTTACATTTTGGTAGTATGCACACTTCAGTTTATACATGTGTAAGCTTTCTGTTTAATGTAAGTTGCTCATTCCATTTGTGGTTGCCATCAAAGTACTTAACCTCATTTAAAACCCCAATTTTACATAGAACTGAAGAGTTACCTCCACAATATTGAAGCCTATGCCTTTCTGATGACCTGCATCCAGCCATTTTAAGTCAACAAACATGTCTTTTCCCTGACCCTTTTGAGCTTTTGTTCAAAAGTTTGAAGGCTGCTTACTGACAAGTGATTTGTTTCCATTAGAACATGCCTCATTCCAGCCATCCGTGACCATTTTGTACTTAGGGCTTTATAACCAGCACGTCTCAACATTCCTAAAATCCCAGAGAGGATCTGAAAATAGAATAAGAAATGAGCATTTAAATTAAAAGCAACAGCCCTTGCATGAAGCTGCCAGGTTTTTATGGTAGATAGTGTCTTTTTGCCCACCCCCACTCTCTCTACTCCCCCTTCTTCACAGGGTTGTAAGCCGCATTTTCCATAATATTTTGCAATGCCACCTAGGGTTACATTCACTCTATTTATAGGGGCCTGTTTTAAAGTGAAACAGGTGTCAGATTGAATGAGGCTGTTGTCAGCATACATGTCCTCTTGGGGAGGGGATGGGAGGTTTACTACTTTTTGTACTTGGGGGATTTACAGTTTGATCGCTAATCTCTCTCTGCAGGGCTCAGTGGGAGGAGGGGGAAGAGCAGAAGAACAGTGGAAGGAAAGGTTAGCTTTCTGCTGAAGCTATGCAATGCTGCCTCTCCCCCAGCTCCATGCAACCAGACCTTTTCTTTTTCCATGTGCTGAAACTGATCTGTTTGCGAAAGGGGCCAGACAGCCTGTTCTGAGGAACGAAACACTTCCAATGGCTGGGAAACAGGCAGAGCTCAGCTGAGGTGGGGGGAACTGAAGACTCCCATCCCACCCACATCCTACCCACCCCTTTCCATCCATCGCACCAGAGACCACTTCTGGGGAACAAAGATCGGCATAATGCCTCCATGCCTCTCGATCTTATACCACCTTTGCTGTTATTATATCCTAAATAATAGATAATGCATTATGCATTAGATAATAGATAATGCATAGGTAATGCATTAACGTCGCATTCAGGACCTCTGGGAGGAGGCAAGATACGGACCGCTGTGCTAAGTGAAGTAGCAATACGCACCAGCATAAAGAGTCCCTGACCCACTGAGCTCAGAGTCAGACCAAGAAGGCAATGAGTATGTGAACAGATGAAGGTTGTGGGGGTGGAAAGGGAAGATGAGGTAACACTTAAAGAGAATTTAGTGAAAAGCGGAAGTCGCAGCTTGTTGCTTGCCTTCACTTTGCCTTGCAGGTTCGCCATGCTTATTGCCTAGGTAGCGATTTGTAAGAATGAAATAGAGGCCACTAAGACATTTGACACAGACCAGCAACAGTTCATGAATGGTTGCGACTATTAATCGCTACCTATATCAAAATAAACTTCTTAATACACTGAACTAACACTCCAGTACGTGCCAGACATGCTACAGTGGCAAGCAAAAGAGTTGCTGCTTGTCCAGGAACACATCCAAACTACAAAAGTTGACTTGACAAACAGAGGGAGGACAAAGGTATTGTGATACAAGTCAGACAGCTGATGAGAGGAAGGAGAATGGAACAAAAGAAATCGTGACTGAAGCTGTCTTTTCTTGCTGAGGACGTTTAATGCAGAGATAAGTGTCTTTGTGGCACAGTAGAGAAAGCAGGTCTTTGGGAAGCACTGGAATGAGAAGCTCACAGATGGCATCAAGGTGTAGGGAGAAGTTGGAAGAGATGCACAGGGTCAATGACAAAGGCATGGTGTGCACCATGAAGACTGGAAGCAGAGCTGTGAGGGTGAAGACAGAGTTGTGGGGAAAGGCAATAACAGAGACAATTTGGTAAGTAAGGTGTTCCTAGAAAGGATAAAAGTTTGAATGTGACACCGGCGACAATGATTTAGAGGTGTCTTGGACTCATCTGGCATCATCAGCATACCAGTCTGGCTATATGATGTATATTGTTTTAAGAATTCACAGGTATCCCATCAGGGATGAGAACCTACCAACTTCCACAACACCTGGAGTATCTTTCCTCCAGGAGGATCTTTCAAGAGATAAAATCACAATTAAAGAATAACCTGGAAGAGAGGAATATTTGAGGTGGGTTAGGCCACCATACTGATTTCCATTGGAAGAAAGTAATCTGTAGTTCTTGGAAAGATATAAGCCACATGGAACTGTCATATTTATCCAAGGAACAAGGCGTTAAGGCAACGGATTTACATGTGCAAAAATCCCAGTTCAGCATGTGTTTGTGGATTTACTGTGATTCGTCAGACATTCATGTTAATTGGCTATACAAATAACAACTTACATTTTAAATTTAGTATTTGTACTTGGAGTTATCACTACTGTATAACTCATCGTGGTATTTGCGGTTTCATTTGTGCACATATTTATGAACACTTGGGTTTTAAATATCATTAAAAATCACAAAAATATGAAAAAATAATCACAAAAATATGAAAAAATAATCACAAAAATATGGAAATCCCACTGCACAGAAACGCAGTGGACATCTTGCAGAACTATTTAGTTTTGTTTTATTAAGCAAGGAAACAAACTCTGAAAATAATACCTAAAAAATGTCACATAACTTCATGGAAAATGGGGTTGGGAGAAGACACACACAAATATTTAAGTACAAAAGGTTACATTTTCAGAAGTGCTCACCAGCTCCCATTCCTGAAAATGAACACCAGACCCACTGGATGCTGAGCGCTGTCAAAAATCTAACCACTTCACTGAAGAGCCTAACTGGGAGCTGAACTGTCTTTGTAATCTGATCCCATTTGGGAGATGTGGCATACCAAATTCTTTGGAAAGAACTAGATCTTATCATTGCTGTTCCTGAACTAATAGAACACAGTTGAAAGAGTGCTTTGTGCAATATAAATCATTTTGATAACAAATTTACATGCTGCAAAAACAAACAAGCAAACAAAATCCCCTGAAGATACAAAGGTTTCTTAGCAGGTTGTCCTTACATTTGGTAGAGGACTTCAAAATAGGCAGCTGGGTAAATCCCCACCTGCTTAGAAACTCTGGGCACAACTTCACTGGACCTCCAGGGCTTCTGTTTCCCCTTTTGCACAAGAGCGCAAAGATAGAGCTAGAGACTACTACAACAGACACGGCTCTGTTGGCTGCTGCACTGTCTTCCAAAGGATGGTGCAACCGCCTCTTCCATTTTGCCATCCCTGAAGTTGTCGTGCCTAACTTCTTCCTCGTGGCAAGATTCAGGTGTGTACAATATATATGTGCATGTATGTATACATACATATGCATATACAAAAGTTCAGAGTTTGCAGACAGGTTATCTGCAGGGGATTACAAAGCAGTTGCTTCCAGTGGGGAAGCCTGCATTAGACCGCTCTCTGGAAAGCTCTTGGGTCTTGAATTCAGCTCTAACTATGAAAATGCTTTCAATGCCTCAATGCAAGTCCCCTGCATCACTCCAACATTTGTCAGATCTCATGCCTCTAAGCAAATGCCCATAGCTTGGATTACAGGAAACAGAGACGACAATAGCTGTAGTCTTTCTTGCCATTTTTAGGTCCCTATCCCTAATATTCTTGGCAACTGATCACCCACTCCAAAATGATCACTATCTCTATCAGTCTAATTAAATCTGCTACCTGCTAGCTATAGTTGTTTTGTTCTACTCTCCTATAGATTCCGTTCATTTTGAATTTTTTATCAGATCACAGTTCTTACAATTGTTTCTGCAAAATGTCCTTCCTGTCTTCAGCACCACAATCTGCATTGTATTTTCAGTGTGTGACAGGCCTTGATTCTTGAGGGTCAACCAAACTGCATTTGCAAAGTCCTTGTTGGCTACAGCAGAAGTCAGTACACCACTCTCTGTGCTGTACAAGTCACAAAATAATAAAAGCATCCACTGTGCAGCCGGAACTACACGTTCACCTTTCAAAGGATTTGCCACCCTTATGGAGTTAATTTACATTAACATAAATATTCCATTAGTAGAAATGTTTATAGCATACTTCTCTCTCAAGAGGCATTCTGCAACATGATTCTTCAACCACTTATGTTTGACTAATGTGTATCACATTTGAATAATATAAAAAGACAACTGAGTTAAGTGATTGAATGCCTGGAGAAAACCAATGTTAATTTCCACTAAAAGCAAAGCACATTCCCTTAATTTTGCAGCTTAATTACTGCAGTATTTGGCTCACAAATAAAACATGGTTCAAGAAAAAGTCTCCAATAATAGGGTGCTGAAGCTTTTTTTTCCCCTCCCATGTACCTCTGAAAAAGATTTTTCATACACATTATTTCAAGCCTGTTCCTGTGACCCAGACCAGGGCTGGTAACGTTGAATACTTGCTTCCCGATATGTTGTTAATGTAATCTGATACCCTTGCAGGAGCTTGGCATGGGGTGGCTTCTACATCCCAGGCTAAATTAGTGCCAAAAATCCACCCAAAGAATATGCCTGGGGTAAAACAATGCTCTTGTCCTTGATTCCTTCTGATAGGAAATTCTCCATGGCACTCTGGAATTTTTCAGAAGAATCTTTATAAGCAAACTTTAGAAATGAGGTGATACTCATGCTATCTATTCTGCTACTGAGCTAACTTGTTGCCCATATGCTTTTAGTAATAGTAGTGGTGACTTGCTGAGGCTACTTGGTTAAGATGAAGGATATACCGTGTTTCATACACATTTCAGCTCACTGATATCCAAAATAGATTAAGTCAGTTTTCCTGCCGTATAGAAGGCAATCTTTAAAAAATTCCATTAAAATGAACAGGAGGCAAAGGCAAGTCAGTAAGTAAAGAACATATTAAAATGTAAAGCTTAACAAGCCTTCTAGTTTATGCATAGAAAACTGCATATCACTGACAGAGTTCAGACAAGCTCAGAACAAACTCGTGGCCATGAGCAGGATCGCTCCTTTGACTTCAGCAGGAAGAGGGCAATTTACTTTATCTGGAATACAGCAGTGTCCTGATGTCTTACATTATTCCTCAGCGGAGTAGTGACCCAGATTTCTACTCCAGACAGCTGGAAACGTCTCATAAGGGTCACTTAAAGTGTAATTATTCCTACTTTATCATGGTTATAGAAAGTTAACTTGCTTTGTGCTGAACTCCTGTGAAATATCTAAAACCCAATTGCTAAAAATTTAGCTCTAGTGAGTGGTGCTCAAGCAGTCAGATGAGGATGCAACAGAAAAACAGAGAAAGATTAATTTGAGCCTTGTGAAGCTTTTGTTCTTTCCCTTAATGCCCTGCCTGTTAGTTACTTATTCCTTTCTTTCTGTAAGTAATAAAATCTTTGATTCTGCACTAAATTATGTGAAAAAATCTGCAAAATGGCAATAGCAGGAAGAGAAACTTTCATTTCAACTCAAGGTTCAATGACTTTTAAGAACAGAGGGTATATTTCCCTGAATAAACCATATGATCTCTTATGTGCTCAGTCCATCGCATATCTCTAGACTCTTATCTTTGTGTCTGGAGTACACACAAGTGTACCATTACAGGACCATCCTTTTATGCAAGTGGACATTCACCTTCTAGTAAGACTTTTTAAATTCCTGATACACTTACAGTACGTAGTACATTGAGGTGGCTGGCTTGTATTACTGACTTCTGTGGCCAGTATCTGCAATAGACTTCTGCAGCATGGGAATAAAAATGGGCACAAGGATAATGCCCGTTAGGGACAGAGGACTGATTAGAAACAGAGGGCTTCAAGGCCTGTCTCGAGGATCAGCAAATTTAAGTCATCGTATTTGAAGCACAAGAATGAATGTTAAAAAATCTGCTGTGTGATTTCATTAAGAGCCCCCATTTCTCACATCCCACATTTGAGGTCATGATTAATACAAAGGGTGTAGGCAACTTAAGTTATTTGCCCGCTCATACAAGGGGCCATTTGACCCAATCAAACAGTGGTGAGGATAACTACTATGCCCATGCAGATATTGTTCACAACTGTGTGCAAAGAGAAAACACCTCCTTAAGGGGATTAAATGGGAAGAGTTACTCTCAATTGTAGTTTTTGTGTGTGTCAGTAGGAAATTTTTGTTATTCGTACACAGTTTCCCAAGTTCAGAGATCTTTCTTATCTCCAGATTTCATGCCAATTATTATCTGCTGAGTGAATGAGGTCCCTTATTGTCAACAGTTGCTGGAGGAAACAGTTATATCTATGTGACTCCTACTCAGTATTTTTGTCTCTGGGTATGTTAATTGCATTTAGAGCCCAAACCAGTAGAGCTACTCTTCTGCACATCAATCCAGCAAGGAATCTAAGTGTATGCCTCATTTTACACATGCAAGTACCTTCATGAAAATTGCTCGTATTTTTGAAGCTAGACAGGTACTACAATTCCTTACGTGAATCCAGTTTCTTAATGATGAGTTAAAGTCTTATTCTCATGTCTAACGTCCATTTGAGTACACTACCACAGACAATTAAAAACAGTACCTGAATGTTTCATGGCACTTCTGCAGACCCCAGATACTCCTAATCGGCTAACTGGGCAGTAGATGAACACTACCTTATCTTGCAACTGCAAACATCTGTTCTGCATCGGACAGAAAACACAGTATCTCTATTTTAGCGATTACGACAGTCGTCAAAATGTTGCCACAAGAATGAACAAGGAAGAGGATGGACAATACTACCTGCATAAAACATAGGATGTCACCGAAATCAAATGAAAATTGTGATGTACTTTAATGGAAATAAAAATTGGGTTACAGAAAGGAAGAGGCCCTGAATCTGATTTGGTAAAACACAGGTCTGTAGAGCAGAGTGGAGTGATTTCTGAGTGTGCACGGAAGTAATCGGTATGAAACTGTTGTGAGGAACTTTCCATGCTGGGAGGGATTTGCAGCATGGCCAGGGAGGATGTACAATCAGATCAGAGAACATGATGATACAGCAGAAGGCTGGAGAGAAATGAAGTGGCAAGCCTCAGAACAGCCACGGGGGCAAGAAAACCTGTGCGCACATCTCTGCACCATGACCCACGTTCCCCCTTTCTGGGAAAACCAACAGCGAGTTCCCTGCCACAGTTACATAGCACCATCCATCAGATGTCAAGGAAAACACATCTGAAACATATAAACATAAAACAAAACAGCAATTCTAGCACTTAAACTGTACTGACACTTAATACCTGTAATTGCATTCAAAACAATAAACTCCAAGCAGCTGGACATTCACAGTACATTTGATCACACAGAGTTATGAAGTAGTGCCAAAAAAAATGAGGCCTTCCAGAGGACTTCTTTGTAAGTGTGCCTGATGGAGGATGCTTGCCACCTGTGTCTGATAGCTATGTGAAGGATTTAAGCCCCAGATTTCTTCCAACAATGCACAGAGGTACTCTGCTCTAAAAGCTCCACTCTTCCCTAGATGGTAGGAAGCAATGTGATAAAGTAGGAGGTACAGTATGCTGAAAGGACTACACACATTTGAAACCCCTATATAAATATATACATATATATAATCAACATTATCACGTGGAGTCACCCGCAGCTCTGCCCACGAAGGGGAAAGGATAGAGCTACCTGGCCTTACCCTTATACCTTCATATACCAGCATAAACTTTGCCACTGAAGAACCAGAGCCTGAAGAAGAATCACCAAAATGCCTTCCTGGAGAACAGCATCTATGAGGAGGCATCACTGAGAAGCAGCTATCTGTCTAATAGGCACATTTCTTTTTTGTTTTACAGGGAAAATACATTCTTAGCACTCACAGTAGTACTTTTTCAAAGAAAGGTTATATAAAGCGATACAACACACACACAGACACAGGCAAAAAAGAAATGTGAATGACTCACTGCACTTATGCAAACTAAGTTGCGTAAGCCTGTTTTTCTCAGCTCTTAAAAAAACCAAAACAGCACATACACAACCCTAAAAAATGAGCTGAAATTCTCAGTTATGAAAGTTAAAATTGTTGAATAAAAGCAGAACTCCCTCAGCTTCTCAGTGTCCTTCACGCCCACATCTGGTGTAGTGTTTACCAACGGATAAAAATAGAAAGCTGAAACTTAATAGACCCTAACATTTATCACAGTATTTAAGAATCAAAACAGAAAACATCAGAGAAGTGGAATTCACTTCAGACAAAATAACCCTGAAAACAGAGAGATCAACAGCTATGTTTTGAAGGGAATTTAGTTAATCCTCACTGAAATACTACCCTCCAGGTACTTAGCAAGGGCAGGCTAGAAAGAAAATCATCAACTGTACTTCTTCAATTCAACAGGTAGGTAACTACAATAATGCAAACTGTAAAGAATTTAATCTTTTTTAAAAATCTTGCAGAACTTCCTCTAAACTGTTACATTCATGACATATTAGTTGTTGGCAGATGACATCATAGGAGTTGGTTTCTTTAGACATGCACAAAATCCATCTTTCTTGCTAAAGGGCAGGGGCATTTTCTTATCTGCCAGAGCCAGCAGTCAACGGCATGCACGCTAGAGGTGGGACATGAGCAGAAGGGCAACTCCAGACGTCTCCATTCGGGGGGTCGAGAACCATTATCTGTCCCAGGCGCAAGGCATCACTGATCAGCCCATCAGCAATATCTGTTCGACGTTGGATTTGGAGAAGACATCAACAGTTTGGCACACCAATCTTGAGAGCTGCCAAACCATGCCTTCGAACAGATAGGCCACAAAATTTAGATAAATTAAGCCCTGAATTAAGGAAGGTGTAACACAAAATGAACCTTCTCATGTATTCTCAGAAGTGTGATCCACAATAATTTAAGAGAGCGTTTGCAAATAATCCCTCTTTTAATTGCAGTAGCAGCATTACTTTGGTGAATTATTCAAATCTACTGCTGATGAGATAATATCAGGCCAGAAAATTACATGCGTCAGCTAACCTACTCTCACAGGATCCTGTTCTCCCTCTCTCATTCACAGCACACAGGCACACGGCACACACGCGGCATGCAACTGATTAGCGACTGCATCCTACGAGACCCTGCACGTCAGGTCCAGGGCACTGCTCCCAGGCTGAAGCGCGCAGGAAAGCGAAGGCGGCAGACCCGAGCGTATCGCTGCCCGTGCCTACGTCCCCGACGCCGAGCACAGCGGCAACGCCCGGGCAGCCAGGAGGACCTGGCCACGACGGGGGTGGAGCAGGGCAGCAGAGAAGGCTGCACTGCCGAAGGACAGCAAAGAGGGGAACAGAGGAGGGAGGCTGGGGGATGGCTCAGAAGGAACCTGCGGCGGGGCAACAAGCAGTTTGAAAGGTAAGGCTGTTTTACAGACCACACCAAGCAGGCACTAGAATAGCACAGACCACACCAAGCAGGCACTAGAATAGTACATCTTGTACGTAAGAAGAAAACCCTGAGCATATTTTCAGTCAGAGGCTGCAACTTCGTCTCGGGATTCTGGCACCTTTATTCCAGCTTTGTGACTGCAGAAGGAGCCCCTGACGGCATTCTAGCCTCACAATTCAAAGACCTGCTTGTTTTGTTTTACATGATACACGGGACATGAGTCTTGGTCCTGTGCCTGCTGCCTGTTACTTATTCAACATGACAGACACACAGAAAACAGCACAGAGTATATTTAGAGGAAATAAAAGCCTAGACTTTAAGGCCACAAGCCACAGCTCAATGGTTCTGTAAGATATCTTTAGAAAAATACCATTTTCTGCGTTGTGGTAAATTAGCATTTTCAATTTGAATAAAATACTGATTTTTGAGCTACAGAGTTGGTGCTACAGATGATAAAAAACAAATTCTTGCTCTCTGTCACCGGAGCAATCAAAGCGGCACTCATTTTCAGAGAGCTCGTGGATAACCAGACTTCAGTTTTAAACTGTTGCCAGTACATCAGCTTTGAAGTATAGGTTTAGAGCGCACCAGTAACCCAACAATCTGCCTGCAGTCCTGCCTCAGACACAGAGACGGACAGCATTCAGGAACCAGTTCTGCTCTGGCAGACAGCCCAAGGCAGAATCTGCAGTCCCACCACCTTGAAGTTAATCTCAGCTAACACTAACGACGCTTGGAAGAGCTACATTGGTGGACTCCAACTTTTCCTAAGATGTGTCTGGCATTAGGATGAAAAGTCCTTCAAAACTGAAAACTAGCCTAGGTTTGGTTTCGGAGAAGGCCTGCAGGTATCACACAGAGTCAGCTGCTGCAGGGCTTTCCCCTCCGCTTCAGGACACTTTGGGTCAGTGCAGGAGACAGGGTTGAGCTGGGGGACAGGACACCGCGCTAGACAGCAGCAACACCGAGACAAGGTCTTTGCTAAAGATCTATCGGTAAAACACCGATGAAACAGAAATTTCAGTAACAAAAACACTGCAAAATGTTCCATTCTGAGAAACCCGATGCAGTACAGTTCATACTGCTGACTGCTTTGACATGCTTTAGAAGCAAGTTGCCGCAGGTACCAGAAACATTTAGCACCACAACACAGAGCTTTGCCTGGGCCACGTGTGCTGCACTGTGCCACACAGACCGGGTCCAGAAGTGATATAACCTTGTCAGCTAAAACAAACAAACAAAAAATCTGTGCATTAATGAAACTTAAGTGCATAAAACACAGACAAATTCAGTCTGACTGGTATGAACGATACTATGGTTGAGAAAGACACAGGAGGAGCTGAAAGAAACCGAGTGACACAAATCTGAGACCTATCCTTTAATCTTAACTCTATCAACTCTGTCCTGTTAGAAGTCATATAAATTAACTTCAAGATCTGAAGATGCTTTTTTATTCTGAAGAATAAAATAAAGCAGAAGACAGTCCCAGTCCTGCCAAGTTTTATGTGGGTAGTTAACTTTATTTCCACAGTTAGTCAAGTCACATAAAGTAAAACCATCTCTAAGTCTTCGCATAATGTGAACTTTTCCTTGTCAGCCTTTTCAGAGGAGGAATCGTTTTGAATGACTAATACAAACCAGTATATTGTGCATGTACAAGTAGTACTATTTCAGTATATTTGGATTTCCATTCGACTTTTGTCATTCAATAGAGCCCCAAACAAACCAACCAGTTTATTTCCCGCATTCTGTCCTTCAAACAACATGACAGAGGACAAAGACAAAACGCCCTGTAAGACAGGGCAAAATTCAGTTTTACAAGAATTCATTTTACTGAAAGCTGCCAAAAATATCTACTTGGGTTTCACGGCCTCATCCTGACCAATGACAAGGAGCTCTGCATTCCACTGGAGATGGAGAAGATTACATGCTGGTACTCCATAGTGCTTACACTGATAAATTAACTTTATTTTTAGGAAGTACAGACTCTACTTTCAGAAAGTACCACCACCACACCCAGCTTCTATTTTAAGGGACAGGCAAGAATCTACGAATTAAAGACGGATTAGTTATGCCACTGATTCAAGGCGAAGGTAGGGATTTTTTCTCTGTTTCTCTGTTCTTCACCGATTCTCCACAACCTCCTGATCCTCCTTCCCTCTGAGCAGGAGGCTAAAGAATAAGAGTATCGCTTTATTCATTGCGAGACTACGTGAGTGCAAAAAAGCAACGATGACTGAAAAAGGAAACTGACAATGACTCTGAAATTTTGTGTTACATATTCACCGCGGTCAAAAGCATGCTTCCTCTGAAAATGACAGTCCAGCTGCCAGATTATGCACTGGGGTTTTGCTGAGGCTGTAATTTATAGACTGACATAGTAGTTACAAGTGCTAAACGTTGACTGGTCGGCTGAAGTCAGAAAACAGACAGATACCCTAGCCCTGCGAAAAGCCAGTCTGACTGAGTGAAGCCAGACAGCTGCAACTTGGTAACTCACATATACAAGGTTTCTGACCAAGATCCTGTGTGCTGACCATATGAAACACACTGCTGCTCTAATCCAGCCAGATTAGGTAAATCAGTTCCTGGCCAAAAAGCATCACTGCCGGGCACCCTTCTCCAGCAGACAAGCCCAAGAGGATAATGATGGGAATTAAACCATTCTTTCAGCCCCAGAGGCAGGGCTGGGCTGTGCCACACTGGCAGAGCTGCTCAGGAAAGCCGGAATGACTGCTGTGCTGCCAGCCTTGGCGTTGAGGGATTACACTAGACAAGTTACACGTGATGTCCAAATTCACCTCCTGGTCCTGAGGAGACAGCTGAAAAGCTGTCTCCAGAAGATACAGAGGCTGTTTTCTTTCCATAAAGTTTGTCTAAAATATGCTTCGGGTATGAAGGTATGATGAGCATACTGGTTTATATGTGACTATATTAATTACATATTAATGAATATGTTAGTGTCTATATTTAATAGAAACGTCTTAAAGATAAATATATGTAGTATGTTCATGTGTATTTCACAGAATTACACTTCATGCCTTCCTGGAACCACCACTTCAGCTATGCACACAGTTATTGCTCACCTGAAGAGTACTTGTGCTAGTTCTTCTAAATTCACTTTGAAAATATTAGTGCTAAATTTAAGGTGTATTGCATTTTTAATACAAATTATGCCATTCCAGACATTAAAGCCACCAGTATCTGCTAAAACTACCAAACACTGTGTTCCACACAATATTTACTGTTTAAACAGACCCTTTATCTAACGGGGAAGAGGTATAAACGAGGCCCAAGTGCTCTGCGCAGGATACTCTTCTTCAGAGTATTGCTAACTGCTCAAGAAATGCTATGCCACCTGGAGTTGCTTTTGGTGGGGAGAGGTTGCATGCTGACTGGAACACTGATGACAACAGAGAGCCGATCTGTAGTTTAATAAATCTTTTCCATGAAACAGTGTTTGCTTTGCTTGGACTCCCAGGAATGAGAATTTGTTCATTTTAGCATACAACATGAGCACAGACGGGTCTACTTTTTGCTGTGCTAGCCTAAACCAGTAATAGAAATCTAGTAGCATACAGCTACAAACTGGCACATGAACAATTTGACCCATTTTGTAATCTTTGGATTCAACTTTAGCTGTGAGTTCATTATAATTTCAATATAAAATGACTTCGAGAACAAGAGAACGGCAACAGTCTGTGCAATTTTCTACTTTACATACTTATTAAATAGACATAGGCATATGTGCATTGCCTCTGCAGATAGCTAGTATATGCATTTATGTGACAATTTTTAGTACATACACCTCTTTTATTCTCATTTTCAAGGATGAAAACTCTGATAATATAAATTGTTGGTAGCAGAAGGTGTCATCTATTTGACTATTGAAATAAGTGACAAGTGCAGCCCTAAAAGTCAATTCAAAGAATACTGTAAGAGAAGCCTACTCAGAGAAATGGTAATGCAGGGGGGATGTGCTGGCACATCATTTGTGCTGTAAAAGCAAGACCTCTCTCAGCTGCTGCATCTCTAACTCCCTTCAGTTACTCACAAATTAAGTCCAGCTAATTGTCAGCTGCAATTGCAAGCAAGTTCTTTACAAAAACTTCTCTATTAGTAGCTATGGGTAACCTGACCAACCTTGGAGCTCTGCTTTCCTTCCTACCTGCAGAGGTATGCTTGTGTTTAGGGGAAGAGAAGAAGATGTGGTACACCAGGCCTGAAAAACAAACAGGTCAGGCATGATATACCAAGTTACCCTTTTGATCCACCACAGCCAAATGAAAGTATGTCCTGCATGGTTAGACAGCTGGAAGCCCCTGTCTTCTGAGGGGTCAGTCATATTTTGTCTTACAGGTAGCTGAGATACAGAGGCGTCTGGAAGGGACTGCAGGAGGAAGAAGGTTGTGTGGGGACTCACAAGCTAGCAACGACTGCAGGAGATGGATCGGAGAGAGACATGGAGAATATCCGGATGGTGTTAGCTGCTACACAATTTAAGTCTGTCAAAATCATGGAGACATTTCAGTTGTGCACTTCTATAGTAACATATCTTCTAGTGTATTTCACAAGAAGCCTGTATTATGTGGAAACAGGTGGATGAGCACAAGCACAGACTATTTCCCAGCGCTGCCCTGCAAAAGCAGTATTTACTGCTTTTCTTTGCATTAGAAAGCCTCAAGGTGACATAGAGGAATTAAGTCCTGTCATCCCTCTGGGGTGAAGAATTAGCCTTCTTTGCATATGCAACACAACAGCAAGCTCAGAAGCATCTCGTGTATCCTGATTGCTGGTGCCACTTGCTAAGCTCTAGGCCACACCTACGTACCAGAAAGACCCCTTTCTCAACAGACATAGTTCAGCTGGAGGAGAAAGATGGCAGCAGAGCACACATTTGCTCCCAAGTCCCCTTACTACACCTGCCCAAGAAGGGATTTCCTGTCCTGTGAGGGGAATTCCTCTGACTAATACCAAAGTTTCCACTCCATCAACCTAACACCCCCGTTCCGGCTCAGAAGGCAAGAATTTAGGACAGTGGAACCATGAGAAAGACATTGGGGACAGTCTCCCCTCATCCATCGCCCAGAGCCTGCTTTGCCCTCTGAGAACACTCCCTCCTGGTCGTGCTCCACGAGAGGGAGGGAAGGTGCTGTG
Source organism: Mycteria americana (assembly GCF_035582795.1). Taxonomy (NCBI): domain Eukaryota; kingdom Metazoa; phylum Chordata; class Aves; order Ciconiiformes; family Ciconiidae; genus Mycteria; species Mycteria americana. Next base: position 42,226,468 of record NC_134396.1, read on the forward strand.
GTGCCGGGTACTGCTTGTAGGGATTTTTTTGTTTGTTTCACTGTATTAACCTAGAATTCTGGAGCAATGAATAAAAAGCCCTAAAATGCACTTCGAAAAACTGTATTTCACAGCAGATGCATGTTTTAACTTAAAAGTCTTGAGGACCCATTGCCACAATGTGCTGCATCTCCCACTGTTACACCAGACATCATCGTCGCCTTCTAGCAGAGTTCCATGACTTTGCAGGCAGCCTTTTTTATCTCATATATCATCACCCATGACGATACCGAGAAATAAGCCCTATTCTATAAAAGAATTAGGCCTAAGTATGTATCAAAACCAGTATTTTGCAAATCCTAAACTCAAGCAAATTCTGACTGTCAGAGACAAAATAAGAACTATGCACCCACATTACAATCCTCGGAACAAAAAACCACTCAGCCCTTGCCTGTCCATGAAGGCATCTGAACCCTTACAGGATTGTGTTGAATGTTGCACTCCAGAACACCAAAAGTTTCTTGGTCTAGCTGGTTAGACACCTCGTTTAGGCCCAGGCCCCAGTCTTAAAACACAGAAACCACATGTTCCTCCTATCTGCCCTTGAAGGGGCTAAGTCTAATACATGTATGTCAGTGTACTCCACTCATTGGGCCAGGCTGATGTAAAAAATAATAGCCACCACTTTCTTTTTCAGCATAGCTGGAGCTGATACGGGTTCTACCCTGGATGTGGGGCGGTCAGAAGTCACCACCTCTTTTCTTGAAGAGATGTAACTCTTCATTTCACGGGAAAGCATCCTGGGTGCCTCAGCCTGGAGGGGTGAATCTTCAAAACTGCTGGAATTGCACTACTGACCAGCAAACTACTGACGTGGACGTGGGGCATGTATGAACGCACGTAGAAAAGAGTGAGCCTCCACGGGCAGGAAACTGAGGCACCCACCTGAGGGTGGGGAGACCTCCATTTTGGTCACCAGACGGAAGTACGGAAGCAATCGTATGAGCAGGAATAAGAACCTGGGTCTTTTTCTTACCAGTGATGAAAAACAAAAAACAAAACAAAACAGAACTTTACACACTGAAAAAAATCTCTAACGCAGAAGGGCTAGGCAGTAGCCCAGCAATTGTACTATTGCCTCACAGCAAGAAACAAATGTGGATTTGAACAGAGGAGACAGATAACTGAATTAATTTGTCTCAGAAGTCAGCAATCCACTTGCTGTCTAGAGAATGCAGAAGTTTAACGCCAGTGTCTGGATTCCATTCAGAGACCCAAACATCTGCTGTCTACCAAAGCCGTCTTCTGGATGTGACCTGTTCTCTGACCAGGCCTATGACAGTCTTTCACACAGCTGCTTCCCCTTCAAAAGAGCCGCTTTCCCCTCAAGTTAAGTGGTCCACATCACCCCAATAAGCTCATTATAATCAACCGTGCTGGTATTTTCTGCTTAGCTTCTGACATTCTTGTGTGTTGAAACTCCTCTGACCTTGGGGCTGTATCCCACGGATCCTGCTTTAATCCACCCTTACATTTTTCCATAATGAGGCTCATATACCCCTATACACCATATACAAACACACACACAGACAATGTTTTAAATAATTAGTAATTTTCCCTTAAGGGTAAAAATGTTCTGTAATAGTATTTCTTTTTGTTATGAAATAATGTAAACGATCTTGGTGTGGTAATATTTTGTAATACGGCTGTGTTATGCAATTAAGACTGTAGGGTTCAGATGGATTACATGCACCTGGAGATACTGACACATGCTGGAGACCTGGAGCTGTTGGAAAGCATTTACATGTCCCTATGCATGTATATACATATGCACATAAATACACAAACAAAATGACATACCTATCATCTGCCTACATCCTTTTACAAAAAAAATACTAGATACGATAAGGTCTGTGTAGTTTAATTTCTGCTCATTTCCTGTTCTCTTCAAATGAAGATCCCTTTGTAAACCTTAAAAAAGAAAATTTGTGCCTCTTTTTAGGGAGGTAGATCTGATCTCCTGCCTCCTCTTCTGCTAAGACATGTAAACCCTGTTGACTTCAGCTAGTGTGTGTTTGGGTCAGTGCAACTCAATATCCTCAACTTTGATTTTGATTCTCTTGCTCAGCTTTCAATGTAGTTTTGATGAGGAAAATGTAGAAACTTGCCAAATGTTCGTGTTTGCAAAGGAAATCCTACTGCCAAGAACATAAGAACTTATTTGTTCAGTGACTTTTTTCCTTCTCCTCCTTTCAGGTCATCATTGGGTTAAGGTGATGTGAATGACATAACATTCACATGAAAAACAGCTTCTCACTTCATCTTCCTCTATCTTTAATGCCAACACAGACAGTCGCTGACTTTGCATAACCAAGAGTTTATCTCAAAATCACCGTGGACCATGTGGTTGTGCCTAGAGATGTTAAGCATCAGTGGAGTTAAACATCAGACTGCTGGCTGCCTCAGCACAAGCATCACAGTAAATTGCATGCCTGTCCTGGCAGGAGCAGGCATTTTTTCACACTTTCCATTGTCCCAGAGTCTTTCATCTCAGGATTGTGGGATAGCAAAACTGTGTAGGAAAGGTAGGCTTTTAATACTCACCAAAAAGTTGGTGTGAGAAGGGAAGTAATCTGTTATTGCAGGGAAAAGACAACAGAAAGATCAATGTTTGGGGGATAAGGAAGATGACAAGAAGGTTCAGGATCAGTCTTACTTAGAAGATGATACTGGGATAATGGGAGTTTTGTTCAAAAAAAGTCAAGCCTGTGCAAGGCGAAAAGGTAGAGGAGGATAAGGGTTTTCCTGAAACAAAATTTTATTAGTTCACCACTCTAAAAACTTTAAAGTGTTTCAGAAATTAGACTGTTTCCATGTGGTTTCCTTTTTTCCCCTGCAACTCACAGTCTGTCCCACCCAGTCCTGGGGTGCTGTCCAGGGCCAGACCCAGGACAGGCCACAGAGCAGTTCCACCGCATGAACAAACACAGAGACGTGGCTGGCACTGATCAGTGCACAGTTATACATCTGAAACACGGAACGGCAAACTGACAGCAAAGTATCTATATGTATACCGTACCAGATATGACCCTTCCTTGAAATGGTCTGTAGTCTACAGCACTTCCACGACCCTGGCACACTTTACCCATATCACGCACATAAAATCTACCTGTCGTAGCAAGCAACATCAGGCTCCTGTAGCAAAGATCTCACACTACATTGTACACTCAGTGCTGGTCAGCATGAGGTGGATCTGACAGCTACAGCTGCAGGTCTAGGCACAGAGTTCAGGGTCTTTGGCACTCAGGAGGCAGGTGTACTCTTCAGTACACTACAACAGAAGATGTATCTGAGTCTCCTCTCCCACCTTTCCTTTACATGACAGCTTGCATGCTCTAGAGCTCGTCTCCAGGCATACTTCAGTCAGTCTGGTTTCAAGCCCAAGTGATTCTACCTCGCAGCACAACGGCTGCCAACATTACCGACAACGTACTTACAGAGAGACAGTTTTTCAAACTGAGGATTGCAAGTGAAGTTCAGGGGGTTTGATGGAAGGTCTGCTCTGGCGCATATGCTTAACTCTCTGATAAGAAGCGCCACACCCCTTGCTGTAAGCCTGTATCTTACATGTGAATTGAAGGACCAAACTGCAGAGCCTACGTCACCGCTACAGTCAATGGAAAGGGGTTGACGCTGCCAGCAGGCATGATTTAGCACACTTAAATCTATCTGGGCACCTCCAGATAGAAAGTGAGTATTCACTCCACTTAATTAGTAAAATAAAGTCTTGATTTGGGGAATTACTGGTCTTGCCAGTCTCCAACAAACAATGAGGATTCTCGATACTTCACAGGATTTGACCCTAAGGAGCTGTACCTCAGATACACAAATGTTGCCAGACAAAATATTTTGCACTGAGATCATTAACATGAAATCCCTACCTTAGAGATATGTTTTTGGTTCAGCTTTCTGCATCCATCATTCTAGGATATGTTGACATGCTACAGAGATAACAAATACCACCTTCATTTACCTGAACCCTTACATTTAGTCCTTTTGCCAACAATTATGCCAAAATGATCTAATACTGAAAATACTTCTGAAAATACTGTACTGTCAGTCTGTTGTTATGTCAATCACCTGTAGGCGTACAGGGAATCCAAAAGACTTTTTCCTTTCTCATTCAGTAATTCTGTCAAACCACACTTTTAATCCAAGAAATTATTTTTAAGCAAACATAAGAACCCTATTTGACTAAGATGCATTACCAGTGCTTTTTTTCCCACATGAATAACTCTCACTCTCATTTTCATTTTCATAATTACAGAAAATGGGCTGGTTTTTAATGTCTGTTCCAGCAGAGCTGAAGATGTTGATTTCAGACTCATTCAGACTTTAAAGTCTAATTCATGCAGTTGATCCACAACATTAACCGGAGTGCAGGTCTCATCAATTTGATAAAGTGTCTTTATAACAACAGATGGTAATTTGTTGATACTTAAAGCTTTAAATGGACTCTGTTACAAAACCACTTAAAATGCTTTCTTTAAAAAAAAAAAAAAAAAACCAACAAACCTCCCCCCCACACAAGTGTTCAGATACTTTAACCCAAAGAAATTGCTGACAGAATTGTTTTCAGCCCAGCAGAGTAAAGAGCTGACAACATATTTCTGCTGGATATGGTAACTTGGGTCTATTTTTAGGACTTTTTCTTTTTTTTTTAAAGTACACCAAAATAGCAGTGGGCTTAAAAATCACCATCTGCTTCTAGCAACGAAATAATTCTCCGAAGAATAGATAATAGGCATAAAAAGCCCACCCCCAACTCTCACGTTCTCCACAGAAAGTCACAATTATGTATTTCTTGTAAGCACTGTTTATTTCATAAAACAATACTGCAGGGTCATAACACCCCTGTAAGTGTTCAATATACCTATTTATCAGTTATTAATTCACCAGTGTAAACTGTTTACATTTCAGTTGAGAATGACTGATTGGCAAGTGCTATTGTTATTGCTTTTATGACTTCTAATAGCCTAAAGCTGCTGACATTTAGAGCACGATGCAGGCTCTCCCCCTTTCTTACTTTAACTTGGATACGGTTAAGGTGGGAAAGAATTCGGATATGTAGGGAATGATTTATTTTTTTAAAAATGCCCATTACAGGCATTCTGCAATTAGGATTTGCAAATGCATGTAAAGAAATCTGAGCTGGTTCGCATCCAGCTAGTTTGGATACTGGTAACAATGAATCACTATGTCAGTTCAAGATGGCCCAGGACCTGGACACTTGCTCGTTGGCTGAAGCCTGCCACCGCAGTTTCTCAGTCCTCGGTGGAGTTTAAGCCTCTGACAGCTAGAACACTGACTGCACAACAAGATAAAACTTGGCCCCGCAGATATCCCCTATGCTCTACCCATGCATCAACAGCCTTAGGAAAAAAAGTGGCATTATTACTATCAGTCAGTCCTCACCCTTGTATCTTTTGAACACTTAGACAATGTAAATTGCACTTGAAAGAGGTGGAGGAGGATGATCCATTAGTTTTCTATAAATGGCTTGATGGAAGACAAAGGCTCAAGCTAGCATCCTCTTCCCACCTCCCTCCTAGAGAAAAACTTGCGTAACTCGGTCATCACACATTCTCTTCGAGGGCTCCAGCCACGAACAGCAGGTACCCCTGGTCAGATGGCACACACCCCCTCCCCTCAGCAGGGGATGTCGCGGGCCGCAGGAGCAGGGATTGCATGGAAGGATGGGCAGGTGGTGGCAAAGGCCGAAGAGGGGGAGGAAACAGGTTTCACTAGCATGAGTGCTGGTGGGTCTGTCTTCGCTGGTTCTGTTATCTCAGTAAAGATGACAAATTCTGAATTGTAATTCTCAATTGACAAATTCTCAATTGTAAGTTCAGTTTAAAACGTTGCAAGGTTTTGAACCGCAGAACAGCAGTTATCTTTTTAGTACAATTTTCAAGAAAGGCACCGTGGGGGTTTTTTTTCCCCATGATACTCCATGAAAAAATAATGCCTTTTTCAGGCATTAAGATCAAATCTTCTAGAGACAGAAAATAAGATAAACCACAGGAAGATGCTTCAAACAACACGTAAGATGACTTATAAACAACCAATTTCACAAAACAAAGACGCTTTGGAAGTAGTAGTATTTAACAAACATAATTTATAACAAATTTGTCATCATGGTATTTAATTAAAATCAAAGGTCACAACAGCAGCAGTTCAAAAAAGGAGATGCCCATAATTCATATTTATACTTGGTGGATCAGAAATTTTGTGAAAATTAATTGTCTAATATTTAAAAGACCTGCTAGTGACCACTGCAGTATTTAGGCTGACTTTCACATTTTGACAAAAAGAGAGCAGAAAGGTCATGGAGAAACATAGGCCTGTTGGTCTATCCTGTTCTGGCAAGGACAGGGCTTCTTCACAGTAATATGCAAGAATCATCTACCTCTAGTAAACAATTATGAAATAATTTATTCATGAGGGAAATTCGCTCTTTTTTTCTGAGTCAGTAGCCAATAACTAGCCCAAGAAAGGGGGGAAAACAGTAATTAAGGGAAGTGGTAGGTTTGACAACTCTATAGTGTTCTCTTGACCTTTTCAAAGGGGACCCTCTTCACTGAAGAACAGTTGCAGAAAAAAAGAAAGAACAGGCTATGAATAGCCAAGATTCCTAGTGATCTCACTGGGAATTACACATTTATTTGGAAGGCATTAGAGGAATAAGGTTACAGACTTAAGACCTGATCCAAATTCCATTATGTAAATGGAAAAAGAAAATTTTGTTGTCTTAAAAGGAAACTGTCTTAAAAGGAAACTAGCTTTCAGTTCCCAGTTAATGAGATACGAGTAGAGAACTGCAGGGGAAGTGATCAAGGAGCGATGCCATTTTGGGGTGGGTTTTTTTTTTTTTTTCATATTAAATATTTATCTAGGCCGTGATTTACTCAGATTTATGGTCATAAGACTCTCCACCCTACTGACTACATGTATCTAAAGTGGCATGCAGATCCAATGGAAAGGCAAGTTGCAACTGACTTAATATCATCCTTAATGAATGAATGGAAATGGGGCATATCACAGATTCTAAATGCGTAATGAGTGTCTAAAGGGTGAGCAAAGAGAGCTATGTAACCTGCACATGATCCATCGGTTATTCCAGGCAATATATTCCTTTCTTCACAATAATGTACAGTTACTGCTGTTACTAAGGCTATTGCTTGGTTTGAAACAAACACTTCATAAATTCCTCTTTCTTTTACAGCCTGGAGGCTTTTGTGATTTGTTTGATCCCACCAAAGTTGCTTTTGTTAGTGCACGGAATCACCTAAACAGGCCCCAGTCTGCAAAACGATCTCACAAACAGGTCCTCCCACCACTGCTAAGAGCAATACTTAGGTCAACTGGGCTTGTACCGGGCACACATGTCCTAGCACCTGAACTCAACCCCAGGATAAAGGATTAACCTTTTGTGCTGCAAGGTTCTGAAAACTCTCAGCTTTTACTGGACCCAGAATGAGTTCCAGGCACTCAGCAACTGAGTTTGCACAGCAGGACCTTTATAGCAGCGTATCACAGACATGAGATTTTTGTTTCTTCGCTCAAGTTATAGATACACATAGGAGACTACAAATAATGTGAATTTCAAGAGAGGAACAGATCCATTTCGATCTCCCAGTTTTATTTAAAATTAATAAATTCAGGCCATGTATAAACTACCTAGTCATATCCTGTAAAGGTTTAAACAGTGAAACCACAAGGGAAAATAAACTAACATCTCTTCCCTTTTTATCTTAAAAGTGTCTGAAATGAATTGGTTGCTAAAGAAACCTGATATAATTGTGACAGAGTGTTTTGAAACCCTTAGTGGAGTTCATCTGAAACCTCAGCATAACAAGTGGCCTCTTATCTGCGTACTATTCCAGGAAGAAATGCATGGCATTTCATCATCACAGCTGAAAGACTAGCTGGCTCTGCACGTAGGCTAAGTGAGAATAAGAGCCCTCAGCTATAATGAGGGCACGCCGGTAGCTAATGCTTAGTCAGAGGCCGTTTCCTTTAGCCTTTGCTACTGCTTGTAGGAGTTGGAATGCGGGAAAAGGCAAAAATTAAAGAGAACATACTGAAGACAATGTTTACCTTCTCTAGTTGTTCTCAGTGAAGATTATTTTTGAAGAAATGGCACACATGCATTAACACGGTGACATCCGAAACCATCCCCCCTATTATAAGGACTTTAAGTAGCTTTATTTAATGTCACTGTTTGTTCATGAGCAGGATTACTTGCAGGAGAGAGAATCATAAAACGCAGATGCCATTTTTTTTAGTCTGACATTTAAAGGCAAATTAGTAAGCGGAAGTTTAATATAGATATTTCCTTGTGAAAACTGATCTTGAATTTCCAAACAGGCAAACCAACTTTCTCCTTAACAAAGCTGTTGAAACACAGATAACTGGTAGCAATTGACATTACTTCAAAACTAAGGATGATTTATCATATGTGGAGGAATACGGTGAGGAACATTTCTTTTTATAGACTTTTCCTCTTTTGTACATCCTTAAGATGATAACATCTGTGATGCACTGTCATCGTGCTTTTTAACATAAGAATCTGCAAAATTTGAACATGGAATGATCAATCAACAAAATATGAAAATGTTAAATGTGAACGTGTAGCAATGGTCAGACTGCAAGTTTGCAAGCTGCCTCATTCAGGACCACATTTTGCTTTCTTACTCTGCCTGCAGAAAAATCAGCAATCATTGGGAATTTACTCTGGTATAGCCATGCTGATTTAAGTATACAACTGTATGCACTATAATCCTGAACACACTGGACTGAGTCATTTTACACACATGCAGTTGCTGGTCTAAATAAGGGCTAGATTTGACTTGTTCTGTTTAACTCACTGGCTGAACACTGAAAATAGTTGGCACAGATTTTTCTCAGGAAATTCAAACTTACACAAGCAGAGGAAAAACATTGCGAATGAGATGCTGCTGTGTGCAAAAATTCATCTTGGGTAAAACTTTAAACCCTAAAAATAAATCTTGTTTTCAGTTCTCACAAATAGGCTTTTCTATTCAACTCTGAAGGTTTAAAGCAGTTGTTAATCATGTACTGTACACAGTACTAAGCAGGAAAGTGTTCAGTTATTTCTGAAACACGTTATTTTGATGCTATATTTGAATCTTCCATATTTATGTGATGAGAGTTATGTCACAAAGTTAATCATTCCCAGGATGCTAGCATTCAGGGTAATGAAAAACTTCTTGTGCAAGCAGTCATTAATCAGTGAGTATAACATTGCATAATGCTTTCTGAAGCATGTGTTATGTGATCAGAGTACAAGGCTGCATAATACAGCAAAGTGTTTATGCCATATGCTGACCTTTTCTAAAGCAGAAATGGAGCCATGTGATGCGCCGCTCCTGCCAGCAGTTGCTTATTGCTAATAATTAAGTTTGATGATATGAAGAAACACAAACTCGTATTGCTTTAGAGTTCTAAAAGGAAGAAGCTTTGAAGTTTTTGGCACTGTAAAGCACAAAGATGGCCAACTTGGCTTGGACACACTACTGTTGTCCATTACAGGCACCGCCCATCAAAACTGGAATCAAGTGCCCTGCTCAAGTGGTTACTGGCATTTGTGTAAAGGAAAACATGTGCATCGTTACAGGACTGCTGTATTATCCAGAAGAGCATAAAGGTCACAGGAACAAAGCAGCCAAAAGCATGCTTGGTACCTCAAATCTCAGAACATCACAATAACATTTGATGTTCTTGTGCAATAGTGCTAGTAAGCAGCTATTACTTAATCTCCTACCAGTATTACACAAAAGTATACTTGCGAAATACTTCAGATAAATATGCTGTAATTATATGAAATATAAAAACATGTATAGGACAAAATGTTTTTATAACTCTGAACACACATACCTGTGGAGATGTGGTTTTAATGAGCTATTTTAACTATGGAAACAATGCTTTAAAAGCTTCTATGAACAACCTTAAAACTATGTGCTGGAAGCAGAGTGGACATATGGACATATATTTTATATATTATGCATATACACACAAAGCATGATCAAAAGTTTGCCCTGTACGCAGCTACTTTGGGCTTCTCTGTTGGCAGAATCAGGCTGCAGAGCTGGAATAACCAGCTTCATACAACTGCTTTAGCACAGCCAACCATCCTGGTAGCGTAGCTATGCCACTGCTGCTCCTACACCACCTCCTCCCTGACTTAGGGTTTCCTTCTACCTCACTGATGACAGCCTGACTACTTTGGGGAGCTGGTACAGAAAGGGGTAGCCAGGCTCCCTAAGTACTACCACCCGTTAACAGCAACTCGATTCCGTGATGGGATCTACGATATGTCACCGGTGGCTAATGTGATTTCTGATATCCCATGCCTACTTTAAGGAAGCCTTTTCAAGCTTAACTAACAATCCTAAGGAGTAAAGCAGCCTAGAAATGCAATCATAAAGACACACAACTAAGACTACATCTATGCAGGGACTTAGGTGCCCGAGTCCAAAATTTAGATTCTTAAAATTCCTGCTGAGATTTTGCTTCAGGAAATCACAGTCTTGATTATATTAGGCAATGGCAATCAGACCGTGCTGTATCGAAGGCCTTTCAGGATTTATGAATTAAACCGTCCACACCTAAGGAATCTGACTCAAGTAGGGCGTCTTCACACTTGGCAGACAGGACTCCACACAATACAAAGGAGATGCTGGGGACGAGAGGAAAGCAAGCAGGATTCTCATCCTTGCTACAGCATCTATTAAAAAACCCAGTGTGATACTTGCTATATGAGGGACTGCAAGACAGGCCTTCCCTCTCTAAACTAATAGGCAAATGGTCATTATCTCTACATCTCAATAAATTAACTTCTAGAATCCATCATTAAAGTAGGAAAGTTTCATCAGGAGTGACTGACAGCACCCAGTGACCAGGTCACTTCAGGTCAATTAAGTGAAAGGAGAGAGCAGAAGCTGAGTTGCTCTGGTGTTCCATGAGTCCTTCAGCTACTGAGCAATTAGATAGATCAAGGGGCTGCAGCATATCCTCTTCACTTTTTCAAAAAAGGACAGATTTCGGCTAAGATTTGGAAAAAAGGGTAAGAATCCAAAATGAAGAAAGGAATTCCATTCCGCACAAGGGGGAAAAAAACCATGTCCAGGTGTTCATTTACAAACTGGTAACTCAGGCAGAACCCTTCTCATTATGCCATTTTTGTGGCTCCTACCTCCTTTCGTATGTTGTATGGATAGTCTAGGAATCATGTTTGGATGTTATGATCTCTGCTAGTCATTACGGTATAGAACTCAGGTGTTGTAACCAACCAATATAGAAAAATCCACTTTGTGGAGCTGCTCATGAAGATATTAGAAATGACTGTGCTGCAGTGGACTGTGACTTAAACACACAGCCTGAAGACACCCTACAAACCATCTCTTCTAGCCATCCTTCCTAGACCCACTGCTTCTTAGAAGCGTGCTCCCTGGCTCTCTCCACTACTTGGAAGAGGAGGCTGGCCAAAAGATGACAACTATAGGACAACATGAACCACAGATTGAACCCTGAATGGTCACTAGCTGGGGATACTTACATATATTTACAAAAATAGTTCGGCTACAGACCAGCTTTGAAGACAATAGTCCCACCAGTACAGACTTATTACACAAAAGATGCAGAGTCAAACTCTTTCCACACAAGCATACAGACGTATTATTAACATTTGTATGTAATGAAAACACAACCTTCACAACTCATATCCTTACAATTAAAATTTTAAACTGCGTCTAAGCTGCATGAAAGAGACATTTTTTAAGAATTTGTACAACTGGCATCAGATTTTTTAACATGCTAGAAAGAACTGAGCCAAAGATGATATCACAAAGTCCCTTATGCTTAAGGGAAAATGTTAAATCAATTAGCAGTTGCTAGAATAAAGAAGCAACAATTTGATGTATAAGTTCCTTAAAAAAAATAACAAACTTTTCATGTTCTTCTGAAAGTGGTTATATTATGCAACAAGAAAACTGCAACATATTCTCATCTCTTTAATGTTACAAAAGCTTTATTAGCATATGCTTCAGAAATTATAATCAAAGAGTAGTAGTCACTAGCCAGAACTTTGAAGAGTTTATAAACATACATGTACAGACTATGCCTTAGAGGGTTAATGTACTATTTTGAACTCAAGTATTGCAATAGGACTTAGCTTTGACACAGAACGTTCACACCCTCTGTAATAAATTCTTTTAACATACTTCATATTTCTTCCCATGTGAATGAGTGTCCTTGGAAGAATTATCTACTAGATAAAATTTGAAGATGAAATCTAAGTCTAGACTTATTTAAGGGGGGTGGAGACTGATCTTATAATCTACGACAGTTGTTGATTAATGAGCTGCTCATGATTGCTGTAGGCCTGTTCAAACTGCAGAAGCAAACGATACTATAGGACTGGGAAGAATGTGTTATCTGGGTGCCACACCTTTGTTGAAACTTAGAACTCACTTTGACTTCTGCTACGTTTATTCCAGCCTTGAACTACCAGATGTGCACGACCAGCTATACGGTAACATCCGTGCGTCCCCTCGCTACTTGACTGCTGCTTCTTGGCAGAATTTCTGTGTTACAGAACTTCCACACTGTAAGTATGGCCACTTGTAGCAGTCATGGTACATGCTGTGTGGGGTTCAAGGTTTTTGCTGGTAGTGGTCTTGCGCAAACAAATTCAAAATTTCATGGAGCAGAACAGTACTATCACATCCTGAGGGGGTTTGGTCTCGTCTGACAGCCTGAAGAATTTTTTTTATATGCACGCATATGCATACACACGCATATGCATACGCACATACACATACATATGCATGCGTATGACATGTCAGTATACACACATATATATTATAATGCATAATGAATACATTGCATAAACACAGTACATTCTGCATAACTAAAGAAACTTCTATTCAACTCCGTTCCACGGTTGAAACTGAACATGATTTAAATCTATAATAAAAAAGGTATGTTACCTAATCTTTGGTGACAACACGATCATTTCTGATTACATCTTTCAAAAACCTTTTAGGAAAATTTTTAAAACTTTCCTAACTTTGCTTACAAAATATCAATGTTCTTAAAACGAAAACAACCCATACAAATTCTTAAAAGTGTTCCCTGCACCCTGGTGTCCAAGCTCCAGACTCGGAGAAATCAAAAGGCAACGGAAAAGAAAGACACAAACAGAAAAACTAGTCTTTGTAATCCCTCAAAATACACAAGAGGAATTTCATTACCTTTAGCTGAACACACCTCTCCTTTTGGTTTATCTGTTTGCAATTATTCTCCTTTTTCTCATTTTTGGAGACAGTTGTCTTTCTAAAAGTGTGCAGAAAAAGAACATCTTAAAATAACCACATCATCATGATCATTATCACACCTTGCATACACTATCAGCCCCACTAGACAATGAAGCCCTATGGCTTTTCAGCAATGTCATTAGGTGCAAGAACAAGGCTAAAATCCCACAAATGAGACATGAAAGCACATCTTGTTCAATGTACACGACACAAAATACCAATGGTTTTCAATTATATTTTTTTAAATTGTAAATAAATCATCTCTCTTATCTCAATATACACCTTTTCAGGAATTCGCTTGCATGGAAAAGCAATGAAACAAAAATTAAGTTGGTGATAAATTAAGATGTTTCAATTACTCTTTTCACTTTGCATCGATGAGTTTGTTTTGGTTATGTGAAGTGACACTAGTACCGAACCCCTTACTTTACTCCCTGAGTCTCCCAAAACCAGATTCCAAGTAGCATGATATTCTGCCCTCTCCTGTGTCGGACAGATCGATTATTTTTTGTTCTGTTCAACAAATCTGACTATGGTTAAATGCATCAAAGAGCAATGACTGCGGAAAAATGAAACAGCAAATGATACATCCTGATGTTTACTATTCTGAATGCAGCTGGTTAAAAGCAGTTCTAGAAAAGCACTGATATGAACCTTGGTGTAGGACTATGAGTAATTGCACGCAGACTGACAGAATTTCAACAACAATTTGGCACAAATGGCTCTGCAAATCTCATAGAAATGTTCCACAGAACAACATCCTTCAAGTGCTCTTAACTGTACCATTACACAACCTTAGAATAAATAAAACACTGTATCTCTTCATAGCAGGTAAGATACTCAAAAACACTGAACTGACTTAAGCCATTCAGATAATTCTGAAAACTTTATCCAGAAATTTAGTAAAACTAGTAAGAATGTGAGTTACTTCAACTGAAGAGAAAACACAAATTATTTCATACATTAAAGGCTAAAATGATATGTGTTATATAAAGTTACACAATTTCTGCATGAAACTGAGAATTTCTAGGCAATTTAGTAAGTTGAACTTGCGCTTACACCATTGAGAGGTAATCAGCTGAAGGTAATGGACCTACCTGTATTATAATTTTTCAATATCCAACTCAGCGGATAAGTGCAGAAGAACTCACTATCCACTTGAGCTCAGCAGGAGCAGGAGAAAAAGCTGCTTATGCCTAGGGACCACGAGATAACCTTTCAGGAAACCAGCGGGCACCAAGGCTCACTCACCCCTGAGGTATTGTGGAGAAAAGCATGGCTTTACCAGGAACTGAAAGAGCCGAGCCTAAGCATTTGAAGGAGATCATAACTTTTGTAAGGAAAATTCAGGCTTTAAAAGAGCATTTATGTTACAAATCACCCTCTTGTGGAGGCAGAATTCTAACATTGCTATTAATCACGAGCACTGCAGCCATCACAACACGTCACTTAATAACAGACAGTAAGTGATTAACATATCTTTTGCTAAAATATTGATCCTTTAGAACTATTTCAACATCACTAGAAAGTACCTTTAAAAATTGTCCTACTGGTACTCACTTCGTAATAATATTCAAACTGTTGACTTCAAAGAAGGGACTCAAATTGCTACAGTATGACACTATCTTCTCCTGAGAAAAGGAATGGAGAGACCACTGTGACAGCAAAATTATTTTCCGAGATCAAAACTATTAGTTAAAGGCAAAAATCTACACAGTCTTATGCCACAGTATTTAAAGTTATTAGATTTTTTTAAATAGACATTCACAGAAGCTCCTTAATCGGTGCTTGTTAGAAAAACAGAGGCAGCTCAATAGGCAGACTGTATATCAAAGTTATGAAACAGAAACCCATCAGCATAGACTTAATGTTTTTTCTCCTATTAACATAATTATTTCCTACTCAGTAAAAATGAAAATGACATGTTAGCATTTCAAAAACACAGGAAAATGACCCTCTAGGCTTTACATGACTATCAAAACAAGCACCGGTACTTTATTTGCAAATTATTGTGCATGAAACGATCGACTCAGCAAGTTTACCAGTCAACAAAGTGTGTGCTCTACCAGTTATAATCAATTTACATGTAATGATATGTCTAAATATGAATTTAAATGAGTTCTTGTCATTTCATGTTGATCAGCTGCTTTATCATCATAGATATGGACAGTGACCATAGTTAATGTTGCAGAAACAGCAGAGCATGCACAAGTTTCGTGAGCCAATGGTAACCAAACACGAAGAAATTTGTTTTCATATAAAAAAAGACAGCCTCTGACTGCTAAGCCATGTTTATTTTCCAGTCAAGTTAACAAAAATACTTTCTAAGAGGTTATTTCCAAGCATTTGCTATATATGCCGTGTCCACAGCAAATATACAGTATGAATCACAACAGTTTTCTCACCTCGTAACCTACTGGATTTCTCTTTCAATGTATGAAAAGAACCCTGAGGCTGCCACAGAATAAAGAACATTTCAATATCATCCCTGTTGTATATAAATATACATTATTAGGACCTGCAAAAGGAATATTCTGGAGATTAAGAGAATTCTAGTTTCTTTAACAGCGCATTAGTTGCATCCCTGCACAACAATCTTTAATACAATCACCAAAAATTTAAAATAACTCGGGCAAGTGAAATAAAGTTCCTTCACAGCAGACAGTGCTGATCAGATGGTATGTTGAAAGAATGCAAGACAAAGCCAGGTTTAACATACAAGAATGCATAATTAAAGGCTGGCCTTGAAAATGTCTTCATTTAATACAATTAAATGAATATAATGGCAATGACTTCATCAAAAGGATGCCATTATGTGCTAAAGTTAATTTAATTTTACTTAGAATAGTGTAAGTCAGATAAATAAAGCTTAACATTTTCCAAACAATAATCATTTTCATTTCCCTTAGCTTTATTAATAACATACATATTCAGGTAGAATACTCAAATATAATTTTTACTGATATACAGAATCATTTTAATGCATATTTGGTACAATTTCTTATTTTTGGTGTTCAGCAGTCGCTTTTGTTTTGATAAAATGATACAGCAGATTTATACTTAACATCACATATAGGTTTTGTCTATATAAAGAATTTACAGAGCTTTTTCAATTGTGGAATGGTATGTTTCATATATATGAAATTTTAAAAATGCTGCATGAACCTGTGACCTTGCCAATACACAGATCAACCTTCAGAAACTGTAATGAGCATGAGTTGACACACATTTCTATCTGGGCCCAGTACAAGTATGGACACATTCAAAATGTTGTAACATCATTATGATTTGCTTTTACTTTGGTGGTTGTGATATTCCAGGTGCGGATGCAAAGTGCACCTTAATGGTCCTCATAGCAGTACTTTTATCCCACTGTATTTTCAAGGCATCAGCTTCTTTTATTCTCCCTTGTAGCGAGGAGGTCTCTTCTCCTTAAATGCAAGAAGACCTTCAATTCTATCTTTTGTTGGAATAGTCTGCAATGAGCAGAGTAGCAATTAATTACTGACACAAAAAACAATACCAAGAAAAATATTTTCATACAAATCCTAGTTCTTCAATGCATCCAACACGCAACATATAATACAACAGAAAAATGAAAACTAGAATGTCTAGTCAGATACAGGAAAGTACCAGACACTTCAAAGGCACAATGTAACACTGAGAAACAATTTGGGAGAAGGAGGAGTATCTTGTCTCCAAACAGACGACTGTGAGAAACTCTTTAGGGCTTGTTTTTGAATTTTTGGAAAACTTTTTTTTTTTTTTTTGTGGGGGGGGGGGGGAGTAGGTTATTAATCAGATGACCATATGTTTTAAATAAGCATCTAATGCTGATACTTCTATTTCTATAATCAAAAACTTGTCTCAAAGTCCAAGAACATACAAACTCAACTACATCATTCCCATGTTTCACTGGCAAAGAGGTTTGTCTCGATTTTCTGTTGGTTAACACATATGCCATTAGTGGCACATGTTAGTGAAATGCCGTTCATGTTATTTCATGATAAACCAAAACAAAGCAAAAGCAAGGCAGTTCTTGGACTAGATGCACGGCAGTGTATGACTGGCTAGGTATATGGCTGGTAGCGCTTCACTACTTTCACCCTAACAGTGTTGGCAGGGAGATGTTTTTGTTCTAAACTACACCTCCTTCCTTAAATTCCTTACAAAACCAGAGTAAGTAGAAATACAGTGCCAAAATATTTGTAGAAGAAATCATAGAGCAATTTCTAGTTGAATTTCTGCACGTTTCGTAACAGGCACCAACAAAGCCTGTTTTCTGGGTTTTTTCATGTAATCATAGTTACATACCTGAGCGTAACAAGCTTCTTCAATTGCTAAACCTGTTACTAAGTCGACCTGAGGAAAAGAATACAATGTTTTTTAAAAGCGTATTTTTGTGTATTTATTATATAGTATTTCCTGACAGCTAACTTAAATACTGTGTCTCCATATGCCACGTACTAAAACACTTCTGCAAAGTTCTTCCACACTACTTTAACATAGAAATGTGACACTGCCATGTGGTGAGAGTGGTTAGTATTTCTGTAACAGCTTCCTTATTTGGCAATACAATTAGCATGTAATACACTGTCAAAACAATGTATGTTCTTCACGACAAATCATCTGGACTAAAACCCATTAGCTATTTGCACTTTGTAATCATTTCATTTACTATAGGGGAAAAGATTTAATGTACTGCATGATCATTTAAAAACTGTTCTGAAACAAGTTTATCTTCAAAATGTCATATAAGAACATGATGCCATGCCACAAAATAAATATAAATTCAAGTTTAAAGGGATTTAAAATAAAAAAAAGAGGCCAATAGCCATCCTGCATCATCACCTAGTTTTAATAATAACAATTTTTTCTTTGTGAGCTGGTGGACAGCTGAAAAGGCTGAATTTTCCCCTCACTACTTCTCTGCCTGTCTTACGCATCAGCTGCTGCAGAACTTACCAGCTCTCCACATCGCCACTGAAAGGACTGTGGCTATGCACCACAAGCAATTTGTCAAGGGGAGATAAGCTATAGGATAGATTACCAAAGGAACCTGTGAAATCTCTGCCATGGAAGGTTTGTAACAACAGTTCACATGAACATTTGGCTTGATGGGTTTTGATACAGTAGATCTTGTCTTGGGGCCTCAAGATTGAACTAGATGATCATTCAGAGTCCTCCTAACTCTATTGTCCCTAATTCTATAAACATCATGATATTGACCTTTCAGTCCACTATACCTGGTAGCTAGATAATTTAGCCTGTAGCATTTTGAACCTTGGGTACCACTGAAATAAATCTTGAATTCCATCACTACTTGCTGTGGAAACCTAACAAGCATACTCTTTGCACAACAGCATCTGAGTTTGGTTCTCAGGCCAAAACTTACTGGTGGTACGCTTTGCTGAACTCAGTTATATCACTGGTTGCTTTTGAGACTTTAAGAAAAAAAGGACCATTCTTAAATTAGTCTTCTTGGATTCAGATGTTGCATGCGGTGTGATGCTCTTTCCCTTGTCCCAGGCTGAGCTATAAGGCGTCCTGGTGCAGAGTTTATGAATGTGCTTAACTTTAAATATGAATAGTCCTGCTGAGTTCAGCAAGATGATTCACAAGCCTAAAGTAAAACACATGTCCAGACATGTTCAGGGCTGGATTTTAACGAGCTTTAGAGCTAGGTCAATAGTGTTCAAGAAGGAGTGGCAATCAGAATCAAATATGAAATCAAACTCCAGACATAACTTTAACACTAACCTCTATTAAACTATTAAAAATAAATAACATGCCTTTTGGCCTTTAACTTTATTAGTTACTAAACACTGAGAGCATTGACAGACTTGACAGAGTATGACTTTGAGGTTTTCTTCTGCCCAGCATTTGAAATACAACTTGTTCATAGTAGTTTCTGTTTACTTTCTAGTGTTAATAATTAGCAGAGTGCATTACTTCTGGACAGACATGAAGTTACTAAGCCTCGTTACAGAAATCAGCATCAACTCTAGTCTCAGGAGTCTAAGACATAAAAAAATTGCATTTCAAAAAATTTTAACCAGACAGATTTTGAAAGACTGGAAAATAGATAGAAAAAAAATCACCACAGTAGACCTGTTGCCAGCCTGACTTCCGCTTACTCTTACGGAAAGTACAGATCCTTACCTCCATTCCCTGATTGATGGCCAGTTTTGCAACTCTCATTGCTACTGGTCCCTAAAAAGGAAGAAAAAGCTTATTTACTTATTATAAAAATCTACAAGATTATGCAGTGAAGAGTTGGCACATCAACGTTCTTATATTGGGACCTTCTAGACTTTGGACTTCTATTAAATTTATAGTAAATAGGTCAAATATCCTAAATTACATCACTATAGTAGACATTTGCTTCCAAACTGATAGTTTCAATATTGAGAAAAAGTGAAAGCATACTGTTTTCAAAAGAACCTGATTAAAGCAGTGTGTTTGGTTTATGTTTCAAAGGTGCTGAGCATGTCTGCTTTTGTCAAGCTTGCTCAATTCCCTTCATAACAAGGCTCAGAACAGCCACCTTAAGAGACATCATTACAGGCCTTCGCAAGGTCAGTCTTATGTCCCTATTATCACACAATGGAGACACGTGAAAAGATGTGATAATGACATAAAATGAACGGATGCAGCTTCAAACCTAAAATACGCTACTGCAAAGCCTGCACTGGTCAAGTGATGACACTCTCCCGTGAGTGACTGAGGTCCCCAGCGAGCAGAGAGACTTCCACCCTCCTCCTCCAATGTGCTAGACATCTTTGGGAATCGCCTCAGTCCTGTGCCTATCCATCAGCATCAGCTCCTGGATGTTCAGACATTGCTTTAGAGAAGTGGCCTGCTGCTTTGGAAAAAGCCAAATGCTTTTGAGCTGGTTCCAATGCGAAGTCATAACTATAAATCAACCTTCCAGAATCACTGTATGTTAAAATTTTTACTCCTATGAGGGTGTTCAAGACACAAGTAACCAACGTTAAATGCCATATTTAATCTCTAACATTTTCCATTTTGAATGAAAAATTTTAGCTGTTACACTTGTGATCCAATAAAGTGGTTTACTAATTATTTTCTTCTTCTGCCTCCTATGAATTTGCTAGCTGGGACCCTTCACGTGAAAAGCAGGTTTATCACAAGCTCCAAACTCACATTCCTACTCTCAACAAACAGCTTGCCGTCTACGGCAACAGGGGAACAGGTAGCAATCAGCTAACACAAAGACTACTGTAAGGGTCATACTTAAACTTCTTACTAAAATTTTCAAATTCAGCAAGTCCCATTTCAATTCTTTTATGAAACACAGAGACAGGATGTCACTTAGAATGAATGTTAATAAGAGCATGTTTCTTTCATCAAGCTTATACACAAAGGACAGAAAGCAAACTTTCCACTAGTAAATGGGTTTTGCTTTAATACTGAAATTACATTCAGCTTTACGTTTTAAAAATAAGAGTTACACTAAGATACATCCACTTTCATATGGACCTTTTTGCCTCTCTTCTGAAGTATTCAACAGCAACAGAATAACCTATTGAGATAATTGCTTTACTAAAAAAAAACCCCTTACACTATTTTTTTGTTTAAAACTTGAAAGTCAAAATACGCAATACACAGACCATATCATGACGATACAAGGATTGACAGTTTTTTTGCTCCACTATGAAATAATTACCAAATAACACCACTCAATACACGAGACAGAGAACTTCTGATTGCTCTCCACATAACTAGAATGGCTTTTTAATACATAACTTCATGACAGTTTTTCTTAATATGGCTAGTTCTTTTTCAGCTTTAATGTTTGGTAAAAACTAAAAACTAAAATCAAAATAATTTGTTTTACCTGAGGTAAAAATTCTCTTGCCAGAGCTAATGCTCTTCTGTATGCAGCATCCCCTGCTTCATTCTGTTCTACCACATGGCTAATCAATCCTATTGATTTTGCTTCCTCACCATCTACAACACGTGCAGAGAAGATTAGTTCTTTTGCCAAAGACACTCCAATTGTGCGAGGTAATCTCTGTGTCCCCCCTAAAGTTTGGAAAAAGAGAAGATGCAAGTATTAGTTTCCCATCCATTTATACCAGAAATGTAGATGCCTTCTTCAGTTCAAATATTTACATTTTTTATTCTATAAACAATTATATGAACCTACAGAAATTAAACTATCAAATACATTCCTAAATGCCTTCTTCAGTTTTGAAACTACATCTAAAATGAAATCAATTGCTCTGTTTCTTAGTAAGACATGTAAATAACTGAAAAGAGGAAATATTAATAGTGATTCTGTTCGATTACAGACAAGTAACCTTATTCGTATCAGCCAAAAACTGAAGAAAAACTACTTGCCAGTAATTACCATATGCAAAAACTCTGCTTCTTTTTAACAATCTGTATATTTTATGATATTAGTCATCACAATATGAACACTGTTGAAGAACTATACTCAAAAAGAAGATATACTCTAACAAGACCGTAGTCCATGCTAAAATCTGCATATGTTAGGGTCAATAAAGATTTGTATGTAAACTAAACTGAAACCACTAGACAAGTTCTTTAAAAAGTCATGGTTTTGTCTCTTCTGACTTCCATATTATTGTTGAAATCTTAAAGCTTTATTACAAAAACTAGGGAAGGACAATGGCAGGTGTGGATCAGCAGAGAAAAGCACCTAACTTTAGTTAGCTTTTCTTACTACGTTAAAAACTTATTTGGCAGATCAGCATTTTCAGAAGGTCAATAAGCAGTAACTACATTAACCAGACATGTGAAGATTGCTTAGTTGGACTAACAATTAACTTTCCAGAACTGACAAACAACGAGAATGTGGGAATAATCATTATCAAAACTGAAGAAGTAGACTCAAATCACAGAAGCAGTTGTGTGTATGAATTAAAACAGTGGAAATGGCCTTATCCAGGAGAAAGGATTTTGAAAATATACAAGGTCTACCATTTTGACATGGATCTGAAACAAATATTCAATTTATATAGACAGTCTGTAAGTAAAAATTTCTTTCCAAATAGCTATTTCTGCAAGAGCATGCTAATATATTCAAATGTAAATATATGTATACATGCAAGAGGAATATTTATAGGAGGTGTTCAAAGGAAAGCTGTACAACACTGGATAAATGTGTGTTCAACTAATATATAATAGATTAATTTCCACTAGATAACGGTGGACTAAGGTAGTATTTTACTGAAGCCTTTCAGTTCTCTTACTAATGTTTCCTGAAAATACTTTAAATACATCTCTGAGACAAATAAACTGACTGGAAACAAACAAAAAGTTTTTGGATTCAAGGATTCAGCTTTCAGCTATTGTTTTTTATTAATCACAAGCTTCAGTACTACTGTATTCCTTTTCATAAAATGCCTTTGAACACATTACATCATACAAAAATGCAGAAGGTTTGGGGGATTTCTGCCTTGTGCCTTTCTAGAATATTATAAAATCATGATCTATAACAAAAACTGAGATATATTTTCTGGGCTGAAACTGGAGGAATTGGAATAAAAGCTTACAAACATAACAGTTAAAATAACATTTGTAGAACAACATTAGTAAATACAAATAATGTGATATTCTCTATGGTCCTACCACTCTGAGAGGATTTTAGCAAGACTGTCCTAATGGTCAAGGGCAACAGACAACAGCAAGAGGAACTCCTGTTCAATAAATTCTGCTAATTCTGCTAGTTGTACAGCTAGCCAGTGATAGTGCTAAGGGCAAAATTTTGCTAACAGCATAATTTAGAGAAAGCCCCAACTCTAGGGCATTGTTATGAAAGGTGGGGAGGGGGTGGAGCAACTAAAACAAAATCCCTTGTAAAGTACCACAAACCCTGAAGCCTAAGCCTTCCTATTAGCCTTGGCTGCCTCGCTGGTGAGATTCACAGAGAATGACTAAAGCTGTAGCTATCAACCTTTATATCAGAACTACATGCCATAAAAATGTGAGCCTGCTGCTTCTGATACTGAGCTGTACCACCATTACCACAAACAAACATTTACTGGCTTTTTTGTTTTAAATACTGAACACGTCTTTTAATTTCTCACCCAAAGAAGGTGTCACACCCTAATCAACATTTATCCCTATACACATTTTAACTGTGCATCAGAGCATAGCAAATATCTACCCTGATTCTCTTTAATAGTTTAGTCATAAATTATCCATTTCACCATAGTAATGGAATCTAGAAAAGCATCAGGTTTGGCTTTTGATTAAAGAAAACTATTTGTCCAAATCATAAGACCTGAAACCATATGAAGCTGAATTTACTGATTCCATCTTCTGCTTCTTCCTTGCTTGCTATGCCTAGTATTTTTTTCTATTTTAATTATCTCCCCTTCCTTTACTGTTTTATCTCTTCTATTACTGCTTTTACCAGGAAATGTTGAAAACAAAATTTAATTGAGCAACAATATTTCATAACTTTGACCAAACAATGGATATGTTTAAGCATGAAACAGTGTTTATAGATGAAAAGAAGTGTTCTTGCCAGTGTCTTACACAATAATGATTAAAGAGCAAAAAAAGCAGACTATAGTCTATGTTGTTTGGCTGCCTCCTACACTGCAAAGCCATTAAGCAGAGGAGCATATTCTTTGATTAATATTCACAGAACAGAAGCCAACAGTTCAGTGCATCAATCATATATATTCAGTAGCAGGAATAAGATATATGCACACACAAAAGCAGTAAGACCCAATTAATCAAATGCAAACAACACACCAAAATACGTCCAACACACCAAAGTTACATCCATTTATGAAGAAAAGACAGCGAGTATGCTGCAGATAGATGTTCTGTTTTGGTAATACACAAAGAACATATAATGCCTGCCAACTACAATCAGAGCTAAAGGAAGTAACACCCAGTCTTCAAAGACATTACTTAACCAAGGCATTTCATCTAAATGTAGAGCAGAATTTGATGGAAGAATACTTGTTTCATCTTCACAAATTTAATGACATGTTATTTCAAGGACTAGTGATCTGGTATTACTCACTGTGTTGATAAAGTATTTGACATACAGTTGCAATGTAAATGCGTTCTTATCTGGTATATATTCAATGTTGTAATAATTGTAAACAGCAGTTTTAGATGACACTAGTTCATGTGAAAAGATACAGTAAATACAAGACTGCTAAATTCTGGTACAAAAATTGTTAAACAGTATTTTTTTTCATTAACAAATAGTTGATTTTGTATGAATATTTATTTACTGTCAGTAATTCATCAATTACAAAATATGTACACAACTGGTTTGGATTAAGGGAATTACGTGATAAATTCCCAAGAGTATATCCAACAAGATGAAGCAACTAGCTTACTGGAAATAGATTCATCATTCTGGCAGAGAATATCTACAGTCAGTAGTTTCTCATAGCTGAAGGCTCTGTCAAAACATATTGGAAAAAATCCTGTTCTGACAAAAAATCCAAACTTTAAGTCAGTAATAATGCTGTTTATTAAGTCAAGTAAAAATGAGTCTTTCTGTCCTATCCTTTCTATCACGAGCTTTATTTTATTCGTGTTAAATTGATTTAACTGACAGGTTTCTAGATTTCTTCTTTTAAAGACTACTGTGCACTTCTAATGTTGTATTAACAATCAATGGTGAAACCAAAGTCTGTCAGCCACAAACTTTCTAGTCATTCAAGTCAAATACATCCTTGTGATTCTTTTGCAGAAAGCTGTAAGGAGTAGATTTTTCTCCTCTCCATTGAAACTCAGAAATATACAATGCAGAAACCTGCTGTTCATAACACCAAATCCTTAACAATATGAGCCCATAAATAAACTAACATGGATAAAATGATTATTTTAATGCAATACTTTTCAGTCACGTAAGTCATATTTTAAAAGTCTGTGTAATAAACATATTTTTCACTTTTAAAATACCTGCCATCCATTGCTAAGTTAAGCGATTTTCAAAGTATTAAACACTCTAAAAACCTAAACACTCTACCAAGACAATATTTAACACCAAGTTTCCAACAGATTATTTCCCAGATTAGGCCTTGGTCCTGCAAAGTTGTACATGTTTTAGCTAACTTAAATTCATGTGTAAATCTTTATGGGCTCAGACATCCCAAATCCTTTCACAGAAGAAAACATGAAGAGCCCTTCACCGGCACAAACTGGATAACCAGATAACCAACTAACAACTGAAAACAGGTTAGACCAGCAAAGACATCAACAAAGATGCAAGTGACGGGGTGAAAACGGGATGGAGAAGAAACGAAACACATCATCATCTCTACAAGGGGAAAAAAGCACTGAGCTGACGAAGAGCAGGTGGTAGGCGAGGCCACTCTCATCTCTGGCCATATAAGTTGTTGTTTGGAAGGAGACTGGAGACCTGAGCAAAGCCTGAGACAGTGGCCTGAGGCTGACTCAGAGGTTGCCCCGGGGTCTGTGATGACTGAGAAGAGAAGTTATTTGAGTGAGATTTCATAGCAGGCTGCCAAAAGGGCTCATGGAAGCCTGGCTTGCCAGGCTTGCTGAAGAAAGCCCTGCAGGAACGTCAGACACAACCCTACCTGAGGTCAAAGAGGCAGGATGACCTGCTACCTACGCCAGCATGGCAGTGGCAAACCCCAGCTCCAAAACTGCCAACTTGATTTGCAAATCAGTCCTTAATTTTCACAATCTGTTTTATTCACCTGCGTCTGTGGATTGATTTATTTAAAAACCTATCTGAAAAACGCCTAGAATATACCAAACCACCATGCGTGGGTGCCTTGAAGGTGGCAGCCTGAATCAGAAGAATGTAGTACTTGGCTTGAAGATATATGAACACGTATGATGCATGAGAGAAAATGTAAATACACCTTCAGAATTCACTAGCAGTTAAATAATCACAGCTTTTGTACATAAAGATGAAATCGTCGGGTAATTTAGAAAAGCTAATTTATTTTCAAAATAAGTGATCCCCTTGTAGATTGAGAAAGATAGAAGATGGTTTCTCAGCAGACGGCTGCATACGTGAAATGAATGGAACCAAAAGAATCCATCTGGAAACGGATTTTTATAAAATGGACTCCACTTCAAAAGGGATTCTGCATCTGGTGTAAGGAGCTTATTCCACATTTCCCTCACAAGCATGTTACAACCAACTGCATGGACTCCACTGTCAGACTAAACACCTCTTGGCAAGCACAGATCTGCATTACCACCCATGGACTCCCAGGACTC
Organism: Mycteria americana; assembly: GCF_035582795.1. Classification (NCBI taxonomy): domain Eukaryota; kingdom Metazoa; phylum Chordata; class Aves; order Ciconiiformes; family Ciconiidae; genus Mycteria; species Mycteria americana. Next base: position 42,253,071 of record NC_134396.1, read on the forward strand.
ACATTATTAGCAATGCACATACTGACAACCTGCCTTATTTTTTTTTTAACTGAAATTGAGGAAGAAAAGAGAAATGCCTAAGGCCTTTAATCTACTTATTAACTTTTACTTAAAGGTATATAAATGAAACAAGCAGGAGCACACACAGATATTTGGTAAGGCCACATGCCTTCCTATTACTCCAGATAGGAACTTGGTCTTATCGTCATTTGGGAATGCAATGACAGAAAGTGAACTTAAACAACATTAAAAAGTACATACACATTAAAACATAACTCATCTTGCTGCAGATAGAAATTAATGGCCCAAGAGAAGGCATTTTCCAGTTTCAAAATTACACCCACACATTTATGAAGTCATTACTCAGCTGTAACAACAGGTAGGAGGTTTAGACCAGTGCTGCTCTGTATGATCATACTTTACAAATCATGTGGGCTTTATGAGTAATATTAGGTAAAAACTTTTACTTAACTTGTATTTTAAATAAATAATTTTATAGTCCCATGTTCTTACAGTTTGGATTGACTATGACAGCTAAAATTCGATTCATGTGAAAATCAGGACAAAAAAAACAGACATGAGAAAAATTATCACCATTACTTAGGGCAAGTGAAATACAGAAAAATAATTACCAGAGTAGTATCCTATTTTTATTTACATTTTGAATGAGATCAAAGTCCCAAATTGGGACAATTACTTTAGTTTTTAATGGACAGAATTTAAATAAAGAAACAACAAGCAAAGCAACTATTAAATCTGAAGTCTTCACTGCTTATGAGCAAGTGACTTGAATGTTTTCCTCACTTCAGTGCTCTCCTTATGGAAATCTAGCATTTTATTCTTCCACACAGCAAAGAAACCCATCACTCTGCTAACTCCCCAAACCAATTCCTATTCCTAACCCTATTCTTTCTCCCATCCTGACTACTATCAAATTAATCTGCTTTCAACTGTTCCAAAGTAATGGGTTTTTGAGAATTTACCTCTGAAATTATTCATCCCTGAAATTCTCTGACTTGAGCAGCACTAAAGAAAGGAGAATTGGCTAACAGAATGGGAGCCCAGGGAAAACAGCAAAGTCAACGAGATTGTAGGAGGATACAACCCTGCCTGGTTCAGCTGTCACATCCCAAGAAAGCAGAGTGCTCTCTCTGCTGATAAATATATCTAAAATGAACTCGTACATATAAAACATATTTTTCATCTTCAGTAGGATGTCCTCCCAGATGAGGCAGCCATACACTACAGCGACACTGCACCCAACCTAGTCTGCACGCTATAACAGAATGTCTATAACATTTTACAGTGCTTTGAAAACACAGACTCTACCAAAAACCTGACCAAATCGTTCAAAGCTGGTATGCATTAATCTAACAATCTGCAAGCCAAAAAGCAAACTCTTCAGTAAATCAGAACTTAATTCTGAGATACTGTCTGATATTCAGAAATACTCCTAACTTTTTCAGCTTGATCTGTCAGATTTTGTAGCGCTATCTAGGAGTGCCAGAACGTCATTCTGTTCTTTTTACTTCCCAAACTGATCCTTCTATTTCTTATTTTACAGTAATAGTTGATATGTGAAGAAATAATCACCTATGTTATTAAAAATTCTGTAAGTCACATGAATAATTGAAATGTTATTTTTATTTGTGCATGTTAATTTGTATTCTGAACATTATTTGCTATTCCTTGTAAGTGTATTACCTATCTGCAAGAACAATTAAAAGTTATATTAGAAATGAACAATTACAATAAATTCATCACGAGTGTAAATACAAACATGCATTCAGTCTATGTTATAGGATATTCTCCATGTGCTAATTTTGATAACATGGATATTTGCATGCCTAGCTTAAAACAATGAAAGATTCAGTTTTTTCAGAGACACAAGCAGCCTTAGAGACTTCAGCTTCAGGTTTTCATGCCCAATACCTCCAGACTGGCTATCAAAATACTAAAATCAGTGAACTGACACCTAAGAAATTGCAGTTTAAGGGATCTGAGCGTACCAGGTTAGAAGCCTATGACCTGGGCTGGGAGAGAAGCTACTTTTGCAAAGCCAGGATTATCCTTTACAGGCTCTATAGAAAAATTCTATGTTCACGATACAAATATGATTCAGTCACTACTCAGCTATACTGAGAGCAGCAGATACCCGCCAGACCAGGAGGATAAACCAAAAGACCAGGTATTCAAAGACTGAAAGATTACAAATTCAACATAAACAAAAGCAATAGGAAGAAGATCCATTAAAAATTTTCACTTTAATATGCATATAATTTTGTGTAAAGGTATATAACAACTTTAAATGTAAATCGGATAGATTTTCTACCAGGACAGTTCCTGTGCAACAGTGGACCTACCCCAATAAGCGCAAACTAGCACTTTAACATTTTATTGTTTGGGATTACTTAGATGGTTTTTGTTAACAGAAAACTATAGCTTTTCCATCACCTTCTGGTCAATTTGTAATTCCTCAAAAAAACCCAAAGGCCAATAACTGACAGGAAATCAACAAAGAAAGAGATTAAATAAGTGATTATTCCCAGGCTGTAGCTGTCGTACTGTTACAACACTAAGGAAAGGAATTACATTAAGAAAACACCTTTTATATTCCTCTCACGTGCTGCTGTGACATAGCAACACAAAAGAGAAGTCATTGTTTATAGCATGCAATGCAAAATGGCTGTATGCAATGGCAAGTCTTTCCCTATAGATGGAGAAGCTAGTGCTAATTAGATTCTTCTGTCACCTAATCACGCACAGATGAGTTGGCTTTCATGGACCTTTACAGTTTTAAGGATCAAAGAAATCAGGTATTAACTTTATTTTCCTTATATCCTACATCCAAATTTCAGGAAGAGAGAGATTTGGGGCTATATATTCAGGAGGTAATGAAGAAATTAATCTGTATCAGCAGCAAGAGCTAGGATAGTAGCTGAAAACGCTGCACTTACTAAAAAAAAAAAATCTTTTAATTAACGTAAGCCGTTAAGAATAGTTTATAACAAATGCTAAGGATCAACAATATAGGGAGCACCACACACTTCTCACTAGCTGGCCTCACCCTGCTCTTCAGGCAGGACCATTCTGATGTGAGAAGACCTAGCTGCTGAACCCTCTGTGCTTTTACGTGCAGCTACAGCCTGGCTGCTGCTCCTAGTTCTGGATCTCTCAAGGCACACCTACATGCAGATCCTTTGACCTTTCTCTGGCAGCAATCCACCGGCTTGATTAAAGTCAGTGCTAGAGCTCTCCCACATCCACAGCAGTTTAGGAACATTCTACTGAAGCCTGGAGACTTCAAAAGGTCTATTTCTGTGTAAGTCCTTCAGAGAATACATGGCGTATGAGTAAAAAACTAAAATAAAGAATTTATTTAGTAAATGACACTTTACCCTTGAAATCCAAAGAGAATCTTTAGAAAAATGGAATCTTTAGAAAAAGAGTAGACATGCTGAATGAAACCCCTTGTAGACTCCATTTGCCTGCAAGACTAGGAATTTGATGAGCAAGCATAAACCCACATCACCTTCTGGGCCTCAGTCTCTCTTCGTTTCTTTCTCAGAAAAAAATGTTATTTTTTAACAGAACTCCCATCTCTCTCTCATGTTAAGCCTGAGATGTGTTTCATCCTAAGAAGTGGCAGCCCTCTTCTCCAGCCAGCCTCGGTTGTAACATCTATTCTTCTTGCAAGTGGACCACTGAAATAGCTGAGAAACTGAAAGCCTTTATCACACCTCCGTTGTTAACCATAACCAAACAGGGCTGTATCTTACCATGCATGTATAATTTAAGGCCACACAGCAAGCTGTAGGTGTTTTGTGGAGATATCCAATGGAACACCAAAAGCAGGATAAACTTGCGATGTGTTAGCATGGCCGTTATTCTTTTTATGTTATAAAACCTAAATATGATTTGAAACAGTCTACATTGCTGTCTCAGTCTCTCTCATCTGGTTGCTTGTTCATGTACGTCTATTTCCTTGGGGTTTTTTAAAAGCCTAAAACACCATTTCTGGTGAAAAAAAATATTGTATTTAATCTGAAACAAAACATTTTGGTTTTACCACTTGATTTTGATTGATAAATTAGTTCAGCCACTGAACTGAACCTTCATTTTTTTTTAATAGTCCTACCTACACCTGAAAATGTCTTATTAAAGAAAATAATTTACCCTTCTTCTCCAGTCTGCTACTTGTACTCAAGCCATGTACTATTTCATACCAGTGAGAATTTGTGGCAAGGAAACCCCTGGTTGTTTGCACGGATAAAAATAAAATACAATCAATAAAAATGAGACTATTAATGTGATGGCGATTTTACATGCTACTCGCACTGTACATGTGGAGCATCACTGAGCAGCAGCAATTTTAATTGTTTTGCAGTGATAATCCCCCAGCCCCGGTAATACATACATCCTCCCCTTACTGGTTCATAATGGGACAGAGGGCTAGGTGCAAACCTGTGAGCTCAAGCTGGTAGGTTCAAATCCTACAGACAACCTCCCCCTGCTTATTAGACTAAACACAGTCGTGATTCCCCACAATATTCTGCATTAGATCATTTTAGCTCCCTAAATATGAGAGCAATGGTGGTTTCATGTAAACATGCTGGATGGGAAAGAGACAACTACTTCCTCCCCAAAGAACAAAGAAACATTTTCTGCAAGTATAAACTACATATAGGTGATACTCAAGGCACACATAAAGAAAGACGGGGTATGGGGAGAAAGAACTCTTTTAAGGAAAAACCACTGGGAAATCGAGTGTAAAGAGTAAGCCTGCAGTTGCAGGGAGCTGGAACAGATGACTGTAATTGGAAGCAGAGTTTCCAGTGACCCTGTGCAAAGCTCCTGAATTTCTTCTTTTTGTGGCAAGATCATCACTGTATTTCCTAGAAATGGGACAAATGAGGGCTTCCTTTAGCTTGGTTCTTTTCTAGAAACACCCAAAAAAAATTCTTAGGACCATCCAAATTCTGTTTGGAACACTAAATATGTTTTACCATTCTGTGTAATCAAGAAAGCCAAGAAACTTATTATAAGGACCTCACAGTCCCAAGCTGAAAGGAGAATTTAACTCCATTCATAATGAACTAACAAATAGCCGTTCCTTCTGGAGGGTATTAATGATATTAGCATATTGAGCTAGAAGGTCAAAATTAAACTAATTTACTTCATCCTCTTTTAGTTTGGATAATTTCAATTTCAGCGGAGTCATTCATATTTCTTGATGCCCACATGCAAAATAATGTTAAAAAAATGCATCAGGGTAGGCCTCTGAGAGACTGAATTCTGTTTCGTTTTTTTTTTGCTTAAAACACTCATGTCTATGTCAAGTACATTGCACCCTGTATTCCTATTTTCTTTACAGTTTCACAAAACTTACACAGTAAGAATTAGCTGTCAAGAGAAAACTCAGATTATCTCAGTCATCTGATTAACACTGGTTTCGCAAATCTCAAATTCATATTAAAATATAAAGACCATTAATACAGAGTTGTTAGTATAAAGCTACAAAGGATTAATAGCTTTTGGGGCATTTTTTCCTATAAGCTTGTTTTCAGTTGTGTCTGAGAATCAGGGGGAAAAAAAGTCATTCTTGGTCATAAACTGAAAATACATGATGAAAAATGGAGGTAAAGAAGGAAGGACAGGAATCTACCATTTCTGAAATTCAGAGATTTGTAATAGTTGGCTCGAATAAGTCTCCAGAGCCAGAGATGTTCTGCAAAATAATTAAGGAAACAGTACTTCATAAATCATTTTGTCCAACTTGTTTTGTGGTGAACTAACTTGTGCAGCTGTTCTTTTAAGGCGGACTACGCAATTGCCATTTCATTTGTTGAATCTTCTGGAAATTAAAGAAAAATACCAGACATCAGTGAATTCATTATGAGTTTGGAAGTGTTTTTCCTTTCTTACATAATACAGTCATAAATGAATATGAAATGGAAATAATTGGACACTGTACTATTATTCAGTAATGATGGACCTCAAAATAGGTAAACTATTCAATTAAAACCTGAGTTACAATATTCATACCCATATGAAGGATATATTTTTCATTTGCTTCAAATTTAATGTTGACCATAAGTAGAAAGGACTTAGTTTTTTGTATTACCTTGGCCTGATACATAGATCCAACTTACTTCAGGGTTTTCAACCCTGTGGCAGCTGAAAATGGGGCCACAATAAATTAGAAAGCTGTGGCCAGCTTCAATTTCAGAGTAGTGTTAGATGTTTCATTCATCCTTTACACTATCTTTATTGAGAGTTCAGGAGTCGGGTTAGTTGTGCTTTCCAAGAAAGCCATCGGTGTTCTATAGTGCCATGATGGCAACCATACAATAGAATTCAAATATTAAAGTTTGCCTTTTATACATTACCGTATAAATGATCCATGACTGTATTTTACATGAGTATCCTAAATTCAGTTACAGAACCTCTGGAAGAAATAAGTTTGATTATCTTTTTGACATAATGAATTGGTTCGCTTATTCTTTTTAGTAGAAAAAAAAGACTAATATTTTTGATCTTCTGTGCCTCAAAACCCTTGAATAATTAAATTTAATTATTTAGTAGAAACAAAAGCTAAGTCTAATATTTTTGATCTTCTATGCCTCAAAACTCTCGAGTAATAATATTTCTTAAACAAAGAAAGTATCCACTTGTAATATTCATAACTGAGTAGTTGGGGGAGGTTGCTGTTTTAATTTATGTATTGACACAAAAAAGGTAAAAACTTGTATGTGCTAACAAAAGCATTCCTTCCACCTGTTTCCTCCTCCTTAGTAACAGCTAATACTCTTACAGCTTCCCACGTGCAAGGACAGGGATTTTTTTTGATCAAACATTAACATTTTCAAATTCAAACCAACGCTCTAGCAGTACGAAATAGATTCAGTATTTTCAGTTAGCTCTGACACATCACATGCATATCTGAGAACAAGAGAAGTGAGATACATCAGAAACTGTTTTGCAACTTCTGTGGTCATTACCAACTCTGGTAACCACTACGTAACAGGCTAAATTGGCTTTTCTAATAGCAGAGGGGTGGAATCTAAGATGATGTATTACAGCAGATGTGGAAGTTTCTAAATTTACAAACCTGATTACACCTGTTACAATTTACAAACTACAGAAGAAAAGTATCTCAGTGTATCACAACCAGACTAATATGATTTTGTTTAAAAAAAGGAAAAAGGAAAAGGTAGAGATTAGTATTTTTGCTATCCACTTAACATTTTCTCTAAAAATGAAGGACAATCAGGAGATGAAGGAAGCTGCTGTTTGCTGGATTTTTACCTTGTTATTTAAGCTATTTATACTCTTTTGCTTCACAGGAGTTTCGGAAAAAATATACTTTTTAACATGACCACAGCATGGGTGTCTCATAGGTAGTACTGAAATTTATTTCCATAACACTCCTGCAAGATAAAGTATTATCACCTTCATGCACTTTTATATGGAAAAATGAATAATCATGTTCCCAGAACAAGGCTGAAAAATGTACAGGAAATAGGGAATGATGTTCATTATACAACAGGGAAACAAAACATACAAAATGTACATACAAAATGTAGCTAATTAAAGAAGAACCATCTATTCTACGAAGGAGGGTATCCACGAAGAAAATATGATGACGCAATTTTTCATGTTTCTAATATGTATGTACAGAGGAGACAATTTCAGTCATGGGGCATTATAGTGACAGTCAAACTTGTTACAGTTTTTCTGATAATCATTGGAAAATGTAATTCATCAGTAACTGAAGTATTCAGTATAAACATACTTGTTTTCATTGCATGGAACACAGGTGGGTTTCCTCTGAAAGCAGCTCTGTTTCCTGTCGGTTAACATGCATAACTCGTTTAAGTCCACCAGACTCTTCAGTCTGAGGAAGCTTAGCCATGAGGAGTGTCCAGTCCCACAGACTGCAGGATTAGCAAGCTTATAGCTCTGTGGTAGACTCACCAAGCAAAATACATTAGGTCTAAGACTTAAGAAGCACTAGGCTACCTGGCCAGTTGGCTAAAGTATACCAAGCTTGGCCAAAGTGGATGCCCAAGGCCATCAGCCAGAGGAAAAAGCTGGCCAAGGAGCCTGGCAGCTCTTCAAGGTTCTCCCAACAGAGGCCCCAGAATCCCTGGCTGCTAGATCAGAAGCTCCAAGGCCCCATTTAAAATTATTCTTAGGCTTTAGATGTGGAGTGGGAAACCTATTGTAAGAGGTAGGCAGGTTGGGTAAACAGCTGGCCAAGAGCCTAGAAGCCCACAGACTTCATACAACTGATATCTTTTAATTTTTCTTCATTTGCTTCTTACTAATTCGTGCCTTGGCTTTATGTGTCAAAAAACTTCCTATTCTTTTTAGCTATACCAGCTACCATTAAGTTCTTAGGTTTGTCAGCTGCCTTTATTGTTCACCACAAAACAAAATGGATTCAGTATATTATATACAGCTTTGTTCCCTCCTGAAATTATTGTCCATTTTGTCTCCCCAATCTGATTTCATTACGAGATTAAGCTTCCCTTGTAGGTTCAGCAGTTTAAGTTGAAGGTTAATAACTTTCCTGAGTTCTGATGATTTATAAGAAACAGGCTGAGGCAGCATTTCACACCATATTGCTCAAACTCCAGAAGTCAATATGAAACCTGTATATGGGGCTCAGGTAACACTAAGAGAGTCTGCAAAAAAGTAGATGTTAATTATCTCATGGCAGGAGGAGAAATAGCTAAATGCTACTTGGTTCAATTTTCTAGTACCCCCTGCAGGTTAATACAAAGGAGTAGCATTTGGCTTCAAAGTGAATGGCATATATATCCTGCCTAATTAAAATGAAAATAAGACCAAAGGTCTTTTATGTTGTTATTAATATTTAATAAAATATTTCTAAGCTTCTGTGTGAAGAGAATACCAAAGGGAGTCCTGACTGTATTTCACCCATCTCCTCAATTTCAGGAAATGATAATATCTTGTTCACATTCCCATAGTACCTACTATTATTGTTGGGGATTATACTTAATAGTCTTCCATGTTTTCACGCTTCCTCACATCCATACCAGGTTATCCTGACCACTCACACTCCTCTGGTCAAGAAGATAAAACGGACTGTTAATCTAATTTAGCTAGTTCAAGTACAAAGTAATCTTTTTAATGTAAATTAGGAATTCAAAAACAAATACCGAATTTTGTGACTTCTCTGCATTACAGTGTTATATTTTTCGTTTTCTATTGCATCATCTAATGATCTTGCGCTTTACACTATTGTGTAATCAGTTTTCATTTCACATCCATATTAATTTCCTTTGTATGATATAGTAGGGTAAGCAGATTATCCCAGGCCTACTTTTTCTTAAATCAAATGCTAAAAAAGTTAAAATCCATCTAGAAATTAATCATTAATTTAAAGAATCTTAGCAATACGATGCATTTGTATTTCTATTTACAGGCAGTGCTGGTAGGATCACCTTTATTAATCACATAAAATTTCCCAATATAAAGTGTTATTTTTAATTGAGTTTAATCGCTCAAGTTTTTCAATTGCTCTTCCCTTTATAAGTATTGCCCAGCAAGCAGTTCATATTGACAGGCTATTCATGTGGTTTTTTTAAAATTCAGCCAAAACAGGTCAGCTGTACCTAAGAATGAAACTTGCGGGAAAATGTGTTTTGCTCATATTAAAAAAGAAAAGAAAAAAAAAAAGCCTTATTTTGAGCCTCTCTAACATCTCTGCTTTGGAATACAGAGTTAATTTGGGTTGACATTGGTAGCAATGTCTGCAGAACATGTCATTTACAATCCACACAAAATATTTGGGCAAGCTTCAGTCTTTAAAAAAATCACCAGAATACAGGCCCATGAAATGAAAGAATATACAGAATAATGCATAAAGAGATGGCTTAAAATTTTGCAAGCTGTACTGTGCAGTTTTGTGCAAGACTGCATATAACGGCTAATTTTTGAGTGCTTCATTTTTCAATCACCTTCTTCCAAAATACATTTTACATATGTCTGTATAATCTCCTAGGTGTTGTCCCTGCTCTTTTTATTGAGGATCCATATAAGGAACCATATAAGGTATATTACCTTCAGCTGCAAGGTGCTGGATTTCTCTGCTGCTAAAAGATAACAGTAAAATTTTCCTACAGTAACACTGAATACCATGTAGAGTGCAGTGCATGCTGCAGTTGGGACTGCTGATGACAGAAGAGTAATGTGACTTGCAGGATGCTTGTACGGGAGCATTCTGAAATATCAGACTGATTTATATTGAAGTAAGAAAGTTCAATTTCAAAATGAATTAAAATAAATAAAGTTAAGTCCGTTTTAACTTAGAACTATTTGTGTCCACACAGGAATTAACACAGCTTAAGTAATATTTTAAACAAATAAATTTTAAAATTATCCCCCTCTTCCACCATTGATAAGCCGTTAAAAAACACTGGCTCCATTCCCAACTCTGTAAGGGACTGTGTTTTAGTGGGCACAGTCATTTCTGGTACGTCCCCATCCAAACATCATTTTTATGTACCATCTGTCCATTTGGACACTCAAACTGTGCCCTGCCGTTTTTCCCATTTGCTTGTTGACTGGCCAGCCCCAGTCCCCTCCCCAGCATTTTGGCTCTTCAGCAGGCTTTTCTCACTTCCTCCTTAGCTACTGGTTCCTTAACACCTTCAGTTCCTTTCAGTTCCAGGATCACCTACCAATTTTTTCTACCTAAAAAACTAATGCAACTCCTTCCAAATCCCCATTTCTTCTCCAGTTCTGCTTCCTTCTGAAGTCCAGTGTCCTGCTAAACAAGTCCTGAGTTGTGTCTTCCTTCCTCACGCTCCCTATGAGCCGTGAATCTCCACAAGGTGCTGGGGTGCTCCGCAGCCATATGCTGTGATGTGGTGGGCACTGCAGCAGGGCCGCGAGAGCACAGGAAAAGGCCTACAATTTCTGCCCTGGAGCCTGACTTCAGCCTCTCAATACAAGGAAATTACTGCCCCAGCCTGAATAAAAACAAAATAATGTCATTAGGAAGCTCCATAAAAATCTATAAACAGCATGTGGAAGACTCAACAACCTTTTTGCCTCAGTCTCCACTGGCAACCTCTCCTTCCACACCTCTCGAGTGGATGGACCTCAAGGCAGGGACTGGGGGAGCAAAGTCTCTCCTACTGTAAGAGAAGATCAGGTTCGTGACCACCTGAGGAACCTCTGGCCCTGCAGAGAAGGACCTGGGGGTACTAGTGGATGAAAATAAGTCTACAGGACCCGACAAGATGCATCCCAGAGTCCTGAAGGAACTGGCTGATGTAGCTGCCAGGCCACTCTCCATGATATTTGAAAAGTCATAGCAGTCGGGTGAAGTCCCTGGTAACTGGAAAAAGGGAAACATTGCACCCATTTTTAAAAAGGGTAGAAAGGAGGACCCTAGGAACCACCGACCTGTCAGCCTCACCTCTGCGCTTGGGAATCATGGAACAGATCCTCCTAGAAGCTATGCTAAGGAGGACAGGGAGGTGATTCGAAACAGCAGCATGGCTTCACCAAGGGCAAGTCCTGCCTGACCAACCTAGTGGCCTTCTATGATGAAGTGACTACATCAGTGGACAAGAGAAGAGCTACGGACTTTTGTAAGGCCTGTCACATGGTCCCCCACAACATCCTTCTCTCTAAATTGGAGAGAGATGGATTGAATGGATGGACTGTTCGGTGGATGGGGGAATTGGCTGGATGGTCACATCTAGAGGGTACTGGTCAATGGCTCAATGTCCAGATGGAGATAGATGACACGCGGTTTCCCTCAGGGGTCCCTATTGGGACCAGTATTGGTACTGTTTAGTATCTTCATCAACGACATACACAGTGGTATCGAGTGCACCCTCAGCAAGCTGGGAGACAACACCAAGCTGAGCAGTGCGGCTGACACGCCTGAGGGATGGGATGCCATCCAGAAGGACCTGGACAAGCTGGAGAAGTGGGCCCATGTGAACCGTAGGAGGTTCAACAAGGCCAAGTGCAAGGTCCTGCATCTGGGTCAGGGCAATCCCCTGTATCAATACAGGCTGGGGGATGAAGGGATTGAGAGCAGCCCTGCAGAGAAGGACTTGCAGGTACTGATGGATGAAAAGCTGGACATGAGCCAGCAATGTGCACTTGCAGCCCAAAAAGCCCATCATGTCCTGGGCTGCATCAAAAGAAGCATGGCCAGCAGGTTGAGGGAGGTGATTCTGCCCCTCTACTCTGCCCTGGTAAGACCCCACCTGGAGTACTGCATCCAGCTCTGGAGCCCTCAGCACAGGAAAGACATGGAGCTGTTGGAGCGGGTCCAGAGGAGGGCCGCAAAAATGATCAGAGGCATGGAATACCTCTTCTATGAGGAAAGGCTGATGAGTTGTTCAGCCTGGAGAAAAGAAGGCTCTGGGGAGACCTTATTGTGGCTTTTCAATACTTACAGGGGCTTATACGAAAGATGGGGACAAACTTTTTAGTAGGGCCTGTAGCAATAGGACAAGGGCTAATGGTTTTAAACTGAAAGAGGGTAGATTTAGCCTGGATATAAGGAAGACATTTTTTACAGTGAGGGTGGTGAGACACTGGAATAGGTTGCCCAGAGAAGTTGTTGATGCCCCATCATTGGAAGTGTTCAAGGTCAGGTTGGATGTGGCACTGAGCAATCTGATCTAGTTGAAGATGTCCCTGCTTATTGCAGGGGGGTTGGACTAGATGACCTTTAAAGGTCCCTTCCAACCCAAACTATTCTATGATTCCAAGGATAATGCTTAGTCAACTTTTGGATACCAAAACATATATCCTTAAACATAGGGTCCTCTGTAAAGTCCTGCAACCCTCCCAGACCAGGAAGTTGGTGGGTTGGTTGTTTCTTTTTTTTTAAATAGCCTACATTTCCATTTAAATTCCCACTAAAATTATCCTGAGAAAGTCACTTAGCATTAAAAATTTCAGCCCAAATGACTGGAACTTGTCAGTTGTATAAACCCATCCCGAGACCCTGGACTAAGGGATTCTTACACAATATGCACCTTCTTGGGAAGCCTCAGAAAAACAAGAGCTTTCACAAGCAAATAGCAGCAATATGCACTGAATGAAGATACTCCTATATACATATGTACGTATGTATAGAACCTCACAGCACTGGATCTCTGTGTTTACTTAATAGAAATACTAATCATCACAAGTTTTCCCATAATGTTATTTACATCTTCCCAGGGATGAACATATAACAGCCTGCATAACATATGCTACTTAGGAATACCACTTCATGTGTTTAAAAGTGTTAAAGTGATTGAAGACAAGATGACTAATGTAGTACAGTTTTTTTTCTTTAATACTATTCAATAGATGTTATAAACATGGCGCACAGATAGGTTCAGATGAACAGAAGGGGTAGAAACAGACAAAGACCTAAAAGCACATCTTTCATTAAGAATAAAAAGCAGTTACCTAGCAGTTCAATAGGCAACATGAAATCTGCCTCACTGCAGAGGACCTGCTGCAGGGATTCTTTTCCCATTAAACTGCACTTAAGCCCTTAAGCCATTTTTAAGTACCATATTAAATGAAGCCCCAGATACACGTAGCCCTGGCAGATTTTAAATGCTAAAATCTGTGACAATCTTCGTCAGATGACTCATACATGTACGGTTTTGCACATGTGCAGCAAAGCCAGTGCCTCGGAATTGGTGCACTTTCACAGCAGAGTTAGTTTGGTCATGTCAAATGAATCCAGCACAGCTGGTGCTGGACTGAATATTCATGTGGAATTTAGCCACATGTACTCAGTAGCCACTTTTCTAGAAGTTGAACAACCTGAGCTATCAAGCCTCTGAAAACTATTCAGATGCCAGAAAAAACACAGGAAAAGCCATGCTCTATATGCTTTTGTGTAAGGTCAGGTTCTACATCCTGTAATACACAACATTATCCACAGAAAATACCTGTTAACCCTATCTGTACTGCAATGAAAGCCACTCCAGAGCTTCAAGCAATGCCAGAACACTCACACCATCGTTTGTGCTGAAGTGAAGCTCGCTCCAGCTGAATTTCACTATGCCTGTTAGTCAAAGAGGTATTCTGAACAGCTCACTGTCTCGCCTGGGCTCTATTTTTTTTTTCCTCAAATCAGCTTACACATGCTGACCTGTAAGGCCACAGAGACAGAAAACACAGAGACACAAAACACAACACAAAAGAAATCTGATATAAACAAAATCAAAAGAGGATGTTTCAAAGTGAAGATCTTTACACTTACATCATTGATTACTGCATTGTATGAACTGCAATGCAAGTTTACCTTGAAAAACCACACTTTCTGCTGGAGTTTATTTTTACTTAACTAAAACCTATTTGAAATGTTAGAACATAAACCCCAAACTACATAAAAGAAATATAATGTTTACATTAAATGGTGTGTGAAATATGATCATATAGTTTTCCTTCTAACTCAGAATAGCTCCCAAATGTTTTTATTCCTAAATAGATAGTAATCACATTACTTTTTTAAACAATAACCAGTAAACCCATGCCCTCATCTCTTATATCTTGCATCTCAAGACAGATAGCAAAAAAGAGACTTTATTTCAATGAAACCACGACAATGAAATCTAGATGAAATGAACTGAGAGCTTATTAACTCAGAGTGTTCTGCTGAAACTTAGCAATTCTTCTCAGCATTTTATTCTGGTTTGTTGGTTATTGCTTTTTTTTATTATTATTTCATTTTTTTTCCATGGGGTTTTTTTTTAATCTTCTTATTTGCTGTATGTTATGATGTGGCAGGATATCATTTTGAACAAGTCCTGCCTGAAGACTTTTTTTAGGCCTACTACCTAAATTCTTAAAACACTCTATCAGATTGCTTTCTTCTGGAACTTTTTAATTAAACTGCTAAGTTTTATTTGTATTGATCACAGATTCATAAGATTATTTCAGATTTATTTTTAGTTAAAAACAAAAAAAGCGCTTAGGCAGAAGCCCTAACCTACAAACGCTTAGTTCATAATGGAAGCTCTATTAAATATTTAAAAGAATGGCATTGATTCCCAGTACATGGGCTTACACTGATTAAAAGCCTCTACAGTGACGTTACCAACCTCATTATCTGGAAGAAATTGTGTCATCATTCCCATTACTACCTGGTGTTTTCAAGGTATACGAAATAAGCAATAAATATTTACTTGTACTACATTTTGATGTAAAAACTTAAAACTTATTTCTAAATCTACCGCAGATTTTTTATTAATATAGCTAATTTTCTCAATGTATATTGGAACAAAAGATATTCAAGCTTATTTCTCAAAAATGAAATCTGACAAGTAATCAGTCCATAACATGCTTGATCACGTTTAAGATTTTGGGTGGGAAAAGTAACCAAGGCCTCTTCTCCTTCAGGAAAAGAAATTGCAGGATGGGAAAATTCTGGAGGATAGAAATGACACAGAAGGCTCTGAATGACATTAACTTGTAGCTGAAAAGCTTCCCAAGCAATTTCATGTCCTCCTCTGAATATCTTAAAGCATCCAGAGGGAGGCAAAGTCCACTCAAACTGTTCTTTGTGTTTTTCCTTCCTTATATAGTGGTCACCTCTCATATGGTTACCCATGGTATTGCTTCTTGCAATAATCTGCCTTCTTCTTCATAGAGGAGAAACTGAACCACACCATTCTCTCTTCATCACACACAGCGCTGCAACCAGAACCAGTGTCATGGCCTATTCTGTGAAACACCTCAACTCAAATATAATTATTTCATTATATCACTTTAATACATTCAGATAAAGTTAAAATGAGTAATAACTATTTCTTTAATTCGTTAAAAGTTAACAGAAGTTTATTTCACTTGCAGTGTACTTTTCAAATTGTATTTTGAAACACCATCACAACCTAAACATAAGAAAACTGACTTTGTTTTCTAACTGTATGAGGTTGTATTTCCAAACTTAGAAAACCACAGCTGCAACAAATATATAATATATATACACATTATGCATATACACATATTTAAGTAACCTTAACATAGCATTAACTATTAGGTTTGTACAGAGCTCTTTCTGGCTTTCTGACGTTCTTTGTGCCACGAGGAAATGATCGTTTTTGTTGTTATTCATACACAAACAATGGCTTATGTTTAAAGCAAATTAGTGAACATTACATAGAGAAATGTAACATCATGTTTGTACTTGTTAAGGGCTATTATCCCTTGAATCTGCAAATTACATTAGTGTATGACATGAGATGTAAGAGATGTATGGATCTCAATCTCGAGGAAATCAGTTGGTACCTTATATTCAAAACAATTACTTGCCTTAGCAATTTGCTGAATTGAAGTTTTACATTACAACAATAAAGACCAACTTTTCGTCATGTCCTCTTCCACCAGGGGTCTTATTCAAAGAATACCAACAGTCTGCTTCAAAATGTGAACTTTATAGATAACAAATAACATAAAAGTCCTCAAATGGAAAATAAGGAAATTCCAACTGGAAAACTTAAAATATGTCAACAAATCCTGACTGTAATAGGCAATGCCTTTTCCTGAGCAGAGCAGTCCCTTAGAGAGTTTCCTCAAAAACCTTAATGTAGAAATGTTCGCACTTTAACGTATATAGATTTGTGTCCATCTAAGTGTTTCACTTTCATTTCTGAAGCTGAGATGTAACGATACGTTCCAAAACTTTGCATTCTGATTCAAGACAAAAATAACATATGTTAACGTCATACTTAAATATATCAAGCCACTAGTACAATCTTGCCATATATTTATATTAAAAACATGTATCTACTGGTTATGATGACCTTTCATGCTTAAATTCTGTGTCATAGAATTTGTCAGCACTGGGGGCTTTCCAGTTATTTTATTACTGAAGTGAATGGAAACGGAAACTTAAAAGGGCAAGCTCAAGATAACTTTGGGCATAGTGATACATGTTAACAGGAGATACTAAATATCTTCCAGAAGGAGTCATACAAAGTGCGTTTTCCTTTTCAGTACAATCTGCAGTAACACAGTTTGATGATAAAATGTCATCCATCTGCATGCTTCTAAACGCTCCAATACCCTCCTGCATGTCAAACACCTTCTCTTCAAACTTTTAGCTTCTGTTGACACTTCATTAGAGAACATTTTAAAAATTCCTCTGTTTTGAAATACATGCATTTTGAAACACAGAGTCTCTGGAACACTTTCCGCAATTCTCTCTTGATTTTGGATATCAAGTTTATCTTGCATCTTCTAAGTCTGGTTTCATACACCCAAGTAACACAAAAGCTCCCAATGACAATTCAGTGAGCACCCTGGAGCCTTCCTAGTCTCCTATCAAGTCATATATGGATGACAGGGCTGAACTAAGGACTTTAAGGCCTCCAAAATCCATTCCTCTGCAAAACCTCGGCATACAATTTTTAGGCTTGTCATAGCTGAGGTGCCAAATTCATCCAAACTGCCTGCTGCAGAGCTAAGAAATCTTACAGGCTCTACTATGAATTTAAGAATCATGTACACTTGAGGAGGAAAAGTCTTAGTCAAGCAGCTAGGACACCTAAACAAATAATGGTGGGTATTAGCTCTCACCAGGAAAAAAAAAAAAAAAAAAAAAAGGGAAAAAAAAGGAAAAAAAGAAAAAAAAGAAAAAAAAGGAAAAAAAAAAGAAAAAAAAAGAAGGAAAAAAAAAGAAGGAAAACCCCCCATCTCTAGACTCTTTGATGATGTGCTACATTTCAATCCAGTTCTGCTTAGGAATTCATTACTTTCACTCACGGCAGCCTTGTATGTTATTGCTCATCTTAGAGCTCACTGCTGGTTGCACAAGAGGGAGTCCCTTAGAGGCACAGCATAGGTCAGGATGCTTGAACCACACAACTGAGAGCCTGTTTGGGATGATGTGTGGGTCAGGAGCCTTAACGATCCAGAACCCAGAGTAGTGCTGGGAAGTCTAAAAGCTTGATGCATCTGATCCAGTACCGGTTTTCAGTTCTCTGATAAACTTGCTGCAGTTTTTCCATTCCCATAGATAACTTCTGAAATCCTAATTTTAATTCTGAAACATCATGACTGTCCCCGCAATCATCCAACTTTGAAAGTCTTTCACTGAAGAAATACTTTTTTGCCTTGTGCTTCTTAAGAAATCAGTTTTCCTACTAGCTGGTTATACAGCACTTTCTACTTTTGGTAATGCTATCTCACAGTACACTGAATTAGGTAATTTTAACTAAAATATGTCAAACTCATTGAAGAACTTGCAATAATTTATATTATATAACTGCAATGACTTCTTTTAAATACCAACAGTATAAATTTCATCAGAGATACTCCACATAACTCTAAGATTTATAATAGACATACTGCATATATTCATCTACTACATATGTAAAAGTAGTTTCTACAGAAAATCAAAAACTGAGAGGACGTTTTAGATAGCTGTATATTATTTGCATCCTCTACCTGTCCAAGATTCTTCTCCTGGTCTTTACAATCTTTGGTGCAGTATATTTTATATCTCTGAATGTGACCTCTGAAATTGTTCTTGTAACTCACAGATGAAACTGAATTAAAAATTGATAGGTTTTCGAAAGTGTCAGGACTGCCAATGCTGAAACACCAACTGGAATTTCATAGGGGCAGACATCAGTATTTTATCATTCATTTACCTCCTAATTAAGAAGTCACTGACAGGGGAACTGAACAGTAAAATTTTGGCCACCAGTCTCTTTGTTATTTCATCTCTGAAGTTAACTTGCCAAAAACAGATTGTTGCAGTACTTCAGAAAAATCTAGTAAAAAAGGCTTTTGACTGGCACACCAATAATTACATTTTAGGTTCAACCAGAAGCCACAGAATGATAACAGCATGCTGAGGTTGTTCTTTTTTTCTTGTTACATGTCCAATGCAATTTGCTATAATAATTACACTGTGACTATGTTTTGTTCCTTTACCACCTAAAGATCATGGGGAAGGGATTTCAGTAATTAGTCTAACATACATATGCTTTAACTAGTTTACAGAAAGAATGTGTATTTTAAAAGCCTCAAAACATAATGCAGTTGCTTTTAATAAAAAATTATGTATTTGTCAATTTGGGCTGATTATAAGGGTAAGGATAGTAATTAAAACATGAATTACCTGAACTGCAGCTACAACACAAAAGTTGTTTCACTTTTTCCTACAGACTTCTCAACATGTAGTACCATCCAACAAGTTACTAAAACCGTCATACCCTGAACCACAGCTTGAGTCATCATACACGTCTTAAGTTCCATCCCTGAAGAGCAAAGCTAAAATTTAACTTTGTTCATTGTGAAGTCATCAGAGTCTAAAACTCATTTTACTTCATCACATAAAGCCTGAAACTGTCACTGAACATCCTACATGTCTGTAAACTATTACATAACATCATTTGAAAGCTAATATCTGTGCTTTCTAAACTGCTTTACACCAAGAGAAAAATTTTTCTTTTCAAACAAGTCATCATTTCGTAAGACAATATTAGGAAAAGAGTTCTTTTTAGGAAGGGTATGATTAAATGGCTTTGGATGCAGTTAAACTCCTCATTTAAAAACCACTAGAGTTGCCTAATTTAAGACACTGGCAAAAAAAAGCTCTGTACTTTTTCACACACCATACAAAATGAAAAATACAGGATTATTGTACATGATAAGTGCTGCAAACACAATAACATTATGAGAGAGTTTTGATCAGCCCATTAAACTGGTTAGTGAGGCCTGAACTGTGTTAAACACATATCCATTACATCTACAGACTGCTGTAATTAAGCTTTCTACGTTTTATTGCCATAAAATAACTCTTCATGAACAGTGTAACATCTTATAAACTTTCAATGAAATAAAATTAAATATATATTTTCTAATAAAGCCACTATAACAAGGATATTGACTGCAACCTTTATAATTCTCTGAATTGCTGTTAAAAATAAATTTACTCATCACAGGATGATTGACTGATTTAAAAAAAAAAAAAAAAAAAAGAAATTAGCTATAAGCCAGGTATTCAGAGCTGCCTGTTTTTAATGGAATGTCTCAAATCCTAAAAAAAGAAAAGAGAAGGAAAACTGCTTAAATACACACTTGAAACACTTGAATGCCACTCATACTGTTTGAATAATGAGACTTGCCTTTACAATTGCCTTTGTGCATTTTATGAACAGACTAAACAGAAATAATCACTCTAAAACCAGAAAAAGGTTAATCTCATTTTACTGTACAGTCTTCTACATAAATTGATAATTATTGTAAGGTTCTGGACCACACTCTAGCTCTAGTATGTTACAACATAACAGGTAAAAAATATTTCTAGTATCACATTCTCGCTTGAGATAACAGGAGCTGCAATTATGGAACATGCTCAATTACTCATGAGCAGAGACTTCAGGTTATTGAACAATTTGCTTAAAGTCAGGTATTTCTCCAACTGAAAGCAGATGAAACTCCAGCAGTAGTCACTGCGGAAAAAAACTGGGCATGCAGAAAGCCTAATGATAAATTCCCTCTGCAAATATGAAGGCACTAAATACAACATCTCAAAGGAAAATGAGAAAAAAACCCAGAATGTTAGAAAGTGTATGTAAGGTAGAAGTGGGGACAGGCTACTTAAGAGGAATACAGGAACATCACCTGCATGAGCACAAATGGAAGTAGGAGCTAGAGTTGGAGGGGAACAAGAAGGGCTTCTTTTAAGTACGTTGGCACCAAAAATTGACCAAGTAAGTGTGTGGGTCCCTGGTGAATAAGACATGAGACCAAGCAACAAATGACAGGGAAAAAGTATGACAAAGGACATAGAAAGGCTGAAGTATTACTCAATGCCTTCTTTGCCTTGCTCTTCATTGTCAAGGTCTGTTCTCAGGCCCACCAGGGCTTCTCCGCTTCATGGCAGTGTCTGTGGGACTGAAGTACTGCCCACAGTAGAGGATGACTGGGTCAGGGACCAGATGAGCAAACTGGACATTGGCAAGTCTCAAAGGACAAGATGGGATGCATCTGAGGGTGCTAAGGAAGTTAGCCAATGTCACTGTGATACAGGTCTCTTCTTTGGAAGGTCACAGCAATCAAGTAAAGTACCTGATGTGAATACTAGAAAAAGGCAAATGTTATACACCTCTTCAAGAAAGAGGATCCAGGGAACTACAAGCCATCCAGCCTAACCTAAGTCTATGGGAAGACTTCCTGGAAGTCATTTGTATTCACATGAGAGGCAGTGCCTGACCAACCTGATGGTGAGATGGTTGACTCAATAGATGAGGGGAGAGCAAAGACAGTAATTTACCACAAATTTAGGAAGGTTTTGAGAGTCTACCTGCGCTGGTTTTGACTGGGATAGAGTTAATTTTTTCCATATTAGCTAGTATGGAGCTATGTTTTGGATTTGTGCTGAAAACAGTGTTGACAATACAGGGAGGTTTTCGTTATTGCTGAGCAGTGCTTACACAGAGTCAAGGCCTCTTCTGCTTCTCACCCCACCCCACCAGCGAGTGGGGACACGGCTGGGACAGCTGACCCCAACTGACCAAAGGGGTGTTCCATACCATATGGCATCATGCTCAGCATATAAAGCTGGGGGAAGAAGAAGGAAGGGGGGCACATTTGGAGTGGTGGTGTTTGTCTTCCCAAGTCACCCGTTATGCGTGATGGAGCCTTGCTTTCCTGGAGATGGCTGAATACCTGCCTGCCAATGGGAAGTGGTGAATGAATTCCTTGGTTTGCTTTGCTTGCGTGCACAGCTTTTGCTTTCCCTGTTAAACTGTCTTTATCTCTACCCAGGAGTTCTCTCACTTTTACTCTTCCGATTCTCTCCCCCATCCCACCAGGGGGGTGTGAGCAAGAGGCTGTGTGGGACTTAGTTGCTGGCTAGGGTTAAACCACAACACTACCACAGTGTCCTTGTTGTTATCCTCAACTAGTTGAAGGGTAGTTATAGAAAAGACAGAGGCAAATTCATCTTGGAGATGCACAGCAAAAGACTCAGAAGCAAAAGACACAAGTTGCAGCAAGTGAAATTCTAACAAAATAGAAGGAAACAATCTTCACAAGGAAGGTGGTCAAACCACAGAACGGGTTGGTCAGAGACGCTGAGGAATAACTAACCTTGAAGACATACAAAACTTGGCAGGACAATGCCCTGAGCAACCTGACCTAACTTCAACAGGGGATTGGAGCATATGACCTCAAAAGCACCTGTCCAACCTAAGTTATTCTATCATTCTAGAATACACAAGGGAAGTTCATCTTTTATGATACTAGCTTTAGTCAATCAGAGCAGTAGAGGTGTTCCAGTAAAAGAGGTTATTGCTTCTGTTTAAACACCAGTGAGGTTGCTTCTACAACTGATCCCTGGACTCAGAATCAGATTCCCTGAGTCTGCTTTGGTGAAAATCAGCCTGGATGGCTTAAATTGTAGGTCTTTGCTAGCCATTTTATTTTGACTAAAGTGAAGTTTGCAGAAGCTGTTCTGCAAGATCTAAATGACTGATGACTTCTGGCAGGAGGGCAAGACAGGCAGCTGAGAGTAGGACAGTAAGCAGTAATCTCTTCTCTCAGCACAGCTGCTTGTAATATGCTGACACCCTTCCAAGTAACTATTTAAATTGTTTAACCAACCACATCAGGAAAAAGTGCATCACAGCTAGGTCACCAGAACTTGCATTCAACAAAGCAACTGTTCTTTGTCAGGTAACACAGAGACTCAAATTAGCTAGTGTGAGTGAGGTAAGGAACAAGGACTGAGAGAGCAGAAAATCAAGAAAATACATGAGTTTTGTCAGCACTTCCACTTCCCTTACTGCTCAGAGAATCCACAGTTGCAGACACTGGTAATGATGTAATCATCATTTTTAAAAAATGGTACTTAGATCATGCGAACATCACTTAACTGTCAGGTCACTGTTACATTAGAATCTACAGATCCCTCTGTGCAAAATCAACTCAGTGGTACAAGTACTGAACAAAGCCTGTAACAAAGCAGGGGCTTAAGGGGAGGAAAGATCAGACAAATTCATGGAAGGAAAATCCACCGAGAGTTATTAAAAATATATAAACTACATCCAGCTCAGAAAATCCCTAATCAAAAAAACAGAGACTGGGAAAGTAATAAAGTGAGGTATCACTTATATACATTTGCCTTGTGGGAGACAAGACACCGGGCTAGACAGACCTTTGGGGTAGGCAATACAAGCTCTTTGGTTCTAAAGCCTCACTTGCTCAAATAAAGCACCACCTGTAAGCTGGAGAATCATGTGTGGAAAACTATAGCCTCTATTCACCCTTGTACTTGAAAGTTTAAATTTGACCTAATAGACTTCAACCAATTCTTAAACTGGTCTGTGGTCCAATCAACTGTTGAGGAATTTCAGACTGTGTGAACATCAGGAGATGAAATAATTAACAAACTCACAAAAGTTTAGCCTATCTCAGATTCAATAACAATGAATTTTTTATTTTGTTTGGTGTAAAATTTTCTTCTTGTTTCAATATAGAGAAACTAAGACCAGCCTATAAAATTGTGAACCTAAGACTGTGTCAGGAGCAAAAGAGTTCTAATAACGCCTCCATCTGTGGCTTAAGGGAATCATTAAGGGATAGGAGAGAAAAACAAGGAGGCCATGAAATGGTTTGTCCAATCATCTCAACCAGTGGAAAGTATACATGAGAGATCCACAATTCAAGCTGCATTTACTCAATCAAGTGTGCTCTTATTTCCTCTACGAGCTTCCTACAATTCGTTTGCCAGTTCAAAACCTTGTTTATTTCCATAGTGTATCCCCACTCAGCTTCATTTGCAGCATCAATGAACTATTCTTCAAATCAAATAATGTTTGTCATAAAGATCAGAAGCAAAGTGTGAGAATACTGAAGAAATGTTTATTTTTTTCTCCACTTAGAATATGTTGGGAATGCCAATAGCAATCATTGTTAATCCTGCTAAAAGATACAATGGGTTTAGATTATGGTGTATATAATTAGCCTTCACACCTTTGTTGATCAGAGTATAAGGATGAAACTTCAGCAAAGACTTCATTCTTTAAATGTCAAAGACAGTGCCTCTACTCTGTGTTTCTGATCTTGCCATCCCTCTCTCTGCACCTTTGGTTGACTCCACTCTGCTTCTATTCAGTAAAAATGTCAGTGTAATGCTTTTAGTTTTTCGTTTCATCCTATCCATGAAGTCTCATTCAGTACTGAAAGATTGAATCTGGTCTTTGAACTATAGCTGTAATGCCAGCCTCCACCATTCCCTTCTCATGTTGTGAAATAAGCACCTTTGTGCCTTCTTCCCAGATACACCTCATGCTCGAAAGCAGTCTTCTGGAGACATTCACTGTCCTCTTCAAATCATAAAATCGAATCATTAAATTTTCCTTTACTCTGATGCCTAATGAAAACTGGAGACTACATCATGAGTATACTAAAACCATTAGCTGTCATACCAAATAACGTGGTCTCATGGTTTCCTTATATTTTGAAACCATATATTGCATCTTTTCCACATTTATACTTACACTTATATTGTAAGTATTTTCCACCAGGGACAATCACTTTGCTCCTGTTTGCACCTGGCCTTAAACAACAGGCTCCTCATCCATAACCAGAGTATTTATGTGCCACAACAGTACAAATTCATGATACCAAATATTTTTAGAAGGGTCTTTTTGTTATGACAGATTCTAGCTCCATTACTTAGTTCTATTCTTAGTATGTTAGCTTTGCAGTTATCACAAGAAAGCCTGTCTTTTTTTTTAATGTAAAAACAATTGGAAACTTCCTTTAAATCACTTCTTTAAGTATCACAGAGATAAAGTAGGACATACAAATAATTTGGGTTTGGGGTGGTTTGGAGGTTTTTTTTGAAAATCACGTTCAAAATTGGCGTGAGTTAATGAACTTTAAAGTAAGTGGCAAATTAACAGACTGCCTTCCATTACATCATTGCAGACCAATTGTCCAGGTACAAATATGTAATTTTTCTCCAACATGTAACAGCCTAATTCTACTGCATTAGCTTCATGGTATGCATATTATTAATACACAAACACTGATTCATATGACTATAAAATAAGAGACTGATATGGACCACAGTTAAACCAGTTTTTATTCCACTGAGACAATGTGATTCATATCACAGACATTTTCTAAATGTCCGAGAAACTATTCCACATGAACTCCTCCAGAAAAGAAGGATTAATGTATGATACAAATCCTTAACTGGCCAGAAAGCTTGACATACAGAGGAATGTTACGGTCAAAGAAGAAGTAGGGCTCTAACACAAAAGGTATTTAGTAGAAATCTAAACAGAAGTCCTGAAATGACCACCTTATTTGTACACTTAAGTGCTGAAGTAGTTTCCTAAGAGATGTATTATTTTGATAAATTACATTGGTATGATACATTGTCATTTCACAGTTTATTTATTAATTTAGCTGTTTTCCAGCCACAATTCATTTTACTTCTGTATTTCTGTTTAAATTCTACATTTCATGGTGCAAAACAAAACCAATTTGGCTATTTCTATGCTACTCCATCTTTCATAAAAACTTCTAGTCATCCTAAGGAGCATCAGATGTTCAAAATTAACATGTCATCCCATTATAACCTAAAAATTGCTCATTGCTTTGTGTAACCCACACAGTGGATGGAAGACTGCCAGAATGGCTGGACCCTGCAAGGAGACAGCAAACTCAAAAGAAGAAAGGTTCCTTTCACATTCATCTCTTCACATTTGTGTGCCCACGGCTTTTGATAATATAGTCTGACCTTTTCTGCAGACAAAACTCATGCTACCGTTGAGTAATGTTGTGTATAAGTGAATGTAAAACTAATTGCAACATTTAAAATGTTAATATATATGTATTTTCTGATTTATACGAATTCTTAATTATTTATATTATAATAACAGTTAATCCTTCTCAGTTTTCTAATGCTTGACAATTGCAAACAACCCAACACAATCCATGCCCATGATGTTTTTTTTCCTGATCTCTCCTACAGCTCTTTACTTCTGGGTTAATAAGCCTGTATACACAAAATTAAATGTACCTGGAAGGATATCCCAGCATGGTGTTTAATCACATCTTCATACTGCTTTAGCACATGCAATGCTGAAGATCATCTCACTACCATATGAGAAGTTTCTCTTACCAACTACAGTCTGTGTTTTCTCTTCTCATTCTGCCATAGTCACTAAAAGAGCTTTGCTTTTTTTTGAATGTGAAGATAAAAAGAAACTGGGCTTAAAGTAAGAGCTATTTGGATTACACAGTCACATTGGCTATGTTCCACTGATGACCATAACACTGACAATGTTTCATTTTTCAGAAGCTTTACAGTAATTTTTCAGCTCCTCCATTTCAATAAACAAGATTTCACCTGTTAGATCTTCTGGAATATGAGAAAACACTTTCTGTTGTTTCTGAGATGACTATAAATCCCTTCGTGCTTCTTCACTGATGCTCTTCAAGAGTTCATATGTTACCTTTTCAATGTGATAACTGTGAGATAACTGTGATGCTACCTGTTGAGACCAGTCAACTGTTTCTCCTTCATATCCTCAAACATAGAATAAAACTTCTCAATCCTGAAGTTAGTGTGAAATGGTAACATCACCAGCTTAAGAGTAGTGATCAGCAGCATGAACTTTATTACAGCTCAAATGAAAACTAACAACCCACATGCCATACCTATGGGAAATACCACTACTAACATCCTGCATGCAATGAGAGCAAATACTTTTACTATAATTGGTAGTCCTAAAAAAACAGAAAAGGAAAAAGATAAAGGATGTTTAACAAACATCAGTAACACTTTTGCATCTATTTTTGTTTTGAAATTGTAACAGGTAAACATTTAAAAAACAAATATCACGCAGCACTAGTCAAAACACAGACACTTTGCAAATCTTTTAGAATGTTTAATTGTCAAGAATTGAAAAAAAGCATTATTTCAACTTCCTCATTGTCAAACAGAAGCTGGTTCTGGTGGCTACAGGTCTTTGTTCACTAAATTCTACTTTCTTTCTTAGCAACCAGATACTTCATGTAACTTACTGTTTTCCAAAATACTTAATAAGAATTTTGGTGTTTTTTTCAAAACATAGTTTCAAAAACTGTTTCTAAAATAAAAAATTCAAGTTGGAATTATGTGAAATTAATCCAGAAAACTACAAGTTAAAAAATAAAACAGAAAAACAAAATCTTAAAGCACCTAGTGAATTACCATTCACCTAAAAACACAAGTGTATGCTGTATGTATACATACATGTGTACAACACTCTGCAAGCTGAAAATGGAAGTTATTGTAAAGCGTTAATTCTTACATTTACAATTAATAAAAATGTTTTGGGTATAGTACCAATCCCTTCAACGTCATCCTTTTTTCACACTTAGAATTAGATGAGCTGTTGTAGAATACCAAGTCCAAGGGAGTATAGCAAGATCTAATTTTACCCAGAGGCATTATAAATTCAAACTTTTATATATCAAAGAAAAATATCTAAGATTTTGCAACATACTACAGTTATCTGTCCTTCAAAGTGAATATTATCTCTAACTAAATCACAATGTATTACATTTTCTTTTCTGCACAAAACACCTTTATACAGTTCACGTAATTCTCTCTCTCCTGTGTTTTCACTAAGCATTCACTGAACTACTGTTAATCGTCTCTACTTAAAAGTAATTCAAAAGAGAAAGTACAGTAAGCAACAGCCTGTAGAAAGAGCCGTGCATCTTAGGACATGACCCTAAGTTAGAGAACAGCTGAAGTTACAGTAGACATAAGTATCAAACCATTAAAATTATTGAGATTCACCATAATATTATGTGTTTTCTTTACTAAGTAATCTCATAAGTCTAAATTTGGTTGGATTCATGAAAATATTCACAACAACTATAGTATCAGCTTCTATGAATTTAACCTAGGTTACACAGTTCATTAAAATCTCAGTTCCAGGTAAATGGTAGAGCCCTTAATTGCGTGAAATTCCATTCTAATTATTTGGAATCATTGATATTTGCCTACCATTGCAGGGCAAGTTTAAGCAATCAAAGTTTCAGTGATACCAAGCACAGATAAACAATATGGACTTTATATTAGAGATATTTATCCTTGGTTATCTTATCTGTGAAGTTCTATTGACAAATTATAATTAAGCTTAAGATGTCTGCTAAGAAGACTGAATCTATTTGTTATCTATTTTTTATGTATTTTGTATGTCTATATGCAATCTGTTATCTATTTTTTATATATTGTAAACAGGAACTTGAGCTAGAATAATTAGATAAGCAGAGGGCTTCTAAGAAGCTTCTACATTTTCCCCAAGGTGTAGGATTTTCAAACTCATGTACTATTTCATTGGTTAATTTCTGCTTCTATACTATTAAACTACAGATATGATGGCAGAGCATTATGAATAGCCTTTGCAACAACACTACATTAAGTTTAGAGACCGTATCAAGCCAGATTCCACCCAGTTTCACATTCAACATCCCATTTCCCCACAAAAGATACACAGAGGACAGTGTGATGCATTACTGAATCAATCTGGATTTTCCTTAACCACACATTGTAAAAGATCAACTTACTTAAGTAGAGAGGTTTGTATCTTTTTCAAGTTATTTGAGTCTTTAATACAATAAATCAGTCATTAAAAAAAAAAAATCTTCCTAACACCTTAAGAAAATTATTTTGTAGAAATGAGTACCTTGCTTAATTCTGATTTGTGTTTAAAAGTAGTAAATTTTAAGGTTTTACTTTTTGACTTAGTTATTGTATTAAATCAGCCACATACTTGATTGGGAGGCAAAGAAATGCGCAAACCAGCCCTTTTCACCATTAAAAGAGCTTAGTAAATCACAGTGAAAGACAACGTAGAGATTATTGCCAGACTGACCGTGAAAATAACTGACAAACAAGCACTCAAAATATTTGACTCATAGGACATAATGAAAAGCAGAATAAGGCACATTATTTTTATTTTTTTGTGTACAGAAATAAAACTTAGCAAGCCAATGTTCAAAAGACAGAATCACAAGCAACTTCTGACGAAGAATGTCAATGATTACTAAAAATGAAAATATCAGTCATATGGAGGTGTGTTCTATTTAGATGAAGTGATATTCAAATGTAGTTAGTTCTTGGAAAACATTTTCCTCCTACACACATTCTTAAAGCTGACTTTTTCACTATGGAAATTATTAGTAGTATTACACCACTTCCATATTTCTACATTGCCACCCCAGTGATTGATGTAATTTACTCTAATCAGACACTCAAAAATCAATGAGCTACACTGTGGATAGTTTATGTCCCAATATCCCACTTCTGCAGTACTGCAGATTAGTCTGGAGTTATTTTATATTTGCAAAATAGGCAAAAATATCCCTACTTATAGTATACTTCATGCATTTCTGAAGAATGGAAATAAATCAACAACATCTTTTATGCAAAACACATTTTCAAATTCTTTAACATTACAACTCACTTTTCATAACCTATAATTATTTCAAAAAATAACTATGTCACTATACTTTGCTAAAGCTGGCTTCTCATGGCTGAAATCCTTCAAAGATACTACGTACACCTACTTAAATCTCTAAATATCAGGAAAGTACCAGGAAGGAAAATCAACATCATCTCAACTTTTCCCCAGAAATTACTCCAATTTTAGTGGGTATCACTATTTTGCAGACGAAAGGGACAGTAAAGACCATGTATACAGCAGAGGAAACTGCCAGACCTCTCTTTCAGTAAAAGTCAAAAGTCATGTTTGGTCATGTAGAGTCAGCCAACCAAACTCTATGCTTGGCCTGTACTTGATGATTCTATTATCTAATCTACTAAAAATATTATGATTAGTGTCAAACTTTACAACCTATTGAGCTGTGCACTAAAGATTCCCTGTGAAGTATTACCTACATTTACCCTTTCAGAAACCTGTAATTTGATAAAGATGCTACAGGAATACTAGAAATGCTTATTATAATAATAAACATTCATTTCTCCCTGTGAGAAAAACCCACATAACCAAACAGAGAAATGATGATCTATGATTTCGCAAAGGCACTTCCCCTAAGCTAAGTGCTTACTGATGTGTTTGTGTAAATCCCTAACAGTAACACTGTCCCTGACAGAATTAGACTATGTGCATATAAATAAGAGAACACAATTCCTTTAAGCAAAGAAAATTTGACAGGTGCATTAGTTTTTTTTCATATCTGTTTACTTAGGCACTCTGGATGGACTTCACTTATAATTGTTCAGCCAATGCAGAACCTTACCTCTGTCAACGGTTGCTTCACAGAATGATGAAAACTCTCCAACAGGTAAACTACACCTTCTACAAGAATAAACAAACCCAAAAAAAGCCTCCAAATTTTTTCCTGAATCTCCAAACAAAGCAATTCTTTCAATATTATTTTCAAAAGATAACCTTTTAGTCAAGATCATTCCATATATTTTTTGCA
The DNA here is from genome assembly GCF_035582795.1 of Mycteria americana. Taxonomy (NCBI): domain Eukaryota; kingdom Metazoa; phylum Chordata; class Aves; order Ciconiiformes; family Ciconiidae; genus Mycteria; species Mycteria americana. The sequence continues at coordinate 42,283,554 of NC_134396.1, forward strand.
TCTGTAGAGACACTAGCAATATGATAAGACTGCTGACAGCAAGATTCCTATGCAGTGTTTGGTCTTATTTAGGAACAAAACCTAGAACAAATAACTCAAGTGACCCAGCAAAACCTGGAACAAACATCCCAATGCAACTCAGTCACTGACGTCAGACATGCTAGAGTACATGAATGCTCAGCTCAGATAAACACTTCCTTACCCACATACAAAAGCTATGACTTTAGAAACACCACCAACTTCAGAATGCTTCTTAGTGTTACCTAAGTCTCTCTACAGTTTGGTGATACACTTTGAAATTAACTACTGGAACAATTCGATCCTTAAATGTATATCCTCACACACTCCTACAACAGAACTGGACATGGTTCTAGGGCATCTCCCTGTTCCTTTTATGTCTTGTCTTGCCACCTTCTGGCCCAAGAATCACTGTACATTGAGAATCTCTTGCTCCCTAAATGTGACTTTCACAATAATCCCATTTTCAATAAGGAATAGCCACTTTTAAGATAATCTCAGAACACATTTTGCTTTTAGAGCATGGAAAAAATCTGCAACTGAACAGGCAAATTCATCTTAACCTTAACCATAGCAGTACTATAATTTCACTATTATTCTACACTTATTTGTAAGGATAACGCCACTTTCCCTTCTGTTAGTCAAGCTGGCTTCCTGATGTGACAGCCTAAGGCAAACTCCTTTTGGCACCAACCCAGTAACTGCACACGTACCTTACATACCTTATGCTTGGTTAAGCAGGATTACAACAAAAATTCTGAACCAAGCCTATTACCATCAATAAAAGAATATGAAAGTGAGTTTACTATCCACACCACACAAAGTACGAAGAAAGAAGGTAGAAATCATAAAATGCCCTTGTTTAAAAGACTAAACCACCTTTCTTTAAACTACAACTCATACATGTAATGAAACTTGTGAAGCAGACGTTTTGTCAGAGGTGATAATCTGAAGTCCTATAAGATCAGGAAACAAGAGAATGACAAAGATAACAAATTAGAAAAATAGCATGAGACTGCAATAATATTTTGTTCTACAAACAGTGTTTTCAGGAAAGTCAACGATTTTTCCACTGACCCATCATACTTCACCTGCTGTCATTTTGTTGGTTTACTTTGAAAGTACTACTTCCTTTTTCTATGCAAGGGGCAAGAGGGAAGGAAAGAAAAACAAACCAGATTTAGACTCACATACGCATTTAACACATTTCTTTATGTTGTGCTAGTACTTGTGCTTACAACATGCAAGCTCACTTTACTCTGATTCTGAGAAGTAAAAAAAGAGAACATGGTTTTCACTGTCTTATGATACTTCATCCAACTGCCAAAATCACAGAATCACTGAATGACTGAAGTTGGAAGGGACCTCTAGAGATCATCTTGTCCAACATCCCTGCTCAAGAAGGGTCACCTAGAAAAGGCTGTCCAGGACCATGTCCAGATCAAGAAATTCTGAAGACCAGATTTTTCTTATGCAGTAGCTGGCTCCTGGATGACAGGATGATCTAATAGACATCTACACAAACCTCCTAAAATGTATGTCACCTGACAAATCTGAAACAGATAAAAGTCTAACAATTATTTTATTCTGCCCACCAGAAAGAGAAATGTCTCTTCAACTGTGAAACATAGCTTTCACTGATTTTTCTTTCTTTCTTCTTGTTTTTAAACAAATACATATTTTCCTGGGGGAAGATACTGGGGGGGGGGGGGGGGGGTGTTGGGGTGTTGGGGTGCTTTTTTTAAAAGGAAACAATAGAGAATTTTTGTGACTATCACTGGTTCCATTATCTATAATCATCTCTTCTCTAGCAGTAGAAAAGCATATAAAATGTTGTCTTTGCAGACATTGAAGCATACCAAACTAAATTTAGGTTTCCAATAGGAAAGGCATTGTAAAGATAAATGTATAGTAAAGGCCAAAGTAAAGAGTAGAGTCATCTCACCAAGAACAAAGGAAAACAGTCTTGCCTAGAGACATTACACATGTACCGCAGGGAATTCAAGAGAATAAGAAAATCTGTAGTTACAATATGTTAACATTCCATACTCTAATTTAGGACACATCTTTTACAGAACATGGAAAAAATTCACTTGGGTTTTAACTTATTTTAAAACGGAGAAGTGTCATGAGCTCAGAACAGACAACTTATCAGACTTTTCCACTATCTGGACCTTCGACACTTCCAAGACTACAGTAAGTACTTCTTAATTCACAGGGGCTTATTTTTTCCCATATGAACAATGAGCAAGGACAACAATAGTTGCTTCCTATGTTGCATGTACTATTATTTTTGTACTCCCAATGTTACTTTCTTCCTCTCTATTTCTCACTTCAAAATTGAAGAAAGTAAACTTTTTTATGGTCGCAACGCTATGCTCTGGGTGACCTCCTATTCTGTTGAAGATATCACATTCAGAAAGACAGCTGGCACTTCTAAGTGTTCAGCATGAAGACTTTTGATCACCTGCAGCAGTTATAAAGCTGGCTAGGCATAACATCCTTATGAACAACTAAAATAGCAAAATTCAGTCACTCTATTTCTGCCTCTAATAGCAAATCTTGGAAAAGCAGTGAGAAACCTTTCACTACTATGGGTTCAGTCCCGTAGGAACTGACAGCCCAATATATCTGGGTTAAAACTGTCTATTAATTCCCTCAGTTGAAAGAAATTTAACGCACCAGCTATATATTGCCTTGCTCATTGTCAAACTCATGGTAATTAGTACATGAATCTAGTGTCAAACTTCAGGAATTTCAATAAAAGATCAATAGTTACCAGCTACAGGCAGAATTATTATAGCAAAGAACATTTCCTCTTCAATTATCATATTTCTCTTCCATACTGACAGCAGTCAATTCTGTATCAACTTTTTTCTTCTGACTTCTTTTTTTTTTTTAGATAAAATGAAAACTGAACTGGAAAGCAAAGTTTATACTCAAAAAGTAAGAATAAAAATATGAACATTTATTCTGATTTTATGACTTATAAAAGAGTTGCTCTAACCTTTTACGTGAGCTTTCATATATCAAAATTCAATGGAAATTACTGGCTAAGCCCACACAACTTACACTTACTAAATTTTATTTCTGAAGTGCACTTTTTTCTCTCAGATTTTCTTTGCCATTTTATGATGGCTATGTACAGACCTATGTTGTACCTCTGTAGATTTGATTTGCATTACAGTGTTTCATATTGTTAGGACAGTCTGTGAAGTTTTGGTATTGCCTACACAAATGGCCACACAATCATTTGCTATATTTGTTCACAGTTGTTACATCTGCATGAGTTTGTTACCAGCACAAATTACATGCATGTAACTGTAAATTGCCTGTCCCTTCTAAGTAAAAAAAAAAAAAAAAAAATCTGGTTCAAAACAAAATAAAAACAGCCAAACAAAAAAAGCAGACAGATCCATCTGAAAGAACGTAAAAACAGCAACTTGTACTATGCTCTTACGTTCTGTACTTTACAAAAAAATTGCCCTTAAAACCTTCTGTGCTTGAAGCCTTATAACACTGACATTATGCATGGGATTCAACTTACTACACCTAGGTATCAAAAGCATCTTGGGCATCACTGTCTATCTACCACTCCTGCACTGAAAGCGAGAACACACAAGTAACCAGAGCTCCAGGCAGACACTCCAGGGCACAGGACACCACAGTTAGGGAACTGAATCCTACGTGCTGTCTTCTGCTTGCAAGATCAGCCTTCTAGGAACTGTCTGAAGAGAAAGGTTGGCTCCTGCTTCAAGATATGACAACTCAGAAATGCTGTGTCCTTGTGCTATTGTGCGCCTCTGTTTTGATGATTACAATGAATACCTAGTGCCTGGACGCCTGAATTCAGAATTGTCCTACCACTTCACAGGGTACTCAGAAAGAAGCTGGAGTTAAAGCTTGCCTATGTTTGAATCCAGATGTGGTAGCACTCTAAGACTCTTCCAGAAAGAGGGTTGTAGAAAATGTACAGAAAATATCAGCTTTATAGTTAAAGTAGCTACCCTTCACTGATCTTTCCTGAGAGGACAACAACTTTTCCCACGTTTATTGCTACACTGAGGCTTCCACTACAAGAAAAATGGTGGGGAAGTCTGTACTGTAAGATGAATTTACTACAAAAATTTTTCATCTGACTTAGCTAATATCCACCTACCAACTCAGTCATTCATATACGCTAGAAGAAGTGACTTGACAGACGTTTTAATTTTTCCTTCTGTTTAGCAGACATGAGAATTCACTGAAATTTCAGCTGTATGTGAGATTAAGGCACCTGAGAATGGCTTGATGATTTTGGAGGCAAAACTTATAAAAACAAAGTCCTACAGTGTACAGTGAAAATTCCACATATAAAATGTTCAAAGCTATGAACACTTTCAAGATTTTTAATTGGTTATCGTTCACCTACTTTCTACAAGACCTACTTTTATTCCAGCTCTGCTGGGAGGAGTATCACCTGCTGACCCTTTACAAGAAAACAGAGAGCGCCAAGAGAGATGTTTTCCAAAGAACTTTCTCCAGTAAAAACAGGGGAAAAAAGTGACTTAGTGACAGAAGAGGAAAACTGCACTTAGCTTATGTTCTTGGTAAGTGCAAACCTTTGGCAAAAGTGACATAGAAATTCATTTGAAACAGTCAGTAAAGCAGATGTTAAGCTCAGCAAAATGAAAAAAACTGCCACAGTAATGCCAAAAAAACAGTGAACCCCTAGAACACTGAAATTTTCAAGAACAACATTCACATGAATGTTTAGGTGATTAAACTGCTCTATTTTATGCTTCCTACAATATAGGTGAACTAGTGATTCATGCTGAGGGATTTTCCAAACGTGTCAGTTACAATGTCCCAAAAAACCTATGTGTTTAGAAAGCCACCAAACGTGAACACGTTTCTTTATTTCATGCTGAAACATAAAAATGGGACAAAAAAAACCCCAAAACCAAAAAAGAACCAACTATCTGAATCATGATCACAGTATGTACTAATAATAGAATAGCATAAGAACAGTATAAAATATTAATGGGATTTCCTTATAACTAACTTAGAAATGAATACAACTAATAAGACTTCAATAGCACATTTTAAAGAAAAACACTCATGTGCCCGAAACACTGGAAGATATATCGAAATAATTTTCATTTGGTTTGCCTGGCATGAAAAACCAAGTAAGTATGTTCCACTTCTATGTAATTTACTAGATCAGAATGTTGTTCCACATCGTTTATTCCCAGTTTTGGTTTTCTGTTTTATCACATATTAGAAAATGAATCACCAGGAATTTACTTTGTTTTTATTCTCTTTTTTATTACAAAGACTTTGGGGGACAGTCAGCAGATGTAGTGAACAGAGAACAGCTTAATTTACTGTGTCACTTGAAAGAATTTGAAAACAAAGGAGACATCAAAAGATGCAATGGGCCAAGTCATCAAAATTCGCTAGCATTCCATACACTGAAAGACTGGATATTATACAAAGCAGCCAGACCTTTTCTTGTTCCATACAGGGGAATCATATAGCTAGCAGTCTGATAAGATAAATATCACTAAACAAACGAGTCTGCAGGACCTACTGCCCTTTATACAAGTCTCCATTAGAAAATACTGGTTTTAGCAAGAGTCAATGAGAAAGCTGCTATTTTCTGTCCTATTTTGCCTTTTTTTGATTCAAAAATGCATTTTCCCATGACATTTTAAACCAAAAAACTAACAAGCCTTAGACTTGAATTTCATAAATTCTCTTCTAGCACTAAAGAGGTGTAGGATGATACTTCCATGAACATCACAACTTCACCCCAAAATAGTGTTTGGCCCCTCTAAAGAGTTCAGATACAGTGTGTAAACTGGAACTTTCAAAAATATTCAGTTTCAACCTACAAGTTACCGCTAAAAAGATTTCTAGTGTTTTTCCACCCTGAAATACTGGAAAAAATTTAAGCAAGACTCTCAAAAAATCAGATTAGAAATAAATGTAGCCATTCACTTACAATGATTTTTTGAACCATTATGAAGAAGGGACATGTTTTCAACTACCATTGCTCAGCCATGAAAGTCCAGGCCACAAGTTCTCTTCTAAAACTAAAGCTTCAAAAAAACCACTATCATGATCATGAAACCTGAGACCCAAAATAGTGGCAATTCTTTCCATGATTGCAATGGCAGTGGTAGCAGCTCAGCACTGAGCTCTGCTGAAAGTTCCAACAGAAATTTTAGTATCTCTAATAATCACATGAAGTACCCTAACTCAGAAGCTCCTGAACTGTATTAAATTAGACCCCCAAAAAATCCAAAACCACCAAACCCTTTCTCATTATTAAGCTTTAATCCATGCCAAAAGATCAGTTTCATACAAGTCTAGAAAAGCCTTTTCCCATATATAACCAAGAGTAGGGTTTACTACATGCAGTGATGGTGCCCAATACTTTAATCGGAGCCAGCTTACTGCTATAGGAAAAATTTAATTTTTTTTAGACACTGGATTAAGGGCCAGGATGCTGTGCAGCTTGTACCACAGGGAACGGTAAATGAGGAAAGGGGGAAATATTCAGATATAAAGAAAGGTAAAAGGTTCAGAGCTAGGATGTAGAACAGGGAAGGGATCCCTTTAGAGCTAGATTTGCTGCTTCTCTACAGCAGAAACAGAAACACTGAAAATAGCAGCAGCATTGCTAGGAACAGCCAGCTGTGACACTGCGCAGTAAGAACTGTTTTCTGACCCCTGAACCCTTCTCCCTCAATGGCAGCAGCAAGCTTGACTCTCCAGGGCTCTGGCACATGCGAAGTAGAAAAGGGCTAACAGCTATTTTGCTATCCAGAGCAATTTACTGCCCTGAGCGACTGCCTGCCATGCCTGTGGCAAAAGACAATCAGACAATCCTGATTTCAACAAAAACGTTGGGATGGGGGGTGAGGGGCTGTGTGTGTGAAAATAAATCTGGAACACCAGTAAATTTGAATTACTAGTTCTCCTTTTTTTAAAAAAGTACAACAGTCATACCATAATGTGCTTTTTCAAACAATTGTATATCTCATCTACGTATGCTGAATTCCTATACTTTTTCAAAGGTAACCAGAATGTTTCTCATATATTACAGTATAATGTGGTGCAAAACAACCACTTCAACTCCGTTATCTCTCTCCAATATTTATTAATTACAAGTATTTTCCTTTTGATTAAGTTGCTGGTTTGTTTTCATTAACAGTCAGACTCTTCTACATGATCAAAACCAAAAAATGTTACATTGAACAGAAATGCTGTAACTAATCACCTAGTAGGGTGACCATGACTATTTCCAGACACTTCCTCTGCCTCTGTAAGCCAGTGACAGATTGCAGTTATTAACAGGTCAGTGAATAAATTAATTCCAGGGCACTGGAAATTATGTTCATGAAATGAAAAGTGGCCTTGCTGACATTGCATCACTATTTCTAGACAGTGTGCTCGAACACCAAATAAATCTCACAACTTGGATGAGTGCCAAAAACTAGTGACCTAGTTTCATTAGGGTGGGAAAAGACTAGCAATTGGTCCTATGAGAGCAGATTACCAAAATAAGTTCACACAAAAACATGCCGTAGAGAATTTTCTTTAAATCGGACATTTTCCAATCTAACAGGTCACTGAAAATCCTCTCTTCCCCCAAAATGCCACAGTCTGAGATCCATTAAAGTTTAAAATTAAAATGCACTTACATTACTCGCGCTGACATTCCTATATAACATTCTGATTAAACAAAATAAATATTATCTTCTTTCCATCTCATTATCTCTTTCCATCTCATTCATAATAATTTAATACTGTTTTAAATCAAAATAGCTTTTGCATTTTCGGTGAAAAATGTAACACTTCAGGCTTAAACAAAGAGTTTTTACTAATAAAAGTAAGTCTATTTTTAAATATTCAGCACACAGTAATCTGCTCAGTAATCTTCCTTGATTAAAAATTCCTTGGCTTCTCTTCAAAAAACACACTGAGTATGGATGAGCTTAACAGCTGTCGACATAATTTTTAGGAACTTACCAAGCATTGTTGCATCTATACTAGCCCCCATTTATACACTCCAGCTGGTACTATAGAGCCCCACTCCCAATTCTTCGCCCCCGGTAACATCTATATTGAGATGAAGACGTATTGAAGAGGGGAATCTTAATAACAATACACAGTAGAAGGTATTTCATCTTCTTTTCATCTTTCCAAAACCTGTTGCTTCCTGTAAATTGCTTTCCATTCACTAAATGAGCAAAGTGCAGAAGGTAAACCGAAATACTATAAGAAAACTATTCTTGCACTGCTAAAAATCCCACAACATTCTTTTATAAGCCAGACTTGAACATAAGTAATGCAATGCATTAATTTCACCCAGCAATCCCTGCTTACACAAGTTCTTACTAACACATGCCAATGACTAAACTGCAACTCTTCTCTGTGTGCTATGCGAAGGGTAAGGGTCACTTGCGCAATGACTTACACAAAAGGTCTAGAACTTAAGACACAAATATACTGCTCATTTAATCTCCTCAAAATTTGAGGGTTTCTTTTTTCCTCCAGATTCCCTCTGGATTCATTACTACTGAAACAAATCCTAAAGGATGATCATAGTTTTTGTAGTCTTTAGTGTGGCAAACACTGATGTCAATGGAAATTTTGACCAACTAATGACATAAAGACTTGTAACTAAGTTTTGGAAGGACATACCCATCATTTAAAGTTCAAAAATGTTGTGGGAGTATCTGGGAAAAAACAAACAGAACAAAAAACTAGATACATGGATATGTTTCTAAAACCCATACTGATTATTTTCTTCATAATAAATAATTTCTTTAAGAGAATCAATAGAGAATTTTTATCATCTTATTTCTTTCTCCTCATTTATTAAAAACTTCTTAAGTCCTCAGGTTTATACCTCCAACATGACTTGTTTCTCTGTCAGTAACCTCCTGATGAGCACGCATATCTTTTCTCCTCTTTCTCTCTTGCACCTTCCGTCTCTGCTTTTTTGCACAATCTCTTTGTACAGATCTAAGATTTCTTGCAGACTCCATCCCAAATATATGTACAGACCGTGGCAGTATCATAGCTAGGTTCTGTCAAACTGTAGACTTAAAAAAAAATAAAGGGCAGGGGCAGGGAGGAGGGATACACCACAACAGCCGAGTCACTTAAACCACATAAAAAATGGCTTATGAGCCGTTTGATTCCTATGTATGAATGTTGCTTTTGTCACCTGTGAGAATCATGCAGGTCTTCTCCACATACTTTTTATCTCAGCTTCTGCAACGGAAAATAGATTTGGTCATCACTTCTAAAGAACTACTGAAAACTACCAAGTGATATGTAATATGATCAGCTACATACGTTAGCGTCCAATGTTTCAACTTCATCATCTTGTATTAAACTGTGTCTATCACTATGTTGACTAACAAGCTTCTTAACACAAGGAATATTTTCATCACCCTTTTTACACATCTTATTTAGGGACAAACCAAGAATTAAAATAAGGAGTTTATGTTTCCTGGGCTGTCAATGCAGAGAGACAGGAGTGATGCACAGCAATTAAGACTTCCAAAATTACCCATATGGTATGCATAATCATCTTCACTCCTTTTATTTCGCTGTCTTCCACTGCCCTGGTATGTTTTTCATACACACATACTGATAGCTGGTAATGATACATTTCTGCTTGATTCTGTCACTAGAAGACAAAATTTGGTTTTTCCCTCACCACCTCAAGAAATTAGAAAATAAATTCCCAAGCCAGATTGACTGGCTCATGCATTTTCATCTTCATTTATCACTGATTCTTTAAGGTTAGTAATTTTCTGTACTAGACTCTTACTTTCACCTGCCTATTTTCTCTGCCTTTCCTAACACTCCCTAAAGAGTTCATTCTCCTTACCACTTGTGTTACCACAGAGATAGGAAGAGTAGAGAAAAAGTTGTATTAGTTTGTCAAATAGAGAGAGTAAGTGAAGCTACAGGAAGAAAGGACACTTTTGAGTCAATACTTAATCTCTGACAATGAGCTGAAGTAGCAATGAGTCTACCTTTCCACATTCCTCTTGAGGAATCAGACAAGGTGTAGAACCTTAAAATTCAGAGGTGCTGACTATGGAAGAAGCTTAGCCTAGAACTCTGAAGCTCAGGATTTCTGTTTTAGCTCCGAGTCCACTAGAAGAGGTAAGACAAGTCAGTAGATACTGAGTTTAATTTGTCTAATACTTATTTCCAAAATGCAACTTTTTTTAACTTCCAAAAAAACCTTCAGTAAACCGATTTTTAAAAGAAAATTTTATGCAACTGTATTTTCCACATCCAGCAAATTTTTATTTTTCTTATGCCCCACCTTTCCCCAGAAACATCAGTAATTATTACCTTGTCTTTTGTTTTCACATAAGCTTAAAAACAAGAAGTTGAAAGAAAATAATACAAAAATTTTATACAAGAAAATAATACAAAAAATTCCAATTGCAAAGTGTGCAATTGGCAGTTTTTATCATGATTTTGAGTAGACAAGAAAGCTTGAGATAGACACCAGGTGCTAGTTTCAGGACACGTTTGGGGATGAAAAGGGTGTTCTTTTACAAAGTAAAAAAGGGTAGTCTTGTACAAAGTACATTAGGTTTCATACAACTTTTAAAATTAATTCCAAACTTTCTGCAAGGGGAAAATAATTTCATCAAAGGCATTCATTAACTCTGATGGATCCTTATGAGCAAATACAAAACTCATTTACCTGATTAGTTCCAAGTGCGTATACAGATGATTTTCAATTTTAACTGGCTTTGGAAAAATAAAGGGTTCTTTACCTAGCAGGATTTTAGATCGTTCTTTTCTCCATTTACTTTATTCTCTCCATGTCCTTTTCACTTGAGTACCCCAAGTGAATATATCCTACTTTGCACCCATGCTATGAAACTTACTGTGAATTCCATTCATATTGTTACATCTACCTAAACTGTAGTTTCTATTCAGTGTCATACTGAATATGGTGAGAAAAATCAACTTGCAAAGGCAAAGTTCAGATTTGCTTTCTTTTCAAAGCTTCACTCCTTAGTTAGCAACAGCACAGAAATGGTCTGGGGAAGATACAATGCGGTAGTACAACCCACGCTCACTGAACAGTACCAGAACGAGGCTTAAATCTGCATGATTTTAGGATGGAAGAAACCAAACGGTTTGTTACATTTTTTCATTTTTCTGGCTGTCATTCAAAAATGAGCAATCCATCAACCTCACAAAACAATTTCCAAACTGATGAAAGCAAATGTACTTATATGCCTATAAGAATGAGGAAAACAACTGATAACATTGCTCAGGTTGTAAGAATGAATTTTAATAAAAACAGTACTCCAAAACTCAATCTTGATATAAAGAACAATGCTTTTATACCCTCAAGACATGACAAAAGTCTAAACAACATTCAATCACTGTTGCTAAGGTTGGATTTCTCCATAGGTATATTATACTAACCTCAGATCTTCCATGCTTTGCTTTCCAAGACCAAGAAAATTCCCTTTCTCTCCTCCTACACTTCCTCTGATGCTCAACTTGGCTTCTGGGGCTTTCTTTTGTCCTCGTTTTATTTCCTCCTTCTTCTGCAGAATCAAAGGACTAACTTTAACTAGACACAGTATGTTGAGGATGCAGTGCTGCTCCTTATGATATTGAAATTTCTCAAACATCTGATTGTTAATTCTGATTTGTAAACAAGACATCTCCAAATTTAGACCAGAAAGAAATGTTCTGCAATCTCTGCTAGCAGAAACAACTAGAATGTCAGAAGTGGTCAATTTCTTACACTGAACTTGACATTTTACATCACATTCTATACAACTGCAGTCACTTGTGACACTGATGACAGTCTTGGATACCTCCGTTTTCTGTAGGAAGTACAAGTTGTGTTTTTAATATGGTTTTGGAAAGTGTTCTAGGGCTAGCGTGCAAAGGGAAAAGCACAGATTGTTCTGTGGATCACTCTGCAAAGATAAGTAAGTACTGTATGCTTCACATAGATATAGGAGATAGTTCTGAATGACATGTAGTTCTCCTATCATCTTCTTTTCTGCTTTACATTGCCACTACTTGCAAAGTACCCTGTTTATATAGAGAGACTGTAAATAAAATTTGCAAAACATTAGTTTTGTGTATAGAGCTTTTGCAGTGTTAGTATTGCATGACATTTTGAAGTTTTGCCTCAACATCATCACCATTACAACTTATCATAAAGCCAGGGAGAAAATGAGTCATTTGATGAAAATCATCTTATTTTTATTTAAGGAAAGGAAAACGTACGAAGCACAATTCTCCCTAACTTACAGAAGCAGAACCAATTTACCTCCCTCTAGTAACATTCTATATATTGTGTTTAATTACTTTGAGAAAAGAGTGGATGTTCAAACATCTGTTTTCTACACTATTAGCAATTTTTTACTTCAGGCCATTTATTTAACACGACACATAAAATAAACATTACAAAATATTAAAATGCAAATAAAGCTATCTAGACTTCAGATGACTGAAGAAAAAGTAGATAAATGTTCTTAGAGTAACTAATTTAGGGTTTTTACTGTATCAAATCATAATAGGATTGTAAATGCTGAGCAGTCACTGTTAGACCTCAGTAAAAAAAAAAAAAAAACGGAAGTTTTTCTTAATTGTAAGGGAGGAAGAAGAAGAAGAAGAAGAAAGTGCATCTTCTTGGTTGTTCCATAGTAAATAAATTTTTAAGAACAATATTGATGAAATGCTTAAGATGTTCATTCAGCTTCATATTTAAAACTGTCTTCTACCAGTAATTCATTTGGGAACATTACAATATTAAAAATCTGACACAAGACTGGGATAAGAAAACAGGAGAAGTAAGAGAAGTCACAAGACAGTTTATGGACTAACTGGAAAAAAATAAAAAAAGAAACAAAATCAAAGCTAACTGTTTCACTGTGGATTTTTTTCCCAATGAGTTAGTCAGTTGCCACAGGACTAAGAGTTGAACCTTAAAGAGGTAAGAGGACTCAACTGGTGTCCTCATGTAATGAGAAAAAATTGTACATGTAAGAACTAGGGAGACGTTATGGAAAAAGTAAAGGAGAAGACTGGAAAAAGTAAAGGAGAAGACAAGAGTAGGCTAGTGAGGGCAGGAATAAAGATGAGATGGAGAGGTATAGGATTACTCAGGTAAGATGTATAAAGTTATACAAAATAAGCAGATTTTTCTTTCTGAATATCTATGTAGTGATGTACTATCAAGTAGCACCTACATACAGATAAATTACACTAAATGTGCAGAAGCCTTTAAGTCCTACCTCAGACACTACCACAAATGGCAACGCTTCAATTTTTTCAGTATTTGTCAAATGTAATTTTCCTATTACTGTTGGAACTAAAGTGTAGAAATCTAAAGAATATGCTAACAATATATTGCAAGGTGCGCTAGATTTCAACTTGAATGTCTGACATTTTATTTAACCTTTACACTTGGCTGAATTGTACAACTACTGCTATTAGCAAGATCACATTCTGTATGAGTTTTTCACATCTGGAAATTCCCTTTCTCATCCAAAATAGAATATTTTTTTCAGCTTTAAAACAAATCCTGTAACAGAGACCTTCATGTTGTTTTTAAAAGCGAATGATGAATACTTTAAGAGATACTGAAAAAACACAGTGATCACCTAAATCCAGTTTTCATTCATACACTCATTTTCTTCCTATGCAAAGAAAACGAATTTTTCAGTGCATTCCTCTGACATCTTTTATAATCTTATAATCTACAAGTACTATAACTTCCCCAAACACATTTTGAAGTTTAGAAAAACCATCAATACAATACTGTTACCAAAGTGGAAAGAGGAGAACACAGAAATGCTGCCATTAAATCTCTCCCTTGCTATAAAGACAAAAAACAGTCCAGTCTGCTATGTAACAAAGCTCCAGTTTCACCTTTGGAAAAAAGGGTTCAAAGTGACTTTAAGATGCAGAAAGAAGATACAGCTTATTTACAAGGACTTCTTAAAGATTTAACAGAGACTGGGTTTGTTTTGTTTTGGTTTTTTTTTTGTTTTTTTAAAACCTTCTTGGTAGAATATGCTTTTAAACTGAATGCTGTCAAGGAAAGCATGATCCCAGGGATTATGTACTGGGTTTTCATTTTACCTTTAAACAGTGGAAAACAGCTCTGTAATGAAGTAGTGGGGTTTTTGGGAGGAGCAGGAAAGAACAAAGGCAAAATTCATTTTGATGACTTGAATGAAGCCTTGCTAATTAAAATGTCTTCATAAACAAAACAAAAAAAAGGAGTGACAGCTGTAAGTATGCAGGCTAGTAGCTACCGTTTTAATCTAGCTGGGTCAAATTATCTGGTGACACAAGTGTATTAATTTCAGTGAAGTTCCATTATTTTATTTTGTCTTTTTTGTGGAAACATAATTGTTGCTGTATACCAATACCTCATCTTTATACATGAAACTTTCATGGGAAAAAACTGCATAAAGAAAACCCAAATTACTTTTTATATATACACCTCTCTTTCCTACTTCTTATCACAGAATACTTTCCCTTGTCCAACCAATCATATCTCATTCTATTAACAGAGTAAGAAAGTTTATGTATGTTGTTTATAAGAATTTTATCTTCTCATAACAGATCTATTACTGAGTTGTATTTAAATAAGATACTAACAAATAAAAGCAGATCTGACAGCAAGGCATCATCTATCAATTGCAGACTTAGTATGGCATCCATTGTGAAAGTCCAGAGATAAACAACAGAAATAAATCATGGATGGAGATAGTTTTAAAAAGTTACAAAGCAGGAAAAGAAAGGACTTCAGATACAAATGCTCCAAAAGACAGTTTTCAGCTAAGGAGAAACTTGTCACTGAGAAACACTTCCTTTGCAAGTGGAGACACACCAGAAACTACATTCATTAATGAAAGAAGTTTGCTTTCTTTTTACTTCAGTTTGGGAAATAACAACAAAGAGAAGGAACATGATTTTTGCATAAAAAAGACTCTTCCTACATTATGCTGAGTTCTGTACAGACTACAGCATTACACAGAAAATGGGCTGTTTAAACAGCTTTTTGTCTAAGAGATCCAAAAAATCAACTCCTTTTAGCAATGAACAGCTTTGAGAAAAGCCACTCTGGCTGATAACAAGCACCTCCTTAAGCCACAGAGCTAATAAAGTCTGGTTTCCCATGAAATCCTGTCTCATACGACCTCATTGCTGTCCAGTAAGAGGAGTATTCTGACTGAAACATTTTCCACAGCTAGGACATCCACAATGCCTCCCTCCTGTGCCCATTCTTTCACGCCCAAGAATAGGTTAGTTCGTGCTGAAACTTTTCATCTGAGGACAATAAAATTTTCCCTTCATCTCGCCACCTACTTTTAATAAAATTCTAGGGACTGTCTTTTTTTGCAATCACTGCCCTGTAGTCAAATTAGACCATAACTGGCCAACAGACCCCAAGTTCATAGGGAAGAAAAGTGAGGAAGAGAGGGGATGAACAGACAAATAGTCTGATATATATGCCTATTGTGGTGGCATTAAGACCACTTGAGCAATGAATAGTGACCAGCAGACTTTCTTTAGAAAACAAAAATCACCAATATTCATTCTCAGGTAACTCCCCCAGCACTGAGTTACCAAGCCATCTTCTCTCTGTTACACACTTCCTCTACTTCTCTGATTCTTGACCTCCTTACCAGACAGTGGAATGTACTGTAGTAGAAAAATGGAAAGATTTTTCTACTTTCCTTAGCTCACCGTCTGGCAGCTAAGGCTTTTTTCATAGTGGAGAGAACTGGATTTAAATTTCCAAAGGCAGAAGAATCAATCCTTCTCCCTCACAACCTGAGCAGCTGGTCTGTGCACAAAGCTATTGTATAAAAGGAGGCACTGCTGTCACCCCACTTGGTCTTGCTCCGCTGTCTGCGATGGATGAATTTTCTGAGGAGACTCAACCTGCTACCACAGATACGGCATGCTCTACAAATGCCTACTTGGTTGAGACCCTCAGCAGACTTAGAAGGAGCAATTCATTTTGGTACGTTAACTAAGATTCAACTAACTGCTGTTCAGTCTTAGCCTTTAGAAGGTTGAAGTACTTCTGTGCACATTCAAAAGTAAAATTTCTTGCACCTGGGAAATTTATGTAAAAACTGGTTGGTCACTAGACAGCAGCTGACTGGGTCTTTTGATGATCGCATTTCAAAATAGGATGGAATAAAACATAACATACAACAAGGTCCAGAACATCATAGCTGATCTGCCCTGAATCTATATTTTAGTACTAGTAACATTCTTCTAACATACCTTTTTGAGTGTAACTTCCTGGGGTTTTAAAAAAAGCAAACAGAAAATAAAAAAGTTTTTCATACAGCCTCAAACACCCACGTCAATTATCACCCAAGTTAAAATCTTTACATCTATCGCATAGTCGCGGCAGCTGATGGAGCAGAATAAAAATGGTAGTAGCTTGTCATGCTGTAGGGACCTACTTTGAAGAAGCAACACATTTTGTGAGCATGTTTCTAGATGGCAGCAGAAACCTATCGAGGCCTCTTAATGGCTACTGCTGTCTTTTCAGCTCCACTGCCCAGTCCTGCTTTGGCTCAGAGCAGCTTGAAGTAAGCACCACAAGAAAATATTCCATTAACCCATGAAGCCTATAGTTCATGTGGGCATATCTGGCTTCTCTATCTAAATGACACATGCAAAATTCCTTCACTCATTCTTCACTTTCTGATGACACAAAGCATGATCAGTTACTATTTGGATGACAGGAGCCAAAAAGGGCTGAAACACTGTCATTGTTCAACAGGACTGGTGCAAGTACAGCTTGATCAGGAAAAAGTTGTGATAAGCTTAAATACAGTCAGCAAAAATAGTCCTCAGAAAGGCTGATAAGAATAGGGAAAAAATTCATTACTGAACATACCTCAAAACATTTCAAGTTTAAAAGGCATTGTAACATGGTGAAATCTGTCATATTTTCAAGGAGCTGAAGACATATGCCCAAATCTTTATTTTAGGATGGGGGGGGGGAATATTTTTCAAACATCAGTCTTGAACAGCAATAAAACATTCTGAATGAAAATCATAGTAAAGTCAGTCACCTAGCATTTTAAAGTGAAAGCATTAGAAGTTTGAAACATCTATAATTATCTGAAGTCAAGGAAACATGAGACAACCTAAGTTAAATAGTGAGAATACATGGAGAACTTGACCTGAATTTCTTGAACTGGAGAATATGTCTCCAGTACTGTCCTGCAGAATTCCTTAGGAGAGGGTGGAGTGGGAGGACAAAGTGGAAAAAATTGCCAAAAAAAGATAAACAACATCATTTTCTGACTTTTTCTTCACTAGGACTTATTGTCAAGGCACATTATTTCACAACCCCACCACCAGAAATAAATATATCCTTAAAATCATCGACATTATTATCTTTATCCACTGCTCAAAAGAGACCGGTCATCATAACTCAGTTTTCCTTATGTAAAATGTAGATCTGAGAGAGATCTACAGAGAATCTACAGAGATCCACAGAGAAACAGAGATGGGAAGAAAGTATTGGCTGAAATCACAACTCAACAATAATCATAATAATAAAGCACTTGAAATTGTACAATAATTGTCTAGACTAGTGATAGGATGGGACAGTTTCTTACACAAAGTTCACACTAGCTCTTATTATGGTAGTTTTTACTGTCCTCTCTACATGAGCTGCAATGGTATCCATTAAAATTGGATACAGTGCTTTCAAAATAGGTTACACCCATTAGAAAGAAAACAGGGGCAAAGAAAGGGTATAAAGTTTCCCAGAACTTCTACAAATGAAGGCCAAAGCTAGCTGTGGGTCACAGGGATGCACTTGTTTTCAAGTTATTGCCCTTTCCCCAGAAAGGCAGGTATCTTAATTCAAGTGACAATGATTTATCCATAAAATAAAAACTAAAGGTTTCATAACACAAAGACCTCCTTGAATGTTATTCATTGTATAACTTCCATTCACCTTGAATCTAGGAAAAGCCAGTCAACTGGCCTTCCGAATAAAAAAGAGGTTTTTGACCCCAAAAATCTCAAAAAATATTGGTAAGACAAAAGATGTATTCACAGCTATACTTTCAGTTTTCAAACTCTTTAAAACCAATTTACAAGCAGCATGAAAGCAGAATTTGAATCCTGAAGTACCAGACATTATGTAAAAGTAGATCATTCTTTACATTACAGTTTTTGTACACTGATAGTTAACTATCTTTTTTCCTAGTCTGATCTTTAGCAAAATTATTCAGTCTTCAGATCAAGACGTCAAATGTCATTTACAGAATCACTCAATACTGACTCAGTTAATGAAGACTTTGATTAAAAACATAATATAGAAGTCCCACTCCCTAAGAATTAGAAATACACTTTTTTATTAATTTTTGGTAAGTAATATGAGCAATAAGCTTTAAAACATGCCATGATCCTCAATAGAAATATAAGAATAAGTAGACATTCATAAACAACAATCCAGAATCAAGTATCAAGAGCATGTGTTATTTAGTTATCCATGGTTAACAAAAGCAAAACATTCATACCTGCACCTGGAATGATTGCCAACTTTGTTTCAACTAGGCCCATTTTAGCAGAAGAGGCTAAAAAACAGAATGTAAATGAGATCTTACTATAATCTATAGGAAAAAATCTTTGCAAAATACATAATAATGACCTACAAGATTGTTAATTTATTATATTTCCTTCATAAAGAACAATAAATCACTTTAAAAGCACTTGTTTATGAAAATCTTGAAATAGATTCAACTGATCTGCCTTTAGCAAAAGATCCAACTACTCCCATCAAGGCAAGTTCTGTACCTTATTAATTTTCACATAATAAGTAAGCAATTACAGTAGGTAACAGAGACTTATTTGCAAAATGTAAAATACTAAAAGAAAAAGACTTATTATTTAACATCTTAAAATGGGGTAGAAATCTGTATCTGATTATTATGAATTCTCCAATGGTCAAACAGCTTTATATACCCTAAGTTACTGGCAACTGCTCAGGACCAAGTTTCCATTTACTTTCCAACAAATGGCTTTACAGTTCTGACAGCTGGATAGGTCAAGGTTCCTCTTTTCAAGTGCTGTTGTCACTTTTCTTTTATAACAGCTTAACTGCTTGTGTAATAATATTCTCACTAACAACTTTTGCTTTTTCCCTGCAACCTGTTTAGATAAAATCAAATCTCTATCTAGAACACTTCAAATACAACTATCAAAACAACTACATAAGCCTTCAGGCAATACTGATAAAATGAAGGTCATAAGAATAAAATAAAACATGTAACAAAAACAATCCAGATACCAGTGGTAAGTTATTTGAAACCAAACATTAGCAAGTACTTAGGTTTCTGCTAAATCCCTTTTAAATAATTGGTTATAAACAACATCAAAAAGAAAATAAGTTTTATAAGATTGTTGCCAAAGCAAGGATTAGTCAAGCCATCTGCAACACTAATAAACCTATGTTCTATAAACAGGATTCAGACCTACCTGCCACTCTTATATCACAGGCTAATGCAAGTTCTAGGCCACCACCTAAAGCCGTTCCATCTATTGCAGCAATAGTAGGTACAGGCAGATTAGCTGAAAAAGAAAGTACCAATTAACACTGGCCTCATAAAGAACATCTCTGAAACACCATTTCATTATATTTTGTTCAAAGTACAGTCAAGCTATGGGAAAAAAAATTCATAAAACAAAGTGGGTCTAAAAATTGATTGCTCAGCAATACTTTGGCAAAAAAATTGACCCTCCCTTTAATCACTCTGAATAGGTTTGCAAGTGGTGCAATAGGTGGCTGAATAGGTTTGCAAGCCTTTTTCTCTAGCTTCTGCTCACTTTTGACAAAAATCTGCATAGCAAACTCCAGAAGCATACATAGCAGAGCTAGGCAAACGATAAAACAGGAATACTTGAAAGAGGCACACACACAAACAGTCCCAGTTGAAATACAGATGTCTTATCATAATCATCTGTGACGCTAGCATAGCTGGAAGCTCTCTGTCTTAATATTCCCAGTTGTGGTGTGGCCACCACTATCGCCCCTTTTCTCTGGTAAAGCAGCAGCTAACAGCTTAATGGAATGTGGGAAAGTTTTCAGTCTGATAAACAGATGTACATGCTGCCAGTACACATGACAGGTAGCAGGGCTCCAGAGGCCTGTGTGACCATGACATGGTTTGTACTTAATTTATCATCAGTGTTCTGTCACGGGGAAGTCATTTAAACATTGAGCTTAAAGTACTACTCTCCACCTCCAACAAGTTTAAGCTCTTGTCTTCCCTCTTCAACACAAACTCAAAGAAGTTTGATGAAAAAAGTATTTTTTACTTTGGAAATAAGCATGTATATTACAGCTTTAATTATATTTAACATAACATTTACCACAAGATAGCAATAATTTTAAACTATATTCAAACAATATTTGAGTAGTACATTTTTGCTACTAAAGTTTCAAAGATACTCAAAAGCAATTCATTAGCTGAACACTTGGGTGTACAGCTTGTTGAAATGTTAAACCAACTCTTGACAGCAACAGTTTTTTTCTGCAGATGTTAAAAAAATATTTTCTTTGTTTTAATGTTTCAGCCACTTGAATTCAATAACCAGGTCATTCAGTCTTAGTTGGAAATTGAAAAAGAAAAAAGCTCGCTGCCAAAATATAAATTAAAATGAGGTGTGAGAGAATGTTCTCTCCTTTTAAAATCTAGAAGGATAATATACCCAAAAATTATTAATTTAATGTATTAATTATAAATCATACTTCCTTTCTTTAGTGAACTAGTTAGTTCTAAATTTAAAAGTTGTGCTACCTAGCTTACCTTTTTCCTTTCTGACAGATACACTTCAGATAACTTTTTTTTTTAAATCAATTAAATTTTAATGTATATCGGCATGAATAAATCTGTATACAAACAGGTAGTCTCTCACTGGGTAACAAAACAAAATATCAAATTAAATGAAAGGTTATTTTTAGCTGCAAATCGACATCCTTTTAACAACTAATGAAAATCCAATTGTCTTTAAGAAAAGAACAAAAATTTACCAATGCTTTTCAAGATTATAACAGATGCTTTAAATCAAAGTCCCTTGGTTGCTTGTTTAGGTCATGATTAAAAGTGATTATCTGAATCGATTCCAATGCCAAAAGAGACTACTGATGACTGTCTACAACATCAAGCACTTGCAGTCACTTAAAAGAGCCCAAGGTATCCATTATATTTGCCATCTACCACAGAAGGCATAGGAGACAGAGGAATAGGAGTAAAATCTGCTCTTTCTCTATCTACTTTTTCTTAGTTACACGGGAAGGCAAGAAGAGAAGGCAACTCTCATTTCCAGCAGGGCTAGGTTGCTGACTGAAACTCAAAAGCCCGTCACCATAACCAATTTGCCAAACAGTCTTGGAAACCAAGTTCAAGGCTGATAGAGCTAGTATTTCTCTTAAAGAAATCTGCCTTCGCCATAGGTAAATGAAAAATAATTTGCCTGAACACGAAGGCCTGGTCATTATTAACTGTAGTTTCCAGCAGTTACTGCCTGCATGTATGTTCCACTTCTCAGAGACTAGCAAACAGTATCTGAAGCACTATTTACACCATTTTTGCAGTAGTCCAAGGCAGACTACTTTCTCTATAAGTAGATTTAGCTACAGTACAATTCAGGTAGACTATTACACACAGAAATTAAACTTCTGAAAGAGTATTATAAAACAGCTTGGTTTCAAGAATCACAGCCAGCATTCCTATTAAGAAATACTAAAATTCATAACTCAAAGGAAGAAAAAGCAGTTTGATACCATGTTAGAATCATCACTTCCCAAGGATATTAATTTTAAAGGATCACCTGATGTGGAAGTTTACAATGAATGAAAGGCAAAATACAAATTCTTTACAACAGCTCTGTGCATACCTATCAAAAGAATTGAAGAAATTAATCCTTTTAACATGTTCTTGTGAAGCATCAGAAAAAGCAATACAGAAATAAACCAGCAATTGCTCTGGATTGTAAACTGAGTTTCTAGAACACTAGAACTTATTAACAAGGGTAAAGCTTCTTGGAATATTATACTTTGTAGCACAAGAGCCACACATTCATGTTTATTTGCATAATTTTAATACACAACTGCCAAAACTGTTCAGTTCATAACAAAAACAGAGATGATGTTTGACAAATCATGCCCTGTAGACTTAACTGAGTTGTATGCACTCAAATTTTAAGAACTGTAAGTTACGTAAATAGACAGGTCAACCTCCACAATGATTCTACATGGCAAGGTTCACTTGCTATGAGTGATAGAAATGAACTATTTAAAGCTTTGCCAAGAAGCCCAGTGGTTTATTCTCTAACATTGCACGTTTTTGTCACACTGTAAATAACAGATAAAAAATTTCAGGAAATTGTTGTACTACTAATCATTAGTGCTAGATTCTAGATCTGATATGGGTTTATCAATGTGCAATCATGAGTTTCACAGTAAAGTCCACAAAAGAATTAGAAATATATATACAACAAAATAATTAAACTAAATTAGAGTGTACAACACAAAGACAAGAGTATACCATGTATATACACAGATTAATGTTGTTAAAAGTAGTTTAAAAAAGACTAAGTAATAAGCAGCATTAAACTGTAGTCAGAGAATTGCACTGAACTACTGTAGTACATCAAAGTGTGGAATAGGAATATGAAGGACACTAAATAATAAGCCAGTTCATACAAATGAATTCATAAAGGATTACTTCACACATCTATTGTATTGTAAAACATGCTGCATATTCTGTATATACTCTTCCATTCTGCATATAAAACAAGTGTTCCAAGCAAAAGCTGATACTCATGTGCTAATATAACATCAATGCTTAATGATATTACAGAAAAGGAAGATTCTAAGTACAGTAAAGAAAAAGGGCCCATTTCAGGATATGTTAGTCCTAAATCAGTAACAGAGACAGATATAAGACAAAAACATATTTCTATATTTGAGATCACAGGAGTAGAAACAGTTTGGACTAGCTGAACAGGAGACGAACATGAACAAGCAGATAAAAATAATTTTTAGATATTAAGTTACTTGAGGAATAATCTGTTAGGACAGAAGGCGATACAACCTGTTTAAAAGGATGTTTATTGGCCATTTAAGATGTGATACAGGTGGAGTGACCAACAGGTAAACTGAAGAACTAAGAAATAAATGGCATGCGAAAACCTTCAATAAGAGAAACTAAACTAAACAAAAGTTAGAAAAGATTATATACAGCAATACAAAGAAATGGGCCTGTTTCCTACTCTGTAGTAACTGTGGATCTTCAGCTCAGCTTCAGGAATGCATTGCTGGTAAATATATATGTTACATGTAGTTTTAGATCAGGCTGACCAGCAGCATCTTGTAGTCTTGGGATGCCTCCTGTTTTCCTGTGACTCTCCATTACTGAAAGACATAGAGTAAGCTAAACTCTCCCACAATTTTGTCACCAGTAGAGAATGTCACAGGAGGAGGACTTTGCATTTAAGCACATAAACACACATGTAATGTGTGGGAAGCAATCTCAAAGAACTACAACTGTTTTGAAGCAGGTAGTTGTTATTTCATCTTTAAGTGACTTTCCACATGATGTCCACTGCTGGTGACTAACAAGGGATTTCCTTTCTGCTTAAAGATGATTATATGATGAATGAAAGACCAGCATATGAATACAGGCACCAGGTCTGGAGGATTTGACCAAGAAATAGTTTCTCAGATGTGTGTCACAAAGGCCACACAGCTGATTCATACATTGCAGACACTGACATTCCCCAAATAGAAAGTAGAAGTTGCCTGGATGCTATTGATCTGAATCGTATGTGACTATTTAGTCCCCTGACTAATTCATTTAAAAAGTTCTTATAAAATTACAGATATGTAAGATAATATCTGAGAGGAAACTGAATTACACTTGATACTTTCTTAGTAACTATCAAGCAGCCTTTTTCTGTTCCTGCACAACCTTATTTCTCACTATTGACAGACAATGAAATTTCTGCAGATAATGAGGAAGACAGAAGGAAGAAGTATGAGGAATGAATAAATACAGTAAAAACAAAATGGCAACAATTTATACATGAAAGTAGTCTTGCCTTTATGAAACATTACATACAGTAGATTTTACATAACAGGCAATAAAAACATTCTTTAGACAGTGTCCAAGGGCTCAAAAGAAGACCTATCACTACTACTAGTCCCCTACTGAGACTTCCTGAAATGGGCAGAAGAATAATAATATGGTTATCCAGAATTCCAGACTTTGTGATTTGTGTTCCTAATCAACCTACATCAACTTGCCCAGATTGATTAACTTAAAATACATGACACCCAGAAAAAAGAGTTACTGATTTAGAATGTATCAAATCCAAAGAGACCGACCTCGTAAGAGTGGCTTCCTTGCTTGCTAAGTAAATTTATACCTATAATACTAATTTTCTGTTAGCAACTGTGCCACATATTCATACAAAAAGAAGAAACATTCTCGAGCTAGGCACAAAATTTTGAGATCTAGGCTGTTCACATGCCAATGAGCTTTCTATGAGAACCATACATTTGTCGCTTGACAGCAGTTTCAAACAATCAACCTGAAGAACACCTGTAGTATTCCTTCCTATAGCTAGGATATAGGAGCCATCATTAAAGAACTGGAAGTCCAGCAGACTTGGAATTCAGTTTCTCTTAAAGTAAAAGGTCTGCACAGTTACCGCAGCAACAGTTGCAGTTCATGATTCCCATGAATCAGAAAAGAAAACTCCACGGAAGCCCATTCAATCCCTAACAATGCACAAATTATATATGGTCCCTTAGGTATAATTAACTTCTATTTTTTAAGTACTCTTTTACAGACTAGGACAAGTATTTTCAATTCAACTAACCACAGCAGTCAGAATTTGGTATTTAGGAACATTCAAATGAAGCCCCACTTTAAAGCATGCCTTTTCAAGCATTTGATATGAAACACTAAAATGAAAGACAGTCACCTTAACTCTCCTCACTATTCCTCTGTTGTCCTCCTATACCTGGACAATGTTGAAAAAAGTCCTTATTGTTCACATCTCTTCTTACTTCAGTGACCTCTGGCAATCAATCTTCAGAAAGAACAGTTATTCAGATGTAAATCAGAAGCTGGTGGCTACCTCTAGCACCTACTGAACCAGATTCATAAGCCTGACTTGTCTTTAATTATCAACAGCCAATGGTCTAAGAAGAATTGTTTCCCAGTACTGACTAAAAAGTAGTGAGAGTACTCTATTTCTCTCAAAAACTGTGAGTCTCCAACTAAGACAGAAGTAGCAAGAGAATTCAAATTTACATGAGAGCACAAGTGAGTTCCCATAAAATGGAGAAATATTGTCCAAGCTATTTTTTCCACATGTGCATTTCTGATTATTTGACAAATAATGTTGATTAGTGCACAGCTTACTAGGACAAGCAACTTCAGGGAGCATTTCTAGCAGCTCATTTTTCCTTTTGAATAACAGATTTCATAAAACATAAAGCAAGGAGGATGAATTGTCTAAAAATATCCTGCATACAGTGAATATTACATGGATTACCAGAGGAAAGTATGCTATAAATTGAGGAATATATAAAAGTTCCACAATTCATTATCTAACTCAAGCAGATTAAGCAAGCATGGCAAATATCTGCCTACATATGCCTGCAGCATGTGAGAAACCTTTAAATCATAGAATGATTGAGGTTGGAAGAGACCTCTGGAGGTCACCTTGTCGAACCCCCCTGCTCAAGCAGCGTCACCTGGAGCAAGCTGCTCAAGCTTATGTCCAGACGGCTTTTGAAGATCTCCAAGGAGGAAGACTCCACAGCCCCCTGGAGTCACCTGTGCCAGTGCTTGGTCACCCCCACAGTAAGCGTCCTCCTGAGGTTCAGGAGGAACCTCCTGTGTCCCAGTTTGTGCCCACTGCCTCTGGTCCGTCCTCTCACTGGACACCACTAGAGATAGCCTAGCTTCATCTTCTTAACACCCTTTAGAGGGTAGATGCCATCCAAAGAGGAAAACTAAACTATAGCTGAGGCTGTGTTAATTTTTGTCAAGGTTGTACAGCAGTGCCAGGGATCAAAGCAATAAATCAGCAATGCAAACCACCTCCTTCCCTAATCTTCAGATCTATAAGGAAGGACAATCACCTCATCCTAATATTCAGGTCCTCCGTTTCTGCACCTTTTTTTATTACAGTTTTTAGAAACTTATTATTATGGGGAAAAAAGCATCTTAGCATTGTGGAAGCAATGCTGTCATATAAATAGCTAATAAACATCTTGGTAGAGAAGTTTAATGTCGCGTTCATTGCCTCTAAAATGGTGCAAAGTTTAGCATTGTGTTTTTTAATTAAAAACAATCCAATGCAATCTGACAAAGCCCATAATTTCAGCTCTGCAAGGACAGTACTGTCTATTTAGGAAACAGACAATACTTAGTCAAACGGTATCTTAAATTAATTCAATGTTAAGAGAAGCAGTAAATCTACTACTGGAAAACAACCAAGAGCTCAGCAATGCGTTCAGAATGCTAGCAGCCTTGGACTGTATTAGTTATGCTCTACACTGAACTGAACAGGCAACAACATAACACAGAAGAGAAATACTGTGCCAAAATCTCTCTTTCACAGTGTCAGCAGCATAGGGAGACCATGATGCCTAAGGATGGCTGCTAAGCATGGCACTGCAAGCTCAAACTTGATAGCTACCTGCGATATTTCACTCAGCTTCCCAGTGAATGCTTTTTCAAGTTACAGCCTATATCTGCTCTTCCCTAAGAGAGAAACCCACAGTTCTTCTCATTGGATTTCTAAACTAGAGCACTCCATCTTTGCTGCCCAGATTTACCTGCAGCAAACAGAGATGGATTTGGTCAATGTTACACAAGCAGTCACTTCTCGGAGTAGTAATCATCTAAGTGTTTGTTACTAAACCAAGATTTTTAATGTTAACCAAAGCTCCACAGAAGCCCCAGAAACTCAAATAGTAAAATAAGGCACTGCACTAACCTCTTCAATGATCATTCTTGCCTGGTTTTGAGACTTTACAATGGGAAGGTGGGGTGGCAGTTCGCAGATCAGAAATCAAGTGAAACTTACATAATCCTGATCCCACTCTTGGGACTTTCAAGATCAAGTTTAGACAGCTTGCCTCCAAAACCAAACTGTAGCATATAACGTGGCACAACCTAAGAATTTCCAAGGATGCATGATCTTCAGTAGTCAAAAAAGGAACGTTTTGGAGAAGAGACTGTTCCCCTGAAGGATGAACAAGAGCACTCTTTTAGGTAAATTAAAAGTTTGGTGATGACTGAGAGAAGCCAGAATGACAGAAAATTGCTAAGGAGGGGGGAGGAAAAAAAAAAAAATCTGTAAAGATAGAGTTGTATCTGGTTTGAATAAAATAAAAAGCACACAATAAAAATACAAATGCAAGTAACTGACCACAAGGTGCTTTCGTTCAGGATGATCTCATTCAAATTGGACTATGTCAAAACTAACCACATCTGTGAAAATTATGTCTAAACGAAGTTACTAAATATCACTACTTATTAAAATTATATCACAACTTATGCATCAAAACTAATCAGATACCTTAAAGAAAGCACTGTAAGGTTTGTTAGACTGGAACATGTCCAACAGAAAACAAGTAAAATTGTTATTTTATTAAAAATTTCTTCCTTAGCTTAGTTCACATCTAGGTTCCATCAGGACACAAGTAAGGTGTTTTGCCGGCAAATGTGACATAAAAATCAAGCCTGACCACACTTTAACTTTGATTTTAAAAAGTAACCAAGAAAGTCAGTCTCCAATTTTTTTTTCCCATTTGTGGGATTTAGGTACTTAGGCCTATGTTCTTTGGAAGAGCTTTGCTAACCAATTACCTTTCTCACTTGTTAGAGGTTGGGGCCAAACGTCACCCTGAGTAATTACAAATATTTGCCGAGTTCAAATTCCTTCTGCAGCTTCACTTTTCCTTTCTGTTAAACAAGGTGTTTTTCGCAGGCAGGTGGTTATTGCATTCAGCTCCATATGCAGCCTCAGTTTGTTTTGCCACTGAAATCCCAACAGATAACATATATACAACGGTACTTCTCACAGCCCAGACCTCACAGCCAGTATAAAGAACAACATGGACTTAATAGGAGTCATATCATAAAATATATGCTGAAGATCTGATCCACAATGATGGCTTTTTTCCTTTTCCCCCAAAGCGTCAAAAGCAAGGTTTCTGGGAGTCAGTAACATTTGATTTCATTTAGTCAGGCCTACTTTGTTGTGCATGGTTGCAAGAGATCTTTAAATGCTTTTGTCTGCTAGTTTTTTTAGCATAAAGCCAGCCTTACGTCAGTAGCGAAGAGCCTCAAGGCAGAATATAGTAATGGACAAGTAGTCTTATAATTCCCACTATTAAAAAAACAAAAAACAAAAAAAACCCCAAAAAACAAACAAACCCCCACAATTCTGGTATAATTTTAGCAAAAGCAACCACTGCTAAAAATAGAGGCTGTGCTGATTTTTTTCTCCTCAACTTAAAGCTCTAAGAACTGCAACTAATGGCTCAGTACAATTTTTGCAGCTCTTTTTTTAAGTGCTTATTTTTATACCAAGTGATATTTACTGCAGTCTTAATACTTCACCCAAATTTAGCAAGAAGTTATAAACTAATCCCATAAAAACAAGCGCAGTATGTTTTTAATTTCCAGAAAATTCTCTTCTGTAGCTGTGTTCCAAAATGATACTACAGCTTTTTACAAAACCACTAGCGTAAGGATTTTAAATGTAATGAAATTGACAGGAACTAAAGAAAGCCAAAGCATGTCAATTCTAAAAAGCTAAGTGTATCCAGTTGTTCAAGAGGTAATTAACCTTTTGTGTATTTTGTCTACAAAGATAACTTAATGGCCTTCTTTCTGAAAATATTGTTAAAAAGAAGCATCTCCTTACTAGGTCACACATCTGAACACAAACGCAATTATCAAAACATGACCTATTTCTGGAAAGCAAAAAGTAGAACACAGTTTAAATGAGATTACAGCATTAAACTTAGATAGAAAAAGAACAAAGTGGGAGATTGGAAATATTGTTCCCTGTCTATATAGCATTCTGTAGTGGCAAACAATAATTTGAAGATCGTTTCCCCTCTTTAACCATTTCACAACATTCTGGTTGTTGCTGGGCAAGGAAAATATTATTTTCAATATACAGATTCATTGCAGTAATCAAATGCAAATACAATGTCCCACTAGTTCTACAAAAATTACGTTCTGCAATGCCAGATCACTTCTTCAGAAGAAAAAAAAAGAAGAACCGAGAACCTCTGACTTGCCACAAAATTAATGGTCACTTATATTCATAAGGGCATCACGCAACATGACACCTTGTGCACCCATCTAATCTAATCTCATTTATAATATCCACTTCTTTATATTCTCTACCAGCTCCTGATGTAGGGAACCACACTTTAAATTGCTCTGCAAAGACCCTTCAGAAAAATGTTAGATCCATCCTATAAATACATCTACTGTTGGCATAATGTGTTCAAAACCAACAATGCCTCAAATATATATATAGTGGGAACACATCATATGACTGAAAAATAAAAGCTACTTACATAGTATGCATGTCCAAACATACATGATATGAAAATTGACCAATAACATTAGAAGTGATATCTCAATATTATTCCCTAATCCTGTAAAAAAGCCTTTAAAAAAATGAACTGGGAGACAGCCAAATATCATGTAACCATTAAAGAACCTTCTAGTGACCATTTTGTTTAGTGTTTTAAAGCAGAAATGGCAAAATAGAGGGAGGGAGGGAGTAAGGAGGGAGGGAAGCAGAGAGGGAGAAAGGGGAGAAAGAGGGAAAGAAGGGGGAGGGGAGAGAGACACTCACCCAACCCAAGCAAAAGTTTTGTTACAATATTGGGTAAGAGCTGTGTTCAAATCCTTTCTCTTTTCCAAGTTGCAGCATGTCTAATTGCTGTTACTACATTCCCTCACAAACCTTCCTATCTAGGTACTTCAGTGACCTAGATTCTCAAATATTAATTCCACTTACTCACAATTTCATGCTTCTTTCTTGAGAAAAGAGACTAGAGATCAATGAATGAAAGCACTCGTACCAGTTTCCTAAACTTCATGTAATTCACTGTTAGCATAATGATCCTTTTAAACCTTTTAGATAACACTGAAAATTTGCTTACATATTCAGTAGTTAAACACTCTCACAGGAACCTTAATGAAGTTGAAGACAATCAAACATTTGTCTTAAAGTCTTTTCAACTCTGAAGTAAAACAAAGCATCAAATCACTGTGTACATTCTGCAGTCACTCAGTGCAGAATGCTGAATCCAAACACTTCTTTAGACTTTAGGAATTTTCTCACTTAAAAAATTAAAAACAATCGAATTTAAAAAAAAATTTCCTGATCTTAAGGAAGATCTTAAAACCAGTCGCCCCTATTTAAATGTTGATAGCAGCTCAGAAAGTATTTCTAGTAACTTCAGTCCAAGAAAGGCCTGAAGTCTAAGGAAGCCTCCCAAAAATCTTACAAAGTACCTAAATGGAAAAACTTGTTGCCTCTTGTGTGGCATTCCAATAAGAGGCCAAATGTCAGCACGAAATACAGTATCAACTGCAGGAAATTAATGATCTATTCACTTCTACATATTTTACTGATTTTATTTATTTAAAGAGCCTTGACGATCTGCTCCACTTCAAAGGCAAGATATTAATTCAAGGACAGAAGTATCTCCATGAAATACCTAATCAAAGACTCATTCTTTAGTAGTCTGTCATTTACCTGCAAAAACATACCGGTTTCCATTCATAACATTCTGCCAAACCAAGATCTGACCCAAATGTTATTAAGGAAATGCATCCAAAAACATTCTCTGAGAAACAATTTATTCCTCAGACTTTTGTAACAAAATATGTTGCATATATAAATCAGATCTATAAAATTAATTGCTTCAAACTTGGTACACTTGACTTCTCTTTTTGACAAAGCACATGGGCAATGCCCTTTTGAAAAACAATTATATTAAAACTGATCAGCAGACATGTTTAAACATAATGATTTGATGGTGAATTCATAATGTAAAATTTACAGAGAAATTACTATCCTTAAAAACTGGTACAAGTCAATTAAAATCCTGAATTATTAACAGGTTTTACTATATCAGAACAAGTACATATTAAACAAAATTTTAGTAGCTAACTTTCTATCAACAGCTGATGTTTAACATGTTTCTAAAATGTCTTAAAGACTATATTAATTATACCAACCACAAGAATGCAATAGTAAAAATTAAATTCTGCAGTACTTGGATGTCACAGAACAATCCATACTTTAGGAAAACAGCAGGGTAAAATCACCTCTATTTCAGCTGAGATTTAGCTTTTTCTAGCATTCTAAAAAGAAGTCCAACTTTATTAGGAACATTTTAAAGAAGTAATGCACCGTGATTCACATTTATCAATATAAATAGTTGTGGATATCCCACTACCTGTCAAGAATTAACCATGCACGTTTACGTCATTCCTCTGATCTAACCCTTCTCAGGCTACAGTTAAAATAACATTGTTCAAGGGAGAGGTTACATACCCATTTCATTAATAGTTGCTCTTGCTTTTGAGACAAAAGAACTAACTTCACTTGAGTGCATTTTTGCTCTTTCTTTAAGGTCAGCACCTGTAAGTGAGATTTCACATACATATTAGCAAGCTGTATACAGTACTGTAAATACGTTTGCAAAGTAAAAATATTCCTGTATTCCAAAAAAATTTAAGTCTACTTTGAGACAAGGACAGTTCAAACTGGTCACATTCATTTTCCACAGATTTCAAGGAAAACATGGACTGTTTATCAAGGAAAAACAAAACAAAACAAGCAAAAAAATCAAATTACCCACCACCAGATTTTCACTAAGTATATTCTTCTCAGTGACATTTCTTCTTCTCATATTAAGATAGTTTTATGAACAATAGCATTTATGCCAATATTTCATCTGACATATACTTTTATTTTCCCAACTGTGTCACAAAGTCTGATAAATATGCATTTTTCATATTGTGCTCTTGTTATTCTTTTATTGGTAGATCATAAAATATCTAGGGTGCATGTTTTTACATTAACAGACTACATTTATCGCAATGAAAAATTCTACAGTGGATCTAGTACCATTTTTCAACTCAGTCTACTGAAATGTACTTTTTGATAAGTTATATACCGTATTTTTTGTTCTTCCAAAAAGTGCTAAAACTTGAAATTTTTAATCTATTTCTTCAGGAATATATGAAAATAATTCTGTTTAAAAAGTGCCCTGTAACTAGAGATGGTTACAAAAATGTGTTTTTAAAAATTCACTGATAAGCAAAAATGACATTTTCTCTCATTAATGTGTAAAGAAAAAGAGAAACAGACAGTAATAACAATAATAGCTATATACAGAGTAGGACAGGAAGTCCATCTTTCTTACAGAGGAAGAATACATGAAAAAGACAAAATCTGCATACACACATTTATTCTCCAGAGAAGTGCAACATTTCCACTGGAACTTAGGTTCATTTGTACCAAATGGAAAAAATATGCACTATTAAGTCAGTCTCTTGGCATATGTCTGAAAAGGCTAAACAAGGCATACAACGAACACAAAAAACAGTTCTATGTTTCTCTACCCTGAGAATCAAAATACTATCCCTTCAGGAAAATGCATCAGACTCAGATTAAGTTAAGATTGTAATTCTGAATTTTAAAGTAAGCAGTCATAGGCTACCCCTTTTACCTTTCTGGGCTTAACAAATGCTAGACCCTCTTGACCCTCTTCATCAAACATAGTTTTAGACATACTTTTGTTGACAGCATTAGTTGAAATTCACAACTCTAGTCTAGGTCTGTGAAAATCAGTATCTCAGTCTGACATTTTCTGATAGACATCCAGCTGCTGTTTTAAGGTAACATGCCTAATAAAGCAGCTCTGCATCTCCCCTTCTATTTCCATCATAACAAAGCTCCTCATTTCACTAAGAGTTTTGTTCTCCACCTATGCACGTCAATATAAAAACAATGAAGCATCGGTCCTGACTGCATTTGTATGTTTCCCACTAAATAATGCCAAGTTTAATTTACACTATCAGACACCTTGCCAAAAGCTTCCAAACAATATTCTAGGATATGCCCAACTGAAGACAGTATGACAGGCCAGTTGAGCAGGCAGTATAAAACAGGAATTACTGTGGTCAAGTGTGCAATGCAACAAAATTGCAATTGCTACCTGAGTAATTCACTATCAATGCATATAGAAATCTTGCCAGAAAAGCAAACAAAATTTGCATCCATAAATCTGTATGGAACTCTAAATCATATAAA
Organism: Mycteria americana; assembly: GCF_035582795.1. Lineage (NCBI taxonomy): Eukaryota > Metazoa > Chordata > Aves > Ciconiiformes > Ciconiidae > Mycteria > Mycteria americana. The sequence goes on from NC_134396.1 coordinate 42,317,022, forward strand.
ACTGCAAGCAACTTTCACAAATGCATTTATGTATACAGTTCTGTAGCTAAAAGGAGCTTTATAAAACTTGATGACAAAACCTGCTTTAAAAGTTATATATCAGCAAGTGTGCAAATGAAAAAAATATCACTTCTCTGATAGCAGTTAATGTCTGGGTCTAGCTTCTACAACTCTCTCCAAATCATTGCCTATATAAGAACAACAAGAAACTATGTGCTTTATCAACAAGAAAACTGTATGGCTGTGCAATCTGACTCAAAACTTCCACACATTGAAATCCTGCTCAATGGGCATACCTTTGAAAAGTATATAAAGAAAACTTCAAAAGAGAGGCACTGAACCTAAAAAATACCTCTAGTATTACTGTTAAGAAAATCTACTATTAAGGTAAGACTAAGGCAATTTTTATGTTTTGATTTATTCAGACTTATTAAAAAATGGACTCAACCCAAAAAAACCCAACCCTTCTAAAACAAAACACACACAAACTGCAGACTTCTTCCTTCATTTAGAATATACATTTCCTTGAAGATATTTAGAGAAATCTATTAAGTTTTCAACAAAAACTTTTGTAAGAGTGGATTAAAAGATAGCTGCCAATTTAAAATTAATGATTTTGAGTACTGCAAAGAATTTTCTAGTACAATAGCTGATCTTAGTGCCTTAAGCAACTTCTGTAATCTTACATTTCCCTTTTTAAGTATTTCCCCCTCATAACTGTCAAGGAAATGGAAAAAGTTCTTTTCCTAACTCTTTCCTATCTTAGCCCTCCGAAGCATAATAATAGTAACTGAAGCTTTTTCAGAAAGAATACTTTTAGGCAGAAAGCATTCACTGCACTCCAACAGAACACGCGCCTTGGCATCCTCTGGTTCACAAGAGATGGAACTGCCACTGATTTAATACTTTTGTTCCTGTTATAAGATTCAACCACTAGATCAAAGAATTCTTGAAGAACTCCTTGACCTATACGGCAGAGAACTATTCACATGTTTCTTCGAAATTTGTTCTCACGTCAGAAGTAGGAAAGGTTAAGTTTCTGAAGACAGCCATGAAGGAGAGTGCAGATTCAACCAGAGACTTCTGCTCTCTCAGTTATTGAAATCAAAGATCTGTCCTCTCATCCCAAGTTTACCACTTTAAAGTATCTGAAAATAGTATTTGCTCAACTGCTGAGAGCAATAAAGTAGCTAAGCTTTTCAAACCACAAAAACTCTCACAGAACGAACCTCTGCAACTTTCCCATGGGCCACAGCTGAAATCTGCGGACACATTTGGCCTATCTGCTTCCCCACATCCACTCCCAACAGACTCCGGGGCTGTACCATGGGTCCGTGACTCTACACCAGACTGAACGCAGGGCTCTCTAAGCCCTTCTACCCAAAGATGTAAGAAAGGGGGAACCTGAGCTACCAGTGAGCTGAGGCAAACTAACTGTTGGAGACTCAACTGTACACTCTAATTACATCCTCACATCCATCCAGTTTGTACTGAAGCATGAACCATTGTTTTCTCTGTATGACGCTTTCTGGCGTCTCAATGCTTTGTCCCACTGATTGCATCTCATCCGCTCAGAAACGTAGCAAAAGCTAGTCAAAACTAACTGTGATTCTAGAGGTCACATTCCCCAATTCTCACCTCTCTGCTCCCAGCACTTTACAAACTCCCTTTCAAAGACTATGCAGTGCCGTTTTCAGATTACTAGCTGTTAGTACAGGACAAAAGAGAAGTGCAACAGTGAAAGACTACATTGACAGCGCAATCAGCCATTTCCTCCTGCAGCTCCATTAGGATTAAGACAGGTACTCTCCACCTGTGAAGAATCTCTTCTTGAATCAACTTAATTCACAGAAGCATCGCTGCCAAATTTACGAAGCAAACCGGTAGGAGAGAACTTCGGTGCAGACTTCCAGTGAACAGTCCAGTTTGCAAAACACAAGTACAAACAGCGGTCTTTTGGAGGTCTGCTGAGCAGCAAGACATAAACTGGTATTCGCAGATCAACGCTTGAAACTACTGTGAGGAAGATGCATACTGTTTCAAATACTACCTACACTTCTACTGAGGTTTGTCAATCCAGAAGAAAACCTCTGTTTGATTTTGATCTGTCACTTTCTTATTTCCCCTCTCCAATACTGGAAGAACATAGAAAGTCTATTTTTTACCTTACTTCCTGTAAGTATAAAAACCCCGATGTAATCAATTAACTCTCTTTGCCTGTTTTTAAACATTTGGCTACTCAATGGTTGCCTGTTGTACACTGTCAGCCTAGAGAGTTTTTGCAGCACTTGCCTGACTTGCATTTCACAATGATGCCAGAGAAAACGTTTATTTGAGAAAGCCAAGGGCAGTCCAGCAAGATAGGCATATTGCTGTTACTCACCAGAATTTTTCCACCTATACTTCTATATGACAAGGATGGCTATTTAACTTAGAGAACACACCAAAGAAACCAAGTTTTACAGCGATTACTCTGACCCCATGCCTCTTGCCTTATTTGGATATTTTCACACACTTTCTAAACAGAATTTATATACTGTTGAAAAGCTGTGTGTTGTGTTTGAAAAATCTGTTCCAACATCTTTGTATAAGCCTCACTTTCCAAATACCATAAATGTCTAGAAATTTTCTTGTACAGTACTGTTCTATACTATGCTTTAACACGTACTTTCAAACACACCCCAAAAGCTGTAAACTAAAAAGGCATAAAATTTAATGGTTTATACATCACACTTAAAATTTTAACTTTACTCAATAAATATTTTTATTAAAAAATAAGTCTTTTAGAAATCTGGCACACCAAAATTAAACAGTGAAGTTATTCTACCAAGTGTCAAAAGGTGCCCAAAGTGCCTTTTCTCTGAGAAGAGGAAAGGAAGTGACACATGCACAGGCATTTGAGATAGAGTAAATTATTAATTCTTACCGTAGCAATGTTATTTTGAGCTTGCCCTTTGATCTTGCTAAACACAGATCAACCAATTCTGTCGGCCCCCAAAATTTCAATAAGGAAGTGACATCCGAGAGTATCAGAATATACTCTCTTGCATACTCTGTCCAATTCCTCTGTATCTTGTTGGCAAGAACTAGGAACACTGAAAACTGCAAAGCTCAGAGGCACCCCCTATAATATGTTTAATAACCCAATGAAACAGGTTAAGGAATTTATAAAGGAAACTTACAATGCTTTCAACTAGGAGTACAAAACAGGCACTACCTCACCAATTAAAAGGTTAAGAACTGCTATGTACCCACAGCTTATTCCCACACAAAGTAATTAAGCAGACTGTGAATTAATACCCCTCCTTCTCCACACAGAAAAATAAACACTTAAGATACTGAACTAAAATACTGAAGCAAATGGCCAACTTTGACATATGTTACACGTTAACTTTTAACTACTACAAAAAACCTCACCCATTAGGGTACATGTAAATATCTTTCCTCAAAGGCAGATGTGTGCATCTTCTAGAGAAGCCATTGCAAGAAATCCAAGTTTAGCTCAAATCATTAGCAGAACCCCAATAAGCTTTTATGAGGTTAGGAATACCCCAAAAGGGTGTTGTACACACATATTTGAGGACAACACTATAGCCAACATAAGTTCAAACTCAGAAAGATTTACCAACAATTTTTTCTCCAAATTTCCAATAATTGTAGAAATAAAGCTTTAGCTTTTACAACCTGAAATCTATTCAGGACAACTTAATTCCCAATTTTGAACAGAAACTGCAATACCTCATGAAACAAATATATTTATTTAGAGATAGTGTTAAGTCTAAGGTGAGCAAAACTTTGTTTAAATAGAATTAGTGTTTGTTAAATATATACACCACAGTAATATATAATTTCTATTATTCTGCCAACAGATACTTACTTCAAGTTAATATCCTTAAAAAGTCTTTCAAAAAACCACAAAAGCATAATTTAAATTTTATTATAATAATGTCACCATGTAGAATAATGATTTTTATTTTGCTTTCAACCACCATTTTTCTGTGTGTAAAGTTATATGCTTGACAAATCACAGTACAAAACAAAGTCAACCACTACTGAAATCTCTTGCCTGTGTGAAAGAAAAACCGTTTTATGCTTTGTAGACAAAATATGCATGCATTCCAGTAAGAATTCCATTGCACGTCCAAGCCCAGCCAGACCCAGGATACTCTGATCATCAATCACTACACCCATTATAGCTACTACTGATTGTATTCTTGAATAAAAACGAGTCCAGCCTGAACAATTAAGAACAGACAGAATGCTTCATAAATTTTAATTAACTGTTCTGGACCATCTTTCACAAAGTAACAAAAAAGATTATCACCTATTTGGTAGAATAACAGAAAAGTCTAGACCGGAAGAAATCTCTGGAGATCACCTGGTCCAACCTGCCATCAAATGCACAGCCCTAGATTGGGTTATCCAGGGTCCTTTCAAGTCTTTACTACTGCTAGCAAGGGAGATTCCACCACTTCTCTGGGAAAACCATTCCTATGTTTAATTCTTAATTAAGCTTCTCACAATGAAGAATTTATTTATTTTACGTGGATGGAATTCTCCTTTAGGAGAAGTGCACACTGTGCAACTTGTGCAACTTGTGCACACTGCTTCTTCTTCTGCCACTGTGTACATCCTTGCAAACAGAGTACTTTTCTCTGTATCTACTGGGCACAGGAAGACCCGTTATTTCTACCCCCTCAACAATCTCCAACCCTCTAATCACCTTCTGCTGGGCTACTGAGTGGAGTAAGCACATGCCTTGATCTGCTGATGGTTCTCTTCCTGATGCAGTCCAGGACAGTGTTTGCCTTCTTTACTGCCACGGTACACTGCTAGCTCATGTTAAGCTTGCTGTCCACCAAAACCTCCAGGTCATTTGCAGCAGAGCTATACCACAGCCAGTCAGTCCCCAGCCTGTTCTGCCACTTAAGATTATTCCATTCCAGGTGCAGGACTTCATATTTATGTTTGTTAAATCTCATGCAATTCTTGTTGGCCTGATTTTCCAGCCTGTCAAGGTCTCTCTGAATGGTGGCTCCTCCTTCCCATATACTACCTCTCCTCCTTCCACTTTGAAGTCATCTGCAAACTCAGTGAGGTTTCAGTCCTACCACTAGAACATTTACAAAGATATTGAATAGTACTACTAGACCCAGCATTGACCCTCAAGGAACTCCACTTGTGACCAGCTGACAGTTTGACTTTAAGCCATTACATTACATGATCCTTTAATCTTGGCAGGTGAGTCACTTCTCACGGTCTGTATGTTCAGACTGGATCTTACCAACTTGTCTACAGGGATCCTAGGGGAGAAAATGTCAAATGCCTTGCTAAAGTCAAGGTAGATAGCATCCATAACTCTTCTCTCATCCACTGAGCAAGTGGTTTCATCACAGAAGGCAATCAGGTTGGTCAAGCACAATTTACCCTTGGTAAATCTGAGTTGGGTTTTCCCAGCCACTTTCTTGTCTTTCATGTGCCTGGAAACAACTTCCACAAACACTTGTTCCATAATTTCCCCAAAGACTGAAGTGAGACTGGCTGGTCTGTAGTTTCCCAAATTTCCTTTTTGCATATGGGTGTAGTATCTGCTCTTTTCCAGTCACTTAGGTCTTCAACGACCTTTCACCAACTCAGATACATCCCGTCAGATCCTTTTCATCTGTATGTGTCCAACCGGTACAGATGGACCTTAACTCAGTCCTCCTCTACTGTCAGTGGTTTGCTGTTTACTTTGTTGTCGCTTCTTGGCACAGAGACTTGGGAGCTGACCTTTCCTATGAAGACCAAGGCAAAAAGAAAATGGAGTACTTCTGCCTTTTCTGTGTCATTCATAACCAAGCTTCCAGTCCCATGCAGCAGTGGACCTACATATTCCTTGAACTTCTGCTTGGTACTAACATACCTACAGGAGTTTTTCTTGTTATTCTTACCACCTTTTGCTAGTTTGAGCTCAACCTGAGCTTCTTCCATCCTAAACATATCTTTGCATACCTGAGCAATATTTCTCTATTACTCTTTGGGAGTCTGTCCCATTTTCTAAGGGTAAGGTGAATAAACAGCTCCTCCAAAAATATATAATGGATATTTGAGATATTAAAAGACAGGAAGAAAGCTTTTTTTCCCCTCTTTTTAGAATAAAAAGGAATATTCAAATCAAAATGTTTAAAAGCTACAGAACACACAAACTTGTAATGTACTGAATATGCACCAGTGTATTCCTAAATATTTTCAAGATCTTATGTTCAAATTGATTCTATCAATAGTTATAATTCAGTTACTAATTCAGAACATTACGAAATGAAACATCATTTCATCAGGAATCATGGTTTTTAGTTGTGAGGCAAGAGAGATCTGAAAGTTATGGATAAAGGGAAAAAATATTACTGAAATACCTACTAAACAAAGAACTGCTAGGAATTTGCTTCTGAGGATGAGCTTCTTTTATGAGTACTACCGAAAAGAAAGATCTTACTCAGAAAGCAGTACACCTTACTGTCTGCCTCTTCTGTTCTCTGAGATTTCATATTTTAAACTTTAAATCAAACATGTGCATGTAACAGGTAAAATTTAAATTAAAAGATCATTTCCTCCAAGATTAATCTCTAGGAGAACAATGTATTGTTGGTAAGACATGGTTTTGCATAACCCTTCTTTTTGTTTTCTTATTCCTTAAGGATAGATAAAAATCTAAGATTCACATTAACTTAGCCTATGCTGTAGAGTACCTCGAAACTTTTCAATGAGGAAGGAATCCCATGACATTTAGTCTCGGTCTCCACACAGTTTTATCCAAACTCTCATATCTTCTTATACTTAAATTTTTCCTTGACATTTATTTTTTAATTTGAAATTAAACAGACATGATCACCACTTTTACATGGGAAGTATGATTTATCTCTACATTTAACTGCATTTCATACTGGGATTTAAAAAAGAAGAAAAAAAAAAATCACACTTTAGCAATTTAAACAAATTAGGTAGGAAACAAAAACCACAACAGTAAAGAAGTCAGTAACATGTCACAAAATATTAAGCAAGTGCCAAAAATCTTCTCATATGAAAGGGAATGGAGAACTCCAAAAGTTATAAGTATTAAGAACTCAATTTTTCAGACATGCAAAATTCTTAGAAAGTCAGCATACTATAAAGATCAGAATGATTTGAAATGAATATAAGTAAGGGTACATATGTTCATGATCATTAGGAAGAAATTTTAATATGTAATATAAAAGGAACAAAAAAAGTAAAACCAGTCCATTACCATGGGACCCAGACTTAAGAGTGAATTAATATACTTAAAAGCTGGCTGTGAAGCCCCAAAGAGCTATAAACAAACAGTCACTGGCTAAAAACACAGACCTTAGAGAGTTATCTCTCAGTCTTTAGTACTGTTACACAAACCTATTAAGGAGGTTATGAGACATTTTCCATAATTGCCTGTTAAATAATATTTTGTCTAAGAAACTAGTTCACAACATGGTTATCACAAGGTTTTTAAAGCAGCAGACTTCATAATTCACCTTTCGTATCTTAAGAGTATCCACCTACTTTCACTAGTAATCATTTGCTTTATTGACAGCTACCACGAATCCTGTTGCACACTGGTACAGACACAAATTTTTGCACGCACCACCTGAACTGAGTACAAAGAAAAATGCATTTACATGTAACTTTGATAAAAAACAAGGTGCATTCTGAATTTCAAAATAATATGAGAAGGATGCTGGCTGCAGTCATTTTAGTCAAGGGAAAAAACAGTTGGCATGAAGGATGCTATGTATGTTTCCTACATAAGGAAGTAATTTAAATGAATAAAATTATTTATTTTTTATGCAGGACTTCATATTCCAGAAGTTCTCTGAATGTGGATATATGAGTTTTAAGTCAAAACTGATATTGACATTCTTCCATATAAGATTTGCTGTCATAATTTACTAGCATGACCAGGGTATCTCCACTTTTTGCATATATCCACTCTGTGTCACAGGAAAGTTCCTGAGAATCATCAAATTGTGAAGAACAAACAAAATGTCTCCAAGTCCTGTATATTTGAACCTTTGGCAGGATGCCAGTTCTGAGCATTACCTCTGGTAAGATGGCAGTCTTGTAGGTCCACTGCTATAGGTTATCTCATCTCTTACTATAATTTATACCCAGATCGGCATATTTCAAGCACTAGCTGCTAAATCAGTTCCCATAAATGGGATATTTCAGAAAATACAGCTTTTGGGGTTTTTTTTTACCTTTTTTTTTCCTTTCAGCTTTTGGATCCCAAGCTTTTCTTAAAAGCCAAGGTGCTAATTCAGACAGGTTTCCTCCTCAAATCCAGGAGGAATGAATACAAATGACCCTAACTTTATACACAGAAGTTCTACAATCCCTTTTCAACACCTATGCAAATTCAGACCAGATATAGATTAAAGTCAGCTGGCTCTTTTTCCATCCTGTCTGTCCAGCTTTAAATTTAGAAGCATACAACAATATTCCTCCTGTTAACCTTTTCTGCCACAAAAAAGGCAGCTTATACCTCACATGCCTTTCCTGAATTCATCTTCACTTGCAGAAGGGAAAAAAAGAATCATTATAAGGATCCTAATCCTCACCTCTTAAAAAACAAAGCCAATTTTTTCCCAAACACCAACCAGTTTTCTTTGTGATGCTTCCATCATCGAACAACTGCCTCAGTCACTCCCTAGTGTCCTCTTACAGAGCCAAAACATTGTGTAACTATCACAATAGGGCTTCCTGTAGTTTCCTCCACGGCACATGAAAGAGACCAGTACTGGTGGAAAGATAGAAGAACAGGACAGCTACTTGTTTCCAAACAGTAAGTTAAGACAATATTAACTTTGATTCTGTGCTATGCCTCACTTCTAGTGACCCCTGTCAGGCTAACAAATGAGGACTAGCAGAAGACAAGCATGGAGGCTGCATCACCCTTACTCTCACATAGGTACAGAATCAGTGGAGAAGACAGCAGTGGCAGCAGTGAAGGCCACCTAGTAAGTGGCTAGGAACCACAAATATAGACCTCTAGAGTAATCAAATCATGACAAACCTGTTTGTCCCAATCTGCAAATAATCCCTCATACAACAGTCCAGCTACTTAAACATGGCAAGACCATGAGTTTACACCTCACATCATGGTGATAAATATCAGCATTTAATAAAAAGCAATGTATGTTAAAATTATTATTCAATACAGAGCTTTTTTTTTTTTTTTACAAAAAAAAAAAAGTAAAGCTACTTCCTACACCACTTTTATTTCTATGTTATTTCCACAATAAGCATTACAGAAGTACTTCTTTAATCCAGTCATTCTGGTAGTCTGAACACCCAACTTCCTCAAACCACTTTTCATTTTCAAATTCAACCTCCCCTAAGAGGACTTCTACATCATGCCATACCATGATGTGCACTTTCTGGTAATGAAACATAACTGAATTCTTATACAGAATAACATAGTTCAAATTAGACAACCATAAAATCTGCATGTTTTTACCCTACTATTTAGCTCCAAACTAATGGTGGAATCATTAATTGTGATTTCTATTTATTCTACACCTTCCATAAGAAAATCTTCTGAAGAGATCAGCACCAGAGTTCTTGGCTTTTAAACAAGGAACTAAAAGTAATTTACTCAATAGAATAAGAATGTATGGATATTTTAACACCACTACTACTGAAAAAAATTGCATCAATGTAGCACTGCATCTCATTTGTATCAACTGCAATAGCTTTGCAGTGAGTCTCTAATATCTAATCCCTACAATGACAAGTGACACACAGGTTTCTATCTTCTGATTAATAAGCAGGGATTCCTAAAACTTGCTAGCGGTGAGATTCTTCATCTTTCTTCTTTAACCTTAAATGAATAGTGATATTCAGATTGAACATTCTTAGTAAATAGTACTAAGCCTTTCAACTCAAAGAAATATGAACACACCTGAAACTTTGAGCAACCTGCTGTTTGTTCCACTTTGATTTCTAGTAAATTAAGTAATCAGAAAAAAACAGACATCTTTGACTGCACTATTACAGATGACTGACTCAAATCTTTTGCATATACCATGTATCTGACCACTGTACGTATGTTTTTTTAATGTTAAAAGGAATTGATACTGCTGGGTTTATCTATTTTGATTAGTAGTAATTACAAAAATAGTTAACTAACAGCACACGCAGTTTTATGAGCTGTAAATAGAAAAGGAGGAAGTGCGTTATGTGAAAGTCAGAATCTCTTCTAAAGAAATCCTGAAGTCAGTATTCAGGCATAAATCCTATTAAAGAAAGGAGGCGTTCTTCCTGAGAAAACCACAATTTGAACTGTTAAATCACCTGAATGTAGATGAAGGCATGGCTGAAAATTTGCTTCTTTTTCATGACGCTCCATCCCATCCCTTGATTTGAAAGGCATCACCCAGTATCTCTTTAGCTTCTTTAGCTGACTTCCCCCCCCCCCCCCCAATGATCAGTATTAGTCATATTGGTATATTAGCTGGAAACTTCCAGCAGGTCAAGATTCAATGACACTGGATTCTGTGCAGCTATGCAGCAGGTGATACTTTCAGTGGAACAGTTAAAGAAGCAGGTAAACAATACATGTAGTATACGAAAATAAACACACCTTGTGAAGAATATCTGTTACAATAAGACTTGTTGCCTCCCAATGACAAGATGATCGTTCTCTGCATACAGCAGACCACAAACTTGAGGATAGATTTGAAGTAATGGCCTTAGAAAGATTAGATGAGGTGACTACTGAGTTTGACTGGGAACCTTTCCAAGCTACTGCAGAAGAACAAGGACTTTTGTGGGAAAACTCAAACAGGAGAAGAAAAGCCTTCAAAGTTAAAGATATGGAGCGCAGCTTTGGCCACTTTAAGTCTATTCAGAAAGCTTAAATCTTGAACTCCCCCCCCCCCCCAAAAAAAAAAAAGCATTCAAATGGCTGGCATTCCTGCATAAACATCTCTGGCTCATATCAATACTGGGCCAGCACTCCAGGCCAAAGTCTTGCCATTCCACACAGCACTGTGAGAAAGTAACGACTAGTAAGCATTTGAGCCACGAGCAGGAACATCTCTTAATTATGCTTTGTTCACACAAAAGTCAGACAGGAAAACAGCAGCTGCAATTCTATTTCTCATAAAGCACCAAGTTAAGCAGCTCACAAGTAGTATTTCCCCTTACTCCCAGTGTCCCCAAAGGCTTCAAACTGACTCAGAAAAATAAATGAAAACGCTTTCAAATAGCAAAATTTCCCATCCATTGAAGATATTTTCAGCACCAAGGTTGCAAACTCAATTCTATTTTCCAAGGACTTGTTATTTTAAAATACTTCAGAGATATTTGATCTCTTCTATTTTTAAAAGACCATCCAATAGACTTGTCAGCAAATTACTTCAGTGAAAGAAAGTAAAGGAAAGGAGATCCAACACTGGAATATTACCTGCCATCTGGAGGGGCTTAACAAATTATACAGATTGGTGGTATTTGAGCCCAGAGCTCAATCATTTAAAAACTGTGTCCATCCACATGTCAGTAAGTTTCAGCTGGTGAAAGGAATTCCACAAAGAAATGTTAAAATATCAACAAGAGACTACTTTAGACCTGAATTCCTTATATCCTACAAAACTCTGCTGTTTCACTATTAACTTAAACTACTGACATTAAGTTGGAAAACACTGAGGGACATTGTAGACATATCTGCACCTCTTTATCATTAAATACCTTTTTGGGGACTGTATTTTGTCTAAAACAGGCAGGATCTGACTAGGAGTCACAGCATTTCTTTTACTTATCTTTTAAATTTATTTTGGTGTAAGACAATAAAAGAATTGCCTGATCTGTATAAACAGAAGCACAAGTATATTTCTATTTATTAAAACATACATATGGGATCAGCACTTAAACAGGAAAAAAGTAAAAATTTTAAAAAGGAGAAAATGACCTACAGAGAAATTTCAGAATTTCTTCATTTTTATATTACCTATATTACTTTTACAAAGGAAAACATTTTGAAAGGTACAAGACAAATGTTCACTGAGTGCATATAAAAAACTAAACTACATACAAGATTCATACCATTTTCACTATGGCCAGGTCTCCACCTTTTCCTACATCACTGCATGAACATATTATAACCATGACTATATAAGCAACTCTACGCTCCATTTATGTGGATGCAGTTATTTTGTTCTTCTCTAGCTTTCAAGAGCTGCACATTCAATCTAGATGCTGCAAAAAAATACCTTTTACTGTAGTGAACTTAAAACAAAGGTGTCCTTAAAGGAAACCAGTGTAAGCAGCAGGAAAAGACAAGAGAAGATAAAGTAAAAATTTTTAATTATTGGAAGTGTTTCTTAATATTTGTGGCAATTAGCACACATATACATAGTTGCATTGTGTGATATTCTACGCCATTTATAGAAGGAAGCAGATACAAAACTGTTGTAAATTGTCTTAAGATGAAAATGCCATAGACTTAGATACGTCTAAATACCTCTGCTACATGATCATTTTATTCTTTTCAAGAGCAAGTGGAAAATAATTCTTTACCATGCAATAACTATTTTTGCCATGTGTTGCGCACATGTATTCTATTTCCAGCACACATTACCACCAAGCACATGAGATCAGATTATTTTTGCCAGCAGGTTTTCTTAGCTAAAGATATAAATGGCAAAGCAGGCTCAGTTCTCTCACCAATAAAGAAACCAGGTGCCATAGGCAGTTAATACACCAGGGTAAAGGGTTAGTTAGCTCATACAGTGCACTGTGACAACCTACCTCAGAGAGCTGTGAAGAAAACCAGCAGCCCTTCTTCGCAAATAAAGATGTGAAATACCCACAGAGGTGACATGAGTATTTCAAATGCAGGCGACTACTCAATTTGGCTTAATAGTTACCGAAGAGATCTGGACCTTAGACACCACAGTGGAAAGTTAAAAGTTTAGAGGTATGTAATAGAAGTTAAAAAGAATTAAGTTCCTCATCTAAGCACAATGCATTTACCGGTGGTGTCCTGGGTAGCAGAGGCCTAGCCAAAGGTTACCCTTATTGATTTAGTATTAACAGGGCTAATCAATAATCTGTATCTTTCTGTTAAAGTGATCTTCACCTGGTTTTAGCCACTTTAAAACCACACAGTTTTTAACCATTTTATATGGAGCTTAGACAAGTGACTGTAACTTCTGACAAAAAATGGATCCATATGCATGCCCTGAAACTGTAGCGCAATCTCTAGCCAAAATCTGAAACTAAGGTTGCAGCTTTTGAGAAGATGTAAGACAGGCTATGACAGACACGGAATTTACACATAATAAAGATTTGATTGCTTTCTTTTAACCAGGATTTGAAGATGATGAAAAGAGTGAGAATTACATTAACTAAAATAGCCACCCTCCTTCATAATCCTGTTAAAATGGTATCATGTTGCAGTCAACCAAATTGCTCAACACCCCTACTGACCTGTTGTCATCACCAAACCATGACCAACTTGATATTACTAAAAGACAGAATTCTGTCTAGTAAAGTCCTCTGTTTTCTGTGCAAAAAATAAAATTCCAGTTCAAAATATGTAAAGCTGTCTTGGGAATCTAAAATGTATTTATTAGAGAGACATACAAGCAGCTTGGAAAGACAGATGAAGTTCCTGAATTGTCTTAATGCAAGTTAGGATACTAACCCAGCTTTTAAGAGATTTGAAAAAAATAAATTAAATGTCTTCACTCTTACATACAGAGAATTTTTCTCCATCCCAAGATTTCAAATGAAAGACCTAAAGCAAAAGCACATTGCTGATGCAGGCCTATAAAGAAAGACAGCCAAACAACATTCTGTAATTTAGGAATATATCTCAAACTGGTAATCTAATACCTAATACTCTAAAGGCGCTGCAATTCCAGACTCCAGTAAAAAACGGCAACTGTCCACAGGTAAAGCAGTGAGAATAACAATCACCATAAGGCATCTCAATGTCTGCACAAACTGCCAACCATGAAGGGCTAGAAGTACAGAAAGACTCTTTTTCCAAAACTTGTGTTTCTACCTGAATAGCGCTAATGATACTTTTGGATTAAAAACAGCTAAAGACCACCTCCCTAAGTACTGAGTTCTTAGTTAGAGTTCACCACTGCACTCTGAAAATAAAACGGGAAAAAATAATAACCCTCTAGGGCTGCAACACCTGTTGGAACAGGCTTGAAGTGACTTCAAGCATCCCATTAGCAAAGTCAAAAAGGAGTATGGTAATATTAGAGTAACGTTGGTATTCATTACCATACAAGCACATTTTTGAAGCTACCGTACTTAATGACTCAAGATTTCATTGCTGTTGTCATACAAAACTATAGTTTTGTACCGAGTTTGACCCTGGCTGGCAGGTAAGCCCCCACCCAGCTGCCTGCTCACCAGCAGGATGGAGAAGACAAAATGGAACGGCAAAAGCAAGGGGAAAAATAAAAAACCTCGTGGGTTGAAATAAAGGCAGTTTACTAAGTACAGAGGAAAAAAAAAGAAAACAAATGATGCAAAAGCAATCATCCACCACCAGCAGACTGATGCCTCGCCAGTCCTGAGCAAGGTCTACTTTGGAAAAACTTCTCCCCAGTTTTACTGCTGAGCACAACATCATACATTACGGAGTATGCCCTTGCTCAACTCAAGTCAGCTGTGCCAGCTGTGTCCCCTCCCAGCCTCTTGCCCACCCTTAGCCATCTCGCTGGGAGAGTGAGAAGCAGAGGGGGCCTTGATGCTGTACAAGGACTCTTTGGTGACAGATAAAACACTGGTGTCTTATCAACACTGTTTTGGTCACCAATCTAAAACACAGCACCATAAGGGCTGTTATAAAGAAAATTAACTCCATCTCAGCCATGGCCAGTACAAGTTTTTAATATAAGACCACTAGTACTCAAAGCATTTGTTAGCACATAGGTCAACCACAGGTGAAACAATCCAAATACTTCAAAATACCTACAGAGAACTACAGAAAGCTGACACATACAAGGATATCGGAGAACCCACCTGAACTGCCCTGTTACTTCAAAGAGCATAAAGACACCAGTGAAGACTGCACAGGTATTCCTGTAGCTTTAGGTATAAAATCAACAGTTATCTAGCTCTAACACACCTGCAGAAATCTACACAGCCTGTAGCTTGCTTAAAGACGACAAATTATGCCATGTTAAGGATTCTCCTGAACAGGAGAATCTCAAGCATACCAAAACGACTTTGGTCACTTCCACAGAAACAAAGACTGTTCAGATACAGCATCCTCTCCACCAGTCTACCCTACCAAATCAAAGACTTCAAGCAGCACTGAATCTTGCAGTCCTCAGACTTCGATACACACAAAGAGACACCAGAACTGGTCTCGTGATGGTTACATAAGTTTCCAGTTAAATCTTTTTTATGATAGTCAAGTTCATCTGCACATGTCTGTATTACACACATAGCTAATTATAAAAATTCCTTACATGGTGTCATGTACACCAATAATCATCTAATTACAAGCTTCAATGATATAGGACAGAAAAGGAAAAAAAAAATTGATGCATTTAAGTGAGTAGCTGTACACAAAGTTCAACACAACTCCTAAGCAATCCTAAGCAGTGCCAGAAGGAGTATATTCCAAAAGTCAAATCCAACCGTAACAAGCATATGAAATGCAGCAAGTTGTCTACACAGGTAACCTAGAAGAAGTAGGTTTGTATAAACCTGATAGAAATACTATAGAATACATTTTTAAAACCAAAATTAAATGCATTGCAGTTGCAGTAGATACATGATATAGCTATTGGAGATGCATTTCCAATCCATACAAGCTCCAATAAGCCAGTTACAAAGATATCTGTTGATCAAGCCTTAGAGAAGCGTATTTAAAAACATTACAAACACAGAGCAAAACTATTTCTGATTATTCTCTAAATATTGAAATAAAAATCTGGATATATTTTATATCCAGAAAGCAGAGTCTCTTGTAAGAGGAACTGGGAAAACAAGTTGTCCGACCACCTAAGGATATCCACTGCAGCACATAGTTGTCCCAATATAAAATGTTTTGCTTCCATCTGGTATCTTTTCCATTTTAATTTAGTCTACTCTAGTAAAATCCACTCCAGAAAAGACTTCACTATTTGAAAATTCATTATAGCACGTCAAGTAAGGTCTGCATGCACATATCACTATTCTAGGTATTCAATAACTGAGGTGCCTTTCACTGCTTCATAATCATCTTGACAAGATGTCACTTTCATTTAAATTCCGGGACACACTTGAAGATGCTTCTCCACAGCTCCTGCTTGTGTCAAGTTTGCACACCAAGTCACTACAAATTTCTACTCAGGAGACTTCTGTATCATTTCTGTAACCATCCAAAAGACCCTGAGCATTGTGTCAGTTTCAAACATTTCACAAAACTGCAGAAGTTCTCCAACTGTTCAGGATCTTATTTAATTTGCTTATTTGCAAGCTATATGGTTATATTTATTCTCATTAATGAAATGACATTCAGTCATTTGGTTATAAAAGTCTTAGCTCTAAAGTTAGGCTCAAACCCTCTATTTTTCATTAAAAAAAACCAAGCTGCACTTCCAAAATTTTCACTCAACTTAGTGTAAACTAGATGTAGGACGGGAACTCAAAAAGGCCAAGTGTATCCTTCAGACATTTGTCTCCCTAGGTCTTCTGTACAGCTATTCAAAAGAGAGGACACCCTGGAGAACAATTCTGACTCCCATACACAGACTCCAAACAAATAAATTTCTCTTTTCACCAGTATATTTATGCTTTGTGACTACTCCTCCAGAATGTAATAACAAATTATTTTGTATCTATTAATTCAGTGTAATAATTTTAGGCACTCAATCTGATCAATTTTTCCCACGCTTTTACGACAATTTTTTAAGGGCTTTGGGAAAGTCATTCCTGTTTCCCGTTACCCTCCTCTGGTTAAACTAAAGAACTAACCAAATTCCACTCTCTCAGAAATACATCTTTTACACAGAATTTAATATTTTTAGGTGGTTTTCACTGAAAAAAAAAATATTCCCAGAAAATATCACATTCATTGTGTGCATTTGTTCTAACAGATGAAAAGCCGAAGACGTTTCTTTAAACTACGTAAATAGAATAATCTAAAAAATTAGGGTTTTTTTATCAGCAATTAAAACTTACCACAACCTCACTATGTTCTGCAATAGTCAAAGATACACACTTTAATTCTGCTTTTATACTTTCCAGCACACATAAGCCAGCTGAATGACATCAAGTATACTATAGCCCTCTGTTGCTCAAAATTAGTTCTAAAGACAGATATCCATCATGTAAAATAACCCCATACTTCAAATAACTGAAGTAGGTGTTGGTTTGTAGTTCCATGTCATTGTATTACTGAGTCCAGCCTTAGCTAAGAACTCTGTCTTACACTAGTAAATCACTAGCTTGATCATTCTTATTAAGTCACTGTCCACAAAAACATTGATTCTGCTTGGCAAGAATCACCACATAACTAGAGGACAAGGACCAATTCAGACAGATTCTTTTTTTTAGGTAAATCTTAAGTAATAGCATGGATCTCAAGTCTAAGATGCCTTCAATTCTAATGAGGAAGGAGAAAGAAGGATGCTTACGTTACTGGAATAAATGAACCTTTTACACTTCCATTTTTGAATGAGGCGTCACAAGCCACACAAGAGAAGGAATGGTCAGATGTTCTGTTTCATCAGCTTTAAAAGGCAAATCTCAAAATTACATCAATCAAGAAAAAATATTGCTAAAAAGATGGCTCTCTAGCTGGCTTTCATAATTTATCTTCCACTAATGGCCTGATCTTAAATTTGTTATTCACCAGCTTTGTGCTCTCAAATCACAGTGAGCTACAGTCTACAACTCATTCAAGACCAAAAAAGGAAGAAAAATTGCATGGAAATATCCACAACTAGCATCCCAGCTGAATACAACCAATTACCAGAAACTTTTTTTTAAGTTTTATGCTGTGGCAATATTAGCTATGAATAAAGTTGTCTGTACTTCCACTAGAGCCTAAGAAAAACGTTGATAAAGGAGCAAAGTACACTGTGGTTGAAAGTACTTTCAATTCAAATAGTCTTCAATTAGTGGAAGAATGGAGTCTCTCAGACAGAAATACAATGTTTTTATAAATTGCTCCTGGCACTAAAGGAGTAACTAAACTAAAGTTGTCATTAGAGAACTTGAAAACTAGAGGAGAGAGACACACAGTATTCCATAGACAAATGTTTAGAGCACACAATGTAGGAAGAGAGAGACATCTAAACAGATGTCCTGCACAAGCCTGATGAAAAGATTCTTGCATCTCAAGTAAGGGATGAAAGAAAGAACACAGAAGCTACAGATTTAGTCTCTTTTGTTGAAGTTAATCCACTTTAGCTTCTGTAGAGTACTAATTACACAGTACTGGTCACTACTCACTCAACTGCAGAGAAAGCTTCCTTACTACTTCTATGTAGCACATTTTTATGCAAGTTCCTCTAAGACTTTATATAAAAAGTACATCCTCAATTTCATAGTTCCTCAAGAATAAAGGTCTTGCCTCAGTCTTATTTTGGAAAATCCATAACAACTTTGGCTGCCTGCCAGGTGCCCACCAAGCCACTCTCTCACTTCCCCTCCTCAGTAGGATGGGGGAGAAAATACAATTAAAAACTCATGGGTCAAGATAAGGACAGGGAGATCATTCACTAGTTACCATCATGGGCAAAACAGTCTCGACTTAGGAAAGGTAAATTTAATTTATTGCCAATTAAAAATAGAGTTGGATAGTGTGAAACAAAAAAAACCTTAAAAACAACTTCCTCCCACCCTCCCTTCTCTCCTGGCTCAACTTCACTACTAACTCTTCTACTTCTTTCCCTGCTGCTGAGCAGTGCAGGGGGGATGGAGAATGGGGGTTGCAGTAAGACCATAACACTTGTCTCTGCCACTTCTTCCTCCTCACACTTTTCCCCTGCTCTAGCATACGGTCCCTCTCACGGGTTACAGTCCTTCATGAACTGCTCTAACGTGGGTCCTTCTCATGGGCTGCAGTTCTTCAAGAACTGCTTCAGCATGGGTCCTTTCTACAGGGTGCAGTCCTTCAGAAACAGACTACTCCACTGTGGGTCCCCTGTGGGCCTCACCTGCCAGAAAACCTGCTCCTGCATAGGCTACTCTCCACAGGCCACAGCTCTTGCCAGGAACCTGCTCCTGAGAGTGCTCTTCATGGGCTGCAGCTTCCTTCAGGGCGTGTCCACCTGCTCCAGCATGGGGTTCCCCACAGGCTGCAGTGTGGATATCTGCTCCAGAGTGGTCCTCCATGGGCTGCAGGGGGACAACCTGCTTTGCCATGGTCTTCTCCATGGGCTGCACGGAACCTCTGCTCTGGCGTTTGGAGCACCTACTCCCCTTCCTTCTTAGTGACCTTGGTGTCTGCAGAGCTGTTTCTCTCATGTTTTTTCTCACTCCTCTCTCTCACAGCTGCTGCACGTGGTTTTTTACCCTTTCTTAAATATGTTATCACAGAGGTGCCACCAGCATTGCTGACAGGCTCAGCTTTGGGCAGCCATGCGTTCGTTTTGGAACTGGCTGGAGCTCACTGTGTCCAACACAGGGACAGCTCCTGGTTTCTTCTCACAGAGACCACCCCCATGTTACCAAAACCTTGCCATGTAAACCCAATACACTGGTTTAAAAACTCTATTCCCAACTACAAAATAACTTTAAGAAAGCTGAATATACAAAAAAGAAAAAAAAAAAAAACACAAAACCAAACTTTCCTATCATTTTCTCAAGTCAGGCATTGTAATCACCAATGAGAAGGCAGACAAGTGATTCTCAGCTGAAAGCTTCATAGCTGTTTGGAGCTGATTTAAAGACTGCACTGTTGTTGACAGTCCCACCCAACTTCCTACCCCATTCCTTGTGGCTGCCTCCTCAACAGGAATGGAACACTCTTTTGGAGATAAAGAAAACGAACGTGGTTATAGTCTCATATTCTTATTGAAAAGCTTCCTGGAAACCTCCCATTTGTATTTTTTCCGCAGCTAGAAGTTGTATGTATATTTATCTATTTTTGCAGCATAAACTAAGCATGCAGCTATTTACTCTGCCAGCATTGCATTAACTAGAAGCAATTTTATTTGCTAATTTCCCAGTACCTTGTTCTACAACTCGCCAGGAGGTTAAAGTAAACTTGGACAGAATAACAGGCATCAAACAACATGCTGAACTCATCTGAACTACATTCCAATACTAGAATCATGTAAGTGTTAATTAGGAAAGCTCTGCTGTACTTAAGGCCAAGAACAAACTTTTGTTTAAGATGAACTTTTCTAGGTCTCAAAAATCCACAGTCATTCCAATTTCTTCTGAAATTCAGTAAGTCTCCTCAGGGTAGAAGGTAGAGGAGCATTTGGAGTTATCTGATGGAGGTACTTCCAAACGAAAGACATTTAAACCAGTTTTTCTCATTGGGATTTTTTCCTGTATAGACTAGGGGATCAAACCATAATCCTAACTGCACTCTTTATCAGGTCGGTTGTTCAACATGTGCTCTAGAAAATCATGACAGCTATTAGAAACAAAATTAAGAAGTAATTTTGTTTCTAAACATCAGAAACAAAATTAAGAAGTAAAATAACCCATGTCAGACAAATGCAAGCTATAGATTCCAAACTCAACAGATTACTATGTGCACACTCACAAGACATAGCTGTCACACGGCTGACCAACCTGCCGGTTTTCACGTAACTCATGTTGCTCTAGGGGAAATGCAACTGTCATTGAGCCTAGCAGTCTACAAGCAGCTGGCATCAGTTTGAATGTGAACCTTGGTGAAAGTCTGGAATGAAAAAAAGAGGAAAGAACTTAGCTACAGTCTATGTCTGAAGGCATTTATTTTGGGGAATGAAATGTATATACAGCAACAAAAATATTCAGAAGACACTAAAATATTTTCATGTATGACCTGAATCCTCAGAAGGGAACTGTGGAGTAATACATGAACTCTCTTCTCTTTTGCTCTGCAGGAGCTGGAATCTGAAGAACCAAAATATGCTCTGGGAAAATATATCCTCTCTCCTTGCTTGCATAACAGATACTGGGAGAGAAAAAGGAGACTACATCCACAATAATATTTCCCTACTACTCTTGCTAGTTCTACAAAAATAAGAGTGGGTCAAGTATTTAAGAGCTATTATGGAACTCCTTTCCTCCTTTTTTCAATTCAATCCACATCAAAACCTCATAAACGAAGAAGTCTTCAACGATCTGCTCTACCAGGTTTGTCTGCTTCATGAACTTCTGCCGGAATAACTACACCAGCTGGAAACGGCAGCCGGGAACCACACACCATACAGCCAATTCAGCTGTGCTGGAAACAAAATTCTGATGTAGACAAGTTATGCCAACAGGAAAAGCATTTCTGTTGGCTTTACTCACACCACAGACCAAATTGATGAATTTTTGCTGGCAGAAAGACTACTTCTGCTTTTCCAAGAGGGGGCTTTATTGGCCAAGCTGCAGTGACTTTTAGGTCAAAGCGGTTTGAAGAGCTCCAATACCCAAATTTTTTAAATTGTCTTGAAAGCCATTTACAACAAAAAATAAGTTAACTACTCATATTCTGATATGTCTCAAAGATTTCTGAAATGAGGTCTCTAAAGAACAACACTTTTTCAAATCTGTCAACTAAAAATTGCACCAAAGCTCTCTTTCTTTGTGTGCACACATATACAAAGCAAATAACTCATCAATCTCACAACCTCTGTTTCAATTACTACAGTTCACTTTGGAGAAGCAATACTGAAGAAACTGTTCTTAACAATTATACTCTAAACACAGTCACCAAAAAAATCTCAAGAAGTTAGAGGTTATTTCCCGTGGAAACTCTCTTTCTAATTCTTCCATGCAAAAAGAAATCTGTAAGTGGTCTGTTCCTCTAGGGAATCACAGTATTTCTTTCTCCTCCCATATGAGATGGCAGAATTTTTCTGCGTATCAACAGAGGGTGGATGAATGCAGGGGAACTGACAACAACTCATATGTGGACTTTTAGGAAAGAAACAATCTCTGATTGGACTGGAACAGTCAGTTACGCAACTGACCTGGTTGGTCAGGCACCAGAGGAAGGAAAATAAAACAGTAACTACTTTGACCTGTAAAACAGTAGCATGGGGTTTTACTTATTAGTATGAGCTGTAAACTGAACCAATGGACTATGGGCCAGTAAATTACTGCCTGAGACAAACACATGAAGAATAAATTTTTTTAAAACACATAAAAGTGCTTTCTTGACAGGACATGAAAAGAGGGCTGAAGGAACGTGACAGTCCTAAGGGAAACAATGGTACAAGGAACAGCAGGTGGAAAGGGGGAAAGAAAAGAATATAAAAGGAATCTGTTTCTTTAGTTACTGTAACCATCAACAAATAAAACTGTTTAAAAAGAAAAGAACATTACCTGATCTCAAATATCCGTAGTTTGTAATTGCAAAATATAACATAATCCCCATTTCATGTCACCAAACATACAGACAGGAGTGGGAGAGAGGGGGGGAAAAAAAAAAAAAAAAAAAAAAAGGAGAACATTTGGAATCACGCAGCATGCTTCAGCTTGCCAAAACAACATTTCCAAAAGCAAAATTCTGTAACTAAAAGCTCTATAAATATTATTTTGCCTTTTATTCAAAGCTTTAGGAAACTGAACAACAAAAGCTTTAAGATGCAGTATTAGGTTGTTCAACTCTTCAGACCACAAACATTATCAAACACTACCTGAAAACCAAAAAAAAAAACTCTTGGGGAATGGATTTTATTTTAACTTCTTTCAGACCTCACATAGTTAAGATCAGAAGAACCTGCAAGATTGTCTCCCAGAATATGCTGCCACTCCAAAATAAGGTTTTGCAACAACTTGTGGATAGTCCTTCCTCCCTTCCTCACAGTACCGTATCTCCCAACAGTGCTATGCACACACTTACACTTCCAGAAATTTTTTGAAGATGAAAAATCCTGAAAATCTGCTCACAAAACTACCTGAGCAATATCACTAATATACATGTTAAAATTACATTAATAATGAAAAATGAAGCTATTCAAACTGCCCACATAAATGTAATTCAGCTCCTTGTGTGAACACAGCATAGCTCTTAATTACTTGATCGCAGACTTTTTACCCATGGGACATGTGCCTTATCCCATGCACAGACTGTGTCATCCTTGAGGATGGAACATGGCCAGGAAATAAAAAGACTCCTGCACAGACTCACCTGCCTTGGCAGCAGAACTGGGCAGGCACACAGCATAGGCCTACATAGGCCAGGACTGGTCATACATGTTCACTGCAGAAAGGCCAATATTTTATTTATTTGGTTTTAGACAGAGAAAGAAAGTGGCCAAGAAGTGACTCAGAGCCAGAGCACTTCTGATGGAAGCACAAGAAGGCTTCACAGACATAATGCATCCTTAACCCCAGCCAAGCTCTTCTTTGACTTCCAGGTGTTCCTTTTGATCAGTGCTAGAGCATTAATGAGGAACTTTTTGCACCCATGTAAGAAGGAAGATACAAGGAAAACAGTAGTAAAAGATTCAAAGCGAATCTTTATGCAGAAATGAAAGGATAAGATTGCTGCCACAACCCTATATTCTTTTATACAATTCCTTTTTTTTCTTCCCCTCCCGTTTCAACATGTGAAAATTCCCTAATTTGGAATCACTCAAATCCACATCACCCATCAACAGAGTTTAAAACTTTCAATCACCCACACTGTCATTTTGTGAAAAACAGTTGGATGTCATGTTTTGTGGACTAGCCCTTAGAAGGAAACAAGACACTTGACTTGTGGCTTTCACAGATTTTTGATGATAGCTGAGGAATGGAAAGATTTAAGGATCTTGGATTTCATTCCACACATAAAAGGGAATTACATTCTAGGACAAAGTTTTTCAATCTGTGGTCTGTAAAATGTCAGATGGTGGTCCAAAAAATCATCATAAAAAAATGTATTTTTAAAAACATACATTCCCATAATGAATGAATTTCCCATAAAGAAAATATAATTGAGGAAATACAAAAAATAAAACAAACATTCAAAGTTTAGCCTGATTGAATTGCACTATAAAGCTTAAGAAAATGTGACAACATTTCACAAGAGGATCCTTGCATTTTTTAAGGAAATTAAGTGTTCCTGAAACAACACACTGTCCTTTAACATTTAAGTTTGAAAACGCTTTCTTCTGTTCTACTGAATTTCCTGAGTAAGTCCTCTCCAGAAAATACCTTGTTACATCCAGTATGTTCCTCCCTTCATCCCACTTCCCTAAGCCATTACCTGTTTTGTCCACGTCTCCCTATGCTTTCCCTAGTTTCATTCTCTTCACAGACACTCTTAAATTCATCTATAGAAGCAACCCATCCAGCCACGGAGCTATTTCTGCCTATTTTCATTGATAAACTCTGCCTCAAGTCTTCTGGTTCACCCTGAATTTCAGTTACCACTGTTGGAACATCCTTTATTTCACTGGTTCAGCTGCAGGAGTTTCCTTTCTTAGCACCTTCCTTTTACCTGTCACTTTTTTAAAAAATTACAGACAGCTGGTCCACACCCTATCCCTACTCCCTGGTTTAAGATCTGGATATAGCTATCCAGCCCTAGTCTTTCACACTCCTCTTTTCAGGGCTAATTTTCCTTCCCAATGTCCACACATAAACAACCTTGCATCTTGCCTACAGTCAGCTGTGTATACATACTCTAACTTGCTTTTTTTAGTCAGACAAACAGGCAACAATGCCTACTTTAAATCTTAATACCAAAACAGCTCCACAAAGTTAACCAACAGAGAATACTGGAGAAGTACCTAGAGCTCATAAATACAGTATTAATAGCATACCCGAGATCCTCTCTGCCAAAATCAGTATTTCTGCTCTCATATTTCCTATATAACACTACCGTAAAATTCATTAATGTTAAATAAAAAAATTAGTAAAAAAAGAAAAAAAAGAAAAACCAGTTGATAATAAATAAATCTCAACTAATGGCCACTTTTTTATATGAATTACATAACATCTAACTTGAAAGCCCATTTGCATGTGTTGCTCTAATGCGGCATTCTTCATCAGTTTAAAAACCACAGTTTTAAACTCTTCTTCCCCTGAAGATTGTTGTTAGTTACTGATCTTTAAAACAAGATACAACCTTTAAATTAAATACATTGATCAGTACACATATTTAACCTTTTGATATGTATTTGTAAATGCTGAATTGATTACTCCCTTTTTTCAAGAGAATTCTTTTCACAAGTCTTAGAAGTGGCAAAATGTACCTGGATGAAAACAGAGACTTACTAAAAGGAACAAAAAAGAATTTTAACCTAAACTAAAAGTACTCAGCTATGTTACATACGTAAAAATTGGAAAAACTATTTTGCATTTAAAACTGAATTAATTATGTTCTGCGTGGCTAGCAAGCTTAATGATTGCATGAGTGATAAGAAAATAAAGATTTTAGAACTGATCTCCTCTTTCTTGACAGTTCTATTCGTACATTAGAAAGAAGAAACTGACTTCTGTTTTCAGCTTCAAACAGATTTAAATTAAATTTGAATAAAGTAAGAACTGGATGTGACATCTGAAAATAAGGAGACTATTCAGTTGATATCACAAAAGACACAGTTGCTTCAATTGATTTTGACATGTTGACAAATTCTGTTTCCCAGTGTTTGATAGTTGAGAGCTTTTGTTTTCCTGAGTACTTTGGCAGGACACATGTACTGCTTGATATGTGGGTTGGGCTGTGTGCTTTTTGTTTTGTTTTGTTTCAATTTGAGAATACATTCAGTCTGCAGTAACAGTCACGTTCATAATTAATTTTAATTTTAGTATGTTTCTTTAATTAGAAGCTAATTTTAATGTGTTTAAAATATGGTTTTGATACAGCTTTCTACACAGCCTCCTTATATGGCCTCTAGCATTACTTGGTCCTCATTCTGAAGTTCATGCAAGACTTTCTAGGAGCTCAATTAAATAATTTTCCACCACCCTGAATAATCTATTACATATTTTGAAATACTTTATGACACAGAAAGAATAAAACCAATATCCGGTTCTTGTTAGCAATTGAGGAAAATTATACTAAAAAGTTTTGTTTGCTACTGAGATGAATATATACAAAAGACATGTTTCCTTGGAATCTGGGCTTTTTGTGCAATATTAGATACAGATTTCCAGCTTCTCAGGAAAATTAAGTTTGCATACCAGCACAGAATATCCCTGGGACTTCACTCCGGAATATAACAGTTCGTACTTTCTTATCAGATTTCAAAGCATCCACAGCTTTTGACATCTACAGAGAAAAGGAGGAAGGGGAATAACCAAACACTTTTTAAAGTACTTCATTCCAGTACTTCACTTTTATACTAAAAACTATTCTTTTCACTTACCATTTTTAAAAGATTTTTGTTAAGTGCATTCTTGGCATGAGATCTGTTTAATCCAAGCACCACAATTCCTGGAGGGGAAGAAAAATTGTATCATTGTTACAACGTAGTAAAATATATATTATCTATGTAAATTATTATTTTGAAATTATAGAAAAAGCATCTTTGAGGACTGTAAAAAAATGCTAGTGTAATCACTTAACTACTGAGTTTTTGAAAGAAAATAAACTGACTTACATTTTCCAATGTTAAACATTTCAAAGTTCAACAGAAATGACATTTATTTTAAGAACGAAAATATGGCCCTAACACCTTCACATGGAAATAGTGCTTACAAAGGCTGAATGTATAAATACACAATTGTACGCACAAATTCCATGTTTGTGTGTGAAGTGCAGACATGCAATCAGGAAAGATACTTAATTGTAAAGCATATGTTTCCATATTTAGACAGCCTGCCTTCAGAGACTGCTTAAAGCAAGACGTGGTACCACAGCTAAGACTAGCAACTCTGATACAGCTAAAAGGAATTCACAAACACAGAAAGAATGCTATCAATGGGAAACCTAAACTTTTGTTTAAAAAGAAAGAAATCATATAAAAATTCTCCCCCAAGACACAAAAACTGCACTCAATGCTTGGCACACAGCTCCAATCACACATTCACAGCTTCTTTAGTCCAGTTAGAGATCAGTTGTCTCACTGACTGATTACATGCGCATTGGTTTGAATGTTGCAGCAGAAACACCATTTATTTGCCCTTATTTCACCCCCCTCAGCTTAACAGGCATGATTATCAAAACAGGAAAATTGTGAAAAGTTTATCTTAGTAGTGTCTGAGTTTACCAAGCCTGTAGCAATCTTTTACACAATTAGTTCCTGAACACACTAGAATTCCCTGAATTCTAAACAACAGCACACAGTCCTATTAAATTGATCCTGGTAAGGTCTTATCAATCAGGACTTTTTTTTTCACTTGGAGAATGCAGGGGTAAGGGGAGAAAATCAAAGGACTAGGACAGGGACCAGGAGTGAAAGACAAAAAGGGAGCTCTCTATCTCAGACAAAAATGCCCACAGTATTGCCATCAGTCTACAAGATGAAAAAAGAAATCCCAGGAACTCAGTATTTGCCCGTGTATTTACTACTTCACCACTCAGCTTTGCACGTATAATCTATACGTAATCTGGCTCTTGCAGTCTCCACAGGGTGCCTGTCGTGTCATCTTAGTGCATAATCCTTCTTTTATTTCAGGGAAACCTGTCCTCCTAAAGGACTGACCTATCAGTGCTTGAGCCTGCTCCCCTTCCTCTTCTTCCTCCTGCATGTATGTGCACATCTATGCACACAAGATGAGATCAAAGAGAGCTCCTGCTCCTTCTGCAGCTACCAATTTAAAACCAAAGTCCTCCATTCACCAGCTACCACTCTCAAGATTCAAACAAAAATGGTCAAACCCAAGTAGGAGAGCATACATGCCTCTTGCTTGCTCCCAAGGTACAAGCCATTGCTATGTACAAATACCTCCTAAAAAGGGAGAGGAGCCTGGCTAACCCAAATGATCTTCACTCCCTTGCTCTGTAAACCTAAATCCCCACCTGTTCATCCCCAAGGTTGGAAGTAGTCATCTAGGACCTCCTGCAAGGGTCCTTATTCAGCACTTACACAGGAATCTGCTTATGCCGTGCTGACCAAATGGGACAACGTTCAAGTGGTGCTTCTGACTGCAGCACTTTTCTTCTACTGTCACAACTTATTCTTCATGAGGATTACTCCAAATTCAAATACTCCACATGTTCAATTAGGCAAAAGCAGCACCACACATTAAAGGCACAAAAAGACACTTGATCTGGCTTTGATTTTAAACTCTAAGGCACACTGCAAATCCGGTGTTTGAATAAACTAGAAATGCTATCATCCCAAACTGTTCTTCAGTTAGGAAATAAAGACCTTTCCGGAAGCATGTCTTTTTCAATAGCAATAACGCTTTTTAATTACACTTGTAGTTTTCTTCTTCCCATCAGAGCCCAAAGACTTCTGCTCCACCACCAATATTAGTGTATTCAGAAGGAAGTTCCAATTAACATTAAAGAAGATTTAATATTTTTTCCTACGAAGGGATGATCCTTGAAGACAAATCATACAAGTTGATTCTTCTTAGCAGTGTCATATCAAGTCATAAATCTACCACTTCTAGCTCCCGCTCCAGAAAAATAAGATGACACCCACACAGCTGTTCTATTTCTTAAATAGGAAAAGAAGATGAAGCAAGAACTGCAACAGGAAACGCATAAATGATTTACAAGAGAAAACTATATATTGCAGTGAGGTATACAAAAAGACATTCCTTGAATTCTCGTTTGAGTCAGTTTTGTTCTAATATGCCGTTACTATAGTACCTGGGCATCCTTAAAACAAATTCTTGGGTTTTTTAATACTGCAGTAAGATTTGGGAAGTTTTCCCAATGTATTAATCAGTGACTGAACTACAGACAGATTAAGTACCTGCTCAAAGTCACAAAACAGAAATTGAAAAACAGACTTCCTGATTTCCAGCTGAGAATTTAATCCTTCTCCCTTCCCCAGCCCACCCCAGGAATCTCCTGGCAAAAACTGTTGAAGGTAAGTCCTCCCTGTTTTGCGCATTCAAGATTTAAACCCCTGGTCACACAGGTATATCAATTTTAGATGGGATAAATTTCTCTAACCAGGGCAAAAAGGAACAATCAAGCTCCATATAACACTGCAGAGCCCCACCAACCCAATTATAAAGAAAAGAAAAAGAAAAAAGAAAAATGTTCAGACAATACTGCCATACAGGTAACCATTCTGACAAATATTGTTAGTCATACAGAAAACCTGATTATTTTTATGTATTTCAAAATACGTGTTACAGCATCATCTGAAGCACTTAATCATGGTTCATTCTTCCTAAAGCACCCACATATAGGTGTGCTTTCCAAAATCTTTAAAAAAAAAAAAATTGTTTGAAAAATCTATTTGTAAAAGAAAAAAAAAAATTAAAAGTCATCATCACATTCATCAACAAATATCAGCATAAATTCTAATAAGAATAAAATTCCAGTATCTGTATGGTGTCAAAGTGGCAGATTTTCATAGTTTTTCCTGGGAGTCATCTCCACATTATTTCAGAACACTCTTCAGCAAATAATGTGCATCTATTAAAAGTTACATCGACATATTAAAAACTAACCTTCACCCTATTAGCTAGGCTCTCCAAGGGACTAGGATGACTCCCAATGCTGTCTAACATAAGCAGTCATATCCCCGTGTACTACTTCCTCGCCAACCATCAGAGGAAAAGCATATGCAAACATACAATATGTTCCCTGCTTATAAGTTACCTTTGTCAAAAGAGAAAGCTGCCTGTGATACAAGTCTTAATGTTTAAGAGAAAACTATATGAAAGTCATATATAATAAAAACAAAAAAATGTCTTTTAGTGAGATAGATACATACATATATGAAAGATAGCTTCAAAATACCTGTAAATTCCCAGAAACATCCTCATTTCATAGTGTACGCTACATTGGGGATTTGCATATAAGTAGTTCATATTGAAAGGTTCTTGTATTTTAAGAGCGATGGCAAAAATATATGATGCTATCATTACTTAAAACTGCTGAGAGAAAAAAATCATATTTCTTTCTATACTGTACAAAACAGGGTGGAACAATTTAAGTGAAGTGATTAGATCATGGTTTAACTACAGTTTATATCAGCACACAGGAAATGTTACTTTAAATCATGATTTTTATCTGTTTTATCTTGTACTTTTTAGTTTTCAAAAAATATTCATCCTCAATGTTTGGCAGAAACTCATTTAAACGGTTACTTACAAATAAATCCTGTCTTTACACTCATATTAGTAATTCTGTCTGAGTTAGAAAGATTGACTACATCTGTATAAAAAGTAGTTTTGGAAACATATTTATTTGTATTAAGTATACACACTCACACAAATGATCTATCCAAATGTACTTTTTCATAACTAAAAAAAATAACCTGAATTATGCACTGAAAAATGGAGGGAGGATCAGAGAGAGCTAAGTCATTCTTAAGCTTGTCTCGCTTAACTACTCAGATAAACCAAGGTAGGCAAGTTTATTTAGACGCTTATTATTCTAGAATAGTTTCTTAAGCAAAACAAGAACCTATGGCGAGTGTATCATGCACAATTCTGGTGGTTTCCATTGATTGCCTTATCAAGAAGTATTTAAGTGCAAAATCATACAGATGTGTTCCAGGAAGTATTTTTAAAAACACCAAAACACTTTTCAAAATCCCATTATCTGCACCTTTTTTATCCCTAAACACCACTTAACTTAAATTAGTAGATCTCATCTGCTCAGCCCTGCTTTATTTAAAGAGAGCAAAAGAAAGGAAAGCTTTTCCAATTTATCAGCTACCTATCAGTTTCCAGCCTCTGAAGAAACAACTTCAACCGAGACCATATTTGTTCTGCCCATTGTTATGTATGTTAAAATTCTGATTAGGACAAAAAGCTGTCTTAGATACTCTAACTGAACTAAAAGCAGCTGGAAAACATAAACACAAATAGTTGTTCTACTGTAAAAATCTCAATTTTACAAATATTTATATCACATTCCAGCAACTGACACTGCAACACTCGAGTCACAACCACAGAGATATTTCTCCTAATTCCATCTAAAACTTAAAGAGCAAAGCCCTAAGTTCATTAAAATTTGTAATGGGATCACTAATGCAACTTGGCTAAGAGTTCTGAAATGTCAATCGTTGTAATATATTTCAGCCCTAGTGATAATCAAATAGTATCTCAAATAAAGTAAAAGATATGTGTTTAATTAAAAAATACTAATGCACTGACATTCACTATACTCATTGAAAAGTGATACTAAAAGCTTCACGAGTTGCAATATGTTCAGAATACACAGGCATTTTACAATCACATTCTTCAAAAATATCACATCTTTTGTATTCTAGTTCAGTTCAAATTTGGAAGGTGGAAAGTCTTGAATTAAAATTTCAGTAACTAGCCCTTTCAAATACAGTCTCATTTCAGGTTATGCTTAACAATGTCCCAAAAACTGTGGTATACAAATCACATGAAAGTGTTACAAAGCAGGACAATTTGCTACTTTTCCTGCAGGGAAAGATTTGTCTAGACCTACAGGATATATGCCTCTATGTGAGGCAGTTAGTGGCAGTTTTCCCGGCTCCCCAGCATCCTCAGCTGTAAAAGCCCCTGGACAATACATCCTTCTCCAAGTAGCATGGAAAGACTATGCATGGACAAGAGCATAATCACAGCATAAACAAGCATGTGTGTGCGCCGTAAAAGGTAGTCAGAGGGACGGGATCTGTCCCTGTTTGTAGGCAAGAAGTATGCAATGAAAGAATATGATGAGGCAACAGCACTGGGGTCCCACTTGGGAAGGTCTAGAACATGAACTGGTGGAAAAAAGGAATAGTAGGTTGGAGAAGAGCAAGAAAGACCACGGGGGCTTATACGGAGTTAGTGTCCTAATGCAGCAGGGGTATTACATGCTGTAAACAGAAAAAGATACACGAACTTGACACAAAAGGCAAGGAGGGGGGCATGCAGTAGCAGCACGGGGAGGACACAAAGACATGTTTCTTTCGCAGAAATGTGGTCTGCTTTTTGTGCTGCTGAAGGAGCTGCTATGAAGCTTATGTGTCCTTCTGGCTTTACTTCTAGACCCTTGTTCTCACGCTTTGTTAACGAACAGTATTTGTTTCTATTTCCTTCTGAAAGGCAAAGCCAAAGAAACCCCTTCTCCTGAAAAGAATTCATGAACTAAAAATACATTGATTGAATCCTTCCTTATGATAGCCACAGTCGATGTAACACTCCAAATGCTACCTCCACGTTTTGGGGCATTTTTAATGCCACATTTAACAAAGATGTATATTCTGAAAAGGAAAGAAAAAACAACTTCAAAAAGACTTCTTCAAAATAAAAAATAAAAAGAGGTGGGCTACTGACATGCAAAACTTTAGCTAGCTCTGCACCTTTTCTTCAAAAACCTCCTTCAATTCTCTGCACAGTCAAACTTACAGTACCTGCATCAAAAACACTCAGCAATGAACTTAGGATAGATACACAGTACAAAACACCTTCATAACATTACAAAAGCAATTATTCCTAGCTGATTCTACAGCTGGAACACAGTACCTAATTCTATTGCTTGTTGTGTAATAGCAGAAATAAGAATCATGATCTTAGGTAGTGGTAGAAAACACTTGAGTACTTGTTGGAAAACCACGAAGCAAACAAGCAAAAACACTCCTCCAACATTTTACAACTCTTCTTTGCTCCTGTCTTGCCTCTTCCTCAATTTAAAATAACCTTAAAAAAATAAAATAGATGTTTAAAACTAATTCCATGTTCCACAGTTGGTTGAGAAAACAGGACTAAAGAAGTAAAGTCTTAAAGGAACTGGAAAGAGTTGGGAACAGAACAATCACTAAGACAGAAGCGCATTTCAGGATCAGACTACATCATCAACTTTACTGACCCTTAACAGGGACAGAAAAACCTGCCTTCAGATGAAAGCAGAACCTCACTTTTCCTTTGAAAAAGAATCATCTTCTAAGCCTCATGCTAAAATTCGAAGTTTTAAAGTTACCTCTCTGTATATGTATACAAATCTATATATACACATACTCAACTCGCAGGCGTTTGCCTGAATTTGCAGCAAGTCTGAAATAACTGAGTTAACATGCTGAAAGATGTAAATTGAATTGTGCATCTCAACATTTGGTTATTCCAAGACATACTATCCACATAAAGAGACTCCTGCACTGCTGATGAATGGAGCTCCACACTATGGGCCTCTCCATAAAAGCAGGTATAACAGCATGGCTCTAAAAATAAATCCCCAGGAACGGAGCTTGCACTCACTGTTTCTCCACCATTCCTAGCCCTGCTGCACCCAAACGGGAAGGAAGTGACCAACAACACCAAAGGAGGTGAATGAAACACCTCCAAAGGAGGAACACCTCCAAAATCTGGTGGGCACCAAACCAGAAGAGGAAGTACAAAGCATCCATGTTATGATGCACTGGCTCCAGATCACTCTGGAGCACGGCTTTTCTTTCTTTGTTAAACCAGGTGGGTTAAAACAAGACTCTTGGTATAGCTGAGCAGAACAAGGTCAGCAGCAGTTGACAGCACTAAAAGCAAGGATGAAAGTGAGATGGTTACTAGGAAAGCAGCATGAGATGAGCAAGAGTGCTGAAGCCACACTTTCCAGAACAGAAAACGTCGATACAACTTCTGTGTCCTTGTCTGCCCCTGCACACAAGCACATAACAGGTGTGGGAAGCAGCACGACTGTAGCAGTTGCTGCTAAACTTCATTTTCTCCAATTAAAGTGGCCAAGAGATGCCAACTCAGAAGGGTGCACCTCCGACATACAGCCGATACAGTGCAGTACTCTGAAAAAGAAAAGCCAAGAGAGACCACGCTGACGCAGTTCTGCAGCTGCCATGCCGGCAGTTCCCAGCACCCTGCGACGAAGCCGCCGGCCGAGGTGCCGAGGAGGAGGAGCCGCCGCTCTCCTCCCGCCCCTCGCCGCCGGGCAGCTCCCCCGGCGGCCTCCCCCTCCCTGCCCCGCCGTGGCGGCCGCCCCACAGTGCCGCGGCGGCGGCGCGCAGGGGTCACCCCGGCCCGGCGGCCCGGGCGTTGCCGGAGCCGGGGTAGCGGGGGAGGGCCGCCCCGCCGCCACCGCCGCCGCCGGCGCCTTCCCCTCGTTACCTCTGTGCTCGTCATCCAGGTACCGGACTCGCAGCTCCTCCTCTTCCTTCGCCTCGGAACCGTAGCTCCTCCCGGCCGAGGGGAGAGCGGCGGCGGCGCCTCCCCGCACCGGCGCCCGGCGGCCGGGCCGGCCGAGGGAGGAGGTCGCGGCGGCCGCGGCTGCCAGCCTGACTCGGCCTTGCAGGAGGCCCAGGCCGCCCAGCGCCGCCGCCATGCTGCTGCCTGCGCCGCCAGCGCCGCCTCAGCCTCTCGCGACCGCCGGCCCCGGTCCCGCCGCCCACGTGACCGGCTGCGGCACGCACGGGGCGCCGCCGGCCCCCTCCCCCCGCCGCCGAGGCGCGAGGCCGCCGCGCGCTGCCCGCACGCTCCGCCGCCGCCCGGCAGCCGTTGGGGCGTTGCGGCCGCAGGCCGGGCCGCGGGGGCAGCGCCGGGCCGGGCCGGGCCTGGGCGGGCGGCACCGGCACCGGGGTCGAACGGGCCGGCCCCGGCTCTGGCTGGCGTCGGTGGTGAGGAAAGACTTGGTCGCCAGAAGGGACCCGAGGTGTTTCACACGCAGCCTCAATACCGTGCTGCGGGAAAAGTTTCGCATCGGTAAAAGTTGCTCTTCGGTACTGTTGAGAGTTGCCGATAGCGGTGGAAGTTACGCAGCATGCTTTTTTGTGGTGAACTTAGCTAGAGCCCATCTTCAAGGCAACGTGCCCAGGCTTTGCTGAGCCGTATGAGGGGGTGCCAGAATGAACGCGCGTGAACTCTTCCGCTCTTGCTGCTGTCCAAGTGTCACAGCCGCGCCCAGGCCCAGCAGTGGCCTCAGCGCTGCCCAAAAGCAGCTACGGTCAATAACAAACCGGGTAGCGCCTGGTTCTGCGCACGGAGATAGGAGGCTGCTTGCATTGGTTTCCCCTCTCGCTCTACACCCACCTTCCTCTTTTTGGGCACTCAGAATTACTGTTGCTTTGCAAAAGTAAGGATCACATTAATACGACTTGGTATTCAGAGCTGCGTTTAGTTGTGTAAGCAACACCACCGTGGCATCTGGTTGCCCTCCCCATGCACGCTGACAGGCCCGCCGGCATGAAGCGAGTCAAAGAATGTAAGCGGTAAGGGTGGAGGTAGGAGATAGCTGCCAGCTTCACTTGCAAATTCACGTGTTGCAAGACCACTATGACCTGTTTCAAAAGGATGGTAGAATTTCACCCATCCATGTGTCAATACCATAATGTGTAGTTGGGCAGAGTGTACGTATATATTAGATATAAATAAAGAAGTTCACTTGACTCCTTACACAGGACTTGGGAAAGATTGCTATGGCTGCAATTAATCCAGGACAGTAATGAGGGTCCTAAAGCTGTGAAGTTTGTCTTCTTCAAGTTTATTTACTTCGAAGAATTAGGCCTTGAGAGAGTTGAAAACATGCCTTTGCGCCACCCCCTGTTGTTTTCAAAACTCAGTGGTACTTAATCAGAGGGGTAAGGCTGTATCACTTCTGTGCAGAGGCTCAGATGAAGCCATTTTGGTCATCATTTGGGAACTAGCTACTGCATTCCTCTCCATGCGGTTGCTCAGCAGCCCCTCCACTGCCTTCCTTCTGGAGAAATGAAAGTCTAAAAATAATGTCCTGTTTGTTCTTGTAGAGCACCATGAAGGGCAAATGGGGGGGGGAGGAACAGGCAGACTATCGCCTTGCATTTATTATGTTTTACTATTTAAACAGGACTATAGCGTGTGATTAACACCCTGTTCCAGTAGTGCCTGTAGTATGCTAAAGACTTTTCCGGCAGAAAGGAATAAAGAATACCTGTCCTGGAAATTTTGTTCACAGTCAAAGAACATTTTATTTT
This sequence comes from Mycteria americana, assembly GCF_035582795.1. Taxonomy (NCBI): domain Eukaryota; kingdom Metazoa; phylum Chordata; class Aves; order Ciconiiformes; family Ciconiidae; genus Mycteria; species Mycteria americana. Next base: position 42,353,102 of record NC_134396.1, read on the forward strand.
ATGAGAATGAATTTTGAAAGATCATACCCAGTTATGTCAATAGAAACAGAGATCACTATTCTAAAAGATACAGGATAAGGTAAAAAGACATTAAAAGCAGAACTAGATTTACTGCAGTACCATAATGTTGCCTTGAAGCTGAAGGCACACGTGTTGTCCCTGTACAGCTGTCATTTGCAATGGTTCCCAGACTCAAAGACTAGCAAACACTTTCCTGAGCAGAGGTCAGCATATGGAATCAAGCCCAATAGCCTCATATCTGTTGTACAAACACCCACAATCATGGTTAAAGCTGAAAGAATTTTAGAATTACAATTTTCTTTTACACCGTCATTGTTTGATTTTACTTTCTTAGCATAAGAAGTGAAAACAAATTTTGATTTCTATTCACTTTTGCTGCAGTTTCCCACATCTACATTGCTAAGACATGTTTACACCTAGATAAAAAGTTTTATTTCTGATCACCTTTTTAGTGTTTTTTGAAAACAGAATAGTTGTGAAGAGTGGTAATACAGCTATCATTGTAACATAACAAAGTTAAAGCTGTTGAAGATTTTTTGCAGTCTACAGAGTAAATGTTTTTTAAAAATTGAAATTTTAAATTTTTGGCAACAAGAGACATAAAGATGCCTGCTATAGTGGGTCATTCTGTTCTTTGAACAGTGTCTCTGTATTAATGCTTAAAACTGCATGATACTCATATAACTGTGTTTTATTTTGGTAATTTAATACTACAGCGCCTTTTGTAATATTGTATATTCAGTTCCTCCCATTGCACTGACATTCAAGTATGAATCAGGACTCTTGGATGAAAGCAAAGTTTTCCATATTCTCTTGTTCCCTGTTTTTTTTACTGTGGTTTAGTTCTAACAACACAGATTTAAAGTCAAAGTAGTACATGGAAAGCACATTTAGTTACAGAGGGAAAGTATATTGACATGCAGATTATTATTTAAACGTATATCCTAATAAGCAAAAAAAAAATGGAGCAACTGGAACAAAACTGTTAAGTAACTACCTAAATAACATACGACATTGCTTGGTAACCTGATTGCTGCTGCACACAGAAATCCAAATATTGATACTTGGTGATGGGTAAAATAAATTGATTTAGCACAACTGTATAAATCTTGACTCAGCCTCCCTTATGCCCAGAGAAGCAATGTTAGTGTGAATGAAAATAGAACCAGTGTAGATGGAGAATAGCTCAGCAATTCTCTGCACTTAGCTGTTACTTTTAATACGGTCACTCAATCATAATCTAATCCAAGGGAAAAAATCTTGAAGGTTCTTCACCCTAATTAATTTTACATTTGGAATTACCCTGGAAAGCCTGTTCACATCAGGCTGCAGGTTCTCACAGTGTACAGGACTGAGACTGAAAAGGGAAATGTGTAGCCCCATTTTTAGCTTTGCTCTCGGCTTTTGTTTGAAAGTATAGTCTGAAGGAAGGGGGATTTGAGGCTTGGGGTGGGGGGGTGTTTTTTGTTTTTCTGTGGTTTTGATGCAGTACTGTTGCAACTTAGGCAGCACGGTGTGTAGGTGCAGAAATTGGGAGACTGCCTACATGGTTAGTGGAGAGACGTTTTTTCAGAACATTATTCAGCATGCTTCAGTGCAGGGCACCTGCCATGATTCACTTTCTAGAGGAACAATCTCACTCTTAATTTAGGTATAATGGAGTGTGGCCTCTAAATTTAAGATCTAAATTAGGTACCTAAAATCAAGGAGTCTGAAAGTACTTGTGGATGTTCAGTTAGGCATCTAGTATTATTGAAAATACTAATAAAGCATTTGAAATGAGACAGAAAAATAATTGCATGTGTAGTTATACTAATTTGCGACTTTACAGGTAATAATCAAAACGTGCAGACAGTATGTGCATTGAAGTGGGAATAAGGATGAGGAGGAATCTCACCTAGTTCTGAGTTGCTTCGATTTTCTTACACTGTGCATGTAGATGAGGTGTAACAAATAGTTTCATTTTCCCTGGATGAGCACATCAGTGGCAGTGTATAACTAAAGTGAAAAGGGAACACGTTTTAGGGCAAAAACGGAAGACCCAGTTTTGGCTTTTCAAGCTACATCACTTGTCTTTCTTGCAAGTTGGAAATTAATTGTCTCTGTAAAGTGACTGTTGATATTTGAGAGTGAGATCCATTAGCTACCTGTTCTCTAAGCTGGTTTATAAAGGTTGTTTCAATTTCACACCACCTGCCAGGAGCTTTTGTATCTTCTAATTTTCACATATTTGGTTTTTATTAATGGCAGAATTTTACTGATTATTATGTTATCCAGTTAGCACACTTGCATTTCCAAGCTTGATTTTTAACTTTTTTAAAGCCTTTTTGATCTTTTAACATGATACTGCTGAAGAAAAGTCCCTCGTTGTTATGTATTATTAATAAGCATGTAGCACACACAGCGTGTTCCCTCTCTGGCACCATGCCTATTCAATATGTTTTGCAGGCAGCTGTTTCCTTAGATTGTCTATTTTCTTTCTGCTCAGTGCAGCTTTGAGATTATAATGCTAAGATACATGATGTTTTTACAGCTTACCTTTTCTTTTCAGAAATTATTCTTACTAAACTCAGTCTATTTGGATATGCTTACAAGTTTGCTTACATGGCACTTGTTACCTGGTTCCAACACATATTGTTCAAAAATGTACCTATGTTACCTATGTGTCACTTGTGCGTCAGAGCACAGGACAGATTTTGTCTTTGCATTCATGTCAACCCCATTTATTTGTGCTTATACTCTTGCATCTTCAGAATGGAGACAACTGCCTTGGATTGATTTAGTGGACAAGCGCCTGGCATATGTGAGCCAATTACACAAGGGACTTCTTAAAATCCTACTTCCCAAACACGGAAGGTAGAAACAACCAAATTGTCTGCCCATTCTCTGCAGATCACAAACAAGGCAGAATGCTAAAACAATTACAGGAACATAAACATGCTGAGCAAGGCCTCTTGCATGGGTAAATTGGCAGTAGTTGCCACAGAGCTACAATCACGTAATATTGGAAGATCAGAGCCTAAGGAGGGCCTTGGGTACTTATAACAGGAATTGGGCAGATATTTAGTGAAGAAAATATATAGAATGTTTTTTTCGGGGCAGGGCACACAGTTTATCCCAAAAGGGCATGAAGTAAAGGTATTTATTTCTATGGGGCTAGATTTAAGCAAAGATAGTAGAAATAGAGAATTGACCAACAGTGGAGATTCGTAAAAATTGAGATATTTGTATCTAATTACAACTCCAGGTCTTTCAATGCTGCTATGTGTCCTTTTGCCAAAGCTTTTAAAAAACTTTCTTGTGTCTTTAAAGTACCCCAGCAGAGCAGACATTCACCAACTCAGTTAAACAACTGTGCATTCAGGCAAATGCAACCAAACTGCAACATCATGGAATACTTTTCTTACAGCGAATGTACCCTGTTCAGCTGTTTATAAATATTGTCAAAATCATTTATTTTCTTCATGATCGGTCTTCTAGACAAGCTTTTGTATAAAGCAATATTCCCCTCCCATCTTTGTATCCTTTTGAAGAACTCTGGAGCCAACATTATTGTTAACTGTATCTTAGAGGATCTTTGCTTTCGCAACTGAGAAGGCAAGCTCTCATAGGGGGGTCAGTGAAAGCTGCACAAGAAGCACAGAAACCAGGTACAACGCTACTAATGTAATTGGCATTTGATTTAAGATAGTTGATATGAAATGCTAGTAGAAAATGGATTTCCCAATTTTATCAGGGTGCCTTTATGTGTGGTAAAAAGCTATCTGGGCTGCTGGCTAAGGAGGCAGTAAAACAATCCTGTCAGATCTGTGCTGTCTAGAATAATGCAATAGAACTAGGTAGTAGCCCAGAGAAGGAAGCATTTTGGAACAAAGAATTACTAACTTAATAAAAACAATATCTAAATGCAGAGAGTGGGGTTTCCGTCCAAACAAGCATTTGGTGAAATAAAGGGGCAATTCATCTGAATAACATTTTGTTTAAAAGTTTTTGAATTAAAGTAATAAAGGACTTTTCAGTAGAACTCTCAATGAAACAAATTAAAATTACTGTCATCATTAGAATCAGGAGATGAAAAATATTTAATGCTTCTGTCCTGATGTAATGTGATTTCTAGTGGAAAGAACTTACCAAGAAACTCTGCACTGTTTAAAGGCAATACATTTGTCATGAAATCCAGGTCCCTACTAGGAGCTAAGAGAACCGTGGTCCTTTATGCTCAAGTTATAAAATGTTATAGAAAAATCAACAGCACTTCATAGACTGTTTTTGTCAGATGGCATTCTTTATTACTGTTCATGAGCAAGCCAGGAGTTAAGATGTATCTTACATTTCTGAATGGCATAATTACATTTCCCTTCTGTTTGGCTAATTTCTTTTTCTTTTTTTTTTTTTTTTAGGTGGTTTATGTCTAAACACAATAACTGAGCTTATGGTGGATAATATGTGAAGTTTAAGATATTTTCTACCTTTTTGCTAAAAGCTGCAGCATTTTTGAAGAAAATCAATTGCATAGTTACTGCTTGAAAAATATGACGCATTACGCACAAATCACTCTGAAAATAAATTTTAAGCTGTTACGATGTAAAACGTATTTATGTTCATTGCTTTTCCTTTTTAGTCTTTTATGATTAACAGTATGTCATGCAGAGATCTACTGAATATATTTCATTCTTTCTAAGAAATGCCTCACATTCATTTTCACACTATATGGGGAAAACACTGGGGGCTTTTTTGATCTTCTATTCAGTTTCATTAGACATTTCTTTTACATTCTAACCTTAACTGTAGTTTCCTGCATTCTTTACTCTCTACATAGTGATGCAATTAAGACAGTCTGATAAGCTGAATAAGCATTTTCAGTGAAAGCTTATTCTGTCACGTATAAGAACTCTTCTAATGTAAAAGAATCTGAATGACCTAATGACCCGAATTTCCAGGACAGAGCAAAAGGTTACATAATCACAGTTGTTATATCTCACATGTATATGAGAACAGATGAATTGGGATCTACACAAGCTAGGGACTCTATGTTTTGTCAAAATGGTTTAATCATAACTGTTTTTCTACTTAAACACCCCAGTGTAAGTCATTTGTCTGTATAAGAAAGCAAGAGCCTTAAGATCAAGCCCAACAAACCTAACAATTGGTATGTGAAAATAAAAGAAAAATATATACTTAGTGGCTAGTATTCTACGTGCCTAGGCACAGACTGAATACAGAGTTATTCACCAATGCCAGTAAACAGCCATTTCCAACACAGCAGTTTTCAGATTTCTGACTTCTTAACATTCTATAAAGACATGGTTTTGTAGATCCTCAAAATTAGGATCTCATCTAGGAATCAGTTTTTGCAATTTGTGAAAATTAAGCATCAATTAAATAAAAATTATCTACAATAATTAACCTGTCTTCATAGTTAACATTTGCTTTCTGGATAGTATCTTTTTGTGTATGTCACTTTATGTCTGGAAGGTGAAACTATATTCCAGTTACCTTATGCCCTGTGAGGTGTGTTTTATCTGCTAAGCAGAACACAGTATACTGTGTCTTCTCAGCCCTGGCAGCAGCTGGCAAAAAAAGGGTTTATGTATCTAAGCACCTCAGTAAAATGGAAGACTTAAAAAAACCTAAACCAGATTTCCAAGACCAAGCCAGAATGTTAGGCTAATATTGCCCACAGTCTTCTACTTCAGAAATAGCCCATAACTTTCAGAAATTTTGTAGCTTTTGTGCTGTTTCAACAGTATACCTGAAAAAAAGTTAAGAATATGGTTTCCTTCTTCATTGAAGTCTTTCAAACATGCCATTCTCCTGTGTAATATGCAGTCTAACAATAGGTGGAAGAAGTAAAAATGAACAAGAATGGGATGTTTCCATGTTCTGAAACAGTATTTTAAAACTGCTTATTGAAAGAAATTCCCAAGGTGTTCAGAAGAGCTAGTAAACTGTGAACACTGGAATACACATTTAATACAATTGGGTATATTGGGACAGTTCTTGGTGTTATTCTTAATCCATATATTAATCAGACTCTAAGTGTGACCTCAAGATTGATACTTCTTGCAACAGAGATACGGAGTATCCCTGGCACCTTTCTCCTTCGTCATCCTGCACCCTCTGCTAGTGAAGCTTGAAGGAGGTATGCCATACTTCTTTGGATTCATGCATCTTGGGCAGACTAAAATTGACAATCCTTCCAGTAGCCAGTGCACAGAAACATAGAATACCATAGCTTCTTTAACTACAGAATAAAGCTTTTGTAGTTTTCTTTGTAGTTTTGATACCACCACAGCATCTGGATCGTCAGTGACCATGTGAGCCCTGTCAGTATAGCTTCAGTTGAGCTAAGCAGTATAGGATGAGGTGGGAACAAGGTGGAACCTCTGAGGAGATATCACTTCTTACCAGGGTCTGCTTTGACCCTGAAATTAGATTTTTAGTAAAATTTCTAATGCAACCAGTAGCCCTTTAGCCTGGAAAATGTGGAGTAGGAATTTGACCCAACAGAAATCCACATCCGTGCATATGTCTGCACCATACTCAAGACACTTCATAATAACAGAATTCAGCTAAACGGAATGTCATTTACAGAAAACAGGAATTTTTTTTTCATTACATAAATTAGATTGTGCTGGACTAAAAATGTTTTTTTAAATAAGTGTTTTTGTGATCTTTAATATGTTAAACCTATGGCATTTCTTAACATAAACTTACTAAGACAAATTAATGTACAGCCATATTTCCCAACGGTTGCCTGTATTCGTTTTTCAGATTTCAAACTGAAATGTTTTAAACATGATTTTTCAGAGGTGATGAGAGCCTACTATCTCTGCTGAGCTTATTTACAACTGCAAGTAGTCGTGAAAACCCACTGTGTCTTACATTAGATACGTAAGAACAAGACTAATGAATATGTCTGAAACTTTTGGCAGCATCTGAGTGCCACAGATGTTACATCAAATATTGTGAACATCTGAAATAAATAACCACAATGTATGGACCATCACACAGAACTGTAATGTTAAAAAGTGGAAATATATTCAGCATTTATATTCCTTTCTCCACCCTTTTAACAGAACACCATTGTGCTCTAATAAAATCTTGCTTGCTCATAGTCTTGTTTTCCTTTTACTCGATCCTGTGTTGAATTCATCATAATCCTATGTTTAAAGCGTCAGTCTGTTGCCATGGAAATGACTGATGTCACAAATTCAGTTAGAACTTCATGACAGGATCAAATATAAAAAGAAAATGGGACTAGAGAAGAAGAAAACCATTGTTCAAATAGCAAAGCTTAGGTAACAAGCTAAAAGGAAAAAGTACACAGGGATATACAAAGAATAAGGCAATTTATTATTTAAGTCTGTTGGAGGAAAATCCTTTACAATTTTCTCTTTCAAATACAGAGTGACGTTTTTAGAGTTATATGTAAAAAACATACACAAGTGTATCATAAAACCAAGCTTTCTGAACTTTTACACCTTGAACTATCACATATACCAAAAGAGAATTACACAAAATAGCCACAATAGTGACCAAGAAGTCAAGATAGGCAGGTTTTCTTAATGAAAAGAACAGGAAAATAGTTTACAGTACATATATTCTTTATTTATTACTGGAAAAATTAATTGAAGTACCATTTAAAGATTTATTCAAATTAATTTTGGCATGTTCACGAAGTGACATTTCTCTGAGATCAGATTTTGCATCTTTTTAGTCATTTTTACAGTATCTAAAACGTCAATTTCATGGGCTGGCTGAAAACTTCTTACTGGCGGTATTATGTGGTCTGTCAGACTCGTCAGATACAGTATGTCTTGGAGAAAAAATGCAGTTACAAGATGCTCAATGGCACCAAGTGAGCTAGTTTTCCATTGCCGGTATAGAATGTAACGAGCTGTTATGCTGTTATTAATAGAAAACTAGCAACAAACGTAAGAAACAGATTAATGATAACAATTTGAAGACAGAGCAATTTTTGGAAAAAGAAGATGTAAAGAGGTGCTGCAACCTTCCAAATACATTTGTAAAAATCCCAGAAAGTGACAGAGCAATTTCTTTCATAATTATAGGACTAAGGAGCCTTATGAATAGAATACAATTTTAAAAATACATTGTTTTCCTCAGTATTTCCCTATTCGGCTAGCTTAGATTGTTTGCTGCTTACATTGCTTTTTGGATATCCCACTCTTAAGTGTCCACCTTTTCTCATGGACATGCAGGTTCCAAAAGCCTATAGAACCCAGCAGAGCAACTAGGTGTCCTAAAAGTTGGGTGTTGAAATGCTCTGTATCATGACACCCAGCTCACTTTTCTAAGAATTTAGCAGTAAAGTTCACTTTTTATGCCTGAGAAAACTGACGAATATACTGTTTGTAGAGTAACAGAGGCCACAGTGCTTCCATTACAGATGCATCACACAGGTGTTCCTCATAAAAGATGCAGGTAGCAATGTAGACCCTTTCTATTTTGTCCCCTTTCTATTACAGGGACAAATATGCCCAGATCTTGCCTAAACTAGCTGGAATGCGCAACTAGGCCTGAATAGGTGGAGAACCACCATTTACATATGACCTGGGAGATCTAAGAAAGAGGAGTAGAAATCCTCTTGTCCTCTGTTCTATCTTCTGAGTTAGATTACTGTACAAGACAAATTTAGAAACCACTTCTTGTTATTCATTTTGTGCCGTATTTCAATACTTACCCTGAATATAAGCAACAGCAGCAAATTTAAGACCCCAGTGCAAAACCCATTGGAATCAATGGGGAGGTCACACTGACTTCAAAAAAGAAGTTAATTGAGCCAAGATGTTAAAAGAAAAAGGTTGTTCTGTAAAAAAAAAATAAAATAAAAAAAAAATGCTTGGCAATGTTACCAAGTTGGGCACTCTGACGTAGCTTATAGCTAACATATTCCATCTTCATAATAAGAAAGAGTTTATGCTACCTAAGGTTAGCTTATTAGTATCTAATTGGAAGCCAGGCATAAACTTCTTTCAGTCAGCACTTCATTAAATTTACAAGCATTCCCACACACACTTGTATGTGGGATGCAGAATAGATTAGAGATGTTTAACTACTTGGAGGCTGACTTTGGCACGGAGCTATTCATCCAGACCCACTGTTTTTTTCCCTATGTGAGGGGCAAAAGCGGAAAACTATTTGATATTATAGTCAGATGCCGCCTATGTTTGCCTACCTGCCCACATCATAAAACAGTTTACAATTGTAATGAAAGTAGTCATTCAGACTAAGTTTTCCCGTGCTGAATGCCTGCCTCAGGCTTTGGCTAAGTTTGAATCAGAATGGCCCCGTCATTTCTAAGATTGGCCTTGGAGGTAACTGTCTTGAAAGATATGCCAGTTAGCCTTATGTGTCATCTCCATGTCTTGTTACAGAGAACTACACTTTGCCAGTGACGTCACTGGAATGCCAAGGATGTGCCTTTTGCTAACTTTTCACATTTCTATCAAAAGTCATGCAAAATGGCTAAGTTGCAGTATTTCCATCTTGGAGGGCCTACAGTTTAGAAATGAGCTATAGTAAAAGACAGGTACGTTCTGGATAAAAGTGGTGCCATATGGTAATATTGAAGCAGTGTCATAGCAGGAGTGAAATCCATGCAAATATCTGTTAATTTTTTTTCTACTCTGTTTGAAACCGCTTTTAAAGCTACATGGTGTATATAGTGACTATAACAACCACAACAAAGTACTGTCTTTACACATTGCTACTTTTTTTCCCCTCAGTGGGGCAATGAACTGCTCTAAAGTAACAAGATCTTCATATAGCTGTGCAAGATTCTCAAAAATAATATGAATAACATTGTATGACCTCTTAGCATCAGTTCAGGTCATGTCCTCACTTGGAAAGTTTGCAAGAGCTTGAAGATAAATGTGAAAAAATCTTTTGCTTTTAGGTGACAGAGCTATCCATATGAGAGACATCAAGGATGGAGGGAAGAGAATTAGGAAACTCACTCAGACTCTCAGTTTGTGTTGTCCAAACCCGCCTGCTAAAAGTTTTCAAGCAATAAGGTGCAAGATCAATTAATTCTTTGCAATGCTGGGCTTGTCAGTCATAAATGACTTGTAAAATTTCTCAGGGAATTTGTAGGTGACCTTGTTGTCTCCCTTAGTCTGCCTCTCTAAGAAAACCTTGTGTACAGGAATCATAGGTAACAGGGTTTCCATGAGGTCAAATGGAAAGAAGTAAATGCCGTCTGATCTCAACAACTCCAATACCCCTGCAAGGCTGTTATTACTTTTTCATCCTCTCCCAGGAAAATTCCAAAAGAGATCGTAAGACCTGCAATTTTCCCTTCTAATAAGTGCTAAAAATACACTAAAGGACTTTTTGTAAAATTAAACTTTCACCTCTGACCTACATATTTATTTTTCTCTTCTTAATGACAAATTACACAAGCAAAATGACATGCATTTGCTAATGCTTTTTTCCCTTAAATGGTTTCCTAGCATGCTCAGATTCAATTCCCTAGTTATGCCTTAACATTGCTGGGTATATTTTTTGTTATGCTATAATGCTACTGAATTATTTTGTTTTATACACTTAGGGGTTTCCAAAGATTTCCAAAGAAAGTAACTCTTTTTACAAGACTTGGCAGACGAACAACAAAACAATTTCGGTAAAAAAAAGCTATCTTTTAACTGACTAAACAGAAAATATGTATTCAGTTTTTACGTACACTGGAAATTTTTACTACAGAACACTGTAAATTTATTAATTTGGGGTTTTAAATTAAAGCAGACAACTGAAATTGGATTATTGTTGGACAATTTATACAAGGTAATGTTTTTATTCGTTCAGCTCTATGACAAAGTAGTAGAAGACCTCCACTGTGTCTTCAGATCAAATTAACTTTGCAAGTATTGAATATGTTTCAAGATAAACACAGTAAAATCCTGGTACCACTGAACTCAATGGCTATATTCCTTTTAACTACATTAGGGTCAGGATTTCACTTTATTTTATCCTGAAAAAAACATTTCCTTAGCTTTTTGTGTATCATTTTAATCCAAATTCTGAATATTTCTTCTGCCTCCTCTGCCTTTCTGCTAATTAGGTGTATTTTCTCAAAACTGTGTTATGAGAAAGACACAATGCAATTCCAACCCCTGCATTTGAAAGTGACTATGGATTTTAGCTGGTTTAATCTAAGTACACAAAAAGGTCTTATTTTTAGAAAATTTCGGTTCCTCACTCTGAGAAAGCCATGCTCCTTAAAAGGTAAGGTAACTGAAAAGGGATGACGGATGTAGAAGTGGCAAGGAAAGTAAAGATATTGCATCTCGGCAGATCTATGTTTATGGTAGTACATGGTACAGTTAGAAAGAGAAAACTTGTATTTAAACTGGATCAGGAAAAACAATTGATTCATATCAATGAGAACAAGTAAGGGAATTAGTACAGTATTAACTGAAAATCCAATAATTTGACAATTTTTAGACTAGCCTGGAAAAGTAGTGAAGAATATTTTCTTTTGCATTGATGGTAGATGTGACAACTGGATTTTTCCAACCGTAGTGTCTGTGATTCATTGTCTGAAATCAAAGTAAGGAAAAGGCTCAGAAAAAATTAATGTCTAGTCAAAGGACTGACAAATTCCTTTTCTTAAGGATTACATTTTCCAAAAGTAATTCATACATTTTTTACTACTACAGCCTAGCTAATAAGTTTCAAAAACATCTTTGTTGGGCTGTACAGCTTTTTCACATTATAAACACGATATATCACAGTTTTTTCTTTATCTGCATTTTTGAACTAAATCAAGTTCCTAGTTAGATCTGTATGCAAATTTTGATCCAATGAGCTTAAGCTTTTTCAAGACAGAACTGGGTCTTCTTACCAGTGTAATTCTTATTGCTATGCAATAAAATAATAGTAGTAATAATTTGACATTTCAAAAAGGAATTGATGAGGTGATAAAGTGTTTAATTAGGTAGGAATTGGATACAGGTCAAGATGTGATAGCAACTCTAAAAGATAATGAAAATAATTTATAAGTGAAATAATCCCTTCAAAAAGTGTGATTATAATAGACACATATTTCTTAAATAGAACCATAATTCAAAACACTCAGGGAGCAGAGATAGCTAAACCACTACCTGACATTTTCATGTATTATTAGAGAACAGTAAGTTTTCAATAGTGGCTGAAGTCAGATCCAGAGCAAATCATAATGGCTATATATGCATTTTTACATGTTATAAAAAGAAAACATGTCATCCAATTATATTAAACCTCACTTTGTAAGGTTTTATTTCTAATGATAGTGATAAGCTGCAATAAATAAAAGATTTGATGAAATGGAGGTGGGGAGAAGAGTAAAACACTAACATCTAATGAAAGCCAGACTGGAAATAATACAACCATCTTGCCCTCTCTTAGTAAGGACTGGGGGTATGATTCCTTATTCTACATACCAGTGACTCCTGCAGCATCTCCACTACTACATATATTTTAGTCATATGGGTTAGTTGTAGGTAGTCCTGTGAGGAGCAGGGAGTTGGACTCAATCATCCTTATGGGTCCCTTCCAACTTGAGAACTTACTATTGCTGGCAATGGTAAATTCACATACAGCTGAGCCTGTGTTCCCAAGTAGGGACACACATGGTTTGTATAGCTATAGATAAGCACATGTATTCCTTGACAATTATCTAAACATTCATTCTTTGATTGTACTTAGAAGACAGCAATCCGGTCAGCACTATTCCCAAGTACATTGCAAATATTGGTTAATTTTTATACATAATTATTTCTGAGGCAGAGAAGGTTTGTTAAGGAGATAAGCAACTAGGGCCAAGACAGATTACAGAACTGCACAAAGGTAGGGCTAAAGGAGCTTCCAGGAATAGACCTATTTATCCCCTTTCCCAAAAAAATGACATCCTGACAGATCCTTATCTAAGGTCCTCTTAAAATTTTCCAGCAATGGAGACTTCACAGCCTTCACAAGTGATCTGGACTAGTGCTTCTCAACCCTTTCCGTGACTTTTCCTCAATGTCCAGTTCTAATTTTTCTTGCTGTTGTTGAAGCCTGTTACTTCTCATCTTATCCCTCTTGAAGAGATAATAAATAATTACCTTATTCTTTGTAGCAACATTTTATGTACGTGAAGATTTTTATCTGCATTATTCCTTAGTCTTTTCTTTTTTTAGGTTAGTTAACCTCAATTTTCTCAGTCTTTCTTGTAGGTCCTGCATTTGATAAGCTCCTACTCATGGCTCTATTCTGGATTCTCTGCCATTGGTTGGATTTTGCTTCATGTTCTTCTTGAAGGTAGTGTCCAAAACTGAAAACACCCAAAGCCTTAACAATGCAGAATTTCTATCTGCATCTTGTAAACTGTTCTCCTGTTTATATGTCCCAATATGCTTTTTTCCAACAGCATGATCTTGTTAACTCATGATCAACTGGTAATCCATTACAAGTCACAGGTCACCCCCATGGAGGCCTGTCGTGAGCCAGTTGCTGCTCATCGTGCAATTGTGCGATTGAACATTCTTGTCTGAATACAGTATCTGGCATTTACTGTTGGATATCGTCCGTTCACTTGCATATCCTTTCTCCAATTTTGGCAACATCATTTTGAATCTTAAACCTGTCTTCCACTTTACAGACAGTCTCTTTCAGCTCCAAATTGTCTGCAAATTTTATAAACACATTATTACAGTTTCATAGTATTAATGGAAATATTTAACAGATTAAACTAGGCACGGGCTACTACAAAATCCCACTTGGTCTAGCTTTTGTTTAGCGATGAAAAACTGTCAACTCCCCCCGAGGTATTGTCATACTACTGCTTTTGCATCCCCATTTTAGCAATTTCATCTTGGTCACACTTCCCTAGCGGTCACACTCTCCCTGTCATGTGAGACAGAAGACCCTTACAGTAGTCAAGATACATACCTATTTATTGTTGTTTATGGTTTATTTATTGTTCCCTGCCCCACGGCCTGTTCCCCTGTGGTAGAGTAAGATAGCTTAATGTGTTCATGATGAACTCCTGTTTGTTCTCATCTGTTTCCTTACTAACTTTCAAGTGTTTACGAATAGATTGATCCATAATTTTTCAGTTTACCCCCCATTTTTGAAAGAAGCAATATATTTCTCTTTGTCCCAGAGCATCACCTCATTTCTAAAGAACAGCTACTGCAATATCTGAGACAGCTTTGGATGACTGTTTAAACAAGAATCTCACAAATACTTACTTTGGATTTGTAAGAATCCAACACTGAAATTCTTTGGTCTCTGCCAATTTGAAAGCATCCAGCTCACTGAAGTATTCTTATGCTGTCCTGTACAGGTATTGTCTTGGCCACATGCTTGCATTAACTTTGTTAGAGAATGCTAATCCAAAAATATTAAACGTTTAATTTTTGTCTGCATTATCTATCATTAGTTCCTCCTTTCTGTCCTGTAGCAGAGCAGCAATTCCCTCTCAGTCTTGTAGTGCTGATGTGCATCTATGCTTCTTGTTCCTGTTGATGTATCTGGCTCATTTTCTACCTCAGACTTTCATATATGCTTACATAACTGAACCTAGTTTCCACCTTCTGTATGTTTTCCTTATGCTTGGTGCCAGTGAAACCCATCATTAAGCAAATTGCTCCCTTCCTGCATTCCCTATCTCCTGCTTTGTGTCCTTAGTAGCACTTTGCCAGTTCTCCTAAACCTTCTACCTCTTTGACTTTTCTTCCTGATTTCTGCATTTTTTCAGTCTGCTGATTTCATTTTACATCGCTCCAGCTCTTTTTAAAAGTGATCAGCTCTTATGTCGTGGTCACTCTGATCCACTTTGCTTTGCACTTTCAACATTCTCAAACTCATTGGTTAGAATCCAACTTTAAAGACTCTTTCACTATTTGCATACTTCGCTGTCTGCATCAAAACATTATTACTAACTCATTCCAAGAACTTGCTGAGCAGTCTGCATACTGTCCTGTATCTTCCCCAAAGTCCCACCAAACTTCTGCAGAATTTAGTTGAAGTTACCTCTGTTAACCACAGAGCATCTTTCTCCTGTGAAAACCCAAGTAAAGATAATCATGCATTCCTTCATCTAACATGTACCACCACCCTCCATGCAGTTTATTTGGAGGGTTAGAAGTAGAAATATTCTTCCCATGTTTGGAACTATTTTTGCCTGTTCCATACTATCAGCCCTTCAAGCCGGATGGTAAGGGAACGTAAGAGAGCTTTTGCCGCGCCTAAAAGGCGTGGAGGTTGTTTGGCTTGCTTCCTTCCTGTGACATTTTGGATATAAAAGGGAGAGTCCAGCGCAAAGTTTACCAAAGAAAACCCTTAGATCTCAGTGCATATCACAGCCTTGGTAACAGCAGCATGAGACAGAATATTTGGTACATTGTATATTCATAGGTCTGATCCACATGCTTTAATAATGGTGTAGGAAACTAGACCAGTTGGTTTTCCTAACAGCTGGAATATGCCTTACTTTGTAATTTACACAATGAAAATAATGAGATGGTAGACCCTATGATTATTTTCTTAACTATACATCATATTTTATTCAGTAAGGCATGACTTTAACCTGGGGTCTGAAAGACTAATCAGTGAGCAAAACCCTCTAATTAAAATGTACTCTTATTTATAATGTACACTTAATGTTCCCTAAATCTTTAGCTGGTGATTGAAATGCTTTTTTGATAATAATATATGCTATTTTATCTAGTTTTCTTTTTCTCTAGAAACATCTGTGAAACAGAAGGGATGAGACTTTCTCTTAAAAATTGTGGGAACACATAAAATATACAGTACACTTCCTGTTATAGAAGGCTATTTATTAGTCTAAATACTTCTGCAATATTTGGCAAATGATCAAAACTAGTTTCTCCTGATGTGTTTACAATGTTCTAAATTAAAAGCAAAGCCCATTTTCAAGTGACATTTGTCATACAAACTGAAATGTTTCTCTCATGCTGCATGTGGTTGTACTTTCTGCTTGACAGGATAAGCTCCAAATGTTGAGTACAAAGTTTGCAACAAAGTTCTTGTGAGAATTAGACTTGCCATCTAGCAATTCTTCTTACAAGAAGAACCAAAGGAGTCTTTCCCCCAGTGCAGGATTTTTTTTCTATGACTGTATGTTTACTTAACTTTCTGCCTGATGCTGTACTTAATCAGCTACACTGAGAGAAATTCTTGTGATTTCATTGCATATTCTTTTGCTCTTTACCCCATTTTAATGTTCTTTCCCATAACCTTTGAGTGGTAAAATGGTCACAGACAAGAACAGAAGAGCTCCCATTTCTCTAGTGAATGCTTCGGAAATGTACTAAGGCATAAATTTAGCAGAAGTTTTGAACAGACACTGTCTTCTGCATCAAACTGTGAAAAAATAGCTTGGAGTGCTACAGAAATGCACTTTCAGTGTTACAGAAATTACTCAGCACCATATGCAAAACATTTTCTTTCCAAGCCAGGTTCAAAACCTGTTATACAAACCTGTTTGTTAATTATCATTATTGTTTCCTAAGGAGTTTTGACAAGTTTTGGGAGAAAAGCGGTCAGTTCATAATAGCAGCTTTTGAGTGTATTTCACTATTACATATGTATTCAAAACCCGTGCAGCACTTAACATGTTGCACAGGAAAAATGTGCTTGAGTCATGTTTCATGTTATAAATAGACAGACAGGCAAACACATACACTGTATCATTTCCAAGAAAAACACTTCATATTCCAGTAACCTGTCCCTCTTTTCATATCTCAGATTTAGTAATCTTTTTACTGAGTTGCAGAGTGCCCTTGGACTTCTAGTCATCCTTGAATTTAAATAAAAATTACTGGCATCTGTAGTTTTATTTCTTTTCCCGTTTACCTAAGTGCTTTAATAACCATGAATGGTCCTGACTGAAATTCCAGTGATAGAATCTTCTGCAGATCAGGAAAAGCACCATTTGCCATATGCAGGCAACTGCCCTGTGGATATTTTAGGACTGTAGCTTCAGCTGAATCAGGGATACTTAGAAAGAGAGTGAGTAAAAAAAGTGTGTGTATGCAGTCTTAAAAAAAAAAAAAATTGTCTTGTGCCCCAGCCCTTGAGTACCTCTCTAAGGAGTACCTCTCTAAAGAGCACATTTTGCTTCCTGTTCAAAGGATACAAGTGGCAACAAAAAGGGGTTTTTTTCCTAAGAAGTAACTACAACATAATTAAGTACAGTTTTTGGAGCCAAGCATTTTCACAGATGGTGCCGAAAATATTTAACAGAGTTGAGGCAGACAATCCAAGAAAATAATGCTGAAAGCTAGTTATTACACCACGTTCTGAAAAGAAAGACTTGTATAATAAATAACAAATATGGCCCAAGCTATCAAACCACAGTTAGATGATGAAGAATACACTGTTGTTGCTTTGCCTTTTTACATTCTCCCCATTGCCAGCACCCCTATTACATTGAACAAAAAGATTCTACCATAACAAAATGAGATCCTTGTTGAAGGCTGGATCCCATTTCCTTCATCTGGTGTAAATATCGAGTAATACAATGTTGCCAGAAAATTTATGCCAAATTAAAGCCACGGTAAAATAGGAGAATTGAGATTATCTCACTACACAGGAGTCAGTAAAAAATTTAGATGGAAAGCATTCTGTATATACAAGAACACACCATAATATTCAAATTGATATTGAGAGAGATAGTCTGGAGGGCAGGAGTAAACAAGGAGGTTGTTTCTTTAGGCTCAGCTCTAAATATTTTCAGTTTTTAAATTTAATTAGGATTACTCATTTATGCTTAGATACCCATAAATGCTTTTTGAGGAGAGGCAGATAAACACAATAAAGATGCAAGTAACTGAAGAAAGAAACATTTCAAACTGAGCAAGGATGCTGAAGACAAGAGAACTGGTCATGGCTAAGTTGAGATTTTACTCAAGCGTTGCTCATGGGACTGAACTAATGACCCTGTGATTTCCTTATTTTAGGAGATAGCTTCAGCAACTTATGGAAAATGTGAGCATCTGGAATCTGAACTAACTGCAATGGATGGGAAAATGAAACAGCTTCAACTAGATCACTACTGGTATTGAGGGAAGTTTTCTGAGATCTGCCCATGGGAATCGACAGGAGGGAAAAAACATCTTAGTCAACGATTGGGGGACATGCAGTAATGACTTTTGAGCAGTAGCAGTTTATTTTAGGCCATCATTACCCTGATACACTCCAATGCTCTTTTAGGAAAAAAGTCTGCTTCCAGCCACATTATAAAGACGTGGTGTAGAAAGAGGAGACTCTGGCATGGAGTCTCTCTGTAATCTCTTAAGGCCACACATGAACAGAAAGAGATTATCTTCCTTAAGGAGCATTATTGCATGAGTTTTATGTGAGCAGGATTATCAGAAGAAAAATAAACATTAACAAACACTGCAGACTCGCATGAAAGCAAGGTAGTGAGTGAAAGCATCAGATTAGCAAGTGTCACATGGACAGATTGTAACAGATAGTAATAAAATGGTTCCAGGAGGCTCTTGGGCTTTTCTCACTACTCAAATTCATTATACCACATCCTACTTATAAAGTAATCTTCTGAGAGCCAGCTGACTTTTTGTACAATCTGACACGCTACTTAAGTATGATCACATCGAGCATGATCGTAATACATAAAAATGAGGAGTTTGTAGCATTTTTTTTAAGGTGCAGAAGCCAGTTTCCTTCTCAACCATAATCCTGCACTTCTTAAGAAGATGAGAGACTTCTGACAAAACAGAGTGGTTTATAAACAGTGCAGACTGCAGATGAGTTATTATTCCCTCTTGCATGTCATCTACAGGCCACATTTTCATTTTTTCCATACCTGAAGACTAGTGCATAGATATTACATAACCCACATACCAGGGAACTAGTATACACATAGAAAGTTCCATAATGGACTCTCAGATACAAGGCATTCTTTTCAATTTCCATATATCTCTCACTGTGTTGCTAGGATTTACAGTGAAATTTGTTGTTGGTCTAGAAATTGATGTAGATTAATGCATAAACCAAAAGACTGTGCCTCCCTTCCATACCTGTTAACACTAGCACTGATGAGATTTTCTATAGCCAATTAGGAGAAATGTCTGGATTGGTAACCCTTGTTCTAATGGGAGATTTCAACTTCCCAGCCATCAGCTGGGAATACCATACTGCTGTGACAAGCAAGTCTGGGAAATGCCTGGAACTGGTTGAAGATAATTTCTTGTCACAAGTACTCAGTGAGCCAACTAGGAAAGGTGCCCTCCTAGACTTGTTATTTGTGAATACAGAAGGACCCATGGGAGAGAGAGTGATGGTAGGTGGCTGTCTTGGCCACAGTGATCAGTTCTTTAAAATTTTTGGTGTAATGAGAAAAAAGTTCACGAGAGTTGCTACCCTGTATTTCAAGAGAGCAAATGTTAAGCTACTCAGGGAGCTACTTTGCAGTGTCCCCTGGGAATCTCCTTTAGAGAGCTTAGGGGTCCACAAGTGCTGGTCAGTTTTGAAGAACTGCTGTCTGAAAGGTGGTTCTTCAGGTCATCCCATTGTGTTGCAAGTCAAGCAAGCACGGCAGAAGAGCAGCTTGGCTGAACAGGGAACTCTTCTTGGAGCTCAGGAGGAAAAAGAGGTTGGATGATCTCTAGAAGCAAGGTCAGGCTTCGCAGGAAGATTGCAGAGCTGCAGTTTGCATGTACAGGGAGAAGACACGAAAGGCCAGAGCTCAGAGCTAATACTGGCCAGTGTTGTGCCCAACAACAAGAAAGGATTTTTAAAGTATGTTAATAGCAAGAGGACATCCAAGGAAAATAGAGGACCCATACTTGTTGAAGATGGTCCCCTGGCAAACAGGGGTGCAGAAGAAGCAGAGGCATTCAGTGCTTTTTTTTTGCTTTACTCTTTAATGCTAATGATAGACCTTGGGCTTCCCAGTCCTCTGAGTTGAAGGACCAAGACTGTGGGAACAGTGACTTCCCATTTATGGACATGGAAGTTGTAAGGGGCCAGCTGTATCAGTTGAATGTTCATAAGTCCGTGTGACCTGGTGGGATTCATTCTGGAGTACTGAATGAGCTAGTGGATGTGATGGCAGGACCCCTCTCAATCATCTGCTAAAGGTCTTGGGGGTCTGGGGAGGTCCCCGCTGACTGGAAGCTAGCCAATGTTATTCCAATTTACAAGAAGGGCGTGAGGGAAGACCCAGGAAACAACAGACCTGGTAGTGTAACCTCAGTACCTGGAAAAATTATGGAGAAGATCATACTGGGTGCTGTTGAAAGGCATTTCAAGGACAATGCCATCATCAGGCACCGGCAGCACGGGTTCACAAAGGGAAAGGCCTGTCCCACTAATCTGAGATCCTTCTATGATAAGGTCACCCACCTAGTGGGTGAAGGGAAGGTGGTGGGTGTGGCTTTTCTGGATCTTAGTAAGGTTTTTGATACTGTCCCTCACAGCATCCTTCTGGACAAGCTGTCCAACTGTGAGATGAGAGGGTGCACAGCACGCTGGGTGAAGAACTGGCCTTTTGACATTAGGAATAATTTCTTTACCGAGAGGGTGGTCAAACACTGGAACAGGCTCTCTAGAGAGGTGGTCGATGCCCCATGCCTGTCAGTGCCTTAAAAAGAGAACTTGGACAATGCCCGTCATAACAGGCTTTAACTTTTGGTCATCCCTGGACTGATCAGGCAGTTGGCCTAGATGATTGCTGTAGGTCCCTTCCAACTGAACTATTCTATCCTGTCCTAAATAACTGTTTGTGAAAGCAGCTGAACCAAGTGAAACCAGAAAGTCAAAACCTTCTGGGAGCTGTTGCACCTTTGGAAACCTTTGCTGTGTTTCCCACTGGCAAGGCTGTCTCTTCCAGGACTTGAGCGAGCATCCCTTGACAGGCTTGTGACAGTTGTGCTCTGGGCTGTGGCCACACAGGTCTTGAAGATCTCCAGGCGGTTCAGGGATCCCACCTCCTCTCTGGGAAACCCAGACCAGGGCTTCATGATCCTCAAAGGGATTTTGATATTTCTTCCTTATCTCCAGCCTGAACCTCTCTAGCATCAGGATATGCCACCGTCTCTCACCCTCCCACCAGGCTGTGCTTGGACGAGCCTGTCCCCATCCCCTTGATGCCTTCCCCACAGGCACAGGGGTGTGCTGCGAGGTGCCCCGACACCTTCCCTGCTCCATGCTCAACCAGCCCCAGCCCCACAGACCCTCCTTGCCTCCCCTGAGCCCCTCTGCTTTGTCAGCCTCCCTCCTGTCCAGGACCCCAAATGGGACGTAGTGCCCAGTTGAGGCCTGATGGGTGCCAAGCAGAGGGGATCACTCTGACTAGGGGAGAAAGAGAGGAGAGAACCCGCCCGAGCGAGCCGAGTGCTGCCTGTGACCCCCGTGGGAGGAAGCAGGGGAGCCCAGAGGGCTGGCCAGCAGGGCAGGGCTGTGGGGACAGCCTGTAGGACTTTGTCCTGCAGCCTCCCAGGGAGGCACGAGGTGTTTTCCAATGAACCCTCTTGCCACATGTGCCTGGAGACGTCTGCCCCAGCCAGAGCCACCTGATGGGGCCCTGGGAAGACACGGCCGAGGCCTCGGTGACTGGCGTGAAACACCCATGCCGAGCACAAGGCAAGAGATGGGGCGATGGAGTGGGCAGTGGCGTTGCGGGAACCCCAGACGCGTGTGCTGGGGCTGCAGCGCTGCCAGGGTGAGCACCGTGGGCGAGGATGGCCTGTCGTGACATCCCCAAGTGATGGACAGTGACGTTGCCAAACAATGGGTGCTGTTGTCACCAAGTCCATGAGTGGTGGCTTCTGTTCTCACGGAGGGATGGACATCTCAGTCCATCCCAGACAGAGCTCCCACAAAAACATGTGGCCACCCAGGTCTCGGGCTGCAGGGAGTGCCTGGGCCTCTCGCTGTTCACGCATGGCAGCCGTGCGGACAGCTGTGTGAGGTGCGACCAGGTGGATGATTTGCTCTGCGTGGTGGCTGAGCTACGGGAGGAGGTAGAAAGGTTAAGGAGCATCAGGGAGGCTGAGAAAGAGAGCGACTGGTGGTGCCATGCTCTACCCCCCGGAGACAGGAACAGGAGCAGCAGCAGCCACCAGTAAGAACCCACGATCAAGGGGATCCTCTGTCCCCCCCCACCGGGCTGAAGGCAGCAGCTCAAAGGAGGAGAGTGAATGGAGGCGAGTCCACGCTCGTGGCGGCAGGTGAAGGCCTCCCTGCCCACCTCGCCTCCCCAGGTGCCTCTGCACAACAGGTATGAGGCCCTGGAGGTGGCAGGCCAGTCAGTGGAGGATGGGGATGACGGTCCATCTACACCAGAGGTGTCGCCCAGGTCAGAATAACGTACCTCTCGTATCAACACCACCTCCACAAGGAAGAGAAGACGGGTTATAGTTGTGGGCGACTCCCTTCTGAGGGGAACCAAGGGTCCGATATGCCGGACGGACCCTGCTCTTAGGGAAGTCTGCTGCCTCCCTGGGGCCCGGGTGAGGGATGTCACGAGGGTACTCCCCAGCCTGGTACGGCCCTCGGACTATTACCCCCTACTGCTCTTCCATGTGGGGGGCGATGAAGCTGCCACACGAAGTCCTAGGGCAATCAAAAGAGACTTCAGGGCCTTGGGACGGCTAGTAAGGGACTCTGGAGCACAGGTTATTTTCTCCTCTCTCCTTCCAGTTGTGGGCAGCGACACCAGAAGGAACAGAGGCACCCAATCTATCAACGCATGGCTCCGTGGCTGGTGTCATCACCACGGATTTGGTTTTTTTGACAACAGGATGGCCTACACAGCACCGGGTTTGCTGGCGTCTGATGGGATTCACCTTTCTCAAAGGGGAAAGAGAATCTTCGCTCAGGAACTTGCGGGGCTCATCGACAGAGCTTTAAACTAGACTCAAAGGGGGAGGGGGATATTATCAGGTTTGCCCGAGAGAAGCTGAGGGGCGACGTGCCATGGTTAGAGGGAGCGGGTGCCAGCGAGGGCACTCGGCCTGTGTCTCCGAGATGTGCGGGGTACGCTGGGGCACAGCCGAAGTCGAACAGAGTTGAGCTAGGGGATACTGAGGCAATAGGAGCCAAGAAGGAAATGCCAGTGAAACGCCTCAAAGCACGCAAGGGGTGTTCTTCTATGAAGGATACACGGACGACAGCCCAGCTGAAGTGCCTCTACACCAATGCACGCAGCATGGGCGACAAGCAGGAGGAGTTGGAAGCCATTGTACATCAGGAAAACTATGATATGGTTGCCATCATGGAAACATAGTGG
Organism: Mycteria americana; assembly: GCF_035582795.1. Classification (NCBI taxonomy): domain Eukaryota; kingdom Metazoa; phylum Chordata; class Aves; order Ciconiiformes; family Ciconiidae; genus Mycteria; species Mycteria americana. Next base: position 42,376,392 of record NC_134396.1, read on the forward strand.
GATGACTCGCACAACTGGAGCGCGGCGATGGATGGCTACAAACTCTTCAGGAGGGATAGGCGAGGCAGGAGAGGTGGTGGGGTAGCCCTGTACGTCAGGGAGTGTCTGGATAGTTTAGAGCTCGATGATGGTGACGATAGGGTGGAGTGTCTATGGGTAAGAATCAGGGGGAAGGCCAACAAGGCAGATATTGTGGTGGGAGTCTGTTACAGACCACCCAACCAGGATGAGGAGACAGATGAACTATTCTATAAGCAGCTGGGAGAAGCCTCACGATCGCTAGCCCTTGTTCTTCTGGGGGACTTCAACCTGCTGGATGTCTGCTGGAAATACAATACAGCAGAGAGGAAGCAGTCTAGGAGGTTCCTGGAGTGTGTGGCAGATAAATTCCTGATGCAGCTGGTGAGCAAGCCAATGAGGGAGGGTGCCCTGCTGGACCTCCTGTTCACGAACAGAGAAGGACTTGTGAGCCACGTGATGGTTGGAGGCTGTCTTGGGCAGAGCAATCATGAAATGATAGAGTTTTTGATACTTGGAGAAGTGAGGAGGGGGGTCAGCAAAACTGCCACCTTAGACTTCCGGAGGGTGGACTTTGGCCTTTTTAGGAGACTGGTCGAGAGAGTCCCCTGGGAGGCAGCCCTAAAGGGCAAAGGAGTCCAGGAAGGCTGGACATTCTTTAAGGAGGAAGTCCTAAAGGCACAAGAGCGGGCTGTCCCCAGGTGCCCACCGGGAAAGACGAGCTGGCGGGGAGGAAGACCGGCCTGGCTGACTAGAGAGCTCTGGCTCAAATTCAGCAAAAAGAGGAGAGTCTACAACCTCTGGAAGAAGGGGCGGGCAACTCAGGAGGACTACAAAGGTGTAGCAAGGCTGTGCAGGGAGAAAATTAGAAGGGCCAAAGCTGAGCTAGAGCTCAATCTGGCTGCTGCTGTAAAAGACAACAAAAAACACTTCTTCAAATACATTAGCAGCAAAAGGAGAGCTAAGGAGAATCTCCAGCCCCTAGTAGACGGGGGAGGGAACACAGTGACCAAGGATGAGGAAAAGGCTGAGGTACTTAATGCCTTCTTTGCCTCAGTCTTTAATAGCAGGGCCAATTGTTCTCTGGGTACCCAGCCCCCGGAGTTGGAAGATAGGGACGGGGACCAGAATGGAGCCCCCATAATCCAGGGGGAAATGGTTAGTGACCTGCTGCACCACTTAGACACTCACAAGTCTATGGGGCCTGATGAGATCCACCTGAGAGTACTGAAGGAACTGGCAGATGTGCTCACCAAGCCCCTTTCCATCATTTACCAGCAGTCCTGGCTAACTGGGGAGGTCCCTGCTGACTGGAGATTAGCTAATGTGACGCCCATCTACAAGAAGGGCTGGAAGGAGGACCTGGGGAACTACAGGCCTGTCAGCCTGACCTCGGTACCAGGAAAGCTGATGGAGCAGATCATCCTGAGTGCTATCACATGGCATGTAGAGGATAACCAAGGGATCAAGCCCAGCCAGCATGGGTTCAGGAAAGGCAGGTCCTGCTTGACCAACCTGATCTCCTTCTACGACAAGGTGACCCACCTAGTGGATGAGGGAAAGGCTGTGGATGTTGTCTGTCTAGACTTCAGTAAAGCCTTTGACACGGTTTCCCACAGCATTCTCCTGGAGACACTGGCTGCTCATGGCTTGGACGGGTGTACTCTTCGCTGGGTAAAGAACTGGCTGGATGGCCAGGCCCAAAGAGTGGTGGTGAATGGAGTTTACTCCAGTTGGCGGCCGGTCACAAGCGGTGTTCCCCAGGGCTCTGTGCTGGGGCCAGTTCTGTTTAACATCTTTATCAATGATCTGGACGAAGGGATCAAGTGCACCCTCAGTCAGTTTGCAGATGACACCAAGTTGTGTGGGAGTGTTGATCTGCTTGAGGGGAGGAAGGCTCTGCAGAGGGACCTGGACAGGCTGGATCGATGGGCCAAGGTCAATTGTATGGGGTTCAACAACGCCAAGTGCAAGGTCCTGCACTTGGGCCACAACAACCCCATGCAACGCTACAGGCTTGGGGAAGAGTGGCTGGAAGCTGCCTGGCAGAAAAGGACCTGGGGGTGCTGGTCGACAGCCGCCTGAATATGAGCCAGCAGTGTGCCCAGGCGGCCAAGAAAGCCAATGGCATCCTGGCTTGTATCAGAAATAGCATGGCCAGCAGGGAAGTGATCGTGCCCCTGTACTCGGCAGTGGTGAGGCTGCACCTCGAATACTGTGTTCAGTTTTGGGCCCCCCACTACAAGAGAGACATTGAGGTGCTGGAGCGTATCCAGAGAAGGGCAACGAAGCTGGTGAAGGGTCTGGAGCAGAAGTCTGATGAGAAGCGGCTGAGGGAACTGGGGTTGTTTAGCCTGGAGAAAAGGAGGCTGAGGGGAGACCTTATTGCTCTCTACAACTGCCTGAAAGGAGGTTGTAGAGAGGTGGGGGTCGGTCTCTTCTCCCAGGTAACAAGTGATAGGACAAGAGGAAATGGCCTCAAGTTGTACCAGGGGAGGTTTAGACTGGATATTAGGAAATTTTACTTCACTGAAAGGGTTATCAAGCATTGGAACAGGCTGCCCAGGGAAGTAGTTGAGTCGCCATCCCTGGAGGTATTTAAAAGCTGTTTGGATGAGGTGCTTAGGGACATGGTATGGTGGTGGTCTTGGTAGTGTTAGGTTTACGGTTGGACTTGATGATCTTAAAGGTCTTTTCCAACCTACACGATTCTGTGATTCTGTCCCAAGCGACGGACTGTGATGTCCCCAAGTGATGGATTGTGACCACGCATCTCTCGCTGCTTATATTGGGGCACGAATCCCATGCAGTCGGCTTGTGGCCACACTCCAGCTGAGCGAGTCGGCGAGGTTTGGAGTGCTGAGCGAGGCCTTGGTGCTGGTGTTGTGCTCGGGGAGTTGTTCCTTGCAGCTCTCAGTGCTCGACCCCAGAGCCGTCGAAGGATTTTCCCAGCCCTGCCAGCTTCAGGCAGCCGGGGCAGCCAGGAGGCACGCTCGCAGCAGCAGAGGTGAGCTGGGAGGGGACACCTCACCCTGGGGAGATGGGAGGGTTTCCTTCTTGAGGGACCTGGGCACTTCTGCCAGCCCTCCCCAGGCCGGCCAATGACCGTGGCCTCTCTTCCTTTTCTAGCGTGACACCCGCTGCTGCAGCGCCGGTGAGAGGGAGCAGCTCAACATCCCCAGCTCCCCACAGCCCACCGCAGCAAGTGGAGAGCATGGCCACGGAGCTGGAGGACCGCTGTCCCATCTGCCTGGACAGCTGGGAGGAGGCCAGCTTTGTGGTGCCATGCCTCCACCAATTCTGCTACCCGTGCATCCTGCAGTGGGCTGAGAGCAAGCCCGAGTGCCCCCTCTGGAAGAGGAGGATCCTCTCCATCTTGCACTCGGTGCGGGCGGACGATGACTACAGGGAGCACGTCATCACACCATCCCTGCCACCATCAGTCGTCATCTGCCAGGCGGGAGGAGCTCCCAGACACCCAGCTGCCCACAACCTCCATCACCCTGGAGCACCCCAACGGTGGGCTGCAGAAGGGGTGCCCAGGCGTCCTGTGGGTGACTTTCAGCCCCTGAACTGGTTGAACTTCTTCCAGAACAGCCCAGTGCTCCTCCAGACCCTGCAGTCCTGGGTCCATCAGGAGATGGAGGAGACCTTTGGCAGCAGGGTGTTGGAGGCAGCCATGGAGGTAGAGGACACCGTCACGGGCATCCTGAACAACCAGGGGATGGGTTCAGAGGTGTCGGGCCAGATGCTGGGAGTCTCCCTCCAAAACCGCACAGCGATGTTCGTGCCACAGCGTGCACGTGTCGCTGTGCAACGGCACCGCGGAGAGGCCCACCGTCTGCTGGGCCGTGCTGCCGGGGGGCAGGAGGGCAGCCCCACAGGTGCCCCTGGCCCCGCTGCCTCCCAAGGAGGGTCTCTCGCCCCCGGCCCAGCCCCCTCCGGCAGCCCTGTGAGATCCAGCATGGACGAGCTCCCTGGTACCTCATCCGCTGCCGTTGGTGGGGGTCCTGGCAGCCACCCCTCTGCTCCCGTTGCCAGCCCTGTGGAGCAAGAAGAGCCCCAGGAAGAGCCAGGGCAGGCTGTGCCCAGGCAGGAGGAGCCAGGGCAGGCTGTGCCCAGGCCCTCCACTCCCAGCCGGGGCAGCGAACGCTTCCCTGGGGGGCCACAGCGACCCCCAAAGAGGAGGACCAGGAGCCCCGAAGCCTCTCCAGCTACCAAGAGGCCAGCACCATGTTGGTGACCCGGGAGGGTGCCTCAGGGATGGCCAAACCCAGACTGGGCCATCAGCTGGGGCACGTGCCAGCCCTCAAGGGCTCCCAGCCCCCCAGATACAATTATCCAAATAAAATAAATGCATGAAAACTACAGAAAAAGTCTCAGTGTTACTAACAGCACAGGTGGCATTGCTGTCCTCACTGTCTTTTGCTTTTTTGCCAGGAGGGGTGGGATGTTAATGCTGAGGGGTCCTTCTACACGTGCCAGGTGCTGTTTTGTTGTTCTCCCCATCTCTGCAGCTGCTCCCGGGGCAGATGTTTCCAGCCGGGGCGTCTCCAGGGCCAGCCCGTGCCCCACCGCTCAGCACCCCAGGCCTGGCCTGGCCTCCTCCTCACCGCACCCTCTGCCCCCACGTCCCGGGGCTCTGCTCTCCTACCAGCCTGCACTGCCCGGCGCAGCCTCGCTACGGCAGCGCCCGAATCCCTCCTCCTGCGCGGAGTCACGACTTGCTGCTGCTCTCTGCACCAGCCTCGGGTCGCACCCTGCCAAGGCCGGAGCCCCAAGAAGTTCAACAAGGGGAAGCGCAAAGTCCTGCGCCTGGGGAGGGACAACACCAGGCGCCAGCACCTGTGGTGGGCTGCCCGGCTGGAAAGCAGCCCGGGAAAGGTGACCATGCTGCTGTGCTCACGCACAGGCTTTCTTCCCGCTCTTCCAGATCCAGCCTTGGCGCTGGCATCTTTTCTCCTCTGCTTGGAAAGGACCCGTCTTTGGCAGAGTCTCGGCAGATGGATGCCAAGCGGCTGAGGACACTGGGTTAGTCTAGTTTGGAGAGAAGGAGGCTGAGGGGCAACCTCATCGCTCTCTACAGCTTCCTGAGGAGGGGAAGTGCTGATCTCTTCTCCCTGGGATCCAGTGACAGGGCGCATGGGAATGGTTCAAAGCTGCGCCAGGGGAGGTTCAGACTAGGTATGGGGAAACCTTTCTTTACCGAGAGCATGGTCAGACACTGGAACAGGCTTCAGAGAGAGGTGGTCGATGCCCCATGCCTGTCAGTGCCTTAAAAAGAGCATTTGGACAATGCCTGCCATAACAGGCTTTAACTTTTGTTCAGCCCTGGAGTGGTCAGGCAGTTGCAGTAGATGATTGTTGTAGGTCCCTGCCAACTGGAACTATTCTGTTCTACCACCTTTCAATGCCATCAAATCAGCATTGCTTGCCTCTCTCCCATTTTTGTATTTTTCACTGCCATAAACATTATCTGATGAAAGAAGCTGAAAATCTTCTTTTTTAAAGTAATCTCATTATTCTCACAGAAAATGAGAAAGTATAAACGATTCCTTCCAGCCTCAGACAATATTTATAGGCCATGTATGTTGTCTAACTGTTACTGTCTCTTGCCCAATACAGTTGTGCTTACATAAATATTTTTGACATTTGCTTGTTCACGTTTTCAGCTACCAGGCTGAACATGTGAAAAACGTGTGTCACCAAGACACTTTGAGAATGGGAACTAAATACTTGGTGCACGTGTCTTGGCTATTGATGTGTACAGTGTGGTCTTACAGTTTAATGTGTACTTTTAATTCATGGATCAGCCCCTGAGAGTTTATTATCTCACTTTTGTTCTCCTCTAAACTCCCCCTAGTATTTCTAAATCCTGAAAGGGAACGAGACCCAGCAAAAGGAACACTGTGTTCTGCTACAATGGCTCTCATTGCATTCTATCTTCTTTTCAGCTATTTTGCAGGATACAGTATTGTGCTTTGGTATTTTCTGATTGTTAAAGAGACCATTAATATCCTGGCTTTCAGGGCTGCATAACACAAATCCCATGGTAAATCAATGCAATATGTCCTCAGGATATTTATATGCAAAACTTAAGAGAATTTTTAGAAGTCCAAATTGTTAGCAAGAAACATGTTTAGTATCATGCCTCAGAAATGTAGACATAGTGGATGCCAACTCTGGCACATACAGATAGCAGGGCAGACTGATCTTTTTACATATGTAAGTTATTAACATAGGTGCCCATTCAGGCATTTGCACATGCAAGAATCTGAATAGCATGGAAAAGTGTAATAACTGCCTGACATTTTAAGTTGTGCGTCCATTTGTAGGGGAAACAAGGGATGGTGGAGGAAAAATTGACCATGTTATCTGGATGTCAGTAGTATTAGATGGCCATTTAGCTTCCCCAGAACCTTTGGACTGATGCAGGCTTTCTCAGATCAGATCTCTCAGATGCAGTACAAGCAGGAAGAATGCTTGCGTGCAGGAGATTAAGACCCTCATAAAATCATGGCAGAGTTGCAGGCCCTGCATTTGGTCCTCCCGAGCACTTCTGTTTGTAATCCTGTGGAGCTCCATAGTATTTAAGGAGGAGGAATTACCATAACTCTAGTCACAGCCATTGGGATTGGCACACAAGTAATAGCTGGCCAAATCATAAAAAGCATAGGTGCATTCCTGCTATTTTTTGGAGTCTTCTGATGCTTTTTCTTTCAAGCGAATAAACACTATGCCTCTACTCTGAGCTTTTGCTCATAATTCGCCGAGTCCTTTTGGAGCTGTCATTGAATAAATAATAGCTGAATATCTGGCTGCCTTCTCTTTCATACGTGAGCAAGTTCCCTATAACTCCAGTGATATGAATAAAGTGACTCATATATCACTGTTGTGTCACAAGGGAGTTAGCCTTAGCGACAGGAAAATCAGTAGGAGTCCATGCCTTGAGTGAACTGTAACGATTATGCCTTGGTAATGTTACTCATCTTGAGTAAGTCAGTCCCTTACTGCACACATAAAAAGTCTGCTTCATTAAGGAAAGTAGAATCTAAGACTGAGTTAAAAGCCTTAGGATGTGGCCTAGTATTTTTAACTTTTTATTTGGCACTGTAACGGAACAGTATGTGCTACTTGTTCTTATGCAATAAATACCAAAAATTGTTTTGTTGTATTCTTGTAGTTACCCAGCTTGTATTGTGCAATAAACTGTAAAAGTATTTTTAAAACAATATGGTGTTAATAAAGGCCATATTAATTGGACTCTCTCTGAGTTTTCTTCTAAATTCATTGTACACTGCCTATTTTCAACAGCGTATTTATGTACCAGCAAGTAGAAAAGATTTTTAGAAGCTGGTATTTTAATAAAACTTCAGAAATGTTTATGGTGCAATCTTACATTTCTGATAAGTTCTAAAAAAAAATACATGTTTTTAGTCTCATAAGCTGCTCACATAGACATAAGGAAAACACCCACAATAATAAGAGAAGATTAACCAGGAATTACCAGTTACCCATCTAGTATTCATGAACAAGGGGATATTTGGCTGTACAGAATATTAATAAAATTTAAACATATCCCACACAATATGTAAGTTTTACTGAAGGCAAAAAGTTGAGGGAATTCAGAAAATCATAATGTATGGGCTCGGTATGTGTACGGGCCTATCCACATTCAATCTTTGTACCTACCGAAATATAGGTGTTGGTAGAACATGAGGATATATTACTGTGTTTATACCTAATTAAGTTAGGCAGATTTAAGAGAGGACCAGTTACTACACTTCTCAGTGTTGATTAGCCACCAGCTGATGTCACTAGGAAAAAACTTAGCTTGCTAATCTACAGTTATTTGCCATGGACTTTTCTTAAAACTTTCCATCAAGCCATCTTCATACTCACGATTGTCACAGGCAAGGTCCGGGACTAGCCAAACTTATCTAGCATGGTGATTTCTGTGTTCCCATGAACAATGAAAATGTATGTTGATAAGTCTCTGGAGTTCCCAGTTTCTGTATGTGGTCTTCCTTAACATTCTCATTGGAAGGCACACTCTACAGTTTTCAGTTACTTTCTAGTCATCCATGTTCCTTCACATGAGAAAGGTTCCACTTTCGGCATGTTTTATGTTGATCACTGAGCTTAGAAGAGTTTTTATAACTCAGAGGATGTGATACCAGTTTGTATCCACTTGGGTAAAGCCCATTTTGTGCTCAAACCGACCTTCCGATCTCCAATGGAGAGACTAGTAGGCCAGCCAAGGATAATCTTTTCATGGAGGCTGATTTGGTTTTCTATAGTACAGGGAAGGCAGGCTGGAAGGGCACAGCTCTCCGATTCCCCAGCTCCTCCGGTCATACACATACGTGACCACGTACCAGCCGAAGGTTGGAGCCGGGGAGCGGAGTCCCACTGCGTTCTCTCCCTCCCCCCGTCAGCGTGACTCTGCACCTTTCCCAGTACCACGTCCTGAGGGAAGGCAGCCTAAAGATGGGTGAGGAGGGTGAGGGCCTCTGGGTGAGAAGGCCACCTACACCACCTTTACTGAAGCTGAGCAGTTGAGTTTCATCTGGCCAGTTTGGAACTATAGCCAAGAATGGGGCTTTGTGTGTACCACCCACGCTCCTGCATTTTGCAGCTTTACAACGGCTGTGGAAGATACTCCAAATATTAGCTGCAGAAGTAGTAACTTCAGCACAGGAAGATTTGTCATCAACTGCAACTAACACCTCTGTGTTAGATTAGGACAATGAACGTAATAGAAAATCATGTTGTAATTAGATATGGTTTTGAACAAAAGACAAATTATTTATTTCTTTCTTCAAATGAAGCATAACACTAAGGTATAAAGGGAGTATAAATAACATCTGATTGTGCTCCTAAGCTCCATGCTATAACTTTCTTGCAATGACATCCTTCAACAAATTAACTACATCATTACTGTTAAGTATTAATTGCACAAAACAGATACACAAAATATATAATGAGCTAGAAAGAGGACAACATTCTTCCATTATGACAAACAACTGTAACAAGAAATGGAAAAAAACCCAATAGATCTAGGCTTACACAGATGGCAACACTGAGAGTTTTAAGTCCTCTCCTTGAACACATTACATGTGATAAATAATATGCAAAATATTTAAAGAATTTTATTGTTGCTTACAGAAGATACTTAGCAAGCAAAGAGACAGTAGCAATCACTGCCTCATGTCTCATATCCCCATCATTCAATGCAAATTTTTACATTTCATGCAATAATCCTGAGCTTATTTTCAGTAACATTGAAATGTCATCTATATTAATTACCAAATACATACAGAGCCCAGCTATGGGGTCTATTGTATTATTAAGGCATGAAAAAAGAATAACAGTTTATTAACTCTGAATGCCACAAATACAGCACAGCAGTTTGAAGGCTCAAAAAAGCTCAGAAAGTACCAGTGGTTTCTGTGCCAAGGTCCTCCCAGAAGATGACTGTGAATCATCAGCTCCTGAAAAGGTACAGAATCAAATCCTGGCCTTGCTGACATCAGGGAGTTTTGCCATTGCCTTGACTGCTGGACCAAGCTTCAGAGCTAGCAGGAGTGACTCAGACTCCTCTTCATATCCCCAAAAAACTGACAAACTTCCTCTCACTCAAGTCAAGTATGAATTTAAAAAACAATACCTACATATTGTTTTCTTAATTAGTATTTTAAGTCTATGGAAAGGTTCCATTCATTATACGGTATGGCAATTAATAAAAAGCCTTTTCAGAAAAAGCTTGTTTGTTAGTCTGATTTATTAGTACGTTAAAAGAAGGGGGAAGTATAATGAAAAGAACCTCTGCCAAGTCTATGCTCTATTTATAAATTATTTTTAATTTTAAAATGAAAGACTTTGGTAAGCCAAACCAAGGATATGTGATGCAATTCTAGTCTCCATGGTTCAATGGCTCTTCTCAAAGACAAAGAGCACCGCAGCCCTGTCCAGTCAGCAAGTGAAGAACTCATCATCTGCATAAATTGTAAGGGGCTACTAGTATCTGGATGGTGCAGTTCTTCACATAGTTTCTGGTTTAGATTTAAGAAGTTCTTGCAAAATGCCCTGTGGTGAGCCAGGGTATTCCAGTTCAGTTAACTAAGCCATTGAAACCAAGGCCAAATTGGTGGTAAGACTTACTTCATACTTACAATTGCATTATGTCCCACACCGGGAACTAAAACAGCAGATGACCTCCTCTAACTCTGCTGCTACTATTGCCTGCCCCTTATGTAGATATTTGCCTAGTTGAGCTCAGAGTTTACAGACCCAGTAGCATTATCCTTCATCTACAGGTGGCCCACGATCTGCCGTGGAAAGAACCATGGTATGCAAGAGGGACAAACTCTTCCATGAGCCTTTGTGCATACTTCTTTCCGTGCCTGCACCCCTTGCACACACAAGCCACCCCTTGACAAAGATGGTGTTGTCCAATTCTGTCACTGCAAGGCTCTGAAAACTTCACAGATGCACAAATCCAACTTAACTAATTTCATCTAAAACACCAAGTTATAATATTGAAAAAACGGTTTGTCACAATAAACGATTCAGGAAACTCATTACTGTCTCATTTGACATAGGAGGAGAAAAAAGGTTATTGATATTAGTTACTGGGTTAGAATTTGCATGGTTTTTGGTTAACTTTGACTAATAAGTTAAAGGCGGCTAAGGCTATAAATTGGTACTGTTTCATTTATAAATATTCACTTTATTTCTATTCTCTTCTAAAAAAAGTGTTAAGGAAAAAGGTGGCCAGAAGGATTACACATGTTGTAAATTGTAATTTGGTTGTTAGGCTGTAAAAACCAAACACATAAGTGAAGTTGAGCACAGTGTAAGAAAAAGCCAGTTTTTAATTAACAACTTATTTACAAGTTCATAAAATCAACTGAACTGGAGTAGATGTTCTGTGTCTGTCACCAATATTTTATTTTTACTGGTAACTTGCACACTTTATAGTAGAAGAACAAAAAGAAAATAAAGTTCACTATGTACAGCCTTTGTATAGGCTACTTGACTATACACAAGGCATAGTGATAACACAACCTAGTCTTCATAATAATTTGTGCACAAAAAGACACCAATCAGACATTATGTGAACATTACAGTGAAATGACATCACAAGTCCAGTGAAAACTCAGCATAATACAAAACACATTGATCTACTGCAAATGACATCCTTTAAAACAATAAGCCTTTGTTCAGTAGTAACTTAACCAGAGTCTGATGCAGAGATTTGTTGTGTAGTTATAAGTCTTTTAAGTGAAGCAACTTCTGCAGATAAGTTTGCTATGCCCTGCTTCAAATACAGGTTCTCTGACTCAGAGACATTGTAGATATTGTCTTTTATTTCAACAACTCCAGTTTTGCAACCACTCTGAATTTTTACATTGAGTTCCTTCTGATGCCAGAGTTCTGGTTTAAGTGACCAGTCTTGGATGTTAGTCACTTGAACCGAGAAAGGAGTGTGAGAAGAATGCACCAAGTTTTGTGCACCATGTTTTTCAAGCTCAAAATGTCTTTTTGAGGACATGTCAATGGGTGATGACAATTTCTGTGTTGCGTCATAGTCATTATCCATTGCTTCCACTTTAACTTGCATGGCTTTGGCTTTTATTCGAAGCTTGTGAGGCAAAGCTGAAGAATTCACTTCCGGAACTTTAACTGTTGCATGAACATTTTTATGTTCAACTGGGGAATGGATTGGACCCTTAGGAACCTGCTGTTCATCTTCTCCATCAGATGACTTTCCAACTACACCATCATCAGTTTCTGACGTTCTGGGGGAGTTACTGGAGGACCTATTAACTTGCAAGAGAGGAGGAGAATGCGAGTACACATTAAAGGTAGCTCCCATGTAGTTTGGATATATGGATGCTTTATATGAACCTCTGTCATCTCTTGGCTCTCTCTCTAATTCCATGGGCTCCTGTTTTATAATCTGGAACTTATTTTCAGGACTTCTGCAGTTGCTTTGTATACGACTCGGTTGAGTATGCTCTACGGATGATATTTCAGACACATCGGACATTGAGCTTTGAGGAGAATGTTTAATGACAGAAATACAACTGCTACCAACTATAGATGGTTCATGTTCATCTACAAATGAGTTAATATTTGATTTGGAACTCTGATAGTCTTGGAAATACACAGTTGTTGAGCTACTGAGTTTCTGTATTTCTTGGGCATAGGCGGCAGAACTGATTAAACCAAACTTTAGCTTCAACGAAAGCAGCTCCGCCTTCAAAGTGGCATTCTCCTCTCCCAGTGCAATTAGTTTGTTCTCCAAGACAAGGTCATTCAGTCGTCGTTTTTCACGAGATCTTTTGGCAGCTTCATTATTTTTCCGCCTTTTCTCCCAATACATAGCATCTTTCTTTTCATCTGGAATGAATTCTCGCTTTCTCCGGCAAGCTGAAGATTTGCTTTTTCCACTACTTGCTTCAGTAAGTAGTATATCTTCATTTGTAGACAATTCTTCAGACACTTCTGCTAAAGTAGACTTAAGTACCATGATTTTGTCCACATTGCTACTTGTGTCAACAGGTCCGTGTTCCTTTTTAAGGGTCTGCATTTTTCTCAGCTGCATCAGAAACAATTTGTAGTAGATCTACAGTGAGCAACAGAGCAAGCTATTTCCCCAGTACTTCTCACTCCACAACTTGATAAATACAGTAATTTTAAATCCACGCACATTCTTCCTTTTTTTTCATATTCTCAGACAGAAGTGTCTAGAACCAATTTTCTTGGCAGATGCAATGGGAATCTTCTTAAAAACCTGGAGTGAACAGAGAATTTGATTACTATTTAGGAATTGCTGGTTCAGGACATGCAAAAGTAGCTTTTGATAAAAAGCTTAGACTAGCATTTGGTTCATTAAACCTGCTGTAATATGAAGACCGCTGAACACTGAAACAACTGATATTCTAAGCTTTATGATACCTAGGTAGCAGATTTGCTTCCAAAACAAATAACAGTATGATCCAAGGAAAAATCAATAAAAAAATATTTGAGTTTTGATCCTATAGTAATGTTGTCACAGAACTTTCCATGATATCACTGACCAACCTAAACCTCCAACACCTAACACTGCAGGACACCAGGCATGTTGATGAGCAGCACTGGAAAGTATCTTGTTCTTCCACATTAAAGCATCTCTTCTGAAAACAGCTGTGGTATGTGACTTAGAAATGCTGTATATTTGGATCCTTCATGGATTAAAAATAACATAAGCTGATTTAGAGAAGCTGGAGTGCTTTCTATTGTCTTAAAATAACAGCACTATCCATTAAAGCTATTAAAGATTTAATTATTGTTTTTGCATCCTATAAAAATATATATACAGATATATATCTACATACAAATGTTTATACACACACACATGGAATTTTAAAATGCCTTTTTGATCAATCATATCAATTCAAACTAGTAAATGCACACACATAATTTGGGCAAATACCTAAGTATTAAATAATATTGACAAGAAAAAAAAATGTATTACGTAATTTTTTTCTTGTCTCCTACAAAGAAAACTTTAAAATCAGTACTGAAAAATACATTAGAGAAATAACATTTAATTAATAATTTGCATTTGAAAAATAGTCTTATTACATCAAAGTAAAGTTTAATACCATTGAGGCATATGCACCTTTAGAAAACAGCATTTGCATTAAAGTGGAATTTTAGACCTAAAAGTCTTACCACTAACAAAGGAAAACTAGCTCAACCTTTAGCTTCAGACATTTTAATCACTAAATTTGAACTTAGCATTTAAATTGGCCTTTGTTTTATTTAGTCCCTCTCAATGCAAAAATACTTTATTCTCATAAGATCATTTGGTCTTGATCTGAGATATAGCTTCTCCGTATCTCATTTTTCACAGTCAGTCATGTTCCTGGTAAAATAAATGTACTATGCCAAGTGCTTTTACAGAACTGACTATCGAGTCAGCAATGATTCTTGCCTGTGTAACAACAACAAAAAAAATCAGCCACTTCAGATTAATGTCACTATTTATTGGGAATGTTTTTACAATGACTAATGAAACTAATTTTAACATTATCAGTTGGGAAAGTTATAAAAGAATTAATGAATTGTATTCTGCCAGTTTCTCTTGTCTTTTCCAGAAGGCAAAGAGGAGTGAGTGATGTAATAACAATTAAGCAGGGTCATAAAGACTCAGGTTTCAAGCTGGGTTCTGTTCCATCAAACCATGCCAACTCTTCTGTCATGAAAAATTAACACATTTAATAGAACAGCTAAGTAGAATTTCCTAAAACCCGTGGTTAATTACTGACATGTAACTATTTGTCTTCGATAATACAGCCTTAATGGAAAATAGAGTTAGAAGCCAGCCACACCAAAGACAGCATCTAACTTTTTAGTGCAAAAGCAGCACCACAAATTGCCATGTTTGTAAAGGAGAAATGTATCTCTAATATACAAGCAATTACATAGTTAGATCCTGATCCAAAACTCAAAGTGGAGTCAAAGGGAGTTTTCTGTCAAGTTAAATAGGAGCTGGATCAGGTTTAAAAACAAAAATAAGCCCCACAACAAAGCATCAAGTTTGTCCAAACATTCAGTATAATTTGATTTGCTGAAGAAGCTGTATAGCCATTCTGCCCATTTCACTACTACATGTAATCAATGGTTTAATTAAAATGCATACCATTTAAAATCTAGTGCAACCCAATACTTTAAAAAAAAATTTCATTGTTGAACACACAGAATTTAAAAATAAAAGACAAAGCCACCTGAATTTTTGTGGCATTTGTAGAATATTCAGTCTCTGTAACATGACTTTACGTTAAAAGAAGAAAAATACTGGGATTTTATTTCATTATCCTGTCGCATTGGGAATGCACAGCTATTGATCCATAATTGTCTTGATATACTACAATCACTGTATTCACTTGTATTATTAACAACTTCTGTGTTTCTGAGGAAACGCATACACCTTCTATGGCACACAGCAGGAAGCAGTATAACATGTACTGAATACCTATGAAATCATCACTTGTCTCTTAGTATGCATCTCAGCCAACTCTCACTGAAGTCAAAAGGGTTCAAAAAAGGGTTCAAAACAAGTTTTGTGAAATTTCAGAGCCTTACCAATGCAGAGGTCTTACTGAATTTAACAGTGCTAGAGAGCTACGCTCAAACCCAAATAAAAATATTTGTTCTCTAGAAAAGGGATACCAATATGCATATATTGTGATTTTCTACATATTTATCTGCCATATACCCTGAAACATCTACACTTACTCGAAACAGTAGCAACAGCAAGGAAGTACTTATAAACACAGGATTTGTGCAATTTTTAGAAGAATGAAACTATACCTACACAGATTTAATACAACTTTTTTCCTGTTATATTTCAATCTTCCATTTCTACACGATACAGAAGCAATATGTTTAGTCTTGAACAAGACTGTTTCAGGATAGGAACTATAGCTTTCTGTCTATCTGTATGGTCTCCAGCTCAAAGTGATCCCACTTTGGTGTTTGTCCAACACTGTGATCTAGGAAAAATACTAATGATGATAATAATAATGATAAGAAGAAGAAGAAGCAGCAGCAAAAAGTTGTTGGTTTGGGTTTTTTTTCCTAAAGGAATGTAGACTAATGGCATAGTTCATCGGTATGACCATCTGTGTATCAGTAAAAATTCAACTGGGTGTCCAAACATAATCTCCTGCAGCCTAACACTGGCACTGAGCTGCACTTAACAACCCAACAGCCTGCAGAGTTCATGTCCCTTGTTCCACGGGACTTCTGCAGTTTGGGCCATTCCAGTGCACAAACTGCTCACTGTAGCACTGATAACTCCTGTTTTGGCCAGTCTCCCTCCTGTACACATTGTTCCTGGCACAAATAGGCAGAACGTAAGTAGCATGCTTAGCTACATGTATTAGCTACAGCAAATATTAAGTGTGTATCAAAACAACCATGTTTTTGCATGCAGTATTCAACTTTGTCCTCTGCCAGAGTCCATCAGTAAAGCTGTCAAGATAGACGTGTAACCCACTGACATAGTCTTACTGGTTTGCTATTTATGTAGTCAGTTCTAATGCCATTACTTCAGTGAACTAACAAAACAACAACAAATCTTTAGCTCTTTCCATATCTTCCTTGAGCACTTTTATCATGGTAACTGGAATTGCTGCTTTACAAACAGGAGTCAAAGCCCTTGTTTATTAATACCTCTCCATGTGGATTAGCCCAATGCTGAGTCTGTAAACAAATTAAATTCCATCTGATGATAATGGCAAAATGCCTTCAATGAAACCAGCCATTTCACTTCACTTGCATTTTATAATTCCACTGGAAAACATCAGTATTTACACATAAATTAATGAACTGTAATGATTCCTCTGACTATATTTCAAATTCCAATATTTTCCCTTATGATTAATTTTTCAATCGCTTTATCACTCCCTTATAAAGTGTTATAAAACCAACATTTAATACTGCCTTACATTAGTCACTGTTAAAGATTTTCTTTTTTTTAGGTTGGTTGATGTTAATGGCATTGAGTGCCAATTCAACAATGTAATAACACTCGACCCTATTAACTTAATTACAGACCCAGTCTTGCTCCCACAGCAATTTTGCCATTGGCTTCAATAGAAGCAGGGTACAATCCCAGATCCAAGTATTAATGAGACTGTTGTATAGAACTCATGCTATTGAAGCAAGAAATTATGTATGCACAAATCATGAAAAGTTAATTTATCCATGGACTTCAAAAAATACTTAAGTGATCTGATTGTGTCAAAATAGTACATTAAGGATCTGATCCTGGGGATTTGTGTATTCACACTGTAATAATTGAAATGTTTCAAAAGGTTGAAGGACAGGGCCACAATCTTTCCTCTCTCTCTCCTGTGTAATTTAATTACATAAGTCATTTCTGCTTTAGAGAATGCACATGGGCCTCCCCATGTACATATGTTTCCCCATAGAGTAACTGTGTATTATTGTTTGTATTTAGCAAAGTAATCCATGCTATCTCCAGCATAATTTTTCAAACACATCCTAGAATGACATAACTAATTGTTTAATACTATTGCTCCAACATTTTGATAGTGATTCTATGAAACTAAATGAAATCCCATATCTAGCAGTTGGGTGCTCAAACACAATGCACTTCTGTATCAGCATGTGTCCAAAAAATTTCTCTCTCGGTCCTTCAAAAATGGAAGAAAATAACAGCCAAGTACAACTTCTTGTTTTAAAAAAGAACCACTCTCTATCACCATCACCACTATATGGCAAACCACAGAAAAACAATAAAAGCTCTTACTGATGTGCGATTGTGCATATTCTTAGCTGTTGTCATCTATGTTTTGCACAGGTATCAGTAATTATATTACTGCTATTATATTCTGTCACAGGTTATCTATTTTGAAAATCTGTCTACATACCAGAAAAGCTGGTGTAGAACCTGCTTATAGGTACCAAAATGACCAGTTTGCATTGCAAACTTTGAAAAACTTAAGAATATAGTTTGCACTTTATCTTCAAAGTGTTTTAAAAACAGTTGCTATCTGTCTCAAGACTTTTAGGTGGTACAGAAAAAAAAAAAATCATCCTCATTGCACACAGGACAGGAGGCTCAGCTTAAGCTTAGATGGTGAATATACAGCCTGCCTAAACACTGCTGAAATACTTTGGAGCCACTCTACCTCTACTGCTTTTCACAGACAAAAATTATGCCATGAAATTCTGCACCTCTCAGGTCTGTCATAATTCAGAAATCCTCTCCAACAGAGGATATGGCCCCATTCCAACCTCCACTGAAATCCTTCAACATACTTTTTCTTGCCTTTTATCTATCACCGTTAGTAAAATTATGTTCCTGTTGAAGAAAAGCTTTAATGCTGGCTCCACTGGAAGAGTGAGATTATCCCTAGGATACATTTGTGGGCAAGAGGGTCTACGCAAGGTAGATCAAGTGAAGTTCAAACCTTCTGGAAAAAAACTAGGTGACTGCATTTTATGCTATGATGGACAGGTTATCCATGGTCACAAAGGGGAAAAGCATTTACAATACAAATGTTACCACCAATTACTGCCATTGTATAGTTGCACTCAAAGACCATGAATCCATTACAACAGCATGGAGCAATGCAGAACTATTGATCCTGTATATAGTTCCCTTTTCTTACAACTTCACAGGCATCTTAAGTGCTTACAGTTTCAGGATCAACGTGTAATTAGGTCAGTGGAACACTGATGATGATAGCTTTGTACAAGATGACCCATTTTTGCTAAAACGTTGATCATCTTATTGAAAGAAAAAAATGGGAGATGTCTACACAATATAGTCCACTGGGAACACCAAAAATCATTTATTATGACACTTTTCAATCAAATGTAAAAGAAATTAATAAGATCGTCAATGGAACTTGGAACACTATTGCACCTTCATATGACCCACCTCCAAGCTGTACCCAGAAAGTTGATGTCATATGTAATTTTTACAAAAGGCTTTCATTGTTAGGAAAATTACTTAAGTTACTGTTTATCTTAATAACTACAAATTAACTCATTAAAGTACAGCCTGCTTCCCAAAAGTAAATTACACAAATTATGCAAATAAAATTATTATTTGGAGAGCACGAAACATATGTCAAAGGTAGCTGTTGCTCAAAAAGGTCAGCCAAGGTTAATAGGTGCAAATTTGACCTATATTTTCTTCCATTTCCTTAGGAAGACAGTATGATTCTCTCAGATCTGTTCAGTTTTTCCAAAACAAGCTGTTTACTGCTCTGATTTAAGGAGGAGGGAAACACAATCTAAGAATATTACTCAAAGCACCAGGAAAAACTTTAAAACTGAGAAGCAAAGGAAATGTATATATAACTTGCATAAATATTTAATTACATATATATAATATATATTGTATGTGTATATAAATCATGCCATTTTAAATATCACATCACTTTCCAGTATTTTTAATTAAACCCCAATAGAAACAATGGTTACTGAAGTTACAATACTATGACAGTATGCTTCTCCTCATTTCAATAGCTACTTGACAGCAGGAAAAACTAGACCACAAAAACCTATAACCTAATAGTAACAGTGTTCTGGAAATATGACCTCCGCCTTCCCCTAGTTAAGAACTATAAAAAAACCCCAAAATCAAATGTTAATTATTCTGACAACAAATGGCTTTCTATTATTGAACTGTGTTCTTAAAATGCCAAGCATGGACCAGACCTTCAGCTGACCTAAATTTATATAGCTCTATTTAAAGGCAGCAGAATTATGTCAATTAATCCCAGCTGATGCTCTAAACATGCATCTTGTTATATAACAACTAAAGTACAAATACATAAAACAAACACTGCCTGTAAAATGTTGGTATCTACCACTTACTGTGAACGGAACAGAGAAATAGCAATCTTTAGAGCTCAAATTCCGTGAGATGGTCCAGGCAGGAGGACCACTGCCCATGCTGAGCACCATTTTCTGTATTGGGTTGCATTCCACTTGCAAGAGGAGGTCTTGCAGCACTGGTACTTATACTGCTAACTGCTGTGCAGCCACCTCTGTGGCAAAAACTGGTTAAGTATGCAAATACTTCAGGACAGACTGAAAATTACACCAAGATGGAACAACTCAAGAAACGGAAAAAACCCTATCTTAAATAAGGCATTATTTCTGATAGAAGATAGATTTGTGTAATATCTGTAACCAGATTCAGCCTCATAGTATGCTAATTTGGACATGGATCAATTCAACATGTGAATTCAGAAAAAAACAGGATATCCAAGGAGGCCTTAATAATAATTCATTTCAGATCTACCTTTTAATACAAGAAGTTTTTAAGAATGTTGCGTCTATCATATTTTGAGTCAAGTCCAACTATGCCCTTTCTTACACAATCTTATTTTGGACAGTCATGCTTAGCATCCATATTAGACAGTTACATATACCTTGTTTTTTAAAAAATCTGATTTTTTTTTAAATTATTTTCAAACACTGTAAAATACTGTAACACAGAAATCAACTGTCATTTTCTTTCAGAATAGACTGCAGGAATTGGCCATCTATTTGCATTTTTTTTCTATTACATATCCTAAGCACATTTATATCTCATAACTGGCTGTAATGATCATGGCAAGGTCACCTAGAAGAGTCAATTAAGCTGATGAGTCAGATACATTGCTTAACAGTGTGTAATAAGACTCAAACAGAGGATTTTATTGTTCATATTATTGCATCATAGTGATGTTATAACAGCAGCGAGATCACTGTCTGGAAAAAACTATTGCATAAGGATAGTTTGCATAACTATTTGTTAAAATAAGTCAATTTAAAATGAGCTAAAGGTTTATTTTATTTATGAGTTTTATTTTAAGATAAAGGATTGAAAAAAGCAGCATGGTACTGATATCTTTCACAGACTCTGTTTAGACTTCATTGCAGTAGAAAGAATGTCTGTATGTTCTACAAATTTCAGCCAAAGCATGGCAAATACTGTTCGTTCTTAGGATGAGATAAGCTCTGAGGAGGTCACGTAAGTTCATATTGTTCATGGGAAGACTAAGCTTTTTGACACCTTTCAGATCAGTTCCTTTAAAAAAAAAAAAAAAACCCAAAAAACAACACAGCAGAAACTTGAAGCTTTGAAGTCAAATCCAGGAAGCTGCGTATTTTAAAAGCTAGTTAAGAGCCCTTTGGAGAATAAGATGAGTTGAAAATATAAAGTAAATAAAAATGGAAAGTAGAGGCAGATCATTCTAAAGACTGTTAGCGCTTCAACAGTCAAAGACATCTGTAACGTGAGAACTTTTATAACAATAACTGTTAGTGCCAATGACATTAAGGATCTTTATTCAGTAATCCTTGAACTCTTTGGTTTAAATCAGGTCTTTGAGCCAAAACCCAAATCCTTACTCATTCAAGTTTCCCATCAAAGTCAACATTTTGATTGAATAAGGACTGTAAAAGTGATGCACATAGCAACATTTTAAACGAGGCTCTGGATTGAATTAATTACTGAGGAGGGCAAAGATGACTCAAAGTAGGTTACATACACGGGAGCGCACACAATGAAACTGAATGCAATCATTCAAGTTACAAGGACAAGAAAAAAAAAAGGGGTTGTTTTTAACACAACAGTAACTCCAAGACAACTTCACGATCAAAGCTGCACTTGACCCCAACAATCAAGTAGCAGAAAAGTTTTTGCACGTTATCAAGAATATCTCATTTTTAAAATACTTTGCTGCTGCTGCTACCTACAGCAGGTATATTGAACATAAAGACAGTGGCTGGGGTACTCAGTTTGGACTTTGGAGGTTTTCGTCACAAGCACAGCGATGTTGGTTTCGCTTACTTAGAGGACCGACCGCTTTAGTCAGACACAAAAATCACCTCACCTTGAAAACCAAGTTATCACCAGCAACTTTCAAGCTATGCTCCCGTCGAGGACAAGAGCACAAGCTGACCCCAGAGTACGGGACATACAGCCACGGCTATTGCCACTGCAACGCCGAAGTGACTTGGCAAAATAACAGAATTGGGCAATGGCCATTTTTTTTGTCGTTGTTGTTGTTGTTCGTTACGTAAGGAGAAAGCTGAAAATACTCGGGTCGCGGGAGTGGGGGGTGTGCTAGGCTATCTCATGCCTACCTGCGAGCCGTACCCCTCCCGCGGGGCGGGGAGGCAGGCAGCAACGCGGGGAGGGCCCCTTTGTCTGGCGCTCCCTGCCTGCAGGCGACGGTGGGACAAGGGGGGAGACGGGCGGGGGGGGGCTGGGGTGGGGACGCTCCACGGGGCGCGGTGCGGGGCCGAGCTGCGGGGAGGCGGCGTCCGCCGCCTCCCCGCAGCTCGGCCCCGCACCGCGCCCGCCACAAAAGCTGCCCGGCTCGGTCCGGCGGCCCCCTACGTGACCGGCGGCTCATGGCGCCCGGCCCGCTCCCCCCTCAGCACGGCCCCGCGCTATCAGCCCGCCGCCCCCCCCCCCCCCACCCGCCCGCCGTCGCCGCCGCCCCAGCCCAGAACAAAGGGCTGAGGGGGAGCGCCAGCGCCCCCAGCCCTCGCTCGCCCGCCGCCGCGCGGCCGCCGCGCCCCAACGGCCACCAACGGCTCCCAACGGCCGCTGGGGAGACGGCGACCCCCGCGCGCGGCGTGGCGCAAGCCTGAGGGGAAGGCAGCCGCGGGATCGGGCTCCGCGTACCGGCTCCGCTTCCCGCCGGGTCTGTCACACTGACCTACTTGCCGTGCTGGCGGCTGTCCCCGGGGCCCGGCTCCGCTGCCCCCGGGGGCCGGCGGCACCTGGTCCCCCGCCCGCCGCGGCCCGTCAGGGCACGGGCGGGACGGCTCTACCTCTCCCCTCCGGCGCGGCTGACATCTCCTAAAAGCCTTCCTCCCTTAAACTAGACGTTCCCTGTTTTTTTTTTTTTTTCTCTTTTTTTTTTTTTTAAAGAAACGGCAAGTGAAAGCCCGTACCGGAGAGATGGCTCAGCGTCTGGGCGAAACGCCTTCCTAAAAATACAGCCTTATCAAAACGTCTCTGAAGGCGTGGAGTTAAAAATCCGAGCAAATGGCCTCGAACGTCTACGCGCACAGCTCTGGAGAAAAGACCAGAAATAGCACATGAAGCCACAATTGCTAAAATGCGATGGGGCTAAATATAGACCAACACAAATCCCGTTTTAAGGCACCCGGCACGCAGCCGGCGAGCGCGCCTTGCCTCCCCACTCACCCAGTTGTCTACTTCCCTTATTAGACGCACTTTAACAAAATCTGTTACAGTTACGGGTTTTGGGGGCTTTTTTCAGGGCGAGATTGTCCTAGTTTCTTTGTAGCGAGATTATAAAATCGCATAATTAGCTCCCTCTTCCCAGCCCGGCTGCCAGCAAATTCTGTGGTTACATAATGCAACATTTCCAGGAACTATTATGCGATCGGTCCCGCAGCGCCTGAAAAACAGCGACAAAAGTGACGAAAGGGGCTGAGGCAAGCGCAGCCCCGCACGGCGCGGGGACAGGGGCCGGGCCGCTGCCATTAATCCCGCTTGCCCGCGGGCAACATCCCCCCGCGCCGCCCGAAGAGGGGGGGGTCTCGCCGGCAGGCTCCGGCGGCACGCAACTCCCGGTGGTTTTGGGGCCGAGGCGCGGTTGGCGCCCGGGACCCAGCCCTCCGCTCCCCGGCGACCGCCGCGGCTGCCCGCTCCCCGGCGGCACATTATGCAACGCGGGAGAGCGGCTCCGGCGGCGCTGCCCCGGGCTCGCTGTGGGGAAAAGCGGGGGGCAGTGCGGCACGCCGGGAACGAGCACCCCCCGCCAGGGAAAGCCTTCGGCGGACATGTCCCAGGCTGCCTCCCGCGCCGCCACCCCTCCGCCGAGCCGCCCGCCAGCGCGCAGAGCCGGCCCGCCCGACGGACCCCTCCCCGCCCGGCGGCAGCCGGAGCCGGCGGGGCTCGCGTTATGTAACAGCCGCCCCCAGCCGAGGCGAGGCGAGGCGCGGCGAGGCGCGGCGGGCGCCGCAGCCCGGGCGGACACCCTTAAGTTTAGACCCGCGCACCGCTCCGCGCGCGTACGCGCGCCTTCCTACCTGCAGCACACCGCGGGGCGCCGAGCATCCCCCGCCCCGCGCCGGGCCGCGGGCGAGGAGAGGCGAGGCCAGGCCAGGCGAGGCGAGGCGATGTGAGGCGAGGCCGGGCGGGCGGTGGCGTGATGCGATGCGGTGCGGTGCGGTGCGGTGCCGTGCCGTGCCGTGCCGTGCCGTGCCGCGCCGCGCCGTGCAGGCAGCAGCGGAGCGGCCGGGCGGGAGCGTGCGGCGGCGGCGGCGGCGCGGAGGGATGTGTGTTAGTAGGTCAGGGCTGCGCGGCGCGGGGCTCATAGCCCGCATGCCAGCCGCGCCGCGCCGTGACTGGCGGCGACGCCACCCCAATCGGCGCAGGGCGCTGCCGGAGGACGGCCAATGGGAACGGCCGGGGGCGGGGCGGGGCGGGGCGCGGGGCGGTGTGTGGTACAGTAGGTCTGTGTGCTGGCGATTGCATAACCGACGGCGGGGCGGGGGGCGGCGCGGGGGGGAGGGGGGAGAGCGGCGCGAGGGGCGCCGGCACTTACGTAACCGCCGCGGCACCCCGCGGCAGCGCGCGGGGGGGCGCTCGCCACGCGCAGCCTCCGCAGGGGCGCAGCGCCGCGGGACCGCGCCCCCTCCCCGGCAACGGCGGCGGCTTCGCGGGGGCTCGCGGCGGGGGCTGAGCGCCCGCGCTGCCGGGGGAAGCGGAGCGCGGCGGGGCTCTCGCGGCCGGACCGCTGCCTCCGTGCGTGGCGTCATCAGATTGTATCTGCATGGCGTGTAAAAAGCAAACCCTCGGCCCCGGCGGGAGCGTTGTCGTCTCGGAGCGGTTGCACAAGCCCCGGGAGCCGTGCTCCTGAGGCACGTACCTGCCACCTAGCCACGCATACGGGTAATCCGCCGGTGGGTCGCGCTTCGGCGGCGGCTCGCGGAACACAGTAATGACCGCCGTAAAAGGGAGGAGGAAAATAGCGGGGGGAAGGAGCCCGCTGACGGCGGCCGGGCCCCGCGCTGGGCGTGCTCCCTGCCGGTACGCCGCTTGGCGCTTCGTGCCGCGGGCTGCGAGGCTTGCCCGGCGCGGCGCGGCCGCTGCTGGCCGCCACTGATCGTCACGGGTGAAGGACTTTGACAGTATTTCTTCCGCCGGCTCCGTCCCTGCCCTCATCCCTGAGGCGGCAGCGCTGAAATGCTGCTCAAAGGCGGGGACGCGCTTTGGAGAAACTCGCCCACGCTGCCCCTTCGCCCCCTCGGGGCGACCCCCCCCGCCCCGGCGCCGAGGGCCGCTGCCGGCGGTCCCACCTCTCCCGCACCTCCAAGCGCTACTTCTCTCCGCAGGGCATTGCGAAGCGCGGAGATTCAGTAAGAGAGCCTGGTGCTGGTTTGACCCCTGTTTAACCTCCGTTTTAGAAAATGACACACGGCCAGCAAGAAATCCAATTCTCCTCTCGGAATGTGTTTGAATGTACACACGTTTGATTAAGCGTGCGATATGTATCTTCCTCATTTTTTTCCTCGCAGAAGGTTTGTCACTCCCTCTCTTTTTCCCTTCACAAGTAAAATTTATGGAGACAACAGAAAATTTTCATTATTAAATCCTAGTTCCAGAACATAAATGATTCCTGACTTCATTC
The DNA here is from genome assembly GCF_035582795.1 of Mycteria americana. Classification (NCBI taxonomy): domain Eukaryota; kingdom Metazoa; phylum Chordata; class Aves; order Ciconiiformes; family Ciconiidae; genus Mycteria; species Mycteria americana. The sequence goes on from NC_134396.1 coordinate 42,401,615, forward strand.
TGTTAAACACTCTTACCGAAATAGCACAGTCCTCACTAACATAGCCCTGTTATATTACTCTGTCATCCCGTATTTATATGTCAACAGAGATAGCCCTCTGGAGCAAAGCAAACCTAACAGAAAGCAAATTCAGACACCAGAAGAGTTCACTGAATACTTTTCAGTTTATCTCAGCCCTCGATCTTTTATCATGCTTACCCATACCATCCCTCCACAATAAATCTAAGTGCCTTGAATTCATTTCTATGTATCTCCCTAGATTATTTATTATGCAAGTCAAATAACGTCTACTCGCACTGATTTTTCCCCTCTTCCCTCCCTGTTTCTCCATATTTAGCATATGGAGCCTCGTTAATGGTAACAGACTGTGGAGCCCACCATGACTAGAAAGAGGACTCAAAAGCAGCCCAAGTCCAAGAGATCGACCATTGCCTCCATCTGGGGGCTGCACAGTCAATTTTTTTGCCGTGCTTCTGCTTGCCAGTGGATGCACATACATACGAAGACAGTCGGTATGCTGCTGGAAATGTCAGGCGTGAGCTCTAGCAATGAGCTTGAAGACCTGCTTGCTCATAAATATTGGTGGTCTACTTAAGGTCTTAGGCACACTGGAGAACCCATGCGAGGAAACTTATGCAGCACACATTATGTCCCGTACCATGTGTACTGTACTACCACAATACACTAAGAATCCCCAGGACTGTCAAAAACTAAAGCAAATCCCAAAACTTCCAGCAATTTTTTAAATGGAAAGGCACGTGCCATTTTCACCACGGAAAATATTTGTGATGAATCCTCAGCATATACTTTTAACAACTTTAAATCTCGTATCTAGAAAAAATAAATGCAGTAACTCAAATGTGCCTTCATAACTTAGATTCTTGAAATATAGCAAGAAGTCTCCAAGGCAATAATATCCTTCCTACGTGGGTGGACAGTCCTGGAAATAATATTCCAGATGGAGTTTGGTCGCCTATTTGCTTATATGTTTGTCACTAATTATAATCAGCCATAAAACCAGACCTGATCTTTCTCCCAGATTCGTAACAAAGATAATTTCTATATTTCACGTTACTTCTACTCTGTGGACGTCAGGAGAGCCAAAACCTTCTACAGCAAAATCTATTCTTACTCTCCAATCCTTACGGTGGGTGCTTGGTAAATGCAAGGATAAGGTGAGATAGAGGGCTGAATGCTGATGTGGCTCAAGGAACACATTCATCATTTTCCTCCTCTCCTGAGGCACAGAAAAAAATAGCACGGATGAAAGCTATAGCTAGCATTCTGCACAAAGGGAGTCCAAGGCTTTCGGGAAAACTCTAAAAAGAGAATCTTTCTATGATTATCCACCTCTGCTGATTTTCCTACTGGAGGGATGAAGTAGGTCATGAAGATCTTTAGCTAAATTCTCAGCTGACTCTAGCATGGTAGGATTTAAACTTGCTTTTGGATGGCACGATATTAACTTCAACTCCTTTAGATTCATCGGTATTTATTACTGCATGACTTAAACCCTCTTAACGCTACCTCTGATTTTGGCTTAATGAGTATTGCTGAGCCTACACTGAGTCATAGTACTACATAGAGGGTCTAGAAAAGGGGCATTTGAGAAGTAATTGCCAAAAATATAACAGAAAGTAATGTCTGTCATCTCTAACATTGGTTGATGCCTTTGCTTTCACTTGTGTCCATGCCTCTTGGGCTTTCTGTAAGATAAGCTTTAAGTATGACCCAGCCTGAAATTCAGAATCAGTTGAAATCAACAGTAAAAGTCCCAGTGCCTCCAAAGAGGAAAGGCTTTAATTCCTCACTTTTATTACAGTCCACATGCAGTACAACATAATAATTGAAATAACATAGTTTGAGGCAAAATAAGAATAAAATACTTTTTAAGATTATGATCCATTAAACATACTGTAATGATTTTTATAGATATGTGTGTGTATATATATATGTATACACACACACACACACTGGAATTGACTGAAGATATGGCGATTTCTGCTATAATCCTTGGTTTCCTTGCATTACATTCTTTGTATCTGTAGGAGGTTTACTACCTAGCAATGCAATCACAGAAAACTATATTCACCACTGTTTTTATATATTTAATGTGATCACTGCTCAAAAATGTTTAATACTAACCAAGTCCTCCAGGGCTTCCTCCTCAAGATGAGTAGTAGTGAAAGTTCCATAAAATAGATGATATTGTGATTTTATAAAGATCAAAGCCAGAAATAAAATACATTAAAGAAAAAGGCAAGTCATTTGACTACAGTTCAAAGTATTAATCAAAATATTTCCATGCATCTGGGAACATTTGTGGAAACTGTACTGGAAAAATATTTGTGCTGTAATGTACTCTTGCTAAAAGCAAACCCAAGAGAAATAGATGTTCACATTGTAACTTAGGCAGACATAAGTGAGGCAATGTTTACTGGAGCTGTTAAATGTGAAGAAACACCAAAAATTGCACAATAAGTGCACGGACTAAATAAAGAAAATTTACATGATACTTTTGCACTGCAACAGCCAACTTAAGATTGATGGGTCATTCATAACCTTCACATGACATGAAATGCAAAAGCAAACGCGATGACTATGAATGGCTTCCATATTCTCAAGCAGAGCTACAATGTAAAACACAAAAGTAAGAGGGTTATGATGTTCAAATATTTTAGATGAGACCAAAAGCAAACAAAATTGTCCTGTTTCTTGGGACACAGATAGCAATTCTGCCTGCAGAGCCACTAGCACATTACTCTACTTGGATTTAGAGACAATCTACAGAACAGCAGTATCTTCAGGACTGAAGGAAGTATCTGATTTCACCTGAATATTTTAAACACAAAGAGGAGAAGTATTTCTGAAAAGATTCTTTTAATTAATGAACACACATGCTGCTAATGCATATAATGCTGCTGTTACTGAAACTCTGAGGTAGTGCTGCCAATACTGTGGAAAGTAAAAACATGTATCGCCATTCATTTTCAAGATTAGACTAAAAAAAAATCACTGGAAAGCCCTCAAGAATGTGAAAATGTGCCATTTTATGAAGTGTATAGTATGTATATAGAAAGCGGGAAATGCTATGAATATCCCTGAAAAAAAAAAAAAAAGGATGAGTCCTAGCTTCCCTCTACATATGACTGAGCAGCAGACATGATGAGTAGGAAATCTGGAGCGCATCACATAAAAGTACAGGAGAAGGAAAGCAGCAGGCACCCTGCAGTGACTGAGAAGGCAAGGCACACCTTACACCCACGCACGTTTGAAAGGAAGGGGGAGATGACACACAGGTAGGGAGGTCAGCAATTTCTCATGGCCAACAGCACAGGAGGGAGACAAGTGACATTGCAGTGCCACTGGGAACAGCTGTTTTCAGCCTGTGGTGAAACGAGCTCACCAGCCAGCACGCTAAGTTCCAGCTTCACGGCACCTTGCTCAGAGGTTGCCGAGGACCAGGGAGGTTTGAAATGTGTAGTTACTCAGAGTTGCCTCGCTGCTGACATTTGAATCATTGCAATTAAATGAGATAGGCCAATAATTTGCAGGATTTCTGATGTGAAGTGATGACTTCGTGAGAAGAAGTAAGACCATCTCTACTAGAGGGGGGCCGAAAGTCCCTCATGTCCAGAGGCTCTCCTGGTCTACAGCGACTGAAGCAATTGCTGACAGGTTCTAGTCTAAAGCCCCCGCAAATGAAGCTTTCTGACACAGAAGCAAAAAAACCCACCACCAAGCAAACAAACAAACCCCCCCACATTTTCCCTTTAAGACAGTTTTCTGTCCACATGGATATGAGCAATCTTATCTCCAAAACAAAATAAAATTGTCTTGCATGAAAGTTACCCAAATGACAGAGTTAACACAAGCCTGATTCAGTTAGTCATCTAAATGAGATTACTCAAAAATGATGATACAAGTCAAAAACTTCACCGCCTGGTCTCCAGCAGAGCCAAGACAAGGGAAAATCAAAACTCTTAGGCAGAGTTTTTTAGATATGACCTAACCCTATTCACCACTACTTTTCCATTCATCTACTTTTCTGTTTCATTTGTCATACTCCAAGGTGAGAGATGTGTAAAGAAACCAGTGGGATGGTTTTTTGCAGTCATTCCTTATATACATTTGAGACTTGGTCTTGCCATTTAATCTTTGTTCACATTAGTCATCCCACTGACTTTGATGATTTACATTTGTGAGTAATCCTTACTTACGTGACAGCACTAAATCTATAAGAAATGTACCTCGCTTGATTTTCACAAAACTGTTTGGAAGTCTAGTATGCTTGACCATTGAAGGCAGACAGACACTGAGGACAGACATTTTTCTATGACGTTGTGTTTTGAGGAATGATGCTGAGAGCAAACACTGCATGATGGATTTTTACAGCCACCATAACAACTAAGAATAGTAAAATACGTATTAAAATACTGAGCAGTTGGCTCTCCTATGACAGTAATTATCAGTGAGTCATTTGTTGAAGCCACTATGCTTTGCAAAATAGTTGGAAATGTGTTCTATTGAAGTGAAAATTGAGTAGTAAACTTAAAGACATCAAGGGCTATAAAAAGTTTGTCACACAGCAATGATTAGCAGAAAGACAAGAAGAAGCCTTTGTTCTGTGCAGGGGATGTCTGTGCTACTGTTTTACGGTTATTGTACGTTAAAGCTGTGCAAGCACTGGGCAGGCTAATTATAGCCTTGTGAGAGAATGGAGAATGGAGTCGTAGACCCTCACACTCAAGGACTGTAGAGAGTCTGGAAAACACCCTTAGCAGGGATCACTGAAAAGCATACTCCTGGTTGTTCAACAGCCATTGTTGCTTGGACTGCATCATTTGAAGTCAGGCAGATGACTTAGTTCAAACTTTTGCTCCTGTCTCTGCTCAGCTACTCGGTAACCTTGGAGGACTAGAAATAACATTGCCATCATTCCTTTTCACCCTTAACATGCTCAGATGACTAAAGTTTTTCCTTCTGTGCATGAAGCAGGGAGGTGTCCTTCTTGCAGATGAGTCCAACTGGGACCTAGAGATGTGAGAAACTGAGACTCTTCTACTCAAGTCCAGAGCAGGGCTTTGTCTGATAGATATTTGGAAAAATCTCTACCAGCCACTGTTGGTATAAACCCCTGTTGCACTGGTGGCTTCCTAATTATTGGACATCAGAATTCTAAAACTGGCATGCAGGAGGATCTAATATGCAGGAAAACAGTTAAAAAGTCACCAGAGCAGACACAAAGAGCAAAAGTGACCTTGCATTTTATAGCATAGCCATCAGGACATTCACCATGGGAGAAGGGTATCTGTGTTTCACTACTTACTTCAAGGACAGTTCATGCATTGAGTGGGCTGGACCCAACCCTGAAGAACATCCTGTGTTATCTGGAATAAATAGATAGCCATCGTGGATTTGTGCAAACATGTTGTACTCATTCTGCCCTGAACCACCCTGATTCCCTCATAGGGGGAATGCAAAAAACTACTTATTGCAAAAAACTACTTATTGCAAAAAACTACATGGAATGCAAAAAACTACATGCAAAAAACTACTTATTAGCTAGCTCAAAAATAGTTCTCTAAAAATAAGTATGATGGAGACTTACACAATAATGTGTACATAGTTTTCTTCATTGTGTTTCATGCAAGAAACAGATGGCAAATGCAAAAAAGACCTGAATGTAGTAAGAGGGTGAGGTTGGAGAATATGTAGTCCAATGAAGCCAGTAAGGCTCAGCAGTCTGTAAATAATGCTATTTCAGAGGTATCTTATCTTTTAATGCCTGTGCCTTTCCTTTAGATAGGAGATGGAAGTCTAGTCTGTTAATCTGTTTCAACTACCATACTCTTGTTCTTCATGCATAAACACCAATCCCTCAACAATATTCAGTACAGATCTCTTAAGTTAGAACAGGTAGACATGGATAAAATCTATTGTGAAATTAAACTGGAACTAGAGAAAAGGAAATCCTGATTTAGTGTTCTATATACCTACGCGGTTGCAACACTTAAAGAGTTACAAGTATCTTCTCTCCAGAAAAATTAATTCATTTATGACTTCAGAGCTGCTGCTAACACAAGTCATAGCAACACAGGAAAACATTAAGCTTGACTGTAATCCTGTTTTTACACTTAGCTGTCTGAAACACAGGGCAAAGGTTTGAAATAATGCAGTAAGTTGAGTAATTGTTTAAAAAGCATGCAGTGTTAGTGGCAAGCTAGCTTTACATAGTATTGCTAGCCATCCAGTATTCCAGTGAAATATTATGTTAGACCAACTACAGAAATTATTTGAATTAAGTCTAAAAGCTGAGCTGTGGCAGGCCAAGAAGGAATGGGGCAACAAACTGAAGGGATGGAGGTTTTTTCCCTGCCATCCCATTATTATCACCTGCACATAGCACACACCCTTGCAAGCCACCCAACCTCCCTTTGGAACATGGTGGAATCTGTTTTTTATGTCTGCTAGTGATGACACATGCTATAGGAAAATTTTCTCGAGATTTGTTAAGTTAGCTTCTGTGGTGCCTTCCCTCATGTTCAAACAGAGAAGGAGACACCAGACAGGGAGAAGGACAGAGCTGAGGAGAGTTGGTGTTTGCCCAGGGGCAAAACCTGATGTAGCTGCATGGGTTTGTGTTTGAGGTGTGAAACACAAGCTGTGAACTTCTTACCAAGCAGTGAGAGAACCATGGTCCAGAATTAGGTCAAGGGGATCAGGCTTGCACTGCTGGTGATGAGGAGTACAAAATGATCTGGAAAATAAATATTCTTTCAAATGTCTCCAGAAAAAATCTGAGGAAAATAAGGGATGAATGCAGCAAGACTTCCTGAGGGTATTTAACAGAGAGTAAACACAGAAAGAGTAAGAGATTGTTTCTTTTTCTAGGCCTAATCCCAAATGCTCTTCATGCAATTGGTGAAAATAAGCCTAGAATTTGTCTCCATAGTCCCTGTAAGTTCTAAGGACAAGGCTATGTTTTTAATTTGATTTTACTTGCATTTGGCTCAAAGCATGTGTGAGAAGAATGTTATTTCCTTGGTACAAATAGTCTTCTCAAACATGAGCCTTTTCCCTTTTAAACTGAATATATGTCTAGAAGGCACAACACACACTATCTTAAGCTCTATGAGCTTAGGAAGACGGTTTGGTACATAAGTCAGCTAAGTGGTAGTTGATGCAGCTGTAGTCCTGCCTAGTGTCCCTAAGCTAAACTCTGCTTGGGCTAATTAGCCATAAACGAATGTCGTCAAGTCTCAGAAGAATAAGCATGGACAACTCCTTCCAGACTGACATATTATTCTCTAACAGAAAGCTGGTTTAGTTTTCTGTCAGCAATTCTCATGGAGATGAGCTGGTGTTAGTTCCAGTGACCAGTGACAGGAATGCAGTAAAATGGTCAAGAACACTTTTCATCCAAATCCCCAATCTGCCATTTTTGTTTATTGTTCCTCTGATAGCATTCTTAGAATAAAATCTGCTCCCTCACAGAACAGAAAGAAAACAATAAAACCTACTAAAAAGAAAAGTTAAAGAAATGTTTAGTGAGGCCATTTTCTCAGCCACAGGTGCTCAGCCCTCATTCCTACCCCAGGCCACGGATGACCTGCTCGCACAATTTGTGAACTGTTTTCCTGGGGAAAACTTGGGATCAAGCAGGCAGCAGGCAATGGGGAGCTGAGTAATCTGAGACCTGACAGAAGCCCACTACTACCCACCAGCTTTTGTGGAGATCCTTCATGTCCTCTCCCATTACATGACAAGACCACATCCTTTGAAGGATGAAGGAGACAGTAAGAGGCCCCAAAGTTGCAAATAAAGATAGACTACCACTTCCAGAATGCCTCACCCAATATATGTCCTATTCCCTTTTAGTTCCTGAGTTGTTCTTGAGAAAAAAAAAAGACTGGTAGGGACAGGCTGGTTGAATTGCCACTAACACTTGGGATGTTTCCTGGGGCAATTGCAGACCTGTGCAGCATAGCAGGTGCATGGTGAGTCATCTGCTGCTTGGGAAAACTTGGTCTACTGTCCACATGCAATGCAGCCACGCTGCAGTACACATCAGTAAGCTGGGCTTGGTACAAGCCCACCATATGACAAAAAAGGGGCTCTGCTGCTCTGTCCTCCTCAGCCCAGAAAGAAGATAAACTGAGCCTAGAGGAAAAAAAGGTTGAAACACTTCTTTGCATACACAGACACTTTGATTGATAGGAGCCTTCAGGTTATTGAGCCAATTGAGTGCTCCCCTCCTCAATGGGTGTTGGATCCAGAACTGGAACTCCCCCAAAATAGGGTCAGTTGCAGGACTAACCAGGGCAAAAGGAAATGGATATTTTGCTGTCCCTCTTGCAGCTTTACTCCTCCTCTCCCCTCATTTACTGCTCCCGTTACAGAATTCCCAGGCAAGCATCTTTCTTGCCCTTCTCAGGGCAGGCAACCCTGGTCTCGCCTGCCTTTAAGGCTGATAACCAGTCTAGCTTTGTGATGGACAGCCTGCAAGCCCAGGGTCCCCCAGCACCGAGGCACTTTGTTCAACAGGCTGCCCTAGCACTGGGAAGTCTGAAGGCCTGTCATTTTGTCTCCCCAGCAGACTGCTGGGCAGACTGCTAAGGAGCTGGGTTGGCGAGCTGGCATGAAACCGGGCAGGCTTTTGACTGAAACCTGCCTGGCAGGCGAGTTTGGAAATGTGCCTGTGTTTTGTCAGAAGATTTGTTAAAACAGACACATTCCCACAGAATGTTCTGATTTTGATTAATCAGCGTTTCAGGGTGGGTATCATGTTCCCCTGGAACATTTCTGACCGTCTTTGCTGACGATAAGCTGCATATTTACAGCACACCCCATCGCAATGATCCTTCAGTGCTTCCCACTCAAAATGCTCACGCCGACAAGAGCCTGAGTGCTACCCTGCAGGAATGCTAAGCTCCACCGTGCCCGTTATGAATAAGGGCAGGGTACGACATGGGCAAAGAATCCAGGCCTGGGCCGTTTGATATTAGAGAAATACTTTGCAGGCAGACAGAGAGAAAAAGCCCGTCCCATGCATTAAAGCACCTCACAAATATTCATAATTATGCGTTGCGTTGCTCAAGTTAGCTCATCTCACATAAACCTGCTCTCAGTTTGCAATTTAATATTATGAATTACGGGCACTAGAACTGCTGAATTAGGAAAATAAGGACATGGAAAACATTATGCAGGTTAAAGAAAAGAAACTCCTATCATTCTCTGCTTTGCTTTCTCTACTCTTGCTTCTCATTACTGCCTTCCCTCCCCCCACCCCCCATGTGTCTGGTATACATTCTAAAAGCCAATGTTATATGTTTTCATCCTTGTCTTTTTGAGAACAACAACAAGGTTCTGATTGCTCTGACAAACTGAACTTATTCTCAGGCCCTGTATTTCAAAGCAGGATTTGACACACAGGAAACCCAGAAGAGAATAAGCCTGTCACACTTGTTTTTCTTTTTGGTTTAACCGATTCATTTATTTTCTTTTAAGATATTGTAGGGCATGTAATGATTCTCCTGTGCTTTCTTGCATCTGTGACTCATGAGGTAGGCTGGGTCTAAGAGACGGGCCAAGCCACAAAGTTCACATACAGGTTCTTGTTTTTCCAAGGTCTGAGGAAGTTCAGATTTGAGGGTTTGGGTTTGGACCATCTCAGGAATGTACAAGGATTCAGTTCCTAGCTAAGTAATTTGACACATTTCTCTCTCCCTTCCCTTCCACTCTTACCACTTTGGATTTTATTTCACTGATTGTGTTAGCCATGATTGGAAAAATTAATGAAAAAGTCATCATTGTTACATTGTCTTTCTGCTGGGGGGTGGAAGGGAGAAGGCAAAGAACTCTTCCACTGGATGATAATAATAATATTTTCCACACTTGCAGTCATCTATGGCTAACTAGTTACTGATATTGCTACTTATTAGTAGTATCTGAGTGTCTCACAGGTAACAGCAGTGGCAATGACAAAATCCCTAACAGACTGCAGGACCAAGCATTTTCAGGCTCTTCTTTTTCAGGTCAGATATCTCTTTTGTTGGGGAGTGAGGAAGCTGTTAGAGTTTGGCAATGAAAAGATATATCTGAAAGGAAACATTTATGACGAAAAGGCTGCCTCAATGTAGAGAGTTGTTCTTGTTTCTGAAGACTGTCTCAAGGCTTTCTTATCTTCTCTACTGAGGTAACTTAACAGAGGACATTTTGTTGCTAGTTCTCAAGTGCTTATCTTGGACTTTGAGATCAGTATTGTCCAGAGGCGCACAGCTATATCAATGCATGGGCTGATTTTGATACTGCTGTGAGACACAGTGGAAGCAGATAGCCCTACACTGGAATTGCTCCAGTGCTTTCTATCCAACAAGGCTGGGAGAGCTGCAAATGTACCTTTTTCCTCTTGAATCGCCCTTCATTTTGAAGTTCTACAGAGATCCATACCATGTCACAATATCCATGTGAGTATCACGGGCTTAGTGCCCGCCTGTAGATCTTTGACTAATTTAAACATGACCACATGTAGACCATCAACCTGCTTACAGGAAATCAAGCTTTGGATAAAGGCCAGCTGGTGTGAGCTGAGATCAGGTAGGAGGGCTACTCTGAAAAGGTTGATCTGAAAAGCACACAGGTCTCTTAATCAAAATAGTGAGAGAACCTGGCATTTGCATACCATGCAAGGACCTCCAAATGCCCTCTTCCAAGTTCAGCGTGCTAAAAAATGTCATCTCTCTCTGCTTGTGAGGAACCTGCCTATCAGGAGATTCATACTGTGGTCATTTTTAGGATGGATGACTGTAATGCAGAAGATAGTTTTTGGGCTCTAACACTTATCATGGCTGCCTGCCCTCTCTCTGACTCAGGCCAGCATAATCAAATTAATCTAGCATTCAAGTTCTTTCTATGGTTTCCACTCAGCTTTTAATGCCAATTTAAGCATTTTGTTAATTTGTGGACCAAGCTTCAACTTCATCAAAGACTGATTTTTGATGTAGGGCTAATTTTACTCTGGTTCTCTCTAGTTTTTGTTGTTTTATGCAGCAAAAGATTAGAATCCTAACTCACTATGAAATGTGCAAGTGCTGCTAGCTCTTCACCCTTTTTATTTCATTTTCTGCATGTTGCTATGTAATACCCTCTGCAATCCTTTCTCTCAAAAATCACACATCTGCATGCACAGTTTTGAAATATGTAATGCATTTATTCAGGCATATTTGCTTTTTCACAAGTTGGTGGAAAAAAACATCTTATGGCAATATAAAGATTGGGCCTAGTGCACGAGAAGGGAAATAGCAATAACTGGAAGTTTAAGAGGGAAGAAGTGGAGCTGTGTGGAATCAACATCTTGAAACACACCTTGGATGTTAAAATCAAGAGAGCAGTTGATCCTAATAACTCAAATAAAACAAGCTTAGTTTAGGAAAGGGCTGAAGACCACACTATGTTTGCCATTTATCATTAATAGAGAAGTACCAACTAGTTTTTATTGGCTAGAGGCAGCATCAGTGAGTTGGCTAGGGAGATGAGGAACTATGAAGAGTATGAAGACTGCTGTCTCTAGTAAGTGCACAATATAGATCTGCAGATTGTGACCCAAACAGAAACATAGCCTCTTTGAAGTAAAAGATCGCACTATGTACTATTATGGTACATCGATGGCTCACATCAGCAAAAGAATCTAGTGGGAAAAGCGGGCAGGAACTCCTCCATACAAATACATGGCCAAGAGGTAATCTTAAAAAAAAAGAAGTAGAGGAAGTAGCAAATTGATGGTAGTAAAACAAGGAAACAGGCATAGGAGGAGCATGAGTAAACAGAGGTTGTGGAGATCAGCAAAGATGCCAGAAGGAAACTGGATGCACAGATTAACGGGACTAAATGAGACTGACTAATGCCACTACTTTGGGCAAGTTACAGAAGACAGAGAACTTGACCGTGAGAACCAGTCCAGTCTTTGGAACACAGGAAGAGCCTGGAGTAAAAATATCAAAGACGTGGTATAGGAGAACCACATGCCGCCAACTGGTGGGCAAGCAAGCACTGAGGGTGTTTACTGTACAACCTGACCTCAGATGATGGGACACTATAATCTAGTTTTCAGTTAAATTTTCTCAGTATGGAACTGGGATAGTCTTTCCATGTTCACTTTTCACAGCTGTGCTTCATGACTCAAATTCACTCAGTTTATTCCAATCATAAATCTTGCCCATATCCTTCTGTAATTTGAAAAGAATTAGCCATAGGCATTCTGAAAAAAAATGTTTTAGTAATAAACTATATAACTGGATGTAGAGATATCATTTGTTGTATTATTCTATTTCAACTTACAGATTAACAGCAACATAAAAGGGTTTTTTTCCTCCCATTCTGTTCCATCTCCTTCCTTCTTTCTCTATTTGCCACAAATAAAAATAAATCTATTTTAATCAATAAAAACCAAATGTTTGTCACACAACAGTTTTCTGCAACAAACTAAACAAACTATCAATGTCAACACTTGTGCCCTGACTGACTCTACCAACCAAGCCAATATTTAACTGACTGTTCATATGGAGTCTTTTTTATGAGCCTTATGCTATACAGAGTGCAGCAGCAAGAAAGAAAGAGGGGTTTAGGTTCCTCTTTGCAGAATTCGGTGGCTCAGGAGTACACATTAAAGAAAACTTCATTATTACAGCAGGTACAAATTTTTTGACAAGCGTATGCCCTGGTACCCCAGTGACTGACTCATCACCTGTTATCCAGGAGCATGCCCTGCTAGTCTTCAGTGCACAACCACCCTCTGAGTGTGGCAGAATAGCTCTAATACTTGTCAGTAATTTTTGTTTAATTCCTGGCCTCTACAGAGCAACGGCCACACCTCCTCAGCACAATAAATGAGATCAGGCTCCTCTGTATCACAGCATATGTCAAGGTTTAACTCCAAGGACACCTCATTGCCCTGGTTTCAGCTGAGATAGAGTTAATTTTCTTTATAGTGGCTGGTATGGGGCTATGTTTTGGATTTGTGCTGAGAACAGTGTTGATAATACAGAGATGTTTTAGTTGTTGCTGCACCAGTCAAGGACTTTTCAGCTTCCCATGCTCTGCCAGGTGCAGAAGAAGCTGGGAGGGGACACAGCCAGGAGAGTTGATCCAAACTGACCCAAGGGCTATTCCATATCATATCATGTCATGCTCAGTATATAAAGCTGGGGAAGAAGAAGGAAGGGGGGGACATTTGGAGTGATGGGGTTTGTCTTCCCAAGTCACCATTATGCATGATGGAGCCCTGCTTTCCTGGAGATGGCTGAACACCGGCCTGACCATGGGAAGTAGTGAATGAATTCCTTGCTTTGCTTTGCTTGCGTGCATGGCTTTTGCTTTACCTATTAAACTGTTTTTATCTCAACCCTCAAGTTTTCTTACTTTTGCTCTTCCGATTCTCTCTCCCATCCCACCGAGGGGGAGTAAGCGAGTGGCTGCGTGGTGCTTAGTGGCCGGCTGGGGCTAAACCACGACACTCATGGCTAAAGAACAAAAATAAACTTTTTGAGATTTGCACACCTCTCTGTAGGTTATGGTTGAACAAACCCCATGAAAGCTAACTTCATGGAGATCAGATGGGGTTTTAGCTGCCCTCTGTGTGGCTACCTGTGACCATCACATCTGTATAATAGTGCCAGTTTTCATACTTTGACTGCTAACAGGGATTTATGCAGTGAACACCGCATCAGCACAGTGCGTTTTCTACTCCTCTGAACTATGCTAGATGCAAGCTGCAGTGCTCTATGTGACTGTTCGAAATGGTCACACTCTGCACATAGGACCAGACCTCACCGAGCCAAACATGTTGTGTGTTCAGTGCTGACTGTGGGCTGAGCTGGTAGGTGTTTCACATCCCAGCAGAGCGAGCTCCAGTTTCCCATTGTGAAGCACCAAGGCTTTTATTACGGGCTCATTAGAGCAGATGATCTGTGGGTTGGGCAGCCATAAACTAGTTCTTGATTACTGTTACCTCGCTCCTGGTTAAGTTGTTGGTGTTCTTACTGCAGGCTGAACTTTGGAGCTGAGCCAATTTGGTGTTTGTACTTTCTTCTGAAGAAGCAAGTTTCCTTCTTTCTGTTTATGATATCCCTCATCACAAATTCAACACCTACTCATCTTTTCGTTTTGTCTGAAGGTGATCTGTCTATGGTTATTGTCATGGCTTACCAGCAAGGCTTTCAGGGAAAGGGACTGTCAGAGACACGAAACTTGTCCAGTTATCATATAAACATCTGTATGCTGCTCCAGATCAGAGGGAGTCACTAGTATCCAGCTTCCTAGCAGGTTCACAGCAAACTTTGCAATGGCTGGAAGCTGTGATTCACTCCTTGACTTCAGGAGTGAAGCAGATTAGGCTCCAACTTACAGCTAGAAAAACCTCCATAGCACCTGAGACCAGCAAAACTGGCAGCTTCCTTGTCTGACATATTTCTACGTCCTGTCTGTTTGTACAATACACGCATAGCTCTGAATAACATGGGTTTAAGCTTCTGAATTTAAAAATTTTATTTGCTTTCTAGAGTAATATCAGGTGGGTATTTCCATTTCTGGACTCTTATTTAAGCATCTGATCATCACCCATGCACAGATGCCAACAGTTTCTATTTCCTTTTGCAAAATGCTCAAACAAATCTGGGCATTACCAGCTGTATGTGTTTGATGCTGATGCTGCAGTAACATGTGCTATACACAATTGGACATTACTGGGCAAAAAGTCTCCAAGAAACAGGTTCCTCTTGGCAAGGACAGGCATAAGTTTCCTAAAATCATACAGGATTCCCTTTCAAAGTGACTTGCTGCTGTTTTGGAGCAGGTATCAGAGCACAGACAAAACTCAGCATTGTCCTGGGCACAATTTTATGAGGATGCCCACGCTGTTTGACATGTGCAAGGAGAGCTAGCCAGAAGATATCCATTTTCTGAAGCCTGAGCTCCATACAGAGCCTGAGTGGTGTGCAGGGCTGGGGTCAGATGACTTCCTTCCCAGTGCCACGCTGCGGCTGGGATGTGGCAGGTCAGGCGCCCAGTGAGATGGGATGCCACCAAGCAGCAACCTCAGCATGGTTTTGTTTTTTAATAGGGCACGTCCCAGGTGGTATTAAGCACTGCAAGGAGATGCTCAGCTAGGAAAAGCCAGCGCGTGGTCCTTACCACTGGGCTGGAGCTGCTGAATCCTGGAGGGTCACTTACGCCACTGTCTCCATTTTGCTACTTCATCAGCTTGCTCATCTCCTTCACTCACCCAGTCATCTTTTTTCCTGACCCTCAGCTAAGTATTTGAAGAATAAGGATCATTACACTGGTTTTACATTATAAACTTTATTTTACATTGCAGTAGTTCTGGGTTTGATAGAAATTTAAATAAAGAGGCTAACTAGATAGGTGAAAAACTGAAGAGCAGTAACATGATAAGAGAAAAAGAGGGAAGAAGGTGGTCAAGAAACTCCATGGTGGATGGTGGAAAGAGATCTCTACATCTGGCTGCACAGGCGACACGCTCTGCCCAAAATGCCTGGCTTAGACCTGGCTTAGACCATATATATGCTTTTATACGTATACAAACTCCACTGGTTCTATTCACCATTTGGCCTGCAGCAAACTTGCAGAGTAGTTGATACAGATACAGAGGAGCTTTGAATGTACACAGCCTGCTTAAGTTGAGCGTATTTTCTGCAAACGTAACCACCATGCCAGTGAGCAATATTCTAGAGCCAGTTTCAGTGGGAGGACACTGATGTAACGGCATGCATGATTCAGGAACCCCCTGCAATGATAAACTGCCATTTTTATACACCACTCTGACAACTGTAGTGGGGGAAAGCACCATAAGATGACAGAGGTGAGGCTTGAAATTTCACAAAGGATTGTAGAAAGTTTTGTTTTGTGATAGCACCATATCGCAGCGTACACAGTAGCACAGCGTGTTCTCCCATCTCCACAACAAGGATCGTTAGTAATTTTGACCTTCACACCACGAACTGCTTAATATTTCTAGATGTCTGTGTTTCTTAAACATAGCTATATTGCTGATCGTGATTTCTTGTGAACCATGTGTTATTAGTATTAGTGCTGCAGCTAGATTAGATGTGCAGAGCTGTTGAAGCTGTTTGAGATAGTGACAGCATAGCAAGTAACTCCTACTCTCCTCCTTAGACCAAACAAAAGCTTCAAGCAGTCTTGCAAGTTCTCTAGTTTTAAAGACACACATGAAGTGCAGCCCTCAGAAACGTCTTCAAAATAGAGATAAATATAAAGGAATAAATTGGATTTTCCTTTACCATTTTCTGTGTTCACAAAAATGAAATTGCTGTAATACAAACAGCAGGGGGAAAATAAGCAGTGAAAGAAAATCGCCATTAAAGTACTAATCGTGAAGCTGACAAATGTATTTTCATAGTATTATCTGAGTTCCAAAGATAGCTCTGCAAAAAGGAGGTCAGCCTGGAATTGGGGCATTAAAAAATGTTGGTTAAAGACAGGAAAGGTCACGACTGTTTGCACAGTGCTCTAGTTTCTCCATTTTAAAAAAAATACAGTTAAGGAGAGATGATGATTCAGTGCTGGAGGAAAAAAAGCAATGTATGTGATTGGTGAACACACTCGCCCCATCTATGAAATCATCTACATGCGTGGCTAGATGAACATCTGCTGCATAAAGTCAGCACTGGTTTCAGTATGCCACAAAACAATTTGGCTTTTGCTTATTTTCTGAGGAACGGTACAGGAAGAATGTCTGCTATACCCGAGTAGCTGATAATGTAGCATTTAATAATGACACCAGTGAGCAAGCAACGCTAATAAAATTCAGTATCTTTGTCTCAAATGTGTTGTTAATCCAACATGATTCAGAAATGGATGAACGGGGGTGGGAAAGTAATCAAGCATGCTTGTTTACGCTATTTCCTCTATTCTTTATCAAGAAAACTAAATGCCAGCATGTGATCAGCTCTGACTCCAGCACACAGTGCCTTTGCAATGACTGTTTTAATGGACTGCTCGAACTGATGGCAGAATGAGAAAGATCATCCAATAAATTCAGCTTATACATACAATATAAACCTGGCCTGTATTTATCAGTGATTAAGTATGACAGGGAGTAGTAGCTTATCCAGGAAATTCCATATGCTACGTGGGCCAGATCCTCAGCTGGTATAAACCAGTTTAGCACCAGTGAAGTACGAGCAGTACAGTAGGGACGATCGTAGCTGCCAAGTTTGATGCTGCACCATGTGTGATATTCTATGCCAATTATTTAACAAGCTTATTAGGTATTTACATCTAATTTGCATATAACCAACTTCCTTTTTGAAAGCCTGCACTACTGCTGTGGGGTGGAAAGCAGCCCTGATGAACAAAACCCTCAGCTCGACTACTGAGTAGTCACCAGTGGAGGTTTTCATAGCCACTCACGTTTCTGTAGTCCCTTCCCTGTGACCAACAGACCTATACTGCGTCTTCTAGTAACTAAATATGACGGCAAGGAACTTGTGTCTAGGGGCTGCAACTGACGGTCCTTGCTTCTTCCATCCTGCTCACTGTCCCCAGCCCCAAAATCCTGTGCCTTATAGCAGCGACAAAACATCAATTACATGTGAGCAGGTTTAACTCTACAGATCCAGCTGAGATTTATGCTGGTAAACTACAGCCAAAAGATTATCATCAACAATGCTCCCAGGCACTTAGTCTACTACTAGAGTGCTAGTAACCTTCATGAGAGAGGTATCATGGCTTCTTGGGAAGGTTCCTCTGTGCAAGTGATGGCTGAGATTTGGGAGCCACCACTCTTCAGGCACACCTTATTTCAGTCACTCTACCCCACCCAGTTCCTAAAAAGTCAGGTCTCATCAACCCAAATATCAACAGCAGTAGACTGCCTGTGCAAATTCACTTCTCTAATGTGATATTTACATCACAGGAGTGTATGTTAGGATGCTGACATTTACACATTTTTTTCTTTGACGTGGCTTTGGAATGATAACCTAGGAGAGTGTTGCACAGTCCTCCTGTATTCTGCCAGCAGAGGAAGCGGTGGAGAAAGTCATTCTGTTATCTGCTGGAGAGCAGCCCTCCGAGTGCAACACCCTTTGGGAGTGCAAATGTTCGGTTTCAGGATTTCCTGGGTTCTTTTCTTGCTTTGGGTGTAGATTATAATTTAGCAGCCAGAGATGCTTTTGGGTTTGGGTTGACTGCAGGAAACTAAATTCAGAAGAATTCTTTTCAATCCATAGATCTTATCACTTGAGATAAAACATCATGCACATTAAAATGGAGACTTATAACCCGCTATGCATCATCTAACCAGGGCAAGGATAAAGACCTATCCTGCATCATGAGCTTCGTTCCTTACTCTGAGATGCAGCATGGCAAAGTAGGGAAGAAAGAAGCCTACAATGCTTGAGAAATAACTCTTTAATCTGACTGTAAAATAGATGAACAGTTGCTGGTTTTCTGATTTGGAGCAGAATCCATTGGTTAGCAAGATCATGAAATGCCCAGGAACACAAGAGGTTGTCTTTAAAAGCCATAGTTTCTTGACCTGTGTCTCATTACGCTTTCTCCTCAGAAAGTATGGGAAGGGCCCTCTGTCAGCAAAAAGTGAGTGGCTGAGTACCACTTGCAGAAGAGCTAAGACAGACCAGTAAAACGTAAAGGACATATAGGGCCCACAACTCCTAGCAGGTTTGGTGAGGGACCAGGCTTTGATATACTCCTCAGTGAGCAAGGGCATCACAATCTGACCTAGATTGTCTGGGAGGATACCAGAATGGTGACAACATCCCAGTACGAACAGTTACAACCACCATGAACTGAATGTCATACAACACGTTCCCTGGAATAACAAACTAAAATAAGATGAATGCAACAGAGATTTTCTTCAGCTGGTGCTGAGACTGTCTGCTACCTCAGTTTCTCCCTTTGGAGCTCTCTAGAAGTATCCCACAAAGCCTAGGTCTCAGGCAGTGTTCCTCCTTGTCACCTCATTTAATCCCTTTTCCTGTGCTGCGTTAATTTTCCCTGTGTCCCTTCTTCTGGCTCTTCGTTCATTCAAAAGGCCAATATCAACACATTTGAGCACTTGCTGTGCAAATACATGCCCAAGGTGTGCTCAGCATGGTATTAGCAATTCCAGCTCCAGCGCTGCCATTAGCTCTCTCAGTGCAGACATCAAATTGCAATACATAATCTTAATGCAAAGCTGTCAACCAGTTACTTCATTATACTGTATAGTATTCCCAGACCAAGACTATATTAACACTAGAGTTAAGACAGAGAGCATAGATTAAAAAAGTAGACAAAATAAGCATTACAAGAATATTGCAATTATCCCCCAAACAAATATTAGAAACCCTTAAGATTCAAAGTTCAATCTATACTAATAGAAATTCACAGTAAGGTCATCAAAACAACCTCAACTGAGACAAGTAGTGACAGCCCGCAATAAACAAGCAAGTTAGCCTTATAACATCAACAGCTGCAGTAGCATGAAATATTTCTACAGGTTTAAAGTAATTCTTTCTTCCTCATATGCTCTCTTTATAGTGAACTTGTATATGAACAATAAATACATGTAGTTTTGTTTAGCAGTGTATGTGGTATGGCTTTCTCCTAAAATAGAGTGGAAAACACAGGAAAAATGGTTGGTATGTTGGACATACAAGCAGCTTTGAACAAAAGCCATATGTCTTAATGCTAAGAGTCTCCAAAAAAGTTTAGTCTTAGCTATGATACAAATCAGATCACCTGCTTTTATGAAGTATATTTTGTCTTGCATTCACAAACTTCATGACGATAAAATAACACGCATCCTTAGCATGTAATTACATGTTCGACTGCCTACAGTGTAAATAGTGTGCCCTTTAAAAACAGTTACTGGCATATAACTAATTAATGAAATTATTCAGGGTTATTGCCCACATACCAGCAATATTCGTTACAGAACAGTTTGCATTCAGGTTTAACCAGTTTGCAGCCCCGCTGCCTTGCCACATTATTTTCCATCATAATGCTTTTATCTGGTTTAAGAAAACCGCATTTTAAGGAAAAAAAGTTATGGTACAAAATAAGGCTGGAAATAAGCAACACTGAGGGCAAAATCCAGTCTTGGCGTCACGAAGCCATGTGCAGCTACAAGGGAAGAGCCTGTAGTCCATCAGGCTGCAGGCAGATAGGGTGAGAGCAGCTGCTTGGGGAGGAGGGGGACCAGGGGGCACACATGCTTGGCAACATGCTTTGAGAAGTTGCATATGATCTCCCTTCTGGGTCCTGTTGGGAAAAGAAACATCAGCTGAAAGGAACCAGGAGCTTCCCCCATAACCTGGCACTCGGGGGAGACCTTGGCTGGAAAAGGACCCCATTCCTGTGTGTGTTGCTCTGCCTTTCCTCTCTCTTTCTGAGTTCAGACTGGCAAATTTTTATCCCTTAACACCCAAGCCCCAGCAATGTGAGCTCAGGTTATGCCGTTGGCCCTAGAACTGAATTTCCTTTGTTTGCATCGGTTTAAGCAAATTCCTCTTAATCACTTAATGTAATTTAAACATACAGTTGTGGGCCACATGGGTGTAAACAGGTAGGCACAGACCAGAAGTGCTCACGGAACTGCCTTTGCTTACACCGAAGGCTGAATTTGGTCCAGTATTTTTGCACAGAAAGGCAATGTGTAATGTTACTGCAACACATTTTCTCTGGCACTGTCTCGCTGCTGTTGGCACAGACACAACTCTTTGATATTGAGTAGGTGAGTGATTTTTCTTGCCAGCTTTCTATCTGTAACTTTGACTCCCAGTAATATTTACTAGCTGCCGTCAGTATGGCAGCTTTTAAGTTTCATTTCAGTCGTAGGCCAGCCATTAAAACAAAGCTAGAGGCGGTGCCTGTCCAGACAAGTCATGATATTCTGTGGTAATGCACTTCTGCGTCATCTCACAATGACAGTATGTGCCATGAGGAAGAAAAGGAAGGGGGAGTAGGCTTATGTCTGTATTTAGCAGAAAGCACAAACACGCATTTCTCTCTTCATGCCTGTGAACAAAACCCATCCACAGCTCCCCAGAAAAGAACAGACTGCAACACTGTAAAGCAGTCAATAAAATTAGTTGGGGAAAGCTGGTTTTTGGGATGGGAAAGGAAAAAGGTGAACAGTGATGAAATACCAAATTTTACCTCCTACATCTTAAATATTTTAAGACATTAAAGGAAGATAGTTTCATACCAACAACTACCCATGAGCCACAGGAACCAACTTGTACTTTAACTGCAGCTTGTCAACTGCAAGGTATTTTCTATCAAAACATCAACAAATGTGATTCAGCCTGTAGGGCTGACTGTACAAATCCTATGTAATTTATTGCCTCTCTTCTCCTCTATGCTGACGTATTAGTCTACTGATTTACAATAGAGTACTGCAAATATGATGTCTCCTTGAGTGCCTAATAATAGACATAATATCTAATAGTATTAGAAATAATATTCTAATCAAAACATGGGAGCTGAATTAGAAAGGTGCAGTGTTTCCCACCTGTGGAGAAGAGTGTGCCTCACCGACTGGAAGGGGCTGGTGCAGGAGAAGCAGGGAGGATATTTGGCTCCACAGGTACATGTGCTTTGCTCGATGTGCATTTTCACACCACAGCCAGCTGAATGCAACCTGGAGATTTGTTCAAAGGAGCTCCTGCTCCTCGTCCTCCCTCCCCCATTTGTTCGTTTGCTCCTGCTCATATCCCATCTCACTCTCAGGAGTTGCAGGGCTGGCCAGTGAGCAGCTCGGACAGATGGTGGCTTAGCCCCTGCGTTGGTTCAGTGAACTGATCCAACGCACCCTTTGGCAGAAAGATCACTGGATCTGATGTACTTCTTATGCCTGCGTGTGTGCCAGAGCTGCAGCCATCTCCGGCTCCACCTCAGGGACCTGACAGATGAAGTGCCTTGCAACCCTCTTCCACCCCAGGTAGCTGCGCGACGCAGCTGGCTCCTTACAAAGTGCTTTGAAGATACAAGGAGCAGGAGAAATACTACTGACTATGCAGTACGTGAGTATGAAAAGTAACTTTCACCTTCTCAGAAGCAGCACGAAGGGACCTAGGCTCACCTGCCAGCTAGATGCCAAAGGAGGACAGTGCCGAGCCCGGCCTGAAAGGCAGTGGCAGGGCACGCTGAGGAGCCATGGGAGAGCTGCAGTCACCCCGAACCTCACCTAAAGCCAAAGAGCTGACTTGCATGTGTGGGGCTGACAATCAAGCAGCTATTCCCAGCCCCTGCTAAATTAAGTTAAACAAAGACAGCTAATTTTGTAATTTAAAGTGACGGTGTTGACGTTACACCCAGTGCGGCTTTTCTTTGAATGCTGCCCGTCAGCCTGCCCTACTTTCTGAAGGTTGTGGGGATGCTGTAATGAAAGCGATGCAAATATTTCATAATACTAGCACATCTTCATAAAGGCACTAGTTCTGAAAATTGCCAATCATCACTCAGGGCTTGTTATTGCGAGCAGCACTCGGGGCTTGCAGCCCGAGGAATGCCGCTGCTCCTTCTGCTCCTTTGCACGACTTGTTTGTCCTGTATCGTCCACGTCCAGAACGTTCTTCACAGGTCAGATTGTAATCTTGGGTGAATTGTAAGCAGCACCGTGTACCTGGAAATGTCTGCGGAGATACATGATTATGCATGCTGTGTGCCCAAGATTAGAGCTTGGCCCGGCACCAGGAGTTAGGAAACCAGACCCTACCCAGCAGTTAAGAAACTTGCTTACATTTGTTGTATACTATTTTAAACATAAGAACAAAGAGGAAAACACTCTGCACTGATCCTTGCCGATGTGGAAAGTCAGACTAAGACACCTGTTTATGTTTCACAATGTTGAGGAATATCTATTACTTCAGGACAACAGTTGCACTGAGACTGTTGTGCAATAGGGATTTACAAGAACTTCTGCAAACTTACCCTCTTAGGTACTAAATGAACTTAAGCCTCCTCATGTTTACTACACAAAGTTCATTTTAGCACTAAAATAGTTCGTGGCACTGTTTGTCCCATACTTGCTTCACACCCTTCAGCAAGCGGCACGCCACGTGGGGCTGGAGGCTGATCCCTGCTGACACAAAGGGGACGGTCTTCGAGCCAAGAGCGGGGTGTCTTTCCACAGGATTTTTCCACCTTTTTTTTTTTCTTCTTCTTCTTTTCCAAAGGGAACAGAATAAAGCCAATAAAGCCTCAGAGTTTCCAGGAATACTGTTTAAATGGGGCAAACACTTTGAAGCGTCCCCTCTCTCATGTCAGAGGCTCAGGGGGGCTCTGGGGGTGGCATCCGGTGGTCCCGGGTGGCTCAGAGGCAGCCGATGGGGTGCAGGGAGGTGGCTTGGGAGCGGGTGGCTCTCAGTGCAGTGGCCGCAGCCTGGCAGGGCCACTGCCTCCGCATCACAGAAAGCAGCTGTGCACCCGCAGCCCCGGCACGGGCACCTTGCTGAGGCATCTTAAAAGGTAGATGGGGTGAACCCCAGCCCGCCGGAGGGAGTTTCCCAGGATGCAAACAGAGTCAGGGCCTCCACTCGGGTCAGCAGCGAGTGCAAGCCAGATGCCCGGCTTTGAAAGGTTTCTGGGCAAAGCAACATCAAGCCCTTGTAAAACTAGGTGCCGGAGTTGGGCTCTTACAGCAACAATTAGTTGCTTACATAAGTGACCTGATTTTGCAAATGCGCTGAACATCCGACAGTTCCCATGGACTCCAATTAGGGCTGCTGGCTGCTCAGCAGTTTTGGAAATCAGACCATTTCTTTGGATGCCTAAATATGGGCTTGGGGATGCTGGCTCTAGCCACTCCAACTTACAGATTCTGGTCATGCTGTTCCTGCAGCAGAGACAACCCCAAATTAAGGTGAGCAGAGTTAGAAGTCATTTTAGAAAAGGAACATGACTGCACTTTGAAAATCTGTCTGGTCTGCTGACATTATTAAGAAATGAAATAGAAATTCGTGTATTATTTATTGATAATCTTCTACAAGATAAAACAAGAGTGCACACGTATTTCATCCTTTGGTATTTGCCATTCTGCTTGCACTTGGAGAGAAGCTGCAGAACACCAGAAACTGATTTTGAAAAACTGTCCATTTAGTATACGTTCCAGTTGCCCATCACAAAACACAATGTACTTTACCACAGGGAAAGACTTGGACTTCCTTTCATAGCAAAGAAAAGAGAACAGTGATAAATAAAAGGACTAGCAGTCAGTGGTCAGTGTTGAAACTTGTTCTCACGTTGTTCTGCAAGACTTCCTTCCCTCTGCCCCCTCCTCCTTGCCCTCCACGGGGAGAAATGCTTGGGGTGACAGGGAGCAACAGGCTTCATAAACATTCTAACAGTTAGAAAAAATTGTGCATTCCCCTTCAAACTTCAGCAGATCCGAAGGAAGCTCTTGTTTGCCATCAATAACAATTAATAGTCATCTAACAGTCAGGTTAGCCAGGAGTGAAAGTGTGCAGCACAATCTGAGTTTCCTCAGGTTCCTCCTAGCACTGGTGTGCGTTAGACAAGCTCTGAAGTTTATTAGAGATATTTGTATCTCTGTTCTTTTAGCAAACCTTTTCTAAATACCTCTTGACTTTCCAGCCACTCTGCCAGCTCTCTCACCACTGTCTGTTTAATGTGCCTCCATGCTACGCTGGAAATGTGAAAACGAGGTAGCGAGCCAATGCAAGTTGTCTGAACAGTGACAGAAAAGTGCTCTTGCTGGAGTACTTGGCTTAAGCTTCTGTATTTGGGCCCCCAAAATAGGCATGCTTGGCAGGTTTGATATCAAATGAATTACTAATACTGGCTTTCAGCAAATTTCCTGTAAGGCTTTTACACTGATTTATTCTCCTGGCAAGATTTTTCTAAGTTCTGAAAACATATTTAGATATTATCACTAACTTATGTAACACTTACAGAGAGCATGGCAAGTAGCATGGAAAGGGAGCTAATTTTCATTTGTATAGCTGATAGAATCACGTAACTATATGTTTGCCCATGGCCTGTTTGCATGCTGATTCCTGTCCCCGTAATTTTAATGTAATTATGTAGAATCTTCACCATGACTCACATAGGAAACTTCAAAGACAATGAAGTTCATTCATTTGTGTGCTATGTATTTCCCAAATTTAAACAGGAAAGTTATCATCACAGCATCCCCCAAGGGGAGCCCAAGTGATAACAGTTGCCTTCGCTTTCCCTGTAAGTACTGCTCAGAGTATTAAGTAACTTTCTCATGGACATTCCAGAGAGGGTAATGTGTAACCTACGCCTTCACAGAAGGCAAAGAAATCCCTGCTTGCCTCCTGTAATAGATCTCTGCTGAATAAAGACAATTCATTCTTAAACATATTTACTTTGAGGTGACAGGGGCGTTTCATAGCCTGTAATAGCAGTTTCATATAAATATCCGTTTGCTCAGGAGAGCTTTCCCTGCGGTACTGGAGGTAATGCTGCTTGTAACATTATTTCTCTCTCTCTTCTGTTTTCGTTCCCCCTAAATGTCTAAACACCAATTCCCCATCTTCTGACGCGTGTTTCTTCTAAATAAATAGAAGAAGGAATAGTACTCTGGGGTTGGCTGGCATAAAGCTGTGTTCTCTGAGAAAAACCCTGTTGTTCGGGTTTTTGATCCTCTGGATGAAGGGGCCTGGGCATACTGCAGAAGAATTAGCCGTATGGGCTGCCCAGGAGCTCCGTTGCAAGAGGTTCAAAGGAAACTGGTTGTTTGCTCTGGAAAAAGGAAATATTTTTTTTGCAGTGCTGAGTGGATCTTACTATTCAGAATAGGAGAATTTCTTTCTTTTTTTCTTTTGGCTCCTGTCCCATCAGTGCACTGAAGAGTTACATCTAGAATTTGATTTATTGTTCTTCATTACTGATGGGAAGGGGAATTTTTATTTTTTAATCGGAAAAAAAGAGAGAATGCCCGCTTTCACAAGACATCAAGAAATCGGGTTGCAGATCCAGAAGATACCAGCGGCGCTACACATATGCCTATGACTCATTGGTGATGGGGTGTTCCCAGACAGGTGGCAAACTTTAGAAACTGAGCCGCTGACACCTGAATTTAAAGGGCACCTTCACTCCCTGAACTACCCTCACCTCTTTCTCATCTGTCCCTGCCTCCACCCTGAATCCCACTGCAGTTCTGTTGGTTCAAAGAAGGTCACAGCTGGTGCAAATTTACAGCAAACGGGAAACACAGAGGCATTGGGGGTAAGTATGGGCTACGGTTGTGTACGAGAAAGATCTTATCTCAGCTTTGATTGGAGGCCTTGAAAACATATTAATGGTAAAGTTATTGCTTCTCCAACTCCTGCACAGATCAATGTACTTAACTTTAATAAACATATTAATTAAGTATAATTCCAGTTACTGACTGTTCAGAAATAACAAGGTCAACCAAACTCATGCCAATAAAATCTTTCTGTCAAACCTTTGGCATATATTTTCTCTGCTGCTTATACATCTATTACCCACAGAAAGCCCGCCTTGATACTGTTCTTCTGAAAGATGACAAAGTTAAGCATTCAGAATTTAGGAAATCCCAGCATTAAGGCTCCCTGCGCAACCTCAGTTCAACCTCTGTCGTACATACGTGTTGTCATCCTGTATGGTGACACAGTCACATAGAGGCTTCTTCTCACGAGACCTCTGCCTCGTTCACTTACTTAGGAAGGACAGTGCACTGTCGGTGTTTAGTGTTTTATTCTTTCGTTGTTAATACACTGTTGCCTAATGTGTTATTCATCGAACACTATTCAAGCCTGCTCTGAAAAAAAGAATATAAAATTTCCTCAAGGGCTTTTCTGTGGTGCTTACCATAATAGTGCTGGAGTGATACACAAATGTTAATGAATCATTTCACAGATTGAGAAGAGAGGCAGAGATATTCAAAGTTGGTAAGCAATTTCAAATGTCTGCAACCTGTTTCTTATGATTATTTAGCATTGTATTTTCAAAGCTCAGCTTCCACTGACTACAGCTGCAGCTGTGAGCATTCAGCATTTCTGCAACATGGTCCTACAGCCTCAAGTCAGAAAACCAGGAAACTTGGGGAAATAAAATAGGGGCCCGGCCTGGGAAGTCACCTGGAAGTCACCTAGTTAGGGTTCCCTCCTGGAAAAAGTCAGGTTTACAAAACTGGTCTGAACCAGCCCTAAATTGAATCTCTCATCATAAAGATTCTAGTCTGGGCTTGGGAAAAGTTTTCTCAAAACTGGAATGTGTATATGAGTGTCTTGATTTTGATAGATTGGCATTTTGTGACAAAAACATTGTATAGAAAAATTCCCGAACAGCTTCAGTTGCAGCAAAGACACACCAGGAAACCAAATTAAGGTTGCCCCAGCAACGTTCATTTTTTGGTATTTCTTAGCTTTTTGAGTGCTTTAGAGTACATCCTTAATAATAATCTTTTACCAGTGTGTGTGTGCAATTTAGTTCCATATCAGTGAATGCAGATGCGCTGATATTTACATTTACGCATAGACATAGATGTGCTTGGATACAGTACTACATAGACTGTCAGTATTCTTACTTTCATTCATGTACTATGATTAAGCAAGATAGAAATAATAAATAAACAAGCAGATAATCCTCTACTTCTGACATGATTTTTTTTAAACAATGACATGAAATTGCCTCGAGGTTTAGCTTACACTGGAGGATGTGGTCATTGGTGATTTTCACAGCTATAAGCAAGTGTATAAAGACAATAAATAGATTTCCAAAATATTTCTGTATTCATTGTTGTTGCTGTATTATTTACATCTCTAGACAGGTTTCCAACTCATTCAGGAAGGATATTATGTGGGGGGGTTAGGAGATGGGGAGGACTTTGTAATGGGAATAGGCTATACTTTTACCATAGATGTTATTCAGAAAGAATTTTAATAAACCCACCAATTGTATTACATCAGTGCATCCTCTTAAATCCCATGGAGATTTTCCTAAACAGAGCTAAGCCATTTGCCTCAAACATCTTATCTATTTCTGTCACTACACAAATCCCCTAAATATTTCAGTCACTGCAAGGCCAACTGAAATGGTAAATTACTTTGTATACTAAAGGGAAAACTGTTGAATAGCGCTAGGTTCAGATCCTGCTGAAAATGAGGCTGCTGGGATTGAAGACAACTGCAGGAAAAATCAGAATTATAAGCAGTATCATCCCCATCCAACAATTACACTGTTGCCTATTGGTAACATTCCTTTTTACTTCTCCTTGCTTTTCTTTTGTCTGATGAGACATTCTGCTATTTTCCTAAGCACATGTTGAAAGAGAACTGACAAAGAATGGCCTCACCTATTATTCTTTGTAATGGAAGTGTTTGCAGACAGGTCACCAGAGGCTACTGCAGCTTTTGGAAAAGCTGACGATAATACAATGAAAGCATTTCTGAAACCTAAGGCTGCCAGTACTGTACTTTTACTTCTCCATTTTACAGTGTCAAATGCTTTTCTTAGTGCCCCTTTGCTAATTCTGGAAGCAAGGACTTTTATTAGACGGATGGTTTAACCTGGGAATAAAGCTAGCGGCACCAGGGGACAAACCCAAGTGGCTCAGATAAGGTTCAAATTCACTCACAAACTTATTCATAAAATTCTACAATGAAGGACAAATCCAAAGAACAATTAGCTTCTGCCACTACATGAATTATCTTTCTAACAAAACCACCAGAGCGTTAGCTCTGATCCCAGGAACTGACAATTCATAACGATGACATCAGCCTACAAAGGGAAAGCAGAAAGAAATGCATAGAAAAGATTGTTATCCTCCCTTATTCTCTAGGATTATTATTTGTAGTTTGTGGTACCACCGTGCTTGTGACACACACATTTAATTGTAAGCTTTGCCACTGGCTTTTTTTAAAGACATCCTTATTGGGAAAAGACATAAGGATTCTATTTTCAGCAAAAATCCTGCATTTTTGTTTTTTCCACAACTTTTGTAGGTGATTCTGAAGTTTAAGGGTAAGTCAGGAAGCAAATGACATCTTTACTAACGAAGAGCAGGCTCCAGAACACATACCTGTAATTCTCATATACTTTTAGAGCACCTATGGTTGCATAGTGTTAAATACAGAAGGGACAAGTCAGCCCTAAAAGGCTGATTGATCTTTCCAAATTTGACCTTTTTTACACTAGTAAAGAGCTTGCTGGCAGCTCCAGTGTAAAACAGGGTCTGCTCTCAAATCATGCAGGACACTTTCAGGAAAAGGCTGGGCACCCACTTTGCTGTATGCCAGCAGATACACATCATTAGTGCAACCCCATCCCAAGGCTTTGGAGGAGGTCCCAATGCTCTCAACTCTTCCGAAATCGAAACCTCCTCGATACCACGCTAGTTCTGGCATGGACGTCTCTTGCCCCCAGCCACCTTTGGGACAACTCCAAGTCACAGTGGCACCTGTATCACATTAAACATCTCCTGCTCCCCATCTCATTTCTCTACCCTGCCCCTTGCCCCACCAGCGCTGGCCCCTGAACTGCCCTGCTCCTCAATAACATAGGGAATTTGGGGTCTTCCCCTCATGTCAGGGAGGCATCTCCTCCCGACCCAAGCAGCCCCGCACCCTGCTTGCTGCAATGATCCTCCTCAGGACAAATGCGTGCCTCAGGGCTATTCTGCTCGCTGCCCTTCTGACAAAATTGCTCACTGTTCGCCGGTGACTGGCCTCGAGACCTTGGGGTGTTGCTATCCTGCTGTCAAACACCCTCCACTGCCACTCCTGTATTTGTTTTCATTGATGTCTAGTACTTTAAAGCATTGAGTCTGCCCAGATATGATTGGGTGTCAAGTGGGATGGCGGTGTGGCAGTGCTGTCACAGAGGAAAATTAACAGCATATTTCTATTTTGGCAGAATCCAGTTGCTCATCCGGGACTGGAATCTCATTGAGTTGCAACTTGTACTGTTTGCACCTTAAGAGCGAGCAGCGTGGACAAGATGCCTGGTTGAACACATGTGTCTGCTTAGCATCTAGATTTTAAGATACAGCTACGGCTGCACTAACAGAAATGCATATTTTCCTGTGAACCGACTGTGGTGCATGGATTCAGAAAATTCCCTGCTGGGCTTTTTAAAGAGGCTGTCTTATTTACATGCCTCCAAGAAGGAAGTTCAAAAAATTAAAAATAGCTCTCTTATACAATAATGACATGATAATACCAGGTTTTTTTCCTGTTCTGGATCAAAACTTGTGCTCAGGAGGAAGGCGAAGAGAGCCTTCATCTCTTTTTTTTTGGAACTCTGTTGAAGGCTGACACCAAAATGTAGTTACGTGGGTTGGGCACATTTTTTTCCTGAAAGAGGTCAGAGGGGTGAAATCCCAATATCCTCTGCCTTCCCTGTGGAAAGAGGCCACAGCATATTTCTGCTGAGCAGCACTCCGAATGTTTATACTTTCCTTGGGAAATTTCTTTCTTTTTCTTCTTTAAACAATTTACAACATTTTCTGGAAAGCAAGAGCAGCAGCAGTATGTTCAGACCAACTTAAAAAGCCAGAGGTTCGCACACACCTCTGGATAAAAGTTTTCCCGTTGACAGTTTTGAACCAAAGTCAAAGAGGGAGGTCTAATCCCAAGTTTGGTTTCGTTTGGTTTATAATAGTTTGGAAAGCAGTGGCAGCCTCTCCTCAAGTGGAACCTGAGTAAGATGAGGATATACACGTATAATATGATCTGTGTCCACCTGCATGCACGCACACACACGCTGCGTTTTACGGATGTGTGGCTCCAACTGCAGCATCCCAGGTCCAGCACCCAAGGACTGCTCCTGGTCTGTGCAGGTGGAGAGGAGAGGAGGCAGGTTTGGGGTTGCAATGAGCGCAGACTCTCCCGGTGGGCAAGGGCTGCCCGGTGACCTCCGTTCTCCTTCTGGCATGACCGGACTCTGCAGCCTTCTTGACGTGGGGCCCTTTCTCAATGCTGTAGCCGAGCCACAAGCCTGGAAAGCAATACTTGGAACTATTAGAAAAGGCAAGAGTGTTGTTGCCAGGTACTGCTCAAAGCCATTTCAATTCACTATAGAAAACATTGGTGTTTGTTTGAAAGAAAAAGCACACTGTACCTGTACGTAAAGAGCTAATTGAAGTCAGCAATAAAAGAAGGATTAGCTGATCTGTGAAGTATTTACTGAACTCCCCCAGCTACAGTATACAGGTTCCTTGAATTTAATATCTTAATTGCATCCACAGTTTCTTTGGGCACAAAATGAGAATGCAAGACTGCCGTATCCCCTGGTGTGCAGGCTGCCGTCAGCTCTGAGTCAGAGCCTTCCATCTCTTCATCTAACCCTCATAGTACAGAACAGTTCTTAGATGTGGGAGAAATGAAGAACGATGTGATTAATACTTGAAGCTTTTCACTAGTTTCCATCCTCTTGGCAGAGGCTGTAGCAGCAACGATCAGATCGGTGCCAGCCTTCCTATACTGTGGTTTGCGCAATCAAAATCCCCAAAGGTTTGGTGCAAGCTACAAAAATCCTGGAAGGCTGCATTTGGACCATTGATTTCTGATATTGCCAGTTTCTGATGTTGCCTTTGGCTAATCTGTTTCACAATGAAAGCATTCAGTTTTGGTTTTATTTTCAATAGGATCATGAGGAGTTAATACAACTGTTCTCTCAGTATGGGCTGTACAAACACTAGAACCAAAACTCAACCTGAATAGTTTTCATTCCAGTGCCACCTTCTAGTCAAAGATTTCAAACCACTTTGCAAAGCACTAATGAAATAGCCAAGACTCACAATACTCCTTTGAGCTCAATAGGATTCACTCTTACTTTTTCTGATGCTTCCTTTCCTCATGAAGAAGACGAGACACCACAGTTACAAGTAATTTGCCCAGATTTTGCAGCCCAGGACAGTGGAATGTTGTCTTTGAAGAAACATTGCCTAAAATGGCAATAGAGCCCTATGGTCCAGATACCATAACTCACACTCACTTGTCCATGAATTAATTTTAACTTATTCCTGATAATTATCACTTGCACACAAGTTCTAAACTACAGACTTATAGAACTAGGTATGACTCCATCTCAGATTATCCATGCTGTGTTCCTCTCTGCTTCAGAATAAAGTCCATACTGTTATTTTTAGACAACAAGCAACAACGTGCTTCAAGTATTCTATCACCACCCATTAAAAATGGCTCTTCAACTATTTGATTAGTGACTGATGAATCTGAAAAAAAAAAAACCCAGAGCAAAACTCTTCAGCAACATCAAAAAATAATGAAAGCAAGTCTCTCATCCAATTCACAGAGAGATTTCTTCAGAAAAATAATAAAGCAGACTTGACAGTTTACAAAGAAACAATTGCAGTTAAGAATTCTAAAATACAACTACAACAACAAAACAGCACAAGAACCAAGTTGGCTGATATTGAGGCCATCAGAGAAAACTTATACATTGCACAAAGCGTATACTTTTTCCACCAAGAGAAATACCTCTCTGCATCACTCTTGATGGGGAAAATCCCTCCCAAGTTAGATGTAGCAGCTTAGACAGGAGACAGAAATTCTGCATCAGGAAATTAGCCAGATAATTAAGTATTTGTCAACAGGATAAGAAGCTACAGGCACAGATGGATTCCCAGCTGAGATTTTTAAGCTTTTGGAAGTAATATCTTCTCCTAAGCTGTTTAGAACCTTTAATGATGTTTTTAAGTCAAGGGCAGTTAAAACTGAATGAATCTGATGGAAATATTGCCACCTTTAATGAAGACAAACCAGTTAGTCTGTTGCCATTTGCCATCCCATTTCAATATCAAAAATACCTTCAAATAATTTGGCAAACAGATTGGAAAACTGCATAAGACTCCCGATTAGCAGAGATCAGGTTGGTTTCAGTACTGGCAGGTGAATAACATCTGGCAGTTTGTGGATTGAGTTAGTGAAGGAATGAAAGTGACATCATTAAATGCCATAAAAGTTTTCGTTACAGTCAATGGGGATAATTATTATAAGCATGACAGATAATGGAGGAGGAGCAGATCTGAACAGCTAGAGCAGTGAGATCAGGCCAACCATTTTGCATGAAGGAAGAATTTGTACACTTTGGAAGGAATGTGTAGGCAACAGTGACCTCTCCCTTCCACCTCTGCTTTTCAATCTACTAGGAAAGGACAAGTATAGCAGATCCAGATAGCGATAAATGAGGAAACAACAATAATTAGCTAAGCCAGAGGAATGACTAACTGCACCAATGCAAGCATAACAGGTAGGTTAAATTAAGGTTTTGAAAAATCTACCAACAGATATCTACTGATAGCTGACAGAAGGGTTAACAGTGAAGAATAAGCAAGCTGCCTTTTTTAGAGTACTAGCAAAGGACATGAGTATGTCCATAACCCTAACACCTGACATGGTTAAACTGCTCCAAATTGTTTTAGGCTGATGTTATCCAAGATACAAAACCACACTGGTGACTAACTTAGTGACTATCTGTCAAGTACGTCTTGGCTGGATGCAGCCAGTATTGTCTCCATGACCATATCTTTTGCCTACTTATATTCCCAAATATTTTTAAGAGACAAAAATAATTCTTAGAAGTGCAGAACTGGTGAAAGAAAACACCAAACATTTGCTAACATATAAAGGACTCTTTGATTACCTTGCTTTAACAAGCAAGAGAATCCACCTGTGGGATTTTCAAGATGTCCCTAGAATCTGTCAGAGGGAGCCAGATAGGCAATAATGCTGAGATACCAACTTCTACTTACCTCAGACACATCTCTGCAGGTGACATGAGGGATACAGTTCACTGCTATCAGTTACACAACACATACCATTATAGAGACCCCAGCTTCAGTTCTCCTGAACTCCTACCAGGGCAGATACAGATACTGCACCTTTGCTATTTTGGTACAGAAAGTCCTAAAATATTTCATGTAAACCAGACAGTATTAACTGGCATTTTCAGAGGAGCTCAATGGAGTTAAGAGTCCAGACCCCATGAACTTTTCTGCCTAACTCCAATAAGCTCTAAAAATTCCAGCAATTTGTACAGAGAGATGAAAATTACTTTGTTTTCCTAGCTTCATTTTAAATGAAGCTTTTCATCAAGTTTTCATTGCATTTCAAACCCTTCAGTTGACATTCCCCTCCAAGTTTAAGAACTTTACAGCCATTCTTCCAGCATTTAATTTTCAACAAATTTTAACATTAAAACACAAACACTATATTAGCTACAGTTCAGTCCTTTCCTAAAGAAAAGTATCAGCACCAATACCCAGGATATACAGGCATTTTTATCAAAAACAAGGAAAGAAAAGTCTTAGAGTAAAATCTTCTACCTTGTTTTTTTGGTTGTGGTTTGGAGTTTTTTTGGGTTTTGGGTTTTTTTAAATATTGGGGATCAAGATGTATTAGACAAACACGGAAGGACTGTAAATCCAACCGTTCCTTTTTTGACCACAGGGTCCAACAACCTCTTCAACAACTCCCAGTTCCCAAATGACACTAAGCCTTCTTTTTCTCTGTAAGTTAGAAAAAGCAAGCCTCCGAAGCACGAGAAAATTAACTGAAGGGAGGAAAGTCTTTGGACTTTGAGGTATTACAAAAGCATTTATATAAATTTAATTTGAAAAAATTGTTATTTCAAACCTCCGAGAAAGGGTAGAATTTGCAGACCACATGCAGAGGCAAAGAGTTGATAATTAATTCTATGGTCCAAGGGCATAATTTCAAAACACAGCAGTGAACTTAATAAGCCTGATACAGAAGACAAGAGTTAATTATATGAGTAAGTAGGGGAAAGGCTTCTGATAAGGAAATTCCCATTGTGTTTTGGTCCCCTAAATTAAAGGAGGGTGGCTTTCTCATCAAGATTTTTTTCCTAGCAGTAAAAGAAAATCATTAAAAGTTATTAATTCAGAAGTACCACAACAATTTCTTCTCAAGATAATTTACAGAGATGTATCACTGGGTACTGGAGAGAGTGTGAGCTGAAAGGTAACTTAATGCAGATATGGTAGACTCAACCAGAACATATGGGCATCAACTGGATGTTTAAAATGATGTACTATTGGATAAAAGGTGAAATTACCACTTCCTGCATTAGTACTATGACAAGACTTATGAGTATATGCCATAAAATGAAATGCCTTTAGCACCGAAACGTAATAAGCCTAATTTTATTAATTCTGGTCAGTTATCATGCATGTTTAAAACCTGGATACATAGATGGCAACTTCAAAGCTTTCTTCCATAGAAGAAAAAAAGATTAGAGCCATACAGACTTCCTCCAATATTTTGATGAGACAGTAGCAAGTGGAGTTTTGTTGTGGGCATATGGAATTAGTCTGCATTAACAGAAGAAGTATGAGCAGTACACCCAGCAGCAACTTATCTTGCCACTGGAAGAGCAGTGCACATAAATGTGGAATATCATGATGACATCCACACTACCCAAACCTCTAAGCAAGTACTAAGACATAGATTGAGTTGACTCAAAAAGAGTAGAGCCGAGGTAGTAAACCAGCACTATGTTTGAGTATCCTACACTCAACTGAAAATGGGCTGCCAAGAAGATATCAACCACCCAAGCAAAATCTTAGGATCCAATACACATTACAAAAAAATCATTTTCTTTAATGGCACAAGCAGTAATATTTTGTTCTTTTGCTTCTGTCTTAACAATTTTATTAAAGAAAGTTGAAGATATAAGAAAGATGCAGGAAAAAGAAAAAAAGGGGTCAAATACTGAACAGACATCCATTTAAAAAATCCATTGGTCTTGTAAGACAGTTACTGCTTTTTCCTCTGTGATACTCAGCTTTGTCTTCCAAATAAGATTATTTGTATTTGTTTCACTTCTGCCTGCCAATTTAGAGTGCACTCAAAGAATTCCAGCACATTCATCAGACATAATGTTTATTTCAGGCATCTCTGCAGCTTGTACTTTCTCCACTAAAATATTTCTAAGTGCTCATAACCCTCATCTTACTCAATGTTTTCACCCTCTTCAGCTCAAAAAATATTTTAAAATGTGGTAGAAGACAACATGAAAAGCAGAAGCAGATCAGAAGGAATTTTTCTGACAAAGTCATTCGGTCATCCATACAGCCTAGTATATCACTAGGGGAAGTTCAGAAATTGAGTAAATTGCTAGTAAATGTCCCTGTGATTCACAGATCGAGATTTTCATTTAACTTGTGATTAAACCAGGATTCACAAGCCTCCTTTTGCACAGATCACAGATCTCCTTTTGCACTTTGAGTGATGTACAAGGATTTTTTATAGCTTTTTCTCATTTGTAGGTTCCAGTAGGAAGAGTGGGCTGGAAAGACAGGAGCATAACAGGCATGGCTGCATACAGGCAGCAAATGCTCCAGCCATGCAGGTTTGTTGCCTGTATGCCAGAAATGCTCAAAGCCAGTCATAAACTTTGCAGACCGCAATACAAACCACACCAGCTACTCTTTAAAACTTTTAAATAAGCACTGTGATGCTTTGCCACTGCAGCCCTTAGAGCACAAGAAGAGGCCGTGGAATTATTCACTAAGCACTCTCATTATCCTAATTCATCCCTCTCCTTAAACTTTCCCTTTTCCATGCTAACACTGCTCAGCTTACAACGATAAACACTCCGTATCATGCTGCTCAGTGCTACCTTGCACCTCCTTGAGCCCTAGCCCCAGTCCACTGCACACACCTGCATGCCCTAGCTGCTTTTGGGATTTCAGGTTCGGTTTCATCAGGTGATTCCCAATGGTTCGGACAACTCCTTCATCTTGTGGCTGACTCCACAGACCAAGGCTATTTGGCCCATTTTATTTTCTCTGGCTTGCTACCAGTTTGTCTAAGAAGCTCCAACAAATGTAGGCACATTTGATAGTGGTCTTGTCTTATCAAGAAAGCTAGCACACAAAGTTGTTTTCCTTCAGCTGGTAAATACTGCCTAGAGATTAGCAAATTATTCGACAAAGCCAGTCCTCTCCTCTCCTCTCCTCTCCTCTCCTCTCCTCTCCTCTCCTCTCCTCTCCTCTCCTCTCCTCTCCTCTCCTCTCCTCTCCTCTCCTCTCCTCTCCTCTCCTCTCCTCTCCTCTCCTCTCCTCTCCTCTCCTCTCCTCTCCTCTCCTCTCCTCTCCTCTCCTCTCCTCTCCTCTCCCCTCTATCCCCTGCCCTGCCCTGCCCTGCCCCTTGTTTCTGCAGTGGATTCTGTCCTGGTGGGCACTGCCTCCTTGCTTTCCATAAGATGTCCAGCAGAAACACATGAAACGCTGTTTTAATATTCCAAGGGTAAGTTGCTTCTCCTGTCTGTAAGAGCACTGCCTGACAAGTAAGTCTCTAAATAGCAAAAATCAAGCTGTTTGCCCTGGAGGGATCTGAAGGCCAAACATCTCTGTTCTCTTGGGTTCTTGTTGTCTCTTCCCAAGCAGCTGAAATCAGTCTTGATAACACACATAGGCAGCAGGGGATCTGTTTTTTTCCAGGCCAGAAACATCCCCAGGAAAAACCGATTCATGGAGAGAGGTTTCCAGCAGGTGATTTGAGCTCTGCAGTTTCTCTCCATGACCGTAAATGCCAGAAGGACCTTGGCTCACATGCTGGAGGTCAACACACCTTTCCTCCCCGTTCCAGCACACCAAGGACGCTGACAGCCATGACACCCTGCAAAGACTGTCCCCTCCCATCCCCAATTGCTGAACTTGAATGGCAGCTGAGCAGGGAGGAGATACATGTCCAGATGGACAATGAAATCCCCATAGCCTGCAGTCTGCATTCGGGTTCTTTACTAAAAAGAGAGCCTCACACAGAAAAGATGGAGATGTATCCAGAAAAACAAGCAAGGACTCTAAAAGAACACCTCATTTCATGTGATGCCTATTTTTTTTTTCAACTTCTTTTGTTTCTTTACAGCCTCTCACACTTAAACACACAGCATCTGGGATGTGAAGAAGCTTGGACCTAAATTTGAGGTACTTGTAGAGTGTCTTCACTATCAAGGTTGTAAAGAAATTCAGTGGGGAAACAGACAGTAACTAACCTTGAAGAGAAATTCTTCTTAGCCTCTATGCTATTCACCACCTTTCATATTTGCTTGTAATACCCCAGAATCTATCACTAGTTGTCATAGCTACCAAGGGGGCAGATATTCAAAGTGCATGCCAACATCCATCTAACAGAAAGACAGAGCAGGTCTTAAGTCTTTTCACCAGGAGTTAATGATGCAACCAATTTGGGCATCACAAGGCACACAAACATTAAAAATATAATGATTTAAAGAAAATAAGTTATGACAGGGCAATTTTAAAAATGTGCTTACAATCACCCATCCAACCCAAAGCAAACAAAAACAATCATTTCACAAAACTGAAGTGTGTGCCACAAGAATGTACTGCTGGCTGGTGTTCTTGAAAGAATTCTATTGTTCAAAGTATCTGACATTGCCAAAAGATACAATAATTTTATTACGTTGGCTTAATGCACAGTAAACTTCCCTGTGTACCATAAAATGGAGGAAAAACTGCAGGATTTTGAAAAGAAGCAAAGTCTGCAAACTGAAACATCTCAGCTGCATGCCTTGGCCATGAATCAGTCCAAAGGAAATATTAAATATAGAAATAAATTACCCGAATTTTACCAAAGGCCCAACACCTAGCTGTCTGTTTCTGCAATTAATTAACTACAGACCGTTATAACAGAAGAAGTTTGGAGGTCTGTGCTTAAGGTAATTGCAAAAGTCATGTAAATTTAGGCAGCTAGTCAGTGGAAAAAAGGAAGACATGATTAATCAACAGGATTAGATAGAAAATTTCTTTATATATAATTGTAAGGAGCAACTGTGCTTTAATTGTAGCATTGAGGGAATATGTCTTTCAAATGCTAAATTATTCATCGTGTTAGATACTTGAATGATCTTTTCTTAAATCTTCATGTAGGAGGTAAAAATTCTACAGACAATACTTAAGGGAAGATACCAGAGGAAAATTTATATGAAAAATTTAAAAGTCTCTCATCTGCCTAGACTGATAAATAGTAAATATGAAAAGGGGAAAAAAATGAAAAGAAGAAGAAGAAAAAAAAAAACCCTCTTAAGGGAGAGCCATGATTTGAGAAGCCTGTTTCTTAGAACAACAAATAGTGAGTCATCATAATAGAGAAAGAATTAGTCATTCTTTGCAGCGCTACAGTACATCCTCTGCATGAGTTATGCAGAAGATATGCAGAATATGGACTAGACTCAAAATCAGGACATAAATGGCTGATTTTTAACAAAGGTTCAGAGAACAATCAACCAAAGGCTGAAATCCCGCGCATTATAGCGTTCTGTATAATGCAGCATCAAGCCGTCAACAGAATACAAACTGGATTCAGGCAGGCAGCTCAGAGATGTGGTTAATCGCAGAGCCTAATCCTGACATCTCACACAGGCAAAATTACCCCGGATTATACCAAGAGATCTTGCCAGAATGAGGATGACAAGAACAGGATTAGGCATTCCTCGCAGAAACCAGTCGACTAACAGTTAACATCATCTATCAGGATAACACCAGTTAACTGGCTTCCTGATGCTATTTTTATAGGCAAATGGGGCAAGAATGGGCCAAATCATCAAATCTTTTTTATGTGGGAAGTAGTCCAAATTAAAATATATAAACCAGAATATTTTATTCTACACCAAAATATAGTCACATGTGAAGTTATGCAAATATCTTTACTTTGGGAATAAATACTCCAGCTTTATTCTTGAATAACTTAATGTGGAACGCTTACCAATGAAAGAAGGTATTTTTTTAAATCCACTTTTAAAGGCAACTAAATTAAACTTGAACGAGGCATTCTTATTATTCGCTTGCATAAATTCTTAGATATTGTATTTTAAATTTACATTTTTCTTGAATTCTAGTTAACTTTCAATGCAAATAGAAATGGTGTATTTTTGCTTTTTAGCTTAACCTGCTTCCAAAGGATACTGAATTAGAAAAACCACTTTTAATGGAGGATCAGTATGTCTGTATAGACATACATGGAATAGTTATAAGGCAGTATATCATTACAATAATGTATTTCTTAATTTCCACATGCGGACAAGACTTTGGTATCCAGAGACTGACAATGCTACCTACATTAGTTCTGTAAATAAGGATATTTGTACTCGTTTATAATAACAGCATCATAAAAGTATGCCAACAAAACACAGGATCAAACGAAGAACAAAACAGATTCAAAAGAAGGAATGAGAGAAGCAATTCACTGCTCTGTTAGTGAACAAAAACAGGTTTGTCTGGCTGTGGAACACACGTTACGTCTTGCACTGCAGGCATGAGCTCAGTAAAACACAATTAAAGAATTAGAGAACAGTTGTGGATCCATAATGGACAAAGGGCACCCCAGAGCCCCCAGTCTTCTCAGTGGAAGAGAGACGGTTGCCTTGCAGGAACGTGTTGAAAGCCTCTTGCCTTGCTGCACTTTTACTGCCTCTGAAAGGCCCAGATTATTTCTTCTCATCACTCCCTGTTAATGTGCCAGTGTTTTCTGTTTGTTTCCACTAGAACTAACACAGTCAACAAACTAAAATGCAGCTGACTCAGTCTGACCAGGAGTGCTTTTTCTAAATTACATTTATATTTATGGCATGCTCAGGTTTATGCTGTGCTCGGTATCTGTTCCAAAATATTTCAGTTGTTAAAGAAGAGCCAAGTTAGCCAAAAGAACAGTTTATCTACATAAAGAAGTGATACCTAGAAATCCTGCCAAGTGAGAAAAAGGTCAGCTATTTCAGCAAGCAGCGAAGTTAACAAGTAGCCCTCCCTCCCCCAAGCCTGTTCAGATCTATCATGTGTGAAATGCAAGTCTGAGGAGGGACAGGCTAGCACTACCCTCCTCTTGTTTAACCTGACCATTTCACAGCTGACTTTTTCTGTTTTTTTAATGAGGGCTCTTTGTGCGGTGGGCACATTTTATTCTTATTTCCTGAGGTGTTTCATATTCTAACTTGTGTTTTTCTACAAAGCAAAATGGTTTGAATCTAAGGGGGGGAAGTGCCCTAAAAAAAAAGTGTCTATTTGAATGAATTTATAATCACACAATTTTAAAGAAGAGTTACAGCTAGATCCGCTGGAGAACTGCCATTCCTACATCAGGGTTTAGGCAGAACACCCGAGACACCACTGTTTTGGGGCTTCGTCTCTGAACCTCCCAAGCTCAGGTGCCAGCGAAGCCTGGAGCTGCCCAGCGCCTCATCTGATTCCCACATTCCCAGGTACCTACCCCAGCAACACAGTGGATGGCCAGGACCACCCATCTTTTTGGTGCCAAACTTAGCTGCTGAACAAAGTGACAAGGATTCAAGAACACTGTGTTTCTGCCCGAGCCCTCTGGGAGATGCACGTTACAGTGGGCACTCTTAGAGCTCACCTAACCTTTGGCAACAAGTCACATTACGGTATCCTCTTACAGTATTTCTCTTGTTCCTAATGCTTCTTGTATTTCTTGTTTTGCAGGAGAAAAGCTCACACAGGAAGGGTGGGGATTGCTTCCAGCCAGCTTCACAGCTAGCCTGGTGCTGACAGCACTTTCCTAGGAGAGAGACAGGAGATAAAGGTTTTTGACAGCCTCAGGCTGAGGAGGGCAAGTAACTCCTCTCTCCTGTTTCCTAGGTGAACACTCCAACCACTCAGCTATTTTGCTTAAGGCAAGCCCAGCTACCATCTTCCTCCTCCTCCAACCCTGTTTTGAGTCCTTTCGAAACAGTCACTTGTCTCTCGACACCAGGGACAGCCCCAAAGAGCGAATCTGAGGGAACAGAAGAACTAGGTGCTGGAGTAGCATGCCTTGGCTCCCTGCATGGACAGGATTTCCAGTATCTTGCTTTTTGCGAACTTTCCTGATCGTTCTAGGAAGCAACTTGTTCAGCGGTAAGGCTGTGATTTTGTCCATGTGGCTCTTCCAAATGCCTGCTTCTCAGCACACACCATGTAAAGAGCTTATATGCTTTATGTAAGGTCATGGGTTGTTTTTCCCAGGTCACCCAAGCTCCACTGCCGGGTGGATAAGAAGGTCACCGTCCCATGTCTCTTCCCTCTCCACCCATTTGCCTGGCTGCCACTGTGCATTTTTCCAAACCATGCCATGCAATTGCAGTTGTGCATCCTTCTCCATTAGAACTGAGCTTGTGTCAGCCTCCAGGTTGCTCAGCTAAAATAAGAGCTGCTACAGGACCTATCCTCAAGGCATTTGTGGTCCTTTTTTTGGATCTCATAATTAGGAAAGTTCAAAATATGTTCCTGAGTTCAAAGCCAAAAACGACATACAGAAAGAATCCTTTACAAATTAAACTTCTCCTCAGCCTGAATTTGATAATAGCACGCAACTAAAAACACCGCCCCCAAAACAGTGATTAGGCCAAATTGCAGTGATTTGATAGACTTCAGTGGACTTAATACTGGTAAATACTGGTTCAGGTTTTCCCCTAAACAGCATGAAAATATTAGTTAGAGCACTTTGTTGGAAACTAGCTAAACTTTTTGTGTGTGTGCATGAAATAGGAAACATTAATAAGATTTTGAGATATTGGAGAATTAGATTAAATTAAATCCCTCATAGAAATGTTAGCGCCTGCTATGATCAGGGTTGTGTTCCAGATTCGGTATCAAATTCAGTACTATATACTCACTCCCAAAAGAGGATGGCTGATAACTGAAATCAAAGTAATAATAAAGGAGCTATTCACTTGCTAGCTGATTGGGACTCCAAATTCTCATCAAATCAGGAGCAAATACAAAAAGTGAATCTGATCACTTCTATTTTAGGGGTTTTTTGATTTGTATTCAACATGCAGATAGGGAAAGATGTTGTTTTCTTTTTCAAAAACATGACTCGATTTTGTTGATTGTTGAAAATTAGCTTCATGAATATTTCAGTAAGGAAAAAGCATTTCATGAAGTATTCACCGACTTCACAGAGCTAATACACAATTGACTTAAAATAACTTATGTTTACAAGGCTGTATTACATGGAAAAAGAGCAACTTGGTTGGTCCAAAGCTAGGTATTATTCATCCCAGATATCAAAGCAAAAGATCTCTGAGCCTTTTGGAGGCAGTCAGAGTGAAAAATATTGCAAATGGCATTCTTACTAGTCTATGTTTTTAAGAGTAATGGGGCTGGGTCAGGCCCAGAACTTCTGAACTGAGTGCCTCTATTTTGCCTCCTGAATCCATTTCAGCATTTCAGTGAAAGGACTAGACAAATTCAGATAAAATGCTGAGAATTTTTATGAATTTAACAATACTGAAAATAAAAATCACATTAATATTTCTGATGATGCATAGCCTGCAGCAAGATTTCCTTGGGAAATCACAACTTTGTGATTGAGAACCAGAACAAATTTGGCTACCAACTATGATAAGTAAGTACAAACATTCCTGTTTGACAAACTGGCTGAAAGCCCATTTACTAAAAACTGTCACCATCTTTATGTTGATTTGCCAACCACAAGGTTACGAAAATTCTGTTGGGTGGGTTTGAGTTCATACATCAAATCTAGAAGGCAAACAGATTTCAAACACGAAGTGCTCTTGTCATGTACTTACTGCTATTTTGAAGACACGTTTAATAAATGTCA
Organism: Mycteria americana; assembly: GCF_035582795.1. Taxonomy (NCBI): domain Eukaryota; kingdom Metazoa; phylum Chordata; class Aves; order Ciconiiformes; family Ciconiidae; genus Mycteria; species Mycteria americana. The sequence continues at coordinate 42,445,231 of NC_134396.1, forward strand.
TCAATAACATATGTTTGCCAGGCTTTTTACAAAAGCAAGCTACCATCAAATCTACTGGGGAATTCATGCTATAATGGGAGTGCTTTGAGACTTGTTAGAAAAGGTAAGACTCAAAACCAGTAACTTAATCCGATGTATAGTTTCTTAATAACAAATCTAATACTCCCCATTTATACTCTGCATTTTCTGAGTGGTAATAAACACAGTTTCTATGAACATCAACAATAGTGTTTTTAACTGCCATGCTTACCAGTTTAATGTTCTGGCTTGTTACCTCTTAGATTTCATAGAAAGGAGGATGTCCAAGAAGCATTTTGCTTAGGTACAGTACACCATGGAAGGTCAGGGCAGACTCCAGAGATCTGAGTAACTAGCGTAGAAGTAGTATTTAGACTTGTGTTTTTGGAATTGTGCTGCTGAAACTAAATATAAATACACATAATTACATTTTTATCATGTAAATCATATTACCCAAAAGTGTGGCCATCTCAGGAAACCAGCCGATCTTACAATTTTTGCCATCTTTTAGAAAAGATCTGTCTAGAAAGATATTCCACTGCTGTAGATAAGTACAAGTATGCTGGTTCTCACCAGAATCTGCGCTAGCTTGAGTGGATAGCAGAAAAAAATCTGTTGGATGTACAACCCAAACTCCCTGGATAAACAAATTCGGCCTAAAATCAAGAATTATTTTAGTTCTAAGACATGAGTTCTAGGACAACCTTAAGCTATAGATAAATAGCTTGAGTCAGTTCTTAATTAGAAGGCTGTATTGATGTCTATATTGTATGTCACATTTGTGTGATACTTACAAAGACACTTACTAAAATGAAGGCCAACTGATCAATTTCTAATGTTTCATACGGTGTTTCTGCAGTGCTTGCTTTGCCCACTGGAGTCTGATTCTGCAACTTTTTTTATGAAGAGTATATCCTACAGACATTTACACACTTTCTAAGCAAACTTGTTACCCTAGTTGGTTTTATCTGCTGAAGTTTTAAATGCTTTCCATATTGGAGTCCTGCAAAGGCCTACTGATGGATTATTGTTGGTGTGGCTGCCAATTAATATATTTAAATTCTTATATTTCTGAGATTATATCATGTCAAAATTTTTCAATTTTCGTCTTTGACTAAAGCATATGATTTTTTTTCTTTTTCTAATTGAATTCGAGAATGATTTTGGAGAAATATCCTTATTCCCAGTGCATATTGGGCAGAATGACGAACATAAACGACGCAGTGCTCAGATATACTTCACAACTGGCATTAAATTGTGCAACATGAGCTGAGCTGGACCCAAAACCAGAGACAAGTAATTATCTCCCTCCTTCCCCCACTACTCCCCCAAAATGAGGGAAAGTTCATGCAATCAGCAGTGACAACATACAACGGAGTCCCAGGTATACAAGCATGCTACCTGAGAAGATCAGACCGCTGCTATGTGTCAGCATAGATTTGCAATTAATGCTAACGTGAAGTTTTTTCGTACCAAAATAATGCAATTAAACACTGAAACAGCGTTGATTTGAGATACCATTGACTAGTTTGTGTCACAGAACTCCTTAATGAAAATCAGTTTCTTTCATAGCGAGCCCTAAATGTTATCAATCAAGACCCAGTTGCCTATGGATATGGACACCCTTTGAAATAATATACTATCAGGATAAATAAGGACACTTCCATTTCTCAGCATCAATGGAAAAGCACTCAAAGCTTTTGGCTGACTGTTTATGAATTTTAATGAGGCCTGGATTTGTCTCAGAAGGAGGCAGCCTTAGTTTTCAAAGTGATTCAGACAAGTCAGTACAATATTAGAAAACAGTACAAAAGCATGAGCGATAACATAATAAAGTACTTTGATGAAGCTATGTTGGGGAGGGGAAGCCGGTTTACATAAAATTACCCCCACTGCTTCTCCTCTTAAACTACAAAATTACCAGCTTCGGATCTCAGTTTCCAATGTCGTTTTCACCTTTTGTTGCTAAATAGTTTGTGGTATGGAACGAACAGTAAAAATAGAGGCTGATTGTTATATTTTAGTCTCAGACGGAGGATCATTTGACACTTCTCAGCCATCAGACAATTACAGGGCAGACTCAAGTTAATTTTGGCTTTAGAAAATGTTTGCTTACTTAAATTACTTTAGCAGGGTATTTAAACACAAAATATGATTTATCTTTAGCAGAACTTAATCCATTAGGAAGGCCTTCGAGGTTCCCAGTCTAACCTCTGCTCTTCAAGTCCCCCGGACACGTGCGCACACCTATGTACCGCAGCAGCCCTGCAAAGCCTTTGTCCCAGCTACGGCCACGAACGGAGGGAAAAGCTGCCCTGGCTGGGCCCAGCATTCTATTCCAGCCTCTTTCCTCACTGTATTTCTTACATTTCCTATATTTCCCAGCTGTGGGCAGGCCTATGCATTGCTTTCTTATCTGCAAAATGGAGAACATCGCTGCCCACTGTTGCAATACCAGCATGAGGCCCTTTTCTGCAGCATCCTTGATTTCTTCCACAAGCCAGCCTTCAGAGCTCTGTGAAAACCTGGGCTCTGCTGGCGTGGACTCAGGAAGAAACTGTAGGTGGAAAAAAACTCAATATTTGCTAAACGAAAAAGGCCAGCTCCTGCATGAGGTTTCCATGGCCTAGTAAGTCATGTGGAGTGAGAAAGGTTGTGAACACTGGGTTCACTGAGGTCTGGTTGCTTTAGGTGAATGCCGTGGTGGCTACCAACGCTTAAAGCAAAAAGGCAGCTCCCAGGTGGTTGCCCTCTGTGCACTGGATGAACTACCAAAGACTCGGGAGCTGGGAGTAGGATGGGTATCTCTCCAGTTGCTGTAAGAAAAATCCAGCCCAGGACCCCCAAGAGTTGGGAAAATCAACTGATTTCTCCCACTCCCCCAGCTCCATCATCTCATTTCTCAGCACAAGCGGCTCCCCTCAGTGCTGCCATGTCCCTGCCTCTCCTGCTGGAAAAAAGTGGGGTGGGAAGGTCCCTCATTCAGCATCCCTTCTGCAGTTCTTCCTGCTGGAAAGATGGCAATTCTGTAAGATCTAGCAGGTGAGCAGAAACGACATGGCAATTCCTGTCTTGATGATAGGGAGCAGAGTATGGGGTTGTTAAAATCTCTCAGGGAAAACCTGCATTTGCTCTCTCATCAGAGTTACTTAGGACTTGCTGTACTTACCTTCAGGATCTCCACTTTGCTTTCTGAAGGCAGACCCTTAAATGTAACAGCAGATGGAAATCTCGGGCTTGTTGGGAGCCTATGTGAATTTTCATATTCAATTTCTCTCAGTTCCTCCTTTAACCTTACTGCCAGGAACTTCTAAAAACACTCACCATTCTGCAGAAATGAATTAGAACCACGTAAACTTGATGCTGCTGTTCTTCTCATCTTCTTTTCATGTCATTATGCTCATTTCCTTCCACCTCCTTGTTTTATTCTCATCTTTACCTACTGGGTTGTTTTCTTCTCCAACCTTATTCTATGTTCTCATATTCCTTGTTCATGCCTCTTTCTTATGCAGCTGTTCAAAAACATATCTGTTCTTCTAATTTCTTTTAGCTGTCATGTTCATTCTGTTCCTTCTTCCTTCAAACTTCTTACTTATACTGAGGTCCAGCTTTCAAATTCTTTTTAATTCCCCTGCACTTATGCTCAGTGCCACCACCCCCAGCTGATCTTTTTCATCTTTTTTTTTATTTCCTTCATCTCTCCCATACTTCTGCTTGTTGTGAAAGATAGAGGAGACAGCATTCTTAGCATGGCAAAGACATAAACAGAACAACTGTGCATTTGAAAAAAATCAGTTCGTTACAGCCAGGAATTGCAAACTCTAAGCCAAGTTAAGTATTGTCATAGTATCCTTCAAAAAAGGTTGGAAGTAGGTGGGAAAAATTAGGTTCACTCCTGAACTCATCACTGGTTACTACTGTATGAGAGCACATGATATGTTGTATTCATCACACTCAGTTAATGAGATCAGTTGATAGAATAAAGCACATTTAGGAAGTTGTAAATTCATGCGATATATAAAATGCTTTATTCTGGCATTCAAACACTGCCACACCCAGAGAAAAAGGTTTTCTGCCTTGCAATATGTTAACCATTAGCCCAATACCAGAGTAGTTGTTAGCTGACACTGTTTACTGTCTGGGCAGGTGATAGCCACACCTATCCATAAGGAGAGTCATTAACATTTTCCTGGAAAGGGCATAAAATAGTTTGGAAGTCTGAAACTTTTATCTGATTAAGGGCTAGGGCATTGTTACGGGCCCATAGCATACATTTGGATCATTACCAAAAAAGCATGATCTCCCAAATCCCTCTGCCATCTGTAAATGGAAAATAGATATGTAAGGGCTGACCCCAGAACCACAGACTAAGTCATGCAGGTGTGAAGCATCATAACCAGCTATCGGCTGGACGATATCAAGTAAAAAGACACTTTTGGATCTAGTCTAGTAGGTAGGTAGATTTATTCTCTTTTCATTGCTGCTCACTTGCCTCTGTAACCATTGGCATCTTGTGACCTACATTTGGATTCTGTCAGAGAAATTAGTTTATATGCTTTTAACTTAGCTTTTCTTAGAGCAGTTATAGGGTAAATGGCAAATGTGAAGGTCTTTGTAGGCTTTGCAACAGTGAGTCTTTAAACACATAGTAGCTCATTAGTTTTTCAGACAGTCCATAACCCTAGCACGTTGCTTCAGGACATCTAAAGAGTAAGCCTAAATTTCTTGAATTTGCATTCAGACTGTAGATAATAGCCACATCTCTTCCATATTCTTAATTCCTATTACTTTTTGCATTGTCCTGGTGCCTGGAAGTCACAGTCATGGATTTGTGTCCCCTACATGCTGGCTTGGGAAGCACCCTGTAAGATAACGATCAGTGCCTCTGTAAAGCAAGTATAAGTGTCCTGACCCCAGCCTCCCAGTGACACTTTTTGTTGTCCAGGAATGTATACTGCGAAGCCTCATCTGCCAACAAGAGCATATATATTAGGCCAGAAGTTCCCCTCCCTAAATGGGTCAGACTGTGGAAATTACCTGCCTAAGCCACATGAAAAGGATGCAAGCCAGGGGACAATTAAGAGAATTTCTGTTTATATGAGAGCCTTTTGCTCAGGATTACCAATCTCCTGACAAAAGGGCTGCTTAAGAATGCAATAAAGATTATGAAACCAGATAAGAACTTACAAAGACTTTAAACGGTGTTGTAAAGATAGGAGTATTTATTAAAAACCACGTCCTCATGCATCTCAGGGCACCCCATCCAAGGAGAACAATCAAAACATTTAACAAGTGTGTGAATTTGGAGCTCAAGTATTCTCTCAGAGGTCTGGTGCTATCTTAACATCAAAGTGGCATTTATTGCCCAGTAGATGAACAAAACATTTTATATCCAAAATGGCAAATCAGTTCATTGAAATGCTCATGAGATGCAATGCCTATTTTGCTAAGAAGGAAACAGAGAGTGTAGAATTTATGTAATGATATGACCTTCCATGCCCAAGCCATGGATAGCATTTGTGGCACCTGGGATTAAAGGTTAGGCATTCCTGGGTCCCAGTCCCACAATAAGGTTTGGAAACTTGTTTCCACTCACCGTAGAGTAAGCAGTGACAATAAGCCTTTGCCAGAAAGAAGTGCTTGAATATCAAAACAACTGTCAAGCTTTATCCTCATCAGGTGGGAATGAACTTCAAAACAGGAAAGCGTAAAGCAGTACAAGCCCTAAAGCCACATTCTGTGTCTTGAGATGGAAGTTATGAAACACAGAAATCCTGTGTCAGCAGATCTCAGATCATGGCAGGTATGCAGGGAATAAAGAGATTATCAAAACTGGGATGAGCGAAACCCATGACGTACAACCCTGCAAATGATCTGCTGTTCAACAGATGCCAGCACAGAGCTTTCAACACTGGGGACAGATGTTTGAAATACTTAATGGGAACAAGAAGCTCTGCCTCTGCACATTGAAGCTGCTCCTGGAGCATTCGCAAGCTCTTGGCCAGGCAAGTACGGGGGCAGTTTGATTTTCTGCTCCCAGAATTATGACTTTCCTGCACAGGCTGTTAGAGACCCTGCTGCTGATCTAGGTAAAATGCTCAGGTTTTGTGTTTTGAAATAACAACTGCATGAGATTTGTTTGTTTTTCATACATACAAACACAGCAATTTTAAACATTGCAGGTAAAAGGGAATATGAATATTTGTTAACAGAGGATGTGAATTCACAGAGTACTAGGTACCCATAAATCCAGTCTTAGAGTGTATTAGAAGAAAATAATGTGTTTAGTCAAGTGATCTATAGCTTAATAAAAATACAGTGATTCATATTTCCAGCCACTGCAAACAAATAATCTTAAAAACATCCTTTTAGGTTTTGGGGAATGGTACTCTCGTCATCATCCCATTTTACTGATGAGAAAATCAAGACTGCAGCTTCTTGCAAGAGAAATTCGTCATAATTTACATCTGATCTCTGGCACAGAGAGAAATGCTGTATGAGCCCCTTTCCAGCTGTAACTCAAATTAGCTTTACTCCTGCTTTGGGTGTACATGATTCTTTCAGGACCTCAAACTGGGAGTAGGACTATTTGAGCTAAAGCTCAAATGATCAGCTAACATAAAGAAGCATACCTTCTTCTGTTTGACTAGAACAATGAAAATACAAGCAACTATATGATCCTCCTTTTTTATTTTATGGGAATCTGAAAATATTCAGCACTTCAGACCTTTCCTTTCTTAATAAATTTCATTAGGATAACTCGTTTCAATGGATAACAACATCAAAAAAGTAAACTTAACTTTACTGGCCTATATAGTCTGTCTTTACTGCCAACTGATTTGTTTTTCTTTGTTATATGCATTGCTGAGATTTTTTTTTAAGGATTAATTTTTCTTCAGATACATATAATTATTCTAGATAAAGTTCTGGGTTGAGGTTTTGTTCTTTGCCTCATAAATTCTGACCCCACAGATTTTTTCTCTTCATTTGGAAAGCCTTACAGCCTGAAATTGGAAACCCAAAGACCATACAAGCATTGCCCTTCTCTCTAGATTAGATATTGAACTGTCTGTTTAGATGCCCTGTGGACGCTTTAGTTTATGGTACAGATGCTCGTAGGAGAAACCAGGAAAAATATTTTCCTTTTCAGAAGATTTCTACTCTGTACTTATGAAAGCCGAACTCTCCATCAAAGGAATCTTTGGTCACCTTTTCCCCATCATGATGAGTCCCAAACGAAAAGGGCGCAGCATGAAAGGAAAATGGACAGATTGATATTCTCCACAGCTGTATACTGAACTTCACCTACAGAAAGGCTGTAACAGTAGCTAGGAAGAGTGGACACCATTAGGTCTTTGGGGGTTTGTCTTCAAAAAAGGGCTAGACGAAAAGTGCTGGATTTTTCCTACAGAACTTTCTATGGCCTGTCTAGTTTAAAATGTCACTGAAGCTACAAGGTGCCTTGGATATTCACAGGAAAGTCCAGAAAACTCTCCTCTGGATATTTGAAGAGAAGTGCCTGGGGCTCTTGGAATTTATTTAAAGATTATAACATCTGCACCATGAAAATATTTTTTCAAGCTTTCAAAGGTTTTTTTCTAGCTCCCCACATTTCTCCAGACTTGTGTTTCCAAACTACAGTCATCATTCTTTCCCCACCCCTTAAAAATGGATGTATTAGGCTGCTTCACATTCTTTATTCCCCATTACAGAAAAAATAAATACAGTTTTTCCTGCCTGAAACATTCATTTTCACAGCAAGCCACTCCTCCCCCCTGTCCAACACTGCAATATTTAAATCTGATAAACATGGTGAAGAATCTTAGATTTTGTGGGATCCCAAGGCATTAGGGAATAAGCAAGTGCTCTTCTTGTATTTTACATCAGTGCTAATAAAATACATAATTGCCAGAAGAGATTTTTTTTCGTCTTTGTAATCAAAGGCAATTGAACATTATTTACTGTGTGGTCAGTATGAGCCTGAATAATATGAATTATAATCACAAAAGAGCTTTTAGGTGAGTGGGAAATAACAGCCAGGTTTTTTTTCCCCTTAAAAAAACAACAACCAAACCCAGGAACACAACAAACACAATGCCATTTTAGTGCATTTCTGGGAATACTTAATTAGACCTATGCAGCACAAGTCAATATTAAAGCTCCATAACAAATTTATACCTTTTAAAAATTCACTGGGATTCAAATCCAAACAAAGGCTGCTAAGTGACAGAGAAAAAATAGAATTACTGCTGTATGCTAGGATACTGGCTATAACAAATAATCACACCATTCTCTGTCATCAGTTCCACAGAGGTCCCAGTAGAAATGATTTCTCTTGTGCTCCAAAAGAGAAACACAAAAATAAAAATATCCCCAGATCTGTTCCCTCTATACAGGTGTTACATAATTCCTAAATGGAGTGATGGTCAGACAGTTAAGAGGACCACAACCCATACTGCAAAAGATCAGTTCTTAGAACTAAATTCTCAATTTTTTTAAATATGGGACTGTCATACAGGATATGAATGGCAAATAACATGCTGAAGTGCACATTGAAACTGTTAACAAACAAAATTTTTAAGAGCTCCATGAGCTTTTCCACTACACAGCTTTGTCAGCAGCAATACACCTTCTACAGACACCTTTCATTTTCCTAATCATTATTCCATTTCGTTTCAGCGCAGAAATGCACTCAAATTCAGCCAGCTTCATGTGGAGACAATCTAACATTCGTATTACAAAGTAAGCTGACCTGCAAGAAATTTGGTTCCAATCAATTAGATCTACAGTTTGGCTTCAGGTTTTTTTCTACATGATAGTATTATTATGTAGAAACATTTTTCTCCTGCTCATCCACACTCTTAAAAATTATGTCCAGGCTGTTTCTTTACAGCTCAGCCACTGACAGATCTTTCTCTCAGCCCTTGACAAATGCCGTAACACATCTTCCACATTCATCCACAGCCTTTTCTTCTGACCTGCCCATTTTTCTTGCCGACTGCTCTTCACATCTGCTGCAGCTTTCCTTCTCCCCATGCATCAGCCTAAGCGGTTCTTGCCTCTCTGGGTCACCCACGGTCCATCCTCTCCCCATCCCTTCCTGGGGCTGACTCCTGCCTCCATGCAGCCAGACACACCAGCCATCGCTTTTCCAGCCGCTGCCATCCAGCTTTTCCAGGCACTGCCCTGAGACATGGAACGAGTGCCCAGGGAAGGGGCAGCAGCCACCTCCTTTGTGAGGATGCTTTGTGAAATGAATATTCAGGGTGGTTGTGTCCCTGCCATGCTGGTCAGTATTGTCTCATCAGTACTTTCTTCTCCAGAGACTGTTGACTTTCAAGGAAGACTTAGTGTTTGGCGTTGCAATACCCTGCAAAATGACCTCTGTGTTGCATTGGTGCAGTGACTCTTGGCTGATGGATGTCCCCAGCCCCTTGGGACCAGTGATGCTGGCATTACTGTATTAACAAAGAACCCAGAGCAGGGGTAGCAGCAAGCTGCAGAGTTCAGATCTGACTTTTTTAAAATTCCAGCTTTTGATTTCCTTTGGCCTTACTAACTTTTTAGCTTTAAATAAAGCTTTTTTTTAAACCTGATGACATTACAGGGCCATGAGGGAGAACTTATGAAAGTTGCTATTGGCATGTTACATGCTATACAAAGTACTCTAAACGTGGTATTTGCATAGTTCTTCTGCAGTGACTGGATGACCAAAGACATGACATACAGTCTATGTTTATAAAATGTCACATAACCAAAAATTTTGTTCAAGGAGTTACATGGTGGAATCATGAGACAGGTTTAATATAAAACAAAAAACATGACTTTGATTACTACTTAGCAGTGAAAGCTACCCCTAGGCAACCTCTTTGACACACAGGCATCAGGAGAGCAGAACAGAATCTCGTTAGAGGGAGACTAGGCAATGAAGGTGCTAAATGAGAAAAAGCATCTTTACAGACCCTTAGCATCCGGCGCTTACTAGAAACCCAGTAAGTGTCTCAATCAGCATACCTCCACAGACAAACAGCATTTCATAGTCCAATGTTAATTATCCTTTCCTTTATATTAAATTCTACCTCAGTGACCTTGCTGCTCTTCAAAGGAAATGTGAATACGGAAAGGTTCTGCATTCCTGCTAGCATTCATATTTCATACACAGACTAAAGTCTGAACACATTTTTAAAAATTCAAATATAACTAAGATGTGGCAAAGCAGATCATACATATTAAAGTGCAGTGTGGATTGCATATACTAAAGTCCCTGTATCTATCTAGGCACATGGCTAGAAACCAGCCTCTTGTCAGAGATGCTTCCACTAAGCACATGCATCCTCGGTGTTTTAGTATTTCGTGGTGTAGGTTTTCACCCTTTAGGTTTTGGTGTGTGAATTGCATTTTCAAAATAAATGTTTGTGGATTAGTTTCGGTCTGCAGACTACAATTTAGTGCATGGCTGAAAATGAGACAGACTCAAATCTAATTCACACTATAAAATGCAGCTGGATGTACTGAAGTACAGCTGGGATGCACAGGCATGGAGTTCATTGATGGTTACAAACATTCTGAACTATCTGAGCATTTCCAAAAGCAGTGAGTATAACACATATTAACTTTTCCTTTATGAAATCGCATTTTATTTTTTCAACATTCCATGTTGAAGAATGAAAGCTAGAAAAATCTCTTTTAAAATGCAGTCTGTTTTGCCTTGCCCAGCAAAACATTTCTTCCCTTTTCTAAACAATTCATGTTGAATAGAAATGATCAACCTGATTGGATTTACTTTTTTATACACACCATATATCAAGGCAATCCTGAGCTGAATTTTATGTTCCATAATCCTGTCCAGAAATGTTTTTTATCATGAAATAATGATTGCCCCCTTGAAATTCAAATCTATAACAGATAATTGACACATTAACTCTAGAATGGTAAGAGGATATGTGGAACTATTTTCAGCTGCTATCAATTGTACGTGGCTGTGCTTCTGAAGCACTTAGCACACATGGATTGCTGATACATTTTCTGAAGAGGATAGGCTTTGTAGAATGATTATTTCTGTAAAGAGATATATCATAGATTTTTGCCTTCACTTTCCATAATGCACACAGTAATGTCTGGGAAAGTTAAACACATTCTAAAGAAAGCAGACCATACAAAATAAATTGAAACTGTATTTTAATCCCATTTTACACCAGCAGTGACATTGCTTTATATATCAAGAACACAGGATGCACAAATATTTTCTCATTTGGCTCCTGAGTTGAAGATGACATGACTGGAAAAATTGCTTATACAACTAAAATTTCATCTGAATAGTTGTGTGTGTGATTCATGCCATTCTATTCAAAGTATAATTTTAGTCTACCTTCACTTGCCCTTGAAAAGCTTTTCAAGAGAATCTTGAGAAAGCCTAAAACGGAGGGAAAAGATAGGAGGTAGAAAAATATGATCATCTGTGTCCTCACTGTATTTAAAGATGCACCAAAATAGCTTATCGAGGTTATAGGCTGTATCCAGTAAGAGAGGGGCTACAGTGGAATTTAGCAAGAAATTAGGTGCCTAAATGGTGATCCTGAGAGCCTTTGCTGTCCAACTCCATTATGTCTTCCTTAATGGCTTTGAGGGTACATCTGCAAAGCACCGAGCTTGTTGTTACCGCGAGTGACAGTGCCCTGGTGCAGGATGTGACCTGGCCACAGCAGCAGGGGCCATGCTTAGCGTGGCCCCCGGCTTGGTGTCTCTTCTCCCAGCAGTGACCAGCCCTCTGCTGCTTATAGCACCACCAGGCTGTGTAGTCCTGGTCTGGATTGGAGCTAGGCCCCAAAATCCTCCCCAAAAAGGAGACCAAGGCTCATTTTTCTCATGGACTGAAATAGTGGATGTACCCCCAAAAGAATATGCTAAAACACACAGAGTCAGCCAGCCCCAGAGCACAGTCATGAAAGGGAGAGAGTTCCCTTGTACGTGTAGGCACACCTCTCGTCAGTTGAGCCAGTGGCCATTTCAACATTTTTCCTTGTCATCTTGTTTTATGAGGGAAGGGAAAGTTGAGTATTTCCAGCTTCTCTTATGTTGAAAACTAAGGCCTAATCCTAAGCAGTGTAAACTTATCACCTGGTCATCTTTATGCTTAAATAATCACTGAGTAAAGTACTGTGGCGAGCTGTACCCATACTCTGGGTTAGAGCCTGCCTACCTTTCACATAGCATCAGTCTGCTTTGCAAGGAAAGGAGTTGTTGGTGCCTGTACTCATGCTCTGGATGGTGTACCTGCATTAAAACAGATCTTTTGCTAGCAAAAGATGTTTTTAAGGCTATTACTCTGCAAAGTACGTATTAGAGATTTCATACACATTCAACGTATTATTGCAGATCAGTTTTGTGAACTTTCTTTGTTGAGCCACTGAAATCTGTGTGATGTGGTTTGGTATTTACAAAACTCACACCTTTGATTTTGCAAAGATACTTACGAAGTCTGTAGCATGTGCACATAGAGCATGTGTAACCCAAAACACCCTTGTTATATTCCCTAAACCAAATGTTTCTGTTGAGATGCTCCACCAGAACTCTCCTACAGGCTTTTCTACATATGTCTTTTGAGCCTTGGCTCCTCTGCTGATGCCCCTTAAGCAGAAAGGTAGATATGCTGTTAATGTTAGTGGCAGATTTGTATGGTGAGCTTTCTTGTGTGTAATAGGGTAGGATTGCCTGCTCTGCTCTAAGCCTGCTCTGTTGATGTCTTTAGCAGGGGATTGCTAGATATCATTGGTGATAGATATCATTCTAGATATCTTCTAGATATCATTACCTTTTACCTTGTTGCCTTAGCCATGGGATCCCATTCATGAACAGGTTGCAAACAGACTTTTCAAAATGTGGCATGTTTTCAAATCCTGGATATTTAAAATATTTCCAGTACGGAAAAACGTTACATCATATACCTAAATCTGCTCTCTCAAAGTCAATTTTGAACAAACCAAACTTTACTAGAATATGTGGGTGACCACCCTGTGACTTTGAGCTTCCAGTTCCTCTTCAAATAGATATACAGGTAAGGAAAAATGCTCCCAAAACCTTAAAAATAAGTATATGAAGTAGAAAGTACCTATTCCAAACCATTCTATGGATTAAAAGAGGTCCATTTAGAAAGAAAATGTCTTCTCATCCATCCATGCAAATATTAAGCTGCTGTGAATATCCCTATATTAAAAGCGTAATAGGTTCATCATTTTAGGAGATCATTTGAAATCCCACTTCTTAGTAGACTCAGAATATTTTTTGCTTTGGGTTTTTTTTTTTACATTTCTCCACATTTCTTCTTCTTTCCATGCCTCACCATGATTTTTAGACCATCAGGCAAGGACATTTGGCCTTTAAGCTCTTTAAGCAATAGAAGGAATAAAGTCCAGCTTGCCATGACTAGCTAAACTTTGCACCTATTACAGACTCTTCTTCCCTACTGCTCTCCTGAGTCTCTTCTAACAGACCAGAGACAGGGCATATCATAACCGCTCATCTGGAGCTAAGTTTATGCTTAAGGTACCAGCCAGTCTACACATGCACGTTGATTGACTGGATCACTTCTGCCAAACACAGTGTATCTTTGCAGAGAAAACTCATCTATAACAGTGACTCAAGCCTCTCTTCTCCCCCCCCCCCCCCCCCCCGCTCCTGTTTAGACACTGATTTCAACAGACATTACAAGAAAACATCTCTGAGACTTCTATTCCTCCAAAGTTGGTAAAAAGTGGCCAACAGATTCAAAGTTCTTAAGCAAAAAGGAAGACAGACAGACACGTAGAGATTGCATAACCATAATTTCCTCAGGAAACCATGTTAAAAACAGATTCCTGAGTCCTTAGATGTAATAATTACAGTCATTACCACATAATATACATTTCCATTAGCATTAACTCACTGAATACAGATAACCTTTGGAATTTAAAGTGGATAACGCCCTTTTTTGGTCATTTAAAAAAGAATTAAATCTGAGGCAATTAAGCATCATTAAAGTAAATGATTCACAGAGACCCAGTTTTCAAATCTTAATGCCTAAGCTAGCAAGATTTCTACATTTAGGTGTTGAACCAATATGCTAGATGATACTTGTCACATACCCAAGTATGAAATTTCTGCTGGAAATTTCAAAAGCCAGATATAGTCTTGGTCTCCTTACTTTACACAAAAAAGTTTGAATGGCAAACTTGTAACACACCTGTATTGGTTTTTCTTACTACACAGATTCTCAACTTGAGGGTCTTATATTTGTCCAGGTAGGAATAACTATACTGCCTGCCTATGAGGAGGCACCTAACAGATCAGACAGGTCATAGCATAATTTTTATATGATCACAAGCAGTGGAGAGGTATTGAATAATTATTCCCTGTTCAAAAACTGGTGAAAATTATATGAAGCTAGCAGGTGGCAATTTCAAAGCAAACAGGGGAAGATACTTCTTCATATAACATGTACGAGTCCAGTGGCTGAATTTCTTGCCACAGGAGGCTGAAGATGCTATCGGACAAACTGACAAAGGGACACAAAAACACCAGTGATCTTCAAACCACAAATCACTGGAAGCCAAAGGATTATTCTGCAAAAGTATCTCTTTATACCTTGGGCATCTGCTGCTGGCCACCATTTCTTCTGTTTCTTTGTTTTGTGGAGCAACAAGATTTTATTCAGGCAAGTGTCTGTACAGTATCATATATCTGTCAAGCATCCTGAACCCCTACACACAACAGCAAAGCCTCCTCCCTGCTCTCACGCCCTATGGTCGAGGACCAGGAGTTCGCACCCAGGTTGTTACTCCTCATTACAGCATGGAAAACATTCAGACCATTGCTGTTGTCCAAATGTCAAATTTTAGCAAGCAAGCAGAGCTGGGGGAAAAAGGACATTTAGGCTCAAAACAATTCTTACATTCTTTCAAGCCGAGTTCTCAGCCTACGAAAGAGAGGCCCCAGTCTTCCTGCCATACTGGTACATAAAATGCTGAGAACAAACTGCAGTATATTTCAACACCACTTTTAATTAGCTGTTTTATAAGAAAGGAATATTTTATCTCGTTATTTATTTTCATACTAATTGTTTTTGTATAATTTCTGTTGCTCTTCAGCAGTCTTGCCTCATAGGTGTTATGTATACTTCCTTTCAAGAATTACCATGCTTGTAATTGCCAAACACACAGTGGTCAGAAGGCATCAAAAGCATTTTTTCATCAGAACATATTTCATTCCTTAAATATGGCTTCACACAGCCCTTTCATACTAATGCTTTATAAATTAATCATCAGGAATGGATGCCAAGTAGGTTATACGCTTTTTTGGTGAAGGGGAAATGCAGAAGGCCAACCTCCTATTTGCTCTAAAACAGAGGTCTCCTGTTTATATCTTGTTGCTTATTTAATAGAAAAAGTTATATTTATACTTTCAAGAAAACTCCCATGCGGCTCCTATGTACCTAATATGAGACACTTTCCCAAATCAAATACACTTAGGTCATCCTTGTTTTGAAGCATGCTAGTTAAGAGTGCTTTTATAAATATGAAGAACGTCCTATGCACATTGTTTGCACAAAGTAAATTATGTTTAGGCAAATCAAGGTAGCATAATACAACGCACTTCACAGGAGGAACCAGGGAACATTTTTCAGATGAACTGCACTGAAAAATGCCATTTCAGATTGATGATGAGTGTGCAAATGACCTCAAGCATAAGAAATACCAAATACAATGAATTTTGAAAGTTTTAAAGTGAATGCAATATTTCAGTGTTTTATCTTGAAACAAAGCTTTTAAAATTTCAATTTATTTAGTTTTAAGTGAAATTTCAGGTCAAAGAGAAGATTTCAGTTGAGTAAGAATTAATTTTATTTTATTGTCCAGACACAGAATTGACACATTCATTATCTGCAGAGTTCTGCTTGTAGGTAAAGTCAAAAGGCGACATTTGCATAAAACTACTTAGAACTTACTTCATTAAAACCTGAATATTACCAAGATAAACTTCTAAGGCCACACTTACATAAAATTACTTAGAATTTATTGCTTAAAAGTCTAAATCTTATCTGAGGTTCACTGATTTACCTAACAGTTGGTCTACATGATAAGTACACCTAGGAAGGTACTTGTCAAAAAATGTATGCAACTTCATGACTTCCTCAAATCTCTCTAATTTTGGTGATTCATACATGCATGAAATTCAGAACATATGAAATAATTTAAAACTTTATCTAATAAAAGTTACTCTCAAGTCTACACCAGACCAAACACAATTAATTTCTTGCATCTCTACATTTGGAAATGCAGCTTTTATACATTGTGAAATAAAAACAATATCAAGAGAATATCAGAATTGTGAGAAGATCACACAAAGAATTGCAAATTAAAACACAAAGCCTTTAAGCTCACTAAATTCCCTTTTTCAAGAAACGATACCTGTTTGCTGCCAAAGTTTTAAAGACCAAATTGTGGAACCAGGCAGGTCCCCCAATCAGACTGGGATGGTGAGAAACTCTTCTGCCAACACAGAGAAAGCACTTTCTCCAGTTTATTCAATTAATTCAGTCCAATGCATGAAACTACTGATATCCTGAATGAGATATTAAAAAAAAAAAACACCACCAAAACCTATAACTTTTTCTGTTCCTATGAAACTGGACCAAAGAACCTGAGATCTACCAGCTGTAGAATGACTTGGTGATCAGAAGCATCCTTTCATTTCCATATCTGTAGATAATGCTTTCTTGCTTGACTAGATACATTTCATTTAGTGTCTAAAACTTATTTTAACTTTAGAAAATGGATTACATATCCAACACATTTATGATAGTATTACTGGTTAATAGAAATACTTTTTAAATACCATTTGTGTTCATTTTAATTAAACTCCAGCTCTATTAAAAAGCAATTTGACATCAACCGTAAAGAAAAGAATAATCACCGAGTAAGTTAGAATTGCACTGTTGACTATTTTTAACATAATATGATACAAACTGCTTAAATAAAGATGCACAGGTATATTATAGGCTTTTTGTTAGCCTTACATATAAATCTCAATGCTAAGTTCATTGATTTGCTGATAAAAATGTTTTGGTTCTTACCAAACAACAACAATCTAATGTTCTTTAAAAAACTAAAATTACTATTACAAAAAAATAAAACCATTTATATCAAGTTTGCTTGCTTGTTGATTGAAGACAATTTACCTGGAAAAAAAAATGCCTTGGACTACCTTAAGGTCTTGTGAGATGATCCTTTTCTTTCTGCAAAGGAAGATACTAATTTTCAGAGAAGCCAGGACCACGCAGATTTGTTGTTCTGTAGGTGCAACAAAATGATGTTGAATCTCCTGTGTCAGACTGGCCTAAAATAGGGCTGTTATTTGGTAGGTTTGCTGATAGCTGACTCTTTATAGATGAATCATAACATGATGCTGGAGACTTGGCAATTACATCAATGACTCTGCACCACGCATTGTACATAACCTGCATACTAAGGGAGAAGAGTACAAGTAGGAAGGAATGCTTTTTCCAGTTGTTGAAACTCACCTCGTCTCTCATTATATCCATTGCGTGCACAGTCTGACTTGCTTAGAAGACAGATGCAAAACCAGCAGCATCCTACAATCCACACGTTACTTGCTGTTACTGCTTGAGTTCCCATGAAATGCTAAATATCCTGAGACTTGCAGTTGAAAAAAACTCCAGAAAAAAATATTTTGAGACAGATTGGGATTTGTGGCAGCGCTCACAAGATATTTAAAAGATTCAAGCCAAAGTTTCAATTGTGTGAGAAAATGCAAGTGAAGTACCTAAGCAAAATTGGCCTGATTTTCAGAAACACTCAGCAGTTTGAGCTCCCATTTAGTTCACCTCTAAGATTATACAAAATAGTCTGTTTGTATAATCTAGAGCCTTGAAAGAAAGGTCTTCTGTGAGCTCTCATAGAAGAGTCTTGGCAGATGCATATGAGTTACACATAAGACATTGTCTTTCTTTCCTGAAAGTAAGTGCCATAGCCCAATAGGTTTTCCAAACACATTGTTATAAGCACTTTGTTCTCAGAGGATTAAAGTATCTACAACACTTTTACTGTTCTTTTTTCCTTGAAGTATATTTCTGTTTGGTGGCTTTCATCCAAGTTGTTCCAAATTGCTTTCTGAAGAGATGAGGAATACTTGATGGAAATAGGAATAGCAAATACTACACAGAAAAGACAACAATGTCTGGGAACAGAGAAAAGAAGTCCAATCTGTTCCAAAGTGGAATTTTGTCTTCTTTCTAGCTAAAGAGAGAAATGTCCTGCTTCAATGTGCTTTGCCTAAAAAGGACCCAACGTTTCTAGGTGTGCAATTGTCTGCCTGAAACACACACTATAGAAGTACATATATATATATAAACACGCACACACATGTAAACACACATATATATGCACAGTATATTAGTGTATATATATCTGCTTCCCACTGACTCTAGCTTATTGTTTACTGCTTTGAAATTTTTTATTTTCATTCTTACTTCCACATTGCCATTTAAGAAACAGAAGTCACAAGTCTTTGCAGCGCAGAGTCCACTGCAGACTCTGAAACTCAAGAGTTTGTTTCCTCTTGCCATCATTAAAAGACCTGTCACTAATTAAAGGGCTAGGGAATGTCTACTGACTACACAGACCCTAGATACGAGTTCATTTCCCCACCTTCAAACGCTCTCCCCTTGGACCCTTTCCTATGAAGGGGAACTGCAGATTGCAAAGGGAAGTGCGCAATGTCTCACCAAGGTAAGATCATGTGTAAACACAAGAGATGGGCCTGGGAGGGAGAGGCATTACTTTTTGTCCCCTCCTCCCCCGACATTGCATGACTCCGCAGGGCTCTGGGAGCGGCAGAGGAGCTACCGTGCAGACGGTGCTCAGGGTGCCAAGGCTGTGGCATGGGTGCCAGAGATTATGGGCTAATGTGCCTGTAAAACCTCTTCCCACACAATGCCTGGGGCTATGGGTTTACCTCTGTTGTGATGTGACGTGGAGATTAAAGACAGAGGGTGTTAGAGAGTCATCTGGGCAGAAAACAGGTCAGCCCACAACTTGCCACCACCACAATTAAGGTTCCCTTCTTATAGGATGGGCCAACACTCAAACCGGAGCTGTTCCCAAAGATCTAATCTTCATTTTACCAGCTGATAAAACTAAAAGAGAAGAGCTAAGTGACTTGCCTAACAGATCTTAAATGCGCTTTAATACAAATAGCCCATGAATATTTAACTATTGATTGGTACCTTTCCTGCAGCAGATGGAGAAAAATTCAGCTCAAAGGAGACTTTAGGTTAGAGCTGCCCACTGGTCCGCAGGAGACGGATGTCAGTCTCTGGGTCACACCAGGCAGGGGAGGAACTTGATCCTGGCTGGAGCAGGTCTCGGTACTGCTGTCCTTTACAGCGCAAAGTGAAAGAGCACAAGGGAATTTGTGTTCGTCGCAGCGCAGAGGGGAAAGGCCTGCGGAGAGCAAACCCTTGCTTCCCTCCGTCCTACCAAGGACGTTGTCATCAGTGCAAGCACTACCACCCCGTGCTTCCTCCCTGCCAGCTCTGCTCTCAGACCTTGGAATATCACACGTGTAACTGATTTAATATTAATCCGCATTGGAACACAGTAGAATGTTACAGTCTTATTTACTTTTCAGAAACCCTTAATAAGGGCAGATAGAGAGACTGGATGACAGGTTAATGTTCAGAACCGCCTTGAGCCCAGGATATACTGTACCCAGCCAAAACAACACCCAGCTTGCACGATCTACAGCTGTGAAATACAGATGGAATTAATACAGCTAGTATGTGCTTATTCATATAGTCACTTCAGAAGAAAATACTTCTAATGGAATGAATCCTGAGTACTAGATAAGACGAATAAGATTTCCCCAATGACTACTTTCAATCTTTGTTTACAACATCAAAAAAAATCTGAGACTCAATTATTTATCTACCCATTATTTATTCATTCACCTAGTAGTATCTCAGTAAACTAGCATGTGGTTTGGCTGCTCAGTTTTCCCCTAAGGATTCTGGCCAAACACTCCTGCACAAAGGAAAGCCGGGGAGTATTTTCATTTGAAAACACAAAGAAAGCAGCCATATCTTTTCAAATCTCTTTCATTACAGCTTTAACTGGTGATGGACATATTCCAGACAGTCTGGTTCAAGCTTGGTTAAAGTCTTCAAATGTTTGGAGACTTGTGAAGTACCCTCACGCTTTATTGTGCCCTGAAAGCAGCTCCCAGAAAACCTCCTTATCTCTGGAATACACTGAGAAGGTGTATTTGATTACACATGCCAAATACAGAGGAGAAGAAATGAATGTGGGCTCACACACACACACACACACACACACACACAGAGAAAACCCCTGCCACTGTAAACCAAACTAGTTTATTTGAGGATATTGTTATTCTCAGAAAGTGTAACTCACAACTCCAGCAGGCTCGCTTGGTCTCACTCTGAGTTCCCCTTTCTTGCTTTTTGCCTGAGAGTCACAGCTCCTACCTTAACTATGCAAAACCTGCTGCTTTCACTTCACATCCTTTCCCTGAAGAGAAAAAAAAAGTCACAGCAAACAAAGCGTCAGGTTTTGTATCTCATCATTGTCAAAAAAGGCCAAATCTATGGGGAAGGAAGGATTTGGACAAAATTTGGTCAGGTTCTGGTAAAGAAAAGTGTTCAGAACGTGGTAAAATCCTTCCATAAACCTGGGCCCAGTCTTCACCATGAAAGTATCTCACACCTCTAGTCTTAACCACACCATCTTGCAAACCATTTATAGCTGGAGTTCAGCATGAATGCACCAAAGCTCAGCCACCGCAGTGGCTATCTATTAAAGTAAACAAAGAGGGGAAAAACAAACAACCCCCACGTCTTCAAACGAAAAGAGCCAGAAGCCAATGGCTGGAGGAAACGAGCTCTCTGTGTAATAAATGTGGCGGGGAAGGTCTGAGGGGCAGCAACATACCTTCTTTAGTAAAGAAGAGAGAAGCTAAGAGGCAGGAAGATTTAAGGGAACTGAGGTAGCATAGCAAAAAACAATTTGGTGGAAAAAGTGAGATTTGGGGTGGGACTGAGTTGTACTCAAACACTTACTCGGGTAATCCATATTTTAAACACCGTAGGTATATTCTGAGGAGAACTACGGTTCACTAAGACTATATTATCTGGATATCTAGAACCTCTGAAGTGCTAGAAAACTGTGTCAGTAGCTGTAGTCTGTAATAAACTTTATCTATTAAACGGAATATGAAAATCATGATTAAAAAGGTTATAAATTGGGTTCAGAAATGGAAGGCTTCACAATACTGAAATATAGAGCAAGACAGCATACTGTATGATAAAGCAGTTTAACTACGACTCTGTAGAGTATGACAAAAAAAATTGTTTTTTTCAAGTCATCATCCTCACAAGAGGAGACAATAAATATTGTGGGAAGGCACACAGAGAGGGTTGTTTTTATTTGTAGCAAGACAAATTAATCCATCTCCATTTATTGTGACCACTGTCACTTCACTTCCCAATCCCAAGGATTATTTATAAAGTTCTTTGAGATCCCAGGAGGTAGGGTAAGGCATCCAAGTCCAAAGTACTACAATATTATAACACTGCATTGAGAATGGAGTTCACCCCAACTATCATTCAAATCAAAATGAAGCACTGAGTGCCATTCTTGTGGCAAGAAGATTTTGCCTTGGCTTTTTGTCCAGGGCTGATATTTACTTTATTGTATATCTATCATAACAAAAGGACTACGTTTAAAGAATTCAAAGAATTTCAGGTTTTGTAATAAAGCAAAACCTCTAATGACTCTGTAATTAATATACTGTAATTCAGGAATACAAAAGATCTAGAGATTTCAATAAACTGAAACACTTCACTGCATTTGCTTTGGTTCAGATATGTCCTGCATTTACTTTCTCAGTAATCCTCTTTAGACAGGCAATTTACCTAAAACTAGCATAATTGAGCATATTTGTAATAATGCATGTGGTAATGTGTCTCGCTAAAACAGTCGTATACAACCTAAATTTTCTCATGTCAAAAAAAAGGACAATAAATGAATTATGGAACTTCAACACTCTAAGCCTTTATACCATACTCATCCACCTCACAATATGACATCATAGTGGTCAAGCATAAGCCATGACAAAATTAATTCCTAGAGAGACAGACGCACTTTTGCTGTGAGCTGACTTACTTCTGTAAGAACCTCTGTCAGTCCTAGTAGTACCAATGATGCCAATGACACTTAGATGGCTCAGTATGCAAAACACGTTTAAAACTGGAATATCTGGCTCCTGGAAAAACAAAAAAAATCTTATTCCTCCCACCCCACCTATGTTCTCATGCTTGCACTACACCTAGCCCTGCAAAGCAAGCTGATAAAAACATCTGTCGTGCCATTGCCTAGTCTTGCTACAGTTGCTCGGCAGTGGAACTAAACAAACCACCATAAAGCACAAGAACGCTAAAGCACAAACCGTGAACAACATCTTAAGGGCTCATGTCCCAGTCAGGCTCTGCAATCAGACCAGCAATACCAGCAGGACTGGGAAGGAAGGAAATAACTCACTGCTGGATCTCATCTAGGCATAAGACAAAAGGGTGGCTGGTTTCTTCCTTTGCCAGTGTAGCCATTTTAAATAGGAAGAACAACAGCAATAAAAATATTAATGTTTTAATGTTTTCTGTAAGAGCAGAAAGTCCTTTTACAAGCTGGAAAATGCAGAGGTGGACACCAATGTGCCAGGTACTGGTGGCTGCAAATAGCCCAGTGATGATACATCTCTAAAGACAAGCCTCAGACAGGCTACTTCACTTCAGAAGGATTGGAGAAAGCTTGATCAAAACCCACTGTTATTCCTCATGGATGCCCTTTGGGCCATGCTTACATGTTTACGTGTTGTAAACTGTAGTCTTATCGTATTCACTATTACTTCTTCAAACAATTCCTATTTGACAAGATAGACTGTAACATTTCACGGTATACAGTTATGAAGGTATCTTTCAGTGGAACTTGCAAAAAAATCGTATTGAAACTGCCACTGCCTATCCTTTTCCTTTTTTTTTTTTTTTTCCCCATAAGCTCATAATGCTTAATATTTCAGTGGACTCCACCAGGGATTTATTATAAATTTTAGTATCTTAGCCACATGAAGAGGGATTGGGTTGAGAGGGTTTTTTTCAACATTGTTTTCCAATTGAGCATTAAGTGCCCATTGTAGCACTAAGTCCCTCACGGTGTAACAGATGCCTTTGTAATTTAATCCATGTGAGTTCCATGAATATCTAGGTGTATTAGTTAAAAACAATTCAGCTACAGTAATACAGTTCTGTGTCCCCTAGTCAACAAACAAGAAGAAGTGCCCCCCTTGCCACACGCTTATCTCTCAGTTATTAATGCACAACAACAAATTCCAAACTCTCAGCTGGGAACATTATATTGTAATTGCTTAGTAGGCTATTAGGGCATACCTGTCTGTCAGAATCAAAGTACAGACAACAGTGCTGTTATGGGAACAGACTGATTGATTTCTTGTGCCATCTCGTGGAAAAAATTTTAATTGCAAGACAATCTCAAACTGTGTCACACGGTTCTGTATAAGCTGAAATGTCAGGAAAGTGGTTCAAGCCAGCTTTGCTTCCTACATGAAAAATCTGTTGCCTGTAGAGTAGCTACCTGGTTTGTTATCATCTTATAGTCAAACATTTTTGATCAGTCGACCTAAACTCAGTGGCTTATCTTTCTGTATGCCTTGTGGATTGTGCAGCCTCCATCATAAAGCTCTGATTTATTTTCCTTGCTACAAACTATTTTTAGATCTTCCTTCATGTTCAGATTTATACAGAAAGATAATATGCTTCTTTTAAAATTCATTGTACAGCAGAAGTATTTATTCTCACCTGGACTGCTAGTTGGAAATTATTTTTTTTTTCAGTACTTTTTTGAAAATCGCAAACTAATTGTTCCAACAATAAATATTCACTGATTGCTTAATTAAACTTATTAAAATGCAAATTAAAATCCCAATCCAATGACAATAATTAAAAAAGAACACATTACCAAAATGATGAAAGATCAGACTTAACTTTTTGCATTATCCAATATAATGCCAATTAAGTATAATTGGAAAACGAGCAAGCACAAAAAAAAGTCTGGAAACAGCTTTTGCCACAGAAACTTAAACAGGACTGTGTTACCTCACACAGTGCTCAGAAGAAGACCACAGAGTAGTATTTTGCAAGGGGTTTAGGTCATCTTTGTGTTCTAAGTCCACTTGCAGTCCATCAGAATTTGAAACACAAGATAAATCTTCTTTCTGTCCTCTCCCCTCCAGCCATATGCTATACCATCCATAGGAAACCTAAACACTTATCTAAATCCCATATCTTTAATCTATAGACACTTGCTAAACTACATTCACAGAAGAACATAGATGATAAAGGAGGAAACCCCAGCGAGACCGTGGTGGAATAACAGTAATGCTTGAGGGTTTAACCATGCATCTCTTTTTAGCATTAATGTGAGTCAATAAAGTTAATCTCTATATTCCACTTTGAAACTACATGTGTGCTGGTTTGAATTTCTTCCTTTTATTTATGGTTATCCTTTGATAATGCTTCAATATATGAATACTACCAAACAAGATGACAGCGGAGCTCAGCACCATTTACTCACTGTAAAATGAATTAGAATTGCCTGGGTGCAGTCTAATCCAGCAAACATTTCAGGATCTGCTCCATCCCGCCCTCTCCTCCCAATCTCTCATCTCAGGAGCCACATGCCCCTTTGCTGTATTTCTGCTTCTTGCTAGAGCAGATGTTGCTCTCTTACGCTGCTGCGTGATGTATTTCAATTGGTGAAGAATCCGCCATGGACAATGTCAAGTCCAACAAATCGAGTGATTATTTAAATAAAAGGCACTTGACATGGCAAGCTACTGTGCTAACACATTGCTGCACTGGCTTCCTTTGAATTGTACTATTTATATTCCTCTGACCTACTAAATGCCCCTCCTGCTTCACTGTTGCTGCAATACCTTCGTGCTATAAAGCATGCTGAACCTGTCAGGGGGACATCAGTACTTGCGGAGGAGAGCGGTTATTCTTTTGGCTATGTCAAGATCTCATTACACATGGGTCAATCACAACATGAAGAAACACAGAAGTTGTGGAGAAACTACAGCTCCACGCAGCCCTTTGCTACAGCTCTGAGCCCTGAATCAGTGGCATAGAGTCCTTCCCTGTCCTTCTTTTTGGCCACTTTTCTTAACCCACTGCTGTGAGTGGGCTCAGACAAGAAACAAGATGCAGCCCCGGCCCCTGTATTACCCTGGTCTCCAGCATGGTCTCTCTGGTACAGTAGGAGCCTCTATACAGGCTGAAGTTCCTGGCTGGCTGCCCTCACTAGCTTTGCTGTGTGCCCTTGTTTCCAGAGGCTTTGCAACCTCAATAGCAAGGTTGCAAATAGCAAGGTGTTGAATTACGATCTCTCGGTACAGGCCTAGTCCATGTCATGCTGATGCGAGAGCTGCCATGAGCCAATTTTACTCTGACACCGTATTTTGCTTCTTAATGTGGGACACAGTTCTTCATGATGTAAGTCTACGGGAAGATTTGCTCCAGTACCATCTTTCACATCATTACCAAAACTGGACCTGTTGTAGGTGGTTATTGTTGACAGTTTTTTAATAGGAGCAGAACTGAAGTCACATTTCAGTCACATACAAATTAACGAAACTATAAAATTAAAGTGCTGACAAACGATTATGCTCTCTTCCTTTCAGAATGTGTCATGTAGTACTTCTGTAACAAGAATTCATGTAAGTGCACTTTCCCATTTGTTTTTTGCTGCTACTGTGTGTCTGCTGCAAATAGCATTGTTTTCTGGTCAAAACCTTCCACTCAGTATTGAATTACAGTAGTATAAACTGATGTCAAAATTTTATCCTGGATATCTCTTCGATCACTTCCCTACTCCTGCTGGCCACACTATTCCTGATACAAGCCAGGATGCCATTGGCTTTCTTGGCCACCTGGGCACACTGCTGGCTCATATTCAGCCGCCTGCCAACCAACACCCCCAGGTCCTTTTCCGCCAGGCAGCTTCCAGCCACTCTTCCCCAAGCCTGTAGCGTTGCATGGGGTTGCTGTGGCCCAAGTGCAGGACCCGACACTTGGCCTTGTTAAACCTCATACAATTGACCTTGGTCCATCGATCCAGCCTGTCCAGGTCCCTCTGCAGAGCCTTCCTACCCTCAAGAAGATCGTGGTGAGGCCACACCTCAAATACTGTGTTCAGTTTTGGGCCTCTCAGTACAAGAAGGACATAGAGTTGCTGGAGCATGTCCAGACAAGGGCAACGAAGCTGGTGAAGGGTCTAGAGCACAAGTCTGATGAGGAGCAGCTGAGGGAACTGGGGTTGTTTAGCCTGGAGAAAAGGAGGCTGAGGGGAGACCTTATCGCTCTCTACAACTGCCTGAAAGGAGGTTGTAGAGAGGTGGGGGTCCGTCTCTTCTCCCAGGTAACAAGTGATAGGACAAGAGGAAATGGCCTCAAGTTGCACCAGGGGAGGTTTAGATTGGATATCAGGAAAAATTTCTTTACTGAAAGGGTGGTCAAGCATTGGAACAGGCTGCCCAGAGAAGTGGTGGAGTCACCATCCCTGGAGGACTTCAAAAAACGTGTAGATGTGGCACTTCAGGACATGGTTTAGTAGGCATGGAGGTGTTGGGTTGATGGTTGGACTAGATGAACCTCAAGGTCTTTTCCAACCTTAATGATTCTATGATTCTATGATTCTAAGTAAGTAACTTTCCTGCCTTGTCTCAGGCCCGGACCCCAGATCTGTACATGCTGAGGATCCCTATGACACCTCTTCTGCTTCAGCATCACTTCCAGACCCCAGATCCATTCTCTCAATGTTGTGGACTTGGACAGCTTATAGATTGGGTAAGACAGATGAACATCTGGAGTTTGTTGTGTGGCCAGCACACAAACACACTAACTACTGAAAATTACAAGATCTGAACAAATGAAGTTTAGTCAAAGGAACTTTTATCTTGTTTTTGAGACTTCAACATCCTGTTGAATCTTGTTTTCCAGGTTGCCTTTGAAGGATAAAGTACTGATACATCCTCCTGCCTCCAGGTGTGGGGTTTCAGAATTCTGCCAGATATTATGTGTGAGACCTGGTAATGCTGTAGCTCCTGCAACCCATTAAAAATTAAATCTAAGTACCCTTGTCATAGAGAAGTCAATAAAGATTTCTGAGGTCAGCCCGACTCATAGGACAATTTGGTAGCTATGTTAATGAGCCATATTCAAGGAACTGAAGTACATAACCAGCAGTAATACCGATTCTGCAAGACAAATTAGATGGTTAATAACATGTAAACAGACCCACAGTTTTCAGATTATGTCATTAGTAATAGCTGTGCAACTCTGATGCCGTCAGAGGGAACGCACATACAGACCTAAATGGAAATTGCCAAACTGTCTTGTTGATAGAGAAGACAGGGAGGAGTGCTGGGTCGCACCCTCCCAGCTGTGTTGGCTCTGCAAGGTTAACAGTAGTGCAAGGTAGTATGAAGTTAATTTTGCCATTGGAAAACCTGCCATTTTTGCATATTCACATTTCACAGTATAGCTAATGCTTAACTTTTCTCTACCCTCTTACTTGCTGTCAGGCATTTTCTTTTCAATACATTCCTGCACTGCTTCTTGACTTGCTTTGTTTCTCCTATTTGATCTCCTTGTACATAAAGCAGCGGCGGTGTGCAAAGTGTTATCGCTAGCGTCAGAGAGAATATGGAGCTGACTTTAGTTTCTCTAGTCCTTCTACAAGGAACCACACCTCACTTTGGTCCTTTGTATCTAAGCTGTGTGTGTAAAGCAGAGGGTATGACCATCTATGCCCACATGGATATGACGCTGGCCACAACGCTGTTATCTGTTGCAGTGGAAATGGCGTCAGCTTCAATGTTAAAGATTTTTGTTAATATAAGTCTATTCAATGACAGGACAGGAATGCATATTTACGAAGTGTTTTGGTGATTCTTTCTCAGATAGTTATAAATGATTTCTTAGATGAGAGCTTTTTTGCTTGATGAATAGCAGATGTTTGTCACTACTTTACTGTTTAATTTTTAAATTAATTTGAAGTATAATTCTCCAACTATAAAGTGCTCTGAGACTACTAAGAAATTAATCACATTAAATGAACTTCATTATAAATCATCATCTTTACATGACACTCAAAAGTATGCACTGGAAGAAATTAACGCATCAAAGCAGGATTCTAAATGTTTCATTTAAACAGAAAATGCATTTCAGAATTAATTAAAATGAGAAAACACTAGGTGAGTATTGAAATTGTTTGTGTGGAACTCCTACACCAGAGTTATATAAAAACCAAGCTTACACTTAGTAAGAGCATACAAATTTGTAAGCCCTGTGAAATTTTACACTTATGCATTAGTTTCAGCTTCATGTTACTAAAAAATTTAAAAGAGGGTTACAAATCTGAGCAGTGGCCTGCAGTCTTATACCACAGATGAACTTTCACTAATTACATTTAAGAACAAGAAAAGCCAGTAATGCAGGAAGAAAAGCAAACAGAATCTTTGCATTACACTTTCTACATGACACCTTCATATTGAAAAGAACAACACCAAACACACAGAACATAAATATTAAACTTAGTTCCAAATGGTCATTAAATTACACTTCTTGGAAAAAAAAGTACAAAATTAAAAGAGACACTGTCAGATAAAATATGGAGTACATATTAGAAGCTGCAATTTGTAACCGCAGTTTTGCCTCCTGGCAAAATCCAATCCTTTGGAATGAGAAAGGAAAAGAAACAAACTAGCTCTGAGCTAATATGGAAGCTTCCAATTTTCTATAAACATATGGATATTTGCAAGTCTTTAGTGTAATGACAGTAACCAAAGGCAACAGGTTGAATATCCAATCTATTCAGCTGAGGCAGCCATGAAGAATATTTCTACTGAAACAGAAAACTACAAATTAAGAAAACATAACTTTTTAGACTGGCATTCAAATAAAGTTTTAAATTATTTCAAAACAAAGTACAGAGAGTTTGAACTCCAGTAGGAGGCTTCTTGCGTTAGTCTTTCTGGTAAATGCTCAACCGTTTAGAGGTACTACCTATTTACCCCAGTGGCCTACATTAAACTATGGAGACCACTGTTATGATTCGTTTAGGAACTCGTCTCTGCTCTACTCATCCATTTTTTCTAGCACCTGCTACTTTTTTACAGCACAGAATAAAAATGGAAAATATAAATCTGAAAGGTTAAGTTTGTCAGAATTTTTCAAAAATTTGTCAAAACCACGAACAAGTGCTGAGAATGAAATGCTACAGTGAAATGTTGGAAACCAACACAACTTAAATTTTAGACATCACCCCTTTGGAATTATTATAAAGAAACAGATATACAATATGTAGATTTAGAGCTGTAATTGCAAATATAGTATTAGAGCATTTTTTACATGGAGCTTCAGTGTTTTATTAATAAAAAGGTTTGTTAAGGTTAGCCACGTGGAAAAGAGTGCTACTTTCTGCACATCTACTGAACAAACAGAAAAGAGAATTCAAAATAAAAATTACTTAGAGCCATACTAACTATATTTAAACTTAATATGCAAGCTAATTCTTAGACTTCAATAAGGTTTTAGCAAAGAGTTTAAAATTTTCATCCAGCTGGTTTTTGAAATTTCAGGGAAGTCTTAGAATTATTGACAAAGACTTTCTATAACAAAACCAATGAGCTTTCTCGGTTGGAGTGGACTCACTAATGTATCCTCATTCTAAAAAGGTTTAGGGAAGAAGAGAGTTTATTCTTCTACACACTTATTTTGCTACACATGAGCAGACATTTCATAGTCAACAACTGAGAGAACGAAATACTAATGTGCAGAGTCCAAACAGCACAGTCTTAAATAGTTTGTTTTTGTTAGCTGGTTTACGTTTACTTGACGAGGCAAAGGTCTACAAAACGAGTATTTTAGGACCCCAGACCAAAAACCAAAAAAGGCAACATAATTGCCCCTGACCCTACACACCAGGAAGAAAAAAAAAGAAAAGAAGAATAAAAAAAGAAGTGTGGTAGAGGGACTGCCTTTATTTTGCTCCAAAATAAATATTTACTTGCTTTTTCAAAGGAGAGAGGGAGGAGGGAAGGAAAACACTGGAGCGTAAAAGAAAAGAAAGTTTGTTAAGTTCCTACATTTGTCCTTCCCTAGAGAATTATCTCATTTAAATGCAAGACCCAGTCATGGAAAATGGGAAAAATAAAAGCTTTGTGACTGTAGGCATGAAAAATACTTATACTTGCAGTAAACAGTGATGAGTCAATACCTACATATTTGGAAGATTGGTTTGGTATAATATATAAACATAGGTACTTATTAAAGCCTAAATCTCTGGAAGTTGACAAGCACCACACCTTTACTGTTTCTGACGGTGATAATCCTGAAAGGCAACGTTTCTGTGCAACAGTTAAGTGTCACTAAGGTCATTATGTGGTATTTAATTATTAAATTGGAAAAATGGAGCATCACACACTTATGTTTGATGTAAATGTATTTCAACAACATAGAGTTACGAGTGACCTTTCCTAAAACTAAAATGCAAGTGAATATATAAGAAGGAGCAGCATATCCCACTTATTCCACACTATTTCAGCAGCAAGACAGATCTAAACCAAGATGTACAAGTGAATCTGACAATGCTGTAAGTGCACTACAATTTAAAAATAATAAAAACTACAGACGTAAGCTGTATAGGCATATAGCTATTGTTTTCTCTGTATATTCCTTTGGATTATGTTTTCATTGTCTTCTAGTTATATTTGCCATCTGTACTGAAACTGCTTAACAGAATGGTCCTTTGTCACTAAAGAAGAAATGTATCATCAAGATGTAGAAATACACATTCTTTACTTAAACAGAAGTAAATAGTAAAAACAATGCCTTATAAATAAATCTACTGGAGATGCAAGAAAAACTGTAGAAGAAACATCAAGCATAATGGATGATATGTGGCTTACAAAATATGTGCATAGCTGCAAATGAAATTTATGGGAGTAGGAATAAAGGCGAACATATACCAAAGTGCCATCTGCAATAACAGGAGCACTGTCACTAGCATGAGAGACAAGGTGCAAAGGTGGAAGCTTGGAAGACTGGTGTCTTGGTAAATCAAAATTACTGCTCAAATAAATGTATTACCCACGTACAGAGCTTCATTTTACAGGAGATGAACTAGGCAGTAAACGACCAACTCAATTACCTAGTTTTCCATAAGGTTGTCAACACAAGATGTTTTGTTGCATAACAAAGGATTCCAAATAAACTCATAGCTACAGTGCCATCACGGGTAACACATTTTAATACTCTGCTATTGGCAATGCTATGCTCATACAACACTTTAACCAAATCCATAAAAACCTTTGAGAAAGTGTGAAATGAAGCATATGGGCAAATCTGTCTGACTATCACAACTCTCTGGGATATTCCAAAAAGCATCTGCCTCATTTAGTGCCCTTCAATTTATTAAACCCTAGAGGTTTCAAGTGGCCTTTTTTTAAGATTGTGAAATTAATTGACAACATATAAATATTTTTTTTTTAAGCAACAGTGCCTAGTTTCAGGATTACTGGTAATAGACTTATACTTCTGAGAAAAATGCATGAACTTTGGCCTATTAGAAAATTTATTGAGGGCCTAATGGTAAATCAAGGCATGCTGATGAACAGTTGTATTAGTGGTTTTATCCTGTTACTGAACACAGTACAGCACAAGTTTATTAGTTCTCAGTGATATGAAAGCACATACACAAACTGAATTACAAAAGTACAACAATGAAACACCTCATTATGTATCTCTCCTGTCCCATCTGACACTTGCGAAAAGAGCTGGCATATTTCTTAGAAGTCTTTTTGTGATTTATGGTTTCTGTAATCGCATTTTCATTATTTCTACAGTTACTTAACACTGTCCTATGGCAACTACACTTGCAAAAAGCTACCTATTGCAGACAATAACAATATTCAAAACACCTCTGTATTTCCACAGAAAACAGTTTCAGTGAAACTTTTCCCTTGTTCCCTCAGCTGCATCTCCATGTTTCAGAAGTAATTATTTAAAGACAGCCATACACCTACTTCATTTGATAGGCAAAATGCCTACCCTCTCCACCTAGAAAGCACAGGTCAAAGCTACACTTACGGTTGAAATACATGTTGTTCACATCCTCTAGTGATTCCAGCAGAAAAATAAAATGTGGTTAAAAAGGCTGTCACTGTCTCTAACTCATGTCCACACATCCCTGTTTCCCCCAGTCTGCTTATGTGACCGACGGTCTGTGCTGCCACCTATGGCACGATAAGCCAAGATAAGCCACGAAGTCCAAGGCAGCATGGCCATTACCTTTAATGAGGCACAGTTTCTGCACTGGCAGCAATATTCAGTAATACATATTCAGTAATACTGCAAGGTAATGGAGAAAATGAATTTTTTAAACACGACTCTTAGGACATTGTACTCTCTCATTACAGCTCTCATTTTTGAGGTCTATGTTCAGCATTAGTCATGATAGTCCCAAGAATTATTCTTGTGCCTTATGTTAAACATATACTTATAAGTCTTACCAGGTCTGGGCTTACACAGAAAAGAATAGCAAAGAGTAAATGTCAAACATAAAAAGGAATCTCCTTCTTCTATATCCTTTTTCTTGTAAAGTGAGAGCTACACATGGGTTTGGTGGTGCAGTAAGGTTAACTCATTAAATAGAAAACCCCACTCTCTTGAAAGAGTCTTCTATCACATCTTTTAGCGTTATTTTATTTCTGATATGCCAACTTTTTTCCTGTTTAGCATAAACTGAAAATCTCACTTCTGTTACCTAACAAGACTTTTATACAGCCTGGACATCTGTAGGCCTGAAATGTAAGATGTCTTAACGATTGTGGGTCCTTAGGAAAGATGTATTTTGAAGCACTGCTGTTCAAATCCCTTTTTTTTTTACTATGATAAGTGAAAGTCAAGAGAAAGAAGAGACCAGGGTCAGACTAAGAGCAAGCCAGTTTTACACTGACTTTTTTATTTGATTTTCACCACCAGCTGGAACTTGAATTGTAATAAAGGGAATCAGCCTAGTTTCCCTCTACTATGTTCTATTCTAAAGGAAAGTCAGCTTTCAAAAGTGGAAAATTTTCAAATTATATCTAGATTGACCAGAAATTCCAAACCTTGTGACAGTCAAGATTCACTCCAAAGAACTGGTGATATCCCTGAGTTCAGCAAAACCAGCACAGGTATGGCAGAGCTTATCAGCTCGGTTCACTGTTGCTTCTCACTTGCTCCTTCAAATGGGGCTGGGATCTCTTTGCGAGGATGGGACCATGGCATAAGCAAAACAACATAATAGAAAAGAAAAATATGCTTGAGGTTGGTTCTTAAATGAGTTGGGTGAATTTGTACCTTCTAATCAACATCAGTGCAGAAAACTACACTGGAAAGAGAGGTTATGATATATAAAAGCAAAAGACCAAGCTAATCATTTACAATTTTCTTCATTTATGAAAATTTGTAATGCCAGGTAAAATGTCACCTTGCTTCCCAAAACACAAGAAATTCTTTGCCAGTAGCTCACTGGATTCCATCCCTGAAAGAGTGGGACTTACTTCACTCTTCTCCTTGAACCTTTTCTTGGGACATTGCTTTATTTTAAAATAAATTTTAAAAAGCATTATTTTTAAAATAATGCTTTTTAGTACTGAAAGTGCACCCTTAGTTTTTTCAGCACTTTTCAGCACCCTTTGCCAAAACAGCATCGTACTTGACTGTGTTATGTGAGAAGGAGGTTCAGTTTGTTTAATACAGCTTCTAAAACACTGGATAGTATTGACCCGTTTTGCAAGTATGTATTCATTCAATAGTCTGCTCAGCCTCTGAGAGAGTACAAAGGTACGTACTGTGTGTACAGCAGGAATCTAAACAAATAAGAATTTAAAGTATGTGCAATTCACTTCAAGGTCAAGTTTAAAATTATTCTGGCTTTAGTGGAATTTCTGTGGAAGCCTCTTGAAGAATCAGGTCTAGCACTTCCTCAGAACAATGCAAACTAAGGACTTTCTTAGGAAAATATCACACCTTAATGATTTTGACATGGCATTGCAATGTTTAGCAGAAATATAAAATCTTGACTTGCAACACAGTATTCACAGGAAAACCACTCAGGGAGAAATACTAGGTGAAAGTATGTACACAAGAACACACATTGATAACACTGTCTTGAAAAACTGCAAGTGAAAGCAAAGCAACTAGACAAATGTGGAAGTTACATTACCAAATTGCTATACTAAGGACTAGTATAATAAACCTGGTGTATTAAACCCACATAAAGAACATATGAATTGATTTTTGTAAAATATCAGTTAAACTAAAACCTGCCCTGGACTTGCACAAAGTGCCTTCCGGGACTCCAAAAAGCTTCTTCTCCCCTCACCATGGTGCGTCTCCCCGTTTTCAGGGGCCAGCCACAAGCAGAAGTGCTGGAGCAGTGGGAGGAGGTCTGCGGGTCTGCGCTTCCGTCCTGGAGAGAGGAAGCACTAGCAACCCCGCCTGAAAGCCTGTTTTCATTAACTTGCTGACAGACCAGATTCCTGACAGGACGACGATGAGCGCCTTCTTATTGTTGGTGCTTTTTCTGGAGAGGGCCAGGTGAAATCTCACCAGCCTTCAAGATGGGGGCAGTGCCCCCCACCCCCCACGACATCTTGCTGGTCCTGGGCAGCTGTTAGCGTCCACCACCGCCTTCCCTAGAGCCACGCGGAGCTGCTGCAGTGGCCTTGATGTGCTCAGTGCCCTGGGACAGACCCCAAGTACCAACCTCTTGGAAGAAGGGAAGAAAGACCCCAGGGCCGGGGGCCAGTAGGGAAGGGACCCGGCTGGCCACAGGGGACTCAGCTGGGATGTGGCCCCAGCCTTGCCCCCGAGCTCCCTGGCCCTCAGACTCCCACTGCGACGTTGACTGCTTTCAAAAAATGCTGCCATGGGGCAGAGCAAAATCTTGCTCTGACCCCACTCTTTCCCTTGCTCAGGCACACTCTGCCAGGTCTGCACCTCGGGCTAGAGGTGCACCCCTTCCAAAGCGGCAAGATCCCAGCTCTCCATCCCCCTCCCCCCAAAAGCCCCTCATATGTTAGCACGCTTAAAAGTGCATGAACAAAGTAGGTATATTAACTCCCACTTATTAAAAGCAGATTATTGCAAATATGTACGCTGATTTCCAAGCAAAGCCACAAAGAAAAAAAAAAGAGGTTTTCATGCAGGTTATTTTGGCAAATATTTTTCCCAGGGGCATAGGCTAGCGAACAAAATGATTACAAGAAATTACAGTACGTACCATGAATACTTTTTGGTATGCACAGAACAATTTAAGGTGTTATAATGTCACACTGCCACGTTTAAAAAAAAGGGAAAAAATCACAGCCTTTTTAAGTTATTCAGAAAAGAATACAATGTTCGCTCTGTGTTATAGAAGCTATTAAAAAAAAAAAAAGATTTTTAAACCATCTTTAATAACACCGTGATTACAAGCTGGGGAGTGTTTATCTAAAAGAACAAGATGAACATTTCTGATGGCCTTAATCCAAAACCATTTGAAGCTGAAGAGTTTTTCCCAATGACTTCAATGGGCTCTGGTTCAGTCCTCAAGACCATTAGTCATAACAAGATGCACCATTTCAGACAAACGTCCCCCACAGAAGTGCTATATCTGCACACAGTACGTCTGTAGTCAGATAGCCTGCACCAAGCCCAGGAACCCTGCAGCCAGTTAATACAATAATTTTCTGGGGAGCAGAAGAAGCCTTTTTGTAACGCCTTCGTGCTGTATCTAGCATGAAGCATAACCTACCATCAGGCTGCTAAGCTTGTCTGCAGTACGAATTCCCTTGTGCCTCACAAGTTTCTTCTCACAATACCTGTATGAAGCACCAGCAATTTTGTTGTTTACAGGAGAAACAACAACGTAAACCTAAATAACTTACTCGGGGTCCCGCACGGTGCCAGTGACAGAGGGGGGCACTCAGTCCAGAATTAACCCCACCCCTCGGACAAACACAATTAGGAAAAATACTCAGCCTAACTAGGCCTGTAGTTTTGAGTCTACTGAGGGCAGTTTAGAAGACTACCACCTTCAGCAGTTCAGCACCGGCTTTCAGCGTGAGGCTCCTGCCCGATAAGGGATCCCAATCCCCCGACCTCCGCCAGCGCCAAGTCAGTGGCTTAGCACCTCCAGCACGGAGTCAGCCAAAATGACCGGCTGGAGGTTGAGGCGGGTAAGGAGGTCTCGCACCGCTCCCCGCTGTGGCTTTTGCCGGGTGTCCCAGAGCTAGGAGGAGGCCCCAGCTTAGAGCACCCCGCCTGCTTCGGAAGTGAATTCTGCACTGGTTTGGGTAGATTTGCTTCTTTCAATGTGGGGTAGCTCTTTCCACAAAAGCAGCCTTAACAGACGCCAACAGCAGAGGACTGTTAAGAGCTGAACTGCTTACATCAGATACCTGGATAACAGAATGGGTAAAGAAATTACTGAAAATATTCACAATTATAAGCAAAGACATTGCAAAATGTTGATGAAAAGCCAGCACTTATGTTTTATAGGATGCAAAATTGCAGGCCACAGCAAAGTCAGCAGTGAACTTGCGCTGAAAACCAAAGACCTCGCTTCCATACACCCTTTCGTTTGGGAATGTTTGGGTTTGCAAGTTAGCGAACACCAAAATCCTCACACTTTTACCACTGCATGCTTTTCAACATGTCAAGACTGAGTTTGTTCGTAAACATATCTATTTATAAATATATAAACTGTGTCTTTTAGTCTGTCGTTAGAGAACAGTATTTCAAGTAGAGGAAATGCATTAGTGAACGTTGTGGTTGTCCTCTGAGAAATACCTGACGGAGGGCAAGGGCAAGGAATACATCAAAGGAACAGGGAACAGAGGAAGCAAAGACAGCATGAAATACCTTCGCTTCATAAACAAATTCTTTATTCCCAGTTCTCTCAGTATTAACAGTGTATAATTTGAAATGCTTCCTCACTAATCTGTACCAAAATGATCACTTAACTGAGCTGGGAACAGAAAGATACACTGAGGAGGCACGCGTTTGGTGTGGAAACAAGACAGTGGGAAAAACTGGAACACAACATCCCCTCCTTGGTATGAAAAGCACATGGCTATTAGCTCTTTTACAAGATATCTCTCCCAACATTTCAGGTTACATCTCAGATATATATTTAATTTAAATCTGATATGAAAGTAATTAAATGGTAAACCACATCAAGTTATGAAAAAAAGTATTCATAGGATTAACAACAGAGCAAGACAAAGATCTTTACCGTAGCTGTAAAACCTCAGACTACTTGTGGGAATAATCAGCGTCAGCTGAAATCATATTACATCTAAATTAAATTAATGCTATGCACCTGAAATGTTTCTGTTTTTAAATGACTTAGAGACAGTCCTATGTGGTCAATTATTTCTTTAGTTTGCCGCCTATTTTCCTACCCACCATCCCATCTGTTAATTACAATGTCTTTTGTGGTTCTGAAAGGAATTCCTTTCATTTGTTAATGGTGGTGTATATCAAATAGTTACCTCTAAAGCAGAGTAAGAATTAGAGTTGGATTTCTTCATAAGATTGTTAAAACTGATTGTTATGAATCAAAATTACAACAGGTCCCAACACCTCCTGTGACTACTTTAGTAGTTTGAAAAGAAATTTGCAAGAAGACTATGTGGAGGGTGGTTCCTACAAAAAGTATCTTCTTCAGTAACAAATATAAAATGTGTGGCAATGAAAGCACTTTCTGTAAATCTCCATGATGATTATTTATTACTTGGTGTATGGAAACATTCAATTAAATGAATGTGGTAATTTTAACCTAATTTTTTCCCCCTAATTCCACCACTTTTAGAGTTAACAAAAGAACCTACAAAACAGATGGGTTATTTCCAGTTTTAGACACAGGTCTTAAAAAGGACAGTTAAACCATCAGGTACACTGTAATTGAGATAAAGTAAAGTTCCTCTTTCAGATCAATAGAAATGAGAAGTAGCTACATCGGATTCTGCGTTCCCTCAGTATCGCATTATTTTAAATTCCGACTCTCCTGGAGATTTACAGCCCTGTGAACCCCATACTATTTCCAGCTCCTGCCATAACCTCAGTTATATTACTTCCCCCTGCTTGTGCAATCTTGCAGTATTCAGCTAAGATTTAGAGCAATGTTTTTTCATTTAAAGCAACTGGATGGGGCCTGGGTTGGGGAGAGGGCTGAGACCCTCAGCTCAGGTGTCAGAGGGAGAGCGGGCGCGTAACTCTGACAGTGACAAGCCCCTCTGCAAGTCCTACCTGGGAGCAGTGCCCCACGGGTGCTGCCAGGGGATTCCTCGTGCCAGGCTCGCCCTCCGAGTCTTCTCCTGGCACAGCCCCGAGTACTGTGACCAGCTGGAAGCAGTGCCAGGGAAGGACTTCACTTCGCACTAGGAGGAACTGGGTTTGGATTCGGAGCTGCAAAAGACCTCACACAGCCCTGGAGCATCCGCAGAGAGAGCAAAGGGAAAAACGCCCCCTAATGAACGGCAATTATCTGAATGTGCATCGCCCCTTGCTGTTTCATGTCTGTATGCACGTGTGTGTACGTGTATGTGCATGCACACACACACACATTTCATTTGACCCTGAACACAGAGCTATTGCCTTATATTCCAGGATATTTTTTTTCCAAAAACAGGCATGCACGCACACGTGCACACGCAGGGGTTGCCTTCTACTTGAGGTCACAAAGTAAGCCCAGCCTTCTGCAGCGGGAACGCAGTGTTAGGAGCCCCCACCACGTATCTATCAAGGAGAAGCAGTGGCTACAGAGTACAGACACTACAACTCTTCAACGTCAAACATAGGGCAAGACAGGAACGTTAGGTGCAAAATGTTTTTACAGCATTGTTCTGGAAAGGAAACCCTGCCAGACCAACTCTCCTACATGATATCACAGTAGATACAGTACGTTTTGGTCTAGGGAAAAGTCTGCCTGACCAGGATATCATGGACTTGGTTTATCTTGCCAACTGAGCACATTTAGTATTGCTTGATAGTCCCTAGATTACTCAGACCTCATATTGCTGATTGAAGGAGCCAACAACTTGTCATATCTGCAAGCTGGGAAAAACTGAAAGATTACACAAGTCATTTTTGAAAAAATGAGAACAAAATTCAGTTTTCTAATACAACGGAACTGAACTTCATTCACTGAGCCATGTCATTGTTCATGCTGCATGCTACCACTCTTCTAATCTCCTAATACCCCTTTCCCAGTGTCTGAGAAAATCCCCAAAACTTGATTCCTGCCGTTGCACTCACATTTTGTAGATTTATTTATAGAACAGTAACATACATTGTTCCTTACAATATGAATTTAGGCCCTTTCCTCAAATAGAGGATAGTTTTGCCAGTGGATTTTTTCTTCATATTTTAGGTAACTGAAATGCTGTTTTTCAGACCAGTTTGCGGTAGAGGTTGCCTGCCTAGAAACAGAGAGTTACTGTCTACGCAGGGTCAAACTATGACTTAAAAACAGTAAAGCATGGCTTTATTTGAAGATACAACTGTGCTTGTAGCTGTGTGTTTCATCCTTACATTTGTTTTGGCAAACACCTCGAGGTCTGACATCTTTTGAGAGTGCTCCAACTCAACAAGTGTCCCTGAGCTCTCTCCCCAAAAGCATCAGAACTCTTCCCTTCATGCCCACTCAACCGAAGTCAGATGATTTCTCTGAACACAGAAGCAAGTGACATCTAATGAACTCCTTAGATGAGTTCCAAGATGAGTGAGTGAGAAACAAATTCAAATTCATATCTCTAATAAAAGTTTGAGGTACTGTTACTGTGAAGTAATTTCCCTTTGACTTACTACGCTGTCCGTAGCCGTGGCAGATACAGAAAACAAAGGATTCGTATCTCCACAGGGAGCATGTCCTTCTGGATCAGCCTTCAGGGAAATCATTAGACGAAACTGAGAGTAGTGACATTTAGATGAAGGTGAAAGAATGAAGCTGCCTGTCAAAGCTTGTAATAATAAAGTCTATTTGTACAGTTCGCACTGTGGGTGAATCCTCTGTTCTTACACGGTTGTTTGTATTGCACTGTTTATAGAGTTTTGTCTTCCCTAAAGTCCCAATGGGTAAAACAGATGAAAACAACCTGCAATAACCCAGATCTTGGACAATCTCAGAACAGGATTCAGACTGGTGATCTTGCCAGGCTGCACTAGCATGGTGGAGGAGGTGTGCACATCTACAGTCACTTAGTTTCCCCGCTCAGACTACAAACCATCCCCGATCTTCCCTGCCCCATGATTGCAAGTTCATTCCCCATCTACCCCATATTCTTTTGCAAACACTTGTTTTCAGGCACAGGCAGATGCCCGATTGACCAAGGCATTGCTGGATTCTATAAGACCCTTGGTTCTTTATGCTCTGGGACACATGAACACTAAGAAAGTCCTGTCATCAGTCAAGACTTTGCCATGGCACTTGTGACTCTGCTACACCCAAAGCCCTCCTGCCTCATGTTTCAGCTTCTCCCTCCTTGCCTCTTCCTCACCAGGACTCATGAATACGGGCAGTGCAGACCTTCAGGCTTGCCGAGTCTGGGCTGATCTGCCTCCCTGCCAGGGACCTGCTAAGCACAGGGGTGCTTTGCCCTGCCCTGAGGTGAATTTCAGGAGCACTTTCGTGCCCTGCAGGCATAGGCTACACAAAAACGAAGGGGCTGTTGCCACCAGGGTTCCTTCCACCTCTTTCTCCAGCTGCCCCTTCTTCACAACAGTCTGAGCCAAGAACAGACACCTGCACCATATCAGAGAGCTGAGCTTGAGTGAGGACAGCTAAACCAGTTGGGATGGGTGAGGAGAGGGCATGCACCAGGTCCAGTGTCATATACCACTGGAGATGGGGAAGAGGCTGTCTCTGTCAGCCACAGCCTCCTGCCTCATCAGTGAGCTGCTGTGGACACTACCAATGCTCTATCCACTTTTCCCAAGGGCAGTCCCTGTCTTCTTAGGAAGATCATACTGGCTGAAGCAGAGTAGGGAACTAGCAAGAGGCAAGAGAAAACTTTTGAAACATCCCACAGTCTTCTCAAAAACACCTTGCCCTCACCTGGCCATCCAGACATATATTTGTTGCCCAGAAAAGTTGTTCTGCCACCAGGACAAACTCCAGCTTTGCTATCCCTAGCAGGAAGAACTAACTTTGCATGCCCTAGTGAGCAGCATTGTGCTGGCTTTGCTGGGCCCCAGTCCCAACCCTTCCCTCCCCTATTCCCACCTCACCACCTTGTCCCATCCACTTACCACCACATCCCTTCCCTGCTCTTCCTTGGCCTTGCTTCCAAATCTTGAGGAGGAAAGGCAGATCCTGACTCTGGCTGGGTCTTTGCAGCAGACGTCACGGGGGGAGTAGCCTGGGGAGTTGCAGAGCAACAAGTTACTGCCAATCCATATGACTTAGAGTAGCCAGTAACGTGCTGGTAGTGGTAACCACTTGTGCAGAGGTGCTCACCTGAGCCACAGACAAGGTGTTTGCATGCCATCATGGCTCCGACCGTGGCAGCTCAGGGAAGTGCGTCCACATCAACAGAGGGGAGAAAACCCCTCTGCCATACTGTGTGTATCACCAAGGCTGGCCTAGACAATTGTATACCGCTCCTCTACTGTCACTTTGAGAGCACATCCACATCTTAGTGGGCATGGGAAAGTCAGCATAGGAGTCTGTCCTGACTATAGTGATTTTTTTCTGACTATAGTGATTTCTATGCTTGAACTTATGAGGCTTCAAGAAGGGAATTAAGTGTTTCCCAAACTGCACCCAAAGCACCCAAAGCTGTAATGCTCTTTGTCAGAAATGGGCTGAACTTCAGACAGTGCTGTACAGAAGCTTCCATTGACTGCCACTCATTCATTCGCTCACTGACAGATCTGTGGTGTAACTGGAACACTTACTCTTCATTTTTCAGGCAGTAAGTTAGCAAAGGAAGCCAATGTAGTTGATTAATGAAGTTCATTAATATGAGAACATGAAACCTAGAAGAAACAAAGAACTTAAAGTAAATAAACTTCACATTTTTTTATTTATTTATCCTTTATTTAGTAATAGCACCCAAAGCTGCATTATATTAACACAAGTAATAAAGCTTTCGTATTTTATTCCTACCAGTGCATTTCCAAATCCAGGTGAAATGCTGGAAATAAGTAATGCTGCCATACCATGAACACAGGGTGTAGATCACAATGATACATGACTTATAAGTGAATCCCACTGTAATAAAATAAAAAGTTGTAGTTTAGGTATGAAACCTGTAATCTAAGGAACTGTGGCCATTTCTATTTCCACAAAGTACCATAACAAAACAGCGGCTGTAGGAACTATAAAGATAACATACTTAATCATACTTTTTGCATCACTTTATTGAATACTCCATGTTGGATGTACAACTTATAGCGATAGTGTGTGTTGCCTACAATGCTACAATGAGAATGTGTATTGCTTGTATTACAGAAAGGGTCATGAAATGTAT
This sequence comes from Mycteria americana, assembly GCF_035582795.1. Lineage (NCBI taxonomy): Eukaryota > Metazoa > Chordata > Aves > Ciconiiformes > Ciconiidae > Mycteria > Mycteria americana. The sequence goes on from NC_134396.1 coordinate 42,487,957, forward strand.
GGACCTGTCTGCATGTTTAACAAAATGAAACAGCAATACAATAAAACTGCACCACATGTGAATATTGTAAATGGTTAAGTTACAAAGTCATTCATTCAAAAAATCCAAATATTTCAATGAAAAAAAGTATATAAAATGTAGTAAAACATAAATTACATTTAAAGGTCTGTACATGATTCATCCTGCAAATAGAAGCACAAAACCAGCACTTTGTACAGTATTGCTTATTTTGGTCTTCTAAAGTTCAAAGATTCATTTTCATTAAAGAGGCAGGAAAAAACATGGTTTCACATGCAATCCAGCAGTAATTGTGGTAAATCAAGTAAATCTATAACCCCGCACAAAACCCAACACTTTTACAATGCAGGAACATACATGTGGAGCCCTTTTCTATACTTGATAACCAATATGCAATTAAAGTTGGATTGTTAAGTTAGTGCACACCTACAATATCCCCTACAATATCCCCATTTTTGGTTAACAGTGTATTAAGGCTGCTTGCTGCTGAAAATACACAGCAGAGAAGGAATACTTTCATCCACAAATGCAGTCAGACGATCTCATTGGGAAGCTTCTGTCACAGTCATTCATTGGGAATGATGAAAGAAAGCCATCCTCTCTCCTCTCATGTTATTCCACAGGATGTTGTGGATGCTATAAGTTTATGTGGGTTCAAAATCATTTGGATAAATTCAAAGTAGAAAATTCCATCGAGGACTATTAAACAGAAAAAAAATCCACTTCTGGCTTGGGAAGTCCCTAAGCCACAAATTGCTGGAGCCTGGGGAAATACCCTGGGGAAATTCTACAAGGGAAATTGCCCTTGCAGTTTCCCTGGGCAGACATTATCGATGGCCTTTCGAGACATGCTACTGGGCTGGACAGACGCACGGTCTGACTCAGCACAGCCAACCTTATGTTCAGTTTCCCTACTTTTCTGGTTGTCGTAGTACAAACACGGATCAGTATTCTCAACTTGTTATTTTTTCAGACTCAAAAAGCAAACAACAATCTCATGTCCATTATATCAAAGAGATAAATACTATAAACTAAGCTGTCCGTCACATCCAGGGCACTTCTTTATGCTCAGAGCAATTCTGCAACCATAGTTGGATTCCTTTTTGTGTTATTGGTTTAAGCATAATTCACTAACATTACACTCACATATCACGATATACATGATGTGTAATGCTACTCCGCAATATGTTGCACAGCAACAGTACATAACTGAAAAGCAGCTTCCCTCAAGAACTGTAGGACAGTAAAAAAGATTAAACCCAGCAATTCTATACCATCATAGTTGCAAAATCTGGTGATGGCAACGGTCAGTAAACCTGGTATATCATTACTGCTGCACTTTACATGGGTGTAGGTTTTTTAGTTTTGTTTCTTTTAGCCAGATCAAAATCACTGCTATTAAGCCTAAGGATCTACAGCCTCCATGTGTGGAAGTGATGTGAACTTCTTAGTAATGAGGCCAAATTCCTTAGGCTTCTGATTGAATTTCTGTTTCGTCCATCTGAAGTGTGTCATTATCGCCCAGCAATTCTGTTTCAGGCACAGAGCCCTCCTCTTCCTCCTCCTCCTGGACAGGATTCTGGGCGATGTCTTCCGTTCCATTGTGCGTGTCATCCGTGCCCTCTGAGAGCAGAGCAGCCCTGTCGGCCACCGACGCATTGGAAGGTGCCGTTGTTACGTAGCCTGTGCTGGTGGATCCACTCCCACTGTGGTGGGAGCCTGGTTTGGGAATGATCTGGGGAGGCATTTGCTGAGGAGCCATTTGCATTGGAATTTGGACGGGGTAAAAATTTGGCAAGTAAGCGCCATAGGCAGGCATTGGCTGGTAACCGTTGACTGGAATGTAGAGCTGAGGAGGTGGGACCATCGGTCTCATCTGCCCTTTCATTTGTATGAACTGTGGTTGAGGGAAAGCTGGAGTTTTCTGCTTTGGTCCAATGTACCTAGCATTGCTGACGTTGCTAACAGGGCTTGTGCTGAGAGAACTTGTTTGCGTGGTGTTGCTTGCCCCAGAGGTTTGCGCTGAGCTGTTGTAATTAGAAAGGTTTCCCCATGTTCTTAGTCTGTTGTGTATATCTTTAAATCTTGGTCTTCTGTTGGGAAATTCATTCCAACACTCCAACATCAAAGTGTATATCCATGTGGGGCAGTCGTCAGGACATGGCAAAACCTGTCGGTTCCTGATCATCTCGATGACATCCTGGTTAGAATAACCACAGTAAGGCTGCAAGCCATAGCTGAAAACTTCCCACAACACAACTCCGTATGACCATATATCCGAATCAATAGAAAACTTGCCATACATAATAGCCTCAGGGGACATCCACCGGATAGGAAGAAGGGAGTTTCCCATCAGTTTGTAGTAATCAGCAGCGTAAACTTCCCTGAAAAGGCCTAAATCAGATATTTTCACATTCAGTTTATCAAACACCAGTATATTTCTAGTGGCCAAGTCCTTGTGGACAACATGGTGGCTTGAAAGATACTCCATCCCTGCAGCTATCTGAGTCACAATGTGGAAAAAGTCTGCTGGTTCCAGAGTGGATTTTACTGTCTTGTCATCGTCAGTGCTGCCAACATCCGAATGGGGAGATCTCATCACCAAGAACTCATGGAGGTCACTGTGGGAACAATAACTAAAAATCATGCTTATGGGTTGTTCCTTCGTCACTATTCCCAGCAAACAAACAATGTTTGGGTGCTGTAATCGTGATCTCATCATTGCCTCGTGTTTGAATTCTTCCCTAAGAGCCAGTTCTGCTTTGTCTTTAAGTGTCTTGATAGCAACAGCTTGTGTCTGTTCACCTGGTGCTGTACCAAAAAGATGCCCCTTGTAGACTTTTCCAAATCTTTCCTCTCCTAGTTCCTCCATAAATCGCACAGTGGACAGATTGATTTCTTTAAGTTTAGCCTGAAACAAAGTAAAGACAGTAAGTCAGTAAAGAATCACAATATTTTCTAAACAACAGAATCTCTTATTAAAGAAAAGTTCCCAGTGGTTAGATGCTCCAAATGGAAGACAAATTAGGCCAAAATGACTTTTCAGCTTTTTGTATATTCACAACAGTATATTGATTTTACAGTTAACCTTGAAATGAGTTATACTATTATCAGAAGTGTAAATTGAATTATGCTGCAAGATGATGAATATAATTATTTTTACAAAGGAGCAACCATACTTCCTGCAAGCTAAATGAATAACTGGTTCAGAGTATATCTGGCAAACGATGCTGTCTATTAACTGCAGCTGCACTTGCACTACAGATCTGCCCAGAGGTACCCACTGGAGATCTGTCAGAAAACCTGTGGGCACTGGCTGAGGAGGTCGCAACCTCAGGGTGAACTGAAACATTCGTTCCAGCAGAAGGAGGAACAAAACATCTCTCTTTCGGTTCTGCAGTAGCAGATATGCCCTTTCTCCTCCATTGCACTACAGGATCTGCCCCTGCCTGTGGGAAGCAGTACACAGTAGACCCGCTGAGAAAGCTTGCGCTAGCTCTGATGAAGCGGGGTCTGGAAGAGGAGCAGAAGGAAGAAGGAATTTCTCTCTGGTACAGGAAGGTGGCAAAGCCAAGACAGAAATTCCCAAAGCTTCCCTCCTGCAGCTGGCAGGGAAAGCAAGGCAGTTTGTGACAGTGATCTAATGGGTCCATCTTGACCAGCATGGGCTGGAGGAGTCCCCAACCAAGCCAGATGCAGCTGGCACAGCTTCACACACAGGGCACCACAGCAGGAGGGACCAGGGCAGGCTGGAAAGAGGCTTTAACAGGTGATGTGGGAACAAGCTCTGATTTTAGTGGCCAACAGAATGTGGACTGAACCAGACAGTTTCCAGCACAGCCCAGACTCAGTCATTAGACCTACCCCTTATCACACAAAATCAATGCAATTTGTTACAATTGGTAATATCCCACAAATATTCTAGTTTCCTGAACAGATACTGCCAATTGTTCCAAATTGAGCATTGTTTTTTAGAGCTTGCATCTTGTACATGCTGTGATTAAAAATTCAACATTAGCTCTGAACAGGATTTTAGCACAGAGATCAGTTAGTTGACACAGAAAATCGTATGCAGGAGCTGAGAGCTGTAGAGAGAAGTTCAAAGCCATTTTTGTTTCACTGTCCTTTGTGATACACAGCCTTAGAAACATGTTGCACCCCAGCTCAGCTCCCTGCTCAGTGGTGGTTCAGAATACCAGTAGGCTGAGCTGACGGATTAGACAAGAAACCCCACCATGCATTCTACTTCACACAAGCAAACTGACCGTATCTTTACCAGGAGCAAAAATGAGCTGCAGGCTGAAGACTGGATGAGAAATAACAACATTTCCAGTCACTGAGACAACAGGCAGAATGGGGATTGACAGGTAAGGGCAAGTGTCATAAAATACTTTGTCCTGAAAGCAGTTGCCCGAGGCCAGGATTTCCAGATACAGCTAGTGAGTACAAGACCTGGTTTTCACTGAAGTAGACGGCCAGCACAGTATGAAAATTAGGTACCCTTACAACACAGCTCAATTAGAACACCAACAACCTGAGACACTGAAAATCACACCACTTTGGAAATATGTGGCCTAAGCAAATTCTGAAAAAAATACCTGTTTGTGTTGATTAATGAGTGGCATTTCCATGTCCTGGCTAGGAGATGCCATCAGCTGGCGGCGCTGTGGTGTAGCAGCAGATGCCTTCTGCTTGTTTCTGCACATACAGACCAGGAAGAAAAGGCAGGCGATAACCAGAGGGATGGCTATGCTGGGAACCAAGATGTAGAGGATTCCCATTTTACTGTTGTCACGTGGACCTGTCAGGCACAAAAATGTTCATTGTTTACAATAAATATTTTTAATGCATTCAATAGTAAAGCAAAAAAAAAAAACCAAACCCCACCTCCCTCCAAAAAAAACCAAAAAACCCCCTACAGTATGATTATTAATACTGTATTTTAAACAAAAAGTAAACTCCTACAGCTTGAAAACAGAAGTCACATTACCCTCTCCCCCTTCTCCATAATTTTCCATTAAATATTTCAAGGAAGTTTGAATGGACATAGCAATTAGCAGTATGAAGATGAACTAGGAGCCCCACATTTAGTGTGTTGATTGTAACAGTATGTGGTTTATTTCACTTTATTTTTGAGGCTTCTCGTTGTGGAAACTACAGAACATAGACCAGAGTATCGTTGCATTATCTTGCTCAGGGGATAAAAACCAAGTGAGTAGTCTTCACCACAGTATACAAAACAGTGAACTTAATGTGATAAAACGCAGCACAACATTTCAGTCTGGCCTTCTCACCCAACTTCAGCCATTTCATCAGCACTTTGCCCACTTTTTACCTCCACTGGTACTACTTCTGCCCAGAATAAAATAAATCTCACTTCTCACTGGAAGAGATATTATTTGTTCTGTACTTAATAGAATTAAAGTGCTTCTACATTACAGCAAGACAGACATGAAAAAGCCATCAATACGCTTAATAAGACTGTTCTGGAACCTTCCTAAAAACGCTTTTTTCTTGATACTTAGAGACTCTAGGAAAGCATAGTGATGTCCAAAATGTTCATTGGAACTGCCTGGGATGTTTTCTGCAATCCGTGGTTTTGCTATTCATGGCTACTGCTTTCACCACAACCACATCCCAGTGTTATCTTTATACCATGTTACATGCAATGTAGAAATTTATTACAAATGTCAAATCATATTACTGTAAAAAAGTGAAATAACTAAGAAACTTCGTATCAATTTTGAGTGCTCTTAAATATCCATGCAATCTGTAACAAAACCACTTTTATGGCTTCCATGGTACATCTGTTGCTGCAGGAAACATGCTTTTCTTCCTAATGGAGCTCAATATTAAGTTGCTTTGTCATGTCCGAAGACTTTTACCACTGTAACAGCTCTACAGTGAACGCTGTACCAATACAGGGAAGGGAACTGATGTGACAGTATTAAGCTGTGAGACCTGTGCTTTTTATTTTTGCTATCACTTGTGCAGTACAGAGCCACTACCAGATAGTGTAGGACTTTTCTGATAAGATCATCTGTTTTATGACATCTCTGCTTCTGCACTTCACATGGTTTCCTTCCAGCCAAGCATGGTGCTCTATCTCCCTCTACAGGATTTCAAAATCCTTGCTGCCTGCAAGATGCCATACAGAGCGAAAGCAATATACCATTGAGTAGTGTGAGCAAACAAAACACGTACAAGTGATAAGTACGTTGAGTCTGGCATTTGACAAGTTAAAATACAAACTGCAGCAGTATCATTAATTATTATTTCAGCTTAAGCACCCAACACATAATAAAAAAGTGTCACAATATCTCAGTTACAAGCTCTGATCTCCAGAAAATACTAAATGCCTACAACACAAAACAAGGGTGCCGCATTACAGCAAGTGAAACATTTGAAAGCATAACTCTCTTTAAGTGAACTGTACTTGTAAAAATAGGGGACATTCAAAATCACACAGGATTCAGGACAGTAGTAGGGGAAAAAAGAAAGAGAATACATACTACAAGAAGGTATGTCACACAGTTCCATGCGTACGTTTTTATTCTTTGTAAAACACCAGGGCCCATCCATCTGACCTCCAGGATTTCGGCAATATGCATGTCCTCCACCTAGCTCTGGAAACTGTGTGCTTGTCAGATCATGGCTGTGGGGACTCTGGGAGTCCCAGAGTTGGCAAGTGTGGCCAGACTTGGTAACACTGACCGTCCCTCTGTAGTCTGCTCCAGAACCATTGTAGCACTGATGATCTGCAACACAGGGTTTGACAAAACATTGCAAATAACAAAACAATCAAGGGCCAGCAAGACCAAAAGGGTGCATAGACCATGTATGCAAAAAGTACTTGAATTTAGGTACTTCAGCATTTAAATGAAAGCTGTGGGTTTTGAAATTTCAGTTCTGCGAGTATCTGTACTCTTACACCCAGCTATTTCTGGATTCTGCCCTGGAGTGTGTCAGCCCTATGGCTATACACAGCACTATTTGGTAACTGTGAATGCAAGCTGATACTAAGGAGCATGTATGGACATTTAGATACAGGACAAGGTAAGTTAAACTAAATTAGAGATACGAGTTTCACCTCAGGAAAGGTCTTCAGATGCCAACAGTGTAAACTTCCCACAACTTTTATTTCTCATAATCTTCTTGTCTTCCTCACACTGCTCACTTCCTAGAGAAATTCGTGCTGCATTTTCTAACACCTCTTGCCAATTTTTTCTTCTTTTCTTCTTTAGAAAGAAGGGATTCAGGCTTTTCTCCTCTTTAGATACATCACTTTCATATCTGCTGAATTCCTATCTTTATTCTCTCTCTGTTTTGCTGCTATCCTCTCTTCATACATTTTGAGTGCTTGTCTCCCATATGTATCACTTGAACTGAATAATGCATTTTTCTGTGTGTTTGCAACATTACCATCTCCATTTTTCCCAGACCCCCTCCCCAGCCCTCAGGAATCCAGCTCTCTCAAAGCCCTTCTTCCAAACCCCCAGGGTACTCACACTGTAGTTGTTCCACCGGAGGAGCACCTCTGGCTCTGAGGATCACCAATTACTTTTGCCAGACTTTTTGTTGTTTTTATTCTCATTCCTTTTGCCTGATACCTCTTCCCTGGCTGATTTGTCTCTGTCATCATTTTCTCAGTTATTTCTGCTGCTTAGCTACGCTACGTTATTGCCTTACTAGCACACAGCTAGTCTTCCATGCCCACCATTATGTCATGACCCCTGCTCCTAACTGTGCATTCAGACAATGGATATTCAGAATAATCTTATCACACTTTGAACTTTAAACATCTTCAGTCTCTTGGAGCTTCCTTGTTGAACATTGTAGGGAGTGGTGATTAACTGCTAGGAAATGGAGTAGGCAGAAAAATTGTCAGAACATAATTACTGACAACGGAACAGCCCTTCTACTCCTGGATGCAAATATAAATTCTCAGAAGCAAGATCAATGTTTTCACCCGTCCTGTGTGGGTGAAGAAAGAAAATTACACTCCATGCTCAATTTACAGAATTAATATTCTTGTGGATATCCATATAGGAAGAATGAACATTAAATGTTTAATTTTTTTACAGATTTTTCCAGTGAAGATTCCACCACCTATTTGAGGTTTGTTGATAGGTAAACAGAACTCACAAATGGCTATATGGGGGGACTCATCCAGAAAGGCAAGGACTGAGCCAGAGATGGGGCAGGCATGTGGGAAGGGAAGCCTGCAACGCACTGCTGCCCCTCGCAAATCTGAGTCAAATCGGTTGTGTGAACACAGAGTTTTATAGCCCAGGGTGGTTGATATAACCCTTTTCAGCATCCTTTAAACTTCCTCACCATCCTAACTATACCTTACAACAGTGCAAGACTATGGTGAGTATTAACAGGATAAACCGTACTAGCGTCCAGTATAAGAGTACTTCACAAAAAAATGACTGATAAAATATTGTCTCTCAGACCCAACCTGAAGAGGCAACAAACCCTACTTTTTCCCAGTGATGAAACACCCAGACTTACATCGGCTGAGTCTCTCCACAGGGATCCCAATCCTTATGCAGTTGGCAGCTTCCAAGGTGTCAGGTCGTGGGAGATCCTCACACTTAGGCAACTGTAGCTGCATCAAGATGAGGGGGTTTGACCTAGCGATGTTGTACTCCTGCCTACAGAGATCATTCTCCAGAACTTCACATTCATCCCGGCACAGCTCCCGTGGCTTAGGGGTCCGAGAGCGCTCGTCACACAGGGGAAACACAAAGTGGCAGAAGGATGGTATAGCGAACTGTGAGCACTGGTCGGACAAATGCGTGGAAGTGCCAATCATGGTAAATGCAGCTGGAAAGGAACAAAAATACTGCTTAAGTAATAATTAATTAAAAAAAGAAACAATATAAATTGCATGTCATTTGCCTTTTGCAACTTTCATCTTTTCTTGAGGGTCTGAAAGCCTACTGAGCAGCGGGGAAATCAGGTCATTTCTGCTGTAAAGGAGAGTTGACAAATGCAGAAAGTGAACCCAGCATCCCAGTGTCCCTCTGACATCTGCACAGAGCTTGTAGGACCTCAGTTCTTAGGAAGTTACCCAAGTGACTAGCATTGAGCAAACTGATGGTGCTTGACTAATTTTAACTTGAAAGGATAAAGACAGAAGGCAAGATACACCTGCCCGGATGCTGACACATGGATTTCCAAAGTTCCTGATTAGGTAAAATCTGAATGAGGATCACCTAGCTTCTTCCTCCTGTAGACATTTTGATCAATAAACAAGACAAGTGTTTTTCAAGTCTGCACAGGCAAAAGGAAGTCTCCCATTGGTATTTGGGGAGATATTGATATTAATAGATATGAGAAGCCTAACAGGCAGCAGTTGCAGGAAAATTAATGTAATCAGTCTTAGCATACTGATCACATTAAGATGAATGTCATAATGAATTAGGAACTTAATCCTCCCCTTCAGCTCTCAGGAGCTACACACTAACATTTATCTGAGAGTTTTCTTGCACATTGCAAAGAAAAGACAAACGTCCATGTGCATCATGTATGTGAGGACAAATCAAGCCTTAAATGTAGGAACTTTCATTTCCACACTGGAAAGCATCATTTGTGAGTAAGACTTGCTAGACTGCATGTTCCACCAACGCACACTGCAAAAAGAGAGGAAATGAGCAGTTCCAGTCATTCAGCAGTCTATTTACAACCTACAAATCAATTCTTTCCCTCTTGTCCAGCTCTCTCGTTTCAACCATCTACTTCCTGCTGCCACCTGCTGTCACAGTCTCCTGTCTCTTCCTAAACACCACACATGTAGCAAGCAGTCCCCACTCCAGCCTTTGGTACTGTTTACAACTTTGCTTATTTTAATACAGGAATATAACCGTTTATCAGTCACGTAGGGAACACTGCATGCAAGCACAATATCGGGCCTCAAATGACAGCTGTGACATGTGCTTGTCCCAATGACTGACAGGGAAAAAATAAACCTGGAGGAGTGAAGCAGTCACTGTTGGCTATTTGAAACACCACGCTAATTTTTGTGAAAGCATTACAGAATTTAGATCGGCATGAGCGAAGAGTGCACAATTCGCAATCATGTCCTTATTTTGACAGGAGGTGCAAAAGCCAGCAGGACTGTGTGGTGGTATCAAGGGGTTTATTTTTTTTTTTTATTAAACAGATATTAAACAGCACAGTAAAGCCATTGCTAGCCACACATATCCACAGGTCAGGGATCAGGCCCATGCACTCTTTATTGGTGGCCTTCCAATCTCTCAAGTCATGTCTCAAGTTTTTTTGCCAGAAACGTCCTGTTTTTAACAGAAGGCTGCAATTCTCACCTAACCACATGGCCAGCACTGAACAGCTCCAGGAGCCGTAGAGACAAAGGGAATGTATTTCACACATCAGCACAGCAGGGAAATGAAAATCCAGAACGAAAATTCCCCATAGACGCTGCCCGTAACCTTGTTAAGTGCTCTCGGTGTCGGGCGGTAGGTGTCACCGTTTCCCACGCACAGCCGGCCCTGAACGCCCTACAGCTCTCCGCACAAAGACCTTCCACCAAAAACTGTGCTTAGGAAGTATGGACAGAAGTGTAAGCCAAATCTCAGCAGCAGTTATACAGCAGATTTTTTTTTTTTTAATCTGACGAGTTACCGCAATTTCAAAAATACCCTGTCATTTGGACAGAGAACACCCAGTCTTGCAATACTTGTTTTACATACAAGAAGACTCTAAGAACCAAGTATGCTGTGAATTCCTCAGGGTTATTTTGCGTAAGGCATTTGGTACGTCCTTCAGATGTATATAGTTTGAAAATGCTATTTTATAATGGATTATCATTACCACCTAGCTAGGCACCGGGCAGCTCTACATGGTAGTTCACAGAGTTTTTCTAAAAAAGAATGGTTCCATCAGTACTTCTCTTCAACTCCAGGACAGACGGTCCCAGCCCCCAGCCTCCAGAATCTAACCGATAATCAGTGGTAGTAGGGATCCAGCAGCCAGGTCATGTACGTCCATGTTGTATATTCCAGAAACGAGTATAACCTGATCAATAAACATTTTCTGGGCGATATCAGTTTTTTGTTTGGGGTTTTTTTTAAAGGACATTATGAACCTAATTCACAGAGTTACAAATTTAACCATTTCAGATAGCTGAACATTTCCATATTGCTGAAAAACATCCAGACAGGATAGAGATTATGTCATAGAAAAAAATGGTAACAATAGTATGTACTAATTAATGACCTAATGGTGAAAGAGGCTGGAATTACAACAGAGTACAGGAGAAAGGAGGGAGGGGAATGAGTTATAACAGCACAAGGAAAGGTCAGCACCTGGATTTTGCCAGTCCCAGAATCTAATCACCATCTCAAGAACAGAAAAAAGCCTGACCTGGATTGCTGGCTTGACAATGAGCTGTTAAGGTAATATCTTCAAGGAGACAGAGCTGACAGGTGAAGTCAAACTCTTTTTGGCAACTAGTTATGTTAAAATTGCAGATTCAATTAATTAGCCATATCTGGGCAGATGCAAATAAGCTCCTGCTGGACTGAGTTAGTTTGCCGTATATTATGATAAACAGTTTGCTCTATCCCACGGATTCATTTGCTTGTTCTACTTGCGTATCTCAAAGTCACAGCTGCTAATTTCAGCTAACTGAGGTCCAGTGAAGAAAACCCATGTTGATGTACAGCCCATTGAAAGTCATTAAGGTTTTGGATGCATGTTTGCAACTGTACCAAAATGATGATCAGAGAAAGAATCAGCAGGGGCAGAGCACAGGAAGGTCGACTCTTGTTTTATATAAATCAATGTGAAATGCAGACTCTGTGGGATTATGCAATAGGGGAGGAAACCCAAGAGAAAAGCCACCATACATTTTTCAAGAAAATAAAAAAACAGTAATGTTTTATTACATCACAAATTGATTTTTTAAAAAATCTTCTATTTGAATCCATCATGCAAAAAGCTCCAGTATAAACTACAAGCTGTTAAAAAGTCAATACTCTGGCATTTTACTTAAGGACAGGGAAAAAGCTTCTACACATGACAGCAGATATTCATCTTCCTTGTTCCAAATTTTGCTTACTGCACAAGTGGGAAACTGGCTCACCTCCTCTAAACCTTAACATAAGGATGTCTTAGTCATTGACCGATAAAACTGAAAAGGATGATAGCACTATTTATACCTGAACTGGATACTTTCACGAATGTTTTTTGCCCTGCTACGGAGATGTATGAACTTACCAGTAATTCGGTTTTCAATTTCCCCTTGCATCTGGAGGGAGTCCACATAAATGGTCCTGTTTCCAATGATTCGTGCACATGCAATTCCCCTGTATGGCTGACAGAACCCATCTTCATGGTAATCTTCTCTGCAAAAGACAGATTAGGAGTTTATAAGCAGAGGTCTAGCTGTCCCCAGTGAATTTTTACAGAACATGTTCTTATAAAAGGAGAAAACCCCAAAAGACTGTAAATCTGAAATTCTTCCATTCCCCAGGTGCAGCTTTCTCCTCTAATTCTTTCTACACTACCTTAGAAATATTAATGAGGCACCCTGTAAATAGCTCATTAGAGAAAGAAATAAACCAAAATGCAAGATTAATTTAAAAATCATACACTAATAGTAATGGGATTTGACAGATGAATCTATTAAAAAGTTGTTAGACTGAGACAGCAACATAGATCTTGTTACATGTCCCCGTGCATTTTTGGCAAACCCCGTACAATTAGGCAAACAGTTGGTTCTCTTCTCCCACCTCTCTCTCCCTTTCTTCATTTTCTGTAGTGAGCAGCAGAAGAGACCTTGCCAAGCTTTAATTAAAACATGGAATAATTTTGAACTCTGAATTAGGTAAACAGAATAAAAGGCAATCAAGGTTTTAACCTATTTTCCTCTTCTCTCTAGTCAGAGTCAATGCCAAATTCCTCTTCCACCGTGTATTTTAATACATTTTTCAATTCAATGAGGTTTGGGGCCAAATTTTACTCCCTTACATCAACATAAATGTTTTGGCATAAAAGCACTAGTCGAAAGGCTCTGTGGTTCAACACAACATCCCCAAAGCACCAGTAAATAATACAGAGCTGATCTGTAGATCATAACTGAGCACTGAAAAGGGGCTTCAGAGTGAGAGCGCTCTCAGAGTTAATATCCAGTACGCTGTGTGTTTCCTCTGGCAGGGCACAGCCTCTGTGCTAGGATTCACTAGCCTGACGGATTCACATCGTGTCATTCACTGCATGATGGACCAAAAAAGGCATAAAACATAATCTAGAAAACCATGACTCAAGACTAATCCTAGGACACCCAAAAGCTTAATCTGCTTTTGTAACTAAACAGTCAGCTCAAAAGTCTGAGGTACCTCTCCCATACCAGCTATTTTTGAAGTATTATTTCAATACTCATCTGCACTTTGTACTTTATTATCTTTGGGTATCAATACCTGTTTTGGTCACCCATGCTTCCACTTTTACAAATACCTTCACCCTTCCTTAGCATCCCGCATGAGCAGGACAAAACTGTCAGTGAATACATGTAAAACCACATTAACTCCAGCTGGGCCAAATCAGCATGAAAAGCTGCTGCCTGACAACAGCTAGCCATGATGAGCACATCACCCAACACCTACCCAGTGACGAGTGCAGGTCATTATTTCCAATATCTTATTCTGTCTTAGGAACCTCTTTTCATTTTCCCTCTGCTGTGTCTCCCTGATAAAGCTCACCTCCTCAGGGAAATGTTACCACTATTTCTTAAAGTATAAACTCTTTGGCAGTGGAAGGTTGGGCAGGACTGTCCATACAGCGTAGCCAAAAGCTGGAACCATCGATCACCGCTCGAGCAGCATCTCTCCCTTTCCTCCCAGAAAGGCAATGACTTAACAGGACCTGATCCGTCACACAGCTGCTAGATAAACCATGGTGATATGAAATGTCTCATGCAGTTGTTGTCCAGAACTGGCCTTTATTTTCTATCACAGTAAGACTGTTAAATATTCATAAAGCAACATTTTTTCTACAAACTCTGAAACGAGTTCTGCGTCCACAAAGAAATTTAAGTTTTTGATTATGGTGGATGAAGTAAAGGAGGAGTCTTTCAGGATCAATTAATTCCTGCAGTGAAATTCTTTCACTCTCATAACAAAACCTCTAATTTTGCAACAATTGCATCATGCCTGAAGGGACAAAAATATCAAAGCATTTTGTCTGTGCCTATTTTATGATCCTTGACCACCTCAGTAGGAAGTCAGCAATTCCCATACGGAGCTGAATGAATATGAAACCCCTGTTTGACCTCCTTCTCAAGAGTAAATTCATACCCCTATCCTGCAGAACAAAGTCTGCTATGTATCTAACTGAAACTGTACCTCACACTTCAACTCTCAGTGCAGGGCTCTCTTGCCAGCACACACACACACAAAAAATCTATAAAAAATAGCACTCCAAACAGCATGGGTTTGCTGACAAAAGCAGTGTAATCTCTTACTTAGCTCAGTTTATTTATTTCTGTCAAGAACTTCTAAATACAGCTTAGATACTATATATACACACATATGCTCCCCTCTCCCATGTTATAGTCAACTGCTGATTAAACTAAACTGGATATGACCATTACCATGGATGCAAGCAAAAGTAAACAGTAACCTGATGTCAGATCCTCTGACAGAAGCTGGGCTGTTATTCTACATGCATCTTTGTCAGGTCAGGCAACTCAGTGAATACAGTTTGACTAGTACTAGTGATTGAGGGGACAAAATTACATTAGTCTTCTTAGGAAAATAGTTGATTTCAACAAAGCTGCAGAAGTGGCAGCACTTAGAGTCTCCTTACAGATAAATCTTTCCCTTGGCTACATGTACACTCAGCGCAGGGCAAAACATCCACAGCAAAAAGTAAGCTGGGGGTGGGGGGAATCTGATAAAACAGCGCAGGAGCGGCGTCATGCTCAGTTCAAACAGGAGTCTTTGGAACCACATGTGGCTTTGATTCGTGCTCCAAACCATATGCCAGCAATTCAGTTGCTGATCAGAGCAAGAGTTAAAAGCTGCTGAAAATAGGCAGAAATACTGACTCTTCAATTTCCTGCTGCTTGAGCTGTAAAGTCTGCTCTGATCAAGAACCCTGGTAAAAGCAGAAATCTGACTCCACAAGATGAATCCAGAAGAGTTAAATTTGTTCCACTTGCAGAAATCTTACAAGCTAACCACCATAGGTACTTTTCTACCTTTGTTCTTTATCGTTTATTTCTGAATGTTTCAAGATGGTATACCTTTTCTCACTAGTGATTTTCTTCCATTTTTATATAACTATTTTCATTACAAAACAGAGTCAGGAACATCCTTCTGACCTTCTTTTTTTCACCTTTGCTGCAGGGCAGTCTCAAAGACAGCACACCTGGAACATGAATTTTCTGAGCACTCAATTAGAGTGGAGGTAAGGTATAGTCTCCTACTGAGAGAACTCTCCTCCCAGCTACTTGCCAGATATTTGACCAGAGTTTGGATTTTAAAATAAAATTGTAAAGAATCTGACTAAACAGACCATCTATTCATAAAAGCCCAACTTCCATTTCTTAGGATGAATGGCATTCGTTTTCCAGGCCCATAAGGTGATCTTCTGCCAGAACAATAAAGTTAAGAACTAGCCTTTCTAATATAAAGCTAAAGCAGGAGAATGTTTTATTTCGGGCACGCAAAAATAAAACCAAAACACTGATACTATTTTTATGTACAACATGAGGTGTCTTTAAGATTGACCAGGCTTACCAGGTCTGGAAATGTCTTAAAGAACCAAGCACTGATAAGACATTTAAAAGTTCCTTATCACACATGCACTGCACCACCTGATTAAACACAGTCTGCCTTCAGGTTTGTGGGCAGAAGAAGTCTGTATGAAATGGAGAATTAACCAAGCGAGCAATGTAGGAGAAAGATGCAGGTTCAGTGGTATGGCGCCAGTTGAGTCTCCTCCCACTGACAGAAACTGTAACTTCCAGGCACATCTGGGTCTATAAAGGAAGCACTGGAAGAAACAGGTGCCTCTGAATAGCGATAAAACCCAGCATGCATGAATAAGAATCTCTCTAGATGGAGGTCATGCAAGACTTCCATAAGGTAGATATCTCCTCTAGAAGTACATGGAGAGATTTCTAGGCATACTGCATGTGCTGCAAAAACATACTGCACATCGCCACCCCCACCCTCACACTAAGCATTACTTTAATTTCACATATGACACAGAAAGAACACCGAACAAAAGACCATAAAAGAAAATACCTAGGAAACAAAGAGGCTTTTCTTAACAGCAAATCCAAAATGCGGAAAGAATACATACGGGCACAACACACTGTATGCTATCTACGTAACACAATCTATTGTATGCAACTGTCACAGCTGAACAGTCCAGAGGGCATATGAAACAAAAAAGTCCCAGTAAATAAAAGGCAACCGTGGAAACTCTGTTCAATACTAAAATCACCTAGTGAAGCACCTAAGTCTGGTGAGAGCTTTCAGAGTGTATATGGTGCCCCTGAAAACACAGTGAGTGCAGACCTAGTGGCTTTGCTGAAAAACAGAGAAAACACATGAAGGCACAGCAATCTTTAGCAAGGGTTCATGAAGGGAATTCTGAAAGCAGAGTTGAGATGTACTTGATATTTATTTGCTAGTAAGACACCTTTTTTTCTGATTGCATCCCACAAACTTAACTTACAAAGACAGCAGAAACCTGTAAGCTAAGTCTATTTTCCTGAAAATAGAAGACACAACACTGTGCAGCAGCCAGAAAAAGTAACTCCAAAATCCTCCAGAAAACTCAGAAAGAAAAACTGTTTTGATTGAATACAGTAAAAAACCCAACTAATTTAATAATACCCTACCAACCTACCCTTGTAATAAAATGAACAAAAATGTTATTTAAAATTATAATTTGAGAACAATTTATTTTAATATATTCAAATAATAAATGTAGACGTTATTTGGAGGGACACATCCTCAGCTTATACTTTACCAACGTAAGCAATATAAGCCAATTCATAGAATATAACAGGATATTCCAGAGGTTAGCTTTTAAAAAGATAGTAGAAACTTTGTTACAGCAGTTTCCCACAAGCAAACTGAGTGCAGTTAAAATTTCTTATAAATTTTCCCACAACAAATAACAAACCTGAAGTTTTGACCCTCTTTCATATTGTCCAGAGATTAAACAGCTTTTAGTTAAAAATTTTTAATAACTAAGAGAGGATATTAGGACTCCTCCTCATATTCCATTACAAGTGGAGTGGCAAAGCAAGTTAAAACGTACAGAAAACCACAGTTAAGACAGTGACAGATGAAGGAAAGGGCAAATTATTTATGTCATCTATTTGCTATGGGTAGAGAAATACAACATTTGGTATACGGTCACTCATCTTGTGGGAAAGTCTCAGAGTTTTTGCTAGCTTGAAAACTGAGGGTAGAAGCTGTGTAAAGAGGACGATTATAATCGACAGTAAGATCAGAGGGAACAGGACAGGCATCATATTTCAGATTATGAGTTTACTTAGCCTGGTGTGTAGCTACTTCATAAACATAAAGCACACAAGTTCAATGACCTGCAATACGAAGAATTAAAGGAATAAAGGGTTTATGTTTAATCAAAGAGAGGCAAATCACTCTGACTTGTGGGAAGGGCATTATATCAGGAATTGCTGTTTTTAATATACATACGTATTCATGATTTGTTTATACTGTATCTCAAAATCAGGACCTCTTATAATCTGGGACTACAGCCCTTGTAATTTGTTACCCTTACTCTTGACATGTATCGTATCATAGTGCTGGGGAGCGAACTCAACTCACAAGGGGATCACTTTTCGATGTCTAAAACGAGTTCACGTCTCCAAATATTTACTCCCTCCCACTGAAACAGGTCACAGAGAAGATCTGCAATAAGAGAAACATACTACCCTTGTCATATGCTGTATCACATCTATAAAATTTGCCTCTTGTCAAAAACATAGTGAATTTACATTAATGTTACTACAGAAGAATACTCGGTACTTTCCCATCAGGTTTGTATATCTACCTTTCAGGGAAAAAATCAAATAAAACACTCAATTTCTTGTTTCACCATGAATTAAAATTTGCCAAGAGTGTTGTCTTTTAAAGTAATAGTTACAATAGTTTATAAAATTGCTCCTTCTCATAGGCCTCCTGTTGTGCACAGGAGGTCAATGGAAGTTTTCGTACAGACCTTCAAGGCAACAGGACTGGGGTATAAATATATGATAGAGGAAAAGAATGGGATTTTTCAAAACCGGTATTG
Source organism: Mycteria americana (assembly GCF_035582795.1). Lineage (NCBI taxonomy): Eukaryota > Metazoa > Chordata > Aves > Ciconiiformes > Ciconiidae > Mycteria > Mycteria americana. Next base: position 42,506,284 of record NC_134396.1, read on the forward strand.
CCTAAACTATTACTATTCATCCATTGAGAAGGGCTGGGCTAATGCCAGGTGCTCCTGACATCGCCCATAACTTCTGCTCATACAGGGCAGAAATTCAGTAACACGCACAAATGAGTTGGAGGTTTTAGTGAAGTTTCCAAAACACAGGTGTAGAGGAAAACCTCAAAAAAAAAAAAAAAAAAAAAAAACCAAAAACCCAAACCCAAAACTCAGCCCACAAACCATAAAACACCAAAAAACCCACACCTGCGTCCTGCCTGCTGAAGCCAAGAAGCAAAAGGATGGCAGGGACAACGTCACTGCTGCATCAGGCCCCTGCTGGGAGGGAGGGAGGGACCCTGCACCCACGTCATGGGAGGACGGTGCAGGCTTCCTGCCCTACCTGTTTCCATGCTCTGAACAAACAGTTTCATTGTCTGACCAAAGGTTTATCTGCAAATAACCCACCTTTCTGGCACATAAATCATTTGTTTGCACATCTTCACCCATGTCTAAATATCAGCACTCCTGGGATATCAGAAAATACCTGTCGAAGTAGTTAACACCTCAGAGATACTTCACTAAAATACAAGAGGGACATAAAAACTTTTCCCATACACTAAAGGAATGTAATAAATATATCTGAAAAGAAGGGGAGTCTAGTGTTAAAAAGTAAAAAACTAACAGGCAGGGGAATTTGTATAAATAGTCATAGCTCAGTTGAAGTCAATGGACCTACGACAATTTACACTCACCAGGGATATGGCCCGTGAATTTTGCTACCAGATGCTCACTGAGTGTAACAACAGACCCCAAAAGCAAGATTCTCTTACATCTAGCATACGACTTAGATAAAGACACAGATAAAAACAAATAGCATTTTTTTTTGTGCTTTTTATCTGAAAAATAGCACGTAACAAAATACCTAAAAAAATGTACTTAAAGTCACATTTACTGAACAGAGCAATTGTGCTGTGTTTGATTTGAATGTTTATCTGCTAGTTCCTAAAAAAGTACATTGTGAACTGGAATTCCAGATTCAATGTCCAAGATCAGTAAAAAATAACAGCTGGTCTTTATTCTACTGATTCTACTAAATGATGAATTTGTTAATGTTAATCATAGGATTTGAGACACCATTTTAAGCCAGGTAACAGATAAAGCAATTCATTGAAAAGTCACTAGTAAAAACATTGGCAAACGGACTTAGTGTTTGTGACAAAGTGGAGAAAAGTAAGTTGTTTGTCAAACAGCAGCTTGTAAGCAACAACCTTATTTTTAGCCTATGGCAATTATTTCCACAACGGATTATAAAATCAGTATTTTTAAACACAAAACTCAGGCTTCAAAGTCTGTCTCTAAAACATAGTCCAAATAATGTTTTAAACATATATTCCAATGTTATCATGAAAGAAGGACGCTTTTAATGCAAGGTATTTAAAAAGCATTTAAACGCAAGAAAGAGGGAGGACATCCTCAGGGTTTAAGCATATGCCTTCATTGAATCATGAACCAAATTGTTCTCCTCACTAGGCATTGCCTTAAGTGGGTGTCAGCACTCCTAGCTGAGCTGTGTCCTTGCTAAAAGATACCACATTCAATTATTTAAGTGGATAAAATCAACAGAAAATGGTATTGCCTTCCTTTCTTCCACAGAATCATCCTCCATCACTCCTGTAACAAGAAAAACACACAGTCCTCACTAGCAAAGACGTAGGAAAGAACAGAACATATAAAACTGTGGCAGCATGCTCATTAGATAACACTACATGCTGCTGTGGTCTGATGGTATCACAGCATTCACATATTTATTACTGCTTTACATATTTAGAAAAGGTTTCAGTGCACCAAAACTTCTTGCTGTTCAGTAATCACGTACAGAAGTATAGACATGGGTGGCAGGATGGCTCTTACTACAGCAACCTGGGTAAAGCAGTCAAAGAAGCAAAGCTAAACAAGGACAATCTACATCCTGAATTTCTGCAAGGAAGAGAGGATTGTCCCTGGAGGTATAACCAGCCATAATCCTCTGATTACCACATGTAACTTCAAACAGATGATCTAATTTTACTTCTACCTACAACTCTCTCTTTCAATTTACCCAAATGACAATTTTGTAAATTCTCCCTCTGCTTTCAAAGATGTCAGCATGTTGGGATGAAATCTTGAAATCAGATGAGTTGGCTGGCAATCCAAGGAAGGCTGCAGGTCTGTTTTTCTGAGTGTCAGATATTTTTAACAGAAACATCTCCATTACAACCAGGGTTACTGAAGAACTGGGGGAAAAAAAAAACTTCAGAAAACTAATTTCAACATACGGGAACATGGACCTGGCCATGCAGCATTCCAGCTTCTCACTCACCAAAGAAATCATTATGAGTCTCCCTCCCCACCCTTTTTTTTTTTTTTTTTAAGGCAAGCTATCCCTCTCAGTGTGTTACAACTGTCTAATAAATTGTCTCCCTCTGACATCCCCAAGGAAAAACAGCAGGGCTAATGAGCCCTCTGAATAGCCTCTAACAGGCAGCTCCCTATTCTCCCCACTGCCAGAGGAAAGCAAAATTCTTCTTTGCTTTTATCCTTCCTCCTCCTGCCATGCCACCCTGAGTAAGTACACACAGGTCAGCTCCAAAAAGTCCTTGAAAGAGTCCAGCAGCCGAAAACATCATTATAATTGCTGCCATATCCAGGTAGCAATAAAACTGGTAGAGGGCATCCCAGGGAGGGCTTTGGCAATGGGGCTGCCAGTGTCCTGGGGTCAGCGCAGGGGATGGAGGGCTCCACGCAGGCTGCTGTGCTATGCCAAAGGAGGGATGCGACTACGAGGGCAGAGCTAAGAGGCCACGTCGGCCGCCCAGGGGGATGAGAAAGCCATCGAGGGGAGAAAGAAGGAGCAAAGGGCAGCTTTGATGGCTGTGATGCCATAGGACTGAGGGAGGGAGAGAGGGATATCGGGCCTCACAGAGGGGGCTGGTCTGGGGATAGGGGTCCCTTCTCACGCCTGGGTGGGTGAGAGAAGGGAAGCCCACCTCCCACCGGGCTGCTCCGACCTTGCCTAGCACAACCCTCACCCCACTCCGTAAAAGCCACAAGGGATATGATATAATAAATTCTTTTAAAAAAAAAAATCCTTAAAGTTTTCAGGTAGATATTCATGCATTGTGATTTACCTACACAGGCAGATTTTATGCAAAAATAGAAATTTTGTATTATTGTTCAGTTCATTAAAATCCATTGATGGAATTTTATACGTATGCCAGGAAGACAGCTAGGACGTAGAAAGTCTTGAGAGAAAAGAAGACTAAGAAAGCATGGTCAAAAATACACAGTTATATAAATCCAAAGAGAAGCAGGGCTTACAAGAAAGGAAAAGGAATAATTTAAAACAAAAAACAAAATCCAATGGAAGTGCCTCAAGCTTTCTGTTTTAGGGGGTTTTTTCTTGACTGATGGGAAACACAAGTTTTCTGCAAAGTGCTTCCTAGCTTTTTAGTAGAGGTTAAAAAGTTAAGACATTTTTGTAAAAAAAATGGTTCAAAACCATTATTAATTAAAAATTGTTTCAGAATTAAAAATGTTTTAACTGACCATACCATTAAAAATGTGATCACATATGAAAGTACTGGTATAATTTTTTTCTTCAGTCTTCGTCTCTTTTTTTAACATAACAAAGGTGGCTTTTCTATTTCAGCTAACACAAAGATTATACATCTGACAGCAGAGAGCTTTGTAAAACAGACGGAAATTATCATAGCATCAGCTATAAACTGGTTACATAATTATATGTGCATGCAAGTGTTCATATTCAATGTCTTTCACAGAACATTTTTATTAAAACTACAGAAATATCAACTATTTATAGCCATATAATACTGAAGTGTCAGTTTCACAGTAATTTTTCCAGTCTTAAGGAAAAATTAGCATATTCCATTTATCAGAAAAGCCCAGCATCAACTAAATTATTTCTTTAAAAACATCTAAGCAACAATATGAAATACTTGTTAGCTTCTCTTTTACTTTTTATGGATACAATATGAACTACTTATTCTAGGCAATGTTGAGAAAGTTACAGTTTGTGAATACTTCCCAATGTTAGAGGCTCTTTTCATAGCTGCTCTTAATTTTGTAGAGCTTATTTGAGCTGAAATTTTCCATAGACCAAAGCTAATTTTTTTTGTTTTTACTTCAGAAGAAACAGTTCAGGTGTTTCAAAAAATGAGGTTAGAGAAAATTACCATTTTTCTCTTTAGGAAAAAAAAAATTAGAACCCAAACCAAAACCACTATCGGGAAAAGGAGCAGCCATTTGGTTGTGATGCTATCGTGTTCCCTTGCTGTTGAGCAGACACCTGAGACTTGCTGGAACATACCTTTTGCTGTTCACATGAAACACTACCCAAATTTGTCCAGCCTTTACGTCATTTCCATCTTCATGTGCTCAGCCCAGCCTACGAGAATGTAGCTGATACATTCTCCAAACACCCCATCTACAGCAAGCTTTGCAGACATGTGTGAGAATATAAAACTGCTTGGCACCCTTGTCAGGGCTAGCGCCTAAGGTTAATTGAGGCAATGGTATGAGGAGTTTGCTGAGGGCCAAGGAGGGCAGGGGCTATGGAAATGGCAGGAAGAAGCAGGTCGGGGATGCATAAAGGGGCTACCACCCGGAGAGCACATGGTCCGCCAAAATCTAGAGCAAAACCTAATATTTTTTGTGTGTCACCATTTCTTTCTGTCAATAGATGAGTAAGTATGTGTCTCCTCTTCTGGGCTGGTCTGTACTGAAGACGGCAGTCTATTATTAGTGCTATCCGCTTGTCTGCTGGCTCCAGCAACCGAGGTCTGGGTGGTATGGCTGAGGAATCCAGAACTCATGAAATAATTCTGAAGTGTCATCATAATTCCACATAATAGGATTGTTGATTTTTTCCAAATTAGGAAAATTAGCTTTTTCTGCACAGGAAATTCTATGCCAGTTTCAATCAAAGCCTCTGGAGTTCTCAAGAATTAAAAATAAACAGACACTCTTCTACTTCAGCCACTGGAAGAGGGTAGAAATGAACAACCTTTGGCTCTGCAGCCCAGCTTTGTTGGGGCTGGGGGCACAGCACGCTGAATCACCCAAAACTGCTGGAAGGCCTGGGTATCCATCCAGCCTCCATGTAATCCCAAATGATAATTTCCCTTTACTTTTCTTCCTTTGGACTTAAAACCACTTACTGAATGTTTATCAGACCTCATTTCCAAAGACTCCTCTCTTCTTTTTTTCCCCACGTATAACCAATTAATGGCTGAATGTCACATTTTTTCATTTAAATCTTCCCACAATATAATAGTGGATACTGCATTGTATCTCAGGCAAAGCAAAATAGCTCACATTCCAAAGTCAGAGTTATAATTTATTTTCAGATGCCACACACATGATGCTACGCAAACATTATTAGCTTGATAGGCTGTGAGTAGCAATTGTACCAGCATCACAGATCCATAAATTAATCTAATCAGGCTTAACATTAATAAACTCTTCATTAATCAAAACATGTAGAAAACACAATTAGGAAATCAAATGCTTCTCCAAGTTTAGCATTTCAGCATTCAGTTCTTAATGCTGGAAAACTAAGATCCTGTATATGGATATATCTGTCAGTCTGAATGACAGAGAATTTAAAAGTACAGTGATCACCCATTGCATATTCTTGTTGGAGTGCCTAAGCCTTGGAACTATTGATTTTGTAATACATTTCTGCTCTTCTCTCTTCTCCTCAATCTAATGCTGAAATAAAAAACATGCAGTTCAACTTTGTCACCCAATGAGGTTGTCTTTTCCACATTAGTTACCAAACACAGTATGAACACGCTACCTTGCAGCTACCAACAATACGTGGGGAATATCACCACGTCAGCTCAGAGTCAAAAAGCAGCTACAGTTTTAGCTTTGTTAACACAGCGCACTCACAAGCATGCCTTTGCTCGAAGTTTCAGACTCCTGTGTAATTTAGCAGATCTTACAGTTAAGAACATGTTTTTGTGTAACATTTTACGGTTGGACACGATGATCTTAAGTGTCTTTTCCTACCTAAATGATTCTATAATTTTACGTAAGAAACTGTGATCTGTTACAGAAGTAAAAAGACAATCTGCACTCCTCCTGTTGAAAGCATAGAAAATTTGCTCCTGTGTGAAACAATTTTTTTTTTATACTGCTTGCTGCTGAGACAGACTCTTCTTACTTTGGAGGAAAGACAGACTCTTTCTATTTTGGGGATTGAGGTAACATTGCATGTGTTCCTTGGGAGGTATACGGTGCACTGGGTGAAGAACTGGCTGAATGGCAGGGTTCAAGGGGTTGTAGTGAATGGGGCTACATCTGGTTGGTGGCCAGTGACCAGTGGTGTTCCTCAGGGCTCAATTCCAGGGCCAATTCTGTTCAATACTTTTATCAATGACCTGGAGGCAGGCGTTGAATGCACCATTAGTAAGCTTGCTGATGATACTAAACTGGGAGGTGCTGTTGACTCTCTTGAGGGACAAAAGGCCTTGCAAAGGGATGTACATAAACTGGAGCACTGGGCAATCATCAATGGCATGAAATTTAACAACAAATGACAGCTTCTGCACCTGGGACAGAGGAACACCAGACATAAGTATAAATTGGGAGAGGAACGACTGGAGAGCAGCCCTGCAGAAAGGGATCTGGGCGTGCTGGTTGATGCTAAGAGCATTATGTGTCAGCAGTGTACCCTGGCAGCCAAGAAGGCAGACCACATCTTGGGGTGCATCAAACACAGCATCATCAGCCGGTCAAGAGGTGATTATCCATCTGTATTTAGCATTGTTGCGGCCTCACCTTGAATACTGTGTGCAGTTCTGGGCCCCACAGTTTAAGAAGGATGTTAAGGTAATTGAATGCATCCAGAGGAGGGCAACAAAGCTGGTGAAAGGCCTGGAAAGCATGTCCTATCCAGACTGGCTGAGGACACTGGGTTTGTCTAGTTTGGAGAGAAGGAGGCTGAGGGGTGTCCTCATTGCTCTCTACAGCTTCCTGAGGAAGGGGAAGTGGAGAAGGAGCTGCTGATCTCTTCTCCCTGGGATCCAGTGACAGGACACATGGGAGTGGTTCAAAGCTGCGTCAGGGAAGGTTCAGACTAGCTATTAGGAACAACTTTTTTACCAAGAGGGTGGTCCAACACTGGAACAGGCTCCCTAGAGAGGTGGTCGATGCCCCATGCCTGTCAGTGCCTTAAAAAGAGAACTTGGACAATGCCTGCCATAACAGGCTTTAACTTTTGTTCAGCCCTGGAGTGGTCAGGCACTTGGACTAGATGATTATTGTAGGTCCCTTCCAACTGAACTATCCTATCCTATCCTATCCTATCCTATCCTATCCTATCCTATCCTACCCTACCCTACCCTACCCTACCCTACCCTACCCTACCCTACCCTAAACAAATGTTTGCAAAAGCAGCTGAACCAAGTGAAACCATAAAGTCAAAACCTTCTGGGAGCTGTTGCACCTTTGGAAACCTTTGCTGTATTTCCCACTGGCAATGCTGTCTCTTCCAGGACTTGAGCGAGCATCCCTTGATGGGCTTGTGACAGTTGTGCTCTGGGCTGTGGCCACGCAGGTCTTGAAGACCTCCAGGCACAGGGATCCCACAACCTCTCTGGGAAACCCACTCCAGGGCTTCATGATCCTCACAGGGATTTTGTTTTTGATTCCTTATCTCCAGCCTGAGCCTCCCTAGCATCAGGAGATGCCACCATCTCTCACCCTCCCACCAGGCCGTGCTGGGAAGACCCTGTCCCCATCCCCTTGATGCCTTCCCCACAGGCACTGGGGTGCGCTGTGAGGTGCCCCAACACCTTCCCTGCTCCATGCTCAACCAGCCCCAGTCCCACAGACCCTCCTTGCCTCCCCTGAGCCCCTCTGCTTTGTCAACCTGTCTCCAGGACCCCAAAGAGGACGTAGTGCCTGGAGGAGGCCTGATGGGTGCTGAGCAAAGGGGATCACCCTTGTGCCCTCAGGCTGGGGGAGAAAGAGAGGAGAACTTCAAGAGCGAGCCGAGTGCTGCCTGTGACCCCCGTGGCAGGAAGCAGGGGAGCCCAGAGGGCTGGCCAGCAGGGCTGGGCTGTGGGGACAGCCTGTAGGACTTTGTCCTGCAGCCTGCCAGGGAGGCACAAGGTGTTTTCCAATGAACCCTCTTGCCACATGTGCCTGGAGACGTCTGCCCCAGCCAGAGCCACCTGACGGGGCCCTGGGAAGACACGGCCGAGGCCTCGGTGACTGGCGTGAAACACCCATGCTGAACACAAGGCAAGAGGTGGGGCGATGGAGTGGGCAGTGGCCTTGAGGGAACCCCAGATGCATGTGCTGGGGCCACAGCGCTGCTGGGGTGAGCGACATGGGCGAGGATGGCCTGTCGTGACATCCCCAAGCAATAGATTGTGACGTGACCAAGTGATGGGTTCTGATATTACCGAGGGACAGACTGAGAAATCTCCAAGCGATGGACTGTGATGTCCCCGAGAGACTGATTGTGACCATGCGTCCCACGCAGTCGGCTTGTGGCCACACTCCAGCTGAGCGAGTCGGCGAGGTTTGGAGTGCTGAGCGAGGCCTTGGTGCTGGTGTTGTGCTCGGGGAGTTGTTCCTTGCAGCTCTCAGTGCCCGACCCCAGAGCCGTCGAAGGATTTTCCCAGCCCTGCCAGCTTCAGGCAGCCGGGGCAGGCAGGAGGCGCGCTCGCAGCAGCAGAGGTGAGCTGGGAGGGGACACCTCACCCTGGGGAGCTGGGAGGGTTTCCTTCTTGAGGGACCTGGGCACTTCTGCCACCCCTCCCCAGGCCAGCCAATGACCGTGGCCTCTCTTCCTTTTCTAGTGTGACACCCGCTGCTGCAGCGGTGGTGAGAGGGACCAGCTCCACATCCCCAGCTCCCTACAGCCCACTGCAGCGAGTGGAGAGCATGGCCACGGAGCTGGAGGACCGCTGTCCCATCTGCCTGGACAGCTGGGAGGAGGCCAGCTTTGTGGTGCCATGCCTCCACCGGTTCTGCTACCCGTGCATCCTGCGGTGGGCTGAGAGCAAGCCCGAGTGCCCCCTCTGCAAGAGGAGGATCCTCTCCATCTTGCACTCGGTGCGGGCGGACGATGACTACAGGGAGCACATCATCACACCATCCCTGCCACCATCAGTCATCGTCCACCAGGGGGGAGGAGCACCCAGACATCCAGCTGCCCACAACCTCCATCGCCCTGGAGCGCCCCAACGGTGGGCTGCAGAAGGGGTGCCCAGGCGTCCTGTGGGTGGCTTCCAGCCCCCAAACTGGTTGAACTTCTTCCAGAACAGCCCAGTGCTCCTCCAGACCCTGCAGTCCTGGGTCCATCAGGAGATGGAGGAGACCTTTGGCAGCAGGGTGTTGGATGCAGCCATGGAGGTAGAGGACACCGTCACGGGCATCCTGAACAACCAGGGGATGGATTCAGAGGTGTCAGGCCGGATGCTGGGAGTCTCCCTCCAAAACCGCACAGCGATGTTCGTGCCACAGTGTGCACGTGTCGCTGTGCAACGGCACCGCGGAGAGGCCCACCGTCTGCTGGGCTGGCAGGATGCCCGTGCTGCCGGGGGGCAGGAGGGCAGCCCCACAGGTCTCCCTGGCCCCGCTGCCTCCCAAGGAGGGTCTTTCGCCCCCGGCCCAGCCCCCTCCGGCAGCCCTGTGAGATCCAGCATGGACGAGCTCCCTGGCACCTCATCCGCTGCCGCTGGTGGGGGTCCTGGCAGCCACCCCTCTGCTCCCGTTGCCAGCCCTGTGGAGCAAGAAGAGCCCCAGGAGGAGCCAGGGCAGGCTGTGCCCAGGCAGGAGGAGCCAGGGGAGGCTGTGCCCAGGCCCTCCACTCCCAGCCGGGGCAGTGAACGCTCCCCTGGGGGGCCACAGCGACCCCCAAAGAGGAGTACCAGGAGCCCTGAGGCCTCTCCAGCTACCAAGAGGCCAGCACCATGTTGGTGACCCTGGAGGGTGCCTTGGGGGATGGCCAAACCCAGACTGGGCCATCAGCTGGGGCACGTGCCAGCCCTCAAGGGCTCCCAGCCCCCCAGATACAATTATCCAAATAAAATAAATGCATGAAAACTACAGAAAAAGTCTCAGTGTTACTAACAGCACTGGTGGCATTGCTGTCCTCACTGTCTTTTGCTTTTTTGCCAGGAGGGGTGGGATGTTAATGCTGAGGGGTCCTTCTACACATGCCAGGTGCTGTTTTGTTGTTCTCCCCATCTCTGCAGCTGCTCCCAGGGCAGATGTTTCCAGCCGGGGGGTCTCCAGGGCCAGCCCGTGCCCCACCGCTCAGCACCCCAGGCCTGGCCTGGCCTCCTCCTCACCGCACCCCCTGCCCCCACGTCCCGGGGCTCTGCTCTCCTACCAGCCTGCACTGCCCGGCGCAGCCTCGCTACGGCAGCGCCCGAATCCCTCCTCCTGCGCGGAGTCACGACTTGCTGCTGCTCTCTGCACCAGCCTCGGGTCGCACCCTGCCAAGGCCGGAGCCCCAAGAAGTTCAACAAGGGGAAGCGCAAAGTCCTGCGCCTGGGGAGGGACAACACCAGGCGCCAGCACCTGTGGTGGGCTGCCCGGCTGGAAAGCAGCCCGGGAAAGGTGACCATGCTGCTGTGCTCACGCACAGGCTTTCTTCCCGCTCTTCCAGATCCAGCCTTGGCGCTGGCATCTTTTCTCCTCTCCTTGGAAAGGACCCGTCAGAGGTCCTTTCCAAGGACCTGGCAGAGTCTCAGCAGATGGATGCCAAGCGGCTGAGGACACTGGGTTAGCCTAGTTTGGAGAGAAGGAGGCTGAGGGGCAACCTCATCGCTCTCTACAGCTTCCTGAGGAGGGGAAGTGCTGATCTCTTCTCCCTGGGATCCACTGACAGGACACGGGAATGGTTCAAAGCTGCATCAGGGGAGGTTCAGACTAGGTATGGGGAAACCTTTCTTTACCGAGAGCATGGCCAGACACTGGAACAGGCTTCCAAGAGAGGTGGTCAATGCCCCATGCCTGTCAGTGCCTTAAAAAGAGCATTTGGACAATGCCTGCCATAACAGGCTTTAACCTGAAGTTAACCTCAAGTTAACACTTCAGGTCAGCCCTAAAGCAGTCAGACAGTTGGAATAGATGATCTTTGTAGGTCCCTGCCAACTGGAACTATTCTTTTCTGTTCCCTTACCCCTCTACTCATTGTTTTGCAATCTGGAACTACTTTATTGGCATTAGGCAGGTGAAAAAATGGAGTTTTTTCAAGGTAGTTTTGCAAAACTGAGTCAGATGAAAGTATCAAGATTTCTATGTGCAGGTCAGGCTGCTGAGAGTGTCCCACTGAACTAAACAGACTGATTTTCCAACTTGAAGGAAAGCATGGCAAGGCAGGGGTAAGCATGCTTTCTGGCCTGCAAATTGAACTGTTAGAAAAACTTGGGGGGTGGGTGAAGTATGTGGATGTGTGTGCACACATACGTATAAAAACAAAGTTTATGTGATATATCAAATATTGTTTGTGCCCCACCTAAAGTAATCCTTTGCCTCTTCTGTGTTACTATCAGACTGAAAAAAAAAGAGAAATGGGACATTTATGATTGACCTTTTTGAGGAGCATGAGAGAGACTGCTGATGTGACATGCTTCTTGCAACTTTATTTTTAGAGTAGTATTACCTCAAATACTTCAGCTTCTAGACTTAGCAGGGCAGTACCAATTTAAAAGAGCAGGTTTCCTTAGTACATTTTCTTTCTCCTTTTTTTAAAACAATGCCTTCTATCATTCTTAATGTTATTTAGTTTTGAATGGAAATGTTCAGATTTTATCAGTTTGTACCATGTGTTTCACCTTTTCTCAAGTACACTAAATAAATTAGCTGCATCTATAGTTCGTTTGGCTCTTTCAAACTGAAACGGAGAACAAAATAATACAAAAGTAGAGAAAAATTAACCGTAAAGCCATAAAAATTGAAAGGATGATTTATGGTGTGGTGTTACAACATTATCTCATTTTGTTAAATTACCTACTTTTCATTAGAATAGTGTTCCTTTATCTTTGTGCCTAACTACAACGTTCACCCTTTCCTTGTATGCACTTAGAGGCTATTCAGCATCCTAAGGAACTCTAATTAAACTCAATGTGGCATCAAATGCTGACAGGAAGTCTCAGGGACATATAACTGTCCTTTTGTAGGACATACAATAAATACTTTGAAAGCCATTTAAGCTACTGAACGGAGGAGAGAAGGGGAGGGAGAGAAGGAGGAAGTAAAATCAAAACAAACTAAAGATTGCTGTTTATATCAGGGATGTCCAACAGCTGCAGTAGCTACTTGCCAAAAGCCCAAGGGCCATCACTACTTTGAATATCAATTTACATATATCCTTAAACAGATTAACAAATGTCTTATTTCACTTGCAACTTCTTTGGTAGTTTAACACAAATTGTTTCTCTGAGCTGCCCAAACCTAAGCACCTGCTCCTGATCTGGAATTTGCTGGAAGAGGGCACGTTGGGGTCACATATTTACAAAGTCAGAGCTGCGTTTGGCTCTTCACCATACACTGCACATGTCAGAGTTGCACCTTACAGCTTGCCTGATATGATAGCCTCCTGGCTATCAAAAACATAACCACCACTCTGCAGAGTACGAAGCAGGCTATCCCAACACAGAGGCTGCGAATAAATTCTCCCCTACAAAACCATCAACTTCCTTTAACATCCACCTACAAGCTAAATTTCTAAATTTTGGAAAGCAGAACTCTTAGGAAACAAAGTGTTTGTGTGCTTTGGTGTACTGCATGCTGTACTCCCATATATAAATGCAAAGTGGTAAGCATTACATTCATTACGCTGCTTGATCCAACCCATTTAAAAGTATCTTGACAGTAGCGCTGGTAACAAGTGGGAAGGTGTTTCCTCACATTTAACCCTAAGTTAGCTTAACTGTAAGAGTAGACAGAAGCGTAACTAATCGCTTCTTCTTCCTAAGGTATTTGGAAACCTTGCCCAACAGCAGGCAAGTCCCATAGGGCTGCTTTCTTGTCTTTGCAACCAGGCTCTCTCAGTAAAGCAGTGCAAAGTAGCTGCATTACACCATAAGTCTCAGGGGCATTTGATTTATACAGTAGTACAAATAAGGTAAAGCTTTCCTGGAGGTCTATTTTTAATCTCCTTTGCATATGTTTGGCTTCTCTTTGGTTTTGGGGGGTTTCTGAAAAATATGGATTAGTTAACATAACCGATTGAAACAAACTGTCACCCTTTTTTCTATATTCCCTGTCAGCTTCTTTCCTTTGTTCTTCTCTTCCTTCGGAGGAAAGGAAAAAACTACCACTTGCAATAGTTCCCCCAGATAACAAACTGCAGGAATACAGACACTTGTGTACTCCAAGATGCTATGCATATTAGTTTAAATACACATCTGGCTTTTAAAATTAGTCAATTTTGTAAGCACATATTAAATTTCTGCTTCTATCACTAGATAATATAAAATGCATTAGATCTTTCGTCATTTATTTACTAGTGATTAGAAAAGATTTAAGTGCAAGATTAAAGCTAAAGAAATAATGTAGTGTGGGAAGAAGCTGGGATCTGGTGTGGTGCAAAGCAACCCAAACCGCTACTTCCACTGCTCTTTAACGCTGCCCTGAATTACACATATTCTGGGTTTTTCATGAGAAAAATTATATTTTTTGAAACACAAAAGTAAGATTAGGATAAAAATTTCACAGGTTCCATTACAAGATAGAGGGTCAGCTTCTTCTGAGTGTACTCTACAGCTCCGGACAGACCAGAGTATAATTTTTAGTTACATATTATTTGTGACAGGGTATACTTATGAGCCCTACTAGGCTGTATCCTAAACAGCTAGAGTAAAAACAATCACTGTACCAAAAAATTACAATCTAAAATAGATAAGAGAGAAAAGAGTATGTAAAATTGTTTAGTGCAGCCTTGGTTTCGGTTCCCTCCTTCCTCTACAAATTTCCTGTCTTGGCCTGAGCGACTCTCAAAGGACATTTAAACCAATGGACCCAGAAGCAGACCTGAGATTGTGGATCAAAATTCCCTGAAAGGAGCCCCAACCCCACACCAGGGTAAAACACAGCCTCCCTCCCAACCTTGAAAGAAAAAAGGAAACTGACACACAGGGGCTAGGAGGGAATTGCAGCATGTCCCAGACAGATCCCCAAATTGGATTGTCAGGGAGCCAGGAAATCTGCCAAGGCAAACACATGTTGTTTAATGTGGACCAGCCCGAGATAATCTGTGCCTCAGTTCCTCATTTGTAAAATAGGAATAACGTTCCATGCTTTATGGGCAGAGAATGTACCCTAAACATTTTGGAGTGATCTGATCCCATAATAGAGGAAGGCAAAAAATTCCCAAGATCGACCATCTCCACTTGATGTACAAAGCATGGAGAGACAAAGGTTAAACAACTTGCTGCAATCACACATGGAGACAGAAGCATAGCCAGAAATTGAATCCAGACCTCTAAAATTACAGTCCAGTGTTTTAATCACAAAATCCTTCTTTTTCCTTGATTAAAACAGGAAACCAGAACACAAAATATGTGCTTATTCTGTAACTTCAACATGTTACCACAAATATCTTAGAAAAATATATATACTTCAAATACGGCCATCTCAGCTGTATTTTTTGATGAAACAAAAGGCAAGCATGTTGTTCTGGAGGAGGCCCATCGTTGAACACCTGGTCCTCACGGGCCTGAATAAACACTGTAACTTCTGAGTTGAAACAACTTGCATTGGTAATAAAAACATCTGTTTATGTGAATTTTAAGATAATCTTATATAATTTACAAGATTAAAAATGTTGTTCCCAGTGGCTGAACTGCACTGAGACTAAAGATTATTTGCCATGCCACGCGAGGAAAGAAGGAAGACATGAGCGGTTCTGCTGTGTGATGGTAAAGAAAGTATTCTTCTTTTTTAATGTGATGTTGGGTACCTTTGGTTTGTCAGACAGATCCAGTTTACAAAACTATTTGCCCGCACAGCTACTGCCTTTTACCTGGAAGACCCCAGCCATGGGCAGGGAGGTGGCCTCAGGGTGAAGTGCTCTGATGACCCACTCCTTTCCACCCTCTTTCCCAAGGCCCCATATTCCCTTTTCCAAATTACAATGGCATGGAGATTTGTCACATGATGAAAACATACTTTCCCCCATCATAAAGTTATGTAAGTGCCCATCACATCATACAGAAGGTCCCCTTTGGGGTCATAGAAGAGCTTTGGATATAGGATAAAAGCCATGGGATATGCAGACCCACAGAGAATAAATTGCCCACCCCAGCCACAGGGTTCCTCACCAGAGTTTTAACTCAGACGTGTTACTAGTTTTTAAAGACATTCTGTTTTCCATTGTGTGAAAGAACTGGTTTTTTCTCAACTACAATTGCTTCATCACTTTTTTTCAATGGACTGAATCGTAAAACTTTTACTGTTGTCCCAAACTACCTGAAGAAAATAAGGCATGAGAGCATGCAAATTTATTCTGAATGACTAATACCTCAAAAATTCCTCCCCAAAGTAATGACAATTTCTACTTCATGAAGGTGTTTCCTCCCGCCTATTTCTCCTTCTAAGGGTCCAGCATACAGGCATCAGTAACTGCAAACTCAGAACTGATCATAGTCACGAGTTTGATAAAACAGGGACTTCTCAAGGTTTCTTAGAAAGCCTGGTTCCCCTGCACAGGGCTCTGGAAGGAGACATTCACCTCCTGGCATCCTGAGCAGCCTGCAGAAAGGTCATGTGGGGAAAAGTGCAGCACTGGCAACAGAGCCAGTTCTGTTCACCTACACTTGGCAAGGGCTGAGTTTATAGCTACTTCTTTCGACCTGTACTCTGTTGTGCCTTCCTCGCTTCTGCTAAAGCCTCATCAGATTTTCCACAGAGCCAACAAACTGTCAGATATCTTCCACCCCAAGTTTCCTTCAAGGTGGCACCACTACAGACACAGCCTTAATGAGAAATCTAAACAGCTTCAAAACAGGAATTTGCCCAATGGGTAAAATTCCATCTAACCGTTCAATTCAAGAGAAAAATACATTAGACTAGAGAATATGTAGATGTTTAGAATGATGATATCTTGTAAGAGCAACATCTCTTGAAGGGAAGGCAACTGTTTCTGCCCTCCTACTTTTAGACTCCAAGAGATTAACATCCATTGCTTAATTTTAAATCATGCTAAAAAAACATGCTCCAGTATTTGCTACCCATTTATTTTATTTCCACACACTCATACCTTTCTGAACAGACGGGATGTCTCTCTTTAGAAGGCCAAAAGCTAATAATGTTAATGATACAAAAGGTAATAGCATTATGCAGTGAGAGAAAGGATTCAACCTGCTGGCTTGTCCTCTAGTAGAACAGTCCTCTAGTAGCACAGTCCTTTTGACAGCAAAGGCTGGTCAGAGACTAGTTTTCTGACTGTGTTTTGATTTTATTTCCTTTGTAAATTAATTTGTACTAGCTATTAATACTTTCAATAATTTTAATACTTTTGAGAAATAATTTGGATAGATTGAATTTTTCCATATCTACAGAAAAATCCCTAGAAATTTTTATAGATATGGACCTCCACAGAAAATAAAGATCTCTCCACCCTCTCAAAAAAATCCACACCAGTTTAAGAGTATGTATTTGGCTGAAAATTTTTACTTTTATATTTTTATGGAAATGTCTCAACTTCACTACCTGAAGGTCAGGGCCCTTTTTTGTGCTGGCAAGTCTGACTGCATAATGCACATTTGATCTCTGGCAATCTTTAGTTGTAGATAATTTCTAGAAATCCACAGCAGAACACATGGACTGCATAAAAATACCTTGCTAGATGGTATCTACATAGGTAATGTTTTTTATCCCTTAATAATTCATTAGGTATAGTTTTAAACCAAGTTACAATGGTTTTAGGTTTCAGCACTTCCACTGAAGCATGTCTTTTTGGAAGCGTTAATGCTAGGAGAAACAGCTCTCGGGTGGCTCAACACGAGACTGTGCTGTGCAGCCAGCAAACAGAAAGAGTCCTTTGTTCCATGCAGGCTCCTTCCAAGCAGTTAGGTATTTCTTTTGCCTTTTCCCCCTTTCCTCTTTTCTGGCTTATAAATTGACCTGCACAATTTTATACAAAATATTCAGTTAAAAAAACATAGTAAGTTCCTGAAAAGAAAAAAATAATACTGCCAAATCACAGCATTTTATTTGAAGGACTAGGTAGGAAGCATGGAGCAGAGGAACATGGGAACAATTGTGAGGCATAAGAAGAGAAAAAAAAGAAAGACAGTATCAAAAGGAAGGACAGGAACTTTGGAAAGGCAGGCAAAACCTGGTTAAGTAGGAAAGAGAAAAAAAATTAAAACAGGAGCAGGCATGCAATGAGGAAAAAATCTGTAATCCCTGAAAGTTCCTGGACCTCATATGATAAGTCCCTCACGACTTCTCACTAGACCTTTGACCTGAACTTGTTTTTCGCAAGTTTCAGCTTTCTCTTCAATCTAGTGGATATTAAAAAAAGAAAAATCTAGCAGCAGCGCACCCTTCACTTCACCTTTTAATGGCAGGTCCAAAACAATGATGGCACACTACTGCTTCCAGGTCCACCACCAATACGATTGGTACAAGACCAATTTAGAGGTGTCATAATCGAAATGACAGGAATTTTTTTGTGTTATTTCTTTCATTATTTTAACTTAGAGGTCAAAACCAGCAGAAGTTGAATAGTCAAGCGTTCAAAACCTAGGCAAAACCAGAATGAAACATGGCTTGGGAACCTTAATTCACTTCCACTTTGGGGGGCATGTCATTAAGAAATATGTGTCACATACATAGTAATTTTTTTTTTTCACTTTATCAGTTGGAATTTCTTTATTTATATTGATATTTCTAAAATATTAATAAGTTAATGCTCAGTACAGGAGAAGATTTGGGGAAATATTAGAGAAACCAAAAGATATAAGATTAATTATTTGTTCAGTAACAAAAAGTGAATCAATGTAAAACTTCGTTCCCAGCTTTTCACCTTGTGCTCAGAACTTGCTACTTTTCAGTTGCATTTGAGAACTGTTCTTTGAACTCCAGTTCAGTGCTTCACTATGCATATTTCAGTTTGCTGTCTCTTGTACCAGTTTCTGCCTTCTGATCTCATAAATATCGGACAGCTTCCTGGTATCTCACTATTTTCCTCCTTTGTAGAACAGGTGCATAACAGTTTTCTAAAGTGCTATGAGATCTGAAGTAGTATTTCAGTGGTTACAAAAATTATTACATTTTTTTGGACTCTGTCATGAACAGCTGTTTTTAATCTTCAATAGTTAGCAATCAACTTTAAGAAAAATATGAAAACTAGTTAAATCCCTATAATGTTGAAATACTTTAAATTCATTTACAGTTTCTGTGTATATAAAATACAAGAATGCGTACAGCGTGGTATTATTTTTATATATGTAAGACAACTGAGTGAGGTACATGCAAGATGGATGGATTAGTGTTCAGCCCACTGCAGTTACTTAAAGTGTTTCCACTCAAGCCATTGGGAGTTCAGAGATCACAAACACTGATCAATAATATACTTCTGAAAAGCATCCACGTCTTTACAAATTTGCTTTTACTCTTATTTTTAATTAGTCCACCACCAACACTAATTTTATGCCATTAACGCACAAAATGGCCTCAGACTGCATTCCTCACTCCATTAACTGATCAACTGCAGAAGCTATTTCAAGAAATTATACAATACGCAGTATTTAAATTAAAATTAACACATAAAGCACGATGATGAAACAGAACTGATCTATTTTCATCCTTATGACTGGATCAGCAAGTGAGCCCAGGCAGCTAACAAAGATCACCAAAACACCACCAAAGTCAAAATTACACTAACAAACAGAGATTTTTACCTAGCTACTCAAAGACAGGATTCTAGTCTTGTTTTATCTGACTTTTCAAGTTATATTATTATAACATGAGTAAATTTACAATCGCAGCAACCTAAGCATTTTACCCGTTCATTTTTAACCATTCTTCCAGCCCATACTTGCCCTGTAAACAATTACTGTTCAAACATCAGGACTTTGTGGTATTTTGCTTGTCCAAAATATGAAATAAGCAAGCAGAAATTGCTTAAGAAAATTAAATCAAACCAAAACCCACTGCTAACACATAGTAGTGTAACACAATGCTATCCCTGTCTGAAAAAGCTTCAACTATTCTGTGAGTTTTTGATCAAATTAGATATTTTTAGCAAGCACTGTGTGGTTGCAGGCAGTGTTTACTGAGTTTATGAACTAAATTCTTACAGAACAAAACTGGTCAGAGTGCATTAAGTAATTTTCCAAAAAGTACTTACTGAAGATTGTGATTTGGGCTGTTTGTTGGACCTGTAGACATAAAAAAAACAAACATTGCTGGCAAGTTTGGCTCAAGGACAGCAGCATTAAAAAAGTCAATAGCAATCTAAAGGAAACTGTCTCTTTAAGGAAGGTTTGTCTCAAGATTCAAACAAACCCCTCTGCGTTCCTGCACATAATTATATACTACTATTTTCAAAGCCACAAATAAAAATCACATGAATTCTCTGTCTGCTCAGGGAGCAACTTCAGTGGACTTAATTTTTGTTAGAAAATATCTCCCGCCATAAAAACACAGGCTGTTAAAAAGACAATGTGTTATCTTGACACATCACTTACCTCTTAATAAGCCCCACCTGAGCCTTATTATCAGAGTTTATGGTATGACAAGGGCATGCTCTTAACCTTTGTCACAGCGGGAACAAGGTCCAATACCCAGCACTTAATGAATCACTACAAACTGAACTGTGGAGTTAACTATTTTCACTACAAAATTAGAAGAAATGTTAAGAAAATGTCTCTAGAACTTTTTTCCCCATTGTTTCAGAAGCAAACTAAATAAAAGGTTGCCTTCAAGGCTGGATGATTAAGTCTCCAAAATGCAATATAAGTACTTCCTGAAAGGTGTGGTGTACCTTCAGCTGTCAAAGGGCAGAATTTGAGGCCAGGCTTCACATAGCAGTACAGATAGATATTTCACAAGGATGGGCCCAGCACTATGAATACCATGTAGAAAACTGCTTATCATTCTTCTCTTCAGGTTTTTTTACAGACTGAGTTCAGTAGTAGAGTGAAAACTCTACTTTGAAATGAAGTTTCAATGAAACTTTTTGTACTTTATACTGGCACTTCTTTAAAATTTTTTCTTCACTACGTATTTACAGACCTTTCCATCTGTATTTACTTTCTTTTATTACCAGTAAACGGGTATCGAGTTCAACCAAGAAGTTCTGCGCTGGGGGAGAGGCCCCAGGCAATGGCTTTATTTCCTTTCGTGTTGAGAATTCTTCTTAAAACATCAAATTCATTTCTCATTATGCTATTGTGAAAACTAATACCTAGTCTATAAAGCAGTCTGAGTAATTATAAAAGCCAGGAACTCACCGAGCCTTACAAACAACACTCCTGTTGCAGTTATCGTCTTCATCCCATTCGAAGCCACGCACTGGTAGTATCCCGTGTCCGTAGTATCCAGATCCTGGATTCTCAGACGTGAACCATAATCTGTTTTTCTGATGATGATCCGTCTTGGCTCCTGAACCACTGGAGCATCATTTTTTAGCCATCTGACATTTGGAGATGGATTTCCTGCTACCTTGCAGTGGAGGATTGCTGTTTGCCCCTGGACTACAGTGATATTGTTTACTGGTTCCAAAAAGGTCAGGAAGTAACCTAAGAGGTTAAAAGGTCAGAAAAGATCAAACTTCACTTGGGTTGCGATAAAAGACTGCCCAAAGGCACATTTTTAAGACAGGATCTTGGAAATGGTTTAGTTTTCTTTCAAGCATATACTCCAAAAAAATGCAATTCAACTGTCTTAGGGACACCACAGCATCACATTGCAATTTGTCTTTCATGATTGACTCCATGTTTGTCTGCAGGTAGGTATGCAGATCAGAAGATCAAGCATGAATTAATACCATTCCAATCGTAACTCCCTTTATGGACACCTATTCTGAAGCAATAATGACTTTTTCTGGTTAGTTTCTACATCTCTTGGGAAATGGTTAGTGCTGTAACAGAAAAACACACCCTTATTCCGTAAAAGAGTAATCCCAGTTGCAACCATGTTAGCATATCATTATAATTTTACCACTTAATCTTCTTACTTGGTCATATATTTGTCTTCAAAATATCAAAAACTGGAAAAGTTACTTTCAGATATTAATTTGACTTGTCAGATACTCATATGACAAGCAAATCTTAAGATGGGCCTGATTTGGATAGGTTTATCTTACAATTGAATTTTAAGGATGACAAGTCTTACATTCAATTTAAAGAAAGGATGTCTCAATTGCAGAAGTAACCTGTGATACAGAGGGCACTTTTAAATCGATTATAGGCTGCCATTTTTTACATCGAGTCCTAAAACAGTGCTAAATTGGACAAAGAAAGGTCTGTATGTATATTGAGTAATCAGGTTTCATGGCTTTAGTTTTATAAATGGAAACTAAAAGCACCAATTTGTGGTTTGTTGAAAGCAAAGGGCTTGTCAAGAACCATGTAAGCTGTACTGGTGACCTCAAGTGATTAAAAAAAAGAAATAATTGATGGAAGAACACTGTAAAAACTTGACAATCAAAACTTCTGTAGGTTATTATTTTTAAATTTAATTTGGTGTTAGGAGTCCTGCAACTGACACACATCACACATTGAAAGCTTGAAAGCATGTAATTCCACTGAAATAATAATGTGATTGTCAAAACAAGTAAGAAAAGTATCTAGCTGTCATGCTCAGAGGTTTGTTTTGATGAATGTATACCATCTAGACATAGAGCATCAGGAATATTTCATATTACATTACATTTTTATGTCAGCTAGATCCAAGTATCAAATAACTTCGGTGGATGTCCACGTGTGCCATTTCCTATCAGTTACATTATTTTGTAGTTGTTTAATTAGGAAATAGCATATTACTGTGCAGGAATCTAACACCAGTAATGCAATGGTCAACATACGCAGTCTAATTGCTGAAATACCTTAAGAAAATTGATGCTCTGCTTTGATTTATGTTTGACGTGACCATGAAAATAAGTTCCTCTCTAATGGCTAGGTATAGCACTGGAGAGGGGAGCAGTAGAAACATCAGAATATAATCAATTTGCAAGCCATATTTTGCTGGAAACCTGGGTTTTCCCAAATATTACATTGTTCTCTACCATTGGCCTTTCAAAAGAAATCCTCCTTTAATGAATAACATGACAATACAATGTAGGCAAGTGTGAATTTAGTATGTCATTAAATGGAAAATTAAGTAAACCCAAATATATATAATCTCCACATGACATTGATAACTTACAGGAAGATCATTTTGTCGTCCTTTTTCCTCATAAAATAATTTATTCTGTAAGTAATTTTACATTAGTTTTCCCTATTGTTAGCCTACAAATCTTTAGTACACTTTAAGAAACACAGTAACAGAACACAAAAAAATATTTCTTTTCAAACACCTGATAAAAAAGGGAGAAAAAGTACATTAATGCTTTCTGCAATGTCATGCCACAACAATAACATTTGTATTGGTGTCCAGTTAAATTTCATAGCTGCAGAATTAGAATTACTAGCATGACATTCTGGCAAGGAACAGAAAAACAGCATACCTTGTTGACATAGGGAACAGAAGCAATTGATTAAAACTATTACTTGGGCCAACATTTTACATATATAAGCATTTCTAGCAGCAAGAAGGAAAGCACAATCAATCCTACCAGAAGTTCAAAAAGGAATTTCCATGGCTATTTCACTTTTAGCTCATTATTTAGAGAGCACCACAACTTATTTTGCCACTTTTTCATAATCTGTATGTAGTTTATTCTCATCAGCACCATCAAGGCAGAGTACAGAGTCAGGAAGAGAAGTAAGTTTGCATTTATTTGAAATATGTTCAAAAAAGAGTTGTCATACTCAATAATACCACTCAAGTCAGAGGAATCAATTTATGAAAAGAAGTGGAAAAGTGGAAAAGCTGAAAAATTCTTCAAATTCTAGCAAAACAACTGGGGCATTGAGGAAGTGCAAGGATATCTGGTCATTGCTGTTAGTGTTGAGCTGTTGGGTGGAAGAGGAGTGGAGCCACAATGTGGGGCCATGAAAGCACCAACTCAAAGAACAGTTCTGGCAAGATACAGATTGGATGTGTGGTCTGCAAAACAGGTAGGAGCCACCACCACAGGTAGGTGGCTCACAGGCCACACTCGGAGGGAGGTGATCAATGGCTTTTACTCAGGCTGGCAGCCTGTCACAAGTGGGGTCCTCCAGGGACTGATACTGGGCCCCGCACTGTCCAACATCTTCACAAATGTCTTGGAAGGTGAGATTGAAAGCCCCCTCACCAAGTTTGCTGATAAGGCTAAACTGGGTGGTGATGTGGGCAGAAGGGAGAGCCATCTTCGAGAAAGACCTGGACAGGCTGAAAGAGGGGGCAAGCAAGAACTATATGGTGTTTAACACGGACACGTCCAAAGTCCTGCACCTGGGTCAGAACAACCAATGAGCCTGGTACAAGCTAGGATCTGTGTGGCTGGGGAGCAGCCTTGCTGAAAGGGAGCTCGGGGTCCTGGTGGACAACAAGCTCAGCATGAGTCAGCGGAGCGCTGCTGTGGCAACAAAGGCAAATTGAACCCTGGGCTGTGTCCACAGGGGCATTACTAGCAGAGATAGAGACTTGTTCATCCCAATCTACTCAGTGCTTGTCACTCAACACCTGGAGTATTGTGTCCGGTTCTGGTCCCAAAATTCAAAAATTACACTGAAAGACTGGAAAGTGTCCAAAGGAGGGCCACAAAGTTGACCAAAAGGCTAGAGAGCCTGCCCCATGAGGAAAGACTTGAAGGAGTCAGGTGTCTTCTCTCTGGAGAAGAGAAGGCTCGGGGGGACCTCATCACAGTTTTCCAGTACTTAAAAGGCATCTACAAAGAGGACAGAGACTCTCTCTTTACAAGGAGCCACATGGAGAAGACAAGGGGCAATGGGTGCAGGTTGCATCAGGAGAGGTTTCATCTTAATAGAAGAAAGAATTTTTTTGCAGTGAGAACAATCATTCACTGGAAAACAACCTCCCCGGAGATGTGGTGGGGTCCCCATCACTGGAAGTTTTCAAGATGCGATCGGACAGGGTGCTAGATGATCTTGTCTAGGCCCCCTTTCCAAAACCAGTTGGACCAGATGATCTTTTGAGGTCCCTCCCAACCCGGGCTGTTCTGTGGTTCTATGTGTCTATGATTCAGCAATCATGGGGGTGGCCTGAATGTGTTCACACAAGGGAGGTGAAGGAAACGGCTTAAGGTCTTTTTTGAGAAGTTGGGCCACTTCCAGCATGGAGCCACCACAGAGGTACAGTCATCTGGTTCAGAGATGCTCCTGATTCCTAAGAAGTGAAAGAGGTGGAGAAGATGCTTTCTATAAAGGTGGGACCAATTCAAGCACTGTAAGTTGACAGCCAGGGAGTGTGGTTCTACCTCTTCAGTATACTTTTTGTTCTTAACACAGAAGTATATGAAAGGTCCACATCGTTCTTGTGCCATTGGTCAGCTTTTGTGCCATTGGTCAGCTTATAGCTTGCTCAAACACTTACCACTATTTCACTTTTCCTGATTTAAAATGAGCCGGATTGAGTCTTCACTTCCGGTTAGTCATGGATATTACATTCAAATAAATTTGGATGAAAACAGATACTAAATTTACTTATTAGGACTTAAATGTTATTAACTCAAGATTAAATCCATGTTAGACTTTCTGTTTTACCAATTAAACCAGAGTTACTGTAGGAAGTAATTTGCTTCCATAGCTTTTAAGCAATCCAAAATATTTCATATGAATTTATGAATCAGATCCTATTAATAGCTAGAACAAAACTATTACCACCAAAAGCAATGCCAAAGATTTATGGATTAATTCAGGCCCAGTGTGATTAGATATACTTCCCATGAAGTCAGCGTAAATGAATCAATTTCCTGCAGGTCAGAATTTGGCCTTAGCTCATTATTTCTCCTGCCAATTTTACAGGCATTTTCTGCAGTGTTTTATATTACCCTGTTATTACAAATCAAGTAATAAATATTTTAACGTACTGAACTTTGAAGCACTTGTTTTCTTCAAATTTCTTCAGAGCAGCTTAGGAGCAGTAGGGCAGCTCACTACCTATCCACTGTCTCTGTCCATACCCTGAAGTGCACACTCTCTATTTGCTAGTTTCATTTCCTCTTTGAGAAATGATGCTGAAGTCTGGTGTTTATATACGTACTGAATCTGAAGTAATTGTATGACAGAGTGGGCAGCCATTTGTCGGGCTGCTCTGTTATTTGGTGTCCACTTTAGATAACCCATTATTGCAAATCTTTCAAAGTGGAAAATTTAACCAACCACGTTCTTAAGAATGTTTTCCTTATTTAATTTCTGTAGTGATAATCAGCAGTTACTTTTTGTGATGTACGTCACACCACAAACACTGTGTGGATGCCAGTTTGATGCACTGGTTTGGGGAAAATGCAAACTGGTTCCCAGGATAAACTGGGACCTCAACGACATGCAAAGCAAATTTTTTCCAATGTAGTTCTCTTTCTCTCTCAATAAATATTCATTTGGACAGGTATGGAGGAGAATGAAATATGAAGGCACTAGAACTTGTATTTAACTTGTGTACTATACTTTGTGTTACGCATCAGTCAACTAGAATTTTTTAAAACTTGAGCAGATTTGTTAATCTGTTTTAATACTGACATACCTTTGAAACAAAGAATAAATACTCTCTATAAAATATTTTGGGCTTGCTATGGATAAACAGCATTACTAAACCCATAAATGTCACATTATAAACAATTATATTTCATTTGGGATATGGATACCAAATAGAATTTTTTAAAAATCTGAGTATAATGATCAGCAATTTTCTGTGTTACACAAATACTATTGTTATATACTATTTTCTATACTCTGGCTTGGTTCCAAGGGTCATTGAAATGAAGGAAAATGCTTCCTTTGCCTTCAGTGGTCTTTGGCTTGGCTTAAAGTACTTCAAAGGGAAAAGCTATCTGGTGGATATTTCTGCATTTGCTGTAGGCAAAGATGCTTTAAATTAAATTTCTCTTTTATTATGGTTTCTAACCGAGTGTACAACCAATATTAATATTTATTTTGCTTGAACAGAGTAAAAACTGTTCTGTCAAGAAGCTATGAGAGGATAATGCAGCTTAATCTATATATTATGTTATACTATCATACTCTGTGTACCCTATGAATAAAGGAGCTTAGGGAAATGACTGACATGAATTCTGGCAAAACTCTTTCACATTTTGAAATGCCTTTGTTGGGTTGCCAGTACTTCATCTTTTTAAATGGGATAAATTTGATATAAATATATCAAACAGAATCCCACAGCAAATAAAAAATAAAATGACAGGTCTATTTTGCATGTTTTGGCAAGAATATAAAAATAAACTTTTCCCGCATGTGTCAAATCATTGTCAAGATATGCACAAGAATAGATACTAAGCTAAAAACATAAAGGGTGCAACTATCACTGAGACCTCACATGCATATTATTTTTGTTAGTTTTATTTATATTATTTGGCACTTAGATGTCCAAGTTATTGGCTCAAACCATATGTGCTATGCTTGGCATAAACACAATACAAAATGATTGCTCCGCTTCTGTTATTTTAAGATCTTAGCTGTGATTTTGAAGTTCATTCTAAAAAAATATTTTAAACCTCTTCAGTTACTTTAGATCAAGTTAATTATGGCTTAGCTGTTTTCAATTTGAGTTTTGGTTTCTATTCTTTTTTTGTTGTGTTTGCCCCTTTTTCCCTATATGATTTTTAAAATGATTATGCATTCATAATTTTCAAACCAGCTTCATGATGGACTCCATGAATAGCAATTAATAAAGATTTGCAACTCTTTTTATCTCAGAACTTCTAAATCATTTAGAACCCCTGAGATGGGTTTAGAACCCATAAGTCTCATGAGATGGGAAGATATCATCAACCTTGTTTTCCAAATGCAGAAACTAAAGTAAGGGCAGTTCAAGTGACTTCCCAAATTCACACATGGACTGAGTGGTAATATGTATGATACTATACTGAGTTTCACATCTCTCTGTGTTCCTGAGATAATGAGGATATGAGTTAATGAAATAATAATCCATTTTTGTGGAACAGTTGATTCCCTTTTCTTTCTGCATTGCACAAGGGGAAACAAACACTGAATGTCCAATTTCTGAGAAGAAGAAAGGAAAATTTGAGCCATAAATTGCTAGATACCTGAAGATACAACAATCTCTTCAGAACAAGTAGTAATAATTACATATATGTTTTATCACCTTTTAGAATACATGTTTCTCGATAAGATATATGTATGTATTTAAATAACTTTAGATCCAACAGTCAAAAAAGCCCATAAACCCATCTGTTCAGTATTAAGTATTACAGGATACATCACAACTTACAGCAGTGTTCGCTTTAGATATTGGAAATTTAAAATCAGCTGTTTAAAAAAAAAGGCAAATACTTTTTGTCCGCATAACCACATACAATTTAGAGCATTTTCAGATTCATGGCATAAAACTTTCCAGTGTTCAAAACCACTGAAAATATGTATATTATGATTTGTTTAAAAAGCAATGTGGGATTTTTTTCCCTCAGCCCCTTGCTTTTCCTTTTTTTCTCCCTCCCCACCCTTTTTCATTTTTGTCTTCAAGTAACTCTTTGTTCATTTTCTTAGATATAAATAAAGGACATGGTCTCTCTCACCACAACTCTTTCAAATGACAACTTTCTGCGATGGCGTTTTAAGACTAATACAATCTTATATTCAACACAAAAGATTTTTTGGGAAAACATTTTGAGTAATTAATATAATGATAGTTCCATTAGAAGCGAATTCATAATTTCCTGTAAGACATAATTTTTCACCTAGGAAACATACTTTAGCTTATGGAATGACTGATCATTAACAAGGAATGACTTGAAGAAGACCATGCTGTTCCCAAATTTACCGTGTTATGAATACAGTAATAAGCATAAAGCGTTCACAGAATTGACAGGTAACGTATAAAGAATATCAAAGAGTTGCAGAGTGTTCTGGGCTTATGAAAGAATTGAACACTATCGCAAGAGAAAACAAATATGAAAGTTGCTGAAATTCAAAGCATTTCTTTCTAGAGGTGTGCACAGCAACACTGCTGTAAGTACAAGAGTTTAGGGGACGTGGATCACACCATCACACCTTAGCGGGTGGTGGGAGTCCAGTGAAGTGAGTCTTTCCACAAGTAAACCAGGACTGGAATTACACTGAGAAACACCATCCTAATAGGGAGGGGAGAGAGAAGTCTAAGGAGTCTAAGTCTAAGAAGTTAAGACTCATGATTTCTTGCACAGACCATTAGCCTAAATACAAAGCAGTCTTCCCAGTTCTTCACCCCTCTGCTTTATTAAACCACAATATGAAGATGAGCGATCTACAATATATTGGAGTCAGGTTAGGAAATGGAAGGGATGTTGGCAGCTGTCCCAAAAGACACATGAGCGGTTAAGGAAACTACACTGTTATATACTGCCACATAATGTTTCCAGATGAATTGATACCTTTACAGCCTAATTTAATCCCATTATTTGCACCCCATCTTCCATACTATTTGTGATCTCAATGTACAAAAATGGAGTCAGAGGCATGTAAAATGAAGTGATTTGGATCACATGCACTTCAAATGTACTTTGGAACATATTATAGCCAATTCAGAAACGAAGCAGAATTAGCATTGAAATACTGCCACAGTGTGCCCATTGTCCCCCACACCGAAATCAGTGGGCTTAGGCTCTCTTATTAGCAGAAGGAAACCTATTTTTGAGCAGTATTTTCTCATACTTGAAGGACTGAAGATCTTACCTAGCCCAGGAATTCAATTCTACAGGGCGGAATGGTTTTGTTTTCTTATTTTCTGAACTCCCAGATAAGACTGTGAAGAAGCAGGTACCACCTGTTGTAGCCTATTGCCCATTTAGGAGCAGATCTTCGGGGGGCACAGCAGTGTAGTTAGCATGCAGACTGTTCTTTGGGTCACCAGTTGCGTAAATAAAAAGCTACCACTTTTAGAATACATACGAGTGATTCCTGACAGGTTACCTTATGTCAAGTCAAAGCAACCAGGATAGTCCAGTCATAACTTGGATTTGTCATATAGGTACCTCCTGAACCACAAAAAGTTCCCAGAGACTTGTGCAGAAACCACAGTTAAGGTCAGAGGCTTGAGGCATCATGTCTCCTTGAGCAACCCAACTCACTCAATGTGTCAGCTATTGCAGGTTGCCCTTGCTCATGCATTTCTTTAAATGTTAAAGTGTATTGCTCTAACATTCCCACCACCAGACATTATTTATGATGTAAGATTTTACTGGCAGCTCATTTGTGCATGAAGAGTTCATATTTTACCCTTTAATATCTTCCCCAGGCTTCTTTTAAGAGTACAAGATTGCAAGCAGTGAGCCCCTCCCTGATGATGCACCAACAGTGCTCATCACCAAAGAAAAACTTCGTTTTGGCTTGTGCCACAACTCTTGCATTTATTTGTGATTAACAAATATGTTCTTTTTCTCCTCTGGGCTTCAGAAAGGAAAGCTCCCTGTTGGCCTTGTCCTGGCTGACCCTCTGCTGCCGTGAGAGAGAGAGGGAACTTTGCTTCTTCCCCAGCATCACCTCCTCCCCCGGCATCACTGGCAGGAAAAGCTGGCCGAGTGCGGGAAGGTGGGCAGGGAGCAGCACAAGACCCAGCAAGCAGCGAACCTGGGTGTTTCTGGAGCTGAAACAGTTCTGCCTCTTGAGCAGGGGAAAGAGACTTTTTAGGAACCAGGGAGAGTTTGTTAGAGTGTTTGTTGCAAAACAGAAAGCCACCTAGAGACGCTCAATTGAAATCAAGATTGGGGAAAGGATCATCTTTGCAAAGACAACATTTGTGTTCAAATCCTTTTATTTTTATTCCAGACCAGACCTATGTTCTTCTACAGCAATTGCTCACTGTTCTGCTCTGGTTTTCAGTGAAACATTGCTCAGAGGCAGTGCTCTTCTGGTTGTTCAGGTGCTCACTTAAAGGAAACAGGGGAAGATAAATTCTCCCCAGATTCCTAGCTGAGTTATGGTCCTATCCTATCAACTATCAGAAAGCTGGCTTCACTTGTAGGAAAAGACTTGCAACTTTTTTAAAGTGCACATTATTAATAATACCTTGCTTAACCTGGTTACTTCTTTGGAGACAGAACTATTTTTCAGGAATTCTGGAGGATTTAGAGGAGAAGGTGACCTATACACTTAGTACTTCTAAAGTGGCTTTAACTTTGGGCATTATTAAAACCTATTTACTACTATTTTCCTGCCTGTTTTGGGTCTATTCTACAATCAGAAAAAAATAGAGGTCATAATCAAATCAGAATAACTAAACATTTCTCAAGGAAGGAAAGAAGGTCGATGTGATGGAAGAAGCTGAAGGACCCTTTCTATTGGTCTCAATGGTATTCACAAACATTGAAGTAGAACTGTCCAATGATTTTTTGAAACAAAAATTGCTACCTCACTATGATAGAGAAACACATAGGTTAACATTCCAATCAACGAAACAAAAAATTTCAACCGAGGGATTTTTGCTTATTTGGAGAATTTTGTAGCCACAAAAATAAAAGGAGAGCAAAATGAGGCCATTTCCAGACCAGGCATGCTGGAAACTAACAACTGATCCTATACCAATGAGTCATATAGGAACAAGGGTCTCTTTTTTTTTCTGAAGGAAATACAAAATCCTTATGATGTAGAAATGTTTGAGACGTGATTAATTACTTCCTTAGACAGGTATTGCCTGTGGCCCCGCAAAAAAAGGAAATAACTGCAACTCCTTTCTCAGCAAGAATTTAACCAAGTAAGGTCACATGAAAAAAACATTTTCTTTTATGTTTGTACCCTTAAAAGCTCAGACATAACAAAAGAGTAAAGTAGGACCAACTTGCCAAGTAAACAAGCCTGTCAGATGCAGTTAAAGATTAAACATGGACCTTTTCCCATCAAAAGCAGTGGGTACGTGAGTGTGTGGAGTGGATAAAACAACTGTAGTATACAGTGCCGCTGACAGGAATGACGGTTACTGAAATTTATTCCCATAATGGAGGACAAAGTTTAATCCTCGAAAATAATTTGGGAGCTTCAAGAAGTGGAAAAGGGTTGAGAAGAGGAGTACACCAAGTCTTCCTCCCAAATGGGAGGGACACAGTCCCACACTGATGATCAGCAGGAATGTGGTTAGAGATATGCCAATATAAACATGTCTTCTTTTATCCAATTAAGGATAGAAATTAACAGAAGATTCTGAAAAAAAGCTTCTAATAAGCATAGTCTAGGTAAGAAATCTAACTAGCATTCAGGTGAAGCACATGATTACATGATGTGCTTCACCTGATTACATGAAAGATTACATGAAAACTATGAGAACAGAGACTATATTCCAAGGTACCCTCAAAATTTATGTTCCTCTGAAAGACAAGCTCCAAGAAGAACATCTGACCAGCACCTCAGAGCTTCGTAGGCTTCAACATGTACACATCTTGCTGAGAATGCTAATGAGAAAGCAGAAAGCAGGCTGAGCTCTTCATGCTAACACGATTATCTGACATTTCTTCTAAGCATAAGGGTTGACTTTCCTACAGCAGTGCATCCATACAAAAAAAAAAGCCTGTACTACAAGTGAGAAAACATGTTTCTTCAGGTAGAACACTGAAAATTACCTGCTTTATGAAGTTGCACCAAACTGTAATTGGAATCACAATTTGCAGTAAATATGTGCATTTTCAGACCCAAGAATAGCATTTGGATCTATAGTCTAAGTGATAAAGTATCATAAAAATTTATGCTAACTAACAAGTTACTAGAAAATCTGCCATTATAGTCTGTTTTTAAAAAAAATCACTAATGCTCAGAGCTACTTAAAAAGTAAGTATTCTTGTGTTACTATGGGCTAGATTGAATTATCTCAAACCACAGATATTTAGAGATACCAATACTTAAGATTTACCTATAGATGCCAAGTGTGGCACTGTACAAAATTAAATCATTTTCATGGCACCAACGTGACAGAAAATATGCTAGAAAGGTAATAATAGCCCTCTGTGTTCGGCTCAAACATCTAATCCCTCAGTGTGGGGGGACTGAACATGCTTAAAAATTAATTTTTATAGACTCCTGTAAGCTTGCTATCCCTGTTTAGAATCAGAAGTATTAAGTCACACAAGGCTGCCTTTCTTATAGACTTGTATTCACAGGTAAATCAAGTGGACATGTAATAACAGCATTTTGCTGGCCCTTTCTAAAGTATGCTTATATTTGGGTGGGGGGAAGAAAAAGTAACTACAATTAATTTTACCTTTAGGTGTTGCAATTGGTCTCTCAAGTCCATCTGCGTGACCTAAGGGGTCATTTGAATCTGGAATTTCCATTTCACCTAGGAAAAAAAAAGATTTTGTTGAATTGAGGTTCTAAGTTAATCTTTCTCTCAAACAGCATTACAACAGGGAGTTCAGCAAACTCATTCAGTCCAGATCCTGATTCCAGAGTAGCACACAGGAAGCACCTACTAACAAGGTCAGGATTTATCCATCGCAGATTAGAAAACCTTACAGTAATTTATCTTGTGGACTTACTTTGTGCTTGGCAAATATGGACAGCATTAAAAACTACTTTTCAGTTCTTCCCAGACTAAAATTCACACAGTTTTATGAAGAACGCAAACATTTCCTGAAAGCAGTGCTGGCCCAGCAAATTAAGCAGTACCTGAGCTTTATTGACAACCTCAGTTACAAAATGGCATAAATCTGCTTTTGAAGTTACATTACAGTAATTCAGATTCTATTTCTGGATGTCAGACTCATCATCTCTGCTTATTTTCTTATCCTATTCTCAGCCACGTCCCTAAAAGATATTGCCCAGAAATGAAAATATAATAACCATTCGCCAGGTATTCCAAAGGGTGATGAAATGGACGGACAGCTTTCTGTGTGCCCTCCTTGTTTGTGTGTAACATATATCAGAACAAGCTAGAAACAATGTGTAGCCAGCAGCTGATGCAGACAGCAGACAATACTTCCATGTTCCTTTGCTTTTCCAGGTGTTACAAAACCCTGACCATTATAAAACGGGGGTTCACCTGTCCACTCTCCCTTTTGAAAATATGATACTATGAGGAACAGAGTTAAACTTAAAATCAGATAAAGCTATAGAGGTGCTTTTACTAAAAACAACTTCTCAAATGACATCCCCTACATTTTTGTATCTCCTAATTTACATTCAGTCATCCAAATCCCTTATCAACTTGGCATATCAGCAAGAGAGCATGCAAATCTAAGGTCATCAGGATCTAAAGTGAAAGATCTGGGTTTTGTTGCAGATTTGTTAGGGGTGTACACGGTAATGTCTTGGGTAAAATGAAACTAGGGAAAAGGCTCTCCCTCTTCCTTTTGTCTGCATTCCCTTTCCTTCAGACTAAACCCTACAACAACACTCTGACTGCAAGTCACAGTGGTGAAACACAAGTAACCCCATCCCTATCTTCCACTATGTTATGAAAGAAGAAAAGAATCAAGACTGTTGGTTTTTATTTTTCCTTTATGCTTTTACCCATTATTTGAGAACAGAAGATTTAGCTAACTTGCCTCTTAAATTTACCAGGTGCAAGACAGAAATCAGAGACATCCTCTACACCTCAGGCTGGGTCTGAAAGTATTTATTTCATCGCAGTACTTCCTCCTTGTCACTACTTCATCTCTCCCTTCGTCTCCCACTGCCTGAGGTTCCTAGCCTGGCAGTACTACTGATTCCACTTGAGTTGTGTGCTCACTCCCAGACACCCCAGTTACAGTAATGGTGAAGACAGTGCTGTACCCCTGGTAAGACACTCTTTCACACTGGAACAGCTAAGGCTAAGGCCCAAGCCTTAGGTGTTCCAATTTGAAAGAGAGTGTCTTACCAGGGGCGCAGCACTGTCTGCTGGGAGTGCTGTGAGCGGCCATCATCTTCTGCCACTCCCAGCACTGGCCAATGTCTTCATCTTCAGACTGTCTTCATAGATAGTCTTCATCTGCAGAGTGGAGGGAGAAATGGAAATGGGTGGCCAAGGCAGTGGCATCTTCAATTGCCATTGTAAATCCTGCCCCACTGTGTCTTCACACCCCTGAGGGCATGGTGCAGACTCACTGCCTGACTTTTTACTGTACAGAAGTTTTGCTGATTTGTTTGATTCAGTGTGAACTGATGAATGCATGATAGGGATATTTCTGTCAAATTTCAGCAGAGATACATCACATCTCATTTTTACCAAGGGGCAGGAAGTCAAGTTCACCTCTGTTTCCTTGTTTCTGTTTGACCTCCTCTATATTGCACAAGAACTTTAGAACGGGACAGCAACATTTACTGGTCACAAGGAAGATAAATCCAAGATGAGACCTTGGAGTAAAAAGAAGAGTAGAAAAAGCAACTGTTCTTTTAGTCCACAAGCACCTGCACTTGGCTTATTCTGGTGATCGTAATCCACCAGTATTCACAGGGTGAAACATTATTTGTAGAAGCCCATTCTTAGGGACATTTGGTTGCTTAACACTCAGATCTCCAGACTCCAAACTGCCCAAGATCTGAGTGGCACTTTTGGTTTAATACCACGTGTTCAACTTGTTTCCATTTCTTCAGTCATTTAGTGGGATTCACAACAGGAAAAAACACTGGAAGCTCAGATAAATGGGCACAGAAATGTCTTCCTCTCTTCCCTCCTTCCCAGACCTCTCTCTCTTAATTTCTTAAAGTTTTTCAAAACAAAGATGGAAAGAAACAAAACCATTTGCTGATTTGAAAATGTTTCAATAATAGTTTTGTGTGATTCACTCTTGTGCTTGATGTGTTTATGTCTGGAAAAAACATTAATCTCTAGATGAGCTTTACCAGAGAACAATTACAAACCATAGACACCACCTACCAGCAAAGTCTCCATAACTAAGCAAAGTTAAAATTGAAAATCCTTTGTGTACGTTGTAAATTACAAATATAAAACAGATCTGTCACTTAAACTCACTTTTATGAAAGAAACATGTATATTTTCTGTAATCGGCAAAATTCCACTTCAGTCACATTTATTATGAATTCCAAGCTTTAACTCTAAAGTTTTGTACCACAACTTGAAACACCAAAAAGTTATTACCAATATGAAATATTAAGTTTTTTACACCATAAATGCTTCTGGATCAGATGACCAACAAGTCAGTACAACCAAATAAAACCTTTTCCTCTTCAGTTAAACAGAATTTAAAAATCCTGCAGTCAAGAACTTCAAGAAAAAAGCTGTGTATTCCTGTTGACTATTATTCTGAGTACTTTCTGATTTTGCATTAACAAATCAGTACGTTTTTCCTGCTAGGAGTAAATCCATGGTGTTTTCCTCAACAGATAATAATTCTTGTTTTCATCTTTTCTTCAATTCCCCTCACTGTAGTGCAGATGCACCCCTGATCACGACCATCACCAACTCTCTGCAGTCTTATTCTTGTTTGAAGACCCCCACACATATGTGCTCCTGTCCACATCTGATTTTTAACTTATGTCCCTTTTCTGACTTTGTTTATTCAATATTTCAGTAAGGGTATCCCATTTTGCTTTTCTTCTTCCTACTTTCTCTGTCTTTTCCTGGCAGCATTTTTATGTGTTGTTCCACTGCCTGAAGGGGAGAAAAATCCACAAAGCAATTTTAGGTGTCCAACTTTCACTGTCAGTCTTGATCAGTAAGCAGCTACTGCTAGAAAAGATATAATTGCTCATTAAACTGATTATAGATGCAACAAAGATATTAGATAGCCACATCTTTTTTCATATCTATTACAAACACAGCGTTGTCATACAATGCTAAGAAAAAAGGTAGACTTGCAAAACACAAAACTGGCAGAACCACAGCAACCCACAAAACGGTTGTTTTTAAAAACTGTAAGAAGACAAATGCCTAATATTTGAACCTTACACGTGATATTATCAAGTCACACTGGCAAGAAGTATGCCAACTAGCATGCTACTACATAAATATGTAGCTATCTGAAGACTAACCAAGCACCACGGTGTCTAGAAAATGTCTCCATGAACATACCCACATTGGTGTATGAGGAATCCCCACAACAGGCTGGACAACTGTGCAGGTATGTACAGAAAACAGCTGCACAGACTTGTACAGTCCAAGCCTGAAAGAGCTCCTGGCAAAGGGCTTTGGGTGGCCCAGATGTTCCTGGAATGGAGAAGACAAAAAAGAAATGGCTAAAGGGTATACAGGCTATCAAACTCTCCTATTCAAGGCTACTAAAGAAAGTGAAGCAGACAGGGAATGGGAGTACAGACAGACCTGACTGAGAATAATGGAGACAAATGGAAAGAGATGCACATGGGGAGAGCTTATTCTTAATAAAATATTTATTCAGAACTGACCAGGACTACTGAGGACCAAGATCTTGGGCTCAGAATAGTTAGTTCCATCAAAATTGAGCTCAGTTCTCAGAAGCAGTAAGAAAAGCAAAACCAGCCAGTATTGGATACTTCCAGGAAAGGAATAAAGAGTAAAACTGAAAGCATCATTATGCTGCTGTGTAAATCTATGGCTTTCTCTCATACATTGAACATTGCATGCTGTTGAGGTCCTCTCATCTCAAAGAGGGTACAGAAGAGTCGGAAGAGTTTCAGAAAAGAGCAGTGAGGATAATTAAAGTTATAAACCAGGTTTTGTACAGCTGCTAGGATTTGTCACTCTGGGAAGGAGATGGCTGAGGTCAGTAACAGTAAAGGTCTATGGAGTCATGAGAGTCTTAGAGAGGACGGACCAATCTCTTGGTGAAAGAAATGGCAGCATGAGGGAAAAGCAGCTAAAAGCAATTTCAAAGCAAAGCTAGAACAAGGTAAAGTTTACTCAAACAAGATGTAGTTAGGCTGTGGGCAGAGTTCACATGGGCTACAGGTGAGACTGGGCAAGTTTGTGGAGAAAAATCCATTCAGACCTAACTAATTCATAGAAATCCTATGTGGGCAAGGAAGTCCCTGAGCTCAAAATGGCTGGAGGCTAGGTAAATACCCAGCATAAAGTAGTACTATGTATGCCAGACCTCCTCTTACACTTTTACTTCAGCATCTCCTTTGCTGCCATCAGAGCCAAGACACAGTGTTGGATAGATCTCTCATCTGCTTTAGTACAGTTACTCTCACATTTTTCACTTGCGTACATTCTCTGCTCAGACATTAAATGTATCACAGCTTATTTCTGAACACCCACTTCTTCAATTTACATATGCAGTGATAGTGTCACGTAGAAAAGATCACCAGTGTTTGTCCTCCTTGCACACTGCATGACCAGACGAGACCAGCATAACCAGAACTCAGCCTGAATGCCAACTGCCAGTATGGGACAATGTATGTGCCAGATGTGCCACATGTCAGATCCCCAGGAATACCCCTCTTTTCAGGGACCACACAGTCAAGTAAAATGCAGATGCTGTAAATAGTACCTCTTTTAAACTGCTCAGCCACGCAAAAAGGATTTCTTAACTTTTCAGGGTAATAAAGGAAGCTATTTCAATTTAAGGAAAATCCCAACTCCAAAAGAGAAACCGTATTTAAAGTCAGTGTTCCATATTTCTGATGTACAAAATGCATTCTGTTCCTTTGACTTACTATAGCAAACTGCAGCAGGAAAACAGACAGTATAGAAAATCCTTTTCCAAACTGAATATAAATAATTATTGCTTCTTTTGCCACTTCCCTTCTCCTGAAAATATGAGGAAGATTTGCTTACTGACGAGGTCCAGAGCAGGTAGCCCCACTGCTCCAATGATAGGCACCAATGACCAACAAAATACACAAGCAAATTTGTGTGTTTTTCAAGCAAACTATATTACTGAGCCAGGAATGCCTGTTCATGCATTCAAAACCTAAATTGCCCAACTGATCGCAATGCCAACTCACAGGGCATATACCATTCATCATAGAAGAGCTAAATTTTCCCCTCTGAAATGGTTATGAGTTCACAGATCATTCATTACTTGAGAGGTAATTGCAATAAACAGATTTCAAAATGCTCATGGCCATAATCAGACATCAAAACAATACATTAATCTTCATCAAAAAGCCAGTCACAAGGAGGCAGTTATCATAATTGATACCAGGGACAAACCAAGGCCTCAGCCTCACACAGGCAGAGAATAACAAAGTCAGGTATTTTCAACCAGAGTGGGCCTGATTAATTTAGACCAGTTCAGGGCTGGCTGATGCAATGCTCTGCGATGTTAATAACTGTCTTTCAGTTCTTGCAGAGCACAGATGAGATCTTAAAAGATGGGAAATTGCACAAATAATTCCTATTATTTATTGAAAAGGGTAAAGAGGAGTGCCAGAGAATTATAGACCCATCAGTATAACTTCAATTCCTGGAAAAATAAAGGAACCAAGAGGTTATTTTTAAGAATTTACAATAAAGCAGAGAGATGAGTAATAACCAACATAGAAGCCAACACTGACTTGGCTTACATGGACTAGAACTGAACATAAGTCAACAATATCAAGCTATTGCAAACAAGGCAAACATCATACTGGGACACATAAACAGTAATAAACCTTCCAGCCTACTCAACACTAGTAAGGCCCTGGAGTGCTTTCTCCAGTTTTTTATATTCCATTTCAAGATGGATGTGGGTCAAACTGAAATACTACAACTAGTGCCATGAGGATGGTCTACAAAACATGACCAACAAAAAGAAAAAATGGATGACTACTACGCCTGCTTAGTCTGAAGGTTAGGCATGGGCTGAGAGCTGGCATTCTTCAAACACACAGGTCTCAGTGAATGAAATTTCAGGGTGGCAGATTAGGCCAGCATCTATTGCATATGCTACTGCACAGATACAGCTAATGCTTCTGCTCCCAGGGTGAAACAGGACCTCTTAAGATCTTTTCCAGTCTCATGATTCTATGAAGAAAACAACCATCCTTCTACCATTGTATGTTAAATGCCAATACTTACAAATAAATCCTTCAACACTAACAACTGCACACAGCTACAATTAGGGAAACTGCAGATTTTTGTTCAGCTATTCCTTCCACTCATCAATAATCCTGTTTCTGGAGCTGAAACTATTTTCAGATTTAAACAGCAATATGCAACCTTTGCTTCCTGCGCCTGTAACCTTTGACTCAGGTTCTAACTTTCTTCCAATAACATAAAACTCCCAAACTCCCTCTCTTCAGCCTAATACCCTCTAATATTATGTTCTTTTCTTCATAAAACTTTGTTGACCTTCTGTCAATTACTAACCTCTGGAGCTCCCAAACAAAGGGCCCACTGTACCCTTTGATTCAGCTGCCAATCTGATTACTTTGGCTGGGGGAGGCAGGCTGCTTGGGTTGCTGAATCAGGGCCTTTCATTGAAATTTCTCTTTTCCAACATCTGCAGCCCCTGGCAACCAATTGCAGAGTGGGCTTGGCAGACCTGTAAAGGGTGGTGAATAGTCTACAAAAGATGCAGTTTGTAGCATAAAGTCAGTGCGCCCCTTTCATAGTGATGGCAGATTAGAACCTCCACAGCACGCGTTGCTTAACTGCTGCAGCTTCACATAAAAATAGCTGAAGGTGGGGGAAATAACCTGCGCTTTTTGTTGCAGTTGCTGTACTCGGACAACTGTGAAGTCTGAAAAACAGACACTTCTTAGCTTGCTGTCAGCTCGCAAACCACACTATTCACAGGACAGTATGTTAACTAGTTAATTTAAATTTATTCTTTAGCCATCCAAAATTCTTTAAAATTACTTTCAGCTAAATTCATAGTTATAAAAAGCTCTCACTATGAGACCATTAGAAAGGGAGTAAGCTTTTCTAAGCCTGCTCTGTTATAACATCAAAATAACATTAAATAAGTATATTTAAAGTAAAACCAACACCAGCCTGCAAGTCACAGAACCTTCAGAAAGCTGGTAGAAAACACAGACAAGAAACCTTTTACAAGAGCCAGGGTTGAGTTCTACAGAATAAATTCCCACAATTTATAAGCATTCCTTATTGAAGCAAATCTCTTGTCCCATTAGTGTGAATTTTCCCCTCTTTAGATTTTTTTTCTGTTTTACCTAATAGCTATATTGAAATAGTTCCATTTCAGTAAGTATCAGCAAAAACACTCTGTTGCAACATGTAGGAACTACACTAGGGGACAAAGGCAGATCTGAGGTTTACGATCTGTAGCAATGACAAGAGCTTCATTATTTGTTTTGGACAGAAAATTTATCATTGATTTAAAATAAAATTCAAAACAAACACAAATTTTAAACCACCTTCATTCTGCACAGTAAGACCTCATTTTTCAAACACATCTTAACAGAGGTTCAAAACCCTATACTTTGACATCCTTTTGTCAGTTAAATACATAAAAAGGTAATCTGCATATTGCATTAATCTCTGTTACTGTGAATGTTTATGTTCACAGACTGATCCAAGATAGACTAGTTGTCTGGTTTGGAAACCTAGTAGTCAAGTGCATGATGAAAAAGCTGCTTTACAAATTTCAGAAGCTTGCTGCAGGAACTTCCTCATTTAATAAAACAATCCTTATTAACCTACCAACAAACCACTCTAAAACACAGTAAAAGAAATCAGCTGGCCATCAGCACAAAACTGCAGAGAAGGAATGATTCTTGATTTCCACACAGAGCTGCAATGAACCTCCAAAACAGAAAAAAGTATACTGAAGATGCAGTTTATCTTCTTAGTCATCAGCCAGGCGCCTCACCAAGTACTATGAAGTCAGTGTGAAAAGAACAAAATCAGGTAAGTCATTTAAAGTATTATTACCAGGGATTCAAACACAGACTTCAATAGGTACTTTGATTTATTTTAATGCCTCATACTGTTAATGCATATTTTACATTAACCACACAGCTGCATTTTCAATTGCACTGTCAATCTTTACCATTTCATTATACAACCCTCATCATTGAGCTTAGCTATTAAATAACTTAGATTCTTCCTCCTGCAACTTATATTTGCCACTTAAAATGAGAGTTCAGAAATGTTAGTGAGACAAACCAAAGATAAAGATTTATTCAGATTTCATTCACAGAGGAACCTTCATTAACAGCTGTTGCAACATTACAGAAAAACAAACAGCACCCATGGAAAAGAAGATGCTCATTTTAAGTCACCAATTTCAGTGCACAACCAACTTCTGAAGATGATAAGCTTTGGATTACAAATGATTCTATTAATTCACAGCCAAAACATTCTTTTGATAAAGTTACAATAAAGTCCAGCTCCTCTCATTTTACAACACAGAGTGAAGATCATTAAACAGGAACCCAGCCTGCACGAAGGAATATCCAAATCCTATTTCCAACTCTTAGGACTTCCTACAAAGTCCTGGCCAAGTCACCTTAGGCCAGATTGCTAAAAGCATTTGATGCCAAAAGATGCAGACAGATGTCTACCGGGATTTTCAAAAGCACGTGGGCAAGCAAATCTTATGTCTGCAGTAAATATCCCTTAATCTTTTGTACCTCAGTTGCCCAGAGGCTGAGAGGGGGAAAGGTTAGCTCCCTGATGTGGTTCCCAGTGCAGCTGCATGAGTGTTTGAGTCAGGACAAGGAAGGGAGCAGCATGGAAGCAAGGAGCTGGGGCAGAGAAAAGGTGGGAGGGAGTTTTTTGATGACTGTGGTGATTTATGCCACTTTCAACTGATCACGGAATTCCGGACTTAAACCTTATTCCTGCACACTGCGGCAAAGAAACATTACAGTCGCTGCAGAGCGCTCACTTTGCTCCTGGTGAAGAAAGGCAAAAATTAAAGCACTATTTGGAAACAAATGAAGATGTAATTATGCCAATAAAACTGTTCTGAATGTTTAATAAATAAGAATGAACTCCACGGTATTTACAGAGTAAAATACTTGAGGCTTTTTAAACCACAAATGCATTTCAATGTCATTTCTAATTCAGCAACAATGGAACTAAATCTACTAGGCATCACAAACATAGCTTTTCTGTACAACTATATGTTGAGCAGTCCCAGTCAATATACCAAGGAGCATATAAAAGCCTTGAACCATGGAAAAAACACAACTCTTTCTGGATTTCGTAACAAATGGTCTTTGTTGGTAATGCATTATGCAAAAAAAAAAAAAAAAAAAGGTAAAAAAAAAAAGTAAAGCAATTGTGAGTACATTCCAAAGCACTTCACCACCTCAGCTGTAAAATCACAGTTTAAACACAACCAATAGAGGCTCTGAACACACCTGCAGTAGCTCAAAGAACACCAAGCAACATGATAATTATCCATGGCATTATTACATGATTGATTATTTTACTGCTTCTGGCTGTGAAAACAAAATAGTCTCAACCAAAAGGTTGAAAATAATCATGATTTATGAGTATAACACTCCATCAACTGGAATAAACAACGATTTTCACA
Source organism: Mycteria americana (assembly GCF_035582795.1). Classification (NCBI taxonomy): domain Eukaryota; kingdom Metazoa; phylum Chordata; class Aves; order Ciconiiformes; family Ciconiidae; genus Mycteria; species Mycteria americana. The sequence continues at coordinate 42,548,861 of NC_134396.1, forward strand.
GTGCTCTTTTTTTCTGAAAAATAATTTAGAATCCAAAAATGACAGTCCTGTTTGCAGCCTTAGGCTGAAATCTTTAACAATCCAATTCAGAAAAACACTCCTAGTCAGACAGACACTTAAAAATGGGCTTATTTTGTCAAGTACATTCTTAAATGCTTTCCTATATTTGAAACAAAAAAAAAACCATTAATCTCCCTCAGTCTAGGTGGTAATATAAAAACAGCACAGATCACAACTGAGTGTAACAGAATATAATAGAAGCTGCTATTACCTATCCTAATGGTTATTCTGACTGGGTTGACAACTACAGGCAGTGGAACTAATGTAAGTGTAAAAAAACCTTCCTACAGTTTGCTTAGTTTTCACTCTCTAATCGTATTTCAAAAGCAGGAATTGCAGCATCAGCCTTGGATGGGAGGGTGGTTACAGCCCGCCACTCTGCTCTCCAGAAAATAGTGAGAGTAAATAGCACATTCATATTAATCACAGCAATTTTTGAATGATAAAAGTACTTATGGGTATTATAACCATCTTCCTGACAGAAAAGGTACAGTGGAGACAAACGAATAACTAATTCTCAAACCCCAGTGCCTGATACTAAATACTAATTTGAGAAACCTGGGCACCCAGGCTGGAGGCCTGGGTTATCAATATTCTAAGAAACCAAGGATGCAAATGAGCCAATGCCAGGGCAATATTCATCCTTAAATAAAATCATTAGATAGATGCTCATGTTCTTTCCTATCACCAAGCATCACAATTTTTTAAAAGACCCAAGTAGGCAGGAAAGTATGCTTCTGGCTATCTGGAACTCTACCTACCCACTTGGGATTTGTCTCCACCAAGTCATACTAGAACATGATTTTACAAAGTTACATTGCTACTATGTAACACCAAATACTGTGTTCAAAGAGAAGCAGCTGCTCATTAGTCAAAATTATTTCTTACTATAGGTTTTGCTCATGACCAGTTGGCATAAAGTTAAATACAACAGATTCAATTCTTAGAGAGGGCAAATTTCTTTTTAACGCAGAGTATCTTGGTTTCTAGATCAAGCACTTAAAATTCTTAATTTTCTACTGAAAGTCCTCTTTATAATGAGTACTTAGTTATGGTCTATATACACAAAAAAAGAGTAATTCCTCTCCCCCCCAACAGTTCAGCTTGTACCGATGGCCGTGGAGCAAGTATGGACGGAGCAAGCCAGTGTGCAGGCGGTGTGGCCAGGCAAGTTAGAAGGGAGCACTCCCAGCACTTGTGACCAGATCAAATATTGTTGGTGGCTAAACATCATTGTGTGAACGTATGTGTGCATGCAGAAACTGCAGAACAAAGATAAGAAAGGATGCCAGGAGGTAAAGGAAACTAACACCTGATCTATATTTTAGCAGTTGAAACATGCAAACTAGTTATTCTAACTGAAAGTTTAAAAGAGTTGCTATTGATTTTAGTAGGTTTTTCTACATTCTCACAGTTATTTATATGGAGTTATTTATTTAAATAACATTAATAATAAAGTTTAAATAATATTTATATTTCTTCATTTGAGAGCAAATATCTAAACCAGACAATATTTCTGCTAATGAGCTGCTTGTCCATTCTAGATAGGAAAAATCTTTTTCTTCCTACTGCAGAATCTGTTTGACTTCTTGGATTACAACTGAATGTGTACAGTGAAGTCATAATGGTTGTCTGCTCTGAAAGAAACTCCCATTTATGTTTCCCCTGTTGTTTAAACTACCTTCACTGCTACAGGGGAAAAAAATAGCTCAGATGCGTAAGTGGACTTTGATACAGTTGCTCTTTGTTATTTGTCTTTAATTAACAGATCCAAGCAACACTTTTCTGCATGAAAAGAGATGGGATATTATTTGCTTATACTCTTCTCAAAAACAATAATAAAAAAAAAAGAGTAGAGCCCTGAGGTGGAAAACAGAGTGAGCAGAGTGCTTCCAGATGTGGATACATGCCGTTTTCAGTGGGTGGACAGTGCAAGAACTAAATGAAAACCTGGTCACAGTCCCACTGACACTAGCTAACAGGGCCATTTCCAAATGACAACGATGCGTGGAGACCCTTTCTGCCACTTCTGCACGCAAAGCAAGGAGCGGCTTCCCTGAAGCTGGGCATGCACTCACTAGCAGGCAGGCTCAAAGCACTTGGCTGTTTCCACCCAACTGCTATGTATTTCCCCAAGCCAGGCAGGGATTTCCTGAGCTCCCACTATCATTCCTCATTATCCAGTTTAACGATTGTAACTGATGCTAATCACAAGATCAGCCTTAAAGCCTTAACCATTTTATTACAATTTTATTTCAGCAGCAACATTCGAGGCTGCCACACTGCCATTTTAATGAGTCCTGAAAGTAATACTTGCATAAGGTGCAGTGCATCTTCCCACTGAAGAGCTCTGAATCTTGCATGTATAAACTCCTATTTTGCAAACTACAAACTTCCCACCTTATTGTTACTTTGATGGCAGGACTAACATAGTTTTTGTTCATCACATAGGTCAGTTTTGCCTCTACACCATCAAAAATACTGTGGCTGTAAGACACCTGTTTTCATGACATATAAGCGAGAAATAACACACACCACCTAATTTTAGATTGCAAGGCTAACTCATGGCACTGAGCCATGACCTCAAATTCTTACTTATATTTTGAAGAAATCTTGTCTGAAAGTCACATACAACCAGAGCTGAGATTTCATAGACATATTTTCAAAAAAGCACTCACTTGAAGTGATAGCCTCTTATTTTTAACAAATGCAACAAAAAGCTCACATCTGTGAGTAAACTATTGCAGTCATAATCATAGATGGGAGTGGAACAAGCTGTGTGGAACCAGCAGCATTTACTGCTGGAAAATTGGTTGGTTCCACCCCTGAAGTGCATAAAAGCCGACAGCTATTCCCAGCAACGGCCAAACATGCTGGTCTTCATTCCTAACACTTCTGAGCCATTATGCAGGTCCCTCAGCGTTGGGATTGAACAAGATTATGTTTTAAGGAAGAAGAATGTTCTTTGCAGTGAGAATTAAAATTGGGACATACTCGTATTCTGTTTTCATGCATTTTATTATGTTTCAACATTTCAAAATATACATAGCAGGTATTCCGCTCAGATCCAAATGTTACTTTTATATTTGATACATTCCCTTGCAACCACTGTTTACTTAATCAAAGTGGACAGCTGTGGTTTTCATTATCCTTAAGCAAATATTTGCACAGGTATTACTTACTTGTGTTATACATTACCATAAAGTTTTGCAAGCAAAAGCCAACCATGCCAATCTAAATGTCCTCACATATGAACTTTTTGTAACGAGTGGGAGCAATTGCTGAATAAATTGTTTCAAGTGTATAAGCAGTTTCCTTCCTTCATGTTAGTTATGGACAGCTTTAAAACTGCATTAACTCCAAAGTATAAAAAAAGACTGGTAACTCTAATAAGCAGGAGAGGATGCTAGAACCAGAATACATCTGCATACACAGCAATCAAAGCAGCCATTATAGCAGAGAATAACATTAAGAAATTACATTATTTTAGGTACTTGTAGGAACCTAAGACTTTTGTTGATAATGAAGTGTCAGTGGAAGTGTCCCATGTTGTGTGATGCACATGGAAGCAACGCATACATAGTTGGCATTTACTGCACAACGGAAAGACAGAAAACTGTTGAGCTTAATGGGTAACTTTTTAACTGCAAATGTTCTTGTTTGTTCTCAGTACTGGATATATTCTAAAATACTAACTGAGCTTCCTCTGGTATTAAAATAGAAGTAGAATCAAATCTTTCCATCCTTGCTTGCACATGTAGTCAAACCACTTTCTCCGCACTATGTGAATTTCCCAGGTCTGGCTGGTACAGAGCCCGTCAGATAATTACCAGCTCGTTCTGCGCTACCGCGCAGGCTGTGGTCTGCAGTATTTGGCACAGCAGCTGATTCAGAGGGAGAACCGCCAGAAACGGAGAAGACGGCAGTTTGAGCTCAGCACGCGCAGAGCAGGGGCTCAGTCAAGACTGGAGGGAGGCAAGCGGCAGGACTGACAGCGGCGTGCCCAGTCAAGCAGGCTGGGAGAGGGAAACTCACAACAGTACAAGACAGTCGGCTGGCAAGATGACTTCAAAGCAGAGTGCATTTCTTCTCACTCAGCTGACCATTTTTCTGCACACACCAGTCAACATTAATATGAGGCCAACAGTTTGTTTCCCACCAAAAGCATAGATTTCCTGTTATGAAATAAGCCCAATTGCTTGAGTTTAACCTGACAAAGCTCCGCAGCCATAGAAATAGTTATCTGATGGTTGCCTGGGGGCTCAGCCTCATTTATAGTTGTCATGGTTTAGCCCCAGTAGGCAACCAAGCACCACACAGCCTCTTGCTCACCCTCCCCATCCCGATGGGATGGGGGAGAGAATGTGAAGAGCAAAAGTAAGAAAACTCATGGGTTGAGATAAGAACAGTTTAATAATTGAAATAAAACAAAACAAAACAACAACGACAATAATAATAATAAATTGTAATGAAAAGGAAAACAACGAGAAAGAGAGGGGAACAAAACCCAAGGAAAAAAATCAAGTGATGCAACCGCTCAACACCCACCAACTGATGCCCACCCAGTCCCCGAGCAGCAATCGCTGCCCCCTCAGCCAACTCCCCCCAGCTTATATACAAGCATTATGTCATATGGTATGGAATAGCCCTTTGGCAAGTCTGGCTGTGCCCCCTCCCAGCTTCTTGTGCACCTGGCAGAGCATGGGAAGCTGCAAAGTCCTTGACTACTGTAAACACCGCTTAGCACCAACTAAAACATCAGTGTGTCATCACATTATTCTCATACTAAATCAAAAACACAGCACTATACCAGCTACTAGAAATAAAATTAACTCTATCCAGCCGAAACCAGGACAACAGTAAATAACATTTACATGACAAAAGATTACCATAAAAATTAGCAACCACTAGCTATCTTTGCTAGCAGTCACAGAGATGCCTTCATTAAAGTGGTCAGAGGTGATCTATCATGGTACTGAAGACCAGGAAATTTTATTACATCTGCCACCAGTTTCATGAAAACAGAGCTTTTTCTTCTCTAGTACTATCATGCATTAATTTCTCAGCACTTACCTTTTAAAAATGTTTGCTATTTACAACATTTTTTTGTGAGCATCCAGCTGTTTCCTCCTCATTCTTTAGGGGTATGTGAGAATCTACATCTTCCCATTCCAAAATTCATCTACAGCCAAATCTTTAAATCTTGGCAGAGTACCTGCATTAGGTAGCAGTTACTGTGTTGGGATGGGAGGTTATTTTTCCTGGTATGTATGCATGTTCCCATACTTTGGGAAAACACTTAGGGAATTCTGTTCAAAGCACCAAGTGAGATGCTAACCACAACCTAACCATTAGCTGTCTGCTGTGGCACTGAAGAAATGTATCTTTGAAAAGACTGGAGTGGTTATTTGCATGCGCTGCACTTTCTATCGCTAGACGTGAAATTAAGAATACACTGGGAAAAAGCTTTTCTGGATCTTCCACTACATCTACTATTTACTGCCTCTTAGGTTTTCTACAAAGCAGCCAACATGAAAGAGACTTGGTGATTTACAGTCCAGCTCTATGAATGTAGATAAGATCTGGTCAATGATCTAAAACAAAACAAAGAACTCTGTTTTACTCTTGGAATGGCTTCTCAAATATTTAAAACCACTATGACCCAGAAAGCCAACCGATTGATATATTGCCCTCGACCTTGTCATTCTTGGCTAGTTTGTTTTTCTCTGCTCTGTCTCTGTATTGTGTCTTGTATATATTAATCTGAAATACCTAACCTCACTCGTTTGATAAAGTAAGCACTGTACAGAAAATAGGTTATTAAGTGCTCTGCTCAGTTACTTGGCTGTCCATGAGTATCTCCTGACTATGCAATACGGCAGAGACATCACTTTTGCTGGTATGACTTTTCAGAAGAAAAATATCATTAGAAAAGCCTATTAAGATGCCTCCTAGGATAATAAAAGTCATACCTGAAACATATTCTAAGAATATTTATTTTCATTTTGTTTATTAAGTGAAATTAGGTATTATTTGCATTTTCTCCTACTTGGAAAAAAATGAGCAGTAAATTACTTTACTCCTCAAAAAAGAAAATTCTCTGCATGTTTATAAACATATCTATCTCCAGTAAAACCAAAAGCCAGTCAAACTGCTAAGGCAGGAAATCTTAGTTATAACACAAGGTAAATGAACTCCATTTTCTCCTTATACTTGCCTCACTAACACAACATATACCAGTCTTTCTAACAGAGAGAAGCAGTGGTAAACTTGAGCACGCAAACATGACATGTCAATCTAAATATAATAAATAAACAGAAAAAAAATTTATTATGCATGTAGAGGAAACAAACCAGGCTGAACTACAGACACATATTTCTCCCTCCTATTTTTCTCCTCTTCTGCACAAAAATAAGTACACAAAAAATCCAAGCCCTCCCTCCAAAACCTGTAAAAGGACCTAGATTTCACAGCTCAGGCAGAAATTGAAAGATAAGTCAGAACTGAGTATCTGGCACTGCAATTCTTGCATGCTTACAACTGCTAATAGGAGTTTGAGAAAAGAATAATAACAGATGAAGCCCTTAATTGGCATAAATCCCTCTCTAGTAAAAGTTCTACAAAATGGTAAAAGTAAAATTAAATTATAATGACGAAGAAGGAGATACATAGACTGCAAAAGTCAGCTTTGAGGAACACATATCCTTTCCACAGCACAGCAACTCAACCTTTAGTAGTCACAGAAGGACTGAATTCCCTTACTGTAATCCACCCTTCTATCCATCAGTTTCCATGAGACAAAGGCTACCGCAAACTTTCCGTCACTTGGTTTGGCAGGATTTCATTAAACTACTTCATAAACAGAAGAGGCAACATATATACTGTATTATGTTACTGTAACAAGGCTTTTAAGCAGATTTGAAGTGACCTTATTGGCCTGAGTCATAAAACGGTAATTCTTAGTGGACTTACAATTTATGGTAAAATTTGACTCGAGCAACAGCCACTTGCTGCTTTAGTTAGTACAAAAGCCTATATCAACTTCTGATTTATTGTATTCTGATTGCTATACTTTTAATTTATTTTTCAAAAGAGATTTATAACAATGCTATTAATAGAGCTTCGGTACAATGACAACAAGCAAGTCAACAACCAAACACTTTCATATGCAGTTTGCTTTTCAAATAAAGAATCTGACACTCAACACCAACCTCAAAGTGCAAGCATATCAACTACAACTATTACTTCAGCTAGGTTAGTATAAGATCCAATTATGTCAGTTCACTGCAAAAGTGTGCCTAATGAGGTACATTGAGCAATATCATTTATTGCAGGACACAAGTATGATTGAATTTCTGTAGTCTTCCCACATTCCAGTGACCAAGCATTCAAAAGAAGCTGCTTAGGTGCAGTAAGGCTTAACACAGAATAATAAAGTAAGGTGAAGCTCTTATGTTAAGATGAGATTTTCCTCCACAGATTTTCTAGCTAAGATTTGCAAGAGAAAGAGCTCAGGAGACTTAGCACAGGTCGGCAAACAGCAGCAGGAACAAAGGCCGTAATTACTACTCATCACACTTCAGTCAACTAGAATATAAAAAAGGCTGATCAAAATTTAGACTTGCTTGGAGGTTGTCTGGAGACTAAATTATAATTCAGTACCAATAGGGATGAAATTATTCAATTCACCATTACCTCAGCCTTTTTCATAGTATTAGACACTGCAATTTCCTGAGAGTTTCTGATATTTTAGTTGTGGGAAATCTTTTCAAGAGTAAAAGTTATGCATAACCAATTTGAAGATGATTACACGACTCAAGGATAAAAACAAATAGGCTTGTGTCAAAAATTAATGTGTTAATTCTTCGCTATACCCTGTGTAATGGGCCTACAGAAGCATGTCTTTAGGATGGGAGAATAAAATGTTTTGTTAGTTGTACAAGTAAGAAGCCCTTTGAAATCCAAAGTAGTTTAAAAAATTCATATCCACCTAGAAAAAGATGTATTAGGAAAAAAAAGGTTTCCTTCAGATTTCAAAGTTTTCAAAAATAAGACAATTTAAGAAAAGCACTTGTATTTCTATTGCCTCTCAAATACTATAGGCCAGAAGTGATTAAGACATAAAAGTTTACAAATCCCAAGCATTTGAAAATGTGTTTTTTATTAGATTAGCAGAAAGCAGTTGCTACACCTAAGAGTGTTCAGGTTTCTGTTAGTAATTTTTTTTTTCTTTTCCTCATGGGGAGAAGAGGGGCATTAATCAGAGTCCATCCACTCACCTTAAGCTGCAGCTTGTCAGGAAACCTAGTGTAGTAATTCTTGTCTCTGCCATTCTTTCACCTTTAAGTCTTGATTTCAATACAGGTAAACAGAGACAAAAATGCTTTACCTCCTGTTTGTACCTGTGATCCCCTAGCTACGCCTGAGGTCATTAGACATTATTTTATTATGCATAGAAATAATTAATAAATTGTGGTAGTGAAAATAATTTCCCAGATCAGCTCCCTAGAAGGTGCCATACAAACACACGCGTTGGGCAACATTTTTGAGTAAGCTGGGGGAGTGTATGAGCCACAACATACAATGAAAAAAACCACAGTCTTTACAACCTGAGTTGTAAGGGCAGCCTGAATCCCAAAGGCAGTGCAGAAGAAAGCCTGAAGCAACAGAGCCGCTGCCCTTTCCTGCATGAACTGCAACAGGGCAGCAACACTGTGGGCATACCTCTTGGTACCTTCCAGCCCTGCTGCCTGGAGCTGCAATTCCCCCAGGTAGCCTGCAGAAAGCTTCCCAATGGCATATATAAGGGCGATAAACTGTACCAGCAAGTTCTGTCTCTTCTGTGTGTACTGTAAGGCTTGCTGCTCTTGGAAATGAAGAATCAAAGGGGGTACCACCATCACATTGACCTCTGCTTATGCAAAGCACATCTGAAGTCGCTACTTACGCTTCAGAAGCACTTTCAAAATCCCTGATACCACTAGAATTAATTCTAGTTCTATTAATAGGCGCATTAATAAACTTATTGTTTTCTTCCCACTTGCATTTCCCCATTTAGCTGTTCTTTTCCTAGAAGGGTGAATGCTTAGGTGGCAATCCTTCCCCCAACAAACATGGGTGGACAGTCTATTCAGAAACAGCAGAGTTGCTTGCTGTGACACATGTCACTGTTGTATTGCAATAAATAAAGTGAAGGTTCAGCAGCCTAATCAAAGCAGGTCGTTTAAAAAAAAAAAAGCACATTTATGGAGAAAAAAAAAACCCTTGTGAACTAACAGAGATTCTCACTGTGAGTGTTTCAAAACAGGCAGCAAAGAAGAGCACCCTGCTTTAATTCTGTACCTTCACTCAGTAATGTAGCACAGCACGCGGGTAGCTTATGATTGCTTGTGTAGTCATATTCTCAGAGTAACTGACAGTATAGACTACAGTGTTTCTGTAAATATTCTGGACAAGAGCCATAAAAAATGAACGATTCTCTGTTTATTTAAAAAATTCCCTGGACCAAGAATACATTTCACCTTGGTATGCTCATGGTCAGTCTGCCCTCTCTCTCTTTCCATCCATCTTTCCCTCTTTTCCTCCCTCCTTCTCTCTCCCCTTCTCCCCCACCCCAAGGAAAGCTCTTAATTTTCCTCATGTTTTCACTTTACCAATTTAAGCCAAAGGACTTGCACTAACCCTAGTGAAAATATTTAAATTTGATGGCTTAAAGTTAGGTCTTAAAAAGTTATGTTCTCACCAAAATTGACCAAATTTCTGAGGTGTTGGTTAAGCCATTTACCACTATGGTTCACTGAAGTTACAGGTGCATGGTTACTTTAGGGTAGAGGGGTGAACTGAGCTGCTTCCATTTACATCCTTAGACATGGGGACTTAAAGGCTCAGATCCAAAGATCTTACATCTCTTCAACTAGCTAAGCATAAGAAAGAACAAACTTTTTAGATTATAACCTAATTAGAAGCACATTTCTGATTCAACTAGCTTTTAGTATTAAATTAACTTTAAATCTTAACATGTGAAGAAATAAATTTCAATTAATATCTTCTGCTCTCCTATTCTTCATCTTTCTTAGTTTTATCCAGGGAAAAGATGTTTACGACCAGACTTCTCTAAAATGTTGACTCATCACTCATCATGCAGTAGAGCACTGGGCTCTGTTTACAGCACTGCAAAGCTTAATGCATTTTGTGGAATTTTTTCTGCCAGATGTTGCCCTATTCAAAATTTGTACACAGCAAAAGAAACATAACAGTGAAGTCCTGCCTTTTGGCAAAATGACAAAATAGACATACATTAAATGTCGGCTTTCCAGAGTTTACATCACTCACACCCCTCAGTCTACAAGGACCTACAAATTACAGCTGTCGAAGTTTTTGCATAACCTAAACTTTCAGCTCTAGAGAACCCTTACTTGTCTACATTTATTTATATTCTTGGTAATGGAGTGGTTCATTATTTATACTAGCTGTTTAAACAGTAACTGGGTTGTTTTAGGAATTGTGCATTTGTGCAGAGATGGGCTGTGTATTTCATGTATCTGAAGAAAATCAAGATTCATCAACCAAAGTAAGTTGACTTAAATTTGTACAATCATAAGAGTAAAATATTTTTCCCTAAAATATTTTGCAATAGTTTTCGCAAGCAAACAATTTAGATCAAGTTACTTCTCACATCTACTAGTCATGTTGCTTGACTGTTAAGATTTAACATTGTTAAATCTATAAACAGACATTGCTACATTTTCAAGTCTCCTTTCATTTTTAAAAATGTGTAACTTTGCTCATGTGTAAACAACAGCTCTGGAGACATGTGTTATGGAAGAGTTATTACCTACATACTAAGCAATCTCCTAACTGAACTTAAAACCAAGACTGGCGCTCTGCAGACCTTCAAAAATAGAAATCCGTGAACCTTTTCAAACAGGGAGTCTTTTGATCTTGGAGATTCACAGTGTCCACAGACGTAGCAGGAACTCTTGCATCTCTTATCTGCGGCATTTTGAATGCATGTTTCCTTTCAAAATGGACTGCATCAACAGAACTGACCATTTGCAGGCAATTGGAAACCTGGACTGTGTATGAATGACAGATACTCTGCAGTATCCTGCAAAGAGAATGTTAACAGAGGTAGAAGTATATTGTACATGTATAAATATGCATACAGTAAATATTAATTGGGATTTTTTCTCTCTCCAGTCTCATTTCTCCAGTACCTTTTAAGCATGTACCTTTTAGGAGATATTGAACAACGTAGAAATTCAAGTAATTTTCTGAAAACTAGTTCAGAAAGTTAATAAAACAGCATTCTGGATCCCACATCTCAGACCTTAAAAGCCACTTAAGAAAGAAGTTAAGGGTTTCATGCCAGAACACTGGTAGTGACCATGTACCCAGCACAAAGGTGAGTGTTTATGACTTCAGTGAGATGGGATTTCCATTTCCTTTAATGAGCCAAGACATCAGACCTGCACTCTTAACTAACACTTACACAGAAGCCGCCCCTGGGACAATACGTCTGTTTCTGCGGAAGCGGAGAAAAATAGGTGTGGAGAAGGGGTGGGGGGAGATGGGGATGGGGACTTGGAGAAAGACCTGTGTAACTAGACCAAGATGGTGATGGTAACTGTGGTGTGGCTGATCTTTGGGCCAGAACGGAGAGGAAGAAAGCACAGCTGTGAAGTTTTGCACTGGGAGTCACTGGTGACTCCCGTATTGCCCAGCTCTGGGTAGCACTGCGTGCATTTTTGTTCCAAAGACTGAGCCCATCAGCAGCCCTGGTCACCGCAAAATACTGATTGCCAATTTGCTGTCTCTGGAACAATGGTTCTTGTTCACAGAGCACAGTGATTTTTTTCAGAGCTCTTTCGATTTTGAGTTTGATGGGATGGCAGAAACATGCGTTACCCTGGCTTCCCTGTCATAACATTTAATATTGGCAAAGACAGTAAAACCAAGGTGCCAACTATAGTAGAAATGATACGCAGTATTTACAGGCACCTTGTTTACTCCTATCATTCACTGTTTCTTCGTTAAGTAAACAGACACACTTCAGACCTACACCACGTGGGCCACGAAGTTAAAACTCTGCCTTACCACAACTGAGAGGCAGGCTGCGGTGTTTAGCCCGAAGCTCTCAAAGCATGCAAATCTCCTGACTGGAGAGTGGAGATTGGCGGGTGAGTGAGGAAGGGCATATTTGCCAGCTGTAAGGTCCACATCTGGCAGATCAGCCACACCCCTTGCCGAGCACCATGTGTTGCAACTTTGCTGTGGCAAACCAAACAACAAAGGGGAGAACTTCCATATAGAGATGAATAAAAAGAAAGGCAGGAAGACAAAGGGGAGGCAAGGGACCTTGGGAAGTCTGGAGAAGCCTTCAGAAGGGAATGGGGAGTTTGGATATGGGGGGACTGCAGGACTCTAGGAGAAAAGCTTAGATGTAGTGGTGTATGTGTAGAGGGAAAAGAGGTCCCAGTGGGGAAAAACAGGAAGCCAGCTGGTAAATGAAGTTGTCAGCAGAACACCTACCCACTTGTCGAGTACAACCATAAACTCCTTTAACCATACCACCTAAGCATCCAGTTTTGGCTTGCATAGCCTCACTACTCTAACCTCACTCTCACAGATCAGAGAAGTGAAGGTTAAAAGTAAGCCAAGTCTTGGAAAGGTCTGTAGGAGATCTATGAAAAAAGAGTTAAAGAGGAAAATAATCTGTGGCATTTGAAATATAATTTGGTGGTCCCAGTTAGAAAGCCCTTGATGGATAAGATATACAACATCAAGTGCACAACTACTTTGCTCAAGGATATTCATAATTTGAAGTGGTACATTGTTTTATTTTTAATCCCAGGCTGAAAAGATTGTGTCTGCATTAGCACCAGCATTGAGTTTATTCTTAGAAGAATATACTAATAGCTTAATTTACAGGCAAAGAATGAGAGATGTTTGGGTAAAATACTTTTTAACTACAGAAATAATTAAATGTTCGATGGCTAATCCTCTTCCTGGAGCTCTTCAATTTCTTAATTAATATCTGGGAAAAGCTATTAGCTGCAGCTCATTTGTTGCAGCTGTAAAGTGCTGTAAAGTGCCAGACCGAGTCATTTCATTAACTACTGTTTTTGAAAGAACAGCTTGCTATCTAATTCTATAAAGTCATTCAACCTCCTGGTAGCACATGTGAGGAAACATAAGCCAACCCAAAGCTTCCCCAGTCACTGTTTCTGAGAGCAGACTGACAGCAACAGGACCAAAAACAGGGAAAGGGAAAAGTGCACACAGTTTATATCTGATCTCTTAGCTTTTGTCATAAGGAAATGTGGTCCGCACATACAACAAACCACGCTCTAGTCAAAATGCTTGTGTAAGTATCTGCCACAGCTTCAAGCAGAGTTTTAGCTGTAATCTGCAAGTTCGTAAGACCTAGGCAACCCAGTTGTTCCACAATCAGAATAATGGAGCTTCTATTGTTACGGAAAATGAAAACATAACTTTGGATAAAACAGCCATACAGGTAGCCATGATTGTTTATCGTCTTGCTTATACAACGCAACCAAAGTGCCAGCAAAGAGCAAGGAGAGCCAAAAAGATTTTAAGGAAGCAGAAATTCTAAATGCCTTTGATTCTTAGCAGCCTATACTTACCAGTTAACATTCTGAGGTATCAAGTAGATGCAAGAGTTGTGACTGATGTAAGAAACAGGATATTAAATACAGGCATTTACTCTTCTTAAATCAACCAGTCCAGATCTCTAATGCTACACATGCTAGTTTATGTGTGAAAAAGTACTGCAGACCCTCATCATTCATTATAAAAATGATACAGTCCAAACAGTTATTTTCTTTTGAAAAACAGCTTTATAATAAGTAAGCAGTACATTTTAACCTTGTAGCAACATGCCTTAAAGCATCTTCTTTCATTAATATGGTTTATCATTTTACAAAAATATAAACTATGGCTATTTGTATTCTACACAAAGCTAGAATGTAGGACTTGAAACAGAACACTCAACATTTAAGGTAAAATATGTACATTTCGATTCCAAATGAGGCACTAAATCAGCCAAAACTTGCTTCTGACAGACTAGTGATGAATTATAGGATTTTCAGTAATCCTCCAATAAACAAAGTGAACACTGTTCTTCATGCAGAAACTGCTGGTTAAATCACACACGACATAGATCTGGTATTCTTGCTGGAAAATATGACATTACCTCGATTGTCAGGGAGCCTTCTAGAAACACTCAATTTTCCAGCTTGCCTCTATGTAAGCACACAGTTTAAAAGAAAAATTATGTGATAGAAGTCATAAACATACAAAAATCCTACCTAGCAATGTAGATCTTGAAAGAGTTTTCTATGCTCCAGATCAAGGGAGAAAAATACCTTCAAAAATTTACTGTGAAGGAAGCAAGAAGGATTACATGAAGCTGGAATTATTTTGCAAAAGAAAATGAAGTCTCTGTCATCCGTCTCCAACAGGCTGTAAAGATGCCTAACACTAAAGTTGGTTTGTCACCTGTAAGAGGTAGAGTTCTGCATGGTATTTGGAACAAACCTACCTTGCAATGGTAAGCTCCCTATACGTTTGGCAGGGAAACAGTACCACCTGCACTATATGGCAAAATTTTTTTATTTGTGTACAAGGCCAAGATCACATATTCCTTTATGAAACATGTTTGTTTTGAACAAGCTTGTGTACTGCTCTGTGCTTTAAAGTGAACGTTTGCCACAGCAGAAGTTGTTCATAGAATAATTTCAACTAAAACATCTATTCTAACTCTTGGACAAAACAATTAACTTGTATAAATGGCAGATTAACAGAATGAAATTACATCACCCCCCATCTGTCTGCTTTTGAAGTGACAAGCAAAACTATGTTTAGTGAAGTGGGAAAATGCATCAACCCTTTCTATCAAATTTCCTTTCTTCAGAGAGCCAGCTTCTCAGATCTCCATAGGGATTTAGGCAGGGTGGATAAAAATGAAAGAACTTTAAAAATATCTGGCTTTTGGATCTTGCTTTATTTTAAGACATTTTTCTTTTCAAATTCCCCATTTATATTTAAATACAAAATTATTATATCCTGTGCAAAGTAGTAATCTAGTAAACAATTAATTAAAGCTACAAAAATACTCAATAGTAATTAAAGTGTTTAAGAAAAATCAAATCTCTGAAGAAGTAGAAACCAAAGACAAAGCAACTGGAGCTAGAATAAGCTGAAATGTTAAACCAGCTTTTGACAGAAACAGACTATTCCGCAGGTGCATAGTGAATATTTGCTTCATTCCAAATTTCAACTACTTCATTCAAAACTGAAAAACCAACTGGGATTTTAAAAGCCAGGAAACCTTACTTTCTTCTTACAATCCATGAATAAAAATGAGGTGAGAGGCTGAGATCCAGTTTTAAAATCTTGAAGCCCATGGTAACGAGAAACAATCAGTTCAATTCACTACTATAGATAAAACTGTATTTACTAAATCAATATGTTTCAAATTAAAAACATATTTTTGGAAAGCTATTTTCTCTTCCATATGCATGTTAAAGAGATTTTATTTTACTATTTTTTCCAAGGCTTGTTTTATGCACAAACAACACAACCATGGGTAATAAATGCTTACACTAACATTGCTTAAATTTTGTGAAAATGAGAAAACATAATAAATGTGTATTAAACTACACTGCTGCTGAAGTGCATTGCCCCATTAGAAAAGAGGGATATCAGTAACTTACTTATGAACTTTTAAACTGTTTTAATTATCAAAGACAACCAACCTTTCCCTAACAAAACAAAACAAAAAAAATATTAAAAGAAGATTGAAAGCAACAGTTTTCCTATTTTCCAATTTAAATTATAGTCAGAAGAACTTAAGTTACTTTAAATTTTTCTACCCCTCTCTTCTTTACCTAGAACCTGGAGGAAAATGGAGATCAGTTACAGATCTTGGAAACAACTTAGCCCCTCTGCTAAACACATTTCAGGTTTCTTTCACAGCAGCAGGAAAGAGTCCTGATGCAGAGCTGAGATTACTTCTGTTGAGAAAGAGCACAAAATTTCATGTTCTTCTTTTGATAAAATCAAGGTGCTAATAATATAAGCTCTTAAAAATAGGGTGGTACGGAGCTGACAGTGGGATCTGCTGGTTGGCACCACCCCTCCCCATTATCTGAACTTTAAAAAAAAATTAAAAAGAGCTCATTTCTGGTTTAAGACAAATTTCCTCCCTTTCTCATGGCATAGGAGCAGTATTTTCCCTTTGCCTTTAAACAGCAAGGCATGGTCTCTATGGGGGAGGATAGAGGGAACTCCCCCAAAATTAAAATACATCCTTAAAAAGGACAAGGGAGGCACTAGCCTACCCCATCTGAGGCCACAGAATGCTGTTGCTTTAAAGTCTCAGGGTGGGAGCGTAATAACCACTTTGATATATAACAACACCTCCATAATTACTGAGATTGTAGAGTGAAAAGACTTCATCAAGTTGCTTTCAATTAAGTCAGTTGATGTCACAAATTCATCTTCAGTTTCCTGTCAGAGAGAAATGAGCAGGGAGTTGAAAGGGCCCATTTAGGCTACAAGGAGGTGTTTTCTGCAGCAGTCAAGCTGCACAGATGAAGTCAGACCACGTCAAATCCCTAGTATGGGTGAGGTGCCTAGTACAGCTGGCAGTCGGATTCAAAGAGTTTGATATTAAACAATGTTAACAAACATGTTGAGGACAATTGGGTGCAAAATAAAAGATATAAACTAATGTTGGGTTTGGGTTGGGTTTTTTTTTTTTTTTTTTTCATTTGAACACCTAGCAAACTGCTACAGTTGTGTTCACCAACAGAAGCAGAACTAGCTTAGCCAGCTCCGTAATTGCCTAAAAACTCATACCACCAGCTCAGTCAATTTGATGCATCCCTGATCCCAGTCTTAAGGTCTGTATTCTAACCAGGCAGTTCCATCACTTAAGCAAAATATAAATTGTTTAAGAATGGAAATGGCAGGTTGTGATACAACTTTGGCCTTCTGGAGCAAAACCACAGTATTAAGGTACTTTTTTTTTTCCCCTTTACTTAGCCAATTTAATCAAGCTTTCCTTCCCCAAGACTGATTTCCTTGCTAATATTGCTTGGCATTAAATTTGAACATATTTTTCTGTTGTACTGTTTATTGGCATATATTTAACAAGAGGTTTTCCTCACACTTTTGATCTTAGCACTGCAAATAGCATGTGATACTATATAGTTTCTTTAAAGTCTCACCAGTTCCACTGAACACCTTCAATATCTTTTTAAGATAAAGTTATTGATATTCAAATGAAGAAATTTTATTCAGACAGCTACCTGGTAATGCAGAAGAATAAACACTAAGTTTTTTATTGCAGATGTACCATATAGATGTATTGTTGAGCCATACATATAGATATATATCATATATAACTGCTTATGACAATCATATATGCTTAAGTTTTAACAACTCCTTTATTTATCAGAGAAAAACAAACATCTTACAAAACTTAATTTGCTCACAAACCAGAATGAGTTACCTGAAAGTTTATGAAGCTCATCTAGTTTAGCTATGCTGATATAATGCTTAAGTTGCCTGAGCTCTGACACCAGTTTAGGCAGTAAAAATCGTACAAAATGGATAAAACTGTGCTGTTACAAAGATGTACTTCCTCAGGTACAGGTGGCCCCACAGACATTCTGGTTGTCAGTGGGCAGTCACCCCTGTCCTCCAGCTATTTGCTCACAGGATCAGCAAAAGAGGAAACTGAGGACATAGGAGACTGTATTGAAGACAAATGCAGTATGACAGCAGTAAAAATTCATTCTTTTGAGCAGCATTTCAGCTTTCCAAGCTATTTCCTCCCAGCACCACCACGAGGCCCAAGCACACGCTCAGAGCAGCTCTGACCACTCCCAGCATCAGGCATTTTGCAGACACTGCACAACATCAGGCATTAACCTCCACTATGGCAGGAGATAGGTCAGTGGTAGAACCTGAACTTGGGACATAGGATGAATGAATGGAAGAATATAGCAAAGACCTGAGTGATGCTCTCTATGGACTCTGCCTGCTCACCTGGCCCCTTGAGCTTGCTTTCCACTTAGAACCAACTTTCCCTTCATCTTCTTCTATAGGGAACTAATGGTCTATGCACTGGCCCTCCACATACTCAAGGCTGAGCAGATGGAACATCTAAGTCAGAAAACACTGGCTTACTAGAGTTCATACAGCAAGAACTTTAGGCAATGTAAAAGCCTCACCCTCTCATTCATGTTCAGTACCATGCAAGGTGGCTACCTGCACCATGGGGTTTCAGAGGTTGGCAGGAATGTGTTAGAGTGAGTCGGAAACCTGGTCAGCCTGCTGAAGAAGTAGGTTGTCAAGTCTTTCCTGGGAACACCTCAATGGTCACAGCACTGAGAAGTCAGTGGTAGGTGAAATGACATCTGACCTGAAACCGTATGACCCAACATGGCTACAACTGGTTGGAGTACTGGCATGTACAAGTGAACAAACAACAGAAGTTTTCTTTCCTGGTACCCACAGAGATATTCTTTTTCTCCGGTATCCAGCAGAGAACAACATAAATGGTTTTCAGTTAGACCATAAAAAGGAGACAAGGAGCAGAAGTACCTGGGAACATGGATCTCGCAACATCTGAAAGCAGATGGGAAGGGCAAAGTCACCTCCAGCTGGGTAAAAGTGAAACGAGCCCTACACACTCAGTTCAGAAATATAGCTGAATGTTTGTTAAACACAAACCAGAAGTAATAGCAGTATTAGCCTGATGCCAGAACCTATGTAGCTCAGATATAGCAGCTAAAGCCAGCTTATGGTTGTTATGTGGCCTGCATTTGAGGCAATAAGCATTCTTCCACCTTCCCCAGATAAAACAAATCAGGCCATTCTTGAGCTAAAATAAAAACGTGTGACATGTTCGACCAATGATGTGTTTAATCATATCTTTTTTTAAACATATTACTTCCTTGCACAGTCATCACTACACATGGCTTAAATTGACAGCTGTGGACAGTGTCCGCAACTGATGTCATGCTGCTCTAACAGTCAGCGAACCATCACACCTCAATTGTCAATGTTTTCCCAAGCATGTAAGTACTAAGCATATAAACCCTGCAGCATTGTAATTATGCAGCAGCAACAATATAATTATAATTGTATTGACCAAACAGGGACAGTTCTGGGAAAGAAAAGGAATGACAAAGAAGCATCAGTAAGTAACAAAATAGTAAGTACAGGATTCAGCATCTTAAGTGCAACACACAGTATCTATCTTCTGCTGTCATTCAAGCAGAACATGAAATAGCAATCCAGAAGACCTCACTAGAACTGATTTTAAATACCCACAGCTCAACATATTTAATATGTATTTTGGAGTACCTGGTTAAGCAGAAATGCCTTCTCTTTTTCTATATAAAAAAGAATAATCTTAAGAGAGAAAAGTGAAAACTTGACCCTGGGTAAATACTGCAAAAGCTAACGGCTGGATTTTTAAAAGAAATTAGCACCCCTAAACTCTCTTTCACAGAACATTCTTTTCACAGCTGCCAAGCATTAGGTATACAGGAATCTTACCATAAGGCCTTCATTTCCATTGTAAAATTGTATGTATGTGTGTGTGTATAATGCAACAATTATAGGAGCAAAGCAAAAACTTTAGGAAATTAGTTCAATCAAACTCGTACAAGAGACTATTTACTAAGGGTACAATTTAAGTTCATAGTGCCTACGTGCAATAAACCTACTGTGAAATAATTAATTTTCTGAAACAAATACAAAATTTATACTGCCTATGTCTGAGATCTGCTCGAGAGAGGTAGTTTAGATAGTCCAGGTTAAGAACTCATGCACTGCCTCTGCTTCTGCATTCACAGATGAGGGCTGGAGGATCTAATGATGCTATGTAATATGGATTTATTGGCTCAGACTGATGCTAGACCAAGTTTCTCAGAGGTTTTATAGTCAGCAGTGTCACTGGTATCTATCTCATCTCATTTATATTTTTGACTTATGTTTCTATGATTTGAACAAAGCTTTGTCCAAATTATTGAACCCTCTCTCTTCAGCATAGATATCTGGTAGTTACAACTTTTGTAACCTTTAACACTTACCACCTCAAGAAATCTCCATCAATAGAGAAAAGTGTCTTGGTGGTTAAAATGTGTTTTCATTGATATTCAACAATTTTAGAAAATTTATTAGAGATCTTTTGAAAATATCTCATAGTTTAATAGATAAATATATTCTAAAATGTATCAATGTAGCTAAACAAGAACATCATTATTAAATGTTTATTCTGTTATTTTATATTTTTTATGAGCGTTTTCAGCACATTTTTGCTCATCTGTTCTAAAGACCTACCAAAACATTATGAATCTTGTGCTACACTACCTCTGTGAGCTGAAGGCAAACAAATCAGTTAACTCTTATGCTCCTAAGCAAACATATCCAGAGAACCCCTCTCAAACATACATTAGAAATGTTCTTCAGAAGTCAAAGGCAGGTCCCTAGAGTCACATGAGGAAAGACAGACTTGTCATGCCATTAATCCAGCTCTTTCTCCTTACCTCATTAGTTATGTCTCAGAACAGTAATTTAATTAAATTTGCAGTGCCCATCAACAATAGTTATGGACTTGGGTGGAAAAGGGACCTTGAGTTAAAGAAAAATTAATGGAAAGCATGGATCTTCATATTGAGGACTTGCCGTTCTGTTCCACGAACCTGTTAGCAGAATTACCTGAAACAAACAAAACCTAGGGCACTACACAGCAAGTAGGTGAGGACTTTAGCTGAGTCGAGTGAATAAGGAGACAGTGCTTTAAGAAAAGCCTTCTGGGAAAGAGGATTTTTTAGCTCAGCTGGTGACCCAGGCACCCCAGAGACACCTACTGTTCCCCTGCATTCAGACGGGGGATATTTGATAAGAGGAGCTCAGTTCCTGCAGTGAAGATCAGCATTCTGCAGGGACCAAATGTAGGGACCAAAAAGAAATCCTTTTGGATGAACCAAGTGAGGCCATGGCCAGCTCAGGCTTACCTCCTTCTTAGCAGCTGCATAGTCCATAGTATGGACTCCTGGCAAAAGGTAGCCAGGTTCCAGGCATCAGAAATAAGAGGTACCAGTGTCAGCTCTTGGATAAAGAACCGTGGTTAAAGACTATCGTGTAGGTGGAAATACTTGTGCAAGGGCTGGGAAGACACTGGGCTTAGGAAAACAGAGGTAGCGATTGCAGATGCAGATGATCACCCCTCTTAATTAGTGAATCCCCAGCTCGTAGGTTACAGGGATGCCTCACGCCTATCCACTGCATATGCTCTGCTGTTAAAATATGTGTATATACAAAGTTGCAGCCTCATTTTTCAGCCCCCTGTCAAGTGTCTCTGCCCTTATGCAATTACTGAAATCCAGAACACGTTTGTAATGCAGGCATGAGGCACCTCTTCACAAAATGTCACTCGGAGATGCAGAAAAGTTCTTTTAGTCCTTACACCCAAAATAAGTAAGGGACAGTAAGGGAGAGGATAGCTATCTAATGCATCTACTTCTCACTAGCTTTATGGTCTGTTCTGCTTTCCCTCAGGCAGTGAAAAACTATGCAATGTATGCTTTTCTTCTCTCATTTCTCTTGTTTCCCATACTAAATAAAAATAAAAAATAAATAAAGGTGGTGAGAGAAAGGCAGAAAAAGGTAAAACTAGTAAAGGGTACCGAAAACACAGTAGTCCCCCAAGAAAACAACCATCTCACAATAAACCTGGACATCTACCGGCTGAAGGGTTAACAAATTTGTTTCTAGCCTTACTTTCCTTAAACAGATGTTCCACACAACATTAAATAGGGGCTAGAAAGAGGGGGGAGGCAGAGAATGAACTTTGGTGCAATATGGAATTTTTAAAGGCATTTCCTTCTCCCTAAGAGCCAAAAGCTGTGATCACTTAAGTCTTTGCTTTTTTAAATACATATTCATTTTGTAGCTTTTGCCAAACTAAATGAATCCAGTCTTTGAAAACCTTTTAAAAAAAAAAAATCATAATTTTCCCAGTCATACTTGAAGTCTGAGTTTTTCCAAGAATGTCAGCAAAAATGTATATTAATTTCTCCCTTTGCAATGAATTCTTCTTAACTGTTTAGATGTGTGCGAAAACAGTAAGTTAGTGTTACAGTGTTACAGATTTTAAATTTTCAGTTCTAAATAAATTCATTTTACTCCATAATTAGGAAAACAAGCACTCATTTCTTCTGGAATGAGGTTTCTGTATTCTTTATTCTGTTTGTGTTTGGTTGGGGTTTTTTGCTGTTGGGTTGTTTTTTGTTTTGGTTTGTTTGGTTTTAATTTGCCAAAGATAGTATCAAGTAATGATAATACAGCTGTTGACCCTGAAATTCAAATAGTGCTTAGCAGTATAGAATAATATTATCAAATTTTATAAAATACTTTCTAAAACTACATTTGGGAATATTTTTCTTAATGAATAACTTCAAGTCAATCATGTTTCCAAAGAACATTCTGACTACGCAGATGTCTGATATACCTTACACTTCCTTTATGTGAAGTCCTGACTGGAACCATAAATGATTCAGTAACATGTACTCCCAAATAAAATATTTCTTTCACTCCTGAAGAGCTATAAAATATTTTTTAAAAATCAGAATGTGTTAAAAATATTTTTAAAAACCCAAATATGTTAAAAATGTTTAAAAATCAGAATATTGTTACTTCCTAAATGACAGTGCAGCTCAGAAGGCCTTGCTATAAGAAAGGGAGAAATTTCTCATCCATTGCAATAGTTATACATCTGCTGAATTATATGAACTACAAAAGTTAGAAGGAAAAAGAAGAATTAATTTCACAAAAATTGTGAAAGCTGTTGTTATTTCTAAAGGTCCAGACTAATCTATTTCTGTTTTTTCTATATTCTACATATGTACATTACACATTGATAGCACTTTTCCCACTCTGCTTCTCATCTCCAACTTCATGCCTCTTACATTTAAGAAAAATAATCTTGAAAAACATTAGCCAGTTTTAGCAGGCATAAAGGCAGGCAGGTGGGAAAAGAGAACAACAGATGAATACTGATAAATTATGGATGATGCGATAAAAAAATTCTTGCTTGGTAGGGCCCCACGTTTATGTGCGTGTTGACAGTGTTCACTGTAGAAACGACCTTTAGTAAACCATCAACAGTAATCAACTGGACTGCAATGTGGAAAAAACCAGCTAACTCAGCTAAATACTCTGAAAGAAAACGACAACCTTAGGTGTTCAAAACAACCAAAATTAAAGTAGCGTTAGATGATTCCCGTTCAATATTAGCGAGGATCCTCACGTAGGTGAGGATTCCCAATGCAGACGACGCTTACGTGAAGAGGAGGAAACCGGCACAACACTTTGTGGTTCTAACATAGGAAACGTACCCATCCTGGAGGACAAATGGGAATTTCTCTTTTGCAAATGTGTAATGCAATGCCCAATCTTTTTCAGACAGTTGTTTTTGCTCAAGCCAATTCTGAAACATTAATGGAATGAAAATTATTGTTTATTATTTTCTCTTATTCATTGCCATAATTCAACAGATTATGCTTTCATCTGCTTTAACCAATGTTTTCTATATGTTGAGAAATCCAGTTGTCCCGAGCTTCTGTTCCAACAAATGCAGTATTTTGCCTCTTTTACAAGCTCCAATAGTAAAGATCATTTATTTCTCTTTCTCTGTTATATGCCTGATTTGTTTAGTCACTGTACATCCAATACCAAAAGTAAAAATAAACAGAAAGAAAATTTATCGGATTCTCAGTAAATTGAGAGTACATCATGTCTTTTTGAAGGCTACATAGTCCAGCACACCAATAAAAGCTCTGAAAGTCTGTAACACTACAGCAACTTCCAGCATTCTTTTAATGCAAACTTTTATCAGAAACAAAGGCATTGAAGTCAGTTGAAGGCATTGAATTCCCTAGTAATAAACAGTAAATAATAACAAATAATATTAATAATTAACAACAACAGTAATAAAATAAATTAAAATAACCAATACTGACTTGGCAATATACAGGACACTAGAGTTCCTAATACTATAGTGCTACTTCAAACACTACAAGAAAAATACGTACAACACACAGATTAGGCATATAGTGAATAAATTAAGTTCTCAATCTCAGAGATTTATATGCATTAAAAAGATGTACTTTCCAGAGCTTTTGAAAGATAAGCAATAATTCAGACCATACCCTGCAAACAGACACCATTTGACTGTAGTAGAAGTACCAAGCCTAAAGTCATGACAGAACTCGACCCATACACGCAACAGGGAAACTTTAACGTCCAGCTCTTAGGAAAGCTGGCAGTACAAAGCCAGAACTTCTGGGAGCTCTCGTAAGAGCTACAGAGACAGTTGTGTTCTCTTCTTTTCAAGCTCTTGCATGCCATTTTTCTTTCAGTACCTCAGACCTGCAGGAAACGTGGCCTCTGCTACATTATGTGCATCAAACACATGATCAAAATAACAGCAAGAAGAGAAGGAAGAAGCAAAACACAAGCTGAATCATAGACGACTCACATTTCTGACTGAAAGCATACACACACATCTTCAGCAAAACAGGAGACATACCACCTGCCTTTTAAATGTAAGAAAATTCAGTAATAGCCCAAATAGTCCAGATTTTTCAGCAGGGATAAAATAAAATGGCTCTCACTAAAACAACAGCTTGAATCTCTCTCTCAAAACCCTTCTTGCTGTTAAGCATGTGAAAGTAACTTTGTACTTTCTGGTGATGACAGAGGTAGCTGAACAATTGCCAAATACCATTAAGAGTTGTTTCAAAATCTCCAAGCCTCCTGAGATTTCAGAAGTAGTTCTGTAGACACCAAAAGACTTCATGAAGCCGCAGTGCTGCTCACGACAGCACCCCAAATTCTGGGCACTTGGTTAAAAAAAACTCATTGGTAATAATCTGTGATATGTTCCCAAAAATGAATGAAAATAGTCCTCAGAGTGTGTTGAACATCACTAAAAATTCAAGTCATGGTTCACTTTTCAACAGTGATGTTGCAAAGGAACTGTAATTATACATCTTTATTGTACTAGCCACTTTACATAAAAAAAAAAAAATCCAGTCCTTGCACAGTGAATAGACTATTATTTACAGGAAAATAACTAGAAACTGGACAGTCTTTTTTAATTCTTTTTTTATTCTTCTTCTTCTTTCCATGTTCTGTTTATACTAAACATGTCCCTTCTGGAGGAGAACGGTTCACCAGGAAAGAGAAAATGAACTGTGTGTTCAATGCTTTACGGCTATGATGTCAGGGCCCTGCTGTGCAGAGACCAAGATTTGTATTACAACCATTACTTATTCTTGCTAAGCATCAAGTAACACTGGAAAGATAACAGAAATACAGAAGATTTTCAAATTCTCCTCAAGTTTCCGAACGCAGACAGTGCACTGACAGATGATAGAAACTAAAAGTAAACTGTCCTTTTTAATTCTTAGCAAGGTAACCATTTTTTCAAAATCTGTTCCCTTCAGCATAAGCTATTTTCATTGAAATATTTTGGGGTTGCTCACTGCCTGCAGAGCAGCTGTACTTTGTCACAGTTTGATGAAGCAGACCTGCTTTGACAGGGAACAGAGTTACTAAGGGCTGTCATTCATATATATGCTGAACCAGAGCAGGAGATCAGTCACTTTCTGAGCCCATGCCCTGCTCTTTATAAATATTTCCATGTGTTTGCAATTAGTTAGTGGGCTAACTATTCTGGCAGCAAAGGTTATTGAAGGCTGTTTTCCAGACGTGGTTTTTTGTTTGTTTGTTTGGGTTTTTTTTCCCCCTCTGCACAACTAAGACTGAATCTTAGCACGTTTAATAACACAGCCAAACAGTAGGCTCCCATACATATATGTCAAAAAACACCTTCAATGGAAGAGTTCATCTGCCTTCCTTTGCAAAAATTGGATGTGCTTTAGATCTAGAGGGCCGCAGAATGCAATTGTGTAGCTTTTAGCAACCTACGACAAGCAACAGAAGATTTCTGAAATCTGGTTTTAGCTGCTATAGAGTTTAGAGTGCACTGAATATGGGGAAGGATTTGACCCCTGCTGACCTGAAATTTCATTGCGCTACTTGTTTAATTAAGAAATTAAGTTAGTTAAGTATTCCCCTCCTTGTATCTCAAGAAATACATTCATTTGTGCATGACAGAGGTGCAACCTACATCTTACTGGAGTAAATCATCACGTGCTGTGATATACCACACGTACATCAAAATGCCACATTTCTGTTTGTTCTTTTACATCAGACAGTAACTTAGCTATCAACCTAACTGCCTATATCTCACAATTACAAGTAGCTGGTTTTATGAACAACAGTGGAATAATCGTACATAGCAAATATCCTCAACCAGATACAGCATTAAGGATTATTCATAATATACCACTACAACACAAGGGAATATGCTGGATTCAGGACTAGCACTGAATAAAGAAATATAACACGATTAAATAACTTCGTAAACAATGCTTGCATTTCAGTAGGCTGTCTCTATTGCTCAGTGAAATTAAAATTGTAGTGCTTACTTTAAAGTCCCTGGATATGAAAGGTAAAAATAAACAAAGTGCAGAGTAAAGTGCTAGAGTCTAAGAGAAAGGTCTTATGGGATTACTAATTTACTAACCAAACCACCGTTTATGGTTTATGTGGCTCATGAACTTGCAAGTAAAGTAAGCATTGAAGTTGTAGCATAAAATGCGGGTCCTGCTATCTAATCTGACCAGGTGACTCTGATATCCTCATAGTACTGTCCTGCGATGGCCAAGACCATCCAAAGAGAACAAGAATAAGCCTAACTTCTACTGCTAACGTAAGCCACTGTTTCTTGTCCAAGTCATCCTATTGTTAGTCTGCCTGTTCACTGCATTACAGAGAAAGGCAACTGAGTCAATACTAAGCATCAGATGCACAGTCAATAGCAGCAGCAGTTAACTCATGCTATTTTCTCTGTTACAAGAACAATATAATACACAATAAAACCTGCCATTTTCATTTGTTATGGAAATTGGAGGGAATTTAAAATATACAAGACCAGGAAAACTTGTGCTTGTGGAGCTCTCGAAGTCAGGACAAGTCCAACATATTTCACCTTTAATCCTTCTACATACAAGCTCATACAGCAATATGTAATCGTAAAGAGGATGAAATGGATTGTTCTTGTACAGCAGCATTGATACGTATGCCTTTTAAAGAAGAAGATCAGGAGAGAATACAGTCAAAAGAGTTGACTCCACAAAGGGCTTTCACATTGAGTTACAATCAGTAGGATTATTCACGTGACTGAATGCAACTCATGTTATGAATTAGGCTTTAATTAAAAAAATGTCAGGATTAGCTAACACACAAGAAGGATTAGAAAAAGGCTGGATGAAAGTGAGGCATCTAAAATTATGCAGTCTTCAAGGAAGGCAGCATACCATGTTGGTACTTTTAAAAGTCTGTTTAAAGGGAAAATTATTAGATGATTCTCAAATTCCATAGCTACACATAAACCATAACCAATTACACTCAAACCATATCTCCATATTATATATTTAATACGGATGGGTTAAAAAGCAAGCCTAACATCTAGTCCTCTTCAGTGCCTGAAAGGAAATAACAGTTTGATCCAAAAACCAAATGCAATCTAATTTTTCCAGTAATGAGTCAAATACAGACATAACCTTACAAGGTAATTTGATTTCATGATACTTTTACCATTTGGGAATGAAATGGTCTGATAGCAGCTTCCAGGAATTCAGCATAATTAAAACCAGGCACAATCAGAACCAGGATTTGGGCATGAGCCCAAATTATAGGTGAAATTTCATTCAGATTTGCCCTTCAAGTTCACTTCCAATATTTGTACTATTAAATACACGAGAGGAACAGACCTGAATAGAAACATAAGGACATTAAATGAAATCATACTTTTTAACAGTATTTACTGTTGCAAATGAAAAACAACAAAAAAAAAGCTTTGATTACATAATGAAGGAAAACAAAAGAGAACCAAAATGAGATCCTCATGCACACTGCTTGAAAAGATCAGTGAAAGTCTGTCAGTTATTTACAGTCCTAGAGTACCAAGACTGACAAGTATTTATACTCTACAGAGGGGTGAAAATCCGTATTGCTGGTTCAGTACAGGATTATACTTTCCTGTGTCCACTCTATTATGAACAACAGAAAGGCTACAAATCATTTCACCATTGTCCAGGAAAGTAGTTGAAAAATTCCTGTCTCAAAATTTTCCGATCACCAGCATCTCTGTTTACACAAGGAGGTTCCCTTTATAAGCAGATAGTGTAGCTTAACGTTGTTATA
Organism: Mycteria americana; assembly: GCF_035582795.1. NCBI lineage: Eukaryota > Metazoa > Chordata > Aves > Ciconiiformes > Ciconiidae > Mycteria > Mycteria americana. The sequence continues at coordinate 42,577,301 of NC_134396.1, forward strand.
ACACACTGACCTCCAATGTCAGTTGCTTTCCAGCATTTACAAGCCTCAAGCCTCACTGGAATCCAGCACAGTATCTCATTCACAGTTGACCGTAGTGAAGGAATGCTTGCAATATGAAGGAACAAGCAAGCAGATAAAAAGTAGCAGGCGTGGCCAATAATATGATTGCGCAGCATACTCTGCATTTATTTTGAATTTCCCATCCAAAATTCATTTGTGGTCTTCAACAGCATTTGCCACCTACGATTCACAGTTGCTAAGAGATGTAAATATGTAACAGATCAGTCATTCATCTCTCTGCCAATGGAGAATTACTGCATACAGTATGTTTTCTAGTATTTATCCAGCTCAGTTTTATGATTTCCAAGAAATGGAACCTCCCTTGAGAAACTATTCCTGACAGTGACAGAATCCTTCTGACGGTACAATGCATTATATTGACAGTAAAAAAAAAAAAAATCTTGCTTGAGTTTACTGTTGTTCTTTATTATTTTACCATACCCCTTACTATCAGTGATGCTTACCCCATGTAAGTATTTCTGTTCTTGAGCCTTCCTATGCCATCCTCACTTCCTCAAAATGCACACACCTAGCCAATCCTCTTCATGCATTTGCACACATATAGACAGGGTCTGATTTTTCTTCTTGCTTTTCTCCAACGTCCTTTCAATTCATCAATATCTTTCTATTAATGGCAAATTCACATCCGCAACAACATAGCAAAATATTTTCCCACCTCACAGAAAAGACTGCTTCGCACAAAACTGTTTCTATGCAGTCTGCTTGCCAGCCCAGCCCTTCTCAAGCACATTCAGAGACCCTTCCTTCAGAAGCCACACTGTCTTAAACAGACTTTACCTCCCCTGTCCTGACCCCTTTTTCTCAGTACGTCTATGGTAGCAGTGTATCTGTTTATCCAGTCATGCTGTGATTTGGATCAAGCAACTAACCAGACTAAAAACAACCCAGCAAAAGAGAAAAAGAAAAGGTTATTTTTAACCAAATCAGTTTTCCAATCCAGTTCACTACACGGGTGCACACCCTGTTGTACCAGTTGATTGGCGGTATCTCTGGAGACTGGAATAAGCAGCAGAAAGCAATGGCTGCAATGCAGAGTAGCACTGCCAGAAAAAGGATATGGCCATGAAACTATGCGGTCTTCCTGTGAAGAACATCTTGCCAGAGAGTGCCTGGAACTGCACTTCATCAGCGGCCCAGAGAGTCCTGCGCTGTGATGAAGTGCAAAGAAACACTCGTTGGTGTAAGTGAGATACAGGCGAAATCAGGTGAGAGGGTCTATTTTTAATCTGTATTCCAAATAAAGCAATGTATATATTTAAAAGTAGAACAAGGCAGTATATTTTCACCACTGGTGAAGTTAGCGTAAGGATTCTACCCTTCCTCTCCACAGAACATTTTTCTGTCACTTCAGCTATGCTCATGCAAGCAGGATCACTGACAAGATGGCTTAGAAACATCCCAGCCTTTAGAAAAGAGGTTCTTATTTAAAATCTCATCCTTTAATAACTATGATCTTCAAAATAAAACAAAACCTTTGAGAAAAATAAAAATTTTTGCATGGATTCATTAAAATAGGGATATATTTATGTTAATGGAGACCCAGGTGTCTATGGATTGAGTTGGATACAGAAAACCTCTGACAGAGATTATCTTTTCCAGTGACAAGACACCAAAACTATAATAAATCACACTGGTTTTGTTAACTTTTTGTTAATAAAACAGGACCTCGGCTGAGAAAAGCCTGAGAACCTACAGCTCTTCGCTTTTCTCTCATCACTGTAAGGTTAAAAATGTAACCTGAAGAAACACAAAATGCAAATTTACTATCAGAAGGAAATGTCATTTACATATGTTCTCTTTTGGGACGTGACCGGTTGCCATTACCCTCTCTACTTCATGCCCTCCTCCAGTGGGAAGGCAGCCACCCCGTTCACACTGCCCACCCCAGCCTCTCGTTCCTTATGCCGGACTTCTCTCTTCCCTTTCACAGCTCTCTAGCCACTATACTATCCCTGTCTGTCACCCTTTTTTGGTCTCTTTCTGCTTTGCTATCACTCTTTGCAATACGTTGTTCTGGATTCTCATAGACTCTCGGCTACAGCGCCCTTATGCGAATTCTTTCTCACTGTCTGTGGCCCTTTCTCCACAGCCTTACAAAGGAAGGTCAACGCTCAGAGGCTACTTAACCATCCTAATTCACATGGTAAGTAAGCACAGACTGTCCTTCACACTTCTTCTCCCCAGAAAACAGAACCAAAACTTTAAGTATCATCTTTATGTAGAAAGCTGAATATATTTACTCCATAATATGCAAGTTAGCAATTTTATTGGTAAGAGAATTTTATTGGTGAGCATTCTTTCACTTAGACAATTTCCTCTCTCCGCTTCAGATCCTCAAAAGGTAGTGACTGATTTTCACTTTTGCTACCGTAAGTATTTATATTAATTCCATTGCTGTGACACCTCATTTTACCTTCTGCAGATGAGAACAGTACCAAACTTCCACTGTGATTCAGGGAACTTTATTACATACTCACACGAGAAGACCTAACTTCCTTAACAGGATCTTTGAAAATATATACTACTCAGGAAAAGAACTTCAAGCAATTCCAAAGTAGGCGATTAAAAGTAAATTTGAAGAAATACCGATTTTAAATCTTGCAGTGGGATCAAAAGCCTTGCTTTGGTCAGACATCCAATCCAGTGATATCTAAAGCAGAGATACAATGAATGTTCAAAGATAAATGACAACACTACATGAACTGGCAGCCTGTAGAAAAAATAGATGATCAGCTTGATGAAATACATATGAAAGATTGATGAAAGGTCCATAACTAAAGAACTGCATTTTGCACCAACTGAAACAATCTTCAGTTTTGATCCAAGCACAGCACATAGCAATAGCTTACCCTCCAGGTAATAAAGGCATGAAACATCCTCACCCACCCAAAGATGAAAGAATATTATGGAAAGAGCTTTGTTATTATTCTGTACGAAGTAGACTATGTCATAAAAATATGCCTGTGCTTGTTGCAAAACCTTTTCTGTATTATATGGAAAGCAAACACTATGAACCTAATGCTGTGCAGATGAATCATCCAGTAAAGATCTAGTATATCATACTGCTGACAATTTTGTACAAAAAAGTCTGCAAAGGCTTCATTGCTGGTCCTGCAGAGGTAGCTTCACCACTTTCTTTTGTGCTCCTTGTTCCATGTTTTGAAGATGCTCTTAAGAAAAACTTAAAAGATCTCATTGTATGCGGCTCCTTACCTGTGCATCACACTTCTGCCTCCTCTAGGATAGTATTTGCCTTAACACAGTAAGTAAAAATTCACTTTGCAGTGTTGGCAGGGTTACCTACACACCAGGCACCTTCCTTCCTTTCTCTAAAGGAAAGGGTGAAAGGAAAACAGCAATTCAAGAAATAGCAGGCTGAGTCATCAAAGCACTATCTCAAAAGACAAAACAAAGGCAGTGCAACAGAGCAACAAAAGCCTTACTATGATCAAATTTATTCTGGCAATCATTACTGCTCCCCTTCCTTTTCTGAACAGGAGGAATGACAGAGAAGCCTTGCAATTATCCTTGCTATATAGATTTGGATAGTATAGGAAGGGAAGTTGCATTTCTTCTATGATTTGGATTTACCTTCCTGTTTACAGGAAGCCAGCCATGAAAAGTTAGGTGCAATGTAAAGATAAGCAGAACAAGAAGCCCAGCTCCACTCGAAAATCTGGGGAAACAGTCTTCTCTGAGTATGGCTGACATGACTGACAAGAGGAGTCTTACACTGAGCAACGGGGAGAAGGTTGAGATACATCTGTAATTTCTATACCTAATACACAAGAGAAGGTAAATCAGGCAGATAAGACTACAGCAATAGGTAAATAAAAATCACTAAGCAGAGGATGGAAAGCAAGGGGAAAGTCCTAATATGAATGAGAAAAGCAATCAGGTATGCAAAAGAAGTAATTGATAGGACTGTGCCTTATACAGCTAGGATTTAGAGTGTAAACAATCAGAAGCAACCAAAATGTGACCCAGGCATTTCCAGGCCAGGAATTCGTTAATGGGCAAGGCTTCAGAACAGATTTTTAAGGAAAGAATAATTAATATGCAGATGAATTGCAAACAAAACAAATTCTAACATAGGATCTATAATAATTCTATCAGTTTTACCCAATATCCTTCTCTAATAACAGCACTGATTTTATAGACAACGTTTTCTAGCCTAGCTTAAGTAAAGCATTTGATATATGGAAATTTATACACAGTGTCAGATGAATGATGAGGTATTACAAGAGCAAGCTGAAAAAGAGATGGTAATAAGTACCGACAAAATGAGTTTAAGACCGGAAGGAGATCATTAGGGAGGTCCCACACAGACTGGTGCTTGGACCAATCTTGCTTAATATTTTTACTGGTAATGCTGGAACAAATATCAGAAGTTTGATGCTGAAATCACTTAATCACAATGCACAGTGATGGCACTGTAAAATGCCTAAGAATGACCTTGAGTTCTGGATCAGAAAAGTGGAATGAATCAATATCAAAATCATGAGATAATGGAGTTAGGGACATAAAATTATATAGTATACGAGGAGCTCATCATTTAATTGAGGTGAAGATGGGTCTGGATGCACTAGTAAAACACATACGTGAAACAGGAAAATAAAATCCTTAAACATATCAGGTGAGACATTGCAACACTGCAGAACAACTAGCACTGTTGTATATCTTATACAGAACCTTGAATTAATATCACGTACATTAAAGAATGAAACAGAAAATAGAATAGATGCAGAAAAAGGAATTGAGAGACAGTACTTACAGAATACATGGAAACAAGATTTGCTTGTTTCCCACAGCAAAAGGAAATCAAAGAGAATTCATGTCTGCTTTCCATGGAAAGTTCAAGGAGAGTAAGCTCAGGATGAAAAATAACTGCTTGCACAAAAATAAATAGATATAAACGAGCGGTAGATAAACTTATGCTCAAAACTGAAGATTCCTACCTGTTAAAGCAATCAAGTCCTAGAACAGCCTTTCCAATGAGAGTAGCAGAGGCAAGAAAACATTAACTGTTTTTCATACAGACTTTGATAAGTTTAAGAAAGGGGCTATATGGCACAGTGCCTTCAACAGCAGAAAACCGCTCAGTGATGCAGGAGGTTCCTTATAGTCCTAGGAAACCTGCTTTTTTCCCCTTGGGTTCAACAGCTCATAAAGAATTTGGACTTCCACCCTTTCCCTTCCAGCTGATCCCTGTTACAACTTATTGGCTGTGAAAAAGGAGTCCCTGAGACAGTACAGAATATGACCACCAAGAGCCACAGTGATTAATGCCAGAATGGGGAGGAAATAAGAAGCCAGCAATGTGCTTCGCACTTCATCCTGCAGATGTGGACTGACCAAGCAGGATATACCCCAGATGGGTCTTGCCTGACCGAGAAGGTGACAGGCCTGTCACCCCAGCCACAGGGTTCTGGTTTGAGTAAGTTTCTCATGAGACTCTGGAAAAAATGCTGGTCCAAAAACAGCACCAGAGGAAAACAGCTGGGGACAGAGGGGAAGGTGATTGCCCCTTTTAGCAGCAGCAGCAACGTTACATCAACTTAACTGCAACATCAAATCTAAACATGTGCTGAATGTGGGCTAATTCAGTGCAAGACCAGCTCGGGTGGGTCTGCTCGGTGCTTATAGCACTGGAGCTCTGGGGAGTGTCATCTGGAGACATCCAAACACTGCTCTGAAAAGTCACAGCTCGGTCCAGCTGAGTTTATTAGCTGATCCCAGCACTCCTGGTGCAGATCTACCTGCAGTGAAGACACACCTGAAGATGAAAATCCTTGGGCTGCGTGTGACGACTTTTGGGCACGGAGGTGAAGAGGCTAAAGATGAAGAGCTAGACCCTGTGAATCTTGAACACCACTTTTTTCTCAGCTAGGCCACAGCAACATAAAACCACTGCTCTAGAGCACATAGATCATAGCTTTTCGTGTTGTAATAAAAGCTGTATACAGCCCCTTTTTCTTTCTAAAAGCATGCAGCTTACCTTTCAGACACATGCATCACATAGTTCTTAAAACCCATCTACCAAAGCAGCAGTGGGCTTCTGAAATGGAATTACTCTTCTGGTTTTCTACTTTTTTAACACATTGTTTTGGCAAGAGGCGATTTCTGAATTGAAAAGAAAGTGATTTCAAAATCAAATAAAACATTTCTCCCCAGCCCCATACTTCATAAAGGCACAAACCTTTAGATGCAGCACAAGGGTTTACCTAAAATTTCCATTTCTCTTTACTCCCACAAGGCCCAAGATAAACAGTACCCTAATAAAAGTTGATAGCGTGGGCTCTGTTCAAGTGAAACCACTTTATAACTTGACCAAGTGTGTTCTCTGCCAGGAAATGATTGCTTTTCCAGTTCCACCCAAGAATGTTGCTCTGCCTTATGTCTGCTGGCAACAACCTCTCTGTTTATGGTTGGGCTAAAAAAGGAGGATTCAACGGCTAAATTTAGGCCTCAGATAATGGTGCTAGGATTAAGATTTGGTCCTAGATTTTACCATAGCTATCATACTGGTTTGTGAGGATGAGCAGACAAACAAGGAAGGTGTTATGACACATTACATAGTTTACTAAGCTTCTGGTTTTCTTGCCCTTATTCACTACATCTCCATTCAAATCAAAATGAGGTCTACAATAATGAAACCACAAGCAGGTATGATTTATTTAACTTCCTGTAGCATGTTAACACTATCACGTACTCTCCTGTCAAAGTCACTGTATCCTCAGAGATTTCTTGTAAGAAAAAGCCTTGTACTAACTTACTGCAGAAGATCCTTCCTGATCAATGCAATGCAAAACCAGCGCTGTAAATGGTAAATGTCTTGCAATGTACCACAGCACTACCCTTTAATGAAGAGAAGGAAATTGGTCCCTCCCAAAAGAGACAGACATTCAAGCTACTGGCAAGGTACTGCCAGGGAGACTTGTGGTGGAATGTGCTGCCAGTATTCCCTGTATCTCTTAACACAGAGTGTGAAAACTAAAATTAAACTATCCCCTTATCCTGCACCCAAAAGCGAAGCACCTCAACATTAAGTTACATACTGAAATTCATGGGAATTTCCCAGGATTGAGGAATTATGAAGAAAATCTATTGTATGTATATACAATATACATACATACAATATACATACATACATACATAATATACAATATACAGAAAATGTATACTACATCACAGTGTTACAGATAAAGAGTTACACTTCACTGCCTGAAACTTTCTGTAATCATCAAACAGCCTAGAGTATCAACTGAATTGTGCTACACAGTCACATTCCATTTATCTTTCTGCCCATACATTGACTTCTTCACTTGAAGAAAAATTATGGGTTTTTTCAGAATAAAATCCTCTTGCAGGCAAAACTGTCTAGAGTTGGGGAATTTTACTTCAGTTAATTTATTGCCGTGCAACACAACCCTTTGATCACTGATTTGAGCACTGAGAAAAAGGACATAAACTATTAAACAAACAAATACATAAAGAAATATCCTCTTCCTTCCCCAGTCTCAATTTACCTAATTTTCACCACAGATTAAACTCAATCCATTCACACGGCTCTGGTCAAGTGACAGGCAATACAGGAGGTTGAAGAGGTGCACATAACGGATTTTGTCTGCTACCCTGTGCTTAGGATTTCTGCTGCCATATGCTTAATAGCTTGTTGCAGCTTCACATGATGGTTTCTACCCTTCTGTTCCTTGGTGCCCCTGCCCCAGCATGGGCCACCTGTGTACAGCCTACGACATATATGCGTGCAACGTACTACCCCCGCCCCCGCAAAGCACATCTTTAACACTAGGTTACAGGAGTTAACATCATAACAGTCTGGACATATTTTCATTAGAGACCTTTTGGAGCAGAATCATTTCAGGAGGAAATGCCAGAACAGTTGCAAGAACAGTGATGGATGAAAGAAACAGTCATCAGCAATGCAGCTACGGAAAATTTAGATGGATATGTCTAAGCAAGAAGGGCAGAGGAGGGGGAAAACACCTTAACTGAACTTCTACAAAGAAAAGCAAGATGTGAACATCTGAATTGAAATGTCCCTATTACTAGGCTATCAGAAAAACAATTTTATCACTGAGCCTCTTATATATGAGGCTTGTTGTTAAAATAATTTCATGGTAGCACGGCTTACCTTCACAGCCTGCGCAAAAAAGCCAAGCATAATTACAGACCTTTCAACAGTTTCCAATAGCTTCAGCAGGGAAAGCAGAACAGATGAGCTTTCCATCCCCACAGCTCTTCAGGTCACGCTTTTGACTACTCACAGATGAAGCAGATGTCCAAGACTATCCCTGGAAAGAAACACTTCCTACTATTTAATACAGCTGCAGAAAGACATGTGAAACCATGCCTCATTAACAATTTATCCAGAACTGAGAACACTATTAGAAGTAGTCCAGAGTTGTATTAAATCAAAAAGGACCTGAATACCATTATGCCAAATCTGTATCAAGTTATAGAATTGACCTGGTTTATAACAACTGTGTTTATAATGACATAGCACTAGAATAAAAACTAGATTCTTGAAGTATTAACACAAAGAACATAACAGACATTTGGGAGATGAATGTCTAACACACAACTCAAATGAACATCAGCCTTATTAAATTGATACTTGGAGGCCTTCATTTAGCTTAAACAGTTTACTTCCAAGTCCTTCTGCATTACTCAACTTGGTAATGCAGACTACCCCTGGGAAGCCACCCTCATATAGGCGTAGGAAAAGGACTTTTTTTAAATCAGGGTCTCCTTGGACACACTTCTGCCAGTATCTTGTCTCAGTTGCAACTAGAATTTTTTAATTGTTTGCAACATAAAGCTTTTTATTACAAATGAAGAACAGGGAAAAGTTAACTTTGGGCAAAAAAAACTATTTGTAGAATGAAGAAATATTATGGTCTTAACCCAACGAGCTCAGGATTTAATACCAGACAATAGACAGACTACACAAATATCTTCAGAGAAAGGAAGATGTAGAAACCTAAAGGAAGCACAACTGTCAGAGGAATTAATACATCAACTGTATTTTACTAGAGGGCTTTACACACAGAATAACTAGGCAAAATGAAATGTGACTCTCAAGCACAGGGACAAAAATATAGCAAAAAGCGTACTTGTGGGGGAAAGAAAAACAGCAGAGTAGTAATATAATACTGACATTTTAGAGACATGAAGATAGAGGCAGAAGAAATAATATCTCTGGTGTATGAAGGGCTTCTAAGGTAAACAGATTATTCAATCTAATTTTTTTTAAAAAGCCACTTAATGGACTCAGGAAAAGCTGGAAACTACATAATCTTAAAATTCCACACCTTACAAAGAGAGAATGTAGCAATATCTCTGGAATGGGATGCAGAGGAGGACCAGGAAAGATTTAAAGCCAAAACTGAAGAGAGGGGGGAAAGAAGGAGGAAGAGAAAGAGGGCTGTGAAGAGAAATCACAAGGATTTAAGAAGGAAAAATGAAGCCTTATTTTAGACAGTTGAAAAGGGCAGCAGGTTAGCCGTAAGAGATGTCAGAAACTCTGTTCTGGAAACAGAAGCGATCTGATCGCATGACCATACTAACAACACTAATAAACAGAAATATTTAGAAAACAGGTACATTTCTTAACCAGAAAAATAAGTGAAAGTTTCAGGAGTTTTTAAACAGAGCCTTGGGAGACATAAGGATTTTCAGTTTAATTTTTTTTAAAAGCTATTGACATTAATATGACTAGGTTAGTTGTTGAAAAAGTGGACATTATTGCTCCAGATCTACTCACACTTGAGTCGTAGGCAACTTCAGTAAAGTCAGAGTCAGTACAAAAACCTGGGGTTATAGACATCCTACATGCTTGATATCAACTTCTTACTGATAACATTGTTAGAGCCTGCTGGTTGTTGCAGTCAAGCACCGCATGCCCATCTATACAGCTCTGATTTCTGCAGCTAGCAACCATATAAGGATTTTGCTGCCTGTACACCTAAAAGACTTCTCAAAAGTGGATGGAACAATAATTTCTGTAAGAGAATGAATTCCTGTAACAGCACATATATACTGTACTAATGCCTATATAGCACATGGGAGTCATCACGTTCACATATTTCTCCCAGTTGAAGGATGCGCAGCTTCCTCAGGTGTATCATTCTATGAAAGAGGATTATTTCTCTGATTGATGGGTATAGAAATATTGCCAAGGTAAGATTTTGTGCTCGGTGCAAGCAATATCCTGATGATGCTCAGGTCTATATTTCAGCCACCAACACAGTATCTGCTATAAACAAACAGCCTATATCACAGAGGCCATAAACATTAGCCTAAGAGCAGCTACTCAAAGCCCAGGAAGGAAAGCAGAAAAAAACTGCTTGGAAGAAGAAAACATCCAATAAATTTGCTCAGGTATTACTTGTGCGTTTGAGAGGTGCTGCAGCGTGTCCGAAGAAGAGCAACGAAGCTGGTGAAGGGTCTGGAGCAGAAGTCTGATGAGGAGCAGCTGAGGGAACTGGGGTTGTTTAGCCTGGAGAAAAGGAGGCTGAGGGGAGACCTTATTGCTCTCTACAGCTGCCTGACAGGAGGTTGTAGAGAGGTGGGGGTCGGTCTCTTCTCCCAGGTAACAAGTGATAGGACGAGAGAAAATGGCCCCAGGTTGCGCCAGGGGAGGTTTAGATTGGTTATTAGGAAAAATTTCTTCACCAAAAGGGTTGTCAAGCATTGGAACAGGCTGCCCAGGGAAGTGGTTGAGTCGCCATCCCTGGAGGTATTTGAAAGATGTGTAGATGTGGTGCTTAGGGACATGGTTTAGTGGTGGACTTGGCACTATTAGGTTAAGGGTTGGACTTGATGATCTTAAAGGTCTTTTCCAACACAAATGATTCTACGATTTAGCTCGTTACGTCTTGCTATACAACACACACAGACTTTACAAAGGACAAAGGTACATTTTCTGTTCCTTTTCTGCTAGAAAATAAAAAATATCTTTTCTTCTGAAATGAAGAAACTTCCTCTGAAATCAATGTATTGTTCATTTCTAGAATGGATTATTTAATTCTGCTTGTCTGAGGATAAACGCCAGTTCCACCAGGGATCTGAAACTCATGACCCACATCCGCAAACCAGCAAAGATGGTTATGAACACATAAGACCAACGTCCCTTGAGCTTCAGTTGCTGCTTATTCATTTCAAGATGAATTTAAAGTTCTGGCTTACATTGCTCTCAATAGTTGAGTAAGAGTTTAATGCAAAGAAAAATCATAATCCCATTTATCAAATATTAAATACTACTTCTAAAACTCTGTGTCACAGGAGATCATGCAGCTACATCCTATTCAGATCTCAACACAAGAGCCATCTCTTTGATAAAACCTTCCCTTATAATGGCATCTTACCATAAGCAAGAAAAGCCAAGTGAAAACAGTAAGGAGGAAGAAGACAGCAAAGAAATATGAAGGCAGAACCATACACACCACTTGACAGGATTCATAGTAGTTTCACCTGTGGGACTACAGTTAGATACAAGGACGCTGGGCACCTTTTGGGCATGTAATACATTGACAATGCCAGCTGGCTCTTCTGCAGGGTGAAGTGCACTTGTATCAGTGAACTTATATGGGAAGCATAAGATACAGAGGTGCATTCCATGTTTTCCAGTTAGTGCATATTGACACATGCCTATTGACTTCAGCAAGGCTTTATGCCAAACTCATACAACCTGAGGATCTCTTCAGGGTACAGATCCTCCCCAATAATCTCTTCAATCGTAGAGTCTCACTGTTAAGCTGTGACACTGGGAGATATCCTAGAGAAGTTTATAGCAGGCAGGATCACAAATGAAGCTTATGAACCACACCATAAAACAGCACTGAAAGAAAAGATGACCTTTGCTTTTCTTACAGAACCAGATTTCTTAAATCCTGGGTAACATAGCAGATAGGCAACATCTTCACGTAAAAGAGTGCAGGACAAAAGCAGACAAGGATTCCCATCCCACCAAGCCCTCTGCAGTTTATCTTCCTACACAAGAGTATTGTTTGTACTACAGTAGCTGAATTCTTTCTGCAGAGTTTTGCAGTAATGCTAACTTTTTGCATGCTGATGCCTAGAAAAGGAAATGTAAAACTATCCATGGGACTGATGTTTCATCATTTCCCAAATTTAAAATGAGAACCAGTGCAAGACTAGTTCATAACCATGTTAAATCATTTGAACAACAGTGAATTTATATGTCTTTAAACAGCATTTTAACTATTTCAAGATAGACGATCTCACAGGAAGAATGTGAGACAGAAATATTTTTTTTTTTTTTTTCCATTTGAAAAAAATGCTTTCCCCCAATGTTTGTTCCCCTGTATTTCCTGGTCCCTGAGACAGATATTCTATATATAATCAGGTCTCCAAAAAACAAACCCAAAAATTTAGCAAGAAGTCCCTGTAAAACTATATTCTTAGCTTCAAACAAACTAGAGTGGAAAAGAATACAACTACTCTTTCCTAATCTCACTTCTTTTTTTTTTTTCTTTCTTTCCAAGAACATAAAAAAATTCTTAATCTGGGACCAATAAAATTATTTTTTGAAAGAAAAGCATGGGACTCAGATAAAAATTTCAGTCACAGTATAGTTTCAGAAAAAACTTATAAGAAATTTTTTTTTTATTGTGGTGACATGACAGGAACTGAAGGTAAGAATTATTTTTAAAACTTGACTTGCTATAAACAGCTTATTATAACTTAGAGTGCATCCTCCATAATGAAGCCTTTCTCCTGCAATATCTGTTCACAATGCAAAGCTAATAAAATCAATTGTTTGCAGGATTGGGACCTAAATTCTTCCAATAATTTTTTGTACTCTTAACTACATTCATGTTTACATCCTTGTATCACAAGGGTGTTCAGAACCTAGTAGTAAGAGAAGAAACAACAGCAAAAGAGAAAGAACGCACACAAAATGGTCACATATGCATAGCATAACAATAGCTGGTAAATTTAACTGTATATTGGTAACTTCCATCTGTACCAGTGAAAATCAAAGACACAAGCAATCCAGAATGAAGTAACCGTGCCTCTGGCAAAAGTGTCCAAGCTACCCATAACAGAGCAGAAAGTATTCAAGAAGGGTTGCCTTTTGAATTAAATCTATTTTTTAAAAAACAGCTTTTTGCTTGAAGAAAAATGTAGAATTCTTAATAGAAAATTCCTTTCATCCTCCTCCTGGGGATTTCATGACGTGAGCATACCTTGGATATTTTTAAAGCGCCTCTTCACTCTACCTCTCCTCACCAACTAAAGTAGGCAAACACAATACCTAAAACTAAGATGGAAGCTGCTACCTCTTTCTGTCATCTTCTTGTCATCAGTCTGTGACTCCCAGGTTTTGCACAGGTTCAGCAATGGTGCAGAGCTGTACAGTATGAACAGGAGACTCACCACGTATTGTGGCACTCCTGCCACAGTAATAGACCATGGCTGACGCACAGCCTACAGGGAGCGATGAGCTTCTCTCCTTTGAGAGGCAATTATCATCTGTAAATCACCACAAAGAACTGAAGAAACATTCTAATTCCTCTTTCTCATCTAAAATAGATTGCTGCACTAGACAGAACTGGGGGAGTGAAGCAACAGCATTCAGGATCTTCAGGATACAGGGACTTATTCTTCTGCTTAGCTTGCAAAGAAGGCAAGAAAAGGTAAGGTTCGCTGCTCTGCACTCTTCATTTGCACCTGTGAAGGAGCAAATGGAAACATTTTTGGACTTGCATTCAAGATAGAAATATTTAACTTTTAAATTGCACGGTCCTCTGGAAAGGTAAAATATATTTTTCTGTCGCACAAGAAAAATTAAGTTATTTAATTATAACTGTTAAAATTTTACAGGGGAATTCCTTGGCTGACATAGCTAATTTCACTGTACACTGTTCTTTTTTTTTCAATGTAAATTGTAAAACTGTTGTCTGAATCTTTCTATATGGTGATGAACACTCTTGATTACAGTCTGTCATCAGCAAGGATTTAAGTATGACTCTTCTAACCCTTAACAGAAAAGTGCTTGTGATTTTCCCCACAGCTAAGGGGACATTGTAATTCAATGGTTTAGTTCTTAGGGTGATCAAAGACATGCCTGTGAAATAACACAGCACAGCGACCAGTATAAAAATCACACAAGCCAGCACGGCATCCACTCACACTGGTGGTGGGGGAAAGCAGCTGGAAGACTTCCACTGCCCACGGTCGTCAGGGCTGCCTGGGGTGTTTCTGTATGGCACCGCGTGAGGTTGTGATTGCAGGCATGTAATCACAGCCGTGCCCCCTCACACTGGTGAAGAACATAAAAACTCTTGTTCCGAGCTCAAGCTATCCCTGAAAGCCAAGCCGGAAGATGGATTTTGTTCCTTAATACCCACCAAATATTTATTGACTACCTGGTAATAAGTGAAAGCTGGATCAAACATTAAAGGCAGTGGGGTTATACAGATGTAGTTGTAGCATAATACACCATTCTCAATAGCACATGAAATGTAAAGCCTATGCTTCAATCTAAATCCAGGCCTAACTTGCAGAGCTGGTAGATGTTTGTGTGTGTACGTGTGCACATGCATGTATAGCGGGGTGTGCACATGTGTTTTGGCGGGGGGTGTTTCTGAACGGATGTAGGTGTGCATGTAGGGTGGGTTTGTGTGTAGGAGGATATGTGCATGGGGGCATAGATAAGTGGGTATTTGCAGATATGTGTGTGCAAGTATGTGTGGGTATACGGGCACATGGGTATAGGCGTGTACACGACTCACTCTGTGTGCAGGTGCATGTGTGCAGGGATGTAGAGGTGCATGTGTGTGTAGGTGCATATGTGTGAAAGTATATGTGGGTTTGTACGAGTGTGTGATGGGGTTTGTGTACAGTTGTGCACGTGCGCATAGGACTATGTGTAGGTACATGTGTGTGGAGCGTATGGGGGGGTGTGCGCAGAGGCCTGTGTTTCTGTGTCTGACTAGAGGTGTGTAGTGCAGTATGTAGGAAATATGTGTGTGTGTATAGGTGTGGGGTGTCATAGGGAGGTGTGAAGATGTGTGCGCAGGTGAGGAAGTATAGGGGTGTTTATGCAGGGGTTTGTTTGTGCTGATGGGTGTCCGCAGGTAAGAGTGCAGGGGTGCGTATGTGTGTGTGTGTGTACACATGTATGCACACACAACATAATCCAAGCATATGTAACATAGTCTTTAACAGAATGTAGATTTTCAATACAGAAGTCCATTTTCAAATAAGCACTTTTGACAGAACTTAATACTGACTTACACTTAAAGTTAATTTAGAGTTTGCTGTGATTTCTGTGACATTTAGTTTACCACAGTCTGAGGAATTAAATATGTATTTGGAGAAGCAGTGGGTATACAGGCTGAGTATTCACAGATTACCCATTGACATTGATTTATTTAATTTCACAACGAAATTGTGAGCAGCCAATTTCTTTGAGAGACTTCATAGCCCTGGTGTCTCTAGTTCAGTGTCTTGCATTAGCCTTGGATTTATCTAGAAAGGGGATCCTCTACATTTTCCAGCACCCATGTAATTTATAATTCAGCACTTTACAATGTATTACCATGTTCAAGGGAGAACTGTCTTCTGAGAAGCTATTATGTTGTGCATTCTAGTTCAATTTATTAGACTGCCATCTATCATGTAACTGAGACCTTGCCATAAAACACATTAAACTAAGACAAAGTTTCCATAAGTATTCTCTTTAATATATAGTAAAAGAAATATCTGGATTTGAATTCACTTGATGTTACAACTAAACCTCATTTCTAGGCTTTAAACATATCATACTAAAAAAAAAAATCACCCATCCAAAGCCTTCTCTGTTCAGGAAGAAGCTATAATATTTCAGTACAGAAGGCAAACAAGAATGTGGAAGCAGGACTTTTAGCAAATGACATTACCTGTATACTGAAGAAAAAGAGACAGAGAAAGACAAGACTCAAGATTATTTTTCTTAACTGACATCCAACATTCATAAGGGTTTGTTTGATGATGAACAAGGAAACAAAGCAATGAAATCGCCATAATGCAATTTTGGTGGGGGGGAAAAAAAAAAAAAAAACAGATGGACAAGAAGATAAGAACATTCCAGACCTTCTTAATCAATAATAAAGAAAGGGCAGAAGAGCATCACTTCTCCCTTTCACAAATGTTGTGTTTCCCTAGACAAGCATTGCTTGTGAGGTGGGTCCCCAAGTTTGAGGGGAAAGAAGAGGTAACTTCAACAGGAATACAAAGAACCACTCTTTCTTCTTGCCAGAATGCCCTTCTCCCTGAGCCCATGAATGAACAGCTATGACCAGTGTTAATAGATGAATTATTTACAGTGAAGAGTAACAGATTTACCACTATAAAAACAGTATCACTAGATAATGCTGCAGCTTCTTTCACATGGAAGGCAGGTAGTAATTGCATACCCACAGAATTTTTTTCATCAGAAAGTGAAACTAAGGGTCAAGTTAGACATGCAAGACATAAATCTTTAAACGACAACATAAACTGCTATCTTTCTGAAAGTACTTATTCCATCAAATTTTACATCCAGACATTGTTGAGAAGAATTCTTTTTTTTCTCATCATTCTCGTACACACGATGCAGCTCCTGACATGCTCTACTTTTGCTGTGGAAGAACCTAAAACATGTTAGGTGCTTTTCAGTCACAAAGGAAAACTACAAATTCTTGTGCTGAGGACTATAACTAAGAATTATTCCTGAACTCACCTGAAACCCATGCAATTATCACCATCGAGGCACTGCTCAGGTACATTCTAATAGGAAAGGCCAGGCTGTGTCAAACCAAGGATCCACCTCTTTGAGTACCCAGTCTCCCATAGTGGTCTATGGCAGTTAACTTGAAAAGAGTATTAAAAAATAAAGGGCAGTTTATAATGGTGTCTCCAGTATATTCTCACACCTTTTAGCTGCCTGCAGCTGAAGGGCTTCCTGAGCTAAAGGTGGTTTCTTGGTGTTTAACAGCTTCTGGAAATTCTAATGACACCTTAATGTGCAGACCTGGGACAAGATGTACAACTTATTCGACTTAACATCTTTGAGAGAAAATTGATAACAAAGACATGGAAACGTACAACTGGCCACACTGCATCAGATCAAAGGACCATTTAGCCCAGTGCCCTGTCTCTTAAGAACAGCCAAAACCAGATTCATATATGACACTTCCCGTTCATAGTATTCCAGCTTCAAACTATTTTCAGGCTCAGGAAGTTCCGAAGGTGGATGTATGGTCAGTAACCCTCAACAGATTTTGCTTCCATGACCTTGACCAAAGCTCCCCTTGAAACTACATTTTGGCAACCAACATCCCCAACATCCTTTGGCAACTGGTTCCACAACTCTATTGCCAGATGCACGAATACTCATCTCCTGCTTGGTAGGAGCTGATTCCTAACAGTTTTATTTGACGCCTCTTACATATTCTGAGCCTGGAATGAACTATACTATTTCATATATTTCTTTAAAAAGTGAAACGTGGGCACAAAGAGTATCTTTCAGGCAGAAAAATTAAAATTAACAAAGTGGATATGTGGTCAATGCCATTTTGATACTATAATTACAGAAACCATACCTGTAAGTTGTTTTTGCAAATGAAATATTCACAAATATCATGTTCTCAAACAAAAGAGGTGTATAAAAGAACAAGATCACACCACTTTTGCTAGGTGCTCTACAACAGCACTTCATTAAAACTAGAGAGAAGGTGAGGTGTCTTTGTGTGCTCTGAAGTGAAAACTAGATTAACTTCTGTTTCAGCAGAGAGGAAAACCTCTATAAACCTCTCTATATAAAATAACTAAATGCTGGGCAGAGTGTCAAAAAATACATTAAAATACAAATACAGAAACACACACTGTACAGGATCCTCAGGATATCCATACTTCTCAAGACCAAGGCATACCTCAAAGCCCATAATGATTCAAATATGGAACAATAGCACTTAAAACTTTAATGCAATAAAATATCAAGTAATTTTTAGGAAAAAAAAAAAAAAGAAACAAAACTCCCTCCCCTTTGGACTGATTCCTGGCGCCATTGGTTGAGCAAGGAACCACAAGCATAGCATATTTACAGCAATCTTTCCAGATTGCACTGCAAGAGCCAAGAACCTTTTCTGTAAACTGAGGCCTCAATCCACCCCACACAGTTCACGTTGCAGCTATGTGCATTTAATAAAGCTTCACATTCACATTTTATTTTTCTTGTTACATTGTTTATATTACTCTGCATTAATTTCCTCTTTGTAAAATCCCCTAAACTGCTCATAAAACTGCCTTAAAAAGAAGTAAAATGATCCAGCTTGGAGATCAAGGAAGAGAAATGGGGCCATTTTTCACTAGAGATGTAAAGAACAGAAAAGAAAAATAATGTATCACTGATTGCTGTACAAGGCCTGCCAGTAGATACAATTCTGGACTCTTGCATCCCAGGATTTTTCCCAAAACAGTACAGGGTGGTGTTTGAGAGAAGGCACCTGTAGTCATATTTTAAAAGATATTTCTGAGCATAGAAATACAGGTATGCATGATCCTCATGAAAGTTTAGCAGGAACAGGGAAACCATATACAACCAAATTTCGATAAACCTCACAGGTTTGAAAATCAAGTCAGACATCCTGAGTTGCCTTGGTAGCAATGAAGATGTATCCCTACGCAAGCAGACACGAAGGCAGAATCACTCACATGAAAAATGAGGTAAGGTGTAAATAAGTAACATGTTGAAAAAGAACTGCCACAATCCAAAAATCAAGAGGAAAAAATCTTAAAACTTGGATTTTTCATAAAGGAATATACAGGCAACAGACATGACTGTGTTCAAACAGCTATTCCCTATTTTCATAAATCTTCTCTAGTTTAAAAAAAAAAAAAAAAAAAGAAAAGAAAAAGCTTAGGCTAGTGACAAGCCCACTTGGCATGAGCTACTATAAATATTGCAAAGTTTCCATTTCTTTCTCTTTAAAAAAAGCACAAATATAGTTCTTTTATGTTCCCATTTAAGTAATCACTTCCAGGTTCCATACAGACCCATCCCCATGAGTAAGACTTAAAGTCTGCTATTACGAGCAGAAAGGATAAAACTGCCCTTTGGCAGAAGTATTATTTTTGCGTAGTTAGACTTTTGGATTTCTACCAATTCCCTTGTTGGCTTCCATTCTTCCACCCATCCCTACTTGAATACATACCGGATCTTTAGCTTGCATTGCCAAACAACCTCCCTCCAAAGAGTACATTAGGGGAGAGGAAAAAGAGCAGTAAAAAAAATAAATAAATTTTGCTTTCCAATGTTGTGTAACAAACCAGCCACAAAAGGACTTTGAGTCAGCAGAAAACAGTAGGCGAATTACTGTTTATCCCCTAGAAACGTTCTATCTTCTGCCCAGAAGGGAAGCTGGAACACCCACTGGAGTTCTACCTACGCTGCTCTGCCTTCACTGATTCTCCTTGGTTGGCAAGTCACCATATGCGTTTGACAGGAACATTTAAAATCATACCCCAGAAAGCTGTTAATCAGAATATGGTTATTGAAAACTTGTCATAGAACACAAATCATTCAATATGAACCACAGCAGATAGTCAAAAGCCAATAATCACCAAAATAAATTACTATTAAAACTCTAGCATTTGCCTCCATGCTGACTCACACTAAACTATGCCATTGGATTCTTAAACCGTAATTGTTTTGCAGGAAACTAAGATAACATGAAAAAAAATTGACTGGAGTTCACTCTAGATTTGTAGCTGGTAATTTCAAAACTAATGATGTTGCACACCTCCACTTTTGAATAATCAATGGGTCACATCCTAAGGAGGCCTGAGTTTTGGCAGAGAGCACTCAGCAGCTTCATGAAATTGTGTTCCTTTGAAGTGCCCCTAGTTGAGTATCAAAAATAACTAGATTTTTTCAGTCAAAAAATTTTCTGAGGGTTGTAGGAGAGACAACAGGAAGAATAATAGGGCAACACGCCAAACATCTGAGATGTCTATATAGAAATGTCAGAAGTAGGGAGAATAAACAGGAAGAACTGTCAAATCTTTAGAATCAACCAAAATTACCACTGAATCCACATCACAAAGACTGGGGATAAATCACAGGGCTGGAACTGGTGTGGAGGAGTGCAAAGAACTTGCTGATGAAATAGAGCAGGATGAAAGAGAGAAGGTCTTACATTGTAAATCAAGAACACATACACTTCCTCTGAATTTCAGGATTAGTTGAGAAGCAGACTTTCAAATATCTCTGAGCAAATATAAAATGTGAAAAGGGCAAGGACAATCACGTCTTATTGCAGATCTGCTATAGATCACTAGATCAGAGGGAAAAATGCATAATGTTTTTCCCCTAAGTAACTAGTAGAGGCATCCAGAATAAAAGAGTTGATAATAACGGGGACTTCATCGAGAAATCCATGGGCGAGAAGGAAAAAAGACAAAAAGGAATATACAAAAAGGAAGATTTTTGAGAAGATTTCTTAGGTGAGGTTGATTTATATTTAACTCCTAAGTAAAGGAGAGATGAGTCAAGAAACAGAGGCCAAATTAGTGGTCACAAAATGACAAATTCTTTATTCTGTGGAAAAAAAGAAACAAGATTGACAGATCAAAAAAAAACCTGATACAATAAGGAATGTTATATTCAGAAAGGGATACAATAACATGCTAAGGATACTGGTAAGCAGAGTGCCTGGGGATTAAAATCTTGAGTAAAAAGAAGTGAAGAGAGAATTTGTCCCAACACAGAAGAAACAAGAAGCACAGCAAGGGACCACTGCAGCTGTGTAAGGGCCTCTTTATAATCAGAAAATATAAAAGCAATTTTTAAAAAAATCTAGAAATAAGAAGCTGTGATGAATGATTAGTCATAGTATAGAGGAATTACAGAAACACATGTGGGTAAAATCAGAAAGGCCAAAGCATGCAATGAGTTATAGTCAGCATGGATACAAAAGACAGTAAAAACATGTTCTCTATAAACCATATGTTTAAAGAAAATATCAAAAGTAAGGTCCGTATTTAACTGGGAAAGAAAACAAACAAAAGAAGAAAGAGGCAGAAGTTGTTTTCTCAAACTTGTTTTTAAAAACTGATTAATTGTGACTTGTGTTTTTAACAAAGGAATACGATCATAAGCTTGAAGAGAGGTAGAACAAGCAAATGCTATATAAATTGGAGTTATTATTCAGGTCATCATCAGGGTCTGATCTGTCATCCTCTGTCCCACCAAATTCCTCCCAGCAGACTCTTTCTCAGGGGCCCCTCATATGTGGGCAGTGTCCCCAAGTTCCAACTTCATACAATGGATATGCCGTCTCAAGGCAGGACCACTTGTGTGCATGCAAGGTTAGATGACCAGCAGCTGTGTGTCTGCAGGGTTATGCGACTGTCAGAATTGGGGAGACACGTCTGAATGGCAGTCACGCAATATATCTTGACTAGCTACAGCTTCTGACCTCTTCAAAATAGGGAACTGGAACATAGGCAAAAAGATCAGTTAGGTGGACTCTCAACTAACTGGAAAACTGTCTGCCTGCAAAGTAATTCTCTGCTGTCAAACCAGATGAGAAGCTCCAGTAGGACTTCACAGGTCTACTGTCTTGGATTTTATTCTATAAAATATTTTAATTCGTAACCTGAATGGTAGACTAGAGCCTGAGTATCAAACCTATGAGTAACTCCCATGCAGGAAGTATCATAAGCATCCTGAGGAATGGGCTCAGAGTCCAAAATGACACTCACAAACAGGAGGAAGGGTTTAGGGTCTAACATCAAAAAAGATGAACTTTAAAAATGTCTGATATAGACGAAATTTGGTAACATTTAAAAACTACAACAGTATAAAATGAGGAAAAAGTATTTGGGTTGCAATACCGCAGAAAAACTTCTGGCTGCTGCAGACAATAAAAAAGTAGACTGTGGATGCTTAAGACTTAAAACTCAAGGAAATCTTCCTGGAGCTATCATACTGAGACACCAGAGAGGATTAATTTGCTCTACTAGGTGTTGATAAAGACTGGAACTAATTATTCAGCTGATTAAGTGCCAAGGTCCTTGTCCACCTTTGGGCACCACTGAAAAAACTGTGATCAACAGATAGCTCCAAAAGCAACAGGAAACATGAGTCATAAAGAAAAATTGCACAACCAGGTTTATGCGTAAAAAGACATAGGTAAGCATTTGTCCAATGTATAAAAGGTTGTTATAAAGAGGACAGAGAGCATCTGTTTTAATTTCTAGTACGTTAAGAAGAAGGAGAAATCACCTTAATTTGCAGCCCAGAGGATTTGGTTTAGAAACCAGGAGAGCATATATTATTTTCAGAATACGTAAGCAAAGGAACACACAATGTATTCACTGGAGAGTCTAAGGAGCAGGATAAACATCTGTCAGGGCTGGTTTGAAGTACACATAGCCTGCTTTAGAGCATGAGCTTGAACAGCAACACCTCTTGGTTTTTTTAAACTTAAATTTTTCCCTAAACCTTTAATTGCTTCATTGTGTTTTTCATCCTACAACTGAAATATCTGCAAGGAACTGACACTTTTTTTCACTTTAAAAGGAGGTGTTTAAGCTCCTAATATTTTTAAAGTTCCTTCCTAGAAAATTCCTAGATAATTATTATACCAACGTCCTCTTCCCAGGTAGAGCCTTGATAGAAATGAAATAGGTACCAACATGTGTCTTGATAATTGGTGGAAGAGGAAGGAGAAAAGACATAGGTAAAAGGTGCTGGACACAAAGTAGCCATCTCATGGGCAAAGGAAAAGGCAAAACGAAGATAACTCACAGAGCAGGGGTGAGCTATGGCTAATTCAAGGGACCCGTGGTACTGGCAGCTCGGAGGTACCATTCCCCAGGCGGTGGAGGAAAGCACTCACCCAGATTAAGCTTTCATTCAAAGGACACAAGCAAAGCGACGAGTAAAAGCTTCTTTGTGCGGCCTAAGCAGACATGAAGCACTTTAAAACAACAGAACGAGTAAGAAGAACCTGGAATTCCTCCTTTTCACGTTTGAAGCCAATAACCTTCTTCTAAAGCCCTTCCTGACTTAACATGCTTGAATTTGGCTTTAACAGCTGTTAAAGAGGTGCTGTCAAGAGGTGTCTTTTCCAATAAGCAATACTCTGTTGTCTCTTCCACTCCCTCTCCCTACCTAAAAGAGCAAAACTAATATGCGATTGTCGCCTCTAGACACCCACTGAGCCTAGATTAGGCCTGAAGTCATACTGGCAGGAGATGAAAGTAAATTCTGATCACAGTCCAGAGATTGATTTAATCTGGGAGAAGGGAGAGGAGATAAGTGGGCGTGTTAATTCCTGAACTTAGTTTTTTCCGTTCATCTTTGCACTGGAAAGGAGGTGACGCTGGAAATCTTTTAAAGATGGGTGAATATACTGAAAAACAGGTTTAAGCACATGAGCCAACTTCCAGAAAAAAACATTCAGTCTTAAACGGCAGGCTTGCATACACTGGAGAAAAGTGAAAACACCACTAAGTCTCTTTGTATCAGAAAATGTAGAGGTGGAATATTAGTGTGTCCAATATTTTGCAGAAGAATTTTTCCACTAACAAATACAAATGATTGACCAAGATAATGCAACTGACAGTAGTAAAACAGAAATATAATAAGCGTGTTTTTGTTCTATATAAGTGGTTATAAATTTGCAACATTAAATGAGTTATATAATTAAATAGCCAAATATTAACATCTAAAGATACTTAATCTGCTCTTACATTAATTAGAGTCACACCGGTGTTTTGGTTCCCTCCGCAAAAAGTCTTAAATAACTTGAATAAATTAACTTTGACTATAGCAAAAGTTCTGTGGTCATTACACAGGCATTATCCTAAAATAAAGTTAGACCTGAGTCTGTTTCAATTCTCTCCTATCATCCTGTTAACAGAAGTGCTCTGTCACCAGTACTATTCTATCAAAAGTGTTTTGTAGATCAGATTCCTCCACAATGTAGTTTAATACTTTGATGTTTTCCATACTAACAACAAAATACATCATCAATTGCAAAAAAAAAAAAAAGCTCCAGAAGGTAAATCAATTCATGTCAGTGTTTCTGCACTGAAACTAGCTTTAATAATTTTAGCCGAAAATCACCTAATTTCAACTAAACTTCCACTAAAAATTTGCTATGCTGCTACTTAACCTTAGGAAGCTTCTTCTAAGTGATCCAAACATAAAGAAATCCATACACTCTTTGTGCTCCCACAGCATGCTTTCTGCACATCTAATTGATCGTTGGGTGGTCCAGCTACATGATAGCATATTCCACAACTGTCTGGAAGGTGGACAGCCAGAACAGGGAGGACGTGACCTGACCCCTATCATTCACTATTTTTTATACAATTTATGTCTCTCGGTTGCTGACATACCTTTTGTAATGTTTTCCAATAGTTTTCTTTGGAAACAATTGAGATTTCTAAAGAGAGCATAGATCTCAATCGGAAAACATTTCAATGAAGCATATATATTTCTAAGAAATGCAGGTTGAAACACAAACCTTGCATGAATCTGAGGATAGGAAACTTTTTTCCCCCTGAAAACTTTTTTTTATTATTCTCAGATGAGAAGCTACCCACCCTTCATCCACTTTAAATTTAGTGCCAGTAGGAGAATTTCAGTATAGATCTCATTTATCATTACTGTTCACCAGGGCAGGGGGGGCATATATGTGTGTGTGTGTTACATGGAAATAATCATTATGTTTTTCTTTGTTTCAAGCTATTGGCTTTTAGCCCAAATTTTCTTCCCACCTAATTTGTCAAAGCCGGTAACTATCTCACTGCCATGAGCACTTAATAAATATTAGAATAATTACTTTCTGCAGTGTGGGTAACCCTGAAATGATGACACACTCTTTTCCCTCCCTCAAGATGAATCCATTACTTACCTGATCATTTTGTCTGCGTACAGCTGATAGCATCACGTAGTTCCAGTTCCAAACCACAGAGTCCCTGCTAGACAGTGTGTAAGCGTAATCGCCTTCTTCATAAAGAAGTTAACTCTGCAGACTGGCTATGCATTGCAAAAAAGTAGAACAAGTTGGGGTTTTTTTGAAGTTGTCTCTACATTTACTACCCATACATTTTCAGCTTTCTTGTCTTCTGATGTTGTGAAGATGAAAAAGGTTACTAAGCATTTCCACTACAGTAGTTATGCTATAACAGAATGATGCCAATATAAGAACATAGACAAGCAATCCAACTTTAAAACCTCACATTCTTCAGCCAAACTCTGTCTAATCCTAAAACCACGTACAGTCACGTTACCGCTGTTGTCAGGCAGCGATGCTGCTGCGCACTGTCATCAGTGCTAAAGCTGTGCCTCACCTCTCCCACTCAGGCTTGTCTTGCCTTGTATTCTGTAGCCCCTCCAAGACGAGCAGGGGCTGAAGCCACCTATGTCTCCCCAGACCTGATCCCCTTCTCTGCAGCAAAGAGCCAGAGAAGTGAAGAAGACATTGGACAGGTTTTCCACGCCTTGTGGTGAACAGCTGAAATGTGGGTTTATGCTGAACTGTGGAATCCCACAGCCCATAGGAGAGAAAGCACATCCCAAAGACCCTAGCAGAACATCTGGGGGAAGAAGACAACTCTTGCCCCTTCGTTCACAAGGGAATCAGTCTACTTGGGAACGGGAGCCAGTGAACAAGGGAGACAGGAGGAGGAAAAGAGGGAGGAAGACTTACTTTCTTCCTCTTACTTCCACCTCCTTCCAGAAACTCACTCAACTCTGGCCAAAAGGTTTAATAGGATAGCAATATTTTTCATGCATATTATTAAAAGTCCAAATGGTATTTCCAATTACTAATTTTGTCCTCATTTCCATGTCAACTAATCCTGAACTGTAGGGGAAAGAAGCCAGATACCTTCCTACCCACCCCAGAACAGAACCAAGCTCCCTTTCTTTTTTTTCTTTTTTTTAAAAGAGATTCCTGCACTTATGCAGATAGATGAGCCAAAGATAAGCCAGAAGAGGTTTTCTCTCCCCAAGCTGACTTATTTTATCATATCTGATCATGACAGTGACTGAGAAAACACATTCAAAAAGAAACCCTGAACCCTTAATTCAAACACGTAAAGATAAACATCACCAGCCGGATATTACCTTTCATTGCTGAAGAACTACTACCACTTATATCCCAATATGAGCAGAGTAACCCTCTATGGGTCAGAGTTCCTTTGATGTCGATGGAAACCTTCTTTTCAATTAATTCATAAGAAGGGAAGCGCACATATGTCCGTTGCAACTCCTGAGCTAAAATCTCACAATAGTATATAAACTCTCTGCTAAATGCAGAACACATGAGCTTTAAAATAAAGTTATTTATATCATGGAATCTTTCAGTCAAATTGGGAACTAACGTTGACTTATCACCTGTCACTCTCCATTAATGATACCTGAGTATAGATATTAAAATTGTGCATATGCTGGGAGGAAAAAAAAAACCAAACAACAAAGAAAAGAAAGTCTCTTCTAATGATAGAACTCTTACAAAAATCTAATGACACTTCTGATCTGTAAATTTTGAAAGAGCAAGTTAACAAGAACAACAAGAAATCAATGGACCACCTTTAAAAAAAAAAGCTGGAACTTAAGAACAGGTTTGCTTAAGTCTTCCCATTTTTATACTAATTATGGTTCCACTCTGAGCAGCTTCGTAAGAGCCATCACTGCATTCCAGGGTTATTGCCTCAATGATTTCCAAAGCAAAGTGCTCAGTTTACATTCCAGCTCTGCAAATCTGACCTGGAACCCAATCGTCAAGCTGAGATACTTCCTCCTTGTATAAAAATCAAGAATAAAGATGAGTAAAATTCTGCCATATGTGACACTTCAGAAAATCTATTATCTCCATCAACACAGCAGAGATTGCATTGCTGCCTTGTCAGTAAACCAGGTGAAGCATGAACCATAAGGAAAGAAGATAAAATCAGCTCACATGTATGACAGAACTACAAGTTTCGTATGTTATCACTATAATTGTGTATGTTTTAGTGTGGTAGATGTCTTCTAGCTTTAGCTGAAATATCACCATCTCCATCCAGCTCTTCACTGAAGCTCACCAGTGTAAGTCTCTTATTTCATAGTTCAACTGGAGCCACTGACAGATTACAGATTGCTTGTAGGACACTGTGCAAAGCCAGACAGGTTTGCTCAAACTGATTTCACTAGCAATATATGCTAAACTGGCTGACTTCAGACAAAACAGGTAGGAATGTTGACATGTTCAGTTCCCTGAATTTCCCTGGCAGAAGGTGGCTGCAGATACAGCATATGGTGCAGACAGAGTATATGGTGCAGATATATAAATTCTTTCTCAATGTGAAATACATAGCAAACACTGTGCTTAATAAAGGAAATTTCCATCTCCCTTGCTGCCATATACAATTTAAAAAAAAAAAAAAAAAAAAACAGGTCTTGACACCTGTGAAATTTCTGCCTTTTATACTATTCCAGGCTGATGGCTTGGAAACTGTTGTGCAACGTACATCTGCTTGGTAATCAGCGCAAATACCAAACAAAAGGGGCCAACTGAAAACAAATAAAAACCCAAAAACAAAACCAAAAATTGCTGTTTTCCAATTGCCATTTTCCTGCCCTGATAACACTTCTATATTAGTGAGAACAAGAAGAAATAATAAATAAAATATATCACTTTTTTTAATTATTAGCCAGCAGATTTTTCCCAATCTAAAACCAGTATGCTAGCACCAGTCAATATTGCATCTTTTTTTCCTCTTGCTACCTAGCTAACCAGATGGCTAAACAGAGAGTTCTCTGTCTAAGCGGAAAGACACTTAAAGAGCTTTCCTAACACATGTAAGACAAGAAGATGAGACTGTCCCCTTCCATGGTCAGAAGAGATGGTTGTCTCTCCCTCAGTCATCTCTGATGTTAGATTTTCTAGAGATGAGATGGCAGCTGAGCAACAGCAGTTAAATCCTTGCATGTACAACCACATCAGTCCATCTTACCTCCAAACAAAATTCAGCCATATAACTTCTCAGGAACAATTAGAATTTAAACCAGTAATAATTTGCTACTATTGTTACATGAAGAAAAGACCAGATGTATCAAGAGTCTTTCCTCTGAAGCTGAAGATACAGCTTCAGAAATACTGAGGAAAATATTATACAATATGTCTCACCCATGGGTTTTGGACAAACTTTTCTGATCTGGTCATGAATCATGAACCAGAATGTCCCTCTGTTATAGGTGTTACCAAACACCTATGACAGAGTACAAAGGGGAACAACCAAGAGAAAAGTATCAACAGGGGTCCTCACAATTGGACTTGTACTACTTGTACTTCAAACACTTAAAAATGAAAGCCCACATCAAAATCCAGACAGGCACATTCATGAGTAGAAACATAGCTTATTATTTATCAAAGTAATTTTAAGGTAATGTTTACAATATGCTCTCAGACTTCATCTGTAATTTCTGATGATAAATTAGTTCATATTATGTTGAGAAACATTGTGTAATTGTCATCACAGCATTAGCAGTTGACAAAGCCCTGATATAGACTAATAATCCTCTATGGCCTGGGCCAGAATGCTTCTCTCTCTAACACTGGATGTAAATATATATAAAGAGAGAAAAATGTGTATCAGATGTATTTATTTGTATTTGTATTTCCACATACTATAAGTACAAAGAATGTGGCCAAAACTGCATACAAAAAGACTTTAGAATCTGTAATTTATTCAGATCTTCTCTGATTTGATACTTGAAAACAGTTTTTCTTGGGTGGAACTAGAAACTTACTTCAAACTTTAAAAAACAGCAGGACACAAGATTTTTTTAAGTTACCGTAACAAATCATGATCAACCACAAAAGTTCTATTATAGATTGTAAGATTAAAAGTGAATATACTATTTTGCCAGAAGGACTGAATAATCCAACAGTGATTGGCTTACATTTTCTTTTCATTTTTTAATGTTCTTTTATAAATTTCTATCCGGTGTGTTACTGCCTGAGAGTAACTTCAAATAGGTGAAAGCTGACAGCAACAGTGGAGTTTTCTCTGCCAGAAGTATACATTAAAAAAAAAAAAAATTTGCAAGCACACTATGCTATTTAAAATGAGACTGTAAGGCACCACAAGAAGAAACCCTTTATAAATCAAGGGCACACTGTATACAGTAATTCACTTACAGTACTGAAGAGAGATGTTGTTAAAATCTACTAATCCATTTTTGGCATGAACTGCAAACGGGCAAGATAGTTTACAAATACAGGTTATAAGCACTGTTGCTAGAGCTGCCATTCCTGTGATCTCAGGCAAACTCTGAAGCATGTTGCTTCCTTTCCGAAAAGCTTAAATATGTGGCCTCCCCACACACACCCTTAGCTCTGGACAGTTGAATCATTCTCACAGCAGATAAATCTTTCTGACTGCTGATTATTCTGACGGGGGGAAAAAAGGCACCGTGTGTGACAGGGTCCCTTTTGTTTCATTACAGGCACAACAATCTGTTTTCCATTGAACAGAGTTTTTGGTTCTCCCTCCACAACATTTTTCTTTAATTATGATAAAAGACAGTAACTTAATCAGGCATAAATCCTGTTCAAGCGAACATAAGAAAATAAAGGGGTTAACTTTGGAGAGGAAAAGTTAGACATGTGACCTCTCAATTACAACTCTAGATAACATACCAGTACATATACCATCTACTGACAAGTGAAAAATTGTTCATTCCTCAGATTTGCACTAGTATCACTAGAAAAATTAATTAAACAAACCCACAATCACGTTTATTTTTATTAACATGTTTTGTTAGAATGTAACTATTCAGTTATAAAATTATCTTGACTTCTACTCCAATAGCATACCATACACACAGCTGCTCCCAGAGAAAAACATTTCCTTTGTAATACGCTATTTATTTCAGAAACGCTGGAGACCAGCACCTCAATTTGCCAAATAAGCTGGGAAAAAATTAAGAGGTTGGGACTGATACCAGGAGGGAAAGATACTACCTTCGTATTTGGGCTAGCTGACACATGTAATACAGGCAAGACGTATATGAAGACTAGGATCAGCATCCTCGGAGTACAATCAGTATTCTCATTCATTGCCAAGTCCGAGAACTGGCACAGCAAATTGGAGTTTTAACTCAGTTTAGTTGCTGGAACCAAAACTCACCTTGACCAGCTAAAGTACAGCAGAACTGGTCACTATTCACACAGAAACAACCATCGGTTACTTTTTAAGCTGTGAATAGGCTGCCTGTATTTCAACCCACTCCGATGAAGCACATTCAAGCAGGATACCACCTCCACCCATCTTCTCAAGGAGCTGAATATGCCAATATCCCGAATGACTCACCTCTTAGAAAACTGGAAATGGTGGGAGAAGAGGGAGAACATGGTCTCAGCGGAGCAAACCAAGAGGATGCACCAGCAGACTTGCATGCAAGGGAGTCTAGAGGTAGGGACAGGCGGGCAGGAGTTATGAGAAAGACATGGAGAAATCCCAGTATGACAGACTAGGGAGTTAAGATATCTGTGGGATGGAGGCATGAGGTGGTGTTAGACATGGCAGGGAAACAGCAAGGGAAAGAAATTTGGGAGTCACTGCAAACATGGGTAGGGGGTGCAGAATGTATTCTAACTGAACAGGAATGGAATCTTACTGAGCAGAAAAGGCCAGAGGCAGTTCACTGGCCGTGAGGACGAGTGAAACAGCAGCATGAGTCACGTCCATATACCTGCAATCTCTCCTCTCACCCTCAAAGAAGCTGGCCGTATCAAAGCTAACCCTGGGAACACACCTTGCCACATGCTCCCCCCCTCCACATTATACTCTTGCACTGCCAGAGTTAGAGCTACGGGCTAGAACTATGGCAGAAAGCATGCTCCTCAATAAACCAGAGGCAACTGCAGGCTGGCATACAAGCTTCAACCTAGATCCTGTTTTGTTTATGGCAAGGACATAGCCCAAGCTGCTGGAGTGAAAAGATGATAGACAATGGGGAAAGACAACAGTGACAAAAAAGTCACCATTAAAGACAACCTAGGGGAGTCATAGGGAGTGCCCTAAATATGGAGGAATGGGAGGATCACACACAAAGACCTTGGTGGGCAGAACAGATGGATTGCATAGGTTCATGCAACAAGGACGGTGTGAAGACCCTGCAAAGTACACAACTCCCCCATTCCTCCCATAAGCAGAAGTAGCTGCCACTACCAATGACAAGGTCCATCAATCATCACACTGAGCTTCCCCATTGAGTCCCTCCAGTCATGTCTGGTTTGTAGTTAATATTTTCATTGCAAAACTACCACCAAGATAGTAGTTGTTAAGACTACGATGTCACTACATGAAAAAGATAGGTTTGATTAATTAAAGACATTTCTTTGGTTGCTTAAGTTAAAGACATTTCTTAAAGCTGAATAAAATGTTGAATTTTCAAACTACAGATGTCAAAAGGAAGAGAACTCCCTTGGGGTTTGGGTTTTTTTTTGGCCAGTCTGGAGTGCATTATTTGAGGCAGTGTGGAACTGCCTCTGGCTATACTTATAGAGTAGACTTTAAATGAAAACTGATGTTGGTCTGCATAACATTTTGTGCACCTGGGGAAAATATTTATCCAAGAAACAGCCAGATCTGTGGCCACCAAACATGTTGAAGACTCACTTGCATTATGTTCAATGGAATCTTTGAAAGTACCAGCAGACACTTACTGTATTTAAACTAGCTTCTTCTCTTTAAAATTTATGAACAAAACTTAGCAAAAGAAATATCATCTTGAATTAACAACTAGGATATTCCCACAACATGGTCAAATTTGCTACACACTCACTCTCTATAGTATGTGTTTTCAATATGATTTTTACAGTGACAATTTAGGTTTACATGCATCACACTTGTAATTAGTTTCTCCCATTAGGCATTTAATAACTTTAAAATGTAAACATATACTTAGGATTTTAATATCTTTAATATAAATCTACCCTTTTAAAAAGTCATATACAGACTTACTCATGCACACCAGTGGTTTTTTTCCATAATAAGCATTCGTGATACGCCATACCAGCTTTGCAGTAATTCAACAGCCAAATGCTGGACTTTTAGGGGGTGTGACGCTGTACAGAATCAAGAGCGGAACCAGCAATGCTTCCTTATCAGGAAAGCAGACATTTTAAAGTACCAACATTCTTTGTTTATATGGAAAGCTTAATATATAAACAAACATACATTCCTATGCTGCCATGCAGTCTTAACGTCTCCCTGTTCATATTAGTGTGCTCCTGCATCTAACTACTATATTATTTGAGACACTGGGGAAGTTTTAGTTAATGCAAACTAAATCTGAACCATTTAAGTATAGATCACTGTCTATTTTTCTTTCCTGGAATAAAATAATATATGACATCCACTTCAAATACATCCAGAGCTAAATTACAGTTTCGGCTGTCCCTCCCCCCACATGTTAAAAGAGCTCTCTTTGTAAAAGAACTCTACTAAAGAATGTCTCTGTTACAGAAGTACATTTAGGTACCTTCCTAATCCTGAGATAATTAAAATCTGCTAAGGTAGTAAGGTACTAAGTCTGTAAAGAGTTTATTGAAGAAATGCTCTCTACATTCTGAATGGCATCTACAAAGTTTCCACTGACATACACAGGCATTTTTCCTAACCAAGTAAAAGTATTCCTTCTCAACAAGAGTAAAAGCGGAATTGTTGATGGAACCGCAATTTACACACTGGAGCACAGCTGCCTCAAGCCATGTCAAAAAGCATCCTCAGCACATCATCAGCGCTGCCCTGCTCTTTAGCCACACGCTCCTTGGAGTAATTGCTTTTTGAAAGAGCTCAGACTATAAATTACCTCTGACAAATTGACTTTCATTTTGTCTTCTAATGTAAGAAGACCAGAGATGCCACTTAAAATTACATTACAGAGATTATTTCTTGTCCCCCAGTGACCACACTGCCTGGAATATGCCAAATCCAGTATACAAGCCATCCTTTACTACTTCTGACCTGCGATTTATTTTACATCCATAACTAACCCAAGCTGAGGCAGAGGAAAATTACAATGGCCCCTGGAAAGGTGGGCTAACAACAACTCTACTGCAAAAACCACCACAAAAGCCCATGAAAAACATGCTAAAGTTGCAGGGGACAATTTTGAAAATAAAAATCCTAATTATTTCTGAGGAAACTTGATGCAGAAGCAGGTCTATTATGATGCCATCATAATGGGAATATAATTTTCCAGCACATGTAATGTTAGGAATGAAAAAAACTTCATAACTTTACTACCTAAAATCTGTTTACAACCTAATACACTGTTAACTGAAACACATCTTTAGTCCCAGAAATTACACTGCGTAATGAAAATATAAAATTCTAAGCAAGCAC
The DNA here is from genome assembly GCF_035582795.1 of Mycteria americana. Classification (NCBI taxonomy): domain Eukaryota; kingdom Metazoa; phylum Chordata; class Aves; order Ciconiiformes; family Ciconiidae; genus Mycteria; species Mycteria americana. The sequence goes on from NC_134396.1 coordinate 42,610,814, forward strand.
ATTCTTGCAAATTTCAGTTCTAATTTACAAAAATTTGTAAGCACTATTAAATTTACAAACATCCTTTCAGACCAATTCATCTCAAAGTATTTTATCCATTTATATATAGCCACAGCTGTTTTTAGAAGCCCAAACTAAGCCAAATGAAGAACACTAAATCCTGGTGTATTTTTTTTTACGGTGACTTTGTTTGACAATGCTTCACCAATTAGTATTTTTCAAGATGAGGGAGGTGCAGGGCTAGACATCACAGTTGGAAATAAAACTGGTTTTTACACCTCCATTCAGTGAATTTGCATTACTGGATAACAAGTGTAGCAGATTAAGTAAAATCTGATAGACAAAAGAAATATTAGTGGTTGTCCCCATACTTGATTTTCCAAATAACGGGATGAAGATCACTTAATTACTTTTACTGCCGAGCAGGATTCCTTGGGTCTTTTTCTTCATTTATTATGTGATAGAACACACTACATTCAGGACATGCTCAGTCCAAAATACAAAGCACCAGCTTTTAGAGATAACTCCTGCTCTTTAATCTCTCTTAAATTTCAGAGTTTGTCAGTAGGGGACAAAAAAAAAAAAAAAAAGAGTATGTTGGCTACTTACATAAAAATGATATTACACAGTCCAGAAGTGCGAAGTTAGAACTAGTGAGAAGGAGATGCCAGTGAACAATCTTTGACAGCTCACTAGGCTAAAAAAGTATTAGCAGACTGACAGAGCAGAGACATGGAAAACTCAGACTCCACCCTCTCTTACCACCACCCATGGAGCAGAAGCTATTGCACCCATATGATATGATTATGCCTTTTATGGGAATGCTGTAGAAACCATTTGGCTTTCTTAGAAACACAGCAGAAAGAACGAGAACTGCAAAGTGAGAGTGACCAGGATCTTCACTTCTTCACCACCTTACCTTACCTGTCAATTTTGCTTAAAGGCTAGACACCAGATAGGCAGCTAAGCCAGTGGCATAACAGCCAACAAGTTTATTCAGCCACTTTCTGAGACTTATCAGTGATCAAATTTATCAGGCATCAGGTGTTTGTACCTGAAACATCACTACGCCAAAGCCAAATGCATAAAAATTATTGTTTAAAACAGACAGATGAAATACTGGATTTACAGCAAAAAGGAGCAATGGCTAAAACTGGCAAGTCGAAACCAATAGTTGCTGAGGATTCATTCTCAAGAATAGTCAGGAAGGAAATGCTCTTGGACATCCCTAATGTTTTTAATTATCCCAACCTACTTCATACATATTACTGTAACTGTTTCTGAAACATCAGCTAAGATCCATCCAATATTAGCAGCCTGTTCAGTTATTTCTTAATATAAATTCCTGTCTGCTGCCTTTTCAATTCCTTGCTTAATTGAGGAAGAAACAATAAAAATTACAATATTTAAATCTGGTACTACCCTTATTTGTTGAGAAATTGTGAGAAATTGTTGGATTAGAAGCAAGCAAAGCTTTCTTTTTTCTTTTATTTTTTTCTTTTTTTTTTTTTTTTTTTACTGCCTTAACAATCCATTTGGCAGAAGAAAGAAGCCTTGATTGTTGGCAGTGAGGAACACACTCAGAAATCTGTGGCTGGACCAAAAAAGTCACTTGTAGTGCAATAATGGAAAACATAAACCCATCATTCAAAAAGCAACCAAAAAAGAAAAACAGGCCCCGCTTTCTTGAAACAGTGAATCACATATATCTTCTGTCCTGGAAATTCTTTACATCAATTAAAAAATGAAGACTTACCAATATCTCATCCAAGCCTGGAAAATGTGGTGGGTTTGGGTTTTTTTTCCTTAAAGTTATATGCCTTCATTTTAAAGTGCATTGCCTGTTCCTTCTCCCTCCATCTTCCGCTTGCAAAATGACACCCTTATGGTTGAAAAGATAATATCCCAAAAAACGAATGCAATGTTTTCATCCCAAGTTCACTACTGGGATAATACAGTATTAGGACTCTGAGTAAGTTTACAACTGCTGTCTGCAACCCCACAGGCAGTAAAACTACCATGAACCAAGTCAATTTCTCATAGCTTATAAAAGGTGCAAAGAAGTGTGAAATCAGGCGCTCAAGTTATTATCTAAGGACAAACACCCAAAAGATACAGGCTGGGAGCAGTAAGTTTTTTCCTCTGCGATCTCACCAATATCCTACATGAGTCAGATACATGTGGGGAGCCGTACAATTTCCCCTTCACCCCGGTGGATACACGGTTTCTCCCCCAAAACCCGCAGCCAGAAGTAGTGTTTTCAATTTTGCTAGGAAACCAACGTCCAACAGAAGCGCCCGCACCCATGGAATAGAAAGTGAAGAGGCTGACAGGAGAGAGAAAGAGGAATCCACCATCCCTCACAACCAGCCTCCCAAAATGTTTTCCATACCTTCAGACACATAAGGGTAATTCCTGATCAAACTCAACCCATTCAGCTTTTCACAACTGCAATTCAAGGTTTCTCTCAAACTGCATATAAGGAAAATGGCTGCATATGACAAAAATGTGCTTGAAGTACATGCTGTATGTCCCAGCTCTTTGGAGCCCTTAGTACTTGTAGACTGAGCTGCTCTTCTGGGGGGATGGGGGGAAAAAAACCAAACACCCCACACGCAAAAAAAAACCGCCACAAACCACGCACCACAAACAAAAAAAACCATTACATGATTCTCACTAGATGCAGGAATGTTCAACTCCACAGCAATCAAATCAGATAAACAAGCTTTTGGTATTTATAGTTCAGAGCCCACAGATATTCAGAAATAAATGTTCATATAAAAAAGAAGGGGGGTGGGGGGTGGAGGGGTGGGAAATGAAAGAAATAGTCACCCCAGTGTAAGAACTGGAAGCCAACTAATCTGATCTACTGTTTTTTTGAAAAGTCATCAATTCATATTGGGGTGTAAACTGTATTAATTCTTTAATAAGAAAAGCATCACATACACATCTTCAGACATGAATATACTTCCAGTTTCACCCTCTGTTACGAAAGCAGACCCCATGTACCATAAATTCAGCAGGCTTAAACAGAATGTACATCGGGTGAAATAAATAAAAATCTGAAGAGAAGATAAAAGAAAGGTTCGGTATAAAGCATTCCTTTAAACATATGTTCAAGGGGTTATTCACAAGGGCCTCATTGTTCCTTCAACTGACTTCATGCCACCATTTCTAAAACATTATTCTGTGATTTCTTCTGCGCCGCTTCTGCTCGGCTTCCCAAATTCAGCTGTCCGACTGCCTTAGACTATATGTATACTCAGAGTTAAGGCTAGTGCTAGAATCTTTATTAATATTTTGAGTTTCTCTGTGTGTAGGTGTGTCACTAAGTGACTTTAACTTTTCTTTTTTTTTTGAATGGCATTGTATTTTTCTACCATACCCATGTGATGGCTTTTTTTTCCCCCCACTTGTCTGTGTGTTTTCTTTTCCCTGAAAGTATTGTAGTATCTCTCTTTACCATGTGATGTTTTGGTCTCTTTTAGAAGCCCAAACTAAGCCAAATGAGGAACACTAAATCTTGGTGTATTTTTTTTTAATCTTCCAATCGTCTTTTTTATGTCAGTTCAATATGGTTACAAGTATTTTATTATATACTGCAATCTATTTGTATCATGTTGGCATGTCTTCCTAAATATGAACACTGTGGAGGTAAAAATATGCTTATGATATTCCATGTGTACATGGAAAAATGTGGTGGGTACACATAGTTATAAGAAAACAGTTTGATATTTTGAAAACTAGAATCTGCAAAACAAAGGAAAATAAAAATATTCCAAAACTGCAAATACTCTCTCTGTGCAAAATCTTATTCAAGCTTTTAGAATGACAGAATTTCTACTTTAAAAGAAAGACGCTAGAACTTCATGAAAATAAGCAATTTCTGTCAAGTACTTAAAACCAACACATCTAACTAGTCTCACAACACTGAAAATAAAATTCTTGTGCAAGCGAAGACTGTATGAAAAAAACGACACACACTGCTTTTCTAAAATGTGTTCAAAATCAGGTTGGTAGTTTTATTTTAGAAAAGATCTTAATATATCATGATTTTTATATCATGATTTTTGTGAGTTCATAGGATCTCAGTTTAAAGAAATGTTTTCAACATCTTCTAAAAATATTGTACACATGGAAGATCATAAGTCCGTTTTTACCTCCACGTCAGACAGCATTTAAAAGAAAGACACATTACAAACACTTCTATACTATCAAGTCTCCAGACCAGACTTCAACTCCTATATCCCAAGAATACCGAGTTGTTCACTTTTCAGTTGATACTGGTAATTGCATGCAAGCTGCAGGAGGTTTATAAAACCATTTTCCCAGGCCCAGTTAACTTTCTGAAATAGCCTGCAAAGTGTAATAGGGTTTTCCAGGAATGCACCTTCTAAGTCCATTTCCTGTTGTATTTAAAATCCTGCCAAAGGAACATTTCAAAGCAGAACGCGGGATGTAAGTGTATGGTGGAAAGTTCATTGAAGGCTTCCAAAATCACAAAAGTAGACATGCTAATTTAAAAATGAGATGTGAAATTGTGTGTTGAAGAAACATGGACTACGACATTCCAGTGGGTCTAAGAAATAATGCTAACAGTGTTGCAGCCCCTGCAGACTTGCTCTTAATTTTACATAAAAGGTTGCTGGAATTGTCTTCCCATCACTTTGCTCTCTCTAATATTTGGAGTAAAACAGGTTTCGAAGACAACTCGTTTAAATGCTGCTCGCTGCAGGCTTCAGACAGGAGATTTTGAGCCCTCCCTGCGAAGGGGGACGCGACCCAGCCCTCGGTGGAGCCACCAGGGAGCTCTGCCGCTGACCCGAGCAGGAGCAGAGCCCCGAGCAGGAGCAGAGCCCCGCGCCGGCCTCCTGCAGGTCCAGCACCCAGCACAGGGCAACCTCACCGGCTGCACTTTTCGGCTGGCCCTGTACCTCGCTTCCCCCAGTGAACTGTACCAACAGCACTGCAGCGCGTCAGCCTGCCTTGTTCGTTTGGCCCATTAAATAAGCGACTCGGAGAACAACTAAAAACTCTTCTATTTCAGTGGCATCGCCTGACAAATAATCTGAAAAAGGTATCTATCTGAGGTGCCTACAAGGTGTTTGCAGGGAGAATGTGTTAGCAGTTCTCCTCTAACAGCAGTTGCCATTCTTGGACACGCCGTAACCGCTATGCACGGAAAGAGAACAAAAGCTTTTGGCCACACAGCACCACTGAGCAGTAACTGTGCCTGGTGCACAGCTGTCAGCAACAGCTTCTGAAACTGACGGCATCTTCTCCCAACCTGGCAACGCAGATGCAGAGCTCAAAATGATTGACGCTGTGATCCTGCGACATGCCAGAGACCCCCCTCCCTCACAAAATGAATGAACGCGTGCATTTAGACAGCTAGGAAAATAAAATCTTGCCTTCTCCCTTGCTTTACCAATACCATTTCCTTCTGAAACCTGCAAACTTGCAGGGAGAAGCAACATAAATGGGTTGTATTTGGAAAACTTTGTTTTCCAAGTCATTGTGAGTGGAAACTTGCCTTTGGATCTTGGATTCACTGAGCAACTTCTGGAAGGAAAAACCAGTATGCAGCAAATGAGTGAATGCAAGAAGCTGTTCTGCTACAGAGGCACAGACACACAGGAAACAGTCTTCAAAGTACACAAAAATAGAAGGAAAAATGACATGGGCTGACATGAACATACAACTAACTTCTGCAAGCACCAAACTTGACAGAACTGAGTACATTGGCTATCTTAGCCACCAAGATAACATTCAAAATGCATTTAAGAGGTACTGATCTTTTTTTTTCTTGTTGTGCTGTTGTCCATAGCATTCTTATTTACTCAGAAATACATGCTTTTCCTAGGACTTTTAACTATGCTTCCCTATTTGGCAAAAAAGACCTGTAGAGACTTAAAGACATTATCCTGGACTTAGGGTAGAGTTTTGCTGCAACCCTTCTGAATGACTGGCACCAAATGTGGCCTTTTTTGTAGTGAATAAAAATGCTTTAATTTTTTGTGGGGTTTTTGTGTTTTTGTTTTGTTTTGTTGTTTTTTACATCAGCCGTTTCCTGTATTTAAGGAACAAATTTTAAAAGAAGGATGAATTTTCTGGAAAAATGTCTCCAGGATGGTTCAGGAATTGAATGCAGATGTCAAATCAGAAGTAACACCTCTATTGTAATCACAGGTCAGTGCTAGTTCTCCTAATTTTCCTAGGAAAATATGTTTTGAATAATACTAGTCATGACTCCTTTTAAAGAGCAATTTATTTCTGACAGCTGCTTTCATTTTACATACAGAAATATTAAAGTCTGTGATTATTACTGAGAACGTATAATTAAAAAAAACTTAACACTTACTTTCAGATGGTCCCCAGATTTCCCCCACCCATCCCCATCATCTCCACTACCATGTTATTTTCATATAAGAGGCAAAGAAATACTACACCATATTATTTTAAGATAGTTTGAATTTGAAAGCTTGAAAGCATATATCTTTTTAAAAAAATGTTATTTTAATCCCTCTGCAATTCTATTTTTCTTTAGACTTAGAATTGATTAAAACAAAACAACGTTCTGTCCAAACCTGCATTCTCTTCATGATTTTCCCATCCTTCCATTATCATCCTAAAATACTGTACTCTTACAATATGGAATTCTTTAATCAGTCCTGACATGCATCTACTTTTTACTTGGCCCAGCCCCAGCAAACACAGTCGTGCTCTACTACACATCATTTCTCTCCGTAACCTCTCTTTTCCTTTGGGTAACGTACTTCATTTCAAAACATACCTTCTGCTACAAAGCAAGACTCCAGGCTTCTGTAAGGGTTAAATTAGAGGTTGAATAATTGATGCACAAGCAGAAATCTGGTTTAGTTCACAAACACTGCTCTCATTCAATCTGAATTTTGGCCAAACCAGCTGCAAAACTAAGCTTTATTCTGCCTAATCAATTGGCATAGTCTGCTATTGAAATCTTCATTGTTTTTTAAAGGACCTAAATTTGAGAGTATGTTCCAGGATCAATGATTCTTCAGGTTCATCAACTCTTATGTAGTATTTAACAAAAATTATTACAAAATAAATAGGTAAAACATCAAGTCTAAATATTACTTCTGCTACAACTCTCACCATTTGGGAACTCAGCCCGACACCACCAGTATGATGGTAGAGAACAGAGCGATAATTTTCCAGTACCACACCACTGGCAAGGCAAAAGATACACATATATTTTTCTAATAATGCTAATAATAATGTGCAGAGGCACATCCTTTCAGAGAGCAAGCCTTCTGCCACAAAAAAAAAAAAACAAAAAAAAAAAAATCAGAGAATATGAATACTTAAAACTATATATAGCTTTCCTAGGCCAACGGGTTTGATCCAAAATCCATTAAAAAGACTTACTCTGCCTCTCACTTCAGATGAAGTGCCAGTAGCCTTAGCAACATATTAAATTACGTGCAATTTTGGGGCTCTGTTTTTCATCCACCATGCTGAAACTCTAAAGATGAAACTTTAACTTCATGTTACAGCTCTCTTTTCTTGAGGAGAATATCGACTATACATCTGTTTTGTATACAGAGTTCTCATAAGTAACAGAAATGTCTCCGTCAGCCACCTCCTTCTCTCTTTCTGGAAAGCTGTTCCACTGCAGGAGAGGAATCATCCACTAGTTCTAATTTAATCATATTGTGCTGTTTCATACTCAGTTTAGACACGGTCATGTTGGTAAACATACATCACGGTAGCTAGAAGAATCAGAGGAAGACTTGAAGGAAGAGATTTTGAAAGTATCTGATCAAAGTCAGAACAGCCTGAGACAACTGCCTTGGTGGCAGGAGCAGCAGGAGGAAAAAAAAAAACCAAGAAACCAACCAACCACAAAGGAATTAAGCTTATGACTTCTTTATGAACTTGTTTAGGAACAGAATACAACATGATCCCACAAAAGCACTCCAGTTTGGAGCACATAAACAACCCACCTTCAGCAGGTCACATGCTGGCAGCTCAAGAAGAAAAGAACCGGTCGCAGGGTTGCTTGGGACTGAGGAGTTTTACAGAGCATTGCAAAATGTAATGGATGCTCCCAGACATGAATACAAAAATCTGCTATTAATCCTTTCTTTCTCTGCACCAGAATGTCTTTATGGTTATACTGGGCATCAAATTTACACAGGAGTTCTGATTTTTACAAACAATGCATCCATAATTTTATTTCTGCATAACAGTAATAAAAAATATACATATATTTGAAGTATTCATAAGGTCTTGATCCACCTGGAAAGCGATGCTCATGAAGCAGTTTCGTGTTTACAAAAAAAGTGGCATCAAAGCGTCTACTCAAGCTAACACTTACACAACACTTTCCTCCTGTGCTGCAGAGCTGGGGAAAGAAATTTAGTAATTCCCTTAAGAATTTGTAGAAATCAATAAATTAGATGTTCACATACAACTGTATTTTGAGTTGTGTTTTTCCAACGAAAACTATCGCAGGGGAATCACAGGGGAAAACTAAACCCTTTTCCCAAGGCTCCAGAGTCTCGAGTCCTTAAAGCACGCGGCTAACGCGCTTAAGGCTGTACGTTGCTACTGCAGCAAAAGACAACGCACGTCAGCCGCAGGAACGAGCATGCACATTTTATGAATAATGCAACAAACAGACAGGTAAAACTGACACCACAAGCTGTTGACAGGTGTGGCAGAAACCCCCTCCAGGCAGGAGGGGCTGGAAGGAGGAACTCCTGTGTTGGAGCTGCACGTACCCTTTCCGTGGGACTTCATTCTCCCCGAGACAGGCTAGCAACCCTGCGCCTCTTTGTCAAGCTGGTACTTCATTTGCACATTAGACACAGTAGCTAGCTGAACAAACAAAGCCATGTTGAGTCAGCATGTCAGGCAGCCTGGTCAGACTAGGACACATTCATTACCTCGGGCTTGTTTTTTCAACCAAGTAAGATTTGCACAAGAATAGAAGACAGGGCTCGCCATTCTTTACAAGGGCAGCACTACTTGTAACATTTCCCAAGATAAAGTAACTCCCGTATTTGTCAAGCCAAACTTTAGTTTGCTGCCTAATGGAAATCTCTTTTGATCACAGCCTTTCCGCCAGTAACTGACACATTATAGGTTCTCGTTAAGAAAATGGAAAGAATGGTAAGTGCTTTTTGCCTTGAGAAGTCAATAAAAACAGTCTTATCGTCAATATTGTTAAACAACTGTAAATACTTAGGAACCTAAGAAAAAAGGGATTCTTTTTTTTCATTCAATTATATAAACAGATCAACGCACACTTCAATTCTTTTGTTTAGGAAAATCTTTAATACTTTTGTTTGTTTTGTTGTAAGAGATAACGCTTTTCCACTCAGGTTATAGATAAACCGTATGGCTCTTGTTCAGATAACTTATCAAAATTCCAAGTCTGATGTTTGACCTTAATCAGTAGAACCAGCCAAAGGACTTAGATGTATAATTTTCTTGTGCCAGTTTGTTAATTTTTGCTACAGGGTCTATATGAAAGCAAATGTCAATAGAGGCAAGAATAAAAGCTCCATTGTACTTGCTCTGAACTACATGAAACTTGCTAGAAATTCTGATTAAAACACTCTCAAAACAGAGCAAGAACACTTTGAATGCATCAAAATGCAAAATATAAAAGAAACTTCAGTTTACAATAGAGTAGATTGTTATCATGAATAAAAACACAGAAAAGCTACCTACATTAAGTAAAAAAAGTTTTGTTGTTCTGTTAAACACCTTTTGTACTACGGTCAGTAATGCAATAAGCAGGTTATGCACCTAAGCAGGTTTTCCCTGCAACATATTTAAATGCCAGGAGGAGAGTCTGGCCTCTGGCAGTCAGCGTGAATCATCACCGACTCCAAACATCTCTCTTGAAGATAAAACACTGCTTCCATATTTTGACATCAAGCCTGTTCTTTGTTTTGTAGCCACCACAACTGAAACAAAAAGAAGACTGAAACAAGCTCATACTGTGCTTAAATGAATATGCACCTGATAAATTAATGACAATGCTAGTTATTCCAGACGGAATGTTGCAATGGCTGCCACAAAGATTTTGCACAGTTCAAGACTTCCTTTCCTCTTAAGAGAGAAAATAAATGCATATTGCAGTATTATTTTCAAACACTGCCAAGTAACACTGTGGGGACTGAGGTTTTTTAAAAAAACATTTCAGAATATGAAGTGTTAAATTTATCATTAAAATGTCTGCAAAATGTATTGGGCTGTGTTTGAAAATGGAAATGGCTAGCAAGCTCACAGTCAGTAGTCCATCACTTACACAAATATACACGTTTGCCACAACAAACCTGTCGACTTTTCTATGTTTTGACCCTAAGCTCATTTATACTTCTACTGCAGAATGACGAAGGCTGAATATGCCTTTCAAACAGCTCCCATGGGCCACGTGTTATCATCAACTTTAGTGTTATCTAGTAACACAGGAAACCCTCATGTGCTGTTGCCACACACACCATTGGGGCAAGAGATTTCCCTCCTAGTTGGGCGCAGACATTGCAGTAAGATACTCAGGCATTGCAGGACGTAATGCAGTACACAACTGCAGGGGCAACCCGTGAGGTGCTCAGCTTCAAGTGTGAAGGTTTTGAAAGCAAGGTGATGCTCACCATCTGAAGGTTTAGGCAGACCTTCAGAAGATCCCAGAGGAGTCCCATGACACATCTGTGCATTAAGTTTACTTGACAAATAGCCACCTACATGCTCTTTTTCCATTTCCAAGTGATCCTTAGGAAAAAAAAACAGGCTTTATTTAGACCTAATCTTAGAGAAACACTAATCCATTTCATTCCTTCATGACCATATCAGCACGTGCTGCCTCATTAACCTCACCAATAGCATTCTAACCAAAAGATTACGGAAGAATTTCATGCTTCAAAAGCATCTAGCTCAGTATATGTACCACTCAAACCAAAATAATATTCATGGAAACAGTAAAAGAAAAGTCTGATAAACTTCTGGTAGCTGAGCTCTCAGAAGGCAAGCAGTGCTAAATGTTTTCCTCTGAGGCTTTCTTTAGAAGGTAAGATACTGAGCTGTCATATCTACACCTAAACGCTCCCATGTTCCTAAAGCTTCGACAACAAAACTAGTAACTGATCAGTAACAATTAAAAAAAAAAAAATATATTCCGTCTCCAGATCACAGGTGATCTCTCAGCAGAGCAAGCAATACAACTAGTTCAATGCAAGTAAAACTCAGCCTGAAAAAACAATCAGATGGTGTCACAGTAATCTGAGAACACCAGGAAATGCCAGACTTGTCAGGCCACCACCTTCTCAATAACATTTCCCCCAAATTAGAAACTGGATACACTAGGTCACTAGTTGGCAAAACTCCCAGCCTCAAATGATGGCCTGTCAAACAAGAGAGAAGGGCACTTCCATCTCCTGCACTACTAACAGGAGGGCTGACAGTCTCTGGAGAGCAGCATCAGTGCTTCACCACAGGAAAATGACAGGGACATACTTTTATTTTCTGTAGAGTACTGCATTCCCCAGCAAACCAATTCCTTCAGAATTCATGAAATTAGTCTTCTCTTCAAAACGCTCCACTTTAAGGCAGTGAGTAACTTGATCTATTGCTATGTAATGTACTTCACTGAAACCATGAATTGCAACTGGGAGTTCATTAGGAGTGGAGCAGCCTTATTATTGAGGTGATAAAAACCTCACAGTAACTCTGTTGCTAAGTATCTTTTAAGTGTTGATCCTTTCATAATAATTGGGATGGGGAAAGGTGGTGGAAGATGGAGCATTAATAAATGGTCAATAAAGCTTTTTGTAATAGACTTTCATGGAACAAGAAAAACAGCTGTTTCTAAATCAGGCTACAATGTCAAGAATTCCTTTGCTCACTTACTTCCCTCTCCTTCCCAACCTTGAAGACGGCCCACTGCTACAAGAGCTCCATCCACGCATATCATGATAAACATAGTGCCACAGTCAAACATGAACATCCTATATGCCTTTATTTTAACCAGTCCTTTATTTTAGCCCGATCCTAAAATGTTTACGTGGCTCTCAGTGGCAGCATAAATGCCCCAACACCTGTAAGGAAGCTGATTCACAGGAGGGAGATGTGATCTCTCTTCTGCATCACGGGGAACGAACGCTCTGCAGAACTCCTCGTGCCTGTGAGCACCCTCAGTCTCCAGAACACAGAACTTGATGCACATCTTCATTTCTTCCCTGCCCGAGAGCCTAAGCATCCTTCCAAAAGGAAACAAAGTACATAGGACCAGTGCATACCCAGTCTCGCCCTGACATGGAATCGAAACACCCTGGGATGCACATCGGGAAAGCAGAATGAGCAGGCACGCCCTGAAATGCATCTGTCTGCAATGTACGACAGGTCATCATCGAAGACATCAATGCAAAAGAAAAAGGCATCAAAGTAATTGGCACTGCTGAAAATTCAGATAACCTTAACTAGGCTACGGCCCATTTTTACTTACGGAAACTGGGATGTCAAATTTAACTTACGGCGAGGCTATAAAACCTTTTGGAACAGAGATTCTCCTGAAATGCCATTTTATGAAGGCACACTGTGCCAGTATACTTCAAGTTAAACATTTACCAGACACTTGAGAGAAACAAAACACTAATATAACTAGGGGAAAAGAATCTCTTAGATTCTCTACAAAGGTCATATATATGGAATAAAAGTCAATCAAACCATTGTTCTGAAAAGCAGAAGTATAAAAATCACCAGAAGAAAAAAGAGAAAAAAGACCAAGATCCTAACTCACTTTTCAAAATGAAACAAAATAAACAAAAACAACCCATTCCTGTTCTTAAAGAAGGACTGGTTGTAGAAATCTATCAGGACAAATCAGCTTGAAAACCTCTTTTTGGAAAGATTTACTAGGAATTTTTTCCCAACCGAGCTGAAATTATCACCCTCAGTACAGCAGAAAATGGTAGGAAATAATGTGTAGTACAAATAGCATTTTAAAAATTCCATTAGCTATGTAGGGGTTTTTTTGCTTCTGGATGAAAACATGGTAGCTACTAGAGACTGCACTTAAAACAGCATTCAGAAAATTACAGGATAGATTTATGTGAAAGCATGCGTGGTTAATTCTTTTTGATATTACTAACGTGCCAAAAACTCACGACTTAGACAAAAAGTAAAATAAAATACTTACTTATTCAAATGGCAAAATAATTTGTACTAAGTCCCAGTGACATTTACAGGAATGGCATATGCTCAGGTGTAGTTTTTGGCATCTATAGATCTGTGTTTTGGGATAAATAACTTCACTGAAGCGCAACTGGAAGCCAAGCCTTATCTTGCACAAGCTGATTGAGGAGACAGGAGCACTAGTCTGGCAAACTTAAAAGTTGGCTTTTGATGAGGGAAACCAGGCTGCTGGAGGAAGGGGAGGGGGCAAAAGTAGATGAGACTACGTCAAAATGTCACCAGACTGACCAACTCTGCGAGGCAAAACGAAGACTGTGCGTATACATTGACTTTCTGCCTTAAGATCACCTATCTGTCACCACAGGGACAGCACTGGGGCAAGGAAACGCATCTTCCTATCTAAACCTGCAACACGTACAGCACCAAGAGCTGTTATCAGGGAAGAAAATATTAAGCCATGCTTGAGAATTTAGCTCATGAATATCACCATATCCGACAAGGGGGTGGGGAAAACAGCCAGCTCCTTCTCCGAGAGGAGAGGGAGAGGAGAGGAGAGGAGAGGAGAGGAGAGGAGAGGGAGAGGGAGAGGGAGAGGGAGAGGGAGAGGGAGAGGGAGAGGGAGAGGGAGAGGGAGAGGGAGAGGGAGAGGGAGAGGGAGAGGGAGAGGGAGAGGGAGAGGGAGAGGGAGAGGGAGAGGAGAGGAGAGGAGAGGAGAGGAGAGGAGAGGAGAGGAGAGGAGAGGAGAGGAGAGGAGAGGAGAGGAGAGGAGAGGAGAGGAGAGGAGAGGAGAGGAGAGGAGAGGGAGAGGCAGAGGGAGAAGCAGAGGCAGAGGCAGAGGCAGAGGCAGAGGCAGAGGCAGAGGCAGAGGCAGAGGCAGAGGAGCAAGGCTTGCAAGCACAAAATAAGAGTTTGTGTCACGGTGTTGAAACACGGACCTGAAGATGAGGTAAGGGGGTGCCCAGAAGACATCTGCTAGGACAGCCAGGCCAACAGGTTGGTGCGGTCCTTGAAGCAGCAGAAGTCAGCACAGTGCCTCACAGACCACGTGGACCCACCACGGCTGACTGGCCCCACCAGGGGAATTACCCGCCCGTACAGGCGCGGACAAAGCAGGCATGGTCAGCCGCGGGGCTGTGCATGCCACCCACACCCCGCACCACACGGGAGCCAGACGCCACCATCACCTTTTTGAGGAAGGGTATGACTTGGCCTGAAGGTGTCGAGGAATTGCTGTGAGGACAGCAAGGCAAACACAGCCAAAACTGGGATGGACGCCTTCAGCTCTCCTTTCTCTCTTCGCATGGCAGCTTGCTGGTGTCAGTACGGGACCACCTACTACCACAGTAGGTGCCATTCACCTGCTGCTTCCCCAGCAGCTACTGCTGGGCAACACCCACAGCATGGGGCAGAGCAAAACCATCTCACAACCTTCCTCTTCAACCATTCTGGTTGACATAACACACACATCAGTCCAGAAAAAAAAAAGCATAAATCAGAAATAACCTGAACGCCAGCTAAAGCAAAGTATTTAAAACATACAGAAAGACTAAAGGGCAAGTATCCAGGTTATGCAGGCAAACAATCCTCCAAAATTTAAAACATCAAGAATTAGCGCCTTCACAAAACATGACCAAACTTTTCACCCAGTATTTTCCAAGCGTCATGACAAAACAGAGCTAAACTCAAGCAGCATCAGTCTAGGTTATCATCACTAAATCAAGTGTAAATAAGGCCAGTTAATAGACCACAAGCTTCATCGCAGCACTTAACTTCCATCTCAGCAAAGGTTGAGCAATTTTGGATTTCTAAAACATCTCTTGCCACTCTCCAGTAATTGAATGCGTTGTGGAGGCCAGCAGAGAAACAGAGAGCCATCCAGGAGACCTGAGAGCCATAAAATAATTTTACTTTTGAAATGTGCTTAAATAATATTTCAGTGTGAAGAAACAGACATCTTTACTGTGCGCTACATTCCTGCCATTCCAACCTGTCCACAGGTTCCTGTTCATGTTCTTTTTCCTCTGTATACAGAAAGCCTTCTTTCTCAAAAGACACATTGCACAGGGAAATTTCAGAGCAAGCTACATTTTCAGATGACATGCTTGAAAGTTTAAGTTATTGAAAAAATACTACCCTTTAAGAAAGAAAAAAAAAGAGCAGGAGAGAGACGTAGACCAGATGGTGTGGGAGGCAAATCAAAACAGCACAAGGGTTATTAAATTGCATCCACTTGGAACTCTTAACTGGCCAAGAATCAGCAAGACAGGTTTCCAAGTGAGTCTGAATATTCAGGACTAAAATCCTGGGCCTAAATCTAGCTGCAAAACCAATATCAAAAGAGTGACACTGTAAACATACCAGAAAAAAAAAAAGATAATTTATTTAGTGTTTAATTTATATGCTTGCCACAGTTACAACAGTATACTGGAACTGAGCCATCTTTCTGATGGGAGAATATGAATGCTGACTTCTACACAGAATAGACTCCTCTACCAAAAATATCCTTGTACATGATGTGTCATGATGAGAGAAAAAGTCATTAAAAATACTTTAAAATTTTGAAAGAATATATTTTTTCCAATGAAAGCTGAAGATACTCTGCAATTCTGAAAATGGAGTCACTTAAATTTAATAAGCAATTTTAAACAACAAAGTTAGAAAATTGTGGCCAAACTGCACAGCATGCAGGCGTAAATGTTCCTCAAATTTGCAAAATGCAACATGAATTACAACAGCTCATATTTACTGAAATGAAAAGTACTAGTTTTTCCCTTTTATTCTTACACTCTGAACTGCACAACTTTAAACACGGTCCACTGATAACAGAAGAAGGGGAGAAAAAAACCTCTTATGAAAGGTTGAGGACTAGAGTAATACACCTAAAACCATTATCGAATTTGTCAGCCTTTCAAAGAAACAGATGGGCTAGGAGGCCACTCGCCGAAATTATATTAGGCAAATATAATGGCAGCTCCTGCAGGTCTAGGGCAATTAGGAGGAAGAGTGGTTTAAACAGAAGAAGAGTTCTTGAGGCTAGACAACACTTTAACAGGCAACGTATCCTTTTGTGATTTCTTTTATTTGCATTGTATACTTTAACTACATTTCAGAAAGAGCTGTTAAAGGGAAAGGGCTTAGGTCAGGTATTATCAGTAATTACAGCTATATAACCTCATCTTCAAAGCGTTAAACAATGAGGATGCTCAACTCCCCACTGACTCAGAGTATCGTTCCTATTATGCATAGAGAGAAATTGAAGTGTTGATGGCAACCTCAGGCTGTCAAGTCAGTCCACATTAAATCAAGCATTACAGGCAGAAGTTTGACTCATACTTTTTTTAATTCAAAATTATGATTCTTGAAAGGTCAGAAAAAAGGAAAGATTAAAGACAGTGTAAAGCAGAACTGCCGAAAGAAACAAATAATTAGTTAGTGAAATCTGTTTTTTCTTTGGGTGTTTAACTTGAAAGGCAGAGTAGTCATAGAGGAAGATCTCCAAGGCTGAGAGGAAAGCTGTAAGATCCCAGGACCCTAAAAACAAAAGACAGGTGAAAAACCATGTATATTTTCAGTATTTCAGTTATTTTCTTCTAACAATCCAAGAAGCTGGGGGAAAAGGCAAGGTTAAGAGACTGTCTTAGAATTCAGGTTTTCTTTAAGCCTCCAGAAATCATGTGTTATTTCTGCTGTCAGTCATAACTGTGGATGGGTACTTGGTAAGAACGGGTGTCTAGGAAAGGGTATCTCTGAAACAAAGCTCAAAAGAATATTTAACATTTAATATTGTTAGCCCTGCTCTGAGTCGGGCCTGGATCCTATGAGGAACTGAGGTCCCTTCCAATCCTAATTATCCCACATTGCACATATTTCCACTTCATATTTGTCTGTTCAGTGTCTAGCCTAACTAATGCTCTGTTGTTTTAACTTTTTGTCATTCCCTTCACTATTAGATTTGGTCATCAGTTCATCCCGCAACTGAACATCTGCCTCTTCAGGTTGGCCACCACGGTAAATCCAGCCCATCAAGAACCACCCCACATGTGGCTGTTGGCCAGGCTCCGCATTTGAGTGCTCCAGCGCTCCCAGAAAGAATTCCCTCAGTAAAATGCAGAGATAAACCTGAACATAAGCAAACTGCTGTAAATTAAAGCGGACTCGAGACAGAAATTTCCTGTGATACTTGCTCCAGTAAGATAAAAAGCAAAACCAAGATCTAGCTTTAAATTCCATCTCCACAAGCCTCAAACTGATGAGTGAACCTGAGAGCAAGAGGTAGAGGACAATACACTACTAAACTATCCCAGAAAAATAGCCATTTAGGCAAATGAAAACTGTCAAACTTCAGAGCAGCCTGCACTTCATTGTATTCATGTGCAAATCTATACATTCATTAGCATATCTACCAGGATAGCACGAATTAGGGCACAAAGCTGAATTTTTAAATTATCTTTCATTTTAACCAATTTGCTTTTAGTGTCAAAAAGAATCTCTATGCTGTTAGCAGTCTAAAATACCCCACCTTTCTCATTTACACTTAGGAAAAAACCAAAGCAAATAATGAATGGTTATAAACTGTAATCAAGTAATCCAAATAATAGCACTCAGGCATCCCTTAACTAAATGTTAATAGACAAAAACCAGGTATTTTGAAATCCAATAAGAAGCAATTGCAAAGACATACTGTGCTGGTTGTGGCTGGGATAGAGTTAATTTTCTTCACAGTAGCTAGTATGGGGCTATCTTTTGGATTTGTGCTGAAAACAGTGTTGACAATACAGGGAGGATTTCGTTATTGCTGAGCAGTGCTTACACAGAGTCAAGGCCTTTTCTGCTTCTCACCCCACCCCACCAGCGAGTGGGGACACTGCTGGGACAGCTGACCCCAACTGACCAAAGGGCTATTCCATACCATATGGCATCATGCTCAGCACATAAAGCTGGGGAAGAAGGAGGAAGGGGGGGGATGTTCGGAGTGATGGCGTTTGTCTTCCCAAGTCACCGTTACGCGTGATGGAGCCCTGCTTTCCTGGAGATGGCTGAACACCTGCCTGCCCATGGGAAGGACTGAATGAATGCCTTGTTTTGCTTTGCTTGTGTGCGCGGCTTTTACTTTACCTATTAAACTGCCTTTATCTTGACCCAGAGTTTTCTTACTTTTACTCTTCCAATTCTCTCCTCCATCCCACCTGGAGGGGAGTGAGCGAGCGGCTGTGTGGGGCTTAGTTGCCGTCTGGGGTTAAACCACGACACATACAAAAGTCCAAGATTAAATCAGTTCCTGTATCTTGATCTGTGGCCAGAGGAATGTTGTTATTTACAACATCTATATTGCTTCAAGGGGAGGCCAGTTGGCTTGAACACAGACTTTCTAATCTAAAACATCTTCAGGAACTAGAAACATCATCTGTCAAGTCTAAAAGCCCCTAAATTTAATCTTTGTTTGAATGTTTATTAACATCCTCAGTGTGACTTCATTGACTGTAATAGAATCATGCCAGCTTACAACAGCTGAAAACAGGCATTACACTTTTTGTAGCATTACCCTGTACCCAGCATCAGCCTCTACATTCTGCAGTCATATAAACAGAATAAAGGATGAGAGGAAAAAAAGAACTGCAGACAAGACGCCCTGGTAGTGTATGGCACTCCTTCAGTAGTCAGCAGTATGCAAAATCCCACTTGGAGAAAAGGAACTGTCCTGCCACTTCCTTTAAAGATGTGCATGTTTCTTGGTATGCACTTTCTCCTGTAAATTAAAAAAAAATTACACGCACTTATTGTGAGCAAGGTCTTTCTTCAAGGCAAGCCAATATCTTCACAGCCACCCTACATGTCTATGAGAGCTAATTCTCTAAACTCCTGGTGCAGGTACTGCTTCCTTTCGACAGCAGGATGAGTGCCTGGAAGACATTTTAGCTTTCTGGTCCCCACAAAGCTCTCCACGACTCAGCCTCCTCTTTCAGAACAAATCCCTGCTCCTATGCCCATAAAAATTTCAACTTCTTCCCAAGCCTGAAAGTCTGTCCTCCACAGAAGGACCTTAAAAGCTTGCTATTTACTGAGTGAATGATGGCATACAGAAATAATTACCAATGGGAATCAAGTAAGTCAAGTACTTTACCTTCATCTTTGTGAGGATGGAAGCTGGAATGGCCTTTTAAAAAAAATTGCCTTGCCAAATTTGCTTTTTCCTGTTCCCCAAATTATTTCAAGTAACTATCTCAGGAACTTTCTAATCACGAGATACATCAATTTGAAAAATACTCATTTTCTCAAAACATATACTACAACTGTAAGTTACAATGGTTCCATGATTCAATTATTCTCCAACTGTACATGTACATTTTCCTGTTTTCTAATAAACCCATTTTAACAAGAGAAGATCTTAGACTCAGCCATTTTAGAACAATTGTTAAGTTTCCTTCCAGTTATGACATGCCTGTTTTTCTCCTCTGCTTTCTGTTTTAACCTGCAAACAGACTTTTATATGTCTCTTACAATTCTGGTTGTTATTAACTTGTTCATGACACTGCTGTAGAAATGCTGTAAGGTTTCGCCATTTATGCTGTGTTGTCTGTCCTCTTTTCTTAACCAGTAATCATTAAGAATAAACGATAGCAGTAGGCCAAAGCTACTTAAATGCAGTAGGGTACATTTATGACAAGATATTTAAATGCAGTAAGAAGAGCTTAAATTTCGTATTTCCTTGGATAAAAATGTAAGCAAGCTAGTTGCTTTACTTCTACTTGGATCCAAATCAACAATAGGAATTTCTGATATAGGGTTTTTATTTTAGCATTTTGATCTGTTATGTTTTCTTCTTAGAATTTTACGAAGTTCTCCATTAAACATCATACTATGTATATGCACAATCATGCCTGGGTGCCACATGTTCATGGACACACCATACAGAAACTCTTGCTCACACAAAAACCTCTCTGCTCTCAGCACACTCCACATACCTTCCTTCTGCCACAGCTTCCTCATTTATAAGATAAACAAGACCATCTCACTTTCTCATGCAATTTGAAAATTAATTAGCGTTTACAAAATTCTTTCCCTTTGCAACAGGAGTTTCAGGAGGTGTTACTGACTCCACAAAACAAGGTACCACTAACACGTACAACTGTGTCAGTGAATTGCAAGTTCCTGCTCTGTTTTAGATGTTGAACACTAATGGTTGCAGAAGTAACACAGAAATTCATATCTGGCAAGTGAAATGCCTTTCAGTTCCAATTTTATACAGTTATACTATAATCATGTAGGTCTGACTTTTTCTTAACACATCTTCTATTGAGGTGAAAAAAAATTTTGGATGTTCACTGAGAGAATCTGGTTTCTCACAAAGTTAAAACCTCATTATTACCTTCATCAAAGAGGTATAAATGCTAAGTTAATTAATAACATTTCACTATCTGTCTTACACAAGACAGACTGCCTCCAGAACAGCACTGCTCCTCACGTGATTCAGAATGCCACTCGATGAGACAGATGAATGTCTGTCCCCACCTATTCCAGTCTTACACAGGACTGCTTTATTAATTGCTAGACTCCTATACAGACAGAGGCCTCTAATGTGTCATACAATCTGTATATGTGCATGAACTTTGCAAGCCACTGGCACAACTGTTTTGTTTTATTTTATTTATTTATTTATTTATTATTTGTGGCACTAATTATGAGAGAGACATTTAGAAGAGTGTTAACTATATAATTGGTTTACAAGCAAAATAAAATGCAAAATGTGTTTATGAAACCAGGTCTTTTTAAGTTCATCTCAGCAGATGGCTGCTGGGGGGGGAAATGGCAGAACAGTCTACAGATTTTTACAAAAATAGTTTTGTCGGGTCTTAGTTCTGAACAACTCGTGGTTCACATACCCCCTTCACTGTCCAGCCTCGTGGAGACACATGCAAGCTTTGGCTTCAGATGGGTAGGGTTCACTCATATTGTTTGCCCGATCAATGAAACTGTACAGTGAACTAGAAACCATATTAATGCAAAAACAGACATTAGAGTCACGAAAACAAATCTTCCTGAAGATTTCTTTTCAGTCAGAGCTATAATGATATAAGTGAAAATATAAAATAAGAATGGAGACCAAAGCAACTATTCTACACTACACAAAGGTCTGCCTGCCCAGGCCAAGACAGAAATAGGGACTTCACAGAAATGGACGTTCAGGTAACTGAAGTTCAAGTAAAATGAAGCCTCTGAGAATCCAGTAAAAATCATTTCTGCAAAGCTGAGCTGGCACTCCAGAGCTAATTAAACATGGCCAATGAATTAGTGACATAGTTCACTAATTACTTACTTATCATGTAAGTGCTAGTCTATTATTTATCACAAAATTCAGTACATCACAAATCATGCCTGATGAAGTCTGCTGATACACAATCGAGGAGAGAAAGGGTTTACATACAAACCTGTTAGTACATACGAGAGACAGAGACACAAACCACTACTGGTACATAGATGCAACTGAAATCCCAAACAATGCTGTTTTCAAAACTTGTGATGGTGGAGCAGTGGTTCATACAGAATTCCTTTAAAAATAACTGTATTTGCATTGCGTGTTTGGGAGACACCTAGAACATGAGCAGGCTTCTACTGCTTGGGTCTTAACTACTACGGCTGTAATCATGTTAAACACCAATAAAAACTATGCAAAAATGAGGGAAACGTCTGCTGATAACACTGTTGTTACATGACAGACAACACACTCCCAAGCTAATGTCACAAATGCCAGCTTCAAATACTTACAAGGATTTAAACACAGTATTTGGTAAGTCAGTCAAATGAGTCTTAAGTACTGAAAAAATTAGCTCAGGAATAGGTTCTTAGTCTTCAGCTATATTGTACAGTTTGCACATAGAATAAAAGTATGAATTTAACTTGGTTTCTAAATCCAAAATGTTCCTCCCTTAGATAGCCACTTGCAATATTAATCTATTTGAAATGCTTTTCGTCTAGTAGAGGTCAAATTACATAAGTTTTGAGCAGTTCCAGATACTCTACTTAGTTAGAGGGTTACTAAAAGATTAAAATTGTTGCATTTAACTTCAACATATAATTTGAAGCCGACCTTCTTTATTTGCTAGTTAAATAGCATTTTGCCCCACTCTAGAGACTAAATTCACCACAGAGCAGAGAATTCTTACCACTTCATAAATATCTTGTTAGCAGCTAAACTATGACCTAGGTAAGACACTTCATCACAAAACAGAACATTAAATCAACTAAACTCATTTTTGTTAAAGCAGCAAAACAAACTGTAGCCTTTTCAGAAGGGAGGGGAACCCTGATGGTGGAGAGAATGGTGACTAATAGTATAAATTAAAGTATTGGCTTTTTTCTCTTGGGACGCAGGAAGGATCTTTTCCAAATTATGGTTTTAAAATAAAGACATTTGGAGGTCTCAAGGCTTGGTCCCTTTTGGACATTCATCAAAATCTCTAAACCACCACATATTTTAGAAGAACTTGGCAGTCTCTGCACAGAAAAGCCCAGGACTGACCTAACTGACTCAGAATTACCAGAGAGAGTCGTTTCATCAGTTCAAAGGAGGGGGAAAAAAAAAAAAAGGAAAGGAAAAAAACCAAACACAATAGGAAAAACAGCACAGAGAAAAAAACAAATAAACCCCACAAAGGGGTTGCATACATCAGACATGCGCAAAGATAAAGGAGGTCATCATTTTCAGTATTTCATAACTACAGTTTTCACCTGAAGAAAAAAAGCATGTGTATTTTTCCTAAATAAGCAGAGTCCACTGTTGTTGTTCTATACTATTATGGTTCTCAAAGTGACAGGACCTGTAGATGGTAATATTGGCAATGTCTTCCTTCATGTCTCTATCCACTGTGAGTGTTTCAAATTAGGCAAGGTATTTGAAATATCCAACCATCGCAGCAGACACAACTTCGCCTCCCTTCTTTTTCTTAAGTAACACTTGCTGTACAACCCATAGTGAAAGATATGGCCATTGCTTACATTGTATGTCCTGAAGAAGAAATAAGAGACCACAGCATAAGGCAGGGCTTTCCCAAGCACAGCACGGTGCTATGTTCAGTACCTGTACCACCAGCCACGTTGGCAGCAGCAGAAGTTTCCAATTCTCTGCCAGTCCGTGCTAACGAGCATGTTAGCCTCCCTTATACTTGCTATCACACATTCTCACAACCCTAACCCCATTTCAACACCCCGCAGACATTTATTTTCTTCATAAACTGGATCACAGTCCAGTTCCTCTGCTCAGACAAGCCCACCCACCCGAGCCTGCTCCCACCTTGTTGGAGCTGTGCTCCCAATCTCACCCTGTCCTGGCTTTACTCTTCCATCCCATGCAAAAAAGTACCGATGCTGATACCAGCAGTCTCTTAGGCAACATCGGTTACAAAGGAGCACGCTAATGGCTCAGCTAGTCACAGAAAAGCATTTGTTTGGAGGTATTTTTCCTACCTGCTGTTCAGGCATTTTTTTTTTCCAGACAGCTAGGAACAGCCATTGTAGATCAGTTTTACATACTTCCTACCATTGGTAGGCAACCACAGCATATTTGTGAATTCCGAAGATCGAAAGTGCTAGGTAATGGGCAAAAAATCAGTCAGAAATAAAAAAAAAAAAGGAAAAAGAAAGAAAATAAAAAAAACAAGTGTCAGAACAAAATATGCTGTAAGGAAAAAAATAAAATCTTCGGAACAGAAAAGTAAAATGAAGGAAGAGGACAGGATGATGGGAGTTACAGGAACTGAGGACAACCCTGGAGAGACACTGACAAGGGCATATATTTCTTCTGACATTATTTCTATAATTCTAAGCCCATAACTTATTTCAGATAAATATTAATGGTTAAAATAGAAATTATATCATATGCTCCCAAATGTACAGTAGTTTTAGTTAATTGCCTTGGTCTTGCAACATGCAACTACTCACACAATATGGGATTTTAAAGAGCAAAAGCAGCAGGAAAATATTAACCAGTATGAGATTAAAGGATACTATTTTAATCCATTAAATTGATGCAGACATGATGTTAAGAGAGAAAGAGAAACTACCGTTGGCAAAAAGTTTTCTATGAACTTTGTCTAAACTCAGGAAAAAAAATAACTGAATCTCTGAAAATAGT
Source organism: Mycteria americana (assembly GCF_035582795.1). Taxonomy (NCBI): domain Eukaryota; kingdom Metazoa; phylum Chordata; class Aves; order Ciconiiformes; family Ciconiidae; genus Mycteria; species Mycteria americana. The sequence continues at coordinate 42,635,127 of NC_134396.1, forward strand.
AAAGTCTGAACTCTGCCTTTCAAATTGATGAATCTCATTCTCTGGTACAGTATGACAACATACCTTACCAGAGTTACAGAAAGTTAAGTTACAGAAAGGCAAGTTATTTAAGAAGAAACCACAGAAGCAGAGCCTTAGACATGTCACAAGAGCTTCTGCTGAGGGAAGTTTAGCTCCCAAGAACTGTAGTATGACAGCTCCTATCCTGCACTGAAGCTGAGGCGCAAAGAGAGATACAAAGGCCATAATTAGCTTGGGGGAGAACTGACCCACATGACATTCTCATAGGTGAAACATGAAATAATTATATAGAGGCGAATGCCAACTCATTGGAAAACCATAATGAGAGTTAACTCTAAAAGGCTAACTGATAGGATGGAGTTTCACAAGTTTCAGTGCTATGGATACCTCCCTTACTGAACTCCACAGGCAACCCCAAGGTGTTAGGTGTTGCCAATACTCTGATCTTGGCAAATGAAATAAAATGTCAGCAAAAAATGGTATGGAGCAGATGGGAATAAAGATGCACAATTGAGTGAAGACAGGCAGAAGGTTTTGTGCTTAAACCATTGCACTGGTACCAAATGGGGACTTGGCAACAATTCTGTGTGAAAGATCTGGAGTAGATCAGAACTTGAGCAATGCCATCCTGCCACAAAACAGTCAGACATCACTCTGGGAAATAAAAACAGCATCATCTGGTAAATATAGGAAATAATCCTCTTCCTTTAGCTGGTGCTGGTGCAGCCTGAGCTGGAATACGCCAGTTTTGGTTAGCACACTTCAAGAAAGATGTTTTGGAGCAAGTCCAGTGGGGAGGAATGAGCACGACCATGAGATTCAGAAAACATGATGTAAGAGGAAAGGCTGAGAAAACAGGAGGGGGAAAGGGGTGTCCATGGAGAGATGTCCACAAGGAAACAAGATAATTTTTGAAAAGTGTTTGCTTCAAAGTTTGAGGAGCTGTTTCAGAAGTCACAAAAAAATAAAGCACAACTACAAGGGGCAGAGGAATAAACTGTAAGAGGAAGTAATGCACTTGAATTACAACCATGCGTAAGTAAGCACTAAGCCTGCATGCTTGCCTGTGGAAGTCACTGAACCTCAGTTCCCGTCACTTCTGGAGAATAGGTTATGCAGGCTACAGGTGATTCTGCCTTGAAGAACAGACAATCTGACCTCTCAAGGTCCTTTCCAATCCTTTTTTTCCCCAATCATACTGTGGTTACAGAAGACCTTGAGCTTCCCAGAAAATATAACAGACATAAAGACACTTGAAGAATTTCTACGGAGCCTAACAGTACTGAGGTTTGATTTTTCTCTGTTTATTTCTAGAAATGATAAATCACATGCCAATAGCCAGCACAAACAAAGATGACATTTCAAGTACTTCACTGATTGCTAAAGACTTGTGTGCAGAAAGAAGTTACTACATCTAGTTTACTCTGTGGTTTCACACTGAACTAGTACTTTCTAATAACTACCTCTGCGGGCACAGTAAGTGTTCAGTAAATGCAAGGTAACATTTTGCACTTTTTGTAATTTTGAAAATGCACTGTAAATCGACACCTTTGCTTTTTGCAGTCCTTTCCCGTGTAAACACATCTTCCCCAAGTTCCAGACTCAAAACTGCTCCTAGCTTTAAATTTTGCCTTTGGATTACAAGCCAGGATAACTTCTGAAATCTGCCCTTCCTAACTCTACATGCTCTTGTCTTTGACTGGCACGATCCTCTTCAAAGCATTTGCTACACTTGATATGTTCTTAAATAACACATTCACAAAAATATGCATATTTTTCTCAAGAGCAACATTATCCAAAAGCTCTCTAGACATAAAACTTGAAAGAAATGTGTTTTTCTTTTTTTCTTTTTGCTTTGAAAACCACAGTATCATGAACTTTGTAACAGATTCTCTGTTACCTCTGTTAGGGAACAGATTTCTGAATCCTATTTCTACATTGACACAGAGAGAACAAGATAAATGTGAGACCAGCTTTAGAAAAACAGGTTGAATCACTATCTACAATTTCAGATATTAATATCCAAATTCACTGAGTTTGCAAAAACAAGCATAAAGAACAGACTCACCCTCTCAAGATATTTATTAACTACTGCTTCTGGTCTGGCTGGAAATACTTTGAAAAAAAAAAAACCAATTTGTTGCATTAAATTGCTTCCAGGCAGAGCTAGGAAGCATAGTTATTTTTAAAATTAAAACAACAGCAGATATATTTTCCTCATGTAGGTTTGGTTCAGATCCTGTTCAAGCTTGTAATTTTATCTACATAATACCACTTTCCCCTTTGCAAGGGATTCTGGTCTATCATGAAAGGAGTCATCATTAACCACCACTATAACTACAATTTTAAAAATAATTTTTAATGTTTAAGCTCACCCTTCAGCTACTGAGTTCCTAGGGTACCACAAACCATTTTTATTTCCTGTTCCCCAGTAAAGGAATTTCTTACATGAACATAATTCTCTGGTTTCTCTGTCATAGACTCCTCCCCTTTTCTTCTTTTCAACTTTATGAAAAAAATGTTTCACGTCTGTTCTAAAGAAGCATGATTTGTATTTCTCAACAGAAAGTTGTAAGATTTAAAAGAGTAATTATGGCTCAATGCTACACAATCCTTGTTATTTTCAACTGAGAATATTCAAATATTTAAATAGCACACTGAAAGCTTTGATAGATCTTCAGAACCTTTGCAAAACTCTCCTTTTGTCCATTTCATTGTTTATTGTACCACAAAAATCTCCCTTGTTTTATTAACACATTTAATTTGAAAAGATCGTTCATTCTTACCTAGTACAATGCAATACAAAACTCAGTGGAATCCTAAAATTCAGCTTAAGCAACAACTGCTGGAGATTCAACTGCTTTTAAGCACTTTTAAGCACAACTGCCTTTAAGCACAAAGAGACATGACAAAGAGTATTTGTGGTGAAAATAACTACCTGACAACTAGTTAAACACTTGTTTGCAGACTAGACTTTCAAGGCAGGTGAGATTTTTCTTATTTAAACTGCACAGGTTCAGCTCAGCTCTGCAGAATCTAAATCTTAGACAGCCATCAGTTATGACGATACTGCGAAAGTGTTTCCAAAATTTCTAGCCCACACAATTATGTTAATGTTTCTGCATATCACATTTTCTATCTCCGAGAGCATAGTTCCATGGCAATTTAAGCTACTCTGTGCTAGGGCTGCCATGTGCTCCCCCTCCAGCCACCCAGCCTGGCCTCTTGCCCATGCCAGACAGGAGGTAAGCCAATTCAGGCAGCCTAGCCAGCACTGGGTTGGATTTTGCAGGGTTAGTTTTTGTCCAGTCAGCTCTCTGATAGACAGTTTGGGTAGTTTTGCATTACCTGACAATTACACCTCAGGGTAAGCGCACCTCAAGGCAACTTTTTGTAAAGAAAAATGCTTCTCTAATATATCCGCAAAATGTGAAAACCAACACACAAACCAACACAGAATCAGAACAGAATTGCTACTGCCTGAAATAAAAGAGTATAAGATATTACATTTGGGTTATCTACCTGAAATCTGTTCGCATAGCCTTCATTTGCCTTTTTAAGCTTTTGGGTTTTTTTAAAATCTGTTCGCATAGCCTTCATTTGCCTTTTTAAACTTTTGGGTTTTTTTAAGAAGAGTTTCCTATATACAGAAACACCACTGCCACGTTATTAGCTCTAGTATTGTTGGGGGTTTTTTTTGTAACACAATTCTGCCATGTCACTTTTCTAAACTAGAAAAAACTACAGTAAAACCATTTGTTACCTTATCTCCCAGAATATGCACTCTCTCATTTTAAATACTATGAAATCTTGGCATTATCTTTATGCTTTACGTTGTATAACTTCTTGCTAAAACTTTACTATGATCAAGTATGCAGCAAATTTTATACAACGTTGGGATCTCTCAAGCTTTCAAGCAGTTTTGTTTATTATTGGTTCATACAAGAGACTCACAGAACCTATTTTAAAGTAACTCAGCTGTTATAAACCTGGGCTGTCAAGAAATACCATTCTCCCCCCCCCCTTTCTCATTTCAGATCTTGCTCTATTCAGCAAAACTTTTGATACACTCATAAGAGTAGTTTCTCCTGCAAATCCAGACAAATCTGATGATCATTTCTAGAACTGCCCTTCTTGGCTTCTTCCTTTCAGAGATGTCTTATTCTTCTAGTATCAGACCTTTGTTTGTTCTACATCCAAAAGAACAAATCAGTGAGGTCCCACAACACCTTTATCTGATCTACGGTGGCACTGCTGTGACTCAGACCTCCTGTCCCTCAGTGTGCAGCCCCTTCTGCCAGCACTGGTGATCCGACAGACAACTAGTTTTATCGTAGCGCTCTCACATGGACTTACGCTACCACTAACAGATTATTATTTCTTTATATACCTGTACCTTACTGGAAATCCAAACATTGAACAGGGTTAGTCAATGACGTATTAAACTGTATTAAACAGCTTGCAATATGAGACAAATTTAAGACAGAGTATACAGAGAAACAGACAATAGTGACCAGCATGATAGCACACAATTAGCCCAAACTTTAAATGAGGGATTTCTAGCGACACCACAACAAGGAAGGATAACGATTAGTTTTGCAGGTATTTATGGGAAGCTTCTATGAAGCATGAAGGAAGAAACTAGGAAAGTGTGTGGCAGAGACCGACACTGTGAGCGACATGGAGATTCATTAATTCTGCTGTTGGAAGATACTACTACTGCTACTATTCCCATCCTCCTCCCACCTGCTCAGCAAAACTCTCTTGCCAAAGGCTACCAGCTCTAAGCAAGCTAGTGAAATAGGTGACCTCCCTGCTAAATCCCAGCTTGGTAACAACACTGCAGAAGTTAGAGCCTCCTCTGGACTACTGGCAGAGCTGCTCATGTGAGAGACCTCTGATTCATCAAACTCAAAATCAACTGAGTTAGCTTAGACCAAGTGAACTGCAGGATTTTGCTGATGTTGCCTGAAACAGGTTGCTGAATGTCCACCCACTACTCTGATAGGAAAGTTGGAAGGTGGTAGCATCCCACAGGAAAGAAATGATGAAGAGCTGGGGAAGGGGAAGGAGGTAACTTCTTTTAACAGTACTTTTAGATATGTATGATGCCTGGCCATGTGCAAGAAAAGAAGTGCAACAGTTACAGCCTGTTAAGGGCCTTAGAAGTGAAAGATTAATGTCTTATGTACATAAGGACTAATTTTAAGATTTTGCTGTGAAACACAGCTCAAATGCCTGAGCTGTGCTCTGACTTAACCTGCTCCAAAGATTTTTCTGTGCTGGTTATCTCTGCCCCTGAACTTTGTTCTCAAAAAAAAAAAAAAAATCTTTTGTGTCTCCTTCACATCCAAGTTCGAGGTATGAGATCTATCTAACCTGTTGTAGACAGGGAGAAAAGAAAGCTCCTCCACTTGTGCAGGTGCCTGCCAGTCTCAATTAGTCTCAATTAGTTTGCATTGGGTAGAGTTCTGTGATTCCTCTTTTACACTTACATATGATTAACTTATTTTTGTTTACAGTTCATATGATATAGAAGAGCAGCATGCTTCTGACTAGTAGAAATCAAGTTTATTATTTGCAACCATAGTCTTTATACTTTTTTTTCCTAAAGAAACAGGGATAACATTCTTCCTGTCTTTTGCTGTATGTTATCTGCCCTCCTGTCTACTCCATAATTGAATATGTGACTGCATTATTACTTTGGTAAGGAATTAGTCTTTTGGTAGTTTGATTTATGATTCAACTAGACAGTTGTGTATGTTGTTTTGAAAGTAAGACTTCATAATTTTAAGAGAAGTCTTAACAGAATTTATCCTCTCTTTATACAACCAGTCACGTCATTCTACTCACATACACAACTCCACAGAAAAAATAATGTTAAGGCATTAAACTACCAAAAGCAAGGAAAATCATTTATAGAAGCCACTTCATCTTGAAATAATACTTACCAGATGAACTGTTAAATGAATGGCCTAGGGCAGTGTTGATGAGGACAAGGGGCAATAACCTGGAGTTACAGAATTAAATGTTTATGCTGCTCATATAAAAGGAAGTGTCCAAACAGAGCAATTCAAAGACAGAAACATAAGTTCAGTAGAGGTTTCATAAACATGACAATACCCACGGGGATTTTTCTTTCAAGAAAGAATATCAAACGTGTTTGTTGTTTCTCTTTACAAGTTCACATCACCTGAAGTGTAAGTATCAAATCTAAAAGGTACTTAGATGCATGTCTCCTATGCGAAATCGATGGAGAGCTCAATGACAAAATACCTGTGGGGACCCAGTCTTATTTCCTGATTGAAGTACTCCCACTTTAACACTAGATTCTTGTTTTTTTAACACTGATTTCTTGTTTTCACTGAAATTACAATGCAGATTTGTTTGTGTTCTTAAATGAAAGCTTCTGTCCACTGCCAGTTAAAGGACAAAAGTCATACTCTATAGCTAAGGGATCACCCTGACTTTTTGAAAAGCATCTTTTACTGCCACCAGAAAAGTCACATACAGCCATTTTTAGTTTCAAAAAAGATCACCAGCCAGCATCACTTGGAAAAGAAAGTGGAATCCTTTCTCAAACTAGCTGAGGAGGACAAACAGATGTAAGGAGAAAAAGGTTGGTCATGAGTCAAATCTATGGAGAACATCAGAAAAACTAGCAGGATGTTTGCAAATGAATATTGGTGCATGGCAAAGGCTTGGAAAAAGTAAATGCCAAAAGCTGGTAAGGGACATTTCACTCCAAACTCCTTACACATTTAGACAAAACCAAGAGGAAAGACAATCATTTAAATGAAATTGTTGTTTGTCCCGAATGGTTACTAGCAATGCTGCAGCAGTCTGCAGCATGAGTAACAATTAAAAGCAGGATTAACAAACAATGCATCTTCTTTCAGTGCAGCAAAATCCTGTCGTTCCTTTTCTTTGAAGCTTTAACTACTTTGTAGTCACTGGATTAGAAGACTTGAGGACTTGCATACTTTCCAGACATGCTGAGCCTAATGACAACTTCCTTTACAAAGCAACAGCCTCACAATGAATAAACAAACTTAAATAGCAAGCCATCCTTTGCACACAGAACACAGTGACAGATGCTATAAATTAGATGGAATACTGTAAGTAGCATTTCTTCCCTCTGAGCAACCGCACGATGCAACACAGAACATCTATATAAAGATTTATGTATAAAAAACAAAGGAAGTTTGCTTAACATTTTTTCTTTGCCTGCAATGTTCAAAATAATACAAAGAAGCTCTTTTAAAATAAAATCTCTCAGTCAAACGTATGATTAAAAACTTCAGATGCTGACTGGTTCTAGCCGACATTTTTATTTAACATAAAATGTGAATTTAAGACTCTGAAGATAAGCCATGAAGAGGACACTGCAAGTCTTCTATACAGAAGATTCTCATAGTTACCAAACAAAACTCAGTATTTATTAACATTCTTTCCTTTTACATCTCATTCTCATTGGCCAGTGGGCTAAGACTGTCAGTTTTCTAATTAGTGGTCAAACATATTTCCATGCCAATGACAGTTCTGAAAGCTATTCACACCTTACACAAAGTGCAGGGAGTTTAGAAAAAAGATCAGCTTTCCTGCAAACAACTGGAAGCTCACTAAACAGGATTAATTTGCCTCGTCTGTCAACCGGTCCTTTTCTTCCTGCATCTTGCATTTCTATGCTGTTTACAGCAGAAAAGAGATTAAGGAGAAAACTGCAATTCCATTACAAATGCTTAACATAATCAAGACACTCAAGGGGAAAAAAACATTTAGTGGCAACCCTTGACCCAAGGATAAACTTCACCACTAAACTATTTAACGAATTAATTAACGCTAGAAAAGGTTTGATTAAGGTTCGACCTAAAAATAGTTAAATGTAGTCCATGTCATTTATTAAAAGCTATGTGAAGACTTCTTGTACTCAAAGCTGTATCGACTTTTACCAGGTGACCTATGTACAATTTCCAGAGCTTAATCTCATTTATTAAAGTCAGGAAGGAGCTAAATCTCATGCAACTTTAAAGAGTCAAGCATTTCACAACTTTTTGTAGTTAGGCATTTAAAGGCGTTCAGAAGTAATCTGTACTTGTATTAATTTCTCCACTAACATTGTACTCGAAGAAATTAGGGGTTTTTTCTTTATAAAATTAGGTAGAAGTTTACAAACTTCAGGGCTTGCAAAATCATAGCACAGTTACCATCATGTTTTCATTCCCAGACATTCTGTTGGGACCAATTTTTTTTTTTTTTTTAAACACTACGTCCTGCATACTTCGCAAGTCACGCGAGTATTAACTTCAGGTTGATCGAGCGTCCTTTCCTAGTTAATGGTAAGGAAGCAAAAGTCTGTAAGGCGAGTACGCTGTGCATCACCAGTTTCAAGAAACGACCATCCTGGTTTCTATTGCCTCTCACTCGGGTCATTGTAAAGTGAACACTGAAAAGGCTGAAATAACGTTTTCAAAAATAAACGTTTAAATGAAAGGTAGATTAACAAAGACTCTGTTTACCATTAAGCAAATCTAATTAAACAGAAGAATACCGCTTAACAATAGAAGTACACAAGCATTTATTGCTGCGATTATGGGCTCTCAACCACTGTGCTGCACGTTCAGTCAAGAAAATGGAGTCTCAAACCTCATGCCTATCGAAGTACAGCGAACCCACGCTTCCCACAGGTGGTTGAGACGATTATCACAAGCCCGTTTACAGGGCAGCAATTAAAAAAAAAAAAAAAAAGAATCCCCAAACCCGGTGTTAGTGGTCGTTTGTGATTTTATGCTGCCTCCGAGCAGGCTGAAACGCTCTCACGGAACTTGCAATGCCTCCTGACGACATGTGCCGGCGGGCGCAGAGCGGCACCGACCCCCACAAAAGCCGACGGAGATGCGCTGCCGCGCTCGCACCCCCCGCCGCCCCAGCGCTGTTTTGGCCCATTTTGCCCCGCTCCCGGCGCGGTGCCCGGGGCCAAGCGGTGCCCAGGAGCCCGCACTCCCCCGGGAAGCCCCCTCTGGGCGGGGGCAGAAAGGGTGGCGGTGGCAGATGCACAAGCGTGGGTGTTCACGGGCTGCGGGGGGGCCAGGCAAGGGCGGCAAGGGAAGGGGGAGAAGCAGCTCCCCGGGCACCCTGGACGCCTCCCTCCCGCTGAGTCCAAAAAAAACAGATTCAGCTGCTCGGGGAAGGCAGTGGGGACGGGACAGAAAGCCCGGCATCTCCTTTTACATCCCGCAGAGGACGACCGCCATCCTCCCCGCGGCCCCGGGAGGAGGCGCAGCCCCCAGCCTCCCCCCCCGGCCCGGCCGATCCCCGGAGCCCGGGACCCCGCAGCAGGGGCAGGGCGGCGGGGCAGGGCGCGCAATTTGTCAGCGGGCCCCCTTCAAAGGGAGCAATAAAGGCACTAGGAAAAATAAACGCGACGGGAACCGACCCCAAATCCGCGAGCTGTAACACGCTCGCCTCCCGCTCCCCCCCCCGGAAAAGCCCCAGACCTCTAGCTTTCTGCTGACCCTCTCCCTTCGCGGTAACGCAACAAATGGCAAGACCCAGGACCCCGGAGCTCAATAACAGGAAATATAGGCATCTGTCACCTCCCGGGGAGAGGTAAATGATTAGCGAAAGCAACAAAGGGAAGAAAAGCCCTTTCAAACGTGCAATTGATTAACAAGTACCCTCTAATCTGCAGCATCACTGTTTTTCCTTAAAGACATCATCGGTCTCCTCCTGCATTTCGGTGCCATTAAGTTAAAGGCGGGGGGAAGGCGCTGCTCGCCCGCCGAGCTCCCGCGCTGCCCGGCGGGGACAGCACGGGAAGGGTCACAAACCCGGCATGGAAATGGTGCCGCCTGTCATCTCCCCCTCGGTCCCTGGGCAAAGCGCCCCGGGAAGGAGTTTGTGAGCAAGGTTTATCGGCTGCAGAGGGGGAGAGGGCAATTTTCCACAGAATGGTTCCACGAAAGATCAAAGAGCTGAATCCGGCAGCCCCTACCTCCCCGGTGCATTTCACATCCCAGGGAAAACGAAAACGTTAAACAACCTCCCCTTTTCTGCTCTGAAAGCACCACACATCTTAGGCGTGCGTGGGGGGGGGGGGGGGGGGGGGGGGGGGGGGGGGAAGTTTATGCGGCTTCTTTTACAGGAACTGTAACTCTTACACCATCGCGGGTCTCCAACCCCACACGCTCCCTAAGGTCCCTATAAATCACGGCGCTCGCCTCGGAGATGCCGGACAAACTGGCAACTGTTCAGCAGCCGCACTGCCGCTGCCACGGCGCAAGGTCAGATGTTAATAAGGGCAGTTTATTCAGCCTTAAAAACAATCGGGGAGCTCGCTGAACCGAGTCCTTAGTGTTTCCTGAGTCCAAAGGCTGACCTCCTCAGCCCCCGAGGGTCGGCCAGGTACACAGAGGAAATGGGACCCTCTAAAGCTCAAAAGCACTCAGAAAGAGACCCCGCCGAGCCTCCATCAGCTGCAAGCGCGGCGGCTGCCCCGTCGCCCACTCAACCTTAATCCCCCCCCTTCCTCCTGGTTCCCGCTGAGATTCTGGCAACACTCAACGGCCCAAATAATAACACATTATTATAACCACTCCGAGGGGAGGGCTGGAGGGCGGGCGGAGTGAAGGAGGAGGCTCCACTCCACTCATTGCTATCCACCCTCGGCAACGACAAAACCCCCAACTTTTCCTTTGTTTTCCCCTTCTTTCCCCCTCCCCCCAGTCGCCACCAACCAGCCTCGGTGCGCTGAACCGGCTGAGGGAGGCACGGAGCGCCCGCCGACAGCGCCGGGCCGGGGCGCCGGGATGCGCTCGGCGAAGAAGTTGCAGCCAGCCCTCCGCGGCGCAGGCACCGCTGCCTCCCGCCAACCCCCGCCCCCTCGTAAAGAACCGCAACATCAGGTTTCCATTTCGCCAAGCAGAACCGAAAAAAAAAAGAAAGAAAGAAAGGAAGGAAGGAAGGAGGGAAGAAAGAAAGAAAAAGTAACCAACACCAACCACCAGCCGGGGACGCGGGCGGCTCCGCCGGTCCCGAGCGGACAGGCGCCGCTCCCCTAGAAAGACGCGCGGCTCCCCCTGCCTCCCCTCTCCCGCACGCCCCGTCCCGAAAAGCGGCCGCACCCCCCCGCCAGCCGGGGGTCCCGCTCCTTACCTGCCGCGCGGAGGCGGAGGAGCGAGGCGGCCGCCAGCAGGGCCAGGAGGCGGCCCGCCGCCCCCCGCCGCCCCGCCGCCGCCGGGACCATTGCTGCCCGGCCGGCCGCCGCGGCAGAGCGCCCGCGGGGTAGCAGCGCCCGCGGGCGGAGCGGGGTGCCGCTGCCGCTGCCGCTGCCGCGGGGGCTCGGCGCTGCTGCAAACTTCTCCTCGGCACCGCCGCCCCGGCCCTGCGCTCCCGCTAACGGACTGTCCCCGACTGGGGGCGGAGGAAGCCGCGCTCCTTTCCCCTCCTCCTCCTCCTCCTCCCCCTCCTCCTCCTCCGTCCCCAGCATCCCAACGTCACCCGGGACAAGCCCGGCACAGGGGAGGGGAGAGGCGCGGACCGCCAAGGACAGTCCCTGCGCTCCGGCACCCTCTGCCGGGGGCAGCCCCCGCCGCCGGCCCCGGCGCGGCCGAGCCCGCACCCTCCTTTCCCTCCGCACAGGGGCAGGGGGGCCTGGCGCCCCCCAGGAGCTTGGGCTTGGGCCCCCTCGGAAGGGCGAGCCCTGCCCCCAGAAGCCTCGGGAGCCTTCAAGCTTTCTCAGAAAAATCCCCAATAAAACAAAAATAAGCGGGCGGGGGGGTACAGCGGCCAAAACCACTCCTGCTTCTCTCCTTTGCCTCCTTCCTCCTCTCTGCACCATTGACGCCTTTTTGCACCCACACAGCGCTAAGCGATTGAGAAGTTACTCCTGCCCCCAAAACGTCCGGGGGCGTCCGCCCCGCCGCACGTACTCCGAGAGGCAAGGGCCACCGCGACCGGGATCTACGCACTCTACCGGCTCTCTCTTGTTAGGGTATCAAAAGTAAATTTTACTTTCTATCTTTAACAGGCAGAAAGTTATTCTGCTCGCAGTAAAGCTTCAAAACAGTCCAAAGTTATTCACTACCAGAAATAAGGGCATTCTGAGAGCACAATTTAAATATGCTTTTCAAAATCCTTTTTAGTTTGTATTTTTTGCAGGTCAAAGGAATCAGTACTCTAAGATAATGCAGCACTCTGAGCAGTCATCTGTTAACTATGTCATATAAACTCCAAGAACACAGTAACACCTGAATATTTGCTATATTTTTAAAGTCATAATTCAACAACAAATTTAATCAGATATCTTCTCTATAAATACAACATTCCTATTGTTTTAGACTTCATTTCTAAAGATTTGATGCTGAGTAGTCCTGAATACATACAAATCCCCTTAAGTTCTTCCCCAAATCAAGCTCTAAATTTACAATTGTTTCAGTGAAATTCATTTTCCATCAAATTTACTTCTTATTGCAAACAAAGGCAAACACTACAACATATTCTTTCTTCCTGCTTTTGCACCCTGTTTCTTTCCTCTCAGGTCTCCAGTTCCATCTTGAAAATTCTTCTGGCACCTAAGGATGACAAAAGGAGGTCCTGATCCCTCTTTGGCAGGAATGTAGGACTGACTGAATTCAGTCCCTTGCCATCACAACAACACATCTTATAATCCCTTTCATAAACATACAAAACCTAATGTAAAAGTAGTGAGGATTTTTTTTATAAGCTCCACTCTTTAGATTAAAGGCTGCTCCAGACCTTGCCGCTTTGATGGTTAGAAACCTGCTCCTAATTTCCAGCCTATACGTATTCATGACCAGTTTATACTCCTTATCTCTTGTGCCACTATTATCCTTTCACATAAATAGCTTCCCACTTCCCCTCTCTAGGGTATAAAATTACCAGAATCACACCTCAACCTTTATTTTGTTACACTAAAAAAGCCTAAAGTTTTAAATTTCCTCTGAAGTGATCAGTTCTGCATTCTCTGATCACCCTAATCCTTTTTCCTGCCACTCTGCCTACCCCCCCACCCACCCATATTTTTGGCAGTCTGATTTAATCTTTCTGAAGATGGGTGGCTCGAGCTCGGCATAGTATTGGAGATGCTTTCTCTACCAGAGCACTTCTAATTTCCTTTCTGTGCCAAAAAGACTAACTGATACATCCTGACATCCTGATGATTACAGCACCTTTCCAGTTACAGATATTCTATGATGTGTTAGAAAATCTACATTCTCTCTTTCTTTATTGTTTCCAGTGTATACCTAACAGCAGAGAACTGCATCAAAATTTTGATGCATGTCTGGCCTCGCAAACCCTCCCCCCCTTTTTTGTATCTCAAGTCATCAAGACCAGTTCTTTCTGTAGGATATCCTGCTCCATCTTTTGTCAAGAATACCTCTTGGCTCTGCATCAGCAAAAAATTTTGGCTGCACATGGATAACGTGTCCTACGGCTTTTGTGAATACATTAAATCTATATTAAATATCAGAGATCAATAGTGAAGAGCATCTCTCCAGCTAACAGTTTGCAATTCAAAATTTCTCATTTTCCTCTCTTCTGCCAGCTCATCATTCACCTTGCAGTCCATCGAGGAATCCCCATAAGCTCCATCTTAACCCGTAACTTTCATATGGAGGTATTTCAAATATTCAACTCAAGTCCAGACAAATGAGGTCTAGTGTCCTTTGTTTTGAAAATCACTGAAAGGAAGCTATCAAGGTCACCTGACATGATATCACTTTAGTAAATAAGTTCTATTCTATTAACTTCCATGATGTTATTTTTTTCTTCCAAACTCTGTTCCAGAGCTTTGTAAATTCCTGAGGCCAAGCTAACAGAACTGTAGGTATCTGGATGACTTTTTCTCACTCTTCATAAATATCATCTACAGAGCTGAAAAAAGCCTTGATCTCTGGGGAAATGGGCAAGATCACATAGCCACATAACATGATACAGGAAGCATAGGCAGCACATGAACTGAGGATAAGAAAAATACTATATACTCTTCTGCTCCTCTCCAAAATAAAGCTGTTAACTTGCCACTGGCTATAAGTAGCTTTCCAGTTACACGATACTGCACCTCCTTCAGTAGATTACATGGGAGGAGTGGGGAAAGAAAAGAAAAAAAAATTAACTAGCCCTGCAGCTGAATGTATTCCTTCTTTCCCCCATTTTTATTTTATTCCACAATTCTGGCAATATCTGCTGTTTGGTTGTGATGATAAGCACACTTCTTATTAGGTGATGGGATCAGTTTTCTAATGCAGGGCAATAGATTAACTCAGTGCCAAGAAGTATGCCCAAGAAACTATAGCAGAGACAGGACTCTGACTTTTACAACAAAGTTTAATTGGTTAAAACCTGTAGCAGTTACCTGCCTAAAACCTTACAAACTCTGAGTCTATGTTCCTTGGAGTTTGATTGTTCAGCTGAGTTTCTTACCTTCCAAACATAATAGGGGATAAAACTGCTTGCATAAATTAGTCTACATTTTGCATAATCATCCCAAGAAATAATATTTTGCTTTTTTTCTCTGATGCTCTCAAAAAATCTCACAAAATAACTAGGATATGGATCCAAATAATTTTTGTATTTGGGAATAAATTAGCATTTGATAGAAACTTCAGTTGCGAACTATTTTTCTGACTTAGCAGGGGAAACTGGTTAGATTATGAAGGCTAAATGACTAAACCAAGTTAGCTGTTGAGAATTTAAGTCTCCTTCATAGCCACAAGTGATTTTGTCACTGACCACAAAAACTGCCATTTCATATTTCACATTTGCAGGGAGAATCACTTGGCAGGACTGAGGCAAAGTCACTACAGTGAAGAAACCACAGTACAAATTCTTGTTCTATACAGTAGAAAAGTATGTACAGCAGGCAAAGAAGCATGGACAACTGCACATTTCTTCTGAGTTGGTTCACCCTACTTGTGTAAGCCATTAGAGCGGTCACTTGTGTTCTGCAGCATATGGTCCCAAACTGTTTTGTCACTATTTGACAAAGAAAAAGCTGTGCGTGTATTTGTTTGCAGGACCATATGGTACGTGCCTGATAGGAGTAGTTGAGAGCAACGGGCAAAGCTGGAATCCAGCCTGAACTTGCTTGGAAATCCCTGACAGAATTTGGATGGATTCCCTTTGTCATGTGTACCTGCATTCATAACAAATATAACAAAAGTAACTTTAAAGAAAATGTAAGATCAGATGTGGTTCAAACTTCAAGGTCTTAGTGTTCCTATAATCATTCTACAAGCTTAGATAAGTTTTAATTGGTGCGCTATCTTTATTAAAAGAAATTAATCCCACACTTGATCTTTCTATTCCTATGATGAAAGCATCACAGAAAACATTATTGCAAACATTTCCTACATGATTCACATTTGCAGCATCAACTCTTGGTCTTTCTTCTACAATGGTAAAGTACGTCCCACAGAATTCTGCTATGGGCCAAAACTGAAAAAAGGCTTTAGGCATCTGAAATAGGATTCAGACACACAAGTCCAAATTTGTAACCCCAAAATGTACCTGTTTAATTGTGAACATGTCATTAGCTGTCTCCTGTTTGGCGTAAACATTCCTTGCACACCTGGACATTTATACATTGCCAGAACTGCCCCAGCCACAGCAACTGAATGCCCAGCTCCACTGAGGTCCAGAAACTTTCCCAGCACAATGCCTGAGGGTCTTGACAACGCATGCCTGATTCTCAAACAGTTCAAAGCAGTTTTCTTCAAAAACTCAAAGAGTTTTTGTCGCTGTCTTCTGAAAAGTACAGCTTGGAAGGAAACTGTGGTGATGGTACCCGGTGTTATGCATTGGTCCAGCAAATACCAGCCTAACGTATGAAGAGCTGGGCTCTTGACCTTTCTCAACATCTAGGCCCTCAGGGAGTGACTTGGCCACAAGACACTATGCCGAAGAGCAGGACACACTCTACCCCTCCTACTGAAGCTGTGCCATTGTGTGTAAACAAACGTGAGAGTCTTGGGATGGAAGTGAGGAGGCACAAGGGGAAGCCCTGCTGTGTGTTTTGGGCACTGAGCAAGGTGTAGGATGTCTGTGAGACTCGTCACCCTGATAAACGTTACAGTTGGCGACTCATTGAATAAAACCAAAAATAGTTTTGGAGCAGCCACTCAAATAAAGAACTGCAGGCTCACAGTCTACCTGCACATTTCTGATTTTTTTTTAACAAAACTTGTAACTATCCAAATAAGAAAACAGTTAAAAACACTCACCAGAAAACCTTTTCCTCCACTGGAAGCAAAATAGTATCAGGTTTGATCCACACTTTTAGACCATTATTTATTATGCTTCAAATATACATGATATTGAGATACATATCTGTATATTAAAATAGCCACAATAAACATTTTGAAGGAAATGTTTTTCCTTTAGGAGGTAAAGCCCATTTCTAAATGGGCTCAGGAGTCGTGTCCCTTCTTGCTTTTGTTTCTAGCTCTACACATACAAACATATCAAGCAGTATTGCCACAGAAGCCAGCCCACCACAGAATAAACAGATCTGACAAGTATGCACTTCATAAACACTCTTTTTAAAAGATCACCAAGGGTACTTCTCATGCCTAGAACCACAATAAACACAGCTTTTCCTTTATTTCTTAAGTTAGGATGCAGGCAACACTCACAAAAATAGAGCTGATTCCCCAACTTGTAAAATCATACTCACCAGATGGTCTGAACAACATGCAGTGTCTTCAGACTGATGCATCCTCAATCCTTTCAGTCATAAAAACTGAAACATAAAAACATAAAAACGCTCTTCTCTATCCATATTCCTACAGGTAAAACAATTAGAGAATGACTTATTGAAGATCAGAATCTGAATAGAGAAGGGGATTTAGGTTTCCATTATACAAATTAAACAAGAACATGAATGTCTGAATTAACTTAATTTAGAGCTCAGCTAATCCTTGAAGTTGTTATGATTACACTAAGGAGTGATCTTGGCATTCAGCCTCTCATACTCCAAAAAATAAAACTGAGGTTCTTTTTTAATGCAATTTTCATTATTGTTTGTTGTTAGTGGTACCGAAATACTTATGTGTGTTTATTTTAGTTGTTTATGTTAGCCATCGCCATGGCACTAGAATGCCACAGTTTTGTAAATGACATGTGAACAATTAAAATTGTAACTATTTAACTTATGTAAACTCCAAAACAAGTTATAGCTGTCAAGCTGGAGCACCAACATTCAGACATTTGTCGGATTTCCAAGCAAAAAAAAAAAAAAAAAAGGTGTCTATGTGCCCTTAACACCCTGAGTTACTTGCTGAGTTCATACAGAACTATAAATCCCAAGCTCTCAGTACTAGGATACTATGTTAAGTACTGAAGTTTACAAGGCAACACCAAAAAACCAACATCTCTCAGTGAAGCAGACACCACAATGCCAGTGGATCTAGACACCGGAGAATTGTACACTATGCAGATAAAAAACACAGTTCAATTCCAAAATGCATCAGATCTTTGCAAGCCACCACAAAACTATATATTATTTTATTTTGAAACGTCATCCTCTGGACATGAAGGTCTCAGACAAACACTGTACTGAACCAAGAGTTTAAAAGGCAGCACCCAACAGGTATTGACTACAGAGAATGCTCTTTTGAGAGCCTTGATGTGTATGTCAGTGTCTAAAGGACAGCTGTAGGGGAAATTGGGAAAGGGGAAAGAAGAAAAGGTGAGGATTTTTTTTGGTTTGGTGTGGTTCGGTTTTTTTGTTTTGTTTTGGACTGTGGTTTTGGTGGTTTTGTTGTTTTGTTTTTTAAAGCTAGGCTTAGCTAGAGAACAGGCAGTCTTCAACATTGGCACACAGGGGTTCAGGGCCACAAACAGGAATCAGAAGTTTTATGCTCTGTTCCCAAGAGCACTTAAGTGTACTCCAGATGGGAGACATCTCATTACAAGCTTGTCAAAAGTGCATCAAAGAATGCATTGGATTGGGGGAGGGTATACTTGAGAAAGAGGTAAAATCCGGGAGAAAACTAGAAACAGTCAGCACAAGCTATTATTTCTTATGCCACAGACATGAAGTTTCTTGCAACTCCTCTGCCTTTGCAGTCACAAAGTAGCCCCCAAATGGACAACAAACTGGGTCTAGCAGAGGTAGGCTAAACACATTGCAATCCTGCACTAGGGATCAGTCATGGGGTAAAATGGAATTCCTCTCCTTCCCTCTTCTCCATCCAAACTTGGGGGTGCATATGGCATACACACATAAGGGAGCAGGAGCGACCATGGGAAGAACTTCAAAGGCAACGCACAAACAGTCATGGGAACACGAATACAACTAAAATCCATTCGGTGCTGCTGTGTTCTGTGGCATGGAGCACATGAGTGGAGAACGTATACTGAGTGCCAACAGCAGTGTTTTCCCTTTGGTCTACAACACCGAGGAAGACATTCTGCCACATTTTTCCCTTCTCTCACCCACAGTCTGAACTTTAAGATTTATGAAAAGAAAATTCAGCATATTGATGAATATTAAAATATTCAGGATACCATAAGCTAATAAAGTATTCTACAGCATTCGCAGACCATTAGGCTTAAAGAATGGGAACCTGAGAGAGTGACATGGACTCGAATAGATGTATAAGCACGAATAAAACTGCTTAACACACACAAACACACACAAAACTAGTCAACAGTATAGACAACAGAGACTTCACACTGAAGTACACTAAAGAAGATGTGATTAGATTGGATTCTACTTTTGAAACATTTTAAAGACTGCATAAAACCTTTTCTCCCTGGAGAGATTTGTGAAGCCCATTAGCTGGAAAGAAAACAATAACTGGGTCCTCAACTCCCACATGGATTGCTGAGGTTCTCTTCTATTAAAAGCAGCATAGTGCTAACAAGTACAATTATTTTAAAATAGACTTTTTTGTTATATGCAATTACAAGGTTGCACTGCGTCTGAATTGGCTGTCAAATGGTTTTGATCTTGCAGTGCTACTACCTTTTATATAGTATTTTTTCCTTCTTTGTTTCACCTTCTCTTTGTCTGTCCACCAGTCCCATAAATACATACTTTAAAAAAAATAGAAAAGTGAGATACTTCTGTCCACTTAAAGATGCTTTCTACCTCTTCTAATTCCCTTTATTGGAATTGGAACAACCTGAACAGTTATTCGCTACACACTACAAAAAGGAATCTGCGCCTTTTTTGTCCCTCTTCTAGAACTTCTTTGTTTTTATTAAAGTGTATTTTTAAATATCTAACTATCCCATCTCTTCTGCGCAGTTATGTTCTTTAAATTCTACAAGTAGAAAAACCTTATCTAAATATATTTTTCCCTTCAAGATCTTATTATCTTCCCTTTTACATTCTATGTGTTTAACTCACAAAAGAGACAGAAGAAGACTGGAGACTAGCAATAATTAGAAAAATGATTCATGTTTTGTCTTAGGTTTAAATTGCAAGCTTAGTCTGATCTGCCAAGGGAGATACGTAATTGCCTCAACCTAAGGGCAGATTAGATAACGCTCCTAAATGAAAAGGTCATATCTCCAATACACAACACAGGGAGAACAAAAGGGACTGAAGGCAAGTAAGTTGTTTCACCTTTCATTAGGGAATCAACATTTTTGTACCTGGTCAGCTACTTTGGTGGCACCATGTCCTGTTTCACTTCAGGAATCGTGAGAATATACTTCCTGGTTTGAGTCCCATTTATGCAATTGAATTTCTGCCTAATCTGAGGCTCTGCTTACAGGGATCAGTATCCCTCATCTGGCATCAGTCAGCATTCCCCACTTTGAACAAACAGGCAAGGATGGATTATCAGATCAGTCACTACTGTTGTCCCCTAACAGCTGTAATTTGACCAAGATAAAAAAAAAAAAAAAACAAAAAAAACAGGCTGAAAAAAACCCCAAAACTTACTTTGGTTCCTATATTGTTCAGAAATTGCTGAGGCACAGGTTTTATGGAGGTTTATCTCACTTGCATAACATCAGCTGCTGCTCTACACAAGTGTCTACGTGCCTTACATGAAATGCTCTTAAACGAACACTTCTTGATATCTTTCTTTCCCAACCAACCATAGCAGCAGCAGCGAACTTCTTGCAGCAAATGTGTAATTAAATTAAATAGCACAGTTAAATTAGACTCAGATGCTCTGAGCTATTGCATAGACTTGATGATATCTCCGAGACACCAGTGTCGTTTTTGTGGAGAAGAGTTCATCTAAAAGGCCCCAGAATGTGCCAGTTGCTGCCTTGTGCAACAGCTAGTGTTACGCAGTGCTGGCCCGGCAAAACTCAGACCCTGAGCACAACTCCCCTCTGTCAGGTTCCCAGCAACTACTGAGCAGCATGGGAATCAACCCAGCTGAGAAAAATAGGAAGTGGAGAAATGGGACAGCTCGTTTCCAACTCGGAGCTGAAGCCCTCTGTGAATGTCAAGGATAAATGGGGAAAGTCTGAACAGCACTTTTTCTCTTGCCTGTAAGTTGTGGATAATAGGGACAGCAAAGACAATGGAAGATAGTATTATTTCTCTCTGTGGCTGGTTCTGAAGTACTCAATATTTAATAGCAGCTAAGTCAGACAAGAAGGCATAGACCGATTTGGCAGAAAAGCTGCTGTTTAGTCTGTAACATAAAACATACGAAGGTGGTCTATTTAAACTTCGCATTTCTACACTTGTATAACTTTTAATTCAACAGGAAGGGGGAAAAGGCAGCATAGATATTTGTACTTTTGAAAGGGTAGGGGAGGAATCAGGAGACTTTTGTTATATAGTGACTTACAGTGTACAGGACTGCTCGCACTGAAACGAACCTGAATGGAGCAGACTGCTTCTGAGCCACACATGGCACTAGAAATAAAAACAACTAAATAAATACATCTGGGTAGAAGGAACCATGAGAAATCATTTTTTCCACTGTGAAGGGCGGGGGGACGGGGGGACGGGGGGGGACGACTGGAATATTTTTTAGCAGAACTGTTGCCAGTGGGGCTGAATGTGAAACCTACAACTTGCTATGGATGCTAACCTCATTGAGGAAGTTTCTTTGTGAACAAGAGCTTGAATTCCTAGAACATTGAGACTGTATACTGGGTATACGCATTTTTTATTAATGATGCACCACAGACATGGTTTCATACTGATGTGTGTATATTATTGAAATAAAGAACCTTACAATATCTAATGCAATCAACCACCAGTATCCCAAAACCACAATTTTTTTCCTTTTTGTTTAAATTCTTTGGTAACAACGCCATTGAAGTAAAATGAAGAAGACAGAATTAACAGTGCAATAAGGAGAAGATAACTTAAATCAGAGTTCTGCATATTCATTCTACTTCCAGTTTCTGTTTACATTTGCAGTTCATAAAATTATCTGTTATTTTACTGTCAGGCAATAAAATTCCAACAAAAATTCAGCAAAAATACAAATATATTCCTCATATACAACATGACTGAGTTAGTTAATGCTAATGCTACTCTTGGAAATGTAACTTCTGCTGTTTACTTTTAGTTTACACCTTCAGCATTTTAAATAGCAGAAAAGAAGCAACCATTGCTAAGAATTCCAGACCAAAGCCTAATCCAAAAAATCTTGTCTTTAGCATTGATAATAACGCTGAAGGATTGCGATATTTAAGACCTTAAAGTTAGCCTTCCTATTACCTACAATAAACTCCACGGCATTCGTTTTGTTTATTTAGTGGTATATAAGGTCGAGGTGACTTCTAGGACTACTTTAAGCTATGGCTTTTTCAACTTTCATTAGCATTAGTGGGAATCACACACAGGCATCGGTGGCAGGATAAACTCTAAAATAATCCATTTTTAAATCAAAAAGCAGATTTAAAGACAGATTTCCATCAGTGCATTTTACATGACTATGCAAGGATTTTGATTTGATCCGCACTCAGCAGGGGTGCCTGTTATTCAAACCATGTGGTATCCAGTTGGTATGCAGGGTATAATACTGCTGCTGTCAGCATTTGCTTTAAAATCTGATGCAATATATTACAAAGAAGATTTGAACAATCATAACTAAAATTTGTTGGGAAGACTTGAAACAAAGGATTGAATGAAGTTGAAAACTTATGGAAACAATAAAATCTGAAATGTTATAAAAAGAAACTTAGTATCCACATGGGAACTATTCTACAACCTTCTTGGCAAATTTTAATCAGACATGCCTAACAAAAGTAATATAACTAACTTCTATATAAACAAAAACATGCATACCTTCCAACAAAGGGATTAAACATTACAGTTAACATTTTTAGGACTACCATATATAGCAATACTTGGTGCAATCTGATGGCACTGAACTTAGAAAAAATGCATAGCCAATTAGAAAAGTAATTTCTAATACATATCTGTTTATCAGGCCATCTTTCACTATTTTCCATGGTGAAGACTGTACTTAACATTTGTACAATATAATTCTTCCAGTTGTATTCCATCTAGCTTTATTTGGTCTTACTAAACCTCAGGAGAGACTTTTCTGTCCAAAACACATACACTGATAACCATAACCTTCACAACCTGCCATATTTAAACTTATTTAAAGTTTTACTATCAATGTTACTACAACTTGGTATTTAGACAGGTCTGTCAGAAGTTATGAACGAGTTCAGATGAAACAGTCATTTCCCAAAGAGATCTAAAGCTTTACTGTAAATTACACAGAACTACAGGATTTGACTATTAAAGTTGTCTAGTGCTGAGTCCTTTTGCACATTTTAGATCATCAAGATCTTGAGAAACAGAAAGGATACTCTTAACTGAGGTAAAGCCGTCTTTCTTACAGGTGTTCTCTAGTCTGCTGTAGACAGCAATCTGATAACAAGTTCCTGGGCAGACAGACCTTGGTCCAGTATGATTAGCCTTTTATTAATGGAAGTTTTCTAGTATCAGCAAGACTAGACTCTACCACCAACTATTAATATGTACTTGATTCGGCTTCAGAACAGATTACAGGGCCTTTTGAGATCCTTTCCAAGATAACTTTTTTAAAAACAGCAAGATGAGTATTATTGTTAGTACATAAAGTATTAAAAAAAACCTGTGACCACAATGAAATGTTAAAATTCTACCATGACAGACAAGTAATTTTTCACTGACATGAACAAACACTGAAGTATCCAAATTTGTTTATGAAGATGAATACAACAAAGTTGAGACTGAACTCAGGACTTAGAAAACACAGACATAATTTTTTGCAGTTGTAAGTTATAGGCAGTATTATTTTTCAGAGCATAGATTCTATCACAAATCATGAATATCACTTTTTTTAAGGGACATGTTAGTATTAACCAAAGATAAAGGTTCTGGTGACAGTATGCTCAATTGTTGTGCTGGCAGAAGAAAAATGTATCTGAATTGTGCTTTTGTCACTTTATCTATCCTACTGATTGGCATGCACTTACTTATTTCTTCTTCTTTTTGGCTTCAACATAGCCACTTGTACTTGCCAAGTCTGTGGTATAACCCTATGGAGATGTACACAAAAGGAATATATTGAAATAGAAAACTCAACTATTTTCCTCAGTTTAACCAATGGCAAAAGATTCTACAGAAACTTTTCAATTTCAGTTTTCAGCTCTTTCCCTTCCATTTGTATGGATTATTTATTATTTTTAAGAAAGAAAAAGATGGTTTATTAAAAACTAATGATGGAGCAACAATAAGAAAACAACAATGTATTAACAGTAAACTCAGCTGTGCTTTGTTCAATGCTTCATTCTCAGCTTAGGAAGCCAGCTTCCAAAGCACAAAGGGACCAGCAAGATGTAGGGATTTTGGACTTTCTCTTAGGAAATATTTCCCCCACCTACTGTATACCTAGACCACTTATGTAATATAGCAGACATTTATTTTTGTGTTAGACAGATAAAGGGTGGTATTAGAGCACAAGGTTTCTTAAAAAGCAATATTGTAGGGACTTTATTGATCACAAAGCACAGAACCAACCATCAGACATGGTACCAGAATGCATAGGTCACGCGTGTTTCTGGCAGTAGCCTTCTAGTCTTTCTGACTACTGATCAACACACCAACATACGGTAAGAAAGGTGTCCCAAGTGTTCTTGCTCTAAGACAATATGTGCAAAAGCAGTCACTGAATTTAATGATATAGCCTCCATAAGCAGCCATTACTATCTAGAACTACAATCCAGTCAAACCCTACAAAGAAAATTTTTATTGTATGAACAGAATATTCCTAAAAGATGTAAAACTTACCTCACCTCAGGTATCCATTCTGCACCAGTAACACATTTTCTCTCACTTCCTTGCTTTGATGGACCTATGCCACCAGTTTTATCCCTAATACTTGACACCTTGTATTTCAGTACATCGTTCCTTATATCCCAGCCCGCCGTACTCCACTGTCATTTCTGGTGACCACAATAAATCACCTAGGGATAACTATTGTACCTAGAGGCGGACAAAATTCGAGATCCAATTTCAAAGTCTATTAAGCATTTCAGAATACCAGTTTGATGAGTCTGAGCAGAGAGTTCAGACAGGAGAGACCTATATCCAGAGAGATTCTGAGAGCACACGCAGTGGACTGGTTGCATCTTCGGCTTAACAATACTCCACACTCAGATAGGTACTGTACATTCCCAAACACTACCACCAAACACAAATCCCTAAATAAGTGTAAAAGTTAGTATTAGGCACACATTATCTACTAACGTGATCTGTGTATACCTCAACGCTGCTGTAATTTCGTTTTTACCATTACAGATCTTCTTTCAATTCAGGGCCCTCAGAAGCTGGGGTGGTGGTGGTAGAAGTTGTTCTTTAGGTTTTTTTAAATCACAAGCACTGGGGAAAAAAACTACAATTGAAGCCATAGTTTGGGTATAACTAATGACTCAGACAACTGTTTTTTATTTTCATTTTTGTTTTCACTGACTGAGAATGTAAATTGAACTTTAGTGCTATTGTGCTTTGTTCTCCCTCTCTGTGAAAATGTGTTCTGCATTAAATTGCATGGATAAACTAGAACAGCTCCAAATATCACCCTTCAGCTTTTGTATAATACAAGAGCCAAGAAAAGATAGAGAATGTGGTTTTATGACCAACAGATGGTGTAATTGGTATCATAGATGTTTTTATGTCAGGGGGTCGTAGGTTCAGCCTCCATCTGGAGCCTTCTCAGATCTGCTGTGTAGCTAAATGATTAAAGAAGCTATATTGGGTCAAAAACACAACCACCTGCCTGAGGGTAAAAGTATTGGTTTCTTGATCTAGCTGTTATACTGCAGTTGCCTCCCATATTACAGTTCTCAAGCCAACCAACGCAGCAGCTAATACCAACAGGATTCAACAAAATATTCAATACCAATTTGCTCATATCCTTCAAGATTCTCAGTAACTTTTGACGAATCTCATAAAAGAAAGTCTAGTTTTGCTTACTTGAGTGAAAAGCTATTCTAACTCAGACTGATAAATAATTGCAACAGGCCAAAACCCAAGGAAAAGGAAACAAGTATGCTGGGTAGACCTTTAGAGAGTCAGCATCGGTCAGTTGGCCAAGATGGCTCACATCTCCCAATCAGAGTTAGACACATTTGTATTCTGATGGTAAAAAGCAACATTAACACTCAACACAATTGGTCTTAGCTACAGTTTCTGGATTAGGATCAGAATATCAACAAAAATGCTCTAATCCTACAGTGTTACGGTTATACATGGTTTACCTGGCTAAAA
This sequence comes from Mycteria americana, assembly GCF_035582795.1. Taxonomy (NCBI): domain Eukaryota; kingdom Metazoa; phylum Chordata; class Aves; order Ciconiiformes; family Ciconiidae; genus Mycteria; species Mycteria americana. The sequence continues at coordinate 42,660,868 of NC_134396.1, forward strand.
GGGTGTGCAGATAGATCAAAACCAGTAATTTATGCACATGATGAGGTCACCGGTTTGCTTCTCTTATGGGGCGAGTACTAGCAGTAATAAATGCACAAAGTCAGTGAAACGACGACTTCAGTGGAAACCAATACTCTCATTTCCATGAGGTAGGGATTCTACATACTCTTAGTATGTAGAACTCGTATCATTATGTGGTGCACCAAACTTGCCTGGGATACCTCATGATTTAAAGTGCTCTCTATAGTACTGATGCCAGAGAGCTTACCTAGCTAACACTGGAAACAAGTAAAATGCTTCTGTCTAATAAAAAAACCCAACCAGGCAAATTACCAGAGTTTCATGCAGTTCTGTCACAAAGCATCCTATTAGTCTTCACGAACTCTGAATAGCAGTACTCCTATGCCAGACAGAAACAGCAGTCCAGGATCTGAATTCTAAAGATAACGACACAGGTATGAGTCAAATGCTTGCCATTATTGCTTTTCACGTGTTCGTACATAAAAGAACAGTAAAGTCAAACTCTCTTTCAAAATGTCAAAATGCTTCCTTATATTGTGTTTTAAGGATTCTCCCATGCTAATGAAAAACTTGCTATTTATTAGTACTTTAAAATGAGCTTTAACACAAATTAAAAGTTAATGTTAAATAGATTGGTTTATTTTAAAAATTTAAACACAAACCCTATAGTTTTAAGTGAACATAAATACGAAGAAAAAGCATGTGATCTCATTACTAGCTTTAGAAGTTTCTCTTTCTCTATATGACTGAACTGACAGCCTGCTAGACCTATGCAATCACTTGCTGAAGACTCCTCCAGCAAACTTACGTACCTGAGGCTGACCTTCAAAATCAGAAATTTCAGCTATTGATAACATGCAAGATTATGTGCTTCTGTTTGCAGATCCCTAAACAAACAAACAATATATATATATATATATATATACACACGCATATGTCTTCAAAAAGCCGTTGCTTATTAATGGCAAGTGAAGTTTTAACCGCACTTTCTTCAATGCTAAACATTTTTGCATAGGCGGTCATTTGTATTATATGTATTTACTGGTATAAGAAAAACTTGAGATACAAGTGAGGAAAAATAAAGGTGTATTTTCTCTCTCATATACACAAAAAATATGCATTTCTATTTATTTTTACGCACCAGAAGCAGTGAAATATTTTCCTTTAACAAAGGAAATATTCTCTCTGCTGCAGAGCACTTTTCCTAATTGCCTGTACTATAGGAAGGATAACAAAGACCACATCAATGTAACAACGTGTATTTCCATTCCAGCCATCTCTGAAGAGTTGAGACATTTCAAGTGGATGCAGGATTTATGAAAATGAGTAATTTTAGCTGACCACACCAAAATATTTGTACTAGCTGCCGAGCATATTGCCTAGACATTTGAGTGCCTCTAAGTCGGAAACATTATCAACATAATTACTCAGCAAGAAAACAAGTTTGTTAATTTAAGTACTTCTATGTGAATTCATGTAGTTTGTCTTCATGGGTATATTATGTCCCCTGATTACTGCTCAGGAACATCCCAGTTTCACATAGTTCTTGGAAAAAAATCCATATTGAAAATACTTTACAAAAATAAATAGGAAGAGAACTGCAAGTAATAAAGTCATACATCCTTAGACCATTGTGAAACACAGCATGATGCTCCTATGCTGTCTGAGAAACCTAGCTTGCTCTTCCATGAACTTCAGGAATTATTTCTTAATGTCAAGGCAGTGGATAATTTCACAGGAAAAGTGATAATGAGAAGACAGGGCCCACACCTGAATCTTCCAAGAAAACCTGAAAATTAACCCATTTTCACCTCTAGGTTCTTTGCGTAAACACATCAACACTTAAAGTTATCCATTGGTCTAGAAGTTGCTGTTCCAGTGTCATCTGTAACACAGATGTTTCAAACTTCTCTTTGCCATTAATGCCTGGCAAAAGCAATACTGTGACATCGGTGAAGAGTAAAAGCAGGATTAATCAGTGGCCTTTTGGGCTATGTTCTATTGAATAGAGACACAGCAGCTAGCACAGAGTTTGCTTCCACAGCAAGATGCTCTTCCTCCACTTGTGTCCTCAAATCCATCAATACTACCTTAAGGGACGATAAACAAACACACAAAGGTGTGTACTAGCAGTTTAAGACTCTTCTGAGGCTACTCCTGTTTTCTGGAAGTAAAGGGCTGTGTCAGTCCCTTCAGACACCAGATAAGATACTGAAATGCTAAACAGATTGGGCATTGTGCAAGTTTCATGCTGCCCATTAACAGTTCCACAGTAAACTACCCCAACAGCAAATGTTGCTGCCATTTTTCCACCTGTGACAACAAGAACTCCTTCACCCATGAATTAGCTTACTACACCTTTCTTCTGCCCTGCTGGCTGCACAAAGAATCTCTGTAGCCAAAGCAGTACACATATGCTGAAATTTTGTTTTTTTTTTTAAGTGTTGAAGTAGCCAAAACTGGTTCAAACCTTGCCACTTGACACCAGCTCTTAGCTCTGCTCAAAACTGTTAAGAGGTTATTTTTTTTCCACCTAGCTGTTTTCAACTCTTTCCTTAGCCCAGCATAACAAATGCATTTAGAGAAAGATGTGTAGATACATAAAAAATTCCCTTTGTTATCACACATCGAACTCTTCGCCCAGGTTGCAAAGGACATATACAACTTAATTAATTTGCTAGTTTCTATATGATTGCTCAGTTGCATCTAATTTTGCTGTGAGGTTAGTCACTACCACTATTTTTTCTTGCAAACACAAACAGTTTCTGATATCCAACACTTTCCAGTACTCAGAACCAAGCTCACCATTCTCCAATGTGCATTGTTACTCCCTAGGCTTGGGTGGACCAACAATGTGTGAGCAACAATTCTGGTGACAATTAACTTCTGTAACATAGTCTAATTACTAATGATAGCTAGAATCCTCCTGTCTATTGTCTCCATTGCAGCTCCACTGCAGCACTTTGCATTCTTGTATCTTACTACTCTTAACCAGCACTTAATGAGCACTTTAAGTTTCATGTTCAAACTGAGGGCCCCTCAAATACTACCAAATTTCACCTTTGTAAAAAACTTCATTATCTTGCTGTCTTCACCTCACAGTATTCAAAAAATGTTTCTATTTTTGACCTGTGACTCCAGCATGTCTGATACTGCAGCTGTGGAATCTTACCCACACTTCATTCTACGGTTTCAAATAGTAAAAATGTACTAAAATGGCAAAACTGGCCTTCTGTACTTAGAGGTGATCATTGACACTTGCGTCATTATGCGTTTCTACAGATTTCAACTTATGCTTCAAACCTCAAATATGCATGTATTGTAAACTGCACAGCATTCACCAGCACTATGCACCAAGGAACAGATGAGCACTGGAACTAGACTGAAACTGAGTCATTACATTTTCACTGGAATCATCACCTAATAAATCCAACACATCAGTAGCATCATATTAAACCCCTAGTTTAATGCAACTTTCTGCACATCCCTTGCCTCCCACCAGTCAGACAACAGTAATATGCCTCTGCACTTAGGAAATGTGGACATAATCACTAAAACAAGGTCTACTGTATACCAAAGACTTTCACTGCTTAAATAGTTTTTAAGCAGCTAACAACACATTTATTTTTGGTGGCCATCCTGGAAAATGAAGGAAAAAAAGCAGGAAGATGACCAGAAAACAAAGGTGCAGGAAATAGCAAAAGCTTCAGGGAACAAGAAAACAACTTATTTTACAGTTCTGATCTTCTAAAATCCTTAAACATTTTAAAATTCTTATTCTCAAGATAGCAATTTAGGTATAAGCAATTAAAGTATTTAAAATTTGCTTATTAACAAAGTTTGAAAATCAGCACATTTCAGTAAATGAATCTGCATACAATCATGCCTATGGCTTCACTTCTTCCATGTAGTTTTTATCCATGAAAAAGTCATGAAATTTATTATTGCAAATGCTGATTACTGTTTTCTAGCAATTCTAGCTTGACCATGGAAATCTAAGGATGGATCAAAATTAGATCTATAGTCTTTCACCAATAAAATAGTCCATCTGAACAGCCATAAATAGGAATTTTGTTACCATCAAGTATTCCATAATATCAGCTACTTTAAAGGCCACTTAAATACTCCCAGATTTTAAACCTAAAGGCTGCATACAAAGATAGTCCATAGTCTGTTTTAGTTCACATTCACCATTGACACCAAGGCAAAACTTTACTCAGTACAAACATGATAAACATAACTGAAGCTAGCTTATAAAAAAAAATATTATCCTGGACAAAGTTAAAACAAAAGAGTTAATATTTGATCTTTCAGCAATTAACTGTACAGAACAGCCATTTCATTATCTTGCGTGAAAGAACAGAAAAAGTTCAAACCACTGCAAAATGATGATCGGAAGTCAAAACCACCTCTCGGATTGTCATGAAATGCTGGTCTTCTGTCACCTTTTTTATCCTCTCTTTAGCATCAGTCTAACATGTATTTATTGTAATGCACTGCATTTAAATTCTCTCGCTTGCATTCTCCCCAACACCTACTGTGACATACTTTGTAATCAAAGGGCTTGCTCCAAAAGAAACCTGATTTTGAATAGTGCAAGTACCAAAAATTGCTGCCACTTCCTGTCTTGAGTTATAATCATAGAACTACAGAATCACAGAACAGCCCAGGTTGGAAGGGACCTCAAAAGATCATCTGGTCCAACCTTTTGTGGGATGGGAAGCCTAGATGAGATTACCCAGCACCCTGTCCAGTCATGTCTTCAAAACCTTCTGCGATGAGGACTCCACCACATCCCTGGGGAGGTTGTCTTCCAGTGACTGGCTGTTCTTCTCACTGTAAAAAATTTATGTCAAGATGAAATCTCGCACACTGCAACTTGTACCTATTGCCCCTTCTCTTCTTGTGAAGGGAGAGCCTCTGCCCTCTTTGTAGATGCCCTTTAAGCACTGGAAAACTGTGATGAGGTCCCCCCTGAGCATTCTCTTCTCCAGGGAGAAGAGACTCAAATTCTTCAAGTCTTTCCTCACAGGGCAGGTTCTCCAGCCCTTTGGTCATCTTTGTGGCCCTCCTTTGGACCTTCTCCAGCAGTCTGTCTGTGTCTTTCTTGAATTGTGGGGACCACAACTTGACGCAGTACTGCAAGCACAGTCTGACAAGTGCTGAGTGGGATGATCACATCTCTCTCTCTGTTAGTAATGCCCCAAAATGTTCTCATTTTTGGTCTGCATCAAATACAAGTTAACCAGTGGATTATACATTTCCAATTCTATTTTCCAATTCTAAATTGCAGTATTTTCTTCTGTAAAGGCCTGTCAAAGCTGGGGCATATTTCATCTGGACTCAAGAGTTTGTTGATACATCCGAAATTCTATACGGAGTCACAGCAAAACTCTATCTAGGCCCAGTGCCTAGTTTCCAACAGCAGTGTTCCGTAAATATCTGGTACCTAAGTATTAGAAACTGGTCATGTAGAGAAATGCCCTTCCCTGATAGATACTTCCAGCAATCTGCAGCTCAGCTGATTTATTAGTTTATGTGACTTTTATTATGCATAATTTGCAATGATCAAGCACACACTCGACAGGAAACTAAAATCTGAAAAATCCATCAACAGCAGCACAGAGTAAGTCCATTATCTTATTAGCATGAAAACTGCCAAAGAACATAAAACCACAAGAAATGTTATCCAGACACTTCCTTTTATTAGGACACTGAAACAGTTTAATGTACAAATGCTTTGTGTTAATTGTAAATATTTCCTCTGTTTAAGCAGCATTTACAGCTCATGTGTATTTCTCAAGTCATCTTAAGATGCAAGACACTTTTGCGGTAGCAACTTCATAGATCAGTGAATGCCAACACTCCACAACCCCGTTTAAAATAATAAAGTCCAGATGGAGTGACAGAAAGGAGACAGTACACCATTCTGTACAGTGACTGGGATTGTATTTCAGAAGTGAAAAAAGAATCAAAGTTATTCAGCCATACCTCTCTTTCTTTCTTAATACTCTCCTTATGCATTTCACCACCTATCCAAAAATAATGATTACTATAATAAACAGAAAAGGCATCTGTAGGTTCTCCTATAAAAACAATGAACCTACACAAATAACAATCAATTATTTTTAAATATTCAAGGAAAATAGATCTCTCTGTTTAAAATAAGAATATATATATCATGTAGACATGCTTCTTCAAGCCAAAACACCTTCAAAGTATAAACTCTTTCCAGTCCATCCCAGTCCCCACATATTGCAAAGAATTGCTTTCATCAGCACAATTTCAATAAATGGCCACCTTATTACAGTTAAAACGCATTCCTTCTCAACTACCAGATACTAATCTTCAGTAAAAAAAAAAATTAACACTTATTTTTTACAATTATTTATTATCCTGATGCTTCCACTTAGCTGAAACTCTGTTCCAAATACTTGGTAGGGCAAAATACATAAATTAGTGGAATTAAAATTAAGAATCCAGATATTTATTTTCAACAGAAAATTTGAAGTTTGGGATAAGACCCTTACGTGTTTGATTCACCTCACAGTATCCTGCTGAATAGATTTCCATTTATTTACTAAGACCCCAGCCTTGCTCCCATATCTGAAGAAATGGATGAAAAAGTCCCACTTCATCCAAACATAACCAAAAAGGAACTAAAACAGGCTTGTTCATATATTTATCAGCCTAGAGCACTGAGAACGTAAGCACCTTAACAGGCTTCTGATTTTTTTCATGTCAAAAGTTTAACCAGAATCACCTGCTGTCTCCCTAACCCCAACCAACTTTTTTCCCCCAGCACCATCCTTCCCTTCATCTGCTTGCCATGTCAGAGACATTTATCAAAAAAGCCAAAATGAAGAGGGCCAGACATGCTTAAACTGACCAGGGATCTCTCTCTCCACCAGCTACATCTCATAGGAGTCTTAATTTCTCACAGAGACCACATATATAACCTGTCAGTAAAACACACATTATAGCAGTACTTCAGCTGCTATTAACCATAAGGTGTTCGCTTTAGTGTGATCTAAATGCTTCTTTTCTCTACATTTGTAAACAACAAAAAAGGACAAAGGCAGTTTTACCAATGTTTTAATGCTGGGTATGTGTTTGCCAAATGAATCAGATGATAGTATCTCTTAGCAACATACTTGAACTTTTGTTTCATCAGAACCACTTAGTCACAGCTTTGAAATTGCCAGAAATTCCACTCTGCTTCCTGCCAGTTTAGGTGTTATCACTTTATTTTAAAGCAAAAACCAAAAACAACAAAACAAACCCATGTATCTAAAGATTACTGCTAGTTCTCAGAAGTGCAACAAAAAAAATCCCCCCTGTCTGCAGACAACCTAAAACAAAATGCAAGAAGTGAATATAGATTCTGCAACCTAGTATTTCAATGCTAATTGGTGATTTGCTTACCTTCACAGGTTTACCTGGAACTCCAAAACCATTTATTATGCTGCACTGGAATCCAAGTACCTCATTTGTTCCCAGCTTATACATCAAAGGCTTGAGTTTACTTGAATATTCAGGTTTCAATTATCAAACCAAAAATGGCTCACAAGCTCAAAGTATAGTGGTAAGTTTTAATTTCTATTTCTCACAATCTCTGAGGGTCTTGACAAAGTAGATTGTTCTGCCCTTCAGTTCCAGTCTCTAAAATGGGAATCCTTCAGTTCCAGTCTGTAAAATGTGAATCCAGTCTCTAAAATGGGAATCTGTAAAATGGGAAGCTTCCTTCCCCACATTTTTGCTCTTTTAAATTGTTGGCTTCTCATAGGCTTTTACTCACAGTTTATAGAGAAAAACATAAATGTCAGTGAACTAGGAATACTCTTTCACATTGGGATGAAGGTTTCTCTACATCGCACAGATAAAGATTTCACTATTTCAAACAGTCAAGCAAGAATCACAAAAGTGCCCCAACACAACTTTAGCTGGTTTATCTGAATGTACGCAGGTGGGAAGTTTTGAAAGCCGGTGCAGAGACAGTCACTATGAACGGAAGGAGGCAACATAGATGATGCTCATCTGATGCAGAATATTCAACAAAATATGATCATGCTACAAAATCTAATTATATGATAAGTAAAAATCTGGATCAAACATGATTAACTTTTTATTTAAACCCTGATGTTTCTCAAAAATAGTCCTGTAGTCCTTGTAGCAGCAACCAAAAAGGGACATAAGTACAAAACAACCCAGAATACAGATCAAGCAGAATATAAAATTTTTAAACAGGCATTCTTAAAGCAAAATCCTGAAATACATAGCTACAGTTTTTATTTTATAAAAAGGTACAGCCTACTGTCATCCTTCCTTACCAGTTTCCTATCATTGGTGTAATGTGTCCATCTGTGATGCATCCTGACAGCATAAGCTCCAAATATTACTATCTAATTATGTGGGGATTTTATGTGCACGTATTGAGTTGTATTTCAGTAGTATTTGTACCATCTAAACTCTTATTAGCTATCTGTGAGTCTTGCCCTCTAAGGCGTAACTGTTCAGAGGTAAAACTTAGCACACACCATTTTGGTGCTTCGAAGTAGTTTTGACTAAGCTAGTATTTAGTTGCCGTTTCAAAACTTTGGTTCATTCTTCATGTTGCTTATGAGTCCTCTTCAAGACTGGGGCAAAGCCCCCCTGACGGAACATACTGTAATGGACTTACACCAGTTTCATAATTCAGAAGTTTCAGTTTAGATGTTTTAAAGTTAATAATATGAAAAACCTCACCCATAATATCAAACGTGCATACAATTACATATGAAATGCAGGAAGCAAATAGTATTTAATATGAATTTACCGTTTAGATAATGGAATTCTCTGGCCAGACATTCTTAAAAACTGGCTTCCAAAAATGGTTAGAGAAAGATATAAACAGAAAAGAACTGAAGTTCCTCCTATAATTTAATAATAAATTACATAATATATCTCTTAATGTATTATTTTCTCCTTTTTGGCAGTATTAGGAAGAGCCTATCTTCATTTGGGGTGGGGGGAGAGGGATAATTCCTTGAAATTTATTTGAAGTTCCTATATTCTGAGAATACGCAGAGAAAATAATACATTTTAGATGTTTTTGGGGAAAACTGAGTGTTCATATACATTTTTGAAAACGTTTAAGGATTTGAAGAAATAAATTTAAAACTCTTAAGATACAACTTATGAAATTCCTGTATGCAACAGTGATATCCCATTTTAAGGAATGCTAGTAAATGGTAAGAGCTTGAATTACAAGTACACTGTGTCATTCACCAGTTCCAAAATTCAGCATTCTTCCCCTCACTGCATTTGTACCATTCTGGAACAATCTTGTTAGTCAGGTTTCAACGCTATCAGTGGAAGAACTTGAATATCTGAAGTGAAGTCACTATACAGTGTAAAACACTTATCCTGATAATTTGGGGAAAGAGGAATCCAAAACATCAGTCTAATTCAATACAGACTGTGCAGCTTCCTTAAGAAGTGATGCAGCTTTGTCCAGTTCTTGTTCTGTTTGTTCAACTGTTATCACTACTCGAATACTAGAAAAAAAAAACCAGAACATACACAGTAAACTTTACTCCTTGCCTTCAGCTTTAGACTTTTCTTGTACTAATTTTAACACATTAAGATGACTATCTCTAGGGAAATGATTATGAATTCAAATTCAACCAGAAACAAGACATATGACTAAACAGAAATGGTCAGACTACTTCCCCCACCTCCCCCCATACACATGACAAAATTTGATTGTTATCTTTTTTACCTGCAGATGTGCAGCTCATAGAAATGTGCCTGGTAACAGGCAACACGCTGATCGCTGAGATTCAGGTAGTTTTGATACAGTATTAGATCAGGGTATTAGCATCCTGTAACAGTCACTGAAAATATACCTCAAAATGGCAGCCTTTCCCATTTTTTACAGGACCAACTATTCAATCCAGTGTACTGAACAAAACCCCATCATTGTATTAAAACAGAGAGTCATATCCAATAAAATGAAATAATGTATTGATTTGCTACTAACCTGGGTGGAGGAAGACTTTTTTCTTCTTTCTCCAGATAGCGGGCCTGAGTTAACGCAATACCACTATTCATGCACTACAAATAAAGAAAATACAGCAGTCATCAATCTGGGAACTTCTGATGGCATATCCTTTTGATCACCAAATACATATAATTAACTTTTATGAGTTTGGTGTCAGGATAACTAAGTTCTTTCCCAAATGGAGGTTTTGAAGGTTGTGCAAAATCATCTCTAATTTTAATACAGCATAAACACATAAAACAGTTTAGGGTGTAAATTCTTTAGCTTTCATCTCCAAGTAATCAGACAAAAATGCCGTACTAAGTAGGCTATTAAATCATATTTAAGCACATTTTCAAGGAAATCAACTTCAGCATTTCCTTTTGTTGTGTAGTCTTGTTTACCTGCTACCTGAAATATAAAGCTTCCTCATCAACCTTCGTCTCCTTCATGTGGGAGAAAGAGAACCAATGTGTATTGGAGATGGAAAAAACCCTATATACAAAACATGAGGTTCTTCACACAAAGAAGCAAGTTCACGGACTCAAACAAGCAAAATTACAGAAAGCTAGACCTCAAATGGTTAAAATACACCACCAGAATTCTGTTCAAACAATAGCCTTTATTCTTATGAACATCATAAAAGTTTTCTAAGCAACCGTCTTACATGCAAATTTAATTTGAGTTTTGAAGTACATAATAGGAAATAATTATTTTCTGAAGTAAAAGTTCTAATATATATTTTTATCCAGTTCTACAGACCTAAACATCTGCAGCAAGAAATGGTTAGAAGATGGTCTTTAATATAACCCTATAGTCAGTAAAGAAACTGAGTTTCTTGCAGTATTCCTGCAAAACATTTCAACAAGTTACCCAACAAGCCTCCCTACCCATATGCACTTCATTCATTATTCACATTGAAAGGCAATGATATATTTTAATTGCTGTGGGGACACTTACATAATCCACAACTCTTTTGAGTAACTTCACATCATTTTCTCGAGATCCACAGCTTTCTTCCAACTGTAGGTGCAATGCTGGAGAAAAAGATTCTCCCACTACTTTTAAGCCAGAAATCCTAAAACAAATAAAAAGCCTTTAGTGCATATCCTACTTGAACACACATGTTAAAGTTCTAGATAGTTAAGTGTTTCCCCTTTCTAGGTGGCGAGTGAGAAGAGAGGGATATTTCACTTTATAATGCAGACAAAAACATATGTGCATTTCAGCTTGCAATAGGTAAAGGTAACAAGACTTATCAAGTGAATGTCTTTCCTAAGGAGTTTACTAAATGTAGTTTCAGCAAGTTTGTGTAACAATAGTGACTCCTCCTTTTGCAAAAAGGATTAATGATTCAGAAATTTTGAAAGGATCCTTATGAAGATGTAGGAGAAATGTTAGCAGTAGGCCTGTATGTTGGTGATAAAAACACAGCTAGCTAAGTCAAGTCTTTAGATTCTGTATTAGAAAAAATAAATAATACTAAATATTTTAACGCACTTATGTGATAAGAAAAAATAAGGTGGGTTTTTTTGGCAAGACTTCTGATTTTAAATTATTTCCTGTAGAAAATCTTTACAACATCATCTGCCACTTAGTCAGAAGCTCCTCTAAAACTAGTTATATCACTAGAATTGCTCCCACATCTGTACGTAGGGACTGTTGTTAATTGGGTTCCTAGAATTTGATTGAATGATTGACATTTGATTGTCAAAAAATGATGGACATTTGATCGTGATTGTCCTGACACATCATATCATCATATTGAGGACTGAGTTACTCCCCTCCGAAAAACTGTATCCAATACCCAAGCAAGACCTCTGGTCTCCAAAAGTAACAGCTCCCATAAACGCATGCCTACCATCAGCCATAATTTTGATTTCCTGACTATGATGAGGCTTGCCTCACACACTGTAAGTTTATACCCTCATTTTCAAATAAGTTTTCTATTTTTACAAATTTCAAGACCCAGTCAGAGCAGAAGAGATGTTAAATCCATAAACACCAGAACTGGAGCCTATAGGAGAGAGAATTTGCACTACAAACACACTGAATCAATTATAACCTTGAAAAAATAAAATTATACTCTAGCATGGAAAGCATCTTGCATTATTTCTACAATGCTATTTCAACTCACAGTCCATTCAATAAATACAAATCAAACTGATATTCCTCTTTAGCCACAAATCTGCAAACATTCTTGTGTCATTAACCTACACGTGCAAACTAACCAAACACAGGTGATTTCTTTAATACACAAGCACACACACTGCATTTGTCTCACTACTGGATGCATATCTAGGGATCGGTGATACAACATTTGGTAACATAAAGGACAAGGAAAAGCAGTCCAAGGTTCAGCTACAAGGTAGAAAGACAATACACAGTATAGCCGTATAACATATAGGTTCTTAGTTATGTTCCTAGGAGTGACCTGACTTCTAAGAAGGAGCATTCTACAAGCAGGGAGATGAGAGCAGAAGTCAGACGAAGTTTCACTGTAATTTAAATCTATTTTCTGGACAACAGAGTTTAAGACAAGCTACTAAAACAATTAGGTTTTGTTCAGAGAGACACAGTTTTAGCTTCTAGTTATAAAATAGACATAATTCTTTAATTGAAATAGATAATAAAAAACTGTCCCCCTCCAAAGAGTAAATGAGAAACAATGAGTAGGAAACAAGCTTAGTATTGCTTCCATTCAAACTGAGCCTTTGCCTGAACAACATGCTTCGTATTTGCTATACACTTATTCACAGAGGCTGCTTACAAGTTTCAAACTTAATTGTAATCTTAAAACTTTTTCTGTCAGTCACAGCTGTAGTAAACCCAACTACATAATTAATCTTACTCAACTATTTGAAGAAACCCAGGAGTTTAACGTGAGGTCTTCTGATGGCAATACTTTAACTTTCATGTAAAGCGTTAACTATGTTTTTCTGAGCCTCTGTCAAATTAAGATTCAACAAGTATTTGAGAATCCAATGCATGCACACTGTAACTTTCCTGTAATCAGTATTCACTTCCCTAAGAAATGCTGGGAAAGTTTCATTTTCAAACAAAAATGTACAACTTCCACACAAAAAAGAGAGGAGTCTGAAAGATCTGATTTTGAAGTAACAAAGGAACAAAACTATCCTCCTGAACTCCAATGCTCCTTTTAAGGCTAGCTCTATATTAGTAAATTAAATATGCCTTGGACTGCTTTCTGGCCCTGTGGTGAATGGATATGGAATGACTCACATCCATACTTTCAAAATCTGAGTCTCCACATCAGGGTGGCCACATCCAAACTGACTACTGGGAACAGCTCCTGGCTCACGCCAACTCTTGAACTGTATCCAGGAGTCCTTTCAAAGAGCGCTGCTTGGCCTGGGCCAAACCCATGCCACAGATCACTCCAACAATTTGACAGAGTAGACAATCAAGATCCAGTGCCCAGGAATGCTTCCTGACGTTAACATACCAGTATGGATGTAGCCTCCGGGAGCTCCCTCCTCACAGCTCTCCGCACCCCAGCTACAAGGCTGGGCTGCAGAACTGAGTGACAGGACCAGGCTCTTGGCAGTAGGCAACCCTGTGTAGCCAGGCTGCCCTGAATACCATAAACACTTCCGTCAGTTTTACTAACAGAAAACTAGAATAAGGTCTCATTGAAAAAATGTCAAGTTTCTCTGGAAGGGAAAATCTTTAAAAATAAATCTGCTTTTCCCCAATGAAAACTTGCTTTATTGGAAAATTCTCAGCCAGGTGTAGGATATGACAATAAGTAATGAACTACTTAAGGGATACTACCTAATTTTGTCATGCTTTTTAAAAAAACCACAAAATTCTGTCCCATCCACCCTGTCTCCCTGCAACAGAGCTTCTTCATTTCTATTTACTAAGACACTATATATTTTTAAATACAAGACAGAAAGAAATCTACTTTATCTAAGATTCTTAAGAAAGTTAAGAATATTCCTGATTTGTGTTAATCATCCCATCTCTTACTGCATTTTCTTATGCTTTATAAACTACCATAGACAGTAGGAAAGCAGTTCTATGTAGGATTCAGAAGAATTCTTCCATTACTTCTACAAACCAGCACTTGGCTTGTACCCGGAACAGTAATAAACACCAGTCATTCCTCTAGCTTACAACACTACTGTTTCTTCCCCCACCATAGTCCATATAAAGAGCAACATTTTTCTGGAACACTAATCATGCACTCGTCCTTATATATCAAGTCCTAAATTCCATGGGTTAGTTACATCTTGGCTAAAAGAAAGATTTCCTTTACTTTTAATTTGTTATATTATGAGAAAGGAGAAAAGCTGTGTATTCGTTCCCACTTTCTTTGTGTACAGTTCTACCACCATTTTACGCTCTCTTTTAAACCAAGTTAGCTCCATTCTATCATAATGAGAGCACCATAAAGAATTGGAGTCAAGCAGCAGCCATGGTTAGGCAGGGAAGATGAGTGCATTTAACATCACAGCATTAGAAAAGCTTTTTTTGAAAACTTTGCCTGCTCTTTGAACCATCACACACTTTCTAGTGTGGTTATTAACTAAAAAAAAGAAAAACACACTGGACCCTGTAAATATTAGTTCGGATCTTCTCTCTGTTATTGCTTTATGCAATTGTTAGGATAGTTTTCCTGCTACAATTGCCTGGTGTTGTTAAATCTTTCAAGTTTTTTCCCAGTATGACCTAGAAGAACTACTTCCTTTGCAATTTTTTGGACATCTATATTACCACACTGTTTTCCATAAGGCAAAAATACAAAAGTCCTATTACAGACACTCAGGCATTTTGCCTACTTGTTAATTTGTGACTATATTAATCATTGAATTTAAGTGAAAATGTAGAGTCAGTCACAGGATAGAAAAGCACCAGCCATGGCTTATTCACTTCTGTTTTGCACTGGATATTAACAAGTAAAAGGTTGATAATTTTCCTTACTTTTTTTTTCCCTGTATTTTAAACATATTTATCACCTAAAAATGAGAAGTAGAGAAGAATATTACATTTATTCTCCTTTTAGCTCAGTCGTAACATTCTCTTACTAGCAAAGAAGAGATGCTAACAGTTTTCAAGTTACTCTAAAATTTTAATTTCAAGCGTAGAAGCATCTGGGTATCTTTGACCTGAAAGCTATGCATTTTAAACCCATGTTGAAATACAACACAGCCAAAGGAGCCAAGGATTACCTGATGTTAGGATTATTCCAAAGAACTTGAATGTAGCTAACGTTGTAACATAAAACATCAGCTAAGCAGGAAACTGCTTACTTGAAATAACAAGCAACTCACACTGAATAACTAATTGACTAATACTACAAAAAAAACTACTACAAAAAAATCACCTAGTATAATCAATCTTGCATTACAGATTTTGTGTGTGTTTAAATGTTATTCATTTCTGTAATATGTAACAGAAAACTGTTGAAGAAAATTAATTGTAATTTTAGCTACTAATTAATTGTAGTACTAGCTACCACATCTATTCTGCACATTAAACAGTCGTTGTATAGTCACAGTAATTTCTATATTTTTTAGTATCAAAACCTGTCAGGAAAAAAGCAATTACTCAGTATAGCCATCTTTTAAAACAGGATAGTGTTAGGAAATTTTAAACAGATAAATTTATTTTTCCTTATTTTTCAGATAAATTCTAGCAATTTTCTATGTGCCTCCAGAATAATGAATGCTTCTATTACTATTTAACATTCTAGTCTCATATGTAAGAACAATATTGTATTAAGGGTGATTGCAAGGTGCACTGAGTTGTCTGAAAGAGTATCTGCTAAGCTACACCCCAAATGCTTTTACTTAGACATTTTTTTTCAAAATGCTTATCAACACTTCGTACTGTTGAAAGCTATCACACTCTCCTGAAGACTTAAATGTGTAAGGGCTTGCAAACATCCTCACTAGCATTAAGGTATAATCTCATTTCAACACCTGTAAAGGGATATTAAAAACTTAGATTCCTTTTAGTAGCATAACAGAAAGAGTTGGAAAAGGATGACTTTCTTCCTTTAATACATACATAATTTAGTGTACCTATTCCAGTCTAAGCATCTGTAAAATCAGAAATAGATTTGGGCAAGGAGAGTTCTTTAAAGTTGGCATTCTAAAGGCATGGTTAAATCAACAACAGCCAAAAAAAGCCCAAAAAACACACTTACCCCTGTAAAGCTTTGTGAATTCGTTCGCATTTAGCCCGGAGAGTCTGAAAAATGTCTACAGACACACACACACACACAAAAGAAAAAGGAAAAGGCTTAGATATCCTGTTTCTACTTTACATTTCTATAAGTCTAAGATTTAAAAAAAGCATTTTGAAGGAAAACTAAGATATACATATCTATTGAATTACTAAGTCTCTTCACTACTCTTCATAATGTTCCTGATTACCATTTCTGCCAGGAAATGACAGGCTTTTAAGATCTGACAAATGCATTACTTCCTTTATCTCATTACTCCAGCTGCATTGGTTCATGATCATATGGAAAGGATGACATAAACACTTGGTAATGGGACTGAAATGGCAGGTCCAGCTTATTTATATCTATAAAATATCTACAGCCATGCAGATTCGGCTCCTTGATCCTTTCACCAACTCACTGCAGATTCTTAAACAGGAAACGTTGACTCCTAGACCTGCAAACCTTGGTTCTTTTCCTTGGTAAAGGCTGACACTCCACTACAGCTAACAGTCCCGTAACTTACTCTTATTATTTTCTTGCTTTTGCTTAACTTCTGAGGACTAGGTGTGGGCCACCCAGTAGTTTTTATTCATTTGTGACATTAAATACTGCATCTTTCTGCAGGTGTCCTCCAATCTGTTGACACTAATGAAGGTTAAAAACAAATACAAACAGATTTGGCCAATTTTGTCCTTCTCATATACCTCTCACCCGCTCCACCCCCCACAAAAAAAAAAAAAAAAAAAAAATCTTTCTTAGGTTCTAGCAACAAGGGTGATACTCTGACTCCTAGAGCAGAAACTCCTGCCTGCCAACTTTATCCCAGCATCCTGTACTTGGTCCTGCTAAAATTTCAGGTGTTTGCACCATGATAACTCCTGAGATTCTTGCCTGGATGCTACTTGAAGAAGAAAAATTTATGTAGTGCAAGTGGAAAGGAAAGTGTTGTTCAGTCCTGAGGAAATATATTCCCATTTGTTTCTCTTTAAGCTTCCCTTCCTCCATTTGTCTTGAAGGAATTTGTTTTCAAGGAAGAAGCATATCACTGGTCTATAAAGCAGAATAATAATTTATTTGCTTAGTGATAACCATCTCTGTCCCTCCTAGCATCAACTAACTCGCTCATTTTCAGATGGAAGAAGGAAAGGGGAGGAAACACTGAAGAAGAAAAGCAGGATGGGAAATTATATGAAGAAAAAATCATGCATGTAACATTAATTAGCTGAAAAAGAGAGAGGACTTGAAAGAGTAAAAGGGTGAGGAATCAAAGTAGGGAGAAGTATGAGTTACTAGTTTTGAGTGAAGAAAGACTGAAGAGTTAAGATTTTCGT
The DNA here is from genome assembly GCF_035582795.1 of Mycteria americana. Taxonomy (NCBI): domain Eukaryota; kingdom Metazoa; phylum Chordata; class Aves; order Ciconiiformes; family Ciconiidae; genus Mycteria; species Mycteria americana. The sequence continues at coordinate 42,678,437 of NC_134396.1, forward strand.
GAATTAAGTACCTGGATTGTCTTCCATAATATTCAGAGCCTCAATAGCAGCAGCAGCTAACAAAGGAGGTAGGGATGCAGAAAAGCAGTAGCCTTGACCAGACAATCGCTGTGGGGGAAAAAGAAAAAAGAAAGAAGAAGAAAAGAAAAAAAACAACTTTTTTGTTTATAGCAGTATAGACAACGTTTTAAAAGTTAATTCACATATGTTTAAACCTGTCCTCCACACTTACAGGTTCATGGAATCATGTAAAAGTAGGTCTCCAATTCATTTACAATATTTCATAGAACCAGACAGTTTCTGTATGGAATCAAATGCTGCATAATAATTTACATCATAACACTCCTTGCAAATTGATATTAGTAACTAACTCTCATTTCTAAGTAACTACTCCTGCCAATGCCGTATAAAAATGAGACCTGGCTTACCTGATGGTCAATAATAAAAGATCTTCCACAGCAAAATCCTCCAATAGAAGCCAGTGAATTTTCCATGTTTGCACTAATAAGATCTATATCATCAATCTGCCAGTTAAATTAACAAGTTATTAAGAGATGCTTTTGGTTACATCAAGACTATTTATAAGCTAAATCTATTAACAATGTATTTTTTTCATATTATCATGAATACTAGAGAAGATCCACCAAACTATCACATATTTAAATGAAGCTTCAGTTGAAATAACAATTTTAAGCAACACAAAAGGACTTCAGAAATTGAGATTTATGGATCTGTAGATAATTTACACAGGATCACTCTTTTCCAGGCATTGCAATGTGAAGAACTCAAACAGAAAAAAACAAATTATATAGATACTGGTGACAATTCCTCAAAGCACTCAGCGTGACAGTGTCCTTTAAGAACATAAGTAGTCCCACCGCAGTCAGTAGGAGTTAGAATGTGATTAAAACTGGGCATAAGCCTAGTTAAAGCAGAATTTGAAACTTAGAGACACAATTGTCTTATTTCATGTCAGTTGCAAACACATCTTTTGCCAGGCTCTGTAATGCACACTGATGACCACTGCTACAAATTCCCATTCTGAGCAGACAAAGATTGTTTGTAAATGAATTTAACAGAGAAGCCAATTAATCAGATGGTACTTGGCAAACATCACAGCAGCACTGTTTGTTTCCTTTTCTAAAGCTGTCTAACATTAATTTTCTCTTTTCCACATTTGGTATTAAGACACTTAAAGTGAAAACAATAGGGGATAGGGGAAGACAGAATGAATTCTCAGAATTTGATATTTCACTTCCAAGCTGAACTCAAACACTGTCAGAATGTAGTGAGAGATGCTCCACACTAAGACACTGGCAACCAAAACAGCACTTCTTCCTCCCCCAGCTCAGGTGGCTGTGGCAGCAAACAACCGCAAGGATACAGTTTTGGATTTCTGAACTACTTCGCAGATGAATAAACACCACAAAAGGTAGACTCTTGGAAAAGTAGTTTGGCTTAATCTGCTGGTAAAGTAGCAAGACAACATCTTCAAAAGGACCATCAAAAGCTTTATCCTATTTTTCCCCACTGGAGTAAAAGGCAATAGAGCAAAGTCGGCTGGCTATACACTGAGAAGATTTTTCTGACTTACCCCTAGCCCCCAAATATTTCTGTGTAAGCATGACACTTTTAAGTGTATGTGGCTGGAAAATAACTGCAATCATCACCTCACTGAGTGTCCAAAAAAAGGGTAAAATTATGCATTGTAAAAATTCTTTTGTTATCTTCCTCACTAAAGACAAGTAAAATTATTTCAAGTAAGCACGTGAAAGAAAAGTGCCAAGACCTGAACGCTTTAAGACTGGTAAAGAAAAGTATGTTTAAATTTCTATCGTGCACTACTAAACATTGTTAATGCCACAGGTATAAGAAATCAATTGCACAATTTGCTTCTGTACAAGTCTCTTGTTCACAACAAAACTTGCAAAGAGGGCACTTACATTTATTCCAAAGTGTTCAGTAATTCCTCTTCCATGTTCTCCAAGGACTCCAAAGGAAAGGCTCTCCTCCAAAAATATTCTAACTTTGTATTTATACTTCAATTTTATCTAATACAGAGCAAATGTATAAAATACAAGTCAAGCCCATCAGAATTTGGTAACAACATGGGTAGGGGAGATAAGGTAATGACAAGACAAGTACAGTATCCTGAATACTGCAAAAATGTCAGCTCTAGAGTTGTGTTCTGTCATCAAGACATTTTAAAAGCCTTCAAAATTCTTCCACCATGTAAGACTAAAGTAAATATCATAAATGTTCATGTACCAAAAAAAATTTTTTTTTTAAAATAGGCTATCAAGTATTTTCAAGATGATGCATTTTCACAGCATTTCTTCCATTATCTACTAGAATATAGCCTGCACAAAAAGCTAATTTATGCTGAATAGCAAACGTTTTCCTTGGAGTCACTGTTTACAACAGCTATGTGAGGGTTTCTGTAAAACATCGGTGTTTTTTTTTTTTTAGACATAACTTAGTTTAATGACTTAGTATCATACAGCATAGCCGAAAATACAGTATATTTTACAGGTTAAAAACTAAGACCACCACCAGATATTCATTTGCAAGTCTCATTACATATTGCTTCAGAATCCTAATCCTGATCAGAAGTTTCAAAACAACGTAAGATTCGGGATTGTCATTTCATGAACATTTGAGAAAGCAAGAAGGTAAACAAAAAACCTGCATGCAGAGTTTTTCTATGTAGGCTTAACTATACGATACTACTATTTCATTAGCCACAGGTTTTCATATGCAGTTTATAAGGCAAACTGAAACCACTTACCAATTCTGGAAGAGGGCAAACGTCTCCTGTGTTCATATACAATCCTTCCACTACAATAAACCTTCGAGTTACACGGGCCTTGCGAGGATTCTTCAAAGAAAGATATGGTTTCAGTTCATATCAATTGTTACTAACAAGCAAAGCTCTGAAAATTTTTTGACAGGGAAGGACAGCAATGGGAAGGGAAGGAAGATAATGTCTCTTTTTCAAGTAAGCTTTTACTCTAGTTTAAATTTAGTATTTATGATTTGTAACAGACGTTGAAATGCCTCATTGGACTAGTTTTTCTTTATTTTGTAATAATGTTAAAGCTTTTAACTCTTACACAAGACTTAAGACGCCTTGTTTTGCAACAAATCTTAATCAATCCATTTGAACTTTATGAGTAACATACAAACAATACAACTACAGAATAAATACTACAAATCTTGGTCTCTATTATACTCATCATTAGTCTGAGTATTTAGAAGGCTTTTCAACAAGTGGTTTGTGCACCAGGATTCTCAATGCAGCACAAACCTCTGACAATTAGTGTCTTCATAAAACACAACCCAAAAGTATTCATAACATTCAAGTTACAATCTCCCTGTCTGATCCCTGGACGATATAGGCCATAAGACTATCTTGCACTGGTTTCTGCTTAAACTTTAATGGTATGATTTGAGTGTTGTGGTTTCAAAATGCCATTCCCCTGGTATTTACTTTAAACTTTACTGATATCTTTTGATCAAGGATATTAAGTCATGCTTCTTACCTTTTCAGTTCTTGGAAAAAGATTCAGAGAACATCTGTTTATTCTGAGTGGTAGGCATGAAAACTAGGCACAGTCCACTCCACAAGCTGGACCAACTCCAGTGGTAAGATCTACCCCTTCCTAGTCAGTATGTCTTAGTTATACACACAGAATCATATAGGCTAGAAAAGACCTTTAAAAGCATCGAGTCCAACCATAAACCTAACACTACCAAGACCACCACTACACCATATCCCTAAGCACCTCATCCAAAAGGCTTTTAAATACCTCCAGGGATGGCGACTCAACCACTTCCCTGGGCAGCCTGTTCCAATGCTTGACAACCCTTTCAGTGAAGTAAAATTTCCTAATATCCAGTCTAAACCTCCCCTGGTGCAACTTGAGGCCGTTTCCTCTCATCCTATCACTTGTTACCTGGGAGAAGAGACCGACCCCCACCTCTCCTTTCAGGTAGTTGTAGAGAGCGGTAAGGTCTCCCCTCAGCCTCCTTTTCTCCAGACTAAACAACCCCAGTTCCCTCAGCCGCTCCTCATCAGACTTCTGCTCTAGACCCTTCACCAGCTTCGTTGCCCTTCTCTGGACACGCTCCAGCACCTCAATGTCTCTCTTGTAGTGAGGGGCCCAAAACTGAACACAGTATTCGAGCTGCGGCCTCACCAGTGCTGAGTACAGGGGGGACGATCACTTCCCTACTCCTGCTGGCCACACTATTTCTGATACAAGCCAGGATGCCATTGGCTTTCTTGGCCACCTGGGCACACTGCTGGCTCATATTCAGGCGGCTGTCAACCAGCACCCCCAGGTCCTTTCCTGCTGGGCAGCTTTCCAGCCACTCTTCCCCAAGCCTGTAGCGTTGCATGGGGTTGCTGTGGCCCAAGTGCAGGACCTTGCACTTGGCCTTGTTGAACCTCATACAATTGACCTCAGCCAATCGATGCAGCCTGTCCAGGTCCCTCTGCAGAGCCTTCCTACCCTCCAGCAGATCAACACTCCTGCACAACTTGGTGTCATCTGCAAACTTACTGAGGGTGCACTTGATCCCTTCGTCCAGATCATTGATAAAGATATTAAACAGAGGACTGGCCCCAACACAGAGCCCTGGGGGACACCCCTTGTGACCGGCCGCCAACTGGAGTAAACTCCATTCACCACCACTCTTTGGGCTCGGCCATCCAGCCAGTTCTTAACCCAGCGAAGAGTACACCCGTCCAAGCCATAAGCAGCCAGTGTCTCCAGGAGAATGCTGTGGGAAACCGTGTCAAAGGCTTTACTGAAGTCTAGACAGACAACATCTACAGCCTTCCCCTCATCCATTAGGCGGGTCACCTTGTCATAGAAAGAGATCAGGTTGGTCAAGCAGAACCTGCCTTTCCTGAACCCATGCTGGCTGGGCTTGATCCCTTGGTTATACTCTACATGCCGTGTGATGGCACTCAGGATGATCTGCTCCATCAGCTTTCCCGGTACCGAGGTCAGGCTGACAGGCCTGTAGTTCCCCAGGTCCTCCTTCCAGCCCTTCTTGTAGATGGGTGTCACACATGGTCTATAGTAAGCTCTTGGCCACCAACTTTATGTTTACTTTCAGTTAATTACATTAAGAAACTTTAACCATGTAGCTAAATCAAAGCACTCTGCTCTAACAAACCAAATGTGTTATACAAATTGCATCACTAGTTTGTCAATCACATATAAAAACTCATGTAAAGATTATCTGACAAAATGTATTTTCCATGAAGGATTGTTAACTAGTATGTTGTCTACAAATTTGCTGTTAATCAGATCCATTACTGATTTTGACTGATGTTAAGCTGATTGGCTTATAACTCTGCAGTTTATCTACTTTACTTTTTCTATACGTTAGCACAAAATCAGCTTACTTCCAATTGTCTGTAACATTCCAGCATTCTGTGAACGAGGCATATAATGACAGCTCTTCAGCTAATTCTTTCAAAATTCATTTAACCAAGTTATTTGTACTTGCTGATCCTGATTTTTGTAGCTGCTTTTGGACATCCTTTTGTATTACTGTCAGAATGAGAAGCAAGCCATCAAAGTGCCCCCAATTTTTCAATAGAGAGAACATCTTAAGAGTTGAGTGCAAGATAGGGGAAAAGTCTAAGGGAAAAAAAAAAAAGAATCATGTTGATTCTATAAATTGAAGGGTTAGGACTAGCTGCTTTGGTGTTGATTTTATGGTGTGGCATTCAAACAGATAATTAACTTGCATGATTTATTAGGTAAATGAAGTTATACAAATTTCTAAAAGACCAAAAAAAAAGCTCTGTAACAGTATTTTTAAAAAATAAAATAATCTCACACTTTAGTCATCTGCCCTTAAAAATATTCCCCCACTACCAGTGCCTGTGAGCTTGCTTCCAGTGGTTACACAGACAAATGCAAATAAATAAATAAATAAACATTTTTTTTTTAAAAAATCTATCTTAATTACATAAGCAACATTAACTGCTCAACAGAGATTTATGAAAACCAAATAACTGCCTATAAAGCATTGCTATACAACCCAGTAAAAAAAAATGTGGGGGAGGTGGCACAAAAGAGTATAAATATTTCTTCAAAGGAATGGTACCTTTTGATCTTCAGTCTCTTGTTCTTTCAACAGTCGTTCAAGGTCAGCCATATCATTATGCTTAAATAACTTGATGTTACTACGAGATGCTTGTAATCCCTTTTGAATAGCAAAGCAGGCAGCTTCATCTCTGTAAATACAGCAAGTCCTTCTAAGTTTGCACTTGGCTTAACAATTATTCAAAGAAGTTGGCTATTAGGACTGTCCTACTTTTGAGCAGATATCTGTACTTAGGTGTAGTTAAAACCAGATTTATTAAAGCATCATATATTTCATTTACATTTTGAAAACTCATTTCCAAAGCTCCTCAACTTTCCTACGCACTATAGTCACTAAAAGCAGGCCAACAAGTATTTTCTTGAAGTGTACACTGGTCCTTTTGTTTGTATGTGACAGCAGTTTGAGCATAGCATTCCATGGACTGCGTACAATACCATGGTAATCATCCCAGAAACCTCTGACTCCATTTGCTCTGGGTCTTAGAAAAAAGGCGCAAAGATGTGCCTTATAAGAACTGCAGTGGTCCTCCAAGTATTCAAAACCTGCTTTTTAATATCCTTTGGGAATTACTACCTCAGTGTTCAAAGAACTATCCACCATTTTTAAGTGTCAGAAAAGCAAATCTCTGAGCATTATGGGGCATGCAATTTCACAGCTGCTTAAGTCGAGTAATCTTTTAAAAGTGGCCACTAAACCAAACCTTCTCCATATGCCCAATGCAGTAATTTCAACCAAGTTGCTTTTAAATATTGTGAGATCTTTTGTCAGAGAGACAGTGAAACAGTAGAAGATAGCTAAATCCAGGATACGCTGGCACCTTGAATAGTGTGCACAGTTCTGGTTGTTCGTCTCAAAAAAGCTGATCCAGAAGATGTTCAAAGATGACCAAAAAACATGATCAAAGTTATGAAAGAACTTCTGTAAAAGAAGTCAAATAGGCTGCAGGCCTTACACTTAGGAAAGAGAGCACTGAAGAAAGATTTTGGTAGACAAATACAAAAGTATCAGTGTGTTGTGGTTTAACCCCAGCAGGCAGCTAAGCCCCACATAGCCACTCACTCACGCACTCACTCCCCCCATGGAGAAGATGCATCAGTTCACTGTCTAAAAATCAAATGCATCAATTGAAATTAGTAGGTGTTATATTCAAAACAGCTATTTCTTCATATTTTTTCATAACATGCTCAAGTTAAACTGTGAAATTTCATGTCATAGAAGCATTGTGGATATTAAAGATTTACAAAGGTACTAGAAGAATAGGAAGGCTTAAGAAAAATCCATCAACTGCTGCTAAATCCAAACCCTCTTTGGCTCAGAAAGCTTTGAGTATTGTTGCATTGTTTCTCCTGTTTTTTTTACTCTTCCCTAGACCAATTATGACTGGCTACTCTCAGGGACCAGATACTGGGCTTGCTGAATCCTTAGTTTGACCCTGCACAGCTGTTCTTGTGTTATTTTAATATGTACCAATATTTATCCAACTAATCCATTGCAAATATGCATGAGAGGAACAACTATCCTGCAAAAAAGGTGAAAAGCCAGCAGTAAACAGGAGAAAAGCAAATATGACTGTACAGTTTCTTAAGAAGAAAAGTAGGTATTAGACTTCTGTTAGTTCTGGTATGCACAAGTTTGGTTTTTTTTTTCAGCTGAATACCCAAGTCTGCTCTTCCGTGATAAAAGCAGTAACTGATCTGATTTGGGATATTTGACAAAGAAAAGATATCTGAGCTTTGTACAACAAAATACTTGATCAAAACCAGCATTATTTTCTAAATGGTTAACTTAATATGATTAACAATAATGAAAAAGAAATTGAAAGGACAAATCTTTAATCTGGAATTTCTCAAGTAGAAAACAATACTTACACAAACACAATGTCCCCTCTTTTCGAATATGCAGGAATAGCACTGGCAATTGTTGCAAATCCATACGAGTATATAATAGCTTCCTCTGTCCTCATGAATTTTGCTAGTCGTTCTTCTAATTCTAAGTGCACATCTACATGAGAGAAAAATTGAAAAGATCTTAGGTAGTTTACTTGTTTTCATATCAGAAAGACTATCATTGCTTTTAGCAATAATCTAATTGAAGCAAACAGAGCATTTATTTGTAGGAAGAGTGTTACAACAAATAACTTCCCAAAAACCAGTTGCAATCAATCCAGCCTTACTTAAACTGACAAGTAACCCAGTATTAATCAGAAGATTTGATAGATCTGAAAATATTTATGTATGTGGTTCTCTCATGTCCTTATGCAATGGTAATTAAAAATCTACTTGTGATTAGACCACAAGTAAATGATGCAGCGTTCCTGGACTGCAACTAGGGAGCACAGTTACTACAGTCAGACAACAAACAGCTATGTAATTTATAGCAATTGATGAGGTCCTGTTGGCAGACTGTCAGTTCTTCCAAGCTGATGCTTCCACTGCATAAAGCACAACTATCATTGTAACAGAAAACTGCTCGTCAGGCTGCAATCACATACCACCTCCTGAACACACTTGAGCCAATTGGAAAGGTCACCATCTCCATGCCAGAGACTACTCACCCTTAAGATAAATTGATGCAATTACACACACAAGCATTTCCCAAACCAATTCCGTCAAAGTGACCCATGTTAGAAACAAAACACCACTAAATCAAAAGATTAAGAAGGGTAATACCACATGGTGAGTGGATTGTTGCTGCAGAAAGGTGACCACAGCATTAAGCATTCTGCCTAAGCAAAATAACCTGTATCAGACAAACTGTTATTTTAATTGTGTAACTCTCTTGCCACTACCTGCTTCTGCTTGCAAATGTTACTCAGAGAATTATGCCTTTTATCAACTGGAAATAAACAAGATTAAAGGGCAAATAGAGGTCCTTAGTGTGTGACTTGAAAGATCGCCACTGGCCAAATGTTACCTTTTTGCAATTATTGGAAGTTCATTGAAACTAAAATCAAATGAGGCAACATCAGTTAAAAATACACATTCTTCAATAGCCTATGAGGCACAGTTACGTCAATGTTGCTATTTCTAGCCAGGTACCAACAGCAAGGGTGTAGGAAGAAAGGGCTTGATAAAAATCTTAACTTTGCCATACTAAACAAATATCTAGCATAACCTTTCCCCAAAAGAGCACATCCACCTGATTCATATATTTATACAATAAAAGCAAAAGGTATGTCTTCAAACAACAGCCTCCCAATCAGTCAAGAGCAATTTTATCCATAGACTGCAAACTATAAATCCTCAACAACCCTTTCCTAATGTTTACCTGAGCATCAAAAAATGGAATAGAAATGAATTCTTTTATTTGGTTTTCCACTGGTTTTAAATGGAAACAAAAAGTTTAATTGCTTACTATTTGAAAGTTTTCTTTTGCTACCTATCAAAAAGAAGCCCTTTCTTGGGCTACAAAAAGTCCAAGAAAGATCTTTTTCTGGCAGCAAGCACAAAAAGAGGCTGGTCACATGACACTTAAAACATGCAACATAAACAACATTCAGCAAAAAATGTTCCTTCTTGAAGCCCTGTCAGTAGAGAATAACAAATTAGGGGAAACAAGGACTGAACTACTACTTCGAGTGCCCAGCTATTGATACCTAATGGGGTAAAATGTTTTGTTTGCATGTAAAATACCACCTACAATCTAACTAAAAAACTGGAAAAGATGACGAGACCATCACAGTTAAAAATTAAAACTTGCGTGCTTCTCACTGAGCTTTACTCAGCAACAACCAGCACTACACTGAGCAAGGTCTAGGTAAAAACAGTGGGCAAAAGAAATGCTGTCAGCGATAATGAACTAACAAATATAATCAGATTTGTGTTAAGGAAAAAAATTTTACAAGCCTAGTAAATTTTGCCAAGGGCAAGAACATTTAAGTTAAGAATGACATACAGCATACACAAATTTGATACATCATTACATAAGGGAATGAATGTTTTATGTAATTGTGAGGCTGAAAAGTTTAAGATAGTATTAATTAAAGCTTCGCTACCATTCCACCGTGATAAAAACAGAATACTATCTGACTCTCCTATTCTTTATTGCAATGATTTGCTTTAGTCTGGTTACATCACTTGGATTAGCCTAGCTTAAGTGAAAGCTGCAAACACTACCTACAGTACATTTGCACAGAGGAAGATATGCTTGGAACAGCTTTCTACATAATTAGGAAACCTTAATAAAGCTATTATTGTCAACAACTGCTATGAAGTGCCAGTTTAGTGCCTAGCATGTGCTCGCATGCAAGTCAAAAGCAGAAGAACTGAGACCAAAGCCCACATAATCTTTTACATATTTTATCGGGTAGTCAGTCCTGATCTTCACAGTAGTACTGAAATTGTGTCTGCTAGGCAATCAACAATAGCCTTAAAAAAAACCCACGACCAGAAAAGTGATACCCCCCTCAGCTGTCATTATGGAGAAAATAACCATAAAGATTCAGTTATGTGTGAATATACTAGTATTTGAGGCTTATCATAGGATAAAGGCATGGATGCAGTTTTCAGGGATACAGCACAAAGCAAACATGTCTTAATAGGGACTCACTAAATCTACAAAATCCCTTCAAAACAGGCAGAGATACGAAGAATCAAGTCTGCATTCAAAATAAATTAGAACATGATATCTATGTTTCCAAATAAAGAGATCTCTACTATTGATATGAAATATCAGCCCCTAAGAAGGGATAACTCTGAGTGACAACAATTGGCAATCATCAATTAAATCCTGTATAGTTAAGTAAAAGGAAACCACATAGTTCTGGACACAACATGACTCATTTACCAAAGTCACAGCACACAAAAAATTGTGTGAAAAGTTTGAGGCATTACTGATGTAAGAAGTGTTTCTTATCAGAGATTCATAATCCTGCAATACTCAAATGTTTACAGTCAAGGGAAAATGGGAAGACAGTTTGGGATCCAACAAGAACAGGAGGTGTTTGTCTCAAATTTTCAACCAATTCTCTGTTACTTCATCTGTAAAAGATGGTATCTCAAATATGTGAGTATAACATCATTTCTTCACTAGTGATGTCATGCAGCAATACCATAGATTATATCCCCTGCTTTGTGAAATGGAGCGTTTACCCAAAAAATTCAGAAGCCAATGAACAGCAACCAAATTAAATGCAAAAGCTATACAGTTTGGACGTTATGATTAGACCTCCAAACAGGGCAGGAAACAAAGAATCTCTCACTTACCAGAGAAAATCAACTTTTAACCAGTCTGTTTCAAATAATTACTAGAAAGAAGCAAAGTGAAAGATCTCACAAAACTTAAAATCAGCCTGGACTCAAAAGACAGGAGGCATTAGGCTACAAGTTTCTTTGAGCTTTTCAGTGTTTTTGGAAGAAAAAAAAAAAAACCCGAAGCCTGTATGAATTCCAACAGATCACTGCTGAACTGAGATCAGTGAGGGAATCTAGGTTCCTAAAAGCTCTCTACTAGTCAATGGGCTACCATCACATTCTTTAGAAATGAATTACGTTTCTAGGCTAATGAACAACCTATAAGAATGACATCAAAGACTCAGCTTTGTTCTGATATATAGACTTCTAACAAATCAAAATAAGTACAGCATCTGGTCGATCACTTAAAGGACTAGCTTGATTAACTGAGAAAAGTTCAAGTTAGCCTTGAATTCAAGTCAAGGCTGTAGGAGGCTAACTCTACGAAATCATTTGAGCACAAACATGCTGTGAATTCCATCACCTCTGGGAAGAGACCAGAAAGTTCCCAAGATGATGAGTTGATGGTTTTAGCCGGCAACTGTGCAGCTATTCATGCATTACTCTTTGGTTTCCATGCAGTATTTCAAAATACCAATGCCTGTAAAGAACTGTTTCCAGAGGCTGGTATTTAAAAACTTATTACTACTTAAAAAGAATGAAAAAAACCCTTAGTAATACCTGCTCACATCATAAAATCTCTTTAAATTACAACATTAAAGTTATCAGTAAAGGAAAACTTCATTCTGACTACAGCATTAGATAAACTTAATAATCTTTATCATAGAAATCAGACTGCCCTCTTGTGGTCTACTTAGAACTTCTTATTAATTTACACTTAAATTCACCATGCATTATTAAATTCTAATATGTTTATTTTCTCTTTCTACTATGGTGACCAGAACTAAAATAGATTATATTTAACTTCACAACTGTCCTCCAAGAGGAGAATTGCATTAGAAACAGTAAGAAAACGCATAAAATGAATAAGAAACAAAGCTATGAACAATAAAAGCTACCAATCCTTAACAATTACAGCAAAAAGTGTGTTAGAGGGTATCTGTTATTCACAGTGATAGAAATAATTTTGGCTGACTTACCAAACTAGTCTGAACACCTTTAAAGGCAGATCAAAGCTACTTACTCACCAAAAGTACCATAGAATCCTCTAGGTCCACACGTGCCAACACCGTATTTCTTCAGAGATGCCTGGGCTGCGCTCTTTAACAGAAAAGAATTTCATTAAATATTTATTCCTACACTAGATCTCTAACTCTTCTATACACTTTGCATTGACAATTTTATACCAAACTACGCAGGCCAGTTCTTGCATCATGTAACATGACCTGCTTTACAAAAAGTATAATAACGTACTGAATTCTATGAATTAATTTCACATCAAAACTATTTTAGACAAGTGCTTAAGCATCATTCATTGTATTCTAATGATTAAGGACATTAGATACTAATTTAACTTGATAATCAGCTAGTACGCATTAAGTACACCAGTTTAAACTTTTTACTAAAGACAAATAACACAGAATTACAACGTTTATAATCTTCTTGCTGCTTTAGTAGTATACTTCTTGACGAAGTTTGTGCTTTCTGAAGTCATTCTTAACTTCAAGGTAACATACAAAGTAAGAGAGGAATAATCACAGAAATAACTGGAAGAACTCACCTTAACCTTTTCATTATCCAAAAGTCCAAGAAAGTTAAACGATGCAAAGTTTATACATTCCTTGCCATTAACAGTGATTATATGGGTGGGAGGACTGGAAAAAAAATTACAGACCTATTGTTATGAATGCACAGTTGCCATTTTCATAAACAGTCAAAGCAGTACAGGAGTTTTGTTTTTCAACAGTAAAAGGCACACAGCTTTTTCATGATTCCCTCTTTCCACTTCTTCCTTTGCAGCTGCCAATCAACATTTAAGTTCAGTGTCAAGTCACAAATATACTACCATACTCAGCAAAAACTATATTCCTGTAGTTTAATCAAGAAACTGCAAATACCTTCCCGAGATACTTAGTTTAATGATTCCTTGTTGAAAACTTAATTCATACAAAGATGATCCCTGAAGAGATAAATAAAAGCTTCTCCTTTAAAAGCAAAGTGATACCTATTTGAAAGAAGGTATACTACAAATAAAAAGGAAATTTCATTGCTACTTACTTCCATGATAAAAATGAACTTAAAACCAATGTTTTTGTCATAATGCAAACCCACAATACCAATCTTGTACTGAATAGGGCTCCTGAAATATAGGTACCAGCTGTAAGCATACAAAAATATTGTATTATACTGTCATCTGTAGTATACTACAGATGGCCTACAGATACTGTAGTATCTGTCATCTCAGGTTTCCAATTCTGTTTAATCCGTAACGGTTTGAATAACTCATGTAATCAGGAAACACAGAAAATGTGAAAACACTCAATATTAACAAATGAACAAGAGCACAATATATATGAAGCAAAGGGCAAAGAAATTTTCTGCCCTAAAAACTTATGATTTAGATAAACAGTTATTAAAAAATTGAAGATAAAAATAGATATTACCCCTTTAAATGCAAGCATCACATCTGCATGCTGTATTCTAAAAGCAATCCTGTTTTGGCAATTATACACTTCAATACTACAAAATCAGAAGTTTCAATTAATCATTCAAGACTGTTGAGTCTCAAAGCTAAGCCAAATACAAAGCCTTATGTCTGCCCATTTCTGTATGCCTTGTCAAATACTACAGCTGAGGTCCTATACTATTCCTCAAACACAATAGTTTCAACAACCTTTTCCCATGTGGAAACTAGCACTGAGCAATTTTCACAATCAAAATTAAACAGGGCTGCTCAAATGTCAAATGCCTGTGCACAGCTGCTCCAAATGTGGTTGCTAACAGTATTTCAATGGGTATATTCAATGGGTCTTCTCCTACAGTGGGCAGTTATTCATTCTCCCAGTCCCTGCCTTTGCCTTCTGTGACTAAGGCAGTGTGGCTAGAGCACTTGCTGGTGAAGACTGAGGCAAAAAAAGTTGTTGATTACCTGGGATATGGAGAAGGCTGAGGTACTCAAGTCTCCCATTTCCTTCTGGAGAGAGCCTACATTTTCCCTAGTCTTCCTTTTATCACCGACGTACCTATAGAAGCTTTTTTTGTTGCCCTTGACATGCCTGGCCAGATCTAATTCTGTCAGGGCTTTAGCTTTCCTAACCTGATCCCTGGCTGCTTGGACAACTTCTCGGTATTACTCCCAGGCTATATCATATCATAAAACCTTCGTTGCAACGTCGAAAACAACAAGTCTTTGCAAAAGGAAAACAGTAAAGCAATTTTTTTATAGTTTCATGTATCTCCCTTCCCCTAGTATAACACAGTTTGTTAGGTATCATGGTTAGGGACAACAGTTATGGGATACCGAGTGATCCAGCTGAAACCATAAATGAAAATATAATTTGAAGCTACATTCAAAGAACTTGCACCCAGTCCTTCAGAAATTGTGTCTTTTAAGGATCGAAAGCACTCCATCTGTACTTGGACCTCTCACTTAAGTGCTGCATGTATTGAAAAATCAGTTGCAGCAACATTTGTTCACATGATAAAATTAAAAGCCAGATCATTAGTGCCTTGAAAAGAAAAACGAGAATCAGCATGAGAATTTTGCAGACATACTGTTTTAGGAAACAGGTTTACATTTTCTGAATGAGATCTTGTACAACTAAGCTATCTTGCATAGAAAGGCTACCACAAGAAGTAACAAAATTCTGGACTGTGACTGAGCCGTCATGTGTAACTTCTTCACCGCTGATTCAAGATTGGTCACTTATTTTGTTCGAACAAGTCTCTGCATTATTGGCTTTGCTTATCATTTGGCAACTTTACTGGGATTATGCAACTGCTCAGCAGAAAGGAGCATACTAACATAAGGCACAAACTGCCTTGCATATTGAGGGAGGAGGAAGTCTGCCTCCCCCACACAGTGGGTCAAAATTTTTACTGAAGTAGTTAATACTTCCTAAGTGGTTATGAGCCTATATAAACCCTATGCACATATTACTGTAAATATTCAATATTAAACCACCACATACTAAGATAATTAAGATTTATGTAAATCACCACTCATGGTAGACATTAACACATGAAAATCATTGAAAGAATACTACCTCATTAGAATCAATATGGTCCCCCTAAAATACTAATTAAAAAGGGGACAGAAATGCTTGAGCTGGAATTAGGATGCAGCCACTTTCATTTCTGTATTAATTCTGAAATGTGGGTTAAGTTTATAGCCCAAGTTACAATCTCATGGCTGTTGAGCAACTTAGGGGAAGGTAGTTGGCAGTTTAAATCTTACAAGACAAATGCCAAGTTTTCCCCATAGCCACTATTGAGTTTAACAGCCACAACACATTAACATTCTGTCACAATAGGTTCCCTAGCTGTAAGCACTGTAAAGTTCTAAATAATTTAAACACTTTCTGAATCAATCTAAAAGATGTATTTGTTCAGATTTTCTGTAAACATCCAACACTTCCTTTAACTCCACAGTATTGTTTGTTTCAAGATTCTGAACAATAACAAAAGGATTGTTCACATTCCAGTTGATTAAAATAGGCATCCCTTTTCTAAGGCAGACTTTTCCATGGTGGCAGAACCATCAAAATGGAGCTCCCTATGACCACAGATAATTGTGCTCTGTCACTAAATTATTTTAAATTATTAGTGTTACTAGAAGGATATTAAGAATGCTTATATTGTAAAAGTTACTGACATAAACAAATCTGAAGCTTGCGAAAGAAATTTCAAAGCAATTTCTGAAATACTGCGATTCTTGCCTAAGCACACATTTTAAAAGCCTCGTAACACACAAGAAAGTAATGCTGAGCCATAATGTCCTCACAAAACAACTTCAGCATCAGGCATCTCCACTTCCGATTGTCCAAAGAGGAACAACTTTTCATGAAGTGCCAAGTGGCTAGCCACAAAATCAGTTTCTTCTGAAGTGATTTGTGATGACAGTTTCTCCCCAACCCCTACAGAGAAGGTGGTAACCACTTTTGGAGGTCTAAGTCTACATATTCAGAAAAAATGAAACAAATTACTACCAAACAATACAGACCCAAAATGAAGGCAAAGATAAAGTGTCCCTCCCCCCCCCCCCCAATATTTTTTTAAAAATTAATTACAACATTTAGAGTAAGAAAGATTTTCTTAATAAGATAGTCTTCATAACATTGCAAAACCAAGACCATCTCTTTAGTGGCAAATTCAGTCCTGCTATCTAAAAATGCAATTCATTTATGAAAGCTTTTAAGGATATGGAAATGCTTAGTAAGAAATATGCTTAAAAATACAGACATCAAGTATTTGAGTTGAAATAAAAAACAATTTATTTTGGTTACATTTACCCTGAAACAATGTTGTAGTTGAGAGCTGGATGATCTTTTGGTACAGGAGGTACAAGAGGCTCTGGCTGCCATTCTTCAATCAACTCTTCTTTTTCCTGAGCAGGAGAAAATAAATACTGCTCAAAAAGGATTTCCATTAGAAAAGACATTATGCGCTAATAAACAGTTGGTAATAGTTGTATGAGAAATGATGTATGCTAATATGTGTCACCTTTCTGAGACACTCAGAATTGCTATTATCTCAGTATGTTCAACTGAAGGACTCTGAATTCTTCAAAGGGAAGGAGATGTAAAGAAAGATAGCCCAGCTGTGCCTGTACGTTAAAGATCTCATGATATGATAATCAAGAGAAGAGATAATAACTTGGTGTCCCTGCCAAATTTTAATCAATACTGTTTTATTCAATCTATTAATTATAAAAATCCTTCTCTACAGTTTATGCAATTGAATACAAATTACATAATAATTGGCTATAAATTGCCTAACTTTACATTCTCAAGTCTTCAACAGTGCTGTTTAAACAACTGTGGCACTAAAACACTTGGCAAAGTAACACATACATGAGCAGGACAGAATGGAGAAAAACCGCCAAATGCTCAAGAAATGGTAACAGCTACTACTAAAACATATATCCCCCACCTAACAATGGAGGAATACTGAATGTGCATTCATTTTCAAACTGCTTTGGAAAACCCCAGTTATATGATTTTCCAAAGGATGTGCACTGTACCAGCATAACAGGTGCATTAGACTAGTTCCACATAAATTAGCAACCACTCAGGCAAATCACCAAATTCATTCTTCATACTATGAAAGCAGAACTTTCCCAGAGGATTATTTACTAGTACAGCAAGACATACCTGATGCCATTCAAAGTTAGTGTGTTAACAAATATGTTACGACTACAATGGGTTTATAGTTCTCTATTATCTCAAAAAGCAGTAGAATATTTAAGGCTACTTATTTTAATACCAAAATATAAATTCTGCCATCGATTTTTGAAAACACCAGAGCAGTATTTTTTTCCATTTTTATTTTTTCCAAATACACTTTTCAAAGCCTTCGAAGTACAAAACCAAATTAAGATATGAAAATATCAAAAGGAAACTACATGCAATAATACAATTAGTCTCCTGCATTTTCATCACTTTCATCTTACTAAGCTAATGAATAACTATGTTTCTAGGTATTTCCAGAGTATTAATTAATATCCCAGGAGCTCCACAAAGGTCTATTTCAAAACACAAATGGAAATTTCAATAGCCCTGTATTTCAGAAGAGATCGATTTTATGTGAGCATAGTCACTTGCATTTCTAATATTTTGCAGATGTACTTTAAATTGAAATTTAAGTCTGGCCACAGACTTGTTTGTACTTCCCAAAATCCCAAACTATCAGGAACTTATAGTCACAGAGAAGTACTCCACCTTTTTCGCTAACAATTTGGGAGATTCCATTATTTTGGAATAGAACCAATAGGAATACCTATAAACACTGTCATTAAAGGATGACAGTCAGTCAGTTGAAAGCTGATTCCCACCCTGGATTTTGTAGTAGCCTTGCTACACATTTAACTAAACCCAGAAGCCACCTTCAGGGTGGATTTCTTCACTGTTTTAGAAGTGTGACTCCTAAGTGCACTAAGTTGCACAATATATCATCTACCTCTGGTTCCCCAGGACAAACTGGTCCTGACAGATCCCATTAAGAGGCTGCGCAATAGTGGTATTCTTCAGTAATATTCATTACGCAGAGCCAGCTCTGCTCTGGCAACATCCCCAACAATAATTCACAGAGAAACTCCAAGTATCATTACATGAGTGGCTGACATAAAGGTAGCCTGAGCTCCACCGCCTCAGCTGGCCTACCTCCAGTGCCTGTACCTGAGCAACCTAGTATTTCTTTCTGGTGTGGTAAAGACTGGACACCACAGCATGAATCAAACTAGAACAAATCAGCAGGCAAATCATCAGTCTCCTCACTGAACAGCTGGCATGTTACCACATGCAGCCCAACACACACACAGAAGCCTGGCTGTGTGGGATCCCATATTGTATGAAACAGACTGTACTGGGTCTGGCTGGGATGGTGTTAATTTTCTTCACAGCAGCTCGTATAGTGCTGTGTTTTAGATCTGTGACCAAAACACTGATGATAACACATTAATGTTGTAGCTCTTGCTGAACAGTGCACAGTGTCAAGGCTTTCTGATTCTCACTCTGTCCCCACAGTGAACAGATTGGGGGGTGCACGAGAGGTTGGGAGGGGACACAACCAGACAGATGACCTGAACTAACCAAACAGATATTCCATACTATATAATGTCACGCTCAGCAATAAAAGGAAAAGAGAAGGTTTAGGAAGTTAGCCATCTCTTGCTCAGGAACTGGATGGGTATTGGTCCACCCATGGGAGGTGGTCAGTGATTGCCTTCACATCACTCATCTTGTTTCTCTCTTCTTCAACTTTTCCCTTGCTTATTAAACAATATTATCTTCACTCACCAGTTTTCTTGCTTTTACTCTTCCTTTCCTCTTCCCCTGTCCCACTGGGGTTGGGGAGAAAGTGAGTGAGCAGCTGTGCGGTGCTTAGCTGCCTACTGGGGTTAACCCACAACACAGACCAGTGCCAACTATCTGTGGATTTTTAGTGAAGATTCAGGTGGGATTTTTTTTCCCCTTACAGCTATTCCCCTACACAAAATAGACAAGCTCTTTTCACAGCAATTACCTACATTGTAGAAAGAAAGGGAATCACTCCACACCTCTGATGTACCAGTCTGCTTAAGTCCTCCAACTGTAGAAGACTTATTCATACTTCCACTTCACTATTCTATTTATGCTTACTTTCAATAAACTATCTGTAGACAAGACATTCCCTTCCAAATACAGTTCTTCCTACGGGAAACACTGCTTCCATCTTCAGAGGTCAATGGTAAAGCCAACCAGACTAACTTAAATCTCCTTCATTGTCAGCCAACCTGAACATACCATCACACCAAAGAGCATTCCCCCATGCTATTCTTTTTGCCATCAAGATACAGGTAACAAAAAGCTAAAGGTGTTGATGTCTTTAACATCTCAAGTCAAAACCTCTGCTGTAATACAGGTCTTGGCAATGCAAATTTTCTTCTTCTGTGCCTTGCAACTGTGCATCAATGTATCCAGTATCTATACAACTCAATTCTCAATCTCTTTGGATTTTTGCTAGTATTCACATTCCTTTCCACCCCTCAAGCTCAGTACAGTTTGTCTAAATCTCATCAGAAGTATCACAACAATAATGTATTTGCACGCTTCTATTCCTCAGAAAGCCTGCTACTGCTGTCCTGCCAGTGAACTTTACTGTCATTCTGCAAAAGTAGGATTGTTATCAAGCATGAGCCATTTCAAAATGTTTTTCCCCCTTTTGACTCCCTTCTAAACCCCTGCTTCCACTGAGCTGCAGCAGACCAGCTACACTTGCAATCTCCTAATTGCTCATTACCCCCAGTTAAGAAGATACAGAATAATTTTCTTCCCTGCATACCACTGTTTCAGATTTGTCTGAGCACTTAAAACACCTCAGCTTCAGCAAAATGGTCTGTCAGTGAATGAAGGAGATGACCTGCAACTGGATAATAACATTCAAGATGCACACAGAAATATCTGAGTGTAATCCTTACTCTGTAAGGAAGAGATAGGTTTCAGCCTTTTCAGGTCACCAATTATGCAAGAGTAGCAAACAGCTTTTCCCCACCGTCTACTGCAGAGAGAATGAACCTTTCAAAAGAAAAAAAGTTATCCTCCAAAATACCAAAGACCAAAAACATCTGATGCAGGAAAACTCTACTAAATGAACTATCATAGTTTCTGAATGGACAATCAGGGGCTACTTTAAAGCTGCAGCACGTCTTCCTAGATGATCTGAACGTTCAGCTCTTCACCACACTGGACTTCCCTTTGCATTCACTCCTCCTCTGTATTCTTGTCAAAGGCGGAAAACTTCAAGAACTCCAGGATCAATTCAAACCCTTCCAAAGCACAAAACTCAACTGGCTTTTCTTGATTCCTGCTCAGCTCATTTCTTGCCTCCAATATTAAATGCCTCCAATAAATACTTGCTGAAGTGTTCCCTAGAATAATCTAAGCTCATTTAGTAAGTACTCCCCAAAAGAGGACACTGCCTGCAGATCTGCTCACGTTTATAGCCTTGTGCCTATAGTCCCTGCATCCTGTTCAGTGATGCATTACACCGAGGCCACATTTAACATGTGTCCTTAGCAAGAATAAGATCAAAAAGTATGCAAGCGCATGATATAGATGAGAATGACAAGGTAAAATAAACCCATAAATCTGTTTCACAAACCTTCCTCAGTACCATGAAGAAATTCCAGTGCTTTATCCCATTCATAAAGGATATCATTCCTCTGAAGCTCTAGCAAACTAAGCTTGTTTGTTATATGGTACTTCAGATCAACCCCTCACATACACAAGCTGGTTGTCACATTGCAATACATTGCTATAGTTCACCTTTGACCGAGAAAAATGAGTGCACCCTTGTTCACCTCACTGTTTGCACATTCAGAGAGTGCATCCAATCATCCTTTGAATATATCCAATGGCATCCTCTGACATTATGCAGCAAGCCCAATTACAGACCATGTCTCAGACAAACTAGTCCAGGTCCATCTCCAGAACAAACTCTACTCATTCCTGATAGTCTCCAGCCAGAAGTCAGGGAGAAATTCCAGTCTTCACAAACAACTACAGCTTTTTTTTTTTTGAGACAACTATATTGCAAAAGAAGAAAATTGCCGCTAAAACACTGTAAACTCTCAGAGTTATTACTACCACATGTACAGACTGATCGTTCTCCTACTCTCTACACTCTTATAGTTCATTTTGTTTGGTGGGGTTTTTTTTTTAGTATAGCTTCCATTTTTAAAACAAAGCCATCCATTGAGTAAAGCTAATGCCAGCTTGTCATAGCCTAGCAGTGACGGTCACATCAGTTCTTTTATATTTCTCAGACTCTCAAACACAGTGCTACTTTAAAAGCATGAACTGAAGCGTTTAAGCAATTTCTTAGTTCAAAGTAAGCTTACTCTTTGAAATCCTAAGAAAAACCAGCACAATTTGTGATGCAGCAGTGGTTCAACAGCCAAATATATCAATAGCTATAAACTGTTTCTCTAAAGAAAAATATTTTTCCACCATACCTTAGGTGTTAGATCAGATCGCTCTTGAAGCTTATATGTCTTGGAGAAAAGAAGTCTGATTATCCATAGAATTAGAATTCCTTCCAAAATGAGATGGTAAGCAGGAGCCTGAAAATAAAAGCACAAAAATAAGTCTACACAGAATTCTATTTGAATTAGTGTGACACTATGCAACAGTTTTGTCTCTATTCGTACACACAGAAAAAAACCAAAGCTGATCATCAGCTGATATGTATTTCTAAATCAGTAAAAATTATGATTATATGAAAGTGGATTGCTATGCAACTACTACTTGTAGCTGTTAACTTGAGTTTGAATGGGTTTATTCTGTTATTAATGAACAAGGCAGACTCCAGATTGATAAGTGGTTTCAGTTCCACACATGCACATAAATTGAATATTGAGACTAAAGGCATATAAGTTTCATGGGTTGCACCAGTATCTGTGAAGGCAGAAAGCCTTCACAACAAGCAGAAGTCTCCTGAGAGCTTGAAGGTCAGTGTCATCTAGACATACCCACTTCAAGCCTACATTCTTACAGTCCACCAGCAGCAACAGCTACGATTATTTACAAAGAAACCTAATCCTGTCTTCATAGCCCATTTATGTTAGTTTCACAGGGACTGTGAGCAGGTATAACCCAACACAGTCACCAGAAGCAGTTTTGCCCCTGTGTCATTTACTCTCGTGTGGGCAGGATATTTAGGAATATCCACAGCAAACACAAATAGAGAGTTGATCCATGTTAAAGTTAGCCTCTCGGTGCTTGGAGGGAGAAAAGTCAGTTTCCTCTGGCAGCACAGCTAGTTTAAAGTAGATGTGGAGTTATGGCATCAGCATTTGACACCTAGTTTTAATGATGGGTTTAGTTATTCCATTTAAGAAAGGCTCCTGTCTATACTGCGGAAGTCTACTATTTTTAAAAGCCTCAAAGTGCACACACACTAGCGCACTCCCTCTTCAACTCAGTGGAAGAGCTGCCACACATCAACATTTTCTGGTGGGATTTGACCTGCCAACAAAGGAAGTGGAATGCACCATGCATCCAGAAACTAAAGGCAATTGAACACAAGTTTTTAAAACCAGTAAGGAGTCCTATGACATATCAAACTGCAAATAACAAATTTATCATTTGCAGAGCACTGTTCACCAAACACATTAAGAATACATATGTACACCATGACATCTAAAGAACACACAGTACAGTAGCAGTAGAGTCCACACAAACTACTTCCCCATGCTTTTCAGTGCCTACAATTAACCTGAATTCAGAGCACAGTCTACTGCGCTACCAACTTCAGTAGCTAAGCACTTCTATATTTTTACTGCAAACCTAGCATAAATTCTTAAAAAGTCACCAACCTTTGCCAAAGGAAGGAAGGGAAATAGACTGTTGATACACCGCCTATCATCAGGACATCCTTTTTAACATCATGAAACAAAGCCTGGATACAAGCATGCCATGCTGATCCCCTCCAGGAGAGAACTCAAGCATAAACATTTAAAAGTTGTTTCTTCCTTTGTAAATAACACTTGTAAGTTACAAACCCTGGCCTGATACTCAAAGAACACTGTGAACCTTACTGAGGGAGGTAAGGTTCCGGTATACACCTTAAATGTAGCTCTATAAACTTAAATAGAGAAAAACATAAGTGCATCTATTTTTTCAATATATAAATACGGTGCGCATGCACATATTCACAATTTTGCGAGTGCAGTCTTGCACACACGGCACTGATCCGCAGCCAGCTCCCGGTTCAGTGCAGCCTCGACACAGCACCACCCTGCGAGCCACCACCCTCCCGCGCCACCGAGCGAGGCTCACCGCTGACCAGCCCCGGCCCTTCCCGCTCCCTGCACCCGACATCAGCGGCCCAGAGACAGGCCGCCCTCACACCCAGCACCCCAGCTCCGACAGCCACGGGGCGCCCGCGGGCCCCGTCCGCCTTGACGCGGCTCGGCTCGGCTCGGCGGCGGGACCCCTTCGGCACACCCACCCCCCAACCCCGGCGGCGGCTGCCAGCCGCCCGGCCCCCCTCCAGCCGCCCCGCGCCGGCGGTCGGACAGCACCCCGGACCCGGGCCCCAGACCGCACCTCGTAGAAGGCCTGCACCATCTCCACCAACACCCACTGCTGCCCCATGCCCGCCGCCGCCATCGCCGCGCCCGCCCGCTTCCGCCTTTGCGGCCCGCCGGGCGTCAGGGGCGGCGGGGCGGGCCCACGGCCGCGAGAGAGCGCCCCCTCCAGCCCGGCGGGGGCAGGGCAGGGCAGGCGGCGCGGCCTGGCGGCGGGCGGCCCGTTAACGGCCGGGGCGGGGCGGGCCGTGTCGCGCAGCCCCGCGGCCCGGGGTGCTGGGCGGCCGCTTGGCACCGCCGAAGAGGGCGCGGGAGGAGGCGCGGGCTTGCGGCCGGTTTTCCTGCGTGCTGTAATGGTGGTTTATAAAGAAACGCCTTTCCTGGCGGTGCGTGCGGCCGGCCCGTGCTCCTGCGCGGGCACCTTTGCAGTTGCTGCTCCCCGGCGTCGTCACCAACTGCTGTTTTCTCTGGCGGCCCTGAGCTGGGAGCGAGGCCGCACTGGGAAGACGTGCTCTACAGCGTTAAATAAATGAAATCCGCCGTAAGCTGAACTTGCATAAGAAGATAAACTTGGATGCATTGGTGTGTACTTCCTCGCTACATTTCAAACCCGGTCCTGTTTGTGGAACGTGCTAGTGTAATCTTGGTGTGGCTTTCTCCACACCCCTAGGCTTCTGTGGCCCCACGCCATCACGGGCTGGAACCGGCCGAGGGGCAGAGCCTGTGCTTTGGTGCCTCATCAACACACGTTACGCTCGCTGCCTGTATACCTGTAACTGGTGGCTTCATTGCTGTAAGAAACAGTTGTTCAGAGACTTGGCTAATGAATTGAACAGCAAAAGCAAAACCAGAGTATAGTGGAAATAATGAGTAAATTCAAATGAGAAGAGAAAATACAGCTTTAAGAGTCTCGCCAAAGTGAGCAACCATAAAAGCTGGACATTGCTGGGAAGGGATAAACCCCATGAAGAAAAAGAGTAATGGTGAAGACCTTGCACGGACGCACCTGAGCGTAGGGAGGTGACCGAATCCCCATGCACAGCTGCGCAGGACTTGAGCGACTGCCTAAAAGGCAGTGGAGAGGAAGGGGAGCTGGAAAGAAGTTTGCTTAGGAAGTGAGGTAGCACTTGATGGAAAGGGAACAAAGGACATTGCTGCTAAAGGACATGTTTGGGAGCTGCTTCACTGAAGCTAAACATCTGTGGGGGGCTTCTGATGGTCTTCTGGGAGAGCACTGTGGAACTGCACCCTTTGGGGCTTCACTCTCTGTCCTTCACCACAGTTAGAGGAGAGGAACCTGGGGCAGCAGCTGATTAAATGTGATGATAGTGAAAACCTTGGATGCTGTGGCTAACTACAAGCAAACAGTAAGTTACAGTTTTACAGTAGTGGATAGTTAAAATCAGTGAACTTCATTTTCACGCCGCCTGAAATGCATAACAGTTAATCTTCTTCCTGAGTTTCTGAACTTATGATACACTTGTCAAATTCCACGCTCTACACAGTTCAGACAAAAAAATGTGGTTTGAGGCTGTCTGACAAGTCAAGACAGAGACAATAAATGTCCCTTTTGTTTTTTAGCTGTGTGAAGAGTATTCTGTTCACTGTTAAGTACTTCTGTGGCCTTTGCATCGTGCTGAAGAGGAGTCTTGGGCTCTTGGGAGATGGCTGCTACTACCAGCCTCAAAGAATGTGTCTGGTATGCATCCCAGTCCCAAATGGCCCCCAGAAGAGTGGACCACATTAGTTGTCTTGGTGGGCTGCAGATTAAGTTACACCCCTGCTCTCAACATCAGATTCTGACTTTCAATGTTTGACATATATGTGTATGATTGGGAGACTAAGGAATTGATTTTGTGAAACACTGGATGAATTGTTTCCAGCTTGAAATGCAGTGAAGTTAATAACATACTAACCAGTAATTCTTCTGGCAGTGAATTCAGAGTTCCTGGTCTGGATTATCATAGGGCTGGGTCTCTCATAATAATGAGCCTATCCCTATTGTTCAGCAGTTCCATTGTTCCAACACAAGGCAACTGCTGCTAATTGCTTAAGGCTGCTATACTTCTGACAGCAAAAAAGAGGGGGAGGTGAAGGGAGAAGTCCTTTGCAATGGCACTTTACAGCTGGGGAGAAAGGGAAGAGGAAAAACATCTTGAGTCTATCTCTGAACTTAAAGTCCTGACAAAAGCTATCAAGATAGTGCCCTATGGAAATTCCTGCTCTGGAAGTGTCAAATTTTGTCTTCCCCCCACATCCTCCAGTTGCACAGTATTCCTAAACTACTCTTACTCTGGACCTGCCTCACCAACCCACTTGTTTCCCACACCCTGCTTTGAATTCCTAGCTCAGTTCCCCTGGGTCAGCGCTGGCATGCCAGTTATCTGCAGTTGTTCTCTGGTCACTCCAGAAGCAGAAAAATGGGACTTGGTATGGCTATCAGGAATTTTATTTTTCCTAAATATCACAGTGGTAGCCAGTGCCAGTTATCTTCGGTCCTCTTCGCTCTATTAGCTCTTCATCTGGCTTCTTCATTCTTACTCTGTCAAGTATGAGACAGATAGTAGGAGCTGGAAATGGAAGTCAGGGAATGATATCTAGCCTCTTTCTGCACTGCTGGGTCTCACCCCCGGCTCCTTTTGACCTGATACTTTATCAACTAGGAACGGGGGAGAATGGCAGTAGGAAGTGACGCATAACTCTGAGGGGATGGCAGTGGTTGCTGCCATCCTACTTGTATTGCTGTGTCAGAGATATGCACATGGAGGGGATGGTGGGAAGAGAAATGTGGGAACTGGTAGCAGTAGGTCCTTAGAGTCACTCACTTCCCCCCTGCTTCCTTCAACCACACACGCAGAAGGGGGATGATGGCCGAGGAGATTAGGGACATAAGGGAGTCCTTGCAGCCATTCTCACATGTTCTGAGTGGTGAAAGCTTAGCTTATATTATTGTGGTTTTAGTGTGCCTAGTTGTAACATGTTGGTTCTGTGGCTACCCTCAAAAAATAATGAAAAAGATAAATAAAGCGTTGGGAAGGCAATTCTGTACTGGCAAGGATAACAGCAGGATAGTGTTTTTTAGATTTTGTTGTCTTGAAACCTGATACTCAACCGAGATAATGCTGGCAGCAAGCACAGAAAATGTCCAAAGTCAGTTGGAAGCTTAGTATTAAGCCCAAAAATCGTGTCCCAACTCCTAGTGGGAAGCAGAAAGATGTTGCAAGAGTACTGTGCAAGTGCCAAGAAGAACTTGATATTCAAGTTCTGTAATTTACCTGATATGCGGAGGAGTAATTGTTCACAAGGCAAGTGGAGCACAGGATAAATTTAGTGTCATCTCAAGCCATGCACCACTGCATCTTGGAAATGTGCTTAATCCTAGTTCTACAGTGAATTAGCTCTGGATTAACTTCACCAGCAGAAACCTGTTTTAGATCTGCCTGGGAAACATCTGGAGATCGCAACATTTGATATATGCTTTGTGTAGGAGTAATGGTACCTACTGGTCAGAGTACTGGTGCATTCTAGCTATCCCAAACTGTACCATGGCACCTTGAAAAACTGTAGTGACAAAGTAGCATAAAGTGGAAATGCCATGATGTTTTCCTGGCATATAATGGGGACCAAATTTGACCTCAACTGTTGTAATGACTATTGTAACTGTGTAAGAGTGGCCAGAGTCCTCTTTTTAAAGCATATTCAGCCAAAGGTGGACCTTTGGAACAAAAAGCTAACTTACAACAAAGATGGATGTAGGCACAGCAGTCTGTCTCCTGCTTACGCTTCTTTTCAGTGCCTGTTCCCCAGGTGGGCTTGGCAGCATTGGGCTAAGCACCTAAGTTTCCAATAGATGGCAGAACTAAGTGTCTTGAAGTGGAATTGACAACAGATAGGCCCAGTTCTGTGATGACTAAAGAAAACTTGTATTAGAAACTTGTAAGAGCTGCTCAGCCAGGCTGCTGGGACCACTAACAGAACAGACACTGTTTAAATGGGAATGTTTGCCTTGCAGAGAGCCAGTTACCCATATGCGGTGTTGCAACATCGCTGTTGCAGAGCTAGGTTTTGTATCCTGTGTGGTTAAATCCCACATATCTCTGATTCAAGACTTCAGGCATACTCAGGTGGGGATTTATAGCCCACAACTTTCTTCTGGGCTGGTTGCCCACACTGCAGAAGGAAATAGATGGGTGGCTCACCTGTTTCTCTTCCCCTGCCTCAATATGCAGCTGAACTGATGTCCACCATTTACTTCAAAACCTTAGTCCAAACAACACACAATTTACTCCAAATTGTGTCAGTTTAAATCTCATTTCTTTTAGAAACACAACCACTGTCTTAAATAGGACAGCTTGGAATTTGTGTTCTTCACTTCTTCTTGTCCCACTTTTTGCTCACACTGAATTGACTAATTGCTGTTACCCACAGCATATTTGGATCAGAAACGTGGCAGACATGATGGGCAGACTTGTATCCAAAGACATTCTGATGGAGTTAAAGCAGATTGACCACAGTGAAGTCGGGATCACTTCAGGAAGATATTAATTCAGTCAAAATAAATAATGCAGTATATTGTGAAATACTATCAGCTCTTCACGTGCAAATTGTCCAAATTGACTAGATTCAAATGTGCGTGCAGAGAGATATATCATAAAAATATGTGTCTGCATCAGACTGACTTTTTCTAGGCTGAAAAGTAAGTTTCATATGCTATTTTTAAAAAGTGGTCTAATGGGCTAATCTGACATGAATTTTAGGTAACACATATAACATGCACCATATGCAAGGTAGAGCTTGTGACCTCCAAGATGAGAAAGAAAAATTGGCATGAATTCTAGCCATTGGTAAGGCGGCCAACAGAAGCTCATGAGGTTTGGCTCCGAAGGTTCATGTTCCACACCTCCTTTAACTACCACCATGCAGGCTTCCTCTCTTGAGAATGTAACTAGAAGAGAAGCAAAGGGATATTAACCCTGAGTCAATTCAGCTTATTTACCTGAAGATTTGGACTCCAGTCTAAAATAAAATGTCTAAGAAGCTTTCTTGTCAGCAGTGTTTTCCATACATACTATTTTGTCGTAGAAGTTTTAAAGGATGACTTCATCTTCTGGTGCTCTGACTAGGTAAAAGACTGTCCCCTAATATAGCCCAAATAGCCCTTTAACCTTTGTGTGGTTACATAAAGGTCACACTGGTTTGTACATACCCCTCTACTTTTACAGTACTGTTATCCACTGGCTGGCTGTCTTACATAAAAATGGGGTCTCCAATGAGTGCTTTTATGACAACAAACAGTGGAACCATCATTTGCAGGTTATTCTGATGCACAAAGCACATTGCAGTGCTGAGAAGCACGAAAGTGTGATGTATGCAGCCTTCACTTCACATAGTGGCAACTAGATGCCTCAAAAAAGGATCCATTAAAAAAAGTAAATGAGCATGAAGCTGCCTATTTAAAGTTGTGAGTACCAGTATGCTTTGAGTCCTAAAAGGAGGTGAGAATTTGGTTGTTCTAGTCAGATACTGGAATCTTTTGAAGTAAGGTAATTCAGTCCATTTTTTTGAAAATGGAGCAGCGTGTACTGTAGATTTCATTTGCCTACAAAGAACAGGCAGATGAATAGGCAGTTAGACAGTCATGATATTACAGGTAGGTGGCTACCTCCTACTTAAGTTTCAAAAGAGATTTTACACAGAGCCTGTGACAGATTGTATCCATATCAGAGAGAAGCTCTTTCCTGCACTGGACTGTGACTGTAAGTGTTCCCCAAAATTTCAGGTTTAGAGTGTGGTCCAGATGTAGTGAACCTTATGGGAACAGTGTGTACTGGATTTAAAGCTTCATTTTTAAGATTAAAATGGCAATTTTGTCCTCTTGGTACAAAGAAATGTAATAGATACCTACCTTCCAGCACCAGACTTAATGAATTGGCTTTGGATCAAGTACCACAAACTCAGTTCCTAGTCTTAAATTTGAATGCATGTTAAACGCATTCAGGTAGCAGATCATATTTAAAGATTTACAACAGATTTATCCTCCTCATTCTTCCACAGTTAATTGCCAACAAATCTTTCTGATGAAAAGTAGAAAAGAACTGTTGAACTTTTTCAGGCCTGCAATATTGCAGAACTCAGATCAAAACTGGGACGAAGTTGTGGTCTGTGCAGTTACTATTTCTGTTGGCCTTGGGAAGAATGGAAAGATGGCAAATAGTTGCAGATTTTGGTGAAAGCAAAAGCATCTCTTGATCATCCCTTCATTGTGGTGCATGTGGCTCAATTTCTGGTAGCTTCTTACGTCCATGTAACACCATGGGGCATTAAAGTATTTTAGTATCCCATGCTGTCTTAACATCCTCAGGCTGAAAGTTTATTTCAAGTTTTAAGCAAGCTGTAAATCTTCACAAACCATTTCCAGGAGCTTTGAGAGCAGGTTGAGCTGTCTATGAGAACATAATCCTCATTTTTCTCCTTGATGACTGGGTTTCTTCACTAAGGTCTGCAGAATAGTCAAGGCTCTCAGTAACTCCATTGTGCTGACTGTAGCAAGCACTGATTACTAATGCATTCATTGACTCTGTGACACCTTCTACAAATGTTGGTGGGGCTTTTTCTGTTTGTTTGGTTTTTTCTTCAGTTCAGCTCCTTTGCTGTTTAGGTGGTTCTGCATTTTAATGGTAGCAGTATAGTCTGCAGTGTGTGATTGTAAAACTCTTACTAGCATACTTGAGTTAAGAAGAGACTTCAGAGGGTGTTATCAGAGTAGAGAGAAGTTTGAAAAGTTATGGTAACTTCAGCATTTTAATGCATGGTTTTCACCATGGAGTTTGCTCCCTTGAAGATATATTTGTAAAATTGCATGTAAAAGAAGCAACTAGATTTCAGCCAGAAAAACATGAAGTAGTTCTTTGCCAACTCATCATTCTTGCCAATCTACTGAAGCACAGAAAGGCACTGTTCTGTTTACAGATCCACGTAATGCATACCAGAACACAAGCTGAAATTCTTTGCGGTTATAGGTAAAACATGTGTGCATGTGTTTGCAGAGCTAGTCAAGTCTGACAGGCAACACCTTGCATATGTTTGCTACCCAGAGAGTTGCAACATAACTGCTATGAATTCAGAACAGATGTGGCTGAAAACATTTCTGAATTGATAGAGCAATGCTCCTTCAAGCTCTGAAATTCTTACCTGGCTTTTAAACCATATGATTTTACCTGAGTAAGGCCTGAGTAAAAACATAATTCCCTATTCAACTGCTGTTTCATAGCCAATTAGTGGAATACAAACTGTGTTCTCCATTACTAAGCATCCATAGTCACCCCAGATGTTTCACAAAACTAAGTAATTGTAAGCAGTTGACATCTAAAAGATAAACTGGATAAAATGATAATGGCAGGAAATAAAGTGACTGAGATCTGCTGCACACACTTGTCCCACACAAAGTAATTGTTGAAACATATCTTTCAGGGGGACCTGAACAGTAGGGTTGAACAGGGAATTAAGACAACAACGCTGTCCTTTTTAATGGGTGAATTTTGGTGGCTTTATAAGACAGATTCTGATCTTTCTGATACCACTGAAAATCTAAGTGAAAGACTGCTGGAATTAAGAAAAGAGTAACTTGTTTTTTGAAGCTTTTCAGAATTTCCCAGTGCACTCTTCAGCATCGTGAAACACGTACTGTTTTTGTAGCTTTGCTTCTGTAAGATCTTTGCACTGGAAGACAAGTCTGCTGCACGCAATTGTTTACGTCAGTTGCTGAAGCTAGTGCACGGTTTCAAGTGAAAAAACTGGCACAACTTAGCTTGTGCTCTGTCTGAATATTCTCCTAATTATTCCTGATTATCCTAATAAGTTTTCCCCCTTTTCTTGAAGGAAATGGCTGCAATTTTGCAGCTATAATGAGAGGATATTTTAAATATAAATTCTCATTTATACCATTGTTTCACTTTAGAATTCATATTAAAAATAGGACAGGTGATGTCTTAGAACAGTCTTCTGAGAAATGCAGTGGACTGGAGCTTGCCTAGCTTGTGCCTTTTGGTTTGGAAAAGAAGCAAGCAAGTATTCAGTTGCTGTTTCTTCTTTGTGACTTTTATTTCTGTACTCCTGGGTTGTATTCTGACTGATTATTTAAAAGATGACATTAGTCTTAATAAATATGTAAGATGCTAAAGCAGCTTAAAATCAGTTGGTCTTTGCTTAAACATGTAACAACTCTCCAAAGATTCTGATTTATTTTTCCAGGAGACAGGAAAGGACAAACGTTCACTGTCTGCGCACTTATCAAGAGAAGAATGTGAGATGAGAGCTTACTTTCTCCGACTAGTATCAATAACAGACACCACTGACTGATGCAAATGCAAATACTTGATTCTTTGGAGGAGGGGAAGAAATCTGGAGAAAAGTCTGATAAATGCTTAATTATTGAAAAAGATACTTTTTGCTAAATTTCTGTGCAAAGAAGCTGATCAACTTTATCAGCTCTGATGGTTGCTATCAAAACCAGGAAGTAAAGTAATCCAATCACTTTCTGTCCTGGTAGGTTTGCTGTGTTTTCCAGTTATAACACATTTACTTTTTGTCAAAAAGAGAAAACCATTGAGAAGATTTAGAGGTACTTCTAAGCAAATCTTAGTTCCTTCTCTACCTGAGAGGTAAAAAGTCTTGGGCTGATTCTTTGGATCATGTCTGTATTTATGTAGAAAGAAAAGGAAACCCTTAGGTAGATTCTGCGATATTTTTCCTTCAGTAGTTCCTCGGATTTCTGTGTTCAGTTTTGTGATGCTGTAACATTACCTGTGTTTCCTTCTGCTCCAAGCACAGCTGGTGAAATGAGAATCATACATTGTTAAATTGCCCAACAGTCTTATCGTGAAACGAGTGGCTTGTGCATCACAAGTTTTTACAGTCAATTCATATTTCAAGGCTTTTTGTGTATGGATCTCATCAGGAAGTGAGCGAGACAATAAGAATTTGGAGTTGTGGTACCAGCATTCCCAGACACATTTCTCTATTCCATATGGAGGAACAAATGTGTAAAAACCATTTGCAGAATTACAGTACATTTTCCAAGTGATTTTTCTGTTAAATATTTTAACCAAAATTGGACATGTGTAGCTAGCTACAGAAACAAGGCCTTTTTTCCCGCTTAACCACACTTGTATTGCCTCATAGAGAAACTTGTGCAAAACTTCTGTACCAGTTGCTGTCCCTAAGACTGCAAAAGTACATTGCAGGTTTGAAAGAATATAATTATTGTTTAGATCCTGAGACCCCGCCACCAAAGCAATTCTTGGTGAGTGGTGTAAATTTCTGCAACTCCACTGAAGTAGCTCTGACAGCTAACAGTGGCTGTCTGCTGTAACTGACTCAAGAGGATTACTCCTGCTCCCACTAACTTAGAAGAGCTGTAGTGTTCTAGTATCCAAAGCTGTGAACTTATGCTTACTTAAAGTAATGCATACTCAGAAATGAATTCTGCTACCCTCAGAAATGCAGGGTCAAGTACAAGACATCAAATCCCAAATTTTCTGATTGTTTTACTTGCTTTCTGATTTAGATGTCTAACCTGCCAAAACCAGGATCTGAGAATGGATGTTTAGGTGCCCAATTACAAAAAACAAGTTCTGTGTTAGAGAGGAAATGTATTTTAAATCCCAGCCAAGAAATCAAAGTGGAGCATCTTTTATGGATTGACTCATGATTTTTGTGGTAAATTAGCAAAGTTAACTAAGAATAATCATCCTAATTTTCTCTGTTTGAAAGCATAAAGTAAAAACTGAATTGAGATTCACAGAATTTTGATATTTTCTCTTGATCCTTCAGTCTTGCATTAACAAAAACATAGAAGCAACATATTTTGCATATTCCCAGACGTTTGTGGAAATAAGTGAAGTAAAAAAATTATGCTGTTCAGCAGATGAAAACTGTTCATGTAATTTTGCAACTGCTTGCCGTTTTGAAAAATGCAAAGTGATGGGCACAAGGGGACATCTGCTGCCAGTGAGAGGCAATGCACTGAAGCCACTTGACACTAGAGTTCATGCAATAGTGTCGGAAAGTAAAATAACAGAGGTCATTATGCTTACCTTACACATTTATGCCAGACTCCAGGAAAGATCTGAGGATTTTTGTGGGTATGTTACAAAAGGGAAGCAAGAAGGCAAGATGGGGTAGCTGGAAAACCAGATCTTATTTCTTGATTCATTCACCTCGGAGCCATAAGAAGGGCTTTTTCACCCAGATGCTTCAGCAACTGTTTGAAGTGATGGTTATGTTCTGTGGTATAGCTGTTGCAGTCCCTAAAAACCCTGAAAGCCCTTTCATTCAGCCAAGCAAGGTGCTAGCCTAACCATGGAAGGTTCCTACATGGAACAGTTGTGTGCGGTGAGTGACCAGCAGGACCAGGAAGTTACCAGTTTGGGTCTGACCTGGCAGGGGTCCCATCACAACTGAATTATTTTTAAAGTATATGCGACTTGCATAGGATTGGTTAGCGGTCTTGAGCCAGTCTCTGGCAAATATATCAATGGATAAAAGGCAACTGACAAACTTTTCTTAAACCTATTTAGTGTGGAAAGGGTGTTGTCAGGATGATTGTCAGAGGGATTTTAGATCGGGGCACACTGATATTTCACTGGAAAAACAATGCACTATTTATTCCTAGCACCTCATCTATTTGTAGTTATATAACTTTCAGATGACACAGTTCTGTTAGTTTTCCATTTGCAAAATCTGTACCACGGTGTCTCTCATTAGACAGCTGCTGAAACTTCTTTCAGACATACATTTCTCTTTTTTTATGGTGTTTACTCTTGGTGGGGGCTAAGAAAGTGCATTTCTGATCAGTAAGGGTATTCCTATTAATAAGGGCATTTAACCTAAAAGTCAAGAGACAAACAAGTTACTGTAAAGACAAAACTAAGATGTTAAAAAGAATTGTGTTGCTCACATTTGCCATAGGGATTTTTCAAGTATCTTTTAACTTCCCAGTGTAACACATCGTCAGTATATTCACTATCACAATTGTAACAGCATTTCACATGCTTTACCAATGAAAATATCATGGCAGTCAGGAACTGTTTAAGCTTAGCTATCTAAAGCAATTTCAGAGAAGGCTAAACAAAATAATCACAGGGATCAGAAAAAATGTGAAAATGATACCAGTGCTCTGAACTGTATGGGCTGGCTCTGTTTTTTTTAAAAAAAAACCACAAACCAAAAAACACAAAACACAAACGGCATAGGAGAAGGTTCAGGACACCACACACCCCCTCTTTGCTAGATCTTGATCTTGTTAGATGGCAGCTGTGATTAAGTGTATTTCCTGTGTGACTAAGGTGAGTCATGAATGACAGAAAGAAGTTGCATACACCACAAAATTAGGCTACTGTAAACACTATACATAGATCTTAACCTTAATACTGCTCAGAAATTGAACACGTCACTGCTTGGTGCCTTGTACCAAGTACCCATAATACTGAGGTATTGTGTGTCTCTGGATTTCCACGTGAAACTCAGGGTATTGGGGTTTGATCTCTGACACTCCTATGGATGGGGATAAGACCATCTCGCACCCACAAGATAATACTGTATTTGTGCTCAGGAGGCTCTTGAGGTGTGCTCTGCCACCCACAAAGGGAACATTGCTGACTTGGCAATGTTGGTCAGGCTGAGTCTGAATGAATTTTCCTTTTTTTTTGGGCTAAAGCTCTGATAAGTTAATTTTCCACATGTGCTACAGAAAAACCCCAACAACAAAAGCAAATCCTCTTGAAAACAGGACTCTTTATGGCACATTTCCTCCCTGGGGGAAGGATGGGAGTACAAACAACATATGGCAGATGTTAGCCACGCTGTTTTAAGCCCTACCAGGAGCTCAGACACTGGGGATAAGTGCTGAGTGAGAACACACAAGCAATAGAAAGGTGGTCTTCTCCAGGTGATTTCTGAGGGGGGTTGCAAGGTGCTAAATAGAAAGACGCACCAATGTTGCAGAAAGCTTTTATGCTGGGGTCACAGGGAAATAGACTGTTGAAGGGGGAGCTTAACATGTGAAGAATAATTCATTCATTACCTGGTTTTTATTATTCAAGTCATAGCAGTCGGCCCACAAACACTTATTGGCTGTTTCATACATTTAAATTTAATATAAATGAAAGGTTTTTCTTGGTTTTCATTGCTGTTTTTTTGGGGGGGGCAGTTGTTGGGGTTTTTTTTCAGGAGGGAGAGTTGGCATATTTTTACTTTTAGCACTATTGATCCACATTCTAGTCAAGGAATTAGTAAAAATTTTATTTGGGTGATGAAAAGTGGGGGAAAAAATTGCAGTTGCCAAATTTTAGTTTTGGTAGTAAGTGGGGACCAGGATGAAAACCAAGCTATTATCTCATTCCAGGCCCAGTTTTCAGGGTTAGATGGTCAAGACAGTTTTCCATTCTTATGAAACAAACTTTATATTTTCTTGTAAAACAGTAAACATGAATGTCTTAAAGCAATGAATGCCCCAAACCCATAATCTTTTATCCTTGATCAAACTGCCAATTATATTATACTGTCAAGAGCAATTTTTCGATAATAGTTTAAAAACTAAAAAGAACTAATTGAGGGAGGAAGATCAAGCCAGAAAGGATTAAATGCTGACACCATTTCACTGGAAAAATATCATTCCCCTATCTGACATCCTGCCCTACATTCTTCCTGTGGCAAGTAATTCATTCCTGACTGTCCTGCTGTGAAGCATGTTATCTTAACCACAGGGCCTCCCCTCCCTTCTCCAGTATTCATGTTTCTGCTTTTTGATGATCACCCCTCACCCTGCCAGGTTTAATACAAATGTCTTATGACAGCTTGCTCCCCTGATAAAAGCTTAGTTTGCATATATATATATATGTATCTTCCAGCACACTAATTACTTTTCTCTTTGACCTCCTGCAGAACCTTAGCCAAGGACGTTTTCAGCAATTTCTGCAGTTAGTCATGCTGTGAGCAACACTGCTTTGGCTCTTTTTTCTCAAGTCTTTTAGAAGTGGTGCAAGTATGTTTGACCCAATGCTTCCTAAAAGCATCAGGTTATATCAGTACTAATCTCATAATTATTGGAAACTACAGCTGTGAAGCAGTAACTTAAAAATGTGTTAACTTTGGACTGGGTTAGCTAGGGACAGTCTTTTATGATTATACAAATCTTTTATGGTTATACAAGTGCTTTTAAACAACATCATGCAAAAGGAACAATGTAAACTAATTATATCCCTTTATCAGAGGGTGTGAGTAGAAGTGGCAATCCTTGCTTAAAAAAACAGTGATGTTGTGTAATTTGGAACTGAGCTAGATCATTGCCTTATGAGGGCAGAGTATCAGATTTCCTTGTACGCTTACCTTATGTACACAGATCAGCCAGGGAACAGCAGGTGCATCTGGTTCCTTACCACCTTAACTGTCCTGGGTAGTCCAATTGGAAAATTCAGGTAAGTTACTTGAACTGTTTGTTTTGTAGTACTGACTCCATAGGAAATAATCTTCAGGTTTTCTTAAAAACT
Source organism: Mycteria americana (assembly GCF_035582795.1). Classification (NCBI taxonomy): domain Eukaryota; kingdom Metazoa; phylum Chordata; class Aves; order Ciconiiformes; family Ciconiidae; genus Mycteria; species Mycteria americana. Next base: position 42,716,032 of record NC_134396.1, read on the forward strand.
TGTGTCTCAAATCGTCTTAAAAACTTGTGTCTTTGAATTTAACATCAGTCCTGATGTAAATATTTCAGAGTTTAGGTTGAATTAGGTTGAATTGGTATCCCTTGACATTGTAGCATAATCTTGAGCCAAGCTAGGTTTGAATTTAGTACTGCAGATACTTTTTTCATGCTGTAGAATAATGCTAGGGGTAGAAATATCAACAGAAGCTTGTAGAGTGCCCACCTAAGATATGTCTGGGACAGAACAACAAGGTGTCCTGTTCTTACAGAACTGAACAGCTTGCTTCCCCAAACTTGATTCCCATAATTACTTTTTTTCTGTACACAAAACAAAATACGTGTGTCTGCTTCGCACAGAACTTTGATTGACTTTGTACAGCAACCTGGTCATAACAGGAACCTGCAAGTACTGCAAAATGCATGGAGCAAGAAGCTTTGTAGAAACACAAAACAACCTTGTTGCCCCCTCTAAAGCCCTCAGCAGATCATCCTCTGCACCATGCCAGCATAGAGCATTTTTGCTAGTTAGGCAGCAGCTGCTGCACTGTGACCGATTCTGTTATGCAGACCAGTCTGTCTGTCTCCCACACTCTGTTAATTATATTCAGCTGTTGTCACATTGGTCCCTTAGATTGCTAGCTGTTTGGGGCAAGGATCAGCTAGTTTTTAGATAGGCCTGTTGCCTAGTTACAGTATAAGAAAAGCCAATGCACAATGAGGAACTATTGTGCGCTACTGCAGTGCAAAATCGTAGGGGGAAGGTGCTAAAGGATTAGCTATTTATAGGTGTTCTTGACCGGCAGGTGCACAGGTTATGCGGCTGTGTGCATCTGCACATCTGAATGAGTTTCCGTCTTGAAAAGCCAGAGTCGGGACTTCAGCTGAGATAAACGTTTCACTGTAATGCCTAAAAAAGAGAGTTTCCAAAAGCTGTTGGTCTGCCTTCCCTTCCCAGGTTTGAGGGCTGGCAATTAAGAAGGTCAGTGTACTCTAAGAAGGCTCTGTTTGTCATGAAGTGCAACCTCATTTTGAGTGTTAACCCACTCTTTTTCCACTGTTCTTAATCTTTCTTTTACTGACCATCTGAGAAATCCACCAAAGACACTGGTATAAGGAGAACTCCAAACATTTCTTAAGTCACTTAAATCCTCTTAAGTCCTCATAAAACTCAATTTTATCCTGCCAATATGCTCTCAAGTATCAGGTATGTTGGAGGCTATAGCAGAACTGGTCATCACCCTCCCCTCTGTGCCCTCAGTTGAAAATGCACACCTAGCTGTTGCTGAACTTCTGCATATTAAAATGGCCAGTTTTGGGTAGCCTTTACTTCCTGAACTGGAAACTGGCAGTTCATTCCTCAACCCATGTATGTATTTCAGCCAAGTACTGACACGTGGGAGCCATGGCCAATTTAGCTATTCTACTGTAGTTTAATCTACTAGTGTTCATAAGTGAACACGCAGTTATGTGTGAATTACTAAAATGAAGAATGAAGTAGCTGAAAAGCTAGGAAGGTTTATGCTACTCAGCCTAATCTAAACACAATCATGATTTCAGGAGCTAATAATAAGGTTTACAAGTCTTCAAAGTGAAATGAGTAGACTCTGTAAATTCAATTGTGCAATATTTCTTCCCAGTCTTTCTTGAAGTCTCTCATGATAACTTATGCAAGGAAAGATGTAACTGGGAAATTATTAAAATGATCTAATGACATTGCTATCTCCTATTTCTATGGTTACTTCCTAGCTTAAAGGGAGAGAAATGTTGCTGACAAGTAGTAACATGCATGTGCATTGAGAGTTGACATTCCAGTCTTACAAGCTTTCAAGCTTGTTGATTGGAACCTGATAAAACCCTGCACAGTTCACACGAGCAGTAAAGTAACTCTTTCTTGTTAAATTTCTTCTTATGATTACCCAGCCTACCTCAAATATATTTTAAGTCTATATTACAAAAGGTTGATCCGGTACTGCCAGAGAAAAAAACTAGAATTATTAGATCTAAACAGAGTTACATAGTCTTAGTTTCAGTCTCTCAGATTTTTATTTCTTTTTTTTTTTCTTATTACCCACTCTTGCAAAACAACAATGAATTGACTTCATTACATTGGGATTAACTAAGGATTTTTCTGTAAAATTGGTGTGGTAATTTTTTGCCACTAGAGAGCAGATTTGCACTATGAAGTGTAGTGTATTACCGGAGATGTCAAAGGGCTGGGAAGAGCATTCTGTAAATAAAACTTTCAAATACAGTCACCTGGTAATATGCATGTTTGACTGTCTTCTTCTCAAATGGACTTTAGACTCTTCCCTGATGATTATAAATTGCTTCTTTCAGAAACTGTAACAGTTAAAAATTATGTGTGTTTGAGGATTTCAGTGGAACTCTACAATTCTCTTCATGTTAACCTGAAATTCAGGAAAGAATAGAACATTCATTTATACTGTTTTAAGTATACTACCCTGGTAAATGTTGTATGAACTGATGGAAACTGATCAGCTCAAATTAGTTTATGTCTAATTCTTAAATGTTTCACTCCCTTAAATCAACCTTCCTTTACTTGGACATTCCATTAAGCTGCATTTAGAAGCAATCTGAAAACACCTCTTGGCTATTGAGGTATTGCAAAATATGTATAGTGCATGTGGGGGGGGGGCTTTCATAGTATGTTTTCAAGCTTTCTGACTATCTAAAAGAAACAAAGACCTTGCAAACCCAGAAAAGGTAAGCTCAGAAACCCTGTTTGTTGTCCAGGTGCACCACAAAACTGTAATATTTGAGGTATAATCCCGAGTCCATTAAAATCAGTAGTTATGCTGGTTCTTTGATAAAATAGGTGTAAGCCCAGATTTTACTGTGGGGCAAATACCCTTACACCTATTGCATCCCTTAATTGAGGACAGTTAATAGATATCAAAAGTGGCATTAGAGTCTTCAAGGTATTTTTCTTGCTTCACTAGCACAGCATGGGGAAAAAAGTGCTGCTGAACAAGGTCACAAACTGACATGGTCAATGTAACCACCAAGTTTCATGGGCCAAGAGTGATGTATCCCTTTCATTATTCTATACATGCAGTATGTATTCTTCACAGGCACTTTGTTAACGGGGTTAGGAGCACAACTTGTAATATCCTGTGATCACGCACTGCAGGGTGCTTGAACTTCAACAGTGAAGTTTTCTTCTGTTCAAGTTTCTTCATTGTGTTCTGTCAACTCAAGCACACATAATTCTGATAAAAGGCAGTATTATAGCTCTGAAGATTTGAAAAAAGATCTGTATCACAGGCAGAGAATATTTTAAATCTCTCATTATCTCAGCATTATCTCATGGATTCTAAGAAGTACACAGAGGGTCTAGAACATGTTTCAGTTGTGTAGCTGTTTGTGAGGTGTGGCTTGAATAGTAAGAGCCACAAAAATTTCAAGTTAAATTTTAGTCATCTGTGAGTTATGTGACAGATCCCCTCTGTGAAGGGATTGAGAGAAACATTCATTTCACTTAATCTTGTTAAACTTGAAAAATAGATGAACATATTCTTGTACATTCTCACCCTTATGTTTGTTCTGTGTTTTGGCTGAAGCTACCATGGGAAACCAAATGAAATTGAGATGTGTAAAACATGACTAGGAAAAAGAATTCAAATGCATGTCCTCAGAAAACTTCAACCATAGAAGCTTATGTAACAACTCAGATATTCTAACATGCTGCTGCACCGCATCCATATTCCCAACGATACTCTCACTATTCTTGCCTTTGAGATATCCACTCGCTACTGGAGAACAAGATGACGGGGAACAAAAGGCATATCTCTCTACTGCCCAGGAAGATACAGCTTGTTGGCTGCTGTACAATAAATAGGAATTATATCAATGCTGTTTAAATATCATGGTTTACGTGATATGCTAAGAGCATTTTAAGCAGGGTTGAAGGTTCCCATGAGTAACAGAGCAGACTGGTGAGATCCAGTTCTGTTTAGCAGTTCAGAAAGGAGGCAAGAAAGAATCATCATATATGGCTGTCTCGTCATATGAGGTGCAATGAGATGATGTCTCATTTGCTTTCTTCCTAAACCATCAAACAGTATGCCGACTTTGTCATTCCATGTGGTTTGTCTCCCTAGCTGTCCTTTGTAAAACACCATAGAGGTTTAAATAGACTATCTGATGTCACTGTCCTTATCTAGTGATTTCTCCACCTGTGACTGGAATCTGATTATTCTATAACCAGCACTGGCCTCTCACAACAGTAACCCCTGCTGATGTCAACTAGGGTTCACTGAGGGGAGAACTGGTCTCCTCAACGGCTGCTGGTAGACTTTGTGGAGCAGCTCAGGTGGTAGCTGCTCTTATTCCTGTAAGGCAACTATATAATTATAAACATTAAGGAAGGAGACAAACTTCAGCAAAATTTATGCCTGTTATGTCTAACTTAACCATATTAGGACTCTCAACTGGATGTAGATGGTATGGTTTAAGTATTAGCACTTTGGTTACTTGCCATGTATACAGCCCTTACTACAAGGATGGCAGAAGGGACCAGTAGTTTGCATTAATCTTGTGCCAAAGCTGACTAGGCTGGTCCTGAGTGTCGCCAACTCATCAGAAACCAACTGTTGCCCTGACATACCTTTAACAGTAGAAAGTGTGTTTGGTGTAAGTTAAAATGGTTCTTTAACAAATTAACATACGTTTGTGCACGTAAGTAAAATCGGATCTATGGTCCTGAGTAGGCAGCATATTATTTGGCTTAATTATAGTTACAGTATGTGCAACCACCATTTCTTCCCTACTTTAACATTAATCACAAGAAAGTGGGACTGAGAGGAACAGTGTTCTCTGATTAGAGGCTTTATAATTGTAATTCTATTTATGGCCATCAACACAGTGGGAAATTCTGATTTCTCATATTACAACAGAAAAAAAGGAAGCAAAACACAACTTCCTCCTGTCTCACACTATCGAGCTGAGTTTTCCAATGTTTGCTACTTTGCAGAAGCTAATATGCTAAGCCTTATGATTTACTTCTGGTGACATAATACAGCAATTTTTTTAAGGCTGGAGAAGTCAGAATAAATCTTCTATCATTTGATAGAGCAATGTCAGCCTAGATTAATTGACTATTTAGATATTCACATTTACAACTTAGACAAAGGTAGGTTGTTATGCAGTGGCATAACAGAATGACACTAAGTACTGGGATGCAGTGGTTCATGGAAAGTGAACCAGCATATGCAGTTAAGTTTTGAAGCAAGCTGGAGTTCTTGCTTCTCTTCCTTCTACTCTATTTGCCACTTCTGTCTGTCCTCCTTAGTGCAGTTTTCGTCCCGAGATGAGCTTAGAATGGAAATGCTGAGCTCAGACACCCACAGATTTTGGAAAAATAGATGTGTAACTAGTTGGAAGCTTCTGCTCATTGCAGGAAAGTGTGGTTTCTTCCTGTAGTGTCAACTCTTGCTATTCCAGAATGATCTTTGAGATTCAGGGAAAAAATAGTAGGGGCTATTTTAAACTTTTGAATGTTAATCAAGAGCTATCATCTAGTGACCTAGTTCTAGCTGAGAACAGTCTTGAGGGATTTCTGATTCTTTCTAATATCCCTGCTTTTGCTATGTGCAATAAATTTCTAGGAATATGTCATAGCATTGACTTCGTGTGTCTGTTTTAGGACATATGGTTACACAATGTGAAAGAGTATGTCATGAGCCTCCTAATAACAGCAATTAAAAATTATAACCCTGGCTTTCTTCATGGAGTAGGGGTCTTCAAGAGTATCTTCAAACAGTAACTAATATTAAGATAATGAAACCCAGACATCTATTTCTACTGTTTAAATGCCAAACTATGAAGATGCACTGGCAATGCAATATATTGATGTATAATCTATTGGAATATGTTAACTAGGGAAAATGTGTTGGAGATGTTCAGATTTAATCAGAATGGATAAACTTTAGTGGATATGATTTATGCAGATTCTTTGGGTTGCTTGAAGGTTGTCATTTGTTTATTTCTTAAACCAGGGAGGACTCCAGCAGAAACTTAAGTAAGGATCCTAGGCTTTTTTGCTGGCACTCCTCTGAAGGCCTTCAGTCCTTAAGCCTAGTGAATATTGGTATGCATATTGATATAGTGCAATACTTCATTACAGTACTGATGACTTTTTTTTTTTTTAACCTTATGGTGATGTTAGATAGAAGAAGGTCTGTCGTGTATGTGATACTGCTTTTAATCGCTGTGTAGCAATTAATGCATTAGCCTGGAACTCGGGAGACTGAGGTTTGATTCTCAGCACAGCTGCATAGTTGTAAGTGTCTCAGTCTCATTTCCCTCTCGGAGAAGTGCAGATAATTTCACTTCTCTGGGGAGACACATCATATGACTTTGAGGAACTCACATGCTAAAGAAATAGCAAAGATATTTAACATCAACTACACAATTTAAATATCTGCACAGTAGAGCTGACAGAGGAAAGATCATTATTCTCTCTTTACCTCGTAGATGTTTAAGAACATTGAAATAAGATTCCTATATTAAGTGTGAGAAGAAAAATCCCCACAGCTGATATAATTTCTGCAAACTTTCTTAGTATTCATAGCATACAAAAAGAAAATTGTAGTTTTGTTTATCTGACATAAAAGTATATTTTTACACTGTTTTTCAAAGATTAATAGCAGGCTTTCTAGGCAATATTTCTAAAATATTTCCATCCCCGGACAATTTCAAATAAACTTAAATAAGTGGTGTTATCTGCCATTACCAGCAGTCATATTCCTAGCACACTTTCATTCACTTCACCATTTACTTGTTTATGTGAGCTTAAAACGATATATGTTTTTTTGCTGAAAATAGAATCTAGGCTGTTGTTTTGTTCTGTACCTTAGACTTAAACAATTGCATAGTATCGAAGTTACTTGGTACTTTGTGTAGAGCTAATGAACTTCTCCGATGTCATGGTCTTTTTCCTTTGAAGCTAATGGAAGAGTTATTTTTAAACCAGTAAGATATTTAAAAAGCGCTGTGAACTTCCTTTCAAACAATTCTAGTTTAATTTGTCTATATAACCTCTCTGGTCTTTTTACCAATTGTTAAACACACATGATTTACAGTATTTGGTGTTGTATAATGGTGCTTTTGAAGAAATACATTAGATTTTTAAAAGTGTAGTAAAAGAGTGATTGCATGAAATAAAAAGCCTTCTGCCTACTGGGGTTCACTCATAACTTTAGAAGTTGAAAGATTTTTTTTTCTTCTTCTTCTAGACACCTCTCTTACCTGCACATGTCACAGGGCCAGTTCTGCTTTGTCTTGCCTAGGTCACTTCTTCCAGAAGAGACCTGGGAGGAAGGGCAAGTCACTTCACAGATAGTTCTGGAAAAGTCACTATAAACTTGTGCTTAGGCCCCTAAATAAAGGTTAAAAAAAAAAAAGGTCTTAATGTCCTGTACTAATGAAACAGTTTACACTTATGCAGTGTTAATGATTCATAATCATGATTCATCTACACAAACATGAGAAAAAGGAGTAAAATCCTTATTCGCTTAGCATTCAGCTCACTTGAACCAGAGATCTGAAAAGTTTTAGTTTTTTGGAGAATCCATGGCTATATGCTTTAGCCCTTTATTACATTTAAAATAAGATTTAAACGTAATTAGCACTAAAATCCAGAGCCACCTCCATCTGAATGCTATGTAAGTGAAAAGATGACCTCACTTGGATGCTTTCACAATTAAGCACTTTAAAACTAGAACATGCATTCAAGAAACACACCAGTCCCAATGGCTCAGGTGGTGTGTTGAAGTGAACTTCTGGGAAGCCTGGCTTGGTATACCTGCTCCGAGATTATTTAGTGTGTAGCATTGGGGGTTTATGGCAAACTGCAGGGTCAGCCCAGCTGAAAGCAGTGGTGGCTTCTAACTTGGTGATAGTGAGGTCCACCTCCCCCCATAACTTTGTAACTGTCAAAAAAAAAATCTTGCTAGTCTTATTTACCTCCTGTGCTAAGCACAGAGAGCAAATGCATGAAGCCCAGCACAGCATCCTGAAGTATACACCAAACCAGGATGTACACTGTAGCCATCAGTGGGGAAGAGGGTTCTGCCAGCTCAGAAGCAGTGAAGCTGGTGCTGCTTGCTGGTTGCTGGTGCTGCTTGCTCTTACTAGAATGGGGTGCTGGTGAAAGCTGTCATCAAGAAGTAAGAGGTTCAGGATCAGATCCATCTCTGTAGTTCCTGGAAGATCAAAATAACCAGGACAAGCTGAATGCAGAGCATTCTTCCACCTTGTCTGGTGTTGCCACTAAGCAAGGGGAAAAATTGTTTTATTGCCAAAAGAATGCACAAGAAGGATCATGACTGTTGTCTAATACTGGTTTAATAATCCAGAAGCCCTGGATTATGTTTCCTGTTTCCAGGCTCAGGTTTTGGTTTGTTGTTGTTTTTTGTTTTGTTTTCAGAAATGTCTGGTCCAAAATCAGGTTTTAGTGTTAAATTGGGCTATGAAGGACAGAGTGAGCTTGAAGACATGCTAGAGCCTTGACATGTATCAGAGAAATTAAGAACTCATTAGAGTTTTGGTTGTCATCCTGCTTTTTATTAGCTTGTCAGCTATCACAGAAAAAGCAATACGATCATCCTTGCATCCTCTAGCCTATTCCTTTGAGAAACTATCAAAAGTGTGGTTTTAATGCATTGTCAACCTGGAGGACCTCCTCCTTTCTTGGGTACCAAATACATGTGGTTTTTTTGGCAGCCTTCCATCCTATGCTGGTTTTGAAAGGATACTTGGCTGAAATTGAATCTTGTCTTGCAGCAGCATTTGATTAGCCTTTGTCCCTCTGAGATTAAGATTAAAAACTGGCAGTAAATCTGTTATCTATCTCAGTTTTCACAAACAATTGCTACCCGGAGCTGACAAAATACTCCATCAGAATACTGTGAATTTTGGTAGAAATCTGTGAGAAACTCATCTTTCCTAGTAAGTCTGCAGGGGCAGTAACTAGTAAAACAATCATAACCATCTCACTCTTGAACATCTTGTGTTCAGTTTGTACTGATGAGTCAAGCTGTTTTCCTACACAGAATGAAGTCAGGATTATTAGCTAAACCGCACATGTCCTTTCCCACCAGGCAATGCATAATCTTGTAAGTACTGTTTAACACACAATCCACAGCCTAAAATACTGCAAAGAACAACGCTGTCTGTCTATCCCTTATGTATCCTAGCCAAACCACATGAAATGCTGGGTTAAATGCTACATCAAGTTATTCCCAAATTGTGTCACTATTATGTTATAGGCCTGTCTCAGCAAAGGTGACTCAGCATTTTTAATGGTGAAATAATTCCCTAAATTGTAACTTAGCTATAGAAAGTGACATAGATTGTCCAGAAATTATAGTGGGAGGCAGGAGGAAAGATCACTGATGCAACTACTCATCTTCCCCAGGTTTCTCCCTGTTTTATATTTGTTTGGTTTTGCCAGTCTCCCAGGATGTTTCTGTTAAGCAAAACACTAGGTATTTTAGTTGCCAGGGTGCAAACCTGAGTCCAGTGACTTCAGGCTTCATCTTCTCAAAAACTCTGAGGCCAACAGCCAGCTGCTGCTATTGGAGACAAGTCTGCGAACCCAGAAGGTTTCTGTCAGTCACAAAGGAGCCATTCCAGATAAACCGTATTTTAATAGATGGGAATTGGGCCTGCTTACTGTTTCTTTTTACTGTAGTATTTGTGGGAAGTGGAAGCAGAAAGTGAGAGAATTCTTGTCCGAGCAGAAAAGTTCCCTTAGTTGCCTGGTACAAATATATAAAGGAGGTAAATAACAGGACCCATTTTTTGCCTCAGTTACAGCACTTTAATGATGCTGACTGATGCAGGACAAGGACAGAATTCATCACAGAATATATTCATGACTTTTTTCTAAAAAGAGGTTTTACTTAAGGACCTTATTGGGTCAGATGAAAATGCTTGATCCTTAAATTTACGTATTGCTTCCTTTCCCTGTGAAAAGATCTCAACACACACATGTTCACATAGACTTTCTAGGCATTTGGCTGTCTCAAGAAGTTGTAGCAATGTTAACAGTAAGATTGTGTCTTCTTTTTAAAAAATAGTATGTTAAACTGTTTCATAAATTCAATGCAGAACGTAATTCATGGAAGTTTTATGGCTTGTGTTTATGCAGGCTGTCAGATTATATATCTACAAAGGTCTTTTCTGAATCTGAATCAATCATCATTACCAAGTTAGCTAATTCTCTGTTTAAGGGCAATGGAGAACTTCTCACTAAATGTACTGATCTGGCAGCATGTTAGCTGCGTAATTTATGCAGACAATAGTTTAAAAGTGCTTCTTCTCCAGGTCTCCTTGCATAGAACTGGAGCTATTGCTGGAATATGGTATAAGAAACTGCAGGTGCTCAGCTTCAGTGCTTAGTTTTTATGTACATTCTGTGCATGCATTAAGTTTATATGCAGGGTCACATTATAATTTTGCATACAAATGACAAATACGATGTTTTCAATGTGACTTCAGTATTGAGGTACAAACTGTACAATTATACAGGTGTTTTGTAAAAAAAAAACAAAGCAAGAAAAACAAAAAAAGCCACACACAAAAACCCCCACCCCATATAATTTCTTTGCCATACTACATAGCAATTAAGAAACCTCTCCTGGAAGTTGAAGGACATTATCCTATCCTTTCTTCCATCCATGCATCATTTACATGCTAGGTTTTGGTGATTTTTTTCCCATCTCTCTGTTATATATGGAATTGTTGTATTTATAATGAATTTTGATCTTTCAGATTGGTTCGCTCCTTTTAAAAATCTTAATATTCACAGGATTTTAAGGATTTAATGTTTTCATTGTTACTTTTTCAACTTTCACCAAGAAATAGCACTTAAAGCAACATTTTGTTTTCACACTGCTCTTTGATTTCTTTTGTCTAGTTTTCACATAAGAATATAGAAAGCCTAGCTGACCATTATCTGGCAGCTGCAAATTTTAAAATAAAACCTGTAGAAATTTGATTCAAAACTATTTCTAGTATAAGAACCATGTGTGTCCTCTGGCTCCCCAAAATCCTAGATGCTTAACTCTTTCCACTGGTGAACTTTGCAGAAGATGTAGTCCAATTATGTAAAAGGGTTTTGTTTTCCTCTTTAATAATATACTAAGAAATAGCTTAAGAAAACTATTTCTGTAGTGATGTCTCATATTCAGTCTTTAATACCAACAAAGAAAGTGTGTGTTGTGTGCCTCTACTCCCCTGTATTTATAGTTCTTGACATTTTTGAGTATACATTTCAGGACAGAACTATAATATGCAGGAAATAATACATAAACATTGTAGAATGTCAAGTCTTTGAACCTATCTCTATAATATGGTGTGAAAGTGCTCCAGCCATTTTGCAAGATTCATATGGAGTTTGAATATGTTATATACTCCTCTATGTTAATAGTTTGAATAGTGAAAGGGGAGAGTCTGTCTTCCAACTATATTTTAAGGGTTTTTTTTCCTCCCAGTAAAATTGTTAATAAGCTATTTACTTTCAATAGAACGTAATATTTTCATACTGGGTTACTACTTTCACAGTAGGGTAGTATCAATTTGGGTTGTCCTACCTGAAATTTTGAAATGGTTATTTCAGAAACTAGTTGTATTTCCTGAAAATAATCTCAAGTAATCTCTAAAATTGCCAGTTAATTTAAATAATCTTAGCCAACAGGCTACATGGATTCCCAATGCCCTTCATTAGTCTTCTCAGGATGACGGTACAAAAGATGTGACTAGAGTTACCCTGCAGTTTCTCTTACGCAAAGCTTTTAATTAACTGAGGAGCTTTGAATATGCTAGAACTATGAGAATGGAATTCATTTCTTTGTTATGTAGCTATGCTGCTTAAAAGCTCTGTTTAAATGAATTTTAGAACTTATTTTGGCGATTGCACAAAAATATGTGCAGTCTTAAAACTTGCAACCTTGAACCTGACTAGAAGTAAACTTTTCTTGATGTACAGTTTACTGCTCCTGACTTGGAATCATACATCATGCCTACTTACTTTTTCTAGAAAGAGATTTTTTCCTCAAGTAAATAATTAATTAATACTAAATAAATAAACAAACATACATATATTTTTAAAATGTAAATTGGAAAAATAATAATTAATATTCAGGTGGGAAGAGAAAAAATGAAAAAACCCCAGAAGTAGTGTCCCAGAAAGTCCTCATACAGGCAGAAAGTATAAAGATAAGATCTTACAGCAACTTGTGATAACTGTTTAGCTATTTAGATGCTTATCTAAACACAGTTCTACTAGACTTGCTCATCTCCAACCAATACTAGATTCCATCTCTGCAATGCATCTCTTAGAAGTTCAGATTGGATGATAGGAAAAGATTGTGCACTGAGATGGTGGTCAGTCACTGGAACAGGCTCCCCAGGCGAGTGGTCACTGCAGCAAGCCTGGCAGAGTTCAAGAAGCGTCTGGATGATGCTCTTAGTCGTATGGTTTAGTTTTAGGTAGTCCTGCGAGGAGCAGGGATTTGGACTCTTATGGGTCCCTTCCAACTTGAGATAGTCTATGATTCTATGATTCTATAAGTAACATTGGTCCAAGGTAAAGATGCTGTGTTTATCAAGTAACTTGAATAAAAAATAATCTTTAACCTACTTGTAAACTATGAGATCTTTCTGATGGGATATGAACTCACTGTTCAGCTATGAACTTTTTAATTTTTTTCTTTTTGCAATTTAGGGCAGCAAAATACTTAACTGCACACCTAATTCTAAGTATAAATCAATTTCTGTATCTGTCAATACCTTGCAAAATCAATGCCTAGTGAAATGAATCTTATGCCACTTTATGGCATAATATCTGTCAATCTCCCAAGAAATAGTTGCTTCTGACCTAATCCTGTCTAGAGGTAGGCTTTATAGGGCAAAGCAAAATCCATTCTTCAACTGAGTATTGCTAGCTGAGGGGAAAACGTACAAGGTCTTAACTAGCATATTAATTTTTTCCATATTAAATATTTTTCCTTAAGTAAATTGCAGTTGACAGTGGTCAAATTTCAAATGTTTTATAAAGGCTGATTGGCATTTTTTACTTAAAAGTGCACGGATTACCAGAGAGACTTTTAAAAGCAAACATTGCAAAAATTCCTTGAATTAGAAAAGTCTTCCAACTTTTGTGATTACTAATCTTTGCTATGATTGTGTACTTAGCTTTCTACCAAAAGAAAACACCACTCTTTTAAACAATAATTGGTTAAGGGAATACTTTGTATGCTCAGTGTTTGGTAGAGACAGAAACTGTAGCTTGGACATAGATCTCCTGTTACTTTAGAGAAGTTGAGAGTTTATTTTGCTTTGTATATATGCCAGTGAGGTGGAAGTTTTACCACAGTTTCATCGTTAATTGTTTAACATATGTACACCTGAATGTGGTTACCTGTTTTTCAAGAGCTACTACTGAGATGCTCTGCTTCCTACTGATGTTAACTCCCAGGTCCTGAAGGGTAGGACTGACTCATAACTGCCCCAGGATCAGGGTGGTTTTGTCTTGAAGCTGCATTTTACACTAAATTTGCTGTACTTGAAGCATTGAGGCACTCCCAATCACCATACCATTCTTCTCAAAGGGCACTATGCCACAGTGAGTTTGAGAGTCCTGCAACTTTTCACCTTCAGCACTTCAGTCTTCACTATTTTGCAGCAGGTTTAAGTGGGCTGATTTTACTTAAGACTTACTTAGACTTTCCTTGTACCTCACTTTACTTTTTCTACTAGCGTCTCTTGGTTTCCCAAGAATGAATCACAGGGCAATTGCTGCTGTCTTCTCTAGTTCTGTAACACAGAACATGGAGAAACAGGGCAATTTTAATTGCTGCTTTCATATCCTGCTTCCATATTCATAGCACACAGTGTTTCTCCCTGCTAGTCACATAGTTCAGGAACAGGTGTCTGTTAAAATCTGCAAATGTCTTTTCTCAATGAAAACTAGGGAACAGCACCCTTTGAGGTACAATTGTGCATTCCTTACCTTCATGTACTTCTTAATACAAGCTATATATTTTTATGCAGTCCTGTACTTGTCTCCTTCACCTTCCTTTACCTGACACTAAGCTTCTGCAAACTGGTATTGCCCAGTTTGGAAACCACTTTTAATACTTTGGATTCAAAAGGTAGATGATTTCTTTAGTGGTTTCACACTGAGCTTAGCACAGAAGGAAGCTTAAGGAATAGAAAAGGTAAAGAGTAAATGGGAAGCCCTTGAACCAAAACCACTTCAAAGTTACTAAACAGTGAAACTAGTAGGTAAGAAATGCCTCTCTCCTGAATCCATTTGTGGCAAGAGAATCCCTGGCTGGAAGCGGTTCTCCTCTGCCTGTGCCCCATACTATTCTCATTGCTGCTCAGAAGACAACTCTGTTGCTCTTAAGAAGTATCAGCCTGAAAGCCTCAAAGAGTGTCTGTGCATCACTACTGATTTTCTACATACTGCTGCATGCGATGGAGAGTACCAACCTTATGCTGAACCTGATGCATGCCCTACAGGCAGGAAAATTGTGTATTTCAGATGCATGCACAAAAAAACCCCACAAAACCCAAACTCCAGCCCCCTCACTTCTCTCTCAAGAAATTCAGTTTCCATCAAATACGAGGCAATCCTGATGTGTTAGCATCTGTGTTTATGCACTGTTCTGTGTGTAAAGCACTTTTACTGGCAAGTATGATCTGGTGATTTACGTTACTGTGTCTCACTTTTTAATAAATGTAATAAAGTTCCTGTCTGATGCCAGCAAATTGGACTGCCATCTATTTTTCAGATAATAAATGAGAAAAAGAAAACATTAAAACATAATGCTGAATTTTTATATGGCCAAGTGTCTGCATGCAGAATTGTGAATCAGGAAAGAAATCTCCAGCCATCAAAAGGCTGGGCTCTTGAGTCTGATATATGAGTACTTTGTTCAAGTGGCTCCTGGTAGAAATCAGACCAAGCAAGTGGTCTGTGAACTGTCTGTCCCAAAAGATGTAATAAAGAAAAGGGGAAAAGCACTGGAAAAGAGATGCAAAAGAGAAGACCCATAGTATCCTGCCTGGAGTGGGGAGAAGAATACTACTGACTTGAAAATATTCCTGAACAACTTGGTTTAAATTTGAGACTGCTTGCTAGGAAAGACCATACCACCCAAGAAAATAGACTTCCAGCATGTACAAATACATTTTCTCATGGTTCATCTGCTATTTAAGTAAAGTGTGTATTAATTTAACTAAAGCAAATGTACATATCCTCAATTAGTCTGCTCAAATATCAGCTGCAGCTATAGCATGGTTAAGTATCCTAGTCAAGTATCTGACATCTCTCCTCTGTTCCAGAGTAGGGTGTTAGTCCAACTTGTGAATCAGTAAGGGTACTGATGACTGAATGGGATTTAATTTTAAAGTAGGTGTTGGATATTTTTAAACACCAAAAACCACTGCAAAATGTCTGAACAGTGGTGGACTTGCATTCCTAACTCTAAGAAACCCAAAGTTACCTTCTTTGTAACTGCTTCTGAAACATGAAGGGCTGATGAATTTAACTTTTTCGGGTGGTGAGGGGAAGGTAAAGGAGGAGAATCTTTTACAGGCATATATCCTTCACATAGGCCCAATACTATAACCTTGCTCTTCCCACATAGACTCCTTGTGGGGAGAAAAGCAGCATGTGAGTGGCCTAAGTCCTGGGCAGGTGAAGAGCAGTCTGGTTTAGTCTCCTTCTGGGCTGCCACATGGCAACAGATACAGGGAACTGCTCTAGCCATCAGCATCATGAGAGAAAAAACACATAGCTTTCAGTTTCCTCATAATGAAAAATCTCTGATGTGCTTTCCTTGTCTTGTTGATTTGGTCTCGAGTGTAATGTATCTGCTTACTTTGGCTCTGAGTTGTGTTACACAGTAAGCTATGGACTGTGCTAAATGAATTCTATCGTAAAGGAAAGTAAACACTGGTCCTTAAAAAACCAGAGCAGTTTTTTAACATGTGCTTGCCTTCTCAGAAGATTTCTCATGTCTTAAATTGCAGTTATTTAGAAATATGTTGTTGTCTAACATGACTGTCAGAAAAGCTGGAAAGCCAGTTCTAGAGCTAGGCTTTGTTTCAGTCATTAGCTAAGCATAAAAAAGCCAAATGTACTTCATGGTAGTTATTTCAAGAAATTCATTTCTGAAACAGAAGGCAGAAGACTAATAACTTGAACCTCCTGAGAAGTGTAAGAAGCTGTGAGAGATTACCTGCCTGGAGTGTTTTGCTGCTCCCTTTGGACAAATGAGCTTTGCTAGAAAGTTAACTTCTACTCTTACAGACTGCAATAGATGTGAAGTTTACTTGGACCTTGCTGTGCATTACTGATACTTGTCTTTGAAGCCCAGAAGGCAGGAGAAGGGTTAGTTAAGCTGTTTCTGCTTCCCTTCCTCATACAGAAGTTTTTGATCAAAGTCTCTATTTTTTTGTGTGTGAGAGATATGGCTGAATTTGTTTTCAAGTCTTTCCCATCCTAAATGGTCTTTCCCAGCTTTCTTTTCCCAGGTGCA
This sequence comes from Mycteria americana, assembly GCF_035582795.1. NCBI lineage: Eukaryota > Metazoa > Chordata > Aves > Ciconiiformes > Ciconiidae > Mycteria > Mycteria americana. The sequence continues at coordinate 42,732,608 of NC_134396.1, forward strand.
TCTTACCCTGTAGTAACATGAAGCATCCTCAATTTCCCAGCAGTTAACTGTTCTTGTTGTCTTTGCTCATCCGCAGTGACAGTTTTACTGCCAATTACTATTATCTGTTGCTGCCTGAATTCTTGCTGTGTCATACACTGCTTCTACGCATTTGTTAATTCCTAATGGAAGTGCTGTAAAAGCCATGAGCAGCTGGGCTGAAGCAGTAACAATAGACTGCCAGGATGGAAACTGGCAGGTGACTGTACATATGGAAAGCAACTCCAGAATACATAATGGACATAAAGTTCCTATTTGAAGGAGTTCGTTTGTTTGCAATTTTTTTTCTTAACTTCTATCATGAATAGTTAATGTTGGAGAAAATACATTTGTTTCATCAAGATCATTCACTGTTAATGGTTACATTTTCTCCACTCTGTTGGCTTTCAACAGAGCCCTGTCTTACCCTTTCTGTCAAATCTCCAGAGGTCCTGAATGAGGCAGAATGTGAATACAAGCAGCACAATGAGGCTGTGATATTTCCTGAAGATTTGACTAAGCCTTTATGGCACCTGAAGAGCTGTAGTTGTCTCTTTGGTTTAGATAAGTCACCTAGCCAGATGTCCCATGAGAGAGTTAACTTCTTTCCCAGTAGGTGGCCTGGGCTAAACTTTGCATATAGATAGCAGTTGACTGGGTAGTCAATTGACTACATCACTTGCACAGCCATTTCTATTTGTATCCAGATTTCTGAAACCATTTAACAAGTACATATCAAATGCACTTGAGTTTAAATTTTTCATTTTTAGTAATATGAACATGCATCAACATGACATGTTTTTCATTGCCTTTAGAAAAAGTGGGAAAAATGGGAAAAGTCAACTAGCCAAACTTTTAGAGGTAGCTTTATTCTACTAAAATGCCAGCCTATAACTAACTTAAAAAAAAAATCTTTTCTATTTAGGAGCTACTTTCTCCAAGCACATGGTTTGTGTTAAGTTAGGGAGTTCACCCTGGCTGCCAAGTTTAATAAAAGTCAGTGTAATATTTTTTTAACCAATGGAGTTGAAAACCCCAAATTATAATGTCAGTTAGAAACCCTTATTGGAAAAAAATGTTACTTGCCACGGGGTTTAGATAAGTATGAGGGAGCTGAAAATCAACAGTATCCTTGAATTTATATCTGAGTTGTAAAGTGGGGGTGCGTGTTTCAAATTACTACTGAAAATACCTAAACTTTAAATGCTTCAGCTGGCTCAGATTTTGAGCCTCAGCCAATTGTACTTTTTAAGTCTTGGTTTATTACTAGTGAACTTTCATTGCAGCTAGTAGTTGGCTGTTCACCAGTGGGCTCAGTAATGAAAGTAGGCTCGCATTTCCCTACAGAGCTCAGACTTCCTTTCTCAGCTGAGTCTTTTCTAAGCTCTGCCTGAGGAAACTCTTGTCACTCTCTCACTGATAATGTCCAGCAGTTGAATTTTTCAATCCAAATCTGTAGTAGTTTCAATATAGCTTACTTTCTGAAGAAAAAAAAGTAGAAATAAACTTCTCTGCATTACTTAATAGAACTTTTTAAATTCAAAAGTTATTTTAACACTGAAATGCACCTCTCCCTAGCATCCTGTTCAAGTCATTCAGCTTGAGAAATTCAACATTTACACAGAGAAACATTCTTTTCTAGATTATTTTTGTTAGGTACACTACCATTATTAGAATATTACTAATGCATTTAACTACATCATAATTTGGAAGAGATTAGAAAATTACTGCAAATATGCCGTGATTTCCCACCCCGCGCACACAGCACCACCACAGGCATTTTGTGGTATCTTGTAATGTCAAAAAAAAGTTTCAATTTTTGTGCTCAATTACTGGTCCCATGCCTGCTTGTTCTTACAGATTGAAGACTTGAGTCTGTATACTTAACTGTATTTTAGAAGCCAAAGAACTGGCACAGTTTTGGTAGCTTGGTTTGATTAGAAAGCTAGAGTGCAGCCAATTTAAAATTAATCTAATTTTTCATCCTTAGATGAATCACACACAGAATCACACAGAATCATATAGGTTGGAAAAGACCTTTAAAAGCATCGAGTCCAACCGTAAACCTAACACTACCAAGACCACCACTACACCATGTCCCTAAGCACCTCATCCAAATGTCTTTTAAATACTTCCAGGGATGGTGACTCAACCACTTCCCTGGGCAGCCTGTTCCAATGCTTGACAACCCTTTCAGTGAAGTAAAATTTCCTAATATCCAGTCTAAACCTCCCCTGGCACAACTTGAGGCCATTTCCTCTCATCCTATTACTTGTTACCTGGGAGAAGAGACCGACCCCCACCTCTCTACAACCTCCTGTCAGGCAGTTGTAGAGAGCGGTAAGGTCTCCCCTCAGCCTCCTTTTCTCCAGGCTAAACAACCCCAGTTCCCTCAGCCGCTCCTCATCAGACTTCTGCTCCAGACCCTTCACCAGCTTCGTTGCCCTTCTCTGGACACACTCCAGCACCTCAATGTCTCTCTTGAAGTGAGGGGCCCAAAACTGAACACAGTCTTTGAGGTGCAGCCTCACCAGTGCTGAGTACAGGGGGGACAATCACTTCCCTACTCCTGCTGGCCACACTATTCCTGATACAAGCCAGGATGCCATTGGCTTTCTTGGCCACCTGGGCACACTGCTGGCTCATATTCAGGTGGCTGTCAGCCAACATACCCAGGCCCTTTTCCACCAGGCAGCTTCCAGCCACTCTTCCCCAAGCCTGTAGCGTTGCATGGGGTTGCTGTGGCCCAAGTGCAGGACCCAGCACTTAGCCTCGTTGAACCTCATACAATTGGCCCCAGCCCATAGATCCAGCCTGTCCAGATCCCTCTGTAGAGCCTTCCTACCCTCAAGCAGATCAACACTCCTGCACAACTTGGTGTCATCTGCAAACTTACTGAGGGTGCACTTGATCCCTTCGTCCAGATCATTGATAAAGATATTAAACAGAACTGGCCCCAGCACAGAGCCCTGGGGGACACCACTTGTGACCGGCCGCCAACTGGAGTAAACTCCATTCACCACCACTCTTTGGGCCTGGCCATCCAGCCAGTTCTTAACCCAGCGAAGAGTACACCCATCCAAGCCATGAGCAGCCAGTGTCTCCAGGAGAATGCTGTGGGAAACCGTGTCAAAGGCTTTACTGAAGTCTAGATAGACAACATCTACAGCCTTCCCCTCATCCATTAGGCGGGTCACCTTGTCATAGAAAGAGATCAGGTTGGTCAAGCAGAACCTACCTTTCCTAAACCCATGCTGGCTGGGCTTGATCCCTTGGTTATCCTCTACATGCCATGTGATGGCACTCAGGATGATCTGCTCCATCAGCTTTCCCAGTACCGAGGTCAGGCTGACAGGCCTGTAGTTCCCCAGGTCCTCCTTCCAGCCCTTCTTGTAGATGGGTGTCACATTTGCTAATCTCCAGTCAACTGGGACCTCCCCAGTTAGCCAGGGCTGCTGGTAAATGACGGAAAGGGGCTTGGTGAGCACTTCTGCCAGTTCCTTCAGTACTCTCGGGTGGATCTCATCAGGCCCCATAGACTTGTGAGTGTCTAAGTGGTGCAGCAGGTCACTAACCATTTCCCCCTGGATTATGGGGGCTCCATTCTGGTCCCCGTCCCTATCTTCCAACTTCAGGGGCTGGGTACCCAGAGAACAATTGGCCCTGCTATTAAAGACTGAGGCAAAGAAGGCATTAAGTACCTCAGCGTTTTCCTCATCCTTGGTCACTGTGTTCCCTCCCCCGTCTTCTAGGGGCTGGAGATTCTCCTTAGCTCTCCTTTTGCTGCTAATGTATTTGTTGTCTTTTACAGCAACAGCCAGACTGAGCTCTAGCTCGGCTTTGGCCCTTCTGATTTTCTCCCTGCACAACCTTGCTACACCTTTGTAGTCCTCTTGACTTGCCTCCCCCTTCTTCCAAAGGTCGCAGACTCCTCTTTTTCCTGAGTTCTAGCCAGAGCTCGCTATTCAGCCAGGCCGGTCTTCCTCCCCGCTGGCTCGTCTGTCGGCACCTGGGGACAGCCCACTCATGTGCCTTTAGGACTTCCTCCTTAAAGAATGTCCAGCCTTCCTGGACTCCTTTGCCCTTTAGGGCTGCCTCCCAGGGGACTCTCTCGACCAGTCTCCTAAAAAGGCCAAAGTCCGCCCTCCGGAAGTCTAAGGTGCCAGTTCTGCTGACCCCCCTCGCCGCTTCTCCAAGTATCGAAAACTCTATCATTTCGTGATCACTCTGCCCAAGACAGCCTCCAACCATCACGTGGCTCACAAGTCCTTCTCTGTTCCTGAACAAAACATCTGTTCATGAGGCTAAACATCTGTCCAAGTGGAAAGCAAAGCTTCCTTTCCTCTGTCTGAGGAGAGAATAGAGTGGGACTACTACTTGTCTTACAAATTTAAAAAATCTAGCTTTAGAGGATCTAAAAACCACACCATGTAGTGTTACTTTAAATCAAGAGATCTGCCCAAAACAGTAAAATGGGATTGTTACTAAGCATCATGCTAAACTGGGATTCTAATGTATAAATTCTAGTCTATAACATTTATTCATGTATAATGTCTTCAGCTTTGCCTTTTCTATATTGGTTTCATTAAAAGTACTTTGAAATAGTTTCAGAAGGATAAATACTACATAGAAAACACCTTTTTAAAAATAATATTGAAAAGTATAGAATGACATTAGTTTGCCAGATTGCTTGGCTTGCTATTTTTTTCAGAAAGTTGACTTGTATTTCCAATTGTACATACAACTTAGAATCATAGAATAGATGAATGAACCCCAACTCTCTCAGCCTGTCCTTGTAGGAGAGGTGCTCCAGCCCTCGGATCATTTTTGTTGCCCTCCTCTGGACCCACTCCAACAGCTCCCTGTCCTTCTTGTGCTGAGGGCTCCAGAGCTGGACGCAATACTCCAGGTGAGGTCTCACCAGAGTGGAGTAGAGGGGCAGAATCACCTCCCTCGACCTGCTGGCCACGCTTCTTTTGATGCAGCCCAGGATATGGTTGGCCTTCTGGGCTGTGAGCACACATTGTTGGCTCATGTCCAGCTTTTTGTCCATCAGTACCCCCAAGTCCTTTCCTGCAGGGCTGCTCTCGATCACATCATCCCCCAGCCTGTATTGAAACCAAGGATTGTCCTGACCCAGGTGTAGGACCCTGCACTTGGCCTTGTTGAACCTCATGAGGTTCACACAGGCCCACTTCTCCAGCTTGTCCAGGTCCCTCTGGATGACCTCCTGTCCTTCAGGCGTGTCAACTGCACCACTCAGCTTGGTGTCATCTGCAAACTTGCTGAGGGTGCACTCGATCTCACTGTCAATGTCATTGATGAAAATATTGAACAGCGCTGGTCCCAGTACGGACCCCTGAGGGACACCACTCGTCACTGATCTCCATCTGGACATTGAGCCATTGACTGCTACCCTCTGGATGTGATCATCCAACCAATTCCTTATCCACTGAACAGTCCACCCATCAAATCCATATCTCTCCAATTTATAGAGAAGGAGACATAAATTTATCTAGTTATGTGCTGCTTTCATCATCATCATCGTCATCATCATTATTATTATTATTATTCACTAATGGGTTAAATCTAAAAAAATACATATAAAATTTTGGGGAGACAAAAGTCTAAGTTGTAGCTGCTCTCATGGAGATAGGTTTGACCTGAGAGATTTTTGTTTGGAGGAAACTACTCTTTTTTATATGTCTGAAATGATTTGGTGTGCTAGTTCAAGGCCATGTATTTTTAAGAATGAAACAAAACGATGTCTCAAATAAGTGCACTAAAATGTGTCCTTCTGTCTGAATAGTGTATAAGACTAACTAAAGAAAATACAAGCCATTTATCTTCCCACCTGGTTGTACCTGAAGAGAATTTTGAGTGTGATCTTTTCTTAGAAGCGTATTTGGAGGAGGGCAGCAAGGGAAAGCAATGGTACTGAGGGGTGTCTGTAGATAGTGATAGTGAGGTGTCTCCCAGTAGCTTTGCCCTTAAATGCAAACACAATGCAGGAATCCTTGTGGAAGCAAAACCAGAGGAGTTACTCTTGTAACCCTTTTCTTCCACTCCTCCCAGCACTGTACCATTCAGTGCACTATTCCTTGTGCCAGCCAGAATGTCTTTCTCTCTCCCCCTCTCCCTCCCTCCCTCCTTCCCTCCCTTCCTCTCTCACACACACACAGATGGGCTTTACAGCATGCCCAGGCTGCTTGGGACTCAAATTGCTTTGGCTGGGGCTGTGCCTGCTAAAGTAAATAAAAAAGGGAGGCAGGGGGAGGGATGCCCTTCAGGTATTCTCTTTTTATAACCAGCTGGGGTATGGCTTGACCTTAGCTCAGCTGTGTAGCAGCATACTAAGAAGAGGTGGTCTGTAAGGAAGGATGATGCCTCACTGTTTAGACTTGTTTTTAATAAGAGTTAAGGGGCTGTGAATTTTTTGAGGATATAGATTCTGGAGCTTTGTAGAGCAAAATTCTAGCTCCCTACAGAAGAGATGCTTGGTAGGCAGTATTACTTTGGGGATGGTAGGCAGTGTTACTTTGGGGATAAGTGCCATATATTGCTTAAATGTTATGGAGTTCTATTACAATTCATCTAACATGGCTGTAGACTTGCAGAGGAAAGAAAGGCAGGTAGTGTCTATTTGTTTCTTCCATGACAGTGGGTACTCTCTACATCACTACAAATAGTTTATATGAATGTCATAGGTGCAACATTGTTCACTGCTCTTCAATTAACTAATAAGTCATGTTGTTGTTTCTTGTCCCTGGATGGATAAAACCCTTATAGCAAGACCATTTCATAGCATGAAATTGATATTATAAAATTATATTATTTGAAATTTTCCCAAATTTTGTCCTCTAAACTTGATCATTTGTACCTTCAGCATCACCCAGCAATGCAGAAAATATGAATGTGACTGAGACAAAACTTAATTAAACATCTCAGATATGCTCAGGTTTATTCTGCCTTACAGATCCACATGTAGGAAGAATGATTTTCTCCTTTCCAAATGGCAGAGTGCTTTCTAGAACATGAGGCAACAATAAAATAATGTCCTAGTCAGTAGCTTTAAATAGGAGTCCAAATGGGTCTGGTTTTCTGATGTATATGAGAGCAGACACTGGGATGCAAGCACAAACCACACTCTTATGATTGCCACACTTCATTCTAACTGCTAATGGTGTACCACAGCGTTCCTGGGCAGGAAGCAGCTCTGTGGATTACAGTCTACTAGTGGAAACATTCTGGCACTTAATTGTTTTATATCAAACATCTTAAAAATGACAGAACGTAGACTTTAAGGGTACATGCAGGGTAGAAAAAAATCTAGCTGGAGTTTTATGACTGGTGTCAGTTAAAAGCTTAATTAAATGTTGATGTTAGTTAATGTTAGTAAAAGTTAATGTTAGTTAAATGTTGCTACAGAAAGTCCAACAAAAGACATGTGAATGTTCTTCAGCCTTTAATTGTAGAATGAGAACAAATAACCTCTGAGAACATGCCATAGCATTCGGTCATGCATTCGATTCTCTGCTTTCCTTAGTCAGTTCCTTTAACAGTAAGATTACTATTCTAGCTCTTTTCATGCTGCTGTTGTGTATACTGTGATTTTTGACAATGGACTGTAAAATCGACCTGTAAGACTGGTACAAGTAAATGTACCTGTAAATATTTAGCAATAATATTTCAACTTAAGGAGCAGTCCTAGATAAGATGACCAGGTTATACCCAGAGCAAGCTATGTAGTGCCAATTCTGAGGGGTTTGTGGGTGTGTCTGGTTCCTTTATCAGAAACTGCTATAAACCGAGCTTAGGTGGGTAGGTGTTGACTTTGGGTCTTACCCTGTAACCAATGTGAATTGTATACGTTGAGCAAACTCAGTTCTCCTGAACAAGATGTCTGAGCTGTAAAACCCACAATCAGGTGCCTTCACCTCCTAAATGATCTGAGCAGAATGATGAAAGATGGAGTGAGCTGTGGAAGTTAATGTAACCTCAACATTAGGAATAAATTTGCTTTTTACAAGCTGGGGTGGGTTGACCTTAGCTGGACGCCAGGTGCCCACCAAGCTGTTCTATCATTCCCTCTCTTCAGCAGGACAGTGGGGGAGAAAATAAGATGAAAAAAACCTAGTGGGTCAAGATAAAGGCAGTTTAATAAAGAAAAAGAAAAGGCCACATATGGAAGCAAAGGAAAACAAAAGGTTTATTCTCTACTTCCCATCAGCAGATGATGTCCACTGAAGTAGGGCCTCAGAATGCATAGCAGTTGCTCCAGAAGACAAACGCCTTAATAACAAATGCCCTGCACCTCTGTCTCTCAGCTTTTATTGCTGAGCAGATGTCATATGGTACAGAATATCCCTTTGGCCAGTTTGCATCAGCTGTCCTGGTTATGTCCCCTCCCAAGCTCTTGCCCACCCCCAGCCTACTGGCCTTTGGAGGGGGGGAGTTGGAGGACAGCCTTGGTGCTATATGAGCACTGTAGCCAAAACACTGGTGTGTTATCAGCGCCTTTCTAGCTATAAATACAAAGCACAGCACTATCAGGGCTGCTATGGGGAAAGTTAACTCCATCCCCGCCAGACCCAGTACACTAGCTGTGCATGATACAGTAGGGAGTCAGTGGTGGGAGTTTTGTTTGAACTAGTTTTGTTTTAGTTTTGCCCTCCTAGTTTTGTGAACAATGAATTCTCCCAGGCACATGAGACAAATTAGATTCCTAGACAATAAAAAAAATGGGAAGGTGGTATGGGAGCTAATGGAAAGTATTAGCTGAAAATAATGTTTTCTACATGCATTACTTGGAGTAGTATAGTTCTACAACAGGCTGCAGTATAGGGAAGAATGAGTAGATCCATATCCTGGGGTCAAACATACAACACTGTAACTGAGCAAGCTCTGTAGTTTGTCTCAGAGTAACTGCAAGAGCATATGAAAATTACAGCAGTAAGTAACTAAAGAAATGTTATGTAATGTGATGATATCTGAACCAAATTGGTATCTAGTTGTACGAACATAATAATACTGTCCATATGCGTGAATACTGAAGCAATCTCCAAGCAGTGCAAATGCAGTCTGCATTCAGCAGAGCAGGACCACAGTGTGCACTGGGATCTACAGCTGTAGAGGAACCTTCCAGCTGGTGGGAGTACAGGGTCAAGCCAAAAACGCTGACCTCTTTGGAATAAGAGTAATGTCAGTGATCTGCATGTTTTGCTACAGAAAATGCAAGAGTAGGGGAAAAAAAGAGTATCTGAAAGACACTGCAAAGTAAGGGGAAGCAAAATATTATCTAACATGAAAAACATATGTAGAGCACCTAATTTAATATTTAACATAGCAGCTTCCCAACTTGTGTCCAGAGCATAGCTATTTTGGTTTCTCATGAAGGCACAAAGGGTTTTTACAGTTTTTCTCACTGGGAGCTGTCAAACTGGCTTCAATAATCTGTTAGCTACTCCTTCCCCTACATAGAGTTATATCCTCTAACATGTGACCCTCTACGATTATGTTGAGCCAAAAAAGTTTGGAAGATTCACTGGGCTGAATTCACTAACTACCCTGTTCTCCAACAGAGCAAGCAAATGCATATCACAAAGATGTACACTATGCCTTTTTACCCTGCTCTCTTTAGCTCCAGTAAGCAGAACAGGACCTAGCCTGTTAATTTTTTTTTTCAGATTAGTCTTTTGATGTGTAATGTTACCTTCTTGTACCAGTAGTGAGTTGCGTTAACAGGAATGAAGGCCAGAGCTGCTGATGCCAGTTCTTGTGGCATGAATGTGAATGAATAAGGAGCCTTCAGAGCAAGTGCTTACCCATGAGAGATCAGGAAATAGGGAAGACTGGATGCTATGGTCATGACAGCAAGTGTTGTGCTGGGCAGCAACTAATGCTACACCTGTATGAAAACATAAAGCTAAAATTCCCAAAGAGATAGCAGCATTGAGATGTCTCTCAGCACCTCCTCTGCTATGTCTGCTCCCAAGCCCCAAACAGCCAGGTACATCCTGGAAGACTAAAGTGACTGACGCCATCTAAGCTGTCATCAGAGACAAGACTGTAATACCCAATCAGTCTGATTATTTGCAGTTCTCTGCACATGCATAAGGAAAGTTGTACCGTCTTCCTACTTTCATAAACTTAAAAGCAGTGTTCCCTACAAAACTATTGCAAACAGATTGCAGTGGTTTATTTCTGGTGAGCAATGTTGCCATTATCCCAGCAGAGGGAAATCTGGAGACATTGTCAAAGCAGATTTAGTTTTACAGAAGTAAAACCAGCTACTTAATGAAAAGTCTTCTGGTGCTTAACAGAAAGTTCTGTCCTTTACAGTAACAAGTGGAACAGTGCCAGGAAAATTACAATAGCGTAGACATAGCTATACTGACAAAACTACACATGGTAATGGTAATGTAAAAGCTTTTTTTTTTTTTTCATTGCTCATCTTCTGCAGAAACAAGAGAGACCAATGTAATGGTACCTCCATAAGGGGAGTCTGCTGACCTACCTATGTTTGCCAGTGACAGGAACTTCAGATGCCTGTGCAATGTTTAAGTGACAGAATTCTGTAATGTAAAACTAATCATGTGAAAACCAGAGATTCCTGACTAGTCATGAGAGGGAGGAAGCATAATTACTTGATTATTATTATTATTATTATTATTGAATATATAGGAACTGGAACAGAAATCGCCACTACTCAGTGGCTTAAGATTAATTTGGTCTCATGTTCTAAAGGGATGAAAAAGCCTGGTAAAAGCTACCCAGCACCAAGCCGGAATTATTCTAAAGAGATAGGAAGTAAAACATTTGCAGAAGCAAACAACCACAGACTCCTACCCAATTTACTGAGCAAGTCTCCTTGGCTTTCTGCACAAGCCCTTTCCACAGAATTGCACTCCAGAATTTGAAATTTCATTTTAATACTGCTATTTCTGAAAAGGAAAAATAAATATGTGAGAAATTGAACCAGATGCATACTGCTACTTAAAGCCCAAGAGCCCTGACTCACCATCACAAGGAACTTCAGCTCCAGTGGTTGATTTGTCTTCCTCCCTCCAGCCTTTGCCAGAGGCTATTGGCCCCAACACTACAGGAGCAGCCAACAAGAATGTGTATCTGCTCCTTATTCTCCTCAGTTCATAATATAAGCTAAGGTCATCAGCAATTTATACATGTCAGGCTAGAAGCAATGGTAGGACTGTAAAGAATGTGCTGTCCTCACTATAGAAACTGTGGATCCATGGATATCTGACCTCAGAGCAAAGCTGCTACTTTTTATTTGCTTATTTAAAGGTTATTTTTAACCTTAGTCAGTTCCTTGGTTTGGTTAACTTGTGGCTTTAGAAACAGTCTCACAAAATTCACAACTACCAAAACTGGGGGAGAACATGGCAGGGGGAAGGGGCCAGAGGACAGGGAGGCAGGAACTGCTTGCATCAGTTTTGCCAGAAAATGTCTGTATCGCCATAGCCAGCAGCATGGCAGGGGACAGCGTTGATTGTGGGGGACAGGAGCTGCTTCTGTGACTGCAGGTGAGCCTACTGCAAGTACAGTTAAACAATGTCTGTCTAGTCAGCATGTGAACTCCGTCATTTGTCTCAAGGATGAACTAACTCAGCAGTCCATAGCAATTTGTGTCTCTAGTCAGCTGTTCTGCAGAATACCCTGTTAATCTTCCTAGCCTCATTCACAAGTGCCGCCTTAGGTGTTAAACCGCTTCCATTTATATTGAACTCAGAAGCTGGGTGTTTTTGAGTACCATCTTTAGGATTTCTGTGTTAAAGTCCCCGTCATCAGTACATAAATCTGCACTGAGCTAAAAATATAGATGAAAAAAGACCGCTGAAACAAATTACATCGTTGTATGCTTCATTTTAAAAAGTAAGCAACTCCATTTTTAAAAGTGTCTGAATTTCTATCCTGTAATGCTGGGGTGACTTTTCATCTTCTTAAGCAATTTGCTTAAGACTTTACTCCTGAGACCTCGAGCCCTGGTTAATACAGCAAAACTTTGTTACAGAGTCCTCTGCCAACCCAGATTCCTATAACCTGTATATCTGGGAAGTTTGTCTGTCATGTAAATGCTGAGGTGCTCTTACATAGAGATGCCCTTTTCCTGGCACCTGTTATCTGGCCTCCATAGCAGGGCATACTACATTGTGCTTCTATAAACACAAAGAACTCCTGGCTTTGCATATATGTCAAGTAGATGTATTGCCCTTTTTAATTGCCTCTCCACACTGTATAGGTGATGAGGATGCCAAGTTCTATGCAACTACTCATGAGAAAACATCCTGTTTCTGCATCACCTGGGAAGATCTAACTATTAAATTATCCAAAAATGGGCTACAGGTGAGTCAGGGGATGGGGAGGATTTTACACCTGCCGAGAAAACCATTGCCAGGCTAAGTCAGTATAGTGTCAATTCATGTTGCTGGTATCTGAATCTTTTGGGTAGAATAGTGCTTACTCCACATTTGTTGGCAGGAAACAAGCTATCTTGCTGTGTGGCAGTACCACAAAAATTATCCAGAATGTGCACTTTAAGATACAGAAACTAGATAGCAAGCCTTCCTAACTCACAGTGCTGCTCAGAGTTTTGATTTATCTGTACAAGGAATGAGTGCGGTGTTAGCACTGGCATTTATATGTGGTTTCACAAGATAACTCTTTGCTGTCTTGGACAAAGCCTTTATCTGATCAGCAATTCAATCCTATCTGCAAGTGCTAGGTCAGCAGGTTAATTGGAAATTTGTGACTGGCTTGACTATCGAGGAAAACTAGAGTGATGTCTCACAAGTTTGTATTTGTAAGACAGAAGTATGTTGAGGTCAGTAAGTCAAAGGGCTCAGAGAAGCATCCCCAAATTGTTACAATTCCTGTGTCAGCAGAGCACTGTTGCTGTTTAGTATTTGGGATTTACTGCCAACAGGAAACTTCTAAAGCAAAGACCCCCGGGGCTTGTGATTGTATAATTCTAAACAGCATAACAATACTTTGTGTAGCTTTTATCACCCTTCTGCCTGGACCCAGCAAACTGCAGTTCTGGGAGGTTTGCTTCCTCAGAATGATTTAGGACAGGGCATTTGAGTTACAGAGCAGCTCAGAAGCCCTGAAGAGAGTGATCTATATCAAAAGAGAGAACCAAAAGGAAAGGGGTTTGCTTGGGCAGACATCTCATTCTGTTGCTTTCCTCCTGCTGCTGCTGCTGTTATCCCATGCAAACCAACAGGTTCCTTCTGCACAGTGATTTGCTGCTCCTGTAGCTGCCGCAGCACGAAATTCATTGCTTCTGGCACATCTTTTCCAGCTGTTCCTTGGCAAGCATCTTCCTCTGGTGCTGCTGGTGGTTCAGTCTTTAGTAGAATGATTGAAACGTGTATGCTCTTGGAAAGGCATATGTAATGATGGTCCAGGCAATCCCTCGGTGGTAGCTTTAGGCAAAAAAAGGACAGTGTGTGACTAATACCCAGTCCACATTTTATGCTCTTGCCATACCACGGAACACAGTAATGCTTCCAAATTTTTGTCTCTCTTCCATTCAATAAAAATAATTTAATTGCTTTTACAAGCTTCTAGTATATTCTTTTTCAAAACTTTAAAATATAGTTGCTCTTTTTCTTTAAATTTATCTTCTTCATTCTGTATGGGTTATTAACTTTGGTTGTCTTTAACACTACGAGGCAGATACCATAAATTGTCTGGGGACTAAACACATTCATGTTGAGATGCAAAGTTCTCCTCTTTGCTGCCAAGCTTCCTCCCTCATGCTAGGCCGAATTCTTTAATCAAGAAGTGCGAAGAAGGAAAAAACTCCTGTGGTGCGTGCAAAGACAAACTGATGGAGTTTTTAAATCTGCATTTACACTTGCTTTAAAGCCTTACCCAATGTTCTGCCTGTAGCACTTCCCACTACATGGGAAAATGTTTCCAGTGCATGTTCCATGCTGTGACATACCTTATTTTTCAATAACTGAACATGGAAGAAGATATAATTCTTGCTACCTCCTGAGCTTTCAGCTGTTTTGGAGTAAACCTGTTTCCTGTCCCTTCCTTAATGTTTTATTAAATCAGCAGTTTCTGCTAATTCTTAGATGTTGTGTCATATTTGGTTAGCAAAAGGGAAAACAGATTTAATTCTGTTGAATGAGATTTTCTCTGATAAGTTCTGTATACTGAAAAAAAAGGATCTGCTGCCTTCCCTGTCAGAAACCTCTCTTCAGGGCTACTAAAAAAAATTATTTCAAAAAACCATCTCTCAATTCTTGGAAGATGCTGGGTGACAAGAGTGAATTGCTGTTGGGGTAAAACATATTTAATATCCCCATTTTTATCTTTCATACTGAAAATAAATGCTCAATTTTTAACAGTGCTGCGGGGAATTCACAACAAGAAAATTTTTGCGGGAAAACATCACTGTTCCTTCATCTGTTGTGCATGATTTTAACCCAGAATGTTGATATCTTTGTCCATCAAGATAAATAACTCCATTATTTCTTGGGTTCTCTGACCCATATCACTTTTATTATTCTTTTGCCACATAGGAATGAGATACCCAGACAGCTGATTCCTCAGGAATTCCGTCTTTGCCAAATTCCACAGGGTCATTTCTTGCCAATAATACAGCAAATCTAGTAACTTAATGTATCTCAAGACTTACAGCAGCTTTCTTGATGTTGGTAAAATGCAAATTTTTCAATAGTTTCTGAATTATATCTAATAAAATTAGAGAAAGAGGGTTTTTTTAAGCTATTTTTTTCTCTTTAGTCTTAGAGATTTGAAAGAAAACTGGCATATTGAATATGCAGATTTTGTGAATGACATAATACAATGCTTTCAAATAAACTGTGATGGCCCTCATGACCTATTCTCCCCTGCTAGTTGCTAAAAATTTCGCTGACAAATTTGAAATGTGTACATTTCTGCATGCATTTGTGTATAGTCAGGCATATATTTGAATGTATGGAGAAGCTTGTGTTTCAGCAACTTACTCCATGTACTTTCATCAAGCATTTTTTACATGCATGGAAACTCTCTCTTTGCATACATGACAGTAATTAAATCTATTGTTTGCAGTAGCATTGTTTTGCTGACTGAGAGGTTCAGCATCAGACAGGTGTGCTCCAGCCAGTGACAAACTTGCCAGTCAACAGGACAACTGTCTTAAGGTGCAAAATAAATAAAACTTGTATTAAGTGAATGTTTTTCTGCCTTTCTGTCCATATTCTCCATTATTTGAGTAAAATCTATATATGACTGTTAAGCATTTCTTCAGCCTTAGGACTTGAAATGCCACAGTTACCCTCAGCTGGTCTTGTTATGGCAGAAACTCCTCACTGGTACCATTTCTGCATGGATGGCCCTATCTAAGCGAGGCAAAAATCACTTTTTCTTTTAGGAAAGGGGTGTCAGAAGGACAGAATTGCTTTTGGTGTCTCTGACCAAGAGGAAGGTGACGCACTGGAACTCTTGATGTAGTAAGGGGACAGGGAAGAGGAAGATAAAGGAGATTTGGTTTGTTTGCTATGAAGATATCCTAACACCATTCTGTAGCAACATAAGGAAAGAAAACATAAGGAAATTCTGTGTGGAATGAATGCACAAAGCATCTTTTGTACTCCAGGTCTACCAGATATGAGCAGATACACTTCTGAAGAAGGCAGGCTATTTTAGTATGAGAAAGCACCTTGGAATGGAGATTCTCTCATCTAATTCCTACTTTTTTAGTAGCTTTCTTCTAAGAAATATTTTTTCATTGGAAAAGTTCCCCAAGAGCTATTTCTAGGAGGAATGACAGGGAAACCATTGTGGTTTTACTTTAAACTAGCTTTTTAATTACATCAGATGCCACCTACAATGTACTAAGTCCTCTGGCTTGTATTTATTTCATTACTGTGAGTTGGTTTATGGAAAAAAAAGAACTATATTAATGCCAATTTAAAGCTTGGACTGGCACACCTCTCACCTAGAGAAAAACCTATGGTGATGTAAAACTTATTTATCCAGCAGTTCTTGTTCAGTGTGGGCATCAGTTATATTCTGTGATAGAATAGAAAGGGAGGATAAAGCCTGTAAATGTGACATGTTTTAAGGACTGATGAAAGGAAATTACAAACTATTTCTGCAGAAATACTTCTCAGTTTCTCCTGTTGCCTCCTTCACAGGAGATTCTGCCACAACCTGAAGGCACTCAAGTTTTTTGAGAGGAAAAAAGGGTTTTTTTTTGTAGTTTTGGTCTGACACCTGAAAGTAATGTTTTATCTCTTGCTTTGTTGGTTCAGATTTCCCTGGAGAGCTTACAGTGACTACTCTGACTATGCAGAGGCTATTGACTGAATGGGGTCCTCAGTCTCAGATAGAGCCTCTAGGCATAATTGTAAGACAAAAAATAGTCCAGGGTACTACATGAATGTTTTTGTAGATGTCCTAAAGCCCTTGTTCTCCCTTTAGAGTAATTTTTAAGTATAGTAATTATTTAACAAGCATGACATTGCAGATGTAGTCTGAAGATTGCTGCTGATACACTTCTCTGTCCCATTCATTGTCCATCCTTGAGGGAATGCATGCACTACGCATGCTTGTAAGTCAGGATTGAAGCCTATTCTTCTGGCAGTGTTTGAAAGTTTAGTTGGCTTGAGCAGTTAAGGAAGATCTATACATGAGCAGAGACTTCAGAAGTGTACCAACGCCATTATTAACTTGTGACACTAAGCTCTTGTATTTTGGGCTTGCTTTTAAATGGAAAGGAAGAGTGCAAAAACACAGAAGAGGTTAGAATGACCTGATCTGGCTTGGAGCTGTGCTCAGCTGGCCAGATACAACCTCTGTTCCTCTCTCATGCTCTGCCCTTCTCTTCTTCATCCACAGCCCCCAAAACTGTCAACAAGGAACAGCCTCCAAGTTTCACTTCAAAGTAACTGTCCCTTCTCAATCTGCTCTCATTTTAGAGCCAACATTATAGTGTTCATGCTTGCATGTGGCAGTGATTTTCTTAATTTGGCAAGACTGATAATGAGCTTTATAGATATTTGTTAGCACAGGTATTGAAAGTGTAATTGAAAAAGAGCAACAACCAAGGAAAGGAAAAAGCAAAGCAAACCAAAACTACACTTCTCTCATTCTTGGGAGGCACATATTTTTCTGACCCTCTGGCACCTCTTTTGACACTATTAAAGACTTTTCTGTCAGCATATTCTTGCCACTCTGTCCAAAAACATCACAAAAGGTGTGCAACACTTTCAGAAGCATCTATAATTAGGATCCACTGTTATACGGTAGCACTGGCAGCTAACCACTTCATAGTGTATGCAGATCACACACATCTGTTTCTTACTGCATTTACTGCTGTGAGTCATGGAAAAGAAATGAATGGGTGCTCCAGCACATTGTCGAAAACTGCAGCAACTGATTTCCTGTTGACAGGAATTGTTTGCTTGCATATGCATATTGTATATAGGCAGATTCATTTTAGTGTGATACAGTGGGTAAATATCACATGAAAGACAGAAACCCCAAGTGGAGGAATACCAAACACAGGCATGTAGTACCTGAAGTGTCTCATCAGCTACTGGCCAGAGAGTGTACACTTTTCACCAAACTGCTCAATCCTGGCTCATATTTGCAAAACTATTTGTATATGAACAGTTCATCCATATATGAGCTACACAAGAGGAATTTGAGAAGCCTGACCATCCCTGCTGGCAAGACAAAGAAAGAAATGTTAGAATATTGGCCTTGGTTATTACCTTTTGTCTAAGTCCACATATACATGTTTGTACTGTGAACATTGGAAGTTTTTGGTGTTAGTAGCTGCAGGCTGCATTCAGTCCCTATTTTCTCTTAGTTGTCATCAGGCTCCCCACAACCCTCAACCTCACAGCTGAGTTCACAGGTGCCCTGTGAGCTCGCTGCATTGTGCCTCATTTATTTGTTCTTATGAGATATGCTGCTAAGAGTGCCGTTCCCTCATCCCTAGTAAAACTCTTACCTAAAGAATCAAAACCACAAAAAGAAAATAAAGAAAAAGAATTGACTGTATACTTAGCTGTTTGTTTCGCAACAGGCACATTCCCATCACTACTGCCTGTGGAAGAGGTCTGCAGTGTTTGCGGAAGACACCGTATTCCGCTCAAATTCTTGAAGTTCAAGTGCAAAAGTAGTATCTACCGTGCTATTGTCTTGTCAGTCCCTGCGCTCTGTCGTGGACTTGGGAGCTCTTAACACTAAAACTTCATCCTTCTTGCAATCTTTCCTCAAGTGTCTACCCACTTCTCACGCACTGAAGAAAAACTCATAGCTTTAGTATGGGTGATCAAGGCACCCATAAATTTCCATGTCTGATATGCACCACTTCCTGAGACCTCCCAGCCCAAAGAAGCTCCCCTACAGCAGATGGGACCCAAGAGAAGCTTACCCAAATGAGGTAATGAGCTATGGAAATAACTCTAACATCAGAGGTCAGGACACGTTTCACCAGAGATCGAAGTGTACTAGTAGCTAAAACATTTCTCTTCCATACCTCTGCAGAGCAGCTTTTGCCAAGTACTTCATTGCTATCATGAAAAACCTGCATTATATGAGCAAGAGTCATGGGACATCTCTTCTAGAGAATCTAATTATCGAACCCTAGAGTATATAGTTGCTGGTAGCTATGGTATGAATCTGTGTATATAGGGGTAATCATGCTTATGGGACAGCTTACTAGTAATTGTAGTTCCAGATGTGTTGTCCGTATGCTCATTCATTATTCCTCCCCCCGCCTTTTTGGTTTTTTTTTTCTGTGTTAAAGGTTGAGAAAATAGAGTGTGCTTTGCACTGCCCTTTTGTGGTCTTGCACAGAGGAAGAGGAAAGAGGGACACACACCACAGGGTGCTGCAACAACACAAGGCTAAAATAGTGCCAAAGAGAGGGAAAGGAAAATTACCGTGAGCAGCACATGGGGAAAAAAAAGTAAGGGGACTATCAGAGCAAGGAGGCAAAGCATAAAGAGGGTAAGGCGGCAGCAGTAGCAGCCTAGCCAGAGCTTTGGCCACGGGGTCGGACATGCAGGGCAGCAGCATCACACAGGGACTTGAAGGGGAAGGAGGGGGGACTGGGGGAGAGGCTCCTTCTGACTCTGCTGACCCAAGCTAAGAGCTGCCATTCAGACTTCAGCAGAGCTTTAAAAATGCTCCTGTTCTGGTGCCTTCATTCAAGCCTCTTCGGTCACGTTTTGTGCAATGCAGCTTGAGAGGAAGATTGGACTGGGTTTACCAGTGTAGGAGGAGCGTGGGAGTGAGTAGGAGGTTGGGGGAGAAACCAATTGCTGCATAGATACCTTGAAGTTTGCCTTGCTACAGACTGGAACAAGAAAACAAGTTTTATAGGTAGATTAAATGCATGTGTGACATTTTTCATGCCCTGTATCTGCTGTGTACATTGCTCTGCTTCTTATTTTACAGTGCGCTATCTTTATTTTCTCTTTACTGCAGGGAGCAGAGGCCTCATCTGTGTGATGAATGTGCCTGGGACCTTTTAACGGTCTAAGGTGTGCAGACGCGTGTTTAACAGGGAGTGGAAAATTGGGTGGTGCATAGATTGATGGAGCAATTGCACCCAGCAGTGGCACAGCCACCATTTTCAGTGTGCAGGAAACGGCCAAGGCAGCAGAGCTGCACGAAGAACAGGGCAGCTATTCCCTTTGTAGCTGACCAGAGTATCCTAAGTGTAAATGGCTTCATCAAGAATCGTAACAGTGATTGCCCTGTAAACTGGGCAGGCAGCTTTCGCATCTGCTCTCAAAATGATTGATGTGTCTGCAGAGCTGGTTTCTCATCCCAGGTGACAATTTGGAGAAGCATGCCTGTGAGCTTTGCTGTTCAACAAAGTGTACATTGCCAGGGCTGTGGGGTGGTGAATTTTCTTTTCCTGGTGTTGGTAGGGAACTATTACATGTGGTGTTAGAAACCAACTTGTCCTCGTGGAGGAGCACTGCAAGGCAAAGCAAGTGCTGGGCCCAGCGTGGGAAAGGCTCGTTCGCTCTGCCATCCCCAAGGGGAGAGGGGCTGGAGCCTTCCCAAGGGAAATGGCAGTGTTGGAGCAGCGCAAGGCCCATGGGGCTACTATGGATGTGATGTGCTCCACGTGGTGCCCACTCCTCAAGCACTGGGCTGTTCATGCCATTCTGGTACTGCATGTCCTACACTACTAGGATCAGCATTGGGAGAAGAAAATTGGAGAGGGATGTTAAGAACAAAGCACTGCAGGAAGACCTGAGCTAAGGCTGGAAGTTAGTTGTACTGACTACTTAGTATCATCTCATGTAACCTCTCTCACAAGCAGCTTAGAGCCAATGAATGTTTTGAAAACCAGTACCAGGCTAGAGCACAACCTGAGAACCAGGCATGCTTATGCATGTACTGTTTTGTCCTGTGTACACTCTCCTTGAATAGCATATTTCAAAACCAGTATATTTCCTATCTAGTTCAGAATTGCCTTTTCTTCCACCTAGCCAGAATAAAGGTAGTTGCATACAACAGCTCTTTGAATTTATTTATAGGGAAGTAACAGAGATGGAAGGTGTCCAAAACCAACAATGGTTTTCAACAGTGCTTGCCAAGTCAGCTGCTTGCCAGGTCTAAGAGGAGACAAGAGAAGGAGATCCAGAATTTAGCCGGACTTGTTGATGAAAGAGGATAGCATCATAGTCCGAGTTACGCATTTTCTTCTCCCTCCCGCATATTTTTGTGCTAACTAGTGCTTATTTCAGAGTGCCAAACGCAGCAGAAAACATGTAGCTTTTTTCTTGGTTATGTATTTGTTAGAACTTGTTACTGTCTTGCTCTGGAGGAGGGAGAAAAAAAGCACAGTCTCTAGTTACTTCTTTGGCTTGGTCTTCAGAGATTTGGGACAGTCTTAAGTGACACGCAGAAGACCTTTTGTGTTTTGGAGGTGGTAATTAACTCAGGACTGTAAAATGCCTCTCAGTGTGTCTGGTGGGAAATGGGTAGGTCATGGGCTCTGGCTGGAACTGGTGCTAAAATGCCCAGGAGCAAGGCTCACAGTTAGAAGCGAGGAGACACAGTGCAACAGGAGGTGGGGTTGCCAGCAGAAAACCATGGACACCAACCAGTTAGGATTTTCAGTTTCAGCTGAAGCAAAAGAGTACAGCAGACAGTCATATGGCACATGTGGCACTGTGTCAACCAGCAACTCTGTTTTAACCTTTAGAGGGTATGTTGTTTTCTGCTGCCTTTTTTGCCTCTCCTGTGAGCTGAGGGTTCCAAGAGTGTCATCGTCATAGCAGGTTGCTAAAATCTGACTGCTGTTCTGAAAGGTGCAACCCAGAGGAAGAGGGGCTCACAGTGCTGTTGGGAGCACAGGGGGAGTCCCAGGTTCACTCAGCTTAACCGAGCCAACCATTTTAAGCTGGTTTGTAGCAGACAGAAGTTTAACAAATGTTCGGGATCTAGTGAATAAGCAATGTTACGCTGGGTTTTTTTTCTTTACACGTGATTTTTCAGGACTTTAGACCTTTTAAAGACTGACAGCCAAATGGTCAGTGAGAAATGGTGTTGCCCTAAGTTTGACATCTGAGATAACCCTCACTGAAGCTGCAGAGTATTCTGCGATGGCAAGAAAGCAAAGTCAAGGGGGGGAAAAAAGCATACAGAGTTTTATTATTTTTGTCTAGCTTCATGTGTTTCTATTTTTCTCGGAATGAGAAACCTATACATCACATCAGTGTGCTTCTCACTAGTTCATGTTGCCTTCACCCAGAGACACATGTAGAGGACCAAGGGCAGCAGCACACCTCAGAGACTTACGCGGCGACTCACACCACCACTTGCAGTATGCCGGGAGACCTCCGAACCCTTGTACACTGCTTTGCTAGGTGAAGTTACCAGTATACTCTCAGAGGGAGGTGAGCTGATAGCCAGTATGAATGGGGATAGCAGACGTCTTACAGCACCTGTTCTGTGCGGTGTCTTGAAGAAAATAAGGGTTAGCACTCACCAGTCCACCTTGTGTGAAAGAGGATAACGTCTGCCCACCACATTTTTCAAAAAAGCTCTCAGGCATAAGGGACAGGTTAATACGAGGGATGTACTGGTCCATTGGGTTTACGTGGCAAGATTTCAATAGCAGCGGGACTGCAGGGGTGGCTTCTGTGAGAAGATGTCAGAAGCTGCCCCCATGTCAGACAGACAGAGATGGACCTGCTGCTGGCCAAAGCTGAGCCCATCAGTGACAGTGGTAGTGCCTCTGTGGTAACATATTTAATAAAGGGTAAAAAAACCCAGAAAGCCACTGTGCAATAGCAGCTGGGAGACAGGAGTGAGAATATGTGAGAGGAACAACCCTGCAGAACACTAAGGTCAGCAAGGAAGGAGCAGGAGGAGGTGCTCCAGGTGCCAGAGCAGAGATTCTCCGGCAGCCCATGGTGAAGACCATGGTGAGGCAGGCTGTCCCCCTGGAGCCCATGGAGGTCCATAGTAGAGCAGATATCCATGCTGCAGCCTCTGGAGGACCCCATGCCCAAGCAGGTGGACATACCCTGAAGGAGGCTGTGATCCCGTGGAGAGCCCATGCACAAGCAGGATCCTGGCAGGAGCTGTGGCCCCACGGGGGACCCACGCTGGAGCAGTCCATGCCTGAAGGACTGCATCCCGTGGAAGAGACGCATGCTGGAGCAGTTCGTGAAGAACTGCAGCCCGTGGGAAGGACGCACGTTGGAGAAGTTCATGGAGGACTGTCTCCCGTGGGCAGGGCCCCACACTGGAGCAGGGGAGGAGAGCAATGAGGAAGGAGCAGCAGAGACGTGTGATGAACTGACCACAGTGTAATGAATCCTCAGACTACATGGCAAGGCAAGAGGCAAGTTGATGAGGAAATCTGAGTTGCACAAAGGCTCCTGCAATGGACTAAATCTTCCAGTTCATCAGCAGGCATGGTTGTGTCATTCAGCTTAGTCACTTCTGCACCAAAACCCAGCCCTTTGCCCCTTCTGAAGGAGGCTGCTGCAGGGTTCCAAGCCTGTTATCAGTTTTCCATGAGCTACAAAAAGCTCACATCACTTAGCCTACCATCTTCCTTGAGTCCTGGTGCTGAGTCATCTGCTAGCTGAGGATTTGCACACTGCCATGTTTTCATCAACCCAGAAGGACTAGGTGTCTGCCCCAAAAGTATTCCGTCCTTCAGGGACCAGCTGTGGGACCACGTCCAAAGACTTCTGTTTTCCTCTATCTAGGCAGGTTTACCTGACCTAACAAAGCTCGTGGAGCCTGGAAGTGCAGAATCTGCTGAATTTTCCTTTTCTCACTCCCAAGAACTGCTGCCAAAGCCTGCTTGTATCTGTGGGCTTTTATACTGAGCCCTGTGCTCAGCCTTGGAGCAGCTGGGCAGCCACACTGTGGATCTGGCTTTTAAGGGAACCACTGATCCCGCAGCACACACCTTTTTGTGCACTTTCACCTCCAGGCAGGCTGGGATTTTTCTGTTGCTTTCCATAACCCATGAATGCAAACATCAAACCCACTTGCTGATTAAAAAACCACAAACAATCAAAATCAATATTCACTTTGCATTTAACCACAGGAGCAAAATGCACGACTTTAGCATTTATATAAATGGCAAGCATTTAGCTCTAATGAGGACATGGTGCTATGTTCACAATAGCATTCCTCCATTAATCACCATGTCTGTAAGGAAAATAGATGGTATGTTTTTGACACCTCTATTCTCAGACATAAGGGCTCAAGGTGGTATTACATCAGAGTGACAGTGTTACGTCATTGGGGCTGACTAAGGGGGTGTCTTAGTGTTGTAAACAACTTCTCTGACGACCACATGCAGGCACACTCACAAAGAGATATTTGTTGAAACTATGCAAGGTTGCACAGTCAGAGACCTCTGCCTCTTACAAAGAGCTGGTATACCAGGTCAGCATGTGTGAGCAAAAAGCTAGATCAGCAGTCTCATGGACAGAGCTCTTGGTTATAGCAGGCATGACTGCGACAGCTCCCCTTCCACTCTCGTCCCCACTTTCCTTAGAGGTGTTGCTTATAGGAACCAGAGTAAAAAGAATTATCCCGTCTATCTGTGCAAGTTCCTTAGTCTTTCCTCTTGTGAGTTGGTGTTTCTTCCATCATGCCAAGATGTTGGTAACAGGACTGTCTCTCTGCAGCAGCTTGGCAGAGGACAGATCTTGTTCCTATGTCCCATCAAATGAACATTTGTGATAGAAGTGACTAAAAGCTGTATCTGAATCTGTATTAGAAGTGAAAGGTTCTCCCTCTGTTCACCTAAGTGACCCTAAGTGCTCTTACAGACATAAATTAGCAAAGTAAAAGTAAGTTGCAGTGACCTCTGATGAGACAAGTTGTCCTATCCTGGCTTAGTTCCTGCAGTCCTTCTTCAAATTAATTATTTCATTAAAATGAAGGAGGCTTTTTGACAAGAGTGCTATGACCCTTTTTACTTTTCTCAGAAGATTTCTTTTTTTCTTACCTTGTGGTAATTGCTTGAAGCAGTAGAGAACTCTCGTTACCCTGCTGCTTCTGAAGCAGTCTTATCTTTCTGGATACAGAACACAGGCAAGGACAGGGCAATTAGTTTATGAAAAAAGATTATTAGCTGATTTATATAATTATTAATAAAAAATAAATTATATTTTCTTTTTCAAAGTGTCTGTTATACCCTGTGTGCTTGTGCACCTCACTAGAAAGCTCTGAAGTGACCTTTCAGTAAGTATTACTGTCTGAAGTGAGGATGAGGCCTGGGATGCCAGTCATTTGATGCAATGCTACAAAAGCAAAATGTGGCACTGCCACATCCTTTAGAGGATGTTAGCCCCCAACCAAATATCAAAACACTGCTAATGCTACTTCAAAAGCATTCTAGGAGATGATTAGGGGCAATTTTCCTATGTTTGTTATTTCAAGCCTCACTTAAATTCATTAGGTCCTGCTGCATATTCCTGATAATCCATGTAAATGTGGCTATGATGCCATTTGTGATGGGAGGATTAAGACTGACTTCAGGTGGGAAACAAACAACATCAGTAGCACATAAAGTCTTAAGAAATAGTTCTCAGAAGCCCAAAACCTTAAGTAGTACACAGTGAAGGAATAAAAATGCAGATGATGTTCTGTACCAGAAATTTGGGCAAAAGGTTGTGCAGAGGAAAAAGCAAGGCAATGAAATCCTGAACCATGCAAATGTATTCTTAGTTTTGTAAAATCCTTTAAACTCTTTGCAGCCCTCTGATTCTGGATCCTCTTGGCCTGATTAGAAAAGGCCATTCTCATTTGCAGGTTCATTTATGGTCAGAGGATTGGACTGTAGGGTTCTCAACTGGGAAATAGTTCAGTGTGCTGTGAAACTGGCTTTACCTTGGGAGAATGAACTACCTAAAGCAATTGCCCATCCAGGGAGGCCAGTGCCCACTTTCCAATTATCCAAATATTTATTGCAACTTTTTAAGCATCTTGTAATGTGAACATCAAGATTGCTAATATGGGGGGGAGTGTGGGCCCTATGGCATGGTTTGTTGGACAGGACTGTGGAAATTTCTTACTTACTGAGAAGCTTAAATTTAGAAGGCATGTCAGTCCCATGGAGGATTTTTCTTCATGGGTGTGGATAGCTTTCCCGCTGAGGAAAGCTATCCAAATGAGCAGCTGCACATATTTGATCAGTTTTCCAAGCAGTGACAGCACTGATTATTGTATTGATAATAACCAGCTCCAGTCTCCCTTCCATTAGCTGACTGGGCTGGCATAACCCTGCTAAATGGGGGCAGGGAGGAGGAGGACCTGACTTTTCTTTGCGCAGAGTTAGCTAAGTGCCCTTACTTAGAAAATCTGATTCAAAAAGGGTCTTCTTCCCTCAGTGCAATACTATGCGAATTTGCGCTTGGGAAGGTAGCAGTGCTGCCCAGGAATGTGATGCAAACAACTCGTCTAGTTTGGGGTGAGGCCGGGGCTGTCTCAGCTGCCCCTGGAGCAGGGCAGCTGCTGCGGTCGCACGTGTTTGAGCGAGTCTCGCCATGGCAGACCCCGCTGGCCCGCACAGAAGCTGAGCTGGGGGCACTGTGCTTGCAGCAGGCTTTACCTGCCGGTGGCTGCAACGGCTGCGAGCACTGACAAAAATAGTTTCAAGTCCCTTGTGTGAAATGGCTTTGGCACGTTGGGTTGGGACAAAATGTCTGTTCTATCAGCGCTGCGCTGGCCTCTGCGTTGCTGCCGGATATTGCTGCGTTGCTGCTGGATATTGCTGCTGGATATTGCCGCGTTGCTGCCGGATATTGCTGCGTTGCTGCTGGATATTGCTGCTGGATATTGCCGCGTTGCTGCTGGATATTGCTGCTGGATATTGCTGCTGGATATTGCCGCGTTGCTGCTGGATACTTGAAGTGTTGCGGTGCAGGAGGCAGGTGGATGTCTTGCACAGCGGCTGAGGAGTGCCTCGTGCCCCAGAAATCGTTAGGCACTCATTCTTAGAGAAGAAATCATTATGTCTCATTATAGCATGTACATTGGGGACAGTACGGACCACTGCATCTATGTAGGTCAGAACAGTTTAATTTTGCTCTAAGTGTTTGGGTATGCAAGTGTGTTTGAAGAGGCTGAAAATCCTATTTAAAACTGTTTTAGAGAGCAGTCATCTTGATGTAACTTTGCAGTTCTAGGTTTTACAAAGCTGTTGCATTAGCCACAGTGTTTCCTTCTGTCATGTATTTTCAGTGCTCTGGTTGTGATTCAGAGAATGAGTGATGAAGCTCTTAACCAAAGCATGGCATGGCAATTTAATTCCCATCCAGGAACTGGGCTGGGTGCATTTCGCCAGTCTCTGAGGAAAACAGCATCTGTGCAATTGTGGATAGATGTAAACAGATAGAAGTGGGTGGCTCTAGTCAACAAAAAGAAATACCGGGACTTGGACCTGTAGCAGCACTGTCATCCTGATGTTGTCCACCTCCAGCAAATGGGATTGGAAACAGACTTCTGAATGTTTTTTTAAGAGATGTGGAGCTGCACGGGCATCCATCGCACCATCCTATTTATGTTCACATTAAGAAAAATAGTTTGCATTTAATACAGACTTTGAAAATGGTCAAAAAGAGTCTCATTTCCCAGCTCTGTTCACCATGCAGCCCTGTTCCCCTGGGCTGCTCCTACCCTGCCTGTTATGACACATCCTGCTTATGCCAGCTGGAAACTGAATGTGTGCTGCAACTTACAGAAAAGAGTAATTGGCTTGGAACCTACTACCTAAAAAGTGAAAAATGAACAAGCCTTGCTGCACTGGGCTCTGGTTTTGTGGCTGTCGCCAATAGCTCCTGCTTGAAAAGAGCACCGTGCGGAGTTGGCCTGGGTACAATGCTTGGACACCTATCAAAGTTTACTCTCCTCCCCCACTTACCCTCCTTTCTTTTCACTCACCCACCATCAGTATTTGCCCTCCCCACAGTCCTCCATCCTTCCAAAGCCAGAGTGTTGCTCGCTGAAATGTGATTGTTGATTCCTTATTTCCGCCTTCTGAAATGTTTTTCTCTTTTATGAACATCAAAATGCTGCACAACACCCCCAAATCCATGCATTATCTCTGCTGCTTAACGCATACACCATAAACATAAGATGATTGTTACTGCTCTGGTAGGTGAAATTGTGACAAGCTGTGGAGTGCCAAAATGTATGTTAGCATTAACCACGTAGAAAGTGTACTCTTCTCCAAGGATTATGATCCTTTGCATGTTTTATTGCTACTGTAAACATGATTTCCTGAGGAAAACTGTTTCAGAATAGCCATTTCCCTAGCATTGCCACATGTCATGAAATCTGAAGACTTCAAAATCAGTTCCAAGTAATACTCATCTTCCTCCTAGAGGTGATGTTTTAAGAGGTGGCCTTGCATGACAGCCTACCACACACATTTGGTGAGGGATTGTGGTGAGTGACAGCAGGTGGAAAAGATAAACCCCAGGTCCTGTGTGGTGCATGATGGCTCCTCACACCATTGCTGTATCAGCAGGAGTCATTCATCTGAGCTTCCCACCAGGAAATGCACAAATGCAAAATATGTTTATATTGCCTAGCAGATATTTCAAATCAATGATAACCTACAAAGGCTGATGTAAGGTGAGAGATTGAAACCAAAAGCCAACAGCCACTTTGTGGCACTGAAAGCACAGCATGGGTGAAACAAAGCACATTCCTGGGAAACAATTGCTCATGACTCTGACATGCAGAGCACTGGTAGAAGACGAGCACTCCCTGAATGCTGACATCAGTATACGAAGCTTTCTTACTGCTTAGCATTTTGAGGAAAAATGGTCTGTATCCATAGCAGATGGCTCACTGTTTCATGCTGAAACATCTCTACCCTCAAAGTCACTGTTGGACTGATAAAGCTTATCATGACCCTTGCATATACCAACACCTTCGTGAACTCTTGGAAAATCAGAGTAAGCCAATTCCTACTGGGTATCTACCAGATACCCGATATCTGGATATTCCTGTTCTGGATATCTACCAAATCTCCAGCTCTGCTCTGTGTGTGTGTCATGGCATACCAGGAGTGTCTTCTACTACAAGCCAAGCCCAAAAGTGAAGCATCCACTTCACTTGAAAGAACTGATAAACCAAACATAACATTCTACTTTTATTTTCTGCTAATAGGCTCCCTTACTATCTTGTGTCAAAAAACAGATCATCAAGATTTTGGAAAAAAGAGATAAATTTGGCTGTAGACAATCCATGCCATGAAAAGCTCCCACAAATGCTTACATAGCTATGTTATAACAAATGCATGTGCCTTTTGCATGACAGCTCAATCATTCATAAATGTGGTTATACCATTCTGCATCATATTTAAGTAAGCAAGCTTGGTATTCAGCAAATTATTGCCAACTCCACCAGCACTCTGTGTTTTCTGGGCTTAATAGGAAACCTGCTTGAAGTCTGAACTCCTCATTTCTGTTAGTTTGTGTGAAGGCAGAAAGTCATGTCTTGTGTGGTGGTGACAGATGGAATTGGCACTGATGGCAGAAGTGAATCATATTGCCTGAGGCTGGCTGACTCTTGGTGATGATGTAGTTGACCATTTGGCAATGTGTTCAACAGCCTCTGCACCCCCATACAAAACAGAATAACCTGGGCAAAGCTGGTGAGCCCAATACATGGAAATAGAGCTCCTCAAAAGTGGAATTAGCTTTTCAGTAGATGTATTCACAGCCCCAGCTGCACCTAAGCTTTGTCACTAGGCTGAATGTTCTGATTTTTTTAAATTCAGAACACTTGATGCTTTTCCACAGCCAGGTTAAGCTATCAATGTTCCCCATGACAGATTATTTCTGATCCCATGCCACTCACTCCCATGCTTACTCTGGATAAGCATTAAGAAGCTGATCCAGGTTAAAACTAACCAATTTGGTCAATAAAATAACCTTTACTATAGGTCAGTACCCAATACAGTCAGCTGAGCAGCCAAATCAGTGTCAGTGCTAGCACAAACTGTGGGAGTAAGTAGATGGGACCAGTCCCAATCAGTTTTATTGGTACGCCTTTGAAGTATTTCTACTAATCATTGGCAGAGCCAGGACATCATTTTCAATAAGCTTTAATGTCACAGTCACTGTATATGGATCTACATCATTATTATTTGGGATGCTAAATACAATTAAATATTTGTCAATTTATTTATTATTGCATTTTTAAAAATAATTTATAGCTAATTTAATAATTTTAAGTGATGAGGTGCATATGTATGAGCACTTTGCTTCATGCCATGAATACAGTGAAAGTAAATATGTTTTCATCTTCTGAAATACTGAAGAGCACATGCAATTCTTCTCCATTACATAAAATGGTATTTTGGTGAGCAAATTTAAAAAGTTTAATATCTGCCAATATTGCAAAAGGTAGGACATCTATCAAGAGTGAGAAGGATGTTTTACTGTGTTTTGTCTGGTCATGTGTTTTGTTGATTTTCAAGGAATCTAGCCAGAGCTATACATTCACAGTGATGATTCAAGAAATATGGCTTGCACTTAGTGTTATTTGCTCAGGTTCACGATAACTTCCAGTTATGCTGGCTTATTGCGTCTGTGCACAGTGATTGCTCCTAATCACCTAACAGCAAACATTGAAAGAACCATCTAAAATTTACCTATTGCTACTTCTATGCACAGATTCTTGCCAGCAGGAAATGGTTAAATTTTCATTACATCTCATTCTGGGGAATCTTGCTCACTGCTTGACAATTCCCTCACTCAGTATCTCTAAGCTTCCCAGTGGCACACATTGCATGTGCCATCAGTCTCAAGCAGGTGAACTTCTTCAGAAATAAGGTAGTGCTGTGCTGATTATCATTTTTACATCTTCTTACCATTAGTAGAATATTTTTATTGGGAAGTTGTAGCCTGTGGCTGCAACCAGCATGTTTTTATAGGCTTAATACAAAAGAAGCCTCAAACTCTCATCCCAAATACTGAGGCTGTAACATCTTTCACTCTGAAAGTGTTCTGTGTCCTGATGTAACTGTTTGTGCTCATGGGATTGCATTATAGCACTAAATCTGCAATTTAGTCCAGATTTCATCATTCTATCACGTTAACAGCTGTTTTTAAGGAATAAGAAAATGTTAAAGAGTAAATAGTGCATAATAATAATAATAATAATAGGCATAATCGTGCATAGTCTTCTGTGATTAGCTGTGATCAGCTGTGATCACAGAAAAAGGGATATAGAATAAGGAATGGGAATTTTACTGTTGAAATGCAAATAAATGCAATATTCCCAAACTGCAAAATCCAGGACCACAATCAGTGTGAAATCCTCACCAAAAGCTTTTGATCTGTGGAAATGTGTACTACCCAGGCCTCTTCCATTAACCTGTTTTCATAAATATAAAAACCTAATAAACCTCCTTTGGTAAACCCTATACTGCTTCCTACTAGTTTCAGAAGGGGACATAGTACTTTTTTGGTTTTTTAAGGCATATAAAGAAAGAAAATACAGTCAATTAATGAAATCTTTTGAGTAGCATGCATAGAGATCTTCATAGAAGATGGAGATCAGGAAATACAGTAAAGTGCTGAAGATCTATAGAATCCTTAGGAAGCTCAAAAATTACTTTGTATTCTCTAGGAAGGGGTCCTATTCACATGCATACACACAAAATAGGAATAGCTTTAAAAATTAGACTTTGAAAATCAATGTTGCATTTCACTCTTCCGCCCCCCCCCCCCCAAAAAAAAAAAAAAAAAAGACAAGGAATACTGAAATCAGAATAATTGTGTTGTGATGAAACATGTATTGTACTTGGTAAAAATGCATCATTATGTAGACAGGGCAAGATTTCCTAACAACTTAATTTTCTGGATCTGAAGGGTGGGGGTTTTTTTGGTGTATCAAATCATGGCAGAGTACAGTGCTACTCGGGACCAAGACTATGTTCAGAGACTTGGTTGCTAATGCAGCACCTTCTCACTTAAAAATTAAAAAAGGCACAAAAAGGATGAATTGACTCATACAACTGCTTTAGGCAGCTAAACAGACTAAAGACTAGGTGTAAACAGGCTGGCTCCTTCTTTAAGATGTCAAACCCCTTTATTTTTATAGATGGTTATATTAAAACATCTCCTCTTCAAGACACACCTTTGTAGACAGTACTAAGCTTCTATAACCTCAACAATTAAAGAAAAGAACCCTCTAGTTGATTGATATCTCATGGCTTTATCTTGATCTTTCTTTCCCTTTACAACTGTCTTTTTTCCTCAACCAGCAATTTCAAGAACTTGCCATGAGCTAAAGAATTCATTATCAGTCTTTAAAACAATTTAGCATGAAGTTTAAAGTAGTAAATTAGTGCTTAAGGAATTTACTTTGAGAGTGTCAAATATAAAAATTGAGCCAAATACAGAGTAGACAATATTGTGCCTTGCAGGTATATTTAATGCAGATGTGCATAGTACGATGATTAGTTGTACAATTAAGTCTTCTACTGATCACCACAGTAATCTGTATCGCAAGCAAGAAAGTAACACACATACCAGTTGCAGTCAAAAGGAAATAAATCCTGTATATGAAGGTTTCCAATGTATTTTTTAAGAAACCTTCCCTTGAAGATCCTTGCAGAAGCCCCTGGTATACACAATAAATCAGTGCAACAAAACTGCCAATAAAATTATGGTTTAATCCACTTGGCAGCAAAAGGGTCAAGTGGCATGTAAAAAACTCAAGCCTGCAAGTTACTGACTGACACTAATAGGTTACTCTTCAGAGAATTTTCACCACAAATTTGGCTGTAGGCTGCAAGTGTTTTTCTAATGCAAATGTAACTTATGAAAAAGAAAAAGGGTAGGCCACCAACTGAAAGAAAACATTTATTGAATCAAAGTCAATACTTTCCTTATAATATCTACAAGCCAACACTGAACTGACTTTATTCAAGAATGAACACAATGTACAAAAAAAGTATGTCTGTTATAAAAATATGTCAATTTTTTTTCCTGGCTATTGAGCTGAAAACATTTTGACAAGTGCAAGATAGGTTTGGCAAGCAAATTTAAGCCGCTATTACCAATGACAAAATTCAAATAATTTTGTAATCATAGTATATTTAAGACTCATTGATAAAGTGGCATTGGAAATGTTGACCCCTAAAAAAAATATATCACTGCACTGCCATGTGTTTATGCACCCAGACAATTGAACATCTTGATCTCCTGTCATCACAAATCAGTAACTTTATCAGTGAAGACTATCCAACCTAATTTGAACTATTCAACCAGATAATTGACACCTACCACTGGAATACAACTTAGGAAAGGCAAACTACCTCCATGGCCCTGTATTTTGTGTGTTGTTTGCGAACTGTGAGAGAAGAGTAGGTAGGTTCATACATGTTTAAATCAACCTGACAGCTGTTGCAATGTGAAATCAGGGAAAGGATAGAAAAAGAATGAAGAATAATTTATGACAGCAATCTATATTTATGAACACATGCGTGTTTATGTATAAAAACGGATCTGACTAGGCTCAGTTATGCCTTATTTGTTTGCATGGGGTTTTTTCACATAAAAATTTAACTCAACCAGGACTCAAATAATTGACTTCTCTCAAACCACCAACAAGGAGGGAAAAAAGGGACATTTTACAGAGATAATCTGAAAACAGTGCAATATTAAAATACAATTTCACAACGTGTGAAAGAAACATGCTTTGGAACCTGAGCAAAAGGCGTTTTACTGACTTCGTAAAAAGTCACCCTGTATGTTGTTTTCATTGGCATCTGTTCTGCCAGACTAGTACGTTGCTCTTTGCAACTTCCATGGCCCCTAAATATTTAGTACACAGAAACTGCCAACTACTTGAGAGAGGTCTACTAAAATTTTCAGCTAATATTGCAGGCAGTCTGACATGCTGCTACTGGAAATGACCATACAGCCTAAAATTAAGAAAAATTGTAAAGAAGCAGCCAAACATGATGCTTTTCTTTTTTAAATAGACTAAAGCGCTTCCACAACACTTAGATACGGTACTACACTGGTTTACAGTCTCAAGGTCAGCTCTTTCAAAATAAATATACTGAACATTTACAACAAATGCCTCATGAATGCAAGCTCTCTCTTTTATTATTTCAAGACCAGTTGGATAAAAACTAAAATAAAAACATAACTCCAAAGCAGCTAAGTTACAAGTCCTTTTTCAGAAACAGGCATGACTTGGTGCCACAGCAAAATTTTTCACCAGTCTGCAGTAAGCAATTTTTTTTTTTCTTCTAGCACCAAGCGGGCCACCATACAAAGCAACCTCACAAAGCATGCGGTCATCTACTCTGGTGATTTTGTATGAAATAATCATTTGTGCTTGCAGGTCCCAGACCTTTCAAAAAATGGGTATGAACAATAGATGATTGAAGACATTAATGGAAATTCATTCATTTCTAAATTACTTGAGTGGAGAAAAGATTTAAAGACTAAAAAGCAACAGAATGTTGCGCATTAGTATTTGTGAGGGATGAGGGAAGCTAAGGTTGGTGCTTTAATTTGCCTTAAAACAAACAAAAAGCTAAAAACAATCCTAAACAGCTCTATGTCCATGATACTGGCAGAGGCCAATGGGTGCATGCCACTGAAAGGCACGGTCGGACCAATCTGATAAATGGCATCATCAGAGCAGAACAGCAACTTTTCACTGGAGTAATCACAAAGAGTGAACAATGAGCCATCACTTCTCTCATCATGAGCACAGAAAGCAGTCACCAAGGCAAAAGAGGGGACACAGGAAAGAAGGTACAGGAACTCACATAAACCTGGAAGACAGAAAACACACATTAAACTGAGTTTTGAACATTCTGAGTAACCATTTTCCTACTGTAACGTTGCTATTCATTGATTTAACGCCATACATATTATGCTTAAATGTATGGAACTATTGCAAAAATGGTACCCTATCATATCACAAAATTCTTCTGAAATTTGTTACACAACTAACTTCACTTGCAAAGATTTGCCTACAATATCATCTTAGGTATAAAACAGGCCTATGGACAGACTGATGCAGTCAGGACAATCTCTTGTTCATTGTGTAAAAAAATTAACATTCTTACATGATACTGAATTTTTTTACTCAGAAATGCATTTTAAAATTGGGCATCATAAAGACACAGCTATTTATAGGGAGCTAATTATGAAGTAGTATGATTGTTCTTCTTACTACTAAAACAGTGCCTAAAAAGCAGAGTGCAATACTTACTGGAAAGGTTTCCCCAAGGTTATCCTGCCTTTGTATCTACAAGCTGCATCTGAACATTTGCAGACATGCCACCTCCATAGCCTCCCTTGGACTGCATTTGGTTCTGAATTGAGCTGACCTGGAGACAGAAGTGAAAGGGGGACAGAGAAAACAAGACAGGCAGTTAGTGAGCTATGGCATCTTTTTGCTTCCAATTTTATTTCCTGTTTAGGTTTGGTTTTCAAGTGCTTCTTTACCATTAAAAAGCACTTAAAATGGTAAATTACCATTTACCATTTTGCATGAGGACATGCGCAGTGTAGGCTTGGTGGATTTTCCACTTCTGCAGGCAGCTCAGCAGGAGAGATGGAAGAACTGGTGCTGAGGCAGAAGTTTTTCCTCTCTCCCAAAGAAAACTGGCTGATTCAGGCTTTCACTGATCCGCTTGATTACTCAAAAAAAATTAATCAAATCTCTTACTGGTATCCAACTCCACTCCATCTGACAAGCTACAATTTATCTTGCTATATGGAAAATGTTCTTTGCCAAGTATGATAAACCAGAGAAGCTGACACCATTATGTTAAAAAGATAACAGACAACTTACAAAGTATCTGGATAGTATCGGCACTGTATGGCTAACTTCAGATCATTAAAAAAGGACTTTCTAAACTAAAAAGGAGCTTTTGGTTTGTGGAAGGTTTTTTATTTATCTATTTGTGTAACGGCATACACTGCTTTCCTTAATTGCTACTATTCCTTTAAATGGCAGGGCATTTATTGTTTAAAATCATACTCAATCTATCAGCTTCCCTGGAAACAGCTTATTTGACGGTATTTTTAGCCTGATGCAAATAAATACATAAAGAACTCCCCACACACCCCCCCACAAAGACATGCACATCCCTCTATGGCTTTCTTTGTCTTTATCAACAAAAAGGAAGGGAATCCATAGTTCTTTCCTGCTTGTGTTGCATGAGTCAAAATAATAATCTCCAAGTGCCTGCAGGAAGACAACTCCAACCTTAAAGGTTTGGCCTTTTTCCCTCTGCACCCCAGAGCATACAGAACAAGTACACAATGAGCACGAAGTAACATATTCGTTCAAGGCTACAGCTTCTGAAATTGAACTTGCAGCAAAGCCTATGCCTGCAGGGCACCACTTGCAATTATTACATGTATGCTCCTTCATAGAGACCTCCAAACATCACTAGAAAGCTGTATTAAAACAGCACTGGAGAAATATTTCCAAGTAGCTTGCACAATATTTTGCCTGTCTACAAACACAGACAGGCAAACACACAAAAAGAAATATATTCTTTTCCACAGCAAAGCAAAACACATGCACACACACAAAATGAATCAGCACAACCCTTTCTTATACACTGTTTCTCAAACCAATGTGAAAAAAGGGCCTGTTTTAGGATCTTTGTCTTCAACAGTATGGCGTATTGCAGTGCTGTGCAAAAGGTCTGATTTTTATGTATTTAAGCAGCGCAAAGTAAAACCATGTTCTACCTTGGTGCTTCACTCAAAGAAGTGATACAGCTGCAGCAAAACAGTGTTATAGTCACATTTTTCTTCAGAGAAAAGTGTTCAGAGCCAATACTCTAGTGGGTCTGACATCAGAGACTACAAACTCAGTAAGGAAGTGTGAAGTGCAACCACATTCATGGGGTGGCGTTTAAGAACTTCCACATTTCACCAAGCTGGTCATCTTCTTCACCAGGCATCTTCTGTTGCTCATTGGAACAAAAGGAGTTTGAATTTAATCTTTTTTTCCTTGGAAAATAATTAATCTACATGTAAATGTATTCACAAGAATGACTTGAGGATGGCATTAATTTCATCTGAATGAACCCTGCCTCTAGTGAAAAAGAGCTATAAAAACATCTCCAGACCACGTCACCTTCCAGCCTGACAACCTGCCTACCTGACTTTAAAATTTTGGAGAACATCAAATCAACACAAATTGCAAGGCTAAAGTGTAAATTTTTATGAGTACTTCTTCTAAAGGTTAGAATAATTTCTCTGGTACTTCAGTCACACATATAGATGTTTGTGGTAGTGGGTAAGGAAGTATCAGTCTAAAATGCAGAGGATGTTCCACCTAAAGCAAAGAGAATGCAGCAAATTAAACGACTGCATTAACAGTTCAGTGGCTATTTTGTATATGAAAACTGATATTAGAGACATACAATGTTAAAAACACTGAGCAAAAAGCAGGTCTAACCATTGTAGGCTTATAAGGTAGTATTCTTTCTGAAGCATCCTCCTTTTGAGGCAGTTTGAGCTACAAGAACAAGCACCAGGAAATGCAATTATTTTTTTTTCTTCCCCAAAGATGCCATTGCCTTCCTTGGATGAAATATAACAGCAAGGTTCTTCTCTCTTATGTCTAATCTAGATAGGATAAGGATTTAAAGATTTTGGAAGGGGAAGAGGATTGCACCAATTAAAGATCATACAATCTGTTGTGCTGCGTATCTATCTCATTAATTTCCTTCTTTCCTTTTCTTTCCCTCCCTTTTAGAAGTAGGAAATAGCACAGATGGTCCTGGAGAAAGAAAACAAGGGAAAACTAAGAAAAGGACAGAATGCATGAAATCAAAGACTAAAATGAGGAATATGAAGCAGAACAAGAAAGCGAGAGATTTCACATGGAATATGAAGGTAAAATAAGAAAAAAAGTGATGGGAATGAGAAAGAAACAATGCACAGAGGGCTCCTACTGTTTAAGCGTACCTTTTTGACAAAGGAGCAAGGCGCTCTACAGAGAAGGCAAACAAAAAAGCAAAGTATTTCAGTAGCCAGAAAACTACTGTGCTCAGAATCATAAGGATATGTAATGAAGAACAATGCTGATGAAAAAAGGCACAGAGCAGACAGGGGATGAAGAACCAAATTTATGTAGGAAAAGCTAATGAAATTCCAGGAGGTCCTCCTAACGTGTTCAGAAGAGAGGGCACAAGGACGTTCACGAAGGAGTATAATGTCCATACAATTAAAGGAAATTAAGCAGCAGCAAAACATGTGGAGGTTAACACCATAATCTTGGAATTTACACTGCAAAGAATGAACGAGTGGATGCAATATTACCACAGTAAGTCACCACAGAAAAGGCAGGAAAATAAGTAGTGTGGAAAAGTAGAAATTTGTGCTTCTGAAGAGAGAGAGGAAAAAAAGGGTTATTTTTTGCATACAGATCCTTTCTATCTGGGATCAGAAAAATCACTCTGGCCACTGATGCAGCACATTATCCAAATGAAAAAAAAAGTGAGAGAAAGAGATAGCCAGTTATGAGCATTCAAAATGAAAAAGTCTATGTAGAGAGACAATAATGATTACCTACTATCTGGAGATGAATTGGATATTACGCAAGGCAAAGGTGAGGGCAAGCGAGAGGAAAGTCTGAGGTGAAAGAGCAAAGCTTCAGGCAATCACCACAAACCTCACATGAGGCAGCTCAGCTGTGAGAATGAGGAAGGTTCTCACAGGAGGGATGACTGTGAAACACAAAAAAAAAAAAAAAAAAAAAAAAAAAAAATCGCTCTCACAGGAGGGACAACAATTTAAAAAGCAAAAAGCCATGCTTTAAAAAAATAAAGAAAATTGCTCACTTTATTATCACTTTATTATTTCAATTTATAATGGCTTTAAATATTGACGTGATATATTGCATTAAATAAGTAATTAGCTTTAACTGAATTTTATCAAGTTGAAGCTGTGTTTGTCCATTTAACTTGCTTATAGATGTTTTAGTACAAATCAGTTCCAATCCATTATGTTGTTTCTGGGAAGATGTAGTATACTGTTTGTCATGTCAGATTTTCTAGCTTTGCTCTTCCCCAATACGTATGGAATTACAAAAGTTTTTGTCTGATCTCAATAAGCTGTAAACTAGTTGAAACTACAAATGACCTCACTTGCCTAGATTAAAACTGTCTCTTTGTCTCTTTCCTTTACAGCTCTGCTCTCTATTGATACCTCTGACAGAACTCTTTCTTCTCCTTTGTCAAGAAGTATTTTTCATCATTTTCATCTCAAAACATTTTTTGCCCTTAAAGAGGATTATTAAGGTCAAGAAGTATTTTTCATCATTTTCTACATACAACCCTTTTCTAGATTGCATATTATTGACCTTAAAAACAGATCAACATTTCACATAAATACAAAGCTGTACAAAAGAAATCTATCCTCATAAGCTGATTTTCAGTATCTGTCTTAGGCTCTGTTTTTCACTTTCAGAGAGATAAAAATGTTTATTGCTTCTGTCATCTACAGGAAGCCACAAAACCTTGCCTGTGACATCGTTGCTTGCTCTGGAAATAATTCACACTGCAAATAGGGCTACAGCGTATAGAAAAACCTCAACAAGGACACCCAATAATATTTGTGTGCACCATAAACCAAGATAAGTTAGAGTTTTACATGAACTATATTTCAAATAGCTTAAAGCATTTAAGGTAAGAAACCTAGTCAACTATAAGACACTTTTTAAAGTTTTGTCTAAAATACTCCAGTATATTTTCAAATATACCTCTGTTTTAGTTCATACATGCCATCAGAACAATTTTTTTAAAGTATTCTACACATAGCCTGTACAATTTATACAGCATCTACTATGTATTGTCAGTAAATACAGGAATTTTAAAAATTATATTCCATAATCTTGAATGCAAGTGTTTAGGAGTTGAATTAAGACACTAGCAGGTTGTTCTTCAGTTTTATAGAGATTCTTTGTTATAGTTGAAAGACTCATTCCTTCAGCCACAATATACATATACAGTGTTCCTGTATTCTGTCTAAGATTAAATATTCTTCAGCCGCTCATGCTTACCGAATTCATTCCACTGAATAGGTCTCCTGATCCTACATGAGCTGTGTGAACAAAGTTTGTCGGCTCCCCAATCATGCTTCGGTCAATCCGCCGTCGTCTTTTCTGAAAGGAAGGTAAAGAAACCATCTAACTGAGAGTCATTGAGAAGGCAAAACCAATGTGTCATAAATGTAAAAGTAACTGTCCATAGGATATTTCATACACTGCAAGGTATTTTCATAGAGTCAAAAAGCACAGTCCAAATTCCCAGGTTAACCAAGACATTGGTAATACCGTCCTTTGTTTTTACTTGGAGGATCTATAGCAGATCATTCGACCAGCACTGATACCACTCCTAACATTTAGGCCAACAAAACATTTGTAAATTACCTTACTACGTTCCACAGTTTATTAAGCAATATTTGCAACATTTCAAACAGTAACTTCTGCCTATATTTGTATTTAAATCATGATGTGACAGATCAAATTTGAGGTTTAGTCATTCATAAAACAAGAATTAAGGATCAAAGAGCATTAGTATAGTCTATGAAACCACTGACTACAGGATTTCCCATTTGCATGCCATGGGAATTTATGTCACTATTTGTAATATACTTCACGGTGATGTTCAGAACAATGCCTTGAGTTTGATCAGGGTTAGTCACAGACATATCTTTACTGAACCCCGTATACTCAGATAACTTCCAGTCTGCGTGGTTGTAGAATGTGAGCTGAAGGGGTGCAGTGTGATAGTGAGGCAGGATGCCAGATTAGGGACTCCGATTCCTGTGCCGTAAAACAGAAGGCAAGAATTGCTTAACCTCTGCCTCCCCCTTCTCAGAGTCCCAGCTTCATTTTTTGTTAGTGTAATAACATGCAAATGAAAAATTTGAGGCAGTAAGGACTTCCTCTAATTAAAGCTGCTTTGGTTGCCTGCCTCCAGCTAAGCATTGCATTTAAAGGAATAAAACAAGAAAACCCTATCCTCATTTCTTAGGCCAGAGCCAGGGAGTTTACACAGAGCAAACCATGCAGTGTGCAGTCACCGTATGCCCGTATCCTGTATTTGAAAAAACCAAACAAACAACAAAAAACCCCCAACAAAACCCAAATAGCCATGAAGCACAGTGTGAATATCTCAATTTAAGGTGTGTCATACAAAATACAGTGTAATAGCTCAGAAACTACCTGAGCTCAATTAAAAGCCTCCCATAATCTTAAAGTTCACTCAGTCTCATTTTTAAAGGTATGTCCATTTCTAATCTGCAATGAGATTGTAAGACTACCCAGACTTGAGACACGAAGGTACATGCCTCACGAGTGGGCTAGCTGCTATTGAAACACAGCTACAGATTAAATCTTTATGAATCAGAGTCCACAACTATAAGAATACATCACGGGGTTTAGCCAGCAAGTACAAAACACGTTTAATCCTTTCCTGTACCTTTTCCCTACTACTAAAACCAGATTTCAGTAGGTTTCAGAACCTTACAGCATCATATTAATAGCTGGGGTGAGGAGAAACACGTAAGACACTCCCATAGAAATAGCAAAACAAAATGACCTGATCTATGCCAAAACTATTAGTGAATTCTCTACTCCCAACAAATTTGAGAAGATCAGTCAAATAAAATAATCATAGCTATAAAAACATCTTCATGTAGTTTGAGGGCTTTCACAGAGAAAATGTTTATGGAAATTAACCTAGAGGTCTCAATCACAGAAAATGTTAGTAGAGTTCACAGAACCATAAATAGCCACAACAGAATCTATTACCATGTCCTGCCAATGCATTAATATTTCAATCTGGAAGTCAAGCTCACTAATACATACAGCAAATGATTTCTTCAGTTATGCATGATATCAGCTAGTAAAGTATACATGACTAACTTGGGGGAGAGACCCCACACCAGGTTTATGCTTCCACTGGATAAGAACTGCTCATCTGACATGTTTCAGGACAAGGAGCATCTCCACCAGGTGCAATGATTATTTTAAATGCACATTGCTGTATTTACACAATATAGTATTGTAACATGCTGTGACTCTGACACAGAAAGAAGCTCTAGAGAGCTGTATGAAACACACCACTCCAATTAAAACACTTAACATTGTTTCAAGTCTGCAGGAGTTGCCCCTCTCCCCCTTTTAAAAAAAAATAACGGCCAGAGTCAGATTCATTTATATGTCTAAACAATACATCCATGACTTCTTGGTTTTAGTAGTTTTGAAATGCAGGGTTTTGATGCAGAGAAAATGTAGACAACCTCAAAGCTGTTGGAATTTTTTGTTTATTTGTTTTGCAAACAACCAAACTCTTTCTTTGGGCAACTCAACTTGTTTTCCTCCTTTACTTGTTGCTATGCTCACCAGCATGCCAGTAACAGAAATAGAGCGCTGGCTCTTGTGAACGACTGTGAATGATTCTCCACTAATCATCAGCTAGTCAACCAGTAACCACTAGTTAAAGTGAATCGTAATCAAATCCCGTTTCTTATCTTAAGCAAGTTTCTTATCAGAGGCCATCAGCCAGTTACACCCTGGCATGTGCCCACTGATGTGATCTCCTTGAAGCAATGGGACAGTATTTAAATGCTCTGCTATATTAAGACCACAAAGTAGTTCACTCTGAAAGCAAATCAAATGGTTTTTTGCTGCAGGAGAACTCAGTTTGCATTTACATTCGTGTTTTAGCTTGGATCACGAGTATGCTTCTGAAGCAACTTTGCCAGTCCCCATTTACCATGCTTCAATTTTAATTTCAGAGTAATCTTGAAGTGTTCAAATTAGACTTCTCTTGGGTGAAGCTGAACTGGAAGACTAGCTGATGCACTCCCATTGCTAATGGACATTGAAGCCAACAGACCAGGTGAGCCACTCTGAAGCAGACCACAAAAGACATCTAATGCACATCATGGTGCCCCAACACCATCTGTTCTGCTCTACTACATAGTTGCTCCTAGTAGGATGTGCCATTTCCTTAGACACAGCCTCAGCCAGAAGCAAAATGACCAATTAGCATGGGTGAACAGATGTGGGGAGGATTGTAAACAGTCACCTCTTTTTGAGGAATGTAACACAGGAGACAGGAGTAGGGGAGCATGCCTGGAAAGGTTACAAAGCTTTTACAGAGGACACCATGAACATTAGCTTTGCCAGATTTTATAGTGAAGTTGTATTTTCTGAGGCCCTGTATCTGTAAGAATACATGCAATATCATTGTTCTATAAACAATAAGAATTAACAGATTGATTCTTCGGAAAATTTAGTATATTTAATTTGAAAGCAGCTGAGAAGCAGCACATTCATTTCTTACTTAAGAATAAATGAATTGTACCATTATGCTCATTTCCCTCTGTGTATCACTTGTGCATTTCCATGCTTGTTCCTAGTGCAAGTCATGTGCCTGAGCTGACAGAGCCCAGTGAAAATGAATTCCTGCTAGCCTTCACCCATGCCCCAAACTCCACTTGATAACATAGCATAAATAATTAGCCTTAGAATATATATACACACACCACTAACCATTGTAGTAATGGGATCTGACTATAAAGGTGATCTATAAAGCAACCACATGTTTATGATGCTAATGCAAAGGACTTCAACATACACACACCTGAATATTTGTATCATCTAAAGGTTTGTTTTAAAGATCTTTCTGACAGAACACATGTATGTCCCAACTCTGGCAGCCTAACTGCAGTGAGACCCTATGTCCTGTATCTGTGTTTCTTGTGGATGTTTTCTTAGCAGGGGGGAAGTAGAAGAAAGCTCACATTATGATTAGCTAACTTGTCTGTTATCTTTCTTGTTAGTTTGGGTAAAGTTACTGAAACATTTGGTATCAATGGACAAAAGAAGTTTAAAATCTGAATTGTAGTACTTGACTTTTTTTTTCCCCCTTGCCTTGTCCCA
This sequence comes from Mycteria americana, assembly GCF_035582795.1. Taxonomy (NCBI): domain Eukaryota; kingdom Metazoa; phylum Chordata; class Aves; order Ciconiiformes; family Ciconiidae; genus Mycteria; species Mycteria americana. The sequence goes on from NC_134396.1 coordinate 42,776,090, forward strand.
AGGCACTTCCCCTTTACTAACAGGCAAAGGGGTGGCAAGGAGCAGAACAGAGGTGAGATGAGAGGAAAACAACTGTAAAGGGATCCTGGAAATGGAACATGAAATGTCATCATTTAATGGCTTTACTTAGTTTGTACTGCAGAATTTGGATTGCGAAGTACACACCAGGTAATTTTTACACCATGAAAAGAATAATCTTTAAACAGAAGTAGAAGAGATGCAGGTTTGTGTGTTAAATGCTTGAGAGGAATGGAAGCAGTCTGAGCACCCATCTCAGAAGCTTTGCTTTGAACATATACTAGATGCAACGAAACTGGATCACAGTTACCATAGTAATGAAGTAAAGAATTGATGTCTCTTCTATTCTTAATCTGCGAGTGATGCTTTGCACCCACACAGGGTAGCATGTCTTTCGAAGTACAAGATCAGAATTCAGAAAGCCACCAACAGTTGCATCACAAAGAAATTATTTTAAACCTGCAAGTTTCTTGAAACTTTTGATAAACAGTTTTAAACTTCTGTTTAAAAAAAATTAAACTAATTATACCATGTATTCCACCTGCCCTTCAGCAAAGCCACAAGCATTTTATTGAAACACCGTTTTCATAGTTCAAAAAACTACTTATTGCAAGAAATTCAAAACTGTAATTTGTTTCTTTAAACAAATAATTGCCACTGATGGGTTCAGAGGCATGTAAAAGTCCCTTTTTATTCCCCTGTATTTTTGGCTTGCAGGGAAGAAGTGATCTTTTTTGACTATCTCTAATTTTTGTCCAGAGGCCAAGCTGCACTTCTCTAGCTCAAGCCACTTCATATTCATGGCAACAGTTCTGAATTAGACAAGTTCTCTGTCTGTATATATACATATAAAAAAAGAAAGGTTTTGGAAATTTCTCTTCTTTGGAGGGTTATGCATCCCTCTCTGCCCTTCATGACAGGCCATCTCAAAAAAAGAAAAAGACAAGACATGCAGAGTAACATCAAGGTCTCAAATATATCAGAAACTATTTCAGTGATGTCACTTGGATCCTAGCAGGCTGATCATTATTTTTCTGGAAGCTGCTAAAAGTAGAAGTTGCAAGTGAAGTCAAACAGAATATCATACAAAGGTACCCCAAAGTCAAGTACCAACCTACATATGGTGGGGACCAAAAGCAAAGAAACCTCTTCTGTTTAGCTGGCAGAAAAACATGTTCTGCTAAATCTACACCAGATTTTGAGATAGCTGCTAGATACATATCCCAAGTCCAAGTCTGAGTGAAATGTAAGTGACACATAGAACTTCAAAGGACCCTGCAACACAAAAGCCTGCATAGATTTGACCTGCGTAAGGCTCCATCTCAGCCCCAGTCAGCCCTTCAGTGGAAGTGGTATTGCAGGTGCAGATGAAGAATGTGCTTTCTAAGCATGAAGTGATACATGGTGGAAACTGAAGAAATTCAGAGGGGATGATAAGTTATTGCCATACTGCAAACATGCAGAGTTTCTGAAAACAATGCTTCTTTATTAAAATTCTCTCATATGGCAATTTTCTCCTACCACCTACCATTTAATTCACCTCTACTTTACACACAAGAAAAACTGCCAACTCTTTTTCCCCACACAGCAATGCTCTTTACCCAGCTGTATGTTGTCCTGGCTTTTTATATCGTAGGATCTCAGTCAAGCAAACTGTAAGAAACCAGGCTACAGAATACCTGCTGCCCTCAATGCAAGCCTACTAACAGGGAACAAACAGAGCACGTCTACACTAGCAACAAATTAGTGGCAGGGGCAGACTGGAACTTTGCACCTCACATTAAGAATAACCAATTTTGGTATTTAAGTCACAAGCAGTAAATCCTTGTTTTGATCATTATTCTCTAAAACTAACACAGATACAATTGCTTTTCTATTGAGGAGAACATTTTATTATTAGTATCATCAAGCTACCACAAGGCATGGATAACACTTTCCTACTGCTAACTTTGTAACATTTACCAAAATGTTACAAGTGTCATTTTTAATTACTGTGCTTCCATATGTATATATATATATATATATAAACTTTTGTCCTGTTTTATATGCAGTAAAAATATATTGCACATAATATATTTACGTATTACATAACAATACATATTAATATATCATAGATGGCATTTCAAGCCATTTTTCTGTCACTTCATATTTATCTGTGTTCCAAAAGATGTAGGGTACAGTAAACTATATTAGAAAGGAAACAGCATGCTGATCTGATCTATCCGGTCTAATTTTGTGCAACATGTTTCCAACCAGATCCAAATCAATATGAAGTGATCCATATATAAAATGGCAAGTGATGCACCTTCCTTTTTTTGACACAGTTCTTTTTGTCTTTCATTCTAACTATCTGTAGAAGAGGAACTTTGGTTCAAATTGGTCATCATTTCTCCTTATTCCACAAGACTATCTATTATTTTTCATGACATGTTATTTTGGCTTCTCTGTTATTTCAATACAAAATTTGTAAGCTTGCCACAAAGACTCACAGGCGGAAAATTTAAGAAGGGACATTTATTGAGGCATGATCCCTGTGCTTTATAGTATCCCTTTCTGAATAAAATGGTGAGAAACATCTTTTGTATTTTAACTTCAAAACAGCCTTGATACATAATCAGGGAAAAAACAAAACAAAACACCATGCTTAGCACCTCATCTGATGCACAGTAAAAGCATCAACTTCCCAAGATTAATTTTCCAGTCTTGTATCAGTCTCTTCTCTAATTTCAGACTATTTTTTTAAAAAATTAATTCTTTAAGAGGAGTGCAGATTGTGTAAATCAAGGTATTCATAAGATTCCACATTAGACTGGGCTATTGCAGCAGCACCTGAGGCTTCAGTGGGCCCCATTCACCTGCAAGGATTGCCTTCATCGGGTCTGCAATGCTTACTGCTGGCTTGCAGGCTCAGTAACCTAGCTAAGACAAAAAATAGTTTTTCCCTTTTCTTAAATGATTTTCTTATATGTCATAAAACAGGCTTATCTCTCTTGGCAAGAAGATAACTAAAGAACATTTAATCCCTCTCTGAAGCCTGGTTCAAGACTTAATAAATGTACTTGCTAACTTCCTACTGGGAAACTCCCCCTGGTGAACAGAGAAGTGAACGATCCATCTGGATGCTATGAAGAGTTGCTTTGCAGAATGAGTTTCTGTGGTCAGAGAATGACCACTTACATTCATTACCTCCAAAAATTTTGCTCTTTTCAAAGAGGAAAGATGACTGTGAATTCACAAACGCTAGAAAGTTACACAGCTTTTAAACTTGTCTCCGCAACATCAGGGTCAGTTTTTCAGACTGCTCAGTCACTGCTATCTCAGCCATTCAAATGGCATCAAATACAGTAAGAAGCAATTCACTCTCTACAATACCTTTTTGCAAGCTTGACTTTCAAATAACAGCAGGGTAATTTGAACATAATGAAGTATAACAACTTTTAACCACATCATCTAATCCTTTGCCACACTAAGAGATCTAGAGTTAATACATCTTTCCACACTAAAACAATACAAATCCTAAACTCTCCTAAAGTAAAATAAATCCCAGTAGAGCCACCACAACTGCTGTTCCTGTGGTAGATAGGACAAATGCAAACAAGCAATATACTCTTGGTTCTCCTCTGTACCTGCCTAATGCATTTGTTTTCATGATTAGGAGCTAGTCTGTTCATACATCCAAAACTGTATGGATGCACTATCAAGACAGTGATAGCCAAGTATGTGATTTGCTAATTTTTTTTTTTTTTTTAATAGGAACTATCAGATTTATATGGAGGCTCACAGCTATTGTGTTTGACCTTCTTTCACAAATAACCCTCAAACAGCAACCCTTTTTTGGAAAACCTCTGTTACCATTCATTCTAGTGTTAATTTCGGGCTAACCCAATGCAAAAAGCAAGCTCTTTTAATCTGCTTATTTACTCTCTGGGATCTTCTCCACCAATCAAGATAGTCGTTTCATAACTTTTCCCTGAGGACAAAGTGATGTATTAAACTTTTCAATCATATAACTCTGTGGAATTAGAGCTGTTTGCTAGCTTTGATTTCAAGAACTAAGCTGAAACTTCAAAAGCAGTGCAGGCCAAAGATAAAACTAAGATAGAAATCTAAGGAAAGGATTTAATCAAAGACAAGACAGTTAACCATTTCAAGGTGGGGGATTTGGATGGTTACAGGAGAAACTGAAAGAGAGAAAACACCATTTTATTTTCCTTCTTTGATGTCTCCTACTTTTTATATCTGCTCTGAAAAGAGCATCAACAGCAAAAGAGTCTCTATGCTGTGCCACCCAGCTGATCCTCCACATGCTAACACACAGGAAGAGCTAGGTACTTTCTCAGAATAGGAAGTATCAGATCACCCTGTAGAGGTGGCTTTCTGTCCTCCCACATACATGCTGTTCTGCTGTCTGATGTGCACAGGATGGCTGTCTATCTCTCAAGACAAGCTGTGGTCTGAGTGACATGTCTGGGTTCCCAATATTGACCCATCAAAATTACCTAAAAGGTCTTAAAGAATGTCTTTCATCAAACTCTACATAAAGGGGCTGCAGGGGCAAGGGTGTCCCTTGTATTTGTTTTTGTTCATCATGTGTTTAAGATGCATTTCTCCACACTTTCCTCCCTAATTAGGAACCTAGAGAGCCACGTTAAAAACAACAAAAAGCATGTACACATGTAAAGCTGGAATGCTAATACGCTCCCATCTCTAGCAACTGGATCATTATGTAGCAAACTAGTACTGTGAAACCAATGGCTGGATCTATAGGGTCATCATATAGCCAGTATGATATTTTTGAAGAAGAAAAGGCTGCACTCCTCCTAAACATTTCCCGGAATATTGGGTACTCTTCATTTTCCAGCTTTTTAAACCCATGAGCTTACACTGCCAACTCCAACATTTATACAATCTGCAAGTACTATACAAAAAGTTGATGAAATAAAAGAGACACCATCCACAGTGATGTTAAAATTCTAGTCAGGCACTAGCATATGTTTAAAGTTTTAACATTTAATTTAATTTTTGAACAATAAAGTTACACTGACTATATTGAACTGCAGGAGATGACATGCTCTCTGAAGAAGCAAGGATGAAGAACTAGACCTTTACGTTTCAAATACCTTATGTCAAGAGGTCTACCATACAGAAGAAACATAGAGAAGCACAACTAAGATAATAAGCAAGATAAATTAAAATGCTAGCCACTCCCTCCAAACCACCATATTTCAGTGACAGATTTATTCTAAAGCAGTAACATGTGGTATTAAAGCCCAGCATAATGACGTTCTGACCAGCACTGTGATCTTCATCAACTGGGAAACACCAAAGCTGCTACAGCTACTAACACATTTTTCTCAGTCCCTTACCTGAGCAGTTTCTAGCAGATTGCTTAGAGAGTCTTGATTGCTTACGGATCTTACAAACTACAGCTTCATCAGAACAGAAGCAGGAAGAAACCAGCACAGGTTTTCATGCCAGCTCTTAAGCAAGAGGTAAGTAGCAGGCCTCCAGCACACTCAGCTTTCATCAAGTTTTCCAAAAATCCAGGATGCTACCTGACTTGTCTAGCTAAAGGAAAGTTAGGAAATTGAGACAAAGGATTGAAAAGAGGTAAGTTTTTAAATAATGTAAGCTGTTATAATTAGCATCTAATAAATTGATTATCAAATGTACACTGGATTTAGCCTTTAGGCAAAATCACTTGGCCTTTACTGACTCAAGTGGCAAAAAAAGAATGAGCAAATCTGGTCATTTTCTGAACTCCCGAGCAAAGGAACTAGCAGTTCCGTTCGTATTTAGAAAAAGACGGAAGTAAAGGGAAAATAAAAGAATCTAAAATGGCAGAGAAGCTGACTTTATCAAATCTTCCAGACTGATTTTAAGTACAACTTCACATCAAATGAATCTATTTTGTAAATGAATACCTCAAACTGGATTGCATATTATAATCTCAAACAGCTCCTTTGCTTTTAGCAAATTCAGCACCTTCTTGAATCTTTTGAAGTGTACACTTTGATCTGTTTACCCAATATTCCATTAGATTATGATGGTGTTAGTCATCACATGACAAAACTGGCAATTGTAGCCTATGTTTTCTAAATAAACAGGAAAATTTGCCAGATGAGGTCAAATGACTCTGAAAGACAATAGGTCTTTTAAGAAATGTGTTTAGCTCGCACATTAAAGGGAAGTTGTTCCATTCCAGATGCTTAAACCAACTTTAAGTCACATGGTAAATCAGAATCCATTCCTTGGTATAGCTAGTAAGTACTGTCCTTTTCAAAATACACACTAGCACAATTTTAAGATGACATTTACAACTTGTAACTTGACTGTCACATTATACCATGAACTAACTTCTCTCTCCAGTAAGTTCATTTTCGTTACTTTTGGTGATTAATGCCTCTTTAACATAATTTAAAAACCCACAGTCATCTAAGATACTAATATTGGTTTTCTACTCTAGCAACCATACTTCTTTAATGTCTTTAGACAGACGATGCAGTCTGATTGTAGAGTAACAGGTAATTCATCAATGATAAGGACAGCAGGGCATGATGAAAGGAACAAGTCTGTGATCCTGGCTTGTGGTATCTCAGCAAAAAAACAGAACTTAGCATTTAATATATACTCTTTTCTTATAGTTGCCAATCTGTGTAACTTTCAACATGTTAGCTGTTGCTTGGAACACGTGCTTACTACCAGCCCACAGAGCTGGAAATGAAGTTTATCACTGCACCTTTTGGAGGGTCTAGAGCTGTGACACAGGTAAGGGACAAAAACTCTGCTGCACATGGTATAGAAGGAGAGACTGAAAGAGTGGGTTTGTTCACCCTTAAGAAGAGACATCTGCTTGTGGTCCTAATGGTCTTCCACTACTTAACAGGAAGGTACAGAAGACAGACAGACTTGGAGGTGCACAGTGATAGTATGAGAAGCCACAACCTGAAGTTGCAACACAGAAAATACTGATTAAATAATAATTTAAAAAAATTTGTTATGTAGGTGGTCAAACACTGGACCAAGAACCCAATGAATCTGAATGTCCATCCTTGGAGATCCCCAGAACACAACTGGACATGTACCTGCAAAAGCCAGTCTAGTTGGTTCTGCTTTGTGTAGGTGCATTGCACTAGATGGCATCCAGAATTCTCTTGCCACCTAGATTATTTTCCAAGTCTCTAACTTCAGCTGGTGATGAAGAGGAAGAATGTAGATTGGGCTGGAATTGACTTTGCTCTAACACAGATGCAGTATATTCTCCCCAGTGATCAAAATCGTAATGTTAAAAGATACAGATTAAACAAATGATGTAAAGATACTCCACAATACAAACTCTGGAAATTTCTAATAGCTTCTTAAAAAAAGCAAATTCCAAAGTCCTGATAATGATACATTGTGAACTGCATCATGTTGAGCTCTCTTTCCTTTCACTCGCTAACCTTTTCCAACAAGAACACAGGAAATACTTGAAAGGTCATCTGGCATGATGAGAACTGTAGTGTTCTAGAGGACATGTGTCAGGATTACAACATGTAGCCCTCTGCTCAGCCGAATGAATGTCTGTCCCGTCCCTGTGTTGTTGTTGTGTCCCCCCACCCTGCCCCCCGCTGCTACAACACAAACAAAAGCTTCGGGTGTCCTTAAGTACACTGCATATTGAAATTCTTTTGTTAAGAAATTATATTTCATGCTTGCAAATCCTATAGTAAGAATTCCTAGAGCTAGCTGTCTAATATAAAGAGGTTTGTTATATCCTACGTATGCAGGCATCTGCACACATTTGCATTTATATGGAAGCATACATGTTGCGTTAAGATACATTACATACAAGCCTTCTGTACTCCTATGTACACTCTGTATAATCTTCTAAATCAGAATGATATGCACATACCAAACTCCATTACAGAAAAGTACAAGAGCAAAAAATAAACTGAAATATTACCTCTGAACAGGTAGTAGCCACTGCCAGATACAGGATCCTCAGTCACACTCACCATACAAAACCAATCACTTAGTAAGTCTAACACTTTCTTTGGTCCAGCGAGTTAAAACATCTACTGGTCTGAAGAATAGCTCTAAACACATTGTCACACATGCTCGCAAGCAGCAGTTTGGTAGTGCACATTGTGATTCACCTTCGACTATGACAACAAATCAGGGTGCACGTGGTATTTTCAGAAAACCTCCGCATGCAACTCATAGTAGTTCCCTTACTGGGAGAAGATGAATCTTCAGGAGTTATGGCACTGGTATTTTTTAGCAGTAGGATTCATGGGTAGAAGCTCTAGTACTTGTGCCACAGGCAAAACCAAAGCCACAATATCTAATAATATCCTCAAGAGTCAACAAACACACACACAGTGAATCCATCAGCTTTTAAATACCTGTGGGAATGTCATTTTAGAAGCTTGACATTAGTTTTCCCAAATAGCAGCATCTTCTTGTTTGTTTATATACATATGCAATGAAATACCTAAATATTCACCTGGCTTTCTAGTGGTGTACTGTACTACTTACTTCTCAGTGAAGTTTTATCAAAATGAACTTGCTTTGAATGAAGATACTTTCTTTTTTTTTGTACAAATCCTTCTTTAAGGGAAGTAATCCCATTACAGTTTCGTGTGTGTCAGGTCCATGAGACACACTGCTGACTGCTGACCTTTCTGGCAATCTTCCCATTGGCATTTCCTTGCTAAGCTATTTGTCTCCTGTGTGAGCTCATCATTATCTCTGGGTTCTCCTGGCTGGCATGCCTCTCCAAAGGCATCCTGACCAGTTACCTCATCAACATATAAGCGCTGTCACATGGCCTCAGGCACCCTGTTCTGCAGTGGGGAGAAGCATTCATAAACATGGAATCATGAATTTGCTTCAGTGGCCATCCCACTTCTTGCTCCTGTAAGGACTTCTGCAAAGCTCCCAAATTTGACTGTCAGGGTTGGAAATCTGTTCATCCAGTTCATTTTAGGTAAGTCACTGGAACAAGTGCATCCCAAAATACATTATGATGTAGTCTGTCTTTGCTTGCTATTAAAACACCAAAGCAAAAAGGAGTTAAAACCTACACGAGGGAAGCAGGAACAGCATCCCATATTCTTTCCATACTACAAAAAACAGTCATGCATTTGAAAGGTGATCCCACTAGTGGACGTGGAAATGATGGCATTATACACACAAAAAAAGACAATACAACAAGCATCCAAGACAACTTAGCAATGGATGGCTCAGTAGATATTTTAGGGATGCTTAGATGCCAAGCCCACACACAGCATGGCTAGGAGCATCTCTGGAAGAGTACTCTACCAGCAACTCTTCAGAAATCTTCAAATCAACAGCTGTGCTCAGACTTAAAATAGCTTTCTGTTCAGCTTTTGACATATTCAGAATAGTATCTGACACAGAGCAGCAACAAAAAAGCCTGTGCCCAAAGTGTGGCAAATACCCGCAAAAGATGGGAGGGAAGTTGTTCCGGAGCTAATTAACAGTCCCAACAGAAGCATGGGGGCAAAGGAAGAGCAACATGGTGTGCCATTGCAAATCCGTAGGCTTGAAAGACAGTCAATGAAGAAAAAAGGCCATTGTGAGGGAAAACTTCTAGTCAAGCACTGTATTCCTACCTATTTCAGTTCAACAAGGAACATAAAAAAGAAGTCCTTCCAAGCACTGTTCTGCTTTCCCTGGCCAAACAAAGGAATCCTTGCTGCCTTGTCCAACCTCCTATCAAAAGGAAAACACCAGTTCCAAGCAGGTACAGGCACTTTTGCATAGTCTAGCTGAGGCATGCCACAATTCCACAGGTCTTGAGTGTAAACAATCATTAACTATTTAAATTTCATCAAGTCAGAAAGTGCCCCATATTCCTAATCTATTTGTCAAATTCTACTCTTCTAAATACAGCCTCCTTGAAAAGAAGTATTCAGGAGCAGTAGCAATAGCTTCTTACTCTTACCACTAGCTGCACTGAGACGACACACAAATTTTGTTGAGGACAAAGTCTCAGGTACATTCATTATTCAGAATTTACTGCCAGACTCACAAGTAGGATCAACAACACATCACACGATCATTTTTAGAGGCGGTGTTGGCTGCTTATAACGTTCAGAAAAATCTTTCTACTTACTAATCCATTTCTGTGGCAAGGCTATCCCTCCTTGCCTTGCAGGTCTTCTGCACTAAGTTATCTATGATAAATTTATTACTGTGAGAGCAGAATTTCTATTACTGTGTCTCCTACTTACATACTTTTTGACACCATTCCTTCACTCTAGTACTGGCAATTCTGAAGTTGGATCCACTGTAGAAATCCAGGAAATATAGTGGCTTTCTTAGTGTGTCAGATCTACTGGTCTTGCCAGAATAAGCCCATATTTAGGAGCTTCTTAAGATAGGAAGAATAAGAAAGCATGGTTCTTTAACAGTCAGCAAAACAGGGGAAGCTTTGGCATTGCAACACTGAGCACCATGGAGATCTCTCAGACTCCTCCAGGTTCTTGCATTATTGGCAACTTCAGGGCAACTGCTTCCCAGTTCCACAAGTGTAGTCCGCTTCTATCAAAAACAAGATACAGCCAACATCAGCTGTTGGCTACAGATTTACAGTCACTGGCAGTTAAAAAAAAAGTCAGAACGAAGAGGAGAAATAGCAATAAACATACAGAACAAAACCAGGTTTTCTAAAGAGCTGCAGGCTAAGAATTTCTAAACTGGGTGTATAACAATAAGGGTAGATTATTTATAGTAAATATTTTTCCTTTTACTCTTCAGCATACGGACCCGTATGATACCTAAAAAGACAGGTACACAACTCCATCTTCCCAACAACTAGAGCTATGAACACAGAATTGAATAGTAATTGTTGGTAGGAAAAATATCTATTGTTCCTAAATTAAAGAAAAAAACCAACAACTAAGCTAAAACACTATCACCACCACTCATGTTTCATAGCCCGAGTGTCAGGTACCCTTTACCAACACACAGGTCACCAGTGGACTCTGGCAGCTATGCCAATAAAACAAGTTATTTTTGAACAGCTTGCTCATCAGCATGACAACTGCCAAATTCTGATCATATCAGATTATTTTAAGAGTTCCCTATGCCACAGTGTCATCAGGCTACACCACCCAGAAACATTCTTCCATGATCAAGGAATATAATTTGGAAGAAGTTCATTTTCTTTCCAGATTTCCTGCATGGTTTCTATGCCTCAATGTCGCTTCACCATTTCACTGAGTTTCCCTGAAGTTCTGTGAAGATCCACGGACAGAAGCATTGGACTAGCCGCCTACTACTGCTGTCCTGAACAGACGTTGCCACTTACGTGCTTCTCAGTAGCTTCAAAGTTTTACACTAAGGAGAGCTGCATACTACATCAAAATAATTTAGGACAAGAAGAGATGCATCAACATGAAAGGTCTCACTTTCAATAGGCAGAATCTGAGTTGTCTACCATGGAACTGGTAAAACACCAGTTGTCACTTTACAGTTACCCTACAGAGAGCTTCTCAGAGCCTCTTTAATCTTTCACTTCAGACGTCTGGAAATAGCACATTAGAAATATTTTTGAAAATCAGAAGGCTGCAGTGGTCCTGCTGCCCCTCTGGTATTTGCTCCACATCCCTTTCTTCACTGCCTGCTGGAATGAACATATGTCCAGGCACAGACAGCCAGAGAAATGCCATCCTTTTGGGTGACTGGCCTTTACAGCCCACCACACACCCACTTCTCAGGAACCTCCCTGCCTCTGCTCCTTGCTCTTTTCTATTACAGTAAGTTTAACATCTGTGCTGGTCCCCTAAAGGTATCGGTCAACTTTGTCATTTGACAGCCATCCAGGCAGGAATTTTACCCAAATGCTGCTGGTTTTTCTTACTGGAAAGAACAACTTTCCAGTAAGAAAGTAATTTACAAGTTACCTCGCTAAAGGATCCCAAAGGCTTCATAGCTAGAAGACAACAGAGTAGTATTAAGAAATCCTGCCACTCAGCTTCTGGCTATTCCTTCACCTTTCTTTGTCCTAAATCATCTATGGCAGCTATATTAAAGTCCCTCCTGAAGAAAGGGAATTGCTATAGCTCTTCAGAAGCTTAAAAAGCTTGTCTTCATAAAAACAGTGTATACTTGGTTTATGCTCCAGCTGCTTTTATGCAAAGCCAAACATTACAGCTTCAGAAGTGACCCTAGTTGTCTCTATAATATAATTCTAGGCAACGTTAAACATAATTTCTTAAGCTTTAAAGTGTTAATTTTAACATATTATAGTGAAAATGCAAATACATTTTAAGTACACTTTATGAATCTGATATTCTTTAAAACTCAAGGGCAAACATAAATTTCTCCACTGAGAACAGCACAAAGGCGTTTTGTTTTCCAGCTGCAAAGCTAAAAGAAGTCAGAAAGCGGAAAGACACATGCATTATCAAGAGACTCAACATTCCCTCTTTGGGATCACTAAGGAAAAAAAATTGAGAAACCCAAACCTTTCTGCCCTTCCCAATTGTTTCCCTGCAGGCTTCATTTTCAGACCACTCTTCTGTGTTCTGAGATTGTATAGTTACAGTTTGTTTTTATTTAAGAAACTAAAACAAGTAAACTTGCATAAAACACAGTCTAAAACTTAGGTGTGGCTGTTTTTCTGGGGAACAGTAACAGCATGAACCATACCACAGTTAGTGCATCCTGCAGCTTTAATTGACTTACCCATTGCAAACATAAGCATCTGCTATGTTTGGTCATAAAAAATAAATTGTCAGTGAAATTCACCCCTGCAGTGCCTGCAGAGCCAACATTGCTAAGAGACTAAGTTGAATTCTATTCCTTCTTGGGCACAACCAAATTATTTACTAAATTCCAATGAGCTGAAGCAAAGGGATTACTTGCAGAAAACTTACTGCACCAGTGTGGGAAAAAGATTCAGCTTGACCCTCTGAACCCAGAGTGAATTTGTAGACCTGGCAACCCAAATTTTTACTTATTTTCAAAAGTAGTTCCTTGTAAGAGTTGATCACTTGATGTACATTTTATTGACCAACAACAAACAACTATATGGTAAAACAGGTTTGAGTTGTATTTCAGAGCATGCTTCAAAGGGAAAGTTTTGTCTGTCTTTTTAGATAAAAAATACAAGGACATCAAAACCAAATAAAATCCTCTCATTCCCTTTATCATTTTTCTTTCCTTTTCACTGGGTAATAATGCGAGCTGACTAATTCTGGAACACTAAATTACATAAGTTATTATGTAAAGTACTGTAGAGTACCTGATCACTTTTCCTATTATATAAAGTAGAGATAGATCAGAGTGATGTAAGCTCTTCTGTTCACTCTGACTAAACAGAAATTAGTATTTACACTGGTGTCAAGTTCAGAGAGAGTGAGCAAGAGACAAAGATATTGCAGAATGTCATTTTGGTGACATGAAGCATGCTACCAGCAGCGTACAAGGAGACTAATTTTACTGTCTTCAAAGGATGATCAAGATGCCCTCGTATTTGTAAAATACTATGGCAGATGTTACAAAGCAGTTATTTCACACAAGTATTGTGCACTTCAGAAACTCCTCTTATATTACAATCTCTTTAGATATGGAAAAGCTGTTTACAATGAACATCAAGTAAGTAGTTAAGTCTAAAAAAAAAAATATATGTAATCTATAATTAACAGAATCTGTTTTAAAATCTAGCTAGAATAAATTTTTTCCTTAACATTTAAGCTGTGCTGGCTTCAAAAAAAAATCATGATGCTTATACACATGCCCCATAAAACCCTACCACTAAACATCCAAGAGTTTTTTATTTTTTATTATTTGGTAGTGCCTTTCCTCAGAGGATCTCAGCACAGTTAGCAGGATCCCAGGCAAGCGTTCAGAAAAACACTCTGGCAGTTGGTTTTTGCTGTAATTCAGCCGATTATTTCCTACACATACAAAAAAAAGCCCCAAAACACCAAAATCCAACCCACCATCCAAAACGTACTTCACAAATCAGAGAAACGAGGAACTACAGTTTGTATGCCTTTGCTATGTAGAAAAACACTAAGTGTTGCAGCCTGCAGAAAACCCCATAACCTACAGTTCTTTAACCACTAAATCAGCTAACACATATCTATCGTCACACATCAGTCAGTTTCTTGCCAGATTTTAATCTAGGTGTGTATGTATTAAAATGTGTAAATTTCCTCTTGATTATCTTCTCTGTGTAGGAACATTACTCTCCTTTTATAATAAAAATGTTGGCATTTTATTCCTGAATTAAAAAGAGCAGCTGAATCTTACTGATCTGAGAAATGTGCATATGGTTTTTTTCTTTAGGGGTAGGACCATACAAAGAGTCCTTGATTACATCCTTTCTAGTCTCCCAGCAGTCAGTTTAATCCACACTGCTTTCACCATGGCCATTTAATCACCTCTTCACCCTCATACTCACTACTGGTAGCAGCATAGCATTGGCTGCATAGTGTTTTACAGATTTGCACTGTCTTCATGGTTAGCTTCGAGAAAAGATAATATCCACATAGCATAATGGGCTTAGAAATCTTTGACAGGTTTTAAAATAGTTTTTAAAAGCAATAATTAAGTAGCCCCAGTTCTTCTCTCTCACATATAAGTCCTGTTTCTTTATTCTCTGAAGTACACACATTGCAGTTACTTTCTTTCCTCCCCCAAAACTTCCTTTCTTTGCATTACAAATTGAAGAGGCATTTCATTTTCAAAGCTTAATTCTGATGTTAAAAAAAGAATATATGCATTTGATATTTTTCCATGGAGAATAAAAGGCCCTGTAGGCTCTTTTGCCTGCTATGCTGTAGATCAGCACGCCTATTCTTCTGTTGGCATTTCTTCTTCTCTTTACAAGTTCAGCAATGCCACGCTGCTACCAGAAACACAAGCAATCCACTATATTACATACACGCACACACACGTATGTGTGTGTACGTTTGCATATCCTAGCAGATTTGTTTGGAATATGTACCTAGCAGGATTTATTGCCCCATTTTAACAGTAATCTACTATTTAACCATCATCCTAGGAATTAAATGTTTTTTAAGTAGCTGGAGTACGGCAAGCTGTATGCAAATATTTGTTTGTATGTAATATTTGTTCCAAACAGAGTTAAATAACATGTTGCCCTGTATTAATTTTACTCAAGTCTTTCAAGAAATCTACCTGAGTTGGATTTGGCTTGGAAGCCCCCTATGTGGGGCTTCCAAGTTGAACTTGATGAGTCATAAGAGTAATTTCCTTTTATACATAATACACTCCCTTGACACACAACTGTAGTTCCCAGTTGAACATAGCCAAGTGTGCTTTCTTTAGATAATGTAATTCCTGATAGCATCAGTTTTTCAGTTCACAAAACTGATAAAGCACCCCAAAAGGCAAGTTTTATGCAAATATACATAATGAGGTAAAGATTAATAACTACAGTTTATGCAACTGTTTGAAAACCCTGATGTGACACCACCTCTAAAATTCTATCATTCTGCCGTAATCCCCAATTAACATCTACTCATCAATCCTGCTGAAGTCTTTTCCTCCATTTCATTTGAATCCAATTCATTTTTCTCTACCCACCATCTCATCCTATATGCCCCAAACAATTTTTCTGTTCTTTCCTATATAAGGTCAGGGGCTCTGGAGCCACCAATGGACTACCATACAGCTCCCCAAGTAACCTGCCTGACATCTTCCAGCTGTAAAACAAGGATAGCAATGCTGACCTCTCAAACGAGTCAGGCCTGAGCTGCAAGAAAACTGAACTCAACATCAGTGGGCACAACTTGGGAGTTTCAGTGGAGGCAAGACTTTAACCTGTGCTTCGAGCAGTCTGAGGCCAGAATAAGACACAAATTTCCAGAGCATTCCCCTGCGCTCAGCTGTCACCACAGTCACTGCCCATCAGAAAATGGTTTTGGTTTTTAAGCAGAAGAATTTAGAAGGTCAAATTTCTTTTAACAAAGTGAAACTACAAAGCTCTGTGCTGCACCACATTTCCCCAGAGAGATGGATGTAACACAGAGGGAAGGCAGCCTCCGAGAAGCAACAGTATTTCCCGCTGCGCACCATGACGAGATGAGCTCTGCACCTCTGCTCCAGCGGTGGAGAGCTCCAGCTGGCCAATACCAGCGTGCTAGAGCAGTAGACCAAGTACCACCACGCTACGCCAGCAAAGAAGTGCTGGTCTGGGCAAACTTAGAAGACAAATCACTATTTGGTCCCAATTTATTTCTCAATCTCTGAAGATAAGGCAGCCACATACCAACTTGAAACCATCTTGTGCAGGTTAGAAACACCTAAACCATGATGCAGGCCTGCCAAAGATAAGGCAAAATTAAAATATTCTGGTTTGAGAGCATCCCAGTACCAAAACATAAAAACTATGAACTAGGTAACCCTTCATGATAAACCATCAAGCAGAACACAAAGGGTAGTTACGTCCACACTGAAAAACAGTCATACCACAAGCAATAGAAACAAACAATTATGAAGACCCTGTGCCTGCTGAAGATAGCATATTATAAACCCACACTATTTTCTGCGACTGAATGAACTGAATTTACAATTGCGAGAAGAGAGATAATGTAGCTTAAAACTATTTAAAAAAATTCCATGAAGGCCTCTCCCTTTTGACATCAGGTCACTCTCAGACCATGACATGTCAACAAATCACTCGGTGTCACACATTTATTTGAGGGAGAAAACACAAAGAGAGATGGTATCTTTCCTCAGTAAACTACAGCTCTCCTGAGGGTACACCCAAGTAGCTAAAAAACCCTCTAAAATTATTTGAGAAACCAAAATAAAACCAATGCGCTCAGAGAGGCATTACTTCCCTGAATCTGCATCAGAGCGTGGTTCACAGCTTCAGTTTTTCTGCCCAACCTCCAGTTCTCTATTCTCCTCACTCCGTGGTGGGATACTAACCCAGAATTGCAGAAGTCAGCATTTTAGAGTCATCAGCTAAGCCACTCTGAAGATGAAAATGAGAAAATCATTGCAAGTGACTACATATTGAAGTCTATGGCTGAATGGATACCTTATAATTTCAGGATCTCTGAGAATACATGAAGAATAGCTGTAATATAATCCAATGGGAACTTTGGTATCGTGCATGTCTCATGCATAAGTAAGAGTCATGACAGGAACTGCAGAACCAAAGGTTTGAGGGACAGTGTGAAAAAGGAAAACTGTCATTGGGAAATGTTAATGCTGCGAATTAAAAATGTAAGTGCAGGCAGAGATCTTTAAAAGAGCCATTTAAAAATGCGTATTTTGTGAGTTGCGTATTGGTCTTAAGAATAATCTCCAACAGAATATCTCAGATCCATTTAGAAAAGTTACAATAAAAACACAGGAGGAGAACAGCAGAGGAGGCTTCTACACTTGATATTCCCTTTCATATCAAAAGCAGTTAAAGGTAAAAGGCTGAACACTTAGCTTCAGGGCAACAACTGACTTCTCCATTCACTAACACAAAGCATACTTCCATACAGAGTCAGTGGAAGTGCACATCTCTCAGACTATGTCCAAGTTACCTCTGCCTTTAGCTGTTGGCAAGTAGCAATGCCCCTAAACCTATATGCTTGCCCACCTCCCCTGTTCCGACATGAAAAGCAGAACAGGGGAAAAACAGCTGAACTGCCAAGCATTAAAATTAAGGCACACCAAAAACACCAGGGCTTTGCAGCTTCAACTTCCATTAAAAAAAAATATTTTTAAAAATTGCATTGGATTTGTTAATTTCAGAAGTGTTTCACCACAGTCTCCACAGGTGGCTGCAAAACTATCAACTTTTGCTTAGGCAGTATCAACTATTTCTTGTGGCAGCTCCTTTTGTCAGTGACTCTTACTGGGTTTTGCTCTTAAAGATGTCTTCGCACTGAAAAATTTGCAGATTTAAAAGAAACAAGCAATTCAAGGGCTCTAAAACTGGTGTCCAGGTCAACAAAGAGTACAATCTACTTCCTCCCCATGTTTAAGCAGAAAGCCTGAGCTCTGTAGAGCCTGTAGATATTTAAAGCATATTACGAACTTCTTCAAATATGCTGATAGTGGCAAGACACATTCTCATCAACAGAAAGCTGGCATAATTCTTGTTTCCATGTCCCCAAAGAGCTATTTTCCATCCCGTCAACTAGTATTATATTAAATAAATAGCATCAATACAGCTAACTGAGAGCTCCTAAAAATTTCACAGCCATACTAAAGGATCACAAAATATTCAGTTAATTTTCATTCAGGTACATATACATAAACACAAAATACTGCCTTTTTTTGTTTTCTTTGTAAACATTTTAATACTTGAACATCACAACAGATATTTTAAGACATGTGGGGGCTAATTTAAAGGTAAAAGAAAAATCTAAAGCAGCTCTGTCAGGCTGAAAGCAGCACAAAGATCAGGTTTGAGAAATAAAAGCCAAGCATTTTGCTGCTTATTTAACTCTACCCCCTTTGATAAGGTGTTCCCTCAGGCTACTTCTACAACAGCACTGAATAGGAAAAAGAAGGAATTTGAAACATCTGAACTGGCAGCTCAATATGTAACTCAGTATGACAACTGTGAAATCTGAAGGCTCTCTAGAGTTGTCACATTTTACATTTGAGTCTTTCATAGGCTTACTGAATGTGGTAGGCTGATCGAATTTAATGAATAAGAGAGCCTGAGTTGTAGTCATTTCGAACCAGAAGCTGTGCTTGCATAGCACTGCCATACTGAATGGAGAGCCTGGCCCAGTGCTTCTTCAGCAGCAAACACCTGCACAGTAGTGCACGCCTACTGAGGGTGATTTATTCTGCATTTGTTATGCACACTGAATGCTTTATTATCTTTATTGTGTTCAAGTTTTTAACAGTTACAGTAGTAGATGTATCCTTAGCTATATCTATGACTCCTTCTCCAGAAAAAAATCTAGAGCTGACAATATCCATCAGTGGTTAATTTCCTTAAGTAACCACAGTCAAGATCATTTATGTCTTCTGTAGCATTCAGCATGCAGTTCAGTTGATAAATACAGCAGTATGCGCAGGGTTTTTTCTGCCTGTATTTTAAGATGGGCCTCCCCAGTCTAAGTACAGATCTGCCAATCCTTCTTCATACATCAAAAAAGACACAAAGGAAACTTCACTTTCTAAACCACTTCAAACATTTATGGCATAGCACGCAGCAAAACTGTAACAGCCCTTTGACAAAATACAAAATGGAAATTGTCTAAATGAGAGACAGGCAACAAAACAGAAACTAATTAACTAGAGAAGGAAGCTCAGAGCAAGAAGGAGGAGAGCACAGTTTATTCTTTCACAGCAGAGCAGTAATTCTACTGCAAGGTCAAAGGAAACTGAAGAGCTCAGCTGGACTGGGCGGTGGCCCAAACCAGGTGGGAGTGCACCAGATCATGACCAAAGGCTTCTCAGACCAAAAATTAACTTTGCAAGTTAAAAATGGACAGAACGCGAAAAAAAAGTGGAGGAAAATAACAGATTCCTGGTGTAGGCGACAAGCTCAGCCTAAGAAAGAAACCACAGACATGTTCTCTGAAAACCTGCAAGATAAAAGGCTCTCTAAACTTCTGTTACCAAGCAATGCATCTGGTAGTGGGGATTTGGCAGAGTTTACTGAAACGTAGCAGTGGATGGGACGATAGCACATAGGAAGCATGGGAAGAAAGACTCATCTTGTCACTGGGAAGTGCAAGATCAGCTTACAGAACCTATAAAGGGTATCAGTGGGAGGTGTAACAAACCTGGCGCAATCACAGAAAGTGCTACTCTTCTCAAAATAAAAAAAGGTTGGGGTCAGATCATAAGAGATTGAATTCAGGCTATTTAAATAACCAGGGAAACTTGAACATAGTTATTAAGAGATTAATATCACCTCCTTGGTATCATGAAAACAGATGTGAAAGCAACTAGTTGTGTGAAGTCTTCATTGTGGTAGAATACATTATCAGTCCAAATCTGACAAGAGAAAACTAGAAGCCAATACAAGAACACCTTACCTTGGCTTTTGTTTGCATTCTACTGTGGTAAAGACCTCAGGCTATCAAGAAGCAAGACCTAAGCCACCATCAGGAACATGCTTCCTTCAACCACATCACTGTTTAGTTTTGTTTCTTTGCATACTGAATTTCTTCATTTATCACCCTTTTTTCAGGGAAGCATAGAGACCCATGTTCAAACATGCCCCTTTCATGATCGTACTATGAGTATTGCAGGCTTGGAAACACCAAGTGAAATACGTAGCAACCGAAGTAACATTAGGAGAGAGAGTAGAACACTGCTTTCCAAGGCACCTATGTTTTATTTCACAGCAACACGATACATCCATTTAGCACTCACAAAAGACAAAAAGCTCTGCTGTGATACCTTTCAATAAAAGTTGATGGTAATATGTGACTACTGTCTTTTAATTAAGGAACCTCTTAAAGTGCAGTATAACTGCAACATTGTTACTGTTCCTCTCTGGGTTATGCTATTAGGGAAGTGATGGCAGTGAAATTAGGCAAGTAATGTGTTCTTATTGCCATAAAGTTTGCAAATCTTATCTAAAAAGGCACAGTTCAAAAGCATGAAAATGCACTGGAAAGCACCAGTATGCAAGTCTGGGAGGCATACAGAGTATTGGCAATAACCTAGAAAATGCCTTTGTGTACAGTTTGAGTAATAGTCTTCTATAAAATTGACTGAAAGGACTCTGTGCATGTACGCGTTCTTCATTTTAAGTGCACTATAGCTGCAAAGAATAGAGATGCCATACTGAAGATTCCTAATACAATACGCTAGAATTTTGCCAGAAGAAAGCAACAGTGTTCCTGCATCCTGGATTTCAAGAGAGGAGGAGAACTCTTTAGCCCAATGGAAGCTATAAATATCACAGAAACATGCAACTTATAAAAGTTCCAGTTTATTTTTCTCCAGTGAAGAGGATTAAAATTTATGTCACTATCCATGACATTAAAGGTGACCCAGATATCAGCACCTGACAAAGATAATGAGAAAAAAATCATGTTTCAGAGAATGTAAGTTTAAAAACAAAAGGAACATTTTAAGCATTGATCTGAACAAGTAGCAAATTAAGTGACTTCCTGGTTTCAAGGTCTTTATTCTGAGAGGCTGGTGGTTGTGAGTGTTGCTACAAGACCACATTAGTCCTTCCACAGAACGAGCATGCTGAACACGTAAAGGCTGAACATGAAAGTGATGGCTGGGATACTGTTAGTCAGGCCATGAAGAAGTTGACATGCAGGAGGTAAAATGAAAGAAGGCACATGAAAGAGATGAAACCGGGCAGAGGAGGTATTGGACTAAACTGACAGACTGAACGCACGGTAGGGGACAGACAAGTAGCTTTTATGCAAGTTTCACCTATCTTTTGATACAACAGGGCAATAAGTACCAGTATTTTTGCACTAAAAACTAGCATGTTTTTCAGCACGTTGAGTCTCCCAAACATGCAATCGCACACCACCGGCAGAAACAGGGAAAAACTATTTCCTTACCACTTGTCTGGTTTATCACTCTGCTCACACTAACAGTACATGCTTTGCTACATGTCAGAGAGGAAAAACATTCCTGTACTTAACTCAGATGTGTATGTATCTGATTAAATACTCCACTTACGGCAACGGTGCATGGCAGAACAACAGCTGTACAACACAAGACAGCAAAATGAGCTGAGTAACTGCAGGGGAAGGACAACTAAGTGCCTATTGTCACGCATGCCAAGGAGGGCCCACAACTCTTTTTTCTGACATGCGTCCTGAAGAATTTTAGCATTTCATAACGAGCAAGGGTCCTACAATATTTGAAAGGCAGATTTCAGGAACTAGGTCAATGCTCAGCAATGTGCTATTTGTATCTTAAACATAAGGATGGTTTTAATTCTCTAAGCAAATGCACACCACCAGATCAGCAGAAACATATAAAAAGGGTTGTTTCCCTTTTCTCCACTTTTGAAGCATATTCTCCACCCTTTCCATGAGTCACGACCCACAGATCACTACATGCTGTATTAACATACCATGTATTTCTTGGGCAATAACATAACTGTATCATAAAGCCTGAGCCAAAATTTTGTAAGGACAGGATTTTTGTAAGCAAACAGAGTATGCCATTTTCTATCTCAAAGATTTTTAACAGTCATACCTTATTTTTAATTGAAATATATGTTCCAAAACCTAGGCAAATACCTTTGGCTATCTATAGATGCAGCTAGCATTTTAAAGGACTGCATGGTATTCAAGCAACAGGACTGCAGCTTCCCATGTTGGTATCTCAGAGTTCACCTCCCACAACTCCACTTGACTAAGAGTGAGATAAAGTTGCATTCAGTTGTTAGAAATGTTAATGGTCACACTTTAATATTTCCATTGCCACCCAAGGATCAGTCTGGCATTCAGGCTTTGTGCAGTGGCAATGCCTAACATTAGATTTTTTTTTTTTTTTTTTTAAATCCTTTGGCTTCCCTAAAGCCAAATACTATCATCTGAACATATTAATGTAAGTTTGCTCTATTCACTCTGGGATTCTCTTTGTCACTGTAATTCCAGCATATCCTTTAGTAGTAACTAGGCTCTTTTCCACATATTTGCAAGATGACTGTCCTTTCTATACATTCATTTAGCTTGATCTGGCTGCCACACCATACAATGATTTTTCTCACAGTGCTAACCATATTCTTGGTTTATTCCACCTTCATGCAGGCAGACTTTCTCCCAACAGCATTGGATTCAGGAACACACTCTAAAGGTAGTTACAATATATGAAACCGAAGAATATTTCTGTACTTTCTGTCTTCCTTACATATGCTTTGAAATGTTCTTTTATCCAACTGTTTGCTATGTACTTTTTCACACAACAGCCATTCCAAATTCTATTAAAAAAAAAAAGTATTTATGGTATGAGTGCATGTCTTCACTCTCCTAAGGTTTCATCTGAAAATTAACAAAAATTAAGGCTGAAATCCTTAATTAAGTTAAGGTGGAGGAGGACTGGATTTCACTCTGGGCTTTTTATGAGAATCATTCCTTCCTTCATCATTGTCCAGCCACACCTGAAGGCAGGCCTTAAGCCATACAGAAGTCAGGACATTTACAGATCTCCACTCAAAACCGACTTACTTTAGAATGATAGTTTAGGTCCTCCTCACCCTTCCCTTCCTTTCCCCTCCTCTTCAATTCAAACAAACAAAGGCTCTTTCCAAAGTCTTTGGATAGATTTGACCTTAAGGACAGGAAAATACCCGTGTGACAACAGTCTAGAACAGACATTTTTTTGTCCCCACTAAGCCACGATGTTGGTTAATTGCTTAATTCTCACTGAGCCTGGCTAAACTAACTTAAAAAGCCATAAGAAAGCCAAAAAATGTGAACGATGTAGTCAATTATACAAAAACAAAGCAGTGCCAATATTCATACTTACAGGCTGAGGCTGTTCTGCAATACAGCAGTTGAAACACAACCAAAATTCACTCATTGTTTACAGTCTGAAGCGGGAACACAGATGAAAAGCAGGACTCAGCCTCCGTAAATCTGTCTCCAGGTAGCAAGTTCTTTAAATAGGCTTATTTATAATGGTTCCAATGGAAAAATCTTTTCTCTGTTGAGTTCTTCTCCAAAGACAAGTCAGTCCCAGGACAAACAACTTGAAGGCAAAAAGTTATTTTAGAGTCTTCTTTCAGAAGGTTGGTCCCAGCACCACAGAAATGTTACGTATGCTTCTTTGGTCCCTAGCGTTATGTGAACCTGGAAACAGAAGTACATTACATCAAAAAGAAAGAATATACAGAATCTTGTGCTCCCAGACAGCCACCCACACCAGTGATTTCTTGGTAGTATCTTGAACCACAGAATGAAGAGACACTGGCAAACAAGTCACGTGCTTATTTCTACAGTGACTACCAAAAATGGCATATACCAGAAATCCATATGAGGCTTACATTCCAGCTTTGGTTAGATGAAGTGGTATCAAGAGCTGGTGTCCAATCTTTTGGCAGCCATCTCTTGTTTGATCTGTTTCTAACTTTCAAATGTAATTTTCAAAAGTGACAATTGCCCATACAGCCCTTTAAACTTCTTAGAGAATTGTGCCTATTGACACTTCATATTTCTCAATGGAAAAGCTACACAGTCCGTTCACAGTGCAAGGTTTAAATAGTATTTAAAACCAACCCTGTCACACAGCTGTCAAGCAAAGGCGTGCTTTTCTAAATGTTGAGGAAACAAATAAATGGATTTCTGTATATGGAAAATTTGCAAAATGGCTGGACTTGGTCAACTCAAGGTATTTTCCTTCCGCTCTCTCTGCCCTCCTGCTTCACGTACAGTTGGCTTCAAAATAGGACATTACTTGTAGAGTTTGAAACTGTTCCCTTAAACCTCTAAAATTCCTCATGTGGAACAACAAAGGCTCCAGATTCCAACCATTCCTTTGCTAAAATAATGTTTATTGGTTAATCTCCAACTCGGTTTCTTTCAGTAAGAGTGCAATAAAAATTCCTGTGAGATTTCACCCTGGTCATTTATCTTGCCACCTATCATAAACTTTACTTGCAGAGAAAGCGAGATAATGAGTATTCAGAAGTTTTTACATGCCTACTCCTTAATAATTCTATATACAACTGCATCTTCATTCATAGAAATGTGTGCATAACTATGCACCATTATTTGTATGCAATTCCTCACAGTACGAAGTGGTTTTGAGACTCCATGGGATACATAAACTACATATATATATGTACATACACACACATTCTGTGGCAGAGCAGTCCCACTTAGCTACTGCCTTCATCAGTTCTCTACGTGCCAAGCACATAAGCAATTAGGCCCCTCATTTACTACATACATGCCAAGTTACTGTACTGTGCAGCCACTACTAGCCAGGTACTTTCCAGGACTGTTGGCTACAATGCACACAGACAGAAGTACAGTAGCACCTTTCCCATACTAAGTCCAAAGCCTCTGGGAAGCTTTCCCACTTCTTACCTTTTAAGAGACTAACAGAGGCTCTTGAAGAAATAAATGCATGCTGCAGTAACACCGTCTAAATAGCAAAAAGCCCAGCAAAAGTACTTGTCTCTCCTAGCTTTGAAAAAGCTACTGGTAGTGTTTAAATTAAGTTTATATGCCTGTTTGTGGCATTTCTTGCCTGAAGATCAGAACAGGAAGAGGGGAAATAAAATGCTTTGCTAGCTTTTCCTATCACTAACACCATATAGAGCAAAGCAAATTTATTAAACAGAACACTTTGAGGGTAAGAAAAACTTAAACAAAAAAACAAGAAACAAAAAATCCTTCTACACAACCTTTCTTTTGTCAGACACTTCAAAAATAGGTCTTAGTACAGTGCTAGTATGACATATTTTCACTACTTAAAAGTGTATTTTTTTCTACCTCATAGATGATAATCTAAATCCCATGTATGTGCCAAGAAGCTGCAATAAAACACGGGAATTATCAACCAACAGTGTGAAATCCAAGAATGAAAATAACTTCGAAAGTCTCTAAGGAAGTTCTCACTTCATAATTACGTAGCTTCACATCATTTTCTCAATTCTTCTGTTTACTGAAAGTTTGATCAACTTTAAATAGCAAGAGCTGGACTAACGTAGAAAAGCTTGATAAGAAAATACTGTTCTCTGCAGTCTCAGAATTTGCATGTTACACAACTCTTTTCTAAACTTGATTCAATATGTAACAAAATTGGAACTAAAACATGGTTAATTCCTGTTAAGCATGTAACAATTGACAATTTTAGTCCAATAACTGCACAGCTTATCTCTCCTTAAAACGTGGTGGTTTTACTTCTGAGAAGATAGGCTGCAAGTTGTTCTGAAATGCAGCAATACTCCCCCAATGCTAGCTGCTCAGATTATGAGAAACTGAGAAAGCAAGTACTCGAAGTTAGAGCATTTTGAAGTCTAATATATCGTAACCTGCCAGAGCTATAAATGGATACAATGGGCTTCCCTTGCTGCGCAAGTGACCCAATGTTCTGATTTGCAGCTCCTGAAATTCTGACACTCGTATTATTGCTTCCTCACAATCTCTTTTTACGAAGTCCAGATTTAACATACCAAATTCTCGTTCTCACAGAGGGTTAACTTCCATCCCGCTGTCACCCCCGCGTACAGAAGACGTACATGGAAAGGGCAGGGACATTCCTCTGTCGATCCATCTCCCCATTTGCTCACTGATAGCAGGCTCGGTCCTCCAGCTCACTGCAGCGTTCAGCGCCGCGTTGCGCTGAAGCCCTGGGAACAAACCCGAAGGGCTTGTGCACGCTCCCGTGAGCCTGGAAGGCTCTTCCTGGTTACAAAACACACGCAGGTGCCCAAGACTTTCTCCACCCAGCCACTCTCAGCATGCACGACTTGTGCCCTCCAGGACAGAGTTCTCTTTGAATCTGACTTCCCCCCCTTTAAATCAAAAGCTGCTGAATGACAAAGCCGAGCTAGAGATCTTGAATAATAGTCTCTGGCAATACATTCATTCTTAAAAACGTACTTTATCTTCTACAGACTGTATAGTGCCACATTTGCCCTTAATTTCATGGTTCTGCAACCAGTACCAAGCAGTTTTTCCATCTGTTGTCTTTTAATCAGAAAAAAACAGTGGTGGGAGGACATACCCGTTAAGTCTGGAGGAAACTGACAGTAACTGCACCTCTTAAAAGGCAAACAAAAGCTTAGCAGTATTTGTTAGAGCACTGGAATGTTATACACCCCCACTCTGCTAAACAAATGATTTTTACAGAGGCCAAGTTAATATAAAAGATCAGGTATAAATCTGCCTCACCAAAATGGAAAGAAAAGGCAATTAAACTGAAGGCAAAAAGGCGTATCAGCACTGCGATGTCAACAGCAACGTACTAGGACTTCTCTTACACTGCTAACTGCTTGTTTAAAGAACAAGTTGAAACAGGAAAATTCTGCTGTTCTTTTCCAAATTATTGGTTATAAAAAAAAGAAAGAAAAAAGCACCATACTGACCTACAGCTACCAGCCAGGTAATTACGTAGTAACAGTATCTCGTGAGAAAGTGTTCCTGCAAAGCCTGGACTGCACCCCAAACTAGCTGCAATTAATGAGATCCCAAAACATGTGCAATACTTCACAGCTAGTTCTCTGCTTTGTTGTAGGATCAAGCTTTTAATATGGCGCTGTTCACAAGTGTTGCTGCGTTTGTCTGTGCAGACTTGCCAGATGAAGAGGACAACAGAGGCTGAAGAAGACAGTTCCAGACAATAGCTCTGTCAATCTTTGGTTTTGCTCTTTACACAGTTTATGGTGTTCAGAGTGGCAGAACACCATACAGCTCATGTCAAAAAGACAAGGCGCTTATTCTATCTGAACCGGAAAGTTAATCAGTGATGAATGGTGAAACACCCATTTGCTTTTTCCCATTTAAACTTTCTGAACTCTGAATGTGACTTAGAGTGTACGATTCACAGTGCAAGAACACACAGGACTATCGTGCTGAAGAAATCTGTCACATTTTAAGGCTTTTATACCATATGTACAACTTTAATTTCATCCCATTTATAGAAATTTTAAGTAGTATGGAGAAATGAAGATATTAAAAAGGATACTTTGTTTAAAATTTAAAGTGAAAACCAATAAGGTAATTTTCATCACTCCGAAGTTTACCACAGTAGCTGATCTAATGCAAAACCCAAAACTACTGCTTATTGTTAAATACCAGTCATTAAGGCAGTAAGTACAAACACTGCATTAATGGATAGTGGGGGTGGAGCACATTCTCTTACAGTATCAGTAATTTTTCTTACTAAAGCAGTATTAACTTTTCTGTAGGAAACAAACAGAGCAGGAAAGGAGGAAGGGTAAAAAAAAAAAAAAAAAAAAAAAAAAAATCAATCTCCCCTTCAAGCTCTTCACGTTTACCAGCAAAAAGCAGGTTAGAGAGCATTTACCTTAGCTGATCCAAACAGGAATATGCTGCATGCTGTGGAGGGTCAGTTAGAATAAAGCTACTTATTAATTATATAGCTTAAGAACAGCCCGCTGTTTTTAGAAAACATCTATAAAGTTCCTTTTAAGGGTCAACCCTCTATATCCTTTGCATACTGTTGACTATGGCTTCAAGCAGGAAGTGCGCTAACAACGCTCTGACAATTACTTGAAACAAATAAAACCACAGGAAGAGAAAGAAAATGACTGCAGGTGTTAACATCTGAATTTAACTAGATTTGCTCCAAAGCTCAGACTACCAAAAAAAGTGAAGCATGCACAAAGTCATGACTCAGTATGCCATGTCACGACATGACATGATGTACCACGACATGCACATGTATGTACAAAGTCATGACTCAGTATGCCATGTCATGACATGACATGATGTACCACGACGTGCACATGTATGCACAAAGTCACGACCAGGACTACTACTAGTGTTTTAGTCTCAAGTGCTTTATAAGAAATAAATTTACAATTATTCTTGATATGGAAGTGTCATTCCATAAAAGACACTTTGTTTGCCTAAAGGCTCTGAACAGCTATCATTTGTTTCAGTCCTGCAAGCCGTAAATAGAAAATTATCATTTCAGAGTGTATTTTTAAGATTTCTTTCATATTTTTCACTTTAAATCTCTATCGTAGCCATACTATTTCCTCTTGCTGCTCAGCTGAGACAGTCAAGTGGCAGCAAGAAATGAGGGGGGGAGGGGATTAAGGTGTGTCCAAACCAACAGAGAGGTGTGCTGGTGCACACTTCCATACACTTATCGCTGTAGCAACTGGAGGATGCTCTCCAGCTCTCAAAGGAAGTGAGACCTGTTTACTACTCCCTTGCCAGCCTCATTTTTTGAAATAAAAAAATCTGTACAAGAAGCAATAGAGGTTTTAAACAATCACTACCTATAGGGAAAGTTGCCTTCATGCATGAATTTTGTATCAGAAACTATCTCACCAGGGCAGTGCACTTGCAGAAGCACTCTTGCTCCCTTCCCCCCTAGCAGAGCAGGCACTTCTGGGGACTTCGGCTCTGCTTTTAATGCACCAATTATCTTTTGCACTTTCAGATCCTGAGAAACCTGAGCTGCAACTAACTCGACAGACAAAAGGACAACATTCACCATCGACACAGGCTGAGTAAGGCTGAAATCCCTTTTTCACTTCCTCATAACTTTCCCATATCTATTCTGCACACACGCTCCCCACCCCCAAGTGCTTTAGTGTTTAGTTTCAAGACACTGAAGAAGCTTCTTCAAAGTTTGAGTTAGACTGTCTTGTGCATTTTCAAACCCAGAATGCATAGGTCCTGACTCTGTAAAAAGGTATTTTATTAATGTCTTTATGACACAGTTTTGAACATTATGACTAAAGCTATTTATAAGATTTTATTATAGGGTTTTATTTTGGGATTATTGGTCATTTGGAGTCAGTTCTTTTTTTTACCCCTATTTATACTGAAATGGTTTTCATTAGTGTATTTCCTTAAGAAACTTAGGACTAGGCTGTACTTCAAATCAAGCCCAACACAAATTAATAGCCATGAACGACTACATATTATGAGAGTACTTTGCTTCTGAATTAAAAGTTTCAAAGAATACTGAAAATGGTGGAATAGGATGAAGGTACTCTTATGGCTTACTTAAAGGAGAAAGATGGGTTGTTTTTTTTAATTCTTGTTGTTAATAGGAGGGAGTCTAGCTTTAGAAACAATCTCATCTTTCCCTGGAACCAAAACACCTCCAGTTTTTGTTTGTGTTTTCAGCTTGTGTGAAGCCACAAGTTTCCCCGCAACAAATGTACGCATCTGAGACAATAGATGGGAAGGCAGCAAAAGATACAGGAAGGGAACCACAGCAAGTCCGTAAGGAGAAATACTAGGCTTTTCATATCAGGTCACTAATGGCATGAGAGGGAGCTGTAAAGCAGGTGAAGGCAGGGAAGCACACCATTCGGTCAAGGAAAGAAGAGTTCATGCAGTGTGACAGTAATCATGTTGTTTGCGAGTGCCAGCTGGGAGCTTAAAGCAGAGAGCCTTTAAACATCTTTAAAACATCTTGATAGTGTGAAGCTCAAACATTTGTTTTATCATTGACAAGTGTCCTGCCCCCCCCTCCTTTTTTTTAAACACCCCCTACCTGCAATTGCCTGAGTTTTACTCTCTAGCCTTTCTGTTAATTATTTCAGCTAAGTGGCCCGGCCCTTGAAAGGTTCTTATTACTTTGTGCACAAAACCAACAAATGAAACAGACAGTATTACACTGGTCCCCTTAAAATTCCCTGTGTCCCGTTTGAAACATAAAAGCATAGCTTTTCAGGACCAAACCAAGTTTAACAGGCAATACTGTGTCAGTGACTGAGCAGTGCAGGTAACCTTTTCCCCAGCACTGACATTTCAAAGTTTCCTGTGTCTTCAATTAATAATTGCTTTCAATAAACATGGGTTCAGTGCAGCTTTCTGAAACAGCTGATACATACCTCATACTATTCCCCACACATACATGCAGACGGGAACCTACTTCTCTGAAAACCACAGCACAGAACATCTAATAGTTCTGCACTGTGAAAATATAGAAAGACTAACAGAAAACTAATGGTCCCGACTGATTTACTAAATAACAGGAAGACAAACCAAAGACAAAATAAGTTTGTTTTGTCCTACCTAAGATATAGTCTAGGCATAATATATTTTGCCCTGCCCACAAAAACAGTCAGTTAAGAACAAGTAAGAAGCCTTTGAGAATCCACCCCTATGGCTTAGGAAATCTGATTTCATATTACCTGCCCATTCACATTAAAAAAATAAATAAATCCTGTTAGTCAAAGTTCTAATTGGTCAATAACATTATCTTCTTAAGTGGCAAGCCCTATCGAAGGTAACACAAAAGAACACTTTCTCAGCTGGCCTCCTTGTTAATTCTAACAGGTAATACTAGTCAAGAGAGAAAAAATAAACAAGGCAAATTAGTGGTCTAAGCCAAGTTATGAACAGGGTACCATTTCCATAAAGACTGGAGAGGGGGGGGGGGGGGAAAACCAACCAACAAACAAAAAAACTAAACCAAAACCTCCCTGAAGAGCCCCCTGTTACTACTTCTAAAGTAATAACGGGAAATGCTCAACATCAGTGTCCAGAGAGTCCATCGTTTGAACAACAGTGTAGCATTAAAATGAATGGAATACTCTATGGGGAAAAAATACCCATGACAAACTATGTGACAGACCATACAAGATATTCAAGGGTCCCCTGCCTGTTTTTTAGTATGACAATAGGTAAAAAACACTATTCACAGTGTTTATAATATTCCTTTTTCCACAGAAAACTAATACACCAAAGCAATTTCCAAGGAAGGTTTAGGACAGAGGAAAGGAATAAGTAAGAACAAGGGAAGAAAAGGCCATTAAAGCTGTCAGGAGTTCACAGAGGCAGTCTCACCAGTACACTCACTGTTTCATGTCCAAAAAAAAAAAAAAATCAACGTGGCACACGGCTGTTGCAGATTTTAACTTACTACTGTAAGACAGCCTTTCAACAGAAAGGTCTGCCATTGTATCTAAAGACATTCTAATGCACTTCATTAGATTATTGCTGCCACTTCCTCACCTCCCACTCAAGTACAAAACAATTATGAGACCAATTACAGTAAGCAAAGCAGCATCACATTTTGTGGGACCGGATAAGTTAAGTTTACTCAGTCACGCAGTAACCCTAGCTAGGGTGCACATCTGCCTGTTTGAACAGCAGATGAATCACCTCTGTTCAAGCCTTCCTTGACACGTGGTGATGAGATGTTTCAAACGAGAAGACTGCATCAGCTCAAGCAGCACGCTTCTGCTTTAGGTTTCAGTTCCGTAGCTTGCAAGCAACTACACAGCAATATTCTTCTGTTCAGTGCAACAGAACAGCGTATTTTTCATCTCCCAGCATTTAAGGCCCTACCATTTCTTTATATTTATTCTCTAGCCCTTTTACCTCTTCTCTATTATTAGCTGCTTTAGGTGACTTGAACTCTGTGTGTGTACCTGCATGTATGCACATGGGAGATTGCTTAAAGAAACTTAAAAATTAAGACAAATCACATTTAGAAAGATATTTGGATCACTCTAGAATAGAAGTGGAATTTAGGATGTTTGGACTACGTACTTACAGAAGTTATAGGCAGAGACATATTAGTTCATGCAGCCCATCTTCTCAGGTGTACCAGTTCCCAGGTAGCAGTACAGTCTATTCTACTGTGCAGTCTATTGTATTTTCAGCGCTCCCATTAACTCTCCTGAATGACCACTCTGCAGCTTAATACAGGTCACATCTGCTGGCTTCAACTTCTACCACCTTTAGCGGTTGCTTATTTAAATAGCACTCACACAACAACCACGCATATACAAGTCTAAATTAGGCTACAACTGGTCTGGAGTGGTGTCAGTTCTTCCTGACTAGACACTCTAAAGCAATGTATTAAAATACTTGGTTTATTTCGTAGGAAGTCCATCTTCAGACAGAAAATGGTGCAGAAATACAAGCAATACCACCCAAGTTAGGCAGGAAAAGCAGGATGTTACTGCAGCATATGGCAGAGCCAGGAAGCACAGAAGTTTTAGAACCAGTGAGAGGTGGCAAGTGCTAACTGGGCCTGTTAAGATTTCACTCTAAAGATAAGCATAGGGAGCTGCACCAGTAGGCTGACAAAGCAAGTCTCAAAAAGAATGCTCTAGTCGGAAATATGCATGCATGTAAAAATGCTTACCATAGCTATGTGTGTTTTCAGACCAGAGCACAGGAGGGGGGGAATCTGATATTGCCTGGCATTTTCCTCTTCTCCCATCAACAGCCAGAGATCTGCTAGCACAGTACTGAGTAACGCGCAGCACGAAGTGACACCCGGACAGGAGGGTCCGGTTTCATCTCTTATCTAGCAGCGTACAGCAAGAGATGGTTCTCTGCCTCTGCCCCCAGACACCTCTTAAGTCACTTAAGGGAAAGGAAAATCTAAACATAACTGTAGCAACAAAGAAGCTCGGTTCATGTATCATAATTTAAATATCCCATAATGCAGAAGAGTGTCCTAATTCTATAATCCTTAAACAATTGCAAAGAAAACAATGAACTGAAATACAACTACTAAGTAAGAAGTACACATAGAGAGATTCTAGACTTCCTCAGCACAGATAACCTCTCTTAGCCACTTCTACGCACGAGAAGCCTACCAAATACCGTGACTGTGTGTGCATGCACATGTCCATATGAAGCCACCCGCACAACCTTTAATTCAGTAACTGCAGCAATCACCAAGTATTTCATTCCTATGGCTAAGGCTATCATGCTATATACAGCAAATATGAAAATAACCAGAAAGCTAACAAGCTTTTTACCTCTACAAACCTCAGACAGCTAGTCTGTATTAAGGAGAACAACTACAAACTGAAAAAAGTTTCTAGGATCAGCTGGTAAAGAAAAATTTCATATATTAGAGTTGCAGTCAGTATGAAATGACGTGCAGGTCAACAGCAACTTTTTTTTTTTTTTTTTTCCCCCTGAAAGGAACACTCATTTTTCAAAACAGAATGGATTTAGGGAGGGGAGAAAAAAATGGAGAAAAACTCTTCAGGAGACTTTTTTTATTGTTTTAATCTCTACAATTGTTCGCACTAAGCCATTACACATGCGCACATAAACATAGCTCATTAGTAGCAATAACACCAGCACCTATACGCGGTTGTTTCACAGAGGAAATCCTATAACTCAGTATCCTATTTTGGGACCACCTTCAGACTGCAGCTTAATTCAGATACTGCACACGAACTAAGAGGAATTATTGCTCTTTCCTTCTCCCTCCCCCAAGCTGGGAACCACTGCAAATTATCCTTAATATTCAGTTGAATTTAAGTATTTACTCTTTGGAAGAAATACTTGACCACAGAGAGCTCTTAATCGTCTTTTGCAAAACACTGATAAAAATGTTTATCTCCACAGTCCAAGGCAAGAGTATGAAAAATGTAACTGCAAACAAAATCTTGAAAATCCTCACTCATTTTCATTTTGTGATAGATATTTGCTTATTAATTTTTTGGTTGGAAGTGCAGATCAAGTTTGTTGTTTGGCAAGCCTTGTGAGGGATGCACCCACTCCGCGTGAACAGTGCTTTGGTTCAGGCACCACCGACAAGGAGGTCTGACCGAAGTCAGCCCCGCTGTGCGAACCGTGAGAACTGCGCTAGGCTGTATCTTCACAGGGACTAAGGAATCTAGGCCACGTCCTAACTAGGAGCTAACAGTACCAGCCTGAGCTGGGACTAGACAAAACTAAAACTGCTACAGCTGCACACACACCAAAGCAGGGTTTGACTACAAGTCAACCACTTAACGCTGTAAGTATCTGTAGCCACCCCTGAGCCCACTGAACTCTCCTGCACGGCAGCAGGCTGCACGGCAGTGATCTCCCCCTTGAGCAGGGACACCTCTCAAGGTTACTCCTCGAAGCTGAGACCCCTTACCCAGCATCTGATATCTATAACGAGGTAAACGGTATTTTAGAATAAAGTATCATAGAATCATAGAGTATCTCAAGTTGGAAGGGACCCATAAGGATGATTGAGCCCAACTCCCTGCTCCTTGCAGGACTACCTACAACTAAACCATATGACTAAGAGCATCATCCAGATGCCCCTCGAACTCTGACAGGCTTGGTGCCATGACCACTTCCCTGGGGAGCCTGTTCCAGTGACCAACCACCCTCTCAGTGAAGGACCTTTTCCTAATGTCCAGTCTGAACTTCCCCTGATGCGGCTTCATTCCATTTCCCCGTGCCCTATCGCTGGTCACCAGAGGGAGGAGATCAGCACCTCCCCCTCCACTGCCCCCCTTGAGGAAGCTGTAGACTGCCATGAGGTCACCCCTCAGCCTTCTCTTCTCCAGGCTGAACAAACCAAGTGACCTCAGCCGCTCCTCCTAAATCTTGCCCTCGAGACCTTTCACCATCTTCCTCACCCTCCTCTGGACACACTCGAATAGTTTGATGTCCTTCTTGTATCGAGGTGCCCACAACTGCACGCAGTCCTTGAGGTGGGACCGCACCAGTGCAGTGTAGAGGGGGACAATCACCTCCCTCAACCAGCTGGCTATGCTGCGCTTGGTGCACGTTTGGCCCTTCTGGCTGCCAGGGCACACTGTTGACTTATATTCAACTTGCCATCCACCCAGGCCCCCAGATCTCTTTCCGTGGGGCTGCTCTCCAGCCTCTTGTCCCCCACTTTGTATGTGTAACCAGGATTACCCCATGCCAGGTGGAGAATCCGGCACTTGATCTTGTTAAATTTCATACTGTTGGCGATTGCCCAGCTCTCTAGTCTATCCAGATATCTCTGTAAGAACTCTCTACCCTCGAGGGAGTCCACAGTTCCTCCTAATTTAGTATCATCAGCAAACTTACTTAAGGTACATTTGACTTCTGCATCTAGATCATTTACAAAACACACTGAAGAGCACTGGCTCTAAAATTGAGCTGCAGGGAACCCCACTGCTGCCTGACCGCCAGCCTGATGTAATCCCATTTACTATAACCCTTTGAGCCCGACCCCTCAGCCAATTGTTCACCCGACGAATTATGGACTTGTCTGGCTGTACACTGGACATTTTGTCCAGGAGGATACTGTGAGAGACAGTATCAAAAGCTTTGCTAAAATCCAGAAGATCCATATCTGCTGGCTTCCCTTCGTCAACTAGATGGGTGACCCTGTCATCAAAGGAAATTAAGTCAGTTAAGCAGGACTTTCCCCTCGTGAACCCGTGCTGGCTATGACCAATGACTGCATTGTCTCTCAAGTGGTTTTCAACAACTCCCAGAATAACCTTCTCCATAATTTTACCGGCACTGAAGTGAGACTGACAGGCGTGTAATCACCAGGGTCTTCCTTCTTACCCTTCTTGAAAATTGGATTAAATCACTGCTTAATTACCATTCAATTATTGCTTAATTGATTACCATTTCATTTTCATTCAATCATTGATTATCATTTGATCATCATTTAATCATTAATAAAACCCTTTTAGTTAACCCCATAATAATACCTTCTCTTGATAATTCACCTGCAACATGTCTTTTTATACACAAGACAACATGAACAACTTTACCAAATAAAGTTTAATTATAAGTTAATAAGATTTAAGAAATCAGGTAGAGAGATGTGCAATTTTAAAACCAAAAGACACTATACTGTAACATACGTAGAAAAATAACCAAGCATACATATAGCCAGCTTAAAATAAAAAGATATGCTGCACAGGACAAATCTCCAACACTGAAATGCAATTTCAACGGAGATACCAGAATTATTGACCTAGTTAGGAAACAAAGTGCTGTACAAAAAAGGGAGTTTCAAAATGTTCCAGAAACATTTGAACAAAGTACACATACTCAGCAGAACAGTTACTGCTGTTCTGAAACGTGAACACACAGGAAGCTAAATTGTCTCCTCAGAAATGACCTGCCTATCTTGCCAAGAAACACTGAACTGTGTTCCCTGTGTACCCACAAAAAATTCAAGGCCATTACTGCTAAAAATGCCCATTTGGAAAATGACCTGTGGGTCATATCTCAGTGGTGGTGAAGTCACCTGGAGTTTTACTCCCAATGTAAAATCACTGTAAATCTCAAATGGTTTGGCTTTCCTATGAAACAGCCACGTATACAGCGGCATACGGCTTACCTACATTGATGGGTATCCAGTGAGTGGAAAATCCTAGAATAAAGGTGCATCAAGGCTGAGTTATTTTAAAACTTGATGGAAAAATAAGTTGTTCACACCTGTAAATGCTAAACAGGTTCATTTCAGCTCCCAAAACTGAAAGCTGCTTGCAATGCTTGTCTACTAAATATGAAAGAAACTTTATCTTGTTTGTTCAAGATACTTGAAAAGTATCTTGACTCTTAGTGGCTCACTGTAAGGAAGTAAACAGGCAACGCAAAAAGTGTACTCTGACACAATGAACTCCACAATGAACTTCTAGTTATATTAACTACAGCTATTCAAAATTGTATTCTCATACAATAGACAGAAAATACCTCTATAGCATGTGGTTAGAAATTTTACTTCCATACATCCTCTTAAAAAGCAGGCATATCACAAATAAGATATGATTTTCTGGATGCAAATTCAGTCTGCCAACAAGTTAAAGAATTTTCATTAATAAATTGCAGAGATTACCCTATGTCACAAACTATCCAATTTTTTCCAAGAGCTCACTAACAGAATGTTTTAAAGAATGCTTCACAACATAAGCAACTGCTCTTGTAAATTCAGAGTTTTGTTTTTTTTAAAGAAAAAAACCCCTCAATTTCTAAAAACATCAAAAACCACTCCTGTGGAATGAATTGTGATAGATACAAACACTGCTCAAACTAAAGACCTTTCTGTTCTTCGTGACGCAAAGGAAGTATTTTCTATGTATTACACTAATATGCAAGAGAGGACGGAGACAGTACGCCTGGCCACTTCTGGTTTGTTCCTCAGGACACAGCCAGACAAACTTTTCAGGATACATCTGGATTCAGTGGGTGGTCTCTTGCCTGCCTTCAAGACATCCACCTTCTCGGTTGCGTCAGCTTCACCATTAGTTTGAAAGCTTTCTGTGAAATAGAAGTGTTTGGTTTGTTTAAGACTTGGGCTGTGTGACAAGGGACGACAACCAGATAAGCAGGTAAACTGGCAAGATCTGGAGCAGCTTCTGGGCCACGGGCCCGGGAGGGCAGGTGGGAACAGCCACCAGGCAGCCAGCTTGCTGCAGGCAGACCAGCCTTCCCCACGGGGCAAGCCCTGGGTCAGGAACCCCCACTCAGCTTCCCGGCCCCCAGGTATGGCCTCACTGATGTTACGCGCATCTGCAAGTACCCTCCAGTGCAGATAGCTGACAACTTTTTAAAAAGCTGGAGACGGTAACAGATGGATACTTAGATTACTAAGGTTTTCCTTTTCTCCCCAGTAAAAAATACTAATTCACCTTCACCAGGTTTACTCATCTATTCTGACTGCAGAAGTGCTTCAGCCAGCTGGCTTTGACATACTCCCACATCTCTTAATTCTCTTCCTTAAAAACACTGCTTTTTATTTGCTCTTAAGCATATTTTGCACCCTTCCTATTCTTTTCCCAATACATTCTAGACTAAACTCATGTCACACAATGAAAATTACATTCACTAGAGGCAGAACTACTACATGAAATTTGCAAAGCAGAGTCGGGCCAGCTATTCAGTACAACCTAGTTGAAAAACAATCAGAACAGTATTTTTTCCTCCTAAAAGCACAAGCTTAGGAAAAAAAAAAAATTAACTACACCAAAAGACACTAAGAATCACATGAAAGGAGACTTTCAGGCTCCAATCTCAATCCAACCAGTGCATCAGAAAGACAAGGTACACACTGCCACTGACATTTCCCCCCAAAATTCTCAGTGCTGCAGCTTTCAATGCTACCTTCGCTACACTGCAAACGGTTTTGCTCTACACGCGAGAACACTGCAGCATGAAAAATAAGCCATTCTAAAGCAAAAAGCACACACAGTTGTAAATCTGCTCTGTGTTTCTATCCAGGGCAATAAAGAAGATTTAAATAGCATGACATTTTTTGCTCAATTTACCTTCTCAGTCACTGGTTTAATTGTTAACCTTCTTGTTGGTAGAAAATGTTTTTTGTACACTAAAACTCAACTCACATCAAAGCTATCTGCTTCTCAATTTAATGCAGTCTGAAAAACAGTACTGCCTATCACGCTACCAGGTGTTCAGAAACAGATGTTGTGAATGCACAGTCAACCGCAGTGCTTGTGCTATCTGGAGTCTTAACTAGGCTCTGATTTCATTAAACAAAAATTAACAGGCTGTCCAGCTCTTCTTATCAGGCTTAGTTTCCACAACTGAAGGGGGCCTATAGGAAAGGTGGGGACAGACTTTTTAGCAAGGCCTGTTGTGACAGGACAAGGAGTAATGGTTTTAGACTAAGGGAGGGCAGATTTAGACTGGATTTAAGACAAATTTTTTACCATGAGGGTGGTGAAGCACTGGAACAAGTTGCCCAGAGAGGCAGTGGAGGCCCCATCCCTGGGAACATTCAAGGTCAGGTTGGATGGGGCTCTGAGCAACCCGATCTAGTTACAGATGTCCCTGCTCTTGCAGGGAGGCTGGACTAGATGACCTGCAAAGGTCCCTTCCAATCCAAAGCATTCTATGATTCTATGACTGACCAGAGAGCTCTGTTCTGGATTAGCAAGTAGCTACCACAACAGCACAAGACCTTCCCAAAAAATCCTACCCCCCCAAAAAAAAATCCTCAAAACAAGCACACCACAATCCTCCCCAGCCCCAACTGAGGACATTTCATTCTTTAGCTCAAAGCCAGACAGCATTTGCTGCTTACTTCCTATTAGCTTTCAGTTACGGTTAGGTTCCTACGCTATGACGTCTGCCTTTGAAAGTCTCCAATCTGTGAATTATATTAAGAACAAACTACCTTATTAATAAAGAATCAGAAAACCTGTTCCCGGGGGAAAAAAAAGCAGCAACCAAGAACATGCTGGATATGAAATTAGATTTGCCATTTGTCACATACACTACATCTACAGAAGGAAGAGGTTGGTGCTCAGCTGTCTGAGATGCGATTCCATGCATAATCATTGCGCCGCACTTAATTCACTTCCCACGTGGGCACCTCAGGAGGTGCCGAGAGTGGCTGTATGTGAGGGAGCTGACTTGCACAAGCAGAGTAGTGGGACCGACGC
Source organism: Mycteria americana (assembly GCF_035582795.1). Lineage (NCBI taxonomy): Eukaryota > Metazoa > Chordata > Aves > Ciconiiformes > Ciconiidae > Mycteria > Mycteria americana. The sequence continues at coordinate 42,815,835 of NC_134396.1, forward strand.
TGGACAGGATTTTTGAGCAGGCTACAGAAAGTAAGTTTAGACTAGCTACTGCAACTTCCACATATAGACATGACCCTGATTCACCTAGCCTCAGAGCATGGCCCCTCACCAAATGTCTCCCCCCGCCGCCTCTCACGTGCTCTGTACTTCACCGGCTGCATGGGCATCTGTGTGGAAAAGGGCATTGATTTGTACATGGTTGATAGTTGGGCATCAAGAGCTACCTCTAACTTTAAAATACAGCCTCGAGTGCAGTGTATTGCTGTCTTGCATGAAGGAATCAAAGCTGCATCATATCAAAAGTAAAATAACTATTTCCAGGTTACTGTAACAACAACAACAAAAAATATCTGAACTTAAAGGATCTGTTTTTTCTCTTCTTATTCTGGGAAATTCATGCATGAAATGCATTTACAGGTACAGTGCTATTATAAAACATTTACTTGTCAATAACTAGTACATACTACCTCAAGAGACGCTCAGAGCACACAGCCAGCTCAGACACTTTTGTATGATGCTTCTGTTTCAATTTCACAGAAAGATTCTGTTGCCCTGAGGGGAAAGAGGTACGATGCTGAACATAGACATGAATTTCTCATTTAGTTGATGCCAGCTAGAAAGCCCCCTACCTATTAAGTCAATATTTTTAATCATCAAGAGCAATTAAGACACCAGTGCAGTGTTTTCACCAGTGAATGAAAAGTCGAAGTTACAAAGAATAAACATGAGATCAACTAATCGAGCTTATTTATCAAACATGGCAGTTTTTTTATTTACATGGTCACGCTTTCAGATGATAGATGGAAGCATAAAACACACCTTTAATTAGAAAAAAATTTATTATGCCCAAAAGCACAAATGACATCGTTGATATAAGTGGGTAATTATGCTTTTGAAGATAGGTTTGCAAATCAGCACTTCTGTACTGACACCCAGCCTCCAGGTCCTCTTCCTACTCTAACACAGATTTAATCAATTTAACCAAGTTAAACGAGTATATAGCTTCTATATACACTATATCCCTATATTATGGGGCTATAGTATATAGCTTTATAGCATAAAGCTATAGGAGAAAAAAAAAAGGAAGGCAATTATAAAAAAAACACTTCCTAGGTTTTTTTTCTAAACAGTCTCAGCAGGCAAGTGGTGGAAGTTCCAGCGCATGAGTCATTTAGTACTAAACTGTACAGAGCATTAGTTAAAAAACCAAAAGAAACCCCACACATGAACAGTCACATCTTGGCAAAGAAATTAACAGATGAATGAGCAGATCTTTTTCATTCCATTTTTCTTAATGATTCTGTGGGAAAGAAATCAAAAGGTCTTTAATGTACGTTAAAAAATTGCATTACCAAAAAAATAAAATTGATTCAGTAACCATTTAAAGACTTGGCAAAAACTTTGAGAACCAGTATCAAGCAGGTAAAAGAACTCTAACTTTTTTTCCTGAACATAATATACTCCCAACATATAGAATAGCATTAGAATAACACAGGAATAACTGTTCATCTTGGGCCACGGTGACTTCACTGATATAGTTTGTGAAGTCAATTTTGTGACAGGATTGTCATAGCAAAGGCTGGTAATTACTGAATTACTGTAAAAAAATATCATGCATGTACATGTAAAGATCTTTGAGTATCATCCATTATCATGTCGTATTGCTAACTATTTAACAGGAATTAGTTTAATTTAAAAAACAAAAAAAGAAAAAAGGAAACAATTAGGAGGCTCATAGCAGGCACAGGCTTTGCCATGAGCACTCTGACTTTGAGGAAGTCCTCTGACCTCTTCCACTTTACATGTGTGGGAAACTAAGGCATAATGACAATATTATTTTGTAACTCAAGACAGCCAAGGACATTCTTACTCAACTTAGTTCTAAGCATATGCATTTCCATCAATTTATGGATTTCAATGTATGTCTTCTCATAGAGCTAGAACATTGAAACTGCTTCATGATGCTAGACAGAGGGCAACCCTTCGCCCTGCAAAACTGGCCAACACATATTTATTAGTTTTTAGAATTCTATATGTTAATCTTTTACATTTTTATGAGCAGGCATTGGAAAGAACAAGATAAAAATACGGTATCTTTTTATATAAAGCAACAGGTATGTTTCTCAGCAGAACTTTTTCTGAACTCTGCTCACAGAACTCTGAAGTTGCCATGAAAAAGTTGCCTTGAAAAAAAACACTGAATATACACTGCTGATAACTTTAATCTGTGATGAATTTTAGAAAACCTCTACACATCTTTCTTGATAGCTGCTTTCATTGCATTCTAGCAATTATAACTATAAAGTCACGTATTCAGACCATCTCATGATGAAATCACAACATTCTTTTTAAAGGAAATCTTTTCAGTTATTCAATTTTGCTGCTCAGAACAAACATAACAAGTGGTATTTTGCAAGTCTAGCAGTAATACAACACATTGGTTCTCAACTAACGTTACCACATCAAGAAAAGACTAGTTCTAATCCTTCTTTAAGTGGGAAAGACTGACTGTTGTAAGCTATGTTATGAATATACTGCAGTGGCTGCAGTATCCACAGATATTACTTCTCTACTGGACATGCAAAATTATAGTATCCACGTGGGGAGTTGGAGTATGATACCTATCGAGTTTATATACTTTTAGTAGTTTCATGTCCCCTATGCCACCCTCATCTTCTGTATTTATAAAATCTCTGCAGTACACTTCAGCAGCTCTTTGACAAAACATCATTGTACAACCTTCTTTAAAATCCCTCATGGGTACAGCAAGTCTTTTCTTTAGGTAACATATTAATATATCACATGTGCAGTTGTTATACTATTTACTTGCCGGGTACATGCCAAGCAAAGACAATCCCAAAAATATGAAAGAGATGATTTGCCATCTTTGATACAATTAGGCAACAACACAGGACTATGTGCCAGATAGCACTGCAGTTCTTAATGTTTATTAATACACAGGTTTGCATAAATCACTAGAATTTCGTATTTTATTTTGAATGGATTTTTGTATGACATAACAAGATTTCAAAATGCCTAATCTTTTTCTCAAGATACAGACTTTATACTTAAGGCTTGAGACTACAAATAAGCGGCAAAAGCCTTGCAGATGAGACAAGTTATACAAGAAAAATAAGCTAAAGAAACAAAATACGGTTTGGAAAGAAAGCTGACTCACTAATGCTGACCTACAGAAGCTATCTGGAGAAACAACAACATCCTGTTTATGCATGTATTTTCTAGTCCATCACCATGTCCAAAAACTGCATTTCTTCGTACAATTGTTCTTTGCATGATTGTTCTTTGCCAAGCCCCATTAAATTGAAAGCAGATTCTTATTTTTGATCAGTCAAAACAACAAATAAATATATAGTTAAGTCATTAGTTGATTTGTGGCCGCTAATATGCTTCTACTGCTTTGTATTTAGCCAAATTTTCAGTCGTCTTTTGGTTCTTTTTGTAAACTAAGGGGAAAACCAAAACCCCTGAAGTTTGAAAGTTTGTTGTGTAGACAAATGTCAGCTAAACTGAAAATGGCCTGCTTTAGAATTTCTAGATACAAACAGAAATGGTGATAAATGGACTGGTAGTTCTTCCAGTCTGAAGAGGCCTCTACAATGTCGTTATCTGATATTTTACACAAAGATACACTAATATCATAATTGAATTAAAACCAAGATCTTTAACTTCTAGTCTGTTTTGTGATCTTTTTTTAAAATAGGCATTCAAATGTCACTTGAAGAAAACACATTATGGGGAATCCATTAGTACCCTTAGAAAGTTATTCTGATGATTAAGCAAGCTAAGTCTTAAAAGTATGCCCCTTTGTTTCTGGATAATTCAGAGTTGTACAAAACTTTATCATCCCTCCCCCTCAATTTTTTTCTCCCTTTCTCAAACACCATTTTCTCAACCTCTCCACTTTTCAAAAGGCGAGATACAGGGAGCAGTACAAGTAAGCATCTGGAAGGTGTGTGTATGGGGGGAAATCACACATCACCTGCCTTTTACTATTATTTTCATTATGTATGACATTCCAAGTAAAGACAGACAATATATTGTTTTCTTTTTAAATAAATTAACCAAGACTTTGTAGAAATTTTCCATACTTCACAATCTATCTTTACATTTTTTCCATGCATGCATTACATTTCTTTTAAAAAAAAAAAAATAAAAAAAATATTCTGTTGGTCTTGTCTATGTATCTGTCTTCTGTAGGATGATCTACCTGGTACAGCTCAAATCTTAAAGGAATAAAGATATTGGAGTGACAGAGGAATTTGGAATTTAGGAAAAGCGAACCCCAAAGTAGTAAACATCTTCCTCCTTAACCCGTCCCTCAAGATACTTGCACTATTATGCTGCTGTTAAGGCTGAAACTGCTATTAGCTAGAGTTGTGCACCTTTCATCTTTGTGCCAGTATTTCAAACACACACAGTAATCACCTTCAAGGTGCATCAAGCTGCCAGATACTCAGCCTCTAGTGTTTTTCCTCTCTGTGCTGCCTCTGTTCTCCCTTGCAGTACTGCACTGCGAAGCAAGCATGTCAAATCCTGGGGGCAGTGGGGATAGGAGCCAAAAGTTAGAAAATGAAATAGAAAGAACAAGCCAAGCGACCCTTTTGTGCTGAGTCCACTTCTTACATACAGTGAAGGTGAAAAACAGCCCTTCAAAGTGATGTGAACTAGGTGCTTCTTGCTACAGAGTCCTTACGTTCTCAGCAGTTTTATTTAAAGAGGAGGCCGTGCTTCCTGCTTCTGCCCTGTGTTGTCCACATCTCCTGCTAGCCCAGCATGGCCTTCAGACATTGCCCCTACCTACTTCTTGCTTTCTCATCCCTTCCTCAAGAATAGCTATACTTCTCTCCTTCACGCACACATATGGTGAGGAAAAGAGATTCACTAAATATCGCATTTTGTAATGGCCAAAAGAGTATCTATTTACAGCAGATGTCAGCAGCGTGAAATAAAATCTTATCGCTGTAAGATAGAACAGCAATGAAGTTACATTCTTCTTCCCATTCAATTCCGCTGTCACGTTACCCGACAGTATTTGCTTACCCGTGCTGGATGAGCACTTTCAAGTACAAACACCTAGCTCTGGAGAATTTTGTTTGGGAGGGAGGAAAGGGAAGAAATGAGACTATTTACAAGAAAACACATTTGAAAACAGTATCAGCAACTGTGGTATGGTTCAGAGGCATACTGTCTCCGAGCAATCTCTCTTACATTATTTTAGTTTGCTACCTGCTTGCAAACAGGTAAGGAAGGGAAACAAAACACACGCACAAAATACTGCCCTCTTCTTTCCAGCCTTCTGACCCAAACAAAACCCCTAATGGAAGCCTGAAAAATAAACAGTGTTCTGACCATGAGATTTCTCATGCCAAAACAATCACTACACATACAGTACTTCTGCTGATAAATTTGCAAGGTCCTGAAAAACAAATATTAAGTATAATACTTGTGCTTCCTCCTATAAAAGAATGCTACTGCCACACAGAGTAAGAATCTCTATGAATATAAGCATGAAGACTCAAGTGTTTCTCACATCAGTCAAAACCATTTGCCCAATTGAAATAGGGAAACACAAGTTCCTTTACTCAAGATCAACTGCGGAAGTTTTCCAGACAGCCAATGCAACAGGCAATCTTCTTGTAACACACATGACAAAGCTGTAAGGAAAATGGTAGCAGCAACCACGGCAGCTCTTCGTATCAGGAAGGACTGTCAGCTTCCTCGAAGACCTCTTTTGTAAACTATACTAATGAAAACTGCAGAACAAGCCACAGACAGTGAAGTGAATTACAAGGCTTAGCTCATGATGGATTTAACATCAGATGCTTCCAAGTTTAAGCTTGAAAAAAAGTGCTTTGCCAACACCACCTACTCTGTTCTCCACCATCTGTTGTCTTATTCTACTCTTTTAACAGGTAAACTTAGTTAATCGGAGTTATTTCTCTTGGCGAATACTTAGTTCCCTAGACCACAAGGTATACATATATATTAGCTATTCAGAAGGATCATTCTGGCTCCAAGTGTTGTTATGGAGAAACATGACAGACCATTAAAATTTCCTAACATACAAATCCACTACCTTTTCTGGTACTGCCAGGGTCAGGAAAGCCTATGGATACTGGTACATGCTTCCCTTCAAATAAGGCTATGCTTGTGTTTTAAACACAGTGGAACTTTGTCCTATGCCAGGATCACAGCAATTTGGAGATACAAAGCACTATGTAGCACAACAGCTTCATTTTCTCTCAAGAACTGCTGTGGCAAATTACCAAGAGGAATGAAACAGACAAGTTTTGGAAAGATAAAAATAGCCTGAACTAGCACACTGCCTTTTACAAAAGAGGTGAAATGCCAGATTTTTTGATTTTGAGAGAAGATGCACTATTTTCTTTAGTCCTATGGAGACTTTTGCCCCTTTCCCCAGTTACCTCGAACTCCTAAGAATTTTTGCAGCCACTTTTGAAGAAGAGATTGTAATAGCTTTGAAGTATACAGAATTGGTAAATATCTTCATACTGACTTTTACAAACTTTGTGGTGAGCATTCTTTTTGCACACTACAGAACTGCTGGGAAACTCCATTATCACTGAAAATTTAAGCTGTAAAATTCAGTGGAATCCTCTCTGTTGAAGGAAAAAAAAGACAGGTCTTTTCTGCCTTCACATTTCTCTTAGTTCTGTTTGGGTTTTTTTTGGTAAATTATTTAATAGCATCATAGTATTTCATTTGTATAATCCTTTCCAGTGAAAGGTCTGGAGATGAGTCACTAGGGTTTTGCTGGAGGGTACAATCAAGTCTGCATGTAGAACTGACTTAAGTAAATTAACTCAAATGAAAAGCAAGCAGCAACTACTTTAACTAAATTGTCAAACAATTGTTAAGGTGACAATTCAGTTTACCATACAAAGTTTCCCTACTCTGAATGAGATCCTATCTCCTCCAATGCCACACAACTGTTCATTTTTTCTTTTCTGTATGTGGGTGGGGGACATTTTCCTTCAATCTGCTGACAAAGATATCCTGTGTATATTTGGAAACAAACAAACAAAAAAACCAAAACCACACACCAATTCCTTTGCCTGGGACAACAATGTTTATCTGAAAGTTAAGATTAAGGTGTAAGAGGTATGCATTTAGCTAAAAGTTGCAGTTGCTCTTCAACATGTTTTTCCATTATAGTTGCTCTTTCTCAAATAAAGGAAAGGGCTATTAAAGGGGGTGCCAAGCTCTTTAAAGGCATAACTTCGCTTTCACTAGCAACTTCTGCAGAAAGCACAAGATACAGTTGTTAAATCTAGCATTTAAGTAATGCCTCAAATCCTACCCCAGCCCAAAACATTTCCCTCATTTTTTCTAACCCTCACAAAAATACCAAGATTCTGTAATTTAAGACTCAAGGTGTCTCCAAATATTTACAGGTGCCAGACCTTTCCCTTTGCACTTTGCAGCAAGTCAACAAATACAGGTAGTGAGGGAACTTGTTCTTCCTAGCTTTCACCTTCAGTCCTCTTTCATTGCTCAGGCTGAACACAGAACAAGTGAGGGAAGAGGCAAAAGAAAAAAAGGAAAGCCAAGAAATGAGTAACTCATCCCATTTACAATCAAGTTCCAGTAAATCTTGCTTGAACAGTTTAAGAACTGTTCTAGCTTTCCATCCAACCCCTGTGCAGGACATTATTGCCTGTGTAGCAGAGTCAGCAGAAAGGAACATGCTCCTGACTTGGAGTTGCCCCAGGTCAGCACGTTGGCCTGACCAGAGAACATCCAGGCATCATCACATCTGATGCTCCATTTGCTCTGGGCTCTGACTTACAATCAGCTCGTAGCACAGACGTTAAAGATTAGGAGGTACGGAAGTGAAAGAGAAAACAAAACAAAACAAAGGATCTGTACCTATCTTGCAAAAAAATGGCTACTGCATTTGTCAAAATACTGGAAAAACAGAACTAAAATAACCAAACTTTCCACATCACCATTCTTTGTTACAATAACTAGATGAGCACGATGCAGTAACAGCACCTTCACCGGCAAGGTGCACGTGCTTCCTAAGTGGATTTGATTTTCCTTTTTTCTCCCCAAAAAGAAGGGGCAGCGGCTCACGTGCGAGGTTCAGCATGAAGGCCAGATACGGCTGCGATCCTTTCACGCGGGATAATCAGTCACTTCCCCAAAGCCCTCTTTGTCTGCCACTCAGCCACAGATCATTTGGTTTACGCTATTCATTATTCAGTCTCTCCCTCAAACAAACACCCCCTCTCTCCCAGACGTGCAGCCAGAACTGTGGCTGGTGAATCACTATCCACAGCTGGGTAATTATTGAAGCCTATTGTATTCACATCAGTAGCATTATCCCAATTCATTCACCGGACTTCCCATGCAAATAGATCAGATTGCTGCATCTTACAAATGAAACATTTAACATTAATTTATCTAGAAAACATCTGTCACAATAAGCAAAACCACTTTAGAAGCACCAATGCAAATGTTGCAAAATAGTCCTGTGAATATGTATACATATATATACATCTTTTACAATAAATCAGTTTCTCAAATCACTGCTTCTTTAAGGATTTTGTGCATCTGTACTATGAAAATCAGCTCGAACTAAATTCCTTCATGCTCTTTAACTGGTGACAATGAATTGTGCGCTGTATCGGACAGCACTGTGAATTCTCTGGGAAATACACTATCAAGTTAAGACTCTCAAATCTCAGACACCACCCCCCAACCCCCCCCAAATCAAGGATTTCTACTACCTGTTATGAGAACAAACTTAGAGTGTTATGTTCAATACGAGAAATTCCTAAAGCCCAAACCAAGATACAGTTAAAAGTAACAAACAAAGACACTGGCAAGTCTTAAGTCATTGATTTATCTCTGTATTAAAAAATACATAGGTGGATTTCAGTCTAAACGTTAAAAAAAAAAAAATCCTTAGGAGGAAGAATAGGCACACAGGTTCTTCTAAATACTATGCTACCGATTTAATTTGCTCATCCGCAAATGTGCCCATCCTCCGTTGGGAAGCTGCCCTCATTCTTTTCTCCAGGCCCTTGTTGCTAGGGTTGCAGCTGCACAGCCCATTCCTGCCGAAGCACATGTCTCTGGAGGGGGGCACAAAGGGTTTCATTATCTGCTCCTGCGAGCAGGCACAGCACCGCCAGAACAGAGCAGTCCTCCTTCTCCCCTCACCAAAAAGCACGCAGGCAACCCCCTGCCTGCCGCTCGGTGGTGACCACGGACATATGGAGAGCTGCAGAAGGCACCCTTCCCGTGCCCTCGCTCAGCCGCCTGCCACCACCACAGGTTGCTCCCCTCCAGGGAAGGGTCTTCAGAAGCTGCTCATTTATGATCCAGTCACCTTTACTCACGACTTGATGGGAAGTTCATGCTGCAGTTCGACTTAAGAACTAGTGAGATGAGATTTGTCTTTTTTAAAAACAGTAACAACAGTCTCCTAATATTTCTAATCTTCCAGAAGGAGCTGTGTTTAAAAGTCCTGGCCTTCTCTGGGACATACAGATTGAAGACACAAAAGAGAAGAGGACACAATGACCAAACTGGCACACCATGCTGTGGTCTAAAGCACTGTCCATTCACACTGAACTACCTTCTCAGGGCTGAATTTAAATCTTAACTGGCATTAACAGCTGCATTCATTCCAATGACACATTTACATGGTTGTGCCACTTGTGAAGGGGAGAGGGATATGGGCAGTGTTTCCATTTGGAAAATTTAGCAAAATAAATAAATTTTTAAAATTTCAAAATAATTAAAAACTAATTGTTTCTTGGACTGGTTTTGGTACCATCTTGCTTGTAAATGCCAGTATATTGACAGGTATTTCCCATAAAGAAGTTGTTTAGTATTTCTAGTGTCAGAGGAAAGAACACAGTAAAAAATAATTGGTTTTCACTTTGGACTTCTCTTCCTCAGGGCAAAAAATTCATTGTTGAACAGCACAAAATGAATAGAGAAGGGAAAGAACTTAACTCTCCATGAGAACCCTGAGTATCAATACATAACAAATCATAAAGCATGTTTTTTGAAGCTATGTGCAAATAAATAGTTTACAATGGAAACTGAGAAGATTTGTTTCACAGAAAGTAACCCGAAGGATCATTAGTTTTACATTAATAAGCATATGCAGAGAGTACACAGGGTGCAAAAGCATTCTCACATAGGGTGTCAGACTATTACACTGCAAGAGGTGGAAAGGAAATCACAGTTTTCTAGGTGTTAACTAAAGGTCAGATTAGTTTTTCACTTAATGTTATCCGATCAGCAGTCCGGTACCTGAAGGTCTGTCTCTTCAGCAACAGTGGAGGAAACATTTGGGATTTCTGCCAGGAACCCAAGTCTCCATAGAAGGCGACAGGAATTGCAGCGTTTGCTGCCCGTAAGATTACCAAGAGCATCCTGGCAAGTTTATGCACTTACTGCACTCCCAAAGGGTCAGCGTATGACAACTTCCAGGCAGTGTGAAAGTAAAAGGCTGCTACCTGTCCCATGATCTGACACCTGTGATCTAACACTGGAAGGACCATACACAGAAGTATGATATTTTAACTCTGTGTTGATGCAGGACATCTGCAGACAGTCTAGTCTATGTCCTGGTAACCTTTTGAGAAACAGGTTAGATCTTCCCTAACATGTTTCCTCTTGGTACTTCTGCTGAGGTCTTTGAGCCCCATGTGATTATTTCTGAATGTGCACAAAGGAAGGTAGAGATGAACATGCCTAACTTCTGCAAGGGAATGTCTTTAAAAGTCCACATTTTGAAAAAAGCAAGACATTTACAGTTAACTGTCTCAGTTCTGTGTAAAGCATTTAATAACTGGGGGCTGGGAGGGGAAATGGTCAGGAGTTTATTTAAAGACATCCTGAATAATACAACTGGTATTATTTGAGGACCATGACTCAAATACTTCTAGTGTAACAGAAAGTTAATTGTTCTTCTAATCTAGAATTTGTGATGCCTTAACCTACAATTGTGGCCTTTCTTCCATGTGAATCTCTCAAATATTTAAAGTAGGAATACAACAAGATCAAAAAAAAGTATATATACCATGCTTACTTGTACTACTATGTATTTTAATAGTAGATTCCACCTGCTCTTTTTCCTAGCCTGATCTCACACCTCTCTCTCTGTCTCCTGTTGCATAGCTCTGTAATTGGAATGGTAGAACAACTGATAGGAAGAACTTTGATTTCCGTGTTAAAGGTACACATTTGTTACAGCCCAAGAAAAAAAAACAATAAAACAACACATGTGTTTCATATTAGGCAGCTAACAAGCCAGAAGTAACTAGAAAAATAAAGAGGGGTAAGAGTCAGAGGAGTGGCAGAGTAACACACAGTGGTGCTGAAATAACTGCAATTCTTGAACATGCAGTGTAGTGAATAATGCTGGTATTTGTCAAAAAAGAGTGAATCTGCTTTTTATGTCACTAGCACATCCATTTTTGAACATTTGAAATTAACTAGTATGTGTTTATATTTTTATATATATAGATAGATATCTCAAACATTCCACTTGCTTCAGTGAGATGTGCACAAAGCTAATCACCCTCAACTTCAGACTGAGACTTCAAAACAAATGCTGATTTAACTTGCTTTATAAGATACTGATATCCCAGACAGCTGCAAAATTTACACAGCGCTAGTAGCACCAGTAATAATAGTCAGTGCATACTGGTCATCAACTTTCACTCATTAGTTCTGTACTGGTACTTTGATGGGGAAGAGACAAATGTTTGGGATTTTTGCAGAAGTTCTGAAAACAATCGTCTAAAATACTTTCTTCCACTTCTTGATGAATATCGTATTTTACTGTAATATTGAAAATGCAAGTACTTTCTAAAATGTACAAATACTAATAGCAGGACAATGAAATAGTGAAAAGCCTTTCAGAAGCTTTTCTGAGGAGTTACTGCTCTTAATTCGTGAAGTGACAAACACTTCTTTTTCTAACTGCTTGTTATTAATAACTGTGTTATGGAACATGTCGTCAGAATATAACTGGTTTCTGCAAAACAAGCTATTATTTCTGGATATATGTGAACGTCTCTTCCTTCTAGAGGATTCTCATCTATCTGAAAAAAAGCAGTGAAACAAAAAACCACTTCCACACTTGAGTTCAGCTTGAACTACCAAATTAGTAATAGCTGCAGTGCTACTCTACTGTAAAAGCTTCCGGTAAGTAAATGCTACGTGACTTTGTTAAATTTGTATGGAAATGAAAGTATATCAGTCTCTAGAGACTGGAACAAGCACATGCTTTTGTTACAGTTTGTTTTGGGACATATAACAAGGTCAGACTTTTCTGCAACAAAGCTTTACATCTTGGAATTTGATGCCTATTTACAAGGGGCTACTAGCCACAACAATGCAATATATTAATAAAGAGCATCCAAGTGCCTCCACTACTACATTAGTAACGCATACCAAGCCCCTCTCCCTTAAATGGCACTACAGTCAGTTTTTGCAGAGCTAGCAGCTTTTCCCAAGGCTTTTAAAACAAAAGTAGTTACAGTTTTCTCCCGTGCCACCCCACAAAGGACTTCATAATGTAACGTTATCCAGCAGCCTTCAAATTCTGGGTCCATCTAACAGCATCACCACAGCAGTAACGACCACTACAGCTATTTCGAGATACAAGCAGGTGACAGGAACAGGAAGAGACAGAAAGGTAACAGGAAAGGTTATAGTGTTATACTGGGGGAAGGAGAGAGGGAGAAGAGCAAGGCAGAGCAGAGCAAAAGAAACTATACTCATGAAACAGGCCTGAAGGTTACATACAATATAAAAGAACTGGGTGGGAGATTTGTTTGTTTTTAAACAAATAAAAAAATTGAAAAAAGGGGAAGTAAAAGCACTTGTAATGATACCACAACAGATAACCCACTGCATTAAGGACCTTTGCTGAAATATATCTAAATATCCAGAGGCAAAGATAGTGCAGGAGATATTGACGAGGTAGATGGAGAGCAGATGGAAGAGGGTACAGAAACAAAGGAACCTTTGTATTTATGAGAGAGCACTTGTTGACAAAATAATTTTCTAGACTGGCTTATCTGAAGGTAAACAATGACATTTTGACAGTAAATCCTATTCTTCTTCTATGGCAACCCTGTTAACAGTGAGAAATTTCAATGATCTTCCATGAGTTTGTTTTCCCTTCAACAGCTAAATCAAGTAAAAACATCTGTGTACAAACTAGGCTGGGGATCTGCACTTTAAAATCAGCTGGGACTACAGAGATTCACGTCACAGTGTGGTTCTTGATGTACTTCTTAAGTCACAGTCCATTAGAAGGCAGAAAACATTCCATACAGCAGCACCCCGGTCTCCTGTAGCATCTCAAGTTAGGAGCCTTATGTTAGAAGCATCTCAAAACACAACTGGAAAGTTAGGTAGCTACATTTTCAGAAGTGCCAAGTACCCAGCAGCTTCCACTCAAAGCCTGCCAGAGTGGAGAAAAGCAGGTGCTACACAACTACAGATTTGGCTTGATGTTTTACAAATCAAAAAATTCCTCTGGCACCCCCACCCCTCAATAATTAATTACAATGCTTCTGCATGCCTCCACTCCCTCTTCTGCATAAGGAAATTAACATCTTTTCATATACATGTATAGCAAATAACTATCACCCATACATTCCTCTTTAAGAGAGTGTATTTCACATTTCCACCTCACCACAGTAAAAGCATCTTCCCCAACAATACTGGCGCTAACTTGAAGAGACTACTCTTAAAAAGGGGGCTAGACTGGCATTACCATCCTCATTTTTTAATTCACTCATATTAACCAAAAAGCAAACAAAAGCCCCAGTGAAGCCACTGCAACTTCCCCAACACTATTTTCCTGCCTGAGTCAACTCAAAAGCACCATTCCTCTTTTGCTGGTCAATGGGATTTAAGAAAGTTATGACTTGAGGCCACTCTTCCAGTTCTTAAAACCCCTGCACCAACAAGTCAATGTGCTCAGGACGCACAAGTGCGGTTCAGCCTCCAAACACGATTCATACTTCAGGCTGGCTGACCCAACTTGACTGACAGAATAACTGTTGACAAATACTTGGAATGAAGTCTAACAAACCAGCCTCAAAAGAATGTTCAGTCATGCATAATCCAACCAGAGAGAGGCACGGATCTATTATGCAACAGGAATAATGGAAATACTGGCCTACTTACCCTTCCTCCCCAATCTACTCAGTAACAGATAACATTCCTGGTAGGATTAATAACTGGGAATCAAGAAAGACTAGAAGGATTAAAGATTGATGTACATTTCAATACAGAGAACAACAGAAAGACAACCTGCTTCTTCTGAATTGCCTCAGTCAAAAGAAGAAATCAGATTCTTGAAAAATGCTGCAGCTACTAGCTTTTGCTTAAGGAGGCAGGAGCAGCAAGAAATTACTTCACTCATTATATTTTAAAAAGAAAATGACATCGCAGAATGCTGTCTTATGACAAGCCCAATATGATTTGCATGAAGCATATTCCAAGAAACTAGATCAGTCTCTCCTGGACACAGGGTAGCATACAAACAGGTCAACCAAACTGCAACAATTCTGGACTTTAGTAAACATGCAGACTAGCTGTCTGTGAAACTACAGAAAGGAAGCAAGAAGTCTGTGAAATCTGCATGTCCAAAGCTGAATGTTAGTAAGATTTTCAAGACAGTATTTTGAATCTATGTGCCAAGCTCCTGAGTAAGTGCTTACTGGAACACATCCCTCCTTCAAGGGACATAGCTTAAAGTGCTTCTCCTATTAAAGGAGTACCCAGTAAGCTGTACATAATGTTAAAAAACAAAACTAGAAAATAATCCGTTCTATGTCCTTCAGTGTTCTGTAGCAACTGTTGGTCCAAAAGAAGACATCAGAATGGAAGACTATTTTCTGTAGCAAAGATGAACCTGAAAGTTAAATTGGGCCATTAGCAAATTACTTCCTCTTTCCTTCTTGATACTATATCATTAATATAGGAGAGAATATTATCCTTTTCCTTCTTTTGAATAAAATGGACAGTTGCCATGGCTAGAAGTTCCACCCGGAATTCAAGAAGAAGATTTAGATATGGTAAGGGAATCGGATCTCCTCCACTGTGTTCACTTCTGCATCCAGCCTGCTGTAAAGCTCAGATTCTTAGACTTCATATGAGCTCTTCTCTGCCTCTGAGCTACCTAACTTACTAGATTTTAAGTATCTTAAGTAATTTCATGCTGTAAAATACGGTTCCTTAATTATTTGATACCTACAGCAATCTAATTTGACTATATATAACGCATGCACATTGTCTGGTAGCTTTTCTGAATGGGTAGGCATTGCACGTTGGAGGGTAACTACAAATCTGATGTACAGAAGACAGACAGTAAACACTAAACAATTTGGGACAAGGACCATTAACACTCAGCCTGGACTCTCCCAGGAAACAGGATGCCAGCGTTCAACTAGTCCCAGGGCATTTGTCCTTGGCCTTCTCACTGCAGACAGCACTTTGTCCTGAGCATTACGCACCACATTTGCTTGAGGTATTTTCTGTAGAGCCATAATTATTCATGGTGGTAAAAGCCAGGATTACACTCTTAGGCTTCTTAGGTTTTGTGCCTTAATTACAAAATGGCAGATTTTTTTACTGCATAAGATCACATATAAAAACAAAAATATGATTGCAAAGTACAGTGTGTGTAAGAGGGCAGGAAGCACATACAGATTTTTCAGGATGCCACATTTCACACTGTACATAAGCTTAGCCAATTTAAGGAAAAGATTACAGCATACGACTGTACTTCCAGAAAGAGTAAAAAAAAAAAAAAATCTTATAGAACAGAACTTCCCAATCTGTTAGAGATACTTTAAATATCATTGTAAAGTACATTCTATAGCTAGTTAGAAGTCTAAATATAAAACCTTGAAAATGAAAGATCTCTCAGGGTGTATATTAAATATTTCAAACTACAGTAACTGAACATCATGCAGGTGTACTTCCTAGCATCATTTCTCCGTGGGTCTCGTGCTTTCCTTCCCTTCCCCATTACACTGCAGGATGGCTTAAACTGGCTTGTCCTCCTTTGTGGGTACATGTCTAATTTAGACATCAACCAATATTGCCAACACACTTTCCTATCCTACTTTTTGTTTGCTATTCTCCATACAGACAGGTGTAACGAAAGTTGGCTTCCATGACAGCAGTTTTCTTATTGACAGTCTTAGATTCCTAGCTTTCTTCTGTTTTATGGTTTCCATTGGCACTAAGCTTCAGCAACTGTGTTCCTCATGTTCCACCTTCCACAGTAAAGTGACAGCAAAAGTTGTACTGTGGACTTCTGTGTTAGTTTTGGTCAATTAGATCATCTGTGTTCTACTTCAAAATGCAAACAAAATGTTTCAGGGAAAAAACCAAAACCATTTTTGAAGACCTATGTAAGAAGCTGAATCAGTCACACAATCCAGCTGCACCCCAGTGATTTGGCCCAAGTTTAACAATGAAGGAAGTGGAGGACAGTCAGACACAAACACAGTGCAAGAGACAGCAGTATGAAATGTGAGTATTTATACAAACGGGCATCTGAAATGGAGTAACAGAAGAGCACAGTTTTGCATTTGTGTTACTTCAGAGTTATTCTACAGGATTAATGCAATGATCAGAACTCAGGAGTTGCAGGTAGAAGTTAAGCTAAACTGAAAAACAAGAGTCCTTCATTAAACTAAATGTTAAAATCCAACATCTTATGGGAATCTTTTTCCTTTGCCCCTAAAGTGAACAGCACATATAAATTTCAATTAAATAAGTGAACTAAAACTTCTCTTTTTGCCATTTCTCCAACTTCATTAATCAATTATTAAATTGAAAATGGGAGTCATACAGAATTGATTAAAGTGTGGTGTACTAAGTCTAAACACTTCCTTACACAGGAAACTAAAATCTATGAAAATCTTACTCAGAAAAGACAGCCCATGAACCACATTTGAAAACCATATACTACAAAAGCAAGGTCATAGAAAATACATATTTCAGATTTTGAAGATATGCAGGCTTTTCTGTGGTGGCACCCAGTCACAAAGACAACACATGGATAGTCTGCTAACATTTTAGGCTAGGACTTCTGGCTGCAAGAGCATACTGAAGTGTTGTAGAAGCTTTTAGTGCTAGACCGAATGGAGTAAGGATTTCCTTGACAAACTCAAGTCATTTACTAGTGTAAAAGCATTTATCTAAATTCACTACCATTTTGACACTACCTCCAGAAGGGAGAAAATACATTTTTTTCCACCTTCTCCCCTACCCCAGTATTCTAGATCTTTAGTGAATTAAGTGATAAGTAGCAATAGTACACTGGAAAAGTTAAGGAAAACACTTCATCTTTTTTTCAGAGTGTTCTGGGTTTGCTGTAAGCAGTTGGAAACTATATGTTTCAGAGTATCATGAGACCCAGATAAGGAATATACTAACTACGATGAAGAGCCACAAGCCTTAATGCTTTCTCCTTCACATGACTGGAAGTACATCCACCCACCATGTGGTCAAAGACATGTGACAAGAAACACTGGCTGTGTGAATGAAGATTGAAGTCCAGCCACACAATTGCAGGGGGACAAGGGAGGGAAAAGTTGCAGGGTTCTAGGTAAAGAGGCAGCAGGGAATGGCCCTGGTGCAGTCCGGCATCACTGTCTTACAAACTGTCAGTTTGAACCTCAACACACTTAAGATAAATGAAGAAAAATATTAGGACTTCAAGCATGGGGGTTTTTAGGCTGGAATAGGACACATGGTAAGATGTTTACGGAGATTTTACACTCACCAATTTCATAGCTGCCAGCGAGGCAAGTCAGGAAGGCTGTACTTCCTGACCTGTGATTGAAACTTCCTGCAGACACTCCTGGAGCATGTACAGAAAGGGCAGCCAACAGGTTGGGAACACCCACTGCACTTCACTTGTTTCTGGCACAAGAATGAAATACACATATTTTTGCACTGAGTTCTCTTTGCTCCCTGCCTCCCCCTGCTCCAGGGGGGATCACCCCTGACTGACACCAGTGCTCCAGGAGAAGTCCTGTCTCTTCCCCACTTGGTCTTCCCATATCAGCTCTCATCCATGCCCTCCTCCTGCTGCTTGCAGTACAGCCCTTACTTGCCTCTGGTAGTAAATATTCCTCCTCTTTTCCTCTCAGCCTTCTTCTTCAAAGAGACATCACCATCTTTTACCTGCCCTTATCATCCCTACATCTGCTACCCAACTGCCTGCCTTCTCTTCTCCCCCTTCCATCCACCTCCACAGGGTGGGTTTTTTTCGTTGTGGGGTTTTATGGGGTTGGTAGGATTTTTTATTTGTTTTAAAATTACCTGATTGTGCTACCATTTCCTTCTTCTCTCTCCCCCCTCCTGACAGAGTCTCAAGGACAGAGATTCCCCATCTCTACACCTCGTTCTCATTCTGCAATGAAACGTTTTTCCACAGGGTGGGTATATAAATGTCTGGGGATGCTCCTGAGGCACAGCAGCAAGCAGCAGCCCAGAGGAGCAACTGCAGGGCCAGCCAGGGAGGCTGCAGCTCCTGCTCCCACTTTGGGATGCCACTTACACTTCCAGTTTCACGTGCTAGTAATAAAACCACCTCCTTGTCACATCCTTCTCCAGGGTAAATTCATGTGCAGACTCTTCCTTCCCCAGGCTCTCTGGCAGAAAGATTCTGCAAGTAATAGTGAAATCAGAGCTGAAAAAAACAGGTGTGTTCATAGAAAGGAGGTGTACAACACGAGGGATAAGCCCAAACATGTCTGGTATCAGTCATACTGAAAACACTTCAGAGTTGTCAAAGGAACATGGGGGAAGGGAGAGAGAAAGAAGGAAACAGAAAATTTAATGTAAGCCATTTACGACTATTTAAATGAAATTCAGCATACTTAGAGTATTTTTAGAGTAAAGCATCAAGTTTGATTGCTACTTGAATTACACACTTCATGAATGGTGCTTAGAAGCACAAAGAATAAGGTAAAATAGAAAGATATTTATGATGTAGTATCTGAGAAATGAAACTGTGTTTTGCAGGCTTTGCTCTCAATAAGCAGAATTGTGCAGTGCGTTCCACAAGTTACACCTCTGAGGAAGCAGCATGAGTAAGAGGTTTTTATGCACATTTCCTAAAGTACTGTTACCTAACAGAATCCTCCTCCACAATTCGTCTGGATTTTTAGACAGCAAAATATGAAACAGTAAAGGAAAACATTAAAGTAGAATTTACAAGCTTCCAAAATTGAAGTTGCTATACAGACCTGACCTCATAAGAAGCCAGCAGTAGTTTCAGGGTTTAACTGTTCCATCAGTACTCATATAATCCACAGAAATTAACCCTACATAAATGCTCTGCAATTGTATCACTTACAAAAGTCGAATAGGAATAGATCTATCCCATAATTTTGCTGGAGGCAAATTCAGCCAATGAAGACCACTGGCCATTCATGTACATTACTTAACACCACACCAAAGCACGTGCGCTTGATGGGAATTAGAAAGTAGTAAAGTCAAGGTGGATGGGTCCTTCAAAGGATAAGCAGTAGCATATGATATTAAATTGTAAGTTAAATTATTAAAGCCATGAAAGGTATCACACAAAGAACACCAAAGGAGTTTTGTCATCTTATTGAAGAATTAGGTATTGGAGAGCTATTTAGAAGCCTTATTTTGAGAAAAGGAATAGGAATGTGAAATTGACATAAAGTAATTAGCAAATCCATCAAGAATATACTTCGGTAAGAAAATTACAGAAGGAAATCTAGATAAAGTATATGTGGCTGCACATACCATGAATACCAGAGTCTCTTGGGACACCAAGACAATTTAATGCTGTCAAAAATAACTCGTTAAATTAATTGAGGGTCACAAAGTACCTGGACCTCCTGTCAAAGTCAGTCTGAATTGGATATGAATATTAATCAATCTGTTTTTATTATGACAAAGGATATTTGCATATCATAATTCTGCTGGACTTCTTCTCAGGGGCTCATTGCCAGGGAGGCACTTGAAATGCCACTTAGAATTCATGAGAAGAGCCATGAAACCAGATCCAATCTCCTTAAGGTTAAAACCCCCATCATGCTTTGATAGTTTTGGTACCACAATGAATATTCATAGATCTGTCATCTATGTTTACCTCAACATTTAAAGTAAAAAGTAAACTGACAGTATTACCTACCTGAATTTCACAACTTCAGTTACTCTAGTCCTTTCTTTAAGCAGCAAGTTATTCACTGAAGTGATCCCCAATTCTAGAGAGCAAGAAAGGAGAGAAAAAATGGTATAAGTAACTATCTATTACAGTTCCTAACGCAAATTAGTTATAATGGAGACCAGTGTAAGTTCATGTTAGCAGGAAGAAAAGAAAACAGCTACCAAGAGGAAGAGTCAGGAGTTCCTCCAACTCTTCTCCTTTGCAAAGCACCACAGATGTCAGAACAGCTGAGCTATTGCCATTTGTGAATGAATTCAAGGATTAGAGGCTACCTTGTTCACTGCAGCGTTGGAAGAAACCTTCACTGACTTGTGCACTCTTGGGTGCTCTTTATTCTTATCCTAATATGTTTACACACTGTTTAAAATATATATATAAAATGTGTGTGTGTATATATACATGCATGACATAGTTAAAGGAAGTAAATAAGGAGCACGGGTTCAAAAGCAGCAGCTACTTAGTTTTGGCTGCTCCCTTTGCTAGGGTCACACCTTAACATTAGCAGGGGCTGGTGGAAAGGCCTTAAACCAGATGTATATTTCAACATTTTTGTGTGCAAGATTAGTTAGATAATCCTTCTTACTGATGACCCTTCAGATCACTGGCAACACCAAGTAGTTCAGGAAATAACTGGTTTGTACTAAGTGCCCAACAGAAATGTGTAACTTGGCAGTTAAGTCTCATGACATGTGTGAGGTTTAGCAAACGAGTTTGTTATTGAATTATTGTCCATGACATCTGCTACCAAGTTAGCAGTTCTCAGTAAACGGAAGGATGGATTACAAGTACTGCAGGCAATAACGGAAAGGAAACACATTCATAAGAGCTGGCTCTGAGCAACAAGAATCGCTGCTCTAGAATCTGCTGTTGGAGTAGCAGTGGATTATTTACCAGTGTTAAACCTGTATTCAAAAAAAACCCCAAACCAGAACACCCCTGCATTCAGAGAGCATCCACATGCAATGACAAACTGTCATGACAGCATTTGTATATCAGAAATGGGCTTCAAAACAGACAGAAGCTGTGACGAAAGCTGAAAACGCCAAACAATCCAGTTCACACTTCAAATGTTCATGTAAAATAAGGTAAAAGTAGTAGTAAATTAAATTTTATGCATCTCCTACGTTAGGTAGGACAATGTTTTGTAGATTTTATTTAAAAAAAAAAAAAAACACAAAAAAAACCAAACCACCTCTCTTTTACACTTGAGTTACACTTGAGTTCCCTGGTGTTTCATTTTTCACACTACGTTGCAAGACATTTGCTTGCTGACTTTCACTGGGGGCTTGTTTGTCATATTTCAGCCCGTCCTTGCTCACAAATCAGGGAACAGAGTCTTCTGTTTTTTCTCAGACTGACATAAGCCAGATTTTAAAAGTAAAATTAAGGTTTTTTTAATCTTTACCCCTGTAGTTTTCAGAAAAGACTGTCAGAAAATTTATGGACTAGAAACAAAGAGCTGAGGCAGATAAGAGCAGGTAAAACAGACTATAAATGAAGAAAAATGGTAAATTAAGAGAATAATGCTGGGGAGGAAAAGAAGGAAGGGGGAAACCTGTCTGGACAGCGTTACATGTCAGAGACAGAAAGCTTTGATCACCTTTTTTGTTAGGATAGAAACCTGGGTGGTCAAAAAAGAAAGACTTCACAACAGTGGATTACTAAGAGGAACAGTATTAGGAATGGCTATAACTGCCGTCATGAAAATAACGTTCGATGATTACACAGCCCTGACAGTGACACACGGAGACTCTGTGGAAAGAGCAAGATTTGAGTCTCCTTCCTTTGGCTAAGGAGTCAGACAACAGCTTTTTACCCTTTGTTTATCATTAGTTACCTCAGAATAATGAAGAGGAGACAAAAGTAAACTTTAATTGACAGAACAATAAGCTTGACAGACTATATAAAAGGTGTAGAGTTACTGGATGAAGGGCTAGAGAACTGCAGGTCCCAAAGATGGGACACCTGGTCGGAGCAAAGCAGGAGGCTATCAACATAACAGCAGAGGCACACAGGGAAAACACTTCAATATCATAATGTTTGGGCTCCACATAAACTATATTCAGAAAACCTGTAAGCAGAGTTCTGATGATTTTTCTTTCCCCTGGTATAATAATCATACCACAAAAAGCTGTTCCTCAGACAAAACAGCTGAGCAACCAGCTTATAAACACATGACACCACACCGGTTGCCTAACAAATTCAATAAGGCAGCAAGTAAAATCCTTAAAGCCAGCAAGGCAAACGTGCATTTTTAGAGTAGATGTCAATTTTGTAACTGAATTGTCACTGAAAGTTGGCGTACTTCTAGTTAAAGACTCTGTGGACAGTACCCAATATATAGATAGGAGAACCAACTAATTTCACTGTAGTTAAACATGGACCTCCTCACTCAAATGCAATGCAACTGAAATAAAAATGGAGAAAGATTCATATTAGTAAATTTTACTGAGAGAAAACTGAGACAATACTGCATTATGAGATGTCAGCACAGAGTACACATTAATAGCACACATAACATCCTAAAAACATGTAGAGACTGCAATTCTGCATAAGCAATTTCAATATGTAACAATATTTACACAAATGAGGTAACAGTATATATAAGAATATCTGTATTTATGATTTCTAAGCCAAAAGTCCTCCTCCACCCCTCTCCTTAAAGAAAAATAGATTAAGTCGAGAATAAATTAATTGCACTTTCCTAAACTGTAGCATTAGAAATTTAGGGCCATGCTGTTAAGAGCAGCAGGACAGAACGATTAAAGCCATCCTTGTACAATAACATTTTAAAAAGTCACTCACAAAGGAGATCTGGACCAGTAGTTGTAAGTCATTGTGTCACAGCTATTTTAGAGTCCCAGATGAATGAAGCCTGTAGACTAAACCCACATCCTAATGGACAATCTAATTCACAAAACCACTTCTATAAATGGTAGACTTCTGGCTTGAAAGGCTATTAAATGAACTGGCATAACGTACCAGCCAGCAGAGTGGAAAGAATGGTTGTTTGCAGGTACTGCCAAGGCACACTACTAATCAAGCTGTAACCACTTTCTGTGAAGTCTGGACAGTTTATTGCAGACTTGCCCACATCACTCAATTATTAAGAATGTCAGTTATAAATAGCAATTGTCTAAGCGTTAGCATTTGCATGAGAATTTGAAGCTTTGTTTGTCTGAAGCCTTGTTTTCAGAGCTAACAATTCAGTATATTCCTGTAGTTCTAAATAATAACTAAATTACTGATTTAACCAGTTACAAGAAATTGCTACTCTTGCAACATTAGCAGGCGATTTCATTGTTATCCTGACATTATCTGCTCAGATGATTTCTTATTTTACTTAGTCCATCACATCTTAAAAGTCATATTAACCTTTGAGAAGTTCAGTATAAAACCAGTGTATGAAAACAAAGATGACAAAGTACAGATCAATATGATAAATGACGTACAATTACCTTAGAAAGGTGAAACATACACATTAGTACAATTCTACTGAAGAGATACACATTCTTTTAGAGAACCTAAATGCCAAAGAAGTCTATTTTGATGGGGCAGCTACAAAAGTGTCATAAGCATTAACAGACTTGATAAAATTAATGCTGTTATTACTAGGTGTATCCAATTCAGAGAGAAAAATCATTAGTGCAGCCCCATAACATTTTCTAAGTTGTTTTCTAATTACACAGAACAGGTTGAAATTCGATAAAGAACTTGAAGACACTGTATATGTAAAGTGTAAGCTTTAAAAATACATTTGTCTTAAGGAAAAGTATTTTCTAAGCTAAAGAGGCCATGAGTTTATGATAGATGAAGAGTTAAATAGCCTGTAAACATTCAGTCCTTTCCACTGGGAAAACCAAAAAAAATCCAGACAGTGAACTTCAGCAGTTTTACCAGATTATCCATAAGAAAATGATAATCTAAACTTTATTTTGGGTTTTGTTATCTTCATTAGAACATGACTTTTTGATCCTTTTGCAAGCTATTAAAAACAGAAATGGAAAAAATACCAAGGATTAGTTTTGCACCTGCCAAGTAATTTTTGTATCTCTATAGACATATATAGTATATAAACACAGATTTACAATCATCTTTCCATTCCAGTCAATGGCAAAGTCACATATATATACAGAAAATTACAGATAGCCAGTAGAGCATATTTTATCATTTCATTATGAGCTTATAACTGGTACACCAATTAATTTAATAGAGCCCTAATGAACGTGAATGGAGTTAATAAATGTCAATGAGTTCAGAGCTGTGCAAAAGAGCCCTAAAGGTATGTAACACTAAATGTAAGTTGAGGCACAAAGAATCATGAAAGCTCATTTTAGTTTCTCCCATTCCTATCAGAGGTATGTAAGTCTCAACATTAGAGTCCTTTAGAGGACAATGTAGAGACAGAGTTTACACTTAGATATGTCTGAAGGAGGAAGATATCTCTATTCACCAACTTAGCCTAGAAGAGGACTTGGGACAGTAGCCTACTTTAACTTATCTCCGAATACCTTTTCCCCACCTCAAACGTTGTTCAAGAGATCTTTAGAAGATAGCAACATTAAGACATTTCAATATTTTATAATGTGTACATTTACCTCCCTTGGCCTCCAGAAATCTCCTCAAGAAAAAAAAGCAAATAATCCTCTTGGACACTACTAGGAGTCAGACACACAGAAGGCTGACCTCCAGGTCATGTTTATCTGTGCTGGCATCAAGTCTTCCTATTTATTCTCTGTTCTAATGAAATTCTTCGGCTTATCAAGTGACACAGGTGTGTCTACTTGGATGATGAATGGACAACACTGCATGAACACACTAAGGAGAAGACCGAAAGATACCTGGGTCAGAGGCTGGGAGTGCAGAAATTCAGCTATGTAAGGCATGAAATCTTGTATTTCATTCCAATTAGACACACTGGATTTTTAGTATGGAGAAACCCAGCATGTATTACAATGTTTGAGAAGCTAAGCCTTTCATAAAGAGAAGGAAAAAGTATCTGTGCACTAATACTTCTTTCTCAGATTATTTTACTACCATATAACCTAAGTCTAACAGTGATCTCTTTCACTGTATGTAAAGGCTTTCCTTTTTCATAAGGAAACAACTGAAAGATCCTAATACTGTCAGGGGTCTTGGTGGGAGGAAGGTGCATTTAATAGTATGCTTTTCAGAAGCAGGTACTGTGTTTTCATACCTGCCAACTTAGACTTTGAGAACCTGACATGAATAACTTCAACTGATTTATCAGATAAAGGATGTAATTTACTTAAATTCTTGCTTCAAAATCTAGTATGAATAATCCCTTAGCTGTCTGCTTTAAACCACACAGGTGACAATCAACCTGTGTGCTACTACAAATCCTGTACTAACAGAAGTAGACAGGTCGAGGTAATCAACAGAACAAAAAAACCCACCCCAAACTACAACAGATCATTGTTTGAAGTTCTATCGACCCTGAAGTTTTGTCTTTTAAAGAACTACAAAGAGAGATACCCTGTTAGTGGACATTAAACATCTCCTTCTTCAACAAGTAAAGAAAGGACCTAGCAAGTCACTACCCACACAAACAGATCCGCTGCCTACACAGTGGAGTTCAGCCTTCGCAAAAACAGCCCTGAAAAACCGCAACTTGTTTTCCGAAGGCAAAGACTTTCGGAGTCATCACTTCCCACGCTTACCCTCTTGAAAGGGGGCCTGTCATTTTGAAGAAAAAAATACCATAGTAATAAGCATTATTACTACAACAGACTGCATATAACAAGCGAATAGCATTGTAAAAACAAAAGACACCAAGTGATGTGAATGCACACACGGATGGCTCAGACCTACAGCTGACTGTGTAAGTTCAGGACAGCGTGACTGAGTCATGACTGTCATGACTGTCATGACTCCGTGTCATGCCAGGCTCATCACTCTGCTCTGCCAGTGGCACAGGCAGCTCTCATGAGCCCCCCCCGACTCACCTGAACCGTGATGCAGAGAGAGCATTTCAACTCCACACCCCTCTTGGTGGTTTTGCTATAGGGTTTATCTGTGCAATGAAAGAGTGAATAAGCCCATTCTCTCAGGCCATCTAACATAAAAGTCATTATAACTTGGCCTGCATTTTGAACCAGTATCAATGCCTCTGTAATTCAATACAGTGGGCCAGTATTTTTAAACTAGTAAGTTACTGCAACTCATCAGAATTTGAGACAATCAATATAATGATGGGGAAAATAAATCATCCTTCATCCAAGTCTCCCATTTTTTTTTCCAGTTTATTTAGACTACAGTAGTAAAGAGCCAACAAATGTCAGGTTTAACTTCTCCTGTCCACCACACAAAGCAATAGCTAGTCTTCCTATAAATTGATAGGAATTTGTAAGATTCTGTCACCAGCACTGACTGTATAAGGGTAATTATTAAGAACCAGTTTCAGCACTCTAAAACAGAACACAGTTCCTCTCAAAAATCTTTTTTTTTTTTTAACTTAAACTAGCATTGACTGCACTTCAGAACTAATTCCGTGTCTAAGACAACAACTGCATGTACAAAAGCATCCAGACAGGCTTGCCCAAAACCACAAACCTTAAAACATTTGCAATGACTTGGCAGAAATCACCAGGACATGAGCTATCAGTAATAAGTGTCCTTGGTATGTAGCTCCAGTGGTAAAACACTGACTTTTAAGCCTATCCATGAGTTCTTAGGCAACAAAAGAGTTTTGGAGTTTCTTTGCTAGATTACAAGATTCTTATATGCCATTTCCTGAACAGAAAGAAGACTCAATGATTACCCACATATCTGATTATTTCAGTGGATTGGTTTCAGAATTTAAAAAAAAAAAAAATTAAAAATCAGACTATACGCAGTATTAGATGCATCATATTACTTTGTTTTTAATTAAGCAAAGAACATATCTACATCAAAGAACAAGCAGTGCTAGTGGCACTGAGCATACGCAATATTAACAGATTCTGTTAATGCAGATTCTGACTTCAGCCTTCCTCCCCCACACACACATTCATTACCATGGTGATTTGCAAAATTTGCTGCCTGGGATTTTGGAACAGTACAGTATTTGAAATGCCCCTCAGCATCTTTGAATAGATGCAAACACAAATTAAGTTACATTTAAAGAGACAATAAGCCACAAATAGTTTGATAAAGCTGTCTTTACAAAAGAACACTGACAAAAATATCTTAATATGACCTCAACCAGTAGAAACAAAGCAACAAAGCTTTCACATTATGTGAAAGAAAGGGAACTAAGTTTAAGGATTCGAGAAAAGAAACAGCATACATTCAGTATAAAAAGCATAATCTATAATCACCCACTATCTCTGTCAACAATTGAGTAGCTATCTGTAAAAGTGTCACTTTCAGAACAATGTATTTTCTTTTTTCTTTTTAAGGAATTCTTAATTTATATACTATTTCACTAAAATGCACACTTGGACTATAACAGATCTATGCCTGTTGTGAGTTTCCCACAAGTGGGATCACTCTTGACGCAGTTTCTTTTTATTATCATTTTCAACAGAAACAAAAAAAAAATCATCTTAAGAAATGAGGATCATCTTACTGTGAATACATACATATCCTGCCAACGTAAAGGGCACAGGACTGGGAGCAAAGGCAACAATTCTTGGTTCTTTGTGCCCCAACCAAACAACAGGTTAAACAAACAAATCTACCACAACCTCCAGTATCTGTATTATCCTGTATATACAGTGATAATGTCTCATACTTTAGTTTGTAAGCACCTTGGGATACAACTAACACAATTATGATTCTAATGAAGAAATACAAAAGACAAGACTTCACCATAACTGCTACCTGCAGGTAGTGACAAATATTACCCTTGCAAATGCATTCTTGCAGAGATGCAGTTGACTTTCTTCACAGACACAACTGTAATGGATTTAAGATCTCTAGTGAAAGGTTCACCACTAATTTCATCATGGCCAGGGTTTAACTTGAAACACTTAAAACTGAAAGGCGTTCCTCACCGCTCCTACTGACTTCCTGGGAAGGAAAGGCCCGAGGTAAGTGGAAGCACCACATAACAATCATGCATGGGTGAAGAAGAGGCACCAGTGCAGGCATTTACAGGCTCTTCTTCAGAACCCTCACAGGAAGCTTGGCAACGGTGGACCCTGGAGGATGGTCCATGTGGAAAAACTGCGTTCAAGTCAAACACACGTTTCACGATAGAGTGGCTGTACTGACGTACTGCCCCTTCAAATTCACCTCAACAGTCTTAAGTCCAGCTAACATTTTTCAAGAGCATCACAAGGCTTACCCATTACAAGACAGCTTAGCAGAAAACAAGTTACAATTGTGTCAAATAAGAGCTGGACACACCTAGATTAATCTTTCAGAATAAGTCACTATTTCAACACTGAAATAAAAAGGCTTGATTACCCAGCAGACCCTGGCTGTACCAGTGATATGCTGCCACTGTAAGCAGATCACCTAAACATTTGTGTAAGATGAATTTTCGATAGGACAACAACAAAAAAGGAAACAAAATAAAAGAATACACCAGAGCTACTGACTTAGTCTTCCATTAGCTTCACAAATTATTCCCCCCACATGCCTGAGGACAATAAAAAAAAATCTGATGAGCAAGGAGTGCATGAAATACCAAAACTAAAGCAATTATTTGAAGACCACTCCCTGCTCCCTCCTCCCTCCCCTTAAAAATGAGAGGTTACTTAAACCTTTCTAAACCTTTCAGTCCACTGTAGATTGACTTCTTGGATATGCCACCACCAAATAAAAAACAGATAAACTCCTGCTTCTGAAACACACATACTTTTGGCTGGAGAAAATAGTTTCTATCATATCTCAAAATCTGTTTATACAGTTCAGGTGAACAGGACTACTCTTAACTTCAAACTAGTCTCTTACATCAATTTTAATTTCTTTTTGTTATCTCAAGGCAGAACAAACCTCATAAAACTCAGCTTATTAGAAAAGGACTTCAGTATGGAAAATCAGGGCAAGGTATCATTCACTTGAAGGGTTAAGAGGGGAAATAGGTAGTTGAGCTCAAAAGAAAAATTGTTCTCAGGAAGCCTTAAAGGAGTAGGTAGAATTCCTTTAGCAACTGGTGTTTGAGAATAGCTGCATCACATGGGGCCAATTAAAAGAGATGTTATCAGTCAGCACAAGAGTTATTGAACATGAGCCATAAGATTAAAGCCATCAATAGATGTAACAAAGAGCTTTCTGCATGTAATATTTCAATATGTACTAGTATGACTGTTTTGACGAGGAAGCCAACTGCAATTTATGAAAGTCCTATTTTTGGACAAGATCTAAACAGCCAGTCTCCAAATTCAGCAGGTGAGTACAAGAAAGATGACAAAAGATCCCCTTCCAAAAAGGCAGTGAGGGAAAAAGTATATCAAGCTCATACAAAGATAGTGCCTTTTCTGTCATAAAGTACAGGCTTAAGTTTAAGACAGAAATCACCAACTTCATTCCAAAGACAGATACACTTATTTTTTCTATGAGGACAACTGGGATTTTAATTGGGAAGACTTTGGTGACAACACACTTTCTATTCTGTGGAAAGTTTTCCTATGAAAACATTCCTGAACTCTGTGTAATAACTCATAAAGTTCAAGGGATGTACAGTCAGAAAAAAACATGTTGAGTTGCACAGTAATTTGTAAAAAAGCACAAGACACCAAAATACCCAGCAAACAATGATGCAGTCTGTAATCATTTAGTTCACACATTGTTTTGCCCTTGTACTGTGATTTATATACTGATAAAACAAATAGCTCTCTCTTTTAGCCTAAATGGTTAGAGATACTTACAATATTTTATCCCCGCTTGCCTGAAGTGCAACTGTAAGTACTGTAACTGTTTTGCTGTGAAAAATTATTGGATCAGAGTGGTCATCACCATGTGTAATCTTCTCCCAGCATTAGGAGCCCCTTATTGTTTAGATGAAAGTTTCTCCTTTACTACACTAAAGATGAATTACAATTTCTCCTCCAGCATCTCTCCTCCAATGTAGAGGCAATGGAGGCAATGATTTATACAGTGCAAACAAACCTCATTATGGGCCATGACACTTCTGCTACAATTTATGTACGGTGAGGAGAGGATTCCAACTCTGTTCAGTGAAGGACTGAGCTGCCAGTTTTCTAATAACCACAGATCAAGTGCTTAGGTAACTGCAACTCGATAGACCTCTGACATTACTAGATGTTAGCCTATACTGTGATCCATACTTTGAACATCAGCCAAACAAGCAAGCCATCCACTGAACACAACCCACAGAGATCCATTTCAGTTGTTTGTTGAATATACCTTAACCGTCACTTTGAAGCAAGCTGAACAGCAGTTCCTAGCTCTTCAGGCAGTGCAACTGTCAGCAGCTTGCTTTCTCCCACATACCACTCTGATGCACTACTGCACACACAGAGAGAAGGTATCAGTTCTCCCTCTGACATCTCATGACAAATATTACCAACCTGATGGGACAGAAAGCTAACTAAATCAGAGGAGGAAGTTAACACAGTATAGTCGTGTTTCCAGGAAGAAGCCTGCAAAACCTGCTGATGATCACATTGACACCTTATGTCTTCCTCCTTACACCTCCCTCCTAAACCCTTCTGTTAAGGTGACACTGACAAAGAAGATGGAAGAGTGCTCTGAAGTAGGTCTGCACTCCCTTAACAGTGCTTCATGACAGGCAACAGAGCTCCTCTTCCTCTTGGACTTGAGGAGAAGTGATCAAGAGAAACTTCTGTTCCTCTTGGGACAATAATTACCCTTGGACTAGTAGTTTCATGTCACACATCATATTCTAACTACACAGGAAACATTGAACTAGAAAGAGACCAAAGGGGTCCTCAGGCAGAGTTACCCAGCTATATAACAGGCACTGAGAACAGACCCTCCCATAGGACACTCACCAGCCTAACTTTCCTACAATCTGTTAGTAACAGCCAGCTTTCTCACTGCTAAACTTCCTCTTCAATCTGCTCTCTACATGCAGCCCCCACTTCAACATTCTGTTTGATTACTCTCTTACCCACCTTCATTTGTTTCAGGTTGCTTGTTCCTAGAATTTGTCATTATTTCTTGACATCATCACTAGTCATGCAATAAAACAAGAGACACTAATCATGCAAGACAGACGTGCTTCATCAAAATATCCTGAAACCTTTAAGTGACTGTGAATACTCAAAAGCCTCTCTTCAGATTTACTGACATTTTTTAAACAAAAAGGAATCCAACCCACCCATCTCAGGATCAGCATCCTTCAGAGAAGCATTCTTCCTCCCCCTCCCCCCTTTATTTTCCTCCCAGGCTTGGCTACAGAAAGGAACACCATGTCCCTGCTTTTCTAATGCATCTCCATCTAGTCTGTTCAAAAATTCATTCTTGAAAAAAAATAATAATTTAGTTGTGCAGTCATCATCACGTACACTTAGCTTCAGTACTTTTAACACAACAGTAATACAGGAAGACACCTATAGTATTAAAAGAACTCCTTCATGTTAACCCTGCTAAGTATACTTTAAGAATTGATAAAATTGCATTAGAAGACAGGCATATGTGTACCAGCTACGTCTGTGAAGTAAATAGCAGCCAATTCCCTACAATCCTTCAGCATATATAAGAAAGTATTTCCCTGACTTTTAAGGTATCAAAACAGTGACTAACACTTTCACAACACCCTCAGTTCTTTTAAAACTCAGTTATTTGCTTTACAGGCCAATATTAAGATTAGGAGACACAAGAGGACTGATGTTAAACAGATATGGTAGTTACTAGCAAACACATTTTAACGAATACAACACAGCAAGGTACAACAAGGCTCTATGAAGGGCTACACTAGTCTTCACCCATTTTCTCTAATCTGAGCACACAGAGAGGTGTACAGCAAGAAACAGATACCCAGAGGTAAGGCGGTGACCAAAGATAACTGGGTCATTCAGACACATGTTTATGTAAAGTGACAGTCTTTAATATTAGCTAGAACCATATCTAGTAAGAACATGTGTTGCAGTAATGAATTTGATGATAAATTGCTATTCAGTTCCTGGACTTATGTTGTCAAGTGTAATCAAGAGCTGCAACTAAGTTGCTGAAAGCTAATTTGAATAATCAAAGTATCACTCAAAAGTAAGTTAAAGTTAGTCATATTTTAATTCTATACAAGTACTCAGTGACACTGACCAGAACCCAGTGGGTTTCTGCACACAGAGCTAACAGGAATCATGGCAGAGTTTGCAAAATAGACTGGCAAGAGATTTTCTTCAGCAATATGGTATGCTGAGCTTACATATAATTTGCCACTCCACAACAGGCTAAGTTCACCAAAAATGAAACAAACAAACAAAAGACCTGCAAGGGAGGTACTTCCAGGAAGTACTTTAACGTTGTTTTTTTTTACATTATTGAGTAATTTAATTCCACATTATGCTTCATGCCTGAAGGTTGGTCTATAAATCACATTAAGCAAAGCAAACGCCTCAACACTATTCTCAATAGTTTGAAAATATTCTTGAACTCCAAGAAACTGCCACCTCACTCATACACCACAGAATAACATATGTTCTCCTTGTAATTTGTATGTCAATAGTGTAAAGAAAAAGTATTTTTCTACAGTGTATTGTAATTCTAGCAGGAAATCCTAACTGAAGAGACAAAAAAACCCCAAACCTGTTCACACCCCACCTTTGAGGGTCAAAAGGTCTGGCACAAATATCTAAAGAGTTTGTGCAAGTTTGCTCTAAAAGGCTTGCTCAAGTTACCAGGTGTTACACGGACTCCTCCCCAGTGGACAATGAATTATAGCAGCAACGGCTGATTAACGTTATTTCACCACCACAAAACATTACTCCTTCTAGGAATGTAAGAGAGTGTTGATTAGACTTCTTGTTGGGGAAAAATATGAAATGAGATGTTTAACACTTCTTGTTTACTGTAATGCCTCCATAGGACATGATCTGATTTCTCGACACTACTCTAGGGTTAATGTTTTATCACTGCAACGAAAGCTCTGATATCTAGGTAAAAGTCACAGTAAAATATTTAGAAAGCCACTTGGAACACACACTTTATTTCTCTTCTCCCCCTCCTGCTTCTAAATCAACTCAACTTATTTTTTGGACAGCAGAAACTATGATGGGATGCTCAAAACATTTCTGGCTGTCCTTTCCCTATCACGACAAGCCACCATGTCCACAAGGCTTCCCACAGACCACCACACTGCAAGCCACCACAGAACTTCTGACACCCTCGTAAGGTCAGAATTACTAGCAAGCTTCAAAACAATTTATTTTGTCTTGGTTATACAACACCTAAGTAAATTGTCAATTAGATTTCAGCAAAAGAGCCCTTAAATCAAAGTTAATATATGACACAGCTGTAACACTTCTGGATAAGCTACACCTAACAGCGTTTTCAGAGTTCTTCATTCCTCTGGTGTACAAATGCATTATAATGTTTTATAGACTGTACACTGTAATTTCTGATCTATAGAACTTTGGTCTAGTTATACAGAAACTTCACCAGGAAGTTTCTTGAACATAGAATAACTGATTCTCTACTGTGGAAAGGATACCAGCCCTTCCTCAAAGCAGAAAGTGTGTAGAGAATATTACCCATTAGCAAAATAATTTTAGATATCCGGACAGCTATATCTAGATTCTAGTTTCTCACCCAAGCTAATGGGAGAAATTAAGAGAGCAGTGATGCAACTGTTGACACACAACTAAATGTATGTACATACTAAAATTTATACAGTGAATTATCTCATGGCTTATTTGAGCTGCTACTTAGTTCATTAGTGGTTGTAATAATTTGCTTGATCACGTTCTTCAATTTCATCTACAATAGTCCCTTTCATCCTTCAAAAAAAATTACTACAATAGAAATTCAGGATTTTATTACATCTTTCAAAATTGAGTTTATATTTCAACAATGTAAAAAACAACTTTCAGAAACATATCTGTACCTTCACTGAGCCATTATTAATCAGATTACCTAAGCAAATTAATTGACTGAACATTCCTTATGAGTGAGGAAAAAGCACCATCTAATCTCAATTACTTCAGTTACATATAAGGAAACATACCACTATTACACTTACAGGTGTTTCCTATACATTGATTTAAGCTTAAAAGGCATCTGTCAGCCCTTGACAATTAAGTAAGACCCATCACCAAAAAAATACCTAAAGAAAGAGCTTAAGGCAACCCTGCCCCCCAGGCTTTATAGATTTTCTTTACTTTTCTGGTTTTTTAATCAGTTATCACAGTCCAGGAGGGCTATATTTGCAATGGGCACGGGAAAAGTCTGCTTAGGGTTTCATTTAAATTACTTCTGAAGTTTTTGTCTCACAAACGTGAAATAATTACTCCATTCATCCACCTAAGTTCAAAAACAAAATCAGAAGACTTACAGTTTAATGCATATCCAGCTTCAGAGTTAAAAGTCGCAGGACCTTATGTTCTCCTGACCTACGAAAGTAAGATTTATAATTTCGGTAAGAGCACACTGAATAACTGCCTGAAAACCAAACGCTTAACCCAGAAGACTAGAGCCACGTTTCAAACAACCGTCTTGAAAAGGACTTCACCTCTCTGGACGCACAGCAAAGTCACAGCTGTTATCCCCAGCGCCCCCACCCCGGAGCGCCCTTCTGCCCCTCACGCCGCTCTGCGGGGCTCCCCACGGCGCTCAGGGACACGGGTGGCCGCGGCCCGCGGGGGGAGGGAGGCGCCGCGGCATCCCCGGCGCGCCACCACGCCCTGTGCCCGGCACAGGCCGCGCTGCCCTGCTGCTCCCGCCGACCACCCACCTGCTCACAGCAGCACCTGCCCTCCCGCCACACGCTTCGCCAAGGAGGGCAGGTAAAAAAACAAACCCGAAAAACACCTCTTCATCTTCTCCCATCGCCCAGCAGAAAATCTGTTGCTTGCTCCTTTTTGTCCGAGCGTCGGGCGGGATTACCGCTGAGCATCACTCGCCGCGCCCGCGGCACCGGCCAGCCCTGCTGCACACCCACTCCCGCGGCGGCGGGGCCGGCGGCTCCCCCCGCAAGCCCCCGCCCGGCCCGGCCCCGGCCCCCGCCGCCCCCCTCGCTCGCCACTGCCCAGCCACGGGGTTGGCGGTGCGGGAAACACCGGCGGTCTCAGGCGGCGGCGGCGGCGCAGCCCCTCCCTGCCCCCCGCCGGCAGCAGCCCGAGCCCCTGCGCCACCCCGGCGAAGGGAGCGGCCGCGGCGCAGCCCGGCCCGCCGGCAGGTACCTGCCCCGCGGGCGCGGCGGGGAAGAGGGGCGGCGAGAGTGGGGACCCCCGCACCCCTGCCCCGCCACTCACCGCTGCCCACGGCGGCGCCCGCTCCTTTGTCTGCCCGCCGCGCCCCGGCACCTCCGTCCCCCGCTGCCGGGCGCCCCGCGCCCCCTCACCGCCGCGCTGGGGGCGGAGGAGGACGCAGACGAGATCCGCGGAGGAGGCCGCTACCGCCCGGCGGTCACATGCAAGCGGGCGGGCGCGGCGCGGCGCAGGCCCCCTCCCGCGCTCCCAGCCGGCTCCCGGCAGCCCGGCCGGCAGGGTCCGAGGCCGAGGTAAGGGGTGAAGATGGCGACCTCGGCGGCGCGGGGAGGGAATCCCCAGGCCGGCCCGCTCCGCGCTGCCGGCTGGGCTGGGCGCGCCGGCGAGGGGAGGGGACAAAGAAGGCCGGGCGACGGCGAGGACGGCTGCCGCTGCCCGTCAGCCCTATCGATGTACGCCCGCTCCTCCTCCGCCGCCGCCGCGCTTTCAAACCGCCGTCAGCGGCCGGCGCCGCAGCGCCCCCTGCCCGCCCCGCTCCGGCCGCCCGGGCGCGGCGGCTCCCCGGAGGGGGAGCCGCCGCGCCCGGGCGGCCGGAGCGGGGCGGGTCGTGGAGCCGCCGCGGGCCTTCCTGCGCACCACAGCGGGACATCGGGCCCGGGCTGGCGCGAGTGTGGTCCCCGGGATGGGCTCTCCCTGTCCGGAGCCGGGCGAAGCCAGCGCTCCGGAGTCCTCCGAAGCCGGCGGGGTCACCTCACCTCCTCAGATGCCTTTCCTGCCTTCGCTCCGTGAGGAGGTAGCATCCCCCCGGGGCAGTTAGCACAAATGGCTGACCGTTAGCCGGCTGTCCAAAATTTTGTGCTGGCATCGCAGAGACCGAGGAGGGGGAAAAGTAGTGAAAGCAGGGCACAAAAGCTGGTGTGGTTGGGGTTGGACCTCCAGGAAAAGAGAAGGGGCTCTGGCTTCTGGCCCCAGCTGTTGACAGCAGCAAACCTCTTCCGCGCATTGGTAAATTTCCCCATCCTACATCCCCCCCCCCCCCCGGCAGTCACTGCAGTCGGTGACAGCAGTATGAACCTGACCTTGCAGAGAGGCAATGGCTCGTCACAGGTGCTCCACACCTGTAAGTGATTTACTGATTCAAAATAGGTATGGCACCACTGCAACTCTTGGAGAGAGCTCTCTCCACTTCCTTCCACAGGACCATATATTGTATTTAAAAAGGAAAAAGGGGGGAAAAAAGCTAAAGGAGGCAAGCGTGACTCAAATATGAAACATGACAAACGTGCAGGATCAGGTGTTCCTCGTTGCGTGGCATGGTACAGCTGGCAGCTCTACCCTTGGTGCTGTCGAGCTGCGGTCCTCCACATGGAGAAAGGCTGCCATTCTCCTCCATCTCACCTGTGCACAACTTGTCCTGGTTTTGCACATCACCTGTGGTTCAGCAGCATGGCTTAAAAAAAGGAAAATGCGGCAGTGCTAACGAGCTGCCAGTAAGCTGAATTTGGACGGTATCACAGGGAAAGAGACTGGAGAGACCAGTTGTAGAGTGGAAAATTTCCTGGCCTATACCTAAATCTGCAAACTGTTATAAAACAGTCTGAAAAGGATATCAAGCATATAAAAAAATAATTCAAAAACTTTTGATCTCTGTTTTTAGTCTGTATGAATCCTGGACATTTACGCTTACTAACAATATAGATTTCTTGTTGTTAATAAGACCTGCATCAACTGACAACATGGTTGTTTTTTATTGGTTTTCCAGGCTCTTTTTTTACGATTTTGGACATTTTTCTAAGAGGTCTTTATTTGTGCCCACTGAGGTACCAGATGTGGTTACGCCTAATTTGCCTCCAGAAGGACACAGTGTGAGGGGTGTCTGCACCAGGCACACCCAGCCACTGATCTCCCCTTGCACAGACAGGGACACTGAAAACCCGTCCCAGCCCAGCACCCTGCCGGTGGTGCTTAGATGATGAACACCCTCATCTGATGCCTGTGATGGTTGCTTCCATTCTGCTTAAGCTTCTCATTACTGTTAATGGACTTTACTTCACAAGAATCCTGTGATGTAGAGAAAGTATTATTATCCCCACTTTCAAGAGGAGAAATTGCAGCTTAAAGAGGCAGTATAGCTTGCCTCAGGTCATACATATAGTATGTGGTAAAACCAGAAACTTAATCCAGAGTTTGGGTGCAGATCCAGTCAGTCTAACCACAAGTTCATTTTCTTTCTCAAGCTCCATTTCTCAGGACTTGACTCCTGAAAAATTCTTGGGAGAAGAAGCTTAGAAATACTGAGGAAGACACACTAACAGAAATTCTGTTGAGCTCGTGCAAAAAGACATGTAGTTAAATGGAAATGTTGCAAGTAGGCATATTTACACAGAAAACTTGTGCAGAAACATTATCCTGGTTTGGTAAGTGTACAAACCAAGAGGGGAAACACCATGCAACATGTTGCTTGAATATTGTGCATTTAAGATATGTGATGTAAGACCTTCTGGCTTTTATTGGCCAGATTTCATGCAGGAGCAGGTGAATCACGGGAACATCACAGGAATCTTAGGCCAAAGCTGCTAACACATTAACGATTCCAAGGAAGGACTGTCCACAGTACCACTGTATTCTAAAGAGTTGTGGCATTTTCATCAGACCCTGTGGTAACACACGGTTTGAATTGTTCCCCACAGCAGTTCCTCTCAAGGAACAAGGATGTGTCAAGTGCATGCCTTGAGACAGTGCAAGACAGTCAAGTCTTCTGTGTTACATGGTTCTGGTACGTCTCCAGAGTTTCGGGCATCCCCCCTGCCACGTGTCTCAACAGATACTGGAGTGCCCAAAGGCACATTGTGTAGCCCAGTAGCATAAACCTGTAAGAAGCCAACCTCTCCAAACCAGGTCCAGGAGCAGAGTCAGGAGATTCATCTACATTGTGAAAGCATGTGCCAAATACTTGTCAGAGGACAGTCATGTGCTAGGCTGCTTCTGGCAGCAATGGTACGTATTCAGATGCCATAGTTACTAACGGAGTACTAATGTTGTGTGTGAGAACAAACTGTGTATAGAGCCAGCCATGCTTGCAAATAAACTCAGTTAAGCCTTCAGTAGTTGAACTGAGTTGGACAAATGTGCTCTGACCAGCAGTTTGTACTCTGCTTTACTACGGCTAGTTCCTCAAAAGCGCAGTCACGCCGTCTTTACCACTTTCCAAGTATCTCTCTTGTGTCCTTCTGACTAAATACTGACCACCATTCTCCTGATTTCTTTCCCCAGTGACAGTCTTGCCCATATTGCTGACTACTGTTACTAATTACTTCTTCCATATCCAAAGTTAGGCAAGAACTTTATCTTTCAAAAACTTTTTCCTCTCCTGCTGTCCTCAGGGCCTCATACCAAAGCATGAAAAAATGGTCAGGCAGAAATAACTCAATATTTATATGAACCTTTGATGATAAATGACATTCTTCCCACCCTGTGGGCCAGAGTGCTTGCTAGTTAGCATACCAAACACAACAAATGGAAATCCATCATTGCTGGCTTTGATGGTGTCTGTGAAAAAAGATTGCTTTTTAAAAGGGGAAAATTGCATTGTTCCCTTTTTTAAACGGACAATAAAATGAACATGTTAGCTGTGACTAAATAGCAGTGTGTGGGTATAACACTCATAGACACCACGGTATTGGTGGTGTAGCCTTATACAAGTCAGTAAAGGTGTGGACCAGCAATTACAAGTGGTTAAGGTAGCTATTCACTGAGCTTCCTTAGCTGACCATACCTGGCATTCCTTACCTGTGGCAACTGTGTACCTTCATGATGGCAGCCTAGGCAAATGTGTTTTGTTTTGCAGTTGCCACAGGCAAGGAACCAGGAGTACGGTCCGTTAATGTGGCTCAGCTAACAAGAGGCAACATGTTACGCTTTGCTTGTTCAGTCGGTTGCAAGGGTCTGTTCATGACCAACGCTGAAGGTGAGTCCAGTCATAACCACCAGCTTTAAGAGGAGCTCAGCCCAATGAGTGGGGTGGTGAGGGTGGAGAAGAAAGGCTAGCTTTCTTGCTCGTCTTCTCCGCTGCTAAAAGAGGAAGCTACTGGGGATACTCACCTTCCAGTGTTTCTCTAAATGGTTCTTCCTTGTGAATGAGTCCAGGTAAGGGAAAAACTTGCTTTTTCCAGAAGAGGCAGACATTTCAGCCAGAAGTCCCAGCAAACTCTCTGAATCTGCACGCATTTTGGATACAGGCCCCTCTACACGGCCTGATAACTGTCCATGTGGAAGCTGATGCACCATACCTGCTCCTTTATGGCTTTATAGGTAGCATATGTCTTTTTCTAAATTAGAGCCAGAGACCTGAAACACAAGCTGAGGTGCTCTTTCACCAAGTAGCGTGAGGCAGGTTTACCACTCACCAAGAATGTGTGGGGAGAATGGAAAAGAATGTGTATCCTCTTGACTCAGTCACTTCTCACTCAACATGTAAAGACCTGAACTTGGCAAAGTAGCTCAGAGCTTTTCTGCATAATAAAAAGAAGATCTTTGAACAAAAGAAGCTCACCAAGTGAAAAACCAAAGGGATTTTCTCAGATAACAGTACTGTTTCTATCAGAAAGGAACTTCACTAAATAGCTGCAGTGATACAGTTGCTTCATCGTGAGCCTGCAGTGAAATCTCTGTATGATACCTTCATTCATTGTCCTTTTTTCTGACAGAAATGCAACCCCACAAACAGTAGCGTTTTTTTACGCTTGCAAGAACTGGGGCTGGTAATTAGATTTCTAATGTATCTTCTGTAACTTCCCTTAGTTTTCATTCTGTGCATGTACGTGGCTTTGGAAAGTCGTAATTATTAAACATGCATCTCTGTTTCCTCTCTCACCCTCTGGCTGTCTGGTCTGTATAGGTTGCATATTTCACTTATGTTTGTGCTATGTTTGCACATTGCCCGGTATTAAGCCACTCCCAATTTGTTTGGCTTCTCTACTTGCTATTGTGATACAAATAATAAATAATTCTACACGTTAAAAATTCATTATTATTTCAGAAGGTCTAGGGATTAACTTTCTTTTCCTGTTTATGAAAATACGGTTTTATTAGTTTTACCAGGGATCGGGGGCATTCCATTAGGCACTGTAAAAAGCAAGCTTTGCGTTTTACAGGCTTTGTAACATGCTACCGTGAAACTGGGTAGAATGGTCCGGGAGTGGGAGGAAACCCCCTGGAATCCTCTCTGACGTCTAGTTTTTCTCACCATTGCTGTTAATATTCCTAGGTGCCTTGCTAATGGCACGGAGAGTTTTACAGACTTATCTCATTAGTGCTACTGGCTAGGTTCAAGTATTTTCCCATGAAGCTTTTATTAATCTGGGAAAAAGTCCTCTGAAGTCAACAGGAGCTGTGGGTAAGTGACTTATTAGGTCACTGAGCCATTTACAATGATCCTTCCTAGCATCCAGCGAGCACTTTGAAAGCTGACATTGCTCCCTTGTTTTGTTCGTTAAGTTAATTTTCTTCTTCTTTTTCTTTTTGATTTTTTGATTGCCACTTCCGTTAAAGATTTATACTCACTGGTTTTTAAATGCAACTGTACCAGCCCTGTTCTGAACAGCAAACCAGGTGGACTCACATTCTCACTGCTGTTAACCTGCTTGTCCCTGCGGCAGAACCAGCTCAATTTAACTGAGGAATTGGTGACAAGATGGCAGCTCTTCATCTGGTAACAGTGTAAATCCTCATTGCTTTTTCTTACTTAAAGCTGTTCAAACCCATTTCACCCCGCGCCAAGAAAAAAGGGAACATGAAAAGGAAACCAGCATTCCTAATACTTTCAGAATAATTCTATTTCTGACTTTAAAAAAATACAATAGGATGCTGTATCCAGTATCAGGGGTATTTTGTGCTTCTAAGGTGAATTCTGTCCTCTCCATGAAACGTTCTCTTGGTTTCTAAACACAGGGAAGTACCCCAATCTGATGCTGACCTTAGAACTTGAATGACTTAGTGGAAGACATGCCACTGTCTTCCGTGAGACTGGTTTTTTACCTTGTATGCTCAGCTTCCTAACACAGTACTTTGTGTGTCTGGGTCTTTTTTCTTTATACCAGGAGCTTTCATATTCAGTTCCACCTTATAAATTTCAGTGTATCTTTGCCATTGCTGTTTTTTTTTTTTTTTACCCTACACTGTGCAGTGTTTATTGCAGCTAGTTTAATTTCGTTATTTAATTTTAAGTAAGGGAACAAAATCTTACTCAGCTGATGGATAGGTAGTACTAAAAGCCTGCCTGCAGCAGTATTTGGCTGTGCCGTCAGCCACTCCATTACGATGCCTTCCTTGTTTATGTAACTGGCAGTAAGTTGCATCAACTCATATATTGGTTGGTATTTTTGATCTCTTGCCACCCTGCTAGATTAATTTGGAATTGCTTTCAGTCCCAGGCCACCAAAGATTGACGACGTTTGTTTTGAACAGGACATTCGTATTCATGAGAAAAAAACAACTGCCCTCAGCATCTGAACAGTGACTGTATGCCCTGAAGCATATGCT
Organism: Mycteria americana; assembly: GCF_035582795.1. Lineage (NCBI taxonomy): Eukaryota > Metazoa > Chordata > Aves > Ciconiiformes > Ciconiidae > Mycteria > Mycteria americana. The sequence continues at coordinate 42,857,931 of NC_134396.1, forward strand.
CTTTGAACTTGCAACTGGGATTTCAGACAGTGTTATCATTCAGTACTGGTGTTTATTTCGTGTCCATAGTACCGGTCCAAAGAGGTGGGGCTAGAAAAAACATGCAGAGCTTTTCCTAGAACAGGAATCCCACTAACTGCTAGCAGAGTTGGGAGAATTTCAGAAAACTCCCATGTCAAGCCAGAGGCGGGATATATATGAAGTTGCCTTAAAAATTAAACTCAAATGCTATCCACGCCACAGAAAATGCGTGTGTGAGGTTACACAGGTTTTTTTATCACCATGCCATCAGCCTCACTGAATCATTCTTGGGGAAGGTGCAGTTTTGCACGCCCAGCTGCGCTGCCAGACAGAGTTTGCCACAACAGGGCATGGGTGTCTGCACAGGGCTGAGCCCAGACACCTTCTCTTTTATTCCTGAATTGAACAAGCCCACTGTTGTCTCAAATAATGTTGACAATGGGGTACAAGTCATGTGGCTGTTGCCTATAGTATTCGGTACCAGAATGTTTTCCTGAACTGTAAATGGATGACAATATCCATTCTGAATGCTAGTCTCAGATTTGCAAAGGGAAGTGAAATCTTGATCTGTGCCAAAACTACAAAACAAAAGGACAAAAGAATGCATATAGGTTGAAATATGACCAAGATGCACTAACAGTAAGAGAATAGTATGAAGTTCCATTAATGCTGGAACCCATAAATTCTAGTTTCTTAGGGTTTCTATCCTGTGACTGATTCCCTGGTGTTTCGTAAAAAGTCAAATGACCAAAGTTTTTCTTGCAGTGGAGACATTCACAAAGTCTCTACTGTGTGATTTCTCCACAGCCTAATAATGGGAAATAACATTCTGTAGTTTTCCATCTCCTGGGCAGGGTTTCTCTTATCTCTTGGGCTATCTCTTTTAATGCAACTTGTAGGGACTTACAAAGCTGGGACTTTACTTTTTTATGACAAACAGACAGACATACATACATAGCATGCACGACTTGAACTAAGGTAAGAAAAACCTTACTTATGCAGACACGAAAAAAGAAAAACTCTAGCACAAAACTGAAAAAGAGAGCAAATAGAATAACAGCAAAATAACTTTAGAGAAATCTCAAATTTTCACATTTATGTATTTGGGAGAATTGGCCTTGGAAATGGGGCTATCCAATTACCCAACTGACATGATGAAAATCATAGCTGCTATAGGCAGCCAGAATACATTTTTTCCAGCTTTATGCCTTTAGCAATATATGGTGGCAGTAAATTCTGCCAACTAGTCGCACTGTAAATCCAAATATTCTCTGAAACTCTATTTCTTCCCTGTCTTGAGTGACTGCCTTTTCTCCCCTATGGCATGAAATTGAGAAAGCAGCATTTAATCAACCATTTTATTTCCTTTACTGGTCTATATTTAATTTATTTCCTTTCCTCACGAAACCATGCGAAACATGGGAAGCTTTCCTCAGATGTAACTGTTGAGCTCTGTAGCAACACTGCTGCCTAACATACCAGAGCATCGGGATATCTAACCTGAATTAAATACAATCCTGGTTATCCAAAGACAAAAGTAAATGTACATATATTTCTACAATAAGGGGATTTAATGCCTTGGAAGTCATGCTGCAGAAAAAAAAAAAAGTTCACCTGTATGAATTAATTGGTAAGTTGCAAACTAAAAGATTATCAAGTATGGCTTTCTGAGAAGTGTCAGAAGAAGTGGGTTTCAGAGGTCTGAGCCCTCAATGGAAGTAGCTTGCTGCTGTGCCTTCAAGGTTTTACCTGGCAGCCAGCAGCAAGACCAGTGCAGTAGGTTGGTGCTGGTGTAATGAGGGTGAGATGGCCAAAGCTTCCTTCCCACTGCAGCGGCTTTTGTATCTGGCCTCCGTCCAGTGAGACAAGACCTTAGATGGTCTTTATTATGATAACCAACACTTTGAATGGCACTGAAAGTAGTTTTAACTGAGGTTTGTTGCTCTGTGTTGTATTTCACGTATTCCTGGAACCTCATTTTTTGTGAGACAGCCAAGGTTGCACAGCAGGAGGCGATTGCAGTGCAGAGAAACATCTTTCCTATCAATCATTCAGAGAAATCTCAGGCCATTCAGAATTCACCACTTGTACCCAAGTCTTACCTCCATCATGTTATGGAACTGTTTAAAGAAAATATTTGAGGTGAAAGTAATAAAACAACCACACTAATTCATACAAGTAAGTTTCTGTGAAAAATTGCAGGAATGCACACCTGATTTTCCCCTGTAAATAGAAGCATTCAGCTGCTGCTAACTGGCATACCCATGTCCTGCAATTTTAGGAGTTTGGTGGATTCTGAGTAATTGCAAAGAAAAAGCAGGCACTGCATGATAAAACTGGGTGGACAAACTTAAAAACAGTCTACGCTTTAAATGGATACTAAATGTAATTCAGGTTCCAAATTAGGAGCCAGATCTTGGAGGTGCTCCAGATATTGAACTCCCATTGAAATGTTCAGCAACTTCAGCAACATCTCTTATTAAAAAGCAATAGGACTTTTCTTGTACCTGAGTAGATTTCAGCTATTCATTCTAGAACAGTTCGTTCTGTAAACAAAGCACACTAGTGTAGGTACTATTCATAACCAAAGCAAGTATGCTGCCAGACCAGGTTCAGGAGTTTGACAGGCTACCCCTTGCTAAATAATATAACTGTTACTTTTCTAACATCCCAAAAATAGTCCAAGCAGAATTTGATGAATTGTTTTCCACTTCGAAAATCCCTGACAAAGAGACTGATTACAGTGTGCATAAATAATTAAGAAAAAAGTTATAGTGAAAACGTGGAGGATAGCAGCAGAGAACAACTATATAAAATGTCCCGCCAATTTATATGTTTAGGAAAGCATTCCAAGGATTTCTATGCTGAATACCTCACTGAAACTGTAAAAGGTCTTTTCCTCAAACAATCCACAGCTGAGCTGTACATGGGAATGATACCTAAATAGGACTGTGCTCTGGAGGATATAAGGATGTATAATTTTGAAAAGTCAGTGTGTACTTCGGTGCTTTGTGTCCACCACGTGATTGCTTCCCTTTTGGTTTCTGTATTTTTAGCCCTGTTGGTCCAAATATACATTTGGAAGCAGGTCAACCACCACTTGTTTCACTGAGATCATACGCAGCCTACCTGTGTGACAAAACCAAAATCAGCTGAGACATCCTGGTTGTTAACACACTGCATTGCCCTATCCAGGGAGCGAGGAATTCAAAAAAGGGAGTAACATCAGTGTATGACACAGGCTGTTGTCACGGGCTTTATTTCAGTAGCTTTATTGAGTAGAAGAGGGTCTGTAAGGACACCAAAAGCAGGTGACTTGCTTTGGTGTGTGGAGGACTGGGAATGACAGTCTGCTTCACGACTCCCCCAAATGTTTACAGTTTTGTCACCATCTGGTTATATATAGTAGTTCTATTTTGAGCAGAACTGCCCCTGCCCCTAAGGCACTTCAAGCGCCGATAGCCAGATCTGGGCTTAAACCAAAATCTTGGTGGAAAGTAGCTAGCACAATTTACCTGTGCAATGTGGTATCACGTTTAAAAACCATTTAAATCCACTCAAGCACTAAGCTTTTGTTTAAAGGTATTTTTTAACCTACACGTTGCCAGTGCTAGGGCAACTTCAGTAACGTTGAGAACAAGTGGGAACAACAGCAAAGACGTGTTGCTGGCAACCAATGCTGCTCAAACCAGTTCCACATAGCTGTCAGAGCTTTCCCTGCAATTTTGCACCAGCAGATTCCCACCACTCAGGAATGGTTGGAAATTTTTGACATAAAACTTTTGGTAGCCTCTAGCAAAAGTTTACAGATTGGTATTGTAAGATACTTTATCTAGAAGATATTTGTAGTGGCAAACTGGGTTTAATATGTAGGCATATGTCAACGGGGTTTTAAACAAAAAAATGTACTAACTCATTTTGGTCATAGGACAGATTTGGAGTGGTCTTCCAGGTTTTTTCCCCAACCCATTCTAGATTTGGAAAAAAATGAGAGATTTCCTGGGAAGTGAAGCTCTTTACCTATCTCCCATGCCACTTCCTCAAGAATGCAGAGGTACTTATGATGACATAATCCGACAAAAAAGGAAATAAATAATAATGCAAGGATGTATCCTAGAGGCCTATTTCTGTTCCCAGTGAAATGAATTTAAAAATTCCCACTGCCTTCAATGGAACCTGGATTAAGCTTAGTTAGTTTTAGAGGAACTTTAATAGGGGAATAGATGTCTGCCTTGGGCAAAAAGAGAATGAGGGACTTTCAAAGTATCAAATTAGAGACATGGGGCTCATGTTCCATTTATTATGCCCAGACAATCTAGTGTGGGAACAGAACGATTAAATATGCTCTGGTCTTCCTTGACAAATTTCCTCCTACTACTTCTCTCAAATGAGACTTAAAAAAAGCGCACACACACACACAAATGCAAAAAACTACAAACCCTCCTCTTGAAGCTATAAAATTCCTCCCTCCCTCCCCAAAACGCCCTCTGTATCAAACAGTTCTTCCACACACGCAAATTTATAACCCAGGAACAGGCCAGATTCCGTTTCAGAAAGTGCTTCAGCTTTGCTAAGAATTTCATGTTTAGCTGCCACCATCAATTACATGCATTTCACCATATATTATTAATTGGATCGTGATTGTGTTTCCAGTATCTCAATCTGGGAGTGCACGCTTATGCCGGGATAGAGCTGGGTTACAGCCAGGGATATGGGAACACACCGTACCTGCCTCTTGTTCCTGGCTGTACTTTGCTTGTTATACAGAGCTAACCAGGATTAGCAGCCCGTTGAGGACTTCCAATGTGCTCCAGCAGGTCCTATGTTCAGCATGTTGGTGGACCAGAACATGGGACGTGCCGCAAAGCGCACTTACCCTCCAGTGAAGACACAGCCTATTTGCCCCATACTAATGTTAGAAAATCTCACAACTGTCAAATTTCAGTTCAAATTTTATAACTACTGATATTTATGTGCCTGAATAAGATACCAGTTTTTCTGGCTTTTCTGTCCATTTGGAGTTCACCCATATATGACCACTGCCTGTACAATTTTTACAAGCAGAACAAAGTGAACCTACAGAAGCAGGAAATGGCTATGTATTCATTGATTTCCCAAGGTGGTCAGCTGCTTTGAAAACAGGGAGCAGGAGAAGGCTGAAAATGTAATGGAAGCTCAGGATATTAAAGATGATTACTGTTAGTTTCTTTGTTGTTTACTGTTTGCCTTGGGCCAGCATCCAAAAGCCCCACTATGTCATATTTAAAACCAAACCAAGAAGGTTCTCACATATGTAGAAATAGATTCTGCCTTGAGGAGCTCACAGTCAAGATGAAGCACAAGATGGAGCAAGTAAAAGTAAGAAACAACCATGAAGGAGGAGGTGAGGATGGCTAAAAGACCAGTTGGGTAGCCTTGGTACCACTCTGACGGTTCCAGGCTACCCACTGAAAGGCAAATCTTTCTCCCCAGGTTTTTATCAAAATTGTCTGTTTCAACCCAGTTTGACACCAAAAAAAAAGCCTTTGCTGGTGCTTAGTTCATGCACAGAGAAAAAAAAGAAATAAAATCTGGCCACAGGCATATTTTCTAGCCGTTTCTTTTTTCCAGTTGTCTCCTTTGCTTATAATCATTTTACCTTTAAAGTACTGAGGATTCAGGAATTTCCAGTTAGTTCACACCTGCATTTATCTTCCAAAACTACCAAAATGTGTGTAGTGTAGACATTGGGTCCTCTGCACTGAGTGCTTTGCTCTACTGCACTGCTGCTGCTGCACTATGCTACTTGCTTATGTGGAAACTCTCTTTCTGAACTACTTCAGATTTAGAGTCAGCACATCATGCAGACTGTAGCAACCCATGGACAAAACTTGGCTGGAGCGTGTTAGGCTTTCTGTCTTTTCTAAGCAGCCCTGACATACTGACTATTATAATGCCTAAGTATGGATTTGCATATGTAACTTTGTTATCAAAGTTTGAAAGTGACTTCTAATCCAGTTTAGAACTCGGGACCATTGGCTTCCCAACCTATACTCAGGACATCTTACAATCCACCCTGCACATAGGATATTTATTTATTTCCTATCTTACTCATTTGAAAAAGATAACTGCTGGATCCTCATTTGGCAATGCAGAAAATTGCATTTATATATACTTGTTTCAGATAAACCTATTGTGACGCAGAGACCTCAAAATGTAGAGTGCCCTAAAAGTTAACTTAGGCCGTCTGAATTCACTGATGTACAACAAAAGATGTAAATTGAACAGCTGGGCACAGAACGTTTCACTTCCATATTGTTCAAAAATAAGACTGTCGGGCCCTAGCCATTCGAGGACTGTTTGATTGTTGTACTTGTATTCTCTAGAGAGAATTAATAAATATTTACATCAAATACATGTGCATGCATGCATGGTTGACAGAGAGAGAGAACCAGTTCCATGAGGCTCCAACAACCGTAAACTCCTGTGAGGGCATAAAAAATGGAGAATTGCTTTACAAACTGAGTCACTGGCGTGTACTAGCAAGAGCAGATTTGCAAGTAACAGTGTATAAATATAAACTAGTAATAAAAATAACTTTTGAAAACTGTCTATAACAGGGCAAGTGGTTCACTAAAAACATCCCTATTGTTCGTCTTTATTCCCTTTTGTATCAGTGGTTCTGCTGTAATTCGTTTTGTATTCTTGAGTCATTGCCAATGGTGCTATCTGGAGAGAAACAACTGAAAGCAACTTGAGAGATCGCTGTCTTTATATGGCCACAAGATGCTAATACTGCAAGGCTGCTAATTCTGCAAGCTGACTTTCTTTCATTTCATGCTTCTATTACCTCAGATAAAATAACTATTGCAGAAAATGTTGCGCATAGCTCCATAATTTGTCCTCAGTCTGGCAGTAAGGTGCTGCAGAAAGCTGTGTTCTTAGCTGCTGCTTCTCCTACACATCTTTCCCAGTTGTCTCTTCGCTCTGCTGTCAACGGTGAAGACGGTTTGCAATCACAAACAGTTATAGACCTCCTGCACCAATGCAGAAGTGAAAGGAAGAGAGCTACTGACAAGGATGAGTGAAAGTACCCATGGAAGAAGGGGACCCTTCTTCAATGTCCTCTTCCAACAAGGAAATAATCTCCTTGGCTAATGCTTTTGACTGCGCTAGAATGGATGAACGTCCATTCTTTGACAATGCAAAGGGTCCCTTTTTAACCACAAAAAGGGAATAAAAAACACATTCCCTAACTCACTTGAAACACACGTTGTGGTGGACAGACAAAATGCACTCCAAGGATTTCCCTGTGATTCAGGCCTACAAATAAACTCAGGAAGACGGTATAGCACATTGCTTATGTTTGGATCGCAGGAGACTTCCATAGGATTTACCTTTCCTTTAATTTTTCCCTGAAAATATCATTGCAATAACTCTAACACATTAGTAAGACCATAGCCCTTCACACACCCGTGCCAAACTTCACACAGACAAGTTGTCTCATTCATTTAGCATGTTTGACAATGCAAAGCTACTCCTATCTGACACTGCCTGTCACAGTGCTCTACCTTGTGCTGCTTGCCCCCTCCGAGTGCCTGCTCTGAAGGCAGTGCAGGTAGCCCAGCAGTTAAACCCTGCCTACGTGACTTGACAGTCAGCCTCAAGAGCTGCAATTTCACCAAACACGTGACCTGTAGATATCTCTGGAATGGAAATCTGCCTCACAAGTAAAAAAGACGGATTCTTCTTCTTTATCCCCTTGTAGGGGAACAGTTCAATTGCCTTCAGTGAGATTCTTCGCAAAGTTGCATGTAGATTGAAGTCGTGCTGTGCACAGAGAAGAAAATATGAAATGCTGATACTGCTCTGAGTTGTTTCACTTCTCTGTCTGATAGAAGAATTCAGATGTAGGGTTTAGGTTTTTATTGTTGTTAAAAGCTTCAGTGTGAGAAGAAAGTTAAGTGTGGAGAGAAGTAGCATTCATTCCATTCAGAGTTAAAATGGTGAACATGAGAGAAGGCTCAGGACGTTGCATGTTTTAAGTCTTAAAATGTCTTATTACTAGCCAGAAAGTTTTATTATGCAAAGAAATACTTTTCCTGCCTCATGTAATCTGACGTAGTTTGCTGAAAGTCTAAGTTTAACAAAGCTATTTTTATTTTCAGGAAGTCATGGTTTATATGGTTTAAAACATGAATGTACGGAAGACAGCCCTGGGGAAACTAAGCCCATATCTGGAAATGCAGCAGAGGATCCCTTGTGCCAATTGCCAATTTAACTAAGTCTGTTTGCAGAAGTTAGAACTGATAGCGTTCATGCTCAAGTTGGGAGCATGTACTCAACATTGTACTCCTCTCAGCAGTAAACATCCTCCTCTATTTTATTAGTGATTTAGGCTTATTCTCATAATTGACCGTTTCTTACAGTTGTCCTTTCCTGTAACTGGAATTAAGTATCTCTGTTATACAAAAAAGCAGATGTGAATAATGAGATGCCTTCCAAAGAAAATGTCACTTAAATCAAGGTCATGAGACTTAGTCTTCCTGAACTACACTCTCAGCTCTGCCACCTACTTCCTCTAAGACCTTCGATAAACCACTTAACCTCTCTGCATCCATTTCTCCACCTGTAAAATGAGAATGGCAATACTTTCCAAGCTCACTGATTAATATTTTACAAAGTTCCTTTGCAACTCCTGAGGACACAACATCTCGCCACAGCCAGGTGTCACTGCCCAGGCCTCGATGAACTCGGCACAGTATGAGGGATGGACACAGCCCTGAGTCTGACCTGGGGGATTATGCAGCTGGCTGGTCATGACTGCTTTGCATATTGATACTAGTGAAGGCCTACAGTCTCTTTATTGCAGAACTTGCTTTGTAGGCTTGTGGATCTGGAGGTTATTTAAAAGATAATTTTGTTAGCAGATGTCATATACTAACCTGGCAGAGAATAGTGTAAAACCCCAAAGTAAAAACATAAGCAATTTTTTTTTCCCCCAGGGATTTAATCTATTAAAATTGTCTTAGGCTCATTTTTTGGTGCATCTTGAAAATTAACATCATTTTTAGGATATATGCAATTTGACTCTTGATTTGAAGGGTTTTCTGAAGTTGAGGAACATACAGGTTTGGGGAAAGTTTCTTAGTAAAAGTGGAGACTGATGCTGAGAAGAGGTATTTGTCACTCTGCCAATCTCCTCTGTCCCTCTGGCTTCCTTGACTCACTCTTCTCTTTCCTTTCCTTTCGCTTTCCCTCCCCAACCTGTTTCCCAAGAGCCATCCAACTGATGTTTCAGTTCCCATGCTTCTGCTAAAGCACTGCCAGTCTTCCTGACACTAGCAGGGAATGGGTTTCAGTTGTTTATGTGCTGTAGTATAGCACTGTGCTGTAACACTAGGGGGTAACAGCTGGTTGAATAAAGGATACTTTTAAATTTCCCTGAGTCTTTTAAATAAAAAACCAACGTTGATTTACGTTAGGGCTGTTTTATGAAAAGGGGTCAGGAAAGGCAGATAGTGCCTTAGAGGTCCAGTGAAAGACAGGAAGCCACCTGCCTGAAAGGACAGACTAACCTTGGTACTTGTTTTTTTCCCATTTCTCACTTGTGTAGTCCCGTACTGAGAACTTACGAATGATGGCCTTTATGAGCCCCACTCCTTAGCACACAGCTCACCTCAAGCACTGAAGAGAAAGCCAAGGGTACAAACTCCATTCCACTACTACATTAGATGTCAAAAATATAGGGGATACAACATTCAGCAGTGCAACAGTTTTCTCCTTCTGTGGAGACGCCTCTAGTCTTTTCTCAAGTGACAACAGCTTCCATCATACAATCTAGGTCTTATTTAGGTACCTTACAGTAGGGAAGGGAGGTAAGTAAAGAAAAGAAAAAGAATCACATATCAGTCACCAGAATCATATATTTCATTTTTATCATCTATTTAAATTTTATTTTACTGGTATTTATCACCACCAACTTCTATATATGGAGGCTGCTGTTAGTTCCTTTAACGGGCTTATTTCACTCCTCTGCCCACATACTTCCTTTGCATCAAGCATGCCTTCCTGGCAATATTGATTATGAATCAGTTTACTTCTGACAACTATTCCGAGTACAGCTTTTAGAAGGCCACGAAATCCCTTCTTTCCCAAGCTGTTTCAGGCACAAAGAAAAGCTAGTAATATAAAACTTAATGTTTTCTACAAGCTTGGCTATAGTGAACAAAGAGAAACTGCTTCATACTGTAACCAAGGCAGAGACAGGGTTATTTTTGTTCAATGGTGTTCACTTCACCACAGGGTAAGCAAAGCAATCTTTATGTGATAGATGTCCATAGTAACTCTCTGAGACCAGGCAGGCAGAGGTCACAAGAGCAAGACACCAGCCCCACAAAAACAGGTACTAAGATCATTTTAAATAGAGGTGTAGGCTGTGAGGGCTGCTGTGAGAGGGGAGATCTAATATTAATTTATTTTCCCTTATTTATTTTCCCTCAATAATGAGGATTTAACTCTGTCTGTAGCTGTACCAGTTGGCTAATATTTCCATAAAGACTACTAGTACCTTCAGAGGACTTGAAGCCAGCCTGCAAATGTCCCCAGCTGTAGCTGAAAGGAAAAAAGAAGGATTCAATTAATAACAGTCACATCCAAATCACTTAGGAAACACAGAGGCGTAAATTGCACCTGTGGCTTCTTAAGACTTTTGCATCCCAAAAGAGAGTCCTCCTGAGAGAGGTCAGGAGCTGTTTTTGCCGGGAACTCCCAAGCAAAAACATTGTTTATGCCCCCAAGAGACAGGAGCAGCACTGAGCTGAACCAAGGGGAGATCCCAAGTGAGGGTACGGTTTCAGTGTCACCCTGAGCGGATCTTAGGCCCTGTTGCTGTTAACAGGAGCAGTCCCGTGACATCCAGCTGCTCGAGCCTGCCGCGCGTTTGCGCTAGTGGTAGTGATCCCTCAGCCACGAGACGTGTCAGCCCTCTGATCTTACTGACGGCCAGTATTTCTCTCGAGAAGGCACAGTTTTCAACCACATCAACAAGCTGATCTGACTTGCCAAACAATTCCTAGTTTTGGTAGGAAAAAGGTAGCCAGAACATGTACCTGGGAGCAAGGCATAATCGCCCTTTTCAGTGGCAACTCCATCTTGGAGCGGCTTAACCCAACAATGATACGCTGAAAAAGTGTCTTGAACACATGCTTTGCTCTGCCAGAGCCATCTGGTTTTACGTCTTCAGCGTTCCCTTGTGTAACTTCCATTAGCATGGTTTTGTTGAAACGTACTTTTGTCAAACACAGCCTGATAGCGTCACATTCTGATTAAGCCAACTTTGAACACAACCACTACTCTTACATGAGAAACCTGCATCTGGCAGCAGGAAGCCTTCGGGTCTGTGCTTATGCCCTAGCGAGAGCACCAGCCCTACACAGCTGAGGTAAGGGCTAGCTTGTGCTGTGGAGAAAGAAGCCCACGGAGGCACTTTCAGAGTTCAGACCCTGAGTTGCGCTCCACGCTCACAAGTGCAGCTACACAGTGTCAGAGCTTCACGAGCTATTATTTTGTGACCGGCTCCTCCAAGTCTCACCTGATGGCTCAAGACATTCAAGAATTACCTATATATGAATACGCAAGCACACATGCAGCATGTACCGTAATCTAGGCATTTTATTAACAACCATAGCTTTCAGAGCTTCTTCTAGGACAAGCTAAACACAAAAATGCTGTGTTTTTTCTTTATGTCTATGTTGTAGAAGTGTACAACATCAAACAGCACACCCGACAACTATTGAAGTGATTTATAAACTTCCAGCATGAAATTTTTCATATAATCACTGCTACCCTGTCGTGGGCACCAGCAAATTTTCCCCAACTTTATTCTGGATAGTACATGTCTGCCAAATGGTTATTGCTCAGAAAGTATTTTCCATGTGAAATATTTATTTTGTAGCACAGTGAGGATGTATTTAATTCACCAGAGAATTGTAGTACTGCACCGTATCTCACTGAATCAACTTTAATGAGTGATTTCCAATAAAAATTCCTGCTGTGAGAAGCAGAAACATTAGAACAGTACTGGGTCCCTGCAGATGTATTCTTCAGCTCCCAGATTTGCTACTCCAGATATAAAGCCCTAAAAATGCTACTGCTTCACTGTAAAAACCCCTTGAAAGTAACCTTATCAAGCCTAGTATATGACAAGATGACAATACTGCTGTTGTCTAGACTTTTTATGTATAAGATGTGTTTGCATATACACACATGCAAATCACATACACAGGTACCAGTCTCCTCATATAAGGGAGGAGGGTACTAAAACTGGGGATTACAAGAGGATTAAGACAAGGTGCAGTTCTTTGTACAAAAATGGACAAATATAACAGGGACATGAACCTCAAGCACTGAAGCCAATGAGAAGTACGAGCAGGACATTTCTCCCCCAACAGTATTGTTAGATCCATCTCAGATACGCACTGTGAAAAAGGACTTGACCTCCCCAACATTACCGCAAGTCCCAGGCCTTTGCCTTTCCTCCAGACCTTTCATTCAGGTCTTAGATCTGCTGATGTGTCAGGGGAAGGCCAGGTAAAGAGGCAAAGCCAGGCGTTTTCTTCTCACCAAACTAGTGGAAAAAAACACGTCATTTCATGCAGCTTCTTCTTTGTGGGGAAATTCATTTAAAGATAAGAGATGAGAACTCCCTCTGCTGATATGTCTCCACATCAGCTGTGCAGAGCAGCCCATCCAGGTGCACGAGCAGGTCCTGGAGTGCATACTGAAAAACAGGGTTTTAAACAGGTAGCCTTACCCCTGTCCCCTGAGGGCCAAGCTCTTGATTCCTCTAATAAGGAGGAGATGCTTCCTCCTAAGGAAACTCTGTAATGCCACTATAACCACTGTCTTTCTCGTAGTCCACTTTCACAGGTCTGCCTGTGGCCAGCTGTGAGCAGGTGCTATTCTGCTTCTTTGGCTACTTTTGCTGCATATTCTGTTCCAGTTTAAGAAGTGTCCTCTTGTTTGTTGTGGATATGTGCATGCTGATCACTCATATTCACTTCTTCCATGGACATACTCCCACCCCACTCCTTTTCCCTGGCATTGTGCAGGGTACTCTGGCAAATAACAGAGCAATCTCTTGTTATTCTATACAGCCACTGTATTAAGTGCACACTCATCGCCCTGCTGCTTGTGTGCTGTGGATGCAAATGCACTCCTGCCGCTGCTAAGTTTTATAGTGGCCCTGTTCCCGCAGCTAAGTGCAGAAGACAAAAGAGAGACGTAGTCACTCTGAAATGCATGCACCCAAAGGGTGTCACCGGGACAGCACAGCCTGACTGCGGCTCTCTGGCTAGCAATCCTCCTTCCTCTGCCTTTGGGAACTATAGCCTGCTCTAGTCCTTCCTGCTGATAAGAGTCTATTTTATACCCTCAGCTGCCATTAATGCATGGGCCATTAATGCGCTGGGGATGCACAGCCAGCATTCATCCCCCCCACTTAGCCAGACATCTGGCAGCTCAGTGGCATCTGACCTCTCCTTCGTCCCGGACCAGGCAGCGTGGGCAGGTTTCATTACACTCCCCGGTGCCCCCATGCTGCCACACAGATGGACCCTCCAGACCCTGACGTGGATAGCTCCCGCCTCAGCTCCAGGCGTTTTCTTCAGACAGTATATGCAAAAGAATCAACAGCTAATTTCCAGAAGGGAGGAAGGGAGGGGAGTTATTACTATGAAAACAATTTTGTGCTTGCAGGGAAAATACTTTGGATGTAAGAACTTCAAAGTAGGACAAGAGTGATAAGAAACAGATCTCAATCAGAGATTAATTTCCTGTTTTCTATTCAAAACAGTCCTATGTCACAACCAGTGCAGTATTTCTACCCTAGCACAGCCAGAGAGATTTTATCCTAAACACTTACCCATTGCTATAGGCAGAATATGAAGAAATAACAACACACAAAATATTTTTTTCTCTAAAAGACTTTAAGACCTGCTCTCTTTCTGCTGTTCTGGTAACCAAACTGCAAGTATAAATTCCCACAATCTACTACCATGACTACTGAAACTTCTTTCCCTTTGGCTCCCCACTGCCATTTAATCTATAAAGCAGCTCTTAAAAGTGTTCTCCTTGGCTCTAAACCTGACCTTGTCGACCCTGTTCATTACATTTAGCTCAAGGCTGGTGTTCTGACCTCCCAGTCAAGTGCGAGCCAGCTCCCCTCCAGGAACTCAGCCTCTGCTGCATCTCACGCTCGTTGCTGCTGGGCTGCTACCCTCACATCACGGTTTTCTCTTCCTGCAGCTGCCCTCAGTCTCTGTCTGACTGTCTCTGGGTTTTTTCTTCATGAAAATCTCTCCTTAGTTCCCCTTTCTATTTCATACCTCAATCTCAGTTTATGAGTCTCTGTTAACAAAATATGCATAGATGTCCTAAAGTAAAAATTTCTGCTGTTAGGCTGAGCAGCTAGGTCAAGTTCTTGTTGTACCCAGCTCCATTTTCCCCTTTGTTGCATTATGTTTTAAACTGATTTATAATTTCTTCTTTGCGTTTTAAGGCCTCCTCCCCCGGCATTGGCTTTTACTACTGTTAAAAATTATAAATAATTGCAATCATTATTAATTTATACAGCGGCTTTTGGCTTTGCAAAGTTTGGTCTGAACTGCTAAATAAATCTTTTTGGAGACTATGAAGAAGCAGTCAAATATCACTGAGTAACGAAATTCAACAGACTACCATTTTTGAGACCTTACACACAGTTTCTTGTTACTCTCTTTGTCCATTTAATAACTATAGCTCTACGCTCAACACCTAGCCTACCAAACTGAGACTAGGATAAAAATCCTCCTTTGAAGTACCCAACTGAACTAGTTTTGCAACTATGACATGCACAAAGACTAACCGACACACACTTTCTTTTGCTTAATTTATTGGTATTGATATTCAAAGTAGAATACAGTCAACCTCTTCGGCAGTTTGCCTCCAGCACAAAAATCCTGAAAGTTAGAAAAAAAAGAGCCATGTCCCCTTCCCTAAAATAGTTTCTAGCCCGTTCTTATCAGGAAGAAATAATGAAGAAATCTTCAGGGAGATGACTGCACCTAGTCCTCAGCCTGTATGCTGCCTTCAAAACGCAAACATAATAATCTGCACAGTTATACAGCATTTGCAACTTAAAACCAACACTTGCCAACACCTAATGCGACAGCAGGGGCAAATCTGGGCTTCCTGAATTGCATGCGGCTTGCAAACAGTCCAGCTACGGGCAGTACCTGCTGCTGATAGATTGTGCAATGAGAGGGGGCTGCATGGGCCCAGAGGCTGTTGGATCTTGCCAAGTTCCTTGGCTGAAGGAGAAAAGGAACAAGGAAGAGTTTCGGTAGTCAGTATCGTCATGTAATCTTCTTTTCCTAACTGATCCTCAGGTTGCTGCACTCACCTGGCTTAACTGACAAAGAAAATCCAAGCAGGAAGCTCTTGCGCCACTGAAGGGAATTACAAAACCACTGTGGATTCCAGGGGTATGGAGGGAGCCGTTGAGAATCCTCTGCAATTTTGCCTTACCCAGCTCTTCATCTTGGGGCGATGTCTGTCTCCCACAAACCCCGCCGCCTCCCATGCCTTCCCCAGTACCTCTCGCCCTCTGCTCGTGCTCAGACACCGCGAACTGCCATGCAGAGGGCTGGTCATTGCTAACCACCCCTGTTAACACGGCTGGGGACCGGCCTGCAGCCCTTGCCTCTACCATGCTCTAGCGACCGAGGTGCTAGATGACGTTGGAAGGATCTAATCCTGCCTGTTCGGTTATGGGAGAGACTATCAAGGCAGCAGCAATATTTGGGATATTGCAACTGTGACTAGTGTCGGGGCTGAGGATGACTGCACAAGGTTAGGACACTGAGAAGTGCAGCACTGCCAATGCCTGCACAACACACTCCTAAATGCCAGCGATAGCCGCTGTGGGCTGAGCGCGGGCACAAGTAGCCATGCGCTCCCCACTGCCCTGCCACGCACTTCTCCAAGAAGGGACTGCCCCGCTCGCAGGACCCATCCTCACCCGGTTTCATCCATGGGACAGGAGACTGAGCTCCTTAAGGTCTGCTGGAAATTGGCCAGCACAGTCTAACATTTGGAGCTCTGAGAAAGCAATTCTAAAATAGGGAATCAGGGTTTTTAATTAGAATGCCAAGGATCAATTCTCCATTCACATCTCTAGTTTTCCTGTCTTTCCTGCAAGGACACATTATTACATACAATAAATGAGCCTAGAGCACAGAAAAAAGCCATAAAACCTACGTGTTGGTGTTTGTATTTGATGTGTTTGTGTTCATCTAAGGTTATCTGAGGATGTTCAGGTACACAGATGGACAGAAAACTAGAATACTTTATTATGTCAGATGTACTGTTCAAAAAATCACATTGTTCAAATTATTCCTTAAGTCAGGTAATATCTGTTAAAGTGTTAATGTACCATAGGTAAAGGCATAAAGATGAGCATTACAAACCAAGGAAGTTAAAACACTTGACACAGCGTGCAACTTGGCTTTTTGAAGCAGCATGTTTGCAGCTGCACAGCTGTGCAAAGCATTCAGTAGTGTGAACCTTCGTTGAGTTTCTTTGACAATTTTGTTGCTCCATGCCAAAATGCCATATGCAAGTGCAGGTTAGAATGTCTGAAGGAGGCTTTGCTGGTGCTCTCTACAGCTGGTTCTGTGCCTATATCTTTTTGGACTGTTACCATCCTCTCTCTCTCTCTATATATATATAGTTAACTGTACTAGATACACTTCTTAGATAACAGCCACATTGTCAGTAGAGACAGAACACACAAGATATGAGCCACAAAGCTTCTTTCTTTGAAAAGAAATCAATCACCATGATGAAGATCTATACAGATCTTCTCCACGTAAAAATTTAAAATGGCTCCAGAAATTAAATGAGTCGTTACACGTTCTTTCTATTGATTTCTGTATTGCTTTTAGGCTACTACTTACTAAAAGGCACCCAGTGCAAACAAGAGCTTGGCACACTTTGAAGATTATGCCACATCCTTCTTGCTTTATGCAGAGGTGAATTCAATGAGATTACTTCTGTGCACAAGGCAGGAAACATTTACTTCCAAGTTCCTTATTTCTTTGGCAAACTGTCGTTACAAAACATACTGCCAGTTCTGCAAGCATTGAAGCACTGCATCTAATTGGGCTGTTTATGTGAGCAGGAACATGTATTTGCCTAAATGCTGACCAGATCAAATTCTATGCCATCGCTAGAATTTTCATATAAAGTCACGCTTTAAGGAGGTAAGACACTCCTTACTGGAAGTCCTCTCCCATTGCTGCAGCAGTAATGGTGTGGGTGAGGGCTACACACCCAGGGGTTTTAAACCTGTATTTCATACAGCACCTTTCCACTTCCTTGTTGTGAGACTGATGATTAAAGATAAGGCAACAAGAAGCACTGGCCTTTCTGGTTTTAATGGACTCAGGATATCCACAATGATTTACATGTTGCATATATAGCTATCTGGCACAGAGCAGGCTGCTGTTGACTCTTCTCGCAGGTCAGCAGGGGCAGAACAAACCATCAATTTCTCAAAAAGAATCATCTGAGATACTTGGCACAGGGTTAGCATCAGTTTGACAAAAAAGAAGCATTATGGTTCTCAGACAGCAAGAGAATGACAAAAGTCTTGAGGGAAGAAGACCAATTCAGACAGTGGCCAAGAGAAAGACAAGACAGAGAAAAAAGACATTTTTCTGCACCTAGGCTAAGACTGCTCTGATTGCCGTACCCAAGTCAGAGTTTGCTGTGGGCCAACACTACGTAGGTAAGTAGAACCAGAACTTCAGACTTACAAGAAGCCCTCTCACTACCCTGGAACAGCTGTTAAATGAACCCAAAACATGTGGAGTGCAATTTTCACTTTAAGTCATCTGGCAAGAAGACTTCCTGCTGTAGAGACCATGAGCTACAGCGGGGTATTACAGAGGGGTGTACTCCCACCTAACCAAGTGCAGCACAATGTCTTTTTTTGTACTCTCTCTCTCCTTGTCTCCTAAATTTCTGGTAAGCAATGGTGGATGCATAAGCATCTCCTTTCCTTTCGCCTTCTGCTGCTTTCGGTGTGGCTGAGCACATTGCTTCTAAATTACTTTAACATACATATAATATAGCTGGTACGACTCATTATTTTCTCAGCACCCAGCGGAGTCCTCATACCTACTCATTCTAATGTGTCTACTGCATAGGCTTTAGCATTGTGGGAGGTGAGACTTCAAACATCCTAACAAAAAGGGTGTCCACTTTCCTGGAGGCAATACTTCGCTAAGAGAAGGTACTGAGCAGAGTCTAATCGACATCAGCGAGAGATGCACTTCATGCTTTTCTTGATATTCAGCCTGTATTTTCCCCACTTCCTCTTAGCCTCAGTTACAGGCTGTCAAACCATCCCAGCCTTACCTTAACCTTCTGAGGGCACACATTTGAAGGGTAGTCACATTGTGAAAGTATGCTATTTTACACCAGCCAGAACTACAGATCATTCCTCTCATTTCCTTATGTATATGGATATTTCCTTGGAGATTACTGTTTAGCTAACCTTAAGTTTATTCCTAACTTCACATTGGAATGGATATAAAACGTTCTTTCTTCATCTGTTTGAATAAATATTATAGTAGCTTTTTGCACCTCTGTTTAGTGATTAGTGATTGCCAAATATGAAACACTCCTCTAAATAACTAATAAAATAACAAAATTCTTAATATTTCTTTTCTTCTTGCTAAAATTTACAGAGCCCATTACTTCCACAGAGGTTGTTTTCCTAGGATTCAATAGGATTTTAATTTCAAAACCTTGCCAGATGTTACAGGCAGTTCAGTTCAGATGCTTTTGTACTTTTTTGTTTCTTTACAATTTCAGCTTTCCCTATTTATTTTCTTTGACATCAAGTAGAGGAAATGGCACTTAGGAGAAATCCCTGAGAGACCGCCTGACTGAACTTCTGTGGTTTGAGTTACTGTACGTTTGAAGGAATTACTTGGGTAACTACTTCATCTGCTAGAAAATTCAGTTTAAAATAAGTGGAACTGTACGAGAACAAGGTGATGAAATCTGCAGCAAGCTTTACTGGATGTCTTGATCACAGAGACAATGTAGTATACTTTGTTCCCTGGTTTTGCGGGTTTTTTTGCACTCCTTTTCTCTTGTGTATTTGGGGTCTTCTGCCCTGGAGTGATGAAGAAATGCACGTGCCACCATTTGCATGCTTTTTCTCAATTTTAAGTGGTTGTAGTTTCAAACATTCATTGAAATGTGTTAAAAAAAATAGTGAAAGAAATCCCAACATGCATCTTAAAGCACAATTTCAAACTACAAATCTGTTATAGGGGAATAAAGCACAATTTCAAACTACAAAGCTGTTATAGGGGAACGGGAAGTACGTCAAACAGCATGCTGTGAAGTGTGACATCATTTGATGTAACTGGTGCATCATAACATCCATTTCCCATCTGACAAAGGCAGATAATGCACCCTTTACAACTCTGTCCCAGGTCTTTTGCCCTTGGAGTCATGAATCCCCTAATTCTGTCTTTCACACAGTAGCTAAAGCAAAGCAGTACTGAGGAGCACACCTGCCACAATTCTGCCTGCCTGAGGCCTCTCTCCGTGCCTTCTTCTCTAAACATACATTAGAGGCATTGCAAAATGAGCCTCACAATTTCTAGAGTCCTTTTTTCTTTTCTTTTAAAAAAAGTATTTGTATTGTTAGTCTGACATTAAGTTGCCATGTTTCATTTTCTCATACCTAACATGCTTATAATCTATTTAATTCCCTGTTTTGATGAAACTGTGAGAAGCTGTGAGCTTACTACCTAATGTGTGCATATCTACAATGTTACGAGAAAGTAGTATGGGTACATCTGAAGTTCTTATATGACCCTCCTCATCATAACATTTAAGAGTTTTACAGTCCCTCACAGGGGAAATTTTCTTCCTTCATTCTCCATAAGGAATAAAAATACAGACAGAAGTCTCTGCAAGTCATTGCAGCTGAGTATTTATTTACTTAAGTCCCACTGAATACAACTGAAATAAAGCAAAAACTTAGGCAAAATTATACAGAAAAATGGCTGCAAACCAGATAATTGACCCTGAATTTTTCTGTTCAAAGAAGTTACTTTCTGCACATGATGCAGTCCTAATTATGACTGCAATGAAGCATAATCAAGTGTAAATTAAATAAATTCTTTGCCTTTATTACTTCTCTATTCAATCCTCTGTTCCTCTTCAGTCCACATATAATCAGTCTTCCTTTCACCTCCAGTCTGCACTGCAGACTATAATTAAACAATGAAAATCTGACATTTATTTGTAGTGGAAAATTGTTTAAAGAGTCATTTAGTACATTGACATTTTTGTTTCACTAGTGCAAAAGTTGTCCTTAATATTCCTTTATTCCATTTGCTCCTCCTTCTATGCATTTTAATACTCTCATCCTCATTCATATGCTCATTCATTTCGCATTTCATTTATCGGTTTGACAGGAGCCAGCCTCACCTCAGCTACTACTGGACAACACTGCAGGGTCCAGTGAGACCACTTGTCTGCTTGTATTTCCACAAAGCATGTTCAGAGGAAATTTACTGAGGAAACCACATGCATAATTAAATACTAGTGACTAAAAAAATCTGGCATGTTCTTAACATTAAAGGGAAATTCCTTCAGGGACTATTTCCAGCTAGGTAAGAATTCCTTCTTTGCGCTTTCTCAGTACTATGTTGTTATATAGGAGATCTCTTCCCTACTGATCCCGTATGTTGGCCATGTTGGCCAAACTGCTACAGAAAGTTTACTGTATATGTAGCCTTTGAAATCATATCCAAAGGAATTACAGCCTGAAAGCCATACTCTTTGTGCCGAGTCTCCAAAAATCCTCCAAGAAACTGACTTCAGGCTGTACCTCTGCAAGTGTCAGGAAGAAATCTGAAGCAGAGGATAGCAGCCTTCCCAAACAGAAAATGTATGAATGGACTGACAAAGATCTACACAGAAACATCAGTGCTGGCTCATCTGCAGGTGGACAGCAACGGACCAAAGATTTTTTATCTTAAATACACACTTAGAAAGGGAAGGAAGCATTGCAATGACCTTTTCATTTTTTCCTTTACAAACTGACTGGAAAAAGCGCACAGTATTGTACGGGTCACTGCCTGCTTGTTTTCACTACCACAGTTCTACTGCACAGAGAGCAGAGTGACAAAATTCCCGTGCTCAGCTATGGAGATGTCTTTCAGCGGGAAAAGGCAGTTTGGGGGCAGCTGAAACAACCTTCGCACCTAGCCACCGACCTCAGAGAACAGGGCTGCTACTACTACAGCAGCAGGTCAAACAGTAGAACTGTTCCCATTTTTATGGCCTAAAACAGAGAATGCCACCCTTCCTCCCAGCTTCTACAGACCATAGTTTCGCCGGCTCTTTATTTAATCCTGACTAATCCTGGACTCAAGCCATAGCCTTTTGGGTAGATGAGATGGAAAGCTGAAGCACATACTGCAAGAAGGAAAGCATAATTTGAAAAGTAGATGCTTTTACTGCTCTGACGCAAACCAGATTACTGAAGTGCTAACTAAATGGAAATATTTTCTTATAAAAAGAGCAAATTATTTAAACTTATTGCTACTTATCAAAGTATAAAGATGTGCCCTTCCTCTCTTTTCCTCTCCTCAGATTTATTCTTGCTGGCAGAAAAAGTAACAGGAAAGCTAAACTTTTAAAAAAAACCGAATAAAGCCATCACAAAAGCTTCACTAGTGAAGTCCTTCAACAGAATTAGAGAGATCTGGATATCTACACCAGAGATTTACCCCATACAAGCAACATATACTTTACACTCAAAGATGACTGGATTTCTACTAATCAAAACATCAAGCCTTTGTAGCTCTAAAATATCAGCCTTAATAGTGAATTCATGTTGCAAGTTGTGCTTTGTATTAAGTAATTAATTTCCCATAAAGCTGAAGATCAAAGATTTGACAACCCACCGAACTCCAGAGTTTAGTATTAAATTGTTGCAAGTAGTTTGGAAAGAGTTATCTAAGGCAGGGAAGTACTAGGACTCAGCTCTTCCTGTAAGTTGGTCAGCCTTTGTTTTTAGTTTTTAATTGTCAATTTTTTTTTTCCCCTTTTGTAAAGGAAGTGTAAAGAACTGCCAGTACTTGAAGCTAAATTACTTTATTTACAGGTACGATACAAACAGGACTGATGATGCTATGCAGCATTCAGCCTAGTTCAGCTCCTTCAGCTGGCAGGACCTCTAAGGAAAAGAATAAATGCCAATACTAGATTTAGTCACTGAAGTTGCCACAGGTTTGTTGATCTCATAATACCTGAAAAACTGCCCAAGAACTCGGCACCTTGGGGAAGGTACAAACCACTTTTCCAGATTAAACTTTTCATGCTACTTCCAGATCAGCATTTTGTGGTGTACAAAGTCACTTTGTGGTGTGCAACAGCACTCCCTGTAAAAATAGCAACTAAATGCTTCCTTTTACCAAAGTGCACAGGCACAGAGAAGGGGATTAATTTGGCCCTGCTAAATTAGAAAAGCCACCTTGTTTCACCTGAAGATAAAGACTTCAACACAAATCCTACCCATGCAAACAAGATCAATGCATAGATTAAATCTATCACCTGTGTTTTATGAACATCAGCCTATAGCAAATGTACTAATACCATGCTTGATCCCTGTCCTGAGCTACTGCTCGCAGAAAAAAAACCTGAAGAGACCTTGTATTTTGAAACTGTTAAATAAAGGAGAGGGAAAGGTGGTCAGAACAAAACCAAAACTTCATATTTAAACAAGAAATATTCCTTGGCTGTATTTAATGCTTTCATTAAAGCTACAGTGTACACAAAGTCAACACTTCAGGAAGGAGAACACCTGGGCAGAAGGCTCTAACAGACACATCTCTGGTAGATGATGTCAAAAGCTGAAGTGCTTAGAATTTTCTTAGGTGTAATCATTGAGGTGACACCTGTTCTGCCAAACTCTGTGTAAGCATGTGACCACCTTGAGTAGGCCTGAAACTCGCCTTTAAAATACCAGGTCCTGCTAAGCAGCACTGCTAGCGTATCTGTACAGGTCATGAAGGCACCTCCAGACAGCAACACCCAGTGGTTAGACCATACCGACCTCTTGGCTAAGGCAGCCAAACTGTAGCAAATCTGAACAAGCAGTGAGCTCTTTCCAACAGAATTTCCTGCCTCCCTGCAAAAGATCTCTACAGATTTTTTTGATATAAGATATAGTTAAACTACAGTTTAAAGAACTATGACCTTTAAGGCTTATCTTTTAAGACTGATAATGCATACTCTGGAAGAAAGGCACATATATCTGCTCTAAAATTCTGCAGTTCCAGTAAACCTGAAAAAGTTTATGTCATTGAATCATGTTATTGTGAGCCTGTTAAATTACAGTTTATGTTGTAACAAATCAACCTTTTCCCCTCCCAAGTCATTAAGTGAAAGCCCTGTAATGTTTTAAAGAGTTGCAGCTAACACTTCAAACTTTGCAAAGGGAATGCAACAGTACCTCCTGTCTTTTTAATATTATTTATTATTTATATTAATTAAGGAAAATAAAGATCCATATGAACACAAAGCATCAAGAACAGATTCACACCCAGAGTGAAATGAAAATGGAAACAGAAGCTGGGGAGGTGACTGGGTACTGGAACATGAAGCAACAGGTAAGCATGGAATCAGGGGAAGAGGAACAGCCACTACCACCAACTAGCACCGAGAAGCCTTTCACTACCAGCTGCTCATTAAGCAGGTTTGTGAGAGTCTTTCAAGGTTGGAAAGTTAAACTTGCAGAAACCAAACACCTGCTGGGCCCAGACAGTGACCAACTCCGAGATGCTTTTAGGCTCAATTCCATATTTGGATTCCTATTTATCCTGGTCTGGATACCCCCTGAATTCCTACTTAAGATCACATTGAAACAAGAGCAACAAATAGGCCTGTCAGTCTCTTACATTAGTAGTCTTTTGCCTATCAACTTCATTTTCCTTATCTCAGCACTGCAAAATTCAGTTTGTCTTCTCTGCCCAGGAATGTACAAGGACAGCAGGAACATGGAATGTTAATGCACAGACCATAAATATACTGCACAGGAGTGTACAGAGAATTGTTCTGAAGGCCATTAAATTCTACCAACCTTTTTTATCATGTCCTTTATTTTCAGCAGTTGTGTATGTTATTCAGGTGACTCATTCTGTATTTTTATTACGAGTATTCAAGATGTAGGCAAGATGAAGCACACAAATGCCTGTCGAATCCCAAGCCTGATCCTGTAAGTTGACATTTCCGCACTATCTTTCTACTAATATGTTAATTCATGTTAAAAATAAAAACCTAAAACACATGACAGCAGAACAATACTGGAGCAGTAGTCACATGAAAATTTTCTCCACTTGCCGTTTCCTCAAACATCATACAAAAGACTGCCATCTACTGTTGACATCACTAAGTCTTTTAGCACATATTTCACATGGTAACAGGCAATGCTATTTCGCATCCCTACCAAAAGAGTGAAGACCTACCAGGCCTCAGTTCTATGAAATCAATCTGAAGGATAAAATCACTAATATACCAGTCCCACAGCCCAAAGCAATGGGTCTCCGAGAGATTAATTCCTCCCAATTCCAGCATGCCATGGGATGTGTACCTTAAAGGTTGTATAATGTCATTCTTGCCAGACCCCTGTTTAATTATTTCTGCTTAAAAATTAGTCACTTCACTTGAGGTAATGTTCTGTTTCCTCTTTACAGCTGCAACTACCTTCTATTTTCTTTCCCTTGCATATCCCTCTCTTATGCTCCTTATGGAAAAAAAAGTCTATGTAGGCAGGCTGCAGAGGGATGGGAAACCAGACATAGAATATGCCTTGTCCTTAGGGAAGTAAACAAGACAAGAAGCCTAGAACAGCACATCCCCTACAGACGGAGACGTTTGTTTTGTAGAGGAGCCACTAGACCGCAACAAATAGCAAGGACTGCACTCATTGCATTCTATGTCCCATCATGTCCCTGCCGCCTTCTAGCTACAATGCAGGCAGTTATCAGTGCAATTGAAAGAGGGTTACTGAGAACGTATTTGCTGCTGGCTGCCCTGCCCATGGCAGCCAGAGGCAATAGTTTTAAAGAAAGGAGTACTTACCACACTGACGTGCTGTGTGAGGAAAAGAGAATGGACGCAGGCACAAGTTTTCTGTTTTACTCAGTCAGTGAAGCCATGTCAGAACCCACATATGGATATGCAATATTGACATCTTGGAGGCTTATTAAAAATAAACAGGATCAATGGGACCTGAAATAGAGCTGAGAGGTATTACTGGGCTACCTCATTCCTGTGTGAGGTATTTAGATGCTAGTATGGTGCCTGTTAACGATTTCACACAGGGAAGGTTCTATTTATCACTGTAGTTGTATCTGGTTCCAATTAAAATGGAAGTGAGCAGATCATTGTGATGAATTCCGCAAGAAGCAAGTAAGTCTCCTTTAAAAAAATGGAAGTGATAAGGGCTTAGTAAATTAACTCACCATAAATTCACTCTAGGCAAGTCAGATCACTTGCGACTAAGCAACAAGCCTCTTTTCTTTGGAAAATGCCTCAGTACATCACTCTATAATCACAAGATAAAATGAAA
This sequence comes from Mycteria americana, assembly GCF_035582795.1. Classification (NCBI taxonomy): domain Eukaryota; kingdom Metazoa; phylum Chordata; class Aves; order Ciconiiformes; family Ciconiidae; genus Mycteria; species Mycteria americana. Next base: position 42,883,642 of record NC_134396.1, read on the forward strand.
ACCTTAAATTCATAAACCATATGATCTAAAACAACATCCTTATGTTAGGTTGTGTCTGGGTTCTCTTGACCCACTGTCATCTAAGAACTCAAACCCTGCCATTCCTGCTTGTTCAAAGGTGTGTGGGAGAAGAAAAACATTACACACACTCTCTCATCTGTAAAACATGAATAATTTATTCAGATAAACCTTAAGAACTCTCTTGAACATCACAGTATATTAGTGTACAATTAATGACAACTTCAGGAATCATGCTTCCGGTGCAAAGCATAAATTTAATGGTAAGTGCCACAAGATGGTTTTTCATTACTTCAAAGCAGCATATGATTGACAATAAACTTATAAATAAATATTATCAGGATTAAGAACCGCATTTAATTTGTATTTAGTTTTGAAAAACTCTGGGTTGCTAGGAAACAATCTCTGTCTGACGAGTATCATAATTAAAAGCATTCCTGGCTGAAGTAACACAATTCAGCAGTGTATTTTTAAGAGAACTGTGCGTCTTGAGTTTCCATGGAAGTATTAGTATCTTCCACAGAAGAAGTGCATGATGATATCACAGCACACAATAAAATTGGTAACTTGGTTTCAGTCTCTGTTTTCCTGGTAACAATATTTAACTATTTTTAAAATTTAACTTTAAAACAGGTATCCACTACTGGTTTTCAGAGACCTCATTAGAGGATATTAACCTTCTGGGGAGAGGGGCATATTTTCCTCAGGATTCGTGCTTTTTTGTTGGTTTATCAAAATAAGGAGTGTTGTCTTGTAGCAGATCTTTCCTGGGTATTAGCACTGTAATAGAAAAAAAAAAAAACAAACTATCAGAATATAACCTTACAGAATATACTATTTAAAATCTAAAGTTGTTTTTACATTTACAAACAAAAAGTCAGGTTACTACAAAAAAATCATGTTACTAAAATGAGAATCTGAACTTCTGGTAAGTGCACAAGCAGCATCATGGTATCTACCCAAGACAAAATTATATGAAGATTTTTACCTTCTGTTGATCAGAATATTGCCTTGCCCTTTTTCCTTTTAAAAGTACTGAAAATATTTTAATAGCATTAAGAATCCATGCAAAATGGTAAAGTGTGGCAGCAACTTTTAGCAAGGGAGAGAATGGCAATTTTATCATGCCTGAGTCAGATTATATTTACTTCAATAGTTCTAAAAATGAATACTAAATTTGACTTAGCCCCCTCCCCCAATATCCTGGAACCTGATCTGTAATATTCATCTTGTCACACTTGTTTTAAAGGCCAACAGGAAAAGAAAGCATCAAATGAAAGTTATGGCCACTGTATCATCACAGAAGTGCAGTGTGTTAGGGTTTGTCTAACTATACACCATTTTAACCTCTTCCTGACTCTTAAGTTCTTGCCACCCAGCTCTTCAGAAATCAGCTTGTCGTTCTTCATGAAGGGAAGGAGCTGTGTCATGTTGGATTTGCTCCAGCAGCCAAAACTACAGCACAAGCATGTGAAATCATAATGCTGTACTTTGACTAGGTCAGGCAGCTGTGAAAGGTACAGTAAACCTGTAAAACTGTGTTTGTGTGCATGTGTGTGTAATGAGTAACATTCTGTCCAAAGTGCACTGATATCACATATATTATAAGAAAGAAAACTGATTTCCTTGAAGGTATGTTCCTTTTGCATCTGTGTACTGACTCTGATGCATTTAATAAGTTTCTAATACCTTTAAGTAAAAGTTCAATTGCATTTCTCTTAAATAAAATACCTGTGAGTAAATTTATGACAAAACATGTTGATCTACACACCTAGAATAGGTACATGAAACAGAAATACCAAAGAAAAACAGAATTAGATATAAAGTATTGAAAAACAAAAGCCCAAACAAATAAAGATTGAAGTAAGAATTGTTAACCTTCCTTTTCAAAGCTAAGTTTTGAACATACACTGCCAACACACCAAATCAAAATCATCAGAACGTACTGCATGTGTGGTATATTACTAAAATGTAAGCTCTGCTTGTATCACATTAATCTGAAATTAAAGTGAAATGAATAGAACCAAGACATTTGTTAATGCTCAAGTTATGTAACTAATGTTAATGTTAAAGTAATGTAACTCAGACTGAAACATTAAACATCAGAAAAATTGTCTAGTATGACTAACAAGTTCCTAATTGAAACTGTCTTCCCTTTAGTAAAAAAAAAGAAGTTAGGCTGAGGTTTTCAAATTTTTAAAGATTTACCAGTGAATCCCAACATGACTATACACCACTGTGTCTCAAATTCTTTTTAAAGAATAATATTACCCTGTGCACTGCTTCTGTGACAGCACAGAATAATTTGATATGATTAGGGAAAATGTTCCCCTTACCAACATTTGTTCTCACTGTTTAAGACAAGTCTTTGGCTTTTTCTTTTCAGTTATTAAGTAGTTATCTTAGAGATGCAGGATTGGGAAAAAAAAAAAGGAAGAAAAACATCAGGTGTAGCTAAATTGTATATTGTCAGCTATAATACAAAAAGTTAGAGTCAAAAGATTCTGACAGTAAATGGCTTGAGGAAACCAGCTGCAGCAACAGGTTTCTGAAACATTTTACCTAGTTTCTTTTTCCCCTGCTCGTCTTTCATACAACATAGCAACTGACCTCTTCAAGCTTTTTTTGTGTGTGTGTGTGGGCGATGGCTTGGGATGAACCAAGGACATAATACCAATTTAAATACAGCCCAAATGTAAGTATTTTACAACATTTTCTTTTTTTCCAAATAGGCCAATATACTTTCTATTACAGCAAAGTATACCTTCACCTACAGAGTTTCCAAAACAAACATGTAGCATCTAAGATGAAGTGCTATGAAAAGTAAACTTTTCAACTGAGGTCGCTTTTTTTTTTTTGCCAACAAACAGCAATTCAAGCAGCCACCTTAGGCTGCACTTCCACTTTTTCTTTGTTAATAAATCTGTCCCAAGCCTCTCATTTAATACAAGATCATACCATAAAGGCAATAAACCAAAATATCATAAACTGTAATTCTATTGGCACTATAAAAGTTATCACAGAGCATAAAGATTAAGGATCAAAAAGGTTGATTTTGTTCTGCTAAAACTTCCTTAATCAAAGCCGTACTGGCATTGAATACCCGTTCAATGCGCTACCTAAGCAGACTCATATACCCTACGCAGGCATTTCCTACAACAAACTTCCCACCAGAAAGTGGCTCCTAGGTCCCAAAAAGCAAAGGGGAGTGAGAAGATCCACTTGATATTTTCATCATATACATGCACAAGATGTTTGGAGGGGACACAGCTGGGACAGCAGACCCCAGCTGACCAAAGGGATATCCCATATCATATGACATCATGCTCAGCATCTAAAGCTGGGGGAAGAAGGAGGAAGGGGGAGGCATTCGGAGTGATGGCATTTGTCTTCCTAAGTAACCGTTACGCGTGATGAAGCCCTGCTTTCCTGGAGATGGCTGAACACCTGCCTGCCCATGGGAAGTAGTGAATGAATTCCTTGTTTTGCTTTGCTTGCGTGCGCTGCTTTTGCTTTACCTATTAAACTGCCTTTATCTCAACCCACGAGTTTTCTTACTTTTACCCTTCCAATTCTCTCCCCCATCCTATTGTGGGGGAGTGAGCCAGCAGCTGTGTGGGGCTTAGCTGCCACTGGGGTTAAACCACGACAACATCTACTCACAGACTGAACTAGAAGTTGAAGTCCCACTTCCAACTTTTTTCCTCTTTTTAATCTCAGACAACTTTTCTTTACAAACAAGAAAGGATGGCAACAGTAGGGTGAGACAGTCAACAAAACGGAGCAGCAGTGGAAACCACACCCATTTATAGGTACAATTTCACACAGTGCACTGACCATGCTATTCAGCATAAACTATCAAAATATGGTGACAATTATCTCAACTCCCTAAAAAAATTCTCAGTTTCTGGTTTCAGAAATTTTCTAATGGCATACTCTGTGCTACCAGTAACATTAATAACATAGTAAGACCTATACCAGAATTGTCTAGGTGAGAGTGCTATCTGACTAATCAAAGCTGGATTTTTAGGAAAGATGCAAACACACTAGAAGCCTGCTCAAAGAATGGCAGTTAGGAATAATGTTCTGTTACTGATCAATTTACCACGGTATAAAGGTCTGTATATTCCTTCTGTAAGGCGATTTCCTTTTACTCTTTCACTACGCTATCAAGCTAAGCATCAAGTTTGATCTTCTGCTTTTTTGTATTTTGAGTAATACCTTCCTCCTGGCCACAAAGATTTTTCATTGCCATGACCTTTAAGAATGATGTATTGTGTAAAACAAAAATGCATTTTTTTATATTAGCTTTGAATGTAAATTCCAGTGTCTCTCAATGCTCTTTACATTTTAGTTATACAAGTAAGAATATCTATCCATTCTATAAATTTTTTTTATCCTGTTCATTCTTATTCTGTGAACTTCTATCATGATGCTCTGGACTTCTTTTCTAAGCATTCCTGATCTTTTAATTGGTGATTCACTACATTATCAAGACTAAATATTTCTCACTTCCATATATATTCCAAACACACACAAAACAGACAGCTCTCAAACTGTGATGGCTGTTTCAAGAGTATTGTTTTGTTCTTACTGCAGTAAGATCAATTTACAGAGTGAGAAGCAAAGCTTAGACCTATACAAAACAGATGCAGAAAAAAAAAAAAGAATAGGCAAAAGACTGCATAATGACATCCTTTGCATTCATAAGCAGGTCAAATGCATCCTGTGTACAGATGCACTCCAGATTTTTTGCTACAGGGCAAAGTTTTCCTGGCCAGTACTAGACTCCGGAAGATCTCCTTCTTCCACACAAATCTCATTGCCACCATTTCTCCAAAAAGTCTGTAAAATTAGGCGGGGGCAATTCTAAAATCTCCATAAACAAAAAGTCATAAAGGAGATAGCATTAAAGCTCTGCTACAGTCAAAATGGACAATCAGCACTACTCTCCCCTTGTCTGCCGAGTCAAGTCATTTCACTGTAAAAGGGTATCAGATTGGTTAGAGATCTCCCCTTCGTAAGTCTTTGCTGACTACTCCCAGTCCCCATTTTGTTCTTAGAACATTTGGAAACAGCTTCCAGGATTGGCTCAACCACCTTCCCAGGGATCAAGGTGAGGCTGACCAGTTTCCCAGATCCTCCCTCTTGCCCTTCTTGAAAACAGGAGTGACGTTTGCTTTCTTCCAGTCCCCAGGCGACTCCCCTAATCACCATGACCTTTTGAAGATGATTGAGAGTGGTCTCGCAATGACATCAGCCAGCTCCCTCACCACCCATGGGTGCATCACATCAGGTCCCATGGATTTGTCTATGCCCCATCTGTTCAAATGCTCCCTCGCCTTTTCCTCCTCTACCAAAAGTAAGTCATGCTTGCTCCAGACATTCCCAACAGTCTGAGGCCCATGATTCCTGAAGGCAAACTTTAGCAGTAAAGACTGAGGTGAAGAAAGTACCGACTACCTCAGTCTCTTTTGTGTCCTTTGTTACCAGGTCCCCTGCCCCATTCAACTGTGGGCCCACGTTTTCCATCCTCTTCCTCCTGCTGCTGATACACCTGTAGAAGCTGTTCTTGCTGTCCCTCACATTCCTTGCCAAGATCAACTCCAGGTGGGCTCTGGCTGTCCTAACCCCATCCCTACACACTCACACAGTATTAGAATATAAGTTAGTATTTGAAAATGAATTCATGTGGCTTTTGCATGGGAACTTCTGCCTTACAGTCCCTGCTGGAGTTCTCTGAACAGCTCTTGGGGGGCTGCCACAACATGCTTGGATTCCCAAAAGTCCCTCAGTGAATGCTTTTAAGAAAACAACAGCCTTATTATGACAGAAGGTCTTGCATGGGTAAGTCATTGGTTAAACTGTAGGAAGTGAACAATAAATAAACAGGTCTCCCAATGCGGGATGTCAAAAGTGGAGTTCTACAGGTATTTTGTTGGCATCCATGCTGTTCAACAGATTTGTAACTAACCTGGAAAAGAATGGTTTTTAATGATACCATCCTGAGTAAGTTCTTTAAGAAAATGGCTTGCTGTGAAGAATTGCAGGACAAGCTTAAGACTTTACTGAATAACCAGTAAATGACAGACAAAATTACATGTAGAGACATGTAATGCACACAGGTCAAAAAAAATACTAACTTCACAAAGAAAGTGATAGGTTCAAAACTGACTACGACCATTCATGTGAGTTCAATGAATACAAGATAATTTTGTAAAAATAAATATATACATGTATGCACAGCTGCCAAAAATGAAATTTAGAATTAGGAATGACTAGGAAACCAACTGAGAATGAAAGAGAAAACATCATTGTGCCATTGTTGTGTGCATAAATGCCTGGTTTGCCCACAGCTTGATGATTGTGCTCAGCTCTGATTGAGAGAGGGAGCTCTTAATCTTCTTCAGAGAGACACAGTAGAATTTAAAAGGGTGCAGGGAATAGCAACACAATTATCACAGGCATTCACCTGTTGTTTCACGGAGAAGCTGTTCCACAGGCGGGGGGGGAAGAAAAGGTGGGCAATAAGGGGCTTAAAAACTCATGAACAGCTTGGTGAAAGTGGATAGTAATTGAAGAGTACGACCAGATTCAAAACTAGAGCAAATGATTCTTCATAAAAACCAGAGTAAATTCTTTGTAAAAGGTTCTTGGATGTAAGAAATTTGCATAGGTTGACAGGAACAAGTTCATGAGAGAGAAACACACTGAGGATAACTAAAACAGAAACCATCCCTGGCTCAGGAAGTGCTGCCAGGTGTAAACAGCTGCAAGATGTGAAAGTTCACTTGCTCTGTTCCAACTCTTTTACTGTCACCTGCCTAGGATCACTGTGGAAGACTCAACATTGGTCTAGACATATCTTTGGCCTCAATCATAATGGCTGTTCTAAAGTTAAATGCTTTACCAAATCTAAAACTGAAAATAATTACAAAGCTTTACAGACACCACTAAACAGAAGTGAAAGGAAATGATGTACACAGCTGAAGATTTCTCCTATCCTCCACCACACAGCTGTATGCTGAACATACTATTTGTCTTGTGTTTGACTGCAAGATAAAAGAACTTCCAAACCAGGAACCAAAATTTCAGAATTGGATAGGCTTTGCATCAAGGCCATCATTGTGTCACAAATCTTCCAAGGCATAATATGAAACTTAAATTGTCAGAACCACATTTTGGAAAAGAACACTCAATCCTCAAAGAAAAAGCTATTCCATGGACAGCGTACATACTGCATTTGCTAATTCTCCTCAGGCAGCTTCTCCCTCTTGGCAGGGCACGCACCTACAAATACTGTGGCTACTACATTTAGACATACACTGACTGACTAGCCAGTACATGCATGCCAACTTGCTACCTAATAGCTGTCACTCCTAATAGGTAAGATACCAAGTTATAACTTCTTCTCTCAATGAGGGCATTAAATGCAGTCACTGCCTCTTTTCTGCCAGCCTCCATATTTCAAAGTATTTGTACAGAAACTTTGTACCTTTGAAACCTCCACCTGTCCTAGGTAGTGACATTAGTCAACAGGCTTAAATTAAGGGTTTGAGCAGAGAAATGACAGATAGAAAGACTTTTGCCTTCTCTATCCCTTTACTTAGTTTTCAAGTTTTATATTTATTTACTGAACGACAACATTTTTAAACATCTTTTTAGCATGCAGCTTTACTCACATATTTTGTCGGAATCTGTGTGAACTGCCTGAATAACAGAAGTTCTGAGAATCACTTCAACATCTGAAGCTATTTTCAGAAGCTAGTAAAAGGAAAACAAACAAACAAACAAACAACACAACAGAGTAATTTAAATTATATGCAATTATTCCTGAAGGTATTTTCCATACTAGACAGCTATTCAAATAATAAAGCCAGTCAGATCTACTCTTCAGTTAGTTATGCACTATCTATACATAGCTTTTACTTTGGGTATCCTGGAATAACTTACAGGTTGATAGGTAAGCTATACTGACATACAGCACAAGAGGAAGGAAACTTCTGCTCAGTAACATACAGTAGTATAAAATCTATATACCCAATTAAAACTGCAAACAAATAAGGTAGAATGCAGCTACCAGAACAAGTAATTAGTTTCCAATGATCAAAGACATTGGTGAATGCCTCAGTAACATTTGACTACCCCTAGCGAAAGGGCAGTCTGGTTCTTTTAACATTCCTGCTCTTGAAATAAGGAGGCAAAAATAAGGGCAAAACATGACAAGAATTAAGAATACTAAGGTTTCACAGAAAAGCAGTACAGAAACAAGGCACTACCTAAAGATTAGCAGAGGCATTAATATTTGGCAAAAGGCCTAGAATTCCTTCCCTCATTAAAAGGACAAGCAGAAGGACCCTTCTAGTTTTGCTAAGAGATTAAGAGAAGCCTAATACTCGTTTGCATGACACCTGTGTCAGAAACAAATGAAACTGCACCAGTGAGACACTTCGGCAGACATGCTTACACTAGGAAGTAGTGTGTGCCAAGAGAAGTGGATCTTTGCAAGAGTTAGAGCTCAAGACTTGACATCTACACTGAATTTCTCCTCCCCCCTTTTCCTTTTAAGAGTTTCGACTAGGTATCCTCCAGTTCCCCCTACTGAATGCCCATTAGCAGCTAGGCTGCATGCTCCTGAAGCGCACCTTCCACTTCAGATTCATCTTAAAGGAATTCTGCCATTTGCTCCAAGACTGCTTCACAAAACAAGCCAAATCACAGGAAGTGGAGATAACCAAGGTAACTTCAGAAGTGCACTCCTGATCTGAACTAAAATGCTGCAGTAGATTCAGCTGCCACATCTGACACTCTAATAAAAGCTACTAGTAATAGTAGCTACTACTCTAGTAATGCACATTTGGTTGGTCAATATTCATTTTTTTAGCTGCTAACATCCCTGTGTTTATGCAAGCAAGTGCCCAAATTCTCCCAAGTCCTGTACATAATTTGATTCAGTTCCGCTGCATCTGAGTCTACTCAGTATACATATATATAATAAATATGACAGCTTCTATGATGTTCTAGGATTCTGTAGTTGTGATGAAAGTCTAGAATTTCTTCCACTGACATATTTAATTGAGATATAAATTAACCCATATTAAAAAGTTACATATGTGTATTTTGTAGGTTGCCATTCCAAACAAATATAGATTTAAAACTTACAGCAAGTATTTTTCCTGTACATCTATAACAAAAAGAACATACAATTTAACAGATCAGACACCAGGAACACAAACATACCAGTATTACTATAGGGGCCCAATAACAAGCAGAAATACTAGAAAGTCCTAACTAAATGCTCAGAACTATTTATGTTACTGTCCAGCGGCTGGTATGATGCAAAGGTTTAGATTTACTTCTCCAAAGGACAGATGGAGGCACTTTCTTCCAACTAGTGCCCACTGACAATATAAATGCATTCTGTTAAAAGGCTGAATGATAAGGACTAAATTATTGACTCTGTATGGATGTTAAGAACTAAAAATATCTAAAATACATACGTTTCATTTCAGGCCTCAATAAGTTTTAGAAAAATGACTGAGTAAAAAGTGTTAAGATAACAACTGAGCAAAGGTAACTTACATAGTAAGTTTACAGAATGTTCTAGTCCTTTTAATGCACCATGAGGAAAGAAGCAGCAAAAAGCCCCAGCAGTATAATTAATACCTCTATATTACAAGTCATGATCATCTGGCTGTTTTTTGTTTCCCACAAAAGACACTGCCTCATTTGTGATCAGGAATCAAAATAACTTCTCATGTATGCCAGTAACTGAGCGGATTATTTAATTCCTCTCTATCTTTCTGTGCTTGTCTGTACAACAAAGACCAGGTAAACTTAAGTGACCACAGCTCAGATAGATATTATGAGCAAAGTATACAAAATATTTATGTGAAAATAGCAACACAAAACATTTTTTCCATAATTTTATTATGAGCATCAAAAGAAGCATACTGAACTACCAGAAGACACCTTCTCCTTATATATTTTTGTATGTACAAAATTCTATAACATACTATTAATACCAATGGAGGTATCAATATATTTCTAAAGATCCACGTAAAAGCCTTTTTGAACTCACCTGGCTCTCACAATGTCTCAATAGGTACCTACATTGGTTTAGAGAACCTTTAAGTAAAAAGCTCCTATATAAATATTCTTATGCAAAGCAGAAAAAAAGATGAAAACAGGAAGTACCTCATTTATCTTCTCTTCAGATGTCTCATCTTGGTTATTTTTGAATTCTTCATTTATCTTTTGTCTTGCAGCTAAACAAATAAAAAACTAAAGTGTGAACAAATGTGTGAAGTGGAAGACCACCAAGCTTCCAAAAAGAGATGTTTTCCTTACGAAATATGGCTTGAGTCTTAACAACCATTTTTTTGTTTCAAATTAAAGGATGTCTGGTTACCGACACACAAGTTTTCCCAATGATTACTTATAAAATGTGGAAGGGAATAATTTAAAGGAAGATTATGTTAAGAATTCTCTTTTTGTGTATTCAGAGAAGAAAGTTCCACAGAAAGATAGGTAAGCACCCACCACACAAAAAAAGTATCTCACCTTCAAGGGCTCTAGTATCATTTTTAAAAACTTCTTGCCGGGTTCTGTGTAATAATTTAAAAAGCTTCAAAACCTGTCAATACAACATCAATATAATTAGTTTGTTTGCTAGCAGGATTCTTAGTTAAAATGAACATGTTGCAACTAAGAGTGCTCTGGTTGATCTTTCATGTTCTTTCTATTTAGTATGGAATTTGGTATGGAATCAGTATCTAAGATACTTTACCTCAATTCCTGATCCAGTAACTTGCAGCCAAAGCAGATGTGAGGAAATCAAAATCCTGGACAGTTCTAGATGTTTCAAATTTATCTAAGATGCTAGAGAGTACTAGCACTACACTCCTAAATAATCATTTGGCATGATGAAAGTATAATCCTGAAAATACATTGATGCAAACATATTTATTGTTCCAATATCAAATAAACCCAACAGAACCAGAATAACTCTAATAAAAGTCAAGTCACCTGAAGCGACTGTCATGGGTACATCACGGAATATTCTCCAATCACGAAAAAAAGAGAATGTGAGAAAACTGAATTTCAAAAGGATCTCAAACTGTATATGAACTAATTCAACAATTATTTTTCATGTCTCTGTATAATACCTAGGCATAATCTTCTACAGGTGATGTGGCAAAACGAACACAAAGCAAAGTCCTTCCCTAAATATAACTGCCAGATCAGCAAATAAAAACTGCCCTAAAAGCAAACACTCAAAAAATTAGGATTTACAATGTAGAGATGACACATCTCAGTATGTACGTAAAGCAAACCCCCGAGAATCACAGCTCACAGTCATGTGGTTTTCGCTGTTTACTCATACAGACTGTAATGAATTACAGAAATCCTCAAGTCCTTATCAGACTTTTTTGGTGTTTGTCAGAGATTGACAGGAATCTCTGACAAGCACCAAAAAAAAAAGAAAAATCTTGATAACGAGATACTGAAGTTACTCCTAGTACTTCCTAGTGTGTTTTGGCATCTCTAGAAGGCACAATTCCAGGTACTTCATGATAATCTTAAATTGTTTTCTCACAATTAATACTAAAAAAATTTCTTAGAAGGACACAGAGGAAACACAGGGCTGTAACTAAGAAATGATCATCTTCTTCATCACCATGCTCTGTATCTGCGAGCTGGAGATGCAAACAAGACTGTCCCCTAAAAGTAAAAGGCCAATAAAAACATCCTGGCAGGGCCCTGAAAAAAGTGTTGCCTCTGCTTTAAATCTGCCAACGACAGCGAGAGAAACTGCAAGCTTCTCTGAAAGCTATTACTTCCAACAGATTTCAACACCTTTTTAGATTTTCAAGCTAAGTTCTCACCCTCTGTTCAGCTGGTCACTAGGCTACACCTTGAGATAATTTATCCAGAAGTGTACACACACAAAAAGTCAGTCTTTAGGAAGAGGAAGAAGACATAAAACAGTAAGAACAGGCAACTTTCCAGTTCAGTACTGCTTCTTTAACATAATACTACTGCAACTTTAGTGCTATTAAGGGACAACTTACAAATATGAACAAATTCAAATCTCGCTTCACCACGGGGATTAGACCACATCGTAATTTCTACTGTAATATATGATTTAGCATCCTGTTGAGTATATGCTACTGTGTTACAGGTCTTTCTGGAAAGAGAACAAACTAGTGTATTCTCAATTGCGAAGAGTCTCACGAATGGTTAAGTAAAAAACTTTTGTCACTTTTACAAGAATTAGCATGCAACCTGACAATCAGTTAAACCAATCTGAGCAGAGACATATAAAAGAGAACATGGACTCTGCTAACTCCTTTCAGCTTCTGTGTCCTTAATAATTAGAAACTGAACAGAACCACGTTGTCTTTAATTGCAGTATTCCCTAGACGGATGAATCTGTGGAAAGTAAACCAACAGAATTAAAAGCCAGCAAATAAATTTCTTGGTCTGCAGATGTGTTTTAAGAGATTTGACTAAATTATTTGGACAGGACATCCTAAAACATTTCTATCCCATAATATTTTCGCCATCTTTGCAAATAGGAAAGTCAATATTACCAATGGTTTTGAGTCAAAGACATGTATAGTGAAACCTTAAGAAGTGTTTACGGTTATTCTGAACTCTTTGATCAACAATTTTCAGGCATTCTCCTCTGCTTTTTGCCTATTTCTGCAAACCCCTCCTGGAAAGTTCTTCACCATACCAACCACAGAGTAGTTATATTAGATGACTTTGAAGCAAGATACATTAATGCACAGACTCCTCTGAGCTCTACAGTCACCTAATGAAACACAGAACTCCCCTCATACCTCAGTGTATTAGCACCCCTAATATTAGGCCTCAGAACACTGCTGAAAAAGTGGCTCAACTCCCCCCAAAAGTACTTGATACCATAAAGATGAAAGGTTTAAATAATTCTTCTCTCTTTGCTTTTCTTCATCTTCCCATCACAATTCATTCTCTTCATGGATTTTAACCTATACTTGATTGTCATGTCTCAACTTGTTTCCTTTTTCCACAATGGCCTTTGCATGCAAAACCCAACTTTCTATTGCCTGGTTTTGTGTCCTTCTTGCCCTGAAAGCCTCTGCCCGTTGATGCTATAAATGCGAGGAACTTTTGGGAAAGAAGTTCTTACCCTCCTTGTTCTTACATACAAGGAAAAACTCCCCTACGTATATAATTTCTGTCTAGTTACTATTTACAGCTCCAGGTCGCAAATTTGAGGGGGAACACAGCACGCTTCTTCGGCGCTGCATGCGCCAACACCAACTCCAAGCACGATGGGCACCACGCAGCGCACGGGGGACAAAAACCCCAGACGCGGCTGGCGCATGGCGGCAACACCCCGCCGGCGGCAACACCCCGCCGGCGGCAACACCCCGCCGGCGGCAACACCCCGCCGGCGGCAACACCCCGCCGGCGGCAACACCCCGCCGGCGGCAACACCCCGCCGGCGGCAACACCCCGCCGGCGGCAACACCCCGCCGGCGGCAACACCCCGCCGGCGGCAGCCTTCCCCCCGACGCCCGTGGCGCTCCAGAGCACGAGTGACTCCCGGTCTCACGCAGAGCGCAGACCAAGGGAAGGACAGGGTCGGCTCCGGGCGCTGTAAGGCGGCGACAGAGGGAGGAGGAGCGCCGGCAGCCTCCACCGCCGCCTCACACGGGGCCGACGCTGCGCGGCCCCTCCCCGTCCCTTCCCCACCGGCCCCAATTCACTCGAGGCGATCCCCGAGTACCGGGGAGGCCCCAGTCCCCCCCGCCAGCCTCAGGATAGCGGCCAGGATGGGGCCTCACCGAGAGAGGCCAAGCGTCCCCCGGGGGACAGCGCCGGCCATCGGCGCCCACTCCCCGCCACGTCCCGGCCGCGCCACCGCGCATGCGCGCCACACTCACCCTCCCGCGGCTCGCCATGGCGACCGCCGTCCTTTTCCGGTCCGGAGGAGCGGGGATGCGGTGCAGGCGGAAGTGACGATGGAAAACGGTCCGCGCCCTTCCCCCCCCCCCCCCGCCGCGCTGCTGCCGGGTGCCCCCGCCAATGCTGCCCCGCCGAGCACGACTCCCCGTCGCCGCTGTTCCGGGCAGCCTTTGCCCCCCCCGCCAGCCCGGTGGCGGCGTGCGGCCTCCCGCGGTCCGCTCCGGGGCGGCCAACCTAACCCCTGCTGCCTTCGCTGATGTGGCCACCGCCAGCCGTTCAAACAGTGCCACCCCCCAGTATGCCGAGACCTGACGGGAGACTCCTGCCGACCGCGGGAGGAGGTGGAGGGGCTCCGTAGAGAGCAGGCAGGGCTGCCTGCGCTGCCCGCAGGCTCCCCGGTCGGCGTGGGCTGGCGGGGCTGCCCTGCGGCCCAGCGACCCCTGCCGCGGGGGGCCGCGGTGTGCGTGAGGGGCTGCCCCAAGGGCGAGGCTCCCGCCCGGGATCGCCACAGCGGAGCCCGACGGCGGGCTGCGCGTGGAACAAAAAGAATGGATTTCACCCGTTTTCTTAGGAAGAAAAATGTCGTTGTTTCAAACAGGTAGTTGGAAGGCCATCGATTTGTGGCCAACGCATTATTTTACGCTGCTGGCTCTTCTTTCCCAGAAGTGCTCGACTGCACTTAAGTTCCAATTCCTTCTTTTTAAAAATGCTGCTGCTGAGATAATCAGAATTATTTATCAGAACTGATCGCACTGTTTCAGTATTTTGTTTGAACAGCTCTTCTCTCGGGGAGAATATTCTGACTGGGACTAACGAACAACTGCAAAATTGAAACAATTGCCCTATTTTTATGGCTACTAAGGTTGGTAGACATGAATCCAGCCTACCTTTGGAAAAAACCCAGGCATGGATCTTTAAGTGACCTAAAGAGGAATTACAGGTTTTGGAACCAGAATCGCCTTTGATGGTGGATGTCAGGGCCCCCGAGCGCTAGACTAATACACCATAGCGGCCTGACCAGCCCAGGACCCCACGTCAGCCCCCCGAGGCCCGTGACGCCGCAGCATGGCCGCTCTCCAGCCCTGCCACGGCCCAAAAGGTGACCCGGCCTGCGGGTGTACAGAGATGGCAACCATGGGTTTGCAGGATTCTGTAATACGCGAGGACATGGAGGCTTCATCCTCTAAATTTCTCTACTTTGTTACAGATGGCCACAAAATAATCACCACTAGCAAGCGTACTCTCACAAAAATCACCACTAGCAAGCATAGCTATGATAAATAAAGCAAATATATATCTATCTCAAGCTATTACAAATTACTATCAGCAATCAATAATAGCAGCAATCAATTGTATAGCAACAATCGACATTATAGCAGCAACCAGTAGCAGCAACAACAACAGGTATTTACTATTCCAGGTTACTACAAACTTACCGTTAGTGAAGCAACTTATCAACAATATAACAGGAGATATATTATGACAGATTACTTGTATGGATATATAATAGCAGTATCAAGCGAATTAGATTTCAGAAGGGGCCAAACCATCCTGGACTGGAGGACACACTGATCCCAGAGGGGGACCCGACCATCCCAGAGGTGGGAGGACAGACTGAGCTGACCGCAGCAGTGGTCCCAGCGGGGGACCGTGAAGTAACAGAGTCTCACTTCAAAGACAATCGATGGCATGGAGTCTGGAGTCAGCCGGGTGTCCCCAGAGGGAGTCCAAGATCTCATAGCAACTTTCTGCAGAGAATTCAGCCTGTTCAGGAAGGGAGAAGTATGTGCAGCATGGGATGTTCTCAGAGAGAGAGGCTCCATTTTGGAAAAAAATTTAGTCCTTTACCTATCATAGAGACATAAGAGGGCATAGGACACCACTACTGTGAGCAGCCAATGGGTGCTGTGAATTTCTGTTTTCTACCTGGAACAGCCAATAGATAATGATGTTTGCTATTCTTTAGATCAATTTTTATTTTGCTGGACTGTTTTCCTGGTCTTGCAGTTAGAACAGCCAATACCAGTTACCAATTCTTACTTTCTCAGGGTGTTTTCCCCTTTCCCAGACTATTTTTCATCTTTTCAGATGAAAAGCTATTACAGTTCCTTGTTTCTGCAGTTATTGATGGTATCTCAGGATGTCTCTGGTTTCTAGATACCCAGCTGTACTTAAGAGGCCAGCTGCACTTTTCAAGGATGCTTCTGGTTCCCAGGCTTACAGCTCCCAGGCTGGCAGGCATTTTCTCTGCCAGTGTTTTTCAACAGACCTTTTATTCTGTTCAGTCATTTTCTCTTTCTAGCCAGGTCACCTTTTTGCCTGCTCACATCAAGCTCCCCACAGCCCTGTCTTGCCTTGCCCACAGCCTGATTGACCAGCCCAGCCTCGGCCCGGCCATCCCAGGGCTGTGTCTGGTACTTTAAAACTCAATTGCCATTCTCTAGAAAACCAACCAAGCAAGCTTATCCTTCAATAACACAACATCCAGCATTAGCTAAAGGCAGCATAAGGATTTTAAATGTAATCAGCTTTACTGCTTTGCTAGACCTCTAGCTTCAATATATAGTCTATTTCATTGTTTAATTGCAATTACATTCAAAGCTAATTGAAGTGTGGGAACACTATTACTAAATATTTTTAGTATTTCAGATTTCCTAAATGCACTTATTTTGGACTATGTACCTCATAAAGAAACTTGACCTGTCAGCAGGAGAAATGATCCTTATTCATAGATCTATTTGCAGGAATAATGATTGCAGCTGTGAGTGAATGAATTAAATCCTTTGAAAAAGCCTTGTTATATTCAAAATAATATAAAATTTACTGTTTATGTGGTGACACAAAAATATATGTTAAAGTCAACTATATGAAAAAAAATGCTTTTGCCTTTTCAAAGCAAATTCTTAAATTGTCTTTTCATGTCTTCTCTTAACATAGAAATATGCTTTCTAGACTGACTCCACAGCAGCCCATGGAACTACTTAAAGGACACTAACACTTACAAATGGATCCTGAATAAGTATTTGTATGTTAAACTGTTCCTCTGCCTAGCTAGTAATATCACCTCTTCTATTCTTTCACAAAATATGTTTAATTCCTGAGAAAATAGGGGAATAAAATTATTCATATCTTTGCTTAGCAACCCCGATTAGACATCAATAGAAAGCAAAGAAATTTGCCCCTGAAGCACCAATTCCATCCTTGTTTTAGCCGTCATACTCCAATACTTTCTGTAGGACATATACATGTCAAAATACCTTAATACAGTACCATCACGTGAGGAACAGAATATCATCCCGGTGTTTAATGTGCGTCGTCAGAGCTTTGTTTAGGGTATTTCAAATATGTAATTTCAGAGTTATTACCAGATGTGTATGACAAATGCTGCTCCTTTTGTAACAAGTTCAGGTAATCAAGTGTGGAACCATTTTAGGTTTAAACCACTTAGCAGTATTTATTCCCTGCCTCCCTCCAGAATTATCTTTCCTGCGCGATTTTTCTCATGAGGCAAATATATATAAATGTCTGTATTAAAATCTTCCTAGACAAAGCTTGAGAGAAATCAGATTCAATCTATTTTAACTGTGAAGTTTAGAAAATGAAGCTTTGTTGTTACTCTTCTAGGTTTTGAGGTTTTTTTCCCCCTGCTTTTTCATTTCTCCTATTTCATGACTGGTGTCATATATATAAAAAGGGCATTTACGACTAGATGTGTAGCTGTGTAATATTGTATTGCCCTCGGTGAATTATTGCTTGGTCATGTTGATTCATCCATTTCATAGTTGGCAAGTGGCTTATGTGTAGAAGTGCTGACACATTGAACTGCTTGTGATTTCCCCTCTGCAAGAGTCATCCCGATGCTAGCAGCACCCAACACCTCAAACTAAACCCTGTGTACTTACGACTTTACCCTCCAAGCTTTGGGGGCTGTGCTGATGTTTGTAAAACAGCACTGGCTCAGCCCAAGCACTGTCTTGATGGGCCCCTGAAGACCTTGAGACACTGGTGCTGTCTGTTCGCCTTGTGCCCTGTGCCAGGGGCCACACAGCTTTCATCTCGGGCAGCAGGGCCTCCAGAGCAGGATTCACAGCAGTTTCTGCTTTTTCTCCCACAAACTTGTATGGAAAACCTAAGCACAGACCTGCCAGAAGCAGTCATTTGGCTGCAAGGCACGGTCCCAAGAAGTCACACAGATATTTCGGCTGGATTTGATGCGGCAATAAACAATATTTCTGCTGCAATAACCTCTCCTGAGCCGCCACAACCTCTCACATAGGCACCACTTGACAGCGTTGATCCCTCCGCGCACCCTCCAGCAGCTCCCCCCTCAAACTCGGATCCCTCCGCGCCTCCCTGACCCCATCACTCGCGGTCAGCGAGGGCGGGCCAGCCGAGTGGGCGGGGACAAGCGAAAAAGACAGGCGAAGCTACCAATCGCGAGGTGGGCACGGCCGGCCGTGATCTGTCGACCCAATGAGCGCCGTGGGGGGTGTGGTCGTCAGAGGAAGCACGGGGTGACGGGCGACGGGCGCCGCGCGCGGACGGCCGCCATGGCTGACGAGATCAGCAAGGCGAAGGCCGCCGTCCCCGGCGGCGACACCATCTTCGGGAAGATCATCCGCAAGGAGATCCCCGCCAATATCATCTATGAGGACGACCAGGTGCGGGCGGTGCGCGGCCGCCCGCCGCTCGCAGCCGCCCGGGTCGGGGGGTGCCGTTGAGGTGCTCGGGAGCGCGGCGGGGCGGGCGGGCGGGCGGGACGGGGTCTTTCCTCACCCTCCTGCGGTGTCCCTAAAGCATCGGGCTCCTTCGGTGTGCGGCCCGACCCGGCGGGTGCCTGGGCGGATGCAGGGCTGTGGGTGCTGCCCGGCCCGCCTCGGCCGCAGCCCCGCTGTGTCACCGGCCTGTGTGTGGAGGAGGGCCGCTGGCATTCGCCGTGTCGCAGCCGTACGGCATTGCAGGCCGTGCAGGCTTTGCTGCCAAGGGACGGGGGTGCTCACACCTGCTGTAGGAGGGTAGTTGTGAAACCTCAGATTAACCACCCGCAGACAATCTCCTTGTGGATTCCGGGCGTATGTATCTGCACCATAACTAGCTCCTTTGCACGTCAGAAAGGCAGGTCTTGATGTGCCTCTCAGTAGCATTGTGGAGATTATACAGCTGTGCCTGCCAGGCTTTGGTTGTGAATCTCTGCGAGGGATTGTTAAAGTAAAGAATTATAGAGAATTACAGCTTTTCCTGTTCTTCACAAAAGTCTGGAACTGGTCATCCTGCAGGCTGCAAAAATCGGTTTCTGGGTGAGGTGGGACTGGTAGCATTCAGTGATGCTGGTGCACCGCAGCATGCTAGGAGCTAAGTGAAAATGGTTAGGCTATGAAAAAATGTACCTGTTGTATCCAAAACATAAACTTAACTAGTATCCAGTATAAGCCCTTTTTTTTTTTTTAATCGAAATACTGAACATTAACAGGGGCTTTTGCTTTTGAAATAAAGGATTAGCTGCAGTGCAGAATACAGACTCACTAAAGATGCTGTTTGTCTGATCTGTGTGCTTAGAAATTATGCATAGCTTGAAACAATGTTTTCTTAATAGATACAGAAATCTTGCAGCTGCCATCTACTCTTTCTCTACAATATTCTACTACAAGAATATTGGAAATTTTCACTGCTTTCCAAAAATCATGCTTGTGTTACTGCTCTGTGTTTATGTGAGGGTGTGCATCCTTTCTTTACGTGGGTCAAAGCTGCATGAGGTTTTTCCTCAGCTGTAATGGCTACAGCAGTGTAACCTGAGCACTCTGCTTGATTGAGAATCAGGCCATTGACTTTGATGAGTGACTTGAGAGCATATAACCTACTCTGACTGCCATTAGTGCAGAATATTTTCTGGCAGAGTAATTACCTGCAGTATCTCAGTTGATTTTTACCTTAAGCTATGCAGACATGTAGAACTACTTTTAGAGTTTAGTTGACTATAGTGGATCATCTTTAATTCATTTTGTTGACTCTATGAAGGTCTTTTGAGAGGTGGCTGGGAATGTTACAAGGAGGAATGTAAGGAAGGCTTTTAATCATTAATTGACATGTAGGGAAAAGGAGATATTAAAAAGTACAAAGTCTCTGTGGAATTAAGCCTTATCACTGTTGTTTTAATTCAATCTAAACTTGCTGAAATGAAGGTTGGTTTACTGTGCGCTTATGGACTTTCTGTGATTGTGCTTTTGTTCGATACTACTTCTGCTCTCTGTCCCATAGAAAATTATTTGCTACCAGTCTTCTGCTCATTAAATTCTTTGACTCAGTTTGGCCATTTTCATTTGGCCTCTATGAGGAGCACATAGAATAAAAAAACTGCTTACAAAATGATCAACTTAAAGTAGATTTATTTAATTAGGTGCAAATCAGTTTTATTCATCCATTCTTTGCTTACCACCCTTCTCTGTTTGGGAGAAACAAGCAGTTCATCAGAGATTTAAAAGTGGGCACTGTGTTCTTAAAGGTAGCTTAAAATAGGACAGATTGGAGATATACAAGATAAGGCATTGTTAATGTAAGTCAAGTTTGGGCTTTTCACCACCTTTACTCTTGGCAAAGGCCACAGTTCCTCTCAGTAGACTTAAAAAACAGTGTCATATAGGAAAATCACCTTATTGATTCACAAATAACTGAAAGCATCTAGGAAATACATATTTTGAAGAATGTAAGGTATGTGTTTATACACTCTTTGTAGCATAACTCAACCAGTAACTACCAGATGTTTTGCTGTTAAATGTGATGGGTAAGTCAGAGATGCCTGTTGGTTAGCAATGGCAGAGTGCATGCTCAGCGTGGGCATTGCACATTGTGGTGGTTGCAGTAGCAAGTCCTGGTTCTGTGGTTGGCCATTTGCACAAAGAGGCATAGCTTCCTTTTCTGCTTCTTTGCTTTCTCTTCTATTTCTCTTATCCATTGGAAGTTCCTAAATTGAGATTTATTGATGTAGTTAGGTGCTGCATGCTGTTTGTAATTGATAGGAATTTTGGTACTTGCATAAAGTTAGTTGGGAGCCAACTACGTACTACAGATAGTTGTTCATATTTCAAATGTGATGCCTTTCCCTCAGTTTAAGAATGTCTGAAGTAGAGCCAGCCTTAATACATTGTTTTGAAATGGAAGATTTCAGAAGTATTCTGAAGTCTTTTTTTGAAATACTTGGTGCTATTGAGAACAGACATGTAATATGGCCTCAATCACATAACTTCAGGTTCTTTGAAATTGCCTTGCTGTCTTTGACCAAGGCAATATTCAGAAATAACTGGAAGACGATTAGCAACTGTTTGCCATTTGTTTTATTAAACAGGTTGTTAATAAAAAAGTGAAGTAAGTGTAAGTGTACTTTTTATAGGCATGCATGTCATCAGCTCTGTTAGTTGTTATGCATATGTGGAAATAATAATTCATAAACCTAATTGCTTATTAACTTGCTGAGAAGATGTTCTTAAATAATACTTAACAGAGAATAATGATTTGGGTTTTTTTTTGGTAGTAGCAGGTCTTGGTAAGTAGTTGTTTTGTGTTTAGAAATCAGAGGACTTTGAATAATATATCACTCAAGAAAAATCAACATTTCTGCTTATGTTTGGGGTATCTGATAAGCTGCTTAAGAATGTATTTAGTGGGGCATATTGATTTATTTAAACTCTTGCCTTTCTCTGAAGCAAATTATGTTTGCTTTTTCTCCAGTGCCTTGCGTTCCATGATATTTCACCCCAAGCTCCAACACATTTCCTAGTGATTCCTAAGAAGCCAATTGTCAGGTTATCTGAAGCAGAAGATTCTGATGAATCTGTAAGTACTCTACAAGCTTTCTGTACACCAAACTGTATTTCTAATTACTTCATAGTTTACTAGAGTCTCCCCCTTTTCCCCTTGACATTTCAAAGAGACGAAGTAGTTTTCCAATACTATAATCCTTTTCCTCTAGCTTAGAATGGAAATGGAGTTAAGGTTTTCCAGTAAAAGTAGTGATATAAAGCAAAATGTATCTCTGGGTATGTATTTGCAGTGTAAAATGCATTGTTATTTTGGAGTACAGTCTTGATGTCTGTTTTCATCGTTTACAGGCAGTAGTACTTATTTTAATACGGGCTTGGGGCTTTTGGCAGGTTAGAGATGAAGAAAGGGAAAGTTAGCTGAGAGATGCTAAACAAGAAGATTCAAAGATTTTGTAAACCTTTACAGAGTAAGATAAAGTTTCTTTCCCACCAGAATTATGTAAGTTGCCTGAAGAAGTAACGGGGGCTTTAACCATGAGTTAAATTTAGCTTCTGTGACACCTTTGTAGTCTGTTAGTGTCTAGCTTGAAAAAAATCTATAGCTCTTTTTTCCCCCCTAGATTACGTTTAGTCAATTTTTATAGCTTTTCTTGGAAAGTGTCAGTTGCAGGCAGACAACAATTTGAAGAGCAGTTGCTGAAGTTCTAAGAGTTAGCTTACTGGCTTATCTGAATGGTTCTCTGCTCTCATTCCTTCCCTTCCTGCCCTCTCCCCTTTTTGTGTGTTTTCTGTTTGTTTTTTTTTTTCTTTTTTTTCTCCTCCAGCTTCTTGGGCATTTAATGATTGTTGGAAAGAAGTGTGCTGCTAACCTGGGCCTGACCAATGGATTCCGGATGGTTGTGAATGAAGGGCCTGAGGGTGGGCAGTCTGTCTATCATGTACATCTCCATGTTCTGGGTGGTCGTCAGTTGGGCTGGCCTCCTGGCTAAGATTTTTACACCACAAGAGTTAACTGCACGCATACAAATTACCACCAAATAGATTTAATGTGTTGCCCATCAATCTAGCCACTGTTAATGTATTTTTTTTTTTAATGTGTGTCTACAAAGGGTAATAAATGCTCTGAACAACATTCGCACAATAAAGATTTAGCATGTGGGAATCGTCTCTGTCTGGTGTGCTTTACTGATGGAAACAATTCTGCAAGTTAAAATGGTGTTCTCCAGAGTTTAAGTAACGTGGTGTGTTTCAGTCTGCTGTTAACAATCTTCTGTAGATAGTGATTTGCCGAGGCATTTGAAACCTGAAGGTGCAACTGCTTAGCCGTCTTTCCTGTCTTTTGGGGAGAAAACTTCTAAACTTTTTGAATGTCATCTGTAAATATTCATAAAGTCAGTGTAGGCTGCTGCTAAAACCTTTTAAAAAAGTGTTGTATGTGAAATTCCAAACATGCCGTGCAAGGGCTGTGTCAGTACAGTGCAGTGTGGTGGAAACATACAGCTCCTTTTGCAGCCCTCTGTCAATGGCTGCTTTCTAAGGCCCCATCTTTCTGATGAGAAGGGGTATAACAACAGTCTTAATGGTAGCTATGATAGTTCCATAGCACACTGGTGTTTACTTCTACATTGTGATTTTAATGGCATTGAGGACTTGAAATGAAAATACTGAACTGTGACTGTAGGGCCTTGTAAGATGCTCAACGCATTTCTTCTTGGCGCATAAGCAGAACGATGTAGTATGTATACATTTTAGATTCCACATTTTATTGGGTGGACTTTGTCCTTCAGTGGATAGTAGTTTCTCTATGTTGCTGCGTACAGTTGTTCATGCAACACATCAAATCTCCAAGACAATGAATTTTCTTGAAGTTAGGGTTACAGATGTGTCTGCCAGTGTAAATATAAAGCAACTGTTCTTTCTGTTAAAATTGATAAGTCCCAGCTAAACAGTTTTTATGATGGAAGATACTTGGAAGCCTTTAGGCAGATGTGTTAAGAAAAACTGGGGTATTTGTGAGCGCCACTTCTCCAGAGTACAATTTTAACACCAAAGGTGTTAGAGAAAGAAATGTGGGAGTGTAAAGGTGGACAGGTAAAGGCTGTGAGTTGCTATTTCTATTCAGATAAAAGCTTGTAAGTTTGGTAAAGGTATTTGAATTCATTCAACTTGAAACTATTCTGTAAATACTTCTGAAGGTTTTGAACCTTCAGAGTTTTTACCCTAAGGCATGACTTCAACTGGAAAATCAGCTAGCGCTTCTGGAGGCAGCTGGTCTATAGTTGAGTTAAGAATAAAAAGGTGGTCCTGTAGTGGTAGCCTGAGAGCTGTTCTCCTGGATGTCCTGAACAGAAGTGAAGAAGAAAACCACCCAACCCTCAGAGATACAGCATCCCTAAGCAGACAGGTGAATGTGTATCGCAAGAATGAGGTATCACTAGCAGATACAGTGGGGCTACAGTAAAGGTTTATGGCTGGGAAACTTGCTATCGGAAAAAGTTCATGAAAAGCACTTCAGGATATTGAGATTAACCATCGGCACCCAAATGTGGCAAAGGGCATGTGATGTGTGTACTGTTTTTGCTTTTCTGATTTCTGTTCTCCTATGTGTGTGCTTTATACCAACGTTGGCATTTGTGAATTGAAGCATGACTGGTAAAGTTAATTGCATCACTGCTGAACCCTGTATGAAAATAACCCAGTAAAGCTTTTTGTTGCTTTACTTGGAATCTGACTTGCAGATGTACGTGTTTCAGGAAGGTAAGAAGACTTCCAAGTGAGGGCAGAACCATGGGATTGTTGCGAGGGTAGCCACGAGGCGAGCTTGCTAACCAGTTTAGTTGTGCTTCATTTCAGATGAGTGTGTTCTGTAGTACCTTGAAAACCAAAGATTGATGCTCAAATGATGAGAAGAGTAGTGCTGAGCTTAAGACACCTGTCAGACAATGATGAACCTACTGTGGGAAAAATATAATTGAAGGAAAACTTTCTTTTCCCTAATTTGTGGCTGTTAGGAAATCACTGAACCTTCAGGAAATGGGAGAACTGGGTAGTAGTTGCCCTCTTCTTGCTCTTAAAAGCACCTATCAGTTTGTTGCTAAAAGGTAGACTTCAGCCTCCCTGCCATCAATTTCCTTCTGTTTGAGTTGCAGTCTGTTCCTTTTGTGGCTAGGTCATCGGCTCTGGTACAGCTGCTCTGCCCTGTAATTTGTAAGGCCACTGATGAAGTGAGGTATGTTAACTGCATCACGGGGAGACAGCAAACTTCATCTTGGATATTAAAAAGAACAGGGAGATGGACATGGGAAAGTAGGGTTATCCTACATAGCCCTTCAACTTTATATTACTGATGGATCTGAGACACCCACTGGAAGATGTCTTGGTCTCTTCTGTTTCTCCAACTAATCAAATGTGGTTAGATGACAAAAGCCTGTAAGCAACCCAAGGACTTCACCTTTATTTAATCTTCATGGGCAGCAGGTGGAAATTATTTACCTGAAGTAGACAGAAGCCGATGTATGGTCTGAAATTGAATTGCTGTAGTGTTTGTGTCCACTTAACTGAACGATTGAGCTAGGCAACATCTATTGTTATGTCTCTGTAAACTCCCTGAGGTATCTGGAAGGTGTTCCTGCTTTTCAGAGGTAGGGATGGAGTGCAGAGTGTGTTGGGAAGCAACAGGGAGAATTTCAAAGAAGCTAGATGCGGCTTATAAATTGAGGAAGACTGGATTATTACTGTAAGGTTTAGTGCTCTCTGGTGGAATTTATGTCTCATCTTGCAGATAATACCACTGTTAGTGCTTCAAATCAGACAACAAATGGATATTAAGCAATAATCCACTGAAAAAGAGCTTGGCATGGAAAATTACTGGTGGAGAAAGCTTATGGATCACATATTTATCTATTTATTCCATTTTTAAGGATTTAAAAAACAGTAATCAAGAGGTATGTATACTTTAGTATTTTAGTTTGGAATGGAACTGTTCTTTCAAAGTAAATTTGGCTGTGTTTTAGTTTGTGTTTTTGGAGCGGTCTTGGGCTGTGTGGATTGGATTCTTCTTGAATGAACTGGAAGATACCTGCCAGGACAGACCAAAGGTACTCCAGCCACAAATAGGCATTTGGTCTATGTGTCCAAACTAGAGCTTGACAGAAGAACAAAAACCAAAATGCTGAAATGTATGTAGTATGAGTGTTAGATTCTCACATTAGCTTTACAGATGAGTCTTACTGATCTAGTGTAGATCAGTCTGCTCTGAAATACTACACTCTGCTAGTGTAGTATTTCTAGTAAAGGTGGCATCCATGGGGATGGCAATAAAAGTGTGAAAAAGGGGCAGAGCTTACACAGAAAGTACAGTATGAAACTCAGAAGATTGTGGACTGAGAAGGAGAAGGACTCGGGTTTTATGAGGGGATCGCACATAGAGGGTGTGCTTGGTCTGAAAATACTTCATTTTCCTCAGGACAGTTGAAAAATGTAGAGACTAAACTGACCGCTTTAAAGGATGTGTCTCCAGCGTACAGAGAAACACAGAATACTCAAGCATTCGAGTGAAATGTTATGTCAAGTTTATTATTTTTGCCCAGCTTGAAGTAATGGTTACGCTAACAAGAGCATGGCTATGTTCAAACCCTCTGTGTGTTTAGGTTTTGTTCGTATCTGCTGCATGTTCCTTAAGAATTAAACTAGGTGAAAAGGTTGATACCTTCAGGAATGAATGGCAGGGATGTGTTTGAAAGAGCCATGGAAGACTTTGAAGGGTCCACACTAGCTCCAGGTTGCTGTGGAACTACAAGAGCGTTCCTTTTTTTTTAAAGCCAGTGATTGTACTTAGACTGTTCTGGGACTTAAAATTACACAGAAACCCAAGTAACCCTCTGGTGAGTGTCCAAGAGAGAGAGCTAAACTGTGCATGTGACATTTATGTCAGTTTTTAAAATGTCAGTCACTGAGTTTGAACTAACACCTCCTAGGTATGAAATTTTGTATTCTTCTAGGTATTGAGCTGTCCAGTCTCGTTGAGCCAAACTGACCACGTGTACCCGTGCAGTTCTTGAAAATCCCATGACAGTTACTGTTGCAGATTTGGAAGAGACATCCTGACTTAGGCTACAGTTGCTTATTTTCTCCTTTTTGTTTGTTATTTTCATGTGTGTTGGAACTAATTTCTGTGGACCAGATTGAAATTAGCTCAAAAGCACTGTGTTAGTCTTTTATCTGATTATGGCTGTATTTGCTATGGATTTAAATACAGAGTTCTTTCTTCATTCTGTCTGTTTCTTCTCCAGTTATTGGGGAAGAAACAGCCATGGCAACAATTTCCTTTAGTTTTTAACAGACAAGGAATGTCTGTAATAAACTTGGTGGAATGTAATCTTGTGTTATTGTTATTTCCAGTTACGAATTTCCGTCCTTTTGACAAAGTGTAACAGTGTACTGTAGCCAATTCATAGCTGAGCTTGAAGAAACTGGGGAAGAAACAAAACCTAGGCTAATACTGTTGGGCAGAGCTGTCCGACAGGGTTGGCCAGCAGGTATATGCCCTATACCAGTTATGAAGGAGTTGAAAAGGAGGTGTGGGCTTTATTTGATTGTAATGTGCTTACACCTGACACTTAGGCTAGTTACAGGGCTGCCAGGTGGAAAAAAACTTGGATCTAAGCCTAAAATGCAGTCTTCTGTGTAGAAGTTGAAGGGGAGTGGTGGTTTAAGGAGAGTTCACTGCTTTAGTGGCTGGGAATGGAGTACACCCTTAGGAAGTTCACAGATGACACCAAATTGGGGGGGGAATGACTGATAATTTGGAGGTCAGGGCTGATACTCAGAGGCACTTCCACAGGTTGGAGAAGTGGGCTGATGGGGACCTTTTGAAGTTCAACAGAGTGAAGTGCAGAGTCCTACACTGGGAACGGACCAGCATCATGCAACAGGTACAGTGGTGGGCCACTGAGATGGAGGCTGGAGCCCATGATATACAAAGAGAGTTGGGTTGTTGGGTTGAGAAACTGGGTTGTTTTGTCTTGAAGAAGGGATGGCTTGGAGGGGGCTTTCTAGTTTCTGTTTTCAGGTATCTAATGGGTGGTTGTGGAGAAGACAGGCTCCTGGAGGTGCAGAGGGAAAGAGTGAGAAGCAATGGGCTGATGTTGCAGCAGGAGAAATTCTGAATAGATGATTAGGAGAAAATTCTTCGCAGTGAGGAAGGTCAAATGCTGGAGCTGGTTGTTCAGAGAGGCAGTGGCATCTTCATCCTTGGAGGTGCTCAGAGCTTGACTAGACAAGGCCCTGAGCAATGTTGATCTGACTTCAAAGTTGGCTCTTGTCTGCGCACAAAGTGAACTAGATGGTCTCCAAAGGTCCCTTCCAACATTGTTCTGTGGTTCCATTAACAGCAGCATAAACATCTTCAAAGAAGATTCAAAATAAAGCGATAGAAACAACAAGAAAGGCCCAAGGCAAAAAAGCAAAAAGCCAAAATTGTAGAACTGAAATAAAAATCCTGTGAGAGTCAGTTGTATTTGAAATCCTGTAATTTTGAAAGTATAAATTTGCATTTATTAGACTTTACGTGTTTACATAGAATTTATGACATATCTTACTCCTTTTGTATTGAGAGTGGGAGAAATGCCTTATTAAGCTGCTCATTGTTAGCCACAATTAATTAGAAATTAGTGGCTGGAAACTATTAATCAGAATGTCGAACACATTTCTTTTGAACACCAAAGGAAAAGAAACGGAACAAAAGAGAATCAGAGCTGTTATGAACAGACTGAATTTTCTGTCTTGAAAAATGCATGCTTGTTTCTTGCTTTACAGGACATAAATGGTAAGAGAAGTGTAGATAATGTCCCCTGCCCCCTTTCCACCCCTGATGGACTGCAAATGTCTTGGGATGTCAGTCAGCCACTGTTAATCCCTGTGTGAACTCAGACAATAGTGCAATTTTCAACCTTTTCACCTGGAAATGAGCGCACTCTTATTTTCGCAGCTGATAAACCTTGATATGTGGAACTACGCTGACACTGATAATGTTGATGGGCTCAGATAATGAGTGACCGTGACTAAAAAACCAAACACTGGACCTAAAATGGTGTAACTTGCAGACTACCTAAAGTTTTCACTTTATAAAAGATTTTGAGAGTTGGGTGAGCTGGTGCCCATCTCAGATGCTTGCTTGGTTTAAAATGTATGCGTAAAATGTATATGCGTTTCTTGGCTTAAAAAGTAAAGCGGAATGTAATATATATGAGTTCTTGTTTGCCTTTATACAGTAGTGTCGGGACTTTTGACTGCTGCACAGAAATCCCAGCTGACTGCTATTTGTATAGCAAGAGGCCAGTTCTGCACTGCCTGCCAGGTTGCCTGCGTCGAAGAGAACCTCAACATTTCTGCTGCCAAGCCAGGTCAATTTCTGGCTGACAAGAGAAGCAGATCTTGAAAGAAAAGCTTTTGATCAGACTTATGTGTTTGAGTTTTAAGATGTTCTGCCTGGCATTCTCGTTTTTTTTTTTCAGTCTTTGTTGTTTTATATAGCTGCATAGATTTCAATATTATGACTTATCAAAATGGTAAATTTTTTATTAGAAAAAATGATGAGTAAATGGCTACATGCAGTTAAAAGGGTAGATTCTTATGTACTTTTGTTTCACAATACTTTTACAATAAATTTCTATAAAATATGAATGATGAAGTGTCAGTACATATACTTAATTTGACTGTTAAAAGATACAAAGAAGATTAATTTGATGTTGTATTAATGATAAGCTGTCTAGGAGTGGTTACAGCCAAACAAAAAGCTGTTCTGTTGGTATTAGAGTCTGAAACTTCAACCCCCAAGCTTCAAGTTGAATCTTAGTCCTCTTGTGTCTTGTATCTAGAATATTTAGAAAAGCTAGCTCCTATTTTGCTTAAGTTTAGGAAAAAGTGGAAGCAAAGCTGTACACATGAAGTAAATATACTTGCCAAAATTGTAAATCGTACTGCAAAGATTTACAAAATTAATTTGGTTAGTTGGTATTGTGATGTAATCAAACAGGAAAAATTACTATTTCCTCTCTCACCTGCATTTTTCTGTCTTTTGAACTTCTAATTCAGGAGGCCGCATAGTTTACCTGGATTAAGGAATTGAAAAATGTCAGTATTTGGTGGGCACAGGTGTTCAAAACTTTCTTCACTGCCCGGAAGGAACTGACCTGTGGCAGTTCGCTGGCTAATCTAGACGCTTGTGGCCAACCATTAAAATTCTTCCTCTTGCCCCACACAAGATAAGTTATTGCTGGCTAGCACTACATTTTTCAAACTCATTGTGATCAGTCTGAGCTTTCTTGCAGTTCCCATTTTGAAAAACACGGGGATAGATTTAGAAACAAAATAACTTTTAATCAGTCTTTCACAAGGAAGTATTTTATTAGTTGTTTATCTTGAGCTGCTAAAACTTATGAAATGAACTGCATCTGGTGTGTTTCAAAGGTAATGTGACAAAATGAGGTAAAAAAAATTAACACATTATAAAAAATTAATACATTGTAAATGGAACAATGTATAACTGAACAAAATAGAATAAGAAAGACTAGGACAATCACAAATCTAATATGTAGTGTAAAGAAAAGCAAGGTGAATTTCAAGACAGATAACGGGATGATGGGAAATTGAGACTGAGAGATAGGACGTTAAATAAATATGACTTACTGAACTTGACTTTGAGTCCAGATGTGGGAGTATTGCAGTAAGTATAATTTTTGTGTATATTTTACTGAAGTATTTTTCAAATGCTCTTAACAAATTTTTGCTTTGAAACTTACACTGCTTTCAGTGGGAACCACATTCAGCCCTCCCTGAGCACTTCTAAAAATTCCTTATGTTCTGTCTAACCACACCAGGGCATATTGAAATATAAAATTCTTGTGGTAGTGAAAAACATATTAGTACCCAATGAAGGACACCGTGATTCTAGTGTGTGTTCTATAATTGAAATAATGTGCACTTTGGTACACGAGTAAAATGAAAAAATGCCACACCCAGGTATCCACAGTGAAATGTCCTTGTCTCTTTGTTACAAATCAGCATTCTGTCTTTCCAATGAAAGAATCATCCCTTAAAACGGCAGAGAAAATTTCTGAGCAAATTTTCCTAAATGTACTTCCTAGGGCAGGCCACTTGAGGGCAGCGTAAGATTATTGTTAAATTCAGCCTCACTGTTTCAACAGGGGCCTTGGGTGTCTTTGACTTTTCACTTCATTGTAACAAAATGTGACTGCTAACATCAAAAGTTGTAAAAGTAAGTGATTCAACTTTTTAAATGGCTTCTCGGATGCACAAAATTTCTTGTTTGCAGAACAGCATGCACCAGTTCAGCATGGTTGATATGGACAGATAGCCTTTTTGAGAGTTTTAGCTTTTAATTAACGTGATACAGTCTTAAGAGCTGCTGTGTGATAGTTCAGAAAAAAAATCTTGCTGGTGTCCTTGTGCATCATGCATTGATTGTCCTTGAGAACTTGTCACGTACACTCATGTTTATATGAACTCGATGTCTTCTGCAGGGTCCTTTCCAAGCATTAATCAATGCAAGTGCTACCAAAATTATACTTAGTTTCAGGTTTTGGAGGTAGAAAGTGTAAAAACTTATCTTCACATCTAATAAATTGTCACTTCAGGCACATAAAACATAGGTGGTTACATAGCATTTTCCTATAGAAATCCTGCTGTTGCTGTCTCATTATTCAGACAACTACTGGATTATTGCAGTGTATCATTATATTTCTAGGACTGTATTCAGAACATTCAGAGGGAAAGGGTCATAAAAAAACCTGAGTAATAACTAGAAGTAGACTAACAACCACTTAAGTGTGGTTTTCTTCTTAACTGTAATTATATATCAATGTAATCTTTCTTTCAGAAACACTTTGGATTTATGCACAGTATTATAAAAAAGCCTACTGAATAATGCTGTCATTATTCAACTTAACATTGATCAAGTTTTTTCAAATCACTCTTTAGATGGAGGGTTGCATTTCAGTCAGGAGGAGCATTGAAGTATAAAATGAGGGACTGAATGCCACATGTTGTCAAGGGTATTCTGAATCTCACTGGCTCTTAATTTTTTATTCCCCCCGCCCCATAAGTGGGCTTCTCATATCTGATTCACTAGCTCCTTCCATATGTTTTGATTTAAACTGCTGGTGGTGCCATTTATGTCTCAGAACTTTACGGAAGCAGGAACCAATACTGTGTATTTCATGGGCAGACACTGCAATTAACCAAGGGAAGAAATAATTTCACTTACAGTATGTGCTAAGCAGTGATGATTGTATGCAGAGGTCTTGGGCTAGAAGGATCAAACAAGAAAAAAGTAAGCTTTAGAAAGCTGCTATGTGAAAGCAGTTTTGATTTTGAGAGAGAATGAGAAAGTGAAAACAAATGTTGTAGTGTAAAGCAGGATTAAGGAATATGAATCTAGAACCTGATGAGAGCCAGGTTTGACTAGAATTACTGTTATTTTGCCATATTACTAGGGTTTAGTAACTTTCAAATAAGCAGAGACTATTTTATCCCTTAAGAAGTCCCATTGTCTTGGGGGACTACAGCTTAGGCTAAAAAGGACCATATTCTGGCTCTTTGCTTCTGAAGTTACACTATAACTAACTAACTTTCTAAGATCTAAATGATAAAAAATATTGTTCGCTGAACACTGTGGTGCATGGGCTGGGCCTTAACTTCTGCGAATGGGAAAAAGGTCTGCCTGAATGCTGTCAGATCCTATCTGACCCAGTGGGGTAGGAGCTTTATTGTGACTGTTAGTGATGATCGCTTGCTACCTACGTACCTGTTACTGGACAGTGAAGTTTTGGAGCTGTCAGCCTGCCCTTCTCAGTAAGTTTCATGTTCACATTGAGATTTGCATGTATGGGGCAGCTTGCAAGATGATTCCAGATTATTCCAGATTAAGGGAAAAAAATAATGCAGGAGTGCTATCTTTAGGTTAGCTGCAGACCTGTGTTTGAGTAGAAAGCAGAGTAAAGAAATGTGTTGTAATTCTTAAGTTGAAAGTTGTAGTAATAAGTAATGAAAACTAATGAAAGATTTGTATTTCTGGCTACACTGTTTCATCATCTGTAAATATCCTTCTCGGTCTATAAGAAAAATATATTCTGTTTTCTTTGTGCTTTTTCCTAGTTGCTGCATATGTGTGCATGTCTGTACATTGCTGTTGTTAAAACAGCAAAACCAACAACCTAAGACTTATTAATGGAATCATAAACTAGATGAAACTTTTAACACAATGTGTATCTCATTCCTGGCTTTAGGATGCCAATGATTTGAAAAGGTAAAAATGAAGTAGAGAAGGATATATTTTCTGAATCTTAATACCCAGTTCAAAATACCTTGGGAATACTCCTTTCAAGATGTAAATTGTTTTAAAGAATCTTAATACTCAATTCAAAATACCTCAGGAATACTTATTTCAAGATGTACATTGTTTTAACGGTTTTGTTATTAAAAAAAAAAAGGGAAAAAAATTAGTGAAACCTGATAGGTACATTTTGGCTCTGTAAAATCAGGAATGACTTCTCCTGTGGCTTCCTCTCCCTCACTGTGGGAATCTATTGACTCCTTGCAACTTTTTCAGAGACGTGATTTGCAGAGGTTTTCAGGGCTTGCTGTTTGCTGTATACATGTGTCCTGCACTCGACAAAGCTCCTAAGAGTTTCAAAGAAAAAGTGTTGCTTATTTAAAGCACCCTAATTCATTGGACAAGATCTTCCATTCTCTGTAGTGCAGGTGCTTTCAGAATGTCATGATGTGGTAGGTGACAAGCAAGGAAGACTTGGGAAATAAGTGAACCTGAAAGGCATTTAATTTTGAGGTGTAACAGCAGCTCAGGAAAAATATTTTCCAGTTAGCTTTTATAATCCTTGTAAACCATTAAAAGTTGAAACTCATGTCTGAGTGTACTTGTATTTCCTACTTGTACATAATTGGTGCAGTAGGAACTAAAGGTGAAATATTATACTTGGGCCTCAAAGTAAGATCTTACAATTTTAGTTTTACCTAGCTGCTTCAAAAATAGCCTGTGTCTCTTTACAAAGTAGTGCAGTTAATAAAATAAGAAGAGTTGTAGGGAGATTTTAGTATTTAATTAAAGCAGCTGATATGGGGAAGAAACAGACAAGCTGTTGTTCTCAGAAGCTCTCTTCGTGTTTGGTGTAAAAGCAAAAGCTGTAGAAGCGTTTGTGCCAGTGTGTTCTACTATATGACTACTTGCGTTAACAGCCTAATCCAGATGACAGAAAGCCTGATCAGAGGAGATGCGTTACTGGACCTGTTGCTCACCAACGCAGATGAACTTATTGAAGGGTTCTAGGCTGGTGGTAGGCTGAGCTTGCAGTGATCATACCCTGGTGGAATTCATGATCTCGAGGTATATGGGCCAGGTGAAAAGTATAGTCAAGACCCTAAACGTTAGGAAAGTGAGCTTTCACTTGTTTAAGGATCCAGTGGCTGGGACACCCTGAGAAACTGACCTTGGGGATAAAGGAGCAGAAGAGAGCTGGCACCTATTTAAAGACATTTTTCTTAGAGCACAAGAACTCTTGATTCCCATGTGCAAGAAATCAGGCAAGGAAGGCAGTAGACCAGCATGGCTGAGTAAGGGCCTCCTGGTCAAACTGAAACACGAGGGCAATGCACAGGCAGTGGAAGCAGGGATACGCATCCTAGGAAGAATACAGGGATACTGTTGCAAGTGTAGGGATGGGATCAGGAAAGCTAAGGCACAGCTGGAGCTAAATTTGGCAAGGGATGTGAAGAATGATAAGGGCCTTTACAGGTATGTTGGTCAGAAAAGGACGACAAAAGAAATTGTAAACTCCACTCCCTCTCCTGATAAATGAGACAGGAGATCTCGTGACAACTGACATGGAGAAGGCTGAGGTCTTCAACAACTTTGCCTGAGTTTTCACTGGCAGTTGCTCTTTCCACAGCTCTCAAGTCCCTGCATGTCAAGGCAGGGCCTAGGGGAATGAAGTCCCACCTACTGTGGGAGAAGATCAGGCTCAAGACTGAGGAAACTGAACATGTACAAGTCCATAGGATCCTATGAGATGCATCCCAGGCTCCTGAGGGAACTGGCAGATGTAGTCGCTAATTCAAAGGCTCAATGTCCAAATGGAAGCAAGTAACGAGTGGTGTCCCTCAGGGGTCCATACTGGGACCAGTACTGTTTGATATCTTTATTAATAACATAGTGGGATTGGGTGCACCCTCAGCAGGTTTGCAGATGACACCAAGCTAAGTGGTGCAGTTGATATGCTAGAGGGAAAGGATACCATCCAGAAGGACATTGATAGGCTGGGCAAGTGGGCCAATGTGAACCTTGTGAAGTTCAACAAGGCCAGGTGCAAGGTCCTGCACCTGGGTTGGGGCAATCACCAGTATCAGTACAGGCTGGGTGGTGAATGGATTAAGAGCAGCCCTGCAGAGAAAGACTTGGGGATATTGGTACATGGAAAATTAGATATGAGCTAGCAATGTGGCACTTGCAACCCAGAAAGTTAGTTGTATCCTGGGTTGCATCAAAGAAGCGTGGCCAGTAGGTTGAGGGAGGTGATTGTCCCCCTCTACTCTGCTCTTGTGTGACACCCCCCCCCCCCCTCCCCCCGCAGTATTGCATCCAGATCCGGGGTCCCCAGTACAAGAAAGACATGCAGCTGTTGGAGTGAGTCCAGAGGAGGGCCACGAAAATGATCAGCGGGATGGAACACCTCTCCTATAAGGACAGGCTGAGAGGGTTGGGGTTGTTCAGTCCGGACAACAGAAGGCTCCGGGGAGACCTTATTGTGGCCTTTCAATATATAAAGGGGCAACTTACCAGAAAGACAGAGAGAGACTTTTTGAAACTGAAAGAGGGTAGCTTTAGATTGGACATAAGGAAGAAATTTTTTATGATGAGAGTGGTGAGACACTGGAAGAGGTTACCCAAAGAAGTGGACGCCCCATCCCTAGAAGTGTTCAAGGGGAGGTTGGATGAGGCTTTGAGCAACCTGACTTAGTGAAAGATGTCCCTACCCAGGGCAGGGGGGTTGGACTAGATGATCTTTTAAGGTCCCTTCTAACAAACCCATTCTGCGATTCTGTGTTATTTGCTGGGAGCAACTCCAGTTTGCTACCTATACATTGTGATTGGCCAACTGAAAAGGTACAGTATTGTGCTTGCTTTTTCTGGTTGGAATATGCAAGGTGGTGACTGGGCTTCAGTAGATAAGTGCAGTTTTTTCACAGATTAAGTTAGATGCTTGCTTGATTTTATTTCACCCATACACCAAAGATCTGCCTTCTATGAGCATTTATGGGAGAGGATTTTAATCCTTGAATTAATATATGTGAAAAGTAAACATGACAGAATAGAACATGAGTCAGAATTAGCAAAAATGTTAACAGAGTCATATTCCCACCATTTTGCTCAGTACATCTGGGCTATGATTGCCTTAGCTGGAACAGGGTAAACTCTGAGGTTTTCTCAGCTTTGTAATAGCACTAGCAGGAAGTGAATTTATTTTAAGCACTGTCTGTGACTGTGACTAAAGAACATATTTTGTAATAAGCTGTTTAATGAATTGCAAATATAAAATGGTTGTATTTTCTTCTTTAGATTTTTACTTTAGATTGATTAAATGCAAGCTGCAGAACAAAAAAACCCATTGGTTTAGCTTTGATACTTTTGACCCCTATAATAGGGAAAATTAGTGTTCAGCTGCAACTAAGTTTATTTTCATGTTTTCACAGAGAAGAGAGATGGATGAGAGATGGAAACTGGAAAATGAATTTGGGAACAGGCACTTTTCATTTACCTAAAACCCCTAAATACATTATGAAGGCACTGGACCCCTACGGAAATACAATGCAGCCTTGAGATGGCTGGCAATCCAGGAAAGAGGAGAGTCATGTGAGGCAGTACTTCTGTATTGCTGACCTGAAGAACGATTGCTCAAACTTCTGGCTTTTCCCATGAAAAATTCAGTCAGAAAGCCACAGCTCTGTTTCACATTTTTCCGGAATGTGTGAGTTTCAACATTGTTGGTCATTTCTGTCTCATTTTTGAAAAACACTGACTTTGTCTGTGCTACAGTGGTTTCAGGTGTTCATATCTAAACACTTAAAGATACTGGACTCCCCTTTCTTCCCCCAGTGATGTGGACCTGAGCCAGACTGCTGCC
Source organism: Mycteria americana (assembly GCF_035582795.1). Lineage (NCBI taxonomy): Eukaryota > Metazoa > Chordata > Aves > Ciconiiformes > Ciconiidae > Mycteria > Mycteria americana. The sequence goes on from NC_134396.1 coordinate 42,920,588, forward strand.
ACCACTTGCCGTTCTTTTAGGTATGCTCTCAATCAAACAGGAGCTTGGACTGTACCAAGCCTTACTCTCTTATAGGAAATGGGTTTTGGAGTAGCCCAGCTGACTAAAATTATTTTACAGTGGAGGTATGTTTGATGAGCTCTTATCACGGACCGAGAAGCTCAAGAATCAGTTTTTCACTAGGCAGCCTTTGGATAGTCTTTGTATTCAATTTGTCTTTTAAAATATAAAATACTTTTTCTTATCCTCACTTGAGGTAATTTTGATACTAAGCTGTTAGCTGATTCATAATTTTTGTATTCGGATACAGCAGAGTACCTCTGTGGGAAAACAGTATTCATTCCTCCTTCGTATCCTGTTGCCAGCTTTCATGAGGCTACATTTGTACGAGTGTCAAAAAAAAATGTGCACTTGTAGGTAAGAAGCAATTTGAGCTTACAGGAATTCTTTGTAAGATATTCAGAACCCAGCTCTGCTAGTAAATGAAAACAACCAGCACCGTATTAACACCAGATGCTGGCAGGGAAATGAGCAGAGCACTACTTGAGATCAGAAAGGAGACAGACAATTACCTTACTAAGAACTTTGTCTTGCTTCTAAGTAGAAGTTAGAGCACTTGCAATAAAGAGGCTGTTAGTAAGGTTAAGAGCGTTTCACATATTACAGCTATTGCTGCTTTTTCCAGAAAACAGCAGACAGCTATTGTGAATAGGACTTTTACACACACGAAAACTATGGATTATTTTCTGTTTATTTTTATGCTGCTTTTAATGTAAGTGGTGATGTATCCATATCCACTAAAGTATCAAGTATTACTAGGAAAGCTAGGCATGTGATTTAATACTAGGTGCTTCACTGCTAATTTCTGTTTATGTAGTTGGAATTAGTTTGGGGTATTTCAAAGAAGCTGACCAGAATGCTGAGCCTACTGGAAGGTTTTGGTTAGCTATATGTAAAGAAGTATATTAGTGTAGGCTTCCCTACACTGCTTCCCAATATACCTTATCATTAGAGTGAATAGTTAATGAATGCTTCAGTTCTTGACCTGTCTGCCACCACTGGCAATGTAGTGTCAGTGATAAATTTTGCCAGTCTGTTTGATATAGGTGAATTATTTTTGGCCATCTGCTCAGGAATGTAGTCCCTAAAAAAGTACAGAAGGAAAGAGTAAATTCCTCTGGGCTTGAATGTGCTGATCAGAAGGCTCAGGGCAGCATGAAGGAGCCTGTGTCAGACTGTCAAATGTCCTTGTAAGGCAGTTTATGGGGGGACCCAGTCTAGCAATATTTGGGGTGAGCTGGAGATGGGGTTAGGAGTTGGGAAGGTATGTCAAAAGCAGGCTCTGCTCTGATCTGACAACCTGCAGTTAGAGCAGCTTGGGGGTGCCGCTGTGATTTTGAGAACAACAGGGACAACCGTCTAATTTACAAAAAGTCCGTGTTAGTCTCTGGGGAATAGCAGAGAATCAGGAGGTTGCAAAATGCTCTCAAGTCATTTTAACATCCTTTCCCAGGGTATTTGTTGCTTGTGGGCAGCTCATTCTGCATGATGCCTAACAGAGGAGCTGCACTGCATCTTGCTCGGATTCTAAGGCCACCCTGTATCTGCCTGTGTTACTGCCACTTGTTTTGACAGCAACTTTCTGATAGCAAGTTTCTGTAAATGAAGCCCGGTGGTAGTGAGGAAAGAGACTGTCACTGAGATTCTCCCCGTAAGACTAATGGCAACTACGTTTTCTAATCTGGGGAAGAATTTATCCCCTTTTTATGCTGGCAGAAATGAAGGAATTTCATAATTTAGGGAAATATTCTTCCTTACAATCTCTATGATAAGACCATGACTGCTGTTTTCCTACAGACACAAGTGAAAGCGCTAGGCAAGGGGGATGAATAAAACATTGAAGCTAAGGTTTACTGTATGGTCCTGATATGAAAATTTGTTTGTAGTATTTCCTGAAAAGTAATTAATACACAGGAAGCACAACTGATTCCTGATTGCTCATACCTAGTGCAATTGTGAAGGTGGAAATAAACAAATTAATTAGACAAGCTTCAGTGTTACAGGAATGAGACTAACATTTGTTTATCAGTATTTCAGCTGTACTCCTACCGTCCTGCGACTAAAATATTCTGTTAAACAAAAGCTGGTCTCATCCCTCTAACATGGTATTTGACTGGGATGTGCTGTGAGCCTCGAAGAGTTCCTAGCGTAAGGGCTTCATGGACCGCAGTGTCTGTTTGTGCTGAACCCACTGTAATGAACTGCCTTGTTTTTGTGATCCAGTGCTGCGAACAATATCTATTGGACTTCTCCAAATATCTTTTGGTATTGTTTCCTTCTGTTGGTTGAGCCATTGAAGCAGTCCATGTGGCTTGCAATGTAAGAAAGAATTGTGTTTATTGTGCAAAATATATTTGATGTCCTGACTATTGTTTTGTTAGCTCTGAACTGTTGTCCCTTTGTAAGGCTGAGTATCATTATCTCAACACCGGGAACGGAGACAGCCTCCTCTGACAGAAGGTGACTTCAGCTCCCATCCTAGCTTTCCTCTAAGGAAAATTTTGCATCCTTTCCAGACGAGTGATAACCTTAAACTGAGTTCTGTAATTAGTTTGTGCCTTTAAACTGAGTATTTGTAAAATGGGAACAAGTGGTTATGATAGGTAGAATTTAACTGGGTTATGTAAGCATCTTGCCAAGGGGCTACATTTTATCATGGCTCACCTATCAGAACTGTCAGATCTTCCTTTCAGTACATTATTCTTATTATAAATATGAGAGTTTAACTTCATTATATTTTTCATACCTCTATTTTACTTCTGGGAAGACAGTCTTTTTGCTGTCCATTAGGAGAACAAATCCAAAAGTAATTTCTTTTTTTGGCCGCTGTTGTTGTTATTTTTTGACACCATTTAGTGGTCCAACATACAGTGACACTAATTTTGAAATCCTCTTAACATGGAACACCCTAAAATGGGCATAAATAATAGAATATCTTACTGAGATTTGAATGTGTTTCCTGTACTTATGCATAAACTGAGTTCTAAATGTGTGTTTAGAAGTTTTTAAAAAAATTATATTCTTTTTTTGTAAACTGTTCCACTTTTTTCCAATTTAAGAAAATCTGGTGTTTCATGAAAAGTTGCATGATACCCAGTTAAGTAACACAAAATTTAAATGAGAGTCTTTTAAGCAAGAGAATTATGCAGAAGAAAGTAAGGGATGTTGCATAATTGTGTTGAGGGCTGATTCTTCTTAACATTAACCTGGTTCTACTCAAATTAATGAGATTTATGGTGCATCTTTAATATCCAGCAGCTTTTTCACACATGCAGAAATGAATGCTCACTTAGAACACAATCACTTTAGGAATCACTTTTTGTGTTACTCTTCCACATCTCTTCAATGAGCCTACCTCTGCTCTGTGATCCTCCAGTCAAATGTAGGGGTGTGACTTATTTTTGAGAAACGTCAGTCAGAAATGTGAGGAATTCAGGCAAGGAGTGATGTTCATGCTTACTCTGACATAGTGTTGCAACACAGAAAATGACATGGTAAGGAGTGGTAGAATAATAGGGCTTTCTGTGCTTTGTTTTCGTTACTGGAGGCCAAAAAAGTTTTCACTCTAGCCTTACTCAGGGTTCTGTTCATACCATCAAAGAGAATGAAACTACAGCTTGTGTTTTAAATGTTCCCATAGACAAATATTCTTTAGGGAGCTAAAACATTGTCCAGTCAAATCTTCTAAGAAAGTTCAAGAAAGATGTGGGGCATCTTCACGTGATAGTGAATTAGATGAGGTTTGGGAAACTCAATGGGACACACTTCAGAATTCAGTTTGCAATACTGCACTTGTTGGAAGCATTCTATTTGTTTCCTAATTTCCAATCCTACAATCATATATGTTTCTTCAGGTATTTTCCAAGACAGCAGTGTTTGTGTTCCATTAACACTCATTTCTTTGTGAATCTGTCATGTCCATAATCCACTGTCCTCTTCAGTGTGTAACTTAGTGTCTGGAGTAGCACTGGTGAATGCAGTAGTCTTTTAAGCAAGAGAATCATACAGAAGAAAGTAAGGGATGTTCGGTTTTTGGTTTTGGATTTTTTTTTTTTGGTGAAAAAAGGTGTAATGAGCTAGTGTCTAGGCACTGGGATGTCTGTTCTGACTTCGGCTCAGATTTTCTATGTTACTTTGGGAAAATCACATGACCTCTAGAGGTGCAGCTATGGGATTTGTTGGCCAAAACCAACAGTTCATGTGCCCCATGCCAGTCACCTTCTCAGTTGTGCTGATACAGCTGAGAGTACAAGTCCAGAGCAGTTTAGGTCTGTCCATGTCTAGGCTATCACGTTTCTCACTTGCCCCTCTTTGTGCTTTCTGGTCCCTCTTCTTGTGCCAGTACCCACACTGGTTCCATTGCATGATGAACTGGGAGGTGACTAGACTAAAAAATTGTACTACTGTCACCACTAAGATATATATAAAATATATATTTTTTTCCCTGGGTTTGCTTCCTGCGCTGGCTTACCATGCAGAGCCAGTGCAGAAGAGGAGATCAGAAGATGGGCCAGGAGGGGAGTGCAGGACCATTGCTTCCAGGATTTAAAATGCCTGAGGCTGCCATGGCACCATACTGCTACCTTTGCCTGAGGTGTAGACAATAAATAAGACATATCATATAAGCCTGTCTAATTTCCTTTTTCTGTAAAAAGTGGAAATACTGGGGTATGATATGAGCATTGAGACCCACTAAACAACATGTTATCAGTAAAGCAAAGTGCAGATGATGATTTGTAGCCTTTCATTTTTCTTCTGTTCTCTAGTTGTTCATGAACAGATTTTACTGTTTTGAATCCACAATGTTTTCATAATGCCAGATGCACTGTGGATAGTTGGGCTATTCATAAACTGCAGATTCCTCACAGACTCTTTTTTCATTTTCTATCCTCATTGTCACTTTGTTTGTCATTGAATGAGTTATCTTTTGGGTGATGGCAGAAGGGGAGGGGGAAAAATGACATCAAGTTCCTGGTTTCTTGTTTTTTTTCTCAAGAAACTGAAAACTTTGATCTGAAAAGAGACGGGACAGAGGTTCTCTTATCTGATGGGACAGGGCACGTGGCTGGGTAAACTAGAATTAGCCTAATACTCTCCTTTTGTTTTCTATGTGGTTTTAAGTCATTTGCACCATCCTTTTTGTAAGACCAAGTTGAGGTTCTTAGCTCCGTGTTAGCAGGGGCTGTCTCTCTTCGTGCATTTCTACAGTGTGCAGCACAAGAGGGTGATGGTATCTGTCTGTCTGTACACGTTGCCCTAATTAATACCTGCTTGTTTCCTGGAAACTCAGTCGCTGTCTGACTAGATGACTACTGGTAAAGTAGTGCTAGTGTTCAGGTTAGATTGAAGCCTTAATCCCTTGCAAAATTTTTTTGTGCAAGACTGGTCATAGGGAGTGCATCGGGGTAATTCCCTAGTTTATTTAATTGACTTTTTCAGTTAAATTGCTTTGGTTATTTAACTTTAATTTTTCTCAAGCCCCATCTGCTCTTGCTTCCTTTATTTAAGATGAAAGTTCTTTAATTGATCTTTTTCTTTCTGAGAAAAAATTGTGAACTCTGCTTTCTGTTGAGGACAACTGCAGTGAGGTTTCAGCTGGCTGTGCCTTGTGGCATCGGTGTGCAGGTCCTGATCCAACTAAGTGTGTACTTCCTACGTCTAGGGTAGCCTTTAGGTGAACTGCACTTAAAATGAAACATGTGCCTTACGAGATTGAAGTTTGAAATGTTAGAGTGATTTTACCTCAGAAACCCTTATGCTTAAAAAAGAAACAGATAATTTTATTTTCCAAGGAAGATCTCTAGGAACTTCTGAGTAGATCTGTAGTGCTAACACTATGCAGATTTCTTTGGTTAGCTCAGTCCTTGTGAACGTTTTTTGCTAGCATTTTGGCAGTATGTAAGAACGTGTCGCTTAGCCTTTTTTCCTTCTTTGCCTTGGGGAGCAATAATATAATATACCGTACATCTTGAGGTTATGTCTTGCCTGTCAGAATTTGTTCTAGATCACTAGTTTGCCTGATTGTGATAGGGTCAAACCACAAATAAGTGAAAAGTGTCTCAGCTGCCAGCTGCAGTAATGAAAGTTAAAGTTCAATAGGAAAGAAAGGTGTTAAATCAAGCTTGATTCTTAATATTGTTATAGCTCATCGGGGCTAATCTCTGAATGAAGACAAACCTTTTTAAAAGTGTATTACATAAAAGAATTCTAATTTTCATGTGACACATGGAGCAACCTTAGAATTAGCTCTTGTGCTCTCAGCTGTTTGAAATGATCCGAGTGCCTTTCATAGTTGTCCGTATCAGTCAACCACAGACGGAAATACAGAAACCAAAATTTTTAGGGGCTGGGAAGGAGGGAAATTAAGTTAAAATATTTGTTAAAGAGCATAATGCTAGAGACATACTTGTGCTTGCTGTAGTTCCTCACTGAAGGTGAGAGTTGCTGGATATGTATTAGGAAGGCCTAATTCTTCTTTCTGGCTTCTGGACATCCTTATTTCATGGGACAGAGTGCAGAGATAATCTGATCTGCACTGATGTCTCCACTCCTGTGGAAAAGTTTGACCTTCAGAGAAGTGTTTTTGCGTGGGCAAGGTGAACAAAGCAAAGGTTGAAGAGAGTGAGTGATTCTCTGACTTCTGATTGAGAACTAATGTCTGCCCCCTTGAAGTTACATCCTCATGTTGTCTTTCAAATATGTTAATAAAGGCACAAAGAGAAAGGTATTTTTTTAAGATTGTGTTTTCAGGACTGATAAGGGACACATCTTACATGCATTTGTAAAGTGAAGGAAATACAGTATTTGTGTTACATGTAGGTAGAGCAATACACCTTGCAATGAAGATAATAGTGCTTCCATGTGCACCATAGCTGCATTTGTGGACAAATGGTCAGCTGAAAATTTTAATTACAATTTTTCTCTTTCTAGTGATATACTATATTGTTACTATTCTTGACATCCAACTATAAAAAAGAAGGCTGTAAAAGTCACAGTAATTTGCACAGCTCTGCAAGGTGTCCCTAGTACTGCATAATATCCATTATAATTTATCTAGGAAGATATAAATTCAACCGAACGCTCTGCAGCTTCTTTTGGGACCAGATCAATAGGAAACAGGGAATATATTAGAGGTTTGCCTCTCCCACAGAGGGAATTGGGCAGGGAGAGGACTGCAGTGGATCTGCCTGCTTTCTGTTGAGCCAATTCTGGCTCACTGATGAATCATGCAATTACTGACTCCTGTGTGTTGACAGAAATGCAAAATGAGGGAGAATAAGATGCGTGTTACCTCTTCTCTCTGCCCTCATGGAATAGGCAAGACTTTTTGTGGACAAACGGCGGTAGGTGATATGGGCTTTGTTTCTCTGGACGTGTCTGTATCGTGATGCTGGGTTGCAACTTAGGTCGGTGTGCCCTCCTCATCCACACTGCTGGGGTGCTGGCATACATACTAACTGGTCTGCAGCTAGCAAGTCATATTGGAGGGCACTTCAAGAAAGAAATGAAGTTCGAGTCTTTTGCCCTGGTCTTAGGCTCCTTATCCAGAGATTTTGGGTAGTAAAACAAGTACATGGGATTATTAAAACCCCGTCATTACCAGGTTCTGATGTTAATTGGCGTGATAGCACTTACAAACCTGTTTAAGCTGCCACTCAATGCTGTGACACTTAATAGTTCAATGCCCTTAGCTAGCTCATAAGACTTAACTTCGGTGGCTGTTGCAACAACTAAGTGTGAACTCCAGATGCTCAGAAAAAAACAATTAATACAGTCTTGCAGAGGACTGAATCTAATCCTGTAGGGAGTCTAGTGGGCATTAAACAGAAAAGAACAGTGACAGAAAAAATTAACTGTTGTGATCTCTGTGTGTTGTGCCTGTTTTTCTGAAAGGATACTTCACAAGTACAGATTTGTATATGTACACAACTCATTATTCTTATGAAAAGATATGAATAAAACCAACTTGACCTCAGTGCTCTGAAGCCTCTGAATTAAATATGAACCAGACTGCGTGTGCCTTGCTTTATTTTCAAATAGACAATTTGTGATGTCATGGACAGTTTTCTGCTGCTCACGCCTATAAATATTTTCTTTGACTATTTCAACAGCTCTTCAGAGTGTCTTCTATCCAACAGCTTTACCCAGCTTTTTTGGAAACTGCATTAATTAACCTTTTCTAAACAAGCTCTCTAGGTATCCTGAATGAATCTAAGAACCCAGTGTGTAAGGTCATCTTTCTTCCATCCTCCTTGAGATTTTTCTTTTCCAGTGCCATTTCTTCAGCCAAGAAGACTGCAAAACTTTTCAAGATACATTTACAGTTTCAAGTGTTGGAATAGGCTGTTATTCAGCTGCCTGTGTACTCTGTTCCTGAAAGTGGCCAATGCTTATGAAAAAGTTAAGAAAGGCAGGGAGGAGTGTGGTGATGCTTCCTCAATATGCTTTTCCAGCAGTCTGAGGCTGAAAGACGTTCTGGTCTAGAAGTAGTATGGTTTGCGGCTTTTTGACTATTTAAACATTCTATTTTTTTACCAATGGATCTGTCCAATTTAATTTTGGATTTTAATACACCTTCGTTATCCACAACATTTTGCAGCAGTGAATTCCTCAGTTTACTGTAAGTCTGTTAGGTAGGTGGTAAAAGACCTCTAATAAACAACTAAAAAAACCTTTTAAAACCTTACACCTTGTAGTTTAATTTGATGCCCTTAGGATGCCCTGTATTATGTGGAATAGGGAATATTCACCTTTTTTATGGTAACTCATGATTTTACTGGCCTCTCTCTTATCCCCACCAGCTTTTTACTTTCTTCTTGTACAGAAGCAAGTCTGTGCCTTTGTTCATCATTGTTGACTTTTTTTAAGTTGTTGTTCAAATGTTCCCTTTTGTGTGAACGGCACACACAATTCATGATATGGACTCATGATGAAGTTATACATTGACATAGTGTTTTTTGTGATGTTCTCAACTAGAAATTAGAGAAGTAATATTCTATTTTATTTTTTTTAAATACTGCTAAAGAACAAACTGACATCTCCAGTACAGAGAGAGAGATAATATAAGTTCAGAAAAAAAATCATCAGTTAGAAAGCAGGAGGAAAGGAGGGGTGGGGAGATAAATGCCTTGCTTAATATAAATGTAATTATGAAGATCCACAATATCTCTGAATAGACATTAAATTCTGCAAGCCTTAATGTCTTAATTCAAATTTATAAGCTAAATTTGCAAGTGGAATTTAGGCATCGTAATATCTAGCTCATAGATGGCTGCTGCCCAGTCTCTTTTATGTTCCTTTTATGTCATATATAGGGAGAATTCTTAGGCTAAAAAACGAGCTTTATGGAAATCAATATATTGATTCAATCTGCTGCTTAAATCTGTTGGGAGGAAGTGCCAGGAAAGGAATGAGACTCTAATCCCATTCGGAAAGAAATGCTAAAGGTCTAACCATAGACTGGAGAGAGGTAGTGTCTTCTGCCTGGGATTCATGGCTACAAATACATGTGTCTGGAACAAGCTGGATGGTCTCTTTTCTTTCAAGAAGAAGAGAGAGAATGTTCTTTGTCTGTAACCATGGATTACCTAGGGCAGCGAAGGAAATCGCGACCAATTTAAAATGTGTGTATTGCAGATGTCAGAAGTGAAGGAAGATAAAAGCTTCAGATGGGGGATGCAGTTAAACAGGGGGTGCGAAAGCAGCTGAATATGGGCCTCGTGAATACCAGTGCTACTGATCTAGTAGATTTGAGGTAGACATCTGTATCCTGCTGCCCTTGTAGTTTGAGCTTAAAGATCTAGCAAAAGGACCTCTGGTTCTGATTGGTACTGCTTGATACTACCAGAATATGAATAATAAATCTCAGTAAGCATACACTACAAATATCAGCCCTTTTCAAACACTCTTGTCTTTTTCCTCCTCCCTGGAGGAGGCAGGCAATAAACTTGTATCTTTGTATCTTGACTTTGGGAGAGGTTAAGAAACAAATAAAAGGCTATAAATTAGCATGGCACCACTTCCAATCACATAGACTTTTGCATTCAAGATTGCAAAAGACTGAAGCAACACTTAAGTAAGGCTTTGCAAGCATTCAAATGTAGTAGTCAAACTTTTGAAGCAGCTTTAGGAAGGGTCCTGAAGCCTATTACATTTGTTTAAGATCAGCTTTTCCTCCCCTAAATGAAAGAGGTTAAATACTCAGTTGAATGATTTTGTAACATTCCCAGATCTTCTTGTCCCTGGGGACATTACCACTAGTATCTAAACTATATCCCGAAGTTGTTTTTTTGAGTTTGGCCTTTATATGCCTTGTCCATTCATTTCACTGCTTGTGATGAGTCACAGTTTTTCCATTGACTCATTTGCTTTTAGACTTTCCAACTGTGAATTTATAAAGTCACAATCTTCAGCTGAAAGATAACCATAACTGGCTAGAAAATGTAAAATGTGCCTTAGAAGGGTCACTGTAATGCATCAACTTTAGGCAGAAGCTAGGCTGGTTTACATGCAGCCACTGCAGGTTTTAACACGTTTCAGTGCTGCAAACTGCTGTTGCAGAAGCCAAAAATTGGCAGTGGACCAGGACCTTCTTGCTGCAAATCCTTATCCCTAGAAACTGTTATCCAGAAAGAAAGGATAATGTGCATGCAAGCTGCTAAACTGTGCTTCCCTCCTGCAGGGGTGGTGGTCCAGTCCTGTGTTTGCTGCTGAGATTGGCTTTAGGTCAGCTCTGTGTGTCGGAGATCTTTTCTGTTGTTGTGTGGGTGGTGTGAAAATAGAAAAAGCAGTAAGATAAGCTGGTGCTTTTTCTGATTTCTTTTTTTTTTTTAGGCTGTGTGAATGCATTTATTTAGTAGGGTCCAACTCCTGTAGTACAGAAAGTAGATGCTATAATCCTGTGTTCAATTTTGTTTTGTTAAATGTTAGGTCTTTGGAGAGGAGCCTGTGTTCTCCTGTGTTTTATAAATCACCATGTATATTCACCGTGATGTAGAAATTCTTATCCTTAATGGAAGAGGAAACTGTAAAAAAGGGCCGTGAGAAGATCTGTGCACCTGGAAGCACTAAATCTAGTGCAAAGATTCCAGAAAGTTCCCAAGTGGATTAACATTTCTAATGTCTAGATTTAATGTTCTTACACAACATGGCTTTCAGCTGATATTTTCCAGTGCTCACATTCCAAAGCAAAGCGTCTTTGGGGTTTAAAGACAAATTTTTTGTTTTCAAGTAAGGATCTAAATATCTCAAAAACAATTTTACGGACAGAAATAAATCTATTTATAGATGGCTATGGATCAGTTTCATTTTCTCTGTTTTATATGTTTCTTACTTTTTGCAACTGCAAAGAAGATGTTGGCCTGCTACAGAGGGACTTGCTTTTTAATGATCTTAAAACATATTCTAATTGTAAACAAGCAGCTGTATACTTTAAAACTCTGTAATTAGCTAAAGCTTTACTGTGCTTAACAGGTGCATGTTGGTTTAGTCCAAGGAAGGCTGCCCTTCCCCTGTCCTTGTCTTCCAAGAAAAGGTGCTTCTACTGGAGAAAATAGTCACAACATCTGCTGGTGGAGCTGGATACGAAGTATGAGAGACCCATGAACTGTGGAGTCTTGCTTTACTGTTGGGTTGATTACATCTTCCTGTAGATTAGAAGTCCTTTAAAGAGCTTTAGGAAATGCTGTGCGAGCTGGTCTTCCAAAGATGGCTTTCTCTCTACCAGAAAAATAATTCTCTTTTGGGCATTTGGAAGGAGTAAGTTGCCAGCATGCTTGTGCTTTAGACACATGTGGCTTTCTCGGAGACTGACTGTAAACATCTGGGGACTAGAGCCATTGCGAAATAGTAAAGAACAGTACTCTTTCAGGTGCACTGAGACATCTCTATAAAATAGATCAGTTGTCTTTTCTGAGGTATGTAGGTATGCCACAAAAGTATGTATAGTAGGTAAAAAAATACTCTGTTGGAAGGCTCCACATTTTGACACCACTCTGTAGACATAATGTCATATGAGGGAAGACATTTATTTTGGCTGTCTTTGATCTCATTGGTATTGGGTTTTTTGTAGCCAAAGACGAAATATCTTCTAATGTATTCTTCCAGTTGCATTTAGTCTCTAAATACTGTCTCTCTTCTGGTCCACATACACTGAATTTTTAGGCTTACAATTTGCAAAGCAGGAAATTCTCTCTACTGAAATAATCCCTTATGTCATGGTGAATACGGTGTCACTAGCATATAATTATGTATGCATCCAACGGTTTTGATGGCAAACTTTCATTTACTTTGACGTTAGTGAGCTAAGTCCCTTTGTGATAACCTCAATAGTGGAGTGTTTTTATGTTGAGTTAGGAGAGCCTTGGTTTTGGTTTAAGTGATGGATTAAGTCAAAAGCCAGTTGTTGATGGTGAATACCAACTGAAATAGATAATAAACCAAAATGTTTTTAAAAATAACATTAAGCAAAACATGAAATTATTTAAAACTGCTATTTTGTATTTGCTCTTCTCACTTTCCAGTGGCAGTGAGTTACCTACTACTGTCAATGAAGCCCAGGATGAGGCTGCAAGTTGAGAGGTCCTTATGGATCAGTACACAAATCTCAGCCATTGAAGTGTAAGTGTAAAAATAGTTGGTAGTTCTTTTTCTTAGCAACAGACAGAAGGTTGTAGGCATCCTGTGTTACAGCACCAACTTTTCTACTGATTTTATTTATACTTACAAGTTCTCCTGCTTCTGTAGAGCTCAGCAATGTATTTGATCTGCATCAGAACTTCTGCAGATCCTGTGGGTGTTCTCCTGTGGGGTTTTGGTCAAAATCCACCTGTTTTCTCAAGTTAAATACATTATAGACCTGCTTTGATTCTTGTTTGTTAAGGGATTGCTTTGCTTCTAGGCACTATCACATATATGAGACTTGGAAATGGTAAGATGTTGCAGCAGGAAGAGCTCCAAATCAGAAGTGACTTCTTGTGTGGGGATCATAGGCAGCACTTCCTTATGTCAGAAAGAGTACAGCACATTCCCTGCCTCCCGTTACTGTGAGAAGAGGATTGCCTCTCTTCTGCTTGTGCATTTTCAACCTTTTGAGGCATCTAGAAACCAGATGGACTCCAGGAAGAAAGCCTTTTCTCGCTTAGTGCTCCTTGATCAGACACTGCCTCCTTGTCTTGCAGCAAGCGTTGTTCCTACAGTTGTACGGCTCTTTAAATGTTGTGTAGTGATCAGGACAGACAGCACCTACTCCAGTAAGTGATCATGTAGCTTTAGCTGAGGGCTGCCTTTGTCTGGTATTGCGACGGTTGCACTCGATCTCTTAGCCAGGCTAACAGTAGTTGGGTAAAGGCCTGAACCATGGCTGGGCCAGGAACTCCTGGCTCCAATCTGTTCTCTGAGAACCCACAAAGCAGCCGAGTGGCACGGACAGCATCGATGCGCATGAGCTTGGAACATCCATCATGCGATTGACACATGAGTAGCAGGTGGCTTTCCCAAGACCCATTTATCAAGGAACAAAGAAAGTTGTGGGTACAAGGAGTCTCATGTGTACCTTTTCCTTCGCATGTAATTTGGCTATGAGCCAACGACTTTATCCCATAAATATGACAGCCTAAGGAAGCCTTCTTTGAGCTCTCTCTGCAGCGTGGCTGCATGGTGGTGATCTCCCCTGGAGCTGGGACACCTCTCAAGGTTGCTCCTCGAGGCAGAGAGACCTTTTACCAACAGCAGATCTTTGGTAAGCGACCAATATCGTGCATAACCTTGTAGTATGGTAACTTTGATTTTTGTCTTGGTAACTTTGATTGCATGCTGAGTTGATGCATTTTGCATATATGACCCCTTAGACATAAACTGATGTCCAAGTCTGAGACTAAGATTGGACCTAGCCGTTCCTAAGCTCCGTCAGCAGTTTAGAAAGCAAGGGGATCTACTCTGAACGTCGTGACTCAACGGGAGGGTCCTCTGTACCCTTGTGTACCCCCGGTCTCTCTGTGAATCATCCTAACTGGAGTGTAACCCAATTTTCCTTTCTGTGTTTCTTACATGCAGACATTAATAGAGTGAACCTTGTCATTGAACTTTAAGTCACACTTTTACAACATTATATTAAACCCACTTTTGCTAATGCCTTTGACGATGATTTTTAAGCAATCTAAATCACTCATTCGTGACAAATATACAATAAATATAACACATACAGTACACCACATACCATACCATACACTACATACATTAAAACAATATAATACATACCATACATATGATACAATACCCTAAATATGATACAATACCATACATACGATACAATAACTCGAGTGTAACCCAATTTTCCTTTGTGTTTCTTCCATGCAGTAATTAATAGAGTGAACCTTACCATCGAACCTTGTTAAGTCACACTTTTACAACATCATATTAAAATGACTTCTGCTAATACCTTTGACGGTGATTTTTTTAAGTGCTCTAAATCACTCATTCGCGACAGGTATTTCACTGTATTTCATAATGATATCTCCTAAAGGGGACCAGGAGAAGCCTACATTTTGCATGTATGCTGGACATGTTACCTGCAGTGTATCTGAGAATCATTTGATTTCCGTAAGTGAGTGTTATAACTAGGGGCAGACAGTGGTTTCAAGGTAGCAAATGCACTATGTATGAGCAGGAAAATGAGACTGAGCATATGCAGATGGGGAAGTACTTGTCTGTGGGACAAGAGAGAAACACTGATAAAGCAACACATCATTCATTGGCATATATGAGAAATGGTGAGAGGGACTTTTGATAGTGATGCCAACGTGTCTTAGAAGTAGATCTCCAGTCTATAGGATTGTTTTAGGGACCTTTCATAAAGGGTTGGTTGCTGAGAGTTTTGCTGAGGACAGTGTGAACTTTTGCACAGTCACCGGTCTTCTTGAAGTACTGGGTGGATGACAAGCCAGTGGGCACTAAGCGGGGATGATACTTGTGTGCAGTGAAGATGCTACTTGACAGGGCTTTCTAAGCAGGACTTGGAAAAGGAAGAGGCTAGAGGTGGCAGAGCCTGCTGTGCTGAAACAATGACAGTCTGAACTTCTCAGAAGACAACCACTTGGGTTGGGGGACAGCCAGCAAGTTACAGGGAACTGATGTATTGGGAAAGTTCAAATTACTTTGAACTTCGAATTCATTTGAACTTCTGTTGCTGTGTGGTGTAATCAAAGTCTAGCTACTCAAGGTGAGGACCGAAGTAGTGGGAGAGCAGGCAGAATCACAGTATCATAGAATAGAATCATTTAGGTTGGAAAAGACCTTGAAGTTCACTGAGTCCAACCGTAAACCTAACACTGCCAAGTCCACCACTATACCATGTCCCTAAGCACCACATCTACACGTCTTTTAAATACCTTCAGGCATGGTGACTCAACCACTTCCCTGAGCAGCCTGTTCCAATGCTTGACAACCCTTTCAGTGAAGAAATTTTTCCCAATATCCAGTCTAAACCTCCCCTGGCACAACTTGAGGCCATTTTCTCTCGTCCTATCACTCGTTACCTGGGAGAAGAGACCGACCCCCACCTCTCTACAACCTCCTGTCAGGCAGTTGTAGAGAGCGATAAGGTCTCCCCTCAGCCTCCTTTTCTCCAGGCTAAACAACCCCAGTTCTCTCAGCTGCTCCTCATCAGACTTGTGCTCCAGACCCTTCACCAGCTTCGTTGCCCTTCTCTGGACATGCTCCAGCACCTCAATGTCTCTCTTGTAGTGAGGGGCCCAAAACTGAACACAGTATTCGAGGTGCGGCCTCACCAGTGCCCAGTACAGGGGCACGATCACTTCCCTAGTCCTGCTGGCCACACTATTTCTGATACAAGCCAGGATGCTATTGGCCTTCTTGGCCACCTGGGCACACTGCTGGCTCATATTCAGCCAGCTACCGACCAACACCCCCGGGTCCTTTTCTGCTGGGCAGCTTTCCAGCCACTCTTCCCCAAGCCTGTAGCGTTGCATGGGGTTGTTGTGACCCAAGTGCAGGACCCAGCACTGAGCCTTGTTGAACCTCATACAATTGCCTTGGCCCATCGATGCAGCCTGTCCAGGTCCCTCTGCAGAGCCTTCCTACCCTCAAGCAGATCAACGCTTCCGCCCAACTTGGTGTTGTCTGCAAACAGATAGGCAGATAGGAAACAAATCTTGCTGAAGTTTACTGGAGTTATCTACAGATGTCAGGCAAAATTTGGCTGTCTTTAGACTAATATTTTAATGCTACTTTAATGCTGAGATCACTGGATCAATGCAGTATTGGGCAGTGCAACTACAGACAATACAGATACTTCAGGTGATATTTAATCTTTGGCTATATCTAATTATTAATTTTAGTAATTTATTTAAGGTCTGCCATAAGAGATACAGACCTGGGCTTTGCCTTTAGGTGCTTGTTTCTAGAAGGATAGAGGTCAGATGAAAGCATGCCAAGAGATACAAAGGGTAATGATAACTTAAGGCATTTCAAATATATTTTAGAATGAGTACTGCATTGTTATTTTGTTATTTGAAATACCCTAAATTTTCCTTTGGACTAAACAAGTAATATTTCATAGATGTAAATTAAATCCATGAAATACAGGTTTCTAACGTCATCTTCATTATGAAATATGACTTTCTCTTGTTGCTGATCATGATAGCTTTTCTATATATGTTGGAAAAACAAGTGCATGCATGCTGGTTGTGTTAAGATACCATTTTCTAGAACAAGATTTAGTAGGATAATCAGGTGGATAGCATTGGTTGATCATACAAGCAAATATCAAACCACAGCTACTTTTGATACAGATATGTCTTTGTAGGAGAAGTAGCTGTAGGGCAAATTTGCAAGCATTAAACAAATTTGTGAAATTCCCAGTATCTTTCAAAGCATATGGGAATGAGAAAGAATATATTTCCTCGTTGTTTTATGTCACAGTCTGAACAGGTATCAAGCCCAAAGTGAAATTTCACCCAGAGACAGTTAAATATGATTTATCATATTTGTCACAAAGTCTTTTTATGAGACAGAAGAATTCACATGGTTGTGAATTAATTTACCGTACAACCTCTTGGTGCATTGGCCTATAATTAAAGTTGGAATATCTCCTTTGTAAATTTAGCCTCTTTCCACATTATGCTGGAATGTGCTTAAGACAAGAATCACATTCATATAGTAACTACAAAAACTTCTGGGAAGAAAGAAATGTGGCACTTTGGCTTGGATTTATCCTGTCTAATTTTACTTATTTCTTCATATGGACGGCAAGGTACTTCCAAGCAAACTTTCATAACTCTGGGGATCCCATTATTTTATACATCATCATCATCTCTTTTTTTGCAGTCCCACAACAGCCTTGTGCAACTGTGACAACTATTCAGAGAGAACTGTGTTAGACTAGTACTTAGTATATTCTTGGCATGCTTAAGTCCTGTATTACTTTAGTCTTTTCTGAAAATTATAAATCTTACTGTCTACTTATTTTCCGTCAAATGCCTCCACGCATTTGTTTTGGGTTTTACATCTATTAACAAGAAAAAGAGCTAGAATCATGTGATCAGCCAACTCTTTATAGATTAGTAATAAATGTTTGGCCAACACTTAGTGGTCTACAGAGGAGGACTGACTTGCCTCAAAATATTTTTCTCCAAAACAAAAAAAATCTGAAGATCCCTAAACTAAAATGTCTCTGAAAAGGAGAAGAGATTGCAGTTTATGGCAATTACTCTTACTTGCCTTTTTTTCTGTAGCCTTGGTAATAAAGTGTTAAAAATGGCATTGGCCATTACTGGTTGTTTAAAAACTCAACATTCCAAATCAAAATTGGAGTTATATTTGGTGAGGTATAAGAAGAAGCTTCACAGCTTGTCTTGGCAGAATACCTATAGTAAGATGTGAAAACTAAATTAACTTATATAGTGTTTAGTTAGTAGGAAAATAGATGTACAGGTAATTTATTTCTGAACAGAGCTGATTACCCATTTGTTTACAGGAGATTACTTTAAAAGCCTATTTCTAATAGGCTTTTTAACTAATGCATTTAAGGATAGATACATTAAGAAAAGCAAGGGCAAAATGTGTGAATGGCTGAAGTTCAAGAATGTGAAAGATGATTTCTGGAAAAAGTCTACAATCCTTGGAGTCTTGGCATCATTGAGCCTACTTCCCAGGGGAATGAAAAACAGAGCAATTGCTGTAGTCTGAAAATCCAAAACCCAACTGATCTTGTATCATGCCCTGTAGGAATCAAACTAGACTGTGGGTTTTTTTCGAATAGCAAGAGATGTCACATTATATGCTGTCAGAACACAGTATGAACAACTCATAATGAGGAGTCTATTCTCCATAATGCAAACATCATTGGTAAATGATGATTTCAACTGATTTGGCAATAGAGTTATGAAAAAGCTGGTTTTGATATTGAAAATTGTTTCTATTTTTGTTTTCTTTTAAGTAAAGGCATGGTCCACTGAGGTATACATGACATTCTTCTCTGTGTATTGCCAGTCTCAGGTCAGTAAAACGGCAGTACCCATCTTGGGAAAGGTACTGCAAAACAGAGAAACTTATGGCCTCTGTCATGCTGTAGAAGTGCTCATTGCTGCTGAAAGACATGTATTTTAGAAGAAGAATGCAACTAAAAATAATGGAAATTAAATTGCACTGTAAACATTTTGAAAAATGGTGAAAAAACTCTTAATGAAAAGAGAACACATGAAAGAGATTAATAGAAAGGAGATAAATGTGGTAACTGTGTTGCCTTGGTCAACTTTGAGGCTTTTGTTCTGTTTTGTGGGTCTAGTAAGAAACAGAAGACAGCCTTGCAGAGAAATTTTGTGCTAGGTGGCATAAAAATATCAGATTCAATCAAAAATTAATGTACATTCAGCTCTCCAGCACAGCCAAAAACTGCTTAGTTGACCTCCCTTTGAATTAAAGTGGAAAAGTTCCATTGCATCATTGACACTATTGACAATTTTTCTCCCTTGGCTGATAAGTTACCTGGTTGAGCACTTTCTTCCAATGAAAATGTATGTGTAATCCAGTTTTTGAACATCATTAAATGCTTTCCTTTTCTAAACCTTTAGTTATGAATGAAAACTTTTTATTTTTTTACATATGCCTTAGTTCTACTGGGAACATTAAAAAAACATTATTCTTGAACATTGTAAAATAATTCAGACCTTTAAGCTGTATGAAAATATCAGCCATAAAGCATAATTTTGACAAGCACAACTGTTGCACAAAGCAATCGTAAAATTAAAAATTAAAATTAAAATTATTCAGAAGAATACTCATCTCTGAATGGAGTAGAAGGAGACAAGTCTATTCTTTCCCCTCAGAAAGCCTCATATTGATGTGGAGAATACATTTTTATGATTACTCCCTATATGTAATATAAAGGTAATTATGAATCACAGTGGTTTCTTTGTCATGCTGTGACAATAGACACACTATATGGTATGTCTCACCTTCACAGTCCAATTGGTGATGTTTTTGGAACTAGTACTTACTAATGATTACTGCAGTGACTCCAAAAATATAAGGGCTAAATTTTTCCCATCAGGTTTTCCACTGCAAACACAAAGACCCATCTGTAAATGCATGAGTAAGCTTTTGCCATTTCATCTTCTTAGAAGGTTAAGTTCATCCTGTTTCCTGATGATCATATTTTGTACATTATGACAAAATTTTTCAAAATAAGAACACAAATGTGTCATCCTATTCAGCTCATGCATTCTCAAGGAGAAGAATATTTTTATTTGTAACAATAGTCACCTCTTTATATTGGGTAGGAAAAGGAAATCCGTCTTTGTCTTCATATTAATTTTTTTCCTTTGTTTTTGACAGACAATATTTTCAAGTGTTTTGACACTTTATTATCAAATAAAGAAGCCTCATCAACCCGTCCTTCAGCTGTATGCCCAAGAAAAGACTTCTTGCCGTGAAAGACATTGTAAGAGTCCCCATTTGTATGGGAATTCCTGATCAGAACAAACCATCATGTCCAAATTGCGTGTTACAATCACTCTAATACTGTCATTTGAAAACTCCACAGGAATATTATTGTCTCTTCTATTTTTTCAGTTTGCGTAGTTTCCTCTTAAAAAAGCTGACCAAAACAACCAGAGAGACTTACTTTTTAAATAATTGTATTTTCAGTGGGGTAATGCTGAAATGGGAAAGATTATGTGCCTTAGGTATTTATACAGCAATGATGCACCAAGTGACTACATTGGGTTTCTTTATCTTTTCTCATCAAACTGTGTAAAAATCGAATGAAATGGCAAACAGAATCATACTTTCATGTAATCTTGAAATTAAAAAACAAGGAAAGAAGTTTTGCATCATTGTCTGAAATCTCACATTTTCTATAACTTGACTCTTGAGGCACTCTGTTGACTGGCTCACCAAAGAGTTTTTCTTCCATCTACATGCTTCCCTTGTAACTACTCATTCACCCTAGAATTTTAATGCAAAATGGAGCTGAAATTCAATATGTAATCATAAGGAAAACCAAGGCTACATTGATTTTGTATATTGCAAAAGCTGAGAGTCTGTGACTTGAGAACAAACAAAATATTTGTCAGGCAACAAGCTTTCCTGTCCCAGTTTTCTCATACTGAAGTTCCAACCCCATATTCCCAACAGCCTCCCCACCCTCTTATGATGCCCGCTATCTTACCAAACTAAGTTAGGAACTATCTGTTTCCATTCTCCTCTTTCACACCCTACCCTTCATTCCCTTGCAAAGCATCCCTGTGCTTACTCAGCACATCTATCCTGGAGCTGGGAAGCACAGAGTCTGATACCCGTTCCTGTAAGTGTGGTCATGTTGCCCGTTAGGCTACAAGATCAGGGAGAGGCTGAATCAACTTCTGTACCAAACATGACAAACGCCCACTCCCCATACCTGCGAGCATGCACTTAACAGGAGCTGGAAGGCACTTACAAATATCCCTCCCCCTATCTTTCGGGTGAGATGTATGGCTTGGAAGTTAGGGAGCCTCCTGAGCTGGAGATGAACTTACAGCACAACAACTTCCTCACTGTCTCCCATCTGGACTCCTTTGCTTTTCCTTTAAATTTTCTACTACGAGTGCTTTCATATGGGTTATCTTCACACACTTCCAAAGCAGATGTTAAAGGGCATTAGCAGTGTGAACTGTGGAAATGCAGCTGAGAGTTCTGAAATAGCATTGGCTCAAGAAAGAGAGGAAGTTCTGACTGCAGATGGTAATGGTGCATTTTTCAAGGCAGTAATATTCCCTCTGTGACTGGAAATTCAGTGACCTCCTGGAAATACCACTCAAGACTTTCTTCAAAATGACTGTAAAATGCTGGGTTTTTGCAAGATTTATCATGAAAAACATCTCTGGGCCTCCCTTGGTGGCCACTTGACAGGTGATAAGAGCTGCTACTGGCACTTTTGAACTGATGCTTCTTGAATTATGCTGGTAATGATACAGCAGCGAGCTGTGATCATGATGATACGTAAGTGAGAATAAATTGCCTTTATGGTTTTGCAGTGAAGTAGCTGATCAGGCCAGCATGTGTTGTTTTTGACTGACTTAGAAAGCAGAGATGTCTCAGAGATCTCTCTTCAATGCGAGACCCTGAAAGAATAAAAGGAAATGTACTTTACTGCTGAAAATAGCTGCAAATCAGCATCTGCTTCCTGTAAACTCAGCATAACTGACATTTTTGTGCTAAAAGGGACTTTAGAAAGTCCAGAAAGCGTCAGATTTTCAAGTCAGTATTGAAAAAGTTGCAGGCAACTACAGGAAGGAAAGACTGCAAAGGATGGGGAAAGAAACTTGCCCTCTGAGACAGGGCAAAGAAAGTCAGCAGCTGATGTAGCAGAGGTCCGAAAGAGCAGAGGGAGGGAGGATGTGCTCCTGTACATGGCAGTTGTGAGAGTACTCTTGCAAAAGGGATGCTGGCTTTTTTGAGTGGTGGACGAAGCAACATCAGCATTCAGGGAGATCCTGCACAGCATGCAGCTAAACTTTCAGAAAGAGAGCTCTGCCTTTTGAATTGCTACAAAACTGAAACAGGATCATATTTCTGCAGCATCTTTATGAAGCTAAAATTTCTTCTTCCCGGTACTGTTACTAAAATAAAACTTCCATGCTGCCCAGAGTTTCCTGGTTTTGATGAATGGGACTCCAGCATGCTTCCCTATTAACCAGAAGGGGGTATCAGTATTGCTAACCCCGGGACATTTTCTGGTGGTCTGTGGAGGACTGATTTGATCACTCTCTCTTTTTTACTGTCTGGCTGCCAAATGCCTACAGAAGGAGTTATCGCTACTTAAATACTCTCCTAACACCACTTTCTTGCGTACAAGGCCTTCAGTTGCTTGAATGGTGTTTGTGTGCAGGGGTCATCCTGCTCTGGAAAGAAAGGGAAGCAGTCACCAGGGAATCTCTCCATTAAGAAGTGCTTCTTCACTAATGCAAAGAAGCTTAAACAAGTGAATGGATTTCTCCCACCCGCCCCCGAATAGGTTGTGAACTGAATTACTTCAGACGAATTTGGCTAGGAAAATGGACACAAAGAGATGGTGGCTTTTTTTTTTTCCTTTTTTTAAAGCATAGCTTTGCTTTTCTTATATAGAGAAAACCAGAATGGCATTTGCTTTCCAGGTGCTATGGTAGACCTTAATTCAGTCCAATACCTGGTCTTAGGGAGGTTTTAAAATTACAGTTACACTTTTTTTCTCTTCCTAGGTCTGTAACACTGGAGCTACAGAGAGCATCCTGATTTCAGTCCTTCCCCTTGCATGCAACAATCAATGTTAGTAAACTGCAGCTGTAATCTGTATGATCTATAGTGAAAACTATAAAAGGGTTACAGTTACAAAATGCAATTTTACAGAACCTCTAAACAAATAATGACTTAAAAACTCAGATACCATAATGGAAAGCCTGCCTTCTATCCCAGAAGAGCAGAATCTCTGAGGCACCTACGAAAAGTTTAATGAATACAATTAGAAAGACTAATTGCTTAAGATATTCACAGACTATTGTTAAGTAGTTAGACTGCTCTGGCATTATTATTTATCACAAGACTAAGTGCAATTCAAACAATTTAAAAGAAATCCAGCAGAGAATGAACACTTGTTTATCCCTTGATGTGCTGCCACATGAACAGGCATGCAATTTACAAATAACCCTCCAGATGGCTCTTGGAGCAGCTGGAGCAATTTGCTGTTGAGAGACTATGAAGTACTGCCTGATAATGATGAGATCAACTCAGATGGACTAACCTAAGCGGTGCTGAGGTATTGAAATAGTTGCATGGCAGAGCTTGCAAACTTGCGTAGCTTAGTGCTGCAAAAGGAGATGAAGGCAATGAATTTGGATCAGTACTTAACCAATGCTGCAGATAGGGTGATACCATTGGTCTGATCCAATGAAGAAAACAGCCAGTTTACCACTGCTGGGTAAATTTTTGACCGCAGTGGAGTTCACAAACTTTTGTGTGGCCAGAATGTCCCCTCATTTTTTGCAAAACTTATATTAATCTCCACACAGCTGTAAAACAGCAAGTCATTTGCTCTTACTTGTTTGGAGACTTCTACTATTCCTTCTTGATTTTTGCCAGCTTTTGGTGATATTCGTTTCTGGGTTTGCCCCATAATGTTTTGGGGATACATGATTTTTCCCTGGGCAGAGTTTGTGTTAATCTTTTAAAGTGTTTTGGAATTGAAAAATGTATTACGGGAGCATAAAATAATAATGTAATGATAATCATAGAATCTGATAATCATAGAATCATAGAATGGTTTGGGTTGGAAGGGACCTTAAAGATCCCCATGCCATGGTCAGGGACACCTTCCACTGGACCAGGTTGCTCAGAGCCCCATCCAGCCTGGCCTTGAACACTTCCAGGGATGGGGCATCCACAGCTTCTCTGGACAACCTGTTCCAGTGCCTCACCACCCTCATAGTGAAGAATTTCTTCCTTAGATCTAAGCTAAATCTACCCTCTTTCAGTTTAAAGCCATTACCCCTTGTCCTATCACTACATGCCCTTGTAAAAAGTCCCTCTCCAGCTTTCTTGTAGGCCCCCTTCAGGTACTGGAAGGCTGCAATAAGGTCTCCCTGGAGCCTTCTCTTCTCCAGGCTGAACAACCCCAACTCTCTCAGCCTGTATTGATAGAGTGCTCCAGCCCCCTGATCGTCTTCATGGCCCTCCTCTGGACTCGCTCCAACGGGTCCATTTCCTTCTTATGCTGGAGGCTGTGCAGGTAGGAGGCAGAGAATGAGGTTAAGTAAGTGCAGCATATGTTGGCTAGTTGTGCTGGATAAGGGAAAAATCTAGCTGGCTGAAATTGGCAAAGAGGTAGTTAGTTCTTACAGAGGTGCATTGAAGCAGTGTGTAATAGTTTTATTTGCCTGTGCTAAAGGATATTCTGCAGCTCTGCTGCAACTTAGCAAATATGGAAACAGGCTCTTTTACAAACTCCTGAAGTGTGCCTGCACTTAGTAATGACTAAGGTGAAAATTTTTTGTGACTCCAGTGTCAAGGAGCCCATTTAGGACTTTTGAAAGTTAATATAGCATTGATGATGTTCTGCATAATAAAATAATAATGCTGGTATGTTAGCTGGATGGTGTGTTATGCCAGAAGCTCCAAATGCTATGGCTGTGCAGCAGCAGCAGCAGGCTGTATGTAAGCAGAGTTGGCAGAGAACTGCATCAAAGCAGATTTTGGTGTGGGCATGTAAATTCCTTGCTTTGAGCATACGTGGCAGTATCATAAATGTGAAGGGGCAGAGTTCAGATCTAGCTTACGGAAGGTGGATTCAGTTGGTGGATAGCGAGCAATGACTCAGTCTCAAAAGCAGCCTCCCCTCCAGCCAAAAATGGCAGTCTATGATGTTCTTTGTCATTCACAGACCGGGTGTATTAGGGTGTTAGGAAAAGACACAATTGCTGTGTTCATATGATGATGTGAATACTTCCTCATATCTCTCTAAATGACATTGACAAATGAACATTTGATAGAAAACAGCAGTAGACATCGCCAGGACCATCCTTGCAACAAAAAGCTGTCAAGGATTTCTAACTCACACCATTGCCTGCTGCATGTGTGTGGTCAAACTAGGAAATTCAAATTACCTTCAAAATCATTTTCCTGAGTGAGAAAATCAGTATTGAGTTCTTGAGGGCTTGAACATGATGATGTAAAGGGTTGAGACTCACAGCTGCATTAAGGCCACATTATATTACTTCAACCCCAGAGTGAGTATAACTGTAACTCATTTACTATATTTAAGTGCATAAAGGAGAAAAAAAAGCCCATGTCTGTCATTTTAGGTTTAGTCTTTTTTCCATTTTGCCCTTCTGTATGCATTTCATCCCATCTCAAGTCCTGCTAATTTTCAGTATTTTCAGATATAACCAGTTCTGTTCTAACTGCAGTGTTTTCTGGCTATCTGGTATTTCTTAGCATATTTTCTGATCTAACTATCAGCTAGCTGTCTGATGTCCCCTGACATTTCCTAAATAATGTGTGTGAAGCAGCTTTGTGCACATTGAGGCGTTGTTTTTCAGAACCCTTTTAGGATGTCAATATGTACACACTGATGATGCTCTAATGTCTTTACATGTATTTGTATGTGTGTGTGTGGCTCTTGGCACTCTCCAGAATCATAGCAATTTGAACCATACTTAGAATTTCAGATAAACTCCTTTGGTTGAACTGCATAAAGGCATGCAGCCAGGAGTTGATTGGCTACAGGCACCAGATCTCCCTGCCCTCCTCTGACCACGTCCAGAAGAGAGGCGGATGAATGACACATGAGTCAGCTCTGGAAATACTGCACTCATAGCACAACACGTTACGGGATACTGGCTTTGACCTCAGTTGCTACGAGTCTGCTGAGCACCGGACTGCGTAGCTCAGAGGCTGAGGTGCGAGCTGTTCTGCCACTGCTGCAGTGTGCAGCAGCCTCAAGAGTGGGGCAATGCCAGCAGGTAGGGATGCCAACTGCTGCCGCTGACCCGGCTCACCCACCAAACATGCATCCAGCAGTCTCACATCATGTCCTTCACATTCAGCTTGTTCACATGAACCCCCACCCTGCACAAATTTCCCAGTCCGATATCTAAAATGGGTGGAGAACACTGCTATCTTGCTTTCTCTTTTTGCTTTTAATAGCATGTACTGTCAGCACCTTTGGGAATACGGGATATAGACATCAACATTTTCTAGGGATGTTTGTCATACCTTGCCCTTGGCTTCTTCCAGTGATTCTTACCTATTTTAAGATGCTGAGGCACTGATTACACGCTTGCAGTGTGATTGCTTTAGGTCCTAACATCCTTTTGAAGTGATGTGAAAGAAATGAGGAATACCTCATCTGCTTGCTGAATAGATACTTTACTATAAAAGGTGAAACAAAGACTTTCTCTCTAGCTCAAATTCTGCTGTCCAGTGGAAAGATCAATTCACTGTATTAACAACAACATTTTCCAGCGGAAATCTCCCCATATGGTTATAGGAAGCAGACCAACGAAATGATGCTGGGTCCAGGAGAAGTATTGAGAATACCATTTGAAAAGATCACAGGAGCTTTAACCAGGATGCTCCAATACTTAATGCTTACCCTTTGTGAAGTGCTCTTCATTTAATGAACAGGATATTATCCCTGTAGAAGTATTGAAACAGCAAAATGCATGGACCTGAGCCTCTAATGCTTTCAGTCATTATGATTTAAGGGGTTACGTAGACCCTTGAGAGCTCTCAGGCCAGAGGGAATCTCTGTTCTGATTTATATTTCCTTGCATCTGATGGTGGTGTTGTGTATACTACAGGAAATGGCAACAAAATAATTTGGTGTATAGCATACCCAGTCTGATTTTACATTTTCTTGCCTTTTCAGGCAGGACGTCATACCTTAAATACACTAAATTTTAGTTAATACATCTTGCAAAATTTCACTATTCCTTCCAGATTACATGTTAGGTAAGTGATAGATAAGCATGTAAATACAACTTGTTTTGGTAAAGAAAGAAAGAAAATTAGTGTTATGATTTATAAATAAAACTGTTCTTAATCTGAGTTTTTACAGGACAAAAGATGAAAAAATATGAATGGGAATGTTTTCAGAATTCACAAACAGGGCTAATCAGGCCATATATCCTGGATAATTCTCCATCTCTGGGACCTGTATGGAAATTTCTGTCATGCAAGTCGATTAGCAGCAGCCTCCAGAGGAATAAAAGAGAACAGAAAAACAACCAACCATGCCCTCCTTCAACAGTGCTGTAGACAGGACTCGTGTATGTGTCAATCTGATCTGCAAAGGGTAACAGAGTCCTTCAGGACTGCAGATAAAAACTGTGATAGCACTTTGGGATCTGCAGTGGTTATCTCTAAGTGTAGGTAAGCTCTTAGACACTTATGGGGAGGTAGGTAGGTACAAGTCTCTGGTATGGCTCAGCTGTTGTATGAACAGATATTCTGAATTCTGTTTATTATTTGGTGTGTTACGAATATGGTATAAGAAGATTTTGTGTGTAATGTAATAGCTGGTGTGAGATAGACTTAGGAAAGCAATGAATGAGAGAGGAGGTTAAATCATTCCTTGTTTACGTACAGACAAGAGAAGTGGGAAGAGGTTTGTGTTTGAACTGTAGCCCAAATGTCAGGTGTGGGAGGTAGGTTTTGCAGAACATTCTCCTGGTGTATTAAGTAGAGATTTGCAGTTCATACCAAAAAGCAATTATGACTTCATGATGGGATACAGAAATGTGTTAGAGGTACTGTAGAGGTGGATATTGCTTTTGGTGCTTGAGCTGAGTTTGTGTAAAGATCTCTTTTATTGTGAATAGCTGTGCTGTACTGGGATGCTGGTTGTATCTTGAATACCTTGTTTTTCCAAAATATGTTTCTCGTATCTGGTCTGTCTCAATAAGCTTTCTCTGGTAAATAATTGTGTGTATGTATGTATTTTCAAGTTCATCTTAACAACAGAAAAGTTTCATGCTTCACTGTTTTCCAAACCAGCTTGAGTGCTGATGTTTCAGACAATTAGTCAACTACCAAACCATGCTTCATTCCTGTTTTATAAAATGTAGATTGTTCCAGAAAAATACTTTAAGTATTATTTCTAAACATAATAGTTTGTTCTGTAAAAAAACGCATGTTAGAACTGCAGAGAGATATCAAAGTCAAGTTTGTTATAGGAAGCCTCCTACCAACTTAGGCACTACCCTGTGAATGTTCACATATTGAGTAATTTTATGCACTTGTAAAATAGAATTGCTTCTGTGTGTAAAGTTAAGCCAGTGAAGAACCCCTTAAACTATGATGGCACTCAAGAAAATTTTACCTACAGCATAACTTGAAATGATTATCACTTATAATTTATGAAAGGTCACTGAAAAATATGCTCTCATTCAGAAACAGAAAAATAGAGAAAAAATAAAGTAAGATCTAGCTGTTGCCTGCTCAGAAAATCTGCTTTCTTTGAGTTTTTTTGCCTGTCCCATATCTGCATGAACTGACTTTTACTCCTGAAGTCTGCATGACATTAGAAACACCGCTGCATCTTACCTAGCATTGGCAAGAAATGGTTTTCTGAGCTTTTCAGTATTTCCTCTCAGCTGGAGGACCCATAGCTCTCCTTTCATGCTTTCAGCACAATTCAGAGATACAGAAGTGCATCCCCTCTCTGCTATGCTGTGCACCACTCCTTACCCAATACTCTTTTCAATTTAGTCCTTCCATACTTTTTAGCCCTGTAGTGAATTATGCATAAAACTAACAGGAAAGTCTCAAGTGGAATCATATTATTAATAAGGAAAAGCTGACCATAATCTTGGACTTGCAGAAATTTGGAAAAACGATACACCTGACTTTGTATAAGTCTTGGGACTAATTGTCATCTTCTGTATCCTTGCATTATTTCTGTAAGGGGATCTTGCTTTTGAAAGGGAAAGGGCTTAGCTTTTAGAGAAAAGTATGTGTAAAAAGTACTGCTTGGATCAGGCAGCCTTTTGGATCCACTTTCATATATACTGTGAATGATAAAAGTGACTTTGTAATCGTCAAGGAAGCAGAAAATCAGGATCCTTTGTGCAGTTTAAAAGAACATATTTATTCACATGTGAAAATAACTTTGAACTGTTCAACTGGATAAAAATACTGTATATTTTCATCTTTGTTTACCACATCACTTTAAAGCTGGGCTTAGAGAAAGGTGGAGAAGTTCTGGTCTAGCAGAACTTTTGCTGCTCCTGGGCCTCCAGCCTGACACTTTTTTTTTGTGCAGGATTATCAGACTGGTAATGCAGTGTCTGCCCTGCCACTTTGTTTCTCCTCAGCTCCCAACCCCTTTCCTGTCACCTGCTTTGGGAGTGCTGCGAGTCCTATCCTGCATAGGTGTAAGAAGCATAGAATAGAAATGCAGAGTCATTGTGGCTGGAAGACACCTCTGGAGATCGTCTACTACAACCCTCCAGCACAAGGACAGGGTCAACTGAGGTAGGTTGCCCAGGCCATGTCCAGTTGAGTTTTGATTATCTCCAAGGATGGAGATATTCTGGGCAACCTGTGCCAGTGTTTGATCACCCTTACCATAAAAAAAGTTTTTTTCTTACATTTATGTGGAATTTCAGGTTGTTCTCATTGCTTCTTGTCCTGTCACTGGGCACTGCTGAGAAGAGTTTGGCTTTATCGTCCTTACACCCTCCTGTCAATTATTTTTACAAATGTGCGAGATCCTCCTGAGCTTTCTCTTCTCCATGCTCAACAAGACTCAGCTCCCTCAGCCTCATCTTCTATGAAAGATGCTCCAGTCCCCTCAACACTTTTGTGGCCCTGCATTGGACTTGCTCCAGTATTTCTGTGTCTGTCTTGTACTGGGGAGCCCAGAACTGGACCCAGCACTACAGATGTACCTCACCAGTTCTGAGAAAAGAGGAGGGATCACTTGCTTGACCTGGTGGAAAAGCTTTTCCTAGTGCAGCCCAGGGAGCTGCTGCCCTTCTTTGCCATAAGGGTGCATTGCTGGCTCATGTTCAACTCATTCACTAGGATCCCAAGATCCCTCCCTGCAGAGCTGCTTTCCAGCTGGCCAGCCCCCAGCATATACTAGTGCCTGCCAGTTACTCCTGCTGTGGGGCAGGACTTTGAATTTGCCTTTGTTGAACTTCATGAGGTTTCTGTTTGCCCATTTCGCCAGCTTGTAAAGTCCCTCTGAATGGCAGCACACATCTGGTGTATTAACTATTCCTCCCAGTTTTGTATCACCTGCAAACTTGCTGAGAGTGCATGCAGTCCCATCATTAATTATAAGTTTAAACAGTGTTGGTCCCAGTATTAACGCCTGGGGTACACTACTGACGACTGGCCTTCAGCTGGACTTTGTGACACTGTGACCTTTGAGCCTGGAAGTTCTGCCAGTTTTCAATCCACCTCACCATCCACTTACCTAGTCTGTACTTCGTCAGTTTGTCTAGGAGGGTGTGATGGGATACAGTGTGGAAAGCCCTGCTAAAGCTAAGATAAAAGAACCTCTCCTGCTCAGCTGTCATGCACCAGGCCACTTGTCTCACCATAGAAGGCAGAGGAAGTTGTTCAGGAATGATTTCCTCTTCATAAATCCATGCTGACTGCTCCCAATAACCTTCTTGTCCTTTATATGTTTGGATTGTTTTGTCCACCACCTTCCCAGTAAAAGGTGAGGCTGATCAGTATGTAGTTCCCCAGATCCTCCTCCTCCTCTAGGAGCGACATTAGCTTTCTTTCAGTCCTTAGGAACACCCTTTGCCCCCCTAATTGCTGTGATCTTTCAAAGATGATTGAGAGAGTCTCACAATGGCATTGGCCAGTTCCTTCAGCACCCATTGGCGCATCCTGTCAGGTCCCGTGGACTTGTGTGTGTCCAGGTTGTTGAAATGTTCCCTAGCCTGGTCCTCCTCTACAAGGGGTAAGTCTTCTTGCTCTGCACTTTCCCACTGGTCTTCCTACAACCTGCAAGTCTGCCAAGTAGCCACAAGGTAGTAAGCCAGCTCAGCCACTTTGAGACCAGCCCGAGGAAAACTCTGGGTGGGGTACTTGGCTGGCCATGGTATGAGGACTATCTGCATATCTCACCATGAAATACGGACACGTGTGTCGCTTCTCCATAGCTAATGACAACGTGGTGGGCATGGCTGTGTGTAAGTAAGTGTGCACCCAGCACATAATGAGGAATGCTAGTATTTTGGTTACATCATTGCTCATGCGATTTGGTGGAGATGTTAGGGAATGTGACTATCCTTCCTGCTGTCATAAAGGGTAATGTCTGCACTGGGAAAAAGGATGCCACATCTTGATGTGGACAATAATAGGAGTCTGGTCAATACATTATTTCCAGTACTAGAGTTTGGGGTTTTTTTAAGTCCTCCACTATGAGTGAAATGCAACAGTACTGGGTGTTTCTCTGCTGCAGAAAATTCAGTTTTGTGTTGCTGTTGTCTGTAAGTGGACAAAAGGTACCTCGAAAAACAGCTGGGAAAAAATCTTAGAAGTATGCTTAAGAGATTTACATATTAGGAAAAAGTATTTTATAGGACCTCAATTTCGAGCAAAATTGTTTCCAGCAGCATCCCTTTCACATGACTTCTGTGTTGTCTGTTTCTCTGGAGCGAATCAGCGTTTCCATCACAGGTGAGAAATCTGGCACAGAGTTGACCACCCAGAGATCACAAGGACTCCGTGTTGGCAAAGGGACTACCCAAATACTGACATTCCACCATGCTCAAATCAGCAGTAAGAAACTTCAGTGGCATGCACTTAGAAATACATGCTAAGGACATGAATCCTTCAGGAGAAGGGGGAGGGCTCATAGTTTAGAGAAGAAATCTGGTAAAAATATGTAACCATTGACTAACACATGGAACACAATGCATTTTAATACTGTATACATGTGAAGGAATGAATGAAATGGAAGCCAGGACAGTGCACAGAGGTGACAGGACACCGGAGAGCTGTCAGTTCATGTGCTACTAAAGGCACTGTGAGAAGCTGACAGAATAAGT
The DNA here is from genome assembly GCF_035582795.1 of Mycteria americana. Classification (NCBI taxonomy): domain Eukaryota; kingdom Metazoa; phylum Chordata; class Aves; order Ciconiiformes; family Ciconiidae; genus Mycteria; species Mycteria americana. The sequence continues at coordinate 42,952,690 of NC_134396.1, forward strand.
GAGTTCTTTGCAGAATAGTCATATACTGCAAAGCAGAGTCTGCTGCTATGGTAGCACAGACTGAAAGGGGCTGCTGCCTGCCTGAAGTGCAGTTTGTTCATGTAGAACTCAACACACTTGATTAATTCAAGAATTCAGTGTGTTTTTCTGTTCAGCCCCCGTACCTCTGTGTTTTAGAGGTTTCCACCTCTAGTTAGTCTGATGTGTGTTCTCATCCCATTGAGGTTAATGGGATCACCTGTGTGTATGGCAGAAGAATGAGACTTTGAAATTATAAAGCCAGACCGCTGTGGATGCATGAGCACAAAGAAAATTTGTCACCAAAATTTTATCATGGCTGCTAAGGAATAGTAAATGCTATGTCTCTTAAGCTTCTGCAGTAAATTTAGCCATTTAATTTACTCCCAGAAACGTGGGGCTTCCGCAGTGTTTCCGCAGTGTGTTTACGTGAAAACTGTGTGGTATTTTTGCAGTTTTGGTCATGACTGGTCCATACCACATGTGCTATGACAGACAATATGAAGATAAAGAAGTAAATTAATTTTCACAGGTTTATGAAGGTTCAGTTTATTCTTTCCTGCATTAGTGACTTGTCTGCATCAAGAATGTTCCTAAGATAGTTTTTCCTATGAAATTTCGTTAGTTGTCCTGTCTTGGGGTATCACGGCTGCCTTTAGGACTTGTTTTTCCACTAGGATGTGTGCTGCTGGCAGTCAGCACAGAGCATGGAACAGACCTAGACCTATGTTCACAGTGTAAAAATAGCCCAGTTATACACTGTTGTTTTTTAAATACGCATCACAGAGCCAGTCCCTTTTGGCCCTTAGTAGATACCAGTAAGTGTTTCTAGCCTGTAGCACTTGCAGTAGCTGCAGGCTGTCTGGACTATGTGGGAATGCACTCCCAGAGCTTTCAGCCTCTGGATTTCACTCCTGTTTGCTACCAAATACGGTGACATTTGTTTGTGCCGTGTCAGACTTAGAGGCACGCACACAAATGTTTGTGGTTTCATTGGGTTTCCTCTTTCCTGTAAGTCAAGATGAGGACTTCAGTGCCTCCGAAAACTTACCTAACATAGGTAGAAAATAGACATAGCTTTATATTTGACTGGCCTGGTTTATGCCAGGATCTATCCTTAGTTGTTGTGCAGTCAGCTAGTGAACTGTTTTGGCTCCAGCACTGACCTGAACAGAAGAATTGAAACCTTTGTTTACCTTGGTGGAAAGCAGTTCATTACTTTGGTTATTAATACTGAGCAGATGCCATGCACTGTGTGAGAACGACTATGAAAGTCGGGCAGAATACCTTTTGGTATCTGATGCAAATTAAGATTATGGGCTGCAGTCCTGCATCTACCCGACCAAATGTGAGTATAGAATGCAGGAGAACTAGTTGAAGTGTTAGGTTCGCAGAGGCTGATTTTCTTTCCAGTATCAGCCTCCTTTTAGGCACAAAATTAGGCATTATATAATGTACAGTGAGAGCAGCCCTAATTCTGTGTTTCCTTAGCAATGGGAGGTCATTACTTTATAAATATATATTTTTTTTAATCACTTATTTCCACATTCTCATTTTCCCCTTTCTTGTACTTATCTTTACAGCTTCCTGATTTTCTTTCACAGATTCTTACTGGCACTGCTATAATGTAGGCATCTTGTAGTATTCCAACAGATGCTATTTTGGAGATACCCAGACTTATCTACTCAGAGTGCGAGTTTAGCCTCTTGGGATCATAATTTTATTTGTTGTATTTGAATTACAGAAAGTGTTTGAAGACTCCAATTGAATTATGACACTATTTTCCAAAGCAGCCTGTGTTCTTATCCTAAGGGACAGATCAAAAAGGCAGAGGTTGATTTTGTTCATTTATCATTTTCTTTGTATAAGGTGGTACGGTACAGACAAGCAGGCAGGAAAGATATCTGAGAATACTGAATTATTAGAAAGGAAATAACAAGTTCCAGTTTCCTTCATATCTCTTATATTTTGGTTAAATTTCTGTCTCTTGTAGGCTGGTAGATAATTACATTGTCTTGAGATTGTTGACACAGACCATTCGTATATGTATTGCAATAAGCAAGTACAGATTCATGGATATTTTGGCTTCATGCATGTGCTGAGATTCTTACTAATTCCATTACTTGAAATAATTTGTCCTGAAGGTATTTCCTTAGCCACTAAAAACTGTATCAAGGTAGTCATCCTGTTAAAGGGACTAGTGTTCAGTAGCATGCAGCAATGTCAAATGAAGAAGTACAGCTCCTGTATCTTTCTTTTTCAGAAATCTTTTCTTGTTTTGGGTTCTAAGTGGTTTTGATCGGTCATTAGACAATGCATGACCTTACCTATCTGTGGTCTGCAAATACAGTTCAGAAGGATGATACAGAGCAGATAGCATGATAGATAGTGTGGAGGAACCAGTCTTTTCTACTCAGCTTTGTGCCATGTATGTTTTATTTTTTTCTCTTAGATAGTATGAGAAATGGAACCTGAAAGTCATTGTATGGTCTTCTTACCAATTTGTATTGCCATTTCTGGTAAAATTTTATAGCAGTTGTACACTTCTTCCAGTCAATGTACTGGATAACTCTGATAACTCTGATGTTATTTTTAATAAACCTAGAATTTACCTCTGACTTTTTTCCTTAATTGAAACTTTTCATATGGTTAATTACTTTTGTTGTTTTGCCAGAACAAAATACAGAATCACAGAAACACAGTGTGGTTGATGTTGGAAGAGACCTCTGGAGGTCATCTGGTCCAATCCCCCTGCTCCAGGCGAGAGACCTAATGCTGCCCAAGACCATGTCCAGATGGCTTTTGTTGATCTCCAAGGATGGAGACTCCACCACCGCTCTGGGCAACCTGTTGCCATGCTGAGTCGCCCTTCACAGTAAAAAAGTGTTTCCTGATGTTCAGGAGGAACCTCCCGTGTTTCAGTTTGTGCCCTTTGCCTCTGGTCCTGCCACTGGGCAACACTGGAAAGAGCCTGGCTCCATCTTCTTAACACCCTCCCTTCAGGTGTGTGTACAATATGATGAGATTCCTCCTGAGCTGTTTCTTCTCCAGCCTGAACGGTCCCAGCTCTCTCAGCCTTTCCTCATCAGAGAGATGCTCCAGTCCCTTCATCATCTCAGTGACAATTTGCTGGACTTTCTCCAGTAGCTCCATCTCTCTCTTGTACTGGGGAGCCCAGAACTGGGCACAGTACTCCAGCAGTGCCCTTACCAGTGCTGAATAGAGGGGAAGGATCACCTCCCTTGACCTGCTGGCAACACTCCTCCTCATGCAGCCCAGGGTACCACTAGCCACCTTTGCCAGAAGGGCACAGTGCTGGCCTGTGTTCTGCTTGGTGTCCACCAGGACCCCCAGTAATGTAATGTTACAAATAGTGTTATTTAATTTAGGCTCCTATCAGATATACAGGTGCATGGAAAGAAATAATTCACATACAAATTTCCTGTGGTATCTTAATCTGTGTTGTTTGTAAGCATACGTAGCAGCCACGTTGACCTGCTGAGGTGCTGAATGGTTGACATTCTTGGTACTTGAAATCACCCAGTCTTCCACTGGAGGCTACTGGCCTCTTGACAACGAGCTGAGGATTTACCACTGCAGCAATAGAAGTGGCTTTGGAGATACTGAAAACACCCACTCTCTCTTCTGACCAGAGATGAGCCTCAGCTCTGCAAAAGGTTAGATCCAAACCCAATCTGGTTCAAATTCCTGTCATTCAGCTCTAGAGTGTGTCATATGAATGAATACTGAAACAAACTGTATCATGGCTTTCTGGTCAACCACTAAAATCTACAGACTAGCTGGTGCTTTCCCATACACATTGCATATCCTACAGCAGAAACAGCGGTTCCTTATGGCAGTTCCACACTAATGTGAAGTAACAGTGGGAGCATTTTCTGTTTCTGTGACTCTAAAAGCGGATACTTTGGCTCCTACAGAGGTACTTTGAAGAAGAGGGCTCTGAATGTCCTCTACAAAGCCTGCAGGTTGTTCCATATTGGATTTCTGATTTCTGGCAGAACAAAATTGTCTTTTCAAAATTTCTAGTTCTAGCTCAGCAAGAGCAATGTCATATTGAAGCCTTTTGCTTCTTCAGGACTGCATCATGCAACTTCTTGGCACCCATAAGTGATAGGGTTTTCTAAATTTTCTCCTGTGTGAAAGAAAATGGGAAATATTTCTTTCACATTTGATTTAAAAAAAAATGACAACAGTATGAGGTTTCTTAGAGCTTTGAAAAGCTGAATCTAGAATATGAGTCACACACATATGGTAGTCCATTTCTATGCCTATGCATAGAAGGTAAAATCCACGTCTATGCAAGGATTTTACCTCCAAATCCCATTTATAACCAAAAAAAAGTGAGGACACCGGAATACTTTTTAAACTTGCATATATTTCTAATATACACATCCACAGACTTGAAATTTTAAAATTCCACCAGCTGAATAACACCATGTTCCTGTTATCCCACAAGACCAAGCACCCATCTCTGTGCAGAGGTGAAATAAAATACCTCTGCCCTGTGTGTATATTGGCTTCTCGCACGTGGGGTAAACGACCTCACACTTGTGAGATAACATTCCTCTGAAGAGTTACAACCCACGTGCATGCCTACAGGACATGAAGTTTTCTATGTCCAGGACTGCGTTCATATATTAAGTCTTTAAATATATATATGAACATACATACAGAGGTCTATAAATATATATTATATATAGGTACATACATACATATATACACATATATATGTGCACTACATTGTCATTTATTCTTCTTGGGCTAAACTGCACCTAAGTCTTTAAAGACAGCAACCTATAGACCTGTAGAGAACAAGTTACACCTACATCGATGTCCTGTTTACCACAGATGCACTGTAGAAGGCACAAGAGAATGTTCCTTCCTACACCTCCTGAGAAAACATCCATTTGCTAAAGCATCTCTAACCAAAGCTCCCGAATTCATGGCCTCTCATTAGAACTCCCTCTGCTTGATACTGCTTCCATTTCTATTTGGGAGCTGGGCTCCTTGTTGCTGTCGGGTTTTTTTTTGAATAAGCATGCTGAGTGGATCACAGTGCTGCTTGCAAAAGAAGCCTGGCTGAGTACTGGCTTTTATCTTTGATCTCAGATGAAGGCTTTCCAAGAGTGGCTCAGCAGGTAGCTGACTGTACCTCCTGCTCACTTGAAATTTTAAAAGTGTCTTATCTCCCACAATGATTTCTTTGTCTTTCCTTTTCAACAGAGTCTCTTTACTGAATCTACAAGAGAAGAAAAGCTTGGATGGAGCTGGAAAATGAGGACATCTTTTCCCCGGGGTAATGTACATTTTCACCTTTGTGAGACGCTGCTCCATCCCTTCCAGCACATCATTTCATAACAAAAACATCCGATGCGCTATGTGAAGCCTGCTTTTTTTCTGCAGCAGCAAACTCCTTTGTTAGGTATAAAGATCTCAAGTGCACACAAAGATCACAAAGTGCGGCACAGCACTGTTTGGATATAGTGCCTTGTTCCTGAAAGCGTATAATGTCTGGGATGTAAAACCTTGTTCCTATTCAGCTGTGTTAGCATGGCACCATGCCCAAGCTAATGGGTCTTGCAGCTTGAGGAAAAAACTATGCTACAGCAGCTATCCTGTATTGTCTTCCGAAGCCAGCGTGGTTTCACTCCCTCTGTCATCTATGCTTCGCTCCACAGTGTGATGCAGACATGACTTACACGATTCTCTTGTTTTTGGAGGCTTCTAGCTAGAACTGTTCTTCCACTTATGGAGGAGAAATCGGTAATTTGACATCATAAAAGCACAGACACCCTGGTTTTTTATTTCTGCCTGTCTCTCATGCTATTGCAGTGAGATCGTAATATGTTGCAGTCTTCTTTCACTCTGCCTTTGTGGTGCCTTGAACACTGAAGTACTCCAGAGCATATCAGATTCACGCTGGCTTTCCCAGCTGAGGTCTTAGACTCAAATGAGGCAAAATTCTGTATATTTTCAAGCTTATTAGAAACCCAAATCCCAACGATAGCTTTGAAGGACGAAAACTCATGAACTAGTCCCCAAAAACAGAGAACCTTCCTGAGTTTGTGATAGAACAGTTTTAAATGGACTGCTAGAATATTACAATATGTAGCATCAATGTCTTCTGATCTGCAATAAGTAAACATTTCTAAAATTTTTGTTCTAGCACCTTGCCTCCCATCAGGAGATTTAATGGCGTATGTCAAATGCTAAGGAGGCCACAGCAATTCCGTAAGACAGATATAAGCATCAGTATTCCTGCACGAAGAATGGGAAAGCTCAGGGCAAAGGAGCTCAGTGTTGTGCTCAGAATTGTACTTATGCTTGTGGAACCAAGGAATAGAACAACTCCTTCACCTGACAGAAAGTCCTCCCATGTGTCTGCCTGCTTTTTTGTGGACTTTGTAACTTTCTTTTCAGGCAAATCATTGGGTAGAAAACGTATTACTGCAGATATACTGCTAAGGTCTTATTAAAGCCAATGATATCAGGAGATTTGTAATTAAATAAATGCAATTTTTTCTTTGAAGAACTCTGTCTATCCTGTTGCAATCCTGTGGATTGCAAGTGTCTCCAAATTGCAAATGATGGTGTGTGTGTTTTTACTTTGTAGTACCAGTATGTATCATCTTCCTTGCCTGTGAGAGTTGAAACTTGGAATCAGATCCAAGTCGTTATTTGGGCAAGATTTCCTTAATGTGCACTTTCCTTGCTTTGCAGACTTGCTGCTGATAAGCAAGCAGATGTACTGCAGACAGCACTGTAGGATGAGAGTATGAGTGTTGTATAACACACTTGTTTTCTTTCTCCCCGTTTTGCTTTTTATTTTCTCCTCCTCCAGCAAGTGTGCTCCCAGGCACTCTTGGAAAGCTGCCAGTCCAGAAATATAAACACTTCTGAAATTCTTCCCAGCCTTAGATTTCTGATATCCTTTTCATGGGGTAGTCAAATTAGAAAGGATCCCCAAAGTAGTTTCTGTGGAGGGTGTAGCTGAAGAAGGGAGGGCAGGGTCAGACAGAAGATCCCCAGAGAGGCAAATGTCCCAATATATAAAAAAGCTAAAGCTATTCATACTTTGTGTGACTACTCTGAGTAATATAAACTGCACAAGGGACAGAGAACAATGGTAATCGTTCTTCTAGTACATGTTTACTCCCTCTTTACTATCCCCCTTCTGGGCTTTGATGAGCTTTTACATAATGCTTCTCATCTGTTCAATGTTATCAGCTACTAGTAAAAGCCATCTACTTAAACACACGTTATTTAAATTACATGAAAATAAAGGAACTATAAGTCTGTTGGGTGTTGGGATTGTTAATGGGCTGCAATGCTTAAGGGATGCTGAAAGTTTTGCAATTTGCAGCATTAACATCTACCTTCGTGCCGGTCTGTTCTGTTGCTCCCAAAGGACCAGCTCAGTAGAAAACCCCCTTGTTTATATCCATACCCTAAAGGTGACTCCGGACACACCCTATGGCACACTGCACAGTAAGAGATAAATGGATAATATCTATCCCCCGGGGCCTTGGCAAAGCACGTCCAATACTTGTTCTGCCCCAAATTGTCTGCTTTTGGTTGATCTGTATGGGGCAGACTGACATGCAACAAATCTTCCAGGACTTGCCGCAAAAGAGTGGGGAGATCTGAGAGCCTACCCTGCTTCTCCCATGGAAGAAGTGCTTGTTTGGGGGTCAGCTGAACTCAGCAGCCCCCAGGAAGATGGCCTAGGTCACTGCACTGGAAGTGTGAGGATAAAGCCCTTTGGGGTGGCAATTCAGATTGCTTCCCAGAGCACCTCATCAAGAGGCGAAACGCATGTAGAAGCGGTACACACCTTACCTGTGCCAGAAAATCTACTGTTAGCTTACAGCACAAAAGTAAAATTTATTTTCCCATTTGCAGGGGTTGTGAGCAAAGAAGAGGATACCTTAAAGTTCTGCGATCACGTAGAAGTCACAACGGGCAGAAAAGACTGTCTCCTGTTTTAGTATGTAATCCACAGTTTGGCCTCTAAAGCAATAGACTGAGGGCCACCTGTCCAGGCAGCTGATTTTCCTGGGTGGCACAGAGCAACTCCAATGGGCACAGTGGTGCTTTTAACATCATGAGTCTGTCCTCAGCTTTCATTTGCAGAGCTAAAGTCACGTGGGATCTGGCTTTTGAAATGTTTCAATATAGGTCTGGGGTGGTCTTTCCTCAGACATAGGCCTGTGCTGAATGCAAGGAGGCATCACCATGTGCACTCAGCACACCCTGATCCAGGAGAGAACATTATCCAAATTATTTTCAGGATAAAGGGAACCTTTGGCTCCTTCCTACAGACATGTTTGTTGTAGCACTGTGACTGTTATGTGAGCACTTTGGAGATGTCCCTGGACAAGGATGGGTGACTCTTGCTTCAGCAGCAAATTGGTTTAGGCAAGGATTCAGCTGGCCCTGTTCCTGGCATACAGTGGTGATTGTGAAATGGATAGAGAGAGATTCTCCATGCAAGGCAGTGCCAAGCCTGCACCTCCCTTCCTCCCTCTCTGCCTGCTTTCATCCAGAAGATGCTGTGCAAGCCAACCCCAGCCCCTGAGAAGCCATCTCACATGACAGTGACTGCCTGGCTGCCCAGTTAGCACTGGGTAGTGGACTTTGGATGATGGAGATGGGCAGACACTTAGGTGAGACTGAGAGGAGAGTGTGTCATATATACGAACTTCATGAGTTTGACCATCAACCATGAGTTTGATGGACAGGGTGGTCTGAGGCGCAGAGAAGGTACGACCATGCCATTCCATGGACCTCTTATTCTTACTTTTGAATACTGAAAGAAGGATTTTGTGACACTGGGACAGCAGGGATGGCTCTGAAATGTGTTTCAGTGTGCTCACAGATGCACTGCCTGCTCCAGTTTGAAACAGCCCTGCCTGGGATCTGTGGGGCAATGTGCCATCTGGTGCCCCTGATGCTCTCTGTCAAAGGATGTAGCTTGGTAAAGTTGGATTGCATCTGCCAAGGATTTTGCAGGTTGTCTATTTGTCCACACTGCTCAAGGACATGACCTGAAGGCTTGGTGTGGTCTATATGGACCTTAATAATTCTCATGGTAGCCTGGCTGGGGCACTGTTGCCCCAGCATGCCTAGTGAGCTCCAGTGCCATGACAATGTGAATGAGTATTTGGTCTTGAGAGGACCAAATGACTGCTGAGAGTGCAGTGGCTGCACAGCGTAGACACAGCTATACAGATCCCAGTGCTAGATAAGGATCATTTGAGCTTTGGCAGTTCCATCCAGCCTTTTGAAAACTATCTTGAGCTCACTGTGTGGTGTAGAAGAGGGAGTGGGTGAGTCTCACTGTGTGGTGTAGAAGAGGGAGTGGGTGAGTTTGGGTTCATCTCAGCAGTTCCTGCAGTGCAGTTTTCTTAGACGTGTTTCTCCTGTTGGCAAAAACATAGCACAACTGGAAATGGGGTAAGATTCTGGCTCTAAGAGCAGAAGTGTGTATTAAAGATGCATTTTGGAGGTAGACTGTCTTTATAGCCTAAAATGCTACTAGTTCACTAGAAAACACCTCACCTCCAGCTGGCAGTGAGCACCCTGTTGCTTCAGAAGTGCCTGGTTTGCTTCTGCCCCCTCTCCGGGTGAACTGGTGACCCCGTCACCTTGTCCCATGTCACAGTCCCACGAGTGGACAGTGGAACCACTCCGCTCTCAGCTCTTCACAGGGCAGCTGCAGGCAGAGAGAGGATAAGGCAACAAGCCTGCAATCTGTTTTTTTTCCCCCCAGACTTACAGCTCGTTTGGGGTACATTTGTATCTTGGTAATTGGGAAATCCAATTAGATATCCTGGAGTCCTAATTAAATGGCTTTTATGGTTATAAGAGATTTGGGGAATAATCATCTGTGAAGACTTGGGACCCATGTTCCATTTGCATGTGCAGTTTCTATGGCTGTGTGAGTAAGTGCTGTAATTGCCTGTAGGAATTTATAGTGTTTGCCCAAATGGAATAAATTACAACTACTTCCTGGCATTCAGTTTTTAAGTCTCTGATTGTAGAATTAGGGAGAGAGCTGACATAAAATACTATACCTGAATAGAAATGCAAGAACAGAAATCACGTTCTGTTCACTTAAACTGTGTCTTTTTTGGCAACTTCTGTATCAATTGACAGAAAGTTAAAATTTTGCACTTATTTTAACACGTGGTTAACCACCACAGAAATCACTGGTAATGACTGGGTATGTACCATGGCATGGAATATATGCTAATACTGTTCCGATTAAGCAGCATTCACTGCAATTGCCTCTCATTAGGTAAATAATTTCTGAGGGAGATATACTAATTAAAAGTTTTTCCTCATTATGTATTTCATGCTTAAGAGGAGTTTACTATATTTACAGCAGTGCAACTAAAGCTATTCAGAACTAACCCTGCCAATATTTACAAAACGCAGAGAGAAATTACTTATGCTTCTGTCTTCTTTGTTGCTGATTGCGAAGGATATGTTTAGTTTCCTCAGAGGTGCTTTCACTCCTGTAATGAATAAAATGATTCCTAAGTGGTAAAATGTTTTCAGATCCTCTAGAACATAAATGATTTTATAACTTTAAAATGCAATTGTTATTCAGTTCTCTGAGCTATCTGTTGCAGTCTAGCAGCTGATTTGCTTATTTTTATTAATTATTATGATAATTATTATATTCTATATACTATATTATATAATATTATTATTTATTATTATTATTATTATTATTAATTACATAACCATAACAACAACAATAATAATAATCTGTCTGGTTTAGCATTGTATTGCCATGTAAAGCTCTTTAATGCAAGACTACCGCAATCAGGTGGAACACTTAAGCTTAGAAAAGATTTTTGGTTATCTTATGGCAGCTTATTCCCTGCCAGCATTATGAGCTTTTTATTCCTTCTTGAACAGAGACCATTTTTTTAATTTCTTGTTTGCATTTTCATAGAGGTGCATAAAGTATTAATAGTCCATGTGTAGCTCGGAGAACTTTATTAAATGTTAGCTTTTATACACAGCTTTACTTCCAGCACATCAGGTTTCCATACCACGTGCATGAGCCTATCAGGATGAAAATGTTTGTGGTTATCATTTGTGCCTGTGTAAATACCATGCCAATTTAAATAACTCCTGTTGGAAGCCAAGAGAGGCAGAAGTGGTAGAAAAGTAATGACTGAAGACAGAGGCTCTTGACCTCACCAGATGACAGGCAGGATCGTGATAGCTCATGTATTTGGGATCAGGAGACAAAGTCCGGTTCCTTTCCATCACGGCAGTTTGTCAGATTCTTGCTGCAGTGTTTTCGCACCCATGCAATTTTTTTATGGATCTCATGCTGTTTTGGCAGCTTAACTCAATTTAAATGCCTGTTCCTGTTGCCTTCTCCTTTTGCATTTCAAAAGCATTTGAGTTAAAACAAAATGGTAGTTTTGCAGAATTGTGAACAAATCTAATGACTTTTCTTTCTTACTTGTTCTCCATCCCATGGGCTCTTCATTTTGCTTGTGCTCCTTTCCTTGAAATCCCTGTACTCTGGGAAACAAGCAGAAGCTCAGAGGCCAGGAGGCTTGTTCTGCCTCCATTCCTCTCTTGAAAACATAAAGCTATCACTATCCAGCCTGCTCTTCTCCTTGTAGCCATTCCTTTCCTCTTAACAGAGAAGCAATTCAATTATTCTTTTTTTCTCCTTCACTCCAGCCCCATTCACAGAAGAATCTGGCCAGGCAGTTGTATAACTAACATTTCTGTCTACTCTTGAGGGCTATCATCTGAGCTGTTTCTCAAGCCAGTGAAGCTGAGACTATGTAAGGTTTCTGAGAAGGCACACGTAATTTTGCAAGGATTGTCCTTTTAGAGGTGTTCCTCTGTGGTTGCCAAAGTCTTCACGGATGCTCTTGGCTCTGATCTCTGGGAGGAAACCAGCAAGTCAGAGCAGACACTTTTGAGTCCTGGGCTCCTTCTTGAAGGTGCCTCTGAAAGGTGCCACCTTCATTATTCGTGTACAAACACTGTACAACTGAGTACAAATACAGGTGACGAAATGTAACCATCCTACAGTTCGGTGTTTCTCAGTCTGACAGTTCTGACTTTCTGGGGGAGGCTGTAAAACGTTGAAAACTTTCCTCGTCTAAAGTAAAGAAATCTATTTTCCCTTACCCCCACCCCATATGCAGCTCCTTCCCTTTCAAGTCCCAGAATTCTCAATCAGACTTTTAAAATGTGCATGGAGGGTATGACATGGGCTTTATCATGCACAGATTATCTGGAGAGCTGGAGGAATAATGACTCCCACTCGTGCTGTCCAGAGCAGAGGACACAGTCGGGTCAAGCACCTCCTGTGTGCCAGTGCACCCAGATTTGGTGTTCCTTCATTGTTACAATTAATCTTTTTTTTCCCCCCTATTCTTTTATGATGAGCGAGTGGTGAAAATGTTTTATTTCAAATAAGGCGTTTGTCTTATCTGAGCAGAAAATGACCTGAAGGCCAGATCTGCCTATAGGCAGATAATAAGTATTAATTTCTATGACTAAATGACATAAAGAGAACCAAGGATTAGTTATATCACAGATCAGCAAATTGACCTGGGGGTAGCTTTGTAATTTTTTTTTCTTTTCACACCATTCTCAATAACTGAAAAAAAAAAAGCGTTGTGAAAGAGTCTTAATGTGATCTCAACAAGTCTCAAGCTTCTTTTGCCTCTTTAAATTTTGCCTTTCTAAAAGCTTTGGAATGGGATTGTATCTTAGTATAGTCTCTGTGCACATAAGAGAAAAAAGGAACAGCAAACCCAATCAAAATCAATCAGCGTGTGTAGGGCACATAGAGACGGGATTGTGCGAGCTTATTAGGTAAGTCATTGACTTTCTAACACATCTTGATATTTTCCTGCTAAAAATCCTATTCCAACTTTGTGTGGCTATGGGAAATGGCATTCTTAATACTTTCAGATATCCTGATGGATCAGTTTGTAAGAGTAAGTATTGCTTAAACATAAACTAATTAAATATTAGGGCCAGCCAAACTGCGGAAAGCACTGTAAGGTAATTTCCCTCCTTGTTTTTGTTTGGATGGCAGGTGTTTAATGTGCAGTCATAAGTTTTTATTTCTCCTCATTTTTGTTGTATTGCCTTTTTAATTTGTTTGCTTACACAAGCAAATTAGTATTTAGCTGTTCGTTAGTTATACAGGTCAATGAACTGATTCATTTAACTGAGTTTAAAAATTAGATTTGCAAATATTCTCCATTCTCTTCAGTTCATCATCATTTGGAATTACATTCACAGTTCTGAATAAGTGAATTAAGTATAAATACAGCACATAGGTGTTTTATTGTGTCAGGGAGAGTGGTCTTATAGGAACCATGCAAAAAAGATATGTGAAAAAGGTCTAAGCATGCCACTTTAGCTGTCAGAGATTTGACAAATATATCCAGAATTTTCTATATTCAGATTGACAGCATATGACATTATTAAGCCAAAAGCAAAATATCTAATTCTTTAAGTTTTGTAAGCTAAAGAACTTCAATATATTTTGCTTTATGCAGTGACCACAAACTACTCATGAATGTAACTCTTAGGTTGAGAGTCGAAATGTGGCTGCAAAGCAGGTACTAAGTTAACCAGTGACTACACTGATGCAGTGATTTATTGTCACCATGTAACCGTGCAATGGCAGTTATGGTCACAGTCCACAGACGCTATGTTGGCTATTTTATTGCTTGGGTGGCTTTTCTCATGTTCATCAGGAGTTTGTCAGGCCCTTTGCGCAATAAAGAAAAGTCAGTTGAACCTCAGCCCAAGGAACTTTTAGATGGCAACTCCACAAAGAGTCTGGTCTTGGGATTTTTCTAGCACTTGGATTTTTCTGATGTTTACAGTTAAACTACTCCAATCTTCATTTTATTCAGTCATCAGCATACAGATCCCTGATACCAGGAATCGTTACTGTTGATCCCCACTCACCCCAAAAGATCAGTATGCCGCAGATTTCAGCTAATTCCAGCTCTTGTTAGACTTTTCATATGCCCCATCTTTTTACAAAGTTTCCTATAGGTAATCCATATCCCCTCACTGAGGAATGTACCCCTTTTCACTTATAGTCTGGTACTCTCCAGAGGTCTTAGTCAGGATTGAGGCCACTGGTGAAAGATGCTCGATGGTGTGAGAGCTTCTGTTGAGCTGCTACTCAGTGTGCCAGATATCTGTGTTTGATTTCTTAGAATTGACTCATTCAGTGCTGCATGCTTTTGCAGTGTTGAAAACTTGGGTTATTTTTTTCCTGTGAGGTACTTTGTTCAACCTTTTAGCAGTAATACCCCAGCAACATTCCCACAAATGCACCACGTAAGCAGTTATTCTCCATGGGAACTGGGCTCTGTGCTTCTCCAGGCTAGCCGGCAGGGAAAGGTTAAAGAATGAACAGCCCTGAGAGTGAAGTTGGGCAAAACAAATGAGGTAACATAACAACGGTATACTATACTTGAGCTAATTTTTTTCAGCTAAGCTGCACACTGAACATCTAAATTCTTGTCATTATTGTCACAAGTCTAACCTCTTGGCACCAAATTTTAGTGTTTAAGGTTCTTTGCTGTGGCATTCTCAAGCTACGTAAGAGCAGAAGCCTGTTTTGAAACATTCCTCAAGGACTTCAGAGTGTTTTCTAGGTCAATGGTCTCAGGCAATTTTACAGCTAAGGTCATATAGGATCAAATGTATAGGTGAGCTGATACAGAATCAGATGCCATAAGGTCTATTTCTGCATCTTCTCAGCTTTGGGTGAGTTGATTGTTGACTGTTCCTCCAGTTGTATAGCAGAGATAGCAGTATTCTGTCTTGTAATGAAGAGGTTTACAGATGATAAATATTTTGAAAATGCTCTTTTGGGTGCAAAAGTTGAGGATTTCTTTCGTGCTGTATTGTAATTATTTTTCCCTTTGTTACTCTTCCAACTTTCAGAGAGTATTTTTTTTCTTTTGGGTGTATCAGAAAGTTTTTATTGACCTAGCGACAAGGTCTGATTTTGTGCTAGCTGCAAGGTGTTGCTTTTACTATCACTTCCTATTGTTACTTTATAATTTTGGTTAGTTCCAATCTGAAGAATTTAGAAAATTTAACTCTTTGAACTAATATTTTCATTCTTCATAGCCAACTAATATGGCTTGATCAGCTGTAGAGGAAACTGTTGCTGTTCTAAATCTCTGACACAGACTACCAGTAGATAACGATTTTTTAATCAGAATATGGTCCGATGTGTTGCTATAGTCACTTACATATGGCCATTTTTTAAAAACATAATCAATTAAGATACAGCCTTTCCTGTTCCCAGGCTTACACTTAACACTATAAATTGATAAGCCTTAAGTTATTAATTTTTTTTCATTTTTGCTTTTTCTTTTCACGTTAGTAACATACAGTTCAAGTGATACACGTAAGACAGAAATGCCGTTCCTTGTCTCAGCTAATGATGGTGCTGAAAGATTTCATTTTAAAACAGAAATATTCTAAACTGGGAACTTCAAATTTAAGCCCCCTTCATAATTTTAGTTGAATAAAAAGAGTAAAATCTCTGGTTGTGTAGTCGCTTGTGCACTTTATTTCTACTTCTGCCTAAGCCTGGAGAGCCCTGCTTTTCCAATTACGACACCAAGCTAATCTCTTACAAGTACAGCGTGTCTGTAAGGTTTCACTATTCAAGAGAGTGTGCATTTTTTAGATTTATGAGGCTCCAGCCAGCATCAGGGCCCCCTTGTGATAGAAAACACATAGTGGGAATCCTGCGTTTAAGGAATTTGGACGGAACAAACCAGGCAGAGCGTGGCTCAGACCGGGCAGCGTACCAAGACGGGGGCAGCTCAGGGGCTTGCTGGAGCTCACACGGGAATTGAGCTGAGCTGGGCAGAACAGAGCTCAGATTTTTGCAGTGCTAAACCAGAAGTTTAACTGCAAAACTTCAAAGTACCGTTGTAAAATTTTGATTCTGCTGAAGCCAAACCCAAATCCTGATGTTGATTAGGCCTTAAACCCAGGCCTGAATACCAGCCAAGGTATAATCCAATGGTACATCTGAGGCCTGCTTCCTCTTTTTATATCCCCTAAAATATCTCTCTGGTGGCTCAGATTGTCTAGTGAGGCTAACGAAAACACAACTTGAGACTTTCCCGAATGCCTTCTCATCTGGGCTTTAGTCCTCTGTGCTTTCTGCTGGTTGCAATGCAGAAATCTTCATGCTTGCAAGAGAAGTATTAAATTTCCTGCAATTAGAACAGAAAATTCAGATTTCATTTTGTTGCAAAATGAGGCCAAAGACAGAAATCCAGAGAGAGGTCCATGAGCAATTTAAAAGCGAGCTAGGTTGTTGGATGAAATGGTCCAAAGGAATGTGTGGGTACCGCTGTGATGTGGATGCAGCTGCTGAGAAAAGCTACAACTGAAGCACGATTCATTAGTGAGTTTTAATACTAGGGTGGTCTTCTTGTTCAAAGAGCAAAATTTATTATAAATGGAGAACTTAATGATATAGAGAAAGCTGCTACTTAATACTCAGTCATTGGCTCACAGTTTAAATTCAAAGATATCATCATGATGTATTTACTTCTGCCAAGCACCTTTTCATTGTCACTTTTAAGGTGAGGGAAGTGCATCTTTGATAAAAGCGGTATTGGGCAACAACATATATTTTCTTAAAATTTATAAATATTTTAAGTTTATCTTATCTTCTGCATATCCTATGCAGTTATATAGCATGCTTTTCTGGAGCAAACCAAAATTTTGGAGAAAAAAAAAAACAAGAAGATTCATACCATCTTACAGGGGACCTGAACCATTTGTTGTTAGGCAGAACTTCAGCATACACAGAGGTAATGGAAATAGCCCATGAACTGTAAAACCATTGGTCTCCTAGCTTAAAACCCTCTATGCACAAGTGTGCTGTCCTCCTTTAGACTGAGTGTACCCATTAAACCCACATTACAGATCCCAAAACACTGGAAGTTATGCAGCAGGGTTGAGAAGAAATCTGAAGAAGTGTGCTCTGTGCAACACGTAACATTTCTCCATGCTGGCCTCCTGCGCAGTCTTCAGCTGCTGAAGGCTGGAATATCTCAGATTGTGGGTGTCTCCATCCGCCAGTAGAAGGTTCTCAGTATCTCCGGCTAGCTCTCGCTTCCCTCTCTGCATTTTGTTTAATCACAAGCATCCTAGCTGTGTTTTCAGAGTTGTAGGTACACAGCCCGGCAGCGAACTTTCAAGCAGAAAGGTCACTTAGTTGTTTTCTCAGGGAGCTGCGAATATTTCCTCAACTGTTTACATGAGCAAGGAAACCTCTTTTCCTCTTCTGTGCTGTCAGAGTGGCACACAATGGGGAGCATGCTTTATGAAAACTCAGGGTGAGTGTTTTGCAGAGGAATGCTGTGAGGAGATTCTGTCGTACAAATACTAAACCAAAAGCTTTTTCCAAGGTCTGACTCCAAATTCTGTACAGCCCAGAACAAAATTCTGTTCCCTGTTTTCCTTCCTTCACACGCACTTTTTGGACTATTTATCTGACAATTACAGCCAAATAACAGTACCATTAGAAGGAATGCTGATGGCAATAAATAGAATAACAATCATATTAGCTATAATAAACGTAACAATTAATGTTGTTACCCAGACAGAAAATGCCAATCATTTTTCTATGCCTTGAGGACACAACAAAACCCATGTGATTTCTAGATGGTCAAAAGACCTATTGTATCATCAAAACACGTAATAAGAATGGAGAGGGACTGACGTATTTAGGATCTAATACCTATAAGGAGTGTTTATTCAGCTGGAAACCTTCTGACCTGTTAACAAATGACACCTAGTTGTATTAGGTATACTAATAATAACTCTGAAAAACTGAAGCTGCCTAGAGTGGGTGAGGCTAGCCCCTATCCTTACTAATATGTAGTCACAGAAGCTGTAATTTAGCCATAGAAATAGAAAAAAAAGGTACATGAAGGAATTCAAGGAATGAGGCATGAGGAATTATTCACAAAGCACCTATGGTTTGTTTGTTTTTACACCAGTTAGAATGAAAAACGTGCTGTGAATTGAATGAGGTAGTACTCAGAAGGGAACCCTTACTTCCTCCAGCCTTGCAGGTCCACAAAAGCTCTTATGAATTTTCAGTCTCATTGACCCAGCTCCAGGGATCTATATGTACTTTATTCCTCAGCTTAGATGTAAAGATGGCAGAAGTGAGCACTGAAAAGAAATAACTTGGCAAAAAGACGTGAAACTATTTTTTACAAGTACAGAGAATATATCATTGTGATCTTCTTTCTTCAGTATAATTTTCTTTATCTATATTAATCTCTAAACAGAATTTTTTCCATGTCAATTGCAAATCCCTTGGGTTGGTATAGTCTTCCTGAGTCAGTGGCGGTAGGAGGAAGCTAGCTAGTGCTTCTTATTTTATCAGTTCTGACCTTATGTGGCTGCTGGAGGGTGACAGATCTGAGGGATGGCCAAAATGCAATATCTGCCCTAAGGCTGCAGCTGGAGAATGATAACCTAATTTCTAATGACTCTACCTACGACAGTCAAAATCATTACTCAAAGAACAGCAAACATGGTTCTTCATGCCTTGAAGCCAACAGGCCAGATTAAAGTGGGAATCCCCAAAGGGAAGTGGTGCAATGGGTACTCTAAGCTGTTCGGTTTCTTAGCCACAGAAACTACAGAATGACTGGATTGTGGTCCACTTCAGAATAAAAAAAAACACAAGAGTGTACAAATGAAAATAAGGCCATCAACAACTGCATGTTGTTCTGTGTTACAGGCTGTGTTTTTTTCAGACAATTCCATGTAATTGCTAGTGGCACCAGGGTTTAAGCTTTAACAGAGTATTCCTTGTCTTACACAAGTTTGTGCAAGCTCCCAGTTTCAGTGGGAGGTTTACTCAGAGTCTATCAGATGCATAAGCAGCTGTTCTAACTTTCCCAATGACTACTTGCATTGTTCCTCCCTAACCATGGATGAATCACAACCAAAAGTTGCTGTCAATTAGACTGTTTTCTTTTTCTTTTTTCTTTTCCTTCTTTTCCTTCTTTTTTCTTTTTTCTTTTTTTTTTTAATTTTCCAAAAGTAGCAAGTTATAAATAAAATACATTAAGTATCAGATATATTGACTGTTATTAGAAAGTGCATTCAGTTATGGCTGATCTATACCTGTTCCTCAACGACTACGACAGTAAACATAGATTATCATAACAAATATCTGCAAAATAAGTATTGATCCATGACCACTTTCTGAAAAATAGTAATAACTGTGTTTGCCTGTATAGGCAATTGTCAATATTTCATCCAGAAGATATAGCCCTGTAGGCTCTTGCTAACAGTAATGAATAACTCTTTATTTCTTCATGTCATGCAGATTAGCAGTGTTGACATTTTCCTCTTGTTTTTGATTTAAGGGATAGTCAGAACGATTCATTTTTGGAATCCACTGGAGGTCACTGACTATATAATTTCACAGGAATCTCTATATACCTCAATAATCAGTTCTTTATTGGCATTACATGAGTGCCTGGCTGAAATCAAAGCTCAACTAAACTGTCATTATACATACATGTAGAAAAAGTATGCTGAAGGATTTGTATAATCTGCATAAATGAGATACCAGACGAGAAACAGTGTTATGAAGTGTATTGACTGGGATGGTTGGGTTGTCGGCAGAATCAGGATTAGAGCTCTGATCTCCTCAGTTCTTGTCAAGGTGACGTACTTGATATGCTATAAATTATTTATTGGATGATTGAGATTTCTTTTCATTATTTTCCACCCAGCATGTACCTGTTAAAGAACAGATCAAAGATTTGTGTTTGGTGGCTCACTGTCATGAAAATTTTGCAAGTCAGTAATGTCTTCTCTATTCCTTGAACTTTGTCATGACATGACAGTGGGTATGAAGGACACTGCTGCAAGTTTTCTTGATACAGGAGTAAATAATAATCTGTCTCAGGAAGGAGTTATGCATTAAAAATATCAAAATTTGTTTTTTCCATACTAAGGTGTTTTTCGGGGGGAGAAGGGAGTGGCTTGGGAATTAAATTGTGATAAAAGACTTACTGAGGCATAAACTTTTGAGGAGGCTGGTATCTCAAAGTAGGAGGATATGCTTTATATGTTCACATATCAAATGACTGAGAAACGTAAATTATTTAAATCTCATTCTAGACTGATAACACAGCATGCAATTTTTAATAACCATATGGGCAAAGGGGATAAATGTAGATCTCTTAAGCATTTACTTAATTAGCTCATATTCCTGTTTTCTTCAGAAATACATATTGCATTTCTTTTATTACATTTTTTAATTAAATTTCTTAATGTAATTGACCTAAGGGCTTAATAAGTAACTAAATACTTGCAAATAAATGAAATCAAATACAGGCCCAGAACTGTAGTCAAGACAATTTGTGGGGCCACAGGAGATTAGCTGTGTATCACAGAAGATCATAGTGACAGAAAAGAAGGCTGTAAAGGACTAGAAATGTTCATCTAGTCCAGGCAGGTATTTGTCTAATTTGTTCTTAAAAAAGCTTTAGTTTTTTAGTTAGAAATCCCATGTCCTTTTGATATCTCTCGCAGTACTTCCCTATCTTTAGCACTAGAAAGTTTCTTCATGAAGTCTAAGTTCAGCCTCTCTTACTGCACCACAAGCCTGGGTTTTGTTGTAGCCACCATAGATGAGAGTGTATATTATTTCTTTTTTTCCCATTTGAAGCAGCCTCTTACATATTTAAAGACTGTCATCATTTTCCCTCAAGCCTTTTCCCTCTCCACCCCTCTGCACCCCTGGCTCATGTAGTCTTTTCATCTTTAGCCTAAACAAACCCAATTATTTCAGTCTTTCTTCATAGCTCGTGTTTTGCAGATGCCTCATCATTCCTGTTTCTCTACTCTGGACAAATTTGATACACATGATTTTTTGAAGTGTGGTGCCTAAAATGGGGCATTATACTTCAGCTACTTCAACTCCAGTCTTATTAGTGTTGAGTAGAATGGAAAAATTCTTGTGTCTGAGAATGTTTTTGCATTTGTACGTTTGTCTAACGTTTGACTTTTTTTCTAATAGCTTGCCACTGCTCATTCATCTGCAATTTGTAGTCTGCTCTAGTCCCCAGGATCTTTTTTGAAGACCTATTACCTTGTCAGTCCTTTGCCATCTGGTATTTCCTGTTTGTGAAACTGGTTATGCCCCGCAAAGTACAGAGCTGCACACCCATCTAACTGAATTGCATCCTCTTTTTCTTTTTTTCTAGACCATGTTTTCAGTCTGCCAAGGTCATTGTGAATTCTAATTTTGTCCTCCATCAGACTTGTAGAGATCCCATTTTAGCATCATCTTAGAAAGTAACATGCTTTCAAAGACTCAATCAGGCTGCTAATGGCTGGTGGAGTGGTGTGTGCTTGGTCTGGGGCAGTTAGGATTGCAGCATCTGGACTTTGATGACTCATTAATAGCTAGGGGAATAATTTTCCAATGCTATGCTGAATAAATCTGTTAGTTACTGAAGATATTTTTTTCTTAAACATGCTGCCTGGAATGTGTGTAGTTTTCACTTTTGGCTATTTCGTTTCAAGATCAAGTTTCATGGATTTATAATCTCCAACTGGAAATTTCACAAAAAAAGCTTGCACCTTGGGATAGAGTAGAAGCTGCCTGGCTGCCTGGCACAGCAGGGCCACATCTGCAGTGAATTTTAATAATATACTAACTGCTTAGTACTGCCACCGAAAATTCAGTATTCTGATCTTGCTTTCCACTGACAAATTCTATAAATCTTGACATTCTTTTGTTTTTTCTAATTGATTGACTCGTGGAGTTAACCAACCTGGAAAAGTTTTCAGACAGCATACTTGACTCCAGTATTATTATTTCAGTATTTGAGATTTATCAGTTGGTTAAGAATTAGTCACCAAAGGAATTTGTGAATCATTCTGAATAATGAATAAATTTATGCTCTGATTGCAAACAATTTGTGAAAAGGAACAAAGGGAGAAATTAGTTTAAAAAATCTTAATTCACTCAACTCTAATAGGACTTTTAGCCATCTTTTAAAATTTTAAAGACCAGGGAACAGAGACAAATGTGAGGCCTTAATGTAGAGTTCAGAGAAAGTCAAAAGTAGAGTCAGGATTAGACTTTTTAGTTTCTATCTTTTGGTTTGATGATGACTCTGGTTTTGTTTTTTCCACATTAGTTCATGTCTTTAGAGTCCTTGGAGGGTAGGGGTATGGATGGAGGGCCTTGGAGAGCCATGCAAATCTCAAATTGCAATACCAACAGGCTTACCAATGAAGGGGAAAAGGAAAACAGCAACGAGAACTGCAGCGATGACAGGTCAAGGCTTAGAGTGCAATACTTGCAATTGCTTTGCAGTTTGCCTTGGCGGTGCGATTACGCGCAGTTATAATCCTGTTGCGCTGACTGCTAATTCCAGAGCACTGCGTGCACACACTGCAGCACAGATTGGGCATCACAGAGTGAATATTAAATGTGGAACATAAAGCACTAAGCACCTTGTAAGCAAATCAGAAGTGCAGGCCGATAACATTACGAGCTAGGGTTCTTATTTTGGACCACTGTCTTAAAAATTAAATGATCACTCTTTATGTAGATCTACCAGAGGAAATGCCAAAAATGTGTAAGAAGAAAAATTATCCCCAACCCAAATTTTGGGTGCAAACACAGAAAATCAAATAAAAAGAGTTAAGCTTTAGAAGTATGAAAGACAAACTTGAAGAAAAGGACTAGGAAAGCTGAACACTAATATTCCTTACGTTCAGCTGTAGGTCTGATTTCATCAGTTCTCTCAAAAGCACAAATCAGCAATAAGCAAATCTGCAGTACAAGGGACTGAAAAAAGTCCACAATAAAGTTTGCAAATTAAAATAAATATCAAAGGTGTAGGGTTATGAACAATAGTAGAAAATGGACCCCAAAACACAGTCTGCCAAACCACAAGATTTTTCACATAAGAGGACCAGAGTAATAAGTAGTAATTACATGTTACTGGGAGATAGTACTGCTGAGCTGCTAATGCTCTTGCATAGGATGGTTGTGGCAGCAATTTTTTGATTCACCTTATTTTAGAACATCAATATTAGGAAATTCTGTAAATAACAGTTTACTTGTGTGTGCTCACTTCTTGCTTTAGCCTTCTTCCCATTGGTTCTGTCAGAAATGGTATGTGGAGGAAAGATACTCCAGCTTTGGAAGAAGGGAGGTTTTTGATTTTACAGAAGTGGTTTGGTGTTGCTAGTGAACTGATCAGAGCCCTCTATATCTTCTGTGTGCTTATGGTTGCACTTCTACACCTGCTTGTGACTTGGTGGTCGACTGCAATGTGAAAGCACATTCTGTTGTTCAGTTGTATTGTAACTTAAAATATTATGGATATTGTCAAAGTGCTGTGACTAGGCTAGTCGCCATGGAAAACTTCATTGGATGATAGTATTTGCTTTTCATTATTAGTGACGATGTCTTTCAGATTACTTTTTCAGTTACAGCTCTCATCACTATGACTCACCAAAAATCCTGCTCTGCCAGACTGGTGTGCTAGGCAGTTTGGGCAAAAACATTCCCAGCTCCTTCCTGGAGGCTGAGCCTGTGGTTCTGCAATTCTTTTGTCTAAATACAGAAGGACCACAGGCCATAGACAATGTAAATCTCTCCATGCCAAAGTCCTGGAGAGATTTACTGGTGTATGTATGTCAGCTACACGGCATGTGCTTGGGCAATGTGACACCTCCCACAAATGCTGACTCTATGAGCAGGCTTTGCGGCGTTGAACCACACACGGACTATAGAGACATTTGGGATTCTGGTCAGAACTCACAAAAGCCTGGCAGCCAGGTGCATTCAGAGGGATTCGGGCTACAGAGCCTTCTGTGGCTGCCTTCTCTTGCCCCCAGGCACCTCTGCTTCTGCCTTCACCCCGCTGCATTAAATGGTGGTCATCAAGGACTGACAGGTCTGTTGGTGGAGTAAGTATGGGCTTTTCTGGTTTAAACAGTTGTCTCTCTTACTCTGTACTCTTATACATCAGCAAAGATTCACCTTCGGGGCTGCGTTTCAATAGTTCTGGGTTTTGAAACAGGAGCCTGGCCTTCACGTTTGTCAATACAGCAAAGTGAAGAATGGTCAGGGATTTTGAGTGACTTTTTTTCTCCTACCAGTTAGAGGTTCCTGCTGGACAGCAGCTGTTTTCACGTCTCTGAGTCAGCCTTGCAATGATGAGTAGATGTGGGCAGAAATATTTTTTTTAATTTTTTTTTTTTCATTTCCTTGGAAAATAGAAGCTGTAAAAATCAACACTAAAAATAAGTAAACGCCAATTTAGGCAAATCCAGATTTTTTGTTTTCACTGAGCAAAGACTCCTGCCATGGTGGACTCTGAAGGCTGGGGTACGCCCAGGGCTGATTTGAATGACCTAGTCTGAACAAACACTGAGTTCCACAAGCTGTTGTCCTAATTGGCGAGATACCAGTTTCAAGTTCAAACGCTTCAACCCCAAATTCTTTATACATCTTTATTCTTAAAGCTGGTTTTCTGTAACAGGGAAGACTGAAAACTAACTGGTTGTGGGTGGAGTCACTCACACAAGAAGTTTGATTCTGCCATCATTAGCCCCAGCAACAACCTGTCCTGGACTGCTAAGTTTGTGAGGCACAAAGAAACCCACGCACCTACCCTGCCTTACCTGCTTAAGTTCTCAGTAAGCCTACCTTTCTCTGCAGTTTCTGGCCAGATTCCTTATGCAAGGGTGTGCTCCCAAGGTATTTGCATGAAAGCCAGTGGCTTTCTGAACCTGGTTTTCCAACACAGAGCTTCCCATATTCCTGAAGCAGCAGTTGCTACCCATGGTACAGCACCACCTTCTCCTCTTCCTACACCTGTCAAAAGCATCTTTTCAGTACGGTTTCATTTGTTTATTTTTTTCCAGTTATGAATTCTTATCTTTGCTTGCTTGAATTGCTTTCATTCCATTTCAGTGAAAAAAGGCATATTCTTTGGGAGCTCATGAGACAATTCAGAAACTTGAACCTCTACCATACAGTAGAGACCCTCCCACAGCAATAAAAGACTCTGAGCCTCCCCTGCAGTAGTCTGAGATATTTTTCATGCGTTTGAAAATGACTAGAAGATAATTCAGGATTTTTTGATCAAAATTGTCATACCTTCTTTCCCCTTACCCTGCATTTTTGCTGTCACAAGGCTAAAAAATAAATTGGTGGCACAGCTTAGGTGGGTTTGAGCAATGGCAGGGAAATAATCAGAGCACTCCACTGCAGCACCAAGCGTGATGAGCATATCACCTGAAGGTGGGCACAGCTATATTCAGAATCTGGTATGAAAGCACTAGTCTAAGTCCTGTGCTTGTGCTCTCCATTCTGTACCTTAAAGTGTCTTGGCCAAATTCCAGCCTATGATTAGATCTGCTATCTGGGCTTTTTGTATTATCACAGATGAAATGCCAAGCAAGAGCTTTGTTGTCAGTAGCTGTTAGTTATCCCGCCCTGAGCCAACAGGAGCTGCTGGAGCTTTTGCTAAGCTGGTCGCTGCTGCAACTTGCTTTTCATACATCTGTATGTCTCGCAGCATGCCTGCATCTCCTTAACGATCTGAAAACAAGGCATTGTGAGTAAGAAAGGTGGAGCGGGGTGGTTGAGGGTTGTGAAGATTTTACTGCATCTGCATCTGCAGCTTGCAGATTGATAGATCTGAGGATTCATTTTTTATTTAAAAAAATAGTAAGTCAGAAGCATATACCACTGCTTTCCTATCACTGGCTTAATTGTGATTATTTTATCTAGAACTCATTTCGATGGCTTTTAGAAGACTAACATAATATATTGTGACCAAAAGGAATGAGTTCAACAAACATAATCGATTGAAATCAAATGAAAAGGGAGTCTAATAAATAGAGGCTGCTTTCAGCCTGCCTGTGAAGAAAAGGCTGCTCCCTTGACCCCTCTGATCCAAATTTTTCAGCCCAGAGGCTATGTCTGCCCTGTGTAGTGATCTTCAGCTGCTGCATTGGGCTATTATTCTTACCTTTTACTGTTTCAATATGTTCTTTATTCTCATCAGGTCTTCACATTTTATCGGATACATATATATATTCATTGGAAATAGCACAACTATAAAATAATTGACAGAAGAGATTTACAAGGTTACGTTTAGTTCCTGAGAAACATTCTTGAGACTGTCTCTGAAATCACTGAATCCCCAATCACCTCAACATACATTTCTCTCCAAGAACATACATGCTCTCCATCATACAGTCCACACTGGTGTACAATTCTATCTGTGTATGCTTAATAACAGGGGGTTGAGAAGATGTAATTTTGGCTCTTTTCTTTCGTCTCGGAATTACTGCTTTTCTTTATTTTTTATACATAAGCTCACATAATTTTCCTTCCCCATGCTTTTTCTCAGCATTCTCATTTTATATGAAAACACCTTTTAAAATGCAGCTGTATGTGAGCACCACTTTGACATTAGACTATTTCTTTTTTTAGTGTCTTGTTGTTATTAGCTGCTTTCTACTGCCTCCATTTTTTCCTAACAGCCGTCTCCTAAAATAACAATGTCCTTTATTCAGCTATTTTTGCATGATCTGTATGATAGCTGGTTTTTCAATTTCTGTAATTATCATATGCCTGACTGGTGCCTTCCTAATCTTCACAGCATTATTTTTCAAGAAAATGTTTTTCTATTATGTGTAAAATGTTTGAAGATTTCCTTCTGAGCACATTTAATTTGTAACTGTGTTTTCTGTTTAGTATGATATTATCTCCAGGAGCTGTCTCTATGTTGCCTTTCCTACCATCAACAACATAGATTGAAGATGTACTTTGTGTCTTACTTTATCCCTGAAAACTTAACTATTGAACAAGTGGGGTTTTCTTGTTGAAGCATTTTAAAGTATCTGAAGCATCATAGATGACAGAGAAGGAAAGGATGGTGTAGACAATCTCATTCCCTTGGTAATTCAGTGTTCATCTCCAATGTCTTTCAATCCATTTATCTGCAAAAGATGATGCCACCAACATGCTTAAGAAAGAATGGCATACACCTGCTTAGACAGCAGGGTTAAATGTATTTTTTGATACATAAAGGTAATTTATTTCTCAAAGTGAAATAAATATAGATTTGCCATAATTTTGCAGAAACCATAAATTTGAAGTTTTCAGCTAGGAACTGAGCTTCAATTTTGATTCTGCCAGTAAAACCTAAAAGATGGATGTAAGTGCCTAAAAGCAGTATTTAGGATCTGGACTTTTTGATTTCTTGAGATATACCCTTGCTTTTTCTTGGATCAGTTTCAACTTTGGCTTCCACCAATACCCATTCTCTGTAAGTCACTTAATGCTTCCTTCTGTGTGGCCAGAAAGGATCCCAAAGACCTGTCATACACTTTTCCTTGAGATATTTCTGGCGCTTGATTGGCAGTAGCTTTTAAAATTGTTTGACAGCCATGCTGGAAACTCACTGGGCAGTGCTAGATCTCTCTACGTTTAACACTGAGGGAGAAGTGTACCATGCCTGCTGGGAGAATATGGACTTAGCTTGATGATGACCTAAGGCAGATTAGAGCATTCACACTGAATTTTGTGTCATTTTAGAGATGCAGTATGGAGCAGAGAACCTGAGTGGTCACTCTTTCTCTTTCCCCCTCTTTGTTACATGAGGCTTATGTATTTACTACCCCAAATGATGCCTTAGCCACACCTTTTCACTTTGAGATCATAGGTTTCTGGTGCCTACCCCCAAATGTCAAGACTCTGCTGTTGGGTTATTTTTCCATAAATTTAATCTAAACATAATTAATTTCCTTACTTTCTAGTCATAGTGTTCACCCCTCTCTATTTCTTTGCATTAATTTTTTATCTATCCTGATTTTTACAAAGTTTCAGATCTGTATAGTTAGTTCAGTTATGAGCAATATCTGTTATTTCATCACCAACTGGGACTATACGGTGTCATCTAAAACCTTGGAACTTATCCCAAGAACCACGTTGCATTCTTGGGCTCATTCACAAAAATGAATTGAAATCGAATTTAGTTATGATCCTGATTCCTTTCATTGAATCATAGAATAGCCCAGGTTGGAATGGGTCTCAAAATATCATCTGATCCAACCTTTCGCGGGAAAGGGAGCCTAGATGAGATTACACAGCACCCTGTCCAACTGCATCTTGAAAACCTCCAGTGATGGTGACTCCACCATGTCCCTGGGGAGGTTGTTCACTGGAGTGAATGACTGTTTTCACTGCAAAAAATTTCTTTCTTATGTTGAGATGAAACCTCTCCTGGTGCAACTTGCACCCATTGCCCCTTGTCTTCTCCATGTGGCTCCTTGTGAAGAGAGAGCCTCTGTGTTCTTTAGACACCCTTGAAGTACTGGAAAACTGTGATGAAGTCCTGCCCTGACTCTCGTCTTCTCCAGGGAGAAGAAACCTAACTCTTAGTCTTTCCTCATAGGGCAGATTCTCCAGCCCTTGGTCATCTTTGTGGCCCTCCTTTGGACCCTCTCCAGTCTGTCTGCATCTTTCTTGAATTGTGGGGACCAGAACTGGATGCAATACTCCAGGTGCAGCCTGACAAGCGCTGAGCAGATTGGAATGATCACATATCCATCTCTGCAAGTAACGCCCCTGCAGATGCAGCCCAGGATCCGACTTGCCTTTGTTGCTGCAGCAGTGCTCTGCTACTCGTGTTCAGCTGGTTGTCCACCAGGACCCCCAGGGCCCTGGGGGGTGGCTGCTGTGGCTCCCCAGCCACACAGATCCTAGCCTGTACTGGGCTCTTTGGTTATCCTGGCCCAGGTGCAGGACTTTGCACGTCTTTGTTAAACTTCATATTGTTCTTGGTAGCCCACTCTTCCAGCTTGTCCAGGTCTCTCTGTAAGATGGCTATCCCTTCTGATGTGTCCACCTCACCACCCAGTTTGGTGTCATCAGCAAACTTGGTGAGGGTGCTTTCAGTCCCATCATCCAAGTCATTCATTGAACAGCTTGGGCCCAGTATCGATTCCTGGGGGACGCCACTTGTGACAGGCTGCCAGTCTGAGAAAAAACCTGTATTATTTCTCAACCTATAATTTTGAAAAGTCAATACCTAGCAGGTTTTTTTTCCCTAGCATATTTAAAGTACAGTCAGTAAGTAAAATAGTGTGTAGTTTATGCTAGGTGGGTTTAGCTAGTGGAAGGCAAGAGAAGGAAGGACAGATCTATTCCTAAGATCTCTCAGCAATATGAAGGTAGGAATAGCTAGGAGGACTAAAACTCAGTGTTATTTTCTTTCAGTTATTGGTTGGAGAGATGTCTTGCTGTTAGGTTATCTCTCAGAAGGGCTGGAGCTGGGAAATTTTCCAATTGACTGTGTGGTTTTGTTAGATTATGTTGGGACTTTGGGTGATATAAGGCATCCTTTATTTGATTTTCTGGGAAAAGAAGGGAGAGGTTGATTTATATTTCTGTTCTGAATTATTAAGTCATTTATTTTACTGTAGTGTCAGGAGTTCTCAGCTGAGATCACATCCTGTCTGGGAGGACAAAATAAAAATACATTGTCACAGCTGCAGTGCCAATGGTGTTACAGGCTAAATAGTATGGTGATGTCAAACAGCTTGCCTAAGGATAGAGAACAGCTCAATGGCAGAGGTGTACACGAGCTCCAATCTCAGTCTTCAGCTACTGGCCCACGCTGTCTGATGAAAGTGGCTGATACTAGAAAAGGGGAGCTGCAGTCCCAGGCCTCAAATGTGGAGTTTCACTGGAGATGATGGTGGGACCTCCCCCAGTTTGTATCCTTCCCTGGAAAATGATGGGTTTTTGTAATCCCCGGCTGTACCTGTTTCCCACAGGCAGCTTTACTTACCTGTGAAGCTTATCCATAAGCCCTGCAGTTATGTTCAGTAGGTTAAACTTTCTCCTTCCAGAGCTTTATGGCTACAGCTCTGCTCTTACCCAAGGTTTGGACAACACTTTCCTGTGTTGGCAGCTGTGGTCTTCTGAATACATGACTTCAAACTGTGGTGTATAAGCCTTATGCCTGCACTTTTTGTTCTAAAAGCCACTGCTGTTTGTCTAATAAAGTTTATTTCCTGTGGGAGAAATAGAAATGCCATGCTTCTTAGTGGAGATTTTTTTTTTTTAATTTTATTGTGTTTTTGATAAGTAAACAATGCAAACTAAAACTGAGTGTAGCAAAGCACAGTTTCTGTGCCAGACATTCTTCTGTACAGGCTGATGAAATACATTTCACAGCCATAATCCTCAGTCACCTGCTACACCAATTCTCTGTTCCATTTAAAAATCCTGGTATTACTGTAGCAACTGACGAAGCACTTATTTCAGGGATCAACACTGAGGTCGTAGCTTCCTTTCTCTGTTTAATTAAGAAGATTACTTACCATTTGTCTACCTAAAATAATAAGGGATCTGGTGTGCTCTGTTTCAGTGGTCTTTGAAGCTGTTGGCCAAAGGCCAGTGGCCTTTCAGTAATGATGGCCTCCAATGCTGTTCAGAGCCCTCCCCTTAGAGCATCGGGCAGATGATGATAATCTTCCCTTCCTGTCAGAGCAGTGAAAAAGCAGTAGGTGCCACATTCTGACACTTCTATGACTCATTTCATCTCCGGGCTGACAGAGCTATACAGACTATTAAGCATTCCCTTTATATGTCTCCCATTGTAATCAGAGTCTATTTTTAGTCTTTTTTTCTAAAAAGGAAAAATTAAGATCAAGGAAATTTAATGTGTTTTTTTACAATAACTCTCTGTGAAGAGAGTGGGGATTTTGTTTGGCTGCTGTGTTACCTTAGTTTGAGGGTGGTGAGGCACGGGAACAGGTTGCCCAGCGAAGCTGTGGATGCCCCATCCCTGGAAGTGTTCAAGGCCAGGCTGGATGGGGCTTTGAGCAACCTGGTCCAGTGGAAGGTGTCCCTGCCCATGGCAGGGGGGGTGGAACTAGGTGATCTGTAAGGTCCCTTCCAACCCAAACCATTCTATGATTCTATGATTTTTCAGACCAGACTGAGGACACAAATTCAAGTAATGCAAATTCTCAGGACAAATCATCCAGTTGAAAGAGAAATGGGGAGTCCCTCCACATTCCTTCCCCACCCACACATCCACTGTGCCCAGGAGGGGATAGGAGAGGGAGTGGAAGGGGCTGCAAGGCTTTTGAACCATCAGATAGGTGACATCCTCAGAAGTAGCCTGGCACTGTGGCAGTGTGCGTGGGAGAGACAGCAGGGAGCAGGGGAGTGCTTCAAAGGAGCTGCTGCTCTTGCTGTGGAGAGCCCTGGGTAACTCACAAGCAGAATATCGCGTGTCTGGTTGTGAGCTGGAAGGCAACATTGCCAGTGTGGCAGTTCACTCAGCAGCATGACTGTCCTGCCAAGTGAGGGGAGTAATAAACCAGCCTGGAGAGTCATGGTGTGCAGATCATGTTGCATTACTACTCTTGGAGCTCAGGGTCCTTCTGCACCCTGGGCTCTTTGGGGTCTTGTACACGTGAGTCACAACGGCAACTTGACGGCTTTGCTTGTCCAAGGTGCTCAGACCCTGGATGGGATGGCAGACCTAGGGTGAAGCCTCTCTGTCCTCCTTGAAGGAGTCACGAGTTTCTGCAAGGGCAAGTGGCAGAGTCTAGGCTAGCATTTTTTTTCACAGAAACTTCACATTTATGGTTCTGGCTTCGCAGCATGGAGAAACAAAAGGAAGTACAGTATGATGAGCACAGTGGAAGAAGTGATGCTCTTCAGGGAGCAAAATACATGGGAGACACCTTGCAGTTTCTAGCAAGGGAGTTGGTCAGTTTTAATTTTTAGAACTCTCTCTTGGTAGAATTGCTTGCCGGTCTGATAAAACAATTATATAACTGATACATGTCCCAGTACATGCCCCCTCTGCAAGGTACCCGCCGAAGAGAAAATGCATTCTATTTTTTTTAGGCAATGATTCTCATTCTGGCTGCCTAGTCCTGAACTGAGTTTTGGGTGAATTCTGTAACGGACAAAACATAAATCACCTTAATAACTGAGCAACCCATCATCAACACAAAGGGTGCCTTAGCTCCCGCACTTAGGGATGCAGTGAAGTTGTAGCAAGCTCTGAACAAAGCTGGTGTGGGTGGGAGGAGAAAGGGAGGGGAGGAGGTGAGCTTGGAAGCTGTGCTCACAGATCACTCATCCAGATTTCCATTCTGAGCCATGAGTAATAGGCCTCCATAATTACTCTAGGGACAAGTTCCCGGAATACCTGATGGTCCTGTGCTGGATTTTGGTGTTATGATGAAAATACTGACTTGATATGTAATGAAAAAAACCCCACATTTCTGAAACTACAGGATTCAGTTTTTTGAGTCATCTCCTACAGTATTGCAAAAAACAGTGGACAAAATTATGCCTGCTTAGCTGCACAGATATCAGTAGGGTTGAAGGATTTGCTGTTTTAGGAGTTTTAAAGTTGGCCTAGGTGTCTCAAATGAACAGTGTTATGTGTTGCATTCCTCTGCTGCCCCTCTCTTCAATATTTACTGCTGAAAAACAGTTAAGTAACAGAAATGTTCTCACTTATTACTTACTTGGTTATAGTGTGCTCATCTTTTATTTGAATTAAGATGTTTTAAAAGCATGCTACATACTAGATTACAATTTTTTTTTTAATAGAACTTCCTGTATATATTGGTTTCTAGATACAAAACCCCTCCAAAATTGTGGACCTCTCTTGTTTGTACTTGAATAATGATTTTTGCTTCTGGACATCTC
Organism: Mycteria americana; assembly: GCF_035582795.1. Lineage (NCBI taxonomy): Eukaryota > Metazoa > Chordata > Aves > Ciconiiformes > Ciconiidae > Mycteria > Mycteria americana. The sequence continues at coordinate 42,985,562 of NC_134396.1, forward strand.
TGGTAAGCACCAGCAGTATAAATACACAGAGAGTCATACGCTTCTCTGTTAACTACCTGTCTGAACTGGCTCTGGATTAATTCCATTTTAAAAAAGACTGGAATAAGGGATACTTAAAAATTTGCTTCCTGCAGGGAATATTTGATCTGCTAAAATGTGAAAGACTGTACTTTTTGAGAAAAAGCATTTACTTTTGAACAATTTTTAAGCATTTTCAATGTGACGTTGTAATACAAAGGGGTTTTTTTGCATACCACGTTCCTGAATATTGAAGGTAGAGTAACAGTTTGGAACTAGATTCCAGCTTTTAAGTATAACACCTGGTTTTATTTGGTACTCCTCTTGGATTGGCCCCGGAAAATGCTGTCCCTCTTTCAGCAGCCCTCCTACCAATGTCACTTGTCCTGGTGACAAAGGCTCTTAGAGCCCTGCTCATCCTATTCCCAGTAATCAGCAGTAAGCAGTAAGTGAACCTCAGCTGGATTGGCAACCCTTTCCATGGTGCAGAGGGAGGGGAGGACCTTGCACTGTCCCCACTTGCTTAGTTCTCCTTCGTTAGGGGTCTGGAAACCGTTCTAGAAACCTGGAGCCCTCTCAGCCCCGTAAATGGGAACCCTGCAGCAGGCAATTCCTTATCGTACAGATGTGATGCAGAAGCAAGGCCTTGGATGCGTACCTGAGGATTTCACAGAATCATTGAGGTTGGAAAGGACCTCTTGAGATCCTGTAGCCCAATCTTCTTGCTCAATGCAGAGTCAACTACAGCAGGTTGACCAGGACTGTGTCTTTTGAATCTCTCCAGGCTTTTGAATCTCCAGGCTTCTGAATCTCTCCAAGGACGGAGACTCCACAACCTCTCTGGGCAACCTGTGCCACTGCTCACTCTCCCTTGCAGTAAAAAAGCATTTTCTTGTGTTCAGATTGAATTTCTTTTTTTCAGTTTGTGCCCATTGCCTCTTGTTTTCTCAGTCGGCACCCCTGAGAAGAGTCTGTCTCCCTCATCTTCATTCCCTCCCTCCCATCAGGTATTTATGCACATTGATAAGATCCCCTGGAGCCTTCTCTTCTGCGGGCTGAACAGCCCCAGCTCTCAGCCTCTCCTCATAAGAGAGATGCTCTGGTCCTGTAACCATCTGAGTGGCCCTGCGCTGGACTTGCTTCAGTATGTCCACCTCCCTCTTGCACTGGGGAGCCCAGAGCTGGACACAGCACTGGACACACTGGTGGCCTCACCAGTGCCAAGGAGAGGGGAAGGGTCACTCCCATGACCTGCTGGTGATGCTTTTCCTAATGAAACCTGGAAGGCTGTTGGTCTCCTTTGCCCTGAGGGTGCATTAGGTTTGTTGTTTCATACTTGAAAAGCAGCACCAGCCTGAGCACAAGAAGACCTGCACAGTAGTCAGTCCTCTGACCAGCTGTTGAGAAAGCTGTTCCATGGAGTTGAAAACATATTCAGCAACATGAGCTGATTTCCAAATGCAGTAGGGCTTACAGTCATTCATCTTGCTGTCAGAACACCCCACACAGCACAGAAAGCAGCTCAGCAAGCAAAATATAAGCCCCAGGTGGCAAAGCCTGAGAAATGAGTTAAATATAACTCTACGAAATAGCTCTAACGGCCATGGCAAATAGGGCTCTTATGTTAGCCTGAGAGATTATTATGTTTGGGGTTTTTTTCTCCTTTTTTTAGTGGCTGTCTATAAGACAAAATATATATTCTTCATTTTAAAATGTAAAGAAAGAGAACCATACGTGTGGAAGCAGATAGCCTTTCCTGGCAACTAATAAACTCAGCTTTCTCTTTCTCTGCGACTTAGCCATGCACACACTTACAGATGTACTGCCATTACTTACCTGAGCATCTTTCCATCACCTATAGTAAGTATAAAAGTGTCGTTGTATGAATGCCTCTGTCCTCACACAATTCCCTGCTCCCTGGGATGAGAAGTATAAGTCTTCTAACATTGCTACTTATCTGGGGGAAGAAGGAAATAGCAGAGTAAAACATACTAACCTTTTCTGATCTTAAAAATTTTGGCACCCTTTTAAGAAGCAACAGATCTTTACGTTCTGAAGATGACTATTTGGGACTCTTTGCAACAGAATTAATGGAGCGTGGGCCTTCTGCAATTTTAAGACACCACTGCCAGGTTCAGCTTTAGAGAAACTTCACTTGCCTGTGTAATACTTTTGGTTCTGTTCATTTTTTTCAAGTTAATATAATATATATGGTGTTTCCTCACTGCCATGAAAAGATCCCAGCAAGACTTTTGGAGGCTTTTGGAATAAAAGCTGACCTGATGCTTTTATAAAATGAACAAACATTTAATTTATTTAGGTAACCTGGAGCTGCAGCCACTATAACTCAAGTTATAACTAATCTCTTCTCTGTTTCTAGCTGTGGCCTCCACCAGCAATTACGATACATACAGGAATTTAAAAATTTCTCAAATCTTATCTTAAGTTAAAGTTAGATGACTGAGTAGCAGGGAGGATGTAGTAGAATTTTTAAGTTGTGCTTTAATATAAATAATATTTAAGAGAAAAAAGAATAGAGAAAATGAGAAAAAAATATTTATGGGAAAAAATAACACATAGGAGAAAAAAATATATTGACTGTCATAACAGAGGACGTGACAAAGAAATTATAAATAATTTTTGCTGGTGAGATTATGTTTGTTTAAGAACTTGATTTGTCCTAATGTGGTCCAGACTTCTCTGAGCAACTAAAAGCGTGATGCACTCACACAGAAATGTGGCTAAATACAGAGACTTTTTTCAAAGGCTTAGTTTGTGTTAAAGCATTATAAAAACAGTTGAGGTTTTCCATGTGAACTGACTGAGTACTCTTAAAATGTCATCCTTTAACTCAGTTCTCAGCCCAGAGGGACTGATTTATGATGAGGAATGATCTGTGCTTGGAAGAGATGAAGAGCCCATCGTTGGAAAAGCCTCACAGAGCACTGGGCAGGGAAATGGTAAACTAGACAACACCAGGATTTCAAGTCAGCTGTCAGCTCACTGGTGAGAAGAACCTTCAGTGCATGGGAAATGGTTTGATATTAATAACATATAATTGAAATAGAACCTTCAGCAAAGTCTGGTCTGTTCTTAGTTTCAGAGTTGAAGTGGTGAGAACATCAGTTGTCTATAGGCAAATAATAGCTGGTTTAGACTTTAAAACTGAGAAGAGTTTTCTACTTAGATTGCCTCAACTGAACTAAAGGACCTTGGAAGCTCAGTTCTAAGGTAAAGGGTGATTGCTTATTACCTGTATGTTTGCATTTGAGGAGTAACCCCGGAGACTCCATGCCACAGCTGTTCTTCCTTGTCTGTGAGCTATATAAACAAGTACTACATTGTTTCTAACTTGGTTTTCTTCAGCATCAAGGAAAGATGAACTGATGTAAGTGGGAAAGGAGAACTGCTTACAGATCGCTCTGAACGGACTGATTTGGGAGATCACAGCCTGGCTGTAAAAGCGATGAAGGGTAAATAGTGCCTCTGATGCAAACCATGTTTGTGGAAGAACCATATCACTAAGCATTACCAATTTTGTCTAGATTGTGAGTGTCATGTGTTTATATCTTAGTTAGATTAGCCAGAGGACACAATAAGCATTTACGCTGCCTTTATGCCAATTTTATGCTGGCTTTGAGAAAATATCTGATGCCTATTGGCACAGAGCTCATTGGTTCAAAATACCTTGCATAAATATTAAATAGCAGAATGAATTACAAGGGTGCAGTATTTTTAATCCTGTATTAATGGCCTGAAAGTTGGATTTACAGTGCTGTAAAACTCTGATCTGAGAACAGAGGCAGATTGCCACGTGGAGCTGAGGGACAGGGGATACAAGCTGGGTTATTTGGCAGCTTAAGCCCAGTGATAGCTAGTTGTCCAGGAGAAGGAAATTATACGTACGTGATATGCAAGGTGGAAAGTTAGCCATAAAGAGAAGCATATTTATAGTGCTGCCTCCCAGTGTTAAGTAATGGGGGAAATAGTAATATTAATGGAGATAGCCTCTGCACATTTGGCTCTAGGTGTCAGAACAGTCTGAAAACCTCTGTGTGTGGGGTTGATCCTGGCTGGCAGCTAAGCCCCCACCCAGTTGCTCGCTCACTCCCCCACAGTGGGACAGGGGAGAGAATCAGAAAGGCAAAAAGTGAGAAAACTCGTGGGTCAAGATAAAACCAGTTTAGTAAGTGAAGGGGAAAGAAGGAAAAAACCCAACATGACTCAAAGGCAATCGCAGCAGACTGGTGCTCAACCTGTCTCTGAGCAACAGCTGCCTTGGAAAAACTGTCCCCCAGCTTTATTGCTGAGCATGATGTTACATGGTATGGAATATCTCTTCGGTCACTTTGGGCCAGCTGCCCCAGCTGTGTCTCCTCACAGGATCTTTTCCACCCCTGACCTACTCACAGTGGGAGCAGAGTGAGAAGCAGAGAAGGCCTTGGTGCTGTGCAAGCACTGTCCAGCAACAGCCCAAATACGATTGTGTTACCAACACTGTTCTGGTTACAAATCCAAAGCACAGCACAATACGGACTGCTATGAAGAAAATTAACTCCAATCCAACCAGACCCAGTACACTCTGTTAAACAGGCTATCGGTTGAAACCAGTACACAGGATGGAGGAAAGGGCTCGTCATGCTGAAACAGCATGGCTGGAAGGAAATTCTGTGCGTTGTGACACACGCTTGGATGTGCCAAAATACTTAGGTTCTCTTGTAAATTCAGTTAGAACAGCATTTTCTCCACTACTTCACTGAAAGTAGGTTTCATCCTTATATAACAGCTTGTGGAACACAGTCCTTAGCTTTTCTCTGCATTTTTCACTAACATTTGAGTCCACAAAAGGTGTATTTTTGAAAACTCTTTACTGGTGGAAGAATTGCTCCACTGGTAAATGCAAAAGTTACTGCTCTTCATCATGTTGAATGTAGGTTTAAGTACAGTGAGGGACCCCCTGTAGCCAGATTAGGTTTTGGTTTTCTTATAGGTCTAATAAGAACTTCAGTTACTTGCCCATTCCACATTCACGGGTAGTAAGTTTGTTTTTGTGCAGGGTCAATGCTTGGTCAATGATGTGGACTGGTTTTGGTGGGTGCTTAAATATCTGCCTGGTGGTGAAGAGTTTATGTAACATGGCGAAGCAAAAGACAAAAGAGGATTTTTAGGTACTGAGAGAGGGTGAGGTGGACAGGTGGGTGGACACTTACACATGTCATTGGATTTCAGGTGTGCACAGCCTTTACTCATGGCAGCTTGGAGAGGAGGGCAGAGCGAATGTAGGGCAGTTTGTACCTGCCTGTATAGACCTCTCTCCTAACATAAAGCTCAGCATCATTTTCCCCAAGCAAAGGGGATCCTAGAAGTCTTTGACGTGAAATTTTCAAAATGTCCACCTCTCTTCTTCGATGCCACTTTTATAACTGGAAATTCCTGCCTACATCCATCCCCAGTCCTTGTGAGGCACTGGTACATGTTGGTCACAGGGACAGCCAGAACCCCTCCTCATCTCATCCTCAGAGGCCCCAAAACCCTTCCCTACACTGGTAGTTGGGTCGATGCTACAGAGGGTGCGGATCCCAATGGAGGCAATCCAGTCCTTGGGGAGCAACAGAAATTTGTCCTGGTGCCCAGACAGCTGGTGCAGTTTAAGAGCAAGAAGCAGCAGAGAACATCCAGAAAAAACCAGTTGCTTCCAATACCTCTGCCACCCTTGGGTAGGAACAAATGGGGACAATGTTTCTGCCTCAAGGAGCTGGCAATACAAGGCCTGAGCCTCTCTTGGGAGCTACGGATGTGGTGTTTTGGTTTTTCTTTAGGAGGGAGGATGTGGGCACAGCAAGAAAAGAGTTGATCAGCTCATGAAACAGAAGGCTGGACAACTGATCATATTGACAATCAGTATTTGTCACTTTCCTAAAATGACTGGTTGATAAGACTTGAAATCTGGCAAAAATATGAAACTCAAAACCCACAAAGACAACTTTCCTGAAGTCAGCTGTCCCTCCATAGTTGCACTTCTGATTTTAGGTGCAGAGAGTGATACTTCTGCATAGAATTCACAGTTTGAGGGATACTTTTACACAGAAGTAACATTCACTATTACTTCTTCTCCTTGCACAACTGTTTGTTTAATATCCTCGTTTATATGTGCACATGTTATACTTTAAGAATAACTATTTGTTCCCCCACATTCATTCTAACTGAGAATATTAATTATTGGAATTAAAAAAAGCTTAATTTGAGATACCTCAGAATGTAATCATTACACTTTCTTTCACTGTTGGAGTTTGACACTTTTGAATTTGGATTCCAAAGAGAAATTTCTAGGATGAGTGAAGTCTGAGGTCTCTGACATACTTCTATGAGTGATTTTTCTAACTAGTATTCATTGTGTAGCCTTTGCAACAATAGCAGTGAATGAATTCCATTCTAATTTAGAGAAAAGAGTAAAGTGAGGGTCATACCAACAAAGTATTCTAGAAGAAAATGGATAAAATAGAATGAAAACTTTTTATTTCATTAAAATGAATAACCCATCTGTGGGTGATGAAAGTGTGCTCTTACCTGACACAAGAAAAAAACCACATGGCTGAAGGTAAATTGTAAGATACAAAAAGGTTGAATTTAGTTTAGCATTTATCACATAGACCAAGGACTTTGAAAGTCAACAGATATCTCTCTGCTCTGCAGAGGAATTTAGATTTCCCTAGACCTCTACGTCCTTTGAATTTTGCAGTGATACAGATATATATGTTTTAGTTTGGCCGGCAGCCATGGTAAAACATGCCAGATAATTACATAATTTATACAATGCTTTCAACCACTCCACTTTCTTTATTATCAGAAAATAAACCTACCTTTAAATATATGAATTGCGAAATAGATGTTGTGTAGGAAATAATTTATTTTTGTCCCTTGATGACACAGGACCATATATATGTTGAAAAGCGAGCACAGCTCCTGCCTTTAAGGTGAAGGGGGATGGATTTTTACCAAAGTGTTTTCCTGGATTCTCTAGCTGCTTTTATTCTTATGAAGCATGCCTTAAATCTTTTTATCTATGCTTCACCATCATAAGGCAGGCTGAATTTTGTGCCATCAGCACAGGCTCTACTGACTTCTAAACAGTTAGCAGCACAAGCCTTTTCAAGTCCACATCAAAGATGCCATCTGCTAATAGTGGTAGTCCTGCTTACAGTGCTCTCTGGGTTGTAACTAGACAAGAATTCAGTAGAAACAATAGGGACTGGGCTTCAAACATCCTTGGTAAAAAGGATTTATCTGCTAAATTAAAAAGGAAAAGAATTCCTGGGGGGATGCACAAGAAGTGATATTTGTGTATTGATTCCTCTGAATAAGCAGACTCCCTCTTTATGTCTCCTTTAAGGACATAAACCTAAAACATTCAATGACCTGCTTGAAAGTTTTGTTCAGGTTTTCCTTTTCATCCTACTCTACTAGCTTTTCCTTGGCTCTAACACAAGATTTATTTTGCTTTGTTTTGCCATTTATTTGCCTGCTAATGTATACCTTTTATATTTTGTTTCCCATACAATCATAATAAATGAAGTACTTCCCTCTTTCATGCTTTGAAAACACACATTATTTCTGTAGCATTGTTATCAATGCTTTAGTAATATATGACTATCTCTGTTGAGTTGCTTTTTTCTTAAAGTGAGTTTTTGTTTGCTTGTAAAAAAAGGTTTTCTTAATCAAAATAGGAATAAATAAAGCAAATGTTCTGACATGGTCTGATACTATAAACACTCATTCACTTTCCATGCGATATTAAAGGAAGCTACCTCCCTGAACAGTTAGATCTTTCAGTTAGTTACGAAAATCCCTAATGGAAATGCAGGTAGAATTGTTCTGTTTCACAGGACTCCCTTGTTTCCACTGAGCCTTTTATTTATTTATTTATTATCCATTAATATAAAGTTATTTAAAACAATCTTTTGAAACCCTGTTATACACATAGCAATGAAAAATGGGATAACAGTACTGTGTACCACACTTCGAAATAACTTTGATATCAACAATAATGAACTCTTTTTCCTTCTCTAAAAACCTACTTATCCTGAATACATAAGCAAGGCAGAAAACCCCAAAGAAAACTAGGTAATAAAAAGAAAATAAGTTGAATTATTTTGAAGAGCAGTTCTTGTTACCATCTTTCTCCTTCATCTCTCAAATTCTCCATGACTTAACCTCATTTCTCAGCTTCCGATTCATCTGATTCTTGCCTGACATTACAGTGGAGTGGACAGAGAGTACATCAAATACCAACGTTAACTTCAGCTGTACTCTTTGTATGAAAGGATCTTCTTGTAGGAGCTCTACAGAAGCTCAGACACCATATCCACAGCTCCAAACACAGGCTCAGGCCTTGTATTGCCAACTCCTTGAAGGCAGAAACATTGTCCCCATGTGTTCCTACCCAAGAGTCTGCACTGGAAGCAATTTGAGGTTGCCTCTAGGAATATTAGTCCAGATCAAATACCTTGTAGCAAGTCAGCCTTACCGGACATCTAATAAGCTTTATTTTTTCTCATCTGTACTAGTATTTCCATTCTATGTTTAATGCCATGTACCTGCCCGTATGTGGTCACAGAACTGAGGGGATTGTAGTTTAGCCGTAACATTCTGCAATAAATTCAGCTTATGCTCCTGTATCTTCAACTTGTTTCTCCCATGTCCTCACGTCCTTATGACAACAAAACATTCCATATTTTACAGAAAAATCAAGACCTAAAATCCTTTAATTTTTAGAGAATGCCCCCTTAGTCTCTTACTGAATCCCCAAATTAAGCAAAGGATAATCCAAATTAAAATTAATTGAGTTACTGAAAAATCTGAATTATTTCTGATTGCGTTGTTTTTCATTAACTTTTTCCTCAAGCTATGAATCATTGTGCAACTCAGGGAGCTCCAGTCAGTGCTGAGTCTGTTCCCTTTCTGCTCTTTCTAAGAGGTAGCCAGGCAGTTTGGTCAAGGATGACACAGCCAGAAGGAAGCTACAAGCCTCACAACCATGTGAAAAGGACAAGGAGCTGGTGACATTGTCTTATGGGACAGAGGAGAGAAGCTGAGGACAACAGGCAATGATCTACATGGGGTGAAGTTTGAAAGGAAAGGACCCACCAGTGGCTAGCAGTCTCAGAAAGATTTAGGATCTTTCAGCAGATCTTGTGCAGATCACGTTAAATGAATTAATGCTTAACGTCCTGTATAATTTAATTGTTATGGTTTCATTTACAGCTTTGCAATTATAAAGCATTTAATCACTTGTTTGTTACATCATTAGACCTCACCTTAAATCACCAAGTACATAAATAAAGCATTCTGTTAGCTTCATTTTACATTTCTGACACATAAGTAGAAGTGGTGTCACTCTACAAAGCATATGACCCCTGTGCAATGGTCATATGTCCTTCAAAAAAATTGTTTGAAGTCTCAAAACCTTTGACAGAGCTCTTCAGGAGAGTAAAGAGAAGTTTTTAAAATAGGTACAAAACTAATTAAGAGTTTGCAAATACAGTGGGAGTAAAAGGTCTTTGCAGGAGGTTAATAGCAGGACACCATGTGGCTGTGTACTCGGACTGTTATTTATTGTGTCTATAGATCATATCAGTAACCTCAATCGATCTGAAGATTACAGCATGGGGGTGTGGCCAAGTGCCAAGTTTTGAGGAATTACCTGCCTCTCTGTGCACAAGCCAGCATCCCATATGAGTGAAGCAGTGAACAGAGGCGTCCCTCCGGTCTGGGCAAATGCCATAGCGTTAGAAGGTGAAAGCTGCTACTTAGGAAGCTTTGCAACGGCTGGGGCAGGAAAAGAGAAGGCTAAAACGGGGTCACTGGTCTGGACCAGACACGTTTTTGGAAATCAGTACTAAAACAAATGGAAGTATTCACTGTGGGTGTAAAATAAGTAATGGTGCAAAGGCAAAATGCAGTATAAGATGCAAAACAAGACATATGGTTGTTAAGCCTTGGTACTTTTAAAGGTGACTGTGAATTCAGTTTTGAAGGCAAGGCAGCTTTTTGCAACTCTGTTTTCCACATGGCTTTTGCATAAGAAATGTCTAAAGTTTATATACCTAAACATTCATATTTAGCAAAGAGAATCTTCGATGCTTACCTGTCTTTTTTTCAATGAGCAAATTATGCTTGTATTTTCACAAAGCAATCTTTTGTACAAGATTGTGTAATACAAGATACTAGATTAACGTTAGCCACATTTTTAGGTAAAATTTTTTAAGTCCTCACTCAAATTTTTATTTACTTCTTGTTTAGGTAGTCTTCCTGAATAACAGAAAGTATTGAAAATAAAAGATACCAGGAAAGTAGTCCTCTCCAAAGCTTTATTTCTGTTTTTGCAAAGGTATTGAATGGATTCTGCAAAAGCCCTGTCAGGTTCTCAGTATATTACGTATTAGTCAAGCTATAATTCTTCCTGCCCATGTTATGCCATGTTATTTCCTGATGAACTCTTTGGTGCTACTCAGGCAAAGAGAAAGGTGCCAGTAAGTTCAGTGCGATAAGTCTACCGCACTTCTGCTTGCATCACACTGAGGAAATTGAAAAACATCTGTCTTTTCTTTGCAAAGAAAAACATTATTTTAAAAGATATTTAAACAGTATTTAAAAATTCCAAGGAAAGCCCCATACATTAGAATGCCTATTAAATAATTACTATATAGGATTAACAACACATTAGTCAGACACGAAGGGCTGACAGGTAAAATGAGCTTTGCATTTCTCGTTAACCTTGATTTGGGTTCCTTTGTCAAATCCTCACTAATTAATTTAATTTCACATTTGCAGAAAATCAGTAGAAGATCCAGCACTGTTTCTACCTTCTCTTTGCTTGCACTTTTTTGAAATACAAAATATTTTTAATTGTGGTTACTCTTAAATGAATTTTTTTTAATCTTATTGACACCTGGCCAGGTGGCTGTGAAAAGAAAAGTGTTCAAGAAATTGTTTAACAAATGAAAGAGGAATTAGTCAGGCTGCAATGACCTTTTCAAATGCCTGCTTCCATTCAAAAAGGGGGAAAAAAACCCCTGAGATTTTCACTGTCAAAACAACGGTGTTTTTTTGAAAGATCACTGAAAAATAACTGTTCCTATGTGTACCATACACACTGGTGCATTTCTTCTCTTGCTCTTGGATGTGTGAACGCCTCAGCTGTCCCCATGAAATCTATCCACCGTGACACCTGCCCTTGGCATCACTAATGATGTCAGTGATGCCACTATGGAGAACAGTGATTTCCCACAAAGCCTGAACGGTCACATCGGGTTCATAAAGGTGAACTTTTGGGCAACTCAGACACTTACTCTCTCCCTAGAATGCATTTCAACAACTTAAAAAGCAAGTGCAGTGGTGGCTGTGAACAAGCTCTTCAGGGATGTTAGGCAGACATTATAGGCAGACAACTTTGTAATTTGCCTCTGGAGAATTTAACTTAAACTGCCCAACAATGTCCTTTGCCATGTTCTTTCTCTTTCCATCTTTTTGAATACTACAGTTTGCACACCAAAGGGGTTTTATGTGGTGGGGAGTAAAAAAGAGCATGCTCACATAATGTATTTGCTGCTCCTTCGATGGTTTGCCCTGTCAAAACCAGTTGTTCACCTACTCAATATCATCTGTCTGCAGCCTCTGGTTCTGCTTGGTGGGGTCATAAGTGTTTTGGTGATGGTAGCCTTTGAGGGCTGGGTACACCTGAGCCTTAAGGAGTTCTTCTGTGGTGCCAGATGCATAGCTTGTGCAGCTTAAACTCATAAAAGCTGCACTCATAAAAGCTGCACTCAAAAAGGAACTCATGTTCTTAAACTCATAAAAGCACCTGAAAATGGCCTGCATTTGCATAGGGCTGTTTTCAAACAGGAGTCTATTGCTTGGGCTCTGGCCGTTCAGTAGTTTGGACACTACACAATCCACAGCTTATGCCCTCCGGTACAGTGTTTGAAAACAGAAATGTACGTTAAATATATAACTATAGAACATGTAAATTTGTACCAAATACATAAATAGTAGCAAGGACTTGAATCCTGAGCAGAAACCTGTCCTGATTACTATTTGATCACATGAAAGGCGTGTAAACGGAGGCTGTCATTTCTCTTTGACCATACGTTCAAGCACTTGTGTTTAGCATCCTGCCTGGTTCCATATGCCTGTCTCCATACCTCTAGGTTTCTGTCAGCACTCACATGTGTTGTGACATTCCCAAATCCTCCCATTCCAGGTGTTTGCTCTGTTCCTTTCCCATCTCCAGCTATTCTTCCCCTGCTGTCTTGAGCCCCTGTAAGCCCTCCCTGGGACATCCCAGCCTCCAGGCAGGTGCTCGGTGATACAAAGGTGAGTTCGGTCATCTCAGCATGGCTGGGACATCCAACCATGTACCCAAGCAGAATTACCACTGCTGTTAAATAATAGTCCTTGTTGTTCAGTAAGGGTCTCTGATGGATGTCCTCTGTAAGAATATTTCCCAGCTGAGCACTTCCTGGTGACTTAAGATGTATTGTATAATCATAGCTAAATAATTATAAATGTGTACTTTTTGGGGCTTATTTCATGATAAGTAGAAAATAGTACTAGACAAAGCACAAGAGACACGTACAATGCCAATTTAAAATAAAAGAGAGACTTTTTTCTGCCTGACTTATCAGCCAGGACTTTTGTCTAGACTTTTTTACAGCAGAAATTTAAAACACTTATGACTTTAACTAGTAAGAAGTCTTGGTTTCGTACATTAATGATTTCCAGGCAAATTAAATATTAAAAGCAAAGTCTGAGAAGTGTGGCTTAAAAAAATCTGAAACTAAGATTCAAAAAGAGATGTCTTAGTTGTGAGGGGGCTGTGTGTCTATTTGTGCACACCTGCTAGCACAAATGATTCAGGCTCATTTAAGAATGGGTAAAACAATAACAAAGAAAGGGCTGGGGAATGATTTGTGAGTGATGATAAAATCAGAGGAACGTGTCATCCTTTATCTTTCATGAAAGGAAATAATTAAAAATGGCAAGAACTGACCTCCAGCTTTTGGTCCAAACCTGAAGAATCAGTCTCAAAATTTCAGCATGAGGAGATGTAATTATAAAGAGCCTCAGCAGATTCTACAGAGGCTTTTGCAGAGTTCTGCACACTCCCCAGGCAGAGAAAAAATTCACATTTTTTCATCTGAAGAAAATCAGATGAGAGATGGAGAGAAAGTAAGTGTGTGTCTCACAAAATGGCTGTAGGCTGCTGTGCATATGTAAGGCAGCAGATAAAAACCATGGTAATTTTGAACTCTCCTCTTTCTTGGAATCATTTATTTGTTTACTGAATTTAATTTTTGGCTCCTAATTCATGTGAAATTTCAGTAGCAGAACTGGTTTTAAATTCTTTTTAGAGGAAGCCTTGAAAGGCCTTTGTACAGAACTTCTTGCCTCAAAGCAATGTACAGCAGTCCTCAAATGAGGTGTGTTGTCAGCAGAGTCGTTGTCACATAGCAGAATAGTAACAGAATAAATATTCATTTGTAGACTGTTGCAGATCTGAGAATAAAGTAAGAATAAGTTTTATTCACGTTTAAAATGCCAAATTCTTCGCATTAGTAAAAAATGTAGTTTCTCTTAGATGTGTTTTTCTGCACATCCTTTGGTTCTTAGGATGACGATGTCGAAGGAGGATAGGCCTAACCTAGGGATTAAGAGACCTGCAGCGCTCTGCATTACTTTACTGTATAACCCTGAGTAACTCACCTAGGACTGAACTCTAGGAAATACCTGCCAAAACTTCGGGACAGAGCTCCCATTTTGGAAAAGCAGTAGTGCAGAAACAGGGTATTTGCTCTCATGCAGGCAAGTCTCAGAATGGCATCCTCAAATGGCGCCTGGCTTTGGGCAGCCATTTAAAAATGAAAAAACCCCTTGGTGCTAATCTTGCTGAGGGCAAGCTGTGCTTACCTGCGTTCTGCCAAGTGCTTTGCTGTCAAGAGATGTAGCGTTAAGTGCTCCGTGGCACCATGCTGTTAGCAAGGGAGGTTTCCTCCCATTTGATTGCCGTAGTTTTACGTGCCCATTCCTTGGCCGCAGCAAGACTGCGGCGTGCCTTTGCAGCAGCACGGGGAGCAGCAAGCGGCTGAGAGACGGCAGGAGGCACTCCTTGGGGCAGTTCACTGAGCTCAGGAAATCCAGGAAGGGGTTTTCATGAGCAGTTTGAAATGATAGACATAGTAAGCTGTATAACCGAAACATTAACTCCACCAGGATTGAAATAAACCGAGCTGAGAAGATGTGTTTTCTTAACCTCCTCAATATTTGTTTCCAGAGCAGGAGCCTTATAGGATCTGTATGATACGGATTACATATATAGTTCCTTCTCCTTAGCACTGCTGCATGTCCATCCATGCTGTTCCTGACTTTGCCATCATTCAGCACCTTGCTCTGCAGCAGTAGGAGTGCAGGACATGACGCAGAGTCCACTGGAATTTATCCCAAATACGTGTCAGGGATCTCCGGAATCAAAGTCTCAGTTCATTGCTTCTTAAGGCAAATGTAGTCACGTAGTCCCTCCAACCTGCAAAAATAACCATAGAAATACAGCCTTTCTACAAGCTACCTTCAAACTGAAAGGAAAGGTCTTTGAGATGTGATGGTGCTTGTTTTAAAAGCTGGACCCATGTGCCAGGCAGATACAAAGGAAGCAGAGGAGGACCATGAGGTGTGGCACCCCAACAAATCTGCCATGTACGTGGGATCTCCTGTTTTCTCTGTGGCGTACAACTGTGGTACAGCTTCTCACTGGCCACCATTAATCTCTCAGGGTGGCTGCCAGCAGGGGAAAACATACAAAAATGGATTCTGGTTTTGCATTTCCTTGCTCTGTCCCTGTTCCCGTGCCAGAAATCATGATCATGCCTGAGTGGGCAATGAAGAAATGTTCAGAGTCCCGGGGCTATCTCTGTTCTTTCCTCACTTAGGTTTGCTAACTCAGCAGCTGGTCTATTTTGGCGTTCCTAGCATAAGGAAGGCCTGGAAATAAGTCTCTTAGTTCCTTTGCCTCCTTCCACAGCTCTGCTTCACAGTCTTCCTTTAGGCTTTCTTCATCACCTGTAGTCTCAGTATTTCAAGGAAAATAATTGATGTCACTGGTCAGAACTGTAAAGTTCCTCTTCTCACTCTTTTCTGACTTCGTATTTTCTCCGTTTCTCCTATATTGTTTGGGGTGGCAGGGGGAGAAACGGGTTCAGGGTTGATTCTGCTGTTTCCTAGCTGTCCGAGCCAACGCAATAAAACTTGGTTCTTTGAGGCCTCAGCAACACCAGTATTTAGATATGTATATAGGAACCTGGGAAAGAAGGGCTTCCATATGAGTGAATGCCTTTATAAATAAATGTGTGGCAAATCCCTGTCCTTCAAGAAAGACCTCTGACACCCAGGATCTCTTTCATTTTCAGAAGGAAAAAATAGAATGAAGACCCCATTGTAAGCTGGCCATTTCCCTTCCTTTTGAGAAAAGTCAGCTGTTTAATCGTATGAAACTCATATTGATGTACACTCAAGTCTTCTGGATTGCTTCACATCTCATTGTGAGACAGAGCTTGTGCCTCAGCCTTCTTCCCGTTTCTTTTATGCCCTTCTGAAGCGTTAGGAAACAGGATTTAAAAAAAGAAATGTTGGTATTACTGTTTTTTAAAGTGTTCTTGCAAGTGAACAAGGTAATAAACTGTAGCAAGTGAGAGAGCAAACACTAAAAGAAATATAAAGCAGAATATAAACATACTGTATATAATGGAATAATAACCATAATCCTAAACGTACACTAAATAACAAAGTAAAATAAGAAGTGATTTGCGGCCTGGTGATTTTGTGGTCCTGTGGTATTGTTCAGCATTTAAATCAGAAGAGAATTCAACTGATGAAAGCAGCATAAATGTTAAATATTACTTATTAGGTGGAATTTTACAAAACCTAGTAAAACATAATCTGCATTTTAAGGAGATTACAGTTTAGAAATAGAAATATTCAAGTATGGATGCTGAGAAAAAAGTACCACTGCAGCTATTTTTACTTAGAACCATGTTGCTTTCTCAATTGTTATTTAAACACTGCTTTAAGATCTGCAATGCTAAGCTAAAAGTCCAAATGTTTAACTAGTCACGTCATAATGAGTTTTCACTGAAAAGATGAGAATATCTGGAGGTTTTCAAACTGTTTGGTTAATACACTGGTCAGATCTTTTTAAAGAAAAAGCCAGATAATCCATTCTTTTCTTTACAGAAAATAACATACCTATACTTAGTATAGACAGCATTGCCACTGCATTGAGATAAGGCACAAAAAAATAATGTTTCGGTGAGAATCAGTGAGAATACACAGGGAAAAGATGTAGCAATGCTGCATTAGAAAAGAAGGATGGTGGAATTACTGCTTGCGGTTCTCTCTGTATTCTGTTGCATACCATCTTACTCAGATAATCCTAACTCCATTGTTTACAGTGCTGGTAGTCGTAATATTTGTGCTGTGTCACAGCTGCTGCATATTTATAGGCCTGGAAATCCTTTTTGCTCAGTTGAGGGACTGAGGTGGCATGGGAGCTGTTTTCACGCTGCTTGGGGGTGCGTTGCCATTATTTTCAGCCTCTCTGGTGTGATAGGGCTGCTGTTTAGAAACTGTGAAGAATCTGCTCAAATGAACCGTAGGAATAACGAGCACAGGGACATCTCAGGCTGCGATGTGTAAGTTGCTATTCAGGGACTCAAGGTAAAGTACATTAGCAGGCACTTAGTAGTAAACGTGCGCCCAGGGCCTGCTAACCTTCAAATTTAAGGATGTATTTAGGGACCATCGCCTACATTAATAACAGAAAAAGAAGACAGTTTTAATTAATATTCAGAATGTGTCAGTAAAGTGTGATCGTTCCAGGGTCTGCATTATCCTAGATGAAAATGATTGTCTTGAGTGCCTTCCCATGTTATCAGGGCAGATTTAGTCCCTGTCGGAAGGTACCCTGAGCCTCTGGGACTGGCACAGGCAAGACTTGGGTGAAGTGCTTCCTGTGCTGCTGCAGGAAACACGATGGCTGACCACATGCCTTGCCATCACAGGAAGAAAACATGGAGTTAGTCATCCTCTGATGTGGTGGACATCTTCAGGCACTGGAAATCAGAGGTCCTAGCCATGGTTGAGAGGTGGTTTGGATGATGAAGCAGATGCCGTCTAGTGTGAAAACACCTCAAATAGGAAAGTGTTTTTATGCTCAGTCAGTCCTTGGGCTTGATCCAATTTTAAAGAGAGACAAGGAGAATCTTTTCAATGGCTGCAGTGGGAGGAAGATCAGCCCTCTGATGTTTCCACACCTTTCAATTTTTGCTCTTTCCTTCCAGCTCTTTTTTCCACCTTTGCTTTATTCTAAGCTGCATATAAAGGCAAAGTTGGGGATACTTCAGTGGAGAAATCTTACAGCCATGAAAAGCAAAGCTGACTCTAATGTTCATTTATCTCTATACATGAAAAGCTCCAATTATAATCAGCAGGAAATCTGCATGCGTGAGGAATTTCAGGATTACGCTGGTAGAGGGGGGCCTTTTCCTTTAAAGTCTGCTGCACTGTATTTCTAATCAATTGTTTAGCCTTTAATCGATTGACTTTTGATTTAATTGACATTGACTGCAATCCTTTTGTTCTTTGCTCTGTTGCAGCTGTAGCTAGCACACATCTGATTGTACTTAGAGTGGGCTCAATCGTTTGTTTCCCAGGGAAGCAAAGCCTGATCCAAAGCCCTTAAGTTTTCTTTGTCTTCTCTCACTGAGTATTTTGCTGGAGTTAAGAACACAGGGCCATTAGTTTCATGGCCAGCAGATAATTTGTTTCGTTTAAAAAATAGTAAATATCTGCCTTTAGTGCTGCTGCAACTGCTAGCTATAGATATGAGAATATTTCATATTTAAATTAGTTGTGAGAATTAGACTAATTAGTTTTAAGTATTAATCTATGACTAATACCTCAAAAGTCTCAATGAAGAGAAAATGGGCCATTCTGCTGTTATGTGGCTTAAGAGAGTAAGGTAAAGCTCAGCATTGCATGTTATTTTGATTGAAAAATATTGTAATTAATTTTATCCTGACTTGGCAAATGCCTGAAGCAGCATTTGGCTGTACCAAGGGAGTGTGCTGTGCATCTCTATCAGTGTCGTAGCATTAAAGCCCTTCTGAAAAATATCTAAGCCTCTTGCACAGCATATTAAGTTTCTGCTGTTTGAGTCATACTTTGAGCTTATTGTCCAGCATCTGTGGCTTTCAAAGCTGCTAAAGCTGAAAGTTGATAATAGTAATACTGAGCTCTTGTGCTTTTCATCAAAAATGTCTCTTCAGTTCATTGATAAAGAACACGAACCACTGAGAGGCTAAATGACTTATCTACCCAGTATCACATGAGAAGTCACTGGCAGAGCCGGAGAGAAAAGAGGTTTAAGTCACCTCTTCTAACCACAAGACTGCACTTACCCCTTACCTCTGTAGTCATCCATCACTGTGTCCAATTTGTATCAGTATGGTAAAGAATCTTTGAAAATGTAAATAAGTGTTCAAAAACAATGTTAGGAATTAATTCTGTGGCTTTGCTGTACTTTTTTCCTACACTTTTCATTTTTGTTGGTGAGGTCAAAGATTATTTGCATGAAGCAAATATTTTTCCTCTGGATTTTTTCCCAGTTGTTTTGTTCCTCTTGTGCAAGATACCTTCTCTGCTTTTTGACTTCAAACCTTTCCATGGGAGCCAATTAAGGAGTTGTCACCTTCCTTGCCTGACAGGCTAAAATATCAACTGATGTCTCCCAGTATGGTACCCCACTCAAAATAATATCCTGGGGATGTTTCCTTTCTATCAGTTTAAATGAGAGTAAAATTCATCTTGATTTTGAGTTTTATAACAGAAAGTAATGGAGATTATGGCTACACCTTCTTTCCAGCTTCTTTCCTTTCCTCCTACTTTCCTTTTATCTCCTAACTTGACATTCTTCCCACTGAGAGCCTTGATCTCAGTATTTATCTCTTTGTGGGGAGACCTTCCACGACCTCATTTCAGTACAGCTCTTGTATTTAACCAGCTGGTGTTAGCTCCACGTGCTTCTGGGCAATATACCATTAACGCATCGGGGTATTTGCTATCAGTCCCGCTACCCCTGTGGCAGACTCTTCAAGGAAGCCAGCAACTGTGCATCTTCTCTTGAGAGGGCAATAGTGATCAGGTTTAAAAAAAGAGACAGGCATTTTGTGGGATTTTGAAGGGGTTTGTATGAGCTAAAGAGTACTCCACTGACTCTGAGGCTTCCATAAAACCTACTGCCAGCGTTTTGTACAAGACCTTGCTTAATACAGGGGAGACTTATGTACAGAGTTACGTGATGGGTATAGCCAGGCACTTCACTAATATACATGTGCTGTATGTGTGTGTATTTTGAGTCATGCAACGAGGAGATGCCATGCTGCTGCCCTGGTGCCAGTTAGACCATGTCATCTAGCAAAGCATCCTGCAAGGTAGCACATCTCCTTGACTTTGCCAGAATCTTTGTGCTCCCTGATGAAATGGATGTCACATAGGGCTATGCCAGCAATATGCATCGTGGGGATTCAGGTTCCACATAGAAACTGGAAAAAAGAAAACCTTTTAGGTACACTCAAACTGAGTATCTTAAAAAAAAAAAAAGAAGAAGAAAGAAAAGTGAAGAGGGTTCATTTATTTATCTTGTAATGTATCAACTGAACTTAAGCAAAGAGTTCATTTTCTTGTAGTCTGTAAGAATAATAAAATATAGTTTAATTTCTAAATGACATATTATTTTGAAAATGGAAATCTTTTTTTATGTGGTCAAATACTGGAAGGGTTCCAGATTCTTTTTCTTTCCTCATTGAAAGATTTTGCTGAGTTTGACCCCAAATCACAGATTACTCCAGTTGTCCCGAACTTCTATTTTTTATTTAGATATTTGTATATATTTATATGTTTACTGTTCACTGTACTTCTAAAGTGGAGAATGTTCAGGGTATGACAGGAGGAAACCAGGGCATAAGAGGAATCAAAGTTCTTGGTGTTCCTTTTTTTTTTTTTAAAGAAGTCTCTCCCAAAATACACTGCCTCATGTTCAGCAAAGGTTTCATTGTGTTTTGGCAAAATCTCACTTTTCCAATTATACTCCACTTTCTGGTAAAGACCCATTTTTAAAACATTTCCATGTGTCTGTAAATAGCACAAAAAAGATAGTTAATACTGACCTTTTTGTACCTCCTTATCCCTTCACTCTGGAGAAAAGTCTATGATTTTGAAGTTTTTACCATTGAAACTATGTAAATAAGGTGCAGTCAGCTTACCTACCCCCAGTTTTCTGAGAAGTTTCTTTAGCTGGATGTAAATGTGTGTTTCTGTTTCTCTCTCACATCCTTCCTTTCTTTGTTTCAGTGAAGGGAGAAAGGCAGAGATTTGCAATTAGAAATTAAAAAAAAAAAGAAAGAAAAAAGGGGGGGTTTACTAGGTAGAAAGTAATTTTATCATGTGCATGAGAATTGCTGTTGAGCAAAACGCACTTAAATGGAGCTGGGGAAGAAACAGAGTTGGGATGGTACAATAGGCTTGAGTGAAGAAACAGAAATAATGATTTGGAAAAATTTTCTTCTCATGACTCATATGCCTCTTCTTCTTGTCATTCTTCTCTCCCAGAGGTTGTTGACATAGCCCTGAGGAGCTGAGGAGCTGTTAATAGTGCTTGCTTTTTTTTCACGAAAATGTATCTCAGTAAAGATGGAGAGAACAGTAATACTAAAAATAAGAGGGGTAAGCAGAACTCTGAACAGAATGAACTTTAAAACCTTTCTCCAAAACACTGATAAATGAGTTCCTTAAAATGCTCTGTTGTGAGAGATAGGGTAGTATATTCTTCATTTTACTGCACATCTAGCATGGAGCGAGATCTGCTTCATTTGCTATTTTGCCCAAAGAGTCACTGATAAAATCGAGTTTTGTATCCAGTCTTTCATTGTAAAATATTCAAACAATTTTTCCTGCCAGCAGTCACAGAAACAGCTGAATGGAGTGTCTCCTTCCATTGCCCTTCGTTTATTCCTGACTTAAGAGGTCCACTAATATGGAAATTGCACTTAATTTTCATTTTTTGAATGAATATTGGTTTTTAAGTGACTCTTGGAGTTTGTTTTGGACAAACCCTCCTAGGCTGCATTTAGGCAACACTCTAACTCAGATGTCATATCCCAAAGTATGCCCATCTGCCGAAACAGAGGTACAGAAAGTTAGGCATGTGGTTCAGTACTTTGCTGAGTGGGAGACATGACGTCAGTGAAGGTAAATGCGACTGCATGGAAGATCAGGTCTTTACTGGCAGTAATTTGTGCTGACTGTGAGTATTTCCTGTCGCGTGAAGACCAAGCTAAGTTCGGCAAAGGTGAAGAGAATAATTAAAATGGGAAGACAAATCCCAAGAACAGATTGAAAAGTAGATTTTTCTTTTCCTTTTTATTTTTCCCAGAGCTTTATTCTTTTATTGTAGAGGAACAGGAAGAAGGGAACACTCAAATGGTTGAACCCCCTCTGGTAATAACGATGTTAAACATCACAAGCACATTTTATATCTACCCACTCAAAAGGGAAGGTAAATGTGTTTTGGAATTTCATACCCTACTTTGCTGCTCCAGTTATTTTATGTTCTGGTCCCTCTGCTACCCAACAGTCTATTACAATTTGTTTTATTATTCAGTGGCTTTTGTTGTGTAGCTTGAAATGATATATAGTATTGGAAAAAGAAATGCATTAAACATGCGGTGTTCAGTTAGCACACCCTCATTTCTTTTACTTCTTTGTTACAATATACGGCAGACTTTTCCCTCTACTATTCAGAATCCTACAGAAATGAAATATTGATGGAAAGGAGCTATCAAATGCCAGCACTAGTTAGTGAGGGTTTAAATTCTTATGTCCAATCCAAATCCTAATGTAACCTTTACCTTCCAGAATAAAATCTTCAAGTCGGTAGGAGCTACTGCACTCAACACCCCCCTGGGTTTGACCCTCTGGCAAGCACCATAGTGTTTCTAAAGAGCTCCCTCTTGTTCTACCCAGATTTTCCCGGTTTTCCCATCCTTCTATGATTATCTCCCAAGCCTTTTCCTTTAAATTAAACAAGTATTTAACAAGAAAATAGCTACTGAAGATTTTATTTTAAAGTGTTTTTTTTAAACACTTGTTCCTACGAGCTGGGTCTGCCGCTGCACTCTGCCGGCCAACCCACTTGCTGCCCCGTTGAGTCCTTCTCAGAGTGGTCCTGGGGCAGAAAAGTGCCCTGCACAAGCCCTGGGGACCCTTGCCCCAAGGCAGGCACCTGGATGGAGCGTTTTCTCAGTTCACCAGACACAGCCCAAAGGAGTGTATTAGGGAGACCTCACTCTAGCCTCATGCAGTAGTTGCCTACGGTTTTTCTGAATTAGGCTTCAGCCCTGGCCAACGTCAGTCAGCTCCTCATTGCTTGCCCAAAATGCTGACAGGGTATCTTTGCTGCCTGGAGTTACTGCGGTGGAGGAAAGAGGAGCAGTGGGTGAGGCTTCTGTGCATTTCCTTCTTCACCATCAAATACCATAACTGAGTCTCTCTGTACTTATGGTTTCAACCCAGTAGACTTAAGCACATAATGGACAACAGCTTCTTTGTCAAGTTAAAAGTCCAGCAGCTGGAAGGGCTCACTTGAAGGTGCTGCCACTGCCCCTGGGATCTGCGTGGTCTATCTGCTGCCATCCAGAATGTGGGCAAAGCTGGATTTTTCTTCCTGAATTTAATTCTCGGAAAAATCTACCCTATCTTCAGGCCAACAGAATTACAGAAATAACACTGTAAATATACTTCTTTTTTCCCCATGGAAATCAGTTTTCTTAATTTTAGATAAATTTCCAAACCAAGCAGGAGCTGGTATGATCCATCACTAAAAACAAAGCAAAAGAGCAAGGGAGAAGTCAGTGTAGGATGCACACACTTAATCTGATTTCATTAGATGGATGATCTTTACCTAAAGTAGAAAAACTGGCAAGCCTGTGTAGAGATACTCTCATTTGATTTTAAGAGCGGCCAATTGGTTTCATTTTAGCTTAATTGACTGCCTGAAGCTAAAGATGGTCTGACTACCAAAAATGGGTTGAAATGAGAAAAACTGTGAATTATGGCAAATACAGGTACTTTGGTGTAAATCTGTGTGTGGACCCATTTGCTTCCCAGTCAAAGCGTATAAAATCAATTTACTGAAAGTCAATAACAAACCGCCAGGGTGACTGTTTTTTGTTCTTACCTTATGAAGGTTTATGCAACCTATTACTCTGTTCCTTCTGACATTCCATCTGGAATAAGCCTTCTATATTTAGCACCTTAAAAAGCATTATTTTGTGTTTTATTTTTATGTCTCAAAATAAATTGCACAAACTGGAATTTCAGACAGAGTGCTAAAAGTCATTTTAGTTCTTCACTGGTTCAGCAGTCTTCAAAAAATATGCTTGACTTTGGAGGGCTGTACAATTTGATGTTGCTCTTGAACCTCTGCATCTCCAAATGGATTTTTTTTTTTATTCTTTGGTGTAAGGCAGTGCTCTACAGACCTGAACTCTGTGTAGTTAAATGCTGCTTCATTGTGCTTACACATTTCTACATAAATAAGGCTATTTGACTGCAGACTTCAAATCCGTTATTGCTGTATTGTTGTATACAGTGTACAGATTATAGTGTGGGCTGTTATTTTGTATTTGAGGTTAAACTTTGGATTTATATCTTTTAATTTTCTATTCCTATTCTTGAATTTAATAAACAATTTTTATCTGCATTTAAATGTAATTGGAATTTAATTTTCTCCACAGCTTTCATGTTCTCAAGGAGAACAATTTGCCAATTTGATACATTTATTTCTTGAATTCAGTTTGTGTTGCCAGATGCTTTGGCATGCTCCTTGAAGTTTGGATGCAAGCAAAGTAAATAAAAAAGCAAATTCTTAACACCCCAACACCCCCCCACCCCCACCCCCCATTTCTATGTTTTACAAAGAGATGGCACTACTTCTTTGTGTGAGCCATATCTTGTTCATATTTTCAGACCAATGCTCTTCTGGATAGTGGAAATTGTGCTGGAAAAAATGAAGTATATTGAAATATGAAATGGAGACTGAACACACGATGAAGAAAGGATTCAGATAGCAAAGTCACTTCCCGAGTTTAGGCACAAGGCTATGTATTATTTCTAGAGGACTTACCATCCATAACTAACCATCACATATAACTCAAAAGAGGTTAAATTACTGCAGAGGAGATTTTTTTTTTTTAATTCAGATACCATCTCCTTCACCTTATCTGCTCAAAAATGAAAGACACGTCTTTCTCTAAAAGCCTTTTCCTGCCCATTACTTAACCCTGTCAATTTGTCCAGTCTGTTTTGGTGGTTTTGTTTTCTCTTGACCAGGTGAGGATACTGCTGTGGCTGCACCGATGTTGTTCCTTGTGTGACAGCTAACTTTTGCTGACAGAGCTTATGCTGCAGCAAACCAATTCCTCCTCTCTCTTCCAAGTGAATAGCGGTATCCTAAAGTAGATGTCTCTGACATAAATGATAATCTGCTATGGTTCATTAAATACTTCCATTTTGTAATTATGCCAAGAGTGATAAAAGTAAGATATCTTCCATGAGAGAAGTTGCCTGAAACACAGTTTCTGGCTCTTCTGCTGGAGTTTTCAACAACACCCTGAACCACTTCTGATGAAGCACTTTGTTAGATGTGCCCAATAAAGAAATGGATATACTAACACATCCCACAAACAACTATTTTCCTAGTTGAATTACATAGCCACCACAAGGTGCTTATGCACGTCTCAAAATCATAGTCTTATCTCCAAATTTTGGGGAGGTGTGGTGGTAGTAATAATGTACTATACTTTTTCTTTAAAAGGCTTGTCTGCCAATAAAGTTTTTTTGCCATACATTTACTGGTGGGGGACTTCAGCAGCTGTGCAGATAGGTGTGTGAGTGAAAGCAAAGAGGTGAATGTATGCATTCTGGTATTCTATATATAATCAAAGAAAGTGTCTCAGCTGTGACTACACTGGCAAGAGATGGATGTTACAATACCAGAAGATGCCAAGAATTCATCTGGTTTTACTGATTTCTTTTTGCCAGCTTTTTAAGTAAAAGATTAAGTCTTTAAACCGAAACAATGGAGTTTTTCTAAAAAAATTCCCTGCCTGCATTTAAAAAAAAAAAAACATTTAATATCTTCCAGATGAAAGATGAAACAAATTTAAATTTTGAAATTTATAAAGTGCTTTATTTGGCTTGCTATATTTTCCTCAATTTTTTAGTTGACAGAAAACTGAAAAAGATCAGTTATTCACATGCTTTATGTTAAGGTTGCAAATGTATTTTGTTTATGTCTGTCCGTGCTGTAATGGAGAGACATTTCAGCTGAGATGATCCTGCACGTTAAGTGCATGGGTTTTGGCAGTTAAGGACTTTAAGTGCATTACCAATCAGTGCTTCCAAGCCAAGTTATCTCCAGGTTTCTTGGAGGTGGAAGGGGGTTGTCTGAATTAGAAACAGGAAATTAACACATTTTCTGAGTCCACTGTGAGACCTGTGGTTTCTGCTATCAACAAAACCTTGCAGAAGTAAATTTCCTTGTAATTCCCTACAGTTTTATCAATCATTCATATGCATTGGTCTGACCTCACCCAGTCTAATTTATCCTTCCTAGTGTCCTTTTAAGAGTTAAACGCTACTTTCTGCTTATGCGTATTTGCTCATTGGGTGTGTCTTTAACTTAAACAACCGACGCATATTGAAAATAAGCTCACCTGTTTATCACGGTTGGAGTGATGCACTTCACTCTTAAGAGAGAAGCAAAAACATACTTTATTGATACAAAACAGTGAGTTAACAAGGTTCAACGGTAAATGCGACAGTGGTTTAACAAGATTCAATGGCAAGGTACACTTGATTATTTACTGCGTAGAGGACAGGACAAAACTGTCAGGAAGACCCTCCCGTTGAGTCATGAGGTTCAGAAAGGACCCCTTTGCTTTCCGAACTCCTTCTCAGAGAGGAGTCTAGGTGCAGCTGGATCCAATCCTAGTCCCAGACTTGGTCAACGGTTTATGTCTAAAGGATTATATATGAGCAATCAATCCTTTATATCACTTAGCTAAGATTTCAAAGTTTAGCATGCTATTAGTCACTTACTGAGGATCTGTTGCAGCAAAGAATCTCTCAGCCTTGAGGAGTAACCTTGAGAGGCGTCCCTGCTCAAGGGGAGACCCTGGTGGGCAGCCCGCTGCCGTGCAGGAGACCTCAAAGGGCTCTTGGGCTGCTCACTATTTATGAGGGTCAGATGATTGACTCATATTTGCATGCCGACCACAGATTTTAGTTTCTTCACTGTGGTTAGGCAGGTGCATTGCACAATAGCCCTAGGGTATTGCGTTGTTATCCGTCTCCCGAATCCACTTTGAGCCAGATGCAGCCATCACGATCAGACGCACCCATTACGACCACCACTGGTGGTTATCGCTTGAACAGGGTTACGGGAGATACAGATAAGGTTGCGGGGGGCAGAGCACACTGTCACACCTGCACTGGAGGAACAAAGGAGAAAAGAGGACTGGGTTTAGGGGTTAGATTTCCCAGTTGTTTTAATACAAAGCTGTAGGCTGACCTCACTAGCTGCTCTATCCAAGATCAACAAGGCAGAGCATCGTAAACAGCACGGTGACTGCACTACAGCAGTGAGCCTGGAGATAAGTGGAATTGAAATATTCCGAAAACCTGAGTACAGTGGCAATTGGTTCTGCTTCCAAAGCTGCCTTCGTTCCTCCAGGCCCTGCTTAGACAAGAGGTGTTCTCTCCTTAGTAATCCCCACCGCCTCCTTTCAGTTCAGCTTTGTAAGCAAAGCAAGGAGATGCGGCATGGCAAAGAGCCGGGTGCCTGCTCCTGCCTGTGGCTGGGTGCTGTGGGAGGCTGGTGGTGGGCTGCCATTCCTGTGCCCAGTCCCGAGGCACGGGCTGGGCTCTAAGGTCCTTCAGACTGTGTTCCCTTTGGCTTTGTCTCTGCAAAACATGAGCCCAGATGCTACAGACCAATCCCAAAGCAATAAAGTCAAGTAGTAATTCAAAGCTGATTTGAATTCACTTTTTCCAATCTCTCTCTCTTTTTTTTCCCCCCCTTATTGATTTTAATGAGTTTTCAGTTAAGGTCATAAGGCCTTTGATTCATGGATGGCAGAATTATGATACCGCAGGAAGAGGCCTCTCGACACATGTAATTATTCATCCAGTCAATACCAGAATTGTTCTGTATGGTCTCCAAAGTTTTGCTCTGACAGCTGGTGTTCCTGGACAGTAAGCTTCTTGGGAAACTTCAGTCCTCCTGTCTTAATTTCACTGCACTCCACCTCATGCAATAATTTCTTGTCTGGAACTATGGCAGTATGCATCAACTACTGCTTAATCATGCCAGATCTTGCAAACCATCTAAACTTAGAGCTCAAAATCAGCCCTTCAGTAATAGCAGTAATGCTCTTGGGATTCATTGTCTCCCTGTTAATGTGCTGTTCAGAACTGTTTATGGTATTTCCACAACCAGTACAGCAGCATGGTAAGCATTAAGTTTATGACAAGTGAGGAAGCATTTAGTCTGTTAATTCTGTGCATTTTAATACGCGGTCCACAAATATACCTATTCTGCCATATCACATGGCAAATATATAGCTGAACTAATGTTGAATCTGGCCAGGTATGGGAAAAATAATGTGATCAATATATAGTCATGGCTGTTTTGGGCTGTTCAAAGTGTAAGGGTGGCTGTCCTTGGCCTATGACCAGATTGTCACAGTGAAGCTAAAATGTGCTACTGCCGTTGCTACAAGCGTCTAAGCCTATTTCTTTCCTTGTTCCACTTTGTTCCATTCATCCAGGATCCATCCCTTCTGCCTCTGTTTTTTGTGCATCTTGCTGTCACTTGGTCTGGTGTGCTTTGTTTATTTTTTGTCTTGGTACAAAGTAAAATGACTCTGCTGCTGTCTCCGAGGTGACCTGCATGATTATTTGTTTCAAATCTCAGCAAATACTGCTCTATCTAAATAACCTTATGAAGATCCTCTCTGTGATTTCGTATCTAGATGAAAAGATAAGAAGTATTATGAACTTTGTACTGTCCTTTGGCCTACCTGATTGCTTGCATTGATTATATCCAAAAGCTTGTTGTATCCTTGGTAGCTTTTATAGTCAAGACTCAGCTGACAAGGTTGGAAGCATTCCAGGGTGGGTTACTCGTTTAGAGATACTTTAGATCTGGGTTGTATTTTGTTGTGTTGATATGAATGGGCTTGCTCTGAAGTAATTCTGGGCAATCCATTCGCTTTAGGTAACCTGCATGTGTGTGGGGAGATGAAGCATTCTCCGAAGTGACAGCCACGCAGTCCCATTACTTTCAGTACGTCTGTACAGTTGTGACTAGGGCTCCTGGAGTAAACTATTGTGACTTGATTTTGTATCCCTGATGCTATGAGAGTTCAATATTTTCTTTCCTTTTGGCACAGCTCAGTAGTTAAACTGCAGGTGAGGAGTGGTAATGACCTGACACGAATGCACTTTGGCATAAGCCACGTGCACTTTGAGATGGAGCAAGGAACGCTGCAAACTAATCTGTGCTTCTGAAAGGCAGATTCATTCCCAGGCTAATGCTAGCAGCATGAAAATATTTTTAAAGGACCTGCAAACATTTAATATATTTCCTCAGTATACAAAAGGTTATCAATGGATTACGACTAACAGTTGTTTTGTCAAGAGAATTCTTATCTCCATAGATATGGAGCCTTTAATTTGCTTTTGAGTATGGCTTTTATTTGCATAACATACATATGAGGTATGTTACTTCAAATCACTTTGAACACTAAAACTTTAGATTTCTAGTTCACAGTGATAAGAAAACTGATTTTTTGACATTTTCGATTTCATTTAATAACTAGTCCATTGACTTTAGCAAAGTCAAAGCATTGGTCTTAGATGTAGGACTATTCAGATAGTGAAATTTTCCAAATTAGAACAATATTAACAAAATTGGCTTTACAGTGAAGAGCAGGGGTCATCAGTTTCTGAAGAATGCTTCATACTCTATCCCTTGTTCTGTCCAGGATTAGATTTTGGTTTGGCTAATCCTCTCCTTGATAAGTATATCCTAATTATATTGCAAACAAGTCAGTAGTCTAATTTGATAGATACTTTTCCAGTAGAGGTTACACAGTATTCGTGAGTGACTTCAGAGGCTTTCTTCCAAACACATTTACCTTTTTTGTGCCAACCATCTAATGTCGTGTCCCTGCACATTAATAATAATGCCCATTTTAATTTCAGTAGGGCAGAAGCCTGCACGACCTTTAACACAACCAACCCGCGCTGACTTAGTGCAGGGTGTACTTACGTCTGACCCAATGTACATTACAGAGATTATTTGATAACTTTCATGGATATGGCATTGGATTCCTAGTAAACTCCTTTGCTGTTTATTAATCCTCATTGTCAATATACCATCTACAATCCCAGTGAATCATTCACCCAAACTACAATTTTATTCCAGTGCCAGAACTCCATCTGATGGGAATGAGCATAGCCTGTGGGACCATGCCAATTTATAGCCATAGGCCGTTTTTTGGATAAGGTATGCTTTAAAAGAGGAGACACAAGCAAAACTGGGAAAAGAATGTACAGTTATTTCTAGGGGAAAAAAAACCCTCCCAGTGAGAGAGGCCTTTTATTTTAGCTGTCTTGTCCAAAAACAGCCCTCAGCCTTATGCCCAGGACTACGTCTAGTCTGTAGTACCCACACACATGTCTGACAGTGTCTCCGTAGTCACAGCTCTTCGAAGAATTCAAATTTGGCAGGACAACTACGAGACAGACCTATCTGAGTGTGATGGACATGAGTGATATTCAGAGGAAAAGCAAACTTGTCTGGTGTCTGGAGCAGATGGCTGCACTGGCACTTCTGATCCCTTTGTCAAGGCTTCCTACCTGACCCCACTGCTTGCTCCCTCTGCTGTGCTCTCATGTTCCTCACCAATTTAGGGCCCTCTTTTCTTGTCTTTGGTATGTGTCTTTTATCAGTGGCAGCAATTTTGTTATATTTTTATTTCCAAGCTTTGGGGTTGATGAGGGAGAACTGCAACGGGTGAGGAAGGTGCCTATGGATACAGAAGGCAGAAATGTAAAAGTGTGATAAAAAATTAATAACATCACAACATTTTCTTTTCTGAAGTGGAAAGTCAGAAAGTCCCAGACATCTTAGGGCTGGATTACCCTATGTATTGAGATATGGATATGTGGGTCATTATCTGTAATATAATGTACTTCCTTGTTTTACGATATAATCCTTGAAGATTTTTTTTAATGTCAGAAATAAAGGTTTAATGTACGCCAGGGATTATTGCTTCACATTTCTCTGCCTGCAGGCAAGAGAAAGCAAAATTATGCTTTTTAATGAAATCACTGAAGCTGTTGTATTTGCCTTCCATGGTTCATTAATGGGAACTTGCTTGGTCTCAGTAATTTTCTCTTGAGACAGTACAGCAAAATACACACAGCTTCACTACGGATGAAAGGTTTCTCCAGAAAAGTAACAGAAAGCTCAAACAGGAAGCTCAATTCGACATTTTTAGAAGCAAGCGTGTGTCTGTTCCGTCCACATTACTTTATTAAAGAACTGAATGTACCATCTGGGAAGGATAGAAAGAGACGCACACTATAAAATACAGCAATACATCCTTCAGCTTCACTCCACGTGAGTATCTGGTGCTTGATGTGCAATCCAATTGCTATTATATAAGTAAAGGACACTAGACTTTTCTGTGGTCCTCTTATTTACCTGAAAATACTTGAAGTAAATAGCAAGGGTACTGCATTTTTACACTATCTTACTTGTAGAGTAATCCGTAGATTCCTATCGCGTTAAGATCTTTGCAGAGGAAGGGCTCCTGGCCTAGATTGTGATACGCTTTATGCCAGAAATAATGTGTGCTACTGAGAGAACTTCTCTGATGCTCTGTGAACTAGTATAAAATAATGACTTGATATTTTATAGTGCTTCAATGTATTTTTGTATGTGTGTTAATACCACTTGTTAGCATTTAGTTCAATTGCAATACCTGAATTAATTTATATCCATATATTCTGCAAAGTACTAAGTGAAACTGAACCAGTGAAGATCTGGCTGAGACTTGCTTTTCAGATACTTAGGTAAAAAATTTCTTGGGTGCCAGCTGGGTGCTTGTTTTGGGACTGAATGATCACAGGAATCTGTAATAATCTAGTTACCCATTTTAATTCTTTTCAACTCATCAGTGACCACAGTTTCTGTCTGATTTATGTGGTGGCCCATATGAAATCTTTTGACAGTCTCAGTCCGGCAGACAGCAATTTACGTTACAGAAACCAAGACAAAATTACCAGATGTTAATGGGTCTCTTTTTTGGCAGACTTTGCAGAGGAATCTGTATTACAATATCTGACTTACTTTTCTAGGTCCCAGAGGGACCTGGCAGCTGATGGGTGAAGCATACTGGTAAAAAGAGGAGCTCAAATTGCTGCTTCACAAACTGTTGCTGCTATGTGGAAATGTGGAGAATCCTCTCTTCAGGACAGGCAGTCTTTTTCAGGAACTAAAAATATTCTTAAATTAAGGGAAAAGAAACTTATTGCTAGGCAGAAATGCTTTACACAGCTCATCTCTGCTCTGTGTTGGGATGTCCTGATCACCAAAAAGAAAGCTAAACCTATATCATCTATGTGTTTAAAAAGGGTCATTTTATTTTAAATTGTTGACCATGCAAACTTCATTTATGCACAAAAGAGGTGACAACTTAGTAGCATAATGAAAGAAAGAGAGTTATTTAACATGCTAACAAGTCCCCATAGCCATTACCATTGAATTGTCTAATCTACATAATTTAAATAAGAATATCTAACATATTTATGTTTACTTTTTTTTTCCTGAACCAGGATTTATATCTGTTAGTTAACTATCAAACAAATCCTGACATATTTAAGTATATTTTACAACTGTTCCAACTGTTTGGTATTCATTGAGTGACAAAACGTTAGGAGAAGTAGTGCAAACAAATTAAGCTGAAATTGCTAGATGAAAATTGAAGCTTGCTTGGTGTTTACTTGGGAATGTGAAGGGTGATGTGGAGGGTGATGTGAAGGGTGATGTGAAGTAGTGGCTGCAGCAGTACTGATTGATGCTGGCCTTGTTGCAGTTAATAGTAACTTTTCTAGAGAACTTAGTAGGAGGGAGATGAAATAGAAATTGCTTGCCTCTGGGTTGAGCTTGTTCAGTTGCCAAAAGACAGTTGCTCTTTCCTTCAAAATGGAGAAGACTAAGGTCAATGTTCAGAAATCACTGTGGTGTATTATGGACGGTGATCACCAGGGCAGTTTACAGGACCGCAGGTTTTTGGAGAGACCAAGGCAATAGCTAAGAGAACTAGAAGTATGGGGGGAAAGACGAAATACTTACCTGAAGTATTTGTAGAGAGAGAAAGGAAATATTAGGAGGCAGTAGAAACACTCTGGGACAGACAGTATCTTTTTGCTCTGTGCTGTGTGGTGCACAGCACAAGGTTTAGCATTTCTGAGTACCATTGCAATGTAAGATTTCTTTTGCTAAGACATACAGGTATCATCACAGATACTGGATGGGAAGATAATGTAATAACTTTCTAAAAGAGGCAATCCACTGACTAAAACTTGGAGAAGTTTTCTTGCTCTAAGGAGTCTTATTTAGATTTCCATTAATCTAAGAGCACAAAGAGAAGCTTTCTCTGTCATCTCAATTTCTTTGCATACCTTTGTTTATTTAGAAATACCCTACTGAGATAAAACCCCTAATTTACAGCTTCTAGTTTGGGGACAGCAAGAGATTTAGAGAGGCAATAATAATAAAAGGCAATAAAATAATCAGTTTTAAAAGGGGAAAAATATAGAAAGAATGAAAGAAAAAGAGACAATCCACAGACACAGAGGCTCTAACTGGACTTCCTGGCATCTTGTCAAAATCAAATATTGTTCTCGCTTTTTAAAAGAGCACCTTTCATTGGAAGTTGTCAGTGACAAGGCATAGGAGACATCTGTGACTTTGACATGCCTCAAGTCTCTGTGTATAGGCCTGGAAGCAAAGACATGGCTAGATGGATAAGCCCCCAAACTTCCTGTGCAATGAAATCAGACTCTGGTCTGATTGCATAAACGTTTTGTGCAGTTTGGTTTCTCTAGGATCCAGATGAAATGTATAGCCTTGGAAATGTCAGGAACCTCTCTTCCCTGTCTGAGAAATGCACGATCATATTTAATGGAGGAAAGTTGCGGCTGTGAAACCAGAGAAATTACTTTAGAATTTGAATTTCTTTATTTTAATTTGTCAGATAGCATCCCTGTCCTGTCCCACTCAGGTGCCCAGGCATGTCAGGGGAAGGAAGCTAAGCATTTGATTCTCATATCTTTCAGTATAATTAATTGAATTTAAAAGGATTGATTTGATTAAAGTCTTGAGTGTGACTGATTACCAAGTGTGAAAAGGTAGGAGGATTCGAATGTGGCCATTATTGCTGTGGGTCAATGAATCAAATTTATGGATCCTAATGTCACCAAACTTGGATGTGTTTAGAGGTGGATCCAGTTCTCATGTTTGTACCTTCTCTAATACTGTTTCTCTTGTCACTTTTGCATCAATAGCCAGTGTACGAGTAGCGAGTGTTCACCATAGAGAAAGAAACTCTGAGGCAGATCTTAACAGCTTTTATAGAATCTAGTGCTGGTTGAAGTCATCCCATAAAGCACTGGATGAAAGCCCATCTATCTAATTAACTAGTCAGCAACTGTGCTGACCAGGACTTTGTATCAGTGCTTGCTGAGTGTCAGGAAATTGTATCTGGGCTTCGATAGGGAC
Source organism: Mycteria americana (assembly GCF_035582795.1). Classification (NCBI taxonomy): domain Eukaryota; kingdom Metazoa; phylum Chordata; class Aves; order Ciconiiformes; family Ciconiidae; genus Mycteria; species Mycteria americana. Next base: position 43,019,601 of record NC_134396.1, read on the forward strand.
AGGGGAACTGTTGCTGTGTAAACTTCCTCAGACCACTACTAGTTACAGGGTTTAGATGTCCACTGTGATATATCTATGGCACCTAAGGTGAAGGCCATGAGTATTCTCAATGTGGTTCGTAAGACAGTCAAAAGGGATGAAAAATCCCCAAATGTTTCTGAAACTTTCCTGACAGCTCCTTGAACAATCCTCCCAAAACTGTATGGGACAACAGTACATTAGGTTCCTCCCATCCACAAATACATTTGCCAAGACATCGCTGACAGCAGATGCCCAGAGCCAGTTCAAGGCCTTCCAGCAGACAACGCAAAATGGATTTTGCTGTTTCTGTTACTAACCGTCTCCTCTTATGCAACAAATTCAGTTTTGCAGCTGCAGAATACCCTTCCCGGGTCTCCTTTTACTACACATAAAATGGTGACGCAAGCGGACGGAGGTGCGTGCAGTGAACCTCTTTCATGATGTCTTGGCATGTCTGCTGCTGACAAGACTTGCTAAAGGAATAGCATTGAAGACAAAAGCCTTGGCTTCATGGCAAGAGGAAATTCGTACCTCAGTCTTTGTCTACCCTGTCTCTGCACCTGTGAAGACACCTTTGTGGTATTCTGCATGATGCCCTTTGGCAAGGGGCCAGCCTGAGAGCAGAGGGACAGGGCAGTGTGTTTCTGGGGCAGGAGCAGAGTGTATCTCTCTAACGTACAGTTATTGCTTCCACTCCTAAGGCGGCACCACTGCCACGCTCACAGGTGCTGTCATCTGCACCTTGTGCTGCGTTACCCTACAAGGAGGCACTGAGGGATTAGCCCAGGCTGAGACAGGGCACTGTCCGTGGCTCCTTGAAATGTGGAGCCTCACCTCTTTCCATGCTTCATTCCCTTCGTATTCCCCTGGCATCCACTGTTGTTGAATTAAGGATGTGAAAAGGTTACCTCCCTGTCTGCTTCCTGTAGCACCTCTTTATGGACCTCTTGTACAGGGCTATGCCTGATCCATTTTGAACCCGTTGATACTGTCAGTCTCCATCAGCTACTCCAGCTGCAGAAGTTTCAGAAGATGTTGAAAAACCCCAAATCTCCTTGAAGCCCTGGCTGCCAGGTTGGGCAGTCCAGCTCCTCTCTCCCACTCGTTTTCTATCTTTGGGGTAGACAGGCCACATAGGCAGTAAAATCTCTTCTGCTCCTTTTTTCCCAGCCTTTCCAAGGGGGGGAAAGGAAAATGCTACATTGAGCAGGCACAAGAGAAGGAGTGAGATCTGGGGTGTCCTTTACTTGGAGGCTGTTTGGCTATCCAAGTCAGCTTTGCTTGTGCTTAAAGCTGACATTACAAGCTTTTATTATTTGTTACAATCAGTTCTTGGAGGAATGTGTTTTTAAAAGTGCAAGATCCATTTAGCAGGTGTTGGTGTGGAAAAATGATTGCACTCCTACATAAGCCACATTACCTTACTTGAGTAGGCAAGTCAGCCCCTTCTCTGTGTACTGCATTACTTACTCCATGCTGCATGCAAGAGATTCCTACTTTACTGCTGTCGCTGGAAAAGTTCTTCACAAGGTCAGAGGCAAAAGCATATCTAGCACAGGCATGGCTAGTCATTTGTCATTTCCTACTTCAGTAATCAGGAATGTGCTGTTAGAAATCTGCAGAACTGTCAGTTTTGGAAATCATTATTTTTTTCAAAGCCTTTCATTTGACTATTGAAATTTAGGTTTTTTTTTTTCAGTAGAACTCTCTGAGAGAAAAGAAGTGCATATTAAAAAAAAGTACATGCCTGTGCAGAAATCCAAACAACAGCCAAATACACTTACAGGAAACAGTAACTCCTTCACACTACAGGAGTTATTTACTACTTTGGTAAACCAGCATTGCATATCTCAAGCAGTTTCCTCTCCAGTGACCCTCTCTTGCGCCCACTAAATTTAGTGGAAAAATACCGACTGAAATCAATAGAACAGGATCACGCACACAGTGTGCAAAGAACTCTGTAAATAAACAAACCTGCCAGCCCCATTCAATCCTAGCCTCCGAGCAGCTAGTGTTAGGGGGCACCTAGTTTTGCTTAGGGCAGTATGACGAGTCTAACAAATTTCAATGGCTTTTTCAATTCAATCTGTGATAGCATTTACTAGCACTGAGGAATTGTTACAATGAAGCAAATTATGTGCTTTTCTTTTCTTTTTTTTTTTTAATATGTATTTTCTAGTAGAAGTGTGTATGTCCCAGACAGTGCAGCTGGACAGTGCATCCTGCTCTGAGCTGGCTCAAGGCTTCCTCGGGGTGCAGAGGGAGCTGGGAACCCATCAGGGGCTGGACTGCACCTCTGCAGCCACCCACCGCAGACATGCTGGGACGGACAAGCAGAGGAACATGTCTGCAAAATGAGTCTGCTGTTCTCAGGAGATGGAAACACCCTTCCCATCCCAGCACTAGCCACTCTCTTCTGCCCCTTGGCAGCAAAGTAGGTGGTGGGTCCATTTGGTGCCCCTCAGTAATTTGCTCCTCTAAGGTAAACTCCTTGCCTTGCTGGAGCCTAGATTTGGCCCTAGTCATCTCAGATGGCTGGATTTGTGACAAAGTAATATAATTCATATTTCATTTTACTTAATTTGCCAAAATGCCTCTTTCTGGGGCTGCAGCAAAAGAAATTTTCAGCATAAGGTTCCTAAAAGGGAAGAGTTGGATCTTATATGTACCATTAAAAGAAAACAGTGCAGGGTAGCACCAACACTGACATTTTAAGGACATTGTGTCAAGCTTCTAGCTCATTTGAAGTTCATGACATGCTCAGTTAGTACCAAATGCTTATCTAATGTACTTGCTGATATCTGAGGCTTTATGTAAGTTCAGATATAATGGGTGATCACAGACATGTGCATTAGAGAACATCAGGATCCCAGAGAACTGAGTGGGTGTGCTGTAGAAAATATTAGGGTTTGTTCAGAAATCTGGCTCTTCAGAGTGTTTTTTGTTGAAGAAACTGTAATAAAGTGTAAGGAAATAATAAAATAGGGTCCACCCTGTATAGTTGAAAGTTCGAGAAATTTTGGACTCTGGTCGTGATCCTTCAGAAAGCTCTGTGTGGATACATCTCATAATGTCCTATCAATTATGCCATATGCAAAGTGTGACTAACTTCTGAACCATAAATCGTGCTATGAGTCTCTTTTTCTCATGAAGATGGTTTCAGCTATTTCTTCACAAGCACTGTTCTGCACTGGTGCCTTCTGCAGTACTGTATGAGCTCTGGACACAGCCTCTTAAAATACATGCCTAAAATAATGTGGTCATTTTTCTAAGCTGCTTGGCACTGGGTGGTATGTGCGGTGGTGGTGTTTTCTCACTAGCCAGATTTTTTGCCAAAGTAGACCAAAAAGAGAGGCATGTCTGTAATTTTGTATTAACTAACAATAGATCTGAAACCCACATCTATTAATTGAGGATATTTAAGACCCAGTTTAAGACCTACCAGGCATGTTGCAGTTGCAAGGCAAAAGCCTTGAGCTTATGCCTCTGTGAGAGATGTTTACCCAGACGTTGCCTTCCACGGGCTTAATGAATTTCTGCATGTTTTCTCAGCAGCTTGCAGTTGTGAAGGCACAGTCATTTAGTGCATTTAGTGATGCCTGATCCCACGGTAACCTTGGGAAGGTCTGGAGCTTCAGGCACTGCCATTTCCCTGAGATGATTCAGGTAGGAATCTCTCTTTTCGTTCCATTTTTTCAGCAGTTCTCAGCCCACTGTGACTTGTGGCAGTGCCATCTGCCCTGACTCAGGGCAAGAACAGGGAGCGAAGTGCTTTAAATTGTAGGACTGTTTGTCGGCTTTCTACTCTGTGCCAAGACTGAAGGGCATTTTAGGCTTGATCTTGGCTTGATGCTAAAGGTAACAGGGCATTTTGGATCAAATTCTTACCTTATATGAAGTGTAGCCTTTGGTCCTGTTCATCCAGCCTGCTGCTTGGTTTGCCTGCCAGGACTCATTTGCCACCCTATGTCTGCAAGGGGATGCATGGGCTGACAAGCAGCAGTAAAACCCTACTTCCAAGTACAGCAGCTTTGCAGGAACTGTGTATCATAGCAGAAATAAATGATTTGGACAGGCACATATGGATTGAAGTGGTTGCTGGATATCTACTGTGTTAAATAATTCTCCTGCTAGGCACTATGAAGTAATAAAAAGTGTCGAATTCAATTTTTTGGTTTCAAAAAGCTTCCCAAACCTCAGTTTTATTGGAAAATTTTTGACTAGTTGTATCAGAGAGCAAGCCTGGCTCCCTAATTCTCAGCCTCAGTGCTCCTTAAAGCAAGTAACAAATGGTCCTCAAAGGGTCCTGTGTTAGTGGAGAATCATGAGGGCCTCTTCCTTTTTTCTCAAGTTCTCTGATGTCCCTTATAACAGGAGGGAAGCAGACAGCAGTGTAGGGCTCTGGTGTTGTTCAATATTTACCTCAGACAGTGAAATGCTCTGTTGGGACTCTTTGTGTGTAAGTGGATTGTAAACTATTTGCATTATTGCACAGGCCACAGATTTTAACCCATAATCTTGGTCGTAACAGCTCTGCTGGTGAATGTTATATGCAGAAAGAAAAATTGGCCTTCAGACTGATGAAAAGACACTTACAAAACTCAGAAAGCCCTGAATAATCCAGATATACACAAATGTGCACACTAAATGGATATTGGTGGAGTGGGAGACAGGCCCTGCATATCTTTCTTCATCAAATTGCCTGAATGAATTAGAGACCAAACCTTGCTTACCTGCTCTGGTTTCTGAAAATTTCTATTAGCACAAGTAGTAACTCTATCTGAGCAGTTCATTCCTTCTCTGGAAAAATGCTGGTGTTGCAGTGCCGGTTTTTTATTTTTTAGATAGATACAACAGAAAATGAACGATCTCTTGAGGGCTGCTTCAGTTTACTATATATAGGAACCTTAAATATATAGCAACTAAGGAACAAACTTCTCTTTGCCCCTAGCAAATAAGAGGGACCGTGGAAGGGAGAGAGCATGTAGCAGTGTTGTGGCAGTCTTTTGCTAGGCTTAACTGGACTGCCACGTAGTATTTTATTGTGGTGCAAGGCAGGTATAGGGTACGACCTGAACTGTGGTGTTTTCCACCCACTTGGCACTGTTGGAGGCCTGCAAGAAATGCAGGCAAAAATGGAGAATGAAAACATGTCCTAGTGCGAGGACTGAATACACCTGTGTGTGCAGCCTTGTGCCTGTGCAAACCATCACAACGAGAACTGCAAGGAGAGGAAGCAAGGGGGCTCCTTGTCTCACCCGCGCAGAAAACTGGCCAGCACCGAGAGCGAGAGGGTGGGACATCTGTGTGGCACGGGGTGCACGAGCATCCCTCTGCTTTCCCGAGAGTCAAGCACCTCCCAGAGTGCTCTATGTATGAGCTGAAGGGGTAACCATTCTGTGTGTGTCTGGACACAGAGAGACATCAGCTCTTCAGGTATAAAATTGGTCTTCCTTGCATAACTTATTTTAGAGCAAATCATTCATTTTTAGGCTCATCCCACAAAGCTTTGACAATCGGCTATGACTATATCACTGCATTCAGCATAAGGTGTAGTTCTCCCATTTAAAGACGACACCCATGGGTGAAACTTCACAAAGTGAGGGTTACTGCATGCTGCAAAAATCAAAACAGTTCACGTTGTGTCTTCGTCTCCCTTCCCATTACAAAATCCAACACACTGCAGCCAAGTGTCCCTGTAATTAATCTCTGCTGTGCCAAAGGCATTCAAAACCACAGAATAGAATCACTCAAGGGAATACCGTATTAGATGGAAATTAAAGTTTAAAAGGCTCTAGCTCTTGTTTCTCTTGCGGCTGCTACTTTAAAAATATTTCTAAGTGGAAAATGGAAACTTGTTTTTATGGGGAGGAGGGGAAAAGGGGGATTGACTATTCCTCTGTGACTTAAAATGGCTGACAGCAACAAAGCCAGGGACAATCATGAGACGCTAATGCATAAAGTACCTCTAGAAAATAACCAGCTCATTAAGGAAAGAAAAAATTGTTATACCTGCCTAATTATTAGGAACTTGTTCAAACAGGGGACAATACCAGCTGGGTAGTTTTATCTCATTGATGGCTTTCTTAGTGATTTTTTTTAAAATCACTAAGCAGTGGACCTGGAAACCCTTTGAATTATTAATGCTCAAAGCAAGATGGTCTATCAGATCTTCAGTTTTATGCTGTGATTCCCTTGGACATATTTTACCACGGGTGTAAATCTGTCTTGTCTGCAGGTCCTGTCTGCCAGGTGAAAGAGGTCCTGCTTTGTCATACTCCTGTTCTTAGTCCTTAAATGAAGGCGTACCGCGACAGCACACCTGAGTTATGCCCTGAGTTTACTGCACTAGAGGTAACCTCTGCTGTTTGTGCGGATGACCAGAGCTGCAACATAAATGCTTTTGTGAGAACTGGGGGGAGGGGGTCTGCAGAGATGGTCAGAATCTCCTGGGAAATCTAGGTCCATCCCCATGAATATATCCCTCTGTCTCCTTCCTTATCTGGGAAAATCCCCCCTTGTTTTCTAGAGAGAGCACCCTTTTGGGCTTTCTTTGCTCTAAGAACCTGCAGGCATGTAGATGCTGTGTCTCAGGTGAGCTGTACGCAGTTCAGCAATCACCTGGAGCCAGAAAGGTTTTCGTTCAGCATATGGGTTTCAGCTGGATGGCTCTGTGTAACACAGCCCCCCTCATGCTCAACACTGAGCCTGGTGCCACCTGCTTCATGTGGTGCCTTCTGAAAGGGGCAGCTCCCTGCCTACTCCCTTCCCGACAAACTAGTGACAGTAATGAACGATAATATTATGCGCAGTTTGAAAAGCATATGAACAGCTTACTAACTACCAGTGTGTGTCCAGAGAGTGCTAGAACAGATTGCATTTTACCTGGTTATAATTATTTTTAATGCGTACACTTAATTTCATGATGGTTGGCTCTGGCTTTCACTGAATGTCACTGCTATTTCTGTAGCTCCACTTTAGTATTAATTTCAGTATTTCTGGCACCACATCTGTGCATTTTCTTGCAGTCAAGTGGAAATGCATGAATCTTTATTTGCTTGCAGGCTGTTAGAAAAGTTCCTCTGACCTCATGGTGAGTGCTGTTGCCATCGCCTTTGTCCATGTGGTGGTGTTGCATACTCTTACAAAGTGCTGTAATCCATTACAGTTGTATCACTTTCCAAACCCTGGGCATTTCCTTGGCCCATGCTGTTTGCCAGAGCATGTGTAGCCCCACGTGATATATTTTTTGTGAGCTCTAGCACCGAGCTCCCCATTCTCTTCTGCCTGAAGGTTTTGTTTTGTTTTGTTTTGTTTTGTTAGTTTTAATGGGCATTATTAAAAAAGAATCCTGAATCACAGCAGCACGACATTATCAGTCCTCCCACTGTACATCTTGGGACACAGTTTGTGAGATGCCAGCCTCAGTAGCAAAGCTGGTTTACAGTTTTGTGATATAAATCTTTGGATGTTTCAAAAAAGAAAGGGGTTATTCCTTACCTGAATTCTTCCAGTGACACAGTCCTATTGCACACTCTTCCTCCTCTCAGAATGCTTTTGATATGTTTTGCCTAACACCATGTCCTGGTCAAAACCAGCTCAGAACCTAGGACTTTGACACCAGTTTGCTTCATCCTTTGTCTGAGCTCAGGCTTCTGAGTACTGTTCCTCAGCTTGGCACAACCACTTCCATCTGCTTCTGTGAGAAACACTTCAAGGTACAGTTCACTGAAGTTGTGGCCAAGTCTTCAGAGAAAAGGAGTGGAAACTTCTTGTGCCAGCTTCATTCTTTAAGCCAGCAGTTCAGGAAATGATGTCTTCTGTCTGGACTGGGCGATTCTATTGTTTAGAAAATCTTTTTACTTTGTCAAAGACTAGTTCCCTCTCAGGAGCCTCTGTTGTCTTCAGAGTTCTTCACAATACTTTCTCCTCAGAGTCCAAACTGGGCTTACACAAGGGACCCAGTTAGCACTTTCAACTCTAACCTCTTCAACCCTGGATCATTCAGCGCAGGCTCTCCTGAGCTTTTACCTTTTTTCTGTCCTCCCCCTCTGAAGAAAATTTTACTTTTCTTTTTTTCTTTCTTTTTTTTCCCTTCTCATCATATTGACAGTTAGCCCTCCTCTGGGGCTGCCTGGTGTTTCACAGTCAACTGGTTTCAAACGCTTGGTTTCCAGCTGCTGTTGTTACACACATCATTGGAGACTGCATGAAATGCCGGTGTGTTCTCCAGCATGTGCTTTCAGTGATGCTATTCTTCCATTCAGTAGGTTGTTAATTAGTTTTGCCTCACATCATGTCCTGTTCAGAGACACTTGGAGGCAGAGTCTGACATTGCTTTGTTTCCTTTTCTTTGTTTTTTCCTCCTGTCCAAATGCTAAGTCAGCACAGCAAGCAGTTCCAGCTAGCTGTTCCAAGAACTTCAAGATACAGTTCCCTGCAGATAGCAAAAAGTCATTTCTTGGAGGCTGATGAGACCTTCTTAAGAAATTCCTGTCTTGATTATCACTTCCTGATGAAATCTGCAAAATACTTCCTCCTCAACTCTCTTTCCCAGCCATAGATGTAAGTGAACAAAATTCACTCATTGGCTGTGGATGCTCATATCCCTGTGGGAATATGGAGTGTGGGTGCTTTCTCCCTGTGCTGTAAAAATGTCACCTGGCTCTACCTGTGATGATGTTAGTTGGCCCAGGGGCTCTGCACAGAAACAGAAATATTCTTTAATGCAGAAGGTTGGCTGCTCTAAGCTATTGGCATAGCTCAATGCCTTACAGTAAATCTGAGAGATAGTATGGCCCTGATTTAGGACTTCAGGATTTGGCTCCTTAGTAATAGCTGAACACAATAAAAATTTTGTCTTGGCGGTGGTCTGTGCTGTTCAGAACAAATGGAAAGCAGAAGCTAGGCTTTTTTATAGGTTCGATGTGAATCCTCCTGTGACAGACTTCCTCTGATAATAGAGATGAACATGCGAAACCTTTTATAGAGACGTCTGCTAACCTATAAAAACTTAAGCTGTCAGGTCGGGTTCAGCCCTTGCCTTGGGTTTCCATTTCTCTGCTTAGCAATTGCCTCCCAAAGCACGCATGAGTAGGACCGCATGAAAATACAAGCTGCACAGCAAGGAAAAGACTTGTTCTTGTTTCCTGTGTTTTGTTTGTTGTTTTTGTTTGCCTTTCATTTCCCTGGAGGAATGGGCCCCTATATTTAGAAAGGAATACGAATAAGTGGCTGAGAAAGCTCTCCTGCCTCCCTCAGTCCCTTCCCCCTGGGAGTGGGCTGGAATCTGTGCTGTGGCCTGGACCCAGTCCACAGTAATAAAGCAAAGCCTCAGGTGGCAAGCCAAGAGAGCCTGTGAGAGGAGCAACATGCTGGGGTGAAAAAACCCCCCCTCTCACGGGTGTCTTTGCATCCATTTTTGATGCACAGTTGTGACACCTTGGTGTGAACACCTCTGAGTGCTGTTACGGTCCCTTTGCTTATGAGAAAGAAGCTGACAGAAGATGGGGTGTAGTTTGGCTCCCAGGGTAAACTTGCCTTGGGGGGTGGGGGGGGTGGCGGGCAGGAGCAGCTGGCAGAGGCAATGGCTCAAACCCTGCAGTTCCAGGGCTGCATGCTCCCAGTCTCAGCACTGATGAGCTGCTCTCCGATACTCCGACTGACGTGGATGCCTGGTTGTAGTTCCTCTTCCTCCTGGCACTCAGCACTTCATCTTGTCCCCTCTCCCTTGCCCACACTTGGGGAGGAAGCACCACTCACTTGTGGATGGAGAAAGCACACCCTGACTCTCAGCTGGGTGCCAGGCTCCTATGGGAGCTCAGCTGGAAGAAGTCTGGGCACTGCATTTCTGCCTGAAATTTGATGGAAACAGAAAGCTGCTGTAGGCTTGTCAAGGCTTCAAGTCAGGCTGTGAAAGTACAGGGGGCTTCAGGATTGTTAAAGGATTCTCACCGTCTTAAATATACAACGCCTCATTACTGATGTTCTTTTTTTCCTTTTTGTTCTTTGCTGAAATTAAGCCACAAGAGAAAGCCAGATCTTGTGGGTGAAATTTCATTAGTGCTGCATTCTCTCAGTTAGCTTGTAGCCCATTCATCTTTCATACCCTTCTTTTAAGTCATTCGTGTGGCTGTCACATTTCTGCAGCTCTTTTCTCTTGGATTGTGTCTTCATTTTGGCTAATAGCTTATGCTATTGTCTTCCTTGAGTGTGTCCAAAAAGGTTGGAACTGAAGTAAATATTTTTGAGCTCTCTTTCTGGAGCATCATCCAAGTACATGAGCTTTATTAAGAGCTTCTTCCTCTGGGTAATGGGACCTTGGGACCTTCCCCATGGAAATGCAGTAATTTAATTCCTTGGGCCTATCCTGGATCTTCTCTATCCAATTTCTTCTATAACATCAGAGATGCATTTTGCTTGCAGTGAGGAGCAGTTATGAATCAATCAGCCTCTCCCTCCGGCATGCTGCACCCTTTCTGTCCCCAGAGGCAGGCAAAGTGTCCTTACACGATTCAGTTGTACAACAGCTGAGGAGCAGATCACTCACCTCGTCCCCTCTCCAGCAGGACTTTGGTGATTCAGACATTAGCAGGATCCTCACGCCGGGGAGAGTGGGCAGAGTGGGCACCTTACACCTGCTTTAGTCAGGTGAGTTTGTGAAGTCTGTTATCCGTATATCCTTGTGTAATAACATAGGCATTTCCTACTGCAGCACCCAGCACAGAAATTTGTCAGCTAATTCTTCTTTCTCAGAGTTGCAGGAAGGGGGAGTTGCCCCTTGTTTGTGGCACAGCAGAACTACCTTGTTACCTTAGATCATATTAATGAACTTCAGTTCTGGTTCTAATCAGTGTTTCGCTCACAATAGCTCTCTTTCTTTTAATATCATATAATGTATTTCTTCAGTCATCCCAATCTAATGATAAGCATTGAGTTAGAGGGCTTCCGCTGAGCTGAGTTTTCTATTAAAAACTGAAATGTCATTAACACCAATATGGGAGGATAATTGGATGTGGAAACAGCATACGGCCTGTGTGGGACTACATGCTATGCAGGCAGCTGGACACAAGAAAGAAGGGTGGAAGTGTATTCTCCGGCTCTGTACAGATGACTGGCACAAAAGAATGAGGGAATCTAAACTTTTCTCATGGACTCTCTAATAGGACTCAAAAACAGAGTCCTGTAAGGCCCTCTGGTTAAATGCCACACCACCATTTTACTGTGGTGCTGTAACATCTCTTTCAGGAGGGCAGAGAAGAATGGGTGAGCCAAAGGACCTTCATATTGGTGCTGAGAATTGGTGTACCAGGTTTTACTTTCGTTCATTTTTTCCAAGGGCTATTTTAGTGTTGCACCTCTACTGCTTTCAGTATAGTGAGAAACAGGCCCAGACTTGCTGTTGTTTATGGCTGGTTGGCAGCTGCTGTCAAGTCTTCCTTGGTGAGTTAAGTATCTAAACTGAGGCATAAACCAGAAAAATTGGTGCTTGACTCTTTGCTTGTTGGTATAGTAGCGTGAGAGAGGCTGAGAAGTTTGACAAATGTCATCTGGCTAGGCAAATTCCGTGGACTGGGAGCAATTATGTTGTACTTGTTGCTGTCCCTCTTTTAGCCACACGTGATGCTCAGGAATAGCTCTTGCTGCTGGTCAATCCCTCCTGGGGCAGCCCTTGCCTGTTCTCATGCTTTGCTGTCTGGCCACAAACTCCCAGCCCTAGCTAAGAAAAGATATAATGAAATTAAACTTAAAATACAATTATCTGATTGTTCAAAGGCACCCGTTTAAGTTACCATTAAAATTCTTGAATTTGCATTATTGATACCAGGTACAGAATCAGCTGGGACCTGCTCACGTGTATGGAGGAGCTTATGCTTAGGTGTTAGCTGGCAGCAATTGTGTTCTGGTCTGGTCTTAGCATAAAAAACTGGCTCACAGTTAAAAACTGGTTTGACTGAGTAAATTCACAGGCTGTTGTAATACATCTACAAGGTGAACTCTGCCAGTGGACCAAGTTTTAAATTTGTCAGTGGGGCATGCAGTAGTAACGTAGCTAATGCTCTTCCCAAAACCTGCTTTTGGGTCTTATTAGAGATGCCATAAGACCTAAAGCTAGAGGACTGAATTTTCACACACTGCAGGTTCTAATGTTCTTATGTGTCCACACCTACTTAAAGATTGACCAGTGTGTGACACAACTCTCAAAAACACTGAATAGACAGCAAAGTGTCGGGGTGGCCTCAGCCATGTGAATACCACTATCAAAACGGTGCCAGCCAGGTTACTTGATTTTTGTAGTAAAATTTTTTAAGGTCTGTAAACTGCACATCTACTTAAAAAAATAAAATAATGTTTTCAACAACCTAATTTTCTAAAAGAGTCAAAGCTCTGTGTTCTGGTAGGCACATCAGCTATGGGTCTATATGCCAAACTTCAGTGTGCTAACGCGTGGCAAGCTGAGGTGTCTACTTACTCCTAATACACTGTTAAACACCACACATGTTTCTTGTACTGCTGAGGCCTGTAAATACTAATGATGTTTGCAGAAAATGTGAGATAAGTTATCTGCAGTGCCAGAATTGCTCATTGTACTGACCACTCCAGAGTGATGAGGTCTGTGTGGTTCTGTTTCGTTTTGCAGAAGGGGCTGTCTTGGAAAAGATGAGTAAAAGACTTCTATAATAAAAGGCCTCAAGCTAAAGGACTCATTCTTAGTATTTTAAATCATCTGGAGTATTTTTTTTTACAGAAGGAAATTAAAATAACTAGTGACACAATAAATGCTGCCATTCAAGGGAATAAAACAATAACAGATACTGGAGTATTTAAAGATATTAAAGTGTTATGCCTTATCAAGATTAAATTTTTTAATTTGCAAAATATTAAAACTTTTATGTAGTTGTACATCTTTTATTAGCTTTAACCAAATCAAATATGAAATTTACTTCAGTTGCATAAATAACTCTGGAGATGAAATAATAAAATCAGGACCCAAGGCAATTACATTTATTCAGGTTAGAGTATATGTGACACAAACAGCTGGTATTAAAGCAAAACTCTGTTCATCACTAGTTCTACCAAAGAATGGATAAAAGGAAACAACTGACTTCTGATCTTCCTTTGCAGCATTCAACTGGGTCATGATTCAGATGTTTGTTTATTTTGATACATTTAATGTCAACTCATGCTGTGCTGGTATTCTAGGAATCAATCTGCAGATGGGCCCATCATTATTAATTTGTGCAAAAACTTTCTGGTAAGGCTGTTTAACTGAGCAAGCAATGGAAGCCTAGGACAGGCTGGGTAATAAGCACTGACAGTGTTGGAGCACCTTCCTGAGGCCACGTGCCCTTGGTCTCCTTACACTTTCTGAGTAAGTTGCAGTGATGACTATTGTACTTTGCTTTTGATGTCTGTTGAAAGTGCTGGCCAGCTGTGTGGTGGGAGGTAAAAAAATTGGTGTTACCTTGGAATGCCGAGTGAAAAGCTCTCTTTGCTTGAAAGTTAAATTATACAGTCAACAAAATACTCCTAGTTTGCCTTCATTTTGAAACAGGACTCAGTTTAAGAGATGACTAGTTATAAGAAATTTACCTGGAAGTGAGCCACTTTCCTCAGCCCTCAACAATTGGACCTTGTTTCTGACCTGTTCACATCCCTGTCCCTACCTGCTGGCTGGCAGCACATCAGTGATTTGTGAGCGGTGGGGCACGGGCTGGCCCTGGAGACCCCCCAGCTGGAAACATCTGCCCCGGGACCAGCTGCAGAGATGCAGGCCTGGAGCTGGGCAGCACTTGCCTTCGGGCGGAACAACAAAACAGCACCTGGCACGTGTAGAAGGACCCCTCAGCATTAACATCCCACCCCTCCCGGCAAAAAAACAAAAGTGAGGACAGCAATGCCACCAGTGCTGTTAGTAACACTGAGACTTTTTCTGTAGTTTTCATGCATTTATTTTATTTGGATAATTGTATCTGGGGGGCTGGGAGCCCTTGAGTGCTGGCACGTGCCCCAGCTGATGGCCCACTCTGGGTTTGGCCATCCCCCAAGGCACCCTCCAGGGTCACCAACATGGTGCTGGCCTCTTGGTAGCTGGAGAGGCCTCAGAGCTCCTGGTCCTCCTCTTTGGGGGTTGCCATGGCCCCCCAGGGGAGCGTTCACTGCCCCGGCTGGGAGTGGAGGGCCTGGGCACAGCCTCCCCTGGCTCCTCCTGCCTGGGCACAGCCTGCCCTGGCTCCTCCTGGGGCTCTTCTTGCTCCACAGGGCTGGCAACGGGAGCAGAGGGGTGGCTGCCAGGACCCCCACCAACGGCAGCGGATGAGGTGCCAGGGAGCTCGTCCATGCTGGATCTCACAGGGCTGCCGGAGGGGGCTGGGCCGGGGGCGAAAGACCCTCCTTGGGAGGCAGCGGGGCCAGGGAGACCTGTGGGGCTGCCCTCCTGCCCCCCGGCAGCACGGGCATCCTGCCAGCCCAGCAGACGGTGGGCCTCTCCGCGGTGTCGTTGCACAGCGACACGTGCACGCTGTGGCACGAACATCGCTGTGCGGTTTTGGAGGGAGACTCCCAGCATCCGGCCCGGCACCTCTGAATCCATCCCATGGTTGTTCAGGATGCCCGTAACGGTGTCCTCTACCTCCATGGCTGCATCCAACACCCTGCTGCCAAAGGTCTCCTCCATCTCCTGATGGACCCAGGACTGCAGGGTCTGGAGGAGCGTTGGGCTGTTGTGGAAGAAGTTCAACCAGTTCAGGGGCTGGAAGCCACCCACAGGACGCCTGGGCACCCCTTCTGCAGCCCACCGTTGGGGTGCTCCAGGGCGACGGAGGTTGTGGGCAGCTGGGTGTCTGGGAGCTCCTCCCGCCTGGTGGACAATGACTGATGGTGGCAGGGATGGTGTGATGACGTGCTCCCTGTAGTCATCGTCCGCCCGCACTGAGTGCAAGATGGAGAGGATCCTCCTCTTGCAGAGGGGGCACTCGGGCTTGCTCTCAGCCCACCGCAGGATGCACAGGTAGCAGAACCAGTGGAGGCACGGCATCACAAAGCTGGCCTCCTCCCAGCTGTCCAGGCAGATGGGACAGCGGTCCTCCAGCTCCGTGGCCATGCTCTCCACTCGCTGCGGTGGGCTGTGGGGAGCTCGGGATGTTGAGCTGCTCCCTCTCACCGGTGCTGCAGCAGCGGGTGTCACGCTAGAAAAGGAAGAGAGGCCACGGTCATTGGCTGGCGTGGGGAGGGGTGGCAGAAGTGCCCAGGTCCCTCAAGAAGGAAACCCTCCCAGCTCCCCAGGGTGAGGTGTCCCCTCCCAGCTCACCTCTGCTGCTGCGAGCGCGCCTCCTGGCTGCCCCGGCTGCCTGAAGGCAGCAGGGCTGGGAAAATCCTTCGACAGCTCTGGGGTTGGGCACTGAGAGCTGCAAGGAACAACTCCCCGAGCACAACACCAGCACCAAGGCCTCGCTCAGCACTCCAAACCTCGCCGACTCGCTCAGCTGGAGTGCAGGCACGAGCCGGCTGGGTGAGACTCGTGCCCCAGTATAAGCAGTGAGGGATGCGTGGTCACAATCCATTGCTCAGGGACATTGCAGTCCATCGCTAGGTGAAATCGCACTCCATCGCTAGGTGAAATCACAGTCCATCGCTCAGGATGTCTCAGTCCATTCCATCGGTTACAACAGAAGCCACCACTCAGGGACTTGGTGACAACAGCACCCATTGTTTGGTGACATCACTGTCCATCACTCCGGGACGTCACAACAGGCCATGCTCACCCACGGTGCTCACCCCGGCAGCGCTGCGGCCCCAGCACATGCATCTGGGGTTACCGCAACGCCACTGCCCACTCCATGCCCCCATCTCTTGTCTTGTGCTCGGCATGGGTGTTTCACACCAGTCACCGAGGCCTCGGCCATATTGTATTCTATTTTGTATCGTATACACATACAATATTATACAGTACAATACCTACAACACAATACAAAACACAATACATAAAATACATTACAAAATACAACACAATAGATAAGATACAATGCAGACAATACCATACAGTAAAAAATACAATAAATCTAATAAAATAGATACAATACAAGCAATATAATACCAGCAACACAACACATGCCATACAATATATACCATACATACAATAAAATAGATACCATACACAACACGAACTACATACCATAACATATATTGAATTAATACTATATATAATATAATAAATACAAATGCCATACCATGCAATACATACAATGCAATACATACCATACAATACCATAAATACTATACCATACAGTACATACCATACCGTACCATAGAATACATACCATATCATACAATACATAACATAAAATGGATACCTTACAATACATACCATACAATAGAATACAATACAATGCATACCATGCAATACAATACACACAATACATACGATACATGCAATATATAGGATACCATACACACAATGCACAAAACAATACAAAGCACAATATATACAATACATACCATACAGTACAATGCACTGACAATAAAACACAACACTTACAACACAACACATAAAACACATAATAAAACACATACTATGCAACACATAAAATAATAAATGCATACAATACAATGTATACTATAAATAAGTAACATGCAAGACTACAATACGTAGCATACAATAAATAGCATACCATACACTATGCACAATACCCACACTGCCATAGAAAACACAGAACACAAAATACAATAGAACACAACACAATGCATACAGTACATACATTACATACAGTACAATGAAGACAATACCATACCATTCACGACATACATGACATAAAATACACTACATACAGCAGAATACATGCAATACAAAACATACCACACAATCCATTACAAGACAAAATACATTACAATACATACAATGCCATACATTACCAGACATACAATACATTGTGATACACACAATACAAAACATACCAAAAGGAAAATACATCCAATGAAACACATACAATGCAAGAAAAAATACAGTACATAAAATAAATTACAATAGAAAATAAAACACAGTACACACAATACAGAATACAATAAAAAATACGAAATATAATACCATACATACGATACATACCATACCATAAAATACAGACAACACACAATACAATGCAAACTGCAATATACGATACAAAACAAACTACAGTATAACACAATACATACAATACAAACCAACACACAGAACGCAATGCGTACAATATAATAAAACACATACAATACCTACAACAGAACACATACAATATGTGAAACACAATACCTACAATACAATAGAAAATACAATCCAATCCAATACATACAATATGGTATGATACATATGATATGATACATACAATACATACCATAAATACCATACCATACAATATATACAATACACAATACAATACAAAATACAACACACAGTACAAAACTACAGTACAATACATACAATGCATACAATACGTTACATACAATGCTATAAGTACCATAGCATAACATACAACACAACACAGACAATACAACAGAATCCCAGAAAATATCATACCATACCATACTTACAATACCTACAATACAATACGTACCATACAATAAATACGATACAGACCACACCATACAATACAATAAATATCATACCGTACAATACATACACTATACAATACAAAACAAAAACCAGTACACAATACAAAACAAACTACAGTATAATACATGCAAACCAGAAAACAAAATACAGTACAATACACACAATGTGACAGACACAACACACAATACAAAGTACAATATGCAATAAAAACAAACTACAGTACAGTACAAAACATACCATACATTACAATACACAATACAAAAAAGAATACACACAATATATACAATACATAAAATACGAACTATAGCACTATATACAGTACAATATATACAGCACAATATGTACAGTATGATACATGCACAATACATACAATGCGATAAATACCATAGCATACAAAATGATATGTACAATATGCTAAATACCATACCATATAATACGATACATACAATACACCGAATAGCATAGCATACCATATGATACATACAATACGATAAATACTATACCATATACAAACAATGCAAACAATAAAATACGATACATACCATACCATACGTACAATACACAACACAATACAAAATACAATACGCAGTATGAAACAACCTGCAGTACAATACAAAACAAACTACAGTATGATACAATACATAGAATACAATAAATAACCTACCATACACACAATAAAAGACAACATATATAATACATAGAATACAATGCAATACAAAATAAAATTTAAAAAATACAACACATGCAATACACAGAATACAACCTAATACAAAATACAATACAATATATACAATACACTGCAACACACACACTATGATATGTACCATACATACCAAACCACACAATACAATACAAAATGCAATGCAGTACAAGATACATTACAACACAAATATCAAGGCAATACAAATAATGGAACACGATTCATAGAATATAATAAATATCATACCATACGATGCATACAATACATACAAAAGCAATATATACAATGCAATTCACACAATACAACTCATACAACACAAGCCATACAGTACCATACATGCCAAACACCACCATACATACCGTACGATAATACACCATGCAATACTATACCATACAGTATCACAGCGTACAATACCAGACTGTACAGTACCCTACCTTACCTACCATACCATACAATACCATACCATACAATACCATAGCTACCATAAATACCATGGCATACCCTAAATACCATACCATACCTACCATACATACCACACAAAATACATCATGCTATACACAATACACCACAGTATATAGAACAAAATACCATACACACCATACCATACATACAATAAATGCAATGCAACACATACAACACAATATGCTACCACACCCCACAGCATACCCCATGCCATACCATACACAGGATACAAAATACAACGCGTACAATACAACACAAAAGGCAATACAGACCAGACAAAATGCAATATATGCAATACAAAATACAATATGTACAATAAGTACAATAAAATACATAGAATACAATCCAAAATACAATACAATAAATACCATACCATACAACACAATACATACAGTACAAAAGGCAATACAAAGGACAACACATACAGCACGTACCATACAATACAAAAACCAACACATACTAAATACAATGCATACTAAAACCAATGCAATACATACCATACATACAAAATACAACACACACAATAAAATACATACAATAAAAGAAACGCAATAAACACAACAACATACATACAATACGGTCCTATACATATAATACGTACCACACCACACATACCATACCACACACTACAGACTATACCATACAATACATACCGTACCCTATATACAAAACATGCAATACAATTCATAGAATAAATACAATAAATACCCTACCACACAATTCATATGATACCATACACGTCATACCCTACCATGCGATACAAAACACAGTACCTTACAAAACACAAGATGTTACAAACTACACAACTGGAACTTTTTCCATACACGCAGGCCCTGGAAAGCATCAAGGTGTTTATTGGAGGTGACAAAGGCGGATGCCGAGGGGCTGCAGCTACACCGTGCCGTTGCATGGGTCTGGAGCAGCAGCAGGGCCAGCCAGCCGCTCGCCTGCGCTGGGTGGTATTGGCTCTTGAGAAGCAGTCGGCAGTGCTGGCTCCTGAGAAGGGTTTGGCTCCTGAGATGTGCTCGGTGGTGTTGGCTCCCGAGAAGCACTGTGTGGGGCAGCCTGCAAAGGGGTGGTGTTGGAGGGCACGGGAGGTGCACTGGGGAGGGGGGGCAAAGTACAATACAAAATGTTGTACAATACTACAGTATAAATCAAACTGCAGTACAGTACAAGCCACACAAGACAAACCATACAATACATTAAATACAACAAGAAATAGAATACAATACAAATTACAATAAAATACAAATGACAATACAATAGAACACAATGGAATAGAATTCAATAGAATACAATATGTACAAAACAACACGTACAACGAATACAATACAATAAAGACCATACACTACATGGAATACAATAATAAAATAAACACCGTACCATACAATAAAATATATACAATACATAAGAGACAATACAATACGTTCAAAAAAATACAAGACGTACAGTATAAACTACAGTACAATACAAAATACAATGCAACAGAAAATACAATCTAATACAATCCAATACATATGCTACCATGCAATGTGTGCAATACAAGACCATCCAATATATACAATACCATACCATACAAAATACAATGCACAGAATAAAGTACAGTTCATGCCATACCATACCATACCATACCATACCATACCATACCATACCATACCATACCATACCATACCATACCATACCATACCATCAATACCAAACAATACCATACATACAATATGCACAATACATACCACACAATGCAATACCATACCGTACGCTGCATACAATACAGTACCTAGAATACAATATAGAAAATACTTACAATACAATAAATACAACACCATAAGATACCATGAAATACATATAATACAATAAATACCACACAATACATACCATACAATACAATAAATACCATACCATACATAACATACAAGTCGCAATGCAATACAAAAGAAAATACCATCGAATATAAACAATGCAACACAGACAATACAAAACAGGCAATACAACACATACAATACCATGCATACTATTAAATACAGACCATACAATACATACAACTCAATACATACCGTACACCACATACAGTACAGGACAATACAAAATGCAATAGAATACAAAATACAAGACAAAAGAGAATACAATAGATATAATACAAGACAATTCATACAATACAATACAAAAACTACCATACCATACCATGCAACCCATACCATATGATACAGACCATTCAATACAAAATACAATACAATAAATGCAAAAAATACAATAGGAAAAATGCAACACATACAACACCACATATTCAATACAAGACATACAATACATACAAGACAATAAAGACCATACCGTACACGACATACCATACATACAATACGATACACACAATACAATAGAAAATACAATATAAACAATACACATAATACATACAATACAATACAGCCAATACGATACATACAATACGTACCAGACCATACAATAGACGACATACAATAAATACTTTACCATACAATAAAAGACAATACATACGATACATACAATACAATGCAGTACAAAATGCAAGTAAAAAATACAGTACGTACCATACAATACCATACATACAATACCGTGGAATACAAACCATAGGATATAAACTATAGAATACAAAGCATAGATACAATACGTAAAATACAATATGTAAAATACATTGAGAAATACCATAAAAAATATAATACAACACAAAATACAATACAGAAAAGAAAATACAATACATACCATAATATACCATCAAAACACACCACACAAGGCATACCACAGAAGATATACAACACAACACATACAAGGCAAAATACAGCACAAAATACAATACAAAATACAAGACATAAAAAAACCAAGACATATGATACATACAATACATATGATTCATAAATACAATACGATACACAGAAGTCAATATGATACATACAATACAATAAATACCATACCGTACACAGTACAATAAAAAATACAACACAAAACAGACTACAGTACAACATAAGAGTACAATACATACAACACAACACATACAATACATACCTTACCACGCAATACATACCATACAATGCAATGCAACATACGATACAAAACATACAAACCACGTACAAAACATACAACACATACAACACATGCCATACAACACATGCCATACAATATACACAAGACACACAACACACAAGAAAATACAATACAAAGTACAATGCAATTCACAATACAGTACACACTACACCACCAAATACAATGCACGGCACCTTACAATACATGCAATAAGTACCATACCATACAATACAATACAAATACAATAAATACCAAGCCATACAAAACAACACAACACATGCAAAACATACAATATATACAATGCAACCCATGCAATACCATAGATACCATACCATACAATACAAAACATAAAACAATAACTACAATACCATAAAGAGAATACAGTAAAGACAATACAATAAACAGAACAGATACACTACAACACTATGCATACAATAGATAAAATACCTAAAAAGCATAAAATACATACAAAATATACAAGGCATACAATGCATACAATACAATACATAAAACACTACACATGTAACACAATATATGAAATACAACACAAACAATACAGTAAATAGCATACCATACCATACAATGCATGCAATACATACAATATCGGACATTACCATACCATACAAAATGCAATGCACAAGTACAATGAAATACACGCAATACAATACAATACAAACCATACCATACTGTATAATACTACCATACAATACAAGCAATACCAAAAACCACAATACATACAAAATGTACAATACATACCATACCATACAAGAAATACCTAACCATACGATATGCTACATACAAAATGCACAATACAATACATAGCGTTACTACAATATAGAAGACACATACAATACAACAAGTACAATAAATACCATACCATACCATGGAATACATACAGTGCAGTAAAATAAATACTATACAATACATACCATACCATAAAATACAAGCAATACCAAAAAAATACACTACACACAAATACAATACATACAACACATACCATATCATACACTACGACACATGCAATCCATACAGTGCAATGCAATACAAAATACAATTAAAAATACATCTCACATAAAATACACACAATACAATGGAATACAAAATACTATATGAAATACAATACAATAAAAATACAATACAAAACCCAATACAATACAAAATACCATACGTACAAGACCATACCATACCATAGCATACAATACAAATCATACAAATCATACACCAACCATATACTACAACATACATACAACACCTAATATACAGTACCTAAAATACAATCCTAAAATACAATAACTAAATATCAAATGAAAATACAATAGAAAATACAATACAATGCATACAATACATACAATACAAACAATACAATACAAAATACAATACAAAACACAATACATACAAGACAAAATAGAATACAAGACATACAATACTCAAAATACATTACATAAACTGCAATTCAAAACAGTACATACAATACAAAATGCAATACAGTACAATGTGCAATATAATACATAAAATACATACAAGACATACAATACATACCACACCAGACAACACATACAATACATACGATACAATGTAAAACAAAATATAATTCAATACCCAAAATATATACAGTACATACAATAAAATAAATACCACACAACAATACATCAAATACAACACAATAAAATACATACAATACAATACAAGGAGTACCATACCATACAGTACAAAAGAAAATAAAATACACATTACTGTACAATACAAAATGCAACATGTACGATAAAATGCAAAATACAATAGAAAACACAATACATAGAGTACGGTACCTACAATACAATTAATACCATACCATACCATACAACACAAACAGGACATGCAATACAAAATATACAATACTGTACCAATACAATACCATACCAATACAATACCATGCCAATACAATACCATACCAATACACATCATACGATACCTACCATACGATACAATATGTTCAATATATACCATATGATACAATACCAAATACAATACCTGCAATACATGCAGTACTTAAAATATGTACAATAAATGACAATAAATACAATAAATACCATACCATACCATGCAATACATACAGTAAAATATAATAAATACCATACAATACAATACATACAATGCCATGCCCTGCAATACAAGACATGCAATACAATACATGCCACACCTGTATGAACCATTGCCATGCCTCTTTTTAGGCACTGACAGGCACGGGGCATTGACCACCTCTCTAGGAAGCCTCTTCCAGTGTTGGACCAGCCTCCTGGTAAGGAAACGCTTCCAAATATCCAGTGTGAACCTCCCCTGGCATAGCTTTGAACTATTCCCACGCTGTGTTCTTGGGAAGACCCAGGAAACGACAGACCTGTTAGAACCTCAGCACCTGGAAAAATGCTGGGGAAGATCCTACTGGGTGCTACTGAAAGGCATTTCAAGGACAATGCCATCATCAGGCACAGGCAGCACGGGTTTACAAAGGGAAAGCCCTTTCTCACTAATCTGAGATCCTTCTACGATAAGGTCACCCACCCAGTGGGTGAAGGGAAGGTGGTGGATGCGGCTTCTCTAGGTTTTAGGAAGGCTTTTGATACTGTCCCTCACAGCTTCCTTCTGGACAAGCTGTCCAACTGTGAGATGAGCAGGTGCACACTGCACTGGGTGAAGAACTGGCCTTTTGACATTAGGAAGCATTTCTTTACTGGGAGGGTGGTCAAACACTGGAACAGGCTTCCTAGAGAGGCAATAAATAAATACCACACCAGACAATACATAAAATGCAATACATACCATACAATACAATACATGCAATAAATATATACTATAAAATACCAAATACAGTATGATACAACACCTACAATATAATACAATACAATACCTACAATGCAATACCTACAATACAAAAAGAAATAGGATACGTAAAATACCATGATATCTGATACATAAAATAAAATACAATACATATAATACAAGATAATACAAAATACCTACAATACCATACCTACATTGAAATACAAAACACAATACAATACATACCATACAGTACGTATACTACGATACAATATATACATGATACATACACTACAATACATACGACAATAAATACCATACAATGAAATACATACAATACATAATACAATGCAAAATACAGTACACAATACATACAATACAATTTAAAAAATACAATCCATAAAATAACTACCATACCATACAATACAACGCAACACAGACAATACGACACAAATACATACCAAACAAGACAATGCAAATAAACCAAAAATGCAATACTATACCATAAAATAAAGTACCATACAATGCAATGCAATACCATACCCTACCATACCTACAATAGAATATATACCATACAATACACTACGTAAAATCCAGTACAAAATACGATACAAAACAAAAAACAACACATGCCATATAACACAAAATACAACACATAGAATATAACACATAGAATACAACACAATAGAACAACATACAACACAATACATTCAATACAATAAATACCATAACATACAATAAAACACAACACAAACAATACATACAAGAAAACACAAGACAAAATACAATATATACAGTAGAATACATACCACACAATACATCTGAAACCATACAATACAAACCATAACACACTAAATACATTACAATACAAAACACATTAAAATACATAAAATACAATACAAAATACATGACAATACAAAACACATCACAAGCTATACAATACCATACAACACAACACATACAACACAATAAATTCCATACCACACAATACATAAACCACAATACCTAAGTTACAACACATAAAATACAATACAAATATTATACAAAATACAATACACACAATACAAAATATAATACAATACATAAATACAAAATACAACACACACATAAATATACAACAGGTGCTGAGGTTAGACTATCAGGTCTGTTGTTTCCTGGGTCTTCCCTAGAACACAGCATGGGAATGGTTCAAAGCTGTGCCAGGGGAGGTTCACACCGAACATTTGGAAGCATTTCCTTAACAAGAGGCTGGTCCAACACTGGAAGAGGCTTCCTAGAGAGGTGATCAATGCCCCGTGCCTGTCAGTGCCTCAAAAAGAGGCATTTGGACAATGCGCATCATAACAGGCTTTAACTTGTGGCCAGCCCTGGAGTGATCAGGCGGTTGGCCTAGATGATTGCTGTAAGGCCCTTCCAACTGAACTATTCTATCCTGTCCTAAATAACTGTTTGCAAAAGCTGCTGAACCAAATGAAACCAGAAAGCCAAAACCTTCTGGAAGCTGTTGCACCTTTGGAAACCTTCGCTGTGTCTCCCACTAGCAATGCTGTCTCTTCCAGGACTTAAGCAAGCATCCCTTGATGGGCTTGTAACAGTTGTGCTCTGGGCTGTGGCCACTCGGGTCTTGAGTGGCCTTGAGGCCTTGAAGACCTTCAGGCTCAGGGATCCCACACCTCTTTGGGCAACCCACTCCAGGGCTTCATGATCCTCACGGGGATTTTGGTTTTTCTTCCTTATCTCCAGCCTGAACCTCTCTAGCATCAGGAGATGCCACCATCTCTCACCCTCCCACCAGGCCGTGCTGGGAAGAGCCTGCCCCCATCCCCTTGATGCCTTCCCCACAGGCACCGGGGTGTGCTGTGAGGTGCCCCGACACCTTCCCTGCTCCATGCTCAACCAGCCCCAGCCCCTCAGACCCTCCTTGTCTCCCCGAGCCCCTCTGCTTTGTCAACCTGTCTCCAGGACCCCAAAGAGGACGTAGTGCCTGGAGGAGGCCTGATGGGTGCTGAGCAAAGGGGATCACCCTTGTGCCCTCAGGCTGGGGGAGAAAGAGAGGAGAACTGCAAGAGCAAGCCAAGTCTGGGCTGTGGGGACAGCCTGTAGGACTTTGTCCTGCAGCCTGCCAGGGAGGCACGAGGTGTTTTCCAATGAACCCTCTTGCCACATGTGCCTGGAGACGTCTGCCCCAGCCAGAGCCACCTGACGGGGCCCTGGGAAGACACGGCCGAGGCCTCGGTGACTGGCGTGAAACACCCATGCCGAGCACAAGGCAAGAGGTGGGGCGATGGAGTGGGCAGTGGCCTTGAGGGAACCCCAGACGCGTGTGCTGGGGCTGCAGCGCTGCCAGGGAGAGCATCGCAGGCAAAGAAGGCCCGTCGTAACGTCCCTGAGCGATGCATTCTGTTGTCACCAAGTCCCCGAGCGATGGGTTCCGATGTCTCCGAGGGATGAACTGCAACATCTCCAAGCGATGGACTATGATGTCACCGAGCGACAGATTGTGACCATGCATCCCTTGCTGCTTATATCCGGGTGCTGAGTCTCACCCAGTCGGCTTGTGGCCACACTCCAGCTGAGCGAGTCGGCGAGGTCTGGAGTGCTGAGCGAGGCCTTTGGTGCTGGTGTTGTGCTCGGGGAGTTGTTCCTTGCAGCTCTCAGTCCCCGACCCCAGAGCCGTCGAAGGATTTTCCCAGCCCTGCCAGCTTCAGGCAGCCGGGGCACCCAGGAGGCGCGCTCGCAGCAGCAGAGGTGAGCTGGGAGGGGAAACCTCACGCTGGGCTGGGCAGCTGGGAGGGTTCCCTTCTTGAGGGACCTGGGCATTTCTTCCACCCCTCCTCAGGCCAGCCAATGACCGTGGCCTCTCTTCCTTTTCTAGCGTGACACCCGCTGCTGCAGCACCGATGAGAGGGAGCAGCTCAACATCCCCAGCTCCCCACAGCCCACCGCAGCGAGTGGAGAGCATGGCCTCAGAGCTGGAGGACCGCTGTCCCATCTGCCTGGACAGCTGGGAGGAGGCCAGCTTTGTGATGCCATGCCTCCACCGGTTCTGCTACCCGTGCATCCTGCGGTGGGCTGAGAGCAAGCCCGAGTGCCCCCTCTGCAAGAGGAGGATCCTCTCCATCTTGCACTCAGTGCAGGCGGACGATGACTACAAGGAGCACGTCATCACACCATCCCTGCCACCATCAGTCATTGTCCACCAGGCGGGAGGAGCACCCAGACATCCAGCTGCCCACAACCTCCATCGCCCTGGAGCACCCCAACAGTGGGCTGCAGAAGGGGTGCCCAGGCGTCCTGTGGGTGGCTTCCAGCCCCCGAACTGGTTGAACTTCTTCCAGAACAGCCCAACGCTCCTCCAGACCCTGCAGTCCTGGGTCCATCAGGAGATGGAGGAGACCTTTGGCAGCAGGGTGTTGGAGGCAGCCATGGTGGAGGACACCGTCACAGGCATCCTGAACAACCATGGGATGGATTTAGAGGTGCCAGGACAGATGCTGGGAGTCTCCCTCCAAAACCACACAGCGATGTTCGTGCCACAGCGTGCACGTGTCGCTGTGCAACAGCACCGCGGAGAGGCCCACCGTCTGCTGGGCTGGCAGGACGCCCGTGCTGCCGGGGGGCAGGAGGGCAGCCCCACGGGTGCCCCTGGCCCTGCTGCCTCCCGAGGAGGGTCTTTCGCCCCCGGCCCAGCCCCCTCCGGCAGCCCTGTGAGATCCAGCATGGACGAGCTCCCTGGCACCTCATCCGCTGCCGTTGGTGGGGGTCCTGGCAGCCACCCCTCTGCTCCCGTTGCCAGCCCTGTGGAGCAAGAAGAGCCCCAGGAGGAGCCAGGGCAGGCTGTGCCCAGGCAGGAGGAGCCAGGGCAGGCTGTGCCCAGGCAGGAGGAGCCAGGGCAGGCTGTGCCCAGGCAGGAGGAGCCAGGGGAGGCTGTGCCCAGGCCCTCCACTCCCAGCCGGGGCAGTGAACGCTCCCCTGGGGGGCCACAGCGACCCCCAAAGAGGAGGACCAGGAGCCCCGAAGCCTCTCCAGCTACCAAGAGGCCAGCACCATGTTGGTGACCCTGGAGGGTGCCTTGGGGGATGGCCAAACCCAGACTGGGCCATCAGCTGGGGCACGTGCCAGCACTCAAGGGCTCCCAGCCCCCCAGATACAATTATCCAAATAAAATAAATGCATGAAAACTACAGAAAAAGTCTCAGTGTTACTAACAGCACTGGTGGCATTGCTGTCCTCACTGTCTTTTGCTTTTTTGCCAGGAGGGGTGGGATGTTAATGCTAAGAGGTCCTTCTACACGTGCCAGGTGCTGTTTTGTTGTTCTCCCCATCTCTGCAGCTGCTCCCGGGGCAGATGTTTCCAGCCGGGGCGTCTCCAGGGCCAGCCCGTGCCCCACCGCTCAGCACCCCAGGACTGGCCTGGCCTCCTCCTCACCGCACCCTCTGCCCCCACGTCCCGGGGCTCTGCTCTCCTACCAGCCTGCACTGCCCGGCGCAGCCTCGCTACGGCAGCGCCCGAATCCCTCCTCCTGCGCGGAGTCACGACTTGCTGCTGCTCTCTGCACCAGCCTCGGGTCGCACCCTGCCAAGGCCGGAGCCCCAAGAAGTTCAACAAGGGGAAGCGCAAAGTCCTGCGCCTGGGGAGGGACAACACCAGGCGCCAGCACCTGTGGTGGGCTGCCTGGCTGGAAAGCAGCCTGGGAAAGGTGACCATGCTGCTGTGCTCACGCACAGGCTTTCTTCCCGCTCTTCCAGATCCAGCCTTGGCGCTGGCATCTTTTCTCCTCTGCTTGGAAAGGACCCGTCTTTGGCAGAGTCTCGGCAGATGGATGCCAAGCGGCTGAGGACACTGGGTTAGTCTAGTTTGGAGAGAAGGAGGCTGAGGGGCAACCTCATCGCTCTCTACAGCTTCCTGAGGAGGGGAAGTGCTGATCTCTTCTCCCTGGGATCCAGTGACAGGACACGTGGGAATGGTTCAAAGCTGCATCAGGGGAGGTTCAGACTAGGTATGGGGAAACCTTTCTTTACTGAGAGCATGGTCAGACACTGGAACAGGCTTCAGAGAGAGGTGGTTGATGCCCCATGCCTGTCAGTGCCTTAAAAAGAGCATTTGGACAATGCCTGCCATAACAGGCTTTAACTTTTGTTCAGCCCTGGAGTGGTCAGGCAGTTGCAGTAGATGATTGTTGTAGGTCCCTGCCAACTGGAACTATTCTGTTCTACCACCTTTCAATGCCATCAAATCAGCATTGCTTGCCTCTCTCCCATTTTTGTATTTTTCACTGCCATAAACATTATCTGATGAAAGAAGCTGAAAATCTTCTTTTTTAAAGTAATCCCATTATTCTCACAGAAAATGAGAAAATATAAATGATTCCTTCCAGTCCCAGACAATATTTATAGGCCATGTATGTTGTCTAACTGTTACTGTCTCTTGTCCAATACAGTTTCGCTTACATAAATATTTTTGACATTTGCTTGTTCACGTTTTCACCTACCGGGCTTTTAAAAAACGTGTGTCACCAAGACTTTTTGAGAATGGGAACTAAATACTTGGTGCACGTATCTTGGCTATTGATGTGTACAGTGTGGTCTTACAGTTTAATGTGTACTTTTAATTCATGGATCAGCCCCTGAGAGTTTATTATCTCACTTTTGTTCTCCTCTAAACTCCCCCTAGTATTTCTAAATCCTTAAAGGGAATAAGGCCCAGAGAAAGGAACACTGTGTTCTGCTACAATGGCTCTCATTGCATTCTATCTTCTTTTCAGCTATTTTACAGGATATAGTATTATGCTTTAGTATTTTCTGATTGTTAAAGAGACCATTAATATCCTGGCTTTCAGGGCTGCATAACACAAATCCCATGGAAATCAATGCAATATGTCCTCAGGATATTTACAGAGAGAAAAAAAAAAAAATTTTTAATATATTAACTATATCCCACACAATATGGATGGTATTGTATTGTGTATGGTACTGTATTGCGTATTGTATTGTATGGTATTTATTGTATTTTTTATTTTATAGTATGTATTGCATTATATGTCTTGCATTGTATGGTTTCTGTTGTATTGCATGTATTGTATGGTATGGTATGTACTGTATTGTACCTATTGTATTGCAAGTATTGTATTTTGTATTGTATGTATTACATTGCGTTGTACCGTATGTATTGTATGTCTTGCGTTGTATGGTATGGTATGGTAGGTACTGTATTTTGTATTCTGTGGCATGGTATGTTTTGTATTGTATGTATTGTATGGCATTGCAGGTATTGTTTTGTATGGTATTGTATGTATTGTATTATATGTAAACCAAGTATTGTATTTTGTACAGTGTTGTATGTACTGTATGTAGTGTATGGTATGGTATTTATTGTATGTACTGTATTGTATTTCGTATTGTGTTGTACTTTGCATTGTACCACGTGTGTTGCATTGTATCGTATGGATTGTATGGTATGGTTTGTATTGTATCGTGTTGACTGTGCCTGATGATGGCATTGTCCTTGGAACAGGTTTCAGCAGCACCCAGCAAGATCTTCTCTAGCATTTGTCCTGGTACTGAGCTTAGACTACCAGGGCTGTTGTTTCCTGGGTCTTCCCTCATGCCCTTCTTGTAAATTGGAACAATGTTGGCCAGCTTCCAGTTAGCGGGGACCTCCCTAGAGTTCCATTGGTCTGGTCCCAGACTGGACTAAAGGATTGGAATTGAATAGTTTGTGTCAAAAATACATAAAAATTCTACTGACTGCCTCAGCACCTGAATGACATGTTAAGTACTGTCTTAGTTACTGAGCTGATAGAAGGCAACTTCTCTCACCATTTGTAGTGATTCACGTCAGTGAAGAATCTCATTTGCTATCTTGAGCCTACATAGAGCTGAAACCCACCCGGCAACAAATCCAGCTGGGAGGACTTCACTTTCAAATTTCTGTGTGTCTCCCCTAAGTTATACAGGACACTTTTTGTTGTTTCCCCATAGAGGGAAAGAAATTGCCCATGTACGCAAGTCAAAAGGGTGAAAGGCAAGCAATTTGTTCTGCATGGTGTCTAGTAACCTACTCTGCTCATGACCTCAGAAAGCTCCAGAAAAGTCAGTCATGGGGATAGGTCTGCTTTCTTCCACCCCCTCCAAAACAGGAGGAATTGACTGTAATCTTATGGTTAGAGCTCTTCTCTGAAAATGGTTGAGACCTGGTTCCTGACCTCAGGACTGCTCCTGTGGGATTTTTCTCCATTTGACTACACAGGCTTTTCACTGGAAAATGTGTTAATACTCTTTGGTGAAGAAACCCATTTCTTGCTTTCCTTCAAGAGATCACCTTAGACCCTAGCCTGTTTCTTCTGTACCCTCTTGCTAGTCAGCTTGTGTTATTAAAGGGTAACATCTAAAAAAAGACAACCTGTGATACAGTAAGTATAGGGAGAGCAATTCTGGAATGGAGGAGGATGAAGAAAGAGTGCTCTGCACCTGTTTAGCACGCGTCCTTGAGCGTGAGGCACAGGGACTTTTTTTTTTGAGAATAAAAAGGTTACGTTTGCCTCAACTCTTAGTCCAACTTGCCAATTCCTATCTAACCAAACAGGACTCCACGTTCCGGAGTGAAAATGCAAACCCTGTTTTGCCAGGCATCGTTCCGCCAGTGCGAGTCAGACGCCAGTGCGCAGCACTGGCACGTACGTTAAGGCGCCAGGTACAGCAATAACGCAGCCGCGGCTCTCTAAGCGTTACCGGGTATCTCAGGCCGTTGTCAAAACGGTTGTTTTTCGACTCAGAGGGGCACCACAAAGCAGACTCGACACTTGGCGACGGACGCGGGGCCGGGGCGAGGCCCGCCAGCAGCGGGCGGGAAGCAGCGGCGCGGGCGGCGCGAGGCCTGCCGCAAGCCAAAGACACGACGACAGACGAGGGGGCGGGCCCCGAGCCACGGGTCCGGCCCGCTGATTGGACGAGCCAGCCACGGGCGGGGCCTGCGCCCGGGCGCGCGGGAGGTTGGAGCAGGCCAGAGCAAGCGGCGCGGTTGATGCCGGCGCAGGCGGCGGCACGCAGGCGCGCGGCAGCGGGCAGGGAGCCGCGTCCCCGGTCCCCCGAGCTGCCGGCGCCCGGCGGAGCCCTGCAGCCGCACTGCAGCGCGCCTGTGCCAGCAGGCCACCGCCCGCCCAGGTGCCAGGCGGCGGGGTGTGCGCGGGGCCCTTCCTGGAGGTGGAGGCCGGCAGCGAGCGAGCCTGTGGGGGGCGCGCCCGGGTGGATGAAGGCCTCTGCCTGGTGGCCGAGCTGCAGGAGGAGGTGGGCGGGCTGAGGAGCGCCCGAGAGGGAGATGGCGCGATGGAGCTGTGCTCTGCCTCGTGTCTCTGGTGGCACAAGCCAGCTCAGCGTGGCCTCTGCCAGCTTGGCAGGTCCGGGATCCGTTTTTGGGCCAGGAGGAAGGTGCGAGGGAGGGATAGGGAGGGGTGGCAGCAGGTGGCTGCACGGCACTGTAAGAGGAACCGCTCCTCAGCCTTGCAGGTGCCTTTACGGAATCGGGAGGAGGCCCTGGGTATGGTAGGTGAAGTGCACCATGAGATAGAAGGGGAGGAACCTATGCAAGCACCCTCGCCAAGGTCAGATCGGCCAAGAGCTGCATTAAGACCAGTGCTGAGAAGACACAATGGCGAGTATGGTCATCGGTGACTCCTGCCGGAGCGGAAGGGAGGCACCCATCTGCAGAGCAGAGCCTCTTAGGGAAGTTTTAGCTCTTAGGGAGCCTCTTAGTACAGCCTTCGGACTATGACCCACTCCTGCTCTTGCCTGTGGGTGCTAATGAAGTTGCAACAAGAGGTCCAAGGACAATCCAAAGATATTTCAGGGCCCTGGGAAGAAGGCTAAAAAATTCAGGAGCGCAGGCGGTGTTTACCTCGATCCTCCCCCAGTAACAGGGAGAGGCTTTGGAAGAAACAGGCAAGCACAAGACATCAACACCTGGTTCCAGGGCTGGTGCCTCCACCAAAACTTTGGGCTTTTAAACCATGGAAGACCCTTCAAGGCACAAGGTATGCTGGGGCTTGACCTGTCCCCATGGGGAAAATACATCTTTGGGTGTAAGCTGGCAGGACTGATTGAGGAAGCTTTAAGCTAGGATTGATGGTGGAAAGGGATACCTACAGGAGAGCTGAAGGTAAGCCAAGGGTTGGCACGGCATCGTCTGAGGGTGACAGTGCTAGTGGGAACATTTACGCTGCTCCTGGGAGCTCGGAGGGCTCAGGAGCACATCTGAAATGCTTGTGCACCAAGGCAGGCAGTATGGGAAACAAACAGGATGAACTGGAACTGTTGGTCAGTTCCCAGAGCTATGTTATCACTGGTTGATATGAGTGATACGATATGAATGGTTAGACTTGGTGGCATGAGTCCCACAACTGGAGTTGTGGGTGGAGGGCTATAGGCTTTTCAGGAGGGACAGGCATGGCAGGCGAGGTGGAGGAGTGGCACCGTATGTAAGGGAGAGGTTTGACTGTACAGCCCTTACAGTTAGGGATGATGTGGCTCAGAGCCTCGCGGGGAAGATTAGGGGGATGAGAAACAAAGCAGATGTCATAGCAGGGGTCTACAACCGATCACCCAGCCAGGATGTTAGCACTGATGAGGTGTTCTACAGGCAATTAGGAGAATGTATTGTATTGTATTGCTCGCTACGGTGAGTACTGGTTGATACGGTGTGTATTGTGTACTGTATTTTGTATTGTGTGTTGTATTGTATGGTGTGGTATTTTTTGTACAGTATGGTATTTTGTATGGTATATATGGCATTTTGTATGGTATAGGATGGAATATATTGTATGTATTGTATAGTGTTGTATTTTGTATGTTATGGTTTTGTATTTTGCATGGTATTGTATTTTGTATTGTGTGTATGGTATGGTTTGTATTGTAGGTATTGTATTTTGTATTGTGAATATGGTATGTATGGTATGGTATTGTATTTTGTATTGTGTGTATAGTATGGGGTATGGTATTTTGTTGTATGTTTTGCGTTACATTTTGTGTTACATTTATTGTATGTACGGTGTGGTATGAATGGTGTTTCATTTTGTACAGTATGGTGTACTTTATACAGTATGGTGTCCTTTGTATTGTATGGTAGGTATGGTATTGTGGGTATTTTATTGTTTTGTATTGTGTGTATTGTATGGTATTGTGTGTATCGTATGGTATTGTATGCATCATGTATATATTGTGTTTTGTATTGTATTTTGTATTGTTTTGTATGTATTGTATGTATTGTATGGTATGCTATTGTACTGTATGTATTGTGTTGTCTTGTTATTGTTTGTATTGTATTGTATGAGATTCAACTGTATGAGGTTCAACAAGGCTCAGTGCAAGGTCCTGCACTTGGGTCACAACAACCCCATGCAACGCTACAGGCTTGGGGAAGAGTGGCTGGAAGCTGCCTGGCAGAAAAGGACCTGGGGGTGCTGGTTGGCAGCTGGCTGAATGTGAGCCAGCAGTGTGCCCAGGTGGGCAAGAGGGCCAATGGCATCCTGGCTTGTATCAGAAATAGTGGCCAGCAGGACTAGTGGCCAGTGGGAAGTGATGGTGCCCCTGTACTCGGCACGCGTGAGGCCGCAGCTTGAAGACTGTGTTCAGTTTTGGGCCCTTCACTACAAGAGAGACATTGAGGTGCTGGAGCGTGTCCAGAGAAGGGCAACGAAGCTGGTGAAGGGTCTAGAGAGCAACTCTTATGAGGAGCTGCTGAGGCACCTGGGGTTGTTTAGCCTGGAGAAAAGGAGGCTGAGGGGAGACCTTATCGCTCTCTACAAGTACCTGAAAGGAGGTTGTAGAGAGGTGGGTGCTGGTCTCTTTTTCCAGGTAACAAGTGATAGGACAAGAGGAAATGGCTTCAAGTTGCACCAGGGGAGGTTTAGATTGGATATTAGGAAAAATTTCTTCACTGAAAGGGTTGTCAAGCATTGGAACAGACTGCCCAGGGAAGTGGTTGAGTCACCATCCCTGGAGGTATTTGAAAGACGTGTAGATGTGGTGTTTAGCGACATGGTTTAGTGGTGGACATGGCAGTGCTAGGTTAATGGTTGGACTTCATGATCTTCAAGGTCTTTTCCAACCTAAATAATTCTATGATTCTGTGTATTTTGTGTTGTAATGTATTTTGTGTTGTAATGTATTTTGTGTTGTAATGTATTTCGTGTTGTATGGTTTGTGTCCTATGTTTTCTATTGTATGGTATGGTATTTTCTACTTGGTATGGTGTTTTGTATTATATGGTTTGTGTTTTACTGTATGGTATTTATTGTATTGTGTTGTATTGTTTTGTACTGTGTATTGGTTTTTGAATTCTATTGTGTATTGGTTTGGTATGTATTGTATTGTACATAGTGTATTGTATGGTGTGGTATTTATTGCATTCTGTATTGTACATATTGTATGGTATGCATTGTATGTATTGTATGGTATTAATATCGTACAGTATGATATGCATTGTATGTATTGTATGGTATTGTACTGTATTGTATTGTATGTGTTGTATGTAATATGTTATATTTTGTATTGCATTGTATTTCATATTGTATTATATGTATTGTGTGTAGACTATAGTATGGCATGTAAGGTATGGTATGTAATGTATGTAATGTATTGTGTTTTGGCTTTTGTGTGGATTGTGTTGTATTTTATTCTATTTTATATTGCAGTGTATTGTTTGCATTGTATGTTTTGTGTTCTATTCTATGGTATAGCATTTATTTTATTGTATGTATTTTATGGTATGGTATTTATTTTTTGTAAGTATTGTATGATATCGTATGGTATGTATTATGTGGTGTGGTATGGTACGTATGGTATGTATTGTGTGGTATGGTATATATAGTACTGTATTTTGTATGTATTGTATTTTGTGTTGTATTTTGTATTGTACGTATTGTATTTTATGTGTTTTCTTTAATGTATGGTATGGTATATATTTATTGCCTGTCTTGTATGTATTGTATTTTCTAATGGATGGTATGGTATTTATTGTACTGTATTTTCTGTTGTATTCTATGTTGTATTGTATGGTGTGTATTGTATGGTATGTATGGCATGTTTTTTTGTGTGGTTTGTATTGTGTGTGGTATGTATTGTGTATTGTGTGGTATGTATTGTCTTGTATCTGTTGTGTGGTTTGTGTTGTAGGTATTGTATTTTATATTGTATGTAATATATGTAGTGTATGGTATGTATTGAACTGTATGTATTTTATTCTATTTTCCAGTGTATTCTATTTTTTAGTGTATTTTATAATCATATTTTATGTATTGTATGTATTGCATTTTATGTTTTGTAGGTGTTATTTTCTATTGTATGTATTGCATGTGTTGTATTTTCTATTGCATTATATTGAATGTGTTGTATGTGTTGTGTTGTACTGTATGGTGTGATATTTATTGAGTTGTATGAACTTTGTTGTGTGTATTGTCTTTTGTATTGCATGAATTGTATAGCATGCTATGTATGGCATACTATGATATTTATTGTAATGTATGTATTGTATTTTATGTATTATATGTATTGTATGTGTTGTGTTGTATGGTATGGTGTATTTTGTATTGTATGGTATGTATTGTAGGGTATGGTATTGTATTAATTGTATGTAATGTATGTACTGTATTTTGTATTGTATTGGAATGTGTATTGTGTTTTGTATTGTATTTTGGATGTATTGTATGTATTGTATGGTATCGTCTGTATCTGTATTGTCTGTATTGTATGGTATGATATGGTATGTATTGTGTGTTTCCTATTGTATTTTATATTGTATTTTCTGTACTGCATTTTGTTTTATTTACTGCATTTGATTTCATGTGTTGTCTTTAATGTACTGTATTGTATAGTATGGTTTGGTATTTGTTGTATGTATTGTATTTTGTATGGTATGGTTTAATATTTGTTGTATGTCTTCTGTTGTATGTCTTGCCTATACTGTATTTTGTATTGTATTGCATGTAATGTATGTAGTTTATGGTATGATGTGTAGGTATCTATGGTATGGTATCTATGGTATTGTATAGTATTTATAGTATGGTATGTATTGTCTGTAATTGTTTATTTTATACTGTATTTTTAATTGTGTGGTATTTTATTTTCTCTTGTATGTTGTCTTGTATGTCTTGTATGTTGTCTTGTATGTAATTTTTTATTTTATCTTGTGTTTTATGTATTGTATTATTTTATGTTTTGTCTTTATGCAATTTATCGTATGGTATGTTTTGGTATTTATTGTATTGTAATGTACGTATTGCATTTTGTGTTATATTGCATGTGTGGTATGGTGCGTACTCCGTGGTGTGGTATGTACTGTGGTATTTTGTATTCTATTGTATTTTGTATTGTATTGCCTGTATTGTATTGTATGGTATTTATTGTATTGTCTGTATTGTATTCTATTTTTTATTGTATTGTATGGTATGATACTTACTGTATTGAATGTACTGTATTGCATGTATTGCATAGTATGGTATTGTATGATATTGTAGGTATTGTGTATTGTATTTTGTATAGTGTTTTGTATTGTATGTACGGTATTGTATGTTATTTATTGGACTATATTGTATTTTGTATTGTATGGTATTGTATGGTATGTATTGTACAATATGGTACGGTATTTATTGTAGTGGATAGTGGTGTATGGCAGGGTATTGCATGTATTGTATGGTATTGCATGTGTTGTATTGTTTTGCATGTATTGTATTGTTTTGCATTGTGTTTTGTATGGTATTGTGCTTTGTATGGTATTTATTTTATTGTATGTTATATTATGTTGCAGTGTATGTATTGTATGGTATGGGTATTGTTATTGGTATTTTATGGTATTGTTATTGGTATTCACTTGAACTTCTGTCTCTTGAATGGACCAAACCACCATGTTACTTTTCCTCCCACGCAACACTACATTAGAAGTGTAATGATAAAATAAGACAAAGGCTGGTGCATAACAATCTATTTTATTCTCCACCATTAACACTTAGCAAAGATAAACTAGATAGTGTGTAGCTGTTTCAGATAATCACAGGCTGCTTTAATGGCCCACCATCTTAAACTCTTCATCCTTTGTAGTGACTTCTGAATGCCATTAGTTCCATTGTCAATAGAATGGAGTGATATTTTTTCCCATAAGTTTTGTGCTATGCTCACTTTATTCTGTCTAGTATTTAATTTGTATTTGTACCATCTGGATTAGACTGCCTGCTGGAGCTGGTGATACAACGAGACCAAAGTTCTCTTTTGTGCCAACGCTTTTTATCTAGGCCTTCTCATAACTTGGATAGTGTAATCAACCCTAATGGAGAGACCATGTTCAGGAGTGTTTTAAAACAATTTTTTAAAAGCCTTTCCCATTTCTTTGCACAAGAATAATAATGAAGTCCTTCAAAAGTCAAGATTCCTGCCACGTAAATCTTCCTGTGGAATTACTGGCACCAAGGAGTGAAATGAAAGTGAGGGAGCTTGATTTAAGATGGCTGTGACTTTCATAGACCGTACACATTTCACTCCCTTTATACAGTATATTTAGCTGGTATACAGATTTTTGAGAAATTGGTGCTGTTTGATTTTTGTAGTTTGAGTGTGTGTGTTTACCACTGTCACCTTAAACCATATATATATATGTATGTGTGTATATTTTGGAATAAAATAGAAATAGTATAGGAGTTATTAGTAGCTAAGAAGGGATCACAGTTAGGAGTAGAAACTAGCATACGAGAATATGAGCATTGTAGAATCTTCAAGGTAATAGATAATGCTAATGCCTAAGCTAGAAAAGAGGGTATGGGCACTGCATATTTTACTAACAAGCATATATTTCTCCCCAAAGAATGCGAAGCTGTAACCCTTCAAAGACCAATAACGGGAACATCCTCTTACCGGGAGAGTCGGAAGAGAGAGGGACACTACAACAACCATGAAAACGACAGGAATCACAGTCACTAGGGGAAAGGTAAAGGCGGCAGGGGGAGATCGCGACCACCGACCCAGCTGAGGGACGAAAGGACTACCCCCCCCTCCCCCCCCCAGCGTGCGCAGTGAATTAAAATCACACTGTAGCTTTAAATCGAAGAGGAGAAAATAAGAACCAATGGAAGAAGAGGATGATTAGTGAGTCTAATGATTATGTATTGGATAGGCGTGGTGTGTTAACTTTCATGTATAAATACTGAAGAGAATTATGATAGGTGTGCTCGATTTGTGGAAATATTCCACCTTGCACCCTGCGCAGAATAAAACAGTGTCGCCTCTCTAAACATACTTCATGTGTTTCGGGAGTTATTTTATAAAACGGGCAACACCACCAAATCATCTCTTTGTCATTATTCATTATATTTTTAAACTGCTGTGTTCCAGAACAGCTTTCTGTTTCTAGGATTTTAACATTTTAAATAATACATATCTAATGTTTTAGTTGGACCTTCTTTTGGAAGCTGGCTTTTGAAAGTGTGTAGCCAAAACATTTTTTCCCAGCTTCCTTTGAACTGTGTCTTGTTTGAAGGAAGAACAACTTTTAACTTGGATTTTTCTAAGCTTTAATTGCTCAAAAAGATGGCATAGAAACTTTTGATGGTAATTTTATTGCTGTCTGTTACTATTATTTATGATGCTATAAAATGTGTGTGCTCCTCCGTTCAGTGATGACTGTCTTTGTTGAAGCAGTATCTGAAAACACCTGCTGATAAAGTGCAAGAAGTCCTTTTAAAGCATATGGGGGCTGGTGCATGTCAGCCAAATTCGTAACGAGCATTAAAACTCCAGCAGGAGGAAAGGAGATTTTTGGTTAGCTAGTGGACAAATCAATAGTGTTTTGTAGCTTGATGTGGAATTTTAACACACCTTGAGTGAAACTCAGTGATCACAAATCTTCATGAACAGAAGGCAAAGACCTCTATAAATTCTTGCTGATTGAAATGTATGGAGCTAGTTTCTTTCTTATGGTAATGTGAAATCTGTCAGCTGTGAGCCGTGTTCACTGATGCAGTCCTGCTTACATAGATTTATTAGTCCCTTTTATTAGTAGTTTAACTAGCTAGGTAAGCTTGGCTTAGGACTTCGGTAAGCACAGAACTTGGCTGAGGAGAAATGCATTTCTCAGAAAAGTGTTGCTGCTGTCCTTTCACTGCGGGGTGGCTGAGACTGGAGGCCACCAGCTTACATGTCGCGTAAGGTTGTTCAGAAAC
The DNA here is from genome assembly GCF_035582795.1 of Mycteria americana. Lineage (NCBI taxonomy): Eukaryota > Metazoa > Chordata > Aves > Ciconiiformes > Ciconiidae > Mycteria > Mycteria americana. The sequence goes on from NC_134396.1 coordinate 43,060,417, forward strand.
TGCTTATGTTCAATGGCAAGTAGAATTGTTAAAACCAAAACCCCAGTAAGCTGCAAAGGAAAACTTGAAAGTTGAATACAACCTGTGGAAGACTTGGCAGAGGAGGGCACGTGAACTAAGCATTTGAGAAATGTTCAGTTCATCTAGGCTCAGGATTAGGTTATATATGTGAAAGCACATCTTTAGTTGTCAGCTTTACAGAGGAAATGTGTATCGCTGCTGAGGAGCAGTCCTTAAAGGAGATAATTAAGTCTAATGCCACAGCATGGCCAGAGCTAGAAATATTCTGCTGTTAGGGAATACAGCTTTCCTAGGTGGGGATTTTATTCAAAGTAGAGAAGTGCTGGTGGTTTAAGAGGTGCTGACAAACATGCTACAAAGAATCCCAGAGGCTTATCAAGAGGCTGAGCTTTCCTTAGATTTTTCTCTAAGAAATGTCTCATACTTGCCTAAAAATACATGATGCTGGGAGTAAATGTCACAAAATGCAAGTTAAGTTTAGTGAAAGAAATATCCATTTTTGCCGGGGAGGGGGAGTAGGGAGGGAAGACTGAATCCTAGAAGTAAACTAGGCATAAGTTTTTCTATTGTTAACACGAACAAAAATGTATTTAGCTTTTCTAATCCTCCAGTTCCCAATTTCTGAGTCTTGAGGAATTTTTATGGTACCCTTCAGGGTGAATTAGAGACACATTCATGCTTAAATAGAAAAGAAAAATTTAATGAACAATGCATGGGGCAGAGCCCTACTGCAATACGAGGTTCTACATGGAGTCTGCAAAGATGCCTCAGGAGCTGATGCCTTATATCCACTTGCACCAGCACCCATCCCTAGAGCAGCTGCATGGGGCACCTCAGCCCGGCCCTGGGTCCATCCCCCAGCCCAGCTCTGCTGGCCAGTGGTGGCCCCTGAGCTTGCGCCCCTGAGCACTCCCATTCCAGGATGGCTACAAGATAATGCTGAGGCTGTTTCTTATCACCCAGGGAAAATTCACTCCCTTTGTCTTTGGCTCTGTCTTTGGCATCCCTGCTTCCAGCCAGTTTAACCCCTTCTTGCCCTACATGCCAGATCATTCCTTGGTCACAAATTACCACTGCTGAGCAGTTACAACTTGAATTTCCCCTTCACTGAGCAACACGAAAGGGCAGAACCCAGTAATTCCTGTGCGTTTGTGCGAGAGGGGTGGCAATAACAGCCTGAGGTGTTGTATGGACAGTGTATGGCAGGGTTTTGGGTAGCAGTGCATAAGGAGACAGTGGCAGAATCTGGGCTGGTGGATTGATGTTGCAGAGACCCTGCTTTAGATTTGCTGTTTTGCTGACGTAGTCTTGCTATAACTAAGGAGTGATTAAAATATCTCCAACCACTTTTCACTAGACATATTAAATAATGCCTTAAATGTTCCACAGATCTGGAAATTAGCAGTTAAATGTCTATTCCATAGGATTTCCAGTCTAATGGATTTATGTAAAAGAATTGCAACATAGTGAACTGGTTACTAAAGTGAGACTGCATTTAGCACTGCTAAATTACAAAAAAAAAGTTTTTTTTTTTAACTTTGTCATTCACAATATCAACTGGGTGTTTGCTTTAGTAAGATGAGTTACAACAGTACTAGGCAAGTTTGTCTGTGGCCATAACCATTCTCTGTGTCCTTTTGGACAAGCATTGCCCTCTAGACTTTGCAGTGTCATATGGTTTCACTAATCTGCTTCCTTTGGGCATGAAGAATGACTAAATCGACATTCAAATATACTTCTTGTGCTGCAAACTTCCTGTACTACTATGTGCTCGGATTTTGTTTCTGGGTTTTTGTTTGTTCATTTTATTGTTGCCTAAATATATATATCCCTTACCAGTATCTGGTCCAGTTCAATGATCAGAGCAGTATCTGTACCATTTCTATGTTTGGACTGTGGCAAGTTGGAAGCTTGTGCAAGAAATGCCATGGGATTTGAGATGGACTAAACTGCATCTAAAATTCTGTTTGGCTGGCAAATTTTCAGACAGGTTGAACTCTCCAGACTTCAGAAACTAGTCTGTAATAAAGAGGTGTAATGGGGGCACATCTATACAAATGCACTGTTCATTTGAGGCAAAAAGCATAAGTATCGTTAATAGCGGAGCATAGATTTACCTGAACTGCTGAGTGGCCAATAGATTCAGACAAACTAACCTGTTTTGGCATTCATTCAGCAAGTTTTAGTTTGGTATAAAACTTGCCTTTGACTAGCTGACCATCCATCATCTTCTGATCATTTCAGATACTAAATAACTAGGTGGTTATTTCTGCAAAGGCTGCTGGATCCTTGCAACCCAGCACTGTAAGAGTTCTAGCTGTCAGGTCATTAAATCTGAGCCGGAAAACAGTATTATGTGAGAGCCACTGTTTTCTGCATATGTTTCTCACTGTGATCCTCTTTTATTGATTCTCTTCTGTAGTTGATTAAGTAATACCGTATCATCTCTGGTAGTTATACTCTTCAAGTTTTCCTAGATTAAGATCTACCTTAATAATCACTTATCTTGAAAAGACAAGTTTAGCGCTCACAGTACCTCCTGATTACTTCTTGCATCCTACACTTTGCTTTTGCTACTGCACTATGAACATTAATCAATTGCTAAAGAAATTAACCTCCTTCATTATCTCTGAATATGAAATATTTACAGGTACAAATACTTCTTGAGCTTATCTAGTGTATGAAAGTCGAATGGCCTTTGCTCTCTGTGTACTCTACTTACATTTCCAAACACACCCTTTTTTTCCCTTGGAGTTCCCTGAAGACGTGTGTAGGAGATGCAATTGTTCTGCCCCTTTTGCCTCCTCCACCTTTTCCTTCTCAGAGACACTTCACTGCTTTTTATTCTGAGGTTATCTTTTTACATTGCCAGAATTCTGGTGTTTCTTCCAACATAAATAACAGCCGTATAAAGTCAGGCAGTATTTTTCTTTGTGGGTTCTCATTATATTCACACAATCCAACTTCACCTAAAGTATGTAGTCTTAAGGGAAAACTAAGGGGAGAAACTAGTGATATATTCAGCTTTCTGTAGACGTGCATCATTGCTTACAATAATTTGGCACTATGAAAGCCTGTATGTATAGTTAAAATTAAGACCATTTATGATCTTACTCATGGGTCCTTATCAGGTTATACCAATAAGTAGAAATGTTACTGCTGGGGTCTCATGAATTAGTTTTTGGCCCAATTATTGTTCCTATATCGTTCTGCAAACTGAACTGTAGAGATTTTACAGAAGACACAAGATGGGAGATGATGAGATTACTGTTAGAGATCTGAATTGCTTGTTTAAATAATCACAAAATACCAACTTCATTTGATAATAACAAATGCAAAGCAATAGTGGACACTTTGGTTGGAGTTTAGGAGGAGGAGGAAGTTCCTTCACTTTGTGGTCCTGCCTTGCATTACCTGGAGAATCGGCACCAGAATGTTTTCATTGTACTTGGGGATCTTCACCACCGTCCTTCCACCATCTGTCCTTGACGTACATCTAAGAGTGAAGAATTACTCCGGAGAGCAGAGATGCAAACCCGAGGTTAGGAAGACCAAAGAGAAGAATTACAATATAAGCTTTCCGTGAACTACTATAGATCTAAGAAAAGTAAGTCCTTGGCCAGAAAAGGGTGTGGTGACATCATGTTGCTGCATTTTGAAGCCCTTACTAAATGATTCCTGTAATTCCACGAAGAGCATGGACCACACTAGCAGTGCTAGAGAGCATTAAAAGAAAGGCTACAAAAATAATCCTGAGGCTGGAAAATAGGCCCGAGAAGCTTGGTTAATTCATATTATCGGAGAAAGCTGAGAGGTGACTTGTACTAAGGCAGAAGAGAGATATTAGAACTTAGAAGACAAAGGGATAATGAGATTCAGTGGCTAGAAGCTGAAATTTGACAATTTCAGTATTAAAATAAGATGCAAATATCTAGCAGGATAATTAAGCATTTAAACAGCCTAGCAGAGAGGGTGGTGGACTTGCTATTGTTTGACAACTTTATAAAAGATGACATGTCTACAATTTTAATTTGAATTCTGCAGCCTGAATATATGGCTCAGACTTTGATCAAAGATTTTGACAGTAAATCCTGGAAACACAGCAAACACAGATGATGTGCATTGAGTACACTGCTTCAGTATACTGATTTATATACATATATATATATATATATATATAGGTAATTTGGGGCTTCATGCACATTTTGATAGCATCTCAACATTTTGGCAAGTTAATGTCGAAATATTTAAATAGCAGCAGCAAGCAACATAAGTGCATGGCCGGGGCATGCCTGCATGGCACTGACCTTCTAGGGAAAAAAATATATTATGTGCTATCTATACTCTAAATGTGATGAAACGCAGGAGAGCAGTTTTGTTGGTTAATGACACCTTGAGCTTGTGCAGATATTGGACAAGAGTCCTTCTAGGCAGGAATCTGTTGGCCTGTGGCAGCTCTTCATTCTGTATACAAATGAAAAAGATGAAATAGTGGGGTGGTGGATTACAACAGGCTCCTGGAAACTGTTCATTGCCCCTGTTCAGGATTAGAATTTGTGAGGAGGAGAGCGAAGAAACTGCTAAGGCCCCCAGGCTTTGGGGATGTGCATGGACCTATAGAGCAGGAAACACTGAACGTTCCTTCTCAGCTAATGCTGTTGGTGTGGTCTCCACTGTGTGCAATGAGAATTTTAATGTACTCATTATTATATTCCACAGTTTCTCCAAACTTGTTCATTTTCTTTGCTCTGTCCTGTGTGGCTTCGGGTTCTTGCCCGGTATTTTGGGAATTCCATGTTCAGGAAAACCAGGAAGGGGATATAGGAGAGAGAAGAAATAAATTTCAAAATGGGGAAGACCACAATAATAAGATATAATTAGCAAGTTCTTGGCCTGATTGTGTCATGAAAGGGATAATTGCTCTGGAGAGTAGGCAGCTTATACACTGCAACTGACTTGGCAAAGAGAAAAGGGGGGGTGTTTATCTTGTGCATATACTGTAAAGAAGGTGGTGTGAATTTAACAACTCTGGATCTGGAGAGAACATGGCATGCCATCATTTGTTGCAGCAGTACATTTTGTGTGAATCTGCTAGGCTTCCAAAGCTACAGCAAGCTGCTAAGGACTTTGTATAATAAAACTCCTTCTTTTAAAATATCACCTATCTAACAACATTTATATGGAACATATAAAACACACAGCTTCTGCTCCTTTTCCTCTACTTATTTCCATATCTATTATGTACACTCTATATGGTCCACAACGATTACTTGATAAACCCATTAAGTTATCAGCAGGGCATATTTGCAGGGCATATCCACTCTAGATGTTATCGTTGTTCAACTCAAATAAAGGTGAAACGGTTTGTACGGGGTATAGCCTAGAAGCTGTTTCCCACAGAGGCTTTAATTAATGGTAGTGTGCCATAGCAAAGATAGAATATGCTGGATAGGAAAATAGAGTACGGAAAGTCCAAAGAACAGGCCAAATTAGACTGTGGTGCTATGTTTGGGCTAGCAAACAAACGTGTTATTAAAAAAAGGATGTAATCAAAGATAGGAATGGAAGCTGATGCAACTCAACTGCAGTGGATTAACTGCTGCTAAATTTGGGACTGTGCAGACAGGATAATCCTGGAATAGGTTGTTTTGGTTTGGAATTAAAGGAGTTATCTGCAGGTTATTCTTTGTTCTCCCCTACATTTAAATGAATTTGTCTGGGAAAAATGTTGTTATGGCAACGTATTTTTTCCAGTTAATCTCTATGTTTCAGACTTACCAGTTATATTACTGTGAAAATGGAATTAAGGAAATACATAAATACAATTTTGTTGCCTAAACATAGCTGTAGATTCCTTTTTAGATCAGAAAACTATCATGTCCTGAAGAGCAAAGTCAGACACACAAAGCTATTGTCAATGATGTGTACACAGCTCTGTCACTGCCGTGAGAAGGGGAGGTTTAGGTGGAAGGTGTGCAGGGAGGGCTCTTACGTGAAGGCAAAGAGGGGGAAGAGCCTTGGAGACTTTCGTTTGTCCCAGAGAGACAGGAAGGACAAGTGAAGACTGATGCTGCTACCCTTTCCAACACTGGCTGCTGCTGAATTCACAGTAGTCTTCTTACTAGAGAGAGCACTGCCTAAAAGCCAGGGTGTCTGATACTGTCACAGGCAAAAGTAAGCAAGGGGATCATGCTGCTTTGCTGTCCTGCACAACTGTGTGCTTTGATTGTCCAGGGCTGTTTTTTCCTTCCAACACCTCATTGCATCACACTTTATTATGACAGCCTTCAGAGGCTTATCTCTGGCAGAAGGCCTTCAGCATTGTGTATAAAAACAGAGTCAGTCATCACCTTTGCCTGAGTTTGCTATTGCATGTGCTTATAACATGCCTGAAAAAACTTGCAATTGTTGTGCTTACAATCTTGTGTATGGGCAAAGAGGTAGTACACCTTATATAAAGCCAAGAATTTATTGTTAATATAATTGGGAGTCTAATCATTGTTAGTCCAGATCTAATTATTGGGGGGGGAGGAAGATTAAGCTCAAATTCTTCATTTTGTACCCCTTTTCCTGGTGTTACACACATCCTTCCTCTGTTCCTCCTGGGTCTAAGGTTGGTAATTTCATCCTGGTGGTGGGATGCTGTGGTGAGTCATCAGTATCTGGGGTCCTTCACTAGGAGGAAGATGATGTTTATGCGATTTTTTTTCTTTTTTCTCTAGGTTTCACCTGGGATCATTTTTCTTTGCTTGCTGACACGCTTTTTCACCTTTGTTCTTTCTTCATTGGTCTGCATCTCCATGTTATGTCTGAATTTACCCTTTTATGGTGCCCATTACAAAATTCTTTGTTCTCTTTACCCCTAAACCCAGTTTTGTCTGCCTCCAAGTATTTCTTTAACTGACCATTGGTAAGTTGCTTATACTCATGGCATACCAGTGCCAAGTCTCTGCCCTACTTCTTCTCACTCCATGCATGTGCTCCTCTCCACCACATCCTGTGTCTCCACTTCTGAAGCCCCCTCCTATTGTACCAGGTCTCTATTTCTATACACTACATCATTATGTTAGAGGTGTATCTTGTATAGAAAATAAGGGGCTTGTTACTGCTGCTTATATAATACTATGGTTGTACCATATGAAGAAAGTAAAAGAAACCAGCAAAATTGCTGTTACCACCAAACCAGGTGAAACAAATCTGCAGGCAGGTCAAGAAAAGTTCAGAGAGAGGAAGCCTGACAAGCGTCAGTCTTGAGGACTTGCAAATTAAGTACAAGGTTTATGGCCTGTAGCAGGCAACAGCAATATTATATACAGGGATACATGGTTACAGAATGCCTGGGTTATTGCACTACAACTAGTTCCTCTTGTTTATCTCCAAGTTTGTCACCACTAGCATTTCAGTCTTGAAGCTGTTTATCTTCTACTTTCCATGATTCTGGGAATCAGCTATCCTTATTTTGAAATTTGTTGTGGATGTGTTCTTGAGGCTATACAAAATTCTCAGTCTTCCCAGAAAGACTTATTTTTAGGTTTTGTCTCTCTTCACCTATTCAGAAGAACAATTTTACTTTGTTATTTCATTTAGAAAACATTTTTAATTTTCACAAACTATGGCCAGTGTTTTTTCTAGTCATACAGGAATACAGCAAACACTGGTGTGTTGAAGACTTTAGATCTGCTTTAAAAAAATTACAATCTGAAATGTCCTTATAGCTTATACTGCTCGTTTCCCATTGAATCCTCCGGCATCCTCTTTGCTGAAGTTAGCCAACTGTTTTGATGCAAGCTAGTGCTTCGCACCCAATTTCGTTTTTCATGGGGACAATGAAAACTCATCCTTCTTTTCTTCTCACTGAAAGAAAACTATTTGGACTTTTGCATCCATTTCCAGGACAGGAATAAATTTTTGTCAAGTGGCAGGAGTGATTTATACAGGTCTATTTTTAGAGTTGGACTGTTCATGCTTGACTACATGTAGGAGTGTGCCTGCTGCGTCTGTACTCTGTCAATGAAGAGCCTTGGTTTGAGAATTCTTCCAAATATTTGTGCAAATGAATGGAGCTTTTTTCTTCCCCTCATGATAAATTAAAAAGACAACAGTATGCATTTATACTGCTTGATCATTCGCTGATTTAAATTCCTAAGTGTACCTGCAATGTAGTACATGGATTTTTCACACTATCCTTTGGGCAATACTGTATCATTGCCTTTAGAAGACTCTTTATGATATTGATATCTGCTTTAACAGGACTCGGCAAGTTATACTGCATGTACACACTGCATGGTTGGGAGGAATTGATGTACAGAAGTAGGAACGAACTACAAAAGAAGATCTTAATCTCGTACTCCAGGTGTGTGCTTTGAGGAAACTTTGCAACAGTTCATCACTGTAGGTTCAAAGATTCAGTTTGTGCTTCTCAGTTTATTTCATCAGACCCTATTAGATGGTGGAAGAGGAAACTAAAATGCCAACATGAAAGAAGCTTCAAGTTGCATCTGTCACATTAAAGAGACTCTGTTTAAAATAGTGGTAAAAAGCATCCATCGGGGGATTGCTGGATTTATCCAGAAAAGGATAGCTTTTCTCTCCCTGTGGAGAGGATGATTAGCAAGGCATGTACACACAAAGGCAGTGAGAATTTATTAGTCTGAGGCCCCAAGTAAACAGGATTCTGTAAGATTAGATCTCAGGTTGTAACATACAGTGATATTACCTGGTTATGCGATGAACTTGGGCAAACTCAGTTTTTAAAGCTCACTGCACAAGATTTTTCAATTAATTTTTTTCATTTTAAAAAGAGCTTGGCACAAATACATAACACTTTTGCCCTTCTTATAAGTGTCATTAGTGGTTTCTGAAGTCCAGCTGTATGTAACTGCATTTTCATCTTCAGTATTATACTTCCTCAAGATTTTTGTGGCTAACACTGCTATCTGAGGTAAACTAAATCAGCCTGCAAAAAGCCCGTCTTCTATGTGACTACACTTCCATATGTTAAAGAGGTTTCAGCTCTTTCTATTTTACAACCAGCTGATTGCTACACTTTCTTGATATTGTTTGACTGAAGTAGTTCCCCCCAAACCAATGTTTAAGGCTTCCTTTGCTATGTGTTTACCTCTGGCCAAATTTCCTGATTCTCTCATATATAGGAGCAAGATCTCTTAAGGAAAAGGACAATGCAGTATTTCTTCACTTGGCCAAAATAGCCTGCAAAATTTGAGTCCAAGCAGGTATGGTTTAGCCACCTTGCAAGGCTGCTTTCAGTAACTTATAATGGTCAGTAGCTTTCACAAGAAGGGCTAACAGTTCTTCTCTTGGCAGTGTACTGCTGTTGTTTAAGTATGAAATGCTAGGAATCCACTCCTGAAATTATAGAACTATTTTTTTTTTAAATAGTGTGGAAGCAAGCTGTGAAGTCTTCCCACTAGCTTTGATGGGAATGAACCATGTTTCCAGTATGCTGACTGGCAGAGAGGAAAGATAAAAGTTTGGAGAGTTTGATGGATTATGTAAAAGTTTCTGTAGAGATTAGATTTGTATCACAAAAGTTTTTATTGCTGGAATCAGAAGTCTAAAACCAAGTACAAAGAAAGATACTGAATTTTTACCTGACATTCGGGGGAAATTGAAAAAACCTCAGCTCTCATGAAGTTGCTTAGAAATTGCCCTGTACTTGCTCACAGATGGCATGGGCCATCTGACAGCATCTTAAGCCCTGGCCAGCCTCTAAGAGTTGAACAGTCCTCCAAACTGGCTTTGCCAAGAGGCCTGCCAGTCATCTGTAAGTACTGAGAGAGGATTCAGAATTCAAACCAGCCTGTTTGTTCTCTTTTTCTCTCTCTTAAAGCACTTTATGTCCAGTGACTCATAGGGACTCCTGTCCTGGAACAGGACTCCTCCCTCCTGCAGTTCCTGCAGAGACCGCTTCACCGCAGAGACAGCAGTCAGGCAAACAATATATTAATTACTGAGCTCAGTCTGTGACTTCAGGGTTTTTCAAGAAAGTACAGGTTTTGAAGCAGGGTCAGTCTCATTTTTCTTCTCACCATTAGCCTCTGGCTCATTTGGCTCTTGGGCCAGACCTGAGCTCCAGCTTGCTCTGCACAGAGTGTCTGTGGTTCAGTTCAGTCTTCGTGCCTAAGATAATAAATTGAACGCTGTCACGTAGCCAGCCTTAAAAACTGAATTTGTCTCTGTCCCTTGCACCGCCAGTTAATAAAAAAAGTGTTTTAAGATTTAGTTTCCTAGTTCACTGGTGCCAGCACTATGTGAAATGTTAGGACTGCCTGGGGCTGGACTTTCTCTGGGTGCTGGGCAAAAGCCAATTTTTTGTGTCTGTTTAGTCCTTTTAAGGACACATAACATAGCTGTACAGCAGAAGTGATGCAAAACTCAGGCTTGATAGACTTACTATTATTTGGGAGATTCTTCTTTGTTTTGCCGTGCTCCAACAGCTCTTATATCTGGGGATTTACTGGGGTTATTTAGGGAGGAAGAAAGCAAAGACTTGGAAGTATCTTTTGCAGAACCTGAATCAGCAGGATGCTCTCCTCATGTCTTGGCAATTTGGCTAACATTAAAGCTAGCAAGGCTGCAACTTAGTTACTTACTGGGACAGATTAAAAATTCACTCTGAATCGCTTTAGTTGGAAGCGATTTAGGTCTTGATGCTGATTGAGATGGGGATTCTCTATAGCACTGGCTACCGTATATCATGACAAACAAGCTGTGACTGCCTATAATAATAAAAAATGAATGATAGCATGACTAAAGCATTACAAGAGAATTATCAGTTTGAACAGCAGGAGGAAGATTTTTCTTGTGACATGACTAGAAAGAAACATTTGTGATTGCGGAGACCGAGGCTCAGTCTAGTCGTATTATGTCCAGAGGTGCTTGAAGTTTGTCTAGATGTCTTCTCGCCATGGCAGAGGTGTGTCAGTCTTAAAATGAAATCTACTGCACAGCACTCATAATGTGTGAAGAAGTGGTTGTTGGTGGAGAAGCAGAAGGGGACTAACATGAGAACTGTGATGTGGTTTAAAGGTGAGGTAGCAAATGGGTGTCACTGGGTAAGCATTTGAAATGAAAAGATTAAACAAGCAATCAGTCAGTAACAATGCAAAAAGCTAACTTTACTTTGGGTGTCTGGCAGAAAGTCAGTTTGGGAAATGATAATGCTTCTGTATTTCAGTAATGACCGTATATTGGTCATTGGTATATATGGTGGTGCTGCTAGGGTAAAGCTGCTACAAGACATTTCAGCACTATGCACTAGGTATGTAAAGTGCGCCGGTGTGCTGACTGCTAAGAAGCATATTTCGTCTGAAACTGAGCAATAAGTAAGCAGCAATCCCATGTTAGACACGTGTGACTGTTCACTCAAGTCCTGCTTAGATTTTGGCTAACCCAGCCGATGCTGAGGCCTGATGTATGCTGGGAGCAGCGCCATTAGGTCAAAGCCGGAGCACGGCGGGGGCAGGACAGGTGGCCAGGAGGAGCTGAGGGGCCATGATGCAGCCGTGATCACCTGCAAATTGGTGTCTCCAGCAGCCATTATCTTGTCGGGCAGTTTCCTCAGAATCCGCTCACTTATGGAAATGGGATAGACCAAACCTCCAAGCTGGAGGGTATAAAACATTAGCTTACCCAAAAAGCTTTTGAGGTGCATCCAACAGCAGGTGGACTGCTGAGGCTTTCATGTTTCCCGGTGTGATACCGGGGACGCCCGCACCATGATGGAGGAGGAAGGGTGAGCACTCTCACCGTCGGCTAGGTAGCTAATTCTTTTCTTTTGCTCATGGGTGCACAATATTAAGAGTTACGAGTTGTAAGTTATGAAATCTTATGGCTTGAATGGTGAATATGTGAATTAATGTGATAGACTAGTCTGGGCAAAATGGGACTGAGGCCCTGTTTGTCGTGTTTGTTTATTATATGTCTTAATAAGCTCATGAAATAAAGTTTAAATCACAGAGAACACGTCCTATAAATTTGAGAGATCCGAACAGACCGAGACAGACACGTGTGTGATCTCACGGGGGAGATGAGAGTGCTGTAGCTCCAAGCTGCCAGTCAGCTGCCAGTCTGCTCATGGCTTTAACTTTCCTATTTGATAAATCTGGAAAAAAATTAAGTTCTAGGAGCTTTGGTGTTTAGGAATCTACCCCCCCTCCCCCCTCAACCAAAAAAAGAAAAGAAAAGAAAAAAAAATCCTGAGTGTTGATCTGGGTTATTAACATTAGAAAACCCCGTGGATAGGCATATTCATCAAAGGCAAGGTGCTCTGAGTGATAAGAGCATTAATCATAATGACTGCTTCTACATGGTACAAAGGGGGAAGATTACACTTTAGTGAAACTTGTTTATAAACCAGTAGCTGCAGTCCTGGTTGAGTACCCCAGGGATGATGTCTATCCTCTTTGTAACCCAACCTAATCTTTAGCCTAAATCCAGTCAGTACTTCCAGTAACAGATCTCCTAAAGCACACACCAAGGTCAAATCTCGCAATTTGTGCTCCCTGAGAGAAGGGTTTCGTGGGCTAATCATCCTCAAAGCCACTGCTGAGATCTAAGCCTTTTCGGCCTCTCTATCTCTCTTCCAAGCTATACATAGATGCCTTAGTTCAATTGTAATGATTTAACTACTTGGGGAACATATGGCATATAAAGCTAAAAGGAAGTTGATAAAATGTACGTATGTTACTTGTAGGTAACTAATAAATCCTGGAATAGCACGTGCCAGGGAATAACTGCTGCTCAAAATCCTCATTATTCATATTGCCAAAACACTGACTGGGCTTGGAAGAGAGAAGTTCTGCACCACCACTCCTCCAGCTGTGTTGCTGTGCTGCATCTGTGGCTCTTTTAGGGGGGGGCTTGCTCTCCCAGTTTAGGAAGACTGACTAGCCAGATTCTGCTCTCCCACCCTTTCTGTTCCTCTACTGGGATTTTTCCAGTTTAATATTGTAGGCCTAAGAATGCCTTTTGTATATATCAGTATCTATGTCTTTTAATGGCTGATAAGATATTGTTTGGATATGTTGGGGCGATCTCAAAAGAAGCTGGACTCCTATATTCAGGAAGCTAAATGAACCTTAAGTCAGTATTTTTGATGATCCACTCAAAAATTTTCTACAAAGAAGACATTCTAATTGGCACTGAAGGTTACAATTATGCTACATTCATAATACAGAAATGGAAATAATAAATTTACATAGTTCCCTGAGCTTTTGCACTACCAATAGGAAGGGCTTCTTATGGCAGTGAAGGCAGTTCTGCTTGGGTTTGCAGCAGCCACTTTGAAGAAAGCATTAATGAAACTGAGAGAAGTAGGAGACGAAGAACAAAGGAGTATCAACGCATGGGAAGCGATGGCAGAATTAACTAGGGATTACTTGAGGCTGAATTGAAGTGATAGGGAAGTATTTGTGTGACAGACTTTCTGGTTAAATTTTGAATCTTTGGACTCTCATGGATTATAATTTTGACACCAACTGTGTAACCTCGATGCGTTATGTTTATTACACCCAGGAAATGGTTGATGTCAGTGCTAACAACAGCTCCAGTCTATTGGCACGTCAATGACTGGTGGAGATCTCTCAGTCACAGAAGGGATTTGTGCAAAAACCTATGGAGCTAAATGTATTTTATCTGGAAATACAAAGAAGGCAGGTCCCTGATGTTAAACTGACATATCAACTGAAAAATGTCTTTTTGCTTTTTGGTAGGCCTTTGTGTAGAAGAAAAGGAGAACATGTGGGGGAACAGGCATGGATCCGGGCCAGTTTCTTTCATTCTGGCAAGAGTTAGAAATAATCTGCCCTTATACTTGTGAGCCATTTGTATACAAGTAGCAGATACAGGAAAATGTTGGTCAATTCCCAGTTGGGGTGGAAATCAGGTTTTATAACTGCTAAGTTAGAGCCTTAAACTGTAATTTAAGAATTGGTTCTCTGCTTACAGAAAAACCGGATTTGTGAGTATTTTGCAGAAGAGAGAGAAGTCATCTGTCTGGAAGCACGTGGGCTGACTGCCAAAGCAGGAGCAGCACAGCCTCATTACTGCGGGGCCTCGTTACTGTGTCCCGGCCACCTCTGCCAACCTCCTCTTGTGCTGCAGCTGCTCTGCAGTACCAAGGAGCTTCAGCACGGGCTTAGCTGCTCACACAGATGCTGCGTTACCCTCCGCAGTTCTGCAGGTTATGACAGGGAGGAATCTCAGTCCGAATGCTTGTTTGTTAGTGTGTCAGGACATGTCAGGACATTAACACCTGAAGACTGTTTAGAGGGGCTGCTCATCCTGGCTTCTGAATCCAGCTTAAAAGAAAACGTCAGTAATTACTTACTATGCCTTGGAAAAGAAAAGCAAAGATTTACCGAACAGAAATATTGCAAATGCTTCAAAGGGAGGTTTTCAAAACAGGTATTAAAACCCCTGCCACCGTTTCAGTGGGGAGGGTCTGCTCTCTGCAGAGGTGTCCACTTGGACAAGGCTTTGCAGCAGGGTGCTGGTGGCTGAAAAAAAGAATGCTGTGCTGTAAGGAAAGTATCTGAGAGCTTTTAGAGATAAAAGTTATGGGGGGAACACATGTCTGAAAAGATTTGTAAGGCACAGGAAATGTAAACTCAAAGTGTGTAATTGGTTCAGGAGTTCAGAAGATGCCCTTATTACTCTTGCGGCTTTTCCTTTCTTAAGAGGTGGAGAGAAAAGGATTTAGCTAACTGTCTAGAGCAGCCTGTCCAAAGTTATCCTGCTGAACACCTATCTGCCTGTGAATCAAGCCCCTCACTGAATGCCATGAAGGGAGGTGCTGACTCGGGGCTGCAGTCTTTCTGGTCTTAGCTCTTGTGGAGTTTGGGAGCAGCCAGACCAAAGCATCGATACCACGTTGAGGGGTGAGGCCTGGGTCCTCAATGCTTTATCAGTACACCCCAAAATCTCATCTTCTTCCATCCGATGGGTTTTCTTTGGAGGGAGAGATTGTCCTTATTGCTACATTAGGAAGAAAACATCAGGCTTCATGTTTGCAGAGCACGTGTGGGAATGAGCAGGACAGGACCCTGGATAATTGTGTGATAGTCTCAAGACCCCTCACAAGCTTAAAAAACATCAAGCAATCAAAATATCCCTATGTGCATGAAAGATTTTCCCAGACTTATTTTGTTCTTTTTGAAAAGGCTTTCCTAAAGGAGGCTCTCGGTTGTGTACAGATGCCTTGTTTTCCCATCTCCTTGATATAGCAGCCTCTTCATTCTGACAGTCTGGTGAGTCTGATATGGCTGATTTAGAGCAGAAAGAGCAGGGTAAAATTTGGAAGATAAAACCAGTAACAACCAGATGAGCTGACTGCATGAATGGACACACTTTCTGTATCACATCATCTCTTTGCACTTCACGTTGTCATGTTCTACTCCTCAGCACCATTACATTCAGGCTGAATTAGCATCAGGACCTTTTTTGTCCAAGAGTCCTAGACTCATTCCTTGGCTTTGCTGGACTAAAGCACTGAACTTGGCAAAAGCTGGTGTCTACTGTTGTGAAAACTTTTAAAAGAAAAATAACCGACAGTGAAAGGAAGACTCTTCCAGTCTACCTAAGTTCTCCAGTTTGTCTTTTTCAGTATGTTTCTTTAATTACATACTGACAGCTCCTTGGACTGTAAGAAATAGTAATTTTTAAATGCAAGAAATACTTAACAGAGAAAAATATTATTAAGATTTCTGGACATATCAGACCAAGAGCCAAATGGTGCTTTAATTTAGCATTAGGCATTTGTTATAAAAGCTATGACCACGGTAAACTCGTCTGGTATTAATGCGAATGTCATGTGTTCCCACAGGAGACCCACTGAAATTCAGCTATAATTAATGTACCATTGCAGCAAAGTGTCAGTGAAAGGTCATACTTTCTAGTGCTTGTCCTTTCAAAACAATTAGGCAATTAATTACTGTTCTCTAACCTCCTGCTCAGTTAAATGCCATTCTGACAAAAATACGCTGTTTCTTTATATCCTGTTATTCCTGTCAAATTATCTACCCGGCCTTTAAAAATTAACTTTTTTCTTTGTGTCACAAAGGTCATATGTGGAAAGAGGTCATTGAAATTAACATACTAATAATTCATCTTGCAAGTTTTGCTGTTAGCAGATCTTCGGTGGCCTTAATATATACTACCTGTTGCTTAAAATGGAAGATAAATTTTACAATTGAAACCTCTGAAGCTGCAGAACACTTTCTGTGAATTCCTGTGCACAGTTCTTCTGCAAGAACTTGCTTTTGCATGATTGTTTCTCTTTCTTTAGCTTTGAAACATCCTTTACATAAATATTATAGGCCAGTTATTTATTTCTAGTTTTGTCTATGTCTTAGCTGACCAGTTCTGTTTCTACATTTAGACAGGATGTGAGTGTTTCTAAATTGGCATAAACAGCTGGTTTTGGCTTTAGTGCAGGTAGTTTTGGAAGTGATGGTACAAGTCTTAACAACCACCTTTTATTTTATTCACAGTGGACAATTTTTGTTTTGAGGGTGGGGTTTTTTTTGCATACTCTGCGAAACGTGGATTTGTCGCCTGCCATGCAGATTCGTTGCCTGCCATGTAGCTGCGGTCGAAGGGGAAACTTTCTTACAGCACAATCAGAACATTGAAGGGGAAAAAAATTATGCAAATTCCCACCGAGAGCAGTGTGACGTGTTCCTATGATGGAGCATGACCAAGCTGCCAATAAAATAAAAGCTTCCGTATTCACCAAACTGAGACAGAAGGTATTGGCCTTGAGAGAACACTGCTCAGCGCAAGAAGAGCGGATCAATTGGAAAGCTGTTGATGGAGCAATAACCACAGCTCTTGAACTATTTAACCACTGAAGCAATTTTATGGTTTCTTAGCACTTAATCATTTTAAATGACTAACAGACCTGATCCGTGGAGTAGATCTGAGATCACTAGACCGTGGTGTTCTATAAAGGGTCTCGGCATACCTCGGAATTTATCCCTAAAAGAAAAAAATGCACTTTTTATGGAGAAAAGCATCTCCTGTAGGAATACCTTCACAGGCTTACCTATTTTTTCAAGGGTATTTTAGCACGGGTCATTTTTCTTTTTAGCATTCTTCCCCATATGTTTTAAATGTGTATCTGTCTGGACCTGGAAGTCAAAAATTATCTGGCACTGGAGAGGTTTGGTGCAGTAAATGATTATGAAGGCCCAGGTCTTCCTCTAGGCAATTTATTATCGTTGAGGAAGACTCTTCAGTATGAAGAATCTCTCACTGAACAAATTTGACTAGGCCACAGCTCGGATTTGAGAGTGAAGACAGGATGTCAAAAGTGATTCCCTGCAGCACTTTCTGGCTGCAGAAGCGCTACCTCCAGTCCTCTCTGTTTCTGTTCCTGTGTTGACAAGGATGTTCATGCAGTTGGATACCTGAACCATGTGCAGTACCCAGCATCCATATGGGTATCTAACTGGGGAAGTAGTGGCAGAAGCGTGCTCTGCAAAGACATGCAAATACTCACCTGAGTCATCAGTGTGCTAGTATTTTACTAGAAGAATAACGTCTATATTTATAGGCCACCTGAGTCACTAGCAGCAATGGATGCAATTTGCCTAGAGTGGAAACATCTTTGCAAAGTTATGCTAATTTGATATGAACATATTGATGTTTTGAAAAAATTTTTGAATATATTGATGTATTGAGAACAGACTCCTCCAGAGTCCTTCACTGAGCATCCAGACTAACCTGAGACTTAGACACAGATCTTAGGTTTAAGGTTATCAGTTTCACTCTTCACCCTGGGTTATCTGTACTTTGGGTACTGATATTTGACTAGTTTATTTACCTGCTCATTTTCTATTTGAAGGAGCAAGTAGCAGGGACCAGACATCTAGCTTTTCATCTGTCCCTCCTAAACTTTTTGCAGCTAGATCCAGTGCTTTGTAGTTAATGGGTTAGACTAATTTAAATTACCAACCTTTTCTGAAAGGATAAAGGGGAAATTGAAAGAATATGTGAGACACAGACCCACATAACCTGCCACGGCTGTTCTATTCCTGTATCGGGGTTAACATATGGTTTGATCTGGTCACAAAATTAGCATTTAATCTACTACTACAGCACTTTACGTAACTTCTGAATTTTGTTCATCTTGTAACTCAGACTTCTGAATTTTAGTATTTGTCATTTAGAAACTCTTAGCTTCCCTGCATTATATTGTGTTTTATTAGAATACATTTCTTAAAATATAATAGATCACTCTTTTTATATTAAATCTTACCTTATTTAGAGTACCTGTCAAGTCAGTGACACTGCTTGGGCTAAGGTATGTTTCAGCACAAGTAAAAGGCAAGAAGTCTGCCTCAAGGCTTTTAGTTCTCACAGGATACCACACAATCACATTTCTTTCCCCAACTGCTTAAGCTTTGATCTTGCAAATCAGTGTGTAAGCCATGACAGGGAAGGCTGGGTGGACAGATTTTGTGGATAACCCCTTCCAGGTTGGCTGCATTAAAGCTTTGTATGCTAAAAATATTAAGCAATGGGTGTGGTTCTTTGTAGAAAGAGTCATAAACCTCAAAACTTATGTGCTGTCTCACTTAGTACCAGTGTTACATTATATTTGTGATGAGGTTCACCCTTCCACCTTGTGCTGTTTATCAGTGTTGACTGGGGATGCAGATGCCCCATACCTTGCCATTTTTTGCCGTTCAGGAGTTCACAGGGCAGCCTGTGGACTACTTTGTTTCAGTGAGGTAACAGGGCATTGGTTCTGTTGATGTTAGCAAAACAGGAAGAATAGAGTTGTTTCTGTCATAGTTAATATATTGCCTCACTTGGCTGTCTTTACAGGACCTAAATTTGAAAGTCCACCTTCTCAAGACATATACAACCACCACTTGCAACAGTGGGTGCTGGACATGTGCAAACCTTGCTGATGCTTAATAAGGTGCCTTAGTGGGTAATAAGTTAGCAGCCACACTTGAAAAGCCTTAAGCCCCATTATGGGCACTTAGCCCGTGCATTCGAAATCTGTTGTTCTGCACATGCATAAATGCTGCTACTTGCTTCTGCTGGTCTGCCAGTAAGAGTTGTTTTACATACGGGTTTATATTCCAGTTTAAACGCATTTTCAACTCTCTTTTAGGGCTTTTGCTGTTTCTAGATGTTTCAGATGGAGTTACTATCAAAAGGAAATTATTTTCTTCAGCAAGCACCTATTTTCCTGATGTGTTTGCTTCACCATATTCTGATACCTAACTTTACTGCAACAGAGACATTTGTCTCAATGTGAATTCTGAAGATTTTGATCCATTTATTTGCCCACAGGGGACAAGTGTAACTTGCAGGAACTGGTCTGCAAGAAGCTGATGGTGGAGATGAGGAAGGCACCACACTCTCCTGATTGCTATCCCTGGCTATCAGGGACATGCAGAATGTCCTAGCTGGCATGTATTACCTCAGTGTCAACACTCTTATTATGACGTTGTCATACACGTTTGAAACAACACTCTTGTTTCAAAAAGGAAAGCATTTCTGAACATTCTTAACTCAGATTGCTTCAAATTTTTAGCAATCCAGGGAAAAGGAAGAGTGCCCAATGGGGCAAGAACTGTCTATACTGCACCTAATAGTAAAATTAGAAAGTGATTTAATCCTTTCTAGGTTAGAATCTCTGCCTTTTCCATGGGACCTACACTGGTACAACTCTCTGTAGAGTCTAAGGCTGCTTAAGGAAGTGTGGAGGCAAAGTGTGAGTATGTCTGCCTGCTTTTATAGCTCCACAGGCTATAAGCTCCACAGGCCTGGAAGAGTCCCTAGTGACAGAAATGTTTTTGAAGGAATAACACGAACTATACATAATGCCTTTAATTACACTGTTGTAAAACAAGGATGGCATGACAGGGATGTGAGACTTCTGATTTTCCCCCTGTATTTATTTGAACTTTTCTAGCTTTGGCTGATAGCTTACTGCTCAGCTCCTGGGGTTGCAACCTGGAGATGTGCACATAAAATGGTACTAAATGGGAATTACAGTTTCATATATTCTCATTCACATACTTAGCATGTGAATTTTACAGATGCATGAAGCATAGGATAGTGAAGAATACCTGAAGAATATAAAGTTCTTCAGTGGCATCCCTAGCTGCAAACTGGAGAGTTATGGGACTGTTTTCTACTGATAAAACAAACAAACAAACAAGTTTGGCTTTCGGGGCTTTCAGGACTTGTTAACATGATGACAGTGCTTTGAATTGCAATGGATTGCTCTCAGGTAGCTCTGAACTCAGCTAAAAGGCACACTCTTTACAAGGAAGAAATCTGAAACTTGTTTTTAGTTAATTATCTAATAATAAATTGTTGGGGAGAGGAAAGTGGGCTGCAGGCTTTCAGCAGCTGGCAAACATTTTGTCTAAAATGTTTTTCCTAAGTTTTTGATGGTTAGGGTAGGCTGAGAGACAATCTGTGAAATTGAAAAAGCTTTCAAGCTTTAAACTCTTAATGTGTAAGAGTTTTGCAGGGGGCTGAGCTAATCTAACCCACTTATTCCCTCTACCTTACACCTTTTTCTTAGGAGCACCTTGTCAAAAACAAAGGTGGTAGGTTTACCCAAATGCGTGTAAACTAGAGAATTGTGTTGGTGTCAGCTATAAACAGTAAAAAAATGATTGCAAGGGACAGAGCTTCAGTTTTCACTCGGGATGTCCTGCTGGGGAAACTCTGAATCTGCATATCTGTCAGAGGACCTAACAAATCCTCTTCATAAGAAGCCCAGCTGTGTTGTGAACCAGACCCAGGTCCCAGTGGGGCAATGGTTGGGCTGCACTTGGTATGGGTACGAACGCTTTGGCTCAGTGGGGCTGAGTGCTCACTGGCTCCTGGGGTTCATTAGTGGAATTAGGCACATCTCAGAGCTATTTCAGTTCCTTTTTCACCTGTGTCTAATGACATTTTAAGTTTATTGTAGCTGAACTGGGAAATAGTTATAGAACTTTTCAGAGTGGCTTCTTTTTCTTGTTTTTCCTGCCAGCTCTCACTTCAGTTAAACTAGCCTATTTTACACTCTTTATTGTCCAGCTGGCTTGCTTTATGGTATTTTCAAACTGCAGTGGAGTCTCTAGCTGAAAAAAGAAATTTATAACAAAAGACATGGAGTTAAATATTAATTTCCATCAGGCTGAAGTTCAAGTGTTAATGGTCATTGTATGTGCAGAGAAAAAGAGTGAGGTTTTTTGCATATCAGAATATAATCAGTTCTTGTTTTTCTACAATGCTTGGCAATGAAATGTAGTTAGAAGTCTCAGGTGTCATGAAAAATGCATATACCAACTTTTAGACCACTGAGTATTACTTCTAAGAACTTTTGCTTTAACTGCTTGATAACTTTGCTATGCTGTCATGTAGTTAACAGGGTCATTAAAAGACAAATGACGAAGTCACTTATGAAATGAGTGAAAACTATGAGGGAGGAATAGGGACAATGGGTTTCAAGGGAAGCTGGAGTTTTCTGGCAGTTGTGTTGGCTTTTATCACAGTTTCTAAGCTAGCCATGCATTTTTATTTTGCAGGTCTTGAAAAAGATTTCTTCACCTGACATAGGACTGGTTATGTAGAAAATACATAAAATATCAAAACAGTGGTTTAAGAAAGAAGATCGAATTGTTGAAGAAGCCAGTAGGCATAACATGCAATGTGTCTACCAAGACAGTGATCTGTCTCTCACAGTGTTTTAAAATGTGCTTATCTGAAGCAAACGCCTATATCTAATGGTTCATGCATCCCTTAGGAAATACCAGAAAAGTTCTTCGGGTGCTGTTTGTCAATACAGACTTTTTTACAGACTTTAGAATTGACATCCGTCATGGTTGTCAAGATTTGCAGAATAACAAAGCACGCCTGCCTCAAGATTCAGGATCTAGACTTCAATGCAGAAAAGTTACCATGCTCCATTGCTGCAGCAGCATAGTTGCGACGTTCGTGGCTGTACTTTATCTGCTAATGGCAGGCTGATTGTGAATGCCCAGTGCACCATCTAGTAAGATAAATAGTTAGATAAAAGTATTTTTACTAATCACTTTTTTTTCAAATTCTGTTGCTTTGCAAACTTTTAAACTCTGCTGCTTTGGCAAAAAAACAGTGGATTCAGTTGAGGAAGCTGGAACTTTTGAGTAAACTGCATTTCCTAGCTGCAGCTGATTATATAAACCTAGTTGTTCATTCAGTTGTGGAAGATTCTGAACCAGAAGTCAAGAGACTCTTGAGTTCCTTCAGACTCCTGAAATCAGGACATCAGCTTAGGGTTTGTGATTCCATAACTAGATCAGCCTGGAAAAATACAGTATTGATCCTTCCTAGGTGGACAGACTAATAAATGAACATTTGAACTTGGGGACATTAAATCAAAATCTCTGTGCTGAGGAAGGCCTGCCTTGCAGAATATTGGATATAGCTTCTGTGTGGTGGCTTTGTGATTTTGAGTAAAATGCTGTAAGTGATGGAGAGTATCCCATGAGGCCCAATAGGCATCATGTTACTTGCTTCAGCAATCTGATCATTTTAGGCATATCAATATTTGGGTGCAATGCCCCTCTGGAAAGACATAGTTTAGGAAGAGGAATTTATCTTTAAATTTCTCTTCAGAATAGATAGAAAGGTCCTGCTTTTTTGTGGAATGGGACCTGTACATTTGTAATCAGAAACAGTGATATGCAAGTGACATACAGGAGAGCGGTGGTGAGAGGTTTAGAGTACCACTGAAGATCCGAAGGCATCTGTTCCCTGCCGCTATTTTTGCCCCACATATTATGGTAAAACACAAATATGCTGGGCGTGATTCAAACAAGTGAAGAACACAGTATCTCCCTCGAAAAGGGAGATGTGTATATTTGTATATATATGTATGTGTGGGGGTGGTGGTGACTGATTAAAAACGCAATGTGCAGTAAGTGTTGAGAAAGACAACACGTCAAAACAATTAAAAGGAATGAACTATCATTATTCACATCCTATGTGAAATGGAGCTGGTAACATAAGCTTTCTGTGCCTTAGTTTGCTATCTCCTTTTGAAATCCATTCCCCTGTGCCCCCCCAAAAAAAAATCATGAAATATTCATCACTAAAGAGGCAGTATGAAGGGGACAAGTATGAAAAGGTGCAACTGGTAGCACTATTATTGTGGGGAAGAAAATAAAAAGACTGGTATAAAGTGAGAACAGAGTTAGTTCCCTTATCTTCTGGGGTGACAGCCTGCTGAAAAAGATGTTATTTATTCTATGAAATATTAAGTAAGTCTGCTCTCCAGCAAGATCACTGTGTCTGCCATGTACAAGGGGGAGGGAGAGGTAGAAAGCCCTGATGGTTTGCACTAGGAACTTGTTAACTGTTGTCTGTTTATCTGGAATATCCTTCTGCAGGGTTTCTGGGAAGTCCCAGAGGCGCACTTGCTACTGGTACTTCATACAAAAAAGTTTTTTGTCTTTTTTTCCTTTTGAATGGTATCTCAAGCCTACCACAGAGGACAAACATCAAAGAAAAATCAGACAAAACAGTACTTTAAATGTGGTTAAGCCAATCAGCTACGCTAAATGGCTCTAGATATTTCTTAGATATTTTGTAAAAACATACAGTTGTTTAAAACATGCATCTGCTTATGCTGTGTTTTATACAGCACATATTAGTGATCAGTTGTTTTTGTCATTGACACTGTGCCTGTCAGAAGGCAGAAAAGTGACTATGGTGGCCAGCACTGAGAACTGCTGCTGCAGTGGAAGGGGGTCCATTTGGCAAGAGGGAAGGAAGGCTTGCCAGTTCTCCAGATTAATCCTCCCTAGCAAGCAGTGCCAGTCAGAGAAAAAATCTCCACATATAATGTGGATCAGCAGAAGCTTCTTCCAACCAGGGATACACAAAATGCTTTCTCTGTTCCCTCCCTCCTCTGACCTTCCAGCCTATAACATAAATGCAGCTCATCCTCTTCTGCTGTGGCTATGCTCAACCCTGCTGCTGTAAGAGGAAAGACTGAAGCTCAGCTTGGTTAACCTTGGGTAACTCTATATGCTGGAATGGGTGAACCTAATTCTCACTGCGGGCATCAGGAGCCAGGAGGGCTTACTGGTATCATTTTACAGCTGGAGGAAAAGAGACAGAAAGGTTGAAATACTTTATTCAAGGCCAAAAATGAGTCAGAGAAGAGTTGAAAGGCCCTTGGAAGCTCCTATCCTCCTTAAATGTAGTTAGAGAAAATTTTTTTCAGCATAAAGTTTTCAAAGTGCTGCCTTTTTTCCTTCCATCTGAGGTGAAGTTTGCTCCAAGACCTTGACTGCTGATGGCTGGGCTGAGAAGGATCTACACGTCTGGGATAACACAGACTCAGGTTGCACCACCTCTTTTGAGGCAGGATCCTGAATATTCCATGTAGCTGACCCCTACTGTTGGCTTTTCTTTCTTCTCCATTTTGTATGAAATTGGACCAGAGATATATTGTCTGACTTTCTCACGCTCAAACCACTGAGCCAGACACATGAGTTCATATCCCTGCTCTAGACCGAGTAGATGTGAGTTTCGAACCCAAATACATCACGTCCCAGGAGAATTCCCAGGTGAATGGTTATTCTGCAGTGCAGCAACTGCTTGTGGAAATGTTTTGGAAGGATTTCCTTTCTTCTGTGCTGAAATGAGGTTTTCGGCCATTGGAGGAGTGGAGCTCTAGAAAAGTCTTCTGGGAGGAGCAGTTGGACCACAAAGTTCATCTGTTTCAGAGTTCTGCCCTTAAACAGTAACACACTCCAACACTATATTTCTATGAGCATGGTTTTTGAAACACACCTTATTTTGCAAAAAAAGAAAAAAAAGTTGTGGCTATTCCTAGTCTTTCTGGCCACAAAGCATAAAAAATCAAGTTATGTAGTTTAGTCTTTTTTTTTCTTTCCTTTTTTTTTTCTTAAAAAAACCCAGCAACACTGCTGTCTCCCATGTGTTTTCTGATATGCTTAGAAACTTATTAAAATGTCTGCAGGGTTAATGTGTGCTTTGCAATACCTTTGATATTGAATGTACTTAAGTAGCAATTTGAGATGCACTGAAATTTTGAAAAGCTTTATTTGAAACTTTGTAGAGCTGTGTTTTGACAGTGGCTCAGGAGAACTAGGTGGCTGTGTTAGCTTGATTCCCGCAAGTGTTTCATGCTGCAGGGCATTTTGACAGGATAGATGTGCCTTCCAGGGACCTCTGTGAACAGGGACAGTATGTTGTCCTCTCCAGAAAGCCACAGACCTCCAACTTGAAAAGAAAACAAAAAAGAAAAATTATTGATATTGCACTAATATGGCACAGTATCAGAGTAACTCCACACAGCCACCTGCATAAGACAGAGCAGAATATGACAATTGTGCAGGAGATATTATCACAGCTAGGTGCCACACAAATCTTTGTAGTGCTACTTTTGGAATGGAGTAGAAGTTTTAGGTCCCAAGTAATGTGTATATAGATGTGCTTAAGTACCTTTTCTCTCTACTGTTGTTCACACAAGCAAGACACTCCTTGTTAGTCTGTTTATTTTCAATCATCTTCCTAACAATATTTGACTCCTCAGCCACAGAACCACAGGATAGTTTATGTTGGAAAGGAGCACTGCACCTCATTTGGCCCTAGGTCCTGCTCAAAGCAAGTCAACCTAGATGAGGCTGAACTCTGCTTTCCTTTTGTGAATATCTGTACTCTCGTTTTCCTTTTCATGTGTCTACGATATATGCCCCCTTGTGTTCTTTGATTCTCTGAAAAAAACTTGATGTGTGGGCAAAGAGGGAGTTGTGATCCTGCCCTGTCCACATCTCCCAGGCCAAGTAACCAGAGCCTAAAGATTGCAGCATTTACCTGCCAGACTATAGATGCAGCTATAAAGAGACAGAAGAGGCATACTCATATGTAAATGTAAAGGCTGAGAAAAGCCCAAGATGCTTTAGCTTCCTACATTAACTTCATTTTCACATGAATGGCTCACTTTCTTCCAAAAAATCCCATTTCAGCAAGGGCAGAAGAATTCAGCTGCCCTTTTGCAGCAGATTGAATTGTCTTAAAAGATGGTGCATCTTTTGCATGGACCCCGCTGGGATGATGCTAAGACACTCCAGGATATATGAAAAAGAATGGTAACATACAACCCTCTTGTATTATATAAATAAATACTCTTCACAGGAGACATCAGCTTTTCTCATCTTGGAGCTAGTCCAGACGAACAGTAAAATTATAAGCATTTTGCCCCCATCTCGATATGGAAAACTTTCTTTGCAGGCTGGAGCAGCTTTACTTGTCTTGTACATCCTTTTGTCTAGTACTGACCTCCCTTAGCAGAGTAGTATGGTCTTTCAGCAGCAGTTGTCAAAGTTAAATCCATAATATAGGTAGCACAGTTCCAGTTCTCAGCTATGCCTTGCTTCTCAGTGTCATAAGGTCCTTAGTACTGTTCCAGCTCACACCAGGGCTGGAACAGGAAACCAAGTTTGATTATTTGCCAAAATATTAAAACCACAATGAAAAAACAACAAACCCAAAATCATTGCCCAGGTACACAGAGTTCATTTTTTTGGTATTTGTATTTACCGATATCATTTGTATTTACCCACCAAATACCAACTGGTATTGGAATACTTGAAATTTGAATATTCTATACTTCTTAAAAGTTAAAATCAGTATTGACAACATTCTTGGTATAAATATGTCCAAAATCAGTTTTTAATATTTTCCTATGGACCTCAGCAAAAAAGAAGCCAAGCATATTGAATAGAAAACTCTTAGAAACCAGTGTTTCTGGTTCCCAAGCTCTGTTTTCATATATTAGCTTTTAATCCATTCTGGCTAACCAGCAGGATTTAAAATCGCCTAATCAAATGAGAAGGGAATGATGCAATTGGAAAGGTGTTAATACTAGCTAGGACACTTGCAGAGTGGACCCTGGGCTTGGCTACTATAGGCCAGATGCAGGATGCCAGGGTGAGCAATAGCGTGCAGAACTTCCCAAGATGCAGTTTCTAGTTGGGATCATGGGTTGTCACAGCCTCCTCCTGGTTCCTAGGATTTTCCTTTAAAATGGCCTCAACTAAATTGGATCAACCTGAGGATGTGGGCACACCCATGCAGTTGTTGACCAAGTCAGTGTGGAAAGCATTAGCCCTTTAGTGAAACAGGAAATTCAGCATCTGAGGAGCCACTGAGATAATACTTCCATAACCTGTTATCTGACCTGAAATCAGGAGGACTTTGTTGTCAGTGCTTCACACAAATTTCTTGAAAGACTGGCAATATTTGCCAATAAGCCATTTTCTTTTTCCAGTACAGTTTATCACTATAGAAAGAGATTAAAGTAGTGTCTCCAACCCCGTGCTGTTTTTGCAGTGTTTGCATTGCATCTGTGCACATGTGGCTGCCTGGATGCTGAAAGAGGAGTTAGCTGTGGACTCACACTTTTGCAGAGAGGGTTTCCAGTAAAATACTGTATTTTTATTCATGCCTGCTTTAGTAAACTAAATTCTCAAGCAGTCCCTTATGGCAATAAACCAGATGGAAACAATAATTTACATATCTCAGGAGAACAACACACAGGCTATTCAGAGACAGAAGGAAGAAAACACAGAACATTATGCATAAATTACTGTATTTTTGCATGTAGTAGACACCAATTACTTAATTGAATTTAGCTACCTATTTACTGCTTTCTATTGCAAATTCCTTTAAAGTAGTACAGCAATTTGGAAGATTTTAGAACCAATAGAAACGTACTGATGTGAAGATCCTGAATGGATTGAAATATATCCAACTTTAGTTGCTTATTAAATTTTAATTGGTATGACCTATAAACTATAAAGAGGAAAATAATACCATTAATTTTCCAAAATACGTAATTATGAGTATTGGTGGTTGGTTCAACTGCTCTTCTTTCCAGTGCACACAATTATTAACATCTCCTGAGCTGACTTATTTTGCAACTTAGAAATACATTTCTCAATGGAACGTATATGTGATAAAAGAGTCTTACAGGTATTAATAAGAAGCATTTTAGCTCCAGATTTCATCAAATAAAATCTTTATTAGGTATAGCTGTGATATCTGACATTTATTTGCTGATTTCAGAAAAGTGAAATTTCCCTCAGTCAGGAGTTTGATTTATGTTTTAAAGGTGCTTTGGGATGGTGAATGTAATCTGAGGATCAATTACTGGATTTTAGTGGTTTTTGTCTAATTCAAATCTGACCAAGACTGATGGCTACAAGAAGTCTTAGTGGCAAGCTTGTTTTCACTTTTTGAGGATTCCTGTTTTGTTGTTTGGGGTTTTATTTCATTTTTTTTCCCTGACCGCCATGAACTATCATGAAAGGCATTAGCAGTCTTAGTTTATCTGCAGAAAGAAAAGTTAGACCATAGTGGGTAGGTGCCTGCACTTGTTTGTAAGCAGGTGGCCTGAGATCAAGCTGAAAGAGCCTGTTAACCTTTTATCTGTCTGAGTGAGCCATGCTAGCCCAGTGGGAGACACGTGGCAGCAGGTTAATACACTGAAGAAAGGAAGCCTTGTGGTATTTCCTCTGCAAACAAATAGTTTCCCAGCACAAATGTTTTACTGTGTTAAAATAATCGTTTGTATCAGAGCTCAAATGCATGCTCCATGAGACTGCTGTAATGGTGAGGCTGTCTGGGGATGTTTTGTGAAGGCTGGGTGGGTTCATAAGTTGGACAGATGCATTTTTCTAGCTCTGTGAATGCTTTTGTAAGAGAAACCTTGGTTTTGGCAAATCAATAGTTTTGGGAAAGTCCTTGAAGGATTTCCAGTCAGTGCTCTTGTTCTTGACACTTTGTGTTTTCTACTTATACTGCACCATTTGCCTGCCCTTCGTCTTCCGGCAGGAAACAGTTATTCTGTGACAAGACTCTGTTCCATCAATCTTCTCTCTTTTAAATGAAGACTACAGGGAAGTATTTGCATGGGTTAATACCACAAGTTTTTGATTGAGCACCCCAAATTTGCCATTTAGCAATATACTTAAATTAGGAGTAGCTAAAAAGAAGAAATGGCATGTAGGAACATTTATACTTCATCCTCATGCAAGTCCTGATTAGGCTATTTCAGGCCAGTTTGACCAGTGTCTCTTGCTAGACTAGCACTAAGAGTGATTGTAATTTATACTGTATTTTAGTAGCTGCCGGGAGGAGCACAGAATCACAGCAGCACAAACTATCTTCTCCCTTGTCCCTGCACCACAGAGCCCTGTAACTGCTGGGAGGGAGGGAAGGTGCAGGCAGGAAAAGACTGGCCAACACGTCTGTCTTTTCCTTTTTCCAGAGGGCTTGTCCAAGTAGTACTTTCTAGGCTAAACTGAGAGAGGTTGTCATATAAATCCCTTTCAGTCCTTTATGTTGAGCTAAGAAGCACAGTATTGAATGACCTGGTACTGCGTTGACTTGATTGACTCTGGTGTATAGGCACACTTATCCACTATTTGTTGTGGTACTATCTGATCATCTAATACCACATTAGGTAATGTGAATATCCATAGGTATATGCTGTTTATTTTCTTATCTTCACAAGACGCTTTCCTCTATATACAGTGTATTGTTTTGTGAAAGTCGAATTTAAAGGGCATGAGTGTCTTTGTCTTTCAAAGACAGTGTCAAGACAGTGTCAATAAAGCTGTCTTGAACCTGAAGTTAACCTGAAATTTTATAACTGTTTTTCATGTTAAAACTACTGGTGAAACTTGTACACTGCAAGTCATGATCCTCTTACCCTGGGTAGATCTCTGCAAAGGCTCTCCAGGCATCTGCAAGTACAGACAAGAACTCCATGGGGAGCAGGACGGCACTGGAGAGAAAGAAGGTTGTATCTTTGTTGCAGACATTTCCCAGAAATATTCCCTAAGTCCAGTTCAGGTTCCTGTTTATTAGGAACCAAAACTGTTGGTGGGTGGGATGACTGCATGATTTGGCATGCACCATGGATGGTGCCAGCCACAATCATGTAAACCTCACGTCATGATTTACCATCTTGTATCCTTCATCTGCTGTGGGAAAGATGAAAAGCCCACTTCCCTTTCATCAGTCCCAGCGCAAGAGGCAGTACTAAGAGAGTCTGCCATATGGATTATGATAACTGCATTAGGACTACAATATACAACCTCAACTGTGTGAAATTCCAGATGAAGACAGAAGTTCTTCCAGTGTCCCCCAAACTCTGTTTCCTCCTTGGTGTGTATCTGGCTGTAGAAAGGCGGAAGCTATCACAGCATTGTGAAATTGGAGCTGCCTGAGTCAGCCAAATTCACTTCTTCAGAAGTAAAATCTTACATGGGACTTTTCTAGATGCTCAGTGAGGGGTTATTCTCAGATGCATGTAGCATATCTAAGTTAAATCTGGCTCTTAATACCATGAAAATTTCTGTTTAGATTGACCAATGGGCTGGAAAGATGTAAGGAAAATATGTCTACTGGGTGCTTGGGAATCAATCCAGGCAAGAGTAGCTGTAATTCATAGCAGATGATATTGGCTGTTTTCATGGGCTGTACTCTTTATGTTTAACATGAAATTCACAGTCTTCCCATGGTTCCCATATTACATGGGTTTCTCTGGGAATTCTCCACAGTACAAAAACAAGTTTGGATTCCCACCCAGGCATCACAAAGCGTGAAACTACATTGCGGTGGGCTGATCTACCATTTTGTTTCTTTTTCCCTAGTCAGTACCAACGTTGTAAGGTTAGGGGTTCTGTCATCTAACTGAGCCAAAATAAATGCAGTGCTGTATGCTAAGAGGGGTGTGTGTGTATGTGAGAAAGGGATGCTGCATCCTCCAGGAAAAAAAAAAAAAAAAGAAGAGGAAATGCTTATCTAGCTGGAAAGACAGAAATTTCATGCAGTGGGGTGATGCAGAGACCTCTTACACAGGCAATCTCACTTGCCTCACTATGTTAGTATTTTTGAGTGCAAACTACATGCTTTACAATTTGGCCTATTTACAGCAACTGGAAAAGAAAGCTTCCATTTTGTCTCTAAGCAGCTTATTGCCAAACAGGGTTTTGCAGCCATGCCTGTGAACAGGGTCAACTAGGAGCAGTTTTGGAGCTCTCCTAGCTCACCTGCCTCCTGATTGATGTACTAAATATACTATTAAGAGAAAGTTCACACACTGTGGGAACAAGTGACGCACAGTTCCCAGTAGATCATAGCTGCTACAACACATTGAGTAGAGAATGACATTTATTACAGTGATTTGTGTAATGTGGCCTCCTATCTCATATTTGGTGCCCAAGGAATCTTCAAAGTGTTGATTCATTTCTTCAGATTTCTACCTGCTTTTCTCAACCTTTTGGATGTGCAGGGGTTCAGTGATGAAATAGGGTCTGCAAAGCTTAACACAATAAAATATGTGCCACAAAATGATATGTAGAACTAGGAAGTTAAATAAAATACAGTGTAAGCTCTCACTGACTTCTCTTTCACTCCCCTCCCTTCCCCTCACCCTTTGAAAAATAGTACCTCAGAGCTAAAGGAATGATGTACACATAATCCCCCAGTGGTAAGACAACTTTCAGGTTCTTTTGAATTAAGAGTTAAACCTCTTGCTTTTTCTCCTTCCCACTGTATGTAGCTGCACATGTAGTAGTTAGGATTATAAACTACACTACTGGCACAATGGGATGAATGAATGCTGGAATAGGAGCCTTTGTGTGAGAAGGACTCATGTGTTTTGGCTTTCGTTAGCACCTTAAAACATTTTATATAGGATTAAAAACAAAATAGAAAAGCAACAGTCCTGTTGGGACTGTTCCTGCTGGGAGTATCCGTCAGGCTCGCTGCGTGTGGCTGCTTTTAGAAGGCAGAAAAAAACTTAAGGAAA
Organism: Mycteria americana; assembly: GCF_035582795.1. Lineage (NCBI taxonomy): Eukaryota > Metazoa > Chordata > Aves > Ciconiiformes > Ciconiidae > Mycteria > Mycteria americana. Next base: position 43,092,317 of record NC_134396.1, read on the forward strand.
ATTACTGTTTCACATTAGGCAAAACATAACTAAGAGAAATAATATTGTGGGCACAGTAAAGAAACAACTGTCTTGGTAAATTAAGCTTAACTGTTAAAATTCCTTCTTTCGTTATCTCTGTTGGTATCATTAACAGCCAAATAGATCAGATTGTTTCTGCTTTGTGCACACATTTAATTCAGGAATAGCTGAAGTCTGGCTGTTGGGAAGGAGACTGGGAATTAAAGATATTGGATTCCTGGTCTGCTTCTTGGTCCCACTGCTCCTGAAGAAATAATTTACTTCTTGTGGTTGTGGTGAAACGTGGTAAAATTCTAGCTGGGGTCAGTGGGACAGGACTGTTTTCATGGGTTATGTCTCACTTAAGGGAGCTTGTAGAAAAGTTTCATGCCTTTTTTTTTATTTTTAATTTTTTTAAATAATCCAGTGAGTTTGAAACTTGAAGCATTCAGCCTTAGACAATGAATCAGAGGGTTTATGGGGTTTATGGTAACCTGCCTTAGAAAAGCAACTGCACTCCTTTCTTCAGAAAATGAAGTTCTGGGGGCTTTGTTTTGGCTTGGAACTAAGTCAAGTCTTTAAACAACATTACTGTTCCCTCAGTATCTCTGATGCCAGTTGTACCGTACATTTGTATTTGGAAAACTGTCCAAGACCACTAACATGCAAAAAGGTGTTATAACAGAAAAGTTTTAATCAGTTGTCTAAATAAGGGATGGGCGAGCTCTGATTCATTGCACAGTTTATATCCCTGGGTTTGCAGCAAGGTCTTTTGGTGAAGCAAGGACAAGTCGAGTGCTCTGTGAGATCTGCTTTCCTTCAGAAGGGGTTATGAGTTTGCGGTTGGGGAGCGAGCTGCAAGGGGCATCGGCAAGTCTATGGCTTGGGGAATAGGTCTCCATGGCACAAAGGCTGAGGATGCAGGCTGGCCTGACTGCAGTATATTCGTAACAGAAATAGGAGATGTGCTTGTGGCAAAACATAATGTTTTAGTGATGATTTTTTTTTTTTTTTTAGGTTATTCTAATTTTCCACTTGTGTGTTTGAAACCTGGCATACTGAGATGAGGAAACTCTCCTGTTTGTGGAGACAGTTTGTCTCCTTCTTTGGCCGGTGAGCGTGTGTGCAAGAGTGAGGGACAGCAACATGTCAGAGCCGGGCTCCTCGATGGTTTTGATGTGAACATGAGTCCCGGTCATTCCAAACTGTAGAAATTTCAGATTCCTTGCTCCATTTCTGCAAGTTTCTGTTGCCTTGGCGACGCTAGGCAAGGAGGAGGCCGCCCGCAGCCGGCGATCCCTGGGGCTGAGGCAGCGCCAGGACCCGAAGCAGGAGCGGGCAGCCCCCGGGCGCCCTGACCCCTCCGGTGCTGCTGCGGGGACGCCCGGCAGAGCAAACCACGGGCTGGTTGGGTTGGTGCCGTGGACCAGCTGGGCTGCCAGCGGGCCCAGGGCGAACGGGGCACAGAGGTGTCCCTGAGCAACTCTGCTTGGAGCAACACCTGCTTCTGGTAACAGGCATCGTGGGTGCCTCTGGCCCCTCATGCCCAGCTTATCAACAGGGCTCTGTGGTGGAAGATGTCCCACTGAGCTCTATGAGCTCTATGAGCAGAATGAAAAGGCAAGAATGATAATGAATGAAAGGCAGAATGAAAGGCAGAGTGATAATGCAACACGTGCCTTGAATTTTGCCACCCCTACGAAGTACTTTGGTTCAGCAGTGCATCTCAGCTCACTCCTCTGTGTTGTTTTTCAGTAAATTTCCTTCAGTGCGATGCACATGGTGTTTGGATATGTTAGGATCAGCCGGCAGCGTCTGCCTTTTCCTGAAGTTGTGCACATTTGCCGTTCTATTAGAAATTAAATTCTGTTTTCAATTTCAAAGTAGGCAATAGTGCCAATTTGTTTGTGCAGTATAGCTGACAAACAGCAGATGAAATATTTAATGACTCTTTATTTCCCAGATCACTAAAAAGTCCAGGAATGTGTTCTAAAACTTCAGCCTTGGCCTATTTAATTTTCCAAGCAGCTTTTTCATATATATAGTGTAATTTCATACACATTGTGGACCTGTGTGAACGAAGTGCTGAAGTAATCTAACTTCCTGATAAAGTTGCACAAGAGTATAAAAACATATTTTCAGTTCCACAAGCCAAACGCTGGACTTAACTCCACACACTTTAAAGTAACCCCCTAAAAACATTCCTTTAAAGGAGATTAAAAGGCAGATCTTTTAAGTTCATTCCCTTCTGCATTCCTCTTGCATCCATACTGGGTCCACCTGAAGATGATCCTTACTTCCAATACGTATATATGACTGTGCACTTTATAGAAGGTATGAAGGCATGACTCTTGGCAAGTCAGGCAACCTCCAAGCCTGGTTGCCAAATCTGAGAAAAACTGGGTGCAGTCAGGCTTCAGCCCTATCGTTATAACTAGCCTAAACAACAGTATTTCTGTGAAAGAGATAACACAATGTAAATGCTGTTTTTTTAAGAACACTTTACCACTTAATCACTGCTAGGACATTTTTAAAAATATTGACATCAAAACCAGGAATTCGTTTCTATTTTGCTGGTACTAATATAAAATGGTGGAACTCGGCAGTAGCTGCACAAAGTAACTGAGGTAGCTTCAGGAGGAATAAACAGTACTTTTATTGCTGCACTTAAATAAACAGAACAGTGTTGCAAAGAACAGTAAAGGATATGGAAAAAACAATGAGTTTTATGAACTGAAGTCTCTCCCCGTGTAAACTAATGAGTTCTGGGGGAAAGAAAGAATAACTCTAATGACCAGTTCTGCACTGAAAATATGTCATTGGTAGTGTATACAAAAATTGACAGTACTTGCATAAACAGTTGATATATCCAGTAGTGGCACAGAGCGGGACTGTTTTGCAGGACCCACATGATACTCTTACATTCCTTTGTATAGACAGTGAACTTCACCTGCTTTGAAAAGTGCTCATACAGTTTCCTTGTATTGCTGCTGTGGAGTGGAGGCTTGCAGGCTTTTTAACACATATTTATTTAATGATGATCCCGTAAAGAAAAAGAAAGATTTCATGGCTCTATCAGAGAAAATCACTTCAGGTAAGGAAATGGTACAGGCTTGTTGAGCAGAGGCTATATAATAGGAAAATGACTAAGGTAGCTCCTGAGGCTAACCCATTAGTTCAGCATCACAGTTTGGTGAAAAAAAGGTGCTTCAGGACTTCTTTCTCCCTCTTAGCAAGTATCTGCTAAAGTTCTCCCTCCTGAAGGACCAGCTGGATGGTTTTATTGGATTTTTCTGTGATTAATAATTTCATTCATACCCCTCCCTAAGAGCCATCAAACCGAGAAGAGGTGGATAGAGACTCTGTTGCTTAGGTTTTAGGTGATGGGTCTTGCCTGCCTTGTCTAGTTCTGTTTAATCACCCATCTCCAGAAAACAAGAGACTTGTAGGAATAAATGTGTTACTCGTCCTGACCCAAAAATGCCTTAGATGAGAATGCCACTGGCTCTTCCCTAAAAAGAGCTATCTGGACTGCACGACTTTCTAAAATCAAGCTTACATCTCATGTGAGCATTATCTGCTGTGAAACTGAGAAAGTCGCTTCCAATCACACAGAAATTATCACAAGAGGGTTTTTTCAGTCCTTTTGATGCTTCCTATTCCACTTTGAATTGAAAGAGGAAAAAATACATGAATCAAAAAGCACTTCAAAGGTATTACTACATAGCTGGAAAGAGCCAGGATCTTTAGTGGGTTGACTAGATGAGTTCAACGAAATGACAAAATAATACGCAGCTGCATTGATGTCTCCTCCATCTCCTCCTTTTGGAGCACCATCTCGCTCTCAGAGCCCCGCCGTACAGCCCAGCTCCTGTGCTTGGCTCCTTCTCGCCTCTCTGTGTACACAGATGTGAGTGATGAATATGGGAGTGAAGACCAACTGTGCAGGGATCTAAGAGGATCTAACAGGCAAATTCTGAATTCTGCCCTTAAACTTCTTTAATATAGAGACAGATTTAAAAAAAAGAAAAAAAAGAAAGCTAAAAGATATAACCCCTCCCCAGCTGATAAATCTGTGGTTGGTTCTGCAAGTAGTGTCTTGAGAGGTGTTACTGCAGTTGCTCAAACAGCATCATTTTGCACATGTTTGGGCACTTCATATGCTGGGTTTTAGTAATGTGATCTTGTTTCTTCTGGTTAGTAGCCCTGTGGGCTGTTCCAAAGCCACTTGCATCTGTGTAAAACTCCAGCAACAAGAACTTGACAGGACAAAAGATGTTGTTAAATAGTAGGAGAAAACAGGGGCATTGCCACAAAGAAAGGACCTATCCTTTAAAAACAAAATGAAACAACACTCTTTACTAGAGCATCTGTTTTGTCCCTTTAATTTATTTGCTGTCATTTTGGAAATGATGGGAAATAATTTCCTATGAAATTCTGCTGAACTGAATCGTTTGAGAATGGCAAAGTCTCTCCCCTGCTCTCTGGAAGAGTACAGACGAGGTTTTTGTAAAAAGAAAGATAGCAATAAATTAGAGAGGTTCCCTAGCCCTCAAGCTTTTTGAAAGTGAAGACTGGTGCCCACACGTGGCCCATCAGCTGATTCTGTGATGTGGTTTTATAGTACAAATTATGACGAGTCATCACGTGAGCCGTGGCAGCCATGCTGAAATACTGTTTGTAAGGTTAAACTTCTGAACTGAAAAGTGTGAGCTGGTTTGTTGTGGGTTAGCCCCAGTAGGCATCAGCCCCACACAGCTGCTCACTCACTGCCCGCAGGGGGATGGGGGACGGGATCAGAAGGACAAAAGTAAGAAAACGTGTGGATTGAGATAAAGACAGTTAAAGGTAAAGACAGGTAAAGGGGGAAAAAAGAAACAAAAAAAAACCCAAAAAACAAGTGATGCAAGAGCGATCACTCACCACCAGCTGACTGATGTGCAGCCAGTCCCTGAGCAAGGGCGACTGGAAAACTGCGCCCCAGTTTTATTGCTGAGCATGATGTTATATATAACATATGGGATATCCCTTTGGTCAGTTGGGGTCAGCTGTCCTGGCTGTGTCCTCTCCCAGCCTCTTGTCCACCCTCAGCCCACTTGCTTGGCAGAGGAAGAGTGAGAAACAGAGAAGGACCTGGCACTCTGCAGGTACCGTTCAGCAATAGCTAAAATGTAGGTGTGTTATCAGCTCTGGTCACAGTGGTCAGAACTCCAGAATATAGCACCATATGAGGTGACAGGAAGAAAATTAACTCTACCCCAGACAGAGCCAGTACATGATTAAAAACTCCACCTCTTTCCTCAGCTGAGGGATTTTTAGCTGAGTTGCTAATGTAAATGAGAAAATATTTTCCATTGCCCTGTTGTTTGTAGAAGATAGAACTACATTCAGTGCAGAGCTGTAAGTGCAATTATCCTGACACAGCTCAGCTAGGACAGAAGACTTTGTATTACAGCAAAGACATCAAAGAAATATCTTTCTCTATGTGGCAGCCAGTGCTAAGTTACTTGTTTTCAGAAGAATGGTTTGTTTCTCCTACTATTTCTTTTCACACTGCTTTGGGGAACTTCCTCATTGAGACCTATGTACATTTTCAAAGCAGTCTCAATCCCATTTTCAGCAAAGAATACGTACCACACTGCTTAAAAGCATTTGAGTGCCTAGCAATCTCCCACTGAAACCTGTGAGACTTTGGCACTTAGGTATCTCTGAAGATTTGGGCTTTGGAAGCTTATTAAGCAAACTTTCAAAGGCTCCTGAAATGAATAGGAGTTGTGTTGCATTTCAATGGGATTTGAACTTCCAAGTCCACAAATTACTTCAAAAGTAGAACTGTGGGGCTCTTGAAAATGCTATGCTGGCTTCACTGAAATGCAATCAATCTGATCTAGCTAAACTGCATCGCTGTTTGAGGTCCTTGTCATTGGGGTTGATAGTCTAGCTAACAATAATTAATAGATTAAAAAAAAAAAAAAGTTTTGCAAAAATTCCTGGTTGCCTAATCATGTAGGTCAATGCCTAGAGAACTTTCTAAAATACTAAGGCATATAATTCCCATTTATTCCCAAAGCTACCCATGCAGACGCTATCAAAAAGCCAATTAGGGACTTAAATGTATCTGTAGGTGGTTAAATATCCTTAAGTACTCTTTAATTTGGCTTCATGGTGCAATACCTATAGCTTTACTTTCCCTGTTTATAAAAAAATGTTACTCGTGTTACTGCCGCACCACAGATTTTTTGAGAAATGATCACAAAATTAAAAAAATAAGAAATTGCTTTTAAATTCCATGTATTACGAATGTTGTGTTTCTTTTTTTAGTTTTTGGTGCATGATCTGTAATTCTAAAAAAAAATTTTCCTAAAATAATATAAATACCGATCTATGTAACTATTGTCCTTCATTTCTCTGAAATGTGTGTATTCAAATAAATGAAGAAAAATCAAAGGTGTAAAATAATTCCACCAGGGACACAGATGCTTTACTCGGTCCAGAAAGAAAAAAGCCATTTCCTGAGCACTGATAGGCATGCATTAGTGCGGTGCACAGAGCTTCACATGTAAGGACACAGAAGCTCCGTACCTGAAAAGAACCAATGTTGCGCACTACGCCGCTCATATACATACAGCCTGAGGATTTAAAGGATTAGCCTCTGCACCAACATGTTTGTCCTTGGTTTAGGAGGATTAAAAGGCCTGGTGCACTCAAGCCCAGGCAGAAGAGATATTCCAGAACTGAGTCTGCAGCAAACCCATGGCAGGCTGGGATGAACCTGACTACTCTGACAACTCTGGGGGGAAAAAAAAGAAAAAAGAAAAAAGAAAGGAAGAAAAAAAAGAAGAAAAATTTTAAAAATCTCTCTCTTCCCCCCTCTCTCCCTGCCTCCCTTTCCACTTCTCCCCTAGTCGGACAATAGGCTTGTCAGCCATCCCTTTCTTTAGAGGTCCTACTCTATCTACACCTATGCAAAAAGGAAAAGGAATTAGTTTAGAAATCCTTTTATTATAATAGTGTTGCACCAGCCTAATGGCATGTGTAGGGCTCTGAAAGCTCTTGCGGATTAGAGATAACCAGAACCAAGGAGCTAAAAGATGGTCCTCAAAACCACCTTCTTTTTTATTCCAGTTCTGAACTCAGCACAGTAGCAGAGCGTCAAAAACAAAACAACTCATTACATTTCTCTGCTTTCCTATTTAACAGTCCTGTTTCATTCCAGATACTCTGTGAAAGAAAGGTACACAATTTCTGTTATAATTTCATAGTATGAATATGATGGGGTGTGTATGATTGGTACTGAATTTAATTTTCATATCTGTAACATTCTCCACAGCAAAACAGTGGATTACAAAAAGCACAATCTTCTTACAGAGGAATCAACTCAAAATGTCCCAAAAGATGGCAGTTTTTAGTGATGATTTGTACTGACATTACAAGCAAAATATGCTCTGGTAAAAAACTTTTTTTTTTGGCAAAAATAAAGATGATACTGAGCACATGAAAGTAGGAGTTTATTTAGGCATACAACAAACACCGAGAGAAACTTTTGTGAACCAAATTCAATCTTGCAATGTAAGCACCTGTTGGTTGACAATTTACAGCAAATATGCATGAGAATACGGATCATGTGAACTTTGTAACTTAGAAATTCTTATATTACTAAGCTCCATTTGCCCTATTGCAAAACAAGAGGGACATGCCCATAAACACCATCTGCAAACCCCAAATGTGAGATCACATTTGGAGTGTTGTGTCCAGTTTTGGGCTGCATGACATCATTGGGAACATGACATCATTGTCAAACTGAAGTGAGTCCCACGAAGTGCCACCTAGATAATTAAGGGAGTGGGGCATCTGTCGTGTGAGGAGAGGCTGACAGAGAGCTGGATTTGTTCAGCCTAGAGAAGAGAAGCATAATGGGGAAATCTCATTGCAGTCTTCAGCTCTGTAATGGGACAATATAGAGAAGATGGAATGAAACTCTCCTTGAAGGTGCGTGGTGGTAAGAGAAGAGTCAACAGACACAAACTTCAACATGGGAAATTCTGATTTAACACTGGGAAGCTTTTCCCCATAAGGGTGATCAAATGCTGGAAGAGGGTGCCAGGGATTCTCCATCCTTGGAGATACCCAGAGTGTGACTGGACACAGCCCACCTAAGTGGGCCTGGTCTGAGTGAGGTGTTTGAAGCAGATGACCTCTAGATGTCCCTTCCAACCTATTTTATTCTGTGATTCTGTGATCACCTTAATGAGATTTAAAAAAAAAACCACAATTATTTTTATCCTTACATTATTTGTTTTATTGAGTTATTTAAACAGGGTTTTCCCAATACCTGTGTTTTTATATCCTCATAGCCTGGTTTTGCTTTGGTTATATGTGTTTAGATGTGTTCTGATGCAGGTTCACTGGAGGATAAGCTTGTAAATAATCTGTGAATGATTGCTTGCATATTCCTATTTCTTAGCGCTTCTTGTGCTCAGAAAACAATTCATCCAGTAAATGTCATAAATAATTCTTTCTGAACAATTTCTGTCATGATTTAGCTTCTTCTTCAGCTCAGCAAGTGTCTAGAAGCAGATCATGGTTTCTTCAATTGATTTGCTACACTTCATTCAAAAATATTTGAGCTTTGTTTCTACTGTCTGTGATTTGATAGTCAGCAGTGGGGTGCTGAATATTCTATAGTGGATATTCAAGATACAAACTTGTGGAGGAGAAAAATGACAGACTATTGCACTGATCTCCAACAGGATGAATGTGAACTGGGACATGCAGAGCTGAAAGGGGATGGATGCCTGTTAGAAAGACTTGGATTTACTGTTACACTTGCAAAGGTTAAGATTTCAGGTCCTAATGTAGCAGCACGGCAGCGATCTGGAAGGAATAGTAAACACAGGGTGTGATGAGTGAGTCTCCATGAAATTCAAGGACTGTGGAGGGTTGTCTTGACCTGTCATCCGTTTTCTTATTTCATATTTACCTATCTATGTCTGTAATGCTTCTGTTGCACAAATACTGTCCAGTTCTTTGGAAAGTAGCCGGTTGTGTTGGGTTTGTAATTAGTCTGACAGGCAAAGGCTAATCACCGTCCTTTGCTTGGAAAGCCTGCTGAGGAGTGGTAGAGATAATAATGAATTGAAAATGGTATATGAGAACAATTCTTCTGGGCTCATGAATCAGACTAAAGTAACTTAAAATAGATTTTTGTGAGAAAATGAACAAGTAGTTCAAATGATAAAAATCATAATGAAGGGGTGCATGTGGGGGATTGCATTTGCTTTTGGCCTGTGAAAGTTCTTGTGATGGAAATAAATCAAAGTAGCATTCATCTAAATCCATGACATTAAGTAAAACAGATCCACTGCTCAAGCGACTACAGGATACTGGGCTATTTAACCATCTTCTGATGATGTGTGATAAACATTTTGGATAGTCCATCTCCCAGCTGTGTTTAGACGTACACTGTTTTATGCATTAAACATATGCTTCCTTGCTAATTGTTCAGTGCAAAACCATAGCTACATTTTCGACTTAGCACTTACCTGTGAGATAAAGACCTGTAGAGAGGTCTCTCTGTTTCATCCTTGGCCTGCAGAGCACACTAGGGTATGTCTAGAAGAAGAAGAGGAAATGAGGGTGAGAGGCCAGAGGATCCCACCTCTGGGAAAACATAAAATAATCTGCATTCCTACTGTATCTGAGAAGCCTGAGACAAAACGACGGTCAAGATGTAGGAAGGTTTATGGAGCAAAATCGCAGTGTGCAGCCAGCAGTAGCCTTCACTTCTGCGAGCAGAAAGAGCTCGTGTGGCTGCAGTGGCTCGTGTGGCTTTGACAGAGAAATCCCATCACTTACTTGGCTTTCATGTGGACAAATGATCAGAAGCAGGTCAGCTTTCGTTGTGTGAGTTTTTGTATTTTTATAGTGCTTAGTATGATAGGGGGCTGGCCCAGGAATAAGGCCCAGCAGTGGATATGGTTGTAAATGGTATTCCAATAGCTTCCTTTTGTGGCCAGTATACAGAGTAGGTAATAACAGCTCAAGGCTTGTTGGAAGAAACGAAAAGAGAACCTATTTATTTTTCTGTTTCACTGCAGAAATTACAGTGACAAATCTGATACTACTTGCTGAAAAATAAGCCAGTATTGCCAAAAAAAGTAAAGGAAAGGATATTTGCTTTAGTTTTAAATTGTTTCAGTGTATTCATACTTTCAAAAGTTTAATTGAATGGACATTTTGTGAACTAACTATAGAGATTTTGTTGAGAAGTATTTCCCCTCACTGTCAAAAGATGATCTGCTGAATTATATAAATACAGTAGCATCTTAATTATCTTCATGGGAAAGTGAAAGCAACAGCAGCAAGGGTGAGAGAAGCCAGGGAAGTCTGGTACAGAAAGTCAGCGTGCAAGAGAACATTTGAAGAAGAACCTAAGTCTCAACAAATCTTGAATGCTTAATTGATTGTGTTGAATTGATTTGTGTACATCAAACACTTTTAAGGTTACCTTTGTATAAATCAAATGAATAACAAATTAAATTTTATATGGTTGGAAGGATTTAATATACAAATTGAGAACCTCATCTTCCAAATCCTTCAAGAATGAAACTCTCTTCAGGTCAGAACACGTTGTATATGGCAAGGGTGTTGAACGTACTCAGTGCTTCTTTCAATCTGTAGCAAGAAGCCTGTTGGGAGAGAGTTCTCATCAGGAAATATGCCGTAAAGCAGAGATACGAAATTGCTTCAGAGATAATGCTTCTGTTTGAGTAAGGGTTCTGATCTGCTGTTTGAAGGAAGTTGTGGTTTATAGTTACTTTTATTCTGTCACTGCTTGGGACAGAGCGCATGGAGCAGAGATGCAAAGGTTTGTTTACTGGCAGTTTGCCTCTCTCTAGGCTTCTAATAAAGGTAACCAAAAAGGTAGATTTCCACATGGTATTTTTTGGTGTTCCTGTCCTTCTCCATAAAAAAGATTTTCCATCATTCAGAGGGAAATGGTCTACACGAGAGAGAAGAATTCACTTTACCTTGATAGAATCAAGCTAACAACAACCTTTTAAAGCTCTGGATTCAAGTAAAACTCCAAGTTAATCACATGGACTTCTCACTTAATCATGTCTTCTGTCTACTTTTCCAACTTGAGTCTAAAATAATTAAAGCGTAAGGCCACCACCTATGAAACATGTTTTGCCTAAACACAAATTTTATCTCTAAGTTTTTTGTCACTGCTATATTAAGTCTAATATGTATAAACTGGAACTAAATAATGCCCAGACCTTACATGAGAATTACAGTAACCACTCACTTCTTGCTAAGTAAATGAACTGGTTTTATGCATTGTGGTATTCTTGTCCAGGATTAACAGACATAGTGTTCAAAGGCATAGCTTTCTTACCTAAAGCATCTGTGAGGTATTGTGCACAAAAACATTCTGGAGAAGAGAGCCTGGAGAGGTACAAAGCACTTTGTCCAAAGAAGAGGAGCATTTTATGTTGTACCCTAAGATTTCAATACTGTAAATTAATGGAATTAGGTTTGTATCCAGTTTGAAACCAAATGGCAGAGGCTTGCTAGCTTTGAATATGTCTGGTTTTAGGATAAGACATTCAAAGAAAAACTTAAGTTTGCAGAAGACTTTTTTTTTTTAATTGTATATGTTCTTAATTTTTCATTATAGAGGTGTGTTATGAACACATCCTTTATAAACTGCCTTTGCTACAAAGAAAAAACTTGGAGCTTTCCTTAGAGCAGTTCTATAGCACAATTTTAATCCTACAGCCTTGCGTGTCACTAGCTTTAGAAAGGCTAGTGGAGTGGATGAATGAAGTGTCTCTACCTCACAACAAAATCATGGATTTGGAGGGAATAGGGAAGAGTGAAGAAGCCAATTTGAGCACTGAGTGCTTCATGTAGCATCCAGTCTGACAATGTATTAAAGCTTTTGACTGAATTAATCTATGCAGAAAAGGGAGCTTAATGGAGTAGAAGAAAAAATTTTAAATTGTCCTCTTCTGTTATTGCTTAACATTTAACAACTCTCTCTAATCCTTCCTTGGAACATTGTTACATTACCAGAGGCATGGAAATACACTGCTGTTGCAGGAGCCTGTTTTTGCTGGTGTGGAAAGAAACCCAAATTAAAGTATCATCTCAAATAAATTTTAATTTTACCTGCAGCAGCTGACACAAGGAATAAATCTTGCATCTGTTCATTTTGGCTTAAGACTGAGAAGGTTTGAAGTGCATCGTGGCAGTACTGCGACTCTTACCAGGGATATCCTAGCAGCCATGTGTGCAGGGAAAACTGATCCTGCCCTTAGTATTAGAAACAGGAGCAACAGGAAATGCAGCAGATCACAGCGTTACAGCGAAGGGCTGATCTAAACCGTTTTCACTTGCTGTGCAGAATCTCACCCATCACAAACATCTGAGGTGTTCTTCTCTCAACAGCAGTACTGAAGACGGCTCCAGGTAATAGATAGGTATCCCAGGATGATTTTCTTTCTGAACACTCACAGCCATTCTGCCTCAGGGAGCATCCTGATACTCAGACTAGCAGGTTCTCATAGCCATAGTTGTGTCTTTGTCATGGTTTAACCCCAGCCGGCAGCTAAGCCCCACACAGCCGCTCGCTCACTCCTCCCAGTGGGATGGGGGAGAGAATTGAAAAAGTGAGAAAAGACAGAGACAGTTTAATAGGTAAAGCAAAAGACGCACACACAAGCGAAGCAAACCAAGGAATTCATTCACTCCTTCCCATGGTCAGGCAGGTGTTCAGCCATCTCCAGGAAAGCAGGGCTCCATCATGCATAACAGTTCCTTGGGAAGACAAACGCCATCACTCCGAATGTTGCCCCCTTTCCTTCTTCTTCCCCCAGCTTTTGTTGCTGAACATGACGGCATATGGTATAGGATATCCCTGTGGTCTGCTGGGGTCAGCTGTCCCAGCCGTGTCCCCACTCGCTGGTGGGGTGGGGTGAGGAGCAGAAAAGGCCTCGACTCTGTGTAAGCACTGCTCAGCAATAACGAAAACCTCCCTGTATTATCAACACTGTTTTCAGCACAAATCCAAAAGATATCCCCATACTAGCTACTGTGAAGAAAATTAACTCTATCCCAGCCACAACCAGCACATTCTTTAATCCAAAAGACTAATGAAACAAAAAGTTGAGGCTAATGACATGATGCTGAGTCTTTAAGTCAGGGAGCTTCTGTAGTATGTGAAAAACAGCCATCACAACCAGGCTGCTTTCAATGGATGATACCCAGGCTTTCCAATATCCATTAATTATTACCAGAGTTGTGGTTTTGTTCTATTTAAATACGGGAAACAGAAACCCTATTAGTCTGTGTGGTTTTCCAGCTGCGAACAGAAGACTTTGCTTATTTGATACCACAGTTTTAAGTGCCTCTGCATTTTCTGCATCCAAATCCATATATGATGGCCAGGTGTTTTCCATCAGTATTTATATCTGTAAAAATTCATTTTACTGGCTCAGAAATGAAAAGGCTGTTTTACAAAATAATTTGAGGTCTTGATAGTTGTTCTTCTCCCATCTGTGAAAAGAAGTAAACCCTTAAAAAAAAAATTGGGTTATCCAAGCCTTAAACAAAGAGAGACAGGAAGATCCCTGTTTACATCCACGAGTGTGATAATCCTGGGTACAGAAAAGATGTACATTTTGCTGCCATTGTCTTCCCTCTGATCAGGCTACAGCTCCAAAGTTCAATGTGGTACCTTCAGGGCAGAGACTGTACAACTTTTAGCCCAAGTGCAAAGCAGACCCAAGTGCACAGCGTCCCAATGTGCATAGAATTATGGTGGTTACATTGCTAATGCTACACAAAACACTGCTACAATTGAGGGGAATAGGTAAGCAAAGAGGTACTAGACTCAGCACACATCTACTTCGATATGTGGTAACTTGCTGATGTGCTGTTTTCCATTCCTTTGATGCAGCCATCTAGCTGCTCTGGAAACCAGGTTTCCCTTGGCATGCCGTATGCTTTTTTAAAGCATTAGGGAGGCACAGAGTTTAAGGGAATTCAAAAGAGATCAGACCATCTTCTCCCTTGACCATTTCCTGCTCTTTTTTGCCTATCCCCACTCCTAAAAGCAAACATGAAATAGTATGTAAGAGTCTGATTTTGGATATAAGGTAAGTTCTGGGTATAACTGAGCAAAGAAGCAAGATGGGGGGCAAAGCAGGCCTACGAATATTTGCGAAAATAACAAGAAGAGGAAAGTATAACTAAAACGTGTAACTAAGGAAAAAATTAATCTGAGCAGTAAGTAAAGCCCAGAGTAAAATATTTCAAAGGAAGTGATGAAAAGTCCATCTGTTTTGCATTTCTGTACACAGATATCCTCAATAAGTTTCTAAAAAATGTTACACAGAAAAGTTCCTTATCAGTAATAAAATGGACATAATAGTCCAACAGTTTTCTTTTCTATCACTGATTTAAAATATTCTGTAAGTAAAACTGAAATTTCTGTAATTATGTAATTATGATGCATTATAACCATTTTGAACTTCACTCTGGTTCATGTTAATTACATTTGTTGCTATGGGAAAGCGTAAGATGTCAGAATGTCAGTTTATGTCCTCAAGTATTTCAATGAAGTCTCACTGTGTTGGAGACTGACTGTCTTCAGGTCTGATCAGAGAAACCGAGCAGTCTGGCACAGGCTTGAGAGGTGGCTTACTTTGATTAGTGTATTAGTGCTCACTTGATTTAATTCACAGGTGACTAATGATTACTAATGGTTCCTGGATCAGTGATGGAAGTTTCTGAAAGGTATTTTGTGCTCATTCAATAGATTTATTGTCACCTCAGCTAAGTCTATAAAATGTAAATATTTTTCCTGTAAGAAAGTTATAACTTTGCCTGTGGTTCAACTTTGGTTTGGGTGTCCTTCATACGATTTTAAAACAATGGCCATTGGTCCCTGACTCACACGTATATTCTGCTAGAAGTCACTACTACCATGATAGTCCAGAATGACAGCACAAAGCATGAAGCTACCCATAGTATGCTATTTGCTCAATATTTTGTTTAGACTCTAGTGAAGGCTGGAAATCCTAAGACTATAATGAGCTCCTCCACTCTCTGTGTGTGTATAGAGCCAAGTTCTAATGTTGAAGATAGGAGCACAAGAAGTGCCAGTCTGAATGCTTTTTCTGATTGATATGAATTATGTTGAAATTTTATTAAATGAGGGAGGAATTCTGGTAAGTTTCCAGAAAAAAGTTAGATCAGGTGTTGTCAGGTGTGAAGTAAAATTAAAAACAAAACTGGAAGAGAAGCATCATTCAGTAAGGTGTTTAGATTAGCTTCCGAAGACGAGTATTGCCTAGATTAGTTTCTGAAGAAGAGTATTGTCTTAACGCAAGCGAATGACATTTCACAGGTAAGAGGTAAAGCACTCACTCATCTGGTTTGCCAAGTGGATCTGCACCCTGCAGTCCCTATTCACTAAATCTTCATGGTTAACCCACAACTATCTGAATAAATTAGTTTTTTTAAACATGATGGCTCTTACCTGACCTTTCTGCTGAACTTTCTTAGCTGGATTTCTGCTTTTCCCATTCAGCTATAGCATTTCTCATTAAGGTCACTAATGAGACCTTCTTGCCAGAACGAGGTCCCCCTTTCTGCACCCTTCCCTTCAGATCTCCCTTCTCTGTCTGTCTTCTGGTTGGGTTTCCTTTGCTTTTTACTGCTGGGAGCGTTGTCCTGCTAATTCTGCTAACAGAATTGACAGCAAAGTCTTTCCTTGCTTTGTCCTCCTCTATTGATATTCTCCAGATCTCCCTCAATTCTTTCTCTTCCTTTTCTGTGATCATCCCCTGGGATTTCTCTATCTGCTCCAGAGTTTCAGTTGCTACATACTCTAAAATGTACCGCTTCACGAGTAACAGAGCAGTCTCTCATCTAGAAAACTGATTAATTCTGTTGTTTATCCTGAGTTATATATAGATGCTGGCTGCATCATGGCTCATTAAGGAAAAATTACCCATAATTTTTAACTCATAAGGTGTTTAGAAAAGTTTGTTTTGTTACTCTGCCTCTAGCTGCAGTTCACTTCTGCTTCCCACCTCCTTCCCTCCCTCCCCCCCTTGCTCCCCCTTGCCTTTTCAGTATGAATTACGAGTTAATGCCTTCTCATAAGCCCAGCGTCTCCTAGATTTGCAACTGAACCATTTTCTTAACGACTACAACAACTATTATTTCCAAAACACCTCTATTTAAATGCTTTTCTAATAGAATCTTAAATACAATGCAAACCATTATCTTTATTAAATGCTTGTTTTATGGGAAATACAGGCACTACGTTTTAACCTTTAAGCTTTGAATACTTCCTTCAGTGAGGTTTACACTACCTAAAAACAGCCTGGCTAAATTTCTATGTTTATTATTGTCCACCAGAAATGCTTTCCAGTGAGTAATGAGATACTCTATCAGATAAATATAATAATTCTAATTGTAGGAAGATGTGATGGGTATTTTCAGAACATGGTCTGAAAGAAATGAAAAACACAGTAACTCATCCAATATACATCTAAAGTAATATGGCACTGATAGCTCAGTCCATATAATAAGTCACTTGTTAGCATTTTAAAAACAGATGGTGACTCACAGGCAACCCTGTCCTTCAAAGCATTGGTAAGGAATTCATTAGTCAAAAGCTGTCTTTGTAATTGCTCAGCTGCTTTAAACTTTCCAAAATGATGCTGACCCTACTTATTTTCTCCAACTATTATTTTTCAGATAACTTGAAATCTTTACTCCTTTAGAGCCGAGTATAAAAATAAACTGATGTAAAGCAGCATTCAAGCATATGAATTAAGCATCTTGATACTTAGGCAACCTTTTCAGAAAGCTTAGGTCTGATCCATGTAGAAGATGGAAGCCCTTTTTAAGTCTTATTTCTAGTCTTCTCCTCAGATGCAGTAATCCCAAATGTGTCATTTCCGTTTTTTCATTTTTCCCTGTTCTTATCAATGTATAAACACTAACTCTCTTCCTCAGCACAGGAACCACTCAACAACTTTTACTTTAAAGTGATCATCATAAAAATAAGCCAGAGACTACATCCAGAATTTGTTTGATGGAGTATATACATTTAGCAAGTAATGCTAGTGATGAGAATGGCAGTATTTGTCAAATGAGAAGTCACTCAGACAAATTATTTGCTGGAGCTTTTTCAATTAATTCATAGGTGGGTCAAAAGTGGCATTAGTGTGTCAATATGTGAAAAGTGGATCCCCACTGCGAGTGATCAAAGACATCAGAGTTGATAAGCTTTATGTGTGTGGTGCCTCATTGTAAAATCAAATGGTGTCTGATAACCCCTGAGTTTTGAAGGCTCATAGGACTTCCTGCTCCGTATTATCTGAAAAAAAAAACCAAACCCCAAACAATTCTGCTAGATAACATATAATTGCTGAGTTTTAGTTCTTTGGGTTTTCACTTGTTTGTTTGTTTGTTTGTTTGTTTTAAATAGGAGATCTGACTTTAATTTTTCAGCTTTTTTTTTTATTTGAAGTTTAAAGAGATTCTTAATTATCACTTTTCTGTAGTAACGTCAAATCCTTTATTCTAGATGGTACAGTTATTACTCTCTTTTTGAGACTTTCTTCTCCTTTTTTTTTAGCTAAGTAATGGAAACATCAAGGCTAAACTGTCAGTACTTTTACTGGGCTTTGAGAGAGATGGCTAATCTTTATTAAGTTATGTTAACCATTGGAAGAATTGTGGATGAAATGATTTAATTTAGAGAAGAGTGCTGCATTTTATCAAAATATTTCAACTAAATAGAGGAAGGAGATATGTTATAAATGACAAACTGAAATTACAACTTCAAAGACAGGTGCCTTTGGATTTTGCATATTTAGCATATGGTCATTGCATATTTAGCTATGATTTTTTTTGCATTACTGAAGACTTTTTTCATCATCCACCCCTCTCCTTTTCTGATGCCAGTATGAATAAAAGGAACTGTTGCTTTCCGGCAATGTCAAAAATTTCCGGAGAACAGCTAATCTCATAAAACTGACCGTTTACTGGGATAGGAGTATTTTGATATTTCCTGATCTCTTGAAATGTTCTTAATCCTCTTTTAGAACTTTTAGAATCCTCATCTGTATTTTAACATCATTAACTCCACACCTGAAACTCAGTGGTTACCTGGCTTGAATTTCAAGCCTAAGTGTAGTCTAAACAGTCTGAAAAAAGCCAGTGCTCTATAGGGTGCAAATTATTCCCCTTAGTACCAATGAAGTGGAAATTCCTGAGATGTGAAAATTGCCACCTACAAGTTAACAAATGTCACCCCCAGTTTTAAGGAAAAGCAGATGGTGTAATTATGTTAAAGAGACCAGGGGAGCAAGAAAAAGATCAAATACAGTGAGAACAGCGGTCGTACTCTGTATGCCCAGGCCAGGCCAAGCAGTGCCACCACTCATGATGTGCCTTCTGCTGCAGCCTGAGACCACTGTTGTGGGCTAGAATATGTGGTTGTGACAGAGGACTGTAATTTGCCCATTTGTAAATTGTTTGCAGAAGTCAACATTCCTCTTAAACTTCAGCAGATCTTGCTTTTATTTTCACATGAGACCTTTCACTGCCTGTTTTGGACTTGGCAGGATTATCATTGCTTGGATCAGAAATTTAGAAGTCTGTGGGATGCATGGACTGGTTTACGTACCAGTTTGTTATGTGACAGTAACAGCTACTTTAGAAAGAGTTAGTAAGAATCACTTCTTGTAAAACTCGTATATTTAATTTATTTTGATTTTTTTTTAAAATGTAGCTGTCTACTAGATTCGCTATGCATTCCATCAGGCTATTTAGGAGAAAAAAATTAATAAAGATAAGCTCTGTGATTTCTAAAGGCATGATTTGGATTCATTGGGCTGTCCTTTTAATAATACGTATATATTTGTTGCTTATTATCAGTGTACCTAGTGGCTCATAACTTCAGCCAGTGTTCACAGTGCTTCTGTTCTGTGTGTGGTTAAAATGTTATGTGTTCTGTGTTGAAGACATCTCTTTGGTATGGCAGAAGAACCAAGTAAAAAGTAGGATTGACTCCAGGGTCATGATACTTGGAATTTGAATGCCCAGGACATGGAGGTGAGAGAGAATAGCATTCCCCAGGGATGGCAAAATTGCACATTCCAACGATAGTTCAGCAATGAGACAATTCCTACAGTACAACAGGGCTGTGATTTCCATGACAACGGGCTGTGGCCGGGGAGGGTGACTCAGAGATAGAGATGATCCCACAGGACTGGCAGTTGCTGATGATTGCTATTTTCACTATTCTGAGGCCAGACTCTGGCATCGATGGAGAAGAGGAGGAAAAGCTTGTGGAAACTGAGTCAGAAGAGGGAGAAGCCATTAACGGGTTGAATTCCTCCAGGCTGGGAAAATTCGTCACAGAGTCAAAAGGTCCATACTTTTCCACTGAGCAGCTGGAGTGAGCTTCTGCTTTCCACGATAATGCTGCCCTCTAAATTAGCAGACTTCTAGCTGGAAAACCCAGCAATGATTATTTTTGGCTGTGCTACTGTGTGATTAGGTGAAGATGTAGCTATTGTTAAGGGGTATCTGGGCAGAGGACTGGGTAAGATGGAGTGAGGGATGCAATGGGCTCCAAATGGTGGTCTATTTCATTGCTACACTGATACTCAGTGACCCTTGAAGTCAGAGGTGGTTCAGCTATGAAGGAAGAATAATATTCTAGGTTGCTCCTGTGTTTTCTATGTGGATAACTACACACTTGTTCCAGCAGTGAAGGTTCAGGGGATCTTCTTGTGATGCCCAGACTGATTCCCTGTAAAATTAACTGTTTTTCTGATGAAGCCCTGAGATTTTGCATCTGGCCTTTGAAATTGAGTGTGATTAGTGAACTGGATGAAGAGAATAATTAAATGACGACACATGCAGTCACCTAGGCTGTAGGCTCTCTAGAGATGGAAGAGTTCTGCATGCTTGTGTGCATGCGTATGTGCACAAGTGTGCACGCGTGTGCATATACAGCGGTTGGCACAGCAGTGTCCTGGCTCAAGTACTGTGCACACAAATAATTAAAGAGTGATAATGGCAACAGAAGTTAAGACAACTGCACATGAAGTGGCAGGTTGGATTGGTAATTGGCATTTTTGCATGCCCTCTTAACTGACTTGCATTTCCTTTTCATCCTAGACCTTTCAGTTAGGTGTACAGCTTTATGCACATCCTGAGTATGCAATTTCAAGACCATTTTGAAAAACAAGCCCAATAAAGGAACTAAACATAAAATATTAATATTTGCTGTCTGTCTGTAAATGACACAAAATTGTGGTGTAGACAAATTAATCTTTCAGAAGCAGTCAGAACAATTTGAATGGGCTTTGTTATCAGTCATGTCAGCATGGCAAGAGAGAAAATGTGTCCTTTGTAAGTTTTAACCTTCATGTACAAGACAGAACTACTCTGTTGAAACATCCACACTTCAATTATTGTAAGGAGCCTTTACACTAATTATAATTTTTTTCTGCTGTTGTAAAGCTGCGTTTTTGAAAGGGTAGGCATACTTATGCCAGATGTTAATATGGATTTATTTAATAAATTCTGTTATGAGTAAATTGAGTAGGTCTCGGGAAACTTTTGGGTCTGTAATGAATTTCAAAAGAGTATAGTGA
Organism: Mycteria americana; assembly: GCF_035582795.1. NCBI lineage: Eukaryota > Metazoa > Chordata > Aves > Ciconiiformes > Ciconiidae > Mycteria > Mycteria americana. The sequence continues at coordinate 43,113,013 of NC_134396.1, forward strand.
TAAATGCTCTATAATTGGTAAGCTCCTGAACAGGGAAATCTGTCTATCGATGGCACTGCCTTCTCATAAGGTGATGCCCATTTGTTTACTTGTGCCAAAATCAGCCCTCCAAATGTGAGGATTGCACCTGGTAGGGACAGAAAGCCAGAGCGGTGGATAACTAATTTATCAAGCACATACTTGTGATTGCAGTGGAAATTTGGAATTGTGCATCAGGCAAAGGTGACTGCTTTCTCGGGGTTTAGAAGGTAGTCACCAAAGGAGTGCTGGGAAAGAGCTATTTGGTTTGGAAAGAAGAGAGAGTTGCTGGAGGCAAAACTGAAGCTATTAAAGAAGTAAAGTTCAGGACATCACACATAGTGTGCAGTGAAATGTTTCCTGGTCCTGTCAGAGATCTCCATCCTGACCACGGTGCAGAAATATAACACTGCAGAAAATGATGATGGGAGGAGGGCTTAGTGGACTACAAGTGATTCAGAGCATCTGTTCAAGGTTGTCCTGGTTTCAGCTGAGACAGAGTTAATTTTCTTCGTAGCGGCTGGTATGGGGCTATGTTTTGGATTTGTGCTGAGGACAGTGTTGATAATACAGAGATGTTTTAGTTGCTGCTGTACTAGTCAAGGACTTTTCAGCTTCCCGTGCTCTGCCAGGTGCAGAAGAAGCTGGGAGGGGACACAGCCAGGATAGTTGATCCAAACTGACCAAAGGGCTATTCCATACCACATGACGTCATGCTCAGTATATAAAGCTGGGGAAGAAGAAGGAAGGGGGGACATTTGGAGTGATGGCGTTTGTCTTCCCAAGTAACCGTTACGCGTGATGGAGCCCTGCTTTCCTGGAGATGGCTGAACACCTGCCTGACCATGGGAAGTAGTGAATGAATTCCTTGTTTTGCTTTGCTTGTGCGCGCGGCTTTTGCTTTCCCTATTAAACTGTTTTTATCTCAACCCTCAAGTTTTCTTACTTTTGCTCTTCCGATTCTCTCCCCCATCCCACCGAGGGGGAGTGAGCGAGCGGCTGCGTGGTGCTTAGTTGCCGGCTGGGGCTAAACCACGACAAAGGTCTTTGAAAAATTATCTGGTGAAGTAATGCTATCACGTTTCTGCATTTCCAGCTCATTTAAAGATGCCAAATATTATAGTGAGTACTTTCTTAATATTGGTTTCCCATGTACGAAATTGTATAGGATGGTTGTAGCTTACCAGTGAACAGCAGGTGGTTTAAATGGTCAAGGTGGAAATTTCTTTCTCAAAATGTTGTGATGGCAGGGAGTTCATTACTAGTTCTATAAACTATATGAGGTGTTCAGAAAATTAATTTCCCTCTGTGTTTTACTTCAAGACCAGAAGTAAATAGTATGTTGCACTGGTATACCTAGCACAGTTGAAAAGAATATAGTTTTTGTTGAGGACAGAAAATAGAAAGCCCTATCAAGAATAATTTACATGGAAAATGTTACTCTCTCTTTATAAAATAAATGTCAAAAGAACAGGATTTCTCAATTGTATTAGTTGTTAAAGAACTCAGTTACTCATTTCAGAAAACACTTCAAGGTCCATGCTGCTGTTTGTGCAGGACAGTAACTCTTTGGATCAGATTTTTAGTGCAAGTGCTAATGACTGGATACTCATTTTCTAAAAGTATTTATCATCCAGTCAGAATATTTCTGAAAGTGAAAACAATTGCATGAACATGTCCCATGGGAGGAGATGAAAAGGTACTCTTACAATGAAGAAGTCTTCAGGAGTTTGTTGGGTTTTTTTTCCCCCCAGTGCCTGAGTGGAAAAAGAGATCAAACCCACTGTTTTCAAGTACATACATTTTTAGATGCACTTAACTAATTTTGCTCACAGACTTTCTAGCACAGGTATCTGAGTTTAGGTTACAAGCTTATCAGGAGACTGGAAGACTTTTGGAACAGATGGGGCCTACATGAAACTGATGCAAAATGAAAGATCAAGGGATATCAGAGGTGCACCAGAAGTGACCAAAGGTAGTATTGTGGCAGAAGCGGTAGACAAAGGCTTTGCATTTGTATTTATTTGCAGAGGAGCTTTGGGAGGTTCTTGACCCAGAGTATCTCTCATACGAACATGTCTATGCCATTTGACTCATGAACAGACATCAGAAATTTTTTCGTCAAAATTTGGCATATACACTTGTCCAGGCATTGCATAGAAACTCGTGTGTGAAAATTTTAAATATTGTATTTAATTTTGACAAATTACATTCTGCAGAATTGTTTTGTTTTGTTCTATTTTTTTTGTGTGGCAGAAACACCACAAGTTTTCCTGGCTTCATCTGAACGAAGAACTACCTTACTGAGGACTTACTCACATGGCATGTTAAACTCAAGTCAGAAGACTCTGCTCACATCCCAGCTCCTCTTCTGTTTAAATTGTCACAGTCTTAAACCTGACCTTGGAACCTCCCCGTCCAGATGTTTCTCTAGAGCTACCTTGCATATGTATGTGATGTAAATAGAATGGCTTAAACTCAGACTAGTCTATTTAAAGCAGCTTCATTGCCAGGTTATCGCAGTCACTTTCCTAAAGCTTTTCTGAATCTGTTGCTGCTGCCCACATTTAGCCTTAGACAACAGGATTTTTCAGCCATACCAGTACTCAGCTCCCACTTCTCAAGTTGTCAAATAACTATTCAAGCAGTCAAAACCCTGGCAGTGTTAGGAGAGTTTTTGCTTTCAAACTGTTGGCAGGTAGCTGAAAAATAGTATACCCAGAGTTATGCAGAAGATGAAAATCTGTTCATTATTGATAGAGGTAGACAAATCCCAGTAAATAAGGCGCTATAAGTAGTAATTAAAAAAATGTGCAGAAAGGGAGCATAATTCTCCTTTTTTCTCCTTCTGTTCTCTTCTAGTGGCTTTGATAGATCTTAGTGGCTGCCAGGCTGGTCCTCCTACACTGCTGGCGGCATAGATGTTAACCTTTTAAACTCCTTTCAGTTGCTATGCAGACGCTACAGCAGAACTCCAACTGCATACTTTGGGGACCTGCAAGTAGCTTTACAAATGTTCATAGTGGGTTTGCTAGATATTTTTCTGCTTGTATGCAGAGGACCAAAGATTGTAAGACTATTTCCAGTTTACATAATGCTATTTTTAGGATCCTGTTCTAGTTCTCATGTGCAACATATAAAGACTGAGTTGGTTTATACATCACTATGTTTAATCCTTCTGTGTCGTTACACTTCTTTCTCTTACAATCTATACAAAAATTTTAAGCATTCTTCCTAATTTGATGTTCAAATAAAAACTGCTTTTCTAAGCCAGCTCCTCTTAATACAGAAACTGTCATAACTGACTTGCTCTTTTGTCGTTCGGGCAGTTCATTGCAGAAGTCTCCTATGGCATGCAAATACCTGCAATGGAAACAGCAGAAATCTCAAGTAGCATAGTTAATACTAAATAATGCAGGAACACGGAGAATAGGTGTTAATGTCTCAGGGCAGTTCTAATCTTACACCTATTTTCTACTTTCCTCAGACCCATATTTAATGCTTAGAGTAGGCTGGCAATGACTATGCTGTAATTATATTTATAGTTTCAACCCATAAGCTCTTTAGATCTCTGAGACACTATCTTTCAGGATGTATGTGTGCATACAGAATTATTAAGACCTGATTTCATTACACGTAGCATGTAGGACCCTGAAATATTGTTACAGGCATTGTGCACCCATGGAATACCCATCCGTGTTCTGGGATCCAGAACTTCAAGTCTGGGATGCAGAGGAGTGTCCAAAAGCTGTAGTTATGTGACTCAAGAAGATGCAAGTATCTGCTGCCAACAAAGGATGTTCTCCCTCTGTCTCCATTCCCTAGTCCTTCCATAGGATCCCACTCCTTCCCTTGTGCCATGGTCAACATCATTGCTGCAGCTTCGTGGTAAACTGGATCAATGACCTGAACTGGCAGAAACTAACTCTTGGGGGAGGAGGAAAAGCAAAGTAGTTGATCAGCCTTGCCACCGAGCCTCAGGAACCCTAGAGCTGGCATGAGAGAGGAGACAGGGATGTGTGGGCCAAAGCAGCAGGCAAGGTAAAAAATGGTAATCAGAAGCTTGCAGAAAACCATACCTTGAAATGCTCTCTTCTCCCTTATGCAGACTGGATGCCCTGAGCTGCTGTGCCGGATGATTTCAGGGCTTTTAACTGCACTCAGTTGTTGGGGTTGTTTTGCCATAAAACTGACACCAAGTCAAAGTAAGATGCAAGAAGCATCACCAAAGAAGGAATTAAGCCAAAGAGTAGAGACTGTCTCCCAGACTCTGGAGGAGATTTCTGGTGCTGTATTTTTGCTGGGCATTACTATAGCAACTGATAAGAAAATTGGTCACAGCAAAATTTCCTTCCTTCTTCCAAACGCTGGAGGCAGACAATTAGTGGGATTTTTTCCTCTTCTCTTCAGGGCAGTGCTATATCAGAAGTAATGGTGCACATTTTTTTTAAGTGAAGCTGTTAACTCTGTGCTCCTGTTCTGATTGTGAATGGTAGTTCAGGTAGGGCTTGCAGGAAATACGAAAAAGAGAAGAATGGTTTTCAAGTCCTTTATGAGACAGTCAAAGTAAAGAAGAGTGTATTTTAGTAAAGTTAAATATTTAGAAAGCATAATACATAGGCATTTTGTGATAATGATGGTAGATCATTGAGTGTTCTTAAATATGCATATTATGTATACCTAACATCGCTATTTTGCCAAGGAGACCCTACTGATTCTTATGCAGAAATAAAAAGAGATTTGTGACAAGTTTATATGTAGGATGCAGTGAAAGTTTCTGATCTGGCAGATAAGGAGATGTGGCTTTTGTGTTTCTGCTCTTATACTAATTTTTACAAGTGTGCATTTAATACAGGTATGATTGGGTCTTTGTGGATTTATTGATTTTGGTGTTCAGCATTTGTTGGTAGTTGAATACGATTTTGAAAGTGGTGACTCATTTTGGAAGGTGTTCTTGATAAATGTCAGACAGGTAGTTGTTTATCTGTGTAACTTTTTTCCTTTCGATACGTGTGCCTTCTACTAAGTATCTGATTCTACCTCATATTTAAAGGATATTCTTTAACTCCAAGTTACATTTCTTTTTATTGCCCTCTGCTGCCAGCTCATCCCTGCATCCTCAGTTTTAATGGCTAGGCAACAGGAACAGATCTCTTACACTGATCTCTCTTCTTCCCTGTGACCAGGGAGGCTGGCCTTGAGGGAGCTGGTTTGAAACAGGAGTAGGAGTATTGCCCCATAGATTTCCCCTACCTTGTTCTTTCTGAACATGATTGGCACTGGCATCTCTTACTGGCATTGACATATTGCTGGGGGTATGACTTTGATAGGGTTTTGCTTCTGATCCTTTCCTGAAGGACTTGGGTGCTGGGTGTGATGTATTTGAGGATGCAAAACTCTGGCCATAATTAGGAGCCCTTTTGAATGTGGCTATCTGGGAAAAATGCATGCTATATTTCCTGTTATGACATGAGCTGTCGTGAATCTTGTATGAGACTAGGTACTTTAGGAATTAACAAGTATTTTTGCATCAGGGAGGGATATATCAGTTTAAGCCATATTGTAGCAAAAAGGACAATAGGCAGGGGAGAAATATCACTTTAAAAACATGTAAATCTATTTCAGAAAAGTTTAGTTAAGGACCCCAATATTTGATAACTCAGAAAAAAACGCATTCTGCTATCTTCACTGAAATATACTTTATCTCTTGCCTAGGAAAGAAGGATTACAGGATAAAACAAGAACACAAAACAAACGGCATTATTTTTGAGGGGGAAAAATGTATAGGGGATAGATTCAGGACTGTGTATAGAAATAACTTTTTATCATTTCTGTGTTGGTAGGATTTGATTCCAAAATTAAGGAGCATAAAGGAATGTTTGTTCTTACTTCTTTGTTCTTACTGGACCTTGGATGGAAGTTAAAATTCTCCTTCAGAATGTGTTGTGTTTTTCTGCATTGCAATGGGGTTTCTTTGCACACACTCCGTTCTGTTTTTTATGCAAAAGCTCTTTTAATTTTAATCAAGTTTCACCAAAACATTTAACAACTTGATCTTCACCTTCAGTAAAGGCCAAAACCATTGCTTCTTTTTAGCTGTTGCTGATTTTTCTCAGGAACTTTCCTGCTGCTGTGCTGAAGTAGTTTGATCTCATACACTGATAAGGTTAGTATGGTGTCTAAGATGTGGATTTCATACGGATAGAATTAAAACTGGAAAAAGACTTGGCACTTTGTGGCTTGTTTCTATCATAGGATCACTATTAACAAGTAGTAAGTACTTTGCAACTGTTACCACACAGAAGTAACCACAGTAATGTTATGTGAGTAACAAGGCAATAGCAGGCACATTTTGACTGTTGCTGATGAGTGTACCAGAAAGAACACAGTAGAGCTACTCTTTAGGTAGTGCTTTTTTTTTTTTTTTTTTTTGCAAGAATGCCAGTGTGTAACTTATTTATTTATTTATTTATTTATTATAAGCTTAACAAATATGATGTGGAAGTTGCAGGGAAAATAAAAGGAAATGTCAAGGTACTAAATTTTTATTTAGCTTAATTTAATCTAGTTTGCAGCTAGTACAAGTATTACAGTCAGTAGATGGTCTTGTTATAATTTCAGTCTCTGCTTGGGGAATTAGGCTTGTCTGGAGCAGAAGCAGTGCTTAAAATTTTTAAAAATATATTTTAGGTCTAGCTAGCATATATTTTAGGTCAGTGCTAGCATTTTTCAAGAGAACTGATTTGATAATTATTTTGTTTAAATACTGAAAATTATAACCATGTCTGGCACATAAGAAATTCACAGATTAGTGCATGTTAATTGTTAATTTTGTAAATGGCTCTTTTAAAATTTAACAAAATTATTTTCTGTATTTTTGCAGCTTGGTTTATATAAGATGACATTTAATGAAATTCAAATAAACAGTAAACTGCTATTACAGAATGAACACTTGCATGTACACATTGCATATGACCATAGATACCTGTTCATTTCTACAACTGCTGTTTCCAGCGACCTCAATTTAAATCTGAAGTGCCTCTAATAAATGTAAGTAAAGGCACTTCAGATCAAATCCTAAGCCCACAGCAGTCAACAATGGGGCAAGGATTCACTCTAAGAATTTACTGCAGCTAAATGAAACCTCAGTTTGACCTAGAAGAAATATGTAAGCATGTCAAGTGGTGTGGAAATCCCTAGGGAAAGGAATTATGACAGTAACATTAAAAGAACTCAGAAAAACTAGAATTCTTTCTACCATCCTTCTCTTCTTTCAGGATTATGAGACATCAGTAGAGAATAAGGAAAAGATCTCATTTTAAAACAAACTGAGATTGATTTATGCTTTTTAAATATCCTGCTAAACTTGTGATCTCATCTCCTAATCAGACATATTTTTGGCAATCTAAAAGATTAAGTGAAGTTTGTGAAATCTAGATGAGCTGGAGGTTATTAGGAGTAGGTCCCTGAATCTACAGCTGTGCTGAGTGATAACAATTAATTCCATTACCTTATTTGTAATACCACTGCATTCTACATAAAGCCAACAGTCAAAGCCTAGCTATGATTCAGACCCAAACATCTCTTTGACATGTGTCCTTTTTTCCTTGGGTATTAGCATGTCTACATGATTATTCAAAAATGAATAAGTTTACTAATTTTGCTACTTAATCCACTAAAAAGAAACATAAACATCCTGGGGAAATTAGGCTGTATAAAATTTCCCCTTCTCTTTCCTGGATTTAATAAATCTGGTGGAATACTACTGACATGTGCCAAGGAGTGGGTGGTGGTAGCTCTGTTGGAGCTCTCCCTCCATCCTCAAGGTCTGCCTGTGCAGAAAAATAATAGATAAAAGCAACTGCAAGGCTAGTTGCTCTGCAGATATGTGACCTCAGCAGGTCTGTGGCAGTTAGATCTGTAATCCATGGAACCCAACCACAGCCACTCTTCAGAAATTACCTCTCTGGCACACAGTGTGGATGTCAGGTTCTTAGCACTTTTTCTCTAAAATCCATTCCTGTTGGGTCTTATTACTTGTTATCGTAGCTTAACCTAAGGGTTTTCTCCTTTCTGAGAAACAAAAAGAACTTGAAAGCAGCTTTGTCTTCTTGGTTATTTAGAGGGATGACTTGGTTTTGGAAGTAGAGTCTGTGCTGTCTGCTTCTGGCTTTTATAGGAGGTTAGGATCATAGAATCATACAATGGTTTGGGTTGGAAAGGACCTTAAAGATCATCTAGTTTCAACTCCCCTACCATGGGCAGGGATACCTCCCACTACACAGGTTGCTCAAAGCCTCATCCAACTTGACCTTGAACACTTCCGGGGAGGGGACATCCACAACTTTCTGGGTAACCTGTTCCAGTGTCTCACCACCCTCACCATAAAGAATTTCTTCCTAATATCTAATCTAAATCTACCTCTTTCAGTTTAAAACCATTACCCCTCATCCTATCACTATACTCCGTGACAAAGAGTTCATCCCCATCTTTCACGTAAGCCCCCTCTAAGTACTGCAAAGCTGCTATAAGGTGTCCCCACAGCTTTCTCTTCTCTGGGCCAAACAACCCCAACTCTCTCAGCCTGTCCTCATACGGGAGGTGCTCCAGCCCCCTGATCATCTTTGTGGCCCTTCTCTGGACCCACTTGAGCAGGTCCATGTCTTTCTTATGCTGGTGACTCCAGAGCTGAACACAGTACTCCAGGTGGGGTCTCACAAGAGCAGAGTAGAGGGGGAGAATCACCTCCCTCGACCTTCTGGCCATGCTTCTTTTGAGGCAGCCCAGGATGCGATTGGCTTCTGGGCTGCTAGCGCACATTGCCAGTTCATATTCAATTTTTCATCCGTCAATACTCCCAAATCCTTCTCCGCCGGGCTGCTCTCAATCCATTCATTGCCTGGCCTGTATCCATGTTGGGATTGCCTGACCCAGACGCAGGACCTTACACTTGGCCTTGTTGAACTTCATGAGGTTCGCACAGGCCAAGCTCTGTAGCCTGTCGAGGTCCCTCTGGATGGCCTCCCTCCCTTCTAGAGCATCAACCACACCACTCAGCTTGGTGTCATCTGCAAACTTGCTGAGAGTGCACTCAATCCCACTGTTCATGTTCCTGACAAAGATGTTAAATAATACTGGTCCCAATATGGGTCCCTGAAGGACCCCACTCATCACTGGTCTCCAGTTAGACATTGAGCTGTTGACTGTTTGAGTGCAATGATCCAGACAATTCCTTATCCAGCAAGTGGTCCACCTATCAAATTCATGTCTCTCCGTTTTAGAGACAAGGATGCTGTGCAGGACAGTATCAAATGCTTTGCACAAGTGCAGGTAGATGACATCAGTTGCTCTTCCCTTATCTACCAAATGCTCTAACCCCATCATAGAAGGCCACCAAATTTGTTAGGCACAATTTGCCCTTAGTGAAGCCATGTTGGCTGTCATCAATGACCTCCTTGTTTTCTGTGTGCCTTAGCATAGCTTCCAGAAGGATCTGCTCCATGATGGGCACAGAGGTGAGACTGACCGGCCTGTAGCTCCCCCGGTCTTTCTTTTTTCCCTTTTTAAAAATGAGGGTTATGCTTCCTCTTTTGCAGTTGCTGGGAACTTCACCAGTCTGTCACAACTTTTCAAATATGACAGAGAGTGGCCTTGCAACTTCATCTGCTAGTTCCCTCAGGACTTGCGGATGCATCTCATTGGGTCCCATGGACTTGCACACATTCAGGTTCCTTAAATGGTCTTGAACCTGATCTTCCATGGTGGGCAGTACTTCATTCTGTCAGTCCCTGCCTTTGGGTTCTGTGAATTGGGTGGCGTGGCTAGAGCACTTGCTTGTGAAGACTGAGGCAAAAATATTGTTCAGTACTTCAGCCTCCTCCATGTCACTTGTAGCCAGGTGTCCCGTTTCACTCATCGGGGAGGTACGGTTTCTTTCATCTTCCTTTGTTGTCCTATGTACCTGAAGAAACCCTTCTTGTTATTTTCGATGTCCCTAGCCAAGTTCAGCTCCAGCTGTGCCTTGCCTTTCCTGACCCCCACCCTGCACCCTCGGGCCATATCCCTATAATCTGCCCAGGAGGTATATCCCTGCCTCCACTACCTATGCATTTTGTTTATGTGTTTCAGTTTGGCTAAGAGGTCTTGACTAAGCCAAGCTGGCCTCCTGCCTCCCCTGCCTGACTTCTTCCACTTTGGGACTGAGAGCTCCTGTGCCCTAAGAAAAATGTCTTTAAATATCTCCCAGCTGTCCTTTGCCTCTGAGGACAGTTTCCCAAGCGATCCTACACACTAGTGCCCTAAACAGCTGCAAGTTTGCCTTTCTGAGGTTTAGGGTCCTGATTCTACTTTTTACCCATCTTGTACCCTTCAAGATTGAGAATTCCACTAGGGCATGATCACTGCAGCCCAGACTACCTCTAATCTTGACCTCTCCGATAAGTTCTTCCGTATTAGTGAGCAACAGGTCCAGCAATGCCTCTCCTCTGGTCAGGCTCTCCATCACCTGTACTAGGAAGTTGTCCTCAACGCACTCCAGTAGTTTCCTGGACTGCTTGCAGTTCACTGTGCTGCTTTTCCAGCAGATGTCCAGGTGGCTGAAGTCCCCTATCAGGCTCAGGGCATGCAAGCATGATGCTTTCTGCAGTTGAAGAAGGAACTCTTCATCAGCGTCCTCTTCTTGGTCAGGTGGCCTGTAGTAGGCATCAACCACAAAGTTCCCTTTGTTGGCTTGGTCTATAATTTTCACCCATAAGCTCTCAACCTGCACATTGCTGTTCTTCAAAGATAGCTCTGTGCAATCAATCCCATTTTTGACATAGAAGACAACTCCCCCACCTCTCCTTCCTTAAATTGTTTTTTGTGAGGAAGTTTTACAGTGATTTCTTTTGGTGTGTAGAAGCTACTAGTGAAGGACAGCTAGGCCAGGTTGTTACTATTTTTGCCACACTTCCCAGCCTTACAGTCCCCCTCCTGCCATAGGTAGCTGATCCTCCTATAGGTGCAGTACTACTGTTCCTGTTCCTTTGAACTTAATCTGATAGGACAAGAATGGACTTCAGACTCTGACAATGAATTTGTTATTGCTTCTGTAACATCAGATTATGCCCTGTACCGGCTTTGCCCTGTTATTATTAAGCTTTAAAAAAGGGCAAAATATATTGCTGATGTTTCCAAAATCTGTAATTTGTTTGTTTTATCAATGGGTAATGTGATATATGCTTGCTCTTTATAGCCTCGCTGATAAGACAGTCTATATTTCCCTGCTCCTACTCTTCAACCAGTCAACTTTATAGGGTGGGTAGAGGTATGAAAACCGGGGATTTAAATGTATGAATAAGGACAAAAATTGTTAATTTCCCCTTCATTGAACCTCATAAAACAATCTTCCATGAGAAATATATTTTTATGTGCTCTTTTTTCTAAGGAAGAAAGGCTGTTGTCTTTTCTGTTGTACACCTGTTTTTATGCTATGCCTTTCCCTATCCTGAGTTAACCACCTTTAAGGTTACAAAGGAGTTTATACACAAGCTTACACCATCATTTCACCTCATGCCATTACTGCATTAGTTTATTTTTGCAATGAAAACAAGCATCCTCTATTTATTAAACTGAGAATAATGTATTCAAGAAGCTGTTGGACAGCCTTTATGGCTAACAGCATCAACTGCAATAAAGGAAGGCTGATTCTGAGGTTAAATAACTTATTGCCAATACTATGTAAAACCAGATACTTTTATTTTTTGTAGGACGTTGCATTCAAAATATATAACAACATATTTAAATAAGAATTGCAAGGCTGTGAATACAGGGCATTAATAACTGAGGGCCATTTTCCTTTCTTTTCTTTTCCCTCCTCTAATCTGTATAATCTGTGTGCATCAAAAAAAAAAAAAGAAAAAATGAAAAAAAGATAAATTATCATTGGTGGAATGGAGTTTTCAATTACTTTGGCTTAAACTTTAGAAAGCTGTATTTCTAATAAAGCCACAGGCATCCATTACATGAGGGTCTTTAATATTATCAGACCGTAGTTGAAGGTATTTGAAATTTTCCATGACTGCTGGTAAAGTTATTTTATCATTAGCCAGGTTAGTCTTCATTGCAATTTGCACTAACTGGGAAAAAAACGGTTGCTGTATTTTGTTGATAAAATGCCTGCTATAGGAAAATGCAGTAAGTAACAAAGTTACTACAACAACTGGTGTGAAGTTACATTCGTTAACAAGAGTCAAACTGGCCCCATGAAGTCATTGGGAGCATGTGCCTCTGAGAAGGTTGCTTGGCCTTGACGAATGGTACTTGTACGACTTGCCAGTTTTCCTGCTTTCTAGTAGTGCAGTGCAGAGCATATAAAAGAAAAAATCCTTGCCTCTGAGGTACAGTGGTTTCCTTTATACTGTCCTCTGTACCATTCCAGGCTTTCCCAACAGCAGAATTTGTTCACAAAAATTTGTCATCATGTTTTGCAAACTGACATGAAAAGCTTGTCTTAGATGACCTCGGTTTCAGTCCTGCATGCATGCATGAATGAGTATGTCCGCAGATGTGGGTGGTCCCTCTCCTCAGAAAAGCAGTACAGCAAAAATTTTGGTCAGATCAAAATTTCCAGTTGTGAAGTACCAGAGAACCCATTTAAGTATTCATTGACCTGAATGGATTGTTGGCTGCAAAAGAAGTATATGGGCCGAGATGTCTGGGCATGTGCTAGTTCAACATAGATATGGGTGGACATAGCTGTACTTTCATTCAGCTGCTTTTTTTTTTTTTACACAGAAAGTAGTTTGCCTTTGCAGTAGTAAATTAGGTTCTTTCTGGTGCCAAAATTGTATTTCCTTCCCCTCTCTTTTTTAAAGCCTCCCTTAGTGAAATTACTCCACTAGTTTTATTAGTATCAGAACCAGCCCCTTTATTTCATGTGTTTCTAGGATTCTGATAAAGCTAAAAGTGCTGAAATGGCTTTTTAGTAATATGACTCCATTCTGCTTCAAGTGCAAAGAAAAAGAGCCCAGTTTGGCTGATTGCTGTAACAAGAGCCTCATTTCAGATCTCTGATCAGTTGTGTTTTTTTTCTCTCCCCCATTCTCCCCTAAATCAAAAGTCAATTAATATGTGGGATATTTTTTTCTCATTTCAGTTTGATTGCTTTGAGGCTGTGCACTGACAGGAGCTATGAATCCATCACGTTTTATTTCAGCATTTTGCATCATTCATCATTTTGAATCCGTGTCGATACTTCCTTCCTTGGGGTTTAAGAATCAATTCTCTACCACCCCTGCAGATCCCTAAGAAGGTATATACTTTTCTCTTTTCTCAGCCCACCTAGCTGCATTTAGGTATGTTACTCTTACCTTTTCCTTAAAAGGCATTTTTCATCATGACGTATGGCTACTAGACAATACTTTGCTGGTTATTGACCGTAGCAATACAGATTAATCAAATGGTCCAATAGGAATCAGCTGTTATAATGGTGTGAATCTAATACATGTTACTTAAGAGTTGTAGTTCTTTCTTGTCATATAATTTATTTGATCAATGCCGATACATAACCATCTTACCTATATGGATGCCTTTTTCATTTGATGTGTTTCTGCAAGTGCCTTCCAAGTCATATAGGCAAGTATGTAATTGCATCTGGCTAGACACAAAGTATATGCAAAAGGCCCTCTGGGACGAGGGGACCCATGATTAAGCCACAGGCTGTGTTCATTGTTATGGGTGTGGATGGTAGGCTGGAGGCTGGCTACTCTTGACTTGGCTGCAGAGAGATGTCAACCCAATCTTTTCCTCTAAACGCAGAGGGCAAGAATTTTGAAGACTATTCCATAGAGCTGGGACTGTTTAGCCTGGAGAAGACAAAGCTTGGGGGGGATCTTATCAGTGTATATAAATCTCTGAAGGGAGGGTGTGAAGAAGATGCAGCCAAGCTCTTTCTAGTGGTGCCCAGTGACAGGACCAGAGGCAGTGGGCACAAACTGAAACACAGGAGGTTCCGAATGAACATCAGGAAACACTTTTTTACTGTGAGGGTGACTGAGCACTGGCACAGATTGCCCAGAGAGGTGGTGGAGTCTGCATCCTTGGAGATATTAAAAAGCTGACTGGACATGGTCCTAGGTCCTAGATGTCCCTGCTTGAGCAGGAGTTGGACCAGATGATCTCCACAGGCCCCTTCCAACCTCAACCATTTTGTGGTTCTTTGAGTTCACTCTACAGTTAATGAATCATTAGGAAAGTCCACTTTTGGGGACTGCTCAACTCACAGGATTGTCTTTCAGTACAGTGATAAAGATAGTTAATCATTCAGGCTAGCCTATTCTGGTTGTCTTTCGACATGTGAAATGTTAAGACCCTGTAAGTGTCTCTGTTGATTCATGACAGCTAGTCTCTGAAATACTTCTGGAATGCCAGCAGGCAAGCTGGTGAACATATGTACCAAGTATGTAGGTGTTTTCAGCAGTCACAGAGACTCTTTTTGGCTTTGAATGCAAGCTGTAGGGTTGACTAAAAATAAGGCTGTGATAAGTCTGCCCTCAGTGTCCTTCAGCATGTGAGAGGGATGCTTTGAGCCAAAGGCAGATTGGAAAGAGCTGGGCCACAGGTCTCCAGACCACTCTGTTTAACTGAGAGGCTCCTTGGGGTTACTTACTCCAGAACAATTTAAAACCAAACCAGACTACGATGGGGTGAATTATCATTTTACTTCAGCAATTACTTTGAGACAAACTCAGCCAGACCACAGAGCAGTGAAGCTACAGAACTAGAGGTCTGCTTTGCCTGTTGTTTCTTTTCTGGGACTAAGAGCATCTTAGAACAGGAGTCGAAATCAAGCACCATTCTTAACTGCACTAGTACAATGCAGCTGTTTACTGGGCAGGCATTATCTCTTCTTTTCTTTATAAAACATTGCTTTAAGCTTTAAACTTTTCCGTAAAACCTTAACTTGGTTAAATGTTATCTCTATGGTTAGTTGAAACAAAATGGAAAGAAAGCAGGGTGAATAGTCCTGATTAGAACAGGAGTCCCTATGGTCTCTGCTATGGTTTGGTGTTACAGGTATTTGTGGTTTGTGTAAGCATTCACATTTAATACCATATTTTTAATAAAATGCTCCCATGGTAATGATAAAGATATGGCAGACTCTTATGAGTAAACATAGGGTGGTTATGAAGCACTTTCTGGAATCGGTTAATATTTTTGTCCAGGTAGTACTGTAGGTCTTAAATACTTTTCTTGCAATTCAGGCTACTCATACAAGACTCCTGCCTCTTCCCCAGATATTCTTCTTCCAAAATTTAGAGTCAGAGAATGATAACTGAGGCTGTGCCTCTGTGATTTATTATTAGGATAAATACTTTCCTTGCAGATTACAAAAGGATGAAAAAATGAGAGCCAGTAACCTGTATGGGACCTAGGGCAGGAGAAAAAGGATGTCTGCTGACACCATTCCCCATCTTGGACAGAGAAGTCCCTCTAGAAAGCCAAGAGATTCCTCAGAGGTGGAATCCCTTCTGTGAAATTGTCTCCTCAAGAACTGGGGTTTTTTGTTTTGATACCAAGAATTCAAATGTGATATAGACAATGTTTTGGAGATAGAATGAAAATGGAAAAGGGTAACAGTTGTCAAAAGAGAGGAATAGAAATTCTCTTCCGCCTCCTCCTCAGTCCCCCAAATTACTCCTCATGCAAAATAAAGGTTCACAAACTAGAAGAAATCTTCCCTTCTCCGGTTGTTCCTTGCTGCCTTTCAGGCTCTGGATGTGCTCCTTACACAGTCTTGATGTTGTTTAGCTATAAGGAAGAACAACCAAGGTTTGTAAAGCCTACAAATAAATTGTATATTGTTCCATGAAGAAAATCTATACTGGTATGTTTTTCTGACTTCAGTCAGTGTTGGTCCAGGAGCTCATGGATCTTCAGTGTGAGCTTTAAGAGACTGACATCCCTCATTGGTATTACCCTTAGTAAGGTCTTTGAGAACTTTCTGAGCAAATTTATCCTTCCCACATCCTTAACTTTGGTGACTATATAATTGTGCATGTTTGATACCTAAGGACTTGAAATCGTGAAAATCATGAAAATCAAAGGTGACAGATGCTCTCAGAAGTTTCTAAACAAAAAGAACCAGAGACAGAAGAAAAGTAGTAAGTTAAAACACTTATTGCTAAAAGTTAGTCATGGGTGAAAGACAATTAATAATACCACAACCATTTGATTATAAATTCAGGTGAAAGATTTGATACAAATCCAGCATAGAAATGCATAGCAGATACAGGTGTTTTATTAATTGTTGCCAGATCATTTAAGTTCTTTGTATTGTGCTAAATGCATTGCAAAAACATATAACACTAATGCTATTGTGATATGCTCTGAAACGTAAAGGTTGTCAAACAAATTCTTCTAGCTGGAGAAAGTATCAATGTAAGAGAATAAATAAGTCTAATTTCTATCTTGAAATTGACAGGAACATTTTCTTTCTGCTGGGCTGGTCAGTTTAGACAAATATTGTTCTGACAGTTTGACTTTGATTGCTTGTTACTCCACATCGTACCTAACCTCCTGATCAAATCTTATTTGCATGAAAAAACAAGGCTGTAAGGAATTCAAAATGAACACACTTTAGACATGAAGTGCAACATTTGGAGTTTATGGTGATACAGCTTAATTCTTTCTGTTCTATGCAACTGAAAGTTCAATGACTTTGAAACTCTGCTAAGGTATCAAATGGGAAATGACATACCCAAAGACATGAGTATAAGAAAAAAAAAAGCGTGATACCTCTACTCGGGTGAACAATAGGGGATAGCTGGTTAAATAAACACTAGCAATAATGCCTGTCTATCTGAAAAATAGCATCGTACCTGAAGCAAATATGTCATGGTACCTTCTTCCCCAGGTGTGAATGGCATCTTAGACATCTGCATCTCTGGTATGTTTATCTGTCATTATGCTCATGCTTTAGCAGCTATGTAAACTTATTGCTAACAAGAATTGTGCTGAAAGATAACTTTGGTCAGAACAGTTGCAGGAAATATCTTATGCATGCAAAAAATCCTCTAATAAAATCCTGATTATCATGTAATTAAAATTTTAATCTGATTTGAAGAGAGGCAATTAATTTAACATTTATATAAACAAAAGACACACTGAACAGTGTCAGAAAAGAGGTTTTCTGTTAAAGCTGATGTTGGTTTCTGTTAAAGTTCTGCTGGTGTTGCTTTTTTCATCTGTAAATCTTTTATAGGAAAAAATTTTTTATATTAAGACAGGATTCCTGTTCTGGCACATCCTAAATATAGCAGAGTCAAATAACCTATTTATCTTGCTCATTTCTTTCATTCTTTTCACTTAACTGATTATGTAGTTCCTTGCTCAACTATCATCCAATACATGGATTTTGGCAGTGTCATTTCTTGTCTCTGTTGACAGCGCTTACGTTTCTCTCCTTCTGAATTTCTTATTTCAGGATAGTTTCTTGTCCCCAAGAGAAGATGCTTTCTGGAGCAGGAATCTCATACTGAACTCACCTTGGCATGGCATGGTGAGACCAGCGAAAAGAGAGGGAAGGGAAAACACTTAGTGCTAATGAAATGAAAGCAGTGAGACGGAGATAACGCAAATAAATCAGAAAATATACTCTCTCGAATTTCATTAGATTCTTTATCTCTGTTTGGTAGAATTGTTTGCAATTCTGTGAAAGCACATGAAAGTAAGATAAAGCAAAGCAGAAAGAAAGGGAAAGGGAAAAAAGGAAAAGGAAAAAAGGAAAAAAAGCCTCCTCTAATAGAGTATTAGGCAAATTACCTCTCGAAGAGTAGGTAGCTGAAGTTGTTCCAGAACTGAGAATGGCCTTAGTAAGCTGAGCAGCTAACATACTGGACGTTCTTGGTAGCATTCACCTTTTTCCTCCTCAGAAGGGATGCACTATTCTTCTCCCCCTCAGCGCATGTGACTTTATCCATTTACTGAGAAGCGCTTTGGAGAAGTAGTTCTGAAAGGCATACTAATTTTTAACTCATGCTGTCACGTCGTTGACCTTTTGAGTTTTGTTTGTAGTGGATTTTGCTCCTATGCAGACCTTTTGGCATTTGAAACCTGTGGGAATCTGGAGAGGTGCCTAACAACCACAGAAGGGGTGCGTTGTTTCTCAAGCATCCAGCCATCTCTACAGCTAACATTAGCCTAATTGGGACTTTCTCCTGTTGTATTTCTGTGTAGTTGGCAGGAATGAACAGGAATGTCTGTCTGGGAGAGGATTTAGAAATTCTTTGCCTAATTCTGTTGCATATGTAATTTTTTGTAAAGAGCCCTTTCCATGACAATTTGCACAATACACCACTGCTTTACCAGTAGTCTCACCAAAGCAAAGATGTGCCTTCACAGCTGTAGACTGATACTGGATTTTGCAGAACCTGCTGCTTTCTGTCTTTTTTATGAAGTTGTGACAAAACCAATTTATAGGTCAAAGATGACAGGAAATATGCAGAGCTCTGAGACTTGGCCAGAGGCAAGAAAGGGTAAACACTGGTGTCCTGTAACAGCTGTGAAGTAAGTTGACAACTGTTTCTGAATAAGCAGCTGCTGGTCAGTTGGTTCAGCTCTGAGATGGGGTGGTGGCATCTCACACGGAGACCGCTTTGGCTGCTCGTGTTCCAGAACCCCACTGCTAGGGAAACTGATGTGACACTTGCTCCTTTGTGTGCATTCCTCTCTTCTTTCAAATGGTTTCTAAATACAGAGAAGCAACATCTTCTCGGAAGGCAGAAAGAGCAAGGAGTAATACATTTTCCAGTTCTCTGCTAGGAGAAGGTGCCTGTGGTCATACATTTGTGCATCAGATAGAAAAATGGTAATGTTCTGCCCTCTGACTGTTTAAGTAGTAAAAGTGAACAAATGAACAATATGCATATATAAACCAGTGTGACCTAAGACTCAGCCCATAGACAAAGTGTAGACAAACTGCAAGCCAATGATGGCAAGACTTCACAAGTTCAGCAGTTTGCGTCAGTCCAGATACGGGTGTAAATGTGTGGGAACTAGCAGGTCTTTCCTGAATCTGTGTGCTTAGGCTACAAATATTTCAAGATGAGTTGTTCTCTTTTGCTGCAAGAGAGATATTTGCTTAAGTGCTGCAGTAAAACATATGGCAGCAGGAGAAGATGTGCATCCATTTCTGAGCTATACTCGGCCTTTTGAATTTGTGGCACTGTGGTTCACAGAACTAGGGAGGGGCAACATGGACAACAATTCGAAACAATTTAAGAAGAAAATTATATGCGCATAGGAACTATAAGGCTCATTTGCCATGTGCTAGCAGAGCTTCATAAGAAAATTCATATCTATATAGGTATCTACATCTCAGGTATTATAAAAAACCCCAGGCTTATCACTGCTCTTACTAGAGGGCTTTTTTCTATTTGGTTGTCTTCTCAAACGAGTTAGTCACAAGACTCTTTAAATCAGACTCAGAGCACAGTTGCAAGAATACATCTTTTTGCTACTACCAAATCACTCCTGAACAGTAGAAGTAATTTTTTTTTACTTCACGTTCAAAATAACTCTACTTCTATGGGTTAAAGCCATGTATAGATTCTACACTGTCTTAGGGTTAAAAAACTGTTTTAAGATACAAAATGAAAGCAATCCAGAGCAGTACGTGTTTATTTGTGGCAATCTCCACAGCTTATTACGGAAGAGGGAAACACTAGGCCATACCAAAGGCTTTGTAACTGCCCTGGTTCCCCTTCCCTCTCTCTTCTGTTCTGTTTCATTAAAATATGTGCAATCCTTCCAATGCTGAATATTCCTACTAATGGTTAAGCTATTCACCTACATTTGTCAGATATTAGATTTTTCTGTCACTCCCTTTCCAGGCTCTAAATAGGTGGGAAACCAAGGTCATGTCTCCCAGTCTTATTCTTAGCCTACTCCAGATGAACAACTTGTATTTGACTAGTGACTTTCACATAGTCCAGGTCTAAGCCCAGGCACCCTGGAGCTGTTGCTCCAGGGTGCCTGGGCTTAGACACAAACAAAACACATTGGTTCTTCTAGATGTAACCCAATAATTCATGTCTAAGATTATGATTGAAATGTAAGAAATGTATGAAATAGGTTTGAAAATATGTTTATAAACAGTTATGGCAGTGGATTGCCAGATTACAAGAAATTTGTACACAGTACACAATTTAAATGCGGCCTGCTACTGCAAGTGTAAAAGTGTATTGTTAGTGTGCCATAAACAATTAAAATTGTGACACCACTAAATGTGAAAATTAAAAATGATCCTCACTCTTCATGCCTATAAAGTGTATCTCTTTGTAAGAAATGTCATTTTCTCACATACACACATTTTAGCCCTAGGAAATTACATTTAATTCCCATTTTATCTGATTGTAGCAGTAACGCAGGTTCTGTTGATCAGATTAGTTTCCCACCTGTATTTTGCAATTCGATTGCTTCCTAATTATATCTTTACCAACATCGTGCATAAATTTGTAGTGTTTAAGTCCAAAAGCAACCATCAGATTATCCAGAACAGAAATGTAAGCGGATTGCTCAGTTTAAATTCAGGCAGCCACAAGGATGCTCCACACAGTACTGAACCCATCCGCTTGGGCTCGGCTGAGCATGTACTGAAGAACAGTGCTCAGTCCTGATCTTCTGAAGTCACTACGGTGCTTGGAGATATGTCTGTCTCATTAACATACATTTTTAGTGACCATCTGTTTTGAATTTGTCCTGCTTTCAGTCACTGTGCTACCTGAGAACATCTTCCCACTCCTGGCTGGACACACCCTGGCCCCATCGTGACTTCATGTCAGTGAGAGCTTTCCCCTGCATAGAAAGGATCCTTCCAGCGGCAGGAAGGGTCTGCGTAGTCAGGAGACCAGGACCGCAAGTGGTCCCACAGTTTGCCCTTCCACAGGGCTTAGACACAGTTGCCAGAGATACTACTACTACTACTAGTACTACTAGTACTAGTACTACTACTACTACTACTGCTACTACTAATTATTATTATTATTATTATTGTTGTTGTTGTTGTTGTTGTTATGGTAGCTAAATAGCCTACTTGGAGAGCACAATTGCATGAAAGAGCTTCTACATTGCAACCAACTAACTGATCTATCAATTTTTTGAGAAGTTGGGCAGTTCAACCTCTTTAAATCTGTATAAGGCTTTTTCTTCATTCTTTGACTTATTTTTTATGGCCCTTCTGCATTATTTCCAGTTTTTCAGTATGTCTTTTTTAAAAACAAGAGCATCAAAAATATCTGCAGAACTCCAAGTTTGACATCTTAATGTCATATAGAGAAGGAAAAATCTTTCTGCTACTTCCATCTCCTGTAGCTATTAA
The DNA here is from genome assembly GCF_035582795.1 of Mycteria americana. NCBI lineage: Eukaryota > Metazoa > Chordata > Aves > Ciconiiformes > Ciconiidae > Mycteria > Mycteria americana. Next base: position 43,134,389 of record NC_134396.1, read on the forward strand.
TACAGCAAAAGACTACATTGGCTTTTTTAGCTACAACATTGCAACGGAATCTTTTATTTTGTGAGTCCCCTTCCCTATTCTGAATTCCTTTTTATTCCATACCTGTAGCTTTACCGTTAGTCGTATCAAAATGCTTTTTGCTTCAATTAGTCCAGCTTGAAAAAACAAATCACATTGCTCTGTTTTCATGTCAGCAGAAGTACGCTAGAAGACTGCAAACATTTGTGCCAGATTTTTGAACCAACGAATGTAACTGTGGATGGTGAGCAAATTTTTCAAGGGTTAGCTTTGATACAATATTTTATCTAAATCTGCCCTACCCTGCACTGCTTTGCTACTGGGACTTGCCTTGTGATGCTCCTCATGAAGTAGGATCCTAATAGATAATCCTTTCACTTGCAGTTGTGGTATAATTAAGTTTTGATGTTTCTTTTGGGTTTATATATATTTCTTGATATCTGAGTAGTTACATATTTAATAAGTATTCTCAAACTTGGAGTTATGTTTATTTTCTCCTCTTCATGTAGGGCCTGTAGTCCATCAGCAGCAGTTCTTTTTCTGCTTTCTGCAGTGAAAAAACAGTGATTTACTTCAGCACAATGGACCCTGTGTATTCCTCTTGAAATGACACTGTGTCTATTCAACTCAGTCGTGGACCTAGAAATTAAAAGCATGGTGCAGGCTCTTTCTGATGGTCTGGTTGGCCCTGTGCAGTTCCTCAGTGAGCAAAACTCAGAGGAGACACCGCTCCCAGAGCCTTCCCTCGTCCTTCCCTCCGGAGCCAAGCACTGGCAGGAGGCACAAAAGCCTTCCTAAGCTGAGCTTGCTGAAGAGAGGCACGCACAAAAAGAGCAGAGGAACTTTCTCCATAAGCCACAACATAGCAGAAGGTGCATTTCTGAAGGATAGTAAAAGAGGAAACTTGTGAGTTATGGGGTGAGTCCACCATGAAGTTGAGTGCCCTAAGAGCTTTGTTTAAAGATTGAGACCCATCTCATGTTTCCCTCTTTTAGCTTCCATAGTGATTTTTTTTCTGTATGTAGGTCACTAGGGCTGTTTAGATAATTTTCTACTCTGAAAGCAACTTCAAGTATACTTTCCCTTATAGCAAAAGCCTCCTGCTTCATACATTTTCTTCTCCTTGGGTTTGAACCCCTGAATGAAAAAAACCATATAAATCAAATGGAGGCCAAGGGAACAAAAAGGCAAAAAACCCCAACAAACAACAACAATCCCTACTTCCAGAATTTCAAGTAGATTGAAGCTCGGAGAACAGAGACCCTGATTGAACTGTGATATAGCTGTTTTCCTCTGACCTAAGGATTGTATAATTTAATTCTTCCAAAGGTAGAAAATTACATTTACTCATTAGGGAAAGATGAATCTGTTTTCAGCTCTACCAGGTTTTCCAGGCCAATTGGCTTTAAAAATGCACATGCATTTGATGACAAATCACACACCAACAGACTCTCTCTGTTTGTATCTACTGCCATATAATACAGGGATTAGATCATATTGATATTTATTATTTACCACATACTCAGCTAAAAACACAGGAGTCTGTGCCTTGTGTAGTCCTCTGAATAGCGAAGGGATCTTTTCAATGCTGTTAGAACAGTCCTAGCACAGTTCATTTTTTCGTCTTCCCATCGAAGTTCACACTGAAAGAGACAGACCAGAAATGCCTAGCATAGCCCATACATCAGCTGCATCCTGTAGCACAAGCTTGCCACACTAGTTGACTAACCCTCTACAAAATGATCCTCCTTGTACCTTTCCTTGTTTAATGTGAGAGTGGCATTTTCCAGTGAAAGCCATGCAGCCTGAATGCTATGCTTTGGAAGACAGTCCTAATCTCTAGTCATTGCTCCTTGGCTGACTTTTCCTAAACCACATGAACCACCACTGCTGTACTCCCTCTCAAACACTCTCAGGCAGCTTTCTACATAACGTAGTTCAAACATGCTTATGTGGCCTGCCAACACAATTCCAGCTGCGCACAAAAAGCAGGCAGGAAGCAACTCAGTTAGTGTAAACTAGCTTTCACAGGTGCTTTTGCCAGCTGAGAAGCTATCCCAGGACACTTAAAATCCTGCTGTGCCTTCCAATAAGCAGAAGGACTTCTTTTTTCAAATGAGTACTTAGTTATTCAGCCACACCCACTAATAAAATCTAAATAAGTGACACAGTTTTGAGGCAATGAGCATCTATGAAATGCATGGCAGATGGGGCAATCAACGGGGCATAGACATACAAGTACGTAATTGTATGTTTACCTGCTGATTTGATAACAGTCATTTTGGGGAAAAAAACCCAAACCCACCAGTTTCATTTCTAATATTATTAGATTAAAAAAACCCACAGTAGTGCTCAGAGTTTTCAGATTCCAGATGAAGCCCATGGAGTCTCTCCATGCACATATGTACATTTGTAAGGACAAAATGGATTCATATGATAAAACTACCATCTTTGGTTTTTTGATTTGCATGTAGCAAAGGAAGATGTTCTGTCAGCTGATTTTATACCTCCTCCTCACTATCTAACCTCCTGATTACAACCCTTTTGACAACTAATAAACCAACCTGAAGACCACAAACAGGAGGTAGCAAAAAATCTTATTTATATTATTATTTTTAGATAATTGTTAGGTAACCTACACTAAAAATAAATTCTGACACAAGGCAAGGAATGCACAGTAAAATATCAGCTTTTTAAACAAGAAAATACTAAATACTCATCTCCTACTGAAAAACTCGTCTCACAGTAACTTAAAGCAAGTACTATTTGCAGCATACTGAAGAAGTTAGCATTTTTAAAGAGATAAAAACTTAAAAGAAATCAAGCTCATGTCAAGCTACATGGGTGGGTTTTTTGCTAACTATATATAAAGCAAAGCTAGGCCATGGAATGTGCAGGAATATGCTAAATGGAAGTGTCCATCTGAAGGACTTAATTTCTGCTCTATTTTTATCTCATGCTCTTAACTTAATTGGTGTGCTTTGCTTATCTTTTATTAGATAGTTGATTGCTGCAGTGGAATTTTCCTGTCATTCCTTTGTTATAAAAAATATCTAGCATATTTCTCTAGAACGGATGGTATTTGAAAGGCAAAATTGCTGAGCAATGACAGCTTCTTCTATTGTGCACAAGGGTGTAGCTGAAGCCTAGAAGCTTCCTTTAAATTCTTTATAGTGGGAATGTTGTTGAGCACCCCTTGCAGTAAAGACATAATGATAGCTGGTTCTACAGTTCTGCTGCAATTTCAATGTCTTTCTTCTACCAAACTGTATTTTCTTTTTTTTTTCCATGTCTTCATCATAATTCTTAATGTTGTATCTCAGAAAATCAAATAATAGTTTTAATCAGGAGAAAAGTAAGCACAAGTGATTTACATAGTCGCACAAGAAGCAAATGCTTCCATTTTCTGTGGGAGGCAGTGAAAGTCTGATCTCATAGAGACAAAAGACCACAAAAAGAGACACACAGGTTAGGATGGGACATGGATGAAACAGGTTTTGTACATTGCATCGTGCCTGCAGGAACAGCACTGACACTAATGACATTTAATAGTGGCACTAGAGTAACAGGTGATATAACTTTCATCCAAGCTACTTGAATAGTTTGCAGAGAGTTTTCACAAAAATTTTAGTGTTTTCCAATGTAATGGCCAGGGCGCTTGTGCTTGTACAGTGAGGAAGGAGGGAGGAAAGGAAGTGGAAATCATCAGCTGGTTTGTTTTGCGAGAATGTACTACCGGTAGCATATATTAATATTAACAAAGAAGAGTAATGCTTGGCACTGAATTCTGCTCGCTACAACAGTGCTTCAAAAAAAAGTGAGTGCAGTTATTTCCGTTTCACAAATCCAAGAAATGAGACACAAACAAGCAAGTGATTTGATCAAAATGTCCAAACAAGTCCACAGGACCTCTGATACACACCAAATTCACATTCAAGGACTATTACCTCAGTGTTTTTCCATACGGCTTTTGGGAGAGAGCCAAATAAAAAGTATGCCTTCAGGTATTAGATCTCTTGGAGGTCTTTAGTACCAATTTTGATTGCGAAAACAAGAATAATATCCACTTCTTTTAAGCTTTTTCTCACCTCTCATATTTAACTTGTTTCTGCAAACCTGAGAGTAAGCACAGCATTTGGTTGGTAACAACAGCCCAGATAGAGGGATCACTAAAACTCAATCTGAGAACAGACCTGTCCCCTGAGTGAAGGTACCTCTGCTTAAGCTGATGCAAGGACCATGCAAAAGCTGGTTGTCTGCCTGCTAAAAGCAGATCAGTAGCTCGTTAAAGTTTTCACTATTTTATGGGGTGGGGCTGGGGGGAGTTTCTCTTTTGCAGAGCTGTTGGCTCAGAACAGATAGTATTCTTTCTGAAAGTTGTCTGGTCATTGATTAACCCTTTCTTTGCCTCAAATGAAAGGATAAAAAGACATGACACCAGCTTTGAAAGAAAATAACTTTAGCTGCTGGCTAACGACCTGTAAGGGAAGCAATGACAGGACACACAAGGGACAGTTAATTTGTGAGATGGAGAAACAGGTGGCTTTGTTTGTTTCTACACATGCAGAAATACCTCTTCTCCATAAGCTGGAGTTACTGAACTGGAAGCCAGGGCGTGAAAGAAGCACCCGCTGCCCTCCCAGCAGGAGTTCAGGCTGGTGATCTGAGGGCAGGCAGGTGCCACTGCTCCTTTGCTCTTTTCAGTTCCAGCACTGCCACCGAGTTTGCTGAGATCCCACTTCATCTCTTCCCCTTGAAATCACCTTTCAGAAAACTTGTGCATGCCCACTTTCCCTGCCAGACAAAGTTAAAAAGCATAGCTACATTGATCTGCACAGATAACATATTCTTTTTAATTTTAAAACCCTTCCTTGCCGATGTGGTTTCAATTCCAAACCTACCACTGGTAACATTCCCAGCAGCATAGGATTGCTTTCAGCATTTGGAAGTGAAATCCACCTTGGAGGTCCAAGGGGAGCCTGCAAGCTCTGATGTGCACAGTCTTCGAGATTTACAGATTATGATTGCCATCACCTCAGTGGTCAAGGGCCCATTCATTATAATAGAGACAACTGGCTTTGTAACTTTCAGTCTTCAGGGAGTAAATCATGGCTTTCCACACTTGGCAGGATGGTTTGGATTTTTTCCATTTTCTTCTATCAATCCCAAAATACTGATTTTAACATAATCTCTAAAGAAATAAGTGGATGCATTTCCTCCTTAAATACACCTAGGTGTTAGTCTCCACAAAGCGTTTCTCTTCAGTTGGTACGAAAAATGAAATTGGCCTAGAAGGATATATGAGGATCTCTAAAGAAATTTATGCTAAATTACTGCAAGGAATTGAATTTGTAGCTGAGCTCAAACAGTAACTGTCTCTATTTAAAGTGACATAAAGAGACATCCGCTTGCCTTCTGATACATGCTCTTCTGGATGACCTCTGGCAGGCTTTGCTGGATTGTGTGACAGTGTTGCAAAAGACAGTGCTGCCCTAAACAAAGGGATTTTTTTCTTAATGCAATTTTTCCTGCAAATTAACAGAGTTGCAACTACTGATGTATTTACAAAATATTCCTTGAGAATTGTACAACATCAGTGCCATGATAAGAAAATTATTTGCAAGCGGGATTCTTATCAGAATTTCAATTATTTAGTCATGAATGAAGAAAGGAAATACACCAAATATTTCTTGGTCAACCTGTGAGATATTTTTGATAATCACTTCATTTTGCAGAAAAGCAATTTCACAGGCTGTCTGCATTAGTGTTTGTATGGCTTCCAGATTATAGTGAAACATCAGCCTGCAGTTTTACTGAACATTTGTTGGAATTTATTGATCATCTGTAATGATTTCAAACCCAGAAGTAGCTAACCATCTAAATGACAGGTACTGACTGAAACCTGAAGAGCTATTTTGACCTTGCAATCATTTTTACTTTAATAAGTGTTAAATATCTTTCTAACGGTATCTTTTCTAACCAGTGTTATCTGGTTATTTAAAAAGCCTGATGGCGTGAGTCAAAGATAGAGTGAAGCAAATACATACTTGGCTTAGAGTTTAATTTTGACTGAATTTAGCAACTTTTGTTCTGGAACAGATGAGATGATTGTTTGAAAAGCCACTTCACAGAATCCCATGTCAAACTCTTACTGTTTATAACTCCTTGTATAAACAGGTATAAATTTGGCTTGTTTTTCTGATACAGAAAGACACCTTCACTGTTTTTATGGATGTTTGCAAATGGTATTCTGACAGCTGGTACTGATATTCACCTGGATTGATTAGAGATTCACATGGAGAACACAGAAATTTGTAGTTCCTTTGCAGGACTAGCACAGGCTCAGTATGGCGCAGAAATACTACAGGGCTGGGAAGAGCTGAGCAAACCTCCTCCCTCCCCCTTTTCCTCTTGCAAGCAACAGCAGGATTTCTGCATAGCATTTGAAAGCGCTGGGAATAATTCAATTTTTATACTAATAACCATCCCCAGTTGTAGCTTGGCAGCTGAGGAGATACAGTACAGTGCCTCAGCCATGGAGCAAGTATGCTGCAGTCCTAGCAAGCACACTGGTATTTGTTCCTATCCTTCCCTAAATGGCTTCTATATGAGAAAATTTTCATCTTCAAAATGGCCTATTGATAACTTTCACTTGATCACAGTAAGTTACAAAGTAGACTACAAAGCTATTTAAAATCCTCCCTACCCTCTTTGATATCTCTCTCTCTCAGAAGTCATTGGCATCTCAAATGGTATTAATGAAAGTCAAGTCACTCTCTTTTCCTGCCAAGGGGAGCAATGTATTCCCATTGTTGTGGTTTTAACTCAGTTGCATGCTTTTTTTTGAGATATGACTTAGACAAACACATTACAAAGCTTGCTAATAAGATTTAATAGCCTAGGAGAGAAGTTAAGATTAGAAGGTCTAATGGTCATTCTAGGTTGAAAAAAATCTGTGATTCTAAATAGCCCTTAATTGTAAAACCTTTGTAGGTACAATCAACCACTCCATGTCCCAAATTTAAAAGAAGTAATCTCTCGGATTACTATCATTTGTCCTTTCTATTCCTGTCATTACCAGGAACCAAAAAGAGAATGCTTTGGTGGAATATCAGGCAGTGTTTTCTGCATTGCACAGCTTGGCTGTAAAACACAATTCCAAGAAAATCTGTGAAGTGACCTATTTAAGAATTTGATTGAAGCAAAAAAGCTAAACATGCATTTTAATTTGCAATGACAATTGGCACACAAGTGAAATAATGGATCTGTTTCACTTCTAATTCCTGTAGCCAACTTTATTTTCTGGTCTTCAGAATGCATGTAGCTGAGAGCTGTGGGTCACCTACTATACTGCTTGCGCTGGGCACACAGTTTCCTGTAAAGCTCCCTCTTAGAGAAGGATGCAGACCAGATGGTAGTGAGGAGAGCAAGAAAAACAGTTTCATTTTTATTAACCCAAAGAAATCAACACTTAAGTGAACCAGGACTCCAGTGACTTCTCCTTGCTAATTAACCCCAAATCTTCCCCAGCTCTGCAGCTGGGTGCAGGGATATCAAAGGGCAGGTAGTCATCTGTATAAAAATGAACTCGGCAAAGCAATGGAGATTTGTGCCCCTGTTTTGTGAGGCGTAAAGACCATCCCTTGGCTTGCACAAGAAAATTCATAGGTAGAATACCTCAAATATGCTATTTCTCCTTATAAAGGTCTGTCATTTGGAAGTCCAATTCTGCTGTGATTTGCAAAATTACAAGATCTTTGAGCCAATGTCCACGTATTCCACTTTTTCAATAGTGTGAAGCACAGCATCAGCACTCGCTAAATAAGAGTAGTAACTGCACTGAATCACTTTAGGTTTTCTCCAGACATATGGTAGATCAAAGTACTTTACTATATTTTTTTTAACTGCTGAATAATCTATGTTGGTTTAGTGTACATAGAAAAATGCTTTCCAGTAATTTATTGAATTACCTTATTCTGATTTATAGCAATATTGTCTGAAAGACAATTCCAGTGGGAACAACAATGCTGTGTTTGCAAGACAGGATAAAATTTTTAAGATGCATGCCCTAAAAGGATACTGTTAATATGCTTGAAAGACTGAAGAAACTACACATTAAATTTAGACTACTTACAGATGGACACTGGTTTATTTTCTGAGCATGTTATGTACTTATGTAGTAATCTTTAATTTGAGGGACACAGCACTAATTCTGAATTTAAAGTGAATTGCACTCTCCACATTCCTCTGAATATCCTTTATACCTAGAATCCTGGTGTAAGATTCTTATTTACGTAGACAATATCATATGAATATGTGTAGGTACCTCTCACAGAGGAGAAAAATTAAGTGAATTTAATACTAGCAAAAATTGATGAGGTTTTTTTTTGGGAGGGGGGATTGGTTTTGCTTTTTATAAGAATTTGGATGTTTGACTTGGTGTTTGTAAATCAATGTTAAGAAGTGATCAGGTTGCTGCTGTGGAAGGAAAATGTCAAAAGGAAACCATAGCTTCAGAAAGATTTTCTAATGGGTTCTGTAAGTAGACTTTAGTTCTTGATAAATGTACAACACGATACATTTAAAATTTTGAATTAGTTCTGTTACACATTGCCATGAAGCAAAGGGATAGTCCTTTTGAGACAGAAAAGACTAATGGCTGATGAAATTGCATATTTGATAAAAACAATAACTTCCCTTCTGAAATTGTTGCATTGCTTTTAACCTGGCTTTTTCTTTGGAATATCTATATATTAATATTCCTGCTAAATGAAGCGGGGGGAGTATGTCTGTGATACTTTGTGGCTCCCTCAGTTCCAGCTGACTTTGAGAAACACTGGGGCACTTTTCACTTGCTAAAAACCATGCATACAGAAATACCCAGGAAGCAAGTCAAAGTTAACATAGATTTCATGTATAGCAGCCAAGAAATACAGGAGGATCAAATGTGTACAGGAAAATTCTGAGTGAGAGGGAGGGAGACAGGGCATGAAATACTTCAGTTTTCATATGCTGCTACAAAAGGTAAACAAGCAAGCAAACTTCATCTTGTATCTATCGAGATGTGTTATAGCTGGAGCCCGCATCATCCGAATGTTTGTACACTGAATAGTTTTGCCTTTGTGCATGTGAAGCATCATTATGCAATGGAGGTATTGAGGATGTGCGATATTAATTCAGTCATCCAGGGAGAAAAAAAGACATTAGAAATTCTATTAATTGACTAATGGCTTTAATTTTAATTTTGAGGAAGAATAATGGGGACTTACAAATGCTATGAAGAGAAGGCTGTACTGAGCCCTGATCCTGCACAGAAAAAAAACCACCCAACATATTTAATACAGGTGGGAAGGAAGCAGCAATAGCCAGCTGTTTGCATAATGGTACAGTATTTATAGTACTTGCCTAGGATATGGGATATGTACAGTCTGGGGTCTTTGGACTGTAGTTTGAACTCAGCCCTCTAACTTCACAGGACATGCTTTAGTCATTGCCATGCCATGCCAGAACTACCCTTCATCCTGTTGTAAGCTTGAGCCATTTTGCAAAAGGAATGCAAAATTCATATTCCCCAAAAAAGAACTGGCATGAGCATCCTATCCCACTGCCAGTGAGCACAGACAGCCCCAGATTCTGGTCTCTGCTCCTAATGAAGCTCCTGTTACATCCAGTAACTCTGGAATAAAGATAATTTGGGACTCTCTGACCCACCTTTCTCCCCAAGGAAGACTTCTTGTCATTAAGAGCAGAGCCAAATTGTCTCTTGCTTACTTTCTCCCCCGCTCCAATTACACTTTCTACTTTTGTATTTCCCAGTGCTCCTGGAGGATTAAGACATATTGCTAGGAAATAAGAGCTGTCTGTTCAAGTACTCTCAGACTGGCAAGGACCCCAGTAATCTTCCCGACTTCTTGACAAGATCGTTTGATGAGGTCAGATACAGTCCATCTAGCCTGTATTTGCTTTTCAAGAAGATGGCTAAGGAACGGTGCAAGAATAGGGTGAACATACCACAGTATTTCACACTGGCATAGCTCTAGTATTATAAAAGTTGAGACGGTCAGGGAAAGGCATTGGCTCTGCTTTGAGCTGAATTTATTACACGTTAGGTGAGACTTGAGCTGCCTGAGGGTCTGAGGACCTCAAGCTGCCCTCCACAGAAAAACAGATCTCAGGTACCTCCCTGGTCACAGTGAGACATGTAACACAGACCACATGCTGAACTGCCTCTCTTCTGGAGAGAAATTTCCTCTCCAAAATGGAGCTACTATTTTACTTTAAAATGCTCACAAGGACAGGCAATCTTGCACAGCAGGTGGCTGAAACATCCTTTTGAACCTGGGAAATACAAAGACAATACACTGACTTAGATACTGCATCTGCTTGTCCTTAAGAAAGGCTGCAGATGCCCCTTAGAAAGAGACATATATGCCAATGTAATACATTCAGATTTTAAAGGAGTGGGATTTCAGCTCTTCTTATGTCCGCAGTATTTCCTGGTGAATAACTGCAATAGCTACATGCTGTGTGGGGTTCACCCTGAGCCGCTCTGGGGCACTTTTTGCCATCTATGTTACACCCAGGGCTGAGATGCCAAATTCATCTCAGTACCGAACAGCATTGACTTTAGGCAGGCATCCCTAACCAGTTTTTACGTAAACGATTGGCAAGCAACATTTCTGAGATCTCTACTTATCAGGCAGCCTACAACCACTTTCCAGTAGTGGTTGCTTCTGCCAACTATACCACATATTTGGGACACTCCACAGTTCTGAAAATAGGAATCAGTCGGGCAATTTGGCAGTATACGTATCTCAGAGAAGTTCAGTTTACTTGGGGGGGGGGGGGGGGTGTGCCTTTATTATTTCTCTAAGATACCCCTTAGATAAAGAAACCCCTCCAAAACCTACACCCCTCCACACACACCCTACCATCCACCCCCATTTCCCGGCTGAACAAGGCACCAGGCAGGGACAGGAGAGGAGTCATCAGCGGACTTTAAACATACTACTTTGGTCTTCTCAAAAGTCAATTGCAGGTTCATTTTTCACCTGTGGTGATTTTTATCCTACTACATTTTTCTCTAATACATGGCAATATAACACCACTGACCATCTTCTACATGTCATATGATTAATTAATCTTATTCTTTCTAAAAGCAAAGATTAAGACATATTCCTTTGGTGTTTGCACTCAGAATCATTAGAATTAATTTTAAACACAGTATTAATTAATGTACCGTTACACATGACCCCATATTTTTCTAGGTTTTAGTGATGTACTTTGTAGAAAAACTGTAATTGTTGAATTGCAGAATTTGTAATTGATTTAACTAAGTATATGTCATATCACAGCTGTTCCTTCCTTCTTCAGTTATATCAATTAGGTAAAGAGCTGGAAAGTCCTGCCCTGTCTTTAAAACACAAGAGTTTAGGAAGGTGACCTAACTCAGGGCATATATTCCACAAATCAGACATCTCTCTAACTGTACTGACATGTAACTTTAATTAATCATCATTATAAAATAAACTTAATGACTGTAATTTTTAGAGCTCTTTTGAATGTGTACTACATCCATAGTACACACAAATCTTTGAATATACTTGAGGAATTAAGATTCTGATCAAGTGAACAACATAGGAACTAAGGCACTTACCATCCTTTTGGAGATGTATCTTTTTTGTTTGGACTGTATCAAGCTCAGGCTCTAAACTCTGGGATGCAGCACCACTGGGATTTCAAACATCAGATACAGCTCTTAGCAGCTCATTAGCTGTGGGATGGCATTAGCACTTAGACTGGGCCTGCTGGCACAAAATAGGATTTAACAGTTTAGTAGCACCTTGATGAGGGTTTTAAGGATGTCAGTGGCATTTGAAAAATGGTATAGAGGGGAAAAGAGGAACATTTGGCACTTACTGACTGTAGCTCAGATGCTCTGCTGTGTTGAGATGCAGTCTAATGTAGCAGAGAAAGGGCATAACAGAAAACTGCATTACAGCTCATTGCTTTCAGGACATAGCTATTCTTCCCTGATCACCAGAACAGATTAGAGTGGTTTCGGGGTTGCTGCCATGGAGCTAGCCAGAGAGGAAGGGCATAGTCCTCACCTCCATCCCCACAAATGTAAACCATGGCCTCAGATCAGCTATGCCAATTCTGTATTCACCAAGAGCACCTTTAGGTGGTGGACAGCCATTTTCAGATGTTATCTTATTTCTTGCCACAGACCGAGTGCTGCAAAGATTAAATCAACTAAGAAACTGGCTACAGGTGTTCAAACATGCATTAGGAATAGTTGTTCTTGCCAGAGTCAAGGAAAAGACTGGGTTGGGGGACACTCAGTGCCTGATGTACCAAGGCTGCAGATGCTGCTGCTACAAGAATACCATGGTACAGTAAGTAGCATACATAGAAGGAAGTGGCTTGAAAGTGTTTGCAGAGTATATTGAGGGGAAATAGACCAGCAGCCTGGATGCCACTTACCTCCCTGGAGCTCTGGTGCTTACACCAGGGTATTCGTTATCTGACTGAACAACAGAAACATGAAAATGGTGGTCTCCCTAGGAAAAAATGTACATGTACTTGTGCCTGAAAGCTTATCTCTAAGTTCAGGACCAAAGCACATCACCATTAATCTTGAATTCCATGTTCTAAAGCATTTGACTTGAAATGCTTGCTTTTAATAAGCAGCAGCCTTATGAGAACTGATGATCAAGTCTCAAAACTCTGCAATAACCTGGAATAGTAAGAGATTCACTGCAAAGTTTCAGTGATAGAATTAAGTTTTAGCAATTTTCTTCCTCTGGAGTTTAACATGAACTTCTTCCTTCATTGCTAAGAAATAGACACAACAAAACATCATTAAAGTCACAGGAAAGCTCAGTCCCTTACTCAAACACATAGTTAGCATTACTTTTAGTTTTATTTATTGAAGATCTTTGTTAGTGCTTCTAGGACTTTTTTTTCTTTTCCAAGGGGCTGTTTTTGGCATTAGATTATTTTCCTTCAGCTTCCTGTCAGTAGTGAGAGCTGACTTTCTTCTGACCTTTGTTAATGGTACTGTGGGGTTGATAACTAAGGGCAATTGAAGAAGCTGGGGTACTGTTAATTTGTTTCTCATTATTTGAGCATCACAGCAGGCCTCTTGCCCACTGGTAATAAGAATTGTATTGTTTTCCATCCACTTTTCCTTGCCTTATATGACCTTGCTCAGCAGATGTGAGAACTGAAGCAACTGACTAGAAAGCCTGTGTGTGTTACAGAGCAGATCTTGTATGTTTGTCCTGATGTGCCTTGTGTTCACATGCAGACACAGCTTTTTAAGATCAGAATTTTTGAGTTTTCTACAGCAAGAAGTTTCACTTTTGAGTAGATGTAAGCTTACTCGTATCTATCTAGCTGAGGTGCCGTGCTTCCACATAGACTGCTTCCAGGGTATTGGACTCTTTTCCTTTTTAGGGATCTGTTCTCTGTTTGGTCCCATGATATATTTGACCAGAATGTAAATATTTGCAAATCAGGTATTTCAACAGAAATTCTTTGTTCAAGTTATCTAAGGAGAAGGGTCTAAAACCACACCCTTAATGGTCTCAACTCCTGCCTATAGTCTGAGGAATTAGAGCACTACTTTTGTAAGTGATTCCACTACCGAAGCTAGTACCTAAGTACCAAAGACAGAACATCACAGTCAGCATTGGGAGAATGGAATAAGATGAAGAAACAACCACCAAAAAGCCTTTATAGATCAATTTCAGCAACATTTTCTAGAGCAGCTATGGACTGGGGATGATCCCTAAATTGATCTTCCACGGAGAGCTCGTCTCAAAATTAGTTTGGGGTTTGAGGGCCTTTTATGATCTGGAATACAGGTGTGTCTTGACCACCTTTTTTATGTACGAGATGCCTACAGTTATGGTGGGTCTTGCCAAAAAAAGAAAAAAATTTAAAGTAGCAGTCACAACTAGACCAGGTCTTCTCTGTAACACTGAATTCATCCCATCAGAACTCCATTAAGACAGGAATGTAACTGAATGCTATTCAGTTGCTCTTGAAAACACTTTAGAAAAATGAAGTGGGGGGTATAGGAACAGAGTATCACAGTTCAGAGGCAATAAACTGTGAGGGTCCTTTCCTTGATTGTAATTTTAAACAAAGCATTTCTCTCTGGCTTTCCACAAGCTCAGAAAATAAGAAAGTATAGGAAAACCATTACCAGAAGTTTAATTATTTTAATAACAGAATTAATGCAAGGGTAGTGAACACTCTTACAAGCCTCTTAATTTTCTACTTGAAGGTGCATGATGAGAAAAGAATGCAGTCTGTTCATAAGACAATCCCATTTACCTTCTGATTCTTGAAGCACATTCCAATGTAACTCCTCTATATAAACTTCTCCCCTTTTTTCTTGTTCGAGCATTTACTAGAAGGAATTATTCCAGAGTAATACAAGCAATCATATTTTGCTGAAGAGCTGAAAGATGCTTGAGGAAGAGCCCCTCTCTTCCTTCACTCACAAAAGGCAACAGAGGTCTTCAGAAAGTTTGGTATCACAGATATAGATCATTACAGTGTTAACGCAGGGAAATCTGGCAGAAGAACACCACAGCATGGTATGAAATATACCTCCCCAGATCAAAATAACGTTTTTGCCCTGGCCTGGGAGATGAATAGACAAGACAAAGAAAATGTATCAAATCCCTGAGAGAATCATGGACTCTTTCATTAGCACTGTCTGACACAGCACATAGTACAGATCACATCGTGAGGGAGAAGGTGTTCAGTGCTGTACATCCATCCCTTTCACCCTACCAAATAGTGACTACATCTAGCTTAGGGCAACTTGTGTCCCATTAATACAATCTGAGGTCCACATCTGTGCAAAGGCATCCATAACTCACCCTCCTACTGCCTTTCTTTTGCCTCTGGACATGACCAGCCTCTGAATAAAGCCATCAACCTCCCTGGCGACAGCCCTTATGCATGATCTACCACCATCAAACTGCTTAGCTGACAGCGTTGCCTCAAAGCATCCCTTTCAGGTAAATGCTGTGCATCAGCAACTGCTTGGTTGCCTCCTCCTCCCCAGCTGGTTTGTCACAGCAGTAGTCAGCCCATCACACCATAAGGCAAAATTAAACACGGAAGTACAGACACTCCACCATGGGCTCTTTTGCCAGATTATTGAAATGAACATCAGCAGAACTCCCTGCTGGCAAGGACTAACTACCTCAAGTTGCCTTAACAAGATCAGGTCAAGTGACATAGCTTGGTGTAGTTAACTTGAAGCAACTTGTAAGTGGACCAGCTCAATGCAACATCACCGCAATCACCTGGTCTAAATCTGGAGGGTGAGAAAATTGTTGGGGACTAAGTTTGACCACATAGCACGCTGTCAAAGCCAGTGAAAAAAACCTGCACGTCTGTAACAACTTTATCATGCAGCTTTGGCTATTTCAGCTGTAGCTTGCCTCCTATCCTATCCTATCTTAATCTATCCTATGACCTATTTTAATTAGCATCTCCAAACAGATACTGTTTAAAACATAACCAGCAAAGTGCCTTACAGTAGCTCTCAGGAGTTTGGCCCTCAGAAGTCATGATGGAAGATTTCTGTTTTAACATATTGCAAATGTTGCTGCAATATCTCCTTCTTCCAGCCACAGATCTGTGTCCAAACAAGCTGACAAGGTACATTGAGAGCCATCCAGCTACTTGCTAGATCCATCTCTTTTGACCACTGCCACATTCAGGTGAATTAAGATGCTAATCTCCACTGCCTCTTCTTTTTGCTCTCCACAGCTATTGTTCTTCTTGACTGCTCTGGAAAAAACACTCTCCAGGCAGAAAGCTTTGACAAAGTATTTAGCCAGAGGTTGTCTTTGTTCTGGCCCCCGTATATCTTCACAGGCTGCTCTGTTTCTTGAAGCTGTTTTTTTCCCTAGTGCCTTGGCCATATGGCAGGAGATGTCTGCAGCGTATAAACAGTATCAGGCACTCAGCAACAAGGAGGCATTCTCATTTTAAGGATGTCAAACATGCTCCCAAATGATAGTCCTCAGAGTGAGGTGTGCTGTACAAGCAGCATCCTCCCACAGGTGCAAACAGCAGTGAGGTTGCATAAACCAAGGCAGGGAAACTATGTGCGGTGAGAAAACAAGCACAAGCAGGGTGGCCTGGGTGATGAGCCCAAGTAAATTCTGGCAGGTGTTTGGGATGACCTATTTGCAGAATGACAGAATACAAGTACTCTATGAGACAGCCAGTTGTGCATAAATTGTGAGATATTATATAATAATAGAAGGGCATTCAAACATACTTAGTTCCTACATACCCTGCATGCATTATAAATATCTGATAGATGAAGGCTATTCAATAACTGCAAGTAATAATCATGACTGCCTTCCCTACAGAATGCTATTGTCTACTTGAGAAAATATTTGCATTGGTTTGGCCTATTTTAAAAAATACTTGATTTTCTCTTCTTTTTCTTTCATTTTTTCTTTTCCATAGGAAAATGTCTTTCTACTTATCTCTTTCCCTTTGATAGTCAATTTTGCTTGAGTTTATTTGATAAGTTTATCAATACAAGTGCACACAGCTGTAGTTGAAGAGCATCTGAAAGGCATGTCTGTGTCAATGCATGAAAAGGGAAATAAAATATGTTTTGAAAAGGCAAAATCATTGGAGTTGCCAAGGCTTTGACTACACAAGCTTTAATTTTCAACTCTTAGTAGCAGACTGAACTGACAGGATCAGAGCACTTCTCAAGTTTGTTTTTAAGGGGGCGGCAGGGAGGAGGAGGGATCATGCAACACAGATTGGAGCTAAATGACAGTTTAAGAGTAAAATGCACATCTATCACCAAACTTTTAAAATAATAGAATGTAAGTGTCTTTCAAATCATATAGAATAACAGAAGGTCTTTTAAGGGTGAGTTCATAGTTAAAGCTGGAGAAGATTTCTATTGTCACCTCCAATGCAAATTTCTTACTACTATTGTGGGTAAAGTGTGAGCTACTCTCTCTTCTGTGTGTACCCAGGGTAAATTAGGAGGCACTCACTGAACTGCAGAGCCCTTAGATTTCCAAAGCCTGTTTTCTCAGCTGTAAAACTGAATTACAGTACCTGCCGATATAAAGCCTGTTTGCTCTTCTGTAGAGCCTTCCAGACAAGGTGTGATGACTGTGCATGGCATTGCATGCAGCACTGAACTGCTACATCTTGCCACAAAAAGTCCTCAGCTGGCACACAGCGTGGGCTGGATGTTACAACCTTCTATCAACTCAAGTAGTCATTTTTCATGTGAGAACATTCCCTCTCCAGTCAAATTCAGGCATCTGTCAGTTTATCCAACTGCTTTCATGGGGATTGCATGCTGCAGCTGGAAAACTCTTTGCTGAAGTTTTCCACTGTTTCACAGGGCTTCTTTCTGGCTAAAATGGGTGTTGTGGTTAGAAGTAGAGAATCTCTCTGAAACAACAAATAATTTTAAACACACTCATAAAACTATGTTCCTCACTGTAGAAATGAGTGCCTTTCTGATCTGTAATCTCCTTTCCAGCAGGATTGTCAGTGGAATGATATACTCACTAGTCCATTGCATGAGCTTGCTTATCTAAAAACATCTTGAAAACATTCCAGCAACAGAGCAAACCTAAAAGTGAACCTTTTAATATTTTGCATATAGGATACGACACTATATCAAGCACTTACTAATTAGACAAGTACAAGGAGCCCCCAAAATATGGTTATTACTCATTGTCCAGACCAAAAGTTATGGAAATGATCCATTTATTGTTGGTCCTCATACCCTCCATTGGCAGCAGCAATAGGTCATAATGAATATGACTTAAAAATAAAGTGGTGGTTAGAGAAACATGGCTCATTCATTTGTTAAACTGATAATCTAATACCTGATTTAAAGAATTTCTACAGTATTTCCTTCTCCCCATAAGAGAATGTCAGGTTAAAACTAAGTTTTTTATTATTCCCCAAATACAAATTGGGTCACCATTATCATCCTAACCCAAACCCTTTCCCTTGTTATTGCCCCTGAGGAAAGGCCAAGTAAGCAGAATTGTGTAAAGTGCATTTCAAGAATTTAAAGTGAATGAAGTCATGCCTAAAGTGCAGTATAGCAAGCACTGAAGCACCACTCTGCTATCAGTGCTACAGATCATAAGCCTTTGCTTTTGCTGTTGTGCATAAAGGAAGCCAGTTATCCAAGAATGCATATGATTGTGGGCTGATCTCCACCTGTATCTTTCCTTGACACCCCCCAAAAAGATTTCCATCCTTGACCAGCATCCTCTATCATCTGAACAAGCACAGCTGGAGAAGTTTTTAAAAAGTCAGTAATACATAAATAGATAAATAAGTAAAACAGAGATTTCGAAACAATTGCTCAAATATTAACTACTTTGTTTTACAGCTTCAGTTGCTGAAATAAATCCCACCCCATTTGTCTTACAACAGTATTTGAAGGTACTACTTTCCTGCTATGACTAGAATCTGTAATGAAAAGTAGCATGCGTACTATAACCAGTACAGATCAGCTTCTTCATTTTTTTACCTTAACCTTATTGCTTAATTTGATGAGTTTGGTTTATTTTAGGGTGCTTCTCCCCCCCCCCCCCCCCCCCCCAGTGGAGCATTAGGGTTTCCTGCAATAATTTAATTATGTTTTAGAGTATAACATTTCCCAGTCAGTTGTTGTCCTAAAATTGTATATTCAAAAAGAAATTATAAAAAAATAAGGTACCTAATGATCATATGATCAATATTATGATATGTCATTGTACCATAGGCTTAAATACTCATGGTTTCTGAGTTTGAAATTTTGTTAATACTGATTAAGATTCCTGTGTGACATTAGTAAATAGATTGTAGTTACAGACATCTGGAAAAGTTTCCTGATATGGTCAAGATTTAACTCCCTTGTCTCTTTCTATAGATGCTAGTCAGACATGTCCTTACCTTTCTTTTCATTAATGCTTATCTAATAATTCCAATCCTGCCTTACATTATCAGATAAAATCCCACTGTCTTCTCTTTGCCATGGGATTCTCAAAATAGCATAGCTTTGGCATCGGACTCACATAATTTCAATCAGTTCAACTGATTATGAAAGCTCAGTCCAAATAGGTTTAACAGTTTTTAAAATTCCTCTGTAAATCTTTAAATGTGAATTCTGGTAAAGGCCTATACATCACCAGAATCACTGGAAGCTAAAACACTAAGCATTCCCTTTGTAATCTACAAGGAAACCTTGGCCTAAAGATATGTTTGTAAATTTCCAGATAAATGAAATGTCATTTTTTGTCATGAAAATACATAAGCAAGGGAAAGCAGGCAACAGACTGAGACTGGCTTGTCAGGAGATTCACAGCCAAACTGACAAAGCTGTACTAAAACCACTTAAGAATGAAAGAGTGATTTTATCTGCATGGTAAAAATTATGGAGTTTATTTTAGCTGTTAACCTTGATCTAAAGGTATTCTTTAAATAAAAATCTGCTTGTTTTCTTTAGTACTACATAGTAATTTTGTATATATGTCAAAGTTTAAATAAGATAGTACTTTTAAATAATTTTCATACCAGCATATCTTTTGACAAGTTTTGTTCTGCTTTCTTTGAAATCACAGGTGGTTATTTAAATTCCTGTCAGTTTAAAGTCACTCAGTCATTCTCATCCCTCTTCAACTTGAATGTGTTGCAAACTTCCAGTTCAAAGGCTTTTCTGTGAAGTTTCCTTTCTAAAATAATTCTCAAGTGCAGCACTGGCCTCTGCAGTGGCTACATGAAGTATTGTGCATGGACACTTGTTGATGAAAAATACATAGAAGCAGGAAAATGGTTTGTCACCCTAGGTTGGTTCAGGGAGGCTAGAAATCAGCAACGTTTCTATACTGTATGTTTTATTCCCACCTAGTAAGGAAACATCTGCCTTACATGTATCTATCTTCTATGTAGCTGCTAATGATGCAGATTAAATCTACTACCCAGCATAGGTCCCACTCAGAAATCTAGATGCACACAGGAAGTGCCTAGATTGTCTTCTCCTGCCTGCACTCACAGCTCTGCGATTGAAATTATTGCAGGTGAAATTTTATTCTGAAATCAGAACATAACCAAATTTCACAAAAGTTTGGATCAAGACAAAACTTTCTGCCCTAACATCACTGAAAAATTTTGATGTCTGGATTTTGCTAAAGAGTGATGCAGGAAGAAAATATTTCTGACTATTTTCTTTACCTAATAAAAATTTATAGACCTTACCTTTCTTATTTAACAAGCTATACATCCCATATAAACGTTGATGCCTTACATATTTTACAAGATTATTAAAGATATAGTTCCACTTGCATAACAGTAAAACAGTTTCTTAGTATCACTGTTGCTCACTACGCTTTTTTCCAAAATAATTCTTGCAAGCACATTGTATTTCTTTAGAAATATTGCAGTACAGGATATTTTGCCTGAACGCAAGTTAGTCTGAAAGCTAATAAACTTTTTCAAAAAGACAAAGTTGTTACCTAGGTATGAAATCCCATAATAAACAAGTATAAGAAAAAGAGGACATATTTTGTGCTATCTACCAGGCAGAGATTCTTTGAGGAATGTCTGATACCTTGCTAGATGTTCAGCTGATTAATAGTAGGTGTGATTTGTAAAGCAGATCAGAGCACAGCAGATGTGCAGTCAACAGAAAGTACTGTTCGTTGGCGATTTGCTATTTGGGTTGAATTAATCAGAAACAGTGCTTCACGAGTATTAGAAGAGCCAAAGCTACTAGGCTCTAGACTAGAAGCTATAAAGCAGAAATAAACACAGCAAGATACTTTAAGTGCCTCTCCAAGTTCAAAACACATGGCCATATCCCCAGCCCAACAAGCAAGGGATAGAAAGAGTTGCAGACAGAGTGGCCAGCTTTGCAGAGAACATGCTGCTGTTCTAATTGTGTACACGAGCACATGAAGACTATTGGAAAGAGATATCCAATGGACATAAGACTTCATTCTAAATAAAATATTAAATGAAGTTGAAGATTTCACTAAAAAAGGCCCCCCAGGGTATTAAGACACGAGGCTATGATACATGCCACATACATGCAAGAAAGGCATTGGCATAATTATCTTAAAAATGGTCAAAATTGGACTCTTGCACATTACGGTAGTAGTGAAAGCCTGGCATCTGTACTCTTGAACAGAGGAAAATGGAGGGGGGTGGCCTGTAACTACAGAGGTGGAGTGTTTTGTTTGTTCACTCTCTTTTTTCGTTTTCAAACAAGAAGCCAGTATTAGCTAAAATGAACATTTATTTTCATTGCTAAGCAACATCAAATCAACATTGCCATACCCAAGAATAAAGTGGTTATAAACATCAGAATTACAAACATCAGATTACAAAAATAAAAATCTTTATTGCATTTGATAAACTCTTAAGGTACGCAGAGTAAGATCCTGAATTTTCATACAAGAGAAGCAGACAAGTACATAAGCAAAAAGCCTGTGCATCAAGGGGTATCAGAGACACTGCTAAACATGAGCCTTTTTAAAAGCAACTGGGACCCAGTATGTGACAAACAGCGTGTGTCCACACCATACTATTGGTTCAGAGAGGTAGCTCTCAATCAAGATGAGATTTTGTTTAAAGATATCAGAATGGCAATTCCTCAGCTTGACATGAAAGAAATGTCTTTTTTAGTGTACATGAAAATCATCTGGGATCTGAAAAAAAAATCAAATAACTAAGTAATTTTTTTCTAGCTTCAAATGAATAGAGACACTGAGAAATGCATATGGCCAAAAATAAGCCAAGGCAAGCACAATAGGTGACATTGCCAATGCTGTAAAAAAATAGCCTTTGGAAGAGGCAGAGGTTCTTGCTGGCAGAAAAAATTAATTATCTGTTAACTTTCCTGAGACAGTTTTATTAAAATGCAAGTAAATAGGAAATTATGTATATAAAGTGTTTCATTTTTAGATGCAGTATCTGTTATGCAAATACCTCAGAGACACTCACATTTCAATAAAATACAAGGGAAATACTACTTCCCATTATTCCCATGCAAAATGTCTTAAAGGAAAACAGTGGGAAAATAATAAAATGTGTCCTACCAAAATGATGCAGTCAGGCTCTGATGCCTATTTAGTTACGTTAAAAAATAGAACAGCACTGGTGAAACATAGCTTGTCACCACTCACTTTTTAAAGCCTGCATTAGAAATTAACGTCAGGGTAGCTAGAGACCTGCTGGCGTGCATAGACAAAGAAGGTGAAACAATATACTCAGAATATGAAGTTCCAGGAATTACCAACATTTTCTGAAAACAAGGCTGTGTCCATCTCTGATGGGAAATAGCTGTCACTAACAGCAGAGACAGGTGGTAGCCAGACATAAATGGCCACCTACAACAGCTAAGTGACATCTGCAGATCCCAGCAGGCAGAGAATTTAGCTGTTGAGATGTTTGTTCAAGAAATCCTCATAGAGGCAATGATTACATGAGGCTGTAATAGCAAAGTCCCAGGACATGCCACGGCTAAAAGCAACAGATTAAACAGAGCTAAACAATGTGCTGAGATCTACCGGGCACTTCATAAATAGTACTTCAGCCTTGCTCACTGGCTATAAGGCTGAAATTTATTATCTACTGGTGATGATTATTAGCTGTTTGTTACATTTGGCTAGGAGGAGAGAGATGAAGAACTGTAATTTTTAAGAGCATGCAGCCTGAGCCAGATTGATTGTTTATCATTAACAACAAAAAATGTGGATCAGCAAGAGAGCTAATGAGCCAGGCACATTTTAGATTCCCAGATTTAGAGCAGCTTCTCACACTGAGACAACCTCTTCATTGCAAAGACATGACTTTCCCAAACTTTCTTTTCTCCTCCAGAAAAGCGCACAGACAAACATCAGTGGTTTTGGTACCATTACACGGAAACCAGAAGGTCTCCCCTCTCCTCAGCTTCACTGCTTTCGAAGTTTAAAAAATGTTGGAGGTATGGGGAGAAGAAGAGAAGCGAAGTGGAGGAAGTGGTTCTTCTCTGTCTTGAGTGCAATGCCAGTGCATCCCCACCTGCGAAAAGCACACACTGAACAGCATCCTTTGGATACAGCCAGAACATACTGTACAAAAAACGGAGAGGTTTCATGCTATGTGCTATTTATATTTTGATATCTGGCTTCAGCCAGAGTGCTCTGAGAACAGAAATAGTTTATTATTAACCCACAAAGTGCTGGTGGGTTTCCTGGCTTTACTTTAACACAGTGGCACAAGACTTGTCTGATCTGGTGAAGCATCTGACCCATTGTTCTCATAACTCAGCTCTATCTTCATGTTCTTGGAGCAAGATTATTCTCTGCCTTTGCGTGTTTCCCTGTCAGAGCCCTTCATTACCCTGACAGAAACTTGCCTGCACCAGAATAAATGGAGACAACTGAAACCAGGCTTTATCGTGATAACAGATTTCTCTCAATGCTGTTTTTTACCATGCTTCACAAGCTCCACTACGGACAAAGGAACAAGGGCAGGATCTAGGATGCCAGAGGATTCAGGGTTTTCAGCAGGAGAACTTCATCATTAATACATTTCCTGTTGTTATTACCAAAAAAAAAAAAAAGAATCTGACCTGTGAGTTTTCCATGTGTCTTCAGTAGCATTTCATCCCCAGCATATGCTGTATTTCTGCATTCAGTATTATATTAACCACAGTAAAGCCATACAGTGTCTGAAGGACTCTTACGAAAGTAGTTGCAAAGCATGCTTACTGCTTTACCCTGCTGCCTTGTCTTTTACATAGTATTCTGATCCATTGTCATGTTTGAAACACTGTTTCAAAGTGATGATTAGGAAAAGAGGGATAGATTTAAATTGATTGATTTTAGATTGGATATTAGGAAAAATTTCTTCACAGAAAGGGTTATCAAGCATTGGAACAGGCTGCCCATGGAAGTGGTCAAGTCACCATCCCTGGAGGTATTTAAAAGACGTGTACATGTGGTGCTTAGGGACACGGTTTAGTGGTGGACTTGGCAGTGCCAGGCTAACGATTGGACTCGACGATCTTAAAGGTCTTTTACAACCTAAATGATTCTATGATTCTCTGAAATTAATGCCTTACTCCATGTTGGTAAACTCTTGACCTTTCAGAACACAATCACATTGATTTAATAAGATCTGCAATTGCCCTTTTCTTCTGGACAAATTCCCTTTCAAATCATTCCCACAGAATAATCTACTACAGGGTCACGCATTTTGGATTTAGAAATACAAGCTATTTGTGAGGTATGGCAAGGAAGAAAAAAATTCTATTGTAGAAGAATAGTAAGTGGCATATTGCCAAAAAAAAATCTCATGCTAATGGACCATCTCTTTTAGTACTTGGAGCACTAAATCTGATACTGTTCTCTTGCTTTGCTTTTAGGCTCACTGACTCAGGTGTGTATTTGGGGAAACAAAGAGGAAACCCTCACTCCACACGTGCTAGAGAATGCATTTTAGCTGCATAGGCTGCTGAAGTTTCTTTCCTTTCTTCAGAGCAAACTGCATTCAGGGCTATGTAATGGACTTTATGTATTGTGAGGGTTGGCGTAAGGACCATATTCTTTCTGAAGGGAAAGGAGACCAGATCAAGCAGGCATAAGAGGGTACAGAATGTACCAACCTCTTCTATCCAGATTTTCCCCTTCCTAGGCTGATATGCACTGTGTTGTCTGTAGCTTACTTAGAAACTCCTCAGTGCACTGTCCTATGCTTGCAACAGCTCAGTTTTCCACAGAACTCAGCTACTTTCTGCATCTCCCATTGGAAATTTTGTGCCCAGTCAGATGACTAAATGCACATAAAAAATAAAAGGCCTGAAGCAGTAAAGCCATCTAGGTATTTGTTCATGGAACAGGTATAGCAAATGTGCAGCAGAAACTGTTGTCGCACTGATGTCAAAATCCATGCTTGAAGGGATCCTTCTAGCAGTTAAAAACTCATTTCACGTTCCACACCCAGTGTCAGACCTTAATGGCCCTGACCAGCCCCACTTGGGGCAGCCACCCCACCCCAGCGGTCCCATTTATAAGCTCCAACTGGGACACTCAGGTCTTCTCTGGATGGACATGAGTTTATGCCATGGGGTGCTGATCTTCAGCCCCATCTCTTGGTGGACCCCTCCGACCCACATCTCAGCCCCAATTCCTGCTCCCCCATCGCCTTGCCATGCCATGGACACTGCAGGCTCCAGCTCTGCTCCCTGCTC
The DNA here is from genome assembly GCF_035582795.1 of Mycteria americana. Taxonomy (NCBI): domain Eukaryota; kingdom Metazoa; phylum Chordata; class Aves; order Ciconiiformes; family Ciconiidae; genus Mycteria; species Mycteria americana. Next base: position 43,159,665 of record NC_134396.1, read on the forward strand.
AGATTCGTGGGGGTGGGCATGACCGGTGTGGGGCAGCCTCTGCCTCACCTCCTCGTGGGGCAGCCCCTCGCTCAATGCTCCCTGACACTTAGTTTCCATGCCAGGTTTGCTGACAATAATACCAGGGAGTGTCAATTCTAATGGTGGCTTGGGTACTACCTTCACAGAAACATTTTGAATTTGTAGCCACTACTGGAAATTCAGTATAATCATGTGTCCAATGGCATTGATTAAACCATATTTTCATAAATGGATAACTTAAGATGAGCCCCTGAAGGTGGTTCTTAATTGCCTCAAGCCTTCTACATCTTCCCTAACACTACAATAGTTCCCAGTTTCTTTCCTAGTTGATTAAAATGTGATTATTATTATCATTTTAGTATTTCCTTAAAAAATCTTAATTAAGAATTTCTTAACACTGAACTATTTCTTTATGTCCCCATAGACATTAAGGGCTCCCTTTAATAATTTTGCTCACTTGTCTCAAAACTTGAGAGGAAAACCTTTAGTACTTTGATTGCTCAGCAAAAGATATATTTAGATCCAGTGAACACTGCACACAGCCAACCCAATTAGAAAAAAATAATGTTGATAATACAAAATGCCTATTTCCTCCCTACAGATGCGTAATGCTATAGGTATTAAACATACACTTGTGGTCAATGACAACACTAAAACTTCATTGGCAGGGGCCCAAACACTGGAAAACAAATGGCAATATAGTGAAAACTGTGTGATATTCCAAACCTGGAATCAGGATAATGATCATGAAATCATTAAATCCAGATAAAGGTATTTACAGCAAACAACTTGATGATCAAATGCTTGTATGACTTCTCATTTCAGTCTAATCTAAGACTCCTAGTGATATATAAGAAAGCCATTTTATGTTTAGACCTTTTTTGTAATAAGCACTAGATTATGTTCTCCAGAGTTAAAAAAGTTGACCTGCAATAGGCAAAGAAAGCCTACACACAGAACACATGAGTTCCCAACCATATTTTCCCTTAAGGTGAGCTACTCCTGGCACACAATCTAAATGTCAAATGAGAGGCCCAAAGGATGCAATAACTGCCTTAGTAATCATCGGACTATCCTTTGAGACAGGGAGATAGCTTTCATAGTGTCAGTAAACCGAAGTGTCTGAGCAAGATACTATAATTAGTTCATTTGAATTTACTGACTTCACAGACTCATTCATCTTAAAAATATATGAAATACTAAATAAAACTGAAGAGGCCTATGATGAAGAAGTCATAGGATACTTTGAGAACCTCCTAGTAGATGATTACTGTTGGGGGTGATGACGACCATACTGTTTTGCACAAGAGCTCTTGATATGAGCAAGGGGAAAAAAAAAAGCAAGGGAATGCTTGTTCACTGGAATAGTCTTCCCTTCACTACTGTATTCCTTTTCCAGGTCTGATATGGGGACGCATGGCAGTTCAGGACCCAGAACCAGTATCTTATCTGCAGAAGGAGTTCCCTGATGCCAGGAAAACTTTCTGCTAGGCATTTTCAGCCAGTTTACCCTTATGCCTTCTTCATATGGTTATATTTATTTCTGTACGATTTACAAGTATTTCTGTTCCACAAACCTCTGTGTCTGCATAGGTGCTGACTTACGAAAGACAGTTTACCTATCCAGGGTACAGACATGTATGAACATTGCTGCTTTTCCCCACAATTCAGTTGTTCAGGTTATATATTCTGACATATAGTGATTTTATGCAACAAAACAAAAAATAGACTCATCAATATTAAAACATGCAAATCATATATTTTTAATGAAATATTCTAATTTGCAATGCATATCCAACCCTGCTTTCTAGGAAGGGAGAAAGATTCTTTAGACAATATCTTGTATCTTGTTCCATTATGAACTATGCAAATCCTAGCCTGTCTTTCTTCCAAGTAGAAGACTACAGCTTTCTATTTCCAGGCCTAAATCAGCTTTTTCAGTATTACGATTAAGTTCATTGCTCATATGAATGGCTCTGATGGAAAAGCATCACTACCCTGGAATTTTCCAAATAGGTATAGAATAAGTGTTTATTATTACATCTTTGTATCCATATACCCTAAGCAGAGTGATATTGTAGAATTTTTTTTTTAGAAACAAAGGAAAAAGCCTCCCTTTTCTTCTCCTCCTGCAGAAGAAAATACGCTTTTTTTCTGCAGACAAACCTATCATATGCCGAACTGTATAATATTATAACAAAGAGTTGTGAGAAGAGGGGATGATGCCTTGCCTGAGGAGCCAAAGCTCCTTATTACCCTAATGTCTGGAACAAAGCAACTCCAAGGAAACACAACTCCTTTCAAAAGGTTGTTTTGTTTTTTTTTTAAATTACTGGAGTGAATTCTGTAGTTCTATCTTGAAAATATCTTCTTTTTAAAGCATTTATATCAACGATGAAGTTAACTATCTTATCATTTGTTGTATTTTCTGTTCACTGTTAATGGAATAAGCAAACTGAAGATTTAGCGGAGAAAGGGGGGAAAGAAGGAGTGAATGGAAAAAAAATTATCCTATCTGTATAGATAAATAAAATGAGCTGGATCATAGGTATTTCAAGAGTTGTTTATCTGACTGTTGCCATCTAAAGTCGGACCTGCAGGCTAACATGACCCAAACAACTCTATCTGGGGATATGCTATTGTACTAGGTGTAGAAGTATCTGTGCTCTGCCAGCTGCTGGGAGGTAGAAGGTGTTAGGGGTTGCTGAATTAAGTAGACTGATACAGGTGAGGTTGCTGCAGCTCCATGCCCCCAGGTCTGACCAGGTGTGAGGCTGAGCACTTATTTGCAGCAGGCACACACCCCCTGGCATACTTGTACAACACATACGAATGTATATACACAGCCAGCCAAAAGATCAACACGTACAGACACACTCAGCGCTCAAACAAACAAAACCAGCACCAACAGCCTTATCCTGGTCGGGGTCAGGATGAAGGTCCATTAGCGGAAAACGTGTATACAGATAGATACACAGTATGGATCCCTCCAGTACCTGGCCTGAGACTCTGAGTCTAGCCAGTCGCTGTCCCTGGATCTCTGGTGTCCCCAGCTGCTGGCATCTGGGCACGCAACCCCCCCAGGGCTGCAGCCCCATTCCTGCTGCTGGTACAGAACACCCTTGCACACACATGAAAATGCACAGAGACAGACAGAAATGCTGAGGATCCCTCCAGTAACTGGCCTTAGACACCCAGTCTACCCAGTAGATGGCTCACAGATCCCCCAGTCTCCAATTGCCTCATGCATGACAAAACACACATGTGAATGGGTTTCTCAGCCAACCCCCAGACCTCCCAGTGTCCCCAGTAGCTGGCTTGGACCCCCTGGTTCCTCCAGTAGCCAACTCACAGACCTCTGCTGTCTACCTGGCTTCCCAAGCCATTTGTCCTACTAACTGTCAAGTCTGGCTTGGCTTATGCTAGTGATAACATACTGATAGAGTAGTGGTAACCACACGGTATGCGCATGTCCCAACCTCCCCGGTTGCTGGCACCCCATGCATACAGGCCCCCTCTGATCCATGGTCCAAATCCAGTGGCTGGCACTCACACTTCCACAAACAGAAAAGAGAATATTTTCCCTTACCTGGGAAAATAGTCAGAAATGGAGTTTAATGAGAAGACAGGGCAGACTGTGCTGATCAGGCACAGAGCATGGCCATACATACATACTGACCAGAAACCTCATTATGTGCAACCAACACTTAGGCCCTTATCCCTCTATTTTTCCACACTTGTTCCCCCCCAGACCACCCTGATTCTTCCATTTCCTGCCTATGGTCCTCCCCTAAGCATCCCCTAATAAGTTTTCCATAATCCCAAAATGCTGTTCCCTGCATCCCATAGTAAGTCCTGTACCGCGGTAGGTAGCACACCTCTCAGACTGACAGGTGATGGGGTGACTTTCCGGTGCAACCCCTGGGCAGTGGGGCTGACACTTTCCTGGGGCAGGGGCTCAGGTCTCTCATGAGGCTGTTGGGTCACCCCAGCTGCCAGTGGCATGCTGGGCTCCTCAGTCTGGCTGGAGGTAAGCCTTTAATCACACAACCTAATGGATGTTTAAGCAAGTCATTATGACACAAAGTTGTGCTGAAATACAGACAGGAAACATCTCTCTCTCATGAAATGCTGTCATCTAGTCCTTATTACCTAGTAAATAAATAGTAGCAATAGTAAATAGCTATTAGCTAAGTTACTTACTATTAAAAACATTTGTGGTTAACTTTAAGTCAGAGCTCTGCTTATTAGCAACTACCAAAGAATGTACCAGGACGAACATGTCATTTAATTGAAGTCTGTGAACTCAGATTGCCTTAAGAAGCTATTAGTCCCTTTAAGGGAAATTACAGATTTGCACCAAGCTAGGGTAATCACTGAAGCTAAATGAAAAATTCATAGACTCTAAAACACTTGTCTTAGCATAAAATGAACTGCCCTCTGCATTGACTGAAGGCAGAAGTTAGACAGTGATCCATGCTGAAGTTAGCATACAGTCTAACCTAAAATTTAGCAGTATGAATCCTATCCCGAGTCTAAATCCCTCCAACAGATGGAAGAACTTGCTAAAAATGTTGGCTTTTCCACTTCAGCGATGGAAAAAAAACCCGCTAAGACTCCAGTTTTTAAGAAGCGGTGTTACCTTTTCTTAAAAAGTGACAAAAGCAAAGCTGCCTATTGTATTCACTTACATGAGTTACAATTGTATGCTGGCAGCAAGTACTTCCGAAAAAGCCCAACGTGTAAGGAATGCTTGAAACACCTTTTTTTTTTTTTTAGGCTATATATTTAACTTTTTATATATTGCCTTAAACTTGCTCTTAAGGTTTAGAGGGGGAAAAATTACAACTAATAAGCAAAATACTGGCTCTTTTTAATTGCAGTAACTTGTCAATGGAGATGAGTTTTTTGAAGACAGAAGACATTAATTTAAAAAGAAAGCATAATTAATTAAATTAAATGGGTTATTTTAATTTATTTGAAGAACCAGCTTTACAAAAATCAGTTAGGTAGGCAGTTTATTCTTTTCCTTATACTATGCCAGCTTATTTTACTTAATGACTTCCCTAACTTACTTACAGGCAAGTGTCCAAAAAGCTCAGCAAAAATATATATATTTTTATATAATTATTGTGGTTTTATCACTGTTTTTTCTTATTATAAATATGTATCACCTTCTCCTGACCACCTTGCTCACAGAGATCATCTCAAGCTTCTTCCAGATTTTTAAGTGTCATTTTGCATGATAAATCTGCATGTAACCTTGCACTATATATTTCAAGAAATACTTACTTTTAAAAGATTTGGTTTTCCACCTTCTGCATGAGAGAGAACATGAATGGATGGGAAGAAAGATGAAAAACATATTTCAGGTTTACAGTTACAGCATACCTGTATGTGAATTATTCCACATACCTTCAATAAAAAAGCAACATTCTTCTTTTTCCCCACCACACCATCATCTTCTTTACTCTATGAGCAGCAACATAATCATTTTCAGAAAAGTGAAAAGTAAAACCCTAAGCCATGAAACTGCTTTTGGAAAGGATAGCCTAAAAAACAAACTGTCCCAGATATTTCTATCAGATTTAATCTTTGGCAGACATATACTCATGCATTCTTCATGCAGAGGTAGTGATAGTTAATACTCTTTCCAAAAGGATGCAGTTTTAATCTAATTAGATGATGGTTTGGTAACTAGTTACTGACTCTAAATTATATAGACATGTTCTTCCAAAGAATCATATTGTTCCACAAGCTGCATATACTACTAGCACTGTTAAACTGGCAAAGCAAAAAGTATGTTTTCACATGGAATACGGAAAAAAATATCCTCTGATGTGTTCTTGTGAAACATGCGATCTAAAACCATTTTTATTTCCCCCATATCTCTTAAATTAAATTTTTAGAGAAATACTCACATGAGCAGTTTAACAGGAAAATTAGCACTTCCAGAGCCTGAGACTTTTATAGTTATCCATTAGCTACCATAATAGCTAAAAGTGGCCAAACCCAACAGTAACAAAACAGATTTGAATACGGAAGTGAAATATTACAATTGACCACCCATGAAAAGAAATTTTAGACTTGTGGTTTTCAGGTTCAACAAACTTTTATATGTGCTTGTCATTGTTATAAGCTTGGTAGTCTGAGAGATGAAGAAAGATCCATCTCACAGTGAGCTCATAGAAACTTACCTGACAGCTGAAGGTGGGGGGAAGAGTTGGTGGCCCTCAAGCCTTTGAAATAATAACTGTGAATACCAAATCAAGCTGGATGGTTTTTTTGTCTGCTCACAGACATTCTGCCAACAGAGAAAAACCCAAGTACCTCCGATAAGTCCATCACCAAGCTGTCTGAATCTGCATAATGCAAGTGCTGTCACTAGCAGCCTGCAGCAACATCCTTTCCCTGGGACAAGAGTGCCCTTACTTCTAAGGATATTATGTTTTGATGCAGCAGCCTAAGGGAGAACTTTTACCTAGCTGAAGATCCTGAAGAACCCAGAAGCACGGCAGCGATCTCCGAGCTTGCGTGTGTTGCTTCCTTTGAAGTTAACCTATTTATACACCTCCATGCTTAAAAGCTAGTTGTGAGAGGCTGAAAGAGTTACCGTCTCAGACATTGTGACCAGGCGAGGCGCTATTTGCATGGCGACAGCAGGTCGACGAGCACGGGGTGGGGGAAGGCGGGACCGGGACGTGTGGGACGTGGAGAGCGCGTCGGAGGACGCGCGGTTCCGGGTTCTGCCGCACTTTACCATGTGGGGCCAGAGATCACACAGGGTCTAAGGGGCTTGCAACTGCCCGAGAGACGCCTCGCGACCACCCCCCTCCCCGAGCGCCTGCGCAGAAGATTGAGAACTTTCTAGAACAAGAACCATGTAAGTCCTGAAGGGGCATACCTGGAGGCGGGGTTAGCTTATAAAAGACACACTCTCCAGGGAACCACGTGCGTGCCCACCACTGGAGGATTGCCACGTCTGTTATGGTCATCGTGGGATCCAGGGGTGGTGATACTTTTTCTTTCTTTTTCTCTCTTCTCTCTGCCTCTACTCTTCCAGTATATGCAAGTTCGGGATAAATTGTGATGGGTTGCCCAGAAAATAGCTCCATTGCCAAATCGCCTTTGTTTGTTCATTGAGCTCGCCAGTTTGTTAAGTTTGTCTGTTTGTGGAATTCCCCAGTTAATAAAGTTGCTGGCCAGCCTGTTCCTCTGAGTCACTGTCATGACTCTGTGGACCACACGGCCGAGCAGAGGTCGGCTTTTGTCGGTACACAAACCGTTGGGGAATCGAAAAGATTCACCCCTTTCGCAACCCACCGAGGGGGATGAGACATTAATTTGGTGTCAGAAGTGGGATAGACTGTTCCTCTGAGTCATTGTCGTGACTCTACCGACCACGCAGCCCTGCCAAGCAGAGGTCGGCTTTTGTTGGTACACAAACCGTTGGGGAATTAAAAAGATTCACCCCTCTCGCAACCCACTGAGTGGGACAAGACACTAGGGCAAGAAAATACCACTTGTAGCAGGTTAGAGTGATGTGCTAGCTATAGAAGTGGTTGGTTTCCCTCTGCCTCTTTCTCTAGCAGGACCTCATACTAGCTGCTTCAAGATGTCCAAGAACCTTTGCTTTGGATATGATAACCAAACCAGAAGGGAAACTGCTCCCTAATCCATCTTTGAAGGTACATCCACAACATCTTCTACCTTTGCCATAAATTTCAAGATTTTTTGCACTGACAATAGTACATAAAGCTCCATTCAGTTTTAGGCAGCTTGTACTGAGGCACCAGTATGAGATGTTTTAAACAACAGGACTCAAACTTTACAGTCCTTAGTGGGAACAGTGCCTTGGTCCATTCTGTACATAATATTATCAAAATTAGACCTGACTTTGAATTCTGAGATTCAGATTGAGTTTTGCTATAAGGACCCTCAAAACCTTATGTCGCATACTCTTCACCTTTCCATTCACTTTATCTCACTGCCGTCAGTTCTGTACTTTATTATAGCCCTTGTAAGAGTCTCGGAAGTGTCAGAGATTGTGGTCTCAAAAAACCTCTTTTTATATATGGATATGTGCATATTTATGTATGAAAGGGAGAGGCAGAAGAATACTTGAAGCCTCCTGGCAGCAAGAACAAAGCTACAAGATTTAGAATTTTTTAACATTTGCAAAAAGTGTCTGTTAGCCTGTTGGTTGTAAATTAAATCAAAAACATGAATGAAGAGCATCCTACAGGCACAGAAACCAGAAAACCAAGTAAATATAGCTGATTTTTTTGTTTAATTACTACTTATTCCATGCTTAAATGTAGGGGGTTGTCTCTAGAAAGACAAAACTAACATTTATTTACATTTAGATTTAAATTCATTATATTCGCACTGTGTCAGAATCCAAAATCTTCATGTAAATTTACATGATGGGCCTTCCAGTATGTTTGGGTTTGTTCCTGTTGTGGGGGAGATATGAGCATAGAGGCCAGAGGCACAAAAGGCAGACAGCCATTTGAAAACTTCTTACACCACACAGCTTAGACACAATGTAGTCCTCAAAAAAAATTAAGCCAGTTCTAGAATAATGCAATCAACTATTTCTACGAATGAGCCTGATATTAAATCATTGCCACATTGTTGCTCAGTCTAAATCAGCTTAGTCTTTCCCTCTGTTCTGAAATAATGTTTGTCCCATTTTTGGGCTGATACTAACATTTTCCGTAGGTTTGGTCCTTGCATCCATCATGCCTATTGCTTATCTTCGCACCACATATAAACAATTCAGCATTGACCCTGTTTACCGTCCTTTGAGAGGTCCAACAACAGTTACACATTTTGTTTGCAAATCCTATCATTTAAGGGCTGAAATACGATCAGCCCGGCAATAACAGCTTAAAAATTCCCAGGAGAAAATGAAATCTCTTTGGGTTTTTTCACTGAATCTTCTGACCAAACATATCTGCCACATTTATTGAAGACAGTGTTTTGAATTGCTTTATTGTGGAACGGAATATAGAAGAGAGAAGAAGCTGTCATGAAACATGGAAAAGCACTGAGCTGGGGCTTTTCAGTCTCCACAGAGGGGCAATTGAGAAGATGGTGAGTCAAGAGTAGAAAGAGGAGAGAATGAGCACGGAGATGGATGCCAGTGGCAGAGCAGTTCTTCAGAGTGTGCCTCCACTCCTCGACAGTGCACAGAGCCTTTTTTAAACAGCACATACTGCAGAATCCCTCCTCCACACTACACACAAACTGTACAATTCATCCAAGCCAAGCAGGACAACTGTTATTTTTTTCCATGAATAGAGTCCTTATTCAAAAACCTTTCTGGATGAATTCACTGAGATTTGGAAACCTTATTCTAGCCTAGCAAACACCACTTTCATAAAGTCCCTTTATAAGTCTTGGCTAAAATTATGTAATAATGAGTTTAGAGCCAGCAGCTAAAAAGACTAATTTTTACAATGAGGTCAGTAAGAGGGAGAAGATGATGACGTATAGATTGGTGGCTGCAATCCAGTCCAAACAGTCAGCAAAGTAAAGTAAATAGTTCTAGTCTGGCTTTGGTCTGCCCTTCCTACATGCACCTGCTGAAAGACTCATTGAGGTACAGTATACAAAATTATAGCGCTCAGTGTGCATTACTAACATGTTCTGCAGTCACTGACAGTCATGAGTTTATAAAATATTAATCTGTTTGTTAAGAAAGAAACAAACCATTTATTCTTGTCACAGGAGATATTTATGATTTGTTTCCATTGTGCAGGTTGCACATACATACTATCTCAAACAATAAAAAGCTAAAAATATAGTCTCTAAATATTATAAGACACACCTACACAGAAAAAAATCCCACATTCACATATATTTTCTTCTTACTTGCTACTCAGGCCCCAAACAGAGCTTTATATAGCCATATTGTACTCTAAGTTCCTAAAGAGGAAAAAGAGCTTAAGGAAAGAGAGTTAATCCTCCTGCTGAGTTTCACTGAGTTTCATACATCCTTACACCCACAGCCACATCACTCAGTTCATGGTCCTTAAGATAACTTGAGGAAGCTATTATTTTGAAGCAGTCTTTCCTCAAAAAACAAATACGGTGTTTGGTATTAAAACTTCAAGCCTCATCTTTTAAGTACTTAGCAAATAGAACATTGCCATTTCAGCAGTTCCTTCAGTTCAAAACCTTCTTTTTCTGTCCACAGTGATGCTGACTGGCAGATGCCAGCATCATAGCACCATGGAATAAAAAGGATTTTAGTACAAGTAGGGCTAAAATTCCAGAACAGCCAGCCATGGTCACAGACTAATGTTTTGCATCCTAAAAAATTATTAGGAGAGTCAGTTTTCTGCTGAAATATTTCTTGGAAAACTCCAATAAAGATGTGGATACACCTTTAGGTAGGATCTGTCATGCACTGGAACGAACGTAATCCAGAAACACAGCTCTTGCAGTAGTCTGTACTGAAAGCAAGGGCATTTTTTTTGCTGAGTTCTTCTTCCACTCACACCACTTTATATTTCTGATGCAGCTTTCCCACCATGATAAAGTAATTGCAAAGTTGCAGAGGTAGGGGAGAATTTAGGTATCTCCCCAAGTCTACTGCACATTCTGATTTTGCAAATAAGAATGTCAACTCTAGGCTGGAAGATCAGGTCACCATCTCTGCCTGCTCCACATGTTCTGATTGATGCTTGCCGTGACAGGACTACTCATTTCACAGACGACACTGCCAGTCATTTCTTCTGGAGTTAGCAGGTATGGAGAGTGGTCAAATACCATTTTAAAATGTAGGGGTTTATTTTCATAAGGGAAAAAAAAAAAGGCCAGCAGTGATTTTAAAGAAACTAATAACTTTAAGGATTGCTTTGAAATTATTCTTGACATTTAAGGACTGTGGTACTTCTCACTAAATTCAGTGGTATATTCTGGGAGTTGGCTGCTGCTGCCTGTGCATTTCCATGATTAATGTCTCATAACTAATAAAATGGGCCTTGAGGGGCCACTGAAACTTTCTGCAACCAAGGTGACCTGGCTATTGGAGAAATGTCAAATGAAGATATTTGCAATGCAACTCCGCATATCAATAACTGTATTACATATCAGGTTAGGCAAGAACAATTGTCTCAAAGGAACCTTGTTATAAAAGATAAAAGCTCTTCAATACCTGTCAGTATATCAATCCCTGCAGCCACAACTCTAACTTGACTATATAGTAGAGCTGTGGTGCTAAGTTTCACTCCACATTGCAATGGGCTAAACACTGATTAATTCCTCTGTAAAAGCTGACCAGTGTCTTGGCTTCCATGGTGTATCTGAGAGTTTGGCTAAGTTTTATTTAGTTATTATGAAGCAGGGATCACAGATGCACTGCCAGCTTGCTCCTTAGGTATAAAGTCACTAACAAGAAAATATTCATCATGACGTCAGTCTCTAGCTATGGACAAGTTTATATTGAATGCAACTTCATAAAGACATTGCCGTGAAATATCAACGTTTTTAAAGACTACTGCATTCGCTAAGAGAGCTGTCCTTTGTCTCAGTAAACACCAGTTTTGTCCTTGTAAGTGTTAATTGCAAATGTAACTAAAGACTTTAGTTGTTCCTACATGAATGAAGTTGAGCCGTTATGTGATACTCTATCCAACCAGACAAAAGAGAGCAAGGAGAGAACACAGTTATTTATTGATAGCTTACATTTAACCTTACGCTCTTTGGGATGCTGTCTTTTTATTTGCAATTTTGTGCATTACCTCGTACCATAGGACTTGTTCCAAACCAAGACTCTCAAGTATGGGGTTTTTTGATACTGTATAGATTCTTTTTTCCAGTATTTTTTACTACTTGCTTCCAATACCTCACTGAATAGGAAGCTGTAAAGATAGCAATACAAATAATTTTTTTTCTCTGTCTGAGTTTTGCTGGGATTTGTAGATGTTAGAAAGTCGGAACCGCAGCTTTGATTGTTCTGACCATTGAAACTGCAATGCCTCACTGCCAATCCCCTCAGACAAATAGCACATGTATGCAAGTGGTACACAGACTTGTGATAAATCCACAATGCACTGACCAGCATGGGCGTGAAAAGATCAAGAACATGGTTGGTTAGCATATGCACTTGTTCAACACTTTGCTTGACACTTGCATCGCTGTTGTGGTTTACCCCGGCAGGCAGGTAAACACCACACAGCTGTTTGCTCACTCCCCACGCAATGGGATGGGGGACAGAATAAAAAAAAAAAAAAGGTAAAACTCATGAGTTGAGATACAGACAATTTAATAGGACAGAAAAGAAAGGGAAAATAATAATGACAAAAGAATATACAAATCAAGTGATGCACAATCCAATTGCTCACCACCCACTGACTGATGCCCAGCCAGTCCCCAGGCAGCGGACCCCCAGCCAGCTTTTCCCCTAGTTTATATACTGAGCATGATGTCATATGGTATGGAATATCCCTTTGGTCAGTTGGGGTCAGCTGTCCCAGCCGTGTCCCCTCCCAACTTCTTGTGCACTCCCAGCCCACTCGCTGGTTGGGGCAGTGTGAGAAGCAGGAAAAGGCCTTGACTCTGTGTAAGCACTGCTCAGCAGTAACTAAACCATCAGTGTGTTACAGAATCACAGAATCACAGAATCATATAGGTTGGAAAAGACCTTTAAGATCATCGAGTCCAACCATAAACCTAACACTGCCAAAAACCACCACTACACCATGTCTCTAAGTACCTCATCCAAACGTCCTTTAAATACCTCCAGGGATGGCGACTCAACCACTTCCCTGGGCAGTCTGTTCCAATGCTTGATAACCCTCTCGGTGAAGAAAAATTTCCTAATATCCAGTCTAAACCTCCCCTGGCGCAACTTGAGGCCATTTCCTCTTGTCCTATCACTTGTTACCTGGGAGAAGAGACCGACCCCCACCTCTCTACAACCTCCTTTCAGGTAGTTGTAGAGAGCGATGAGGTCTCCCCTCAGCCTCCTTTTCTCCAGGCTAAACAGTCCCAGCTCCCTCAGCCGCTCCTCATAAGACTTCTGCTCCAGACCCTTCACCAGCTTCGTTGCCCTTCTCTGTACGCGCTCCAGTACCTCAATATCCCTCTTGTAGTGGGGGGCCCAAAACTGAACACAGTATTCGAGGTGCGGCCTCACCAGTGCCGAGTACAAGGGCACAATCACTTCCCTAGTCCTGCTGGCCACGCTATTTTTGATACAGGCCAGGATGCCATTGGCCTTCTTGGCCGCCTGGGCACACTGCTGGCTCATATTCAGGCGGCTGTCAACCAACACCCCCAGGTCCTTCTCTGCCAGGCAGCTTTCCAGCCACTCTTCCCCAAGCCTGTAGCGTTGCATGGGGTTGCTGTGGCCCAAGTGCAGGACCTTGCACTTGGCCTTGTTAAACCTCATACAATTCACCCCAGCCCATCGATCCAGCCTGTCCAGGTCCCTCTGCAGAGCCTGCCTACCCTCCAGCAGATCAACACTCCCACACAACTTGGTGTCGTCTGCAAACTTACTGAGAGTGCACTCGATCCCTTCGTCCAGATCATTGATAAAGATGTTAAACAGAACTGGCCCCAACACCGAGCCCTGGGGAACACCGCTTGTGACCGGCCGCCAACCGGAGTAAACTCCATTCACCACCACTCTCTGGGCCCGGCCGTCCAGCCAGTTCAATGTTATGAACATTATTCTCATCCTAAATCCAAAACACAGTATTATACCAGCTGCTAGAAAGAAAATTAACTCTATCCCAGCCGAAACCAAAAAAACCTCCTAAAATATTTCTTTGCATGGATTTGGCACAAGAAATCTGACCTTTTGCTGTGTTAAAAATGTTTTACATTTTGTTCTTATTGTTGAGATTTCATAAGATTTTGTTTGAGGAGATGACTGCAGTTCCAGACAGATATACAGGTGCCAAATCAAGTCAGCATGCTTGAATAGGAGTTCTTTCATAGGGTACATACAGGACCACTCAGAGTGGAAAAATTCAAGAAAATCTACCTAGAAAGAAATCAAAGCTCTGCCTGTCATTGAAAGGAGGACAGAGGGATACAGACAAATTGGCTCTGTAACCACAACAGCCAGCAGATCGTTATTTAAACATCCAAATAGATGTAACTCCAGGCACCTAAAAAAAAAGACACAAAGCGGCAACAGAAATCTGGAACAAGTGAATTGATGAAGGATTTTGAAACTTTAAGCAACCCTGGGGCCTTGCACAGTGTTTAGAACGTTCCTATGTAGACTACTTACATTAACTTTAGCTCAAATTTGGGATCAGTTCAGAAAAGGAGTAATAAATTACCAAATGAGGGATATCTAGGTAGTACACTAAAATAGTGTTAAAGTTACCTTCTGTAGGTCACTCCTATGTCACCTGAATAGCTTTTCAGGATCCACAAAATGCTTGCTCACAAAACTTTCTATGTTGTGAAATAAATCCCAAGATTGGGACTATTGCAATACAAAGGTAAGGACAAAATTGGTCAGTGTTTACTCTTTAAGTCAGATTGATCACCACAATGAGTTATGAACCATACAACATTGATTCTGACAAATGAGACATGAACACAGGAGCAAAATTCCTATTATACAAGGGTAGAACAAGTCCCTTTAGGCATTTCAACTTCAAAGTAAGTCAGTCAGAAGTTGAATGATTGACAAATTCTGAAGCTACAATTGACCTGCAGCCATGCAGCACTAGGAAATGTAAGAGTCTCTCTTCTTTACAAGGGAAGTTATATTTAATTCTAATTCATACAAACAACTACCCTATCAGCATCCTGGGACAAACATCACCACTGAGATGATATGGCTCTTGGAAGATAATTTTTTATCCAGAATGCTGTCAATCTCTGATACAAGGATCTCTAAAAGCAGAAGTCACAGCACTTAATCTCATCAGTTCAATAGACAAGAATAAAAAACAGACCCTGCCAGACATCCCACAGAGTAAAATCTGATAAACTTCAAGTTATCTGGTCTGGTAAAATTTTAAGATATCTTACAATGGCTTTTTAGGTTAGAAGCCTCTTTTATTTGCATTAGGTTGAAAATAAATTACTAGGAAGAACAAGTGGATGAGGCCTCCTACAAACAGGTAGGAGCAGTCACATGTCAACACGCCCTGGGGGACTTCGACTGCCCTGGTGTTTACCAGAGAGAAAAAACAAGCAGGACATAAGCAATCCAGGAGGATTGCCCATGGAGGACATCAATGACAGCTTCCTGACCCAACTGATAGCGAAACCAACAAGGAGAGGCGCGCTGCTGGACTTCATACTCAAAAACAAGGAGGGGCTCAGTGGGGGTGTGCAGGTTGAAGGCAGCCTTGGCTGCAGTGACCATAAGATGGTGAAGTTCAGTACCTGGAGAGGAGGGAGCGAGCAGGGCAAAAACCACGATCACAGCCGTGGGCTGCAGGAGAGCAGACTTTGGCCTCTCCAAAGAGTGCCACAGGATGAAACCCTAGAGGGAAGAGGGGCCCAGGAAAGCTGGTTAATGCTCACGGACCGTCTCCTTAGAGGATGCTCAAGAGCAGTCCATCCCAATAAACAGGTAGTCAGGCAAAAATGTCAGGAGGCCTGCCTGGATGAACAAGAAGCTCTTGGCCAAACTCAGTCATAAAGAGGAAGCATTCAGAAGGTGGAAGTGGGGGCAGGTAAGCCGGGAGAAATACAGTGACAGTGTCTGAGCATGCAGGGATGAGGTTAGGAAAGCCAAAGCCCAACCTGAATCTGGTGAGGGACAGAAAAGGCAACAAGAAGGGTTTCTATAAATACATAGGTGACAAAAGGAAGGCTAGGGAAAATATGGGCACAGTGCTGAACAGGGCAGGGGAGCTGGTGACACAGGACATGGAAAAGGGTGAGGTACTGAAGGCAAGGCTGGCCTTCCTGAATCCCAGGTCTCAGAGAGCAGGGGGAAAACCTGGAGCAAACTGGAGAGACCTAAGTGCACGGGCCCCGATGGGAGGAACCCACAAGGGCTGAGGCAGCTGGCTGGTGTCATTGCAAGGCATCTTGCGATAATCTTTAAACAATTACAGTAATAAAAGAAGTGCCTGAGGACTGGAGAAAGGCAAATGCCACTCCTCTCTTCAAGAACGGCAAGAAGGGGGATCCAGGGAACTACAGATCAGTCAACCTCACCTCGATCCCTGGAGAGGTGATGGAGCAGCTACTCCTGGGAACCATTTCCAGGTACATGAAGGAAGAGAAGGTGATCAGGAGTAGTCAGCATGGATTCACCAAGGGGAAGTCTTGCTTGACCAAGCTGATAACCTTCTATGACAAAATGACTGGCTTGGTAGAGGAGGGAGGAGCAGTGGATGTTGTCTCCGCTGACTCCACTAAGGTTTTTGAAACTGTCTGCCCACAGAGAGATGACGTCCCCATGGAGAGGCTCATGAAGCATGGGCGGCATGAGTAGACAGTGAGGGAGACTGAAAACTGGCTGAATGGCCAGGCCCAGAGGCTGGCGATCAGTCTAGTTGGAGGTCAGTAACTAGCAGTGTACCCCAGGGCTTGCTACTGGGTGCAGTGCTGTTCAACACTTTCATTAATTATCGGGATGAAGGGGCAAGAGTGTACTTGCAGCAAGATTGCTGACGATACAAAACTGGGAGGAGTGGGTGGAACACCAGAAGGTCGTGCTGCCATGGAGTTGGACCTTGACAGGCTGGAGAAATGGGCTGACAGGAACCTCATGAAGTTTAACAAGGAGAAGTGCAAAGTCCTGCCTCTGGGAGGGAACAACCTTGTGCACCAGTATATGCTGGGGGCCAACAGGCTGCAAATCATCTTTGCAGAAAAGGCCTGGGGGTTCTGGTGGACACCAAGTAGAACACAGGCCAGCACTGTGCGCTGGTGGCAAAGAAACCAAACGGTGTCCTGGGCTGTGCATGAGGAGGAGTGTTGCCAGCAGGTCGAGGGAGGTGATCCTTCCCATTTATTCAGCACCAGTGAGGCCTCATGGGGAGTACTGTGCCCAGTTCTGGGCTCCCCAGTACAAGAGAGATGGAGCTACTGGAGGGAGTCCAGCGAAGGACCACTAAGACGATGAAGGGGGTGGAGCACCTCTCTTGTGAGGAAAGGCTGAGAGAGCTGGGACTGTTCAGCATGGAGAAGAGAATGCTTGGGGGGGATCTTATCAGTGTGTATATATACCTGAAGGGAGGGTGCAAAGAAGACAGAACCAGGCTTTTTCCAGTCGTGTCCCATGACAGGACAAGAAGCAATGGGCACAAACTGAAACACAAGAGGTTCTGTATGACCATTGGTAAACACTTTTTTACTGGGAGGGTGACTGAGCACTGGCACAGGTTGCCAGAGAGATGATGGAGTCTCCATCCTTGGACATCTTCAAAAGCCATCTTGACATGGTCCTGGGCAACCAACAGGTGGTCAATGTGGTCCAACCCCCCTGCTCAGCTCAAGCAGGGGGACCAGATGACCAGATGAGCTCCGAAGGTGCCTTCTAAACTTAGCCCTTCTGTGATTCTGTGATTATGCACACATGCAAGTTTAAGAAATGGGGTTCTATGGATGCGAAGACAAAGAAGATAGGTAGGAATATATTGGATTCTGCTGAAATTACATTATTTTGGTGCAGGTGTCAGGGGCTCCCTGGGGGGCTGAGCAGGTGTCCATTGATATATTTTCTAAGTAGCACTTCCATGCATTACTATTTCCAGAGCAATCATGTTCTTGCATAGTAGCCCTCTCCATGGGTTTTGCTGGCTACCCCCAAGCTCAAGGGTGGATATGTGGCAATATGGGCTGATCAGAAAATGGGTGTGTAGGAAGTGTGAACATCAGGAAACACTTCTACTGTGAGTGTGGCCAAGCACTGGCACTTCCAAAAACAAGTCATATTTAAAATGATCATATCCCCACAAGGTGATCTTTTTTGAATGGGATTCTATTTATCAGTGGATAAATCAGAAATACTGAGATTATAAATAAAGCAAAGAAGAAGGCAAGAAAAAACAGGAAGCAAAAAAAGGTTTTAAAGATTCAGGTGACTGCAAGTAAAATCTAAACCTTTTCAGCTGATGGCTGGCAGCTGCAATGGAGTAAGCACAAATCTCTTCTGCCTTCATCACCATATCTATTTATAAGCAAAACAACGGAAGCTTTGTTAGACTGTCTCTGATGATGTAGGAGGTTGATCATCATGCAGGCAACAGGGCATTCTTTTGGTGACTTTTCACCATGCTAGTGAAAAATACCTTTACCTACGGCTGGAAACAAAGCCACTCAACACAGAAAAAGAGTAGAAAAGGGACCTTTTATCCTTCTGCTGAAATAGATTCTCTGGTGCGACCTCACTTCTTAGAAATACTGCAGGTGCTATGGCTGGAATGACGGTGTTCCTAAAGGCTGGCAGCAACAATAATTCAGAGTAGTAGATGGGCTGCTTTAAACCATTTCGGCCTTGCTTACAATGCTGCTTTCATAAACTAACATTATGAGCTGTGCTTCGTGTTTCGTAGTATTCTTTAAGGATGTGATATAGGATGTCAAAGCCAGCCCTGCCACTGTGTATATGTGTGCTCTGAACAAGTACAAGATTTCATCTTTCTGTACCATCAGACTGACACACAGGAACAGTAAATTCACCTTGAGGAGGCAGGGTGAAAATTTCACTTTAAGTAAAAGATTGGTCTAGCCTTCTCAAATTGCAATAAAATTTTCAAAATTTTAACAAGAGGAAAAAATATGATAGTGATCAGCGCTATAGTGTTTCATAAAATCAGACTACAATAGGACAACTATCCATCTACACACTACTGTCTTTTTCCTTATCCTGTTAACTGAGTCAAGAAAAAAATCTAAATTTCCTATAAGGAGAGCAAATGCAGTGTATTAAACAAAGAACACACAGCCCAAATAATGGTCCTTGAAATGAAGAATTAAAATGTGACATAAAGTACTGAGGTATTTGGTATTATAAATAGAATTGTTGCACTTTCTAGGATGGACAGCAAGATTCCTAACAACAAACAAAAATACCTACTACCAAGAAAATGACCACACCTGTTGGGAAGGAGACTGTGCTTAGTGTTCCAGGCCCACTCTCCGGTAAGTGTAATTTTTCAGTATATACACAATATTCTCATATATCTTCTAATTATCACTTCTGCCTCTTGCCTGTACATTAATATGAAGAGACAAGGGTATGTTAATGCAAGAAAACAAACACCCTTGAAGTTATCTCTCTGCCATTCATTTAGCAGAGGCTTTTTTTTGCTTTTAGAGGACAGAATTTTTGAAGGGAAGTTTGTTATTTATCTCTTGTTTCCTCAGACAAACATGCAAAACACAGTAATGGAATCCTCTTTTACAGAATCACAGAATCATGTAGGTTGGAAAAGACCTTTAAGATCATCGAGTCCAACCATAAACCTAACACTGCCAAAACCACCACTACACCATGTCTCTAAGCACCTCATCCAAACGTCCTTTAAATACCTCCAGGGATGGCGACTCAACCACTTCCCTGGGCAGCCTGTTCCAATGCTTGATAACCCTCTCGGTGAAGAAAAATTTCCTAATATCCAGTCTAAACCTCCCCTGGCGCAACTTGAGGCCATTTCCTCTTGTCCTATCACTTGTTACCTGGGAGAAGAGACCGACCCCCACCTCTCTACAACCTCCTTTCAGGTAGTTGAAGAGAGCGATAAGGTCTCCCCTCAGCCTCCTTTTCTCCAGGCTAAACAGTCCCAGCTCCCTCAGCCGCTCCTCATCAGACTTCTGCTCCAGACCCTTCACCAGCTTCGTTGCCCTTCTCTGGACACGCTCCAGTACCTCAATATCCCTCTTGTAGTGGGGGGCCCAAACCTGAACACAGGATTCGAGGTGCGGCCTCACCAGTGCCGAGTACAGGGGCACGATCACTTCCCTAGTCCTGCTGGCCACGCTATTTCTGATACAAGCCAGGATGCCATTGGCTTTCTTGGCCGCCTGGGCACACTGCTGGCTCATATTCAGGCGGCTGTCAACAAACACCCCCAGGTCCTTCTCCGCCAGGCAGCTTTCCAGCCACTCTTCCCCAAGCCTTTTTAGAAGGGCCATACACTGTTTTTGACCATTGTCAGTTCTGCACTTGTGCAGAAATGGCCAAGAATACTTAAAAGAGCTAACGCTGTTATTATAGCTACTGCTGAGCAGAAACAGAAGGAGTATAAATGGAGACACACCGAGGGGGAACAGGTCCTTTTGGCTAGGTTGAGGGTTGCTTTGCCATCCTAGAGCTACATTTGCAATAGAGAATGTTTAAATTGGGCCTCTGTTTAGAAGAGGGCTAAGGATAGAGAAGGAAAACTGTAGGAACAAACTTTGAACTTCAGTTCTTAAGTTCCTCAAAATTTAAATTCAAATCCAGAATTTGGAATAAGACCACTATGCAGTTTGTTACAAGGGACAGAAAAATGGATGGAAGCTATGATCTTAACCTAGAATTTGAATACTGGATTTTGTTTGGACTTGTTGAATTAAATCTATCATCATACCCATTTTCTCCATTTGCTATTAACAAAGGAACATTTGGTGTCAAATAAGTTGGCTTTCATTCTTATTCAGGAAATACTGCAATGCCTTGAAAGTTTTGGTCCGCGTGTATTCATACTGTTCATCAACCATTTGCACAGTTCACCTATTAGAATCTGAGCTTATCCTGTTTTTTTAGTTTGTACTAGTACACTGTCATCTCTAGAATGGACACCCAGCACAATTAAATAAAATATTTCATACTTTCCCATTATTATATCAAGTAGGTATGAAAGCATATTGCAGATGGCCAGACAGGCAAGTTGTAGTTGAAGGCCATTTCACCTGTTCATAAGTTGTCATACTGTAAGCATTCTGGCTGATGTTTTCCTTAAGGCTAATATTCTGAGTGTTATTTTACTGTTAAACTTTATAAAGAGGAAATGTCATCTTTGCTATGGTTACGAAAATCTTTTTTAGAAGTTTGAGAGTAGAGACATTATATGTTACAAGAATGTTTTCCACATATTGGTGGTGTGCATTTTGCTGGAGGCATTGACTAAATATAACTAAATTAAGAGCTATGTTTCAAGAAAATAAATAATTCGGGAGAAAATTCATAAAATTTGAGTATCATGTTAAAGAGAAGTTCTAGACTTTGTGGGCAGCAGGTGTAGCAGAACTGGACACAGCCCAAGAATGGGCCTCACCTCTTTCATTTATCATTCTCCTATTTATGTGTAGCTTTTTGAGCTCCTTTACTATGTCCACTTTACATACTTTACAAGGTCATACTTTACTATGGCCTTGTTTTGAAAGCTCCTAACTTTCAAAACAAGGTCATAGTACAAGCTATTAAATCAATTTTCTTTTCTTAAAGAAGTCTGTCTGGAAAAGTGACTTCCATTTCTGTTTTCTAGGTGTAGAGCCTCAATTATGCTATATGACATATTGTTCAAATTAGACTGGGCTACCCAAGAAATCTAGATCCTCCTTTAAAATAAGCTGGGTTTAATCATTACTTCACTATTTCTTTGTGAGCTATACATCTGACCAAGTCGAATCAAAACTTGAATTTGGGATGACAAATACCTAGAAGAAACTTTAATGAGTGGTTTGCAAAACAGGATCCATCTATAGATGTTTTCCAGTAAATAGTTCTAAATAATGATAGACATTATAAACATTAAACACAACCCCTGGGTACTTTGAAAACAGAGAGGCTGAACCTCATAGCATAAATTACTTACTGGAAGTACATGATACTCAGTAAGCACAATGTAACTGTAAGACTAATATTAAAATCAACTATAGGCTCACCAGCTGTCACCAATACTGCATTTGGAGGCATGTGCACCTAACCAAGAACGGCACAGTGCTAGTTTGAAACAGCTGGCAAAATCTTTTTCCTTCCATTCCTTTTGAACTATAGCACTTCACTGGTAAATGTTTTGCTGAACAATTTTGTGGAGCTCACAGTGTGAGTCCTTATAATTAGAATGATTTTGCGACACTGCTGACAGCACCATACCTGCACTTTGTCAAACTGAACCCACTCATCTCTGAAATAAATAGATTAAATGAAGCTGTTAAATTCAAGTGCATGTCAGAAAAGTTATTCATCTGTCCTGAAATGCATGACTACATGTTCTAGTAAAAAGACTGAAAAATTCAGTTCCATGGCTCCATTAATTTTATTGCAGCTAATTATATATTGTACCTCATGGAGGTGATTCCTTCAGATGTCACTTATTACCCATAATGGAGTAACTCTTCACTGAGAGTTAGTTTCCAGAAGTAAATTGATCCAGAAAAACGGTTTAAGTCCTTTCTGGCTGTAATGGGAGAAAACCAGTCACACAGTGTAGGCTGTAACCTAAATTATTTAGGGATAGGAGAATCAAAGTTGTTTTGCTTGGTTTTTCAGAGGAATTATTTCAAAGGAATGACTGAGTTCTGTATTTCAGCAAGAGCTGACACAATAGCCAGTAAGTGGTCTAGCAATCCACAATGGCCAATTAAATTTTTTTAATGCAGCTTTTCAATAACACACAGAGATCTCATTTAGTAGGTCAGGGATTACTAAGAATGAACCTTAAAGATATTGCCATTGATCTTACTGTGAAAGCTCTGAAGAACTGTGCACCTATAGGTAACTACAATTTCATCCACACTCCTTTTCCATTCACATGCGATAGCTCGGTACACAAAAAATCCTTAGGAAAAGATATAAAACTATTTCCTAGGCATGTACAACAACTAGAACTTAGGAATAACTCAAGTCAGGTCATACCTATTATATTGGATTCAAGACTGCAAAAGTGATTAGCCTTTCTTATGATCAATTCAGGTGAATTCCTTTGAAACTTTTAAGATAATGAATCCACATTTCAGTATATATGTAAATGAAAGGCTTTTGAACCAACGAGGCAAGTAAGTAGGACCTGAGTGATAGCAATTCTGATAAATTTCAGTCAGTTCTTGTTCTATCTGCCTTCGTCATCGTTTGTTACAGTATTTTTTTTTTTTTTAATATTAGACCTTATAACATAGCATTCAAGTATTTTCTAAGGTACAGAGTGTCATCGCATTTTCTTTCTTACTCCTATATGAAGAAACAATGTATTGTCCTGTAAAATATTGGGAGATTTTATTCTATTCTTAATTGAATTTAAGTAGGTGTAATTGAGATAAGTGATGGTACTTTTGGAGAGCTGCAGGCATGATGGCTTGGATCCAGCTTCCAATGAAGTAAATGGAAACACTTCAACTGATTTAATGGGTCTTGGATTTGATCCAAGGTGCACTTTGACTTAATTGAACTATTCCTGGGAGTTAGTGCAGTACCTACTTGAGTACTGATATGCAATGAGTGTTTGTAAGATCTAGCCCTTAGAAGTGAGCATCTGAGAGACAAGAAGAGCCACTCTCATGGTATGACTAGTTAAAAATCACAAGAAATAAGAACTGTGAAAGTTTTACAAAAGGAAGAATATTTTTATATTAATGCAGCAGAACAACACATTAGGAATTTACCTTTCACATTTCCGTGAAACATCAGTATAAATCTGTACTTTTTCACATGTTCTTACAAGCTAAACTCCCAAGGGATTGAAAAAATAGATGGAGAACTGGGTCTTGCAAATCTGGTCTTGTAGCTAACTATAGTAATTTCTTGCTATAGTTATTTAATGATACAAAATAATCACTATATACTCTCTTTCGCTCCTGTGAGATCTGTTTCCCTCTTTACCATCTGTGATAAGATCATCAGTATAGATAAAACACTGAAAATATGGCTTAATATAATCTCAATCATAATGTGCTAGACTACATTACTCTGAAGCTGTTTTTACAAAACTGTGACACAATGCCTTTCCCAATTCCCTATCCACTGCAAATGTGAAATGCCTTCAAAATGATTCATTATGAGCCATCTCCATTTGGTCTTTAAACAAAATATTTTTGAAGAGTTTGTCAACCTCTGTGTTAATTTCCAATATATATCCATTTTTTCCTTCTGAAACAATGGTGTTCTGCCCTCAAAGCTTAACTTTGTTTCACAGAAAAATTAAACAAGATTGAAAGGTGTTTCACAGTTAGTACAATAATCAGAGTTTTCTGACCTTCTCTTTCAAGATATCACAGATCTTAACCAGTGTTCCTAAAAGCTCTGAAAGTGCCATATTTTCTGCTGTGGCATAACAAGAAAACTCAGTCACCAGCTACAGCTGTGGAGAGCTAGTACTGAACATTGATGCCATTGCATTTCCAAATATGAATCTGCCTGAGCCACAGCGGGGTGCACACTTGGTTGCAATAAAAACCTAACCTGGCTGAAACCACTACCTGGGACAGAAACCTGCTGGCTGGGAGACAACTCTGTTCCATGACATTTGGCCTTCATGTGCGGTCATGCACCGTCCGATCGCTTTTCCACCAGCTCTGCCCAAATACCTTTGTCACCTCTGCTCAGTCAGCTCTGGGCCACTGCTAGTTCATCATGAGATGGGTTGCCATCACAGATATACAAATGTACATCTGTGCCATACAGATGTACAAATTGTAGTCAATCATGGCCTCCCCAAAGTGCAGCACCTTCAAAAACCCACTGCATAGCAAAATCTTATACAACCCAAACCTCTCCAGAAAGCCACCGTTTAAATCCCTCCTCTGTGAGGAACTTTGACAATGTGGCTGTACTAGGCTGGTATGTGAATATCCACTGCATGAGACACAGGGTGACCTGTTGGCTCCAGATATATCCAGCCAATTGTCCACACAAATTAAACATGAATACGGCTATTAAAGAATTGCAACAAAACAACAGAATTCAGAAGTACAAAGGTGGAAAAAAAGTTCCAGAAGGAGAAATTACATCTGTTTGAACTGTAGAGAAAGAAATTAAGTTCAGTGCAAAATTAATCCTAGCCTTGAGTTTACAATTTGGTTATTTTTCCTGTCTTCCCCTGCCCAGCTCTTTCTTCTATATACTCTCTCTTTCTTTTAGTCCTTTTAATTCTTTTCGATTTCAAAGGATCTCCCCGTTCCTTTTCACTAATGCTACCTTATATATCAAGATATTTTCCACACTCTATTTGTGGCTCTCAGTGTATTTCTCCTTGTATATTCTGTCTCTTTCGATTTTGGAAGCTATGATAAAATAAATCACTGAAGAGGCAGGTTAAGTTGTTATTATCAAGTAACTCAGCTCTGCCTGGCATTGAACCAAAGTAGCTGGGTGTAGGGGAAATCTGCATGTGTTACCTCCACAGCCAGCAATCCCTGCAGCCCTCCACAATCTGCCATACAAACTGACTGAATAATAGTATTTGGCATGCTATGGATACATTTCCTCCCATATACACAAATTCAGAAGGAAAACTGTTCTGAGCAAAATCAAAGCTACAATATAATGTAATAAATATTTTCCATCCCTTTTCAAGACGTTCAGTGTTTCTTACATGTCATATAGTACAGAATTAACTGCTGTCCAGCACTCCTCTGCCAAATATGCCAGTATAATGCATATTTCAACGCATTTACATTTGTTATTTTTCCAAATTTTATGCATTGGATTGAGTTAATCTAAAAAAGCCTCTAGTTTAACAGTATTAACAACGTAGTAAATGGACCACTTCATTTCTCTTTAAGACTTTTGCAGCTGTACTCTAAGGTCTAACAATTAACAGATCTAAGGATAATCACAGTAGTCTGGTAAAATTGGAGTTAGGTGCCAAAGATTACATCAATAAGAGACAGTACAGATGCAAATTAAGAGCTGCAAATTGTAGTGACCCATGACTAGAACTGGCTTAATTTGAGTTGCATTATAGCTGAACTGTACTTTGTTACAATGTCATGCAGGCATTGACACATGAACAAGCAGGTAAAGCAACATGACAAGGATTAAATGTAAGACAAAATCACTGGGCTGCTTAATACATGGCTTTTAATGCACTACAGTTATATGCATAACAGGCTGAGTGGTAATACCATTCTCTTTGTATTCCTTTCTGTGGCTAGACAATACAATCTTCCGTTAGATGGCTGTGTAACACTGACCAGCTGTTTAAGCTTTCTACCTATAATTTTCATGTTGACCTTGCATGTATTAAGAAGGCTGGTATTCAAACCACACTTGAACAACGTCCTTATATGCCTCCTGAAACCCTGCTTCCATTCCTATTTTTCTTGCTATAGAAATAAATACGTAAAATTGTCACAATTTTAATATTTGGAACATATAAAAATCAAGAACCTCCTCCCCCCTTTAGAAGTATCACATGAAAAGTGAATACTATAGCTATGGCCATAGATTATACAGCCACAAAGTCTGATAGGACCACCAGGCTTGGACCCCTGGATATGTCAGGCCAATAAGTCTACCGAGACAGAGCACTGCAGTTGTGCTGTAGCACTGCAGTGCTTTGGAGACTTTAAAATGCAAGCTAAGGGAAGCAACAGGAGATACCAAGTGTCACCAATGCACAGCTGTCAAGGAACCAATGGGCAATGTCTGTCCCCAGAAGTCCAGCAGCTGATCTTCATTCAGCACTGCAAAGGGAATGAAACTCCTCAAGATCCCCATCACTCTACATGGAGAGAAAGTCTTCCCAGAACTTCAATACATCCACCAGCTTTACCTGGTCACGACACACTAGCCAGGCAGTTAAGAAACAAAAGTGCCTGCACTGTCACTAGCTGCTGCTTCTAGTTCTGTAGCAGATAGATCATAAATTTGCTATATGAAAAAGTGTGAGGAAACAACCTACAGAATTTATCTGAGCATCAAAATTTAGAAACCACAACAACATGTGCAGGTTCTGCAGCTCTGGAGCAAGATTACTGGTTCTTTTTAGAGACTGATAGCTACATTGCAGGCCTGTGCAGCATTTAAGAAGGGAGTGATCTGGAAGATATACAGGTTCATCACAAAGATCACAAGAGATCACAGTGATTATTTAATTCCACCGTTTCCTCAGGAGCCACAATTTCACTGGGAAGATAGAGTAAACTAACTCTTAGAATGATAAATTGAGTGACTGCAAGGAATTGCAAGGTCAGTTCAAGTATCTTTTCTTCTAATTAAGCTCATCTAACTTCTCTGTTGAATTCGACTTTTTGACAAAAATTCCAGCATTTTGAGTCATCATATGAGAGGAAAGAAATAACCCTCACAAGTCTTTTCCATACCCAAGCATATTTGGTTGTAATAAACATTTGTACCAGCTTGTAATAAAATTCTGTAATCTGATATAGGATCTCCACATATCATCAGCATCTAGTAATTGCTGTTACTTAATCTCTGATCTTGCAAATAGTTATGATTATTAAGATAGTGCTGTAACTTTAGAAACAACAGGCTTATTTAATTAAATGACACTAGCCATATGACTGATTTCAGAACTGGCATGTCAGCAACAAAAAGCCAATATGGCAAAAGAGCATTAAGGAAAATTTATCATCCCTAAGCCATCTTAGATCAATCCCACTCCAACAAAGAAGATCTTCCCTTCATATTCCCTGGAGTTTATGTGGACAAGTTTAAACAGAAGATGACTTTATTTTCTGAAGTATTATGTTGACAATGCTATTTCCTCACAAACATTTTTGTGATGGAAATTAAAACTTGAGCAAAATTAGAGAAAACTGAGAACTAGGTGAACAATTAACCGAACTAGCTTGCAAAGACATACAGCTTCTTTCTTAAAATGTTTAACAAAATTTTAAAATAGGAATTTAGGAGAAGAATGTTTTCAATTCCAGCAGTTGGACTGCTGATTAAAGTCTTACTCGTACTTTGTTCCTGAAATGAGAAAAAAAGTGCAATCATTTCTTTCGCTTTTAAGAACTGGAAAAAGGTAAATAAAATCTTTCAGATCCTACTGTCAAGATGATTAATCACTCAAACTATAAGGAAAAAAAAAGTCTAATTATCCGATAAAACTGGAGAGTCTACCAGTAACAAAAAAGTACTTTTCTGAGAAGAATTAGTTAAAAAAAATCCATAGATAATGTAGTCCATTAAACTTGATGGTGTATTTTGATGGAAAGCAGCTCAAATTCAGGCCCCAAAACTTAGGTCAATGAGACTGAATATTCAGGACCTGATTTTTATAGAGCACTTTTGGGCAAAATTGACAGAAACTGTCAAATATACAACTTTGTTCTTCTGAATAGTATGATATTTCAAGAATATCAGCATCACAAAACATGCACAGTATTTAGTCTGAGTTAATACAATCTGAAGTCAACACTGAACTCCACAGCTTTTAATTTTTTTTCCCTTTTTTTCATTTTAGATTGGTAATTTTATGGTATTCACAACACAAAGGCTTTGTAAGAGCAGCTCCCCATTAAAAGTTTCTACACTGGTTCAGAAATTTGGTAGTATGACATGGTGTTCTGCTTTCACTTTAGCTATTGCCTTATTATTTGGATCTGCCCAGCTCTATTTGATAGTGGTAATAGCCTTATGCTTCTCCTGTAGTTAAAGACATAAAGCATTCACACGAGTCTCTCATCTATTTTGAGAAAGAGCATTTAACTTGGCAATTTACACATCCATTTTCCCTTACCTAACCAAAGGAGTCCATCAATCTTACAGTTTATTAGATACAGTAAAATCTGGCTTAAGTTTGTATAAATAAAGTGGTCACTGCTACAAATAGAGGTCAAACATGTATTTTCTTTTTCTTTTTTTTTTTTTAACCTTTTTACAATAGAAGGATTATCTTATCATTTTATTCTTGAGGTAAGAACACTTAAACCACTGAAACACAAGGAGAGCAACCATGCCAAATTTTAGGCAATTCTATTACCTTAAGTGGAGTTCTGACCTTGACAACATATTTTATTCCTTGGAGAGAAACCCATCTACAGATCTGCCTGAAGTGCTTTAAATCCTTACAGGTGAATTATGCCAAACTTATTGGAGTAGCTTGTATTACCCTGATATTCAGCTGCTGTCATTTTCAACAGTGAACTAGAAGTTTACCAAAGCCTATACAGGCTGCAGAGATTCAACATTCATTTAAAAAAACAAACAAAACCCCCCCAAACACCACTGCACCATTGTTCCTTGCAATAGGTAGTATTTGAATTTATTACAGCAACCCTTTTACATTTACTACATTCCAGCATTTACTTTTACTAATATCTTTTTTTTTCTGGCAGGAAGCCATGATGTTATTGCTTTATATTCCTAGTCAATGTTAACCCAACTGTAAAATAAATTATGTGAGCTATTTTAGAAACACTGAAGTGGCAAAATGCTACAGTAGAAAATGTAGTAAAATGTCCCCTTTTTAATCATCCAAATCAGACTTGCCAGAAAGTATAGCTACAGCAAAATTATTGTTGCATATGAGAGCCATTCTCAGGAATAGAATAGGCAATATTTGGATTCTGAAGTGCTAAATAAGCTATAAAACTTTATCACTCTGTATTTAAACTTCTTATTCTCTGACGAGTGAATGTAGTTTCTCTCTGGAAGAACAGAAAAGCCTCAAAGAGCCACAAATTTCTGTAAGAAAAAGTCAATTATAGTTCACTAAATTTTTTGGAAGGCAAAATGGTAATCTCCTTTTTGCTGTTCTCCTTCCCCCCTCCTTGTTTCCAGGAGAGAAACATACTGTCTCTTAAATAGGCCATGGAATTTCCCTGCAATAGATTTCAAGTCTCAAACCTCGATTTTGCAGTAAGGGTTTTTCAGGTAGCATACAGCTTCACATACCAGAAAAAATGGCTTGCTTTCTGGAGCTTCCAACCGACCTACACCACGCAGCAAGTCCTGTGAAAAGACAGTAAGACAGAAAAGGGCTTTATTGCCATGACTGTGGTGAATCCAAATCTATTACTTTCCAGCCATCTGAACGACATACTTAGGTAAGGTGGGAATAGAGAACAACCAACCAAAGGAGTCGCTACTTACTGCATTGTCATTAACATAGCACGTGTATTTATTTTAAAGTCATATATGAGCAAACTTTATTTACTTTGTAAACATAAAGCTCAGTAAAGCTGGTGACAATTTCAAGAGTAATTCTAAACTACTGAATTCACAGTAGCCCTATATACTACCTTACTTATGTTCTGTGAACCCCTAACAGAATAAGAAAGCCTCCCTTCTCAACTGATGGCAATTTTTATAGTTGCAAAAAAGAAAGTTTAGATAGTCCATTCTACTCTTAATAATAACTGAGCATTTCACATCTTAAAAAATGTCCAGAGTCAGGAATCCTCAGCTTTGCTACCTGTTTAAGCATTCCTTTTGTCCTGAAAAAGAGTCTGAGTGAACACATACTCTAACAAGGATTTTAACAGTTGCCTTTAGAATTTGCTATTGCATTTCATAAGCTAGTGGTTTTGCCCCCTGTTGATCAGATAGCAGTGAAGTCAGATGAGCAAAGAACACTGGAAACCGAAAGATGAGATTGCTCATTTAACACAAAGGAATGCTTTGATCACTGAGTCATCATCTAGCAGTGTGCATTGTGTCTTACCCCACCACTGTTTACAAGAGCTCTTTCAGTGATCAAGACAAGTAGGCATCTTCTCCCCCTTTTCTAACTGTTAACAATAAAAAGAGAAAGTCAAGCAAATTCTCATTTTGTGGTTGGCAAGGGAACAATAGGTTTCTAACACTCCTTTCCTTCAGGAGGCTAGGGAGAGCAGTTTCTTTCATTTCTACCAGTTGCCAGCAAGAACCGTATCACAGGTGGCTGCTCTCTTGTACATACGCTGTTAGCTCTGCTTGTTTGTACATTCACTAGAACAAATGAGACTCCTGAGTCTCCTCATGTGCATACTCAGGGAGGTAGTGCCATCAGCCTGAAGAAATCATGCACCTGGCTAGAAAAGAAATGCACAAAATCCACTGCATTGAGATGAGATTCTATGGGGCTCTGCTTCAATTCATGGTATACTCATCTGTGTGCTGAGGAGTTTGTATTTCTGTAACTGTGTGACATTCCAGCTGACTTAAAAATCTAAATTTATTTCACTATGATACCAAGCTACCAGAACTGATGAATTAGAAACAATTTTCACTTGTTTAGCTATTTCAGAAAGTACCATAAAGGACAGCACTGTAGGATGAAAATTTATGTACTCAGGAAAACGGAGAAAGACATACCACTATTTTGATTCCAAGTGCTTCAAGGTAATTTAGAAAACAATTTGCACTGTCATTTTGAAGAGGCATAAAGATTCCACAGGGGGGCATTTTATAGTCTAATACACTTTTCACCTTAACACAAGACACTATACAGACACAGCAGATTGGCAAGCTCAAGTAACTAGAAACAAAACTAAACCAGAAACTCAAACAATTTCTTTTTTTTAAAGTCTTGGAAAAGGGAAAAGCAGAGGTGGTGTTCTCCATACAGGCTCTGTAGCTTTGAATAAAGGATGAGGCACAGCTGTGCCTTTGCTTTATTTGATCTTTGCTTTGCAGCGAAGATTAGAATTTTAATATTGTAGCAGTCACCTGCTGGAGTGGAGGGGAAGACATCTTCTTTAACATAGAGTGACCTAATTCCTAGGGTATGTTTGGTAAAACATACTGAAAGAACAACTTAGCTACCTTGGAGAGACATGCATCAACACAAGGAAACACAAGAGAACACAAGGAACACTCTGAGGTGAAAATTCTGGTAAGGTACTTCTGGTGTTCCACATGCAGGATGAAATCCCAAGCTAAATGAGGAATTTGCTTGGCCTGTCATGCTGCAGACCTACTTGTACGTTTCCAGTTCTACCAGAGCACCTGGGTGAGCTGCGTTACCATTTCCAACATAAGCAGCACAGACTGCCTCATAACACTTCTATTCCACACTGGGAACCTCTTGAGGACCAAGCCTGCACTGTAGTTGATTAACCGTCCAGTTCTTTCAAAATGAGAAATGTCTGCCAGACTAGCTTTGAATGCAACTAAATAGCCACTATTACCCCAAAAGTCAACTTGGCAGTACCAAAACAAATTTTGGATTCTAGATTATTTGCCCCTACCAAGCAGAACACAAATCTAATCTCAGCATTTACCAGCAGCCCCTGCTGGGTTAGAGGGACACTTATATGTAGCAACACTGGCACATTTCAAACTTAGTTTTGCTGTCCTTTCCAAGTCACAGCTTATTTTAGCTTTCTTAACGGTTATTGACTTAAGTTTCCTTCCACAAGACCCTTCAATCATTAGCTCTGTCATTATAGAGGGTACAGCTTATCCTGTCCAGAGGCCTTTCTACAACCCATTTAATCTGAAGCCAATATCTTCTGCTGATCTGAACTCTAACTCCATCCTAAAGTTTACCATTAATTGCAAACGGATGGCTTAGATATAGCTACAAGGTTTGTGTTGATGCTATGCTTAAACGAGCAGCTCCTTCTGAATGCAGCTATCCTGTAACTGCCAGAAGATCCTAAACCAAACCCATCACCCCACACCCGTCACACCCCTGATGTTTATCTGTCAAAGACGTAAACATAAGGAGACAATGCTGGTAGCATGATCTGTAAAAACAAGCCTTACTTAGGTTTACTTAGAGTTTAACTTAGAGCCAGGCTTAATCTGTCTCACTGACTCCTTACAGGAAATAGACACACCAATTACACCTGTGCCTCCTTTTCCAAATTCGGTATCAGCAGAGCTATACTCTTGTAGATCAGCTGAGATCCAGCTTGTTAACTATGCAACTCATTTGCCGTGAGCACTATGGGATAAAAAGAAGCTTTAAAGAAAATACTGGAAAAGAATTCCTCTTATTATAGGGTGCTGGGGTCTGTTCTGTAAAACAGATAAAAAATGAAGATATGTTCTATCTGGATTTAGTTAGGTGATGCAGTGCCTGGGAGAAAGGAACACGAAGGCAGCTAGTGAAATGTTCTTAAGCAAAACTGGGAGAGCACGCAGGGGGAGTTTCATGTACAACTCTCTCATTTTGATTATGTGGATCTCTCCTTGGGATGTGAGCTACCCTTCTGAGGACTCAAACTCTCCAAGTGTGTAGTACCAGAAGCCTAGCTATTTACATAAGAATTTAGATTATGACCTCATTGAATGTCACACCCCTTTTATTTTTGGCTGTGTAAGGTTTTAGTTCCTTAATGCACTAAGAACTTAAAAGATTAAATGTGATGTGTGTAATAATAAACTATACCAGGTATAGCTGATATGCCTGTAAGAGTCTATGATCAAATACTCAACAGGTTGTGGAGGGTTACAGAAATATTTCCCTGGGCCAAACTTGTACAAGGGTATTTGCTCAACAGAATGTGTTTGCCAAATTTGCTGGATTTCTGATGCAATTGAGAAGGTGAAAATGGGACAGAACTATCTCAACAGGTTTAGATTTTGCAAGCCATTTATAAGAGTTCTTCACATCATTGAAGAACAGCAGTTGCAGCAGTGTTATTGCTGGCATAGCCATAGGGAGACTCCTCTGGCACATGAACTACAGGCAGGAATTATTCCCTACATCAGATCAAACCTGCATGTGTGCACTGGATAAACTCTGCCCAACTTACACGTAGGCAACTCTTCTGGCCTACTCATTCCAGACACTGGTTATCCAATGAGTCCACTCAAATGTCTGGCCAGCAGTTGGCAAACATGATACAGTTGCTATACTTCACTGACATGCAGCCAGAGAATACTGGAAGGGTGTTCTTACATCCTGACAGACGTCAGCTTTTCTGCACCCTATCCTCAGACTATTCTCAATGCATTAGTTTGTATGCCTCCACACGCTGGGGTGCACAAGTTAATGAGAAACATTCTTCTTCGTGGTATGGTAAATAGCATTAAGAAAATGTGTCTCAGGATGTAGTGGTCTTTTCTACACATACAAATATCTGACCGTTTTTTCACATCACCTGAGTAGACCATAGAGGGATGCACCCTACTGTGCCCCAGAGAGACCTGTAGATTTCCTACCAGATGCAGGGAAAAAAGCAAATTTTTGTTCGGGTATATTAACTGCATTCAAAGCCTCACGTTACAAAATGGTATGTTTTGAGTCATTACGGAGATAATGATACAACAGCAAAACTGTGTATCATACAGTTTTGTATCTGTGTATCATACAGAGATAATGATACAACAGCAAAAAAAAACATTTTTCTAACCCATGAAAAAGACAATTATGTAGGCTTTTTGGAGGACAACTGGGAATGCTGTAGCTAATTTTTTTTCACCTGTGGAAATATGGACAATCCTGGGCCCTGGCAAAATAGTATACTATTTCTATTAGCTTTCATGTATTGCTATCCTATAGCTTTCTGTTGAGTATGTTCTGAGTAGCTACTATGTGAACAAAGAACACAACACTACTTCTTGCATCCGGATAAAAGGCGGCATCCCAGATTCTCTGAGCTAGGAAAGCACAGCTAAAAGATCTTTGCCATGTAATTTCCCCCCTCTCGCAGACACCCTCTGCCTCCCTGCCCCCATCCCGCAAATCATCTGACTTCTGAGCAGTTTGGTTCCTAGCAGCCGTGGATACTTCAGTGGTACCTGCTGCGTCTGGTGGTTTCTTCCTGACTTCTTCAATCAATCAATGTCAAACCTGAAAGCACAATGACATGTGCTCTCTTTGGGCATCCAATCAGTCTGAAATAGTACGTTTGTGAAACAAGCAAAGCTCTTCAACATGAAGCTTGGGAAGATAGGAACTTGTACAGGGTGTCATCAATCAATGAATTCTCCTGCAGGTACAACATCGTTTGTCAGAACGTCCATTTTCCTGAAAGCACCTCCAGGGTTTAAAAATGAAACTAAATGCATTCTGAAATGAGATTACTTACGACAATTTGTCTCTCTTTTCGATAACATGATATTCATATTTCTGATCTGCACCACTATTTTAATAGCATAAATTGATTGAATTGTGTCTAGAAAGTGGGGGAAGGGGTATGCTGCGAAGCTATCCAAAGGCCCGTTCCTATTTCCAGAGTCCTGCAGCACGTATCAATGAAGACAAAAGCTTTTATCATTGGTGCTTTTAAGAAGTCTTTTCCATTATACAAATAGTTTGCCAAAAACCTGCTTCTTCTAGGAGATTCTCAGTTATGAACCTACTATGAATAAAATACCAAGCATTTAAGAGAGCCTCACCAGGCCAACCCTTGCTAATATTCAAGTCTGCTTTGACCTACTTCAGGAGAAAACACATGTGAATTCAAGGAAGCCATTAGGCAGTGGTTTGCATTGCCTGGCAACCTCTACCTCAGGCTCATTCGGGTGAGTACATGTATAGAAAGAAGGCATAAACTCCTTTATGGGCCCCAAATTTCCTTGCAAGGTGTCATTAAGATCTGTGCAACTAAAATGAAAATTAAGAACTCCTGCTTCTTTACGTTAAGGACTATTATTTGTCCATAGGAGATTTTCCTAACTCTTCTTTTTCATCCTCTGGCTGAGAAGTGAAGCACAGCTTTTTCTTCCTGGCTGCCTGCAGTGTTACTCTGAAGTACCAGAGAACAGCAATTAGATCATGTCTACATAGAAAATTTTAATCAGACTGAAACTGGGTCAAAAACAATAGCTGTACTCTGCAGCAGTCCTCCTATTTCAAAGCTGAATTTGCAAATTGGTTTTTTATTCCTTTCATGCTGCAAAATCAACATTTAAAAAATTGTGTCGGTTACAAGGTTAACCTGTACATTGAACAGACACTGTACAGTGAGTGCAACAGGTCAGCTGAGGAGAAAAGAAACATATTTATTTAATGTGTGCATTTTTGAATTCCAAAATCAGAGGTAATGAGGAGAATAAAAAAGGTTTTTTTCTTGGGGGACTGTAGCGTTTGGGGCCTGGGCTGGTACCTGGATACGGAAGACAGAATTCTTTTCAAATCCTTTGGTTTTGCTTCAACCAAAACATGAAGGTTGCTTTACTGCAGAAGTTCATTGGTTTAGTTTTGGCTTGTAATACATCTGATCAATAGAGATCTCTTTCTGGGGCTTGGTGTGCTGATGGTGACAAGTCAGTACAGGCTTTCACTGAGATGATCCCTCAAAGCCCTGGCTCAGCCAGACCCACCCTACTTTATTTATCACTGGAGGATTTCTGTGTCATTTTTACTTTTGCTTTCAAGTTTAGTTAAATACATTTATTTTCTACATTAAAACAGATAGATCAATCTGGACAAAACTGTAGCAAAACAATTCCAATGTCGATGGGCAAGCCCTGAGCTCCGGTCAGGTTCCTCTCAGTTGCAACAATAACAGCTAGGCCCAGACTAAAAGGCTTTATTCAGAGCTTATTAGGACCAAATCTTGATGCCAATGGAATTATTGTCCTCTTGTGCGGGTGAAACAAGAACAAAGTTTGCTTTTAAGTCAAGTGGGAAAATTGTCTTCAGTGGGGTTTTGGCCTGAGTCCATGGGCTTTGGTTTTTGAGGCCTGGTGTGAGAGAGAACATTTTTTGTTGTTTATTCCTTGTGAAAGGTCAAAGGTGTAATGAATTCTGCCAGCTTGAAAAATAAACCCTAATATGCATAAATGATTGAAATGTTAAACTGCTATAAATTGTAGACATTATGAAGTGCGAAATTCAGCACTGCTTAGAGTCTTTTATTATCTGTCACTTGCATGAGCATGTGAGTAATTCAATTCTTCGTTCATTAATGTCACAGCTCTCACCCTGTCAGGCTGTGCATCCCTCCATACAAAACTAGCGCAAGGGAGGGCGTTATTCTGAGCAATGACTTCACACATTATGTCATTTGGCTTTTTCTCCACTGTCCTTGCAATACAGTTTCTCAGGTAATCAGCAAGAAAATAATAGTGTTTCCGACATGCGAAAGAAGATAAGGACTATGCTTTAATTAGGTGACGTATTTATGAATGTAGCTGATTCGGGAATGACTGATTAGATCTTAGTCAATGTGGCCATGATTCTTCTTCAAATATTTCTATGAGGCAAATGATTTTCATAGCCCCAAGCTTTATCACAGCTGGCTCTGTGCTCACCCTTGGGAAGCTTACCCTCCCTGCGTGGAAAAGGCCCATACAGAGGGTTGTTTCCTTGCAGTACCAGTCATGAGGAGCCCTGGCTCCTCCTTCCACTAGCTCTTGGGAGATGCTTCCTTTTGAATCGCTATCTAGTTTTTTAAGAGACCGCATCATCACTACTTATGGCAATATCACCACAACCAGAACATCACTCCCTACCTCCTGCCTGCCTGTGGATGTGGCTGGAAAACTCTTCCCGCACAGCATTGCTGTCTATAGAAAGAAAACTTCCCTTCCAGCCCCCAGGATAGATCCTTGCCTTTATGGCATATCAGGGAAGGAAGATAAAAGCAGCCCGTCTAGACATGGAAGGGAGCACAGGTTGGAGACACAGAGCTTGCACCCCCCTTTCTACCACATACAATGTACAACACAGACCTGTACATACAAATGCAAAGCTTTCCAACCAACTCCTGGAGGAGAGAGACCACAAAAGAAGCAAATAGCCCTTTCCTTGACAGTCTAGAAACACCTTCTCATCTTATTACCAAGGCTTCAGGGATCATATTGTAACCAAAACCAAAGAGACATGTGGTGCCTGAAAAAATGTGCTTTTTTCTCAAGCTCCTTCCTGCCGTATCTAGTGGTATGGTTCAGAAAAATGCAGATAGACAGGAAACCTACCTGTACTGTCCCCATACAGCTTTCGTCCACCTCACTCATAGATGTGAAATATGTGAGCTTTTTTCTGGCCTAATTTATCACATGCCACTGCCTACTCTTCTTCTGGATTTGCAGGTTCTGTTATTGTGTTCTCTCCTGCAAAAATCCTGAAGAATCCAAAAATCCCATTATCCCAGGAT
The DNA here is from genome assembly GCF_035582795.1 of Mycteria americana. Lineage (NCBI taxonomy): Eukaryota > Metazoa > Chordata > Aves > Ciconiiformes > Ciconiidae > Mycteria > Mycteria americana. The sequence continues at coordinate 43,197,504 of NC_134396.1, forward strand.
AATGGGAGAAGCACAAATCTCAGTCATCTACAGTATTCTATTACTTCTTAACACAGAAAAGCAGAAACTAGTCAGCTATTACAGCTCCCTTACGGGCATGGAGCTTTATTACAGCAAACCCCACCTACTGTGGTACTACCCAGTCAGAGGCTCGAATATTCTTTTTAAAAAGGGATCTTGTTAGGCACAACTGCTAGTACTCTCAGGCCCATCAAATTCCAGTACAAACTTACCAACACACCATAGGAGCCTGGATGACACACTGTTCTTAGTTTGGGAAGAACACAAATGGAACAACATGACTGGGAGACAGCTGGAACAATGCTCTTGCTCAGACTCCCACAGTACCAATCATCATAACAACTAGGCACTAGTACTAAACAGACATGAAGAGATAAATCTCTTGTTTATCTGACATATGTAATTTGTCACTCTGATAGGAAAATAACTACATGGCAATTTATTGTGGCAATTTTTTTTTAATCTTAACTTCCCTGCCAATCAGAGTTTGCACTGTGACTATTGGCTGTATTTAAAAATAAAGCTGGATTGTCATGATTCACCTTTTGCAGTACTTAGAAAGACAGTTCCTAGGAAACTTAGTGAAAACAAAGAGCTGTATGTGATAGAAAAATACAGCAACATCTGAAGGAATTCTGGCTAGACGAGAAAGTAAGTGTAGTGAAAAAGAAACTGAAGGCTTTGTTACTTATATTAGGTACAATTATCTTACTAAAACCTGTCTGCCTTTATTTTATAAAAATAAATTTTTGTCAAGTTCAGAAGGAGCAGTAGAGCACACTTTGGATGTTTCAAACTATAATCACTATTGTACAGGGCTCAACAATACATCCAACAGTAAAGAGATTCTCTCCTTACAGAAAATTTATTGAATTAATACATAGCAGGTGCTTGAGCCATTTGTACAGCATCAGGAGCAATTAATTTTGGACAGACAATTTTAAAAAGAAATCCAGCATTCCAATATTAACCTCCCTGCTGTATCTCATTTACACAGTTTTGTGGTATAGACTTCTCTCACTTTGAATTTGCACTAGCCTCTGCAAATTTATTCCAAACTCTAGCAGTGGGTTTACTTGTTATTCTACTAATAGTGATTGCCTTAAAAAGTAACTTCATTAACTAAATCTGTTGCATCATTTTTAGCTGCCACTGGTAAAGATCTCAGAGAGGTGACAGTCTGATTTTAATAACCAACACTGACCTGGCAATTCATCAAGTGACAGGAATAAATGGGGAAGGTGAACAAATGTAACCCAGAAGTCAGAAGGAATATTTCTGTACACAAAACCAGAAATTCCAGTTTATAATTATGTGGTTTTATTTTACCCATTACCGACATCTTGAAGCTCATGAATTTCAATGTGGCCTCCTTTTTTGAAGGGCACTGCAATAGAAATGGTATTTGATTTGAAATTTGTTTTTCTCTGTCAGGGCATAGGACTCAAAAACTGCAGGGGATTCAGCTGAATCTCTGAACAACGGTTGTTGCTGGATTTTATCATAATGTTGATAATGATACTGACAGGAGGTAAAAATCAGCTAGGTAATGAAGAAATTGAGCTTATACGAATTTATAGCTTGCCTCCTGAGGAAGCATGCACATAGCCTCCAAACAGATTCATATCTGTCCATGACTATATACTCTATGTTGAAAAAAGAAAAGCCTCAGAAAAGGGCCTTTAGCACTATGAAAAGAGTACAGGACTACTAAGAGAATGAGAAATAGAAAAGCAAGTAGGAAGACAGCAAAACAACAACAGAGAAAAAGAGCTTGGAAAAGGGATGGGAATATTGATGTAGACACAGGAGAGTAAATAATGATGTGGCTTTGGGAATGGGGAGAGAGACACTGGGAACTGAGCAGATATGAAAGGAAGGATTAAAATCTGGATATGGAAGGAAATAAAAAGTGGTGATGAAGAGCATGAAAAGGACAATGGAAAAAGTGAGGAAAACACAATATATAAGCTGCAAAGAATTGTATCCTAGAAAGGTACAACACATCCCACAGCAAGTACTTAAGCATTTTGTAGAATGATTTTACTTACCTGTCAAAAGAGCATGAGCTATAGGTAGGCAAAGAAAAGACTTGAAAAACAATTTAATATCAAACTTTGAAAATTAATTACTGGCTCACATAAAATACACCTGAAACTCAATGCATGCACATCTCCTTGGAAACTTGAATCAGAAAAAATCTTCCTCCTTGCTATTATATTAATATTTTTATTGCTATATAAGAATTACATTACATTAAAACCCAGAAACTCCATAGAGTATTTAGGTCCCATGGAGTTTCTCTCTGATTGGAGATGGTCTGTGCTTCATAGACTTTGGAATCATCAGCCCTAGGACAGGTGTGCAGACATACTTACACTTCTATATCTTCCACTCTTCTAAGGAGAAATGGATGACCCAGTTACCAATTTCTAGGAAATGTAAGACTAGCAACATGTATTAGCATCATCTGACAGACCAAGTTTAAAAGACCATGGTCTGCTGTCCAACTTTTTTTCCCCAGAATGAAGCAAAATGCCATATTCATAGACAACCCTTGGAGCCTTCTGGCAAACAGGTAGAAACTGGCCAGAAGTTTTCCTGTAGGACATTGGCTGAATTGCTTCAACTGGATTTATCTTTTCATTCGTTCCCATTCATTCATTTGGTGATTTGTTACAGTTCCTGTTTGCTGGTGATGGTCTTCTCTAGTACCTGTTTATGTTGCCTTAACATTTATTTATTACGAAAGGAAAAGAAGCAGTCATTCCTTCCAAGTGCACTGCCTTGCCATGAGACTATAAAAAGTGTATGATAAAAGCCAAAGCATATGCAGTGCTTTCATAAGTGACTCAAAATGGATTCTATTAACCTCAAAAATGAGCAGTTCCCTAAAGAAGGTCATAAGCTAATTACTTACCTTATTGTGCATTGCAGAAATTACAAGAACCACAGCAGAAAGAATACCAGATAATCACTTTACTATTCCATGATAAGATCACAAGAGGGTAATAAAGGACTTTCAGCTGTTGTTAGTAATTGCAGGAATTTTATGCGGTCTTTTAAGGGAATGAAAAAAAATTTATGCTCTTGATGATAAACACATACATGATTTTAAGTAACCAAAGTACTATTAAATACAAAAAAATGCCAATAAAATCCTTAAATGTAGGTTGTCCAAATAAATTTTCAGAATTCAGCTGTGCTCCAGGGTGCCTCAAAATTTTGGGCACCAAAAATCAGACACCCTAAAGCATGTTATTGTTTTAAATGTGGGCGTCAATCCCACTTAATATCTAGGACATAGAGCCTTTAAAATCATTCATCATCTTTGAAAATTATGGTCTATTTAAAATTAAATATAAGATGTGTCTAAAAAATGGTTAAATGCATTCTCAGAAAAGGGATTTGTAATGGCATAGAAGGTGGGTTTCTGTATTGATAAAGCATGAAGGAAAACAATACAGGTAAGTGGTTATTCCTAAACTAATACCTGTATTGGTTCTGGAAATTATGAATTTAAGTAATGATCAAAAGGGATTTTAATATGTTGGGTAACAAACTTACAGTGATGTGGAGAAGGCACTTGTTTCTGTTCCACAGGAGTGCTGGGTGTTATCTCATAAAGCTACAGCTAAAAAAAAAGTAACATTTATGATCTTCAAGATACAGTTAACATCTATAAAAAAAATAATCGGATTCTCTATCATTTCTATTTTTCTGATCCTCTTACAAAAAGACAGTAAGGAAACTGCCCAATTCTACAACAGAAGGAGAGGAAAACCTTGTTATGAGCAGCTAAAACATCAGAGAGACTATCACATACAATCATTATGCATGGGAGTAAGTTATCACAAAGTGATTGATTAACCAGAAATCATTTCCTTAAAATCAACAGTACAATAATTTGTTATCAATGAAACATGCCTGTATTCATATTCTGAAGAGCAGTAAGCCTAATAACCATTCAAACTAGACCAGAACTTGGTGCACAATGTGGCCATTGCTGCAGTAGCTGGAGCTCCAGCTGCAAACCCTGGTAACAGAAAGCCAACATGTACCTTTGTTCCCCAAGGCGCCTCTAACATTCATTGTCTGAGGAGACCTCAGCTGAAAATTTTGTCGTAGGCTTGCATGTGTGTCTGTGCACATGTGCATGAACAGCTATTATTAAGTATTTTACAAAGTAGGAATAGCATGGGCTGTTCATTTTCAAGATAGCAAGATGAGAAATTTTAGTTGTCCTATGTAGGAATCAAAAAAATTTGCTTTACCTTACAAAGACCTTTGTAGCTGCCTCCTACACACCCATTTTCTGATCAGCCCATATTGCCACATATCCACCCTTGAGCTTGGGGATAGCCAGCAAAATCCCTGTAGAGGGCTACTATGCAGGAACACAATTGCCCTGGAGCTCAGTACACAGAAGTGGTACTTAGAAAAAAATGTCAATGGACACCTGCCCAGCCCCACAAGGAGCCCCTGACCTGCACCAAAATCATGTCATTTCAGCAGAATCCAATATATTCCTACCTATCTTCTTTGTATTAGCATCCACAGAAACCCATTTCTTAAACTCGCATGTGTGAATAATCACAGAACAGCTAAGGTTAGAAGAGACCTTTGGAGCTCATCCGGTCCAACCTGCTTGAGCTGATGTGCTGGTTTTGGCTGGGGTAGAGTTAATTTTCTTCATAGTGGCTAGTATGGGGCTATGTTTTGGATTTGTGCTGGAAACAGTGTTGACAATACAGGGAGGTTTTAGTTACTGCTGAGTAGTGCTTACACAGAGTCCAGATCTTTTCTGCTTCTCACACCATCTCACCAGCAAGTAGGCTGGGGGTGCACAAGAAGCTGGGAGGGGACACAGCTGGGACAGCTGACCCCAGCTGACCAAAGTGTGCCCAGGTGCCCAAGAAGGCAAACAGCATCCTGCCTTGTATGAGAAATAGCGTGGCCAGCAGGACTAGGGAAGTGATCGTCCCCCTGTACTCAGCACTGGTGAGGCCGCACCTCAACTATTGTGTTCAGTTTTGGGCCCCTCACTACAAGAAAGACATTGAGGTGCTGGAGCGTGTCCAGAGAAGGGCAATGAAGCTGGTGAAGGGTCTAGAGCAGAAGTCTGATGAGGAGCAGCTGAGGGAACTGGAGTTGTTTAGCCTGGAGTAAAGGAGGCTCAAGGGAGATCTTATTGGTCTCTACAACTACCTGAAAGGAGGTTGTAGTGAGGTGGGTGTCAGTCTCTTCTCCCAGGTAACAAGTGATAGGACAAGAGAAAATGGCCTCAAGTTGTGCCAGGGGATGTTTAGATTGGCTATTAGGAAAAATTTCTTCACCGAAAGGGTTGTCAAGCATTGGAACAAGCTGCCCAGGGAAGTGGTTGAGTCACCATGCCTGAAGGTATTTAAAAGACATGTAGATGTAGTGCTTAGGGACATGGTTTATTGGTGGACTTGGCAGTGTTATGTTAGTGGTTGGACTTGATGATCTTAAAGGTCTTTTCCAACCTAAACGATTTTATGATTCTTTGATATACCACAGCATATGATGTCATGTTCAGCATATAAAGCTGAGGGAAGAAGAACGAAGTGGGGGGACGTTCGGAGTTACAGCGTTATGTCTTCCCAAGCAACCAGTACATATGATGGAGCCCTGCTTTCCTGGAGACAGCTGAACACCTGCCTGTTGATGGGAAGTAGTGAATGAATTCCTTGTTTTGCTTTGCTTGCATTTGCTTTTGCTTTACCTATTAAACTGTTTTTATCTCAATCCATGAATTTTCTCATTTTTACTCTTCTGATTCTCTCCCATATCTCACATGGGGCGGGGGGAGTGAGGAGCAGATGTGTGGTGCTTAGTTGCCAGCTGTGGTTAAACCAGGACAGCTGAGCAGGGGGGTTGGACAACACGGACCTAGAGTTGGTTTCCCAGGACCATGTTGAGATGGCTTTTGAAGATGTCCAAGGATGGAGACTCCATCATCTCTCTGGCAACCTGTGCCAGTGCTCAGTCACCCTCCCAGTAAAAAAGTGTTTACCAATGGTCATACAGAACCTCTTGTGTTTCAGTTTGTGCCCATTGCTTCTTGTCCTGTCATGGGGCACGACTGGAAAAAGCCTGGTTCTGTCTTCTTTGCACCCTCCTTTCAGGTATATATACACACTGATAAGATCCCCCCCAAGCATTCTCTTCTCCACGCTGAACAGTCCCAGCTCTCTCAGCCTTTCCTCACAAGAGAGGTGCTCCACCCCCTTCATCGTCTTAGTGGTCCTTCGCTGGACTCCCTCCAGTAGCTCCATCTCTCTTGTACTGGGGAGCCCAGAACTGGGCACAGTACTACCCATGAGGCCTCACTGGTGCTGAATAAATGGGAAGGATCACCTCCCTCGACCTGCTGGCAACACTCCTCCTCATGCACAGCCCAGGACACCGTTCGGTTTCTTTGCCACCAGAGCACAGTGCTGGCCTGTGTTCTACTTGGTGTCCACCAGAACCCCCAGGCCTTTTCTGCAAAGATGATTTGCAGCCTCTTGGCCCCCAGCATATACTGGTGCACAAGGTTGTTCCTTCCCAGAGGCAGGACTTTGCACTTCTCCTTGTTAAACTTCATGAGGTTCCTGTCAGCCCATTTCTCCAGCCTGTCAAGGTCCAACTCCATGGCAGCACGACCTTCTGGTGTTCCACCCACTCCTCCCAGTTTTGTATCGTCAGCAATCTTGCTGCAAGTACACTCTTGCCCCTTCATCCCGATAATTAATGAAAGTGTTGAACAGCACTGCACCCAGTAGCAAGCCCTGGGGTACACTGCTAGTTATTGACCTCCAACTAGACTTGATCCCACTGATCACCAGCCTCTGGGCCTGGCCATTCAGCCAGTTTTCAGTCTCCCTCACTATCTACTCATGCTGCCCGTGCTTCATGAGCCTCTCCATGGGGACGTCATCTCTCTGTGGGCAGACAGTTTCAAAAACCTTAGTGGAGTCAGCGGAGACAACATCCACTGCTCCTCCCTCCTCTACCAAGCCAGTGATTTTGTCATAGAAGGTTATCAGGTTTGTCTTCCCCTTGGTGAATCCATGCTGACTACTGATCACCTTCTCTTCCTTCATGTACCTGGAAATGGTTCCCAGGATTAGCTGCTCCATCACCTCTCCAGGGATCGAGGTGAGGTTTACTGATCTGTAGTTCCCTGGATCCCCCTTCTTGCCGTTCTTGAAGAGAGGAGTGGCATTTGCTTTCCTCCAGTCCCCAGACACTTCTTTCATTACCATGAAAGATTACCATTACCAAAGATTACCATTAAATCTTTTCATTACCATGTTCAAAGATTATCGCGAATGCCTTGCAATGACACCAGCCAGCTGCCTCAGCCCTTGTGGGTTCCTCCCATCGGGGCCCATGTACTTATGTCTGTCCAGTTTGTTCAAGCATTCCTTGATCTGATCCTCTTCCACCAAGGGTAAGCCTTTGTTGCTCCAGGTTTTCCCCCTGCTCTCTGAGACCTGGGATTCAGGAAGGCCAGTCTTGCCTTCAGTACCTCACCCTTTTCCATGTCCTGTGTCACCAGCTCCCCTGTTCAGCACTGTGCCCATATTTTCCCTAGCCTTCTTTTTGTTACCTATGTATTTACAGAAACCCTTCTTGTTGCTTTTTCTGTCCCTCACCAGATTCAGGTTGGGCTTTGGCTTTCCTAACCTCATCCCTGCATGCTCAGACACTGTCACTGTATTTCTCCCGGCTTACCTGCCCCCACTTCCACCTTCTGAATGCTTCCTCTTTATGACTGAGTTTGGCCAAGAGCTTCTTGTTCATCCAGGCAGGCCTCCTGACATTTTTGCCTGACTACCTGTTCATTGGGATGGACTGCTCTTGAGCATCCTCTAAGGAGACGGTCCGTGAGCATTAACCAGCTTTCCTGGGCCCCTCTTCCCTCTAGGGTTTCATCCTGTGGCACTCTTCCAAGCATATCTTTGAAGAGGCCAAAGTCTGCTCTCCTGCAGCCCAGAGCTGTGATCTTGGTTTTTGCCCTGCTCTCTCCCTCCTCTCCAGGTACTGAACTTCACCATCTCATGGTCACTGCAGCCAAGGCTGCCTTCAACCTGCACATCCCCACTGAGCCCCTCCTTGTTTTTGAGTATGAAGTCCAGCAGTGTGTCTCTCCTTGTTGGTTTCGCTATCAGTTGGGTCAGGAAGTTGTTGCTGATGTCCTCCATGGGCAATCCTCCTGGATTGCTTATGTCCTGCTTGTTTTTTCTCTCTGGTAAACATCAGGGTCGTTGAAGTCCCCCATGAGGGCCACGTCCGGTGAATGTGAGGCTGCTCTTACCTGTCTGATAGGGCCTCATCTGCTTTTTCTTTGTCATCAGGTAGCCTATAGCAGACACCCACTACAATGTCAGCCTTACCTGTCTTCTCTTTAATCTTCATCCATGAGCTCTCTTTTGACTCTCTATCCACCCCCAGGCAGAGCTCCATGTGCCCTTTATGTGTTCTCTCACATAAAGGGCAACTCCCTCTCCTCATCTTCCTAGTCTGTCTGTCCTAAAGAGCATGTATCCCTCCATTGCAACATTTCATTCATGGGAGCCATCCCACCACGTCTCTGTGATCCCAACAAGATCATAGCCTTGCAACTGCCCACAGACCTCCAGCTCATCATGTTTATTCTCCTTGCTGTGTGCTTTAGTATACAGGTACTTCAGAGAGGCACCCCAGCATGCTGATTTCCCAGAAAGGTTTTGGAGATTTCTCCATAATGGTGCCTCGTAGGCATTTCCTTGCTTACATGCAAATGGTGGAGGTGACCCTGCTTAAGCCCCATGTTGCTGATTTTGTGATCCTTTTCTGTCACATCACTCCGTGCTGTTTGCTCGTTGAGCCTGTCCATCATTCCTTCCCAGGGCTGCTAGTAACTCTCTTCCTTCAGCATAATTCATAGTTTTAAGCCCTCCTTTAAGTTCAGACATCCTACTGGCAAAGATACCTCTGCCCTGCTTAGGGAGGTGGAGCCCATCTCTTCCAAGCAGGTGCTGGTCTGCAAAAAGGGTCCAGTGGTTGTAGAGCCCAAAACCCTGTCACTAGCACCAGCTCCACAGCCAATTATTGGCCTGCATTATCAGTGCCCTCCTCCTCACACCCTTTCCCCTCACTGGCAGGATTGAGGGCCACCTGGCCCCCATGCCCTTGACTACTGCCCCAGAGCTCTGAAGTCACTTTTCATACTGTCCAGGTTGCCCCTGGCAGTATCATTAGTACCCACATCGAAGAAAAGCAGGGGGTAGTAGTCAAAGGGTCAGACAAGCTTTGGCAGTCTCTCCAGAACATCCCGGATCTGGGCCCTCAGCAGGCAGCACATCTGTAGATGATGGGTCAGGTTGGCAGACTGATGCCTCTGTCCCCTGCAGCAGGGAGTCACCCATTACAATCACTCCTCACTGCTTTTTCATGGTGGTCATGCATGGTTTAGTGTCAGGTAGCCCAGGTCCTTTGCTTGAAGGCACATCTGGATCCTCTTCAACTCTAAGGGCAGCATAGTGAACCTGTTTTGTAGTTGTAAGCCCTTAGGTAGGGCAGGAGCATTCCTCTTCATTTCTGAAGTCACCAACTTCCATCCTTCACCTTCTCCAAAGGTTGCACTTATACTAGAGATGGACACTGGCTGCACCTCAATAGCAGTTGGGGTCCAGGGCTTTTCAGGCTGTTGTGTCTCAGAGAAGATCCTTGTCTATCTCCCTTTCATCTTGTCTGATGCTGTGTAGACTGCTCACTTCCTCACATAGCTCCTCCACTTGGAGGCACAGGTCCTTAAAGATGGCACACCTCCTGCAGGACAGAGGGCTGTCTCTCCTGGTGTCAGAGAGAGGCCCTAGGCACTGCCTACAGCCTGGGGCTTGGAAGGATGCTACTGCCATCTGAAGCTCTGCCTGCGTCAAAGCCTCTGCCCTGGCAGGGACAGCTGCTCCAACAGTGGCTGGAGAAACTGCCCCGTGGCATGTAACCACTGTACCTGACACTGTTTAAACTGGTACAATTCAGCTGAGGCCTCCTTCTTTATGCCTTTCTGCACAAACTGCTGCATCTGTTGGCTGTCTCCATGAGCTGTGCTCTAGGCCTGGCTCCCGAACACTGGTTAAAAGGTGCTTGACCCTCCCTGATCACGGGGCTCCTGCAACAAAGGCTTCAGGAACTCTGCCTCAAGGGCAGCTGACCACACTCATTAGAAGCTGCTAGAGCTTCCTAAGGCCCACACATAATTGCTTGATTTGACTTTGGGGGACAAAAATTATGGTCCCAGTGAAGAGTGAGATTCCCATTAACTTCAAAGAGATCAAAAATTTAAATCCTAATAACATGTATTAATTCTTCGTATGGTCATGGGAAAGTAAGTATTGTATAATTTCTCATCTGTGGGAACTGGTGCTCCTCAGGCATTTTGATTGGAAGCAATGAATAGGATTATAAAAACTTGAGGAATGGGAAGACAACCCATGCCAGCTCTTTGCTAAGAACTCTCAGCATGTTTACCAGATTTTTTAGCAAGGAGTGAAAAAACAAGAAAACACACTGGACTAAGCCACAGCTATATATTTTAAATAGTCATTTTTAGTACAAGTATTTGAGAAACCAAAAACGTTTGAGTCACCAACAGAGATTGTGATAGTGAGCAGTACATGGGAGCTGCAGAAAAGTGATCTGGATCCAGAATGAGTCATTGCTTCATTCCCCAGTAGGAGAGCAAACCCAGACCCAGACTAAAGCATAACAGTCATGGTCACTTGGGGTTACTGGCAACTGCAATAAAAATATGTCTGACTGTAGATTCTTAGACCCATGGACCGGACATAAATAAAAGAATTCTTGTTTGCGAAGGAGAAAATCTAATGATGGGGAAAACCTCTGAATATGAATGTGTGGTTGAAAAAACAACATCTTATCTCCATTCTGTAGAACTCTCTATTTAGTTGTTCCGTATTTATTTATAACAGCCAGAAATAGGCAGTCCCGGTGCAAGGGCTGAATACAGTCTCTTTATAGAAGAAAAGATGCTTTTCCATTTCTAGGACAGCAGCACAAATTCATCATAGAACCTCCAAAAATTTTACACTAGTTCTGTATAAAATCAGGCAAAAGTATTGGGGAAAAAGTTTGTACCATGAGGAGCACTAATAAAACTACTACTTCCATGATAATTTCAGGCAGACTAAGGAATATTTAAATCACATGAAGAATCACTGCTTTGCTTTTTTGCTGTACATTCTTTCAGTCATTGATACATCAACTCCAAGCTTAAGAACTGGAAAACAAAGAAAACATACTTTTTAGAAATTACAAAAGCTGTAGGGTGTGAGATGTATTAAGAGCAGCATACACAAGACATGGAAGTATATAACTTTGTATGGTAACACTATGCAGAGTTATATGCTGTGATAACAGCCCTTAAATGGTGTGAATTATCTTGTTACTATACAGAAAAAAATCATTTGATTAGCTTACAGAGTATTCACTAATTTGGGCTGATTAAGCTGCTGAGTGCAAAGCAATTAGTAAAAACATTCCATGCACTACTTGTTTTCCACAGCCAACAAGTAAATTGGTGTTAAGAAACCTTTCAAATATAGCTGTATTTATTATATACAAATTCCATTTTTTAAAGGAATGTACTACATTATCATATATACTTATCATATATCTTGCATACTACAATCCATAAGACATATGTAGGGATTTATAAGAGCTAATGTCAATATTTTCCTTGAATTAGAATTCTATAACTTATTAAATCTGTCTTCATAGAGAAAATTTTAAGAGAGCTCAAATACTGCCTTTATTTCAGAAGTAAGCTTTATAACCAAAAGCTCAGCTTTTATCCTTTCTTAATTTCCTGTGTTCAAGTGCAAGAAATACCATGGTAAGGTGCAGTGAAAACATCTGTGTATTTTAAGGAGTGGTTCCCTATGAGGGCTGTTCACCCCAAAATTATTAGTTAAGACAAATCATTACACTAGAGAGGAAGTGCAATGAAAGAATTGGTTTGGCTGATGTTTAATCTGAGACTGATACGTGAATGCTAGTAACAAAGCAATCCTGCACTATGCTACTTTAACATTTCATCAGCTTTAAAACAAGAGCCACTTTCTGTTTTTTAAGTTTGATATTTAGTATTAATTCATATAATCCAAAAGTGTTCTATGGCATGTATTATTCAGGATTTAGCATTAACTGTTTTTGTTAAATGCTCTGCTGCTAGAATTTCTTAAGAAATATAGTCTCAATTCACATATGTTGTAAAGGAGAATGTAGATTAGTGCTAAACCAATGAGGTAAGCAGTGAGGCTCTAGAGTGCTGTAAAATGTGTGTAAATAACTGGATACACACAGGTAAATAGTTGAGATGAAGCTAAATGCTCATTGTAAACTCGCTATTTGAACCCCAGATTACAACTTCTTTTAAGCCCTCCCTCCTGGGAAAAATTGCAATTACAAAAAACTTTGCTGATTGCATTTCATCCCAGACTTTCTTTCTGAGAGGTGTGACAAATATATTTAATTTAACAAGATCAGATTATCAAATTATATAAATTGCTACAGTTCCTATCATTAACTTTAAAGACAACAGGGGAATTTACACAAGTCAAGAATCCATTCTTTCCACTGAGCTGTAAGACTATCTCAAGTGCTTTTGTTCACCGTATCTCTAAAGCATATATTCCGGCATATGCAATATATATTCCCAAACCCTAAATTTGCTTGTCTTGTAAATTAAATCCAACACCTGTCTAAAATGTTTCATTGAATAATATAAACAGGTAGCAAATTTTGGGATTGTCAATGAAACCTTTATTAATATTTCTGAAGAATTTTGCATGTAAGAAGTAAAAAGTTAGTTTGAAGAAGCACTCAGATGTTCAAAATTTTTATTCAAGAAAAAAGTTAATTATGGACTGCTGCTCCAAGTAGAGAGTCTGAGTTGGCACCGGAGTAGTTGTTCAATTGTGTTGTTTAATTTTCATTGTGTTACCTTCCTCCTAGTGCTGTCTGCTTGCTGAAACATCACAGCAAAGTACTAAGAAAACATGGGGGTTTTATCTGCATTATTTTCCCATTTCTTTCTTATTCTTTAATTTTAGCTATAACAAAGTTAAAGCAAGATTTTCTCCCCCAGTTTCACAGTTGATATCACCAGTCAGTTGCAAACCTTGCTGAATCAATATTCTCTCTCCCAAGACAGCACCATTTGATCTCCCATAGATGATTTTTTTCCCAGTCCTGCAAACTGAGAAGGTTGCTACAAGGTCTGTGAAAACAAAGCACTGTTAAGTGGAAGATGGAGGTTTACAGTCCTATAATGCCAGTAGGATGATTTAGCAACAGCTAGTGACCTAACCTTGGGAATGAAAAACAGCTCCTTTGAAAGAGAGAGCTATATATACACACATTTACTTGGATGTCTGTTTTTTCTACTAACTTGCATTATGGCACGCTACAGAATTGCCCATTGAGGGGAAATAAGCGCTTATAAAAGGTATTGCACATACGTTTTGAAACATACTTTTTGCTGTATGAAATACATCTTCAACATTACACACTACCTTTGTTTTAAGAGGGAACTTAACTTTCAATTCTTTAATATAAGGAGATTGTTTAATATAAGGAGATTTTTTTTAATATTAGGCATTCTTAAAAAGACAGATCTGGATTTCTGAACTTGTTTTCTAGAATATTCAAGAAATTACCTCAAATATTTTCTGTGACAGGCAAGCAACACACACTTGTGTCATCCATGTTGTTCATCATCTCTTTTTGATCAATATAATTTGCAATATCAGGGAATTATTCATGTGAGTCCATACTTGCTGAAGTGGCTAAGTAGTGTACAATTGTGTTTTCATGTAGTTAGTGATGTAATACCTAGTCATGCATGTGGAATAGAACACATTGGAAGATAGGGTGAAAGCATCTAAAGTAATTTGCTGAAGATATTGTGAGGTTTGCAGATGCTTCCATTGCATTCATCATCTTTTTTTTTATTAGCTTCCCTTTCAAAAAAGCAATTCCAGCCATAAAAATGTAAGAATTGCTTCTAAGCTGGCTATTTTCACTCTAAGAAAAAGAAAAGATCTGCATGTAGAGAGCTCTGAAAATATCTACTCATTTCTTTGTAGTAATCAAAGGCAAATAAAATGGTAAGAATTAAGAGGAAAAGACCAGAGAGCAAAACAATTATACTACCATATACATTCCAGTTACATCTGCATCTTAAATTCTGCATGCAGATCTGATTATTTAATGTCAAAAGGATACATTAGAAATGAAAAAGTATAAAGAAGAGCAACCAGAATTATTAGAGTTGTGGAAAAATTTCCATATAAAGTGAAATTAAATAGACGAAGACTTCTTATCCTGAAGAAGAGTTGGGGCAGTTGGGGAAGATTATGACAGAGGTCTACAAATTCCTGAAGGAGAGAAGAAAGAATGATTAAAGTTCTTTTTCAGAAAGTATATGGTTACTGTGTGAAACTCACTGCTGTAAAATGCTTAGGATATCGGAATATAAGTAGGCTAATCATCAGTTAGGTAAGTAAATGGTAGAAAAACACAGAGATATTAAATTGACTGAATATCGCCACAACTCCCAGCTCAGGGAATGCTGAAACAGAGCTTGCTGGAAACTAGAATTTTGCTCGAGAAAGACTGTGTTGGCTCTCATTTTAGTTTTTCCTCTGTGACCAGTGAGAAGCAGAGAGTTCAGGTACTGATGCTCCTGTGGATTGGTTTCACATAGTCTTTCTTGATTTGGCTTTGGTAGTGAGCCCACACACAGATTCCTTTGATAAATCTGCACCTCACTTTGAGCAGAAGGTTAGATTGCATTGGGAAAACTGATCCGACAGCAGCATTTGAAGAGGATGATACCTGAAAAAGATAACTGAAAAAGTACCTCTCAACAAATTTGGTGGCATTTGAATGAGGAGTGTTTTTTAAGTAGGATTTCAGGACAAAATAGCAAACATGCCTTTATTTGAGGAACAATATGAATTCAACATGCCTGGCTGGAATTAGAGAAATTATTGCTGTTGATGCCGAGTAACTGTACAAAATCCAGACTGCTATCCCCTGTATTTATAATAAAAATATGGGATCATCTTATGTTAGGTGGTAGGTTTTGTTCAGCAGTGCTTAAATCACTTAACAAATGTTCTAAACATTGCTTTTTTAAAAATTTTTTTTGTAGTAAAACCAAGCTAAAAGAAATGAAATTACTAGCATTTGACCTCTCAGTGTGAGGACAGAACACAGAAACACTCCTGAGTCACAAATAAAGAAACATTATGTATATTCCTGGTCACCAATTTAGAAAATTACTTAGAAATTAAATATTGTCAGTTTATGGCTGGTTGCCCAAAATTTAAAAAAAATTAAAAATTAAATTTGCAAAGTAAGTACCTAGTGTCTTCATAAGGAGTCAAAACATGTTATGGGGTCCAACTGGAATCTCAAGTGCTACTCACAACATTCACAAGGGTGAGAGATCCGGTATCACGCTGGAGTCAGAAGATTGTTTTTCAGAAGTCACTCATGTCAGTACCAGTCTCATAAGGACAGGAAGTTACAAAATGACAGATACGTGCGGCAGCAGAGGGAAAAGATTTTAAAACAAAGCATTAAAATATGCTCAGGGAAAAGTTACAAGAAATTAGTTGCTAATTGCATACCTAGGAATGTAGATGGGTTCTTAACTCATTTGAAAAAGCATCATATGACTTAGGCTGGAGAACTAGCCTACAAAATCATTTAGCTAGGAGACTGAAGGATTTTACTTTACACCCTTGTAGAAACCAGCGCTTAAAATTAGATTATTTCATGGAGAATCTTCCTCATCTTATTTTTCTTATCCAAAACTGTAGAGAGAAGAAAATATAAAGACTCTTCTGAGCTTTGTTTCCTTCCGTAGAGGAGTTCTTCAATGACAAATGACCTGCCAGATGAGACTGGTAGAGAGATCGTTTTTGCACTGATTGCTTCAACCCTCTGAGAGTCTAAACTTCTTATTAACAAACTGACTTCATCCTGGAAATTAATAAGGGGTTGTAAAGTAGTTAGATAATTATAGCTATCTGAGCTCTCTGACTCACAGGAAGATCACGTAACAAACTGGCACTTCTTAAATTATGCCCTTACATAAGGGCAGGTAGACTGGGTAATGAGCAATATGCAGGAACTGTTGAGCTTTTCTCTTATTTTGATGTCATTTGAAAATCAGAATGAAAGGCGCGGTTTTAGAGGAGTTTTTTCTGTGAAAATTGTAGGTGCCATTGGAAGTGAAAATAAAATTTAAAAAGACTGGCCAGCAGAAACAAGAAAAATAAATACAAATTCACAAACAATGGACACAAAGGAAATAAACTGTAAGGCAGGTCTGTCTGACCTGTCTTTACCTGTGGAAAACTCTTGTCTCTAGTTCTGCTGGGTTCCCCACCTCGACCCTCCCCACCCTTCTTGAGTTCTCTCAGATTCATCTTGACCATCACTCCTTTGTGTGCTATTACTTGAAATCAAATAGAAGTCTACAGTTCCTAGCTCTAAAACCTCTAAGTATCTCTGCAAAGCTCCTACTACACTTTGGGGCCCTATAAAACACTACTCTTACTAGCAAAAAGAACATTTAGAAAAAGCTTAGAGGAGGGCAACAATATTTATTGTGATGATCGCTAATATCCGGTAACTGAAGGGCTTTTCATCTCTTTTAATTCCTTTCTCAATACGTCTTTCCATTCAATATCCTCTTGTTTGAACTCAGAAGTAATATCACTGAATCAGCTTCAGCATCACAGGGGGAGCATGAAAAACTCAAACTGGAAAGCAAGGCAGTTATACAAATAGATAAACCTCATAGACTTGGGCAATGTCTGTGCCCAAGTGACAAAGAACTATTTAACAGTATTTTTTAGAACTAAAGCTCGGAACTATTTTTAGAGCAGCTAGGAACTGGGTCTATAAATCACATATTCCAGTTAGTTCTTTTTTTTATAATTGCTGTTAAAAATATAGCATAAAAAAGTCATTCGGAAGTTGGAGAAGCAAATGACGAATGCTTTAACAACATGCTGATTATTACTGTGCTGCATTTGGGAGCTGCCAATAAGAGGCTGATTTCTTTTGAAAATTGTCCCGTCTTATTACAGCTTTAGGCTTCAAGGATTTTTGAAGATTGTGCTTGTCAGCCACTTGCCACACATGAAGCATTGTGCATTGAAAACAGATTATAATTAGTTGGGTATTAGAGGTGAGTTTTGCAGTAGAGTTTTAAACAGGTATATTGATCCCTCTTTTATGTCAAAGAGGAGTAAGTATCATTTCCAGAGGCCTTGAATTTCGAGAGCTTTTGAGCACTTACTTACACAAGGATAATGAAAATAATCCTTATTGTAATTCACACGAAGGAGAGGAGTTGTGGTGTCACTGGTGCAACAGAACAATGGCTGCAGTCTCCATCTTCATAAATGTTGCTGTTTAGGAGGGTAGGAGAAGGAAAAAGCATTGCTGATTACTTAAGGCTGGTTTTGGATGATACTTTTAAAGCCATGTTAATAACTCCCTGAATTCTTCAGAAGTACGATTTCCAAAGGTGCTTGGCCAAGAAAGCTGCCTTGATTGCTATGTTTTCCTCATTCTGAAAATCCCCCCAAGAGCTTAAGGAAAGTTTTGATGAATTATTCTAGTCTTCTATTTGAAACCTCTGCAGTCCCCCTACAAAAGCTGGGCAAACTGTTATACCAAACTTCTCACAAAGTGAAAACATGGAACACCTCTAGGTGTAAGTCACTCGTCTCTAGGGCTGGTTCTGTTCTGAAAAGGGAAGATCAGCCAGCCTGTTCACACTGCTCTCAGCAGAAAAAGGCTTATTCCTCACCATATCAAAGACCTTTTAGAGAAAGTGCATGCACAATTCACCACCCACTCCAAAGGTGCTGATATTATGCAATAATTTGGTGGCATAACTAATTAATTTCTGTGCTGTGCTTCTCTGCCTGAATTTAGTCTCTCAGGCATTTCTAATTTGGGATTTCACACATTTTAAAAAACAAATCCTGTGACAGTTTAGATCTTATCATTTGGGATAAATGTCTTAACGATGGCATCCAGGGAAGTGAGACAGGACTTAATGCGCAAAGCCCAGCAGAGAAATCCATGGACTCCACGGGTACTGACATCTGGTAGATAAAACATATATGCATCAGCTCTCCTGCCCCAACTCACCTAGGTCAGAGGCAGTCCATCACAAGCACTTGAACAAAATGATCTTCAGTATCTCATAATATCCTGACTTTCTAAATGTGGCTTGATTTCCAACATAGCAATCCAACTTTTTAAGCCTTCTTAGGATGTGAAAAGAAAACTCGTATGACAAGAAATAAGTGGTACGGCTGAAGGGACCTTTCAGCAACTTACTAATGTCAGATTCATTAAGGATTTTGGCTGGAAACCTTCATTCTCAGCATTTTCCATTATTTAGACTTTGTGGTAGGTGAGCACTTAAATGATGATAACAAGCAACTGCAAAGAAGTAATTTATTGTGCTGTATTCAATGTATATTATTAGATAAAGATTTTAGATTTGCTAAACATCTGCTGATCATATTGAGGAAATCTGCTTTGTCCTGCAGCTTACCCAAGAAGTGTTAGCACAGATGTTCTTTTTTGGTTTGTTTGTTTCATCTGAACATGTGAAATAGGCTGTAATGGATGTACTTGAATTGCCTTGAAGTGCTTCAGGGCCATACTGGGTTTGTGGTTTATAGATGTGAAGATGTAGAGAATGTGAGTTGACCAAGTTTTCTCAACATACTGCCGTTTTGGCATCCTCTTAGGACTGTTTTGATTGAGGCTAAGAATGGGCAATACCTGTTCAAATGGATACCTTGATGGTAAGCTGAAATGAAAATAGAAAGGCCATTAGTGTCATGTGTTTCATTTTTCCTCAAATATGACCAGACAAGGATTTAGAAATCCAGGATGCAGGTCTTTTTTCCTTCCTTGCAAAGGCAACAAGAAGAAGAATTTAATGGCCAAGATGACAGTTTAAGTGGAGCAAGTGGAAGGTTTTCAGAGGTTACTGCAGTTTCTGATCTTTGGACCAGACATTGACATTTCAGAATAAAGGGTAGACATTTTCACAGATCTATAGACACAGCCCTCATGGATCTTGACCGATCTGCATGTTCATTTGAAATGGAGAGTAATTTAAACAGGTTTGTGGGTTTTTTATTTTGGTGGAAAGTGATTTTTACAGACCTTGGCAGAGCAATCAACACCAGCCAGGTTGCAATTGCTTCCTACAGGCTTTTGCTTCTACAAGGAACTTGAGAAAGACTTACCCTTTCAGCCCCTTGCTCTGCCTTCTCCAGCTGCTCAAATTCCACACAAAAAGGGAAGTTTTAAAATTTTGCTTTTCAATGTAGACTGTGAATTCACCTCTATGTGTGACACCATAGAACATTCTGCGTAAGCTTCTACGTTCTGTTTCAGCACATTAAAATATGGATATTCTGAGAAAGGAGAAGTTTAGAACAACTCTCCTTTTTTCTTTTGTCCAGCACTTCAATTTACCAGTGTCATTATATGCATATTCCAGATGAAGAAATGATAGCAATCTCTGCAGCCTGTGCTTTGCACCATTTACTATTTTTTCCTGTGTTGCTATTTATTTTGTTATTGACAGTTTGCTTACATTAGTCTTGATACTGTTTGAGCATTTGCTTATCGTAATTTTTAAATACAACATAAGAAAGAATATTTCGTAAATATGCATAAGAGATGAAAGCATTCTTTTGGATGTATTAGACAGTTTTAAAAAGACATATCCAAAATATTTTAATATATGGGGTACATAACCAAATGCAGGAGAAATATTTATTCTGATCCCAAACAGGTCTATCCTGTTGACAAGCTCAGAGTAAGCATTTGTTTTGTATATACATTAATGATTAGGCAATAAAAGTAATTTCTTAACTGCTCACTGTTTCAGTGTTATTCCACTCTTCATCATATATGTTGTAGTTGTTTTAAGTTTTTAAACCACATTCATATAGATGAATAGATAGATTTCTATTGAAATATAAATCTGACATTTAAATAAGCTCATAAAGAGTTTAAAGCCCATCTATTTTAGGAATAAACTCAATAGGTAAATCAAGAAACACAAAATTTAATTACTATTTGTAAAATGGTTGGACAAACATAACATAAATCAAAAGCTAACCAACCATCACTGTTATCATTATCTCAAAGTGAATTGCAATCATTTGGAGATCGGATGTTTTTATGATTAATATAATTTGTACTGCCTGTTTTTCCTAAGTACTTTCTCTGCAAAAATGACCACAGCAATGACCTCTCCTAGTAATTTAATGAGCAAGAGGAGGTTCTCATGCAAATTGCTACCACATATATAAAATTATGATGCCTCCTGGCTTGAGACATATGGTTGTCTGACTATTTGAAATAGTAATAAGAGTCGTCTTCTGCTTCTTACGCAGTATGAGTGGTAATCATAATGGCTCCCCAATTGCTCTATAAATGCTAACTAATTAAATGCCAGACTCTCTTCTGAGGGAGCACTACTGATGCGCAGTATATTATGGATACTTGCTGGTAGCAAGTCTGCTCAGAAAACAGTGTAATGATGCAAAACAAATCTGATTTCTGGCATGCACAGAAAAAAACCCACATACATCATGATTAGGGTATGCCCTTCAGATAGGGTAGCTGATGGACCATTTAGGACTTGCTGAACCTCAGAAAAATAGGTATAATGTCCCAATAAGGAACGGATTGTTTTAGTTATTTTGGTGAGTATAGGTTATCCCTTCTTACTTACAGACCATGATTATGCAAATGAAGGGTAAAATCTTCCCCATCCTACTTAGGAGCACAATAGCTTTGAGAAAAAAAGTGAAAGAAACTATAAGGACCAGAGTTTCCCAGGTGGAGAACCTACTTGATTCAGGACAATCTAAGAGCATTTTCCTATGCATCAGTCTTTCCTGCTGTTTCACAGAGGAGAGATTTATATATAGATATTACCCTAATGTTAATTGTTGACTTTATGATGTTTGGAGAGGAAACGAAAAAGTTTCTTTGACATCTTATTTGGAGAGCACTGCCCCACAGAAGTGCATGTTAATAGCTGGATGGACCTCCCAGCTCCACATTTGAAGGTGAACAAAATTTTGCGTAAATGTAAAAGAGGCAGGTTAAAACAGAAACCTCGACAGTACCACCAAAACCAAATTCAGAATTCTGAGAATTATTTCACTCTTTTGTATGCAATAGTAGTGCAGCAATGCAGAATGGAAATGCACAGGGGTCCATTCCACACAGAGATAACTGAGTGAGTTACAGTCTGTCAAAAAGTGATCATGCTTTTGTACTGAAATATCTGATTTTTCAGGGTTTAGATGAAATACCAGTAATCATTCAAGTTATGAGAATTTTTGAGTGCATTCATGTAGGTAGTAAAGCTGAAATAAAATTAAACTTTAATTCCAACTGAGCCACTGTGCTGCTTCACCTGAGATTAAACTTTAATAAACTCACTGAAAATGAATTATTCTAGCGTATCAGTTACAGTCTTTAACATATCTTACAAATTTGGGGCTAAATATGATTTTTATTCCAATTGGTGTAAATTTTGCATTGACTGCTGTTGAACACAAGAACCAGTGCAAGAGAAAGAATGAGACTGTGAAGCTTTGTTTGGGGTACAGAGTTTACTACTTTGGAAGCAACCAGCTGTTAATTTGGTTTAGCTGTCTGTGGAACTGCACCTCATGAAAATATGCAATATTCACATACCACTGGCACAAAATTTTTTGATGTCTGAGAGTTATGTATTTTTTTTCACAATTTATTTTTGATTCAGACTTACTTTGAGCCACTGCTTTCCCTTTTGCTTTTTGTTTTCCTCTTGACAACGCTTTTATCAAAATAACTATACATACTACTACAATTAACAAGGTCAACATGCACTATTCATAAACTATTGCAGAGTAATAATTCCATCATAATACATACATTAGGAATTTCATCATAGAAGCAATTTATCCCATAAGAGAATGGAGTAAGACTTTTGTTTTAATGTTGGGACTAATAACCCTGAAGCCATCAGTATCTATAAAATATTCAACAGCCACATTCTCTACTGTTTTATGTCATCCTTCAGCAAATGATGTAAGACCAGAACAATTGCTACCTTTGTGCAAAACTTAATTCAAAGAAATGAAGTTGCTTAAAAAATAAAGATAATTCCTGGAATATACTTTTTTAAAATAATAAAAGCAATCTAAGTGACTCTCCAATGTTTAAGTTTACAAAAGAGAAGTTGATAAATTGGTTGAGAGGAGGCTATGTTCTCAAATTACAGTTTATAGCTGAGCTTGAAACCCCTAAGCTAAAGTACTTGGAATGGAAAAGCTGATAGAGCCATCAGTGCACAGGACAAGACGGTTCCACTGCAGCAAAGCACATTTCAAGTACATAGAGAGTAGCAAGCTGGATTCCTCTGGGAAAAGTACCCCAGATAGTAAATCCAAGATTTGTAAGTCAAATAGAACAGTAATGGAACATGAAACTTCAATCTATATGTCATTAAATCTGTGTTCAGCAAGTTAGATCCTTGGAGTGCTTTCAGATTTTCATCTCTTTTCTGAAGAGAAAAGAACATGCAGAACTAAGTGGCACAAAGGGGAAGGCTTAAACAGTTAAGCTGAACTTAGCAATTAAAAAAAAATACCATACAAACAAACCAAGAAAAAATATAGCTCAACAAGTGCATAAGCCCTCCAGGGAACTTTTACTTATGTGATAGGCATTTTCTTAGGGCATAATCTAGGGGCTAAGTGTGGCAGAAGGGTAATACATTGCAAAGAAAAGCATATCTGATAAACATGGTAGATACTATGTACTTGCTGATAACCTCTGTTTAGCTGAACCTATATAACGTGGCATCTGTTTACAATGAGCCTTTTTTTTTCCTGTCTATGCATATATAGTTAGGTATTGAAATTGAACACTTTGTCTACTGGATTGATGGTGCTGTAAGAAGACCACCATTTAAGACCAGCTCGAGAATGTGAATTACAATGTTGAATTAACAGAAAGAAAACAACAACAACAAAAATAACATTTTTCTTTCAAGTATGATTTTTTTTTAGGTTTATAGGGATTAAACACCAATTTGTTTCACAGCTTGCACGCAAAGTTCTTTTGGACTCCCTGGTTTATAAGTTGTGGCTGAAATACGAAATGCTTGGCATGTCACATCTGCAAGATTTTCTGTGTAAAATTCCTGTGGAATTGTAGTGACTTGCTTTGGGCATTAAAATTGAATTTTAACTTGTAATTTTGAAAGTTCTTGGGAGAACTTATTGTCCTGTCAAGATAGGAGCAGTGTTAGCATCACCATCCAAAAGGGAGGAGGCAGCTTTTTTAAGTCATTTAAACGGGCAGAATTAGCAACAGCAGTACAGACCTTACCGCTACATCTCTTCCATCCCATTAGGGTAGCTAGATGTCACATTATGAGATCCTGCTTCTGATGCTTGCTGTTGTTGTCAGCCTGTTGACCAGAGCATTATCAAGACCAGGAACTTATCAGAGAGCATGCCTGCTGAAGTGGTATGTGAACTAAGTGCAGCTGAAACACCATTCAGTTCTTTGGGGTGTCACATGTTTGGTTGTAGCATGCAGGCTTTTTTTGATTAGTTATATGCCATAATGATTCTCAGAGTGGAAAAGAAAGTGCAGCTGGAAATTGCACCAGCTTTCATCACTTCTAGTGCTTCAAATTAAAATGCCAGTGGCAGACAAGAAAATGACTGAAGGTCCACCTTTGTGGAAACAGATAACCTAAATGCAAGAAATGCTACTGTTGTACTTTCAGCTAAGCACTAGTGTCCATATGTGCCTGCACATTTCATAGGATCTTTATGCTGGATGCTCTACAGCCAAGAAATCTGTTTTGGTGAGAAGGTATAAAGAGGAAAAACACCTGCATAGGCTAGCACAGGGCAGAAAAGATTAAGTTCTAATTGGATAGAAAAAATGATAATGACAACCCTGAAGTTTTCTCGGTTATTTGCTGAGTTGTAGCAACAATCAGAATTTACCAGATTTGAACTGAGTAAATAAATAAATTAGTTATATTAAATTCATATAGTGCTTGCTTCCCAGTACTACCCTGACTGCCTTTGTTAAGGCCAGAGAAGACATTGCAAGCATGAAGTTGTGAAATGAGAGGTCTTGAATTTTAGTTATGCGATGCATAGGAAGAAGTCACACCTTAAAATGTTCTGAATAAAGTACAAGATTCAGATGTAGTCCATATGAGATGATGAAGAGAGAGATATAAACGAATGTGATATTCAGTGTTCAGTGGTGACACAAAATGGTGGTATTTTCAGAAGGAAGGCAAACATAGGCAGTAGGAGGGAAAATCAAGAGTGATGATCTGCCAGCATGATCTTGGACCAATATTCAACGCAGATATAGAGACGCTGTAATTTAGAAAGCAAAGCATGAACCTTTCAGAGCTGCAAATGTGAGTAAGGAAGTTAAATCCTGGGAAATATAAGCTGAAGAACGAAAGAAGTTTTTGCCCTACTGCAATTTTCGTATTGAAAGAACCAACTCACTTGGTAGTTGTTACAAAATAAACCCCTTGATTTCTTTACCTAAGTATACAATATAGCATTTCACGTTTCTTAATGTGGGGGAGATACCAAATGCCTGGTGTTTCTTTCAGCATATAAACAGTTACTATAGTCTATAATAAAGAAACAATAGAAACAAATTCCAGTTAAAGATTTAAAATTTCCTGAGACATTTAATTATCTATCTCTGTTTAAAACTAGCATATAACAGTAGAATTCAGCTTATTTTTACCCTTATCTTCACCTGTGTAAGATGTAACATAAGCTAAGACTCAGCAGATGAGCAGATCTGCCATTAAATTAATTCAGAATACAGAGATGTGACCAAAATTTAGTGATGCTGACAAATCACTCAAAAGCCCTGGTGATTTGTTGTGTTATTTATCTTCTTAAGAATGAGAACAAGACACAAACAGTAAGAAATACTATAGAAGTTAAGCAATACAGTAAAATAGTGTGTGGACTGGTGTCTTAAGATGCTTGTTAATATTCCTTGTCTTACACATGACCTTATATAGGAATGGGATTTAACAAAAATAGAATAAATGCAAATTTCCTCAAGACTGTCAGTTCCCTTGACTCTGAGCTCAATGGGTTTGAATTAAGATAACCAATCAAAAAAGTATCACCACTTCCAGGAATGATTCTTTGGGTTTTTTTTTTTAAACATACTTGAAAAAGTAAATCCTTCTACAGCAAAGTGATTACCAGTAAATATTATACAGCACTATCTTGGTTTGGGAAAATTTAAAAGTAAAAAAAAAAAAAGGAAAGGAAATAGACCAAACTATAGACCAAATTTTTATTTATATTATGTAATATGTATAGATATACATATAGAGATGTATAAATATAATTAAATACACAGATTGCCTTCAGAATACTCTTTCTGTACACAGCAACGTATTTCAGGCATTTCACATTATTTGAAGGGCATCAAGGGCAAAACGATCATTGCTAGAACAAGTTTGTTCAGCATTCAACCTGTTCAACAACCCAACAGAAAACCTCAGGCTGCAAAAGCATTGACTCTTCTAGTATATACAGCGTTGCAGTGGAGGAGGAGGGCAACAAAGATGGTGAAAGGGTTAGAGGGCATGACTTATGAAGAGCAGATCAGGGTAGAACATTTGTTCAGCTTAGAGGAGACTGAGGATTGACCTCATTGCTGTCTACAGTTTCCTCAAGAGGGGGAGTGGAGAACGACGTGCTGATCTCTCTCTGATGTCCAGTGATAGGACACAAGGGAAAGGCTTAAAGCCGCAAAATGGGAAGTTTGGATTGGATATGAAGAAAAAGTTCTTTACTGAGAGGGTGGTCAAGCGTTGGAGCAAGCTCCCCCAGGGAGTGGTCATGGCCCCAAGCCTGTCTGTGTTCAAGAAGCATTTGGACAATGGTCTTAGATATAAGGTTTAACTTTCAGGTTGCCCTGTGTGGAGGCAGGAGTTGGACTCAACAATGATCCTCATGAGTCCCTTCCAACTCAAGATCTTCTATGATTCTAAGTGGAAGCTTTCTGCTTGTTAGCATAAATCTCAACTATTTGTAATCAAGTTTTATTTCATATTAAAACACAAATAACTCTCTTTCCCTCTGTGACTTTTAAATTTTATTAATTACAACAGATGATTCTTCCTTGAATGTATGCTTCAAACTATTTCGTGGACTTATGTTTAACATCTTCAAATAACAAAAATTAGGATGGTGAATAAAATACCATGAGGTTTAAAGGTAAGCTTTATCCTAGAGGATATTGTTGCTCAGTCTTCCTCTGGCCTTATTTCCTGGAAGGTTTTCATATCAAAGTAAATATGAAATGTCTCCTTTGGTGTCATATAATGTATTTAATAAGGAAGCAGATAAGTTTTCATTTTAACAGCTGTAGTAAATTGGTGTTTATAGAGACAGAGATGTTATACCTTGGGATTATTGTTTCCTTAAATTTCTTCTGACATCAGTAAGAACCACTTATTCACATACTCATCAGCAAGTGTCTGGCAAGTGTTAGCAAATCAGACACTGACAACAGAAGAAGTAGCTGTAGGAATGGAACTATCTTTTTGTTGGATTATTCATATTTCTGTTAAGCTCCCCCTAAAGTAATTAAAGAGTAAGGCATTCATCTAGAGGATAGATCATCCCTGCAAAACAGCAAGATGAGAGAAGAAGGAGAAAGGAGGGGGTGAATGCTATGTGACTAGATAAATTGTTTGAATTTTTTTTTAATTATGCATTAGGTGTTAAAAAGGATTAGGGATATGAGATGGGATAGAGATGAGTGCTCTGTTCTTGTGTTGAATGACTTCCAGGACAGCCGTTAATTGAACTGTTTATCACACTGGAAGGTAGCATGAAACATAGCTGTCAGAAGACTTCAGAATAAAATGCACTTCATGCTAAAAATAAAAACAGACCACCACCTTCATTTATTTTATTTTAAATACTGATGTGGTTATTTAATTTCAAAGGAGAAATACTTCTCATGATCATGGCAGCACTGCTAAAATCAGCAAGTCATCCACTATCTGCTACATTGCTAGCAGTTTTCGGTTTAGCGGGGTTTTCATATAAAATAGTCTTGAGGTAAAAATTAGATAAAGTGATTTTTGGGAGGGAGAAGAAAGTATGGAAAAATAACAGTGTACTTAATTTAAATTTCTGAGATTATTTCTACACTGTAACAACTAGTACTAGTAGTGGGTATTATTCCAGAGGATTCACTGTAGGACCTTTACACACACAAAGATGGATCATTTGATAACATGTGAGATAGATAGATCAAGCTGGAGTTCCTCTGTTGCTCTCATGAGCAGGCACCACATGCCTGTTGTGGCTTCTCTATATTATGCAGCTACAATTCCCCTGCAGAGGCAGAACTACATTTCAGACCTCGTGCCCATTCAGATTTCAGTGCTTGAGCTTCCAACAGGGACAACCCTGGAGCTGACAGGCTCTTACAGATAGGGTCACCTGGCCAGGGGGAACCAGGGCAAAATCCATTTCATGCATTGCCAGAAGATGTAACTTTTCACTCCATGAATCATGCTACATCGAATCCAACAGAGTTCCTAGAAACGTCATTGAATACTCAGAGAGATGACAGGGCCTTGCACCAAGTGGTATGAGCTGATTGCCAGCTCCTAAGGCAGAAGGCTGTCAATAAAAGGAGATGTATTTTCTTTTTTTTTTTTCCCCCTTTTATTTTCTCAGCACTTTCTCAATGTGCTGCCAATGCTGAGATCATCATGGCAAGTATCCTGCAGGTGGGACACACTGATTAAGGACAAGCAATAATTAGCTTAGAGCTTTGTCTTTCCCTCACCTAAGTAATTTCTAACTAACTGCAGTGTCTTCTCAGGTAAAAGGTGTCAATGAAGATTTTCTGCAGAGTCTTCACTGGGATTGACAATACTGAGATAAACTTTGAGTGGGATTTGTGGGCGAGGAAATACTTTGACAAAGATTCCAGGCTGAACAGTTTCTCTTGGGAAGAAAAAAGGTTGCCAGTGAATACCAAACTGTTGGTGCCTGTTCTCTCTCACCAACTTGTCCAGTAAATCTTTTGTCAGAAAATGGTAACTATCTTTTTTTACTCACTTTTACATGCATAGCCAGTTTTGCCTACAAAGTATATACACACACATTTCTAAAATAAGGTTTTTTTGCAGTTAAGGTAGTTTTATTTCCAAAGAAATGAATTCAGTTTTGACATGCATTTAAACTTTAAGATTTTTTTTCTAAGTATATTCCATTTTTTTTTTTAACAAAACTGATTGCTTTGATTTGTTCCTAGTGTACTTTCTGCTGAAAATACATGAAATTCTGCAGCTCTGTAGTTGAAGCCCTAAACATATTGAACTAAAGGATGATAACACTCTGTTGTACCTGACCTAGTCGTTTTCAAAGGAAGATACATTTCAATGAGATTGTCCTTGGAGGTCATCTCCTAGGGATTTTTTTTTTTTTTTTTATATTAGATTAACCCATGCTTTCAATTCTCTTCATTTTTGTAACATAACAGTGTTTAGCTATCTTCTGCTTTCTGCTGGTGGTTTCCAAATAGCAGATAATATCACAAGCCTGGAAGCTGAGTCAGCACCCTGCTTTATGACTACTTATGAATTTAGGGACACTCTTTGCCATGGAGTTACCTAAGCATTAATCTAAGAAACTGCAAGTCAGAAGGAGTCACAAAATCCTGGTTATTTCCAGAAGCCTCAGCAAAGAACCTTTTTGCCTGCTACAGACAAGTCCTGTCACTTTTCAAATGCAGTGCCCCATTAAAGACCTAATCAACACAAAAACTTAGTCAGAGAAAGAACCATTAACCCCCAGGGCCTTTACTAACTTCATAACCTTTTTTAGCTGAAATACTATCCCTTTCTAAGTCATTTAATGATGGACCTTAATTGTGGTGCCTGTGAAACTGCTCAACCAGCGCTTTGGAGAAAGGTTAGGGGAATGTGAAATAGGCAGTCCATCAGGGCAAGAGAGACATGCCACCTCCAAAACCAGTACACTACCTTTACCACTTCCTAAATCTTTGTGTTGATCGGTAATAAACTTTGGATCTCGTGTCCAACTTCAAGCTCAAACATGCTTTCATAAAAAGCCTTCACAAAGAAAGATGTTTTCATCTTTCTGCTGTAAACAGTGACCCACCTCATTCCTGTATGTATTCATCTGTCTTAGTTACTGCTCAGGAAAAGCCAGCCAGCTTCCATCAGACACAGTTTGTTTTTTTTTTTTATTAATGTTTTCTGTACAATCTAGCCACTACAGTGAAAAGTAACTGTCACTTCTCTTGGTTGAAGACATTACGTTTATGATTATATTTAAAATGGCATAGAACAACCCAGGGAGGAAGTGGCTTTTAGCTACTAAATGAGAAGCATAGCATTTTTAAGTGCTACTGAGAAGTAAAGATTCAGCTTAATGGGAAATAATCAATTCCTATTTTAATCACACCAGTTTTTGTATGTATCTGTCATATTTTGCAGTAAATCCTTTCTTTTCTAGAAGATTCTGCAGAACATCTAAGTGTTAGCTAACAAGGATTGAATGCCTTGCACTTCCACAGAGCTCAAACAACTTCTTTCAAAACTGCGTTCCTGTCTGTGAAAACCAGCTGTTGAACACCAGGCTGCTTCGTTTGGCCTATGCCAGTGCAGTTGTGATACCCAAATTTAAACAGAGAAGACCCTAGGTCCTCCTTTTGGGGTACCATAACCTCTAGCTCCATTTCCAAAAGGCCCTGTGTCCATGCAAGAAACAGATCCAACACCTGGAATTTTCACAATGCAAGGACATGGGATACCCATGTTTTTGCGGGATTTGCTGATTTGGGGGGCTGTTTCCCACAAATGCCTTTGGAAATTCCATACAAAGCTTAACTGAACCCTTACTAGCAACAATTACTAGCAGTGTACATGCAGAATCATCTAATATTGAATGAATTGAATACTGTCAAGAAAACTTGTCCATTGATTTTATAATAATGGAATTCCTGTTACTTTTAGGAAAGCATTTTTTTCCCTCCTATCACTCATGTTATACATATCCCCCACCTTATATTTCACACTCAGTATCATTTAAATTTCTTTTTTGTTTTTAACTGGTGTTACTGGGTGAAAATTTTCATGGGGAAAAATTTTTTCTTTATTGCACAAGAATAGGTTTCTATAGTGTTATTATATTGTGTTGATTAAGCAATTACGTTTTAGTCATAGAAAAATTGGGGGGAAAAAAAAAAAGGCACAAGGATTAAAGCATGCAAGATACTGTGGGGAAGGTAAACGTCTGAGAGTCAATCATTTTAAAGTACTGCCCACCCACTCTACACCTCTGGAGGCCTTCCCAGTCCTTTTTGACTTCAGCTTTGATTCCTGCCTCCCTCCCCCACCTACTGCATCACTGGTTTTGGGTGCAACTCTGAGAGCTTTGTGCCTGACATGGAGCCAGCAGTGCCATAAGCAGCCTCTGAGCCTCTCAAGGACCCAGAGGCTGCCAAAACACCAGCAGCATTTCCTTTCCATAGTGAAAAATCCAGGGGAGCTGCAATGACCTGCTTCTGCAGTCCCTCATCGAAATGAAAGCATAATATGCTGAACTGGATAGAGAACAGTTGGTACTCAGAGGCTTTGTTATGCCGGTACTGGTGCTGTATTAGGGCCATGACAGAATGGCTTTGCTAGCAGTGTTTCTTAGCTGTCTACACCTGAAATTTAGGAGAAGTATATTCCCCCATAACAGAGCCCAATTCCTGTCAGCATTACAAGTGCCTTACAAAAGCCTAGCACCTTCACGCTATAATAGCAGGCTGGAAAGGACATGATCTGAAGTGGTTTCA
Organism: Mycteria americana; assembly: GCF_035582795.1. Taxonomy (NCBI): domain Eukaryota; kingdom Metazoa; phylum Chordata; class Aves; order Ciconiiformes; family Ciconiidae; genus Mycteria; species Mycteria americana. Next base: position 43,228,584 of record NC_134396.1, read on the forward strand.
ACATTTCTCACGAAGAGGTCAAGCAGGGCCAGTCTTCCATCTGAAACTCCATTAGGTGCACAGTTTAATTTAACAAGTAGCAGTATTTCTGCTGTGTGCTTTCTGTCCCTCATTGCTGTGTTGTTTGTTTCCAGACTGAATTGCTTTTATTGATTTTGTACTGTTTTGTCTAATGATTTTTCTCGTAAATCCCACTTAATATGATTTATGACCTTTACTCTTCTGCTGCAAATCCAGTTGCAGGATGCTTACTCTACCAGTAAATCAATTATTTTAAACATTACCTCAAAGGGTCTTCTCAGCAAATTTCTCCATCGCGCCTTAGAGATGTCCTCTGCCTTTTCTTCCTCCTGTCACTTCCTATTTAACATCTTTATCTCTTGATGTGCACACACTCCCCTTTGGAACATACTTCTCACAAATGTCTTTTGAGGATAAGGTATCTGGGGGGACTCCACTAGGCTACTTCTTTTAACATTTACCGTGTAGTTGACAGTTTGCTTATCCATAGCCCTGATGGTTACAAAAGCAATCTGTGGATGTTTTAAGCCTTTAAGTGTCAGAAGGGGATGTCAATCTGGTTTGACTTACTATCCACATAATTAGGAAAAAACAAACAATCAAAACCCTGGCAAGGCTGTGATTTGAACCAGCATCTCCCTCATGAGCTTACTAAATTCAGGCTACAATGTAGTTTATCTTGTTTCTGTGGCATAAAACTAAAAAGGTTATGAATTGTCTTCAAATCAGCAAGCAGGTAACTCATCCTTTCATATGCACATCCCAAGTTTTAAAGCTAAAATGTCGAAAGAGTAAAAGAGTAACCTGTGTTGAAGGCAAAGGGATTTTTGTGGCTTTCGTCCAGGGAAGCTCTCGTTTCTGGCTTACATATTAAAAGATACAGCAAGGAAAAGAATCCTAGTGTCTCCTGGTCATGACATATGACTGCATAAAACAATAAACCTTATGACACAGTAAAACCCTATGACACACTAAAAATAAGCTTTTTTTCTGCCCTTTTCATATTAACAAACCCTAAGAAGAAAGTGTAACAAAAGGCAGAAATAACTGGTACCTTTTTGCTTTACTTTAATCACCAACTCTAAGCTGATTTTTGGTCTAAAACCTCTGCTAGGAATAAAATATTGCTATTAAGTCAGATTACACAATAGAATTAACCAGTTTTCTCCTCCATTCATCTTAAAAGAGTGTATATTAAAAACTTAAAATCAGTAAAAATGTTAACCACAAGATTCAATCTTACCTATTCAAGACTTACCTATTTTAACTGCAAAAGTGGTAGTGGAGCTAGAGGAGATTTACAGAATATAACAGAACAAGGACAGGTAAATCTTATTTCCCATTAGTTTGATGAAGCAGAGATGGTTAAGAGATACTAGATAACATGGATTGTACTAAAATAGCCTGACTTGACAAGACTTACCTGTAAGATGCTGCTATTATAACTGTCTATCAGTTTTCTGCAAGTCTTTAACACTGACAATTGCCTCAGTTTTTCATAGTTTATACCTGAGTAGCCAAATGCAGACTATAGACTCAGAAGCATGTAGATGGTAGTTTCCTTATAAGTGGATCCAGATGAGATAACTTCTGGTTGCAAAGTTTATTTTGTCAGTCGACTTCATATGTTGCATAGCATATGTTAAAGAAACAGATGTGAGTAAAGTCACTGAATTTGCTTTATTTCTTTGGCTTGTAGGTGGGTGGGTTTATTGTCCTCTGTTCAGTAACAGTTTAGCAAGGCTGGTGGAGACTACAGAGGCTAGAACGTGCCTGTGCACTTCGAAATATTTTATCTGAAATGGGCACAACATAACCCTGCCCTTGGACTCTGCAGGAAGGACAACGTGATAGACAACACCAAGAAGCCCACTGAACCCTAGTTTGATAGGTCATTTAAAATTAAACAAGCAGTTTGCTTCTACATGGCAATGGAAGCATAAAGTATTTTGCACCTGAGTTTAAGTCATTACATTTGTTCAGATACATATTTTAGCTGTGTTTTCTGTTTTGTGTCGATTTATCCTGACAAGCTGAAGAATACACACACCATGCAGTTCATTTTCACAGAACCATTTTTGTGATGCCTCATATTTCCTCAGGTCTTAACCCCAAAACAATTATTTGATGTTGCTTATAAATATAAATATGCAATGCTGACAGATAACCTCACTTATTTCCCCCCCACGCACAAAAAAAAGACTGGTGCTTAACTCCTGAGCATATATTTTAAAGTGAATGATTCATTCAGAATAAGTACCCAATTGTTCACCATCTGGTATGTGCAGTATAACTTCACAGTCATCTTGTTGAAAGTACATTTGAGCTAATACAAATTGGTTTTATGTGAGACTAGAGGAAGAAAAAAAAAAAAAAAAAGAAAAAAGCAGCACACTCAACATCCTCCGTCCATGGCATCTAAGCAAAATATCATGTGGTTTAGTTCAGTACATGCTCTAATCGTAGTCTTTGCAATGTTATTTCAAGGTGTACTCTGTAAAGAAAACAATAAGCATCATAGACTGACAATGTAATTTGTGTCTACTGTGTCCTTAAGGAAAGAGGAGTTAATGCTAATAAATGCCTTCATTAACCCTAATAGGGGTTAATAAATCTGTATTAGTATAATTTTATAGAAAGACTTTAGTTCTCAAATCCAAAATATTGTACAAACTTGGCATAATCTCTCTGAAGTCACTGAAGAGTTTTTATCTCTTATTCAAAATCCAAATATAGAGGGTGAATTTTGCTCACCTCAAGTTCTTTTTTACTATCATCAATTCAGAATGACAGTGGTTAAAAAAATACAATACCATTGGTTGCATTACATGGGTAATATCTCTGGAAGATTAATTATTCTTGAATAATTCATCCATTGCTTGTGTCAAACAAAAGTATGTCTTCAGGAGCAGGGAAGCAAAGGTCTTTTCCCAGCAATGCCTTTTCCTTCTTTACATAACCTCCTGTTCCTGTGTGCATGGCAGAAGGAGGCATATGCCTGGTTCTCTTGGAGGACTGATGCACAATCCTTTTTTCAGATGGCTTCCCCTAAAAGCTGTCCAGCTGCACCAAGCAGCTGGACCTAGCAGGCAAGAGTCCTACTGTTGTCTGTCTCACTCCCCTCCCACCTCAATATTTATATCAGACTCCACCAAAAGATTACACAGAGAGAATTTGACAGGGAAGAGGTAGCGCTTACCTGTAAAGCGAGAGGTGTACTAAAGGGGTGTCTCCAGGAGAGCAAATACCACCACTATAGACATTTGTAAAAAGTGTGTGCCCTGAAAAGTGCATTAGCCTATCCCTAATTCTGGTCACGCCCATATACCACCAGGAGCACGCAATAGCTCCTGGGAGAACACCACATCGCCATGCAACCCTCACTGCAGGCAGACTTTGTGCTTCTGGCAGGCTGAAGCCTGAGAGTCACAGAAACTCCATGCTAAAATTTGGCATCTCATTTGCACAGATATTCAAGCTATTAGAAAGCTATCCATGAATACTTTTAGATTCATCAAGAAGATGTATGAGTTTAATAATCTTACATGAGGCGGACCTTCACCATGGCAGTTGACCAATTCCTAGAAGAAGCAAATGCAAAAAGAGAGACCTGTTGTGAGAGCTGAGTAACTTTGTCCCCAACAGGTCAAAGCCAAGAAAACCCTGAGCTTTAACAATTACTAACAGGAAACCCTTTCTCTTTAGAGACTAACCCACTGTAACACAAAAGTAAATTAACACTAGTAAGTTGATGGTTTTATAAGAAAAGAATTATCACCTCGCCTGCAACTATGATTCCCTACAGTATTCAAGTACAGTGGTTATTAGAGATTTGCTGTGTGATACATCAATTTTAAATGTTAATCTGCTAATATCCTTGAAGCATCTCAATCTCTAGTGAGTATAGTATGACCAGATCAGGAGAGACAGCATGCATCATTGCAAGATTACAAGCACTTTTAATTCAGTCATGCTGACCTTCCAGCAGTGAGCTTAAAATCAGCTGAAAAATGAACCTTTCAGTGGTAAGGCTAACTGCCATTGAAATTTAATTGTCCCTGGTGTTTGTGTGACTAAGGGCCTCACCTTGTCAATGCATGCACTGGTTGGTTTTGGTAGCACCAATAAACAGGATGCTTTATCAGCTTTGACAGTTATGCCTGAGAGCAAGGATTTAAAATGAACTAGATAAAAGAACCAAAATATCCTAGCTGCTATTTTAAAAAAAGAAGTAATTGATATTTCTTACCCATGTGTCATGTAGGATCTGCTGTTTATTTGTTCCCAGTACTTTTAGGGTCTTGAAAATACAGTAACTAATTTGTGAACTGAATGTGCATTAAATTTGCATTAAACACTGTCCTCCTCCCCCCCCCCCAAAAAAAAAAAAAACAAAAAACCAAAACCCAGAAACCAGAGTGTCAAGAGTTATTATGGATGACAAATAAACATCACAGGTAGAAACTGACCCACCTGTCAGACCTGTTGGTGAGCATCTTTCTGCTAGAAACTATGGAAACATGCAGTAATGTAAGAGCTTAGCTCTTAAGTCTAAGATATATTTTCACTTCAGAAACGTTAGCCACGCAGTGAAGTTAAACTACCTAATTACAAATTCAATTAATTCAATGAAAAAATGTTGAAGTCAGTGAGAGACTAAATCAACTTCATCTCTAACAATAAAGCTGGAAATGTAGGGTCAGCATCTTTGTAGAAGATACTTTGGATAGGTGTACTCTGCATGTTATATGTTTTTTTGCTTTTTCATGTTAAAGCAAAAATTCTGTTTTAAATTTTGCTAATAGTTCATGTTAATTTCACTTAATAACGTGAGGCCAAGATTACAAAATTAACTCCATGACTTCCTGACAAGGAACGGTAGGAAGAGAGGAGTAGGAAATTTTAGAAAACTGACACAACTGATACAAATCCCCAAATGTGGGATTTTTATGATCACTGTGTCACACATGAGCCGCATGAAGAACAAATGGCAAGCTAGAGGTTTTCCATTTAATAAGATGCAAATATGGTGAATCTCTCTCATGATTTATAAAGTGTTGGAACAGTCTTGAAAATACTGTTGACAGCAGAAAGGGTCTTTAGGCTAGAAGGAACTTGCTGAGTGATGCTCAGAGGAGAATGAAGGTGAACTCCTAGAGCAGATGGAATGTGGGCTCTGCCTCCTGCTACATTCACTTTGCCCAGCAGTAAAACCCATAGGAGTTCTGTGGAAGGAGATATGAGAGAAAAAAAGAGGTTCCACCGTGAATACAGGAAGGATAAGAAAAGGTAGTTTCGCATCACATTTTCTGCCCCCACACCCTGCCAGACAGTTTGTGCCCTATTCCTGCTAAGGGGGGATCTCATTGTGAAAGACCTTATTACTTTTTTGTACGAAACTGTGTCCAAATTTATAATCAAGAATTTAACCCTCTCTTTTGCTAGACTAGATACATAGCAACTTTTAAAATAAGAAATTAGCTTAATCTGAACTCAGCCAAATATAATAAGTATTGCTGGGATTCTTTGCAGCATTGCAGATAATCCCTTTGGGTCCCTACATGCAAAAGCAATTTTGGGAAGTCTGGAAGGCTGAGTTTGTTTTCTACTATTGCAGGTCAGTTTGGGGATTAGTGGAAATGCAGTCTATAATGGATGTTCCTGAATCTAGATGTGCTTAGCAAACAAATATCCTGAATTATTAGTCGTCTACTGACTCCTATCAAATTTCAACTGAAAACCTTTAAAAATAGGAGCTTATTTATCATTCAAAAAAGAAGAAAAATCTGGATTGATTTCTAACACTACTGCTCCTTAAGGAAATGGAAAAAGAAAACAACCCACACCCCCAAAACACCCCATCAAATATTGACAAACGCACACTGTGGAAGCAGAACTTTATATTCTTCCAAACATGTGTGTCTATATCTGAGAAGAAAAAGAGAGAGTTGAAAAGGTACACCTGGCTTGCCTTTAGGGATCTACCAGGAGGAGCCAAAAAGAGCAGACATATATATACAGAATGAAAGACAAAAATAAAAATAGTAGAGACCAGATCATGACTATTACTAGGTGAACCAGCTTTCCAGTGAGACATACCTCTTCCTGTTCCCAGCCTCGGTAGATGATTATGTACAGGTATCAGAGTGTCAGTGCCTGAACAATTTGTAAGTATCTTTAAAAGAGAGATTAATTAATTGATAATTTTTTCTTAAAAAACAGGGTAAACTTATATCTGATCACCACTGTCACATGAGGTTTAAGTCCCGTACCGATAGCTCCTGACCTTTCTTGTTTTATGGGCTCCCCAGCAGTTCCAGTAGGGTGTAAAATGGAGCGTGAAGGCAAAACTACAGGTAGACTGGTTTTCTCCTCTTTCATAAAGATCCTAAAAATAACCTGTGGGGCCTACGTTTTCTGTCCCTTGGGTGTCTATTATCTGGACCCAAAGCCCTCTGGAGTACTAGACTTTCTAAGACATCACCTCATTTACCTACATTTTCAGCAGTGCTTGTCTAACAGAGAAAAGCACCCAGAGCCGTTGCTGTTCTAGGTGGCATCACCTGAACAAGCTGAGCTGGAAACCCCCGACTCCAGCAGAAACACAGTGTAGAGTAACAGAAAAACATTCTAAATCACTGCCAAAGACATCACCCAGACAAGCACACAAATTATTTTCCCAATGTAAGATGCCTCAGTACAAAAGATTCTGCCATAATAGCACTTTCTTATGAGCGTGGCTTCCACCTAAAATAAAAAGTTTTGCCTTTAGATCTACACTATTTTGATCTTAAGAGCCACTGAACAACACAAAGCAAGGCGATGCACAATAGGGATTATGCATTCATGCAAAGATATTTTGATAATTTGAATGAGATAAAATGTAACTTCCTTACTATCTAAAATGTATTTCTATTTTTTCCACAGTTATATCAGATCTGACATTTTAAATTATAAAAATCATAGTAATTTTGTAATTTCAAAACCCTGAAATAATAGAATTTCAGATCAAGTCACAAAACTGCTAATGCATTATGTCTTTTCATATTCACTTAATCCAAACCCTCTAATGTTATTAACATAAACCAATCTGCAGAGAGGCATATTTATCTACTAACTCCATGGAAATGAGAAAAGAATTATTAATAAGAGCTCAGGACCTCAGTTTGCCCATCCTGCTACATACAAGAACACTGACTCAAGCTCACATTTTAGAAAGAAAAATTCCAGCTCTGGGCCCAAGTTTGTGATCCTATTTGTAAAGCAGTTGCCATTTTTGCGAAGTCAGGCACTAAAACCATGTAAAGAAGGGGGCTAAACCTCATTCATAGTTATTTTCTAAATTGTAGGTTTGATTTTGTCTCATCATACAAAATATTTCTCCTTTTATATTACCATTTTATTTAAATGGTAATAGCCAACAACACAAGAATAAATTCCAATTGTTGATTAAAGAGTACCTAATGCTTTAGACTAAGCAATATTTTTACAAAAAAATTTAAAGGCTCCCTAAGAAATGCATGTCCCCAGCAAGCAGGATGTGTGGGATGTGTCTTATCCCACAACACATTTCCTGTGATGTATTTATGAGTCTTCTATAACTGTTCTTTCAGGTTTGTAAATGTTCAGTATATCATCAAGGGACAAAACAAGGATGTGCCTTAACTCCTCCACAGTCTTTGATAGTAACTGAACTTCCTGCTGTAAATGTGGTTAACACACTCAGTCTGTGATGTCTGTAGGTGATGTTTTGTGACTAACATGCCTAGGAAAACTGTAAGAGACATGACGTGCAGGAAGAAATATGGAAAATGCACTCCAAAACCATACTGCAAAGAACAATCCATTTTCCCTAACATATTGTTTTGACCCATACCTTCTTTCACCATTAAGTAAAAGTCATGATTTGCTTTATTCAACCGTTACAAATTTATAATTTGTTACTACTGTCACATGTATTTCTCTTGCTTATCCTTCAGCCATCAAAAAAAAAAAATCAGATAAATAATTATTTTCAAAGATGGTGTTCTTTGTCTTAATTAGATCTCATAACAAATGAAGCCCATTGATTAAAAATAAATAAATAAATAACCAACAAAAAACCCCCACTCCACACCAAAACCACATTGTATTTATAAATGCCATTTGTTAACTGGTGACATAACTGTCATCAGTTTAATAATTGAGTGCCAGTAGCAGTTATAACATTATTAATAATGTTCAAATGTTATTACTCCTCACCTGAGGAAACGCTAATCATCTGTTTAGATTTTGCTATGGGAGCAGCCTGGCTCCTCTCTCTCACCCATGCACTCTTCTAAATGTGTTATGCTCTTTGTGAAGAGCACGTGAGACAATTAAGCCAGTTTTTCGTTTGAAGTTTTTGGCTACAAGAAGATTTAACTACTTTTTTGATGAGATCTAGTATTCCTACTGATGCTTTATTCAGATCATTCTTTGGCAAAAAACTCTCCCCACTCCCTCACTCAAGACAATTCTGAATTTATAATCCTATTCCCTGATCACACAGGAAAATAAATCAGGACAGGGCTCAGCTCAGCCACTGAACTGCCCTGTGGTTTTCAAGTGCCCTGTGCTTTGCAAGCACCCACCCACAGCACAATCCTCTTACCAGAAGGAAGAATTAGGGAGAAGGAAAGAACTCTTACCAAACCTGGGAAAGGCAGGAGAAGTTATATTTTACTTCTATTTCTGTTTTCCTCCAGTACATCTTCATCCTGTGTCCAAAAGCAGTTGTTGCACATTTTATGGCTTTTGCTGCAAGCTACAGGCACAAGTTCCTAGAGGCATGAAAGACACTTTATGCCATTTCTCCTAACCCACATTGCCCAACCCAAATTGCTCCTATCCCACTCCTCCTAGCCCAGATGAGCTCTCAGACCAATATGCTGCAGCCCACACAACCATACAAAAGCAAAGAGGAGAAGTGGTACCAGCCCTACAGTCTCCCACACCCTACTCCAGCCCTCTTCTCCAACTGCAGCTTGGCAGTTTCCACCCCTGGTTTCCACCCACCCGGCCTAATTAATTCACCAGCTGCCAGCATGGTCCAGCTGACCATCCCTGGTCCCAAACAGCGGTGCTGTGGTGGCAACCATGAGGCAGGGGAGGCTGATGGCAGAAGGAAGCAGGCGATCTCCCAAGTTGTGCTTGCACCATGTTTGGGCATGTAGTGTCCACCTCCACCAGCAACGTGGCAGCTGCCATGCTGCAAGCACTCCCAGAGGCCAGGGCCCATCACCCAAGCGTTTCCATCCACTCCACCAAAAATGCAAGCTGGGGTATTGCGAGTGGCTTTGCAGCCATCAAAAGCCCCAAGAGGGGTCACTGCTTGCTGCCCCTTGTCACTTTGGCCATGCCTCCAATGGGCCACCATAGTTTTTGCGAGATTACACAGTCACCCAGATTAATTCAGAGAATATCAAACCTTTAAAAAAAAAAAAAGGGGGAAAGAAAAAAAAGGGGGACTTTTCAGGTGCATCAGTTTGCTGGATTTTAAGTTAACCAGCTCCTCGTACCCATTTCTGAATAAGAATGGAGGTAAGCCAGGGACAGAAAAATTTCTTTGTCAGGGCTCCGGAGACTCAGTTAGATTCTAATTTTCAAAGCACTGCTGTTATACAACCACATAATAAAGCATTTAACAATAACAGGAATTCTAATTAAGCAAAATGCACTTTATGCTGTAGCACATAAAATGAGATTGCAGAGATTAAGAATATTTGTCCCTAGTTACCATACACAGATAATGCTTTTATACATGGAGAATCATTGGTCAGCATGTCTAATATTTTAAAAACCCGAAGAACTAAAAAATATAGTTAAAAATGATAGAAGATGTTTCTTGAATCCAAAGGCAGTGTCCAAAATCAGAAATATACACAAACCAATCAGTAACCGTTAAGACACATTTTTACTGTAAATTGTGCTGAGAAAATGATAATGTAGAGAGAATCAAAGCCATTATCTGCACACATTTTTCACATATATACATTGACATATGCATATGTACAATGTATTTTTGTGTACAATGTGTACAAATACACATATATAAAAATCAGCTTCTTAAAGGCAGAATGGCATCTAATCTCTCTTGAAAAAATAAGGTACTTCAGTTCAAAGATTGGACCAGATTGGAAAATCAGAGTCCTGGCCTTTAAAATGCCAAATGCCTCTTAGGATGTGCTCACTTTGATAGAAGGGAGGATATTGAACACTTAGCTGGAAACTTCTGTGGATGTCGTGGGCTTTAATTACGGTGTCACAGATAACATGGTGTAGCTGAGAGTTAATACTGGTTTGTTATTATGCTAATCTTCTGTTATTTAAGAGTTTAATCCTCAAAGATGGGTAAAACCATAATTTTCTTCACTTCCAATATTGGACATTGTATTTCAACATTGCAGTTCTGGGCATCTGTAATAAAAAACAAAAATCAAAGATCAGTCAGCGCAAAGCTTTGACTAAATTTTTCATGGTTATGCAATGTTGTAGAAGACAGCTGATGCTTGATATTAAATCAAACACTTCTTCCTAGAAGTTTCAGAACTTGAATGGTGTTCCAGTGGCTGGTTACATATTGGGTTGTAACGTGGCCTGGACTAGTATTTCATGTTAAATAAATGTCTACCTGAGAAAACAAACTGAAGAGGAAGAAGACAAATTCCTCATTTTACCCTATTGTTGTGAATACTGACAGAAATTTTGCTGTCAATGTAGATGGGTCAGGACTCTGATCTACAGTGCATTTTGTTCTACTTTGTTTTAAGGAAAACATCTCTTTCTTCTCCACTTTCATAAGGAAATGTTAAATCCATATATCTTACTTTCATGATATTTGGCATAAATGGCCCAAATCTGAATTCTTTTCTCTCTGAGGTTTACTTTCTATCAAATTGTATTCATTTCCCATGTAAATGGCAAATGGATAATTTTAAATATGTTACCTAGGGACCCCACATAAAACAGATCAAATGATTAAAAATTAATGTTTTGCATAAAATTAATCAACTTGAAATGAAAACCAAGCCTTGGCCTATTGCCTTTTAGGATACTTCAGGGACACCATTAAAATGCCTTCTATATCTATGACTACAATCATTAAACTATCTGTTCTCTTATTTTGCATAACTAATAAATACAAAGAGATTAATCAGCTTTTTGTTTAGGAGATATTGGGTGCTAAAGAAGTTAAAAAAACTCTCCTGCTTTTCTTTTTTTATTTCTTTTTTATTATATATGCACATTAGTACCATCTGGCAGAACAATAAAGATCTCTTAATCTCCACATCACTCTTGGGTTAAATATGACTGTTGAAAAGTTAGCAGAGGTTTCAGCGGGAAATAAAAGAAAAGACAAAACCCAAAAAACAGACACCAAATCAAAATTCGTGAAAAAGATGTCGATCATGTCTGCCAATTAAACAGCATTATTTGGTGTAATTTTGCCTTACTGTGAATATGTCCCATTCACCTCCATACACCGATATGTAGAGCAGCGTTCTTTACGTAAATAGAAGATATTTGATCCTGAATTTTCTTTCTTACTGAAAATATCAATTATAATCTCCATACAGTCACCAACTTGATCTAAATTTACGTCTTGTTTTCATTTAAAATGGCTTGATTATTTTCTTTTCTTCCTTCTTTTTTTTTTGAGAAAGCTGTTATTTTCACTTTCAAGAGGTGTGATACACTCCTTTTATCTAAACATTTCCTTATTCTTCTGTATAAATACATTGGATAGCTTTGCAAAATTTGGATAGACTTTGTTTTTAACTTTAGAGCTTGGTGCATGCCATTGTAACTCAATACAGAAATTGGTATTTTTTTAAAAATAATTTTGTTAAGCTAAAGATAGGTGCTGAGCCAAAGACAGGAAATATCAGAGTGAAGATTGTTTAAAAAATATTGTCACTGGGTGACTCCTCTGACCTGAGAACTGCAGCCTAACGATACAGTCTCATCCACGGATTTATTTTTTCATATTTATCAAGGCACCATCGTAATTCTATTTCAGTGTATTAAATTGAGGGACGTGTTCTCTGCTTGGTGCTATCACAAGTGATACATAAAAATGTGGATTAGTCAGTGCTTTAATTCTATACAGGGTAAAGTGTGCCACTCCTACTTATGTTGAATGCCACCCTATTGTATGAGAGCTTTATTTGCAAGCTTGGGAGCTACAGAAACAACCAAGGTCAAAATGAAGAAGAATGGTAGAAGCCCTGCGTGCCAGGCATCTGTTTCATGTCCTGTAAACTGTAATGTAAAACCAGTTTGCTTTTTCTGTAACCATGATATCTTCTTCCTCTTCTGGCATCTCTCTATTAAAATGGAGCTCCTCTGCATCACTTGCTTGAATATATGTTACGCGAAATAATGGACAACTTTACCTGGAAGTGTCCCCTTCAGCTTATTTAATTGGCAAGTAGCTCCCAGAAACATAGCTTATAGCAGAGCATCAAATGTGTGCACACACACTCAGGTAAGCGCTGTAGCAAGATTAATCTTCAAATAGCTGTTTAAATATTTGCTTCAACTTTAAATTAAGATGCTTGGAGTTAATTCCTCAATAGCTGCCTTTAGCAAGAGCTAGCTTTATCAGAGATAACGACTAAATAGACTTCCTCCCCATGACTTATTTTACTACAAGGGTTGCAAAAAGGAAATCTTTGCTAACATTCTCACCATTTTGAATTATCTAACAGTCTTTCAAATACAAAATCTGATGCTTCAAATCTTAATAATTTCTGCCCTTATTGTGTCTGTTAACTGTGTATTACACAACACATTAACAACACATAACCCCCTTAGATCAAATAAAATACTGGAAGAGAACAGCAACAGGTGACCAGAAGGGCAGATGCCCATGCAGAGGGATAGCAGGGTCATAGCATAGCAGAGAGCAACCCACACACGATCATTCCCCACTGCTGCTCCAAAATGAGCCGTGTGTGGTCTCCATTTTGTTGTTCACTCACTATGCAGTAGGAAGGAGGAGCAGAGGCTGTAAGTGAGATTACTGGTCACAAACCCTTGATGGTGCAGGATGCTTTGCCCACCTTCACCAGCAGTCACAAGTGCAACATAAGCACATACCATGTTTTGGGTTTGGGCATTTTGTGTGATGAAAGAAAAGGAAATTTATTCCTTGCTCTGCTCCCAAATCACTGCAACACAATGGTCAGATTTTGCCCAAGCTGGGGAAAAAACCCATGGATGTAATTTATTGTAATACTTTCTAGCTGTCCTGAGGTAGCCATGTGAAGATTTGACATCATTCTCAAACCTAACACTCTCTCTTTCAAAGAGTAACAAATGTACAGGTGTACAAACAAGGGTGTCTGAAGCACTGTCATTGATTATTCCATTTAATAATTTCTTCACCACAAATGGAGCCCTCCGATTTTAATAAAAATAGATTATCTCATTTCCCTCTCTGGGACTGGTCAGACTCTTGAGACAAAAGGTCTTCTTTTGGTGGTTGTCATTATTTACTGCACGTACTCTTGCTCTTCCATTGGAAAATGAATTGTTTGCTCCGCCAGTTTGAAATTACATAGGGTTGGTAGAAAGACCTTAATTCTCCCTTAAAACCCAAGGTGCCTCAAACATTCAGGATATTATGTTGCTACTAAGCTGTTAGATTTAGGTCAATGTGCTATTGCTTTTGAGATTATAAAACCATTCTGAAGTGGATTTTGATAAAACAGGGATTTTTCACAGCAGTTCCTGTAGCTGGCAAGCTATAATGTGTTAACATGAACATGCCTGGACACTTTGCTTTTTTGATATTAGATGGAGCTTGGGGAAATTATTTGGAAATTATTTGCAATGTGCTTTCAAATAGTATAAATCATCCTCAACACATACATAGCAATTTACCCTAGCTGCTTCAAGGTATATGAATGGGATGATAGAAAGTTTCTAGCAGTTACCTGTTTGACTCTGATTTACATATATTTGCATATACAAATACGGAGAAATTCAACATAGTAGTAAGAAGAAAATCCATATTGTATTACTTCAGATTAGACAACTGGTGAAGATATCAGTACTGTAATACACTGCAGCTATTCTTTTACTTCATATAGAAACCAAACTGTGATAAAGCTCCTTCCTTAAATAGAACAAAATACTTGGTCTCAGGTTTTGAGCAGCTCCACTGAGCCAGGAGAGAATTTGCTTTTTTATATTACAGTATGGAAGCTATAATTCGCAAAGCTTTATGAGGTAAAAATGAGACTAAGAAGGGAAGGGCAAAGTTATAAAGGATATTTGTTAGATAAGGAAGACTACATCAGTGGAGTACAAATTTCAGGCCTTTCAGTGCTTGCTCTAGCCTTGTAAAATCTTCATGCTCCAGCCTCTGCTTTGTTTTCTGTGAAAACCAGGAGTAGCTGTTTCACACCACTAAACACCAATGAAATGTACGGTGACAATTAACCATTATTTGTCATAAACAGGCGACCATGTAAACTATTCTCTATGTTTACCACATGTGAGCTGAATATTACAGCAAGATCTGTTTCTTATGGAACATTGTACATACAACTTAGGACAAAGTAGAAGAAAAAGTAGCACAACATACTGCACTAATGAAGATGAGAAAAGAAAACCAACTTTTCACATATGTTCACTTTTCTCATTTCACTGGGAGTGAGAATAGTTTCACAAAGATTTCACTGAGAACTGATGACTGATGTAGCAAAAGATCTAATCCAGCATTAGAACGCAGGTCAAACTCAGCATTTCATGTATATTTGTGGTTCTTTTTGTTGGCTGCAGACCTAATTTCTTATTAATTTGTTGCCAAGCCTCTCATATTCATGAATCCATGAATGGCAGCTGAAGGAAGAAAACCTATCAAATGCAGTGAAACTTACAACAAATTGGCCCAGGTTGGCATTACTGGAAGGGTCTCAAAACAATAACTGTTTTTCCCAGGTGTAAGAATTTACAATACTTCAAAGGTCCAAGATTTTCACTAGGAAGCCACCCAAGGGCTATACACTGCATTTGTATAACTTCTATATGAATTGATTTAGCAAAATTGTAGACAGGAACTGCTACTGCACTTGGACACTTAAATATTTATGAAACTGCAGATAACTAATCTGTATAATTTTGTCTTCTAAATCAATGTTAAGACTAGATCTCCAGCATCTGTCCCTTTCTTACAACTAAAGACTTTTTCAGGTGTAGAGAAGGCATCTTCCTAAAATTTTTTCTCAGTTAAATTTTATTTATTCATATGTAACACTAACCACAGTGCTTCACGGAGTTTTCCACCTCGGAAATACAGGTACATTTCAGTATCTCTGTTATCCGGCTATTGCTGCAAATACAGCCAAGTATAACTGCAGGTATAGAAAATGACCTGATTTCAGGTGCAGAAACCAATCTAATCTCTTTTCTAACGGTGTGAAATCATGCTGCTCACTCTAGATGATAAGGTTCTTGAAAGTGAGTGCACTGTCTGCCTGAGTGGATTAGCATCCTGCTGCAAAGCCACGGAGGGGCAGAGCCACTTCTTTCAGAGGGTTATTGCTGAGTGTGCACAAAGCTGTTATATATGGGATGTGGCTAATCACAGGATATAACATAAGATATAGGGTTCTATATCTTCTATAGCTTCTAAAGGGTTAGAGACTCAAAAAATGTGTACTGAATCTACCCTCAGCACATCTTTTATTTTCACTAGGCATAGCCTTTAAAATGCTCAGGACGTACTCCTGTGGGATTTCCCAGTGCAGATGACCCAAACACATAGATAGTGTAAAGGAGAAATATATATGCTAACTAAGTGGGACTTTCCTTTTCAGAGAAGAATGACAGTCTCCTGGGGACATAATTTTGCTTTAAGAGGTATCCATATGCAATGCATGACTTCGGGGTAAAAAGAATAACAATGAAACACAAGTTGAGCGTTTTGCCAGGAATGTACATTTTAAAAGAATTTTGGAGTGTTAAGGGTTTTGGTAGCATTGTTTGGGGATTTTTCTGTCCTTTATGTATTGCAAGGTCTATGCATTATAAAACTTGTTTTTCATTTCTTAGGACTGTTCAGTGCAAAATAGGAATGAAATATCAAACTGCGAGCAAGGACACGGGGAACTGCAATTATTTTACTCATTTTCACTACACTTATGCTCTAACTTACTAAGCAGTCACTAATCCTTCTGGTTATTATTCACTCAGAGCTACACTTTAGAGCACCTAAAAAATCGTTCCCTCTACAAGGTCTGCTGCATTCGAGGAGCCGTTTCACCATTTCCTTTGCAGAACAATCACTTAGGTGTTGTACTGTATTAAGTACTCTAATGCCCCCACACAGCATTATTTTTGGCTTTTGTTTTTCAGATGAGCAGGTCAGAAAAATTACTTCTTTAATTACCATTTTAATATTTGCATTGAAGTGGATCAAGTCTTCATTTGCTGTATGGCACCCAATCCATACAATTTTAATACAAGTCTTTATTGCAGAACATTGCAGGCATGGTATTATATTCAAAATACCGATAACTTCCATAGACAACATTAGCAGTCAGATGCACTCACAAAGGTTCTTTTTTTTTTTTAATTCCATGGTTTTACTCCGTGGCTAATAAAATTATGCAAAATGACAGTACATCAAAAGATGCAATTACCTTAAATTAAGTACTTCACCGTAATATAGAAAAAACGTAACCAGACAATGTTCCACATCAAAGCCATTTCAGAAACAAATGTGACATTTTAGGGAAGGAATTTGTAAACTAACAACTTGGAAGCCACAGAAGGAAAGTCCTTCCCAAATAAAATGCTTGAAACCTCATCTTTCTGTCATCACAAGAACCTACTAAAGTGTTAAGAGATATTTTCCTCATATGTTCTTAATTATTTATGGTTGATGTACTGGTTTATGTTTTGCTGTGCTTTCTAAACTTACTGCTCTTCCTTTTTCTTCTGAAGAAAAGAGGACTTATTCACAGGTATAACTCTAGTCCCTCACCTCATTTTTGACAGAATGAAGAGGGCAGGTGTGTCTGTCCCTTCAGGACAACGTACAGACCTTGTATCTTGGAAGAGGGCAAAAAGAGGGCTGATGATGTGGCACCTGGCCTTCTCTTGATTGAGAAGATAATACTGAATTTCCCACTTCGGTATGTGAGGTAAAATAGTTCTGGAGATACTGTGAATAGGAACGCATGAACTGTTTTATTGTACCCTGCCTCTGACCACCATGCCTTTTGGGAAAAAGCCTAAAAAAATGGAGAGGTATAAGGTATATTTTCCAAGGCTCTGACAGCTGGGAAATTACAGATATATCCAGACACTTAATTCTTAACATAGCTGTCCTCCATTGCTTTGCCTACGTGCTGTTCCAAACTACTCTGTACTGTTTCCCTCCACAGCCTGATGACTGAAGATTTTGTCCTAGGCTTGTAGGACCCGTAGGTGTATACAGCACCACAGTATTCTTCACTTAATTGTGCTCTTCTCCTTCCCAAGAAAGCCCTACGCTCTCTTCATCCTTTTAACCATCTCTGCAGCTGGTCCTTAGAAAACTATTCATAATGGACCCAGGGTTTCTTCCTTAAAGGTAACAAATAATTAGAGCACCTTATGAAGTGAAGATAAGGTTAGTTTTTCTGCGTGTACTACTTTGCACTTACGATACTGAATGACATTTGCCCTCTCATTTGCAGTCATGCAGCTTTAAAGGAACTTTCTGTGGCTTTTCCTGGGAGCTTTCAATGCAACTGTTTTGGATAATTTAGTACCACCTTCAAAGAACCAGTGCAGAAGGTATCTAGTTGTTTTCCCAGCATCTCAGGTTTCTCTACCCAAGCACAAAACTAGACCCTGGCAGACACTGAACTTGATTGAGAAAGCTTATTATATTATAAGGGAATGCAAGCCCTGAAAAAGATGTCTCCAAGGAATTTGTAAATCTAGGTCTGTTCTGTTCCTAACTGTGCTGAAATGATGGTGATTTTGTCTCTGACTTCAGATTTTTACTTCAACGACACATATTGTGCCTTCTGTATCATACAATTTACTCTCATACTTTTCATTTTCTTTAAAGCTTTATAGTAAATTCCTGATGAAAAAATTCCCTATGTTTCTATCACTCCAGTTAGATATATAAGTTTCATAAACATTTGTTACGAAATCTGTGTTTTGTTTTTGTCTAATATTTGCTATATGTCCTGGATCTCCTGGGTATGAAGGTCTTAAACCCAGTAGATGAAGGATTTTCGTTAATCTGAGAGAACTTCTACAGAAGTCACTGGAAAATCATTCTTTGTCTCATTTATTCATTGTCTATGCTCTTTATTGTCTTTTTTATTCATCAGGGAGTCATGATGTACTTTCCATTCCTGCAATAAGGAAGGACATTACTCAGGAAAAATCAGAGACACAAGTTAAATCCATCAGCAGTCTGGGTAACGTTTTGTGTAAATCACTTTATACCAAGATACTATTCCTGTTTCTATCACTATCCTAATGATTTATTTCCCTAATGTTCCTAGTAGATTTCCTGTAGAATAAGAATTTTAGTCATAATCTGCTCAAGTGCTTTCATTCCTAATCACTCATTACTCCAATTTAAATGCAATAGCCATGTAAATAGCTTCATCGGAATCCAGGACAAAGATATATAAATACTTTTATGTGTATATAGCTCTAGGTTCCCATGCTTGAGCAGGGGATTGGAGCAGATGACCTCCAGAGGTTCCTTCCAACCTCAACCATTCTGTGATTCTGTGATGTGTGTGTATGTGTGTTATGGATAAAAATATACACATATACATATATATATAATTATCAAAATTGGTTTCCCCTGAAGACTTCAAGCAGGCACAGTTACTTCTCTTACGATTTATTGAATATCTTCTATCTAGACAAAGAGGAAGCTTAATTAATTTCCATGAAATAACTTGCATGACTTTCAAAGCATCATTTGAAATACATACCAATAAGTCAAATCCAAGAGCGATCCTCTAGACTAAATGCAAAACAAAACAGTTTTTAATTTTTTTTCACTATTTTCACAGTAATTACGGAGCATTGTGAGGGAAGCTCTCACAGTTTACCTGAGAAATCATCATGACCAGGTGCCTCTCTGCCGTGCCTGCACGCTAATCCAGGCAGGATGGGGAACAAACAGGAGGAATTGGAGGTCTGTGTGCCACTGCAGGGCTACAGTCCCACTGGGATCACAGAAGCACAGTGGAAAAATTCACATGGCTGGAGTGCTGCAATGGATGGGTACATCCTTTACCCTTTGTAAAGGACAGGCTGGGACTGTGAGAAGGGGGAGTTTCCCTGAACGTGAGAGAGCAGCAGGAACACATGGAGCTCTGCCTGGGACAGGTGGTCAGCTGGCTGGGAGTTTATGGGTCAGGATTAGAGACAAACCAGTGTGGGCAGCATTGTGGTGGGTGTCTGCTACAGACCAGCTGATCAGGGAGAAGTAGGTAAGGCTTCTTCAGCCAGCTGGAAGAAGACTCACATTTGGAGACCCTGGTCCTTATGGGGGACTTGAACCACCCAGATAATCTGCTGCAGGGACAACACAGCAGGACACAAGCAGTCCTGGAGGTATCTGAAATTAATTGGTTAATAAATTCCTAAAACAGGTGACTGGCGAGTGGATGAGGGAAGGTGCTCTGTTGGACCTGATGCTTACAACCAAGGAGAACTGGTCAGGGATGCAAGGGCAGCATGGACTGCAGCAATCAAGGGAGGCTGGAGTTCAGGAACCTGAGAGGAGGGAACAAGGCAAATAGCAGGATCACAACCCTGGACTTCAAGAGAACAATCTTCAGGCCCTTGGAAGAATCCCATGGGAGGTGGTCATGGAGAACGGAGGGTTCAGAAGAACTAGTTGATTTTCAAGGATCACTTTATCCAAGCTCAAGAGCCCCATGAGCAACAAATCAGGCAAAAGTGGCAGGAGGTCTGCATGGATGAGTGAGGAGTTCCTGACTATACTCAGACATAACAAGGAAGCATACAGGAGCTAGAAGCAGGGACAGGTGACCCAGGAGAAATAGGTAGACACTGTCCAAGAGTGCAGGGATGAGGCTAGGAAAACTAAAGCCACCTGGGCTTTACCCTGACAAGTGATGTGAAAGGCAACAAGGGTTTCTACAGGTATGTCAGCAGCATAAGGAAGATGAAGGAATATGTGGGCCCATTGCTCAATGGGGCAGGGGAGCTGGTGACAGGGAATATCGAAAAGCTCAAGCTACTCAATGCCTTCTTTGCCTACACCCTCACATATCAGATTTGCTTTCAGGAATCCCAGGCCCAAGACCAGTGGGGAAGTCTAGAGCAAGGAAGATTTACTCTTGATGTAGGAGGATCGGGTTAGGGAACATACAAAAAAATTAGACGTTTTTATATATAAGATCATGAATGGGATGCACCCATGACTGCTTGGGGAGGTGGCTGATGTCATTATGAGGCCAGTCTTGATCCTCTTTGGAAGGTGATAGCGATCGGGGGATCAGAGGAGGGAGGTGGTTCTTGAGGAGTGGAAGAAAGCAAGTGTCACTCCTGTCTTCGAAAAGAGCAAGAAGGAGGACCCAGGGAACCTTGATCCTTGGGAAGGTGTTGGGAGTAGTCAGCATGCATTTAAAAAAGGAGAAATCATCTCTGACCAACCTGACAGCCTTCTACAATGGGATGATGACTGGCTTGGTGGACAACAGGAGAGCAGTGGATGCTCTTTATCTGGACTTTAGTAAGGCTTTTGACAGTGTCTCCCATAACATCCTCATAGATCAACTTATGAAGCACAAATTAGACAAGAGGCTGAACTACCAAGAGTCTAGTGAAGAGCCATGAATATGATTAATGGTCTGGAGCATCTTCCATATGAGGAGAGGCTGAAAGAGCTGGAACTATGCAGCCTACGGAAGAGAAGGCTCAGGAGGGTCTTATATGTATGTATAAATACCTGATGGGAGGAATGAAAATTAGGGAGCCAGACTCTTGTCAGTGGTACCCATTGACAGGAAAAGAAGCAATGGACACACAGACTGAAATACAGGAAAAGCTGTCTAAACATGAGAAAACACTTTTTTACTGTGAGTGTGGTTGAACACTGGCACAGGTTGCTCAGAGAGGTTGTGGAGTTTGCACCTGTGGAGATATGAAAAACCTGACAGGACACAGCCCTGAGCAACCTGCTGTAGCTGACCCTGCTTTAAGCAGGGAGTTGGACTACATGATCTCCAGAGGTTCCTTCCAACCTCAACAGCACTATGTTTCTGTGATTGCTGTTTTCAAGCAGTCTATGCACTTTTAAATCATCATTTTCACCTCATTTTAGTATTTTTAACAAGAACAGTGTGAGAACTATTCCTCAAGAACAGCACATAACACAAGAAATTTTAATAAAGACAAAGACAATGCACACAGCAGCACTTTGACAGAAGAAAATATACTTGTCAGAATGCATTATAGTCTTATAACACACTTTGAACAGCAGAACATGACTTTATGCAATATTGAACATAATCTGAAAAGAAAAGAAACAGCTCATCATATGAAGTTTTCTTCATTTTAAGATAATCATAATGCATGTCCTCAGACCTGGGAGGCTGATGCTGTTCCAGTTTCTGTTTACTGCAGGTGAAAACCCCATAGCCACATGGCGATTAAAACCATAATCACAGAGGTCTTGTTCATCTTTTACAATATCTGTGATTCTGTGACAGTAACAGTTATTGTTCTTTGTTACACAGTGAAATGCATTGACATAAAGTACAATAGGCTGCTGAAGAGTAGCTCTCCTATGAATAAATGAAAAAGATATATTTATTGTTCTTTTGTGCACATCATTATACTGCTCTAAAGCAGATCACAGCAACTAAGGCTGAAGTGATACTTTTATTCTAGCTGTCCCTTTTCAGTTTCTCCTAATTTTCCCTAATACATGTCTTTGGGACCAACATTTCCCATACTTTGTCTCTGTTTAAAACATGAACACTTTTCTACAGTTTGAGCAAATGTAGTTGTTTTTTAGGTGTATGACCATGAAAACATTTCTCTCCTTATATATTCCAAACAGAAATGTCATGCTCAGACAAACCCGTAACTGAGAAACTAGAAACTCCAACAAAAAAGAAAGTAGCTTATTTCATAGAGACTGCTGTTATCAAAGATGTAGTATTTTTCAGCATAGTAATAGTTTAAATTGTCTGCTTCACCATGGACAAAAGTTTCCTTTTGTGATTCAAGGCATTTTCAGGCTCAGTGCTCACTGGTTGAAGAAGCAGGAGGTGCTCAGCTTCATGGAGCAAACGCAACCTAACAAAATTCAGCTGAAATACCATAGTTTTATGGGAGGTGGAAAGGTCTGGAGTGTCCAGCTTTTATAAATTCTGCCAGTAGAGCTATGAAATCAAAGAGCCTTTAGCAAGCAGGAGGATTATTAAAAAAAAAAACACAAATGGATTTCAAAACAAAACACAGCAAAATAATTTCCTCTCATTTTCTTTTTATCCCCTCCCCCCCCCCCCCCCCAACGTTAATTTTAAAAACCTCAGAGGTGTAGAGTCCAGGAAGAATTTGTATATTGCTACTCTGCTGCAATGTCAAGGACTCAATGTAGGCTTCCACTAGAGTTTTCAGGAAATTTGTTTTGGACAAATAGTGATGATGTAGGCAAACCAAATTAATCACTGCCAGGTCAGCTATTTGGCTTCAGAAGTGTCGTAGGGAAAGAAAAACCCCCAAAACCAAAACCCAAAACAATTTAATAGAAGTTAGGAAAGCAGCAGCCAGACCAGTAGCCAGTAGATAGCTTACTATAGCCTCAGAGTTAAGGTGCGACAGCCACAGAAGAGGGAGATTTGGAGATAATCATTCACTGAGAAGGCTTTGTCCTATAGTTTGAAATTGTTTGAAGTCCTGAACTGCAAGAGGAAGAGGGGCATTTTGTTCCTCGCTTGTGTTATAAGTGTTCAGCCAAGACTTTCAGATGGGGTAGGATTGCCCCCTGTGATAATGTCTGGAGAACATACAAGAATGTTCTGAGGAAATGTCAAAATGTGATTTATGATTTTTTAATGCTCCCACTTCCTTGCTTGGCTTGACTTTTAGTTTATTGTTATCAGCTTAGTTCATACCTTGCAGCTACATGAGATGTTCTCAGATATACCTTCTGACACTCACTTGGGAAACCTCTGTAATTATCTGTCATGCAGAATTAGGGACCACAGTGTGAAAGGTTAGATTTGTTTCTTATGAGCTTTGTTTACAGCAAAATCCCAGTGTGACATCAAGGGAAGGAAATGATCAGTTATAAAGAAAATCAAGACAAAACAAAAAAATTGATTATCCCATCTCACTGAGTCTTAAACGATTCAGTGGAATTTCTGAAATGATTCTATTAGTAAACATAGAAATAGAAATGTTTTTTGGACATTTTAGACATGATTTTGATTAAAAACAGACTGCATAGTCCTTGGCTCTTTGCATTAACAGTGCGCCAGCCAGCCTCTCTTGTTTGATGAAGGACTGCAAAAGCTGGCTGAGAGCAATTCAAGGGAATAATTATATAACCCTATGAATTAAATCACACCACTGCTATTCCCAGAAAATGTGACAAGCAACGAGAGCAAGGGGCGCTGCACTGAATTTTCAATGAAAGAGTAAGTTCAGTTTTGGAGCAGTTATTTTCAGCACATTTGGTTTAACTCATTGTCACAGCCCCAAGAAATAAAGGCTGACAACAAAGAAAAGAAAGTTGAAATAAAAGTTAACCAAGAAAAATACCAAGATGCTTTAAGACATTGTCCAAAACAAACATAGGTATTCAATTGCTATGCAGCATTCAGTTTCATGTTTTCAGACCTCTGCTGTAAACTCATTGAAATGAGGTTGGAAAAATGAAACTCATTCATGTTTTAATTTACACATTCCAGAATACTGCAAGGTGGTAAGCCAAACAGAGCCATGCTGAAATCAAATATGTTAGTGTGCAGACCTTAAGGCAATTTTCATAGCTACAGCTGAGTCACTAAGGCAGCTGGGCCACTCAGTGAAATTAAACCTAGTAAATCAAAGGCACATGTAATTGGCTCTCTGTATTTATTGCTCTCTCCCTTTTCAGTGCATCTGAATATGCTCAGGATCAATTTCATAAAACCTCTTTTGGCAGAATTCATCTGTTCCCTTTCTTCTACTTTCCTGTAAAAAGGATCTTAGTGAACATCAAAAAACAGATTACAACTAGTATTAAATGAGGAATACATGCAAAATGGTTCTTCAGGGGCTCTCAGGTCCCTGTGTTATTTGTTTGCTTTTCTCCACAGGGGTCTCAGAGGATAACGAACTTGTTGTTATGACCTGAACTGAGTCTCTGTATTCCTTTTCATACGTTTGAGGCAATAATCCTTTTTTTTTTTTTTACTGCCTCAGTAGAAGCTGGTAATGAAAACAAATATGTACAAATGAAGGCTATCTTTCCCATACCCAGACATTTCTTTGACTTTAATAACCTGCCAAAATCTGTCATCAGTGCCATAATTACAATAGCAAGTTAGAAGTGCTCCTCTTCCATTTACTTCCATCTGACACATCCATTACCGGTATAATCAGTGCTCTCTTGCACTGCCCAATTATCTCCTAAGTGGCAAAGTAAATCTTAACAAGTTAACTGAATGTTGATGCAGCAAGAGCCCCAAAAAAATAACGTACCATTTTTCACCATTAGGATCTTTACAGTTGCGGGTGATTGAGTGCAACTATGGCTAACCTGCCATCCCAGGAGGGGCTATGCCACCATGCTCCTCTCCTTCCCACGTTTCTCGGCCAGCACCAGCCGTTCAGCAGCAAACTCAGATACAAGCTGAAGTCCCCAAAATGATCAGCTCCAGAGATGCCTCCCCAGCACTTGTGCTGTCCTGGCAGTGCTCAGTTTGTTTGAAAGACAGGGCAACCAAGAGACTGGCAATGCAGTATTAGTGCCACCATGACATATTCATCTCAGGGAGGGAAGCTCCCTTTTGGATTAGGGC
Organism: Mycteria americana; assembly: GCF_035582795.1. Classification (NCBI taxonomy): domain Eukaryota; kingdom Metazoa; phylum Chordata; class Aves; order Ciconiiformes; family Ciconiidae; genus Mycteria; species Mycteria americana. The sequence continues at coordinate 43,253,651 of NC_134396.1, forward strand.
CTGCAAGGAGCTGTTTTGAACTACAGTGGACACCATTTAACAGGCTTCTGTGCAGGGAGGTGGTGTGAACTCCTTCCCAGCAGCTTGGCTAGCTCCTCACCCAGTTATTTTTAATTTATACAGAAAGAGATAGTCAAGGGAAAACACTTAGGCTCTAAGAGCATTTCATATGTCACAATAAGCATGTCCCTGAAAGCAGACACAGCTCTAATTGGGTGGCATAAATACTGACTTAAGCCTAAAAAAGTTCAGCATAAATAAATAAATAAATAGACAAACAAATATCCCCCCACTTTTCTTCTTTTCCTTTCTGTTCCTGCATTCTCGTACATTCCTACCCTTTCTGTGGCCACTCTTAAAAAATTTAAAACACAAGGACTTTAGAACTGCTTTATTTGTTCCTAGGCTGTGTAGCAGTGGTGGTGGATGCTGCAGCTACCAGGTGAGGAAGCATTTGTTAACCTCCAGAAAAAGTATTTTTGTGGCATGTCCGCAAAATCACGCTAGTCTGTCAAATACAGCACGGCTGGAGGGGATTATATCCTGGACTTTATCACTCAGCATTATAAGGACACTGAAGCTTTCACCATGTGAAAGTTTAAAGAAGACAGCACCATAACCTCATCTCTGGACAGCTTTGGTTGTGAACAAGAAGTACAGACCCTTCTCTCTCTTACTAGTTTTTCTTGGGACTGCTAAAATACATTAGTTATTCCATATTACTCTACCTTACTCCCAAAAAGCTACTTCCTTCCCACTGCAAAGCTTAACACATTATGTGGCCAGCTTTGAGTACAAAGTCTACCCTGCTCCTCCTTGCTAATGCTGCTCAGCGCCACACTAGTTCTTTGTATTTCAAGGAGAAAAGAAGACTTTACATCATTAACATTGGGCTAATTACTCCAAACAACCTCACCACACTTCACAAAGAAAGGAAGTTCTTGCCATTTGTAAAACAGATAGATTGAGCTGATACCAAAGTGAATCAATCAACGCATAAAAAGCATGCAGAAAGTAAAAGGCACACATCTAACAGATTTAAAAGCCCTTTTGTAAACAAGAAGGATCTTCATTATCTTTAACTTAATGGAATATCAAATGTTACCAAAAACAGTGTTTCTGACAGATTCACATTAGTTTCTCTAGTACTTGCTGGAAACCAATTAGCTATTAAAGGCTTTTTTTCCTTTTTTGTTCTTTTTTTCTTTTTTCTTAATATGTAATTTAAAGTATTTTAAAAGCTGTCTTATTTTATAATAGGTGGGGAAACAAGAATGATTTATTTTGTTTCATATACAAAATTAACTGCAGATGTGTCAAAAATTTCTAAGAACCATAGTACAATAGAACAAAACTGAAACTTTTACTAGAAAAGCAAAACAAAAAGGCAAAAAAAAAAAAAAAAAATTAAAATAGCAAGATTATAATTTTACGTATCGCAAATGCTTCACTATATTATCCTTACCCCTACACTCCAGCAGCAGCTTTAAAGTGGTCAGCTCATGTTCTGATAAGCATCCATCTTAACGTAGACCTGCCTACCCTGCTCTCTTACTGAGCTGGTACTGGTCTCCTTCAGTGCCTAAACCAGCTGGTGCAAGCCAGGTCAAGTGCTGAGACCCGCACTGAAATCAGTTGTCTCACCCTAGCGACATTGGATTTGCCCATGGGAAAACAATGGCACCAGAACAATGAACCTTCTAAGACTCAGAGTGCCCGTCTGCCTAACTACTGGAATTGTAGACTTAGAAATAAGTACCGAGTTTGCTTTTCAGAACAGATGATCCCACCAAGTGGAGTAAACAGGTTGCTAGAATGGGAATAGGTAACTCACTCTTTCATTCCAACTTTGCAAATATTTTGCTTAGACTGACTGTATTAATTTACAACTTTTTACCTCTTTCTATTTTTGCACATGCGAATTTCTCCTGCCACCTTCTATTTCTTTTTTAAGTAGAAAAGGTGACAGGAGAGGCTTTAAAAATGACTGAAAGTGCATGGAGAAATGTAGAAAGGGCTCCAGTGGAAAAAAAAGTAACATGTAACCCTGTCAGGAAGACAGCACTTCAAAGTAAGGCAGAGTTGCTGAATCAATTAAATTGCCAACTTCAATTCTCATAGTTCATCATTTCCAAGAGATTGAGTTAGCAATCTTTCTGGTATTTTGAAACATAATGACTCGATGTCACATTTCCAGTGCTGCCCTCACGGTCATTGCACAGGAGGCAAAATGCTTCCTGGGCATCCCTGGGTGACTGTCAGGCTGCGGTCCTGCACGGCTTCGCCCAGCCATGTTTCTGTTCCAGCAATAACCATGTAGCTTCAGGCTCCTGAACAGTCAGAGAGACTGACACCTTGAATTAATAATTAATTCCCTCTCTCTCTTCCTCCTTCCTCTCCTCCTTTCTTCAAGGGCTGCTCAGCTGACCTGACAGGATATTTCTTTTATTCCTAGGGGAAAAGGATCTGGTTTATTTTCATATGAATCTGCCAGCCTCAATTCGTCTTCTTACTACAGTGCAAGTAATTTGGTGCATTCATTTCAAAGAAAGACATTAAGCCAATTTAACTAACTCGGCGCATTTCCCCAGAGGAGGACAACAGAGATGTAGAGGAAAAGCCCTCTCCCCTTCACTGTCCTTCTCTGGCAGAAGGGTTTGCTGGAGGCAGGGGGAAGACCATGCATGGTTTTGGGGCAGGGGCTAGAGCTGCATGAACAGTTTTCACTTGATCCGGAGCTGGGCCAAAGCGCTCAAGTCTTCCCTTCACACACGAGACCATGTCTAGACCTGAAGAGGACAGTTCCAGTCTGCTAGCAGATTAAAGCTATGTCAAAGCTACCGAATACAGCCACATCTCGTAAACCAGCTGTTAATACCTGTTGAAGTTAACACATTAAACAAGACTGCTTTTTCACGTGGAGAAGTGTGGGAAAGGCTGGAGGAGGATTCTTTTCAGCCGTGCTGCAGCACTAGAGACCTCTGAGGTCTGTGTAGCCAAAAGGCAAGGCAATTCAAGGAGAGTGACAAGAAGGAATTCCCTTGTCAACCTGGCAGAATAATGAAAGTATCTGTGTACGTAACCTTAGTGAGGACTGTTGCAGATTTTCTGAGCTGTGTTATTCCCAGAGTATGCCCTCAATACAATGATTGTAATTTATAATTCCGAACATGAGAGAAAAAAGATCAGGTACATTTATTATGGAGTTGTCTAGTAGCATTAGAGACATCTTATTAGTGTTCTTCTTATGATCTCCCCTCCCACCCCCCAACCCCACGCATGGATTTATAACAATGAAGGCTGAATCAAAACTGAAATAAAATGGGAGTTTCCTTTACTGGGAACTAAGTGTACCGTAAACTTAACAATATCAATTCTAGCTCCACTTTTTATTTTAATTCTGGTCATATGTGATTTTCCCAAGTCCTGACCAGGTTGGAATGGAAATTTTTCCTGGTTGGAAAAATTCTGATGAAAACTTTTTTTTTTTTTTCCTTCAGTTTTCTGCCATCTTGCCTGCCTCATTCAGAGGCAACCTGCAAATCCTGTTTGTATGGATTCCAGACTTGTATTTCAGCACATGATGTTTTATTATATTTACTTTCAAATATTTTGGGAAGGAATAGTAGGGAAATGGAGCAAATGGTGGGGAACACAGGTTTGGGGAAAGATGGACTGCATAGGGGGAATATTTAAGAGAAAATCTTATTTTAGAAAACCTTTATTTCAGTCTGTGCATATACTATGCACTATACAGTCAGTAAATTTGAGGAAAATTATTCTGGCAAGAAAAGTCATGCCTTTGAAAGCTGAACAGTTTTTAATAAGCATAGATCTGGTGGAATAAAAAAGAAAAGAAAGGGGTTAGCTGACAGGGACAGAATAGAGTGGGTATTTGGAAGGAGCAAAGAAGAATGGTCTGGGGACAGGGACGTCAGAGTGTTATTGCTGTTGCAACAAGAGAGAGAAGTGAGCAATGTTTGATCTTACAAGGATTTCCTGCCCATTCTAGCTTCAATGGCAACTTAATTTTTTTTACACAGACACTCTTAGCATGTGCCTACTGGATGATTATGCCTTAAATCAGGAGATGATTCTGTCACAGCTATTTCAGGATAAGTTACCAAATTGTCATACTAAAAAAGTCAAAAAGTCATGGAAATTGCTTTTTTAAAGTATCAAAAAACACTACACCACTGCATGAAAAATAACATTTTCCCACTCAGTGCTGAGGACTGGCCTGTGAACTGCAGTAATAAGGGATAATTTTAAGCAGACCCTTTGTAAGCCAAATATAGTTTCACAGTCTATCCATAAATTTTCTCATCATCTGATTTGTTTTTTCATATGGACACAGTTTTTGTTGAGAACCCACTAGCCTTTCAGCAGTTGATATTTGAGGATCATGTCCTCCAAGCTCAAAAATGGTCCATCCCCTCAAGGAGGAAATCAAGCAAAGGTGGCAGGAGGCCTGCATGGATGAGCATGGAGCTCTTGACTGAGCTTGGACATAAAAAGGAAATTTACAAGAGGTGGAAGCAGCAGCAGGTGGCCCAGGAGCAGTATAGAGCTGCTATCCCATCTTGCAGGGATGGGGTTAGGAAAGTCAAGGCCGACCTGGAGTTGCTGCAGGGAGCAGGGGATGTGAAGGAAAACAAGAAAGGCTTCCACAAACACATAAACAGCAAAAGAAAGACTAGGGAAAACATGGGCCCGCTGCTGAATGGGGCAGGGGAGCTGGTAACAAAGACACGAAAAAGGCCAAGGTACTCAACATCTTATTTGTCTCAGCCTTTATCAGTAAAAATTGGCTTCAGGAATCCCAGGCCCCTGAGACCACAGGGAAAGTCTGGAACAAGGAAGATTTAGCCTTCATAGAGGAAGACCAGATTGGGGAGCACTGAAGAAAACTGAACATATGTAAGTCCATGGGCCCTGATGGGATGCACACACGGGTGCTGACAGAGCCGTCTGTTTCATTGCAAGGCCACTCTTGATAATCTTTAAATAATTGTGGTGACTGGTATAGGTGCCCGCGGACTGGAAGAAAGCAAAAATCACTCCTAGCTTCAAAAAGGGCAAGAAGAAAGACCCAAGGAACTACAGGCTGGTCAGCCTCACCTTGATCCCTGGAGAGGTGATAGAACAACTAACCCTGGAGACCATTTCCAGGCACATGAAGAGTAAGAATGTGATTGATAGTAGTCAGCAGTCAGCTATTTCATTATTCTTGATGAAATAGCCTTTTACAATGAAGTGATCACCATTTTTACAATGGTGGATGAGGGGATACCAGTGGATATTGTTTACCTTGACTTTAGTAAGATGTTTGACAGTCTCCCATAATGCCCTTATAGACACCATGACAAACTATGGGTTAGATAAATGAATAGTGAGGTGGATTGAAAACTGGATGAATGTCTGCACCTACAGGGTGGTGATCAGTGCACAAAGTCCAGTCTGTGGTATACCTCAGGGGTTAATACTGGGATCAACAGTGTCTAACACCTTCATTAATGATACAAAACTAGGAATAATAGTGAATACACCACTGTTACCATTCAGAGGGACCTTGACAGGCTGGAGAAATGGACAAACAAGAACCTCATTAAGTTCAAAAAAGGGAAATGCAAAGTTCTGCTCATGGGCAGGGATAATCCCCGGCAACAGTACACACTAGCAGCTGTCCTGGTTTCGGCTGGGATAGAGTTACTTTTCCTCCTAGTAGCTGTATCGTGCTGTGTTTTGGATTTAGCAAGAGAATAATGTTGATAACACACTGATGTTTTAGTTGGTGCTAAGCAGTGCTTATAGTAAGTCAAGGACTTTTCAGCTTCCTGTGCTCTGCCACCAAGGAGGTGCACAAGAAGCTGGGAGGGAGCATAGCCAGGACAGCTGACCCAAACCAGCCAAAGGCATATTCCATACCATATGACATCATGCTCAGTATATAAACTCCAGGGAGTTGGCTGGGGGGCAGCGATCGCTGCTCAGGGACTGGCTGGGCGTTGGTTGGTGAGCGATGAGCAGTTGCATTGGGTTTTCTTTCTCTCTCTCTCTTTTTGTTCTTTCTTTTTAATTACAATTTAATAATAATAATAATAATAATAACCATTATTATTATTATTATTATTATTATTATTATTATTATTATTATTATTATTATTATTATTATTATTTCCATCGTTAAACTGTTCTTAACCCACGAGTTTTCTTACTTTTGACCTCCCAGTTCTCTCTCCTCTTCTACCACGGGTGGAGGGTGAGTGAGCAGCTGTGTGGTGCTTGGTTACTGACTGGGGTTAAACCACAACAGAGCTGATGAGGACTGGAAAGCAGCTTTGCAGAGGAGCATCTCAGGTCCCTGTGGACAACAAGCTGACCATGAGCCAGCAATGTGCCCAAGAAGCAAGAAGGCCAACAGCCTTCTGTGCTGCATTAGGAGGACCATTGCCAGTAGGAAGGCAGAGGTGATCCATCCCCTCTCCTCAGCACTGGTGAGACACCTCTGGAGCTCTGGGTCCAGTTCTGGGTTCCCCAGAACAGGGAGAGATGGACACACTGGAGTGAGTCCAGTGAAGGGCCACAAAGATGATTAAGGGACTGGATATACAACAAGAGGCTGAGGGAGTGGGGAGCATTCAGCCTGGAGAAGAGAAGGCTCGTGGGGATGTCCTCCATGTGTATAAATACCTGATGGGGGGGAATAAAGAAGACAGAGACAGATTCTTCTCAGTGGTGCCCACCGACAGGACAGGAGGCAATGCGCAAAAATAAAAAAAACAACCAACCAAACCATAACATTCAATCCAAACACAAGAAAACACTTTTTTTTACTGTGATGGTGGTGAAACACTGGAACGGATTGCCCATGGAGTTTGTGGAGTCTCTGTCTTTGGAGATATTCAAAACCTGACTGGACAGGGCCCTGAGCTACCTGCTCTAGGCAACCCTGCTTTGAGCACAGGGGGGTAGACTAGACAATCTCCAGAGGTTCCTTCCAGCATCAACCACTATGTGATTCTGTGAAATTGCAAGTGTAAGACTATAATTGTAGGACTGACAGTTTATACAATTCACATCAGCTTCATCCACCAACTTAGCCGCATTCAATATCATTAAATATCAGCATCACATATACCAACAAAATAAATTGGAGATCTCAGATCATTAATAATGCAAGTCGATGTTTAGTTATTCTCATGTGATAACAAAAATCTGAAATAAACTGTGATAAAAGATATACGGAATTAAGGCAGAGAATACACGTTTCTCCATGAAGTGAATAGGAATTCGGCTTTTCCTTTCAAGCACAAGATGTGTGCAGTGACAGTTAATAATGTCAGACCCCCAGAATCTTCATGGAACATACAAAGGTGCAGCTTCAGGATAGAGTAGCAGCCTTTGTGTGAATTTTATTTCTTGGCTTCCTGAAATTGAAATGTTAATGCCATTTGGGATTTGTTTTGATTTTTTTTTTAATTTTAATTTGTAGGGATAATTGCTTTAGCAGCAGTAGCTCTAATTGTAGCAATTAGCAATGTCCCTTTCTTCCTCTTAAAAAAAAACTCCAGCTGAGAGTGTGGAAAGAAATTATAAAAGAAATGAGATTAAAGGTAGTGAAGACTTCCCATGATGGCATATTTCATTTATACTCTCACTAAATAAAGAGACAGCAGGATGATATTCATTTTTTAGCTTAACATGCAGTTTTGAGAAGAAAAAAAGGTGACCACATGAAGGAATCATACAGACCACAAAAAATTCTGTCTAGCCTAGGAGATCATCTGTTCTTCACATGAACAAAACCTTAGGTTTCCATTTCATAATTCCCTTTGTCTGGATGTGTTGCTTAGCCAGAGGCAGGTGAGTGACAACAAAAGACTAGACAATAAATACATAACTAAATGAACTCCTGACATCTGTGCTACATTTTGCAGCCTTCCTCTTCTTGTGCCCTTACTCTGTATTGATAAAGCTAATCAGCTCACTGACTGCTGCATCTTCTATTCATTCATCGCAGTGCTTGGGTAACTGGGAAAAGAAAAAGAAACTCAAAGCCATTTACATTTCCAAAGAGCTTCCTGAAATTTTTCTGGAAATATGTTGTATGCCCAGCCTCTCCCAGTTTTGCAAGCTAAACTACCCCATCGACTGCTTCATCCTCTTGGGAGGCAGGTAATGACAGAGGAGCTCGGTAGCACCTCCTCTTGCCCCATCCCCCATCTTCATAAAGCAAACACTGGTAGCGCCCAGGAAGGCCAAGCTGGGTCGAGATGCTCCACCTCTGCTGCCCAAGTGAAATGCCATGGGCAGACAGTAAATCACTTACAGAAGTATGTCATTGGTCAGAGACAGAGCACAACGGCATGGGCATTCGCTTTTTATATTGCTCTTTATCATCAGTCTCTATTCAGCAAATGGGTATCCCAGCGTCCTCAAAGTCACAGCAGCTGCTTTTGGCTCTTTCTTGCAAATCCATCTCAAAATCCTCTCAATCAATTACAGGAGCATTTTACACAGATTCTGGGCATGCAATTGAAATTAAGGCATGCCAGCTGTATCAGCCAAACTGAAAGAGGAATACATTTTTAAAGGAAGGATAAAGAGACAAGGCATTTGGGTGGCCTTTAGATGAATAGCTATGGTAATCCTGGTACTGTTCAAGGGCTCTGTTTCAGATGCCACTAATATACTAAGCAGCTGCATATTTAAGCCACTTTTGAACCATTCTCCCTGCCATACAAGCTGCACCTCTTTAGCAGCCTAAGTGCAATTTCTTCTCTTCAGCCAGCTCGTAGCATATTTAATAGTGTATTATATATCCTGAGGTAGTCCAAAGTGATATACAGCAGTTATTTTATGAAACACTGACTTGCAGCTCAGTATCATTGCCTGTCACATCACATCACATGTTAACATAACACAAGATGGCCACTGACTGCATGCCTTTTGAGAAGACTACTGCTATAAGGGGGAAAAAGGCAGAAATGTGTAGCTGCTTGAGTTTACATCGTGAACAAAAGGCTTTACTGCACTAGAATATAGACTTTCACTCTATTCCCAATTTTTCCTTTTATGCTCCAGCAAGCGGGACATGCAAAGTGAATTTAAGTCTGGATAGTTGCTCAGGTACTCTTGTGGCAGCACTTTGTAGGAGGAAAGAAGAGAAGGGTGAAACAGTGAGGTCTTGCTGTTACATGTAGATTATAAATATCTTCCTTGCAATAAGGCAGAAGGTCTTGGAGGCCAAATCATTGTCTGGAGAAAAGACAAAAGGAGGAAGGAAAGAAGAAAGGTGATCAAAGCAATGGGAAATAGGAAATTGGCATATACTTGATAGAATAGTTGATGGGGAAAAAGAACAAATAAAATACGTATCTTCAAAAACAAATATACATGAAAAGATTAAGAGAAGTTTGAATATGTAACAGTTAGGATCCTTGGATATTTTGAGTTTTGATCTCCCTTTAGAGAAGGCCTCTTATCATCAAGCTTTCAAACTAGAAGGTGGGAATGTAGATTAAAGCCAGTGATAAACTACAACCTAGAAAAACTTCTGTAGAAATTGAATTTTGGCTATGAAATGAATACAGGATCAGGCTGTGTTTCAGTTAGCAGAATTTGTTCTTAACCATCTGTTCCACATCTTGAATTAATATTAGAGCCTTCCCTGGAGTGGTTTTGGAGTCTTAAATAATTCTGCTTCAAGAAAACAGCCAGAACAACAAACAGGTGGGATTGGCCCTGATCAACGTGAGTGATGTCCAAAGGCATTGCTCTGAGTAGCAGCAGCAGGAGCATCCAGCAATGTCTCTTCTCCAAGCACACTGGAGATTAGGTTGTGTGGATGCCAGGGTTGTAAAGAGAAGAAAAACAGGTTATTATTGCCTTCTGACATCACTGCAAACGTACAAAAGCCGGGGAAGGGGGAGGCTGTAGAGAAACATATTAATTCTAATGGCTTTTTCTGGTAAATGAATTATTATTGTTACAGAGGAAATTCAGCTAGCTGACCAAATATAATTTATTCTTTGCAAGTTTTCATTTTAGGATCTTTTCAAAGGGCAACATTTTAAAGGGGATAACTTTCCTTAAAGTAGTGCTCAGGGGAGTGATCCAGCTGCACTAAAATGTCTAGCAGCTGAGTTCAGTTTCCTTTAAAGACCATTTTATTGTGGCAAATAAAGATTGAAGGGCAAGATACCCAATACATTTGTGCTATCAAAATATTAGTAACAGTTCAGTTTTTCATTAACAATTCTGTGCCATACATTTAACTTGTAAAAGATCAGGCATTCATTTCTGTGCCTAACACCCCCAAGAGAGCTCCTCCAGTCCCCTGCTATGAACTTCCAGATACCCTCCGAGAGGTCTCAGTCGTTTGTTCAGCCCTGGGCACCGGATCCTCAACAGAAACCATAGAAGCATAGCCTAGAGCATACCTCAGTTATGAAATTCAGTGTACTGCCAACTTCAGTAATAATGTAGAGGTCGACATCCAGTCCCCTTGTGGCAGTAACCATGGGTTGTCCCCTCATTAGAGGAATGATGCTAAGTGAGGACTACGTGGTGACACTTTCCTCACTCATGGGGGTTTCAGTCTGGGCTACACTTTGTAAAGTTTCCTGGAGCTTTGAACAATGATGTGAAGATGGACAAATACGGGATAATTAGTTTCTGTATTTCTCCTGAAGGTTGTTCATCACACCGTACCACTTTTTTAAATATTAGGTGAATGAATACTGTGAATAACTAGCATCTTGTCCTTTTACACTTAATGAGCAACTGTAGAATCTTTCCTCTGCTCTACTTTATCTTAACAGTGAGTTTGCCTTTGTAAACTCATTCCTTTCACATTCATTTTTCTGAATTGTTTCCCTGAGCCATCCTTGCCCTCCAGAGAGCATTAAGAACCATCCACGGCTTAATAGTCAGGCCTGTGAATCCCAGCTCACATCCTAACTACAACAGCATTTTACCTCCTTTGCAGCCCGGGAGTCCTTAAGCTGTTCATGGCCAGAAACTGAGGCTATAGTGGTAATGAGGATGTGCCGGACTTAGGCACTGAACTGATGTGAATCCACCAATAGCTGGGGCTGATTTGTCTTATTCCTATTTGTCTATATTTGTCTAGATTGTACATAGTAGATTTTGCTTCTGACACTTCTTAAAAGGTGTAATTGATACTTTATCCCAGCGTGTGAATGCAGATGAAACAAGGTGTAAAAGCCAGTGCCTTCCTTGCCCTGCCAAGGTGTTTCCCTATGATATGAGGCATCACTCATTCCATGTCAGTCAGCATGCAGGAGATTCGCGACTGCTTTTTGCAGAGCAGGGCATGCTGAAAAAAAAGAGTTTCCCTTTCTCTGGTCCAGAACATTGTCCCCAGGACCTCAGAGAATTTGATTGGCATCTGCTCATTGCTAAGCAGGTACATGTTGTAGGACTGATGTGGGATGCCGAGCTTGTCCCTCTTTTTTTCCTTTCTCTTTAACTCTGCAATTGCTTTTAACCTAGCTCTCTTCTCTGCCTCTCTCTGCCAGAGATGGCTGTATGATTATCTCAAACATTCAAAGCTGCACAAGCTATTTGCCTGAAACTTATTTCCTTTGGATTAGATAGGAAAGGCTTGAGAGCTCAGCTGCTGTTCAGGTGACGGAACATGAGGGTAAACCAGACAGAAAATCTTTGTATGCACAGGATAATTCCTGGAGATCCTGCATATGCCCAGTGTTTTATAGGTGAGTCCCAAAGTTGTCGTTCTCACTGTATAAGCAGAGTAACTAAGGACACTTAGGAAAGTTTTCGATTCTTTGCATATCTTTCAGTTGGTCTAACCTTTAACATTAGGCTGCTTTACCTCACTGTAGCCTCACAGCAGTGAACAAAGCAAGCAAAGTATTAATTAATACTTCCTAGACATCTGGGCCAAAATTTTGTTTCAATATGAATCTCTTCCAGTAATTTCATTGCTCTCTCTTCCTTATGATTACATATTAAATGAAACAGTGACTGTGCAAATAATTAATTTATCTAGAAATCCTATGTGGGATCTCTGGCCAGAGCAGCTGCAAAACAACTTAGAATTTACTCATCTCAGATTGGAATCAATTTTAACAGATTTGGAGAGCTTGTGAATATTGTATCATCATGAGAATATCATAACATCAGTGATCCATAAAAGCAGCCTTTGATGTGTACCCAGAAAAATACGGTAACTTTTTAATGAGGACTGAATCTGCTAAGATGCTGTATTCAAAAATACAGAATACTTCTCATCCAGTATTTGCTGCTCTTCCTCATGGGACTGTTCAGTTTGAGTAATACAAACCCTACAGACCATAGGGGGCACAAGGGCTTAAGCTACTTATACTTCCAAGAAATATACCTGGAGAATACCTGGAAACACCACTTTGCAAAGGTCTGGCAGATATTTGAATCATCACTTTTCTGGCACATTTCTTCTTACACTGAGGAGCTAAAACTAAGGGATATTACAGAACTTTTATCACTTTACTTCGGTGTGTATTCAGTGAATTTCATAAGCTTGTCTTCATAAACCAATAAATTATTCAGTTCCTTTGCTGTTTAACGGAATCTTTTACACTGAGAAAGAAAAATGCTTTAAAACATAAGAAATGACAGTCTTAAAAAAAAAGTCACATGAACCCACATCACCTTTTGCATGATTCAAAGACAATAGAGCATCTGAACTAAGCCACTTGTCATTCTTTAAGCCTAAATATTTCATTGTAAAAGTTCTCCTGGAATTCTGAATTAATGTTACTCCTCCTCCCCACATGCACAGTGGTCATTTCAGAGCTATTGAACTCTGGAGCACCTCATGCTCTCCTGTCTGCTTGCTTCAGCAGTGGGTGCTGGCTGTGATGCAGTGCTTCGTGGTGGCATAACCTGGAGACTGCACTGCTTTATCTCACTGAACATTGCTGGTGACTTGGGAATTTAGGGTATTGTAACAGAATAATAAATGTTTCAGACTTTTTTTTAACAAATTGGCAGGGCTAACAAATGTGCATATGAGATTTTGGATTAAAAGTTCTTCACGTATTGCAGAGCAGGGCCCTATGACTGTTGAAAGCTCTAGGAAGTACTTCTGACATAGAGTATGAGGCCTCTGAGCAAACTCTATTATTATTTTTCTCCTGCTGTGTTTACTTCAGAAGTCACATGTGGTGATGAATTCTTTAAGAAAAAGTATTGATAGGCTGCATTCAAAGGGGCTGGCATTTGCCAGCATGCTAACAGACTCCCCCACCAAACAGTGCCTTTGAAAAGTAGACTTTTTTGTTGTTGTTGCAATATTCAAATGATTATTCTTCTAGCACAAATGGTTAGGATGAATGGGTGACATCTCCCTCTTTCAACAACAATGACTGGAGTAGATTAGCACTTGCCTAGAAGCACCATATTTTTTTTTACTCTCTATGTAGTTAAAGTAGAAATGTTTTCCCTTCAATGATTTTAAAGACTCAAGTTGGTCTTTCACAAACACAAAACTTTCAAGGCCATGTCTGTAGATTTGACAAATATTATTTATAAAGCAACACACAATTTAATCAAAGGAAGATATGCAATCTTTGAGACAGAAATTAACTACAAATTACTAATTCAATGATAGAAAACAATTTGGTTTTTTGATAATATTCTTCTTTAGGATTCTGATGATGTTTCCTAATTGCAAAGACATAGCCAGAAGCTGAGGCATAGCTTTTACATAATTTTGTGTGGGTGGAGTTTTACACCTGACCTTATACTGGTATAAAGAACTCAAACAATGGAAACATAGAGTTTTTAAATCATTGTCGTCACAATATTGTCATATTATTTTTAACTGGCACATCTTTTATCTGGGGCTTTTATTTGCTCTATTTCATTATTCATTTTTTCCAGAAGATGGCTTTAAAGTAGTTTATGTATAATATAGTACATCCTAGTATTTTGAAATGAGATGATTGGCTCATTAATCAACAAAGGAAAAACACAGGAAGCATCACTTCAGGTCCAGCTCTCCTGTAAAATGAGAGCACACATTGGCAAACTCTCTTCTTTGTTCCCATTTCCTTTCCTCTTAATTTCATTTTTTTTTATAGCACAAGAAAATCTGCATGCAAAGAAAACCAATGTCTGTCACATCTTAAAGAGAAATAAATCAGTAATCAGGCAACGCATTTCTGGGCACATATAACAAGCCTGCAGTAGCACTGAAAGGCAGGGAAGCATAAGACAAATGGCTCAGAAACATGCTACCTGGAGAGCCTTATGAAAATGACCTTATACATAAAAAGAAGCACAGCAGTTAGACTTGGCTGTGAGCTTAGGACATCTTACAGACACAAATATGAGATCACCAGCAGCCAATGCAAAAGCTTCATGTCTGTTATACACCTCTATTTCACACTTTACTGTGTTTCCTTACATAGAAAGTAATTAACAATTAACCAATTTTAAAGGACTAAAATTGTGCAAAAGGACAGCAAACCCCACTTCCACAAAAGACTGTTGTAGATTTTTGTTAGGAGGGGAAGCACATCGTAGTGCTACCTTGGTTTTGGGTCCTCAGCTAGTTCTGGTGCTGAGGAAACCAAACCTGGAGTATCCCATATTTCATCTGTAGCCGATAAGAGTTTGTGTATGAAAATCTACCATGAAAATTTACTCTGAAACTTTAAACATCATAAGGACAGGTCTTCACTGTCTCACCCAGAGCAATTAAAGTTAAGCATTTTCCTTTGTAATTTCTACACCTTCCGGGAAATCAGTATCTGTTCTTTGCCAGACAATAGTTTTGCTATTGCCCTACTTGAAACATTATATGGAAGTTATTTTATAGCATCAGTATGAACTTGCTCCTGAGAGCCTTAGGGTTTGCAAATGTTTCCATTTGATGTAACTGATGCCATATATGAGAAGAAGGATCACATACTTTTTTCTCAACGCAAAAGAATGAACATACATTCCTCATTAGTAAACTGAGTTCACTGATAAGATAAAGAAACAGGTGTTCATCTGTTGTTTCTCTAGTCATACTCAAATTTCTGTGAATCAACAATAGAAACGCAATTAGTTTCCAGCAATACAAACAGGTTTGTGAAGTTGTATCCTTTTGTTAGGCACTTTATTTATTGTCTGCTTCTGAGCATTAGTGCTGAAACTAATTTAGGATCTTCTCAGCTGGTGATATAGGATGTGATTACAGTTACAAGATGTTCTGATTGCATCTCATTTTTGCAATGAATTATTATCTTTGCTTTCTACTAGTGGTTCTAAATAATTTCTTGCAGTCTTTGTGAATTATGTCCATTTTCATATATCTGATTTCAGAGAAATGAAGATAATGAAATATAGCAAGACAATATGATGCCATAACATTTTCTGCCCAGAAATTATAAGTCTTTCAGGATAAAGTCTGTTCCTGGGGAGATTTTCTGACCAATGTCCCAACCAAAGATCTTTGATAAGAATCTAAACTTCAGGGCACTTCACCTAAACTAGTGATCCTTTTGAGGTCTGCCCTTCACTAATCTTTATAAGTAATTCTGCTTTGACAGAGAGCAGTTTAAGCAAATCTAGCTAACTAAAAAAACCTCACTAAATCAAGGAAGGATGAGGGTTTACAAAATTTCAGCAGTTTTCTGAAGAATGACATGACACTGAAGATCTCCGACATGCCTGCAAGATTATTCAGACATCTCACATGGGCTGAAAGACTGTAGACTATGTTGAACTTGAGAAATTGAAAAGACCAAATTAATTGACAGTAATTAGGTTATTGGACTGTATTACTTTTAGTTTATTTTTCTATCAACCATAATAGAACAAGGGTTAATCTCTTGGCTTTCAGTTATGTACAACAGAAATAATACGTCCTGTTGGTTTCAGGGTCTATGGTTTGAAGAAGCTATACATGTGCTGGTATTTTCTTCTAATATTTTCTTTTGTGATATTCTTCCATTGAATTTGGAAACTCAGCTTTTCCCACTCTGCAGAGTGTTGTGCTCTCCATGGCCCAAACATGTGCACCCCCAGGATACAGCCTGAGGCAGAAAAAAACTGGTGGAGAGCAGGGGTATCGTAGCAATTATAAGATTTTATGTTGAGCCCCTCTAACATGTACACAACATCTTAGTACAAAGCCACTTTTTCAGTACAATCAAGGCATAGTACACAGTTAGGAAAATAGAAATATGAAAGCAAGATAAAGTGTTTCAAAGGCAACACATAAATAGGAAAGCAACATTACTCCTTCCACCGGTACTCTCTATTGCATGGCATGCAATAATTCATGATAAGTAAACAATGGGAGATTAATTTCAAATTATTTCATAATGTGTTATATTTTCTCAAATTTTCCTAATGTGGCAAAAGTGAAATTAACATATACAGTCCGTGCCTGCATAATACATGTCACAAGCCTCTGTTTGTTAGTACTCAGAGTTTAAGCCCATAGTAGTAGGCTCCTGCTCGCTTGATCACACATTCTCCCCACAGTTGCTCTTTTTTTATAAGCAGACAGAAAGAAAATTTAGTTCCCTTTAACTCTCTCATACAGCCCTTCCTTCCAGGAAAAAGGCATAAAGATTGTTGAACACTCAAAACCAGTGCTGAGTAACCCCCTTATCTATTTGCCTACATTTTCGTACTTGAACTCAAGTCAGTGTCTGTCAGGTTTTTTTTCTTTTTTTGGTCAATGGAGTGGCAAATAAATATAGCTTGTATTATGCTGATTTATCTCATTTTTAAATCTGTTTACTGTTTTCTCCAAAATTACTTAAGCTGGGGTTTCAAGTGTTAAAGGGATGAGTATGAATTTTGAGTCGCATTATCTAGTTCTTTTTGAGTCCTAAAAATGAACCCAGCATTGTTTAGAAATGTGACCTTCACTCAATTCAGTAAGACTATGCACTGCATGTAGGGCAGCCCAAAAGTCTTTTTTGTTATATTTTATCTATCTCCAGTAAATCTAGCTTTCTGGCAGTGTAATGTAGTGAAAACCATGAAAGCTGAGCCATGAATGTTACTTCATACAAAGAAGCATGCTGACGAGTACATGGAGGGCTAATCCTCTTCAAGCCCTTGTTCTTAAAATGAAGAGGGACTGTGGACTCTAGCAACAAGGTCAGCTCTGGAAGCACATGTTTCTGTCATCCTTTGTCCTTCCTATTTCAAGCTACGTGTTTTTACCCTTCATGTGGAAATACTGCATTTTTCCTAGACCCTCTAGTATGTGCTGACTGCTAAATGCATTGCTCCATGACGAAACAATTGCATAGGCTTCTTCAAAGCATTCCTGTCAAAGTAGAAGAGAGCAGGGACATATCAATCTAGTTTGCAAATGAATGCTCTTGACACATTTTCTTATGTTCTTATTAACTGGAAAATTACATATTCAAAGGCTCTAATATAATTACAGTTAGATTCCTAAAATGGAAAAAGGTAACTTTAAATTTGTCAGACTGTAGGGATTTGTCAGGACATTCTCAATTTTAAAGAGACGATTATGTCTCGATTTTTTCCCTAGTTCCCATTACAAGGAGCTCTGAACCCTCCCCTCAAGGAGGTCAGTCAAGGTACCATACTGGAAATGCTACATGCCTGAATCAGTATGGTAATTCCTATTCACTTTGTGAGCAATATATGACACAGCATTATCACTGAGGACCAGCATATGAATGCACAAGCATAAATAAGTTCAGAATTAGTTACAAAGTGGTCACAGAAAAAGTGTGCTGAAGGTGTCCCCTCCACCCTTACCCCTCTGAGGACCTGTTTTGAAACTACACCAAATGCTATCAGACACTGCCAGCCAACTGACACTGTGATGCTGTAACCACATTTCTTTTCAGGAGTCACTTCTTGTAAACACAGAGGCTGTCAAATTGAAGGGGAATGTGTGAATACTAAAAATGCTAGCACTAATTACTATGGCAACTCTGAAAAGTCTGATGTTAAAATTAGACACTTCGATTTACACTTCCCCTTTTCTCTAGAGGAGAAAAACCAACTTAATAACGTTTCCTATATCTTATAATGAAAATATTTAAACATATGTACAATCTTTTCATAGAAAATCTTCAAATAGGAATCCCAAATGCAAACTAATTCAGATATGAAATCCGTGAAAGATTGTAAATATGAAGTGAAATTATTCTACAGATATGTTTTGCAGGTAGAAATGAGCAATGTGGTTTGGTAAGTAGACAGCAATTATCTTCAATTCATGCTTATCTCACCAGTTATTAAAATGCTTTTATTTCTAAAATAGCAAACAGCAACGTTCTATGTGGAGAAGTAAAAGCTTGTAAGATGAGCCAGAGGAATGTCAAGGGTGCATTTAAGAGGCACAGAACATGTTCTTTGATGGCCTAGAATTAAAAAATTGATTTTAAGAAAGATTTATCTGGGAAAGGGGGAATAAAAATTTAAAATCAAATTGAAGAACATACACTGAGATTCCCACCTTGATATCAAGACTTCAGCGGAAGCTGCCATGGCTTAAACTAAAACCCTGAGTTATTCTAGTATCTAAGAGGGAATGTAAAAATAATAGAATTAGAAAACCTTACAGATTTTTCGTTGCTAGCCACTTTTGGATAGCCTTCCCCACTGCTTTAAATGAATTCTGAAATGAAGACTGACAAAGCATCAGGGCATGCGGGGCAGAGCAGAGGGCACCAGTGCTGCTGCCAGCTGTAACTGCTGTGTTCACAGAGGTGGTAAGGTGACCAGAGGAAAGGGCAGCCCTGCACTCAGTGTTTGCTTTTCCTCGCACCCATCACACAGCATGAGCTGGTCCCCAGATGGACCCTCTCAGCCTGCCCCGTGGCTCCCCCCACCCCCTGGTAGGTGAGGGTGGAAGGGGAACCACTGCGTGCATAAATCTTGTTTGCATTGGGTTCTGGGAGAGGGCTTGAGTGTCCTTCCAGAGCTAGGAAATGCTCCAAAGGCCCAGAGTGTAAGTTGGGTCAGAGTCAAATCTAAAATAAATATTAAAGACCACTGACTTCAACAGAAATTAGCTCTGCTTCATCTGGTCTAGGTACCCGATCCAGGTCTCAATGCTATATGGTTAGCTTTCCGATATACTCCTCCCATACGTGAATGCCTCTTAGTAGGGCCAAAGCATACACATCTCTTGACAGAGACAGAGAATTTTTGACAAAAAAAGACAAACATGAGTAACAAGAAAAGAGCTCCCTCATTTTTATGTAGTCAGATACTGCTCAACGAACAGTTAACTTCAGTGCTGAAATGGTGAGGGATTTTATGCCTCTGTTCTCTTAAAACTAACCAGCAATCAAATGCAACTACATTTTTACTGGCTTCAAAAAACACCGCAAGAGCAGTGAGAAAGCTGGGGGAAAATTACTGGTTCATGCAAACAAAGATGAACACCACAGTCCATCAGTTTTCATAATGAAAACCCATCGGAGTTTCTGGTTGCTTACAGCAGCCCAGAACTACAACACAACGATGATATGCTATGCTGCATTATCTGTGTGGTTTCTTCACTTCACAAAGCATGGAAAATGTGTGGGAGATGAGACAAAGACGGGACTCTTGACAGAGCAGGGAGCTGTGCTCATTAACAGGTTTCCCCTTCCCCCTCTCAATTTGTCACAGTTGTCAGCTCATCTCAGATTATGGAAATGCTTTCAATCTGCCTTTCTGCATTAGCCTGTCATTAGTTTTACACTTTGTTCCTTCATCAGTGGCTCTTAATTACTGTAATTTTGTTCTTCAGTCTTTGATAAGCTCATGCAGTGTCCCTTTTTCACATTTTCATCCTATTGAATTGAAGGCGATGACTCCAGCAGTTGCAAATGGAGTTAACGCAGGACTAAAATACCCACCACACACAAATTATTAGGTACCCATCATCATAGCTCCCGCTTTCGTGCAGTTATTTCAGGAGACGAGGCTTTGATGTGAGTTAAAGAAAGGCCAACGTCCGGCAGTGTGGAAGGGAAGGAGGACAAAATAGATTTCATTACCTTTTATCTGGACCTGGTTGTGGCTTCAGTCCAGTTTTCTGCATGGTTCGCTGCTGCCTGCTTCTAAGTAGACGTCAGATGTCCCTTCCTGCTTGGCAGGGCCAGCGGCCGGCAGGAATAGGCTTTAGCTGTATAACACTTACAGTGATGGACTAGGGGTGACACACTTTGCTCACTCCCAGGTGACAAAAGCAAAATGCTGAACAGAGTTACAAACATAAATGTTGTTCTGAGGATAACTTCCAGCTGACAGCTTCAGAACAAGTACGTTCAAAGGTAGGGTGACCCTATCTAAAGACAACTGTGTTTTCATTTTTTTTTTTTTTTTTTTTTTTTTACTGATCCATGAAGACAAATTCCCTCTTACTGTCACTGTTTCTCTCCCTTCTTTTTCAGGCAAGAGATATCAAAGAGAACTGTGTGAAGTTTTTATATGACCAAATAAATTGCACTCTTGGTTCTGATAGAGGGGCGCTTACAGTGGAAGATCTACACAGTGGTAAGCCTCTGTAAGCAGACACAGAGAACAGTTTTCTGGAACATACATTTTTTGCCATTGAATGCTCTAGCTAAAAACTTCTAAACCCAGAACCATTCAGTTCAACTTCGAGTTGCAAGGGGACTTAGCTGCAGAACTCATTGATCTTAATGTGAATTGCATGGCTAGAAACCCTATGTTTCTTTGCAAATATATGTACAGCTGTTCAGTCATTTTTTGTTATTTAGTATTTCTACAGACTGAAGCATTTATACATGAAGTGGAAGTTACTATAACAGGAATTTCTGTTATGTTCAAGTTCATATTTCTACAATTAGTGTTTCCATACCTTGCAAGAGATTGTATGCTATCATATTATGGATAAAATCATTTTATCCATAAATAAGCTGCAAAGCTGGTCTCACAAGATCCTAAATCAGTATACAATTTTATTAAAGGGTGAAGCACAAATGCAATATAAGGCAAAAATCACATGAGGCTTTTTTGTTACTGGAGTGCACTGAAGACCACAAGCAGACTTGGCGGCCTATTGTACTCGGTACAAACACAGGCCAAGAAGTAGAATGGACCTCAGAGGGCTACTAGCCATGTGTCAAATGGAGGGGAGCAAAATGAAGATGTATTAGTCACCACTGGCAAGCAGAATCCACTCCAGACATCTGTATAAGATGCTTCTTTAAAAATGTAACAACAGAGTTTGGCAGCAGTATCTCATGTTGATGACGAAAGAGAGGTGGTGTGTATGGAGGTGAGTTCAGCTCCGGAAGTGCAGAAAAGCAGCATTCATTTTAGGGAATACAGAAGATGGTTGGCTGGCATGGTGCTGAGTTACTAACTTATATTTACTCAAAGTACATAATGAAAAAAATACTATTGCATACCCTGGTTTTGGATTTGCCTGGGTTTCTGATGGTTCTCATCCTAACTTTGAGTTCTAGCATGGCTTCCTCTGAATTTATTAAGCTTGTCAAGGAAAAAATAAGGATATTACCAAATTATTCCTCACACAATAAATATATGTATTGGGTTTGCATGGCAACATTTTGGTAGCTATAGAGGTGGCTTCTGTGAGAAGCTGCTAGGAGCTTCCCCTATGTCTGATAGAGCCAATGCCAGCTGGCTCCAAGATGGACCCGCTGCTGGCCAAGGCTGAGCCAACCAGTGACAGTGGTAGCGCCTCTGGGGTAACATATTTAAGCAGGGGGGGAAAATACTGCACAATTGCAGCCAGAAAGAGGAGACAGACTATGTGAGAGGAACAACTCTGCAGACACCAAGGTCAGTGAAGGAGGAGGGGGAGGAGGTGCTCCAGGTGCCAGAGCAGAGATTCCCCTGCAGCACGTGGTGAAGACCGTGGTGATGCACCTTGTCCCCCTTCAGCCCATAGAGGTCCACGGAGCAGATATCTACCTGCGACCCATGGAGGGCCCCACACCAGAGCGGGTGGGTGTGCCCAAAGGAGGCTGTGACTCTGGGGGAAGCCCGCGCTGGAGCAGGCTCCTGGGAGGACCTGTGACCCCATGAAGAGGAGCCCACACTGGAGTAGGTTTGCTGGCAGGACTTGTGACCCCAGGAGGAACCCACACCGGAGCAGTCTGTTCCTGAAGGACTGCACCCCATGGAAGGCACCCACACTGGAGCAGTTCATGAAGAACTGCAGCCCATGGGAAGGACTCCCGTTGGAGAAATTAGTGGAAGACTGTCTCCCATGGGAGGGACCCCACACTGGAGCAGGGGAAGAGTGTGAGGAGTCCTCCCCCTGAGGAGGAAGGAGCGGCAGAGACAACGTGTGATGAACTGACCGCAACCCCCATTCCCCGTCCCCCTGCGCCACTGGAGGGGAGGAGGTAGAGAACTCAGGAGTAAAGTTGAGCCTGAGAAGAAGGGAGGGGTGGGGGAACGGTGTTTTAAGATTAGTTTTTTTTCTCATTATCCTACTCTTATTTGATTGGCAATAAATTAAACTAATTTCCCCAAGTCGAGTCTGTTTTGCCCGTGATGGTAATTGGTGAATGATCTCTCCCTGTCCTTATCTCAACCCATGAGCCTTTTGTTATATTTTCTCTCCCCTGTCCAGCTGAGGAGGGGCAGTGATAGAGCGGCTTTGGTGGGCATCTGGCATCCAGCCAGGGTCAACCCACCACAATATAATTGCCCTTGTCAAAAATGTAAACTTCATGTGAGTTACAATCTCTTTAATAAAACTTCAGGAAACTGCATTATGCAAAACGGAGCATGCGTTGTCAATCAGTCAAAGGTTACTCAAGCCAGACAGGTACCCTCCACAAACCATTACTGTTAATTGAAACTGATAATGCTGAAACTGGGAGGATTTCTAAAGGGTCAATGGTGATGATGATGTTTAATGGCATCCTATTTCTAAGAAAGGCATCTTGATCTCATAGGTTTTAGCAGGTTGTCAAATTGCATTGCTTTGATTAAACTTTGAGCTGCAAACCAATTGTTCCTATGATCAAAAATATACCAGTTGACAAAGCGAGTCACATTTGATTCCTTTGGCATTTGTGCAAGAACAACTCCTGTGACTGGAGAAGTTTTCCACCAGCTTCTGCCAGCAAGGTCCTCTGAGCCATTTCAGCTCTGACAGCATGGGCTTTCTCAAACAGTTCCCTAGCTTCAGTGATGTTTGTATCACCTTTTCCTGTGAACAAGTTAACAACCTACTTTCCAGGGTAAGCAGTAAATTTCTTCCCGACTTCTCATTCTTATCTATATAACCATGGCATGCAGGGGGTCTGGGCACGGACCCTACAGAGGTAGGCACTATGTGCACCCTGTCATTATGCTTCTCCAGCCACTGGGAATTTCATCTCAAAACTCACCCCCAGCATCTTTTCCACTCTCCTTTTTTTCTTGCACTCCTGACGTGCAAGCCTGAAAGCTAGACCATCCTTTCTTCGTGTGACATTTGGCCATATCAAATAATCCTTTTCTTCTCTAGGTGAAGGAAGAGGTGGCAAAACACCTCCACAGCAGTTATTTCTCTCTGTCACCCTGTGCTTCCTCAAGATGTCCTGTATTTCTCTCCAGGCCTGGAATCACTAGTTGCCTATTTGCAAATGTAGCGCCATGTTACCTGTGGGATATCAACAGTGCAAGTAGTGACTGTCAGTTAATCTCATGTGACCCAACCAGTCCTGGCATAAATAGAGCAGGTATAGGGTTGCTGCAGTGTATGCTCACCAGCTGTGTGAGACTAGCACAGCAACCCTTTGTCAATGTCTTCATAGGGTTTTGCTAACTCCACCCCATTCAGGAAAAACTGAAGATAGGCCCTAACAATCTCTCACGGCCCCGCTGTGGTCTGTTGGCAGCCATCGTTCCTGTTCTCTTGCTCTACAGACACATGCACTGTCAATTTGCTTTCTCTTTCTCAAAACCTTTAAGGTGTGGATTGTAGTCCCAGTCATGAAGCTTACCTGAGTGGATAGTTCACAGTCCTTCTCTTCCAACAGCTGCAGGAATCCTGCTGCCTCCAAACCTGTTCAGTTCAAGCAACCTGTCTCCCCCTTTCCTGAGGCTGGGTGCAGCTTTTGTAACCTCAGCAACCACCACCCCCTTACCAGGACTGAAGCTTTACGAAGAGTGATAGAGCTCATAAGACAATTGGCTTTAAACTTATTTCAGCTTTCAGTATAATTTTGTCCAGTAATCTCAATCCTTTGCATTTGTCATTAGCTGCTTTCTCCTAGATGACGTTTTTTACACCACTTTTCCAAAAGCTGATCTTACCTTTGCCGCAACAGCAAAGATGCTGCAAAGCTTCTGAGACAATTTGGGAGTTTCAAATGATGTCTAGTGTGGCTTTAATCAGCCAGATAATGTCATCGAAGTGACATTCATCCTTTATTCTATTCCCCGCCCCTGCAGAATTCCATTTTAATAAAAAAACTCCCTGCAGAAAATCTTTAAAATCCTCCATCAAAGCCTTCTGTAAAGATGGCTTCGTCTATAAATGGCCCATGAAATAATAGAAATTCCTTCTGTCTTACTCTCAAAGTGAGGGCAGATGAAGAGGCAACTATGATTCACTCATATGGCTGAATGAAAGTGGTACAGATTTCAAAAATCCTTTCTAAAAGTTAATTTATTAAAAAAAATGCATATATTGCATCACAAAAATATGGTTTATGTAGAATATGTCCTACTGCAATCTGTTGTATCAGTCTGATTTATTAATCCTACCTGGCTGCAAAAAGTACTGTCTGAATGGCTTCACTTTGATACAGTCCTTCTCTGATACCGAAGTGAGCTTCTGTAATAGGATTCAGTTCAAAATAGGATAAACATATCCCGCTCTGAAGGACTGCTTTTCAGTTTCTCAGGAACTGAGGGAGCTTTTAGAAAAGGCAAGTAGTTCAGCTAGCTTGTGTCTCCACATGCCCCACCAATCTCCTCCATTCAAGGTGGGTGAGAAAGAACAGGAAACTCTGGTTCACAGCAACTTTTGTTGGAGGACAAGACGGCAGCAAAATACTAAATAGTCATGAGTTAATGTTTAAAAATATTTAAAAAAAAAAGAAACGGAAGAAAAGATTTTGCGAGAATAAGACAGGTAGAACACCTAAACATGTTTTGTTGGCAGTGTTGAAAGACTTGCTTCCTAAGCAAAGTTTTGTTTCATTAGAAGGTAGACACAGAACCAGATCCTGAGTGCTGTCCAAATGTGATCTTAGTGAGTGGCTGCCTTGACACTGTCTACAAGTGTCAAGCCATTCCCAACCCATCCATTTTATTTATTTTTCTGAGCAAACTCAAAGACTGCTGTGATACCAGTTGAGCTCCTATGTCAAGTAGCAGAAACTGTGTGCCACAGTCACTGATGCTGCATGTTGGCCAGGAATCATATTAGCTTTATGCTCCTCTTTTGGTGCTGGCATGCTCTCAAAGGCTGTTTGGGAGTTAGGTTACAGCTTTATGTGGTCTGACTCTTGCCAAAATCAGATAAGTTAACTAGCCAGAAAGATGGTGTGAATATGCCATTGAGCATATTTATAGGGAAAAGCCCTCTAATTCCAGAGTCATGTAAAACACACAATCGGTATTACTCTCTAAATTCTGAAATTGCTGCAGTAATCTGGAGTGTACAGCTTGCCATTATGAGATCAGTTGCTTTTTAGTTATAGGAAACCTTAGAGCACTTCTATATTGAGTTCTAACAGATGCTTCAGTCTTAGAGGTATTCCTTAACAGCTTCACAAAACTGTCATTTCTTCCTCCTCCTAACTGTTAAATGCCACCAGCAATAATTTAATTGGTCACTTGCTGCTCTCCAGAGTTCCTACTTTTATTGGTCTGTGGGTGAATCTGTTTTGACAGCCTTCTGATGAGACCAATTTGGCATATATTTGTTGCCATTACTAATGACCACCACATTTAGCAAGCCTAAGTGACCCAGAGCAGACAAAAATGAAAGAGATTATATAGGGCAGTAACTGAAGGAGACATTTGTTCCCTTTCATAGGAGGAAATATCACTGCCTAAAAAATCTCAAGAACTGGAAAAACACAGGTTCTCTTATTTCTATAATCCTACCAGATAGTAATACATACAGAACATTTCCTGTCAGTGTCAGTGACATTCACCTTTTAGTGCATTTTCTTTTGTAATCAAGATATTACTATTGCTCTCTGGTGTTTTAGACTAGGTTTGCAGGAACCAAAATTAAGCCCAATTTTTGTCTATATATACCTAACATTATTATAAAGGAGCAAATAAATTCACCATTTAATAGCAGTTGGATCACAGCCCCAGGTTTTCAAATCCCAAATATGCAATGGCTTAGTTTATCAATACAGTATCATAGCACTTAATAAATAATCTCTGGCCATGCTGGTAGTCAAGCTGGTCAACTTACTGTCTCAGTTCAGTCCTCAGCAGGTAACTGCCTTCTTAACAGCAGCACTGTAGTTTATCTTAGAAATATCAATAAAAACCTTCCCTGAGATGTTCCATATCTTTTCTGCCTGCTCATCCCTGGGTCTTTTCCCTGTGAGATCTTTGCGTCATGGAGCATCCTACTTAACACTGCAGGACAAGGCGGGTGCTGGATAGAAGCTTGTAGTAGCTGTTTTGCACCTATGTATTCGCTCCACAGATGTTTTTCAATTAACAATCCAGCAGAGTTTTTAGCAGTACGAATTACATCTGAAAATACGTTCAGGCTACTAACTCAGAGAGAAATCAGTGGTTTCTACTGGAAGGCTGCCTGAATACCATCATTTGAAAAACAGCCCTGCATGGACGAACAAAACTAAACATAAAGCATACAGAAGGTGAAAGGAGGGACAAGTAACCTGTAAGAAATAGGGAGACAATGTCCCAGCATGCAGAGGTGGGTTAGGAAAGCCAAAGACACCAGGACTTGACCCTGGCAAGTGGCGTAAGTTAACAAAAAGGGCTGCTAAAAGTGTATCATCACCAAATGGAAGAGAAGGGAAAATGCAGGTCCATTGCTGAACTGGGCAAGGGACATCATGACGAAAGGCATGGAAAAGGTCAAGTTATTCAATGACTTCTTTGCCTACATCTCACTATTAAGATTTGGCTTCAGGAATCTTCAGGACGCTGTTAAGATTTGCCTTTAGGAATTTGCCTTCATAGACAAGCTGTTTATGTGCGGGCTGGATAAGCAGACAGTGAGGTGGGTTGAAAACTGTCTGAATGGCCAGGCCCAGAGGGTGGTTTCGGTGGCACAAAGTCTAGTTGGAGGCCAGCAACTAGTGGTGTACCTCAGGGGCCTATACTGGGTCCAGCCCTGTTCAACATCTTCATTAAAGATCTTGATGATGGGGCAGAGTGTATCTGCAGCAAGTTTGCTGATAACACAAAACTGGGAGGAGTGGCTGATACACCAGAGGGTCATGCTGCCATCCAGAGGGACCTTGACAGGCTGGAGAAATGGGCTGACAGGAACCTCATGAAGTTCAACATGGAGAAGTGCAAATTCCTGCCCCTGGAAAGGATCCACCCCATGCACCAATGAATGTTGGGGGCAACTCAACTGGAAACCAGCTTTGCAGAAAAGGCTCTGGGGGTCCTGGTGGACACAAAATTGAACATAGAACAGCAGTGTGCCTTTGTGGCAAAGGCAGCTAATGATATCCTGGTCTGCGTGAGGAGGAGTGTTGCCAGCAGGTCAAGGGAGGCGATCCTTCCCCTCTCCTCAGCACTGGTGAGGCCAGACCTGCAGTACTGTGTCCAATTTTGGAATCTCCAGTACAAGAGAGAGATGGAGCTACTGGAGAGAGTCCAAAAAAGGGCCACAAAGATGATGAAGGGAGTGGAGCAATTCTCCTGTGAGGAAAAGCTGAGAGAGCTGGGACTGCTTAGCCTAGAGAAGGCCTGGGGGGATCCTATTAATGTATACCTGAAGGGAGGGTGCAAAGATGATGGAGCCAGGCTCTTCCCAGTTGTGCCCAGTGACAGGACAAGAGGCAACGGGCACAAACTGAAACACAGGAGGTTCCATATAAACATCAGAAATAACTTTTTACTGTGAGGGTGACTGAGCACTGGCACAGGTTGCCCAGGGAGGTGGTGGAGTCTCCATTCTTGGAGATACTCAAAAGCCGTCTGGACATGGTTCTGGGCAATTAATTATACGTGTCTCTGCTTGAGCTGAGCAGGGGGTTTGGACCACATGACCTCCAGAGGTCCCTTCCAACTTCAACCAATTCTGTGATTCTGTGAATCCTAGGTCTCTGACACCAGTGGGAAAGACTGTAGCAAGAAAAACTTACCCTAGGTGGAGGAGGACCAGGTTAAGGAACATTTGAACAAACTGGATATACACAAGTACATGGGACCAGATAGGATACACTCATGAGTGCTTGGGTAGCTGTGTGATGTCACTGCAATGCCACTCTTGATCATCTTTGAAAGGTGATGACACTCAAGGAAGGTTCTTGAGAATTGGAAGAAAGCAAATGCCACGCCATTAGCAAGATGGAGGATCCAGGGAACTACAGGCTGGTCAGTTTCTCCTTGATCCCAGGGGAGAGATGGAGCAAATAAAGCTGGAAACCATTTCCAAACATATGAATGACAAGCAGGTGACTGAGAGTAGTCAGCATGGCTTTTCAAAGAAGAAATCATGCCTGACCAACCTGATAGTCTTCTACAGTGAAATGACTGACTTAGTGACTAAGGGGAGGGCAGTGGATGTTGTTTATTCAGACTTTAGCAGGGCTTTCAACTCTTCCATAACATCCCCACAGGCAAACTGAAGATCTACAGACTAGATAAATGGACACTGGGGTGGACTGAAAACCATCTGAATGGCCATGCCCAAGTTCAGGTCCAGGCCAGTCACTAGTGGTGTACCTCAGTAGTCATACCGGGGACAATATTGTTTCATGTCTTCATTAATGACCTGGACAAGGGGACTGAGTGCACTCTCAGCTAGTTTGCAGGTGATACAAAACTGGGAGGAATAATTAATATAGCAGGTGGGTGCTACCATTCAGAGGGACCTTGACAAGCTGGAGAAATACACAAACAGGAACCTTATGAAGTTGAGCAAAGTTCTGCTCAAGGGCAGGGATAATCCCAGGCAACAGTACACACTAGGAGCTGACCAGGACTGGAAAGCAACTTGGCAGAGAAGGACCTCAGGTCCCAGTGGACAACAAGCTGAAGAAGGCCAACAGCCTTCTGTGCTGCATTAGGAAGACCATTGCCAGCAGGAAGAGCGAGGTGATCCTTCCCCTCTACTCAGCACTGGTGAGACACCTCTGGGTCCAGTTCTGGGTTCCCCAGAACAGGGAGAGATGGACACACTGGAGTGAGTCCAGTGAAGGGCCAAAAAGATTATTAAGGGACTGGAACATCTGTGACACAAGGAGGAGGCTGAGAGAGTTAGGAGTCTAGAGAAGAGAAGGCTCATGGGGATCTTATCCATATGTATAAAAACCTGATGAGGGGAATAAAGAAGACAGAGTCAGACTCTTCTCAGAAGTGCCCAGTGGGTCTGGTTAAATTGGCACAGGTTGCCCTTTGAGGCTGTGGACTCTCCATCTATGGCGATATTCAAAATCTAACTGGACACAGTTGTGTGCAACCTACACTAGGTGATTCTGCTTTGAGCAGGGGTTTGGATTAGATGATCTCCAGAGGTCCGTTCCCATCTCAGCCATTCTGTGATTGTGTGTGATTCTGTAAAATATGTGCAGTACACAAGCGTGAGAGTTTTTAGTAAGGTCCTTATTCATCTTCAGGGAACCCAATCCCTCTATGGAAGGGAAGGTGCCCTCCAGAGGCTTTCCTGATGCCACCACCCTGGGAGCGCTAACAGAACCAGCCTCACAGTAGAGACATATTTTTCCTCCTTGTTTCTCCCCCAAAAGCCTTTCCTGACATTTTAATTTGTGTTACAAATACTACTGTCAGACAACACTTAGCAGTTAAGTCTGTAATAAAGCAACATAGTTGTCATGAGTGTTAGCAGGAAAAAGAGTATTATAAAAATGTGACCTCACAAAATCTGATATATGTCTCAGGAGCTAAGCACCTCCCGCTTCTTCAGCATTTTCTCCCTCCATTTTCAAGGGCTCACTTCTCTGTGTCACTGAGCCCTTTAACATCTGCTGAATCAGTGAGTCTTGTATGCTTCAGCCCTAATTTTGGAGATGCATTTTAAAGTCTGGAAAGGTTTTGTGTTCCTGTTCCTGGCAAGAAACTCAAGATGTCAGGAGAAGAGACTGAGGGAAGTGGTAATAAAATTCAGGATAGTTTAAAGAGAAGTGACAGGCAAATGGAAATGGCTTGCAATGGAGCTGGGAACTAATTCAACAAAGTGCTGTAGTTCAGCAGTTTTACAGAAGTGACATCATTACAGAGTCTAACTTGATCATATTTGTATGAATAAACTACCAAGGTGTTGAAAAATAGTTTTACCTGGAATATATAATTTTGGGTTAAATGCATGAGCTCACAACAAAATTTGTACCCAAAATTTAATTCCTTGCTATGGCAATACTAAAAAGCAGATAGATTTCCTTAGTTTTCTAAGTTTGTCATCAGTACCTAAGTACAGCAGAAGCTAGAAACCGAAGGTGGAATAGGAAGGGAAAGGAAGATGGGACAAGACTGCAGAAGCTCCCTCAAAGTGCCAGCTTTTTGTAATTAGAGGACATTATAATCTCAAAAAAAAAAAAAGATTTTTTTTCAGAAGATGCACCATAGCATTGGTATTGCCATTTCTCTATCACTAAGCTTCAACTGTTAGCACTAAAGACAGCTCTCCTGTCTTATTTACTCTGTTCAGAAAAAGAAAATCCAGTAACACAGCATCGGAATAGATATTTACCACACAGGGTGGGGGCAAACCAACATGAAAACAAATGCAGCTATTTTAGGCTCTGATTAAAGGCAAATAAAAGTAGGAATATTTTCATATTAGCTTGGCATTTGCTCCTTAAGCCACCCCCAGGTAAAGCAGTGGGGTGCAGTGCTGCAGAAATGTTTCCCATAATGTTTCACATGTTTCTCAAACAGCACTGCAAAGCATTCTGTACCCAATGCTTAACAGTTCCATCTACGCTAGTCCTTCAGTTGTTTTTCATTAAACCTTTCTAAGTTCTTCTTTTCTTCCTGCAGTTTCTTTCCTTCTGTTTCTTGTGCTATTTTTTTCCTATCTACTTTAATGTCTACTTTAATTAAATTCTGTGTTTACACAGGTACTCCGTTTTCTGCACTGTGTCTGTATCTTCTCCTCCCTTTCAAATTTATGTCCTCTTATTTCTCCCTCTCTTTATTACTGGCTCTTGCCCTTACATATCAAGGCTAGTAAAATTGCTTACCCACAGACTAAATTTCTACTTCACAAGCGGAAAAAAAAAATTTCTTGGCTCCTTATATGCCATGCATATAAGGAGCCAAGCACTCCCATGCACTTTCCTTCCCATCGCCCATCAGTATCTGCTCCTGTCACATACACAGCATGTATGCTTTCCTTCCACAAGGCTTAATGAATGGGCTTCCCCACCTGGTGCTGAGCTGAATCCAGGCAGACCTGGTAGCTCCCTGTGGAACACAATAACATGTCAAGCATAAAGAAGAAGAAGAAAGGGAATCTTCTCTTTGGTTTCTTGCATGCTCCCTTCTTTGCCCAGCCCCATGTTTCTCTCAGAGCCGGCTCTCTTCTAAGGGTGTTCTAGGCTAAATCTTGATCTCTCTAGTCTCTTTTGTACATGAGGGCAAGATCCAGGGATCTGCCCTTGTGTCCTTCCGTTAATCACCTGTTGATCAGGGTAGAAGTTATGACTGACATAATTCTAGAAGCAATACAAATCTTCTGCTGCTGGCAGTTTTGGAATGGAAAACACAGCCTTTCTCATTCACTTTTACCAGAGACATCTTCCTATAACTTGTTTTGTTAAAAGCACCTATAGTCTCTGGATATCCTCCAGTATTAGCACATGCCGGGTGCATGGTTCACCACTTGGCCCCAGTTATTTAAATAAATTTGCTCAGCTTTGTCAACAGAAAATATTAATTCATAACTCACATTCATTCTGGATTTCTCATCAAGCAAAACCATTGTATCAATGCAGCAAATAAAAGACCATAGGTGAACATACTTTATTTCAACCACATAGCTGTGGTTGCAAGGTTACACCAGCTGTATACTACTGTCCAGAAGTCTCTGCTTGAAGAAACTCTTTCTCATTTAAAGCAGTTATGTACCACATAACAGTGCAATATATGAAGTTACAATGCAAAGACTAGAGCATCTTAGGCACAAATAGAACAAAGCTGTCAAAGATCTCACTCCCAGTCAAATAGCAATAAAGTGTGTCATGTCTAAAAAGAGAACAGGAAAAAGTCATAATTGCCAGTTAAACTATCACTTCAGTGAACTTGGGCTTGCTGGTCAGAACAAACCAGGTGTGAAAGGTCTATAGTTTTGGTATTGCTCCAGATGGTTTCAGCATTTGTCACTGTGTGTACAAGTGGAACACAAAGCAAGGTGAAGAGCTTTCAGGAAGAAAGGAAAGCTGAGTCCTATTTTAAAACAAGTTTTGTGTTCTACTCTCTTAACATAACAAAGATACACACACCTCTCTGGATTTACATCATTCCTATCCATCCTATCACCCATGAAACACTTTTTACTGCATTCCTCACTTAACTGCATTCGTTATTTTTTTCTTCAGCTGGTGGCAAAACT
Organism: Mycteria americana; assembly: GCF_035582795.1. Taxonomy (NCBI): domain Eukaryota; kingdom Metazoa; phylum Chordata; class Aves; order Ciconiiformes; family Ciconiidae; genus Mycteria; species Mycteria americana. The sequence continues at coordinate 43,286,358 of NC_134396.1, forward strand.
GTGTTTGGACTTTGTGCCTGCTCCCAGCAATCACACACTAGAAGCGTGAAGGTGGATCCTCAGATATCATGATGCTTTGTACAAACGCAGGCTTCTACTTCTTATGTCTGCTCCAGACAGCCAGCTAGAAGAATTGTCCTGACCTGGGAGCAGATCTGAGTTTTGGTTTTGAAGTTGAACTACACTCAGCAGTTCTCTCTCTGGTCACTCATGGTTCAACCACCATCTTCAAAGCATTGTCAGCTTATCTTTTCTTTAGTCAGCATCATATGGACGAGTGTGTAAAATAAGCATAGTTCATTGCTCTGTATTGCCCTAAGCAAGGGCGAGAGCAAGTTATGAAGGCTTCCCAAATAACCAATAATAAAAATGTTCATGATCTCAAGCACAAGCACTTTTTTTCATCATTCATTTTATTCTTTCTATCCTTTTTTTGATGAAATCACCTAAAGGCAATTTACCTGCTCTAAGTAAAAGTATTTGGCACCTACGTTAGCTAGCATACATCTCTTTTAGGAATATCTTCACAGAGCCCATTGTATTGCTGGGGCTTCCTTTTTAAAGGGATGCCTTCAGCGGGCGTGCCCAGAAGTTGTGGCAGCAGATGTATTTGACCTATGTACCTGCCATCCAACTATGCCACACCAGAGTCCCTCTGAATCTGAGGATCACTCTCTCACATGTTTAGGTAAGTCCAGTAAGTGTCGCCTGCTGTATGAAGCTGGATGCTATGCCCATAGCTTTGCAGTCACTTAAAATCATTGCTAGACACAGCTGATTTGTGAAGAACACTACCACACTGCAGGCGTCCTATGCAGAGCTGAGATCTTCCCATCAGCACTACAAAAGAAACAAACCCCAGCAGCCTACAGTATATAGTACATCTTTTGATCTCTGCCTACATGGTTAAGCTTTCCACTAATGCTAAATAAACACTAAATCAGAAGGATGCTTTTAATTTATCTTCAAAGTTCCTATAAATGGCAAACACCTGTTGAATAATTAGGTGCCTAGAAAATAAAGATGTAAAATTACAGTTTGTGTCATATAGTCTATATATGTACTGTCTTACATCTTAATAACCATTATTTATTTTATTAAAATTACAGAACTGATAAATATAGTTCTGGAATTCTAGGTGAAAGATTTGAAGGCAAAAAAAAACCCCAAATGAACAAACAAAAACCAAAAGAGATCAAGAAAATCCCCAGATTCTGTTCATTTTCCTAGACTTAAGGATTGGAAAGTTTTTGCATTTCCTTGCCTTGGTGGGTTTCCAGTATGAAGGAGACTAGAGGAAAGGATGAAGTAATAATATTCAGAACAGTTTTAACTTACAGTGACAGGCAAATGGAAACAATTTGAAGCAGGACTGGAAACTCATTCAGCAAAATACTCTAGTTCAGCAGTTTTACATGGCAGTGACCTCATAAAACCATAACAGAAATATCATACTAGCTCAAGAAGTTTCAAACACTATAGTAATATATACTGCAAATGGGAAGACACAAGGAAAAGAAAAATATGAAGGAGAGAGTCATGAAAAGCCAGCTCATTAATCAACTGAATAAATGCTGACAGGAGAAAATGTAAAGAAAATTATTCTAAGGAATGAAAGAATTAAAAATGGACTGGTTTAACTTTATATGTTACTTACAGACTTATGACAGAGTATAAACTTCAGTGATATTCAGTTATTGTAAATAGTTAGACTTTTGTGAAACATCTCATTGTGCTCCAGTTTAGGACCATAATCATCACTGCTACCCTCACATCACGGCTGATTTTTGTGTGTGTCTACTATAGGCATTTTTTGTTTTCTTCTCATCTGACTCTCTTTTAAAAATAGAGCAGGAACACAAAACTTTCCTCCAGTCAGTGGCTCACCAATTCTTAGTCCATATTTTTTTCCAAAAATTTTAACCGATGTAAAGTTGCAGGAAAATCAGATATAGACTGCACATGTGTTTTGTTTGTGTCTTAAAGCTAGCATTGTTCTTTGGAGCAAAAGCTTCTGTGTGGCAAACTATGTCTTAACTAATCACTAGAGTTACTTCTTCAGAAACCAAAAGAAGTTTAAATTGCTCATTTGCTCTATTTAAAGAAAGTGGTTGTTAACCCATGCTCCTTGGAAGTCTCCACAGTTCCTCAGGATCCGCAGTACACTCCTACGAGCCATTTTACCAGCATAATAATTTTTGCAAGAGTCTTGAGGCTCTGTTAAGCACACACTGGTACAAAGGCTCCAAAAGGCACTTTTGTGTACCTCCTTCTGGTCTTTCGTGAGTGCAGAAGGTGCCTCTCTGTACTGCTTTTTGGGAAGACTGTTGGGCACCTTTTTCCCCACGTCCCATGATATGGTAGGACTCCAAGCGTGTGGTCCAGGCCCACTAGCCCCACTGAGTGGAAGGACTGCTGGTTTTGCCCCTTCCTTCATGATGCCCCTTGAGAGGAAACAGGGAAGAGGACCAGACTCCCTTTCCACCCGGGGACAGGGAGACACAGGGTCTGCACAAGATATCCTGCCGCCCCAACCCAAGGAAACCTCAGTTCAGCATCCTCCTTTCGCTCCTCCCAAGCCCTGATTACCACGGCCCTTCTGCTTCCCAAAAGCAGCTGGTGGCAGCAAGCGCAGCTCTTCTCCTGCACTGGCTTGCGCTGCCCGTTCGCAGCTCCAAGGAGAGGCATCGGGCAGCGCTGGTGGCAGCAAGGAGGTGACCTGGGCAGAAGCTGCCAACTCCCACGGCTAAGCCTCACGCCTCCCCCTGGCCCTCTGCCTTTCTCCAGCTGGAGAACCAGTACCCTGATGCAGAGTAAGTCAGTAAGTCTTAGGAAGCCCAACCTGATACTTTTCCTTCATCCAGAAGACGCAAATGCCCTGTTAAATTAAGAACTGTGAAAGGGAAAACATGCCAGGATGGGGGTGGGGTGGGGATTGCTGAGGTTTCCGTGTGGGGATTGCTGAGATTTTTTTTTTTAAGAAAGGCGTTGTCTGAAAAGCCAAAGTGTGAGCAGTTCGCAACCCACTTCCCGGCAATGAAACCATGGAACCTGTTCCCAGGGTAAGGAGGTTTTGGAAAAATTGGTCATTATGTTCTATTGTGAATTCATTACTTACGTATTTACAAAGGGACATCATACACATAGAAATTTCATTTTACAATCAAGATTATGATTCAGACTAGACAAAAGCAAACAGTTGATTAGCACAGATATTCCCATCTTAATCTATACATCCATAACATTACTCTAACACTTTTGTGCTTTTTTTTTCTTTTAATACGATATCCTTAGAAGGCATATTATTCCTTAAACAAACTAACACAATTTCTCAAGTTATCTCAGGATAGTTATTTCAAAAGACAATGCAATATTTCATAATAAACATTTATAATCAGGTTTTTAACAAAGTAATTCATCATATAAACAAATGAATCAGTCAGACCCTAAATAAATATTTGTACTGGTAAATACTAGCATTTTGCTTATATCATGTAGGACCTGATCCTGCAAGCCCTCTGTGTACATCTTTATCCCCACTGAATGATTGGTTTCATTTCTTGTTCTAATCTACTATTTTACTTTGAGCTGAGCAAATACTTTATGGCCACTAAGTTAAGTAATTGAAATAAGCACTGGAACACATCCCAGCAGACAATGATTTCCTTAGATGTCTTTGTAAATCTTTTTTTTTTTTTTTTTTTTTTTAATGTTTATGAAATCATCACAAACATTTATCAACAGGCATTCAGTTTTTGATATTTACAATCTGAGTTGCATCAGTTAGTCGAGATTGATCAAATAAACTGTATGTTCCTTGTTCTTGGCTCTCTAGTTGAACAAAGTGTGAACTTTGCACTCCATTTAAAGAGAGGTTTCCAAGAATTATTTCGTAAGTAATACTAAATTTTACTTTCACCAGACATTTGAGCTAACAATACTGGGCTAGGAAGGCAAGAGCCTCCAGGAGAATAAAAAGCCCAGAGCTCTCCTCAGGGAGGGCAGACGAGCATGAATTTCCTCCTATCTGTTCTCATCTACCACAATCACTGCCTCCTCCAAGGCAATGGGGATGGCCTTTTTTAAAGCATACAAAAAGCTATGGCCAGCCCTTTAATTCTGAGTTTACTCACTCCTTTTCAGGGATGCCTTTTTCCTTGCATGGTAAATCCAGAACAGGCATCTGCAGATAAGACACATTAACTGACCTACACACCTTCCTCATGCCTTAGGAAATTTATCAGGATATCTTCATACGAATAGATGTGTCAGTGAATTCCAATGTCTTTGCTGTTTTTTGAAAGGACACACAGAAGGAGTCAAGTTACAGTTGAAAAAGTTACAAACTTAAATTCAGTAATTGCTTACTTTTTCTTGCCCAGATCTATTTGAAATATAGTCTGAAATAGAGGGTACTGAGGTTACTAATGCACCCGCTGTATTAATTCAAGTTTGGCTGAATTCTGATGGTTACTCGGATGCCTTTGAGCTCTTACCACAGTATAACATGAAACGTTCCAAGCATGTGGCAAAAATAACAACGATTGTAACAAACTGCTGCCTGAACTGAAAAGAGAAACACATTTGAAATTACTCTCTCTATATATCTACATATATATATAGGGATATATACACACACGCACACACACACACGCACATATATATCCCTATATAAACATTTCTCTAAAATACAGAAATTGGTTTTATTATTTCTTATGTTGGTATAATTTTAAATATTTTACTCCGTGAATCCACAATATGACAACTTCAGGCTGTCCAGAGCAATAAATCTTAACACAGTCTTATAACCCCCACTAATATAAATATATTGGCAAGGAACTTTGACCAGCAATAGTAGATTTTGAAACTTAAATAATTATTTTACAATTATTTCAATTTAACAACAAATTGCTACTGAGTACCAATATTCATGGAAAATGTAAAAAAAAAAAAAAGATACAGCTTTAACTTCTAACACTCTGTATCAAGTACAGTTTTATGAAAGGAATGTAAAAGAAAATTATGTATTAGAGACTCATTCTAAAAAGCAAACAGCAACTTATACTATGTGTTTCAAAAAAAGAATACTGTATGCCTGCACTTTATCACAAACGACCATGTTATGTCATAGTTTCTTCTTGCCTGCAGATGAAGGATGTTGGTTCACAAATCTTCTAAAGTGTACATGAGCATTTGATTAAATCCTGTTCCTTGTGAAAATAAAGTTCATTTACACTTAGAGTGAACAATAATGAGTAGTTTGTTATTATAATAAGACATTTAAGGACCTTGGTAGCCAGTACCAGTTGTATTTGCAAGTAGCTCCTCAGCTTTTCTTTTTTTTTTTTTTTTTTAAAAATAAAGGTACAATCATAGTTATTCATTTACTTTAAAAATTCTAAAGGTGAAGAAAAGTAGCATTTATACATATAAGTCCTCATATAAATTATAAAACTCAAGTGTATCTTATAGAGTTCCATCCCCAGAAGAAGCATAAAGCACTTTTGTGGTACCTTCACCAGTAAATATTTGTATCACTTCAAATCTGAGAAATGCAACAAAGATGATACTGCATCCCAAGGCTGAAAGAGAACATTCTTCTGATGCAGTCTCTTGTGATGGATGTGCTCCATGGGATCATATGATTGCCGTGACTTGACTGAATTTCAAATAAAGGAAATATGAAGGAATTCACCTCACCAGTTCAGTAGGTATAATAAACATCAGTGAACAGCAGCCTCATCCCATTTGAGATCAACAGTCTTTGGAAGACAATGAGGAGGGAGTTTAAAACTACGACAGCAAAATCAAATAATAATAACAATAATGAGGTAAACTCCCCTAAAAAGGCCAAATAGGCTGAGATGTCAGGAGAGAGTTCGATTGTACCTGACACCCAAATGTTTCTGTAGCCAGACTTCAGCAAGCTGCATGGTAGAGGCAAGCGTACTTGCTTTGGACCCTAAGCACATTTTATATTGTTTCGGATCTAAATTGGGGTCACACTGAACTGGATGAAAAATATGGACAACTCCTACTTCTTGACTTCTGAAAGCCTTCAAGCCAGATGTTATCACTTTAGTAAAGAGGTCTACATCCTCAAGTCCCCAGCCTTGAATTGAGGTATCAAATCCACCAGCAGTAAGTAGATCACTTTTGTAAATACAGGTAATTCCAAATCCGTACTCCCTCCAAAATCCAGTTCTTTTTGTGAAAACAAAGCTACTGTCAGCTGGAGCGTTGCCTCCATATATTAGTTTTGGATCATATTGGCTAAAGATGATAGGGTAGTAAACCTGTTCTCCCTGAATAGTGTTATCTCTGCATCGCTGGAGGAAGTCTGGTGTGAATACCAGATCAACATCACAGAACAGCAGCAAAGTGCCATTGTCAAATCGAGATGAGGCCGTTTCAAGGCCTAAACCTCTAGAAAACTTTCCTGCCATTGGAATCATGGTCATATCTGCCTTAGGATACTTAATGCTGTATTCTTTCATTAGCTGTATGTGTCTGCTGGAGTCTTGGCCCGACTCCGAACTGAAGAGAATTATTGCCAACTTTACATTCTGCCTGGGAATCAGACAAGTCTTCTCAAAGTTATCCATAAATCTTGAGAAAATGTCAAATCTTCCTGTGAGAGGGACAAGAATATGTATTTTCTTGTCACTGCGTCCCCCGATGTCTTTGGTGCCTTGGAACGATGAGGAAAAAATCTTTAAAGAATTTGAAAGAAAAGAGAAAGATTGAGTGTCAGTGTTGGTACGCTCCAGCAGGCTTCTTACATCCAGCTCCTCTGCTTCTTTGAAGAAAGGTTTGCTAAACAATTGCTGAAGGTAAGCGTGGCGTCTCACTGGAACTGTAACTTTCCTTCCTTTGTGCCTTTTGTACAAAAGCAGTAAATCCAGGATGTACTCCACTCCATGCAGAGGGTCCACCCTGCGGTAGCCATACTGTATTTCCTTGAAATCAATGAGCCTTCCTCTAGATCTAGAGTTCTCATTTATCATTTCCATGACTTGCATCACAGTGTCATCCAGTGCAGCCCGCAGGACGCTGCTCAGGCTCTGCCGGGGTGGCTGGTTCTCTACCATCGAGTAAAGAAATTTTCCTGTCAGGAACTCCCACTCGATGACTTCATCCCTTTCACGCGGCTGGAAGTGATTGAAAGATGGCATCACTCCCAGTTGCTGATCTTCCTTATTTATTTCACTGTTACTGAGCTTGCTCATCAGGGCACTTTCTCTATGGAGCTGGATGGTCCGGTAGCGCAGTTCGGAAATTTTGCGACTCAGTATGTAATTGTGCAGCCTGTATTGGTAGGCTGGTCTTTTGTTTGGATGAAGTGTTATGGCTGTGTGAATCTTGCTGTTGTGAAGATCCTGAATGTAACCCTTGCGGTTGTGTTCATAGTTTTCATGGAACAATTGCTGCATCTAGAAAGAGAGAGAGAGGGAAAAAAAGACATGAAGTCGAAGTGCTTCTACCTATAAAAGGATGCACACTGGTACTATTGATCATTACCAATTCTTACAGATCACGGTTATTTTTAGTATAAAAAATAATATATATTTAAAGTATTCAAGAGGAATTATTTACACTGTTTTGGTCTCAGTTTCAGTACTGTCCGCAGTAAGCAAATATTGTCCTCTAACTAAACAGAAGGGCAGGTATCTTGGATTTATCTTTACTTCATCTGACTGCAAAACTAAACAAAACATTTAACCGAGGGTCTGTAGGTAATACTTCTGAGTTCCTAGGTGCAGGCTGAATGCTGCTATGCATGAACCACTAAGTCTTTACCTACATCTAAACCCTTATTAGCACAGATCCTTACTGGAAGGTTAGCAACACTGATGATGTGTTTTAAGAGGACCTTGGATTTATGTCTATGGAGCACAAAGCTGCTTGTGTTTCCTCTGACATACGCAAATAGATAGTGCTACTTAACATTCAAAACCTGAATGGACTTTATTTCAACAAAAATATTTTTTTTCCGTGTGGACAAAGAATTCAAGGACTGAAATATAACCACAGGAATATGTGTGTTGGCAGGGATACATATAATAGATTATGTCAATTAAGCTATAGATCATGCTAGTATAACTCACCCTACGTAACTTCCAATGTATTTCTGTGGCAAGAAAAGCCATTCTACTTCTGTCAAATTAGTAATGGTAATATCTTCTAAATAGTGAAGAGATACATTTTATGGCTGAAGCACAGGTCTAGGATTCAAAGTATTTGGCCTTTATACCTTTCTGTGCTAACAGCTAAACTATGAGTGAATAATAAAACTTTCTCTGACTCCCTAAAATAAAACTTAGCTCATTATTAATTTAATGTGATGAATATTTATTCTTAAATGGGAAGTGATATGCAGGAGTAAAATATTAACATCATAAATACATTTAAGACCCACTGCTCTTTGCTAAGCTAACACCTACTAACTCCAGAGAAACAGAATTATTTCCCATGAGTAGCAGATAAAGGATAAGCAGCTGCTCTTTTTCATCTGTAAACAGACTGGTCTGTAATTAATACATAAGGAAAATGTGCTAATTAGATAGAAAATGTTGTTCAAGGAGATGTTGTAAGCTTGAGCTATAATCAGATTTTGAGATGGGTATTGAAGTTTGTCTTTTATACAGTAAGGAAATCAAGAGAGGTGAGGTCTGATGATACAATGTCTCAGACTCAAAACATTTAGCTCATTTTACTGCAATTCTTCCTAGAACAGAGGTTTTGCTACTAGAAGTAATATCAAGCATAGTGCAATAAATGTAAAATAACTCCTAACAAAGCAAAGAACGATGACAATTATTTAAAATCCGTTAGCATGGATTTAGTACAAGAATATACAGTGTCATATTTAGAAAAACAAAATTTTAATACCAAATTTCTAGAGTCTCCCTCCCACCCCATTCAGACCCCAAATGACTCTGCTTGAGCAAACATAGCTACTACTATTAGTCAGGTCAGCATGTTTGAGGCTACAGTCATATAACATGGACAAAAGCAACAGCCTAATTCTGAGAACTACCTTAAGCTATCTTAAATTTGCCTTTAGTAAAACAGATATGTCTTCTATTAAAGTGAGAGTGAGCGCGAAAAAACATACATAGTTACAAAATGACTCAGATACTCCTTATTCACAGAACTCCTACCTAAAGCTGTCAGAGCACATTTGTTCTGTCTCGGGAGGTGAGTATTTTGCTTGTCACGTGAGGTGAGATGAACCAGGGACATGAGGGTCTGGGCGATTTCCTTTCTATCACAGAGAACAGGAACCAACACCATCAGTACTGAGTCAGCGTTTAACCAGCAGTGCTGGCAAAATTGAAATACGGCTTCCTTAAGGACAAGAGATGGACACTGGCAGGACAGGCAGATTAGAGATTAGGGACTGAATTAGAGAAAAGTGCATGGGAAAGGGCTGGGTGCGGATATTTGCTCTTTGGAAGAACCATTTTCCCTTCTCCCTCTACAGTTTACATTTTGAATAATGAAAAAAGATCAGCTGCTCAGGTGAGATTTCCATCTCTCCAGTTATAAATCACACACCCTTCCTGGCCCCTTTTATTTAAAGCTGTCTACTGTGTGCTCTGCAAGGTGACTGTGCTTTTGTATTCTCCACTTCTTCTGGAAAAAGTTGAATTCATGGTTTTCACCTTTAGAATTTCACATTAAAATCCCCTCACAGGAAAATAAACAAAAAGAAAATGCGTAACATTGAAAACAAAAGAAAGAAGGGGAGGCTGTTTGCCTCCTGAATGGTATCAGCATCCTTCCCCACAAACCCTGACACTCCACTCTTTCCTAAGTCCTCTAATCACAAAGAATCACTTGAGTTTTTCTTCATCTACAATGAAGCATAATATCTGAGTATAACTGAAACAACTATTAACTACCTTTCCACATTTAACTTATGGTACCTCAATTTTCACAGCAAGTTTTATTTAAAGTAGTATAATGTATTTTATACAAAAGATTTTTAACAGATGATGAATTATCACCGTAAAACTAAATGCTGTCCTCCCATTGTGCAAATTTTTCTGTAACCCTTGACTTATTACAAGCTCAGCTTCACAGCAGATTCATTAGCAGCACTCATTTAACAGGAATATTCTATTAACATAAATACTGCATTTTTATTACATTCCAATTTCAGATGCCTTGGTTTATTAGATATGCTCCACTGAAATCATAGTAAGAGGATGTACTCCATTATACTAATGATTTTGCTTTTATAATCAACAACAGATTAACAGCAGCAAAGAAAAAAAAAATCTGAATCAACTCAGTAGTACAATATTATCACACATACACAAAACAGTACTAATCCATTTTAAATGTTGTTACTGAACACTTCTAATCGATCTCCATACACAGAAAACAGTTCAGATCAAATATGACACAGAAATCATAAACTCTTCCTGAAGATAGTAGCTTTTAATCTTAGTGCCACACAGAAATTTGTTTTCAATATTGCAGGACAAAAATGTCTTTTTACATCTAGATGAAAGCAATTCAATGTGATCCTAACTTTGCTTCGAAATTTCTAAGCAAGGTGGTCAAGCCTAGGAGGCAAAGGGAAAGATGATTAAGTTTCCTGGAGAATGGACCTGTGCAAGGGCCTGAATCGGTCAGTGAAGTCATAAGTGATGTGGAAAAGGAGGTGATTTGGGAGGTGGCAAGATTTACTGAATATAAATTGAAATTTTTCAGTATGGCAAAAGTAAACCTGCCTGTAAAATTTCTAATTATTTTGAATGGCTAGGTTATAAAATGGCAGATTAAATTCTGTGTAGATAAATGCAAAGCACATATGAAGAAGGCAATCCTAATTATACCTGGAGAATGTCAGACTGCGTGCAAGCTGTTAGCACTCTGGAAAGAGAATCTAGTTACCCAGTAAGCAATTCTGTGCAAAAGTCATGTCAATGTTCAGTAGTGATGAAAGGAAAAGCAAATAGCATGAGGACAAGTCTAGAGTGAATCAGAAACATCATTATATGGTTGTGTCCATCGTGCATCTGAATCTTGAAGGCTGTGGGCAGGTACCTTGTCAATATTGTGATGCCCCATCTGAAATAGATAACACATGTGTAGAAAGGTACTAACCAAGGCTACCAGATGATCATACATGTAGATCGTTGGATGAATAGATGGCTAGGGTGAAAGGGAGTAATCCACAGAGGGCCAACCCCGAGATCTATAAAGTCAGCAGCACCATAAAGGAAATGGGTAGGAATAGTCACAATCTCTTCTCACATAAAGAACTACGACATATACAATGATGCTCTCAAGGTTCAAAAACAGAAAAGGAAATACTCACATAGCTCAGCCACAGAACTTACTGGCACAGCAAGCTGCTCATTGTAAAATTTTACATGGCTTCAAAGAGTGAGCCGACAGCTTAGTGGGAGACTTCTGTCATTGCTATGTCAAACACAAGGCACACTTTATCCACAACACCGCTGTACTGCAGACTCCTGGAGCCCCAGCTGAGGCTATATCACAATATGTCTTTATGGTCTTACACCCCTGCCTCAGCTTCTTCTACCTGGTTATTGCAGAAAGGGGATATTTTGTCAAATGAACATTTAGTCTGACATGATACAACCACTTTACGTTTACTGAAAGCAGTGAATGTGAGAAGTTGTCTTCAATAGAATACATGGAGGCACAACATTTCATTTTTTCATATTGCATGACTTTGTGACTTTCCTGAAGAATTTGCTGTCTTCTGAACAATCCTTACAGTACAACTAATGCCAAGAGTTGGCAAGGACTTCTGCTTGCCTCTTTTCACGCCAGCTGAAACTAGAAGTTGGCAAGAAATGTCAATAATCTAATTGTTCTCTGAGGAACTCTGAACTGCAAGCAGAAATAAAAAAAAAAGAGAAGAAACAAATTAGAATAAAGGCAATGCTTTATTATTGTGGCAGAGAAACACAATAGCTAATACGTAAGCACAATGTAATTTGCATTGCAAGCTCTGAAATAATTGTAATCTCTGTGATTTACTGATGTAATAAAAAAGGGAAGTTCTTATTACTTATACACAAAAGCCCAAACCAACCTTATTATTGCAAGACTATCACATATTAAAAGATTGAATGCAAATGGTGCTTTTTAAATTATCACAATTTTTCTCTGAGCATTTTTTAAGAACAGTTTCTCCCATTTAACGGATAAGACATGGAACTTAATCATCCATCCACTCTAGCTCTTCCTAAATCTACAGCAGTACTAAACTGTTGACCATTTTATCTAAACTGGACTTTTAATAAATTTAGAAATAAGATGAAGAGGAACTATTCCTGGTCTTTCTTCACCCTGCTCTTTAGAGGTTAGCTCTCTTAGAGACGAAGATTTATTCACTATTTCCAGTGACTTCAAGGGGCATTTCATCCATATGAAGAACACACGTAAAATCTACTGTGTTCAAGATGATACTGTTTGGCTGAACAGCAGCAAACTGAGTACCTTCATCAAAGGACAAGTTAAAAAAAAAAAAAAAATTCAGGTAACTACAGGCACATTAGGATGTTCTCAATAACGTGTACTATAATAAAATGCAACACTAAGCTATGAGTGATCATAAGTTTCTGGACAAGAAAACAGATTTCAGCAAGTCATTTGGTATGATGCTATGAGAAAAACTGTCAGCCTGGAGAAGATAAGGATTAAGACTGGAATTACAAAATGCATATGAAATGGGTAACAGAGAAGAACTAACCAGCTATGTTTAAATGGGGAACCATCAGTTTGGAGGGAAGTCATTACAGAAGCTTCTGAGGAACAGTATCATACTTAGTGATGCTGGCATAAAATCTGGGACACTGCTCATGACGCAACGTTGAGGACATCATGAAGAGACAAGATGAGAAGACATCCCACAAGAACAGCCAGAGAACTGGGAGAAGCAACACTGCAGAAAATCAGTTGTTATAATAATACAACACACGTAATCCTACACCCGTGGCTTTAAGAGGTAGGTGACTAAATATCTTAGGAAAGTTGACTTTTTAAACTGTAAGTAACTGACAAGTAAGGAAAACATAAGCATATTAGCAGACAGTAAGGTGGCATGGAGAGATTATGAAACATCAGTGTGAATCCTGCACAGAAAAGGAAAACAAGATTTTGTGTGGCATCAGAATATTTCTGAAAGACACAGCAGACAATTTCACACAATTCTGAACCTGCATCCGTTATCAAATGTGTCGGACTAAATCAATGCAAAAGAGATTTTCCCAGACCAGAAACTATGCTATGAGAAGAGGTTAATGTTATTTGGCTTGTTTAACCTTGCAAAATGAAGAGTAAGAATCATATTGTCTCTGAATACATTAAGTAAATAAGAAAGAGATAATGAAAGCAAACTAGCCTTAGGTTTACCTGGGCAGGAAATTAAAGGAAAATTTCTAGCTGTCAGAAGAGGAAGGGTTTAGATCAGATTTTCAATACAAGTAATGCATACAATTTAATCAGATTATAAAAAACTAGATTGCTTGTGAGTAGGGGAATCAATGACTTGAGAGATCCATTCAATTTTTCCTAATGATACAGTGTTTGGTTTTTAGTAAGAATTAATTTCATATTATTAATTGGCAGCAGGCAACCTTCCTACAAACAGACATTACATTGAAAATACCTAACATCATCTTTCTATTCACAGTCCTCAGCCAACGGTAGTTCCTTACGTTTCCACTTAGTGTAACACCTAACAAACCAGCTTTATACCTGGAAAAATGATGACTGGTAATGTAATAGCTTTATAACACAACCATTTGTTTGTAGTTTATAATGCACCTGAGTAACAATGTTGTGAAGCATTTTTCCACAAAACCAGAACAAGGATTCATGTTTTACTATTCACATTATTGTCAGGGATTAAAACCTGCTGCTATCTTTATATTATGCTCATCACTTTAGCATATGATGCACCCAGAAACAACAGGGAAAACTGGAGTATAATTATAATCTATGAGACATAGTAAAATGCCATGTATAAAAGAGTTACATCTTGCCACATATTTAAAGGCATATCCGCTAATTCTTCCTAGAGAAATTAGTTTGAGCCAACACAGCCACAGAAGAAAGCGCTGAATACTATTCCATTTCACACATCATTAACAGACACATTAAATAACTTTAGCACCAGAATCAACAGTCTTCCTGCTGACATCATCCCCAGGATGAATGAAAGTTGATGTATTGATTCCAGCTCTGGTATGTAGGGGTTAGTAAGCAGAAAAATTACAAGCACAACCCACAAATTCAATTAATAGTTTCTTCAGCATTAAGACTGTTCACTCAACAGAAAGGCATCTAACTTCTAATTTGCAGATTATCTAGGTATGATAGGTAGTGATCAAAATAAAGAAGAGCTAATTTTTTTAGACTCTTTAAAAGTAGAACTGTACATTAATTATTTATAACTCTTCTGCTGGCCCTCACTTTAATGAGATTAATAAATAAAGGTTAATAGCAAACCCTTTTGGACCATTTTCCCCCCACCTCCTTTCTCACATTAGTCAAACCATTGGACTGAAATCAGCACAGCATGCTGTAAGCCAAGTGATATCAAGAAATGCTAAAATAAAGCACTCATGAAACAGTGCTGCTTTGTTAATATTAGTAGACTTTTTTGTCATCTCATCTCGTTATAGCTTTAAACTAAAAAACTCCACTCCAGATTTCAAAGTTTTCCTGTAATGTAGGACAGACAATACAGATGTATAAAGTCATGCTGGTTTATGTATGATTCTAGCTACCCTCCTGCTATAGGGATACTTCACCAAGCACACAATGTAATAAAATCCAACAAATCTGTGCAGGCAAAATAAGCCTATGTTAGAAAAAGAATGGTAAATACTTGAGCTTTTGTAATTTAGCCTATAAATAGGCTATTTATAGACAAATTAGACAGTACTGACATGCAAGTACAGCAGCACATATGCAAAAAACCAGCAAAATGTTTTAAATTACCTTCTGCATTACCTAAGCTGAACAATTGTGGAAAAGGCTGCATTTCAGAAGTCAACAGGTTTGAGGAAACTAGGCTATCACTCTTTCAGCTTGCTCAGGTTTGGTCTGCCTGGTGTCACTAACCCCCTTCTTTGGCACAAACCAGCCTCCAGAGTAGGAGCACCACGGGTAACGGGGAAGGGGTGAGGAATTAACGAACTGGTAACAGTGCCACAGTGACAATGAGCAACAGCCTCCCACTCACTGCCAATCTTCTTTCCATTGGCATGTGAAAGGGAAAAGGCTGGCTCAGGGATTTTGATGATGCTGAAGATCTGACTCATTGCCCATCCTGGACAAAAAAGGAGAAGTGATCACGGAGAAGGTATAACTAATTTTCCTATCATAGCTTAAGCTTTGTGTAGTTCAGTGATCTTCAGATTTGTGGTTGCTCCTACATCCTCACATCATTGAGACAGCTCAGGAGAGGAAAGCGCATCCACATTCTCATGGATTTACACAGTGAGACAGTGGCAAGTGCACTGGGACCAACTACATGTTTACAACGTGTCTTGGGAGCTGAACATGCCGTCCTCAGCTAACTGAATATACTTGCGGTCCGGCAGGTAAATCCATCTGCAGTTTTCCCATTCATCTGCCTCATTATTGAAGATCATTTATCCCAGTAGCATTGCCTGCTATTGCATCCAGGCAACAGCCCTAAGCATGCACGTACTTCATATCCTTTTGAAGATCTTGGCAGGACACGTGCACTTCCTTAGGCAACAGGTCCGTGCTTAAATCTTTTCCAAATGATAAAACTATTCTTGGGCTCCCCCCAGTCAGGTGAAGGGCCAATCCACCCTTGTGCAAGCCAAACCTTCCCAGTCCCTCAGGGCCATTCTGCCAAACTGGATCTCGCCCAGGTTGCTGCCGTGCCACAAAGGCTGCTGCAGCTCACCGTACAACCGCCCACCCGCTCGCTGGTGGTGACTGTGCCGCAGGAACTTTGTCTGGGGCCCTCTCCCAGAAATAGGGATTCTGATTTTATTCCTGCAGAAAAGAAAAATGCCCAGTATTTGATAGCCAGTACCCCGTTGGAAGATTTAAGAGACTGCTGCATTGGTTTCTGAGTAAACTGTTCCCCCTCTGGGAGAAAGGAGAGCTGATAGCTGTTCGCTACTTGTCAGTGAACTCTAAAAAAAAATTCAGATCTGGAAGAACTGTGTCAAAGAACTGTGTTGACTTTGACTAACTGTTTTTTTCTTGTCTGAGCTTGCTGACAGTTGACGTTTATTCCCAATCAACTCTTTTTGGTTGGAGTTTTCTTAAAAACAAGATGTCCTTTTAATAGCTTTGTATACAGCTCAGAGAACTTGAAGCTGTGTAACATCCTACAGTAGTATCTATATAAATAATTCAGAAAACACAATTCTTTACATACTGAAATTCTATCTTCAGACTGTAAATGCTATGACGATTGTTCTAGGATCAACAAGTAGTACAGTAAAATGCTCTCATGCTGAGAGGACACTTAAATAATTTGCTGTGATCAAGGTGAAGATAATAAATTTTCATTCCAAATATTAAGACCTAGATTTCAATGATTTCTCTTTCAGATATGCAGTATGAGACAGGTGCAGAGTTGATTAATAAGTGCTATTTCACAAATTTTAAGATATATTTCATAACTTCCACTCAGTGTTTTAGAAGCAATAAAGATGAACTCTTTCAGCATTTGTATCAACTCCTTAAAATATTTTATCACTAAAATGGCACGTTTAATTTCATTATGATGGTCTACTAGTTACCTATAATCTGTATCAACTACACTCTACAAGAAACACTAGCTTTTTTATGTACTAGCATTATTATTTACAGAATTCATATTATATTTTTAAAAAAGCATTGCAAAATTTCATCACAAAAGTGATCCATAATCACTAACAGGGAAAGAAAAATACATCTTCAGTGTAAGTCACTAAAACTTTCTGAAGGTTCGCACACAACATTTCATCAGAGCATTTAAAGATATTTCTACCTACAAAACATACACTTTTTTAACATGCAGTTGAGAAAAATGCTTAATCGTTAACTTCAAGGAGCAGAAGAAGAAAGTTACCTTGCCAACATCTTACCCTTAAGCGTAGACCATTTCTGAAGGTATTTTACAACCATCACTGAATCATAAAATTAAAAAACAAGTTTTTCTGTTAGCAATAATAAAGTTTTATTGTGACTATGGAATTATTTATTAAAATAAGTGAAAGTTACAATTAACTCCATTACATAATACGTGTATTTTGAAGCCTGTAATTATTTTTACTTCGTGATGTTAAACTGTCCCTTTCTCAATGTGTGACAGGTTTGGCCATCCACAGGCAAAAACATTAAAATCTGTTAAATTATTGGACTCCAACACTTGCATCAGAAAAAAAAATGGAAAAAGTCTTTAAAGGTCACATATTTAGTCAGAAATACCAAATTCTATCCTTTGGATTACAGAAAAAAGGATGAAATGGTGATTTGATGACTGATTATCTTTTCTGAATCGTTTCAGTGTGTCTTGTCAAATGAGCTAGTATATTTGTTTAATGATAAACTTTACTAAAACATGGGAGTTGTGCATCTGTGTATCTGATCAAAGATCCAAACACTGTAATTATTCTTGTAAGTGCATTAATAGCACAAAAGCTGATTCCACATATACAAATTACATAGAAAATTGGAACTTGATGTTTTTTGTGCTATATGGGTAATGTCTCATTTGAACTAGCAACATATCCCACTTTACAGGATTACCCCAGAAGGAATTTTTACCAAACAATTTCTCTTTTGTCACATAGACAAAGGTCATGGGAAAGTCCATTATTTTCATGACAAGTTGGGTTTTTCAAGCTTTTGATTTTCTGCTCCTGTGTTTTATTACAGAGAATTAGGGAACATTTTGTGGCTTGTCACATATGGTGGGAATGTCCTCTGGACCCTTGTGCTTCAAGCAACTAGTATGTGTTTGCCTATAATCATTGCCAATAATCTACAATGAATGCATATTGTCCTTTCCATTCTCATGTTCCCAGCAGTGCTCATATATTTATATTCAGCTCATCCCAACAGCCCCCTCTCCCACAAAAAAAATGGACTTCCAAAGTAACCGTCCAAATCTTGACAGTTAGCATACTCAACATTTTTTAGCATGGATGTACTCAGCACAGTAAGAAGGCTGAAGCTCTCCACAGTGTTACACCAGACAGTAGTTGGTTCTATGATTGTACGAAGGTGCCCAGGACAGTATTTCATAGATACTTGGCTAGAGCTATTCCTAAAAAAATAGCCGTAACGCATCCTTTCTGTTCTTCACTTGCAGAGACCAATCTCTCATACGACATGTTTGAGAGCCTTTGTCCATCCAGCTCCATTTCATGCTAACAAACTGCAGTTGGGGCCAGGGAATTAACATCCTGTAATGGGCCCGAGGCCGTGCTGCCTGGCTGCGCTTCACGCCATGACTTCACTCCCGTCATACAAGCTGATACGAGGACAGAGGCTCAGCACGTGATCTGCACTCCTTTCACATCGCCTGACGTGGTAGAGTAACTCCCTCCACTCACAACCCTGCCACGTGCAATACATGAAATCTCTACTGCTGAATGAAGAATGCGGAGATTTTCTTCTGTGCCTCAATTTTACAGTGCAATATAAAAATTTAACATTTCTACAGCCTTTATGCTTCAAGTATTCTGAGTGGGAAATCTTAATACAGTGGGAGAGAACAATTTTATACAACACCCAGTAACAACACCAGCTATAAACAGTATGAGGCTCCTTTCTCATCAAAAATCCTTATACAATAGTGATATTTTACAAGGCACAATCCTCCTTACTGGGACATGAGCATCTCTGCAAACTACAACAGTCTGACACAAAGGGTTCCCTGGTATTTATGACTTCCCTTGGAAAATAAATCTAAGTGAACAATCTGCATGCCTGTACCTTACTTAACCTGTTGTCCACTACAGAAAATATAAATCTCACATTGCTCTGCAGGAGCTCGAAAGGTCTTCCTTAACTCATTCAGTCATAAGTATCCTTACTTTTGAAGTAATTCAGCAATTCAAATGTTGAAGAAAACATTGAGAAAAAGCCATTATAATTTCTGATTCATCTAAAA
The DNA here is from genome assembly GCF_035582795.1 of Mycteria americana. Classification (NCBI taxonomy): domain Eukaryota; kingdom Metazoa; phylum Chordata; class Aves; order Ciconiiformes; family Ciconiidae; genus Mycteria; species Mycteria americana. The sequence goes on from NC_134396.1 coordinate 43,305,505, forward strand.
AAAATATTTAAAAAATCGAGCTTCAGGGCTACAAACCCTGAGATCTAAGTGCTGAGGTAAATTGCTTCAAAGTAGAAATGCTTCTTTTCCTCACTAGTTGGTCACATTTCTGGCTAAATGAAAAGTTCGAAGTGAAAGCAATTATTTGCATTTAATATTCACAGTATTTTATCATTATAGCCTACAATGGGGAAATGCTCTGAGGTATTATGTATCAGTGCAGTCAATTATTGGGACACAAAAGGTTCTTCCTCATCTGGTTTGACTGGGTTTTAGGAGTCTTTAATAAGTATTATTGTTTGAGGCTAAAATTTGAGGCCAAAATGAAAGCAAAAAATATTTTTTCAAGCTGTTTTTTATTGCATTTTACCTTCAATTTTACCTAATGTTCTGCAGAATCCATTTTGATACAAAAGACAGCAAAAATGAACAGCCTTATGCTCCCCAATGTCCACAGTTATTTGGAAACAGCACTTTACTTTCCATAAATGTTAAAAGAAATAATAGGAATGTCTTTACTGTAACTAGAGGATTTACCTATACAAGCTATGTATCAAAAAAGTTCTCCTTTTAAACTTAGCATCACAATTATTTATTAACAGCTAATTAATATAAACTGCCTTTGCACAGCTATAGGCATTCTACCACATCATTCTGTCATCCTCAAACACTTCTCTGCTGCAAAAACATGAGTTTTGGGAACTTATTAAGTAATGTTAATCCAGTGCAACCTGATGCAACTTTGATCTTCAACCTTGAAGCTGATCCTGCTTGAAGAGGAAGGGACTGCACCAGATGATCTCCAAGGTTTCTTTAACTTAAATTATTCTATGACCTTACAATTCTATATTAATAAGTATTCTGATATTATGAAACATGATTTGAAGAGAACACGTGGCAGAATTTCTACTGTACTATCAGTATTAGGAAATCTGCACCCGGCATCCTCCAAAAGTCTTTCACAAAAATATAAGCTTTGGCAGACTGGAAACACTGACAATTCAGAGTATTTTTAACTTGTTAATACATGACCTATGTTATACAGCACATATGCAGAGGCAAATAGATCGCATGATTCAAAATTTTTTGCAGTAACTCAGCCTTGAAGAAATGCTACTTCATCTGTTCATTTATCCTTTTTTCCCCTTATCTTATGCACAGTTAGTTTCTTCACTTACCTCTTTTCTTGGGAGTGTCTTTCTCTTTTGCAGACTTCTGGAAAGTATTCAGATACAGTAAAAAATAATCATTCTCCTGGGCTTAGCTGACACACTTCCATTTAATCAGATACCTAAGTCCTATTCCCCTCCCCCCAAAAACTAAATAGTTTATATAGGCCTGGAATTATGTATCAGGAGACCTATGAGAAGAGTACCACAAGACCTATGAGAAGAGTCCCACAAGTTCCTGAAGATGAAATACATAGTCTCAACAAAAAGTATTGTACACGGCCAGTTAAACAAAATGACACCAATCGCAATTTCATCAGCTGAACTTCCCTGCAACTTAAAAAAGCTGGCTGATGTTTTAGTAGCATACAGTTGATGGCATATATAACTTATTGTGAAGAATATGATATTTCTTTTTTGCTAACAAGACTGTATGCACACCTACCAGATAAATGACAAATGAGAATACTCATCTTAATAATGAATACTCAATACTTATTTCTTGGTGAAAGTAGAGCAGAGCTGTTAAAGTACTGCCTGAGCAGAAAAATCAGTTTGCTAAAGTTCTCTGAAAAGCCCATGAAGGTGACAACAGAAGTTAGTAAAAGAGACATTTTAAGAAGTCAAAACAAAAAGTCAAAAGAGAAAGCATCACAACAGGACGAGGATGGGATGCCAACCTATCCTGGGGAGCAGTGCGGACCAATTCGTTTACACAACCAAGCGAGATCTGGGAGGTCAGATACACTGGAAGGAATTTCTCGATCAGAAAACATTTCTTGCCCCGTATAGAAGAATGCAGTGCACCAGCAGATCTTTCCTCTGCTAATAAAATGCTTCTGAACACTAAAGACAACAAGGCAGGGAACTGCACATGGGGCTTGCTTTGTCAGAAACCATGTATTATTTACGTCAACAAGTGAATGCTAATGGTGTGCTCCTACCACCACTGCAACTTAAGTCTTGCCTACACCCATCCCCACCAACTGGGAAGTTAAGCCATACCAGGAATGCTCACACAGCTGGAGTTAGGGGATTTAGTTACAGGGGACGGTGAGAAATAAGCACTAGGTTCACGAAGGCGGCAGCTTTTCTAATTCTGAAGGGTTGCTAGACAGAAGATCAACTCCAAAGGGGCCTGGGACTGCTAGCCAGAGCAGTGCTGGTCCTTGGCTGAAATGCCAGGAGATTGAAATTTGCTGTCCCCTGTGGACTGGAACCAAACAGAAGGGAGTTTGGTGAGTTTCTCAGCACAGTTTGTTGAGATCTCTGATCTGAACAGCTCTGCAAAAGAAGAAATATAACAGAATGCTGCATTTGCCTTCGCTGTTGCTTGTCTGATTATTTCTAGAGATATTTTCTCCTCAGATATTGGCACATCTGAAAAGAAGTGTTTTCATATCTGAAAATATTCATAACTCATAAGAGCAAATCAGATTAGTAATAAAAAATAACTCAAGCACTGAAATGAGAAAAATTGTTTAAAAAGTCATTGAGGTCCTCAGGAAAAAATGAGATTGGCTGGAAAAAAATCCTGTAAATCCATCTGTATTTGAACACAATCCATAATTATGCATCTAAAATTTTATTTCTCTTGAGGCACAGGCACGCAGCTTGTTTTCTTCTCTACCATTCACCAACTATGATTTTCTTTTTTTTATCTTAATAAGTTATCATTCTACTGCAAATACACTTCAGAAAACTGCTGGTTATACCCTTTAAAGAAGCTTTTGAAGCCTTTAATTATCAGAAGAAAATTCAATAAATGCTTGCATAACCAATTAAGTACAGATTTATATTCCAGCACTATCAGATAATGTTGAAATGATGTATGAAGAGGAGCATCCGTAACTTCCATTAACTAACACCATGAAATCTGTGTTTAAAAACTTAATCGATCAAACAAATCAACTGTCTGAATATATTACACATTTGTTAGTGCCTAAAAACCTACAACAAAAAGAGTGTAGGAAAACACTTGGCCTCAAATATCTTTGTTTATTCACAATTAGTAATATTTCACAAAGAATTAGTTTTAAGTATTTCAATTTCTCAGTCCATTAGCCTCATTCAGATAGATTTTCCACACAAAATAAAGAAAGGACAAGCATTATAAAGAGACGTACGTAACTGAAAAACTTAAAAGCTTAGCATAGGAGTGATACTTGGTTATAGCTTTAAAGATGGAGAATAAGAATTCAATCTGCAGCATCCATTTTAAATTACACTCAGCTAGGCAGCATCACATAAAAACTCATTGCAATCTTTTATGCAGTGCTGGTCTAAGGACAGAGGTAAGAATGTGAGATAGAGGTAATATATGTTTTTAAAACTAACTAGCATAAAAGGACAATATAAACATGCTTCTAGGGGAAGAAAACTTTAAGAGACCTAAAAAGCTGCCTGGAAGCCTTTTGGACATCTTACATAGCTGACTAGTTTCCTTGCTTCAAGCTCAGACCATGATGTTTGGATTTCTGTTTTCTGGTAATAAAAGCAACATACTGACAAAATCTGAGGTATCAAAAGGGATAAAGGATGACGGAAATCGGCAAACGAAAAAGAGAAAAAGATCAGGGCTAATGTCTACCTCTGACTTACAAGGAAGAACATATTGTTAATATAAAAACAGGCAATCTCATAAAAATCAGCACTTGTAGCAGAGCACTGACTTCCTGTTTAAAACTCTAAGGGCATTAAATTTGTTTGAGTTGCTTTGAAGTCTGCATGTTTGTTCAAACTGCCTGTGAAATCTGGCATCTTGCAAAAGCTGTTGGGTGGAATAGGCGTTCAGTTATGGACATGCTCAAGCAGAGGAGGCCTGAAAGCCAGCATCCAAGGGAGAAAAAAATGACACCCCCCCAAAAAAAACCCCCAAATTTTTAAATCTGGCAGAAGCTACAACCCCTTCTGCACATATTTGTCTGAATATGAGACCATGAATGTCATCCCACCTCATGTGATTTCATTATTTCTAGGCTTGACAGAAAAATGACAGATGACACAAGCACTGAAGTGTGTTTAAGCACTCAGCCATGACTTTATTTATTTATATACATTTATATTGAAGTGGTTTGGGACACCTAGAGCTGTGACAAAGGGCTGCCCACAGCAGGAAATACTGCTGACTAGTGATCTTGACCTTTCTTATACAATTGAAAAAACAGGCATAAATTGTATCATTACAGCAAGCCACTGAGCAATAGCAGTGCCCCACTCAGGCTGCCATATCTTTCTATCTGCATGAGGCAAAAGGGAGGAGATCTTTCTTCTTCCACTTGTCTTTGGCCATGCTACAGGATTTGCCTGCTGTGTCCAGACCTTTTTTACACTTTTAGGCTCACCTTTGGGGATGCTAGGTGTGAACACAATGTTCAGTGAGATGTGACGCCTTATAGCCAAGAGAAAGGAGATTTACAGAGCCCTTTTCTGCAGCGGAAAGTGTAGGTTCCCCTCTTTGCTCACTCAGCTAGTGGTGGGGCTTTGTATTCCCCGTATGCAGATGTCTTGCCTGCCTGGGTGCAGGCTCTATCCTTCCCAGGTAGAGGCAGGTGACTGAGTTTGGCACTGGGAGCAGAGCCCCGAAGATAACTGGAACTAAAACCTGCCTCCAGCCAGATTATTGTAATGCTAGGAATATTAACTTTACAGAGGAAACATACAGTCATGCAGCTACAATAACACAGGAATAATTTACAAATAATAGATAATGGAAATCAGACATGTCTTTTTTCCTAGGACAAAGAAACAGAAAATCAGCAGATGTAAAATGGAGAAAAGGAAAAAGCCTGTTTGTGATAAAGTACCTAAGGGAGTCAGGGCTTCTGAACATTACTGAATACATAACTTAGCATGAAGCTAAAAGGATTAAACATACAGATAATAAGAACATCCAAGACGACATGATAAGAGACAAGAGCAGTGAGTACCCTTGCTGCTCCAGGGCAAAAGCACTTTGGTAGCTCAATAATGGCCCATTGCAAGGTCTCAGCATGAGCTCACTGCAGAGATCAAGCCTGCGTAATGCAGTATCAATAACTCTTCGCAGAGAAATGTATTTAGTAAAAAATGAGAATTTGACCACTTTCACATACATCACATCACATTAACGTACTGAAAACAGGATTTTCAATACCTTTGGACAAAACGTGGACTGGTGAAAAAAGAACTTTTTTAACTTGGTAAGCACATCTCAGGAACACTTAAATATATTGCAAAGTCCCATTTTCGGCTCTCATGTTAAGTAAAACAAGCATCAGCAGACCTACCTAGTATGGACCAAGGTTCTCTATTCTATCTTTGCTGATTTAATACTCCCCTCTTACAATAAAGTTAAACATAAAACTTATAGCAACATCTACAAAATTTGGGAATGGCTGAAACCTGGTTCTGGTGGTTGGTAGAAACTAAAAGTGGCTTCCCAGAAGTCACCACTGGAGAATTAAAGACTGAACTAGAGCACTCAAAAGGCAGAATTCTCCCAAAGAAACAAAAGGCAAAATCAGTACAGTAAGACTTTCTGTCATACTTCTCCATTCCCTTGCCGTAAAAGCTGCTCAGCAGTCTGTATACTGATAGCTTGCATGATAGGCCAGATTTAATCTCTTTTTGATTTAATTCTACATTCGCACTACGTTGAGTCATTACTCAGCTGAGGAAGCGAACAGCATGATCTCCTGGTCAACCTAGTTTTCCCTTCTTGCTTTGTCAGTAAAAGAAAAAAAAAAAAAAAGATGTTCAAATTAAGATTTTACTTCTTACGGTGTAATCTTAAGGAGATTAAGTATAGTTTCCTTCCAGCTGATTTTATTAACATTAAACTTTATGATAAAGTGTGAACTGCCCTTGAGCTAAACATCCAATTAAAATAATATAAGCATGGCAGGATGTCTGTTACAATGTTTTTCTTAGAAGAAATCCTAATTATATTGCCATTATACTTTTCCACAGGCATAGCTGTGTTTTCTGACTGGATAGGATGAAAATATGTCATTAATTAACATGAATGTATCCTTACAACATGACTGGGAATTAGTTTTACACTAAAAATAAACAAAATCCAAGCCTACTGAGTTATATGCTTCATGGGGACTGGAGATGTTGCATTGAACAGTGACTCTTCATCCTCCCAGTATTATAAAATATCCTTAACAAGATACTTCATTGTTGGATTTCTGAATTGGGAAGTGCTGCTGATCAGTAAAAAGAAAAAGTCTTCCAGCTACAGAGTGGTAATTTAAAACCCATTTTATATTGCCTCATACGTCTTTATGTCTGAAAATGTTACTGTTCTTAACACACATTTCAAGATTTATGTTATGAAAAAAGTGGTATTACCCTCCTAATGGCAATTTCTAATTCAAGTCATAGAATTCAAACTATTTTTTTTTCAGGTAGTAAAAGACCTGCATATTCATTGGCTCTTCAGTAATAAACCCTAGCAGTTTTCTTACAAATCACAAAAGCACGTCTAGCTTGGCGATTAACTCCTTAAGGAATTCGTAATCTACATGCACTGTGTCTTGTATAACTTTATATCACATCAGTCTGTTTTATATCAAATCTGTCATAACATAATCAAATATACAGAAAGCAGTTCTATAAATGCTTACCGTAAAGATTTTGGAACAAAACAAAAAAGATGACAAATGGGGAAGAAGTGCAATAGGGTACAGCAGGTGGCCAGGATTGATGTATTTGGAGAATACGCAAGAGAAGCAAATTCCTGGTGAAAACGATTCAGAAAAAAAATTAAGGACTTTGGATTTTACCAATACAATTGACATAAATAATTCAGAAATGAGTTGGCCCTTGTTTTTATTAAATCATTGGTTGGCTTGGTTTGTGTTTTGAATGGAGGATGTAGGGCAGAAGGGAACAGGGAAAGGAGAGTAAAAATCAAAACAAAGTGCAATAGTTCATTTTAATTTTGTCCTGTGTCTCACTGTAAAATATTATAATACCTTGAAGGAATGAGACCAGAATGATAGACAGCTGGGGCTATTTCTGTAGGATAACACTACATTTATTTTTAGCAGGATGGATATTAAGAAAGTGACTCCTCTGTCAAGGTGGCCAATAGTTCTATTTTGTAATGATGGTGATACCACATAGTAACATAAACTCTTTCTCACACAATTTCATTTTATGATAAGCTTGAAAAAACATTACAGAGCTGTTTGAAACCCACTTAACAGGATTATTACATTTGTTTTCTTGGATGTATACCTACAGGGAGCTGTTATTTCTTTTATAACCGTACCTACCAATTCGTATAAAGAGTAAAACTAGACAACATTTGTTTAAAATACTGAACAAAATGGGGAAAACAACAAAGAACTTCACAGAGAGATGATATTAGGAATAAGTTCATTCGAAAACATGGCAACAAAATTATTTTTCCTGTACTATGACTAAAGACAGATGTGGAATGTGGGGATGCAAGCAGTAAGGCACAAAGGGTATTGACACTCAAGTTGCACTGAGATAGGGTTTAGGAGGACGGGTTCAAATGTCATTGTATCTGTCTCAAAACCAGGTAGACCTTGCCTTCTGAGAAAAACTATATACTATAATGTGCAAATGATGTCACTCATATATGTAGTTCACAAGTCTTATCAAAAAAGAAGAAATAATGTATTGCAACTTCCTGCTAATAAGCTAAAATGCACTAAAGACTAGGAATTAGACACATAATTGGTTATTGTTCCTACCACTATTGTGAATATGCTGAACTGATCAATTGTTTGCTGAAAGACCTCAGCAAGCAAGCAGAAGATTCAGCTATCTTCACTGGAAATTGTGTCAGCTGGGTTCTTTAACATTTAAAACATCTATCAACATATTTTCCTTATATATATCACCAACAGGAGTTTCTTTCAAAAAGAAGTCTAAATATACAGATATGGCACTATTTGGAATTACAGTGACCTCTCTCACCAAATAGTCATGTTGTATTTAATCTATTTGTAAAAGGAAAAATAATGATGTTTGGGAATGACTGAAACCTGGTTCTGGTGGCTGGTAGGCATAAAAGTGGCTTCCCAGAAGTCACCACTGGAGAATTAAAGACTGAACTAGAGCACTCAAAAGGCAGAATTCTCCCAAAGAAACATACTAACTCAGATTTAAGCTTGTTCATACTTACTTAGCCTAGCTATGCAAGAGCTGCTATATGTCAACGTGTTTCAGTCACTACCAGTCTGAATTACAGTTACACTGGTGACATAGAACAGCTCAACACCACAACAATGAAAAAAGACCCATGTAGCCAAAAAGATCTTTCTGTATTTACATAATTAGGAAGCATGTAAGTTGCATCAACTCATTTCTATACTTGAATCAATCTGAAAAACCTCTTTTCCCATTTTACAGTTTCATTCTTTCTCTCGTTCAGCTTAAAGAAACTGTAGATATATGAACTGGTCCTCACTTCTCTTTCCAAGATAGGTGTCTACAAAGTAATTCCTTACCAACCTCTAATTTTAAAATGCCCACATTAAGAGCCTTAACACATAATGACATGAAATCTATTTTTGTATAAAATAAATTCAGAATCATAATCACTGAATTTTCATCAATTTCATTCCTGAAAATCCTTCCCATGCAGGACTTCAAAGAGAAAGCAGAACCTGGATGCAGCACACACAGCAAGGAGCATCCACAGACAATTACACTTAATCACTGCTTTAACATGGGCAATTTCTGGCACAGGAGGTATATCTTCAGTGCAGTCTGATCTATTAATTTCATACAGTTGGCTTAGATTAAAGGTACAAGAAGAAAAAACAGAACGACTTAAAATATGGAATGATCCAAAACCATGGCTTCTTATTAAAGACTGTTTCTGGAGATCCTTGAATAGCAGTTTTGTAATGCCTTCAAATGCATACAAACGTAGGCATATAACTCTGCCTTCAAGGAGTTGAAATGTCTTATTTGATACTTCCCAGGAAGCTGACCCACAGTAGCTTTTTCTAAGTTATTTTAAGTGACTTTTGTTAACCTAGGAGAGCCGCAGGTCCCTGCTTTTGCTGGCCTCCAAAGTCTTCACTTAGCACCTGGAAAAGCCTTCAGTTTTAAAAAGATTAAGTATAACAACTTAGCAAACACAAAAAAATAAGACAACTTTTACTTAATAAGTTCAGAGAAACAGTGGATCAGCATTGCTCAGTTGAAACAAATACCACCTTTGTCTTGGAAACCAGCCATATCCACCAAAACTAAGAAGGCAGGATCCACAAAGGTGCTTGTTTTCTGTAAACAGGCTAGAATACATGCTAAAGGAAGATTTGTATTTTAAGATACAAATTGAACTGATTTCATACTTGATTCCTTTTCTATTTATCACCTTCCATCTCTCCATAGGCTAGTAAATGACTAGTTTAACTGACACTGACTGACTGCCAGACAGCTTTATTCCTGACTGTATAAATGAACATGGAAGATGAGAATTAATATACAAAATTGTTAATGTAATGTCTTCATTAGTCTTTGAAAACATTTTCTACATGCTTATTGCATTGTATGTACAGGCAACACACCTGCTTGCCAGTTCTACCATATCTAGGTGTATACAAAACATAGATGTTTATTGTTCTTATTTCAAATAAGCACTATAGAGTTCTTTTTTACAAAGGCTATGAAAGGTATCAGTGAAATGAATGAGTAACTTTCCCATTTATGATCAGTGAAAATGACCCAGAAGATATCAGTTCAGATACTATGGTGAACAGCCTTTACTGTAATCAAACAAATAGATTTTCAGAACACTTAACTTTAAATCTCATGATACCAACACTATTTTTCTAAAGCCGACAGCCACTTGAGAATTACAGCAAGCACATCAACACTCTCAAAACCCTCTCCATTACCTACACCTTTACCTTCCAGAGATGGATTATAAATTCAATAAGCTTAGTATCCGCAAGCGAACAAAGTTGCAAAAAATGAAAACCTGCATAAATACAGTATTTGGAAATACAAGTAGCTAAAATATGCATTTCCCAGAAACACTACACAAGTTACAACCCAAATTTACAATGATATTAAGCTTGCAAATTAAGATTCAGAAGTTAGGAAACACAGGGCCCTTTAGAAAAATATTAAGTGATTCTATTTTAAAAGGATTAAAACATAATTCACTTCCCATATTCTGCAAGCAAAAAGATCACCCATAGCATAGCATCCCATTGGAATAAATGATTTCATAACCTTTCCAACCCTGTCAACACTTCCTCCCACTTGCTGCAGTTTTCCCTCAGATGATCTAAGTGATTTCATATAATGAAGTGCCAAATAATTCTTTTCAAGTTGTATTTAATTGGAAATTAATGCCGTATTGCAGACTTGAAGAGGGCTTGTATGTCCAAATACTGTTTTTCCACCTGTATCAAGTACATCTAATAAACAGCATTATGTCTCCCTACACATCTTTTCTCTTATAAAAACTCAAAAGCATTGATGCAAGGAAAGAATTAAGCCTGACCTTCCCCAGTTTCTGAGTGTAGGAGATTTCAATGCTTCTATTCTTTACCAAATTCTGGATGTATTTTCCTGTTCCTTGCCAAGAAACAAAAATTTAAAAAAAGTACCTGCTATCCCATCTGTACTACATAAACAATTGCTCTTGTCCAATTTTGGACTTCACAAGAAAGTTCAGGATCAAAGGTACGGGACATGGCAGCCTAGGGCTGGAAGATTAGAGAGTTCAAAGCACAAAGGCTCAAGCCTGGGCCAGAAATAGCCAGATAAAGCCGTTTTGACTCCTGGCTGCTACTATTAAGTCGGTTTGGTCTCCTAGATCCTCGGCACAGGCTTCATCCTTTGAACTAATGAAGGCCAGTTAGAAAAAAATTCCAGTCTGCTTTTAGCTACTGCTGAACAAAAAGGAGTGTGGAAATGAGAGCCGCTGCTGTCGGCTCCAAAAGGTGCATCCTCTAAAACCTACAGGTTCTTCTGTCGCTGCCCGGTTGGTACCTGTGATCACTCCTACTGTATTTTCTCCTTAAAGCCTTGGTCCTGGACGGTGCTCCTCTGCCAGCTGCAGTCTCCACTCCCCCGTTCCTTTCCAATCCGCATTCCCAAGCCGCATCCCCCTGCCATTTTGTGTCCCTCCCCACTACCCCCCTGCTGCACAAGGATGTGTCCGTTTCACCCACTCGAGTCACTGCACGGGCGTGCTTCGGTGGGACAACGAGTAACTAGTCTTTTTGGCAGGCAGGAACTGTCAGATGGCAAAACATCTTTGCAGTAGATTGTATCTTTGGAGAGCGTCATTGCCTCCGTCTTTCCTACAAAACCACAGTCAGTTTGGAGGTAAATTTTCACAGTGATGGTAAGTACACATCTCCACCTTGGTCACCAGCCCATTAACTTTCAAGTACCCAGACCCAAGTATGAATGTGAAGCAATTTATCAGTAAGAACTTCTGTTTTCCTTAATACAGATCAGCGATATAGTTTCCCTAATCTTGTTCTTCAAGGGACAGCAACATTTTTCACAAAATTTAAACAAATCCGTTTGTGGCATAGAAAATTTCAGACCAAATGGTACAAATCTGGCAGAATTATAAGCAAAGAAAATACAGCCCTTTTCTAGGAAGATTATGCAGCCTGTAATAAACAGCAGCACAATTAGTCCAGGCTACAGCAAATAATAGCATATGCTCTGTAGAAGAACAAGGGCAATCTTGGGCTTCTTATACAGAATTAAGTTTTCCTTCTGCTCACTAAAGCAAAAGACAAATAAATGTCTTTGATCAAAAGTCCAGGCATGTTTACATGATGCGTTTTACTTTATAAAAAATTTCCTATCACTTCTATTACTATAGGATCTGTGCTTGATAAATGAGTTCACCTCCTCAGGGTTTGTGGCTAGATTTGCAGCTGTTTGAGTACTAATTTCATTGTGTAAGATTTTAATTATTTTGCTTAAGATTTAAAAATTTGCCTAAGATTTAAAGTTTTGGAATTTTTCATTCTTTTTTCATCATTCTACTTATATATATATGTCTCTCTTTTTACATTATTTTTTATCACCTTTTAACCACGGTCATAGCAGACTGTTTTCCCCAGGAAAAGAAACAATATGCCCTGGCATTAACCAAAATTTAGATCAATCCAATGTTCATTTCACATCAGAGGTTTTTAAAGTTTTGATAGGAAAACACATCATTTATTTCCCTCTATTAGAAAAGTTAATTAATTTTGAAGGAAACTGCTGCTGTATGTTTGGATGAGATTAGCCAATACTTTTTATATTTGTGGCTAGTAAAAAAATTTGAAGTTTGATATTTGCAACTGCTCCTTCAGATTTCCAGTTGCAGAAAACACTATATTTTACCTAAGGCTCTTCAGTATTCTTTCCATCCCCAAAGAACTATTTTCTCTGGACACGACACTGCAGGTAATAGCTAACTATAAAATTTAGGTCTCCTCAGTTTTGGCATTTTTTGAGAGGAGCCATTTTGGGTTCCAGCTGCGTTCCTAACTAGCCAAAGGTTCATTGGGTACTTCAGAATTATGAATATAGGGTATTGCAGGCACTAAATACATAATTCAAGTTCAGGGATTTTTCTTGCAAGGTACTACCACAGATTGGAACTATGCTGAAAATGTAGAATAAAACCTCATAATCTGAGGATTAAGTAAAAAAAATGGAAGGGGACTTCTGTGGATTATGGACCAGATAAGTTTAAGTCCTGAAAGGTCAAAAAATAAAAATAAGAAAGGCAATGTTCAAGACAGTGTTGCTGTGCAAATATATCCAAAATTTGGAAGGGAAAGTAATGCAATAAATTATTTCACAAAATGAATTCCTACATACTATTTCCTTCAGAAGGCATGATCATGCAGACCATGACTGTTTCTATGACATTCCAGCAGGATGCTACATGGAGACAGAAGCCTGCACTAATAAAAGCCTGAAAGCAGAACTGCAGCAACCCTGTGACAAACCTTTGATGGAAGCAGTTCAACTTACACTTGCAGGCTCAGCAGTGTGTGTATTGTATTTATAGCCTTCTACTCATATGAATGAAATCTTTGCTGATAAAAGCAAAAACACCATCACTTACACTAGCGAAGTGCTTTGCACAGATGTTCAAGAGCTATGAAAAAAATTACAAGTCAAGCTGATTTTATACTTGGTTATACTTTCTTTTAAAACAGATGGGTTTCTTTTTATAGCTTGTAAAGCCAATTTTTATATATATTTTAATTATCTCTATTCCATCTGTGCAGTTTAATTCCCGATTTATTTCCCTTTTCAGTAAGATATCCATCTCCGTATATTTAATTACTGTCTATAGTGAGGAATGCAAATAATTTCATATCCCTTATGAAAGTGATGAAGCATATTTTAAAGACAGCACAGATAGGACATGTCATCACAAATAACTAAACAAACATCACAAATAACTAAACAAACTGCAGAGAGTAAGAACTGTAACTGCAGTTCCCTTTACTAGCCCCTATATTTTATCAGCTAGTTCTAAAAACCAGTTTTGTTGATGAGACAAAATAATATAATACTAATTCAATGTCCGATTCCACCTCATTTTGCATAAAGCTTGCCCAGAATTGCATCAAAATTGTCTCTGCAAATCCACAAACTCTATCTCAGGGTCTCTGAAAAAGTCTGTCACTTTTTAGTGTAAACACTAAGATACAATTAGTATAATTCCCAGTTCAAACTTGGACAGACTCATTCTGATTTTGATGTAATTCTGCACATACAGAGAAACTGGCAGCACTCCCCCTTGAGAATGTGTCTTTTTTTTGTAAAGCCATAAAACATAATGTGGGTCCTGTTATGAACATTCTAAAGATTTTAACACAACCCTGTCTAAATGGCACAGGTGCTTAAACAGTCATAAGGAAACACAGCAACAGTAAAGAAATAGTACAATTGATTCGGTTCACGAGTCACAGTTGGGAGGTTATGTATGTAAATATATAAAATTTAGGAAAATGGTGTAGTTAACTCCTTAGAACTGATCACCCGCATTAGTAAAACTAGCATGGTTGCTTTAACAGATGAAATATTTTCTGGTACCTTTTTTTAATCCTGGCTTTGCTACACATGCGAGATGTTTCCAACCAAATGGAGTGTAAAACATCATAAGCATTTATCACTACGGGTCATAAATAATTTCCTCTCCAAGAGCAATTGCCAAGAAATAGCTACATTTCAATGGTGGCATTCTAGTATAAGTAAAATGATGTACAAAGCCTGCAGAAAAGCAGTAGTATTGCCACAGGCTAATATGTACATCAACCCAAATTCTAAAAGTCTTCTAAGAATGCATGTAACTTTTCAACAAGCTGATACAAACGGGATCAAATTGTACCCCAAAAAAGGCATCTTTTACATTTGACCTAGCAATAGTCACAGTGATATAATAATGATGGAAGAAAGGAAAAACTATATGCTACCATTCTTTGTAAACAGCAGCTGCATTTAATTTATATCAGAGCTGCCGTGAAATGTAAGAACTTGCTAACCACCTTATTATGACAGCTGAAGTGTTTTATTAGAAAGAGAAGCAACTGAGAAGATCCTTCCCTAGGAACTGACAGATTGCACACGTTGAAGTGCATCATTGACCAAGAACACAGGGTTTATGTTAATTAAATTATTATCCCTTTCGTTGTAATCATCACCAAGGAAAAACTTCAAAACTGTAGTTTGTTGTGCTTGATCTTAATCTTAGATTAAGATCATGCTTTCATACCAGTTACCATATAGCATTAGGAAGCCTTCCAAAAATAAATCGTTTATCAAGCAAATTTACCTCATTCAGTCCTGTTAAGTCAGGGTTAGGGCTTTATTGGAGCAGTTAGCTCAAGTTATTATACCTCAATTACTCTCCTTACTTTAGCCCAAGTGAAAGTAGTTATCCTACAAATCAATACTGAAGCCGGCATGATTGATTGTGATCTCAAGCACTTCTGTAACTCCAACTTCCACAGCTCCCTTAAATTACTGTTCAGTTGTCAGCACCGTGCAGGTTTTAGGGCTCCCTTCCACGCTGTGACCTGGGCTGCCTGATGTTAGCTTAAATCACCACTTAACTCAAATCAAGGAATTTTGTAGAGAAAATCGGTAAACGGCAAGAACAATGATAGTCCACCTTTGTTATCCTGAGTAATGGGGAGAAAGGAGAAAGAGGATTCCTGTGATGATGGGAAAAAGCAGATCACACAGTATTAGACAGCAATGGGAAGGGGCTGCCAGGGGCGTTGGGTAGGTATGCTCCTGCGTGAGCGTATGTGCTGCCTGCTGCGGGTTTATCAGCCCAAGCACCCCGTTGCCCTGAAGCAGCTGTACCACTTCTCCACCTGGGAGCCACAGGACTGTACCTGTGAAGAAGGCACTGGAGCAAACACACCCTGCCTGCCCTGAGCCAGCTTGGCGCAGGAGCAGCTCCATGCGCCTGTCCGTGCCCCACTCAGTTTGCAGCTCAAGTAATCCAGACTTGATTAATTCAAGTGAGAACCCCGCAAGAGAGCTGGGAGCATAGAGAAGATGACCTCTAAGCCAGCTGCACCACCTATCACACAAGACGATGAACTGCAGCAATGGGGCCTCCTGTTGCTTGCAGAAGCACCATTTACAGCAGCGACCGTTTTAAATCTGATTTCTGAAGGACTGTAGACCACTAACGCAAGTCCAAAGCTGGTTTTATGTGTATATTAAAACTTGCAGGTGTGTTCTTTGTTAATTGCTGCCTGGGCAATGGAAATTACAAAATCCGCTAGCTGCAAAGCGCAAGTGATTTCTCTGATCTTTCTGGTGTGACAACTGGAGAGATGATTACTCACGTTCTTATGTGTAGCTGTGTCTGCTGCAATCTCCATAGAGTTTGCAAATGGCTTTTAAACATTTCTCACTTTACTTACAAAGAGTGTACATATGTATAGAAACTGAGAATGACAAGCACTCTAGTCCCATGCTATCTCACACTGGCAAACTTTTCAACTAGTTTCACTATCGTACATCTTTACCAAAAGCACATTAATTTTTTGTGACTGCATACTCACAGCATCAACATACTGATGAGTTCCTACAATCTAGGAGGGTGCCCCCTCAACAAAACATCAGGCTATTGACATGTATATGAAACCCTTCCTTCTATGTATACCTCAACTGATGAGGTCAGTGCCTTGTATATGACACTTTTACTCAGAAATGAGGATTCCTCTTAGCCTGTAAGGAATTCTAAATTAGCTAAACCTTTAAGAAAACCAGATATTACTTTCAAAGAGTGCATGATAATCACCCTTTTGCTGTCCCCCTGCTCCAAGGAGGACGTAAATAGCATTTGATCCAAGAAAACAATATAAGTTTAAAAAAAATACAACAACAGAAAAAGATGGATACTATAATGCTAAATTGGGGTTTGCATCATGCATAACTTTTTAAATGATACTGCTTCCAAAAAGTTCTCATTCATACGCTAATTATTTTAGTTGTTTAAAGCTATACGTTTTGATTTTTTTCTAGGTATTTTAGCTGTTTAAAGCTATATGGTTGGATTTCCTGTGTTAGCTAGTGTAAAAGAATACTAAAGTTCTTCTTTCCCTAGACAAGGATATCATAGCCCTCCTTACTTAAATAGAGGTAAAACATTCCTTTTCTGTAAGATTCTTTAGAAACCTTGCTATGGAAGTCAAAAAAGAAAAGAAAGCAACATAATAACAAGACAAGACAAATACATAACAGACAAAGTCTAGTATTTTGCAGAAAACTAACACCTATAAAGATGTTCAATAAGACAGGGTTCACTGAAAACAGGTGAATGGAAATGTAGTAAATACCAGCATGAAAAAACAAAGGAGAGAATTTATAACTCGAGAATTTGTAACTTAAGAATTTATTAAGTCTCAAAATAAGAAACTGAAATAGTTTAGCTGATCACCCTATTCTCAGACGCTAAGATTTAAGAAACATCCAGATGTAAGTAACACCACCTATGACAATTGCTGCAGAGTTCCAACGTAAATCCTTGGCATGTCTCACTGCAGAGACAGGACAAATGGTCGGTGTATCCGCCACCAAGTTCTGAAAAAACAGGAGTCTCAGAAGGTGATTGAGTACAATTATTCCAGATTTTGTCAGTAACTAGTCACAAAGAAACACTGCTTCTATAATGATATCCTGGTAAACCAAATGTTCAACATCTCCCCCCTCAAAGAGATAAACAAATATGCACTGTATAGTCCACACAGAGAATAACCGGGGACCTACCTGGACTTACTTTCAGCTGAACGTGGGACCAGATTTCCAAATAATGCAGATGAAGTTAAAGTTATATTACCAAGACATGCATTAAGTTTATAGCAACAGCTAATTTTTTAAGCAAATGTCCAGTAGCCTGTAGCTAATCTGACAGCTTCACAGACTGTTACACAGAACCATGCATTTCTCTTTCTTTTTGTCCCTACATTCCTCAAGACAGAACCTTAAATAATTTCTTAAATATTCTGCAATTACTGTAGCTTGATCAAAGGTAAAACTTTAAAGAGATAAAATTGGAAACCGGGAGGAGCATGCAAGTGTGTATAAAATGATGAAATGAAACCCTAAACAAGGAGAGAGAGAATCAATTGTAACCAGGTTTTGGGTTTGTTTTTGTTTTCTTTTTCTCCAAGATTAGTATTTTGTGCCAGGAAATAAAATAATTCAACGAATGTGAAAGCATTCCAGTCAGAGTAGAAGATAAATATGATGACAGCTGATTAAGATAAAGCTTTAACATCACATCTGGAAATACTAGCTAGTTATGAATCCTGTCACAGGTCGTCACTTCCCTTGACCACTACTTCCCCCCTTTGCCTTGACTTGGGATGGCTACTGTAACTGAGCTGCCTTTTAGACAGCCTTTTCTTCTTTCATCTGTCAAAAACCTTAAAAAGAAAATTGCAATTTAAGACAGCATTAAAATTGAAGAGGAGGCATTGTTATGTGAAACAACAGAATTACTTTGGTTTATTATATAGACTCTGGTAACATCAAGCCATAACACCACAGCTGGTAATCTGCTCAAATGGTATGTTCAACATACAATATAAACAACTGAGAATGCTGTAACACATGGTTAAACCCAGGGTCACATGCATCAATGTTTAGAAATCTCTCCCTAACCTACTAAATCCTTGAAGGAACATCTTAAAATAAACACTGCAGGGAGCCCAAGTTACTGATTACTTTTATTATACTGTTGGATGGGTAAACTTAGAAAACTAAGCACTCCTGCACTTTAAAGGGGATAGGCTTAATATGAGCACAGATCATGTTAATTTGCACAAAAGCACACACACATACACGAGAAAAAAAGGCACAAAAAGACTTTGATGAAACCAGTTGAATTTTAACTAAAACAAAGTCAGCCATTTGAGTCAGACTTCTTCAGATATCTTTAGATATTATGGTTAAAACACTGTGTTGTGTTTCACTTAGTTTCCTTTTTATAAATATGACCACCGCATGTTACTGACAAACATGTTTTATTACGAAAATTTTTGCAATACATTTGTGGGAGCTGATATCCGGTAGTATTTCCCTAAGCTGATCAAAACATGATTTTAGCATCATATTTTTCCACCTCCTTATGCTTTTTCCCAGCTTGTGTTGTAGGTTTCTCACATACAAAACATTGTAAGAAAAAAAGTTTTCTGCAAACTGAATTTTCTTTTCAGGTAAAATATGGTTGAGAGCAACTAATAGTGCTATAACAATATAGCAATCATTATTATTGTATTGCAAATGTAAATTGAAATACAGCAATCTTGTAGATTGTATTCCCAACACAATTGTTCTTTAATACCCTTATCTGCAAGTACAAAGTAACACAACTTATTTTGCAAAACTGTTTTCCTTGTGTTCTGTAGACTTTTGCTTCACACATACTATGCTCCACAGAAAATGCTTGTTTTCATGCTAAAGCAAAAAAGAAATGCATTTGTTGTTATATTTATTTTCCAACTATTTCCAGTGTTACTTAAAAAAAATTGTAATGGTGACACAAGACTGGAATTCATGTGCTATATTGAAAAACTGGTGTAAGGAGTATGCTAAAAATTAATATCTAGTTACAATATCTGCATTAAGTGTAAGAGTTTGCTACATTCACTAAAGGATAAGGTTTATTTAGGGAGAAACCACCAGTTTCTGGTTTGAAGATCCTATGTGTTCTCAAATTTCTAGACTCGTACAGAAGAGTATCTCACCCTTTGTTCCAATATTCAGATATACCTAACGGAGGCATTAAATCTAACAGATAAATTATTCTTCAGGCCTGAAAAAATAACATGGCATAATAAACATCTGGTTTTAACAACCTAGCCATGGACAGTTGGTTATGGATATTCACAAGATCTCAGAAGCAAACATGCTGGGGGCTTGTTTTTCTCAAATCATAAAATCATTCAAGAGTCACAAAAAAAAAGAAAAAAAAAGGGGTTCTTATGTCTTCAGGGCCAAACACTGTATTTTCCTCTGGCAAATAGGTTGACTTTGTCCAGCAGAAGCATTAGGGATGAAATCACAGCCCACTTGAAGCACTGGGCAGCAATGTAGCTAAATGATTCTGCAGAGAGTCTGTGAGCACTTATCCACCCTTTCTGCAGCAAAAGGGTCCCAGTTACATGCGAGCAACCACGGGCATACAGGAAAATGCGTCCCATTACCTCCTATCTCATCATCTGCTTTCATCATAAAACTGTAGTAGTACACTCACTGCACTTTAATTACAGTCACCTCCACATATGTGGTGGAAGGGAAGAAAAGGAGAAGTAACCCTTTTTACTACTTTCCTGATTATTCCAATACTTCTTATGTCGTCTGACTAAAAGAAAGGAATCAAAAGCTTTATGACTTGTCTTTTGAAATTCAAATTCCAGTTTTCAAGACAAAAACAATTTCTAAATGAAACATCATTAGTTAGAAGAGAATCCAGCAAAAAAATATTGAATAGGAATCAGGAAAAAAACCCTAAGGATTGCTGTTTGTGTCCACTGCCAATTCAAAGTTACATTTATGTTGGAGAGAGAACTTGTTCAGTTTTTCTGGTTAGTTTGCTGCGGTAACTCTGCTCTCCTGCTACATATACCTTCAAGATGTGGGACTAAAGTAACCTAACAAAGGGCAAATATATTTTTCAGTATAATTCAAAATGTATTTCCAGGGTTCAAACTGCAGAAATACTATTTAGAACAGTTCCTGTTATCACTCTTCCCTCCAAATGTGTTAATAGTTTGTAAATACTAGCTCTCCCCAGCTGCTAGTATATTTTAATGGACTCCTATGCTTAGGTAAGGTAAGGGGGTGATGGCTGCCCGTTATGGTTGCTGGACTGAAGATGGCTCTTTTACGATTAAAAATGCAGAATACGTAAAACCAAACCCACCATGAGGGTATCCATTTTAGCTGTCATATTCTATTACAGTTCACAAGTGCTTTTTCAATACAGAGTAGAACACAAAGTGTTTGTGCACAGAGTTTCTCAAACATCCTTTAGAATTTATCTGGACATTTATTGCCATTACAGATAGCCACATACCGTTTTACTATTTCAGTGCTGTAAAAAAGATCCTTTATTACCAATGACATTTCCAGAAGGAAAAGACAGATAAACAATCTGTACCCCCCAAAATGCTTATAATCATTTACCTTCTGCTTTTTCAACCCACAGGACCCTAACAACTGGGTGTCACAAAGGAAGTTCTGAAAAATAACTAATTGTGTAACACTAACTCCTACTCCGACATGCCAAAAACCTATATAGAAAAAGGGCTTCAATGATTCACAAGGGGGAAAAAACCCATCACACTAAGCTTAGAAGTAAGTTTTTCACTGGAAAGAGAACACTTCAGCTTTTCTTTGCTGACTCTCTAACAGAAGACATCTACTTAAGGTTAGCTTTTTCTGCAGCTACTCTCCAGCACGTCTGACTTGTGTGCCAAACTTGCTTAAGAATTACTAACCTCAAGTTTCCATTAGGGAACACCTTGCAGCTGCAGAATGCTTGCCAAAATATGAAACCTTGCTGCTATGTTAGCATATTTTATCAGACTCCCTACCGGTCCCCTGCTTCTTTCATAAAGAGAGAGAGTCAGTCATGTCTTTCATTTGCTTTAGGCAGCAGACCTGATGGCAAAACCTTTCTGGGTCCACAGAAATGTATTACTGCAAGATCTATTGCTATAGATTGCTTAATGGTGCATCGAGTGTTGTCTTTTTTAAAAAAAAAACAGGAAAAAAGAGTGTCTTCATAATTTTGAAAACCAGATGTATTCATCCCAGAAATGGACTGACATAATACTCATAAAAATAGTGATCTTCCTCTTCATTGTACCTCAAATGTTCATTAAGCAAAGAGAGTAAGAGTAGATAAATAAAAATGAAAGAAATGGCAGTTCCATGATTCAGCCACTGCAGCTTGAGGAACTCCTATGCAGTTCCTCATGCCACCACAAATCTACTGGTGACACTTGAGACAAGTCACTTTGAGTCATGATGAAAAAACTAAAGGACACAAGCAAGAAGGCACTAAACAGAGACTTGGGCACTTAGAATCCGAAGTTGCACTGAAATTAGTTTTAAAGCTTATGCTAATGCTTACATATACCCAAGACAATACTTGCCAGTACTCGTCCCAGCCTTGTTGTGCTTCCATGGAGCAGTGCCGACTGCAAAAAGGTATTCAACAAATTGCCTAAATAACATCAGCAACAACAGGCAGCAATTGCAAATATGGATACACCTCTAGGTGCACCGTGATACTGTTTGGGTGTCACTGGACTGACCCCAAAGATCTGATGAGCTCAAGCTCTTGCAAGGGTTTCTGCCAAATCCAAACTACCTCCAGGAATGTGAGATTTCTATTTTTGTATCCTTTTCCTGTCTTTCCTTATTCTTCTCTTCCCAACTGTGCAGGGCTCTTTTTCTTTCTGGCCTCTTCTCTGGAAGTGAGAGGAAAGGGATATTCACAGAAGTAAGATTAAAACACAGCTCAGTTCGATGAAGTTCCACCCCCCTCCACCTCCAAAACTTTCCAAAAGAATGCTAAGAGCAGTCCTTCTCATTAAAAACAAAACAACTCTCTGCAGTTAAAGAAAATAAAGGAGGCTGTAAAAAATTCAAACCTTCCTTAAAACTTTGTGTTTCAAATGTTTTAGTGGTTTCCTTCCTTTCTGTATTTTAATGAAGTGTTTAAGAGATTTAAGTAGCAATTATTTGACAGATACAAGTCTCTGTATTTGAAATCCCAGACTCTGTATGACTGCTTAGTATTTTTCAGTGAGAGGATCACACTAATACAATTGAATTTCTGAGCTCATTTAGTCTACCAGAATTAACATACTTAGAATAAATAAGTAGACACTTGCAGTGTATTAAGGAAAGACTTGTTTAGAAGCAGAGGAAATATGTCAGTTATCACCAGAAATTAATGAGACTTTTCTAACGTGGTAGAAAGCTCTACAAGCCAATGGTTTGAAGCATACTAAACACTTGGACATGCTTTCACAGTACATTTGCAGCAATTGGTATAAGCCAAACTCATACATTCTCTCTAGGTCAGTTTGTCTGACATTATTTAACAGAACAGCCTTTTTTTGGAACAGTGGATTTGACATTTTCTTATGCACCCTCCTAGGTAGTTCTCCCTGTGCTTTAATACACAGTTCCATAGCCAGCTCTAACGATCTCCCTGCCCATCATATAATCACGATTGCTGCCCGTAGTCTTGGGAGTGGAGCGAGAACAAGGCAATGCCACAGGTTTTCAAATCAGATGCTGAAGAACTTTGAAATGCAGCCACAGGGCACCTCAAAGGAAAGACATGAGAATATATACCATGATCAATTGTGGAAATGGATCCAGGAACCACATTTCTGAAACTTGTTAAAATGGTATCTTGAATAGCCTAATAGGAGAGTCTTCAGCAGCTCCTCCCTGTTCCCCCCTCCAATAGCTTCACCTATATTGATGCCAGCAAGCACCATTATGATAATTTACCTTGACTTTCTATATTACATATTCTACAACATTTTATGCTGAAATTCCTGAAACAACCCTATAAATTCTGATTAAGTCACATCTTTTGAAAAGACTGTCAATCTTAAAAGATCTGGAGAGAAAAAGCTTACATACCCACTCATAAATTGCTTCAACAATTAATTGCCTTAATTGCTAAGCATTGTGCATTGCTTCCTGTCTAAATTTGTCCTGTTTAAACTTTTGTTTGCTTTTGTATCTTGCAATACCTTTGGGATTGAAAAGTGTTCACCAAACCAAAACATCCTACCCATGCAAAATTTGCAGTATGAAAAGAGACTAGGAATGCCTGGGGAATGTAAAATGGAGGTAGTTTTGTGGAATTCCAGTGCTTCCACCGAGAATGATTTAAACATTTGTGTCTTTTAGCAAATTATTTAGACGTACTTAAAACAACCAAATACTGCTGGTATTCTGAGAGTGGGAAGAAGGACAAATGCGTAGGTCAAGGAAGGGACAAGAAAGAATTTCTTCGGTATACCAGAAGTGTCAACTTTCTATTTCACTGTTCATACATGTGGCTTATGTATTTCTAATTCTCTCTCTCTCATGAGTATACAATTCACGGTATTTACAGGAGACCTGGGTATACAATATTTTATCATTTAACTGCTCCTTTTGTCTGCCTTTTTTCTATACAGAGCAGTAATTTGAAAGGCAGAAAATCAGTCTGACTTTAATGTTCCAGGAACTTACTAATACAGCTTTAAAGAGGGATCAGAACCAATCAAACCTTTAAAGGGATTACTTGGAAGCAGTGCAACACACTTTTAATTTTATCAAAGACCAAGGTTGACTGTTGATTCAGCCAATACCTTGGTCTTCAGTGTTTTACCACCTTCTGAAGTAATATAAGGAAACAAGCTTCCATGTTTTCAAACCAGAAAAAAGGATAAATTTTGATCACTATTAAAAAAACCCAACTGTTCCTGGGTGTCATGAAATCTTTAATCAGACTTTATACATTGCTAAATATGAAGGATGTATACAAAATACTGTCTCAGACCTCAAATCCAGGTTAACCAAGGGTTAACAAATGGCAGGAGAATATAACCAAATTCTATCACTGGCGTCTCAAATTAGCATTATTTGCCTGAGTTTTGACAGGCAACACACAAGACCGGTACCTGGTAGCAATCTGAAACGAAGAAAGGCAATGTCAACAAGAAGGGCACAGGCAGCATTCCACACAAGGGAAAAAAAGAAAGAAAGAGAGAAGGGAAGAGAGAAGGGAAGAGAGAAGGGAAGAGAAGACAGACATCTGGAACAGAAATTGAAAAAACAGTTAAATGTTTGCTATTCTCAGTTGAGCAGAGGAATTAGGCTCAAGAGAAGGGGAAAGAAATGCGCGAGGACAACTGCAATGGGTGAAGCTGGAAACATGCTTCAAGGCATTCAGAGGAATTCATGAACCCACTCCCAGAAAATAGAGTAAGCTTTAAAAAAAATGCAAAATCTCCTTGGTTTTGCTTGATAAGTTGACAGGTGTTTTGTTTTCAGAATATAGCTGGGCGTGACATCTATTTCTTTTTAAACTTTGCATTTGTCTTTCAAATATGAAAAGCAAAATGCCCTATTTTTAGATTTTCTTCGTGTATAGACAGTATAGAAATTCTAAACATAGGAGCAAATAATCTCTGCGTATAAAAAAAAAAGTATATTTAAGCTGTTAGAATAACTTCCTTTCAAACAGTTCCTATATATTTCTCTCTAAGATGCTGGTGCAAGAAACATGAATGGACTATTGTTCTATTCTTCCATAGAAAACAATTAGTTTTTCTTCTACATTATTAGCATCTTAAGATTCATAGAATAAGACAATCTGTGGATATTATTCCAAAGCAGTACAGGCCAGAATAAACAAATGCAATTTTTTTGCATTTTTTTTCTGCAAATATTCACAGACAAATAACTAGATTATGGAAAAATTTAAGATACTTACAGTTTTGGTTATATTTCCTTGCCAAGCCAATACTGGAAGAAATAAAATGATCTGAAAGTTTTAACTAACTAGTATTTTTTTATCATTAGCCTCCTTAGGAATTTCTAGTTTTTAAAGGCCAAAGAAACTCAGGATGACGAAATTTGGAACTCACTCTAATAACGTGTAATAAGGTTCAGCACTGGTATCTAAAAAGTAAATACCTTTTGATTCTCCACTAGCATAAACTTAGAATTGATATTTCATTTCAATAGTCCATTCAGTTTAGTCCCTTTTCACATAAAGCACTTTCAGCATCAAGTTTTCCATTACAATATATAACTCTAGAAGAAAGATGTCAAAATTTGATTTGCCAGCATCTGTGAGCCTGATTATAGTTAGGTATTTCATCACTGAAATAAAAGAATAGTTTTACCCCTTGTTGCCACAGTTTCATAAATAAAAAGTCAGAAAGGTTTGTGTTATTGTTCTGAAAGAGATTTTTCTGGATTCTCAGTCACAGAAATAACAAGGAAAATCAAACTGTCTCTTCTTGGAATTTTGTCTTTAGAAAGATTGGATTGACACAGCAAGACATTTCTGTGTTTTCTGCCTTTAATTGGAGACACTTGGATATTCTAAATCTTTAGTAAATACATAATTTCAATCATCTTTTTAAACTGTAATTGAGATCAGCAGGTATTAAAACAAAATACAGCTTTAGACATTCTGAAAAAAACCTGAATAGAGAAAATTCCTTTTCTCCGTCACGTGTTTGTTCCTTAATTCAAAAGATAATAAATTACATGGCCCTGCCTTTAAAGGAAAAGCTAAGGAAAAAGACATAAACTTTTAATGCACAGATGGGGAAAAGAGAGAGGTTTTGTATATTGCAGGGTGGATAAGAGAAGCAAATGAAAGAATTCATACACATAAAGTATTTTGTGTATTTTATAAAGATCCATTGCCTTATTATATAAAATTGTATATATAATATGTATAATAGTTTATATGTAATAAATAAAAGTTCTTAGCATGGTTAGTGAAAGAATACTTACAGGAATTCAGATTTCCCTACAAACCCAACCACAGTGTCTTAATGCTCCAAAGCATCACTTAAAATAACAGCAAATGTAAGACTTAAGTAAAATGCACACGCAATGGTGATCACCAATGTCCTTGCAGATCTGCTATCTGCACAGACAAACAAACCCCAGAGATTCTCACTTTCAGATGTATTTAAACCAATATTTTCTCTCTTCATGTGGTAGGGAAACCAATGAAGAGCTCCCGAGATGAAATGAAGTCAGTATGAAAATCTGGCAGTTAGGGAGGGATGACTTCCCTATTTTCTGCACCGGTTTTGAGAAAGGAATGACAGGAGTCTTTATGCGGCCTAATGAATAGACTAACTTCTTCTTCGTCTGGCACCATCTATTGCATATTTTCTGAACTGTAGAACATTTGGACCTCAGTCTGGTAAAATGCTTTTCAACCAAAAAAGATGCTGTGCTAAATGAAGCAATCTTATGAATTCAAATGGTCATCTCAGTTAGAAATGCACTGATTCTGATTTAGAACACCACATTAGAATGTGCTCTTCAAAAACTAAAGGTTTGGGGTTTTAGTTGTGTTTGTTTGTTTGTTTTGGGGTTTTTTAATGAGTGAAAACATTAGTGATACTCAGGGTCTATTTTTTTCACTCACTGGATGCCTCTCATATTCCTGTGAGTGCACTAGCTTTGAGCAGTTCCTGACTGTACCTAGAACAGAACGGCTGAACTCTACTGTATCTATTAATTTTTTTTTTTTTAACTGCCTTTTAACCTTGTTGCTCATTGCATCTTCACATTCCCTCTTCTAAGCACTTTGCAGCTCAGAGTGGGAACAATGAACAGGAAAGCAGAGATGTCAGCTGCTGTCCATAAACCCAGGGCAACACATTTAAAGAAGGTACCTGTACAAAACTGGATTTACTGCTGCAACTGAAGAACTCCCCACTGTGTTGCTGCTGCCCATCTGGGCGATCACAGCCACACACAGGACCCAACGGACAGCTCTTGCCCTAGGTTTTCCCTTACATGTCACCTCATCTGTTTGGGTCTCATTCCCAAAGTCTCAGATGTCTCCATGCCATATTTGCTTTATTCTGGTCAAACAATAGTTACCTTGTGTTTCAAGTGCCAATCTGTTCATTTTTCCCCCTTTGTGCCGACAGATTTCAACCTTTGTTTGATTTTAATTATCTTAGGTTATTACTTAACCCCTCCCCAGGAAGTTACAGTAACATAGCTGAGTTGTTTAATATGCTCCTTCAGTTGTTATCAAAATTATTACCCTACTTATTAGCAAAAATATTGGTAGCTATGTCCACATTCTTTTAATCACTGCTCCTGAGAACGCAGTCTATTTCTTAAAGTTCTGTCCTTTATAAGGTGACCAACCTCCCCACCACACCCAACTTCCTCAGCACCCCCCCCCCCGCAATTCACTCCCTCTTAGTGCCACCATTGTATTCTCATTTTCTACAGTATCATGCATGCTTTCCTTCTGTCTCCCCTGCCATCTCTTTTGGAGGTGGTGTGCCCTTGCCATTTTCTTCATTTCACTGGAGGAAGATATCAGAAATGCAATTTAACTAGGTAACACATCCAAGAGCAACCTGGCAGCCAGTAAGCCAAAAAGGGTCATCCATTTTTATGGATTAATAGGCAGACTGATAGACCAGAAAATCCATTAGAGTACACAGTCCAGCTTACAAATGACAGGCGCTTACACACCTTTTAGTTAAGCCCGCTATTAAATTCTATATATTATCTTTGGCAAAGAAGTAGCTTTCCAAAAGGCATGCCCTGATTCGAAGGCGTCTAAGGGAAGAGTATCTGCTGTGTGCCTTAATTGTTGACCCAGGAATTAAACACAGAATCACAGAATCATATAGGTTGGAAAAGACCTTTAAGATCATCGAGTCCAACCATAAACCTAACACTGCCAAGACCACCACTACACCATGTCTCTAAGCACCTCATCCAAACGTCCTTTAAATACCTCCAGGGGTGGCGACTCAACCACTTCCCTGGGCAGCCTGTTCCAATGCTTGACAACCCTTTCAGTGAAGAAATTTTTCCTAATATCCAGTCTAAACCTCCCCTGGCGCAACTTGAGGCCATTTCCTCTTGTCCTATCACTCATTACTTGGGAGAAGAGACCGACCCCCACCTCTCTACAACCTCCTTTCAGGTAGTTGTAGAGAGTGATAAGGTCTCCCCTCAGCCTCCTTTTCTCCAGGCTAAACAGTCCCAGCTCCCTCAGCCGCTCCTCATAAGACTTCTGCTCCAGACCCTTCACCAGCTTCGTTGCCCTTCTCTGCACACGCTCCAGCACCTCAATATCTCTCTTGTAGTGGGGGGCCCAAAACTGAACACAGTATTCGAGGTGCAGCCTCACCAGTGCCAAGTACAGGGGCACGATCACTTCCCTACTCCTGCTGGCCACTATTTTTGATACAAGCCAGGATGCCATTGGCTTTCTTGGCCGCCTGGGCACACTGCTGGCTCATATTCAGGCGGCTGTCAACCAACACTCCCAGGTCCTTCTCTGCCTGGCAGCTTTCCAGCCACTCTTCCCCAAGCCTGTAGCGTTGCATGGGGTTGCTGTGGCCCAAGTGCAGGACCCAGCACTTGGCCTTGTTAAACCTCATACAATTGACCTCAGACCATCGATCCAGCCTGTCCAGGTCCCTCTGTAGAGCCTGCCTACCCTCCAGCAGATCAACACTCCCACACAACTTGGTGTCGTCTGCAAACTTACTGAGGGTGCACTCAATCCCTTCGTCCAGATCATTGATAAAGATATTAAACAGAACTGGCCCCAACACCGAGCCCTGGGGAACACCACTTGTGACCGGCCGCCAACCGGAGTAAACTCCATTCACCACCACCCTTTGGGCCCGGCCGTCCAGCCAGTTCTTTACCCAGCGAAGAGTACACCCGTCCAAGCCATGAGCAGCCAGTGTCTCCAGGAGAATGCTGTGGGAAACCGTGTCAAAGGCTTTACTGAAGTCTAGGTAGACAACATCCACAGCCTTTCCCTCATCCACTAGGCGGGTCACCTTGTCATAGAAGGAGATCATGAAAGGATCATGAAGGAATCAAAAGGCATGCCCTGATTCGAAGGCGTCTAAGGGAAGAGTATCTGCTGTGTGCCTTAATTGTTGACCCAGGAATTAAACACGTTCCCTTTAACATTATAAAACTTTCAGTTTGAGTTTGTCTGCTTGCACCTTTCAGCCCTTTGGTTTTGTTTTGTTTATTTTGATAAAAAAAAGAACCATTTAGTACCAGCAATTTTTTTACTTCTGTGTTCAAGTAATCCAGTCATGTCTCCATCTCTTTCCTATAAGCTGAACCACTGAACTCTTATGTTCACCCCCACTGACATTTTCTCTAACTCCTGGACAGGTTTCTGGTTCTCTTTTGAATTATTCTCATTTTTCAAAATGCAAATGCTATACACCCTCAGGTGACATTCACAGGTTTTCCTGGTAGAAGTAAACCCACCTCCTTTCTATTTACTTCTTCCTCATTTTCAAGGACTTCGCTAACTCTGGCAGCCACACTGTGAGCTCACTTTCAGTGTTTTTTGCCTGACCTGTGTGGAGCTGTTTTCAGGGACAAAAAACCTCCCATTACATTTTATAGGAACAGTTTCCTTCCCACGTTCCTGAAACTCTCACTCGTCACTGGCCTTGGTTAAAAGCATACACTGGTCAAATTTATCATCACTCTCCTCTCTTTTAACCAATCTTTCAGTTGTGCCTTTCACCATGTGTGTCAGGTCTAGCAGAAAATGCAATTCCTAGAAACAACTGCTGATGATCTCTCTCAGCTGACAAATATTTTTCGAGATCTGACACATTGCTAATTGTATCTTAATGGCTGTAACATGTACTCTGTTCACAGCATACAACGCTATTAAGAAAAATTATGCTAAGCAGTATTAAACAGTTAACAAAAATCATTAGTTCTACACAGTTTAGCTTTATTAAGCAAACCTGAATCTCATCAAGGGATGCAACTGAATCTGGCTGACAGTTTTTACTTTCCATGTAGCAGTTCTGGTGAGCGTTAACTACATTCTTCACTTTTAGCTCTAATTCATTCTTCTTCCAAAAATTACAACTAATAGTGGACTATTGAACTTAAAGATGTTAATCTGGCTCCAGAATGAATTCACAGAAACAAGTTATGGAAGAAGTACAATCCATGATGAAGGATCAAACAGGGACTTACAGCTGCCAATATGTGGGCTTGCAGAATCCCTCTGAAACAGAGTACAAAACAAGCTACGTTCAAGCCATTTCCTTCATGTTACCAAACTCTGAAATGAGTTTGATCTGAAAAGTCTGCAGAGCACATGATTCCCTAGTGTCATCCCAGAGCACAAGGACAAAGCAAGACAATTTTTCTATAGACATGCAGAGAGGAAATCATCAGCAATGTATAAGAAAGATATTTGGCAACTGCAAAACTGCTGTCCCAGTTTATGACAGACATGATATGATCTAATACAGTAAAATATTTCATAAAGTTATTAATTAAGAAAAGTAAGGTCTTACCACACCACTATTTCAATGGCATGCCTAATGGCATCTTTTTTTCTTTTTCTTTTTTTTTAAAAGGGAGACATAAAAGTCCTGATTAAAAAATTCAAATGAAAATCACTCTTTGTTGTCTCAGCCAAAGCTTCTCCCTCTCCTTACCCCCTTAAGTACAGAATCCACCTACAAGGTTACAGGAAATACTGTGAACATTGGTCTTAAGCATAATAATATCTTAATTTTTGCTGAAGAACTATCACAAAATATCCAGGTCAGGCAATTATAAAGACGACAGCAAACAGAATGGCCGCAACTTGAGAGAAGATAATACACATTTTGTGGACTGCAACAGTGAAATCTCTGGACTGAACAAAGTTTCTTTTGTCTGAATATAACCGGCTGAGGCCAGCAGCCAAAATAACCAAATAGTCTAACTGTGCTTTTACAGTAAATTACGTAATTTCAGAGTTGTAGATCCTATTACCAGCTGACATCGTATTTTTGAGCTAATGCTTGAAACTCCTGTCTGAAATCTAGTATTGTGAGCATACTGTCAAAAAGTCTGTAGCTGAGGTATGTCCTGAAATTTTATCCTGCGTTTCACAGTTCATCATTAAATGCACAGACTACTATAAAATAGTAAAATATAGTCATATAAAAGCTCATTTTTTACTCAGAAAATGAAGTATTAGAGTCAGATATATGCTACCTAGAAAATAAAAAGAAACAAACAACCATAAATGGTTTAAATACAGTTAGTGCTTGCTGCATATGTTAGCTGGGAGAAGACAGAAGCCAACTGCTTTTTTTAAATAAATTGCCCTACAATTACAACGGAACAGGAATATATTCATGAAATGCATAGAACATATTAATCAGATAATATCTCATGAGGAAAGTGTGACTCAGAAGATAACCTTTAGTCATCACACAAGCAGTCTGCCAGAGGTCACACAGAATTATCACAAGAAGAGACTCTAACATACCAGCCACTCCCTCTAAAAAGGATTTTTAGTAAGTGCTTGTGCAGCTCATGTTATATCAGAGGAACCACTTCTTTTGATAAGTACACTACATACAGCATTCGCTGGAAGTAAAAAAAATTAAACATACCATAAACTGTCACCAGTGACTATAACACAGGGATCACAACTGACTGACTTCAGGAAACTGAGCCTAATATGGGGCCATTTGTGTCCACATGTTTAAGAGCATACATACAACTGATTCATCTACAAAGTACATTTTATAATTTTTTAGCTTTGACTTGACTCTTAAAAATAGAGGTGGAGAACACTTAATATTCTGAGAGTTTAAAATGAGAAAAGATTGGAGGAATTGAACAAGTAAGGACATTAAAGAAAAAAGAGTCAACGACAAAGGAATATAGCATTGAGAAAAAGGCAACGAGAGGGTACAGTGCTGCTTAGCCAGATAAACGTTTACTGCACATTACGTAAACACCTCTGAATAATATAAACCCATACATGTTACAGTAAAGAAGATACTAAGGTCTTAAGCTTGTATACAACAGTCTTCACAAAAAACAAGGACAGCAAAATAAACAGGCTCACTAAAAATATATTCTGGAAAGGAGTGAAAACACTGTCATATTATTCAGCTTATTTCCATTTCCAAGAGAGTCTTCAAGATTGAAGGCAAATCTATCATTCTTGGTTTACCCTATTCATAAACAGAACAAGAGTATTTAGGGCAACATCTGCCTGAATTTACCACCAAATGTTCTCTCTAGCCACAATTTGTAAATAAATCTCCTTGGGTTTAAAAATTAAGATAACTGATCTCCTCTGGATCTAACTTCCAGTGGTGTTAGCATCCAACAAGGACAAAGGCATAAGTGTACTCTAACACACATTTCAAAATATTTTATTTCTTTTTCAGAGACCGTGGCAACAAATAAATAAATGCTGTTTTTCCCCCTCAATGCTTATTTTACTTTTCTGCACTGATTACTTTTCAGTCCCATTAAAAACAGTCATTAGTTTGACTGTTTCATCCAGATTTGTTTCAAGGGACTCTAATCTTTATATAATCAGATGCTTTTCTGCGTTGGTGAGATTTCAGACTCTAAATGACTAGGTTATATCCTAACCTTTTCACATTTCTAACCTTTTCACCTTACCACAGAACCCAAGTCTACTAAAAGTGTTTGACTATAACAATATAGCTAATGTGGTAAGAAAGCACAGAGAAAGAGCTGCTGATTTTATGGTAGGCATTATTAGGCACCAGAAATTCAAATCTCAAAGGGAAAAAAATACACATGACCCTCTTTTACATTGCTCGTTTTCCAGAAACAGGAGCTCTCAAAATCCTAAATGTATAAATATACATACAGGAGCTTTGCAATTACAGTACTTTAGCCATAAAATTACAATTCATTGTATATAGCATCACTGTAAGAGGAACCAGATCGATTCTATATGCTTTTTTTTTTTACTCAATCTCAAATCCATGGATAATCACATCGGCTTTGCTGTCAAATACACGTGATGAGCATGATACCCCTCACTTATGCAAAAATCCATTCTTTTACAAGTAGATGATCTAAGAAACAGAAGTTTCATAAACACAGAATCCACACAACACTTGTAGCATATACAGTTCCCTAGATAATTCCTTATGCAACAGATAAGTAGCAGCTTATCCCAGATGTTTTCATTTCTCCGCTCTCAGGTACAAAGTACTTAGCTGGTTTCAGAGCAAGGAGCCGGAAATTTGCATGGATCACTGAAGTGGCTTAAAGAGCATGTAACATCCTCCCACCCTACGTACTATCTATCGAAGACATTAAATACATCTGCCAACTGTATGTCATGGGATAGGACCCGCTTAGTTAAGCTCCCGTAATCCTACTGTTACTCTGCTTTTACGAGCATCTGCCACTCACAGCTCTCCTCCTTCACCATTTCATTCATCTTGGCAGGCAGCTCTGCAGACATGACCAGCAGCTGCTGCGTCTGCAGATCCTGGCAGCAGATGACAACATGCTCTAACAATACATGCTGGAGATGCAAGCACTGCCTATTTCAGTGTGCTCTCTACAGGCTCCTCAGCCAAAAAACAGTCAGGATATGGAAGTTTCAGTTATTTAAATGAACTGAAATAACAAACAGAGGACAAAATGAGACCTCGCTCTGCCTTCCAGAAGAGGCAAAGGCCTTTCAGTGCAAAAGTAGAGGTCCATCTCATTGAGAACAGAGAGCTTGATAAATCAGGTTGCACTTATTAACAACAATTAGCTTAAGCTAATAAAAACACTTTAAAAGAATCTTAAAAAATAGGCTTACACAGTGCCTTATCGATAGTAATAAGCCCTAATAGGATTATTAGCAACGATATTGGTGGAGAAAATCCTAATGATACCCATCCCACTGCTAGTATTATGCCCACAACTGCAAATAAATTTACATGAAGAAAGTATGAAACCCTCTAGATCAATTTATAACCTGTATGTTGAGGAAAAACAAGAGTTTATTATTGCACAGTTTTTAAGCACAGAATCAAGCAGAGAATCACTTCATAAACAGGAAAGGTTTTCGTTTCTCCCACATAAAAGCTGCACAAACTGATATTGTGCAGTGAAAAAAAAAATAAAAGGAAATTCCACCCAGCGTGCAGTCTTCTTTCCACCATAAACACACAGGGTGAAAATACCACCATTTCTACACACTCAGGCCAGTAGCTAGCCAGTTATTTGTTATCTTTGAATCCACCAAGTGAAAAAGTAAGATGTTATTTGCACTTGCAATTAAATTTGGAGTGTTGTATCAAGAGGTTAGGTTGTATCGAGGTATCTTCTACCTCCTGCAAAGCTGGGATTTTACACAACATAGCAGACCCCATGTTCTGGGTGTATGGGGCATCCGTGCCTCAGTGTTGGTGGGAGGGGTTTGTGCAGTCCCATTTGCCTGTCATGGCCAGTTACAGGTGGTTCCAACCACCTCCAACAGACCCCCTGCAGGGCACAGCTGAGCCCACTGAGTCCATCAGCCATGTTGGTGGTGCCTCTGTGAAAGTGTATTTAAGAAAAGGCAAAAAATGCTGGACAGAGAGAGAGGAAGAGGGAATAAAAGGAGTGAGAAACAGCAGAGAGAACATCAAGGTCAGAGAAGGAGGTACCATTTTACTTGGCAATAAATTAAATTAATTCTCCCCAAGCTGAGTCTGCTTTGCCCATGATAGCAATTGGTAAGTGATCTCCTTGTCTTGATCTTTTCTCCCCCCACCCACTGAGGCAGGGGAGTGAGCGAGCAGCTGGGTGGGAGTTTGGTCCTTAGCCAAGGCTAACCCACCACACTGGGTCAAATGCCTAACAAGCAGCTTCCAGTTTTACAAGGGCAACTACCAGAGCAATAGTGTCTTTTTTTAGCATGCCAAAACACTTTTTTTGGCCTGAAAAGCTTCTACGTTCCAGACACAACAATATATTTCATCACAAGGCCTGTTCGTGACCTAATTTTCTAATTTTGTCTGGAGAGAGCTGCCAGGATACATATTGCCAAGAACGCTGAGCCAGTAAGCTGAAAGCAAGCTTGAATCCAGAATTCCAGACTACCAGCACAAAACTCATTCTGAATATGCCCTAGGTTTACTAAGCTACATAAGACCATGATGAATAGCTATACTTGAGCAAAGATTTAAATTTTTCCCAATGTAACTAAAACAAAATACAACCCACTGAGTATCTGGCTGATACAATATGCTTAGTGAACAAATGACAATGCGATACTTATTTTAGGATGATAGAATAAATTGAATCTAAGTTAGTAAAAAATGTAACTAATATATTGTCTACATCTTTTTCAATATGCCATTTGAGTGATGGCTGACCTCTCATCTTGAAAATAGGCAAACCTATAGAGCATTCTTCAGAGACAGAATTCAGTGACTCAAAGTGACAGATAAAAACCTTAATTCTTCTAGAAAAGAGTTTTTCACTCAGCCAAGCTTCAGCGGTATTGGTATTTTAACACCTCCAAAACAGTAGAAAAGAAAAATCCTCAAATGGTTATATGCATTCAATGCTCTAGACCTAATAAAACAACTGTTGCATAATGGCCATAAAGATTTAAAAAAAAAAAAAAAAAACCAAAACCAACAACAGACCACCCTAGAAACATGTCCTACTATTTCTTTTCCGACACAGGATAGCTGTATGTGGCCTGGAGCTCATCTGATTATAGATTATGTGAAGATATCAAGAAAAAATGCAGAATTTGGGAGCAGTGAGAGGTGCACAGTTTCTTCATTTTTAACACTTTTTTTTTGGGTTTTGTTTTTTTTTTTAATATGAGCCTAAGGCATAGAGCAGCCTGGTCCAAAAATCAGGTTTCACCTTTCTTCTCAAGATGCTATAGTCACTGTAAATCAGAAAGCATTAACAAAGTCACTTAGGCCAGTGGGAACAGAATGATGACGTGGTCCTTTGTATTGGTCGAAAACTGAAAGTTCTAACAAAGGATGCAAATGAGAAGAGTAGTAGACATCCACCAGAGGAGAGAATGGAGAAACAGAACAGGTTAGAGAGACATGGCATCAAAAGGAGAAGACATGCCAATATATAACATGAGCTTTATGCGTGATCATTCCTCTTTCTCACCACTAAAACCCAGTGTCTAATCTTTTCATAGACTAGAAAGGGAAGAAGAAAGCAACAAGTAATTTGGAGATCCAGGTGCAATAATCTACTTCTTCCGATAATACTGATAATACTGTTTTCCAACACATCTTTCAAAAGCCTAAATGAGAGAGAGTAGAAAATAATTTCTACAGAAAACACCATCATTAATCCTAGTTGAGATACAATCCTTAAATTTAAGCCTTTTTCACTACTTTAGGAAAGAGTGAGGAGAAAAATATTATTGATGCAAAGAGATGTTCCTTGTCCATAGTGGACTGAGCACGTATTAATATTAAACTGCACCAAGAGAAAGGACAGGAGAAAAAAGGTAGTAAAAGGAACTTTGGTTAACGCTGAAATAGATTTCCTAATGAGGTTATAGGATGTCCCTCACAGGAGGTTTCTAAAAAGAACTTAAGCAAAAATTTACCTGGAAAACATGGGAATTGACCCTGCTAATGAATGAAGTGATCTCGTGAGGTCTGCACAAGCCTAATGTCCCAAGACTTAACGTTAAGAGCTTCCTCTATCACGGCCAATAGCAGTGAATATAGGTGATGATCGTCTCTCATGGAAGAGGTGATAATACATAGATAGAATCCTTGTTGCTTATTTAAGAAAAGGACAAAAGTCAGTATTTTTTTAATTTAGCCAATTCATAGCCAAAGATGCTGTTGCTTTTACAGATACAGCTTTCAGAAGACAGACCACGTGTGGTATGCTGACCACCATGTTTAAATGAAGCTAAAGGAATCTAAAAAAAAAACATTCTGAAACATATTCTGTATGGTGACACCTTACCTTGAATATTATCTTCAGTTTTGGGCATAATTTTTTAATGAACATATCAACAATCTACAGAGGTTGGGGAGGGCACAAAAACAGCTGGAAACAGAATCTAGCTGGAGAAAACAGAAAGAACTACAAAGAGAAGAATGAGCGAAAATAAGGTGGCGACCTTCCCGTATTCAAAAAAATCACTATCAAGATTGTGGTTATGAACTTTTCCTCATGTCTACTGGGCCCCCAGGGAAAGGATACGAGGAACGGGATTTAATTTGCAGCAAGGTTATTTTGCTCGCACAATAGAAAAGGGCCTTTTAGCTATATACACAGTGGAAAAACTATATGACATCATTACATAGGATACGTTAAAGTGTCCTACCTGGGAGACTTTTAAGAACATATTTCTATGTTCGTAAATTTATATAAGGGGTGGTCGAAGTAGAATTAAGCCAGCCTCAGTGAACTGAATCAGTTGAGGTCAGATGGCCTTCACGCAGTTATAATTCTGTGTGTCTAAATATCCCTGAAAAAGTTAGACCCACATGTTAAATTCACCCATTAAAAATTTATGTACCCATATCAGAAGGAGCAAATCAGAAATCAAATATATTTTAACAGTGAACTAGCTTAAAAAATGATCCTTTGTAAAAATGTCTGAGGATTCATGAAGTAATAATTTATATACAGAATCATCTACTTTTATACAGATACAGTTTTATAAAAACTTCTGAATTTTAAATAGTATCAACGATAATTAAAAAACAAAACCAAAACACCACCATCACCCCACCCCTCTCCCCTCCCCAAACCTGTGAATGCTTGGTATAAGATCTGAGTAAGACCATCAGTATCTGGACAAATACCATATTCTTTCTGGAGGACTTCCAGTAACCTTGGAGTTTTCTAAACTGCTCAAACCCAATACTCAGCAATAAAAAATTGGTTCTAACTCAAAGGCTATACTTTGTTTGACTCTGAAATACAAAGATAGGTCAAAACATTCATGGTTTCCTCAGAGGAATGCCTTTCATGTACTAACTGAGAAGTGCTGTATCTACGTTTGAAATTATCAAAGCTTTTATACATTTCAGGCAGAACAAAGTCTCCCTCCCTTAAATTTGTCCTCCTGAAGACCACTACAAAACTCTTGCTCAGAGGCACTAAAGTTTATTTTATAACTCCTCCCATCGCTTTTTTGGTCCTGTTTACTGACTGCTTTGTAAAGAGGAGAAATCCAAGGTTTTCTTTTTAAAGTGCTCCCAAGGACAGACAACATGTGGCAACTCATTCATAATCAAATGGCAAAAAGGCTGTAACACCGCATTGCCTAGAAGAGCTCAAGCTCTCCAGCATGTGGGCAGCAGCCATATGTTCCAACACATTTCTGCCAGTAAGATGTCTGAGGTCTGAACAGAACCAATACAGTATCAAAGACAAGCAGCAGCCTTCCAGGGATTGAGATTACACCTTGTCAGAGCTCTTGGCAGCTCATGTTCAGACAGGTACTGTTAAGTTCAACTTGGGTGGGGAAAAACACGTCCCTTGAACAGGCATACCTGGAAATCCCACCTGTGAAGTCAGCACTACAATGTCCCCATTTAATTAATTTTTCCACTCTTCTCTGGTGCTACTGTCACTCTAATTTAGGGTTCATAATGACACACTGTTCTGAGTTTCTTCCACTCAAGTTCTTTTATAAACAGATTGTCAATGAATAAAAGTTTCAGCCATTTCATCCATGTTTTCAGGGTGATGTGAAATGTCATAATGGACTGTCTCACACCATGGAACATGCAACATTCAGATCATACAGAAAAGAGCCTTCATGTGCTTTGGTGTGTTCCAAATCAGGGACCAACAACTACAAACAAGATCTTGGCATTTTCATAGGTATTCTAATAAAACTTTCAGCTTGGTACTAGGTTGTGGTCAAACACAACAGCGAGAATTTTAGGAATTAAAAAGACAAAAGGATAGAGAAAGTAGCAACTGCCACTATCCTAATCAGTGAGTGCTCTTCTAGCCTTCCGCTAGTTATCAATTTAGAAAAGCAGATAGCAGAACAGAAGGGAAGTGGACACACAAATAAGAGGTAGGAAGGGAGGAGATGAACGAGAAAAATAGTTATAAGGAATGTCAATGAAGAAAACAGGGAGAAAAGAAAAAAACCCATAGGAATTACTAGCAGAGGATTCTGCCGTTCATAACTAAAATACATATGGCATAAGGTACCTGGAAGAAGCTGAATCACAAAGTCAAGGATATTATCGTCTTTATGAAAACTCAAGTAGGCAAGGCCACACCTTCCATGATCATGAGAAAAGTGAAATGAAAATCCGTGACTATAAGTAAGAATGTAGGTTTTAAATACTAATTAAAAATAAAACACATGAAAAAAATGCTCAGTGACATTATTCTCACATAATGACTAGAATATTTGCTGAAGACTAAGTCTTTTGGAATAGAAAGAGGACAGCTGTTTAAAAATATTTTGAAGACAAATTATTCATTATTCCTTGCATTTGGGTAAGCTTTTTGATCACTTATTCACTCTAATATCATATAAAATTGAGTAAACAATGCTGAACTTAGTGCTTTCACACTATTCCTTGTTACTAGTCCTGTTCTCTCATTTTTGGAATGTAAGTTTGGTCACTCTCCTGTTTCTTTCTCATTGCAAACTGTTTTTCCCACTCTCATCTTTTCTACCTTCCTTCCAGTTCAGAACTGTATTTACTGCTTCCCTACTTTTTTTCCCAAACCCAAACCATCATTCCCTTCTCACAATACATACAGGTGCAGCATGCCATTTGACATATGAAAGGTAAGATGCAGTCAATCAGGAGAGGAAAGAAATACCATGTTGAAGTTGAAATACTGAGTATCATCCACTTGATTATTTGTCAGCTAATAGATTAAGTACTAAGAGCTTCCCCCTTACATAAAAGTAAGTTCAGTTAATGCTCATCATCAGTCTGGGCTTGGCCATTAAGTTTCAATCACATCAGCGACTACAAGTTTGAAGAAAATCAGTGGTGGTGTTGACTACTCATCTGAAGAACTACTCATCTAAAGCCCCTGCTGCCTGGATCTAAACACAGGGCAGGCACCCAGCTAGCACGTGGGCGTGCAGCACGCTAGCCCAGCAGATGGGCTGCAGGGAGAGTCTGACAGGAGAACATTTATCATGTGTGTTCACAGAGTTGGTTTTGAGCACAAATTCTTGACTACACCTTTTAACTAACATTTCTGTATTGAATGCACAACTTCACATACATGCTGCAAACTCTACAAGCAGGAACTCTTGTTTCTTGGTGCCTCTGGGGGGTGAAATACATGGTAGGGAGCAATATCCCTATATTGACATTCTGAAACACAGAGATCTACTGTTCGAGTGGGCTAAGAAAGTTCCTGTCTCAGATGTGTCTTTGTCTTGTTAATTTTTAACTATATATATGCACACTTCCACAGCTAATATGACCTACAGCCCTGTAGGTAGAATCTGGATTTACAGCTTAACTAAGATATTTTTTTCACTGGCATGGTTACTGTCAGAGGGCACATCTCCTTGGCTCATTCATCTGACATGGGAATGCGTTCAGACTGCATTTCAAAAAGCAGATGCTTTCTGAAAAAGTCAATTTTAACAGTTTGGCTAAAAGTAGAACTTTAAACTCCTAAAAATACTAACAGGAATTCAGCCTACCCAAAAAAATTCCTTATTAACAGAGGCTAAATGAATCTGAACTGCACTACAACCAAATGAAACATTTGTAAAGGAACTTCCATAAGCTTAAGTTCAATTGGTTTAACCAACTTAAATCACTTTAACTAAAACATTAAAACACTAATCACTAAACCACTGAACTTTGGCAGCAATTCAGCTCTGCACCATGCAAATAAGAGTGACAGCTACAGGAAAGGGCTACGTTCTATAAATATGCCAGACCTTGCCTTTCTTTAGGTCTAAGAGAAGCTTTGTGAAACAGCATTAACAAATTTTGCCAGTATTGCCATATTTGTCTAATGCAGTATGGTTTGGAAACCAGTTAAATGGCATTTTGACATCTTTGTACTGTGAGTTTGTGGATCAAGTTACCTAAATCTGTACAGATCCCATTTATGGCTCCAACCCTTTACGTGAGCATTCTCCAAATATTTTCAGAAAACCATGATTCCTCTTAGTTAGATATTTTTAAAATCTCTTATAAGGTTGTCTACATGACAACATAATGCAAGAGCCTTAAGAGGCCCCACAGAAGTGAGATGTTGGTACAGCAAAGCCTGGCTGTGTGAAGCCCCTGCTCTGGCAAGCCCCTAGGCTGAAGCGGGAGGTGGCAGACCCAGAAGTAGTTAGAAGGGACAGTATGGGTCTGTCACAGTCAGTGACACGCCATCAGCATCTAATTCCTTGTCATCCTGGACTGGACAGATACCAGGACAGGTTATAATTTATACACTGGGTAGAACAGTAGTGGAAGGAGGGGGAAAAGCATCTGGCTCTGGAAGACAAACATTTGAATTATCTAAATGAAGAACCTAATTTAGCCTCCCTCCCTGAATCACCTTCAAAAAGATGGAGGCATCTTTTTCCACTCAGTGTAGAAACAGTCCAAGAAGGTGAGCTGCTGAAGCTGATATGCAGTAAGCTGATATGTAGACTCACAAGTATGTGACCACAAAATTCCCATCTGCACCTTTCCATCTTCAAAGGTGTTATCCTTTAGGTATTAAGCCTATCCTTCTGCACTTTTGAAAGAACAAAAGGAACACAAGCCATTGCTTTAAAGTGCTCACCTAAAAGATCACGCCACTTAAAACTTGCATCGCACCATTAATCATCCTGATTTATTTGGCCACCAATATCAACTCACTTTTAAACATCAAAGCTAAGTAAGATACACAGAAAAAACAGGAGACAAATATTTGGATACTAATAGGTAGCTTGCATGTGATATTTAAAGATACTATATTTAAATGTCGTATCTTGACAGGAAGTAAGCTACCATGAAGACCTCAAATATTGAAAGCAATTAAATATTGATATAAAAATTAGTAGGAATGGAAAGCTATTAATGAAGATTAGCTTCGCAAGATCACATGTGAAGACACTGAAAATCATTCTGGAACTGTTCACAGGCAAATACCACTGTCTGATTGTAGTAAAATTTTGAAGTGTTACCTATACTTCAAAGTAT
Source organism: Mycteria americana (assembly GCF_035582795.1). Lineage (NCBI taxonomy): Eukaryota > Metazoa > Chordata > Aves > Ciconiiformes > Ciconiidae > Mycteria > Mycteria americana. The sequence goes on from NC_134396.1 coordinate 43,347,884, forward strand.
GTCTCCGCCCAGCTATAAAGCATCTGAAGGATTTAACTTACAAGCAAAGAAAACTGGAGAAGGTCTTATACACAGATTTCGAGTCATATATATTTAATGCTAAACTCAATAAATTCTTTCTTCTCTTCTAGCATAATATCTAGCTGCAATTCCTGTTGTTATTACCCTTCTGGCTCAGTAGGAAACTCTTTTTCTTTCATTAAAAAATAATTAATAAAGAAACAATAACAAATAAATAATACTAATAGTAATAAAAAAGATGCAGACTTTACATGATACCAGCATATTTTACTAATATGTAAGTATTTTACTTACATGATAAGTATTAAACTTATCAGTTGTAAGTAGGTGCCCCAGAAAAAGCAAATTCCATGAAAGAGTATAAAAGAGAACAGATGTACTGCTTTGGCAAGACAGATTAGGAAGATGGTACAGGAGAAAATATTGCAAAGAGCAGCTGAGACACCGGATTTTGTGTGTCCTAGGAACAGTTCTTTGGTTTACAGAAAACACAAAATTAAACATGCCAATGAGTAAGATAACATCGAGAACCAATGGGATAAAATAAATATCACTTTAAAAGAGTGATTTTTTTTGCTGTCTTCCACTTTGCATCACTAATAAAAGAATTTTCACTCTCCTGTGTGTTTCTCAACATGCAATTTACAGCATCAAAAAATGAAAGCTTTAGGTTTCTTTTAAAAATTGAGTATTTTATTATTGCTTTTCAAGGAAAGGCTGTTGTAAATCGATCTGACTCCAGCATATTCTGTTGAAGAAAAGAAGAAATGGACTACGCACTATATATTGTAACAATTTATAGTTCCTAAAGCCATTTGAAACTCCTCCCAGCACATCTTTTCAGGCTTCCCCCTGCCCCGCCATTATAGCAAAACACTTAAAGATGGTATTAATAAACCAGAAGTGAATCTTTCAGAGTTCCACGCAAACACACTAAGCCTGGAATGTAGCTTTTACCTGGGACAGTTTGGGTAAGGCTGTTATGACTGTGTTGTATTAGAATAATTTTGCAAGCAATTGCTGCCTGAACTTTTAGAGGAATGAATCAAAACAATTTCTAAGTGATCGTAAATCCTCTGACCTTCACTTGCTAGCTCTCTCTTCCTTCATATGTTACCATGAGCTGCAGAGAGAACGGAATTGCTTAACCTGAGTGTAAAAACAGCAGGTCCTGCTTTCCACATTTAGGATCAAACAAAGCTAAAATGAAACCAATGACCATCACTCTGGTGTCAGCACTATCTAACTTCAAACAGGGATGAGAATTCATTTTAGGCACCAACAGCTCCCATTAGGGCTAATGGATAAAAGAGCTGCTTTAGCAAAAAAATTTAGGAAAGGTGTTCAGCTTGTGTAAGGGTGAGAGCTAGCCAAACTCTGGATATGCCATTTGGTTAGCGAAACCTGTTCCTAGCTCTTTTATAACTTGCAACAGAATTTTTCGCTCCTCAGAGAACACTGTTCCTCTGTGTGCACTAACAGTGAACACTGAGGAGATTGTTCCATCTTTTTTATCCTGTTCAGCGTTCAAATCTCTCCAATCCAGCCAGAAACAGATACCTGCAACAATATGTCATGCAAGAAGAAAGTGCCAAAGGAGACATACATGCACAGCGAATATACAAGGCATAACCTGTTTTCTGCTTTCTGACATGCTGAGGACTGCACTGCAGAGAAGCTTCACTAGGGAGAAAACAGGCAGATGGAGGCAAACAACTTGTGTCCTACACTCCTGCTGATAAACTGCTTTTTTTATTCCTGCTGGGTGTCTGGCAGTGAAGTGCTTCCAAGACTTTGGCATTTCATTCCAAACTTTTTCATGTCTTCCTTCTGGAGGACAAAGAGGTTTTAGTTTTTTTTCTTTTTATGAAAGAAAGCCTAACTTCTTTCTTTGAAACAAACAGTGCACACTATACCTTCTGGTTAATACGTCACCAGAATTCAGCAGTTTGGTATCACAAGATTATAGAGGGAAAAAAAAAGAAATAAAAGCAATTATCTAGTTTACCAAAAAAAAAAAAAAATCTTCTAGGTCAAGACTACAAGGTCCCAGGCATTCTGTAGATGATCACCTTCTAAATTACATCAGTATTTTTGGAAAAGCAGAAATATTGCTTTGTGGATGAAGATTCACAGGAAAATACAATGTTGTAATTTAATGTTTAGTGCTGATATTTTAACTAGACAAGTTTGTTACACTCTTTTTTCCCCACAGGAAAAATTAAACTCTAAATATTTTGAATCTACAGGTCTGTAAACCTGCATTATTTGCTGCACCGATCAACAGGACTTACTCAGAAGGATGACAACAGTGCTTTAATAAACCAATTTCCCTTTCCAATCTGTGGACAATCCCGTTACTCAATGAGCTGCATTCTTGAGTCTATAGATACTGAGGTAGGCACGGAGAGCAGTCACGCTTCTCTGGCCTGCTACTACTTGGCTTTCGCACAGCTGAGAAGCGTCTACGAGTAGGCTTAGTGCTGTGCTCAAGCCACTGAAGCTACTCTGCTGCCAGCTCTCTGGTTCTGCACCACAACGACACCCACCCGGCACTGTCTCTGTGCTTTGCTTCTGGCTGCAGCATTACACCATCTAAAATCCAGACAGGTGTCTTAGCAGGCAAACTCACACTATGGAACCACTAAGCATAACTTAACTCTTTTTTTTTTTTTTTTTTTTTTTTTTCCCAAGTTTCCAGTCAATGGGAAAGCTTGCGGCAATGGCACAGAGCTATCCGGCTGAAAATTACTCAACATAAAGCTCTGCATTTGCTATGTGCTACAGGACAATATATTGTATCAGACTTACAGGCTCGTCAGACCTAAAAAATAATATGCATGATTTGGCCCGGTAATTAAAATGTCTTCAGAAAAAGAAGAAGAAGAAGAAAAGTATGTTCATGCTGAGCTAGCTCAAAAATTCGGGCTGTCACCTCAGGGTGACAGCATTCACAGGCAAGTTTGTACCTGCAACTTTTGTAAGGATGACTAATGAGCAAAGGCAGTCATTATCACTAAACTGTGTAGTGGGGCAAAACTACATTACATGTGTCAGGTATTTATAAGGTAAATATTCATATAAAAACAGGTACTTTGTGAAACACAAATCATAAACAGACTTAGAGGCCAAAGTGAAAATCTATTCAGTCAGGAGAGTGATGATGCAGTAAGTGGCCATGACTGGAAGATTCGCTTTACAAGCAGACCCTTCCCACAATTAAAATGCTAACTGGAGGGGAATGGGGGTGTGTTTTTAAATGCTAATAATCAGTGTTCTGCTATTAATCATAGACACGTAATCAAGATTTGTGACCAGGGGAAGATTTTTCCCACAGTTTTAGGCTTAACGTAGGTCTTCCAGGCTTGTCCCACAGACCAAAACACATGTATTTAAATTGCAGTGACTTCTGTAACTATTGAAGATATTAAAGAAATCTAGATCTATTTAACTATAACTTTTTTGTTATAGTAGTTCAGTAGTACTAAATAAAAAATATGATAAGAATAACAAAGTAAGCTGTGTGTGCTTTTTGAAAGTTTGGAGGAATTACTTTTAAATCTCTAAATGCAATAAAGTCAAGGATTCCCTCATAGAGGGAAAAATACTACTATATTAGTAAATATTTACAATGTAATCAGTTATTTTTGCTTATTTTTGCTTTCTTGCCATTCTGATATAATCATTAAATTATCATCACTGCCTTCTATAGAATTAACAGCTGAAAAGCATTATGGGTTACATACTGCATTTTAAAAAGCCCATTGTTTTTAGACTTTCACAGTAACCACTTAATTTTTTAATTTATTTCTTATATAAGTATCTCACTGCCAATCCCAGAAAACTGTAATCTCCTCATTAGCTTTAACTTACAGTAAAAGATGTAAATATCGGTACCATATCAACTTTTTCAATTTTGTAACATCTCAACTTTTTCATTTTAATGTCTCCAAATACCGAATAAATGCATCCCAGGAAATTCCTATCAGCCTGCTTTTCTTTACGGGAACAGCAGCTGGACAAAAAAGGAATTGGATCTGACTCAGATTACTGAATTTTGTGTTTATTATTATAACTAATAATTTATTGATATAACACATTATTCATAGATAATATACAACAGAATCTCATTATTCTGTTATTGAAGTTGACCACCTGAAATTCCTCCCACTTCGTCCCGCTAAAATATGAAATTACTGAAAATCATTAATCAGGAATTGCTCTAAAATGAGGCATTAAAAATAGCAAGTTTCTCATGTACGTAGCTCGCTGAAGAATAAAAACTGAACATCCACTTGAGACAGAATAGATCCCTCAAGGATATGCCAACCACAGGGATATCCTGAATTGCTGGTTGCAACAAATTGCAGAACATATTGAGAGGAAAACCTGGCCTTAATTTCCATGCACAGAAGGCTAATTTGATCCCATGGGGGCTCCTGTGCTTTCCCGGTGGTGGAGAGCTCAGCTGAAAGTTTTGTAGCTGGTAAGTGTGTGGGTGCCTGTCCATGTGCACAGGCATACGTTGCAGTGGAAGATAACGGTATCACCCAAGAGAAGAACAGTACAGGTTAGTCATTATCAAGACTTCTTTGTGTTGCGTGGTGCCCAGAAAAATTTTAAAAACCTACGTAACACAATTCCTATAGACAAGCCTTGGTTGTCCTTTCCATAGGCTAGGACGTGTTTTCACAGCAAACAACACTGCACCTGAAAGGTAGTTCTCAGTGAGAACCTTGCCATCCCCCAGCTTGCAGAGATGGGCTGTGTCAGCTCAGGCTGAACCCAAAAAGAGCCATGCAGGAGACAGCCACAAGGTGCTTTACACAGAATGGATCGATTTTTCTGTTCTCAAACACGTAACAGCTATTTCCATCTTGTTAGTATTATTTTGATGCTAAATAACCTATACCATGCTTGTTTTGTGTAGCAGCGCTCTCTTAAACCTCCACTGCACCATGCTGTCACTGCATGTCACCACTAAAGCAGAATAAAAACGAATTATTTTAGCAAGTTGTGTAAAGTTCAGCTGTGGATGGACTCCCCTATACCTAAGGTAAGAGCCTTGCACTGTTACAATCAAAGTGCACTTCCAGTGCCCTGTGAGGCTGCAACAAACATACGCCATCAATCGTTTTTGATCAAATCAAATTTAATACCGAAGTAACCACATAAAACCTAAAAAATTTCCAGAACAATCTCCCACCAATAATCTCCTGCCCAGGTGTCCTCACCTCAAAATCATCCATAGACATGCTCCAGCTCTGTGAGGGTCATTTGGGCTGATGTAGTTTGAAAGTGCTAGTTTAAAACGAAAATTTGTCAAGCTAATCTTCTGTGTAAAGAAGCTGAAGAGTTTGTAAGAAAGAGTATGTCAGGCAATCTGTAAGTAAATGGTGCTAAACACTGTCATCAGGTTCATATCCATCGCTACTAGATTGTCAACACACAGTGCAGACAAACACTTCAGCTATCAGTGACAGCTCCAGATGTAATTAATATAATTTAAAAGAAAAATACTTCATTGTCTTCAGAAAATACAGATTACACTGATTTTTCAAAAAAACCCAAACCCCACACTTTATGCTGGAGAGTTTGACTATTGTTTGAGCTAAACCAACAGTAAAATATTGCAATATTCAGTTTATGACAGCTGTAAAATCCTCTCACATAAAAGTGAAAGGACAAATGTTATAAATAGGAACTTATTTACTTGATAATAAATATGGACTTACTGGACTGGCATGTTTATATTGACAGACAGACAACATCTGTCAGCCGTAGATATATGTATCAGCAAAGGTTTACATATAAGAATCAAACTGTATATTTCACCATAGTGAATCCTGTTTAAATCCATCTGAAGATATTTGTTTCAGTATTTAATTGTATTTTCATCCTGCACTAGTTCCTGTTATATTCATTAGATGTACTCTCATTTAATTGGATTCTCTGTTTTTACCCATTGCCTTTCCTGTCTTGAGGCTACTCTCTGTCTCAAATTTCTTGTTTCAGATTACTTCTTGTTCCACTCACCCTTGATGACCTTCACTGTTATTTCTACCTGGATGGATTCTATCTCTGATACTTATTTTACTAGATTTTCCTCTGTCAGGACAAGTACCTGACAAACCATTTTTTCCTCCATTTATTTCTACTCGGTCACCTTTTTGCTTCTTTATATGCAGACTCCGCATTTTCCTTTCCCGTTAACATTACACATATAATTAAAATGGAAATACCAGGGGAAAAAAAGATAAAAAAGGAAAGAGTGCTTCAATTTGAAAGTGTTACTGGAAACACCAGTCATGTCCCACTCACCCCCCACCAATCACAGGCCAGAATATTGCATTGAAAGGAACTGTAGCCACGAAACTGTGAGAGAATACTGTTTGGTATCAGTGTTATACTGAAGAAATTGTGTCTTAGACTGACCATATCACATCAGTTCCCATTGCAAGTCTGAAAATCTTCAAATGCAGCTATTGCATGCAGCATTGTCTTCAGCCTCTCCTAAAACACAGAATTCTTTGTTGTTTTGTGATCCCTACTCCCTTCACAGTGTGCTGGGCCAGTGAGTATTTTGTCCAGCATAGTGGCTTCAAGTATCACTTTAGCTGTTGTAAATCCCCTAAAAGGTGATAAATTCTTTTTTTGCGGCGGAAGAAAAAATAAACCTTCATTCATCAACACAGGTTGTATTAAGCCAATGACATGGTTCACAGTACCCAAACTAAAATTCTCTATTTCTTTATTCAGATTTGACATTTGGTATTCCTGCCACCTTTTGGTGGTAGGAATTTTTTAAATTCCATACAAGAGATATTTGCCATGTATTATTTTTAATCAACAGTTCCATATTTCTACAGACTGAGATTGATTTTTGAAAGTTTGTTAAATTTATTTACAGGGAATCTTCTCTCATAAAATGTTTTCGGCACAGAAGGCAATCACATTAGACTTTTTAAGTGGCATTCAGAAATAGTAAGTATAAAACCCCTTATTACTATTGTGACTTTTATATATAACATGGAAGTGTAAAAAAGGATTCCTTAAGGGTTATTCCACTTGCCTGCTGTCTACCTTCCTAAGATTGTACAAGGATTTTACACATAGAGAGAAACTGTACTTAAAACCCATGTATTTTGGAAGCTTTATTTCACTGTATGTTCTGCTTTACTGGTAGATGACCCCATAAATCAAGCTATTTAAAATCCTATAGACTATTGAAACATGTTATTTTGAATGCAGCAAAACTCAGAAGTCTTATTTAAACACACACGTAAGTGCATCACTGCCTAAACTAGACCTACATTAGAATAGAAGCAATAATGACAAAATCCCTGATTCTCAGATACTAATAATAATCTGTTCAACTTTTTACCCATACAAACATTGCAGCAAGGTTTGACTAAAGCAACACATTGTTGACTGTCCTAGACAAGTAGGAAAAGCACAATCAATTCAAAAGCAATTCAGAAAGTCTAGCACTTAGATTTAGGGTTGGCTGGGTTATTTGTTGGTTGGGTTGGGTTTCATCTGAAGCTCTGAAATACCTACGATATATAGAGATTGTAATTTATTCTATTAAGTTTAAAAAAATGTATAAAAGTGTTTCTAATTAGCTGTCACATTTCAGTAATCAGGTGAGTTAAAGTCACATGTAACCCTTCATGACTGTTCCCATGTAATACAGCAACCCTTGACTTGTGTTTCCCAAAGGTATGGTTCCATCTACAAATTTCTTCAGTATATTTTCTGCAATACTTCACCAACAAAAAATAACCATCAAACAATGTAGAAAAGAGAGAAAAAAAGACAAGTTCTTTCCAAGTCTTCTACTATCAAGTATTCAAGTCAAATTCTCATGTATTTTGTCATGGTAGATGACAAAATCTACCAAACCTGGTAGATTTGTAGCTTAAACGTGCATATTGTTCTAGCATGAAATCACTAAACACACAAATATCAGTAACTGTCCAAATTAGTTATATGTAAGCCAATGATTCAGAGTACTGTCATAGGACATAAAATTGGTACAGGTATACTTACACGTCTACTTGTGCAGAACTTGTGCAGAAGAAAGTCACATGGAGAAAATAAGATAAAAACTAAAGAAAAAAATGATTTGAAGACAACTTATTTTTAGAATGCAAAGAGGGTTTAAGAACTTGAAAGATTTTTTTTCTCTAATGGATGCTCAATTTACAGGTGTCTTAGAACTATTACAAGTGAGCAAAATCTATCACAGAGTAAAATACCAAATACTACTGGAAATTGGGGAAGACAGGAGGGAGTTGTAGGGATAGGAGGGAGCTGTAGGGATAGATTACAATCCTGAAGTATAAACATAATTTGTTCTTTTAGCATCAGGGTTTGTGTTTACTTAAAAATAGAACAGTGTCCAGATTAATTCCTATTTAATTTTAAGTATTTATGTTAGAAGCCCTAATACACAAGGTTCAATCTCTAGTGAATGTTAAAAGCATTTTTTAGTAACAGACAGAAAAAGCCAGCCTTCAGAGCTGTAGTAAGCAAACTTTGGTGTACTGTCTGCCCATATGTACAGATATTGGGTATAACTCTAATAATAAATATTGTTCCTTTTAATGTTTCAAAGGATGTATTTATTAGATAGTAATAGCAAAATCCATTTTGTTCCAACTGTAACACACACTACATTTTTAGCACGTAAAATACTCCTGAGAATGTATTCTCTGAAAAGGTTTTGGAAACTTTAAAAATTAATGTAAAACTGGAGAAGATATTTCAGTCTACTTCAATGACTTTAGTATGCTGCACTATATTAAGGCAAGTTCTCCAAAAACTACTCCAGTGAAATTCAGTAAAATATAACAACTGCAAGACAACATTGCACTACAATTAAGATGCCAAAAGTGTCTGTAATGGCATAATCATGGCTTTAAACAAAACAAGCATTTCAAGCAATCAACTGGTGAGGTAAGGCATTACTTAGGGAGAAACTAAGCATTCAGTTATAATGAAAAGCAAAGCAACTGTGAATTTGTAATAACTGATTTTGAACACAACACAAGGCTTAGTGTAGAATTCTGATATATTTCTGCTATCATATAGCTTACTGTAAATCTCAAATATCCATGGTCACACAATTTAGTACAATTCTTGTAGGACAAGTTTCTAGTTACATTAGACTTTTAAACTTTTAAATCCATGTGGCAGCTTTGGATAGATACACCAAATCTTCAAAAACTTATAGCACTGTTTCAAATTGCCTGACTTCCACCATTTTATTTCAGCTAGCATGAGAGCTTTTCAAATAAAGTTATCAACTGATGAAAGCATTATTCTATACTAATAATTAAATAAAAAAATTGAACACCATGGGACGGCAGCAGGAGAAAGTTATTATGTGCATATAATCGCATAAAGCATATTAGCAGATGCAATTTTGGGTTGCAGAAGCAGTACTCATCACTATCCCTGCAACTGAATTAATGGGATTTGCTTGCAGTAAAACATGTCATGTTTACTTATAATTTGAAATAAAAATAATAACTTTACTGTATGATTATATATATTTCACTTTTCCAATTATCCAGATGAGGCTAACTGGAAACATCTGTTGATGGAAAGAATGTACCTTTTTTGCTTTTTTTTCAATCCTTGTTTCTTTTTTTAAAGCAGTCACAGGAAAAAAAAAAAAGGAAGACACATCTTGAAAACTGAAGAATCTTTATTCAGAGAGAAAATCTATTTCAATCATTTTTAGAGTTTAAAGCATGTGTTTAGGGACATTTGTTCAAAGGTTCCATTTGAACCTTTCAAAATGGATATATGAAACAAAGACAAATTCATGTCAAAGTGCTTACAGCTTTCTAAAAGTGTTAAAAAATCTGGAAAATGTGTATATGTACTACACTAGAAGAGTATAATGTGGTATCACTAGGACCCTTTGGAAAAAGACTTTATTGCTGGGTGCAATCAGTTTGCATTATAATGGTAGAAATTTCCTATTGCAGCGCAATTCTTCAGGCATATCCACATGTGTAAGTACACCTGGCAGCAAATGCCTTTCACAACGTTCTTCAACAAGAGTGAGAACTGCTATTATCTTTGGTTTTAATATTGGTGAATTCAATTAGTATTTTTAAAAGAGCAGAAAGTCCTGCAATTAAATTAGCTGTCATGAGAAACATAAGAATCAAATCTTATAAAGCTGAGTAACTGCAACAGAATATTCACTCCTTACATCTACGACTTGCCCTGTGATACAATTCTGCCAAGTGGTGACTAACTCAAAGTGATCACGTTATTCATTCTAATAACATACTTAGCATAATAAAAGTTAAAAATCCCATCAGAATAGATGTGTTCAAATATAAAACTACACTGCTTTGATAGAAATTGAACCTCCTTCAGGAGGGTCCATGGCAATAAATTTTGCCAGAAGAAGACAAATTTTGATATATTTTTATCAAATAGCTAGATAGCCTTCTTCTAGACTTTGCCTTCTGCAACTTAGCACCTTACTTAAAATGGCATATATGAACTGCTTCTTTTCCTGTGTGCAAAGACTATGATTTGCTGAGGCAGATAAATTTGATGAACTATTTGCTGTGGAAAATATTATTCCCATAAACTGAGAAAATAATTTTGAAAAACAAACCCAGATGTGTTACAAGTCATTATTATTATTAATGTAATATGTTCAAATCTTACAGTCTAAGCATAATGTAAAGCCATGTACAGCCCTTTAATATACAAAATCTATATTTTTTCCACTGTGAATCAAAGGAAATATTATTTATCCTTTCCCCTTTTGCTAGAGTTGAATTAGTGCTCCTCCTCTTACTAAACTTAGTTGTTTTTTTTTCTCTTTCTTTATCAAAGACACAGATAAGCCAATCAATTGTAAGCCAAAGGTAGACTGAGAAAGCAAAACACAATACCACTGCAAATTCATTGCACAGAAGGGCAAAGATAATTGGTTCCAAATCTGTCTCAGAAAAAATATCTGAAGTAACAATAAATTATAGCAGTGAGCATACAGGAATTACACAAGGTGAAAACTGGACCTCCGCTGATCTGAAGTTATCAGCTAACCCTATTGGTACTTTTAAAACAAAATGTATTTGTTATCTCCTAGAGGAAGTTACCACATTATTAATGGCAGTCCTACTGTTCAAGTCAGAAAGTCATTCATATTCTCTAAGATGTGTAAAGACGCATATGTAAGAATTTCTGAAACAACTTTTCTTCCAACACTTGAGCTGTGGTCCTCAGAAGAAGAGAGTCAGAGCTCTCAACATCCTGATATAACCATCATACGCACGGACGTAGTAAACAGTGCAGACTCAAATACAAAGCAAGGACCCTCTTTTTTAGAAAGACCACAACCCCCTTCCCCCCTCACCCACTTACCCCATAGTATTGTAAAGTAAACCTATAGGAAGACAGTCAGACCCCTTAAACCTATTCCCTTTCAGATCTGAACTTACAAGTCTCCCAAAGTTCAGCTCATCATAACTTTTTCCATCCAACTTTCTCTGTCTTTGCATTCCTTTCTCAACTAGCTATTCAGAATTGTTTCCAGCAGCACACAGGCAGGTGTGTTTTGTTTTCTTTTGTTTTTAAAGTTTCTCCGATAAAGAAGGGCATGAAGGTGAGATCTACTGTTTGGCTAAATTTAACAATGAAGATAATATATAGAAGGAAAATATCATTTCCTCAAAGTGCAGAAAACTAGGCAATACTAATGGGACACAGATAATAAAAATATAATGCCTACGGATTTTATGCATTCAAATAATTTGGGAAACACAACATGAAATGAAATTTATGCACTAAAATTGGAACAGAAAAATCTATACATTCTATGAAATCTAAGTTCTTAGGTAGTTGTCTGAAGTCAACACGAAAGCTAATGGATCTGACTAGCCTTGGAGACACGTTTCTTCCTTCCCATCTGGCAACAAGGATCTGCACAGCCTCGCGCCATCTACAGGCGAGGAAACAAATGCGCAGAAACAGAGGTATGAGGAGAGAGAAATGAAAACAGAAAGAAGATGGACTGCAAACAAAGTCTGTTACAGTAGACTGAAAGTGACACGAAATCCTGAGAAAGATACGTAACCCTGGAGAGAGAACTGCTGAGGTCACCTGTTCCTAGAGAACTATCTGGCCAGGTTAGCTACATCTCCTAAGATATTTGATTATTATCTGGCTATAATATGAATTTGCTTTGGCTACAATTGCTAATGCATGTGAATTTCTAATTTCACTTAACATTATTCCAGTTAATTTCACTCATTAAATTATACAACTATCTTAAAACAAAACTATAAAGCAATTTTATTATGGTCTCATCATGCAAGATCCTTCACCATTCTCAGTACATACGTAGTCATGATATATATGATAATATATACTCAAATAGTACTGTGCACCTCATAGGATGCTTTCATTTGCAACGTAACAAAATAGGATATATCACACCATTTTTATTACATTACATTATATCCCTGCATTTCATAAAATGGAAATAAGGAATCACCCAAAACAAAAGGCTATTTTCTATAGATCATCGACAGGCTTTATTTAACAAGGTTTAAAAATAGTTAGACAACTAACTGGGTATTTTTAATATGGCAACAAGTAAGTATCTAGATTAAAGTAAAAACACTGTCAATGAAAACCTAAGTATGTTAACAGAACTGCACTAAAGAAGGTTTACTTTCATAAGATACCTACAACCCAAGCTAGGGCTTGGCATGAACTGCTTTTCGGCTTGGGATGAACTCTAATTCTTTTCAAGTGAAGGTGTTAGCAACTGAGTGTAAAAATAACAAATATTGCTTTGTCTTGATAAAAGTAAGAGCACATTTCTGTAATTCCTAGACCAAGAATGCAACTTTTTTTAACTAATAAAGCATAGTTATCTTCTTGGTCTCTATGATCTAGCTCCAAATGTAAAGAGAATAGGTACTCAGAATTTCCAAAGGGCAGTTTATTCAGAATATCTGCACTTAAGTATTCTCATGATATGCTGATGAGAAGTACGACATTACTTTAGCAGGACACTGACCATTACTGACACCAGAGAGAGCACTGACCAAAAATCTTACTAGGTTAATTACATCAGAACTAAATCAGACACCGCTTTTAATGTTATTTGCATGTAAGCTGCCAATTCTATTTGAGAATCTCAAACCACTTTACAAACATCAGGTTTTAGCCTAACAACATACTTGGGAAGAAGCCAGCTATTATTTTCCTCATGTAATTTATATATGCCATAAAAAAACTGATTTGCCCAAAAACTCTTGGGATGCTCCATACCGTAAATTCTGTTGCCTACTACATGTCATATGTCTTCTTCCCACTTTCTGTATTTCCCTACTGTACCTCAATTTTAAAAAATCACATCATTAGACTGCAGGTTATGGATGATTCAGTAAAGTGTCAGCCTAGCATAAACATATTAGAATAATATTCCAGCCTAGCCATCAAAGAGTGAAACCCAAGAAAACTATTTCTAGATTGGAAAGGATGCAGAAAAAAGGCAGGTTTGAGTTACAAATCAGATGACTATTTGCATTATGCTCACTCCCAAGACTAAAAATATCTTAATAATGAGGGCTTATAATACTTTGGGGAATAATATGTACAAAATTCACCTTTTTGTTAAAGCCCACATATAGTGGCACATGAATGTCAGATCTGTAGGAAAGACTTCTGAAATGCAGAACTCAAATACTTTTGTGAAGAATAAAATTATACAACTTCTCAGGAATATGATTAATATTTTGCTCGTCAAACAGTAGAGGCCTTAGACAATATTCTCATGTAGTACAAAGAGGCAGACCTTAAAGAAAATTTTTCATTATTTCAGCTACTGATACAACTATCTCATATCTCATGATCAAGACACCATTACAGGACAGCTAAAGTAAAATTCAGTCACATGTTCTTTTGAACCTCTCCCTTTGCAATACTATCTGCTAATTTTTCTCTTTTAATAAACTATCACTATTTCTACAAAACAGAGAAAGCTCAAAATAATTATATATTAAAACAAGTTGGAATCAGAGAAGGTAAGATAAAATAAAATAAATAATGCCTGTGTAATTAAACAGAGCAAGAAAGTTTTCTGTGGGAAAAAAAAACCAAAACCCAACCCCAAAACCCCAACACCTCCCCGCCCCCCCAAACCAAACCCCACCACTCTCTTCCTGGCTGTGTTCCAAACTTATTAAAATTTATCTTCTGCTAAAACATCCATTACAAATATTTCATAGTAAGACTGCTAACTGCACTCAAATGTTGATAATCTGGAAAGTCGGGTTGCCGTGCTTTAAAATACATCAGTAATATCCATGCATTTTACATGCTGAGGGGCATCTTACTCACAGCTACATTCAGGGTCTACTTATGCTACTATGCACACACCAGAAATGAAACTCACATTTTATCATGTTTCACACATACCAAATAATAACTTGCTTTTGAAGAAGAATCAAGCAATAAAACCAGAGACAAAAAAAACAGTGGAGGTTATTGTCCCAGTGTAGGTTATAAAGGATCTCTGAAGACACTCCCAAGCCATAGTTCATGCTGCAAGCAAACGTGTGACAAATATTTTCCTCTCCCCATAGGTGGCTGAGGACATGCAACAACATCTCTAGCTTCCCAAATCTATTCCCTGTTCTGTGTAGATCCTGCAGCTCCTACGTAGAGAGTCCTTCCTTTCCTTCACCACCTGCTCAAGCCCCAGATTTCCTTCCCCCTTCCCCCCATCTCAGTTTCCTCTGAGGCTTTGCAGCCCTGTTGCCTGGCTTGAATTACCAAGTAAATTGCTATCAGTAAAACAGAGAGAAGAAAGGGCCGGTGTTGGGGGAAGAAGAGGGAGTGATAAGTACCTTTATGTACAAAGGAGAAATCTGAAGATATAAAGTATCTGGCTCCTTGGCAAGGCAACACCACTGTTGGAGGGATTCAGGCTGACTGAGATGTGAGTGATAGGAGTCAGAGGATAGAAATTCTTATCGCTTATCACCATGGAAATGGACTCTTGATATTTATAATCACATATATTCATTTGGTACACCATTAAAATTACTTTTTTCAAACCATATTTATTAACCTACACCACATTATTCCCAGCAAGTACAATGGGGATATTTGCAGTTTTTCAATATGCCTTATGAGAATAAGTTGATAATTTTCTCTTTTACAAAGGAAGAACTATGGCAGATAAATTAATGATAAGGTTTATATCAATTTTGAGTATAAACCTATTTCGTGCTTGCAATCCCTTACGTCATTCATTATGTGCTATCCTTTGTTCCAGTGGCAAAAGCTCCATCTGTTTATTTCTAAGCATTATTTCTCCCATGTCCAGGTGAAAAAGTACATGGATATAAAACTGGAAATTGCACCATAATGCACATGAACGAGGGGAAAAAATTAAGCTGGTATGGTCAATCTTCACATTGACACATTTTAAAATGTGACTGTGCAACATACCTTTGAGTATAGTATCTACATAGTCAAATGAATAACTTCATCTTTTTTTTAATAATCTATTTGCAGCAGTTAAAGTCTACAGCATAAATTTCCAACTCAGTAAAATTCAATACCAACTTCTCAAGAACACAGTTATGAGTACTCTAAAGGGCAATACTAATCTTATTTTACCAAAGCAATGAGATACAGTTAGATATACACTTGTGAAATTTTACCTTATCAATTTAGTGTTTTTAATATGTGCTAAAACTGCTTGAGAAAAGATTGCTATCCTGGACTAACCAACTCTAAATTAATATCAAAGCACCACTTAGAGCCAGAAAAGAAGGATTGCTCATCAAACAAAAAAACATCTTTGCCATTTGATGAAGGTACACATAAAAGTTTTCACAGTGTAACAGTTGAAGGACCAAATGCCCTCTCCCCCCTGAATGTTTTATATTACATGAGTGAAAAATATTTAAATATTACATTGCCATTTTCTTTAAACTAGTAGGCAAATCCTAAGTTTTATTAGCACTTGGAATAAACCTAGGCCCCATGTAACTAGCTTTATTATAGAGATGATAGAATGATTTCAATTTTATGTTGCTGCTTTGGGCAGCAAATAGAATATGATGGATTTTTAGGTGGTCATTTGACAATATCACTGAAACAATTATGTTGAAAACTTGGCAGTAGAAATAATTAAATTTATGTGAGAATTTTTTCATCAATAACACACCTGAAAAGTTTAATAAATCATTCACTCAACAGCCACTGGAAAATCTCCCAGTGTGAGAAATAGCAAAGGTAATTTAAAAACAACAAAGTACACCCACTGGAAATGGAAGAGAAAATAAGTATAATTTGTTCTACACACAATGTGACTAATACGTATACTTATTGCAAATGGTAGAGGGTGATAGTGACCAGCACAGTAATAAAACACATAAAACAAAGCAAGATAGTCTACTTTGAAATCAAGAAAATTTGGAGCCAACATAATCCCAATAGCCAAAACACAAACATTTCTGCTATCTACAGGGTGCTCTGGGGGGAAGGAGGATGCAGAAGAGTCAGGAACAAAGAACTGAAGTTGAGCCTGGGAAGAAAGGGGACTGGGGGGGAAGGTGTTTTTAGTTTTGTCTTTGCTTCTCTCCATCCTACTCTTATTTTTAATTGGCAATAAACAAAATTAATTTTCCCCAAGTTGAATCTGTTTTGCCCATCAGCCTAATTGGTAAGTGATCTCCCCATCTATTTCAACGCACAAGTTTTTCTGTCTTGTTTTCTCCCCCTGTCCTGTTGAGGAGGGGCAGTGAAAGAGCAGCTGGGTGGGCATCTGGCAGCCAGCCAAGGTCAACGCATCACACTGTGTGTGTGTGCACATGTGCAGCAAGATAGCCACAAACTACCTGGAAGATTAACAGTTTGAATTGCACAGTAAGTGTTCTTTTCTTGCACAACCCAAAGAATATATTCTTCAGTATCTCAGAAAATTACTTGGCAATGCAATACCACATTAGCAGGAGTGAAGCTTACACATGTACACACACCAGCCGCCCCGCCCCCTCACCCGCTCTACTGGCAAAAATAGGTATTGCTGCAGAAGCCTAAAATTAAAAAGCAATTTTTATTCTTCTAGTCCCATTATCAAATTCAGATACCTTATGACTATGGGAATTAATCACCACCATTTCAGCAGCAGGTGGTCATCACTGGTAAGTACTGCCTGCATTTCCTGTGCATCCTCTGCACTCTAGTGTCTGCAGTAATAGCCAGGCCTGCTATCATAAAAACAGTACAGCTGCAGCATGCACATGGCAACTCGATCACAAACAAGAAAACTAGAAGTAATGCAGAATCCAGAATACACTTGTGTACTCAGTAACACACAAAACATACATTGGATTTAACCCATTTCAAAAATAACAATATCCTCTAACTGCTGGATAGCCAACTTCTACAAGTTCAATTCCTTTCCAACTGTCCTGTTTCCAACAGATTTCATAGATAGCTAAGATTCATAACAATCTACAGTGTTTTTCATTAGCAAAATGTTTCCTGATGGACAAAATTCTTTTACTTTGCTGTGCTGCCAACAAAAACTATCAGAAGAAGATTTGAACCTGCCTTTAAAATAATATGCCTTTTGCGTGTTGCAACAACAAGAACCACAACAACAAGCAACCAACAATTAAAAATTTAATATAGATTTCTGATTTGCAGTATGTGTTAGAGAAGATAATCTTCACTCATGTTTAACAACCTAAGAACTGGGAGACTGCTCTTTCAGTAAGTTCTACTAAATCTCACTTGCTTTACTACCTGGAGCTCACAGTTGCTATCTGCTTCATACTTCCAATATTTCACCTTTATTATTGGTGGATAAAGATATATATGTGCACATACATGTAAGTGTATTTGCCACTCCAAACCATAGAACATGGAACTTAGTGAAGACAAACCTAGTTGCCTTTGTATATTCCTGCTCATTTTTCACTCTATTCATAAGAATGAAAAATTCTATTAAGTGCAGATCTAAAGTAAAAAGGAGTAATTTTTTCCATTAGGAAACAGTATGCTTTCTATATCCAAGTCTATCTATATGTACTGTATCTCTATACTACTGGTTAGTATGATCTGAAGTAGGATATACTTGTAGCAAAAACGTTGGATGAACAACAGTGAAAAGAAAATGTCATTATATGATAATTACTGCTGAACGTCTTCTCTTCTTGCTGTTTTATATTTCAAAGAGGAAAAAATAAATAAATCAGGGAACATTTTTTCACTAAAGCAGATTCCACTTGAATCCCAGTGATTACTGTTGAATTCAGCAGAACAAGCTTCTGCAGCTTGACATAGTGGAAATGTTTCTTTGCTTTTCTATGCAGTATGAGGGATTCATATAAAAGATTATAGGAGTTACAACAATATTCAATGATAAATGGCATAAGCTAAGGCCAAAGTTTGGAATGGTCACCTTCTCCAGCTTTCTTATTTTTTCTGGATATTCTTTAGCCTATAGTAGCAGCATCATAAGATCACATTATCCTAAGGCCATAATACTGGCAGATGGTGAATAATTAATTTGAAATGGAGAGAAGGGGAAAATTTCAAGTGCTATTCTAACAACTACAAGGACACTAGAACTGAGACTCCTTTCACATTCACTAAGGATCCATTTGCAACTACAAACATAACTGGGCTGTGCAGTAGATTTGCAGCAGAAAGCTAAGGTAGATTTTTCTTGTTTGTTTTGGGTTTTTTTTAAGGCTGCCAGAATTCACTCAAAACAGTGGGCTTTCCCAGGCCTCCATGTCAGTGAATCTCAAAATTTACTGAAAAGTTTTATTTTCAATTTGTCAACAATACAAAATTAAGCTAGGTGAAATCACTAAATAAAATATGCAGGTATACATGAGGGAAGATTCACTTGAAGGAATATAGTATTCTAAAGAACCAAATACTTTCTGAAATTAATGATCAGGTTAACATCACAATTTCAAAACTAGAATTATGGCTTCCTTATCTTCACAACTACATGACTGAATATTCTCTGTGGATGACAAGCTTAACTCTACATTAAAAAAAGCCCACCATTACAGCAGGAAAATCAGGAA
This sequence comes from Mycteria americana, assembly GCF_035582795.1. Taxonomy (NCBI): domain Eukaryota; kingdom Metazoa; phylum Chordata; class Aves; order Ciconiiformes; family Ciconiidae; genus Mycteria; species Mycteria americana. Next base: position 43,367,020 of record NC_134396.1, read on the forward strand.
GTGTTATTCAAACTCACAGACTTCTATTTGGTAGAGGTCTCAATGTTTGCTTTATCCAATTTGAAAATTAAATAAAATGTTTCAGAATAAAACCAGCAAATGATAGAGCAATTCAATTATGTTTGACGAGTCTTATCGTGAAGACAGAAAGATATAGTTATTCTATTAAGCAAGAACTTATGTTGCTCTAGTACAGCATGTTTGAAATGAAGTTCTTTCACTATTCCTATAGTCCAAATGATAGAAGAAATTACTTATGTGAATGAAACCATAGACTCTCCCTGAAGGAGAAAAAGAAGATATGCTGTTTCACATGTGGTTTCCACAAACATATATCTTAACAGCTGATACAAAAAATTTTAGTAGGTAGCATTCAAAAATATCTGGTGAATGGTCTCCAGCTGAATTCATGGAAGATGGATATCTAATCCTAATTATCATAGATTTGTTGTGTTTAATGTTTTGACAAACAAACTTTAATCTGCACTTCTATCTCTACTTTTCCACTGATTTTCATATAGTACTGGAATAATAGGAAAGATTCTCATAGGGTATGTCAATATACAGCTGTCTGGCTGAATGTTTTTTCAACTTCAGTGTACTATTTAGTGGTCAAAAATCCTAGGTTTTTAGATAATAGCACCCAAAATTATCAATACATTTATATTTATTCTTCATGCTGAAGCAAGTTCTCTAATTGAACTTAAGACACCAGGAGGTTGCACATGGAGATACCTACAAGACTGATTCCAGAAATAGGATCCATGATGTAAGTAACGTTATACAGTTGTGGTTCCTTGAACATCAGATGGGGTAGAGGTACATACTAGATGAGGATTCAGAAAAGCCAATGGTCCAGTCAATGGCATGCCAAGCCCAACACCCAGAAAAGGGATTTGCCAAAAACCCGGTCTGTTTTATGGTCTTATGCACATACTGCAGTCTAAAGTTTAGTGTCCCTGTAAAGGTAAGTCTGAAAGCCCCTTCAGCTCAAAATGCAACAAGATCAGTATTGTCTCTGTTCTATTTACATAAAACTGATTTTATTAATCTCAAACAGCTTTAGGTGGGATGCATCTTATGAATACAGGTTAGCAAAGACACAGCAGGACTTCTACAAGTTTAAAAGCTTTTGAAAATTTCCAGTAATAGTTTGAGGTGTATTACAGCATTTCCCAGAATTTTAGTGGATTCTTCTCCTGAACTCTGTTTTTATTCTACCCAACTCTCACTGTCAAAATTCCTACAGTCTTTTAATCTGTCCCAATTACACCCTGCACTGCAGAGGCCTCTACAGAAACGCTGAAAGCATACAAATGGATAACTTTGAGAGCGGATCAGGCTACACAGTCTGCACAAATACAGTATTATATTTAGGAAATCACATTTAACTGCTTAGGAACTGATGTAAGATAGACAATATACTGAAAACATAGATGAATTCTATCAAATAGGGACAATCGCATACACTTCTGCTTCAAAAGGAATAACATTAGCTATTATAATTCCTGATAATTAATTGTTGTATAAGAATTAACAAATATTCAGCTTCTTTTTAAATGTTAGTTCATTATAGGTGGATTTCGTGCAACACAAACCTGTAACACCATAATAAGTAATTCTCCTTACATAAGGAAACAGAACTATTAACAGAACATGAAGCATACAAGCACCTTAGAAACAGAAACTTCATTTCTTCCCATGGGCGTATCACAGAGTATTTTTTTTTCAGATGGCCAGTTTTTTTAATTCAAAAACCCAAAAATATTCAAAAGAAGATGCAATAAGAAACTTACAGAGATATAGTACAACAGTTCAGCATTCAGAAAGAGCTTCAATAAAGGTCTCCATTTTATAAACAAAATAGCGTAAGATGGAAGAAAAGTAATTCTACTTTCTAAAATATTACCCATTTACATTGCTTATAGATGAAAACCCCTGCCAATACAGTTCAACAATAAGTATCTCTAACTTAAATTATAAACCAATCTCCTCCTGACTGTTTCCTTTACAGATGTAGTGGAGAAGAAAAGATAGTTGAGATTTGTAACAGTGCTCTGAAATATGCTGAAGGACTTTCTTCTCTTAGGTGTATTTGCATTTTACAATAAAAATACAGAATCATCTGGAATATAAAAGCATTAAGGATAATTTCATCTAGTTTTTGTCAGAAGAACCTTTAACAAAAGGCCTCTCAAACCCAGCTACTGAAGGTACACTGAACATATTACTTAACATTAAGGAAAGTAAAAGGTACAGTTACACTATTCAGAATACTTCATGTTAGAGTATGCTCAAGCACAATGGCCAATTTTAAAAAGAAGTCAGGTTAAACAGAGGGTCAACAAAATCCCTTTTTAAAAATAGTCTTAAAATTTTCTTCCTCCTCATATTGGCAAGTTTCAGAATCTGTCGACATCCTATTTTAATAGTTCGGAGTTTTCCTGAAATTACTGGCAAATAAAGATGTATGTGATATTTCTCGTAAGTAAAAACCAAAAGGAACTCTCCCTATTACATCATTTCTCTCCACCCAGACAAGAAGACAAATACAGTATTTTTAAACTAACATTTCAGGTTTTTTAACCAGTGATAAGACTGAAAAACAAAGCAATTTCATCGTTTTTCCACAATGTACTTCTAATGTTAACAACTCTAGGCATTAAACTTTTTCATGAACAGCCAGCATGCTGATGAAACTATCTCCCTCCAACAGCTTTCAAGCACATCAATTCAAAAACAACACAAAATGAGACAAAATAACTGACTTATCCTACAGATATATTTTCTTTTTATTTGACATACATAACACCAAAAAATAGGAAGAATCATGCTTCTCTGCTTTCCTTCTACAAGGCATTTTAAGAACAAATGTTGTCAGACTTGCACGGAAAAGCAGAGTGGCAAAATTATCTTGGCCGGATTAGGAATGGTCAGTATTCCATGTATTTCCCTGCCATGGAGTCTGAAAGGCTTCGGATAAATCCTTAAAGTAACAACTGATGCAGTACAACATTGCATCTGATTTTATGAAAGGATTTTTTCTTCCCAACAAGGCAGATAGCGAAGGCTGGCAAGATATATGGTGTCTAAGTTGACTTGAATGAAGGGATGCTTTTAAGTTAACACAGAGCAGCTGCGTTCACAAATACACTTCTTTAAGGGCTTATGGGTTAGCTCACAGGGCTAACAATAGGCTTTATACATGCACGTGTCCATTTTTAAGCAGAACTAGGTAGGCAAAGTTATCCCTTTCCCATTTTCAAAAGCAACGATTTCCCCCGGTCAAAGTAAGTGTGTTAAATTGCTTAAAAACCTCTTTAGGGAAAATACAATCTTTTTTAAAGCTTTAACAGTAATCAAAACAACTACTTTCAGGTCATCTTGCTAATTCAATGCCTGTATTCTCTCACTGAACAAACGTTGTCAGTAAGAAGGGGTAAACTGATATTTATTGATGGAAGAAGCCAGAAACAGGACTTACTGCCATTCTCTATTCTACAGAAGTGCTTAACAGCCCAACATCCAGACCTCCTGAGTGCAGGGCTACTTCTTAATCCACTGGATCACCACTGAGCTGGAAGCAGAGCGTGTGCACATGCAAACATGTTGTCCCTGTACTTAATCACAGTGCTTTGTAACAGAAAGGCAATAAGGTCTCACACTTGTCTTCCAAAACCAAGGTGCAGCTTATTTCTTGTAGTAGTTACTATTGTTCATTATTTTTCATTACTTCTAAGTAAGAATCTAAATAAAAATTCTTCTTACTAACAGAATTTACAGCTTCCGTTTAAGAAACCCACCAGAAAAATGGCGTTCTTCAGAGAAGGTATACTCTTCTCAAATATGAATATATTAAGGATAATTTGTAGTGTATTAAATGCTACAGGTTTATACTATTTATCAGTAAGCCTCAGCTTACTGTTCAGCAATATCTGATGTATTCTCTGTGGGATATTGTCAACTTCATTACTTTTATCTCTGTCTTAAGAACAAGAAGCTGCCAGTGCCTTACCACAAGAAACAGTCATCATTCAAAGCTGCAAAGAGAACAGACATGAGGGGCTGTATCTGCTACCTAAAACGTGACAGCTGCTGGAGTGCTTTCCCTATACAGAGAAATCTGACCGTAAAGCAATTATCCAAACTCTCTGTTGAAATTCACAGTATTGAAATCTACAGTATTTCTGTAGAAATAACTAGTCGAGAAGAACTGAAAGCCACCTTTCTGAAATACCAATTGCAAAAATGGTTCCTAAGCTTTTTTACCATTTTCATCATCTCTGAAAAAAGACTGTCTTGTAAGTTTCCCCTCTAACACCCCAGACAATGCTTCTCACGGTTCCTACCTACTGAAGACTCTTACAGCGCTATAAGACTTGGCAAACTTGTAAGACACCATTATCAATAAAACCAAATTTTTGCAATTTCTCTTGCAGGCCTTTCTTTCCTAGCAGTAGCTGCATCATACCATTGGAAGCTTTATGGCTTTGAAGTTTCTGCTCTAATCGGCTGTTGGCTGTGGTAGTACCTTATCTTTACTCTTCCCAGCTGTCTCTTCCTGTCACTGTTTTGACTTCAGAAGTTATTAGCCATACTTGTCTCTCCTTAGCCTATATGACTCTTCATAAAAGATACGGTTGCTTGTAGTGATGGTCACAAATTAAAAGGAAGAAAAGAAGCAATGTAACAGCAACACAAGTACTCTGCAGGTCTCAACTGACAACTGCTGCTATAACATAAATAGTATTTTATGGCCTTTAAGATTGGTGAGGAGGGGGAAGGAGAAGAAACCACAAAAAAGTTCTCCACTAATACAAAACATCTTGAAGAAGCAGGCAGAAATATATCAGAAGACATGCTGGTACCTTTTATACAACACCAAACTGCTCTGTCTGGTTTTATGTAATGAGAAGTTCAGATAACCTAGATGCATATGATAGCGGAAGAACAACTAGCTCAAAATCAATGAACCAAGTTCTTACAAGAATATTCTAGTTGTCCATTGCTTAAGTCTTATCCTTTGTTTAATTTTAAACTAGCTGTTTCCCTTTCCAAATTAAAGTATGCTGATGTCTTATTAATGGCACATATTAACTGGACTGCTCTAAATATAGAGTGAAAAGATGAAGCTCAGCTGAAGGGGTTATCACAGACAGCAAATTACCGGTAAAATGTGGCCATTTTATGCTACACTTGCTGGAACCTTTTCTGTGCAATGATCTGTTTCTGCACAATGCTAAAAAGTGTACTTTACAGGACCCTAAGGTTTAAAGGTACTATCCTATAGAAAGAGTACATTATGCAAGTCAGAATACAGATCCAGGATTATTCCTTTAATTCTGTGTAATGTGCTGTTTCTTAGCTTTTGAAATCCCTCCCCTAGGTTCATGTGTTTTCTTTAACACCGTACCGACCTAAATAGCATCAAGCTAAAATTTAGTAGAATGCATGTGAAACAAAGGTGCTATAATATTACCATAGAAATTTTGGCAAAGAATTTTAAATTACTCAATAGGGAAACTTTACAACATTCACCTCCAGAAGTCAAAATTTAGTCAGTCCTTCCATGGAGTAACAATATAATGGAAGTTATAGCAACATCAATAATATTAAACAGTGATGTAAATAAGATATTCCTTTCTAGTCATTTTATAAACAAGCATATCTTACAAAACTGAACTCTCCAACAAAAAGGAAAGTAACTAAGCAAGAAAGAATAGTGATATGACGAGTAAATGCAGAGACACCTAAATCTGACATTCAAAGCAAAATTATTGCATGTGGGGGAATGTGGCATGGCTGGGATGTAAAGTTTAGGCAATGTACATCATATTTTAAGTCTAAGGACAAAATGGTTCAGGAAACAATGACTGGAATGAAAGCTCTGCAGCTGGCAAATATAATTAACCTTTCTTATGTATACCAGCACAGAAAACAGGTGGAAGACTTAACCCACTTTGGATTCAAATCAAATATTCTTCCACTAACTTCAACTACGTACATACCAAGGTGAGACAAAAAAAGGGATGCATGCAGCACCTTTCATTGCTCAACTTTAGGTCATTGTTTCATTATTTTTTTTCATTTATTATGGAACCCTCCCAAACAATTTGTGCATCATTTACTATTAGAAATTTATCTTTGTAAGTAGAATTCCAAGATTGTAAATAAAAGAATTTTACAAAGAACATAGCAGATATAATCTAACCACATTTCCTAGGCTGTTTAGCCAATAACAGAATAGCTTGTGGGTCACAAACAAATAATATTAATTTTAATATGCTTAATGAAAAAAAAATTATGCAAGGAAGAACACATTTACTCTGAGGAATGCACATATATGGCTTTCAGCCATATACTGAAACTGTGCTAATCAAAAAAAGCAACACAAGTCATATTTACAACACATAGTAAGAAAATCAATCAAAAAATAAAAAACTTGCATAGCATGTCTGTCCAATGTTCCCTGGTTTATAAGAAATGGAAGGTATATGCATCCCTGTTTACACCACCAGCTAATAAAAGCATCTTCTGCTGCCTACAATTGCTTAGACCGTCAGGTCTGTAAATAAGCAAAACTTCAAAAAGAGCCATTATTGTTGCAAAACCATTTGCCAGTCTGCATAGTAAGAGCACAGGCATTTATATTCATTTCACCCCAAGAACACATTTTCAGTATATTTCCACTGTACATGAGTCACAAGGAAATTAAAATCAAACCACTCTGAATGACAATCAAGATTTTTCCTAAGAGTTTAATTGGCACTTTTCAATTTGACTCATAAGAATCTTAAAACAAAGAGGTAAACAATCAGAAGCCTGGTGCTCTTACTGTCTCTTTCACACTAACATTACTGAAGGAAAAATAAATAATAAAGCTAGGGTGTGTCTGACCCTCATCATTTTCACTCTCCTTTTCTCTACTGTAAAAACAACTCAGAACTATCCATAATGCTGGAAGAACAAGGAGTATTATCTTTACAATAGCTTATCATTATCATGAATATTTTCATAAAGGCAGAGGAAAAAACTGACAGGTCTTAATGGAGCAAAGCTGTCACTTTTTAATACTTTCTAATAAAAAAGAAAAAAAAAAGAAAAAACCTACAGATATTACCATTAAAATCAGATTTTAATTTTGTTTGTAGTTAACTATTTTGTAAGTCTTTAAGAAACAAGTCCTAGGTAGAAAAAAACAGCCAAAACTTGCATATCTATCCTGATGGGAAAGGCATTTGATTCCAGCAACTCTTCTCAAAAGAGTATAAAAATGCAACCTTAATTTAATGCCACAAGATTACCGGGACCACAGTGATGAACTATGCATCAAAAATAGAAATTAATTGTGTTAGGAGGTTCTAAGAATATTTTAAGATTAATCATCCTCTTCATTCACCCAGGGAGGTCAATCTACTCAGCTTTTGCTCTTTATGTTCCAAGTGTGCAGTTTACACATCAAGAAGATAAACCACCTGCTACAGTAGGGATGATAACAAACACTGATTTCTGTCAGCATTTTGGTTAATTATGTTACATTCCAAGTTTAAAAAAAAAGCAAGACTATCATACTTATGAAGACAGTTGTAACCGAGCAGTTCGTGAAGACATTGGTTGCAATTTATTTTTGTTATTTTTTTAAAAGCTTTATTACTTTTAAATTAAAAAGCTGTTTCATTTTATAACTTCTGTACTGAATCTCTAGAGCCTTTATAATACCACTGTTAAACATAAACAGCCTTTTTCTAATTGCTTTTTAAAAATGAATTCACCTTCTTTAATTTCTCTTAGAATTGATGGCAACTATAAAAACATTTATGAAAAGAACTCCATTTGTGAAGCCATCTCCTAAAAGTGAACCACCTCATCAGAACACTGTCTGCCAGAATAACTATAGCTCTGTACTGAAGCAGCCATGGATTTCTACTGAATTAGTAGAAATTAGGCTGCTGGTAAGACCTAAAATGTAGAAATAAAACATACTTGAGAAGGACCTGCACATTGTTTGCAAAAGAACAGAGGAAGGCAATAACAGAAAATACTATCTTTTGAGATCTACCTCTTCCATAACTGTAATTTTATAAACCTTGCTCCAGGTTTTTGCTGTTTGGAGATAAAAGCAATATAAGCTATTCCAAACAAAGCAGAAGAGGAATAACATAAAATGTAAAAATATTTTTGTACTTCCTATAAATGCCACACTATAAAGCCAAATAATTAATAAAAATTGCTGATACTGACCAGATCCTCTTCAATGAAGAAGTAATTCCCAGTTTAGGACAGTGTATCATATATTGAAGCCTGCTTACATAAGTCTATTGAATCAAATAGAATTTAAAAACTAAGTGCTGTTCTAACTTAACTTTTCTATAATTATACACACATATATATGAATAATACCCTCATTCCAACTGAAATACTTTGGAACTAGATTAAACAGTGCAAAATAAATACAGACACACACAAACACCAGGAGTTAATTAAGAGTTTTCCCCCCTACAGACGAGCTCTGGAAGCATATTTTACATCCATATATCAGAAACCACAGACATTCATGATCAGAATTACCATTCAAACTAATTGTCAAGTACAGAGATTGTATAATTCCCAACAATATTTTTTATCATAAGTAATGTATAGGACTACATCCAAGCTGACCATTGTTAATGATTAAATTACATAGAGATTTTAAATAAGTTATATGAGAACTAAACAAGGAGATGCTTAAGTGCCTTTGTAACATTAACAAATAAATACTCATCTATACCCACGGCAAAAAGAACCATGTGCCTACCTACTACTCACAGAAAACTGGCTTCATTGCAAGCAGGGACTTAACTTATCAAGGGTTCTGCTTGATTTTTCTAACTTTCCATGTTTATTTTTCAAGTTGTCTTACAGCTCCTGGCTAAGGAAGAAGACTACAGTTGCTTCTACATTTAAAATGTTTATCTAACTAGCCCCAAAAGGCCAGCTTTCCTAGAGACCTGTTTCTAGATGAGAGACCTCAAGTTACATGTAATGTCCCTCCACAAAAATTATTCAACGCTACAGTCCACAAAAGTGTTTATAGGCTAAATGAGCTTTAAGAGAGTCTCAAAACCTTCTCTTCATCTGCTCTAACCTGAAGAAATTAGCAGCTACAGTATTACTGGCTTCTAGGAAGCACAAACTTTCAATGTTTATCAACATTAAAAGGAAAACCAGTATCTGCTAAGCAGTTTCATTCTGTAAAACAGTATAATTAAATGTATTCATTTCTGGTGCTTTTTATGTCAAGTATTTGGTGATTGACAAAGCTAGTAGCCAGCTTAGGGCTGGACCACAGATTCACTTTAGGGGCAGCTATTCCAGCTGACATGACAGCAGTACCACTTCAAAGTTCCCATCACTGCCAGAGACTTCTGGCCTCTTGATTTATCAATCAGGCTCCTGGAGTTAAACTAACGTTTAAATGAATCCAGTTCATTTTCATTAAAACAGGACAGGGTGCAATTCCACGGACAACAGTCGCAGAGAGAAGTGACCTTCCCTGGAATGACAGCAGCAATGGGAAGAGATGGTCTTCAGCCTGCACATTTATAAAAATCTCAACTTTCCTTCTAAAACCAGTATATTCCAATCTCAGAGACGCTGCACAGAGAAAATATGGACAAGCGTAAGAGCCCCAAAAGCTTCACTACCATGCAGGCAAGGGTTAAAGCTGTGGTATGGCAGTGTAAAGTTTCTGCTATATCATCACTTTTATTTTTATATTTCTAACAACTGTGGGTACTTAATTCATGATTAAAAAAATAAGTAATGTAAATAAGGTAAGCAGACACTGAGAAGTTGAAATCTAAGTGCAAGTGGAAGTGTACTCTACAAACCTGTGCTTAGTTCAGTTGAAAATATTGGAGAGTATGCTTTTTGACAGAGTACTTATAGTGGTGGAATCAAGCATTTAGCAGTTCATAATTAAGATATAATAATTGGAAAAATATGACTTCGGGTGTCTGAGAGATGGGGTTTCCAAGAAAGGGGAGCTCAGGTTTCTAATACTGATATGGTAAGATTAATTTCCACAAGCAAAAAGACAGCAGATACGATTTTCTGTGATGATTAATACTATTATTTTGTTGCTATGTATTAATTTAAGTAATCTAATAAGTTATTAAGCACAGATACCTGTCAGTCTGTGTGGCTTTAAAAGCACCAGTATTTACTGTCACCGAAACATTCACACGCATCAAGCAGTTCCTTATATTAAACAGGGCTTGTTTTTATTATGCTGATAGCCTAAGCCAAACACATTAGTAAAAACAGCTGTGGAAAAAAAGAGGCAGGAAAGAAGCCTTTAACACAGAAAGCAACACAGTGCTATCTTTTATCCTTTATCTTTGCATGAACACCATACTGTCAGACTTCTCTCTCTCGTCTTTGATGGGGCACAGCTTTAACCAGTGGAGCCAGACAGTTTGCTTCAAGTGCCCAGTAGCTGCCACCAAAGGCTTTCTGGGTCAATGAACTGTATTCACTGTGGTGAAGCTAGGATGTGCACAGAAATGAAACAAAGGTGCAGGGTTTTCAAGGTAGCAACACATCTCAGCACAAAGAAAACAGTCCAGTATGGTCTTGCCAAGCCTGAAGAAAAGTTTTCAAATGGCAACTTTTGACCTAATGCAAGATAACCACGATCTAAATTACTGTTTGGATCTTCTAGTAGAATTTCACCCCAAGAATTTCACCTTTCAGAAGAATACTCTTCTGCGTAGAACAAAATAACTTCATTTCAGATGCAGGGCTGACATATGCAGTTCACCTCCTTTTTGATGGCTCGTAAGTAAGGGAACAGATCCCCTATGGCAGTTATCTAAATACCATAGCCTCCTCATCTTCTCAAAACATTGCTTGTTCCAATCTTAACCTCAAAAAATCAAGTGTGCTTTTAATTGAATAACTCGGGGTGCTAGTATTCTGGACTGCAAAATTGCCAAGCCACTCGGACAAAGTTCTTTTCATGCATTGATTAACATGTAAAGAAAACACTTAAATAAGAGGTAGTATACTGAAGAATACTGAATCTCACATGCCCTCGATTAATCAGAGATTGATTAATTTGGCTGAAAAGGAACAATTGCACAAATGAAATGGAACAGTTTTGTACTCAAATTCAAGGTGTAGTGTAGGATACACTACAGTGATTCTATTTCATTGCATTGTGCACTTCCACACTGCTTAAAATTTCTTAGAATAAATCAGATCATATTTTGTTTCTGGCTAAAATAGTAAAGATGAATTATAATGAGAACTTTTAGCTTAATTCACCAATATTTGATGCTTAGACTGGTTCTCACTTAAGAAAAGGTGGGAAATGGAGTAATATGGCAAGACGAGCTTTAGAGTAAGTCTTGCCAAAGGACCTGTTTCTCTTCTTTCTCCATTAGTCTGACCACAGGGATGGTATCTCACAAGTATGTGACTATGGTTAAGTTTTGGGGGAAACTTATTAAATAATTTGGTGTATTTCAATGAAGAAAATGCTACATACACTAAAAAAAAAAATAATAAAAAATTGCAACCTGTATCATTGTACTTAATATCATTGATTATTATTGGACACACAATAGCGGTTGACACCAAAATACATTTAAAACATTAACCCTCCATAATGTTTCTTTCTGTTCTTCTAAAAAACATCAAAGCCTTCAAATAATTAAAATGTCCAACTTTAAGCATGTGAACAGATCTGCCAGCAGTGTTCACACAGTCATGCCTAAGCGTATTTAAACAGCCTGCTGAGTGTGTGTCTTTGGCATTTACAATTAAATTCTGCCTTGGAGTGCGCTGAAGTTTTGCTCTGAGCCCCATAGCTGGACCAGAATTCCACTCCTACAATTCCAGATAAGGATTTCAGGCATGTGCTCTGATTACATTTAAAAAACCCTACACTCTACATTAAAACAATGTAGAGTTTTAAGCATGACATGAACCTGATTATTCAAACTATCATGCCAATGTACATTTGCCTCTGAGAAATAGAGGATGTTGAGCTCTATTAGTTAACTATAATAGAAAAGCTTCAAACAGCAAACATTCTTATGTGAATACTGAATGTCTGTGCACCTATTTCTTACACAAAATTTCCAAACTCATCTTCCCTCTTTTTTGCATGTAGTGCACAGAGTTGTGATAAATAATATTTAGGTAATGTGTATATAAAGATAGTGTGACAGATTCTACAAGAAAAAAGGATAAATGTTATAAATGCTCAAAAACTCCTTGCAATGTTGCATGTTTTCTTCTTCTATGGGCACTTCTTTTTCAGATATAATTTTCTTATGGACAGTATGTAATACAAAAAAAAAAAAAAACAAACCCAAACAAGAAAATACCAGAGGAATCTTTGCAACCATCTAGACACTGTAGGAAGAAACACTTATAGAAACACCAGTTGATTAGTTTTGATCTGTCACTGAATGTTGGTAAAGGAAACTACTGAAAAAGACTAACGTTCCCTCAAAAATAAACAAATATCACATAATAGCTGAAATAATACTACACACATTCATTAAATACATTAAGTATATAATATATAGTGTAGCAAGTATTTTGTTAGCAGCTTCTGCACTTGTAGTATTACTTCTTGTAATCTCCATCAGAAGGAGCACCATTTAAAACTTCAGTCTGATTACAGACTTAGAGAATAAAGGCATATATTACTCAGCAATATACTGAATGGGTGCAGTTAATGGCTTTGTAAATGGATGTCTCAAAAGTAATTTTTGCATTTCACCTAATGTGCTTCAATCAAAATGACCTTTATCTTATCCTAATTACTTCTGAATGTTTTTTCAGTCTACAGATTTAAAAAGAATACTTCTGGGAAACACAAAAAATAGGCTTGCAGGTCTTTTAAAGTAAAAAAAAAAATTAAAAAAATAATTTGTTTTCACTAAGAAAAAGAAACGCTAATAGATCTAAATGCCCCATAAATCAGTTTGCTGATCACAGAATAAAATGTATGTAGTAAAAAATGCATGTACTCTTAATGCTTTCCTAGACTTGTGAAAAAGTAACTTTGAAAATTAGAATTCTTACGGAAAGCATCTTCTCATATCTGATTCTTAAAAATCAAACTGAACACAATCTGTGAGACTGGTTTTTGGCATTTATAAATTTAGAAAGCAAAAGCCTATCCAATTTAAAGAAAACTGCAAAAGCAATCAACCTGAAATCTATTAAATTTATTGCACGTCTTTGTAATAAACTCAAAAGAAATGTTATTGGGCTCAAGAAAACATACATTCACAATGATTTTTTAAATCTGTTCTATAATAGCATGCAGAAGTGTGCTGAATTAACACACCTACTCATGGAGCATTTAAGGAGTTTTACAGAGTTCTGCAATTACAGATTCCAAAATACAATTTTAATGTAGCAAGTGCATGAATATGAAGCTCACAAATCATTTTAATAGAGAAGGAAATTATTATGCAACATAGTCGACCCTCTGTATGAATTTTAGCCATATTTCAAGAAAAACTCTTCTCAGTTTGCTACCAAAAAAACCCTGTTACTTATGCATCATCAAAATTCTTTCTAGAGAGCAGCATTTTAACCGAGTGGAGCCGAAATCACTCATCTAACTCAGATGCAGATTGAAAAAGCAGAAATAAAATGGGAAGAAGTGTAGGATTTTTATTTATTCTCAGTTCAGCCTGTGCCTTTCAGAATTGCAGAAGCTGAATAAATGAATAGAATATGAATGAACTCATGTATAATTTTACGATTACTGACCACGACTTCATAAAAGGTAGCATTTCCATTTTCCTTTTATGTTAAGAACATTTTTGTAGACAACTAGAGAAATATGAACATTTAGCAAAACCCTGGATACTTTCATTCTTTTATTTTAAATCCAGTTCACTTGGAACTTCAGTTGATTTACTTTCATTCTCTTTAAGGTATCCTACAAGATTCTTGATTAATTCTACCTAAAAAAACGATGCTATATTTTCTGTAACAGGTCTGTGCAGTATTTTGAGGGAAATGAAATTCTGCAATACCTTTAGAATTCAGTATGCGGATAGGCATCACAGTTCATAAGTGGCCTACAGGTTCACAAAAAGGTTCTGTCCTTTACAACTGAAAACAGTGAAAAGGATAAAAGTATCCTCATATAATGAATAAGAAAGTGCATTTAAAGTATTCAAAAATCTGATGGTCCATGAAGACCTGTTAAAGGAAGCTACTAATTCAATTAATCAGTATAGGTTATGCACATTAGGACAACTACGTTTCACGTGGGAATTTAAATTTGGATTTCAAAGGCCTGAGCATGTAACACCCACTGAGTCAGAGTTTGGCTGAATCAATTATTTCTGAATAAATTATTTCTTTATTTAGGTCTAACTTAACATTAAAATCTGTATCATCTATATCAAAACCAAAACAAAACGACAAACTCACCTGAGCACTTTGACCTATTCATAGCTAATTTCCTACAGTGGCAAGTCCATATGATAGTTAAGAACTGAAAAGCGCGAAGTGGCAGACTGATAAAATTGGTGAAACAGCCAAGGAGCCCATGTAAATGCATTACTCATTGGCTGCAACACACTGCAGGTGGCAGTGGCACTGCATTTTAGGCTGACTTGAGTCCAGGATGTTTTAGCCTACCACACGTGTCCAATGAGCTCTCCATCAGCAGCTGTGCAAGTTACTCCTTCTCTGGCTCCCCGTCGTCAGAGGCTTCCCTTACACCAAGCAGAAGGTATATATTTACTGTTGAACCGGAATGCACATTCAATTTCCCTGGCTACATTAAAAGCTAGTTGTAGTACTCCATCGATTTTAAACTTACAAATTAGGTAAACTGAATTACATGAGACAACTTTTAATTTCTTTGATACCAGTCAAGTTGCTAAATAAATATATATCCTTCATTTTCTCTCTGAAAAGATACTTACAGAGTATTCAGTTTTTCTGCAGATATGGAACAAGTGATATTTCAATTCTCTTTAACAAAAATAGTGCAACTTTCTAAAAACCCAAATACATTTCTTAATGCTATAGTAAACATTGCTGGCACGTGGCCCAGCTTCTGGCCAGCATATAGCATACATCTGTTTTGTCCACTGTTTTGCGCCAGTTATCTTAAGCAATAAGCCAGAGCTACATACAATTTTAACAAACTATTTCCTCAAAATGAAGATGCTTCAGTCTGCAAGGCTACTCTCAACCTCATTTAAAGAATTTTTTTTTGTCCTTATGTCTCTAATAATCCAGACCTAATTCCATCATAACTGTAAATTGATAAAGCAGTCAAAAGAAAAATATGGAAATGATGCTTTTCAAATGCAGCCAAAAGCTATCCTCTGTATCTTCTTAACGTAATGGTAAGTGGGAAATAATGAGGAGGAAAGACCTCCCCACGCTCAGTTTCCCTTTACTACGAATGTTTTCAAATATGAAGATGTACCTTTCCACTACCCACTCACTAGTAATCTCATTGCCCAGACCATCTCCTGCCTTAAGTAGGATTCTGCAGGAGACCAAGTACAGGTGGAGAAGGCATTTTCAGAATTCTCCTGGCAATTTTCACAAAATAACATGTCATTATTACACAAATACAAAATAAAACACAAAAACCCATGAAGAGATTACCAGAGCAGGCGTTAATCAAATTTTTGCAAATAAAGTTTAGACCTTTAGACCCCTAGTGCTAAATCTAGTCAAGGGTAGATAGTCTTGTCCTGATCCAAAGCACCACAGTAGCTACACAAGGTAGCTAGGTAGAAAGCAACTTATATAAAAGATAGCATTTGCAAATATTTACCAAAACTCCAGCATCTGAGATACTGACAATTTGCTGTTCTACAATCAAACTTCACAGAATGTAGTAACCCCAGATATTTAAAATGTAATGGTACTATCACAATACAATTGGACAGATGACTACGTAAAGAATCTAAAGACAGAATTAACACCACAAACTCATATGGTGCCTAGTTCAAATCAATGGCCACAGTTAACAGGAATCTTATATTGCCTCTCTTCCACTCTGTTGCGTACATGCCCATGGGTGGGGATGCCCCCATACAAAAATTTAATCAGACCTACCTCCACAGACATTTATAGACACTAGTGGAAAAAGATGCCAGGTACTGGGCAGCAAAATAGCCACTACTTACTCGATGTAACACAGATACAGTCAAACCTCCAAACAACTCTACTTTTCTGAAACATTCTTAGGTATTTACCTCTATTTGCAGAACAAAACCAAATTTCAAAGGCTTGACAGTCACCATGAAATGAATTCTAATCCTCCTGCATGCCATCAAATACATTCATCTCTATTGAGAATATGCAGGCTACTCCAAAGATAAAAAGAAATATAATTCATAAATTATAGCCATGCAATCTCATGAAGTGCATTCATAAAAAGTGATTCAGAAAAAATAACGAACAACTGAAATGAACAATTCAGTTTAGCTCAATCACAAATTATGGGCTTAACACAGACTCTGGAACTGATTCTTGACCAATATTTGACTAGATTTCAGTAATGGTTTCTTCAGACTTAAAACACAGACACACTCTATCATTTCACACTTCTCTATGCAGAAAATACCCAGGAATTTTCTATCACTTCCCTCTGAAATTCCTCAGTCACTGTGTTAGGAACATGGACACACCACATTTCAGCATTTCAAGGATGACCTGAGAATCAGCAATACTCCTGTGGCAGCTATTTCTATATGATGCCTGGGATAGCAGACCAATTTTTTCAGTCATCCCTGGGGAGATGCACTCACCCCGAGACAACAAAGCATCTAAGGGGCTTATGCAGCAGGGCTGCTGAAATGGGTCCTATTTAACAAAAAAAACGGGATCCAGTTGATATATAGAAGAAATGCTACCACTTATCTGAAAGAGGTTGTTTGGTGCTTACTTTGGTACCGCTTCTTGAAGCTAGAGGTGGAGAAGGCTGCTGCCAGGGCTGCAAGCCTCACTTGGTGCGGCAGAGGGTTTCCGTAACTCCCTCGCGCTGCTGACGGACCAGCAGCACTGGCCCGGCTCTGTAGCTCATGGGGAGCAACTCACAGGGCATTAACTACAGCGGGGGGCACAGGCAGGCACTTGCTTTTCTGCACAAACAGCAGGGACCAACCGCAGTTCTTCAGAAGGCCAGAAAAGCTGCAAAAGCTTTAGTATTTTACAGCAGACTGCTAGGTATTTTTGTCACAAGCTAACGTATAATCAGGGCTGATTTGACACACTCGCAGCCCTGTGCGCTGGCCCTCAGAGGAAAGATCTGGCAGATTATTCTCTAAGATGCACAGTTAACTCCAGCCTAAATTTTATGCAAACTGCTATTCCTTACAGAATATTCATACTCAATTTAATAGGAAACTGCAATGCTTCCACACAGTTCTGTCAACACCCATCAAATTTAATAGAAGTATCTATACTTTGCATGAATCTCTACAGAATGGCTCAACAGAAGCTATAGAAAAGAACGCTACTATTGTGCTGCTTGCGGCATTTGAGCTTCACAGAAATTGCTCAGTATCCTGTTCACCTCACTTGCAAGGTCAGTTTCACGGTCAGCTCTGTGGGGCTGTGTAACAGGTACGCCTGGAAGAATCTTCAATCTGCTGTCACAAACAACAATCTAACTGTTGAATTTTCTGTGCTAATGATCCTTTCTCATTGACATACATTGGATACGTGTTTGAAAGAAAAAGAACTACTTTGGGTTTTTCTTTTCAAAATGGTGAAGCCTGAGATTTAGCTTCATTGAACATAGGTTCTTGCTTTGATAATAAGTCATTCCCTATGCTCCTTCCACATCAGTGAATGCTTGTCATTTCAGTGCAAAGTATTTTATATCTAAGCATTGTATCTTCACCTACAAATGATATTAAAAAGCAAAAGTTGAATACTTGATTTATTTCTTTTTTTTTTTTAAACAATAAGCAAGTATGCAACAAGGAATCCAAGAATCAGTTTTAAGATGCATGAGTTGCCTTGGACACGTTATAAAAAATTGTTACATGTTTTAAATCATTGTATGTATATATATACACACAGACGTACACACAATATCATTAATAGTTCTTTAGAGAACCCCACTTTGCTGCTTATATTATTGCATTACTAACCGTGAACCTGAATCTGAATCTTGAAAATCTCACTTTCTCTGAAGGAAACTTCAAAGCATTTTTAGTAAGAGGATAAGGACATACATGTGTATCTACAATGTAAGGATTCCTTCTCACCCTCAAGCCTCCTTCAGTTAATGCTTGTGTGGCAAAAATTGGCTACAACAGAAAAATGTTGAAATCGTGCATCTTCTATAAACAGATGTCAAAGTCAGGAATTAAGGACCAAGTATGCCCCTAAATCCTGACTAAATTGTATCAGCAGTAAGCAGCATTCAAGGTTATGTTCAGATTGAATTCTAACATTCAATTTCTACATCGTGTTTGTCTGTGTATCTACAGTGTGTCTAATCCAACTACATAGCAGGTTTAATTAAAAGGCAGATTTTCTCCTTTCATGCCCTCCCCCTTTTAAATCTAAAAAACTCAGTACCCCAATCCCAACTCCAAGTTGAATCAACACATGCTGTAGCATCAGATAGCCTTTCCCTTTTAACTGAAAAGTTTTTTTTCCATTTCCTGTCCTAAATACCTCTGTGGTACACTAACAATCAACCTCATTCTAGAAGCTGATAAACTAGTACACTTACATACATACATATATATATATATATATATATATATATATATATATATATATATATATGCAAAATATGTATATGAACACATTCCTTACAATTTGTTCACTGAATCAGTCTGGAGCCAAAAATAAAATTAAACCTTTTATCGCAAATCAGAAAATAAAGATTTTAAAATGCTAATTAACAATAGCGTTCCTGAACATAAGAAGGAAAAAATATTAACTTCTGGGGGTAAATTTGAGAGACATTAAAGCATCATAAAAGACAGATTAAGTCTTGCATACTGATAATATGGCTGAGGTCAATATCATGCACATGTTTGAACAGTCAAGCAAGTAAGTTATGATGGAAAATATTTCATGATTCTATATCCTAGAAAAATGAAAATGGTAGTGTGCTGAATGAACTCTAATAACACGACATGGCATGATTGTTAGTTTCTGTAACTTTATTATTCTGACTTACTGCCACATCTAAATGTGGATTCTGCCCTTGCCTGACAGGATTCTGCCCTCTCTTCCTGAACTTTAAGAAGCCCCTTGGTTTCTTTCACATCTGACTCTAATAATTCTCCTCATACCAAAATCCTTACGATCTTACTTTTAGCAATCCCTCAACAAAGAGTGCGATCAAAAGCTGTATTTCCTTGCCTGGCTGTTGACAGTTAAGACAAAGTAGTTTTGTTCATTTTGCAGCTAGCCAGAATTTCCAGAATAAGGTTATAAAATATCTACTCCTTGGATTTTCTTACCCCTCGCGAGGCACCGTGCTTTTTAAAATGTATGCAGGATAACAGATGCTGCCCTGCTCCCTTTTTATTACCACCCACAATCATTGAAACTCAGTTGCAGCAAAGCACCCCCATATACTCTGAAGCTAGACCTGTGGGTGCAGAATTTTTGGTAACACCTAGAGATCTCCTTCAAGATTGGAACCCCACTGAACTGGGCACTGTCCAAACATACTGGAAGTCATCATTTTTTTTCACAGTTATTGTTAAGTCTTTTCATAAAAATACACCTTTATTGACAAATATTCAGCTGGATTCCTCAAAAGCAAAAAAAAGTAAAAGTCATGTAGATGCAAAACCAAGACATTGTTTAATCATGCACCTTTTAATTATTGTAAGCAGGTCATCAGATGAAAATTAAGTACATCTTGATAATCTTCACAAGCTTACTTCCAAATAATTTAGAGTATTACAGAAGTAGGTAATCTAGGAACTGGCATTGTAGAGCATTTCAAATACAAACATTTATAAAGTTGGAAATAAAATTTCAATGTTTCTGAGCCAGAAAATAAAAGGAGGGATCTGTCAAAGCTGCAAAAGCTAGTTGATTCCCAAATCTAAGTTTTGAAGAGAGGTAGGTTGAAATTTCAAGATATCACTGATCAGAATAGTGTGCATACACTTTTACTGTATTGCTATACTTTTTTTGTTCTGACTCTGCTCCATATTATAACACCTTTCATGCAGGATAGATTGTTGTTGGCAATAAGGAAACACAGAACCTGATTTTTTATTCCAGCATTAAACCAGAAATATCTGCTAAGTGTCTTTTAAAATCCATGGTTAGAAATACTATTTATAAAAACCCACTGTTTGAATATTATAATTGAGTTTTTTAAGGTTCTTCCAATTAAAAACTGCAGAACAAAATATTATTAATGGAGTGTAAATTTGAAAATAAAAATCTGTTTTTCTAGCAGGTCTCAACACAGGGACTGGTAATGACCATTAGTACTTAGAGAAGTAAAACAAGGAAAGCTTTTCTAAATGTGATTTCTCTGACAGAAGATGGAAGGTTTTGAATCTCTCTTTTTTCATGCATTCCCTTATAGTTGAGCCTCTCTACAAGGCAACGCTAAGACTCAGGAAACTTAAATAATTTTTTTTTTTAAGTTATCTTATTCCATTACATTTGTAAAGGCTATTTAAACAACCTATTTATGACATACTCCTACAAAGATATTTTAAAGCCTTTATAGTTCTGCAGAAGTGAGAACTTTGTCTGTGACAGCTACAGTGACAGAAAGAAACAGAAAGAACATGCTGTACTGTTTGATTCCATGCATGTTGGCCAATAACTTAAGGCAGAAACTGCAAAACACACTTTCTGGAAAAGATAAAAGTTCAAGATCCAAAATAAAAATTTGCTTTTTCTGTAGGAGTAGCATTTGAAGGGTTGCTGTCAAGGTTTTTATTTTTTTCCTGCCAAATGCTGGATCCCAGCTCCTTCCCCAAAATAGTCCTGAGCAACATCCTCCAGATTGTTTGACAGAATCAAAGCCTTGCTTCAGCTTCTTGCTGATTCCTAAAGCCTCCTTCACAGAACAAACTTACTTTCAGATTCTCAGTTATCCTGAGGTAGCTAAATTATTCAAGTCAATCAAACTGAAATGAAAAATACTTTTAAAAAAAAGCATCTTCCTCCTAAAATAAGCTACACAATAAGAAAAATATGTATATTAGTTACTGTTAAAGCTATTATGAACAAATCGTCTGATGCTAATAGGTGTAGCTGGTGTGTAATTATCAAAAAGATTTCCTATTCATTTGAATAAGACAACTGCTAAGAAGATCCAAATTAATATTCAGTTACCTCTTTAGAATAAAATACTGTAAATTCCTCTTTTTTTCCTTAGCACTATTTTGGTTTTTACCATCAGAATTGATCATAAGAAATAATTTAATTCTCCTCAGTTGAATACTGGATTTGGGTGTGTTTTTTCTTTCTTTTTTTCTTTTAAACTTCCATTTTTCCCCTAGTATCTTAATGTTTTGGTTCATTTTCTTTTTCTCTTTCTATAAACTTTTTTTTTTTTAATTTTTAACTCATTTCAACAGAGCTATGAATGTTTTTTAAGGAAATTCCATTCAGTCTCCAGGTTCAGCTAGTCCGTGGGAAAGAAAAGTATGACCAGACCAGATTACTGAAAAAAATGCAGCCCATTCTTAAAAAACCCCATGGTTTGAATAAAAATTACTGTCAATATTAAAACACCCTTAATTAAAATAGAAATAGGAATGGAAATGTTTTATTTCCTGTGGGGAACAGGACACTTTCCCAGCTGAAAATAGACAATGTTTAAAAAAAAGCTTATCCCTTAAACAGTACACAATGTAGACATCGCAAGAACTGTGTACCAATATACTTGTATCCCCCCTATGCATCTACAAGGGCACCTAGGAAGTATTTAACATAGGGAACACTTTTTTCCTCTCATCTGGCCTATGGGAGAAATAATTTAACTTTTTAATGTTATTTTGTGTATGGGGCCAATGCTGTGTATGTGGGGGTGGGAGGAAGCCTCCACCATATAAATGAATCTGTGTACTTCAAACGGGCTAAGAGTCATAAATGATTTTATTACATAGTATTTTCTGGCTCACCCATTTGTTTCCATTATCTTGCTGCAAGAACCTATTTTTTGCTGGAGAGTAAGTGTTAACATTAATTACGTAGGCTTTTTCTTTCTCAAAACTGAGTTATATTCCCTTAAGATTTCAAGAGCATCCACCAGAATAGTGGTGGACTGCTGGTATCCTGCGTTGTTCTGCAAGGCGGCCAAGGGAGGAAACCAGGGCCCAGTGCAGTCAGGACATCTCCTGATGGTTCAGGAGATGCTCATCCTTCTGCTCACTGTGCTGGGGCTTGCCCTTGCCACAGCAAGAGGGTGTGGTGTGTACAGGAAGTTTAAACAGTTTAAACAATTTCAGAGACAATATGTTGCTTAAAGACTCAGTAGTCAGAAATTCCAGGCACACCAAGAAAAAAAGGGAAAAAAAAAAAAAAGAAGGGTGGTGTACAGTGCTTGTCAGGGCAAGAGATGGCAACCATACCTGAGATACTGAACTTACCTACACCCACCACCAGGTCCCCCTCTCCTCAGGGCAACCCTGTTCACTTGCCATATACACAGATAATGTATATCCATATTCTTTTCCCAAAAACAGCTTGATATAATCAGCATTACCTAACTCACTCTTCTTCCACATGCGTTTTTGATAAGCAGGAAGTCCAGCTCTGAAATTTTGAACAAGGTCAGAAATAGGTAAGAAAACCTGGTGTTTAGTTTTGGAAGTATGAGTCAGAGAAGAAGAGCTTCTTTTCTTCTGTTAAAAGTGAAACTGTTGATTTGCATTTAATTGGAACTCTGTCAAATACAAGTCAGAATTATAAAGTTTAAAGTTTATTAACTGTTGGCCTGAGGGATCACTAAATACACATCATATAATCTTCTAAACTAGTACTGCATCAAGAAAAAAACTAAAATATAAAAAGTAAATTTAAATTAATTGTTCAAAGTTTCCTTTTTAGCTTTTTATTTATAGAAAGTTCAGTAGAAAATATTGACATTGGTGTGGCCATGCCCAATTCTAAAACAACCGAAGCTAATTTTTTAATGAGATAATGTATTTTTTCCAGAACTGGAAGCAGATAAGAGTATGACTAGCTAGTGGGACTCAAGGTGGGTTAATATACAATATCTTTCTATGTACCTACTCTAGTACTAGTGTTGTCCTTATCATCTGATTCTGATTATGCTCATTTCTTACTCCATTGCTTTTCTAAGATTTCATTAGCAGATGCACTATCTTCCATCATCTTTAAAGTTTTTACAAATGCTGCCAATTAGGAGTCATATCTTTGCTTCCAAATTAAACTGCCAAAATCGTCAAAGAAGAGTATTATACATAGGAACTGTTTGAACTCATGCTCAATATTCTGCAGAATAAAGAGTTCAAGCACAATTCAAATGCAAAATGTGCAGTCCAACTCCTAATGGAACTTAATTAAAGAAACTGTTTCAGAGATAATGGTCTGAAATTCCATCCACACACACAAAAAAACCCAAACCCAAACTCAACAACCCCCACCCCCCAAAAAAACCCCAGGAACCTTTGGAAGGTATACTATAATCCAATAAACACGACTACGCAGCTTATGCAACTGTCAGCGTTAAAGAGCGTGCCAAGTTGATATGGACTGATCTGCAGAGCAAGAGCTCAGGAGGCCAACTAAAATTTTCAGGGGAAAACAAAATTCCAGGCAAGTAAATGAACTATAACATCTTTAAAAATTTCTGGTGTACATTTCCTGACACATTATTTGGAGACAATTAGAAAAAAGTGGCCCTTAAAGCCTGAGGCTACACACCCTGCTCAAGCAGTTAGCAGCTCGCAGCTGCCCCTTCCCCTTTCCACCCAAATAGTGTCCAGAGTTCCAACTCTGATCTACGAAATTCACACATTTTTAAAAAATGAAAATGCAAATTCTTACTTTATTGTATCTTCCACACAGTTAACATGACGGACTAAGCTACCACAACCCAACACAAAATTAAGCTACAAGTATCATTGAATAGGAGCTTTGTGTTATGAGAGATATGGTCAAAAGGTTTTTATATATACTATTGTTTATGGATAGTAAGACAATGATTAGAGAGCTTCACATGGAGAAACTTCCTATATATTAACATCCATGATACAAAGCCAGATTTTTCCAAGTCAGAGTTCATTTCTCGTTAACAGTACAGCAATACTGATAGAGAGGACATGTACATTCAGTAGCTTTTTGCTTCATCCCAGCCTTTTAAACAGAACTGTTCAATAAATTAAATCAGTTTTACCTCTGCAAAACCAAGCACCTATTTTTAAGTTAATAATTTAATTCTGATGATAATAAAGACAGAAAGAACACCTGTTTGCTAAGGACATTTCCTGTGAAAAGAAGCAATATGCAGCTAACATAAAGCTTCTCAGGGTCACTGACTTGCTATTCAGTAAGGTTTTCTCAGTGTCACAGTGAATCAGGTCACAAGCTTGTAATCACAATTTAAATAATTGCTTGACCAAACTAGTGGGCTGCATTTGAAAAATAGTTACAGAAATCTTAATACAAATACAAATTTTAAAAATTTCACATAATGACATGAAGAAAGGATTTCAGATTTCTCCAAATGCCAAAACCAGCAGAAGTGACAGTGGAAACTGGAGGGAAATTGACTGTAAAAAAATAAACTCTCTGATAGGAGAGAGAATGGGAAAATATCTTCTTATCTGGATAGTTATTAACTTGAAAAAAATTAAAAGTATAAATTGTAACAATTATTTAAAAAGGAATCACTTTTCCTTATTTTTTTCTAGGAAGTCTACTTAAATTGAAGTATCAGAACTTTTTCAAAGCATGAACCAACCCTTAACAGACTTCTTCAGTTGCTCTGAATCAAATTCAGGTACCTGTGCCTATTATTCTTCAAAAGACCAGAACCAAGCAATAACAGAGATTTGAGTGCTTTATAAATTGTGCTTTATTTAACATACCAGACAAACTAACAGATTATATCAAAAAGAACTGTTGTGAAGGCATTTCCTTTTTTTGTAATATTGCTAATTTAATTTGGATCTGACCAAAAGGAGGTCAATGTATTTTATCCACTTCATTGGATTTTGGATCTGCCTCTGAATATTTTGTCCTTAAATCGATTTTGTGCATATGTGCTCATATATACTGCCTGTATGGAAATGAGGAATAGCAGAAACCCTAAATATCTGTGCAGCCTGTCATAGTTAACCAATGGCCCATGCACTAAACATTGCATCCCTAAAGAGAACACCAAAATAACAATGGTAGCATTAGCTACCATTGCTTATTTCATACCTTAAATGAATACAGACACAAAACAAGACAAGTTTTTTAATAGCATTCACAGTCATCCAACTGTTAGAAAATTTTTTATTTCCTGGAGAGGAGTTAATTTCTCCAAATTAATTCTAAATAATGAAATATATGTAATTTTTAAACATTAGTACAAAGCAGAAATAGTTCTATAGCTAACCATCAACAAATGAAGCCATGGTGTAGTATGCAATGAAAGGCTACGAAATGCAAATTGTTGGTAAATCTATGCAGGGTACAGTTCATTGGTAAAGAACAGGGAAATAAATGATTTGGCAAAATGCATCTTCTATAGTCTCTGTGGAGATAACCTTTATTACATCACATATTTGATGTAAAGATTTTGTCATTGTTTTCATCGATCAAGTATAAACTAGTTTTGGTTCATTGGTTTTGTTTTTGTAAGACTGAGGGCACAGAACAAGGTCCAGTATTAGAAACTGATTGATTGATATTAGTATTAGAAACAGATTGCTGATTGATAGAGAATTATCACAAATAATAAAGTCCATATACAGTTTTCCAGCATATGGTACAGTGAACACTATTTACCATTGACTGCTGCAACATCGTAGGCTCTGGCTTCATAGCTCTATTATCAAAGACCAGTTGCACAACCATATTCTTATTCAAAGCTTATGACTCAACCTTATAAGAAGTCTCACTTACCCCAACTGGTATTTTCTGTCAGCACAACAGAATTGGGGTAAGTACGCAATACTAAATATTAGCAATAGCATATTAAGTTTCAAGTTTCAGTATTTTCTTATTGGTAACATTAAACTGTGAACTAAAAATACACACTTCCTGCAAAGCTACATTTCCAAGCCCTATTTATTTTGGAACTAAAATACTGTCTTAAGATGCAAAGGAAATCCAAATTATTAAATAACGTAAAAATTAAATCAAAATTTAAAGATCAAGCAGAATGCCCCAAGGAGATAAAGTTCACAGTACATAGTACGTATGTTATTTTTGGTTTTGTTACAAGACCTTTGAATATTCACTCCTATGTAAAATCACTTTTCAATCTAGGATACTTGAATATTATAGTAGAATGACAGGTAAAGTGAAGAGCAATAAAAGTTTAATATGTGATAGTTCTGTCTTGCCATTAATGAAGGGCAATAGCACTGGCAATAGCACTCTTTCTAATCAGTAATTCCACTGAAAAGTAATAAAAAATGATGCTTCTGAAATTGTTCAACCACAACACCTGGAAAAACAAATTATAAAACAAAATACAAAAATATTATTCCATTTCAGCTAATAACTAAGAATACTTTTTTCAGCCTTTCAGGGACAATATTTAGAAGTTTGGGGTTTTTTTTTCATAAAACGGAAAAAAAAACCCAACAGAAAATAGAGAGGGATGAAGGCAAACGGGTACCCTAAGGACATACATTTAGAAAAGCTGAAGATAGATTGAAAAAGCCTCAAAATGAAAACATTAAGTTCTTCACTTAGTTGTAAAACTCAATCCAACAGTCAGATGAATGAATCATTCTCCTTCTCCGGCCAGCTCATTTAACTCTGCTGCTTGCATATTCTTTTTATCAGAAGAATGTTACAGTAATTTTGCCTATAGCTGCCATAAAATCTCAGGTGTGCCTTCTGTGTGCTAATACAGTCTTAAACAAGATGTGAAAATCTGAAGTGTTTTATTAATATTTTTTAACATATTCACCAAATGCCAAACTAAGCTACAGGAAGTTTTCCTTTAAATTTGATGGGGGTTGACATGTATTTAAGAAATGACTCAACCTACAGACTGCTTTTCAGAATAAATAAATAATGAATGAAACCCCATTCCATTTAGTTCCAGGTTGAAAAATAAAAATACTTGAAGAATGCAAAAGAGAGAGCTGTGAAACTGAGTTGTCGTATCTTGTAGCAAACCTGATAGTGAGGAGAAAAAGGATAGATAATCTTCTCTCTGCAAAAACCAGACAGATCAAGCAAAGAGGGCAGAAAGAGTAAATGGTAGAAATAGTCATACTTCACGTTTCATATAGAGAGAAAAATTGAAACCCTTTACAAAGAAACATAATTCTCCAGAGAAGAAATACCTTAATTAGAAGAAATGAGATTATCTGACTATAGCAATACACTAGACAAAAGGAGATACGGAACAGACCCCAGACCTCAACCTCCTAATGTTGCAACCCATGTAAAGAGCCAAGCTGGTTCTCAGAATGTATCAGGCTAAAAGGAAAGATTCAATTCGCATTTAGTAACAAATAAGTAGTTGGAAAAAATAATTTTAAAAAATCCTGCAATAATTTATCAAAAAGAGTGTGAGAAATCAAAAATCTTCAGAAAATAGAACTATTTCCGAAGTAATACTGGAGTCCATCTGAGCAAGACAACTATTAGAGGACATTTCAATACACTTTTCAGAAATGTGGATGTGCTTTCAACACATGGTTTTCAATGTAAACCAAGGAAGAGCCTTTGACTTTCAGTAGAATTGTATGACATTTCCAACTAAAACTATTTCAGGAATTAAAAATAAGAAAACTTATGGCAAATCAATTTCTGAGTTCGTCAGGATTTTGTCAAATTGTATCAAAACAACAAAACCACAATGTTTCAATGTTTCCAACAAACTACTTCAGTGAGAAATTATTTTTTTCTGAAATTTCCCAATTTTAAGCAGAACATTCTTAACATTCAAAATTATTTCTTCTGGATTCAAAGATAATTCATGTGTCCTAAAACATTTTCTGCTTCTCTGCTTCCTCTTTCTGCCCCATGATTTAAAAGATACTGTGAAAATTACAAAGAACAAAAACAAAACCAAAAGAAGCAGGAGTAGTATACTTCTCACCATTTCTTTGTTTGTTCAAGGTATAAGCATATCTTAAAATTCAAGCCAAAAGACTAGATGCTTGCCATGATCTAACAGTAATTGCAGTTTCCCCTCTGCTCTGATAGTTGAAAAAGGAAGCAAAGAATCTTCAAGCACTACAAATTTTAGAATAGGTACAAATACAAACGTTGTCATATATTTTTCAGGAGACTCTTCAGCAAAAACAGTTCCTTAATTTTACCTTGAGCATAACTTTCTTAAGATTTAGAACCATATTAGATGACTAACTGCAGCTTTTCAGCAGCACCTCAGCCTAGCTTAGAGGCTCACTCTCACAACTCCGTGAAGTGAATTACACACTGTTTAAGGAAAACTCTGAGCAGGCATCTCCCTTGTCGGTGTTTACCTACCTGAACAACGTGGTGCTTGTTTTAGTACTGACCCTCATGCCTGCCATCTCACACCTCACAGCTGCAACTAAGCTACTCTTCAATAGATACCTTACAATAGATACAATACTCTACAATACTCATACAAAATAACCAAACAACCAAATAGAGTGGGAAGAAAAAAATAAATCTAGCTATCTTAATATCCAGCAATGAAAAGAAATTAAGTAAAAATCTGACTTCCACTTGACACAGCATTCAAAGTTACATTTGTGTAAAACATATGGACAAAGTAAGCTTTAAAAAAATTCTTCCCAGAAATACATTCTATGAGACTTTTTTCCATTCAATAAAAGCCTCAATATAAAGCACTTTGCTGCTAAAACTTGAGGCTATTGGCACTTAGAAAAAACAGTATATTAAAAAAAACCTGTTTTAAAAAAACTTTTAAAAACTGTTTAAAAAAACTTTTATAATATAGCTTGCACTAAATTCTATTAAATCAAATCCAAACCATTTCAGTGGAACGTGCAAGTTTTTAGTATATTTTTAATTAAAGAGATTTCAAGTATATCTTTATAATTTTTATTCTTTTTTCTACTTAAACAATACCTAAGCAATATAATACTATATTGTACACTGCATTAAGTATAAAAATATTTCAGCAATCCAAACTTGCTGGAGAGAATAGGAGAGAAAACAGTAGGAAACTTTTGCTTTTTGCTCACATCCACAAAGTTTTAAGCAGTTATGATTTCCTACAGTTCTCAATAAACCACATATTATTAGCAATGTATTTAATTTTTATACTTATTTATATTTTTCCCTATGACTAGTCACAGAATTTTTGTATAATTACATTAACTTGCACAGTGTAATAAACTAGATCACATATGATAGAAGACTGTGTTAAGAATCTGTAGAATCATTATCAACAACTTACTTGAACATTTAGAAACTACTCTTAAAAAACCATGACTTTCCTGTTGTGTGTTGCTCAGACTGATGAGCTTCTTCAGAGCTCCTTTAAAATCCTCAGGAATAGTCCTGTTCGATAAGCATCTGGGCAACCAACTTTGAGCCTGATCTTTATTAAATTTCTTGTCTGGTTGCTCTGACATCAGCTAGTTGGGAAGAACATGACCCTGATTAAGCCACTGGAAAAAAACCTGCCAACATTTTTGTGATTCAGTTCCCATAAGTAGCAGTTTTCCAGAGTTGATTAAGGGGACAACTCAGAAGAAGGGGTGGAATGGAATGCTTAATGAGGCAGCCTAAAAAACAAATCACTCTCTCTGTCTCTCAGATATGCACAGCACTATGAATAGTCTCATAGCTACATTTTCAAAGAAACCGCCAGCCAGATGATATTTGTCTGATGAGTCAGAGCTAAGATTAAAAAAAAAAACCCACACCAACCCAAAACACCTAAATAGCTACAGTGTGAACTGTAGAAATTTTTTTTTTTAAATCAAAACATATTTTGGGTAAAAATACCGTTTCATTGTAATTTATACTTTTGTGCAAACAAACATTTTGCAGATGGTAAGATAAGTGTTTGCGACCAACAGTGATAATCACCACAAGGGAGGCAGCAAAAAGAAAAACATTCAACACTTGGAAATACTATTATGTATGAAACATAGCTAAAAAAACAACAAAAAAAACCCCAAACCCAAAAAGAAGCAGCCCTGTAACAGCCTGCTACAGAACCTTAACTGAAATTCCAGTTCCTGTTGGAACAACCACATGAATAAACAACCAGTGATTAGAATTTAGGTTTAAACATCTTATCAAATCTCAGTCAGTATTACACAATAGATAAACCATTAGAGATTCACAAGAGAGGTGTGAAAAATCTACAATCACTTCCTGATCCCATTAACTTTAAGGAAGGAATATTAGTGGAGTGGACAAAACACACAAACAGACTTAGTTGAAAGGTTATTCTCCCAGAGGAAAAAAAAAAGAAAAAGAAGAATGTCTTCCTGAAGATAGTAACTCAAAAAAGCACTTAAATGCACATATTAAAAGACAGTTGTCAAAAAGAAACATGCACTTTGCAGGACATAAAAGATGAAAGACAAAGTAGCCCCTGATTCCAGAAAGGACTCTGATGCCTTCATCAATGAGAGGAATCATAAGTAGAAATAAGGACCTTGATAGAAGGATTAAAAAAAATCACAATTGGATTAGAACTTAACAAATAATATGAAATGAACTGAAAGAAAACTGCTGAGAGCACACATGATTTAGGAAAACATGGAAGAAAAAATAACCTAAGAATATAGGTAGTCTCAGTCGGTGTACAGAATGAGAAATGTATTAAATAGTTATAGAAAATCTTCTTCCCCTTTTATGAAATGAGAAAAAAAGAAAGGAAAAAAAAATAGATTGAACAGATCTTTCTTTTATTTTTGCTTCCCAGCTGAGAATTGGAGGTGTATATATGGACACCATCAGAGAAGACTGACACACTTCTAGAATGTGAATGGAACAGAATGTATGCTGATGCAGACCACCAGAAACAGTACCATAATATAAAATGGCAAATTTTTTAACTCGGAAGAAAATACACTAAAACACAACATAAAGATGAGAGGAGAAATCAGAAGACACTGAATACTGACAAGGTTTTAACAAAGACTGGCAGAAATATGAAAGAATAAGAAAAACAAAATTACAAAACAAACCCCAGTGAAAGATAAGAATAAATACAGAATAATAAGGAAAGTAATGCCTAATATAAATATGAAATGACTGGAGAAAGGACACCTGAAAAATTACTTTGAACAGCTCTTCCCAGACATCACTCTCTGATAAAAACAATATAGTGTGACAAATGCAATACCAAATGCACTTGAGATTGCAGTAAAGAATCACCTTCAGAAAAAAAGAGGTCCAGGAAAAGGATTCTTTTCTCCAAATGAAAAAAAAAGTTATGTTTTTACATAGGAGAAAGCAGGGATGGATAAAAAACAATCCATCATTGTAAAACAATGATGTAAATAATACGGATAATTTAGAGATGGATAGGAAGTATGACTTGATGAACAACACTGAGAGTGAAAACGGGGAGGGATATAAAGTCCCAAAGCAACTCACAGAACTAGAATGTAAAGGAGGACACATGGAAGACGTAAAGAGACCTCCAAATATGTTAAAACAGAGAAGAATAGTATCAGAAGTCAGCACAGACATAGTTATTCTACTGCAGCTGAAGACAGACATAAAAGGAAAGAGTTAGAAAATGTTATTAGGTAAGAGAGACACACCTAGCTTACATGACAGAATGGATGAAGAGAGCACATATGCTATAGAAACAAAAGTGATGGCCTCTCTCTTGGGCAGAATGTTAATAAATGAGCAGATTGAAATAAACGCACAAAGAAGAATATGAGCATAGCTTCAAAAGAGAAAGCATTATTAATTGAATCAGATCACCTACCATTTCGAATAAATCACAGGCATCTATAAACTCAGAATTATAACACTGCAAAACCACCACAATTCTGCATCTGAGAATACAGCTATTTTTAAATACCATTTGTAAAAACAAAACACTATAGAAATTACTTAAACTAAAAAGGGTTTTTTTGCTTTGTGGCATGTGACATCCCACGGTGATGAAATTAAA
The DNA here is from genome assembly GCF_035582795.1 of Mycteria americana. Classification (NCBI taxonomy): domain Eukaryota; kingdom Metazoa; phylum Chordata; class Aves; order Ciconiiformes; family Ciconiidae; genus Mycteria; species Mycteria americana. The sequence continues at coordinate 43,399,271 of NC_134396.1, forward strand.
GACGTAATATATGCTTCTACAGATGATATGGGAAACAGCACTACCAAGAAACTCAATGCTGAAAATGAACTGCAGTATAATTCCCATGATGATTTCATACACAATTGCACTCTTCTCCAAGGCAATGAACAAATATCTTGTTGTTTTCAAAATACAGTGTTGCTTCTGGGAACAGAGCCATATTTCTGTTTGTGATATCATGGAGAATGAGCTCCCTGTGTTAGTGATTAATGTACTGTAAGACTAAAGTGGTTCACGCATTCCTTTCTAAAGCAACAGTGGGAAGCACTGGTCAAGGAAGTCACCATACCCTGATGTTAAAAACTCCCTACAGTTTTAGTTTGGAGAAATAGAACCCACCACCACCATTGTTTTTATAATTTTAGCTTATTCTGTCTCTCTGTTTTCTTACATAGTGCCAGCTCCTTTTGGCAGTATACACACAAAAGAATCCCAGTATGCCTAATATAATCAAAACATTAAAATCTTTCTTAAATCAAATGCTGTTGCATAACACACAACTAAGGAAGTAAGTGTGCTTGCTCAAATAACCTGAAGGTCTGGAAAATAAGTTTCATTTAAACTAATGTTACACTGACCTTTCCATATATACACGCAATGCTTGCACTGATTCAGTCACCTTTAAGAACACCGAGTTCTGTGTTTACTGCTCATTTATATAAAACCTATGTGGTAAAGCAGTAATACAAATGCTACATTGTCTTACAATTGCCAAAGTCTCAAGTTTCACAGTAGATTTACCTTGTTATGTAACCTTGTGTTTTGCAAAGTCCTCTCCAGCAACACTACAACACAAAAAGTATGAAATCTTCGTGACTACCAACCAATACAATGATTTTGGATTGTTAGAACTGAGAATCTCCAGTACTATGTATGTGCTCTGTGAGCTGCAGAATTTGCCTGAAATACTGTCTGAGGTGACAGTGCTCTGATAGAAATAACCACTCCTCTCTTCAAAACAGAGGTTCTCAGGTGTGGTGAAATGGAGAAGCCATTTATTAAACATTACCTGCATCTTTGATATTAACAAAGTTACCATGGAAAGCCTTCTGTATAAACACACTCTATTTTGCAGTGAAATGGACAAAGGAAGACAGATGCCCTGCCAGCAGTTAGTCGTAGTAATTTTGAAAGCACGTTTGTTTTGCAGTGTTCAAGTGCTTCTGTTCTTCAAAAGGAAAACTGGAACTCATCAGGATTTCTTGGCAGGGAAGAGACTAAACTGCTGAATGAACAAAGCAATGCTCTGTAAAACTGAACTACAACAAAGTGAACCAATACCTCATTACAAAACCAGAATAGTAGCAAGAGAGCTGCTACTTCAAATACTGATGCAAATCCAAGCACAGCCATGAAGATTTGCATATCCAGAATGTGTCAATAATTTACGTTGCACTGTGTATACAGGGAACAACAAGCTGCTTTTAAAACAGTAATCCTGAAAACTGGCTTAATATTAAACAAAAAACCTTAGTTATTTAATCTTCATTAAATAGAAAATTATACAGTTGTAACATACCTCAACAATGTTTAAACATTGTCAAAATAAAATTAAATATAGACTTACCAGCAAAACTAACTGGAGTGTACCTGAAACTATTACTATTACTGTGCTCAAATACTCACATACTCGCCTTATATTTCATTAAGACACAAATCACTTAAAAGACGTTCAATGAACTGTCACTGTAATTAACTTACTGATTTTAAAATTTGTTTCTTCTCTGAATCATTACATATTCTTCTTCCTTCCCAATTTAACAGCTTTGATCCTGCCACTGTTAAGTCTCATTTATTAGAGAACAGTTTCTCTGTACTACTGAACTAGCAGTTTTCTGCCATCAAACATAAAAGCTCTTTCTTTCCTTTCCCCTCCACAACTCACTCTCACCTCTTGACTATGTGTACCCACTGCTTCCCTTGGCCTAATTCTGATGCCCTTCCAAGCAGAAGGTAAGCCAACTGAACTCCTCTCAGCCATTCCAAAATATTAATGTTTCTGGGGTCATTACTTTGCTGCTGCAGTGAGCAGATGCAGCTTCTGACTCAGGGAAACATGAGCTGGAGCAGGAGGGGATGGGACTGCTGTCCTGTTACGGTGACAGAGAGCTGACCGTTCAGCTCAAGCTGTGCGAATGTGCACCTGCACACTTAGTCTGTAATGATATAAAGCACAAGACTGTTTTTAATGGCTTCAACCTAATTCTAGTTGAAAATAGAAAGGAGTATAGTTTTCCTGCATTTCCTAAGGAAATATAAACTTAATCTCTTTAACTTAAAGAAATAACTTCACCATACCTTTAAGGATGAGCCTAAAACAACTCAGGAGCTGCTGATGTCATTGTGAGGCCACCCTTGATAAATCTTTGAACAATCATAGTCACTGGGAGAGGTGCTTGAGAACTCGAGGAAAGCAAATGCTACTCTACCTTCAAGAACGGCAAGAAGGAGGACCAAGGGAACGACACACCAGTCAGCCTCACCTTGATCCTTGAGAATGTGATGGAGCAGCTAATCCTGGGAACCATTTCCAGGCACACGAAGGACAAGAAGGTGATCAGGAGTAGTGAGCATGGATTCACCAAGGGGAATTCATGCTTGACCAACTTTATAACCTTCTAAAACAAAATTACGTGAGATAAGGGGAGAGCAGCGGATATTGTCTACCTGGACATAAGTAAGACTTTTGAGACTGTCTTCCCATAGAGAGAACGCCATAGACATCCCCATAGAGAAGCTGATGAAGTATGGGCTGAATGAGCAGACAGTGAGGGACACTGAAAACTCGCTGAACACCTGGCCTCAGAGAGTGGCAATTAGTGAAGCAAAGTCTAGTTGGAGGCCAGTAACTAGCAGCATACCCCAGGGATCGCTACTGGGTCCAGTCCTGTTCAACATCTTCATTAAGTATCTTAATGATGGGGCAGAGTGTACCCACAGCAAGTTTGCCAAAAATACAATATAGAGAGGAGTGGCTAATACAACAGAGCATTGTTGTGCCATCCAGAGGAACCTCAACATGCTGGAGAAATGGGCTGAGGGGAACCTCATGAAGTTTCAATAAAGGCAAGTACAAAGCCCTCCCCCTGAGCAGGAACAAACCTATGCGGCAATACATGCTGGGGGCCAACAGGCTGGAAAGCAGCTCTGCAGGAGGTCCTTGTGGACACCAAGTTGAACACGAGCCAGAACCATACCCTTGTGGCAAAGAAGGCTACTGGTATCCTGGGTTGCATTAGAAAAGTGTTGCCAGCAGGTTGACGGAGGTGACCCTTCCCCTCTACTCAGCACTACTGCTGAGGCCATGCCTGGGAGTACTGTGTCTGGTTTGGGACTTTCCAGTACAAGACGGACTTGGAGCTACTGGAGAGGGTTCAGACAAGGGCTGCCCTAAGATGATGAAGGGACTGGAGCATCTCCCATAGGAGGAAACGTGGAGAGAGCTCACACTGTTTAGCCTGGAGAAGACTCAGGGCAGATCTCATCAAACTGTCAGGTATTTGAAGGGACAGTATGAAGATGACAGAGCCAGGCTATTTCCTGTAGTGTCCAAGGGCAGCATCAGTGTGTACAAACTGAAACACGGGAGACTCGGTATGAACATCAGGATACACTTTTTTGCTGTGAGGGTGACTGAGCACTTGAACAGGTTGCCCAGGGAGGTGGCGGAGGCTGCATCCTTGTAGACCTTCAAAGCCATCTTGACATGGTCCTGGGCAACAGCTCTAGGTGACCCCGTTTAAGCAGGGTGGTTGGATCAGATGACCTCCAGAGGTCCCTCCCAGTCTTAACCATTCTGGGATTCTGAGTTCAACTTCTTCTGTACCGTCTGCCTGTGGAACAGTCGCTTACAGAGCGCACTAGTAATTTGAGGAGTAATTCTTCTTCAAGTTCTGCTTGAGTACATCTTTTCTCAAGTCTCACTGACTCGTTCTGTTTTACCAGCCTGAGCTTCCCACATCACAGTGTTCATCTCCCAGGAAAAAACTTTCTCTGACAGTTATAACTTACCAGTCCTCTCAATAGCCCACCATGACAGTGACTGTCGTGCTCTATTATTTCTCACTTTGGATTATTTTCCAAATATACTGAAAGAAGTTGTTCTGTTACAGGCTTTAGCATACGAAGTTTCAAGACAACTGCAGGCAAAAAGACATAATAGGTTTTCGAAGTCTGTTACAATAGTGTTTCCTTCACACGTAACAGAAAATTACCTTCACCTGCTAAGAAGCAGATACCATTGATCTTGGCAGGCAATAGGAGAGCAGTGGATATCGTCTACCTTGACATCAGTAAGGCTTGCAACACTGTCTCATATAAGATCCTCAGAGAAAAGCTGATGAAGTATGGGCTGCATGAGCAGTGAGGTGGACTGAGAACAGGCTGAACGGCCAGGCCTTTTACAACAGGCTTTGTTACGTATCTCAAATGTCTTTACGCTGTTTTCCATCAATATGGTGGTTGTTTTGGTCCTACGCATTTAAGCAATCCAACTAAGAACTGAGGTGAGAAAAGAGGCAGCTCAAACACACTCAAATCCCAGACAGGAGAGCTGCTAATTACACAAATTTTTTAAAAGGATTTTTAGGAAGCATACTCATTTAAATACAGTATTTTTGATTTTAAAACTCTCTATTAAAAATGCTAGATTCTTACTGTAATTCCTTCAACATAAACTTTCTCCAAAATGTAAAGAAATGTCACATTAATAACAATGCACAGGAAACTAAAATAGAGTGAGAAGCGGAAGACTTCTGTTTAGCGGCTACTAAACATATCACTTACCTCTATTGATTAGAAGCAAATATAAACCAGGCACTTCATAGATAAGATTAGTTTTTACCATCTTTAATATTATATGCTGATAGTCTTGATAGTAGATAGATAACTAAAGATAACTGCTCTTTAGTTATTAAAAGACTAAGTAATCCTGATTAAAAAATTACAGAAATCAACTTGATTTCATTCAGTATACTGAACGCTTTCATTTCCAACACCCTATTCATTGGAAAGAAAAAGCTGGAAAGCAGAGTGTACAAAGATACATATTGTGGATGTTGTCTGGATGCTAAGGCTACACAATACTTTAGAAATCCGTTTGTGAATTGCATATACGGATTAATGCTGTTTTGCTGTAGCTAAAAGGCCAATACAGCCACCTGGCTGCTGTCATGCCATTTGCCCAGTGGCACGTATTACCAGAAAATACTAGTAAGCAATTAGGGGTTTTGCCCACCCCTTCCTCCCTTGGAATATAACTTTATCAAGCTCTTCACCACCAAGTTTCAGCATCGAAATTGTCAATGTCTACCTCAGGATAAACGTTGTTTTCTGGGGAAGAAAGGAGGGAGGCCAGACAACGGAAAGGTCATGCCAACTAAACAAAACGCTGTTTGATCATATCAAAATTCTTGAGAACTCTTCTGGCAAAGTTGCAAGCAGAAAGCAGACACTTGAAATCTGGCAGAAACTGAGTGAAAGGGATGCTGCTTTCTGCTATCCTTTTTGAAAAATTGTGTGCAAAACAGTCCTCTTAAAAGACAAAACACTATATAACATTTAAAGGACCGCAGCTGCGAAGTCCAACATTCCAAAAGCTCAGAAATACCAGTATGTAGGTTCTTAATGCAGCCTTAGTTTGGACTGCATGTATTCATAGAATATGATCTTGGGTATACATGTCTCCAAAAGGGCCAACACTTCCATGAAGGCACAAAATGTACTGCAGTCGTTAATGAAAAACTCTTCACTACCTCTTTTTTCTCAATAGGTCTTACTATGTATCACTTAAATTATGCTCTGAAGTAACGAGTACTTTTTTGTATGCTTTTCTGCAGTGATCATAGCTACAGTGAACATGTCTCACAAACATTAATACCTTTCTACCTCTCACAACAGACCTGTAAGTTTTTTCCACTTTAACAAATGAAGGAATAGAAACAGATTAAGATCCTCAGTATGCACTAGCTCTGCATTTCCTGTTTGAGAGATGTAGATTTAATTTACGAGTGATTAAATACATAAATCACTGGTCTATGCTAAAGCACTGTTAAATTCAGCAGCTGCAATTAACATACTGGAGTTTGGGTGATTTTGCATTTCAGTTATTTTAGGTTTTGATAAATAAAATGTGTATTAGTTACATGTACTGTTAAAGGAGAGACTGGCCTTTTCACATCAACAAACTCCTGTTTTTGCCTAACAAAACAAATGGCTGGATATCTGTAATGGCAGAACCTGTAACGGCAGAATGCTAAAGTCTTTGGCTTTAGTTGACATCGGTGAGATTCCTCAAAGATATGAAGAGCCTTGAAAGCTTAAGACCATAAGCTTTTCACTTAGAAATACCTTATTTCCTCATGTCACATTCTTCAGTATTCCTCTACTTCCAAAAGGTCAGATACTTACAAGCTATTCCCAGGCTTTGAAGCATACGATACAATGACAGTAGTGCTTTTAGGAAAATAAGGTGAAAAACTTAAAAGATGTACACAGATAAGTATTTCAAATCAATTCCTAGCCCACAGAGGAGAAAAAATACCCTTGCAGTACAGGCATACAATTTGCTAGGAATTATGTTCGCAGTAAAATACATCTATATCAGAGCACTAATTCTTACAGCAACCAATTACATGAAGATGATAGGGTTCAGACAATGCTGAGGCACCGAAAATACTCCATTTTTTCTCTACAAACTAAATTTATGCATAACCCTAATGTAAAAAAATAGAGAGAGATATAGCAAGAGAGCTAGCTACCTGCTTATTGGAAAGATTGTAAGCTTTCTGCCTTATCACATCAACAGCAACAAATTTAGCCATTCTTGTAAGTGTTTTTCAATCAAAAAGAGCTAAGGTTCACACAACCTTCACAGTTTTTGTTCTGTTCAGAATATCTGACTACTGTCCCAGACCTTAGCAGAAGAGGCCTTTATTTGCTTATCTGTCTTCAGAGGAACTTACTTTTATGGCAGTACAGTGCAGCATTGGATTTACTCCTTGCAGAAGCTTTTCTGGTTTATATCACAGGGTCACATAATCCTCTCTCTGACACCTGTAGCCTGGTCAATAATTTAGACATCTGTGTATATTGGGTGACTAGGTGCCATGGCAATAGTACTACCGAAGACTCTACATCATGCCATATGTACCCACATATATTTTTTCCTTAACTTTGCCAACAATTTTTGTAGAGTGAATTATTGATTCTTTTTAGTTACACACATTACTACAGAAATAAGAATGAAATTAATGGTTCTTTAGCATCTTCAGTGAAGAAGAGCAGCTGCAAAGATACATTTACCTTCCATTATTTTTGCACAGAACAAAGCTTGTGCCACAAAGTGGTATACTACAAAAAAAGAACAAGGTCTCAAGTGCCAAACATCCCTGTTCAAGATGAGAACACTCCTAAGTGCTGCACGTTTGTAACAGTGACATGATCTCCTTCAAATGCTTCTGCTGCACGTCCATGGAAAAACTGTTTTTCCTCTCCCTGGAGATTACACTGACCACTGAAGAGTCTGTGGAAGGTTGCTAAAAAGGGCATTCTCACATAGCTTTTATGAACGACTTTTCATGGGAAGTCTGCCAAGACAAGATAGTCTTTCTGGCTCCAAAAGCTATTTGATAAAACAAGCACTTAAACATCCAAACAATTTAAAAGCAATTTGAACAAAAATATTTGCATGAAACCAATACACTGAAGAGAACAAAATTCCCTAGATTTGTTATATTAGAAAAAATAGAAAGCATAATTCTGGCTCAAGGGGAGAAAGCATGACTCTCACTACCTCTGGTCTCAAATAGTGAATTGATGTATTACAGACTAAATTACATGTCCTGAAGGATACAAAAAGTATCAAATCTAATTCTGTAAATAATTCTTTCCCATAAGAAGCACCATCATATACTTCACACTTTCCCCATCATATAAAAGTATACACACGTATATTTTTTCACACAGTGAATTAGAGAAAGACAGAACTACAAATCAAAAAACTACCTATTTTATTCTGAAGTAAATTAAACCTCCAATGTCCATTTGAAGTACATTCAACCTCCAAAGTCCATATGACCTTAGACAAGCAAGAAGAAATATATAAATGAATTTGGTTGAAAAGGCTGAACAGTACTGTTCACAATTTTATGCTTAACTAAGAACCTCTTCTGGTCTTATCATTCATATTATATGTTACCTAGCTGCAACCTCTTTTCCCATCAACTTCTCTTTCCTTAAACACACCTTCAAAGCTGTAAATCTTTCCTTCTTCCTCTCCACACCTAGAGCTCAACTCATTTCAGGAGCCTGGTTTTGTACTTATTGTCGCAGGGCTGATAACTGACTCTTGACAGCACAAGATAACTTCTTGCAGAAGTAGAATATGTGTCATTGTGTGGTAATTAAGGTAGATGGGTGCCTGCAGCAGATCTCCTTCCACTACTACAGAACTGCTATTTCTGACAGTGACATACTTGTGGTGAGGTGTGAGAGAACGGAGCCCAACAACACCATTGCATGAAAATGCACATTATTCCCATTCTAAATAAGTATGTGAACAGATTGAGTGGTATAATGGGAAACAGGTAACAATATGGGTGCTTGGATGGAAAAAGATTGAGTACCATAAAACAATAATTAAGGTAACAGCAATAAAAAAGTTAGCATGTTTTCAGAAAGTTTATGTTTATCCTCAGAAAGACATTCCTTATTTCCCATGTTTTAGGATTTTGACTCGAAAGAAGGCAAGGTAATGTTACCAAATGTTTTTCCCTCCCAAGTGCAACACACTTGGAATCAATATAGGCAACCTGGGTGACCGGCAGAGAAATATACTACAGGAAAATGCATTTTATGTTCAGTGAAGACCACAAAGGAGAGACTGAAACTTCTAGTTAATCATGTTTAATGGCATATTGTTTATCCAATAGTGAACAAGGCTTCAAGAGGCAATTGTTACATAGTCTAAGCAGAAAATACTGTTGGGCTGTGCTGACGGTACCTATTTCAAAGGATTAAATTCCAGGCAGTCAGTAAAAAGGCACTGAAGAAGACACTGATAGCCTGCGGTTTTAAACATCACCTTCTGGAAGCAGTTACAGAACTGATGGATTAAAGCATCGGTTTCAGATGCAGAAGCTCCAATCCATGATACACATTTTTTAGGGGAAGCAGAAATAGATCAGACTGTCAGTTCTTACTATGAAGGCTTCTCTGAAGTCTTCTGTTTCCAAAAACATTACATTGAACTGCAGCTTTAGAAAATGACAGATGGGTTCACCAAGGAAAACAACTTTAAAACCTGCTCAAGGAAAATGAAACATACAAAGTGCTACTAAAACATGACTCACTTGGCCCTCTGGCCCATCTTGATGGAACAGAAAATGCTTGCAAGATGTGATACCCACTTTCCAACATGATCCTACTGAGAGCAAACTTAGCAAGGTTTAGAGGCTACCAGAATCAGCAGCTTCTTGAGGACAAAAGAACTTGAGTGATGATGACTTCCATTCTTAAAGCTGAGCTTAAAAAAACCTGTCCAAACATTATGCTTGTATTCTGAACAATAAAATTACACTGCAAGAACTTGTTACCAAAATGAAAACTTGTAGTTTTAATTTTCACTACTTGTAGTATCTCAATAAAGTCTAATCTTGCCCTAGATCTAACATAGTTTTGGAGACAAATCATCATTACGCATTTCTGTGTAACTGCAACTGCATGCCCTGCAGCAAAACAAAGATCTGGGGGGATCCCTTGTCAGTGACTTGTCCATAAGAATTACCAGGACTGGTTTTAAATCAGATGTGAACACAATGAGTTTCATGCCTTCATTAGAGATGGACCAGTATCATGACAGACATAGCTGCTTGTAAACTGTAGTTTACTACACCTTACTGCTGCCAACAAAGGGGAAAGAAGAAGGAATGTCAATTCCTTCTCCTCCCTGTCCTGAAACTGGCTGTGAAAGAAGGTAATAGGAGTTAAATACTAAACATTATGGAAATAAAGAATAAAAAATAGCTATCCTATTTTTTCTCAAGGGCTCAGGTTCTTACCCTATTTTACTATAAATCTACTTTTATATTGTGCCATCCCCAAACATAACAGGCTTTCTGTGGCTTAGAGCTCCACAGTTACAGTACGCTGTATGCTACCCTCCAATGATTTACTGAAACCCAAGTGATGCAACCCTACATTACTGCATGCAAACTCCATGCTGCCATGCCTTCTGCACCTCTGTTATCTAAGCTACTTCAGGTAGCTCTTTATTATCCTGAAGTCTGCAGTACAAAAAAACCCAAATACCAATGTATTTGAATGGAACAGGAAGGTCATTGTCATAATTTTGCAATATATATTATATTGGTCTGCAAGAAATATAGTTTTGCACTGATCTAAATCCTCAGATGCTCAAAAAATAGCAATTGTACAATTGTGTCAGAGGGAAACTCTAGCTCGTATTTAACTTGCAGCAAGATTAAATAATCACAGAATCACAGAATCACAGAATCGTATAGGTTGGAAAAGACCTTTAAGAGCATCGAGTCCAACCGTAAACCTAACACTACCAAGACCACCACTATACCATGTCTCTAAGCACCTCATCCAAACGTCCTTTAAATACCTCCAGGGGTGGCGACTCAACCACTTCCCTGGGCAGCCTGTTCCAATGCTTGATAACCCTCTCGGTGAAGTAAAATTTCCTAATATCCAGTCTAAACCTCCCCTGGCGCAACTTGAGACCATTTCCTCTTGTCCTATCACTTGTTACCTGGGAGAAGAGACCGACCCCCACCTCTCTACAACCTCCTGTCAGGCAGTTGTAGAGAGCGATAAGGTCTCCCCTCAGCCTCCTTTTCTCCAGGCTGAACAACCCCAGCTCCATCAGCTGCTCCTCATAAGACTTCTGCTCCAGACCCTTCACCAGCTTCGTTGCCCTTCTCTGCACACGCTCCAGCACCTCAATGTCCCCCTTGTAGTGGGGGGCCCAAAACTGAACACAGTATTCGAGGTGCGGCCTCACCAGTGCCGCGTACAGGGGCACAATCACTTCCCTAGTCCTGCTGGCCACGCTATTTTTGATACAAGCCAGGATGCCATTGGCTTTCTTGGCCACCTGGGCACACTGCTGGCTCATATTCAGGTGGCTATAAGAGGGTTACTTAGTCATATTTACCAATGTTTTAATATATTTTTCTGTTAAATCTTTTCCTTACCAATGAGTTACCCAAATAGGAATTTAAGCCACTAATAGCGAAGAAACAATATTGCAAAATTATGAAACATCGTTAAAATTAAATTATGTTCTGATTGGCTAAAATAACCAGATTCTTTAACCCAACTAGGGAGCATTCAAAGGAAATAAAAAAATAAAAAAATTAAAAACCAAACAAACAAACAAATAGAGAAATAGCATACAATAGTTACTATACTACTACTGATCAAAATGTGCAGCATCTATAACCTTATTAATTTGGAAAACCAATAGAGACACCAGGTTCCCTTGATACAATTTAAAGCAGGATAACTCTGAAGATACAAGGACTGCACATAACACTCACAGGGGCATCTGTGAAAGACCATTAAAGGGGAAGAATACTATTCTTGCAGCAGAAGAAGATGCTCACATCCCAGATGAATGAGAGCAGCTCAGACATGTTTAAGATTCCTGAAAATAAAACTGACAGAGCTTGCAAAATCCAAGTGTCCATACCAAATACACACAATGGAGTCACAAAAGAAACTTCATGTATGCATCTCATGGAGTAAGTGTGAAGACTTCAGATACCATCTTCCCACACTGTTCTGGTTTCGGCTGGGATAGAGTTCATTTTCTTCCTAGTAGCTAATTTGGATTTAGTATGAGAATAATGCTGATGGCACACTGATGTTTTAGTTGTTGCTAAGTAATGTTTACATTAGGCAAGGACTTTTCAGCTTCCCATGCTCTGCCAGGTGCACAAGAAGCTACCCACCATAGCTATACACAAGCCAGAAGAGGGCTGATTTTTCCCTGTTTAAAGAGTCCTATATCTATGACTAAGACACAGCAGGCTGGAGAAAGCAACGGACCTCTTTGTAACCTCATTCCCTCAAGAAAGACAATGCAAGACAGAAAGGTGTGAAGTGTCAGCAGGCTGAAGAAAAGGGGAGCACAAGATCACAGGGTTAAGACTAGGAGGAGGTGTAGACAACAACCTCTTTACTCAGGTTGCCTTCCAGATAGCAAAGTCAAGAGTGACACAGGAATCCACCTCTTCAGTAACTGATTTCAAGCACTGCCTAGGGACCTTGCAGAACACCAACCTTCTCATTACCTTCCAAACATGCAGACTACTGATGTATAGCGATCTGCCACTGCCGGGGATCCTTTGCAGCAAAGTCATTACAGGCACTCAAAATTCCCTTCCAAATAACAGAGAACAGTGCATAAGAAAGAAAAAATTCTTCCCCGTAATCTGACCCAACCCCGTCTCAAAGGATACAACATCACAGGAAAAAAACCCCAACCATTCTTTAGCATGACACAACATTGAAAAGGGAAATAAATAAATAGAGGGGAAAAAAAACCTGACACGTCACCAGCCTTTATACACTACAATTCTATTCAAAAGAGAATGTAATAGAATTAATTCTGGGTAGTCTTCAGTCCTATCAATTTCCATTTTTCCTCTCCAAATGCAGAAATGCTAAACTGGCTTATATCTAGTAATAAAAAAAAAAAAAGAAATCACCACTGCAAAGTTATTATTCATATAAATCAATTATGTCAAATGATGGAACCTATTACCAGCATGGTTTATGCTTTTGAAAAATGATGCTATTTTTCACATTTATAATAAATGCTGCAGTCAATCACACAACTTTAGGTAATAAAATTTGCTACAAACGCTACTAACGCTTGATAAAATTCAGAGAAATCCCTTGATGAATGTAATGACTAATTACAATAAAAGGGAAATTATTTCAAGCAAGGAAATGCCTAATAACAATTAACCTCTTTATTTCTACATAAGTATTTGTAAGAGTAAAGCAAGGACAATCTGTCTAAGAATAGATGACACTGACACGCTGCTCAGGGAAATGCCATGGGCATAGCTGTAGCACAATTGTTTATACAACAACAGCAGCAAGCAACTAAAGCAGCAAGCAGCATGCAAACTAAAGTTCAAGGGAAAGTAAACAATAAAATTTTCAAACAGACCAAACAGCAATTCCTGTGATAGTCATTATTACTCTTAGTACCTAAACAAAACTTTCTATTTACCAAAGTGGGGATTAGAAAACCGCTACTTTCTTCAGGGACAGACAAGGCAAATGGCTTGACAAATTCTGAGGAAAGCTAGACAGACTTAGTCCTGGTCTTTTCTGTGGGAGTTTGCTCTCAGACAAATATTCAAAGATCTTCTATTTATGCTTCTATTCTTTCATCTGGGACAGTTAACTCATATTTCTACGAACGCTGCAAGCCAGCATGAGAGCTACAATAAGAAAACCTATCCTGCAAATCAATTCACATCTCTATTCTGATTCTGTAAACTATATAAGGAGGCTGAGGGGAGACCTTACCGCTCTTTACAAGTACCTGAAAGGAGGTTGCAGCAAGGTGGGGGTCAGTCTCTTCTCCCAAGTAACAAGCGATAGTATGAGAGGAAATGGCCTCAAGTTGCTCCAGGGGCGGTTTACATTAGATATTAGGAAAAATTTCTTCACCAAAAGGGTTGTCAAGCATTGGAACAGGCTGCCCAGGGGTTGAGTCACCATCCCTGGAGGTATTTAAAAGACATGTACATGTGGCACCTAGGGACATGGTTTAGTGATGGAGTTGGCAGTGTTAGGTTAACAGTTGGACTCGATGACCTTAAAGGTCTTTTCCAATCTAAATGATTCTATGATTCTATGATTCTGTATTTCTAATATAGCATCATATAAATTTCTGCCTTAAGGCTTGAACTGGAAGACAAAAACTCCAACATTTTAGTTTTTTCTAATATTCTCAATAGCCACACTGCACTGCTTCTCACAGGGATAACAGCACTAAATAAAGGATGCAGAAGCTACCATTGAGCTATGCCTTCACCCCAACTACAAAACTGACCTCAGTAAGTTCCTAAGTTCTACCACTTACACTTGAAGTGCCAAGCCTTAAAAAAAGTTGTGTTCTAGAAATTAAATCTTGACTTAAGAAGTCAAGCAGTTCTCTGAAAAATTGACAATTACTGCTAATTTGTTCTTCTATCACAAGATGGAACAACATGTGGAATTAAAATTACATCACACACTGTGAAAAAGGATATAGGAGGATCACACTTGTGGTCCCTTTATGTCAACAGCTATGCTGTACCATAATCCAAGCAGAAATGTGATCTGTTACTCCTGTTAAAAAAAAATCCTACCTCTACACAAAACCTCAAAGTGCTCCTGAATCTCCCTTACATATCTTTATTTAATTATCTTTAATTAAAACAGACGTTAATTTAATAAGTCTTATTTAAAAAATAAATACTAAGCTAATACACCCAGAGCACAATTGAAGGTCTGAATTCTTATTTTCTTGAGCTGAATGAAAACTTCATTTTTCATCTGCCATTACTGTATGCTAATCTGATTTGCCAAAGTCTTCAGCTGGACTTAAAATTTGTGTGCTCTAATACCCCACTCTCTAGCATGGACTAAAATTAAAGGTGCTAGAAAAATCCACATTTCTAAATCCCTTTCCATTATGAACTTTTTTTTAAAATCTAATTAAATGAATTAATAGTAGTAGTTACGCACTGTGTTGCACTACTGTGATTACGAAATCACACTGGAAATATTTCTGTTTTATCATCAAGGCAAATGCTACTTAGTAAAAGACAAAATATTTTAATTTTCCAAATCAAAGTGTCTCCTCTAGTTCAAAGTGTCTCCAGTTTTCAAGATGGAAATAATTTTGGCCTATGTGAATTTCCTCTATCCTTTATCCAAGGATGTTATGGACTTTTGGAAAACAGTCTGCTTTGGACCTGTGTTTTCTGGCCATACCTCATGGTCTTCTCCTGACAGAAGCCCTGCACTATTTAGGGGTATCCAATTTCATCCAGAGAGTGAGAGCATAAGACATACTTTACAAGAAATTAATCCTGTGCAAGCACAAGGCTTCAAGGGAAAAAAAATCACACAGCAGTTCAAAACTCAATGAGTACAAAATTTTTTTCTCATTTAATAAAAAAATTCTTAATATTTCAGGGCAAAATCAAGAAATTACATCCAGGAAGTAGCCATCAACATAGAAGAAACTCCTTTCAATTTGACCCTCCTTTCCCCTGTTCTGGCGTTTCTACACTTACACTTTAGGAACAACTAAATTCTGACACTCTTCATTCACTGTTAGTCAACAGTTGCCTTCAAGCATCATGAACCAACTTTAATGTTCTGTCTTTTGATTTTGTTTTGCCAGTTTTTTCTGCACTTCTGATATACACATACCACTTTTTAACATCACACAAGCAAATCAGTAGTCGCACTGCTCACATGACACAGCTGTAAGACTGCCACTTAAAAAGTCATTGCTTTAGAGCCTGCTTATCTAAAAGACTGTATCTGGTTGGCACACCTAGGTATTAAGAACTTAATAAAATGCATCATGGAAGCAAGTCAAATGAGAAATATAAGTCTTCCCAACAAAACGCAAGGCTAACTGCGGAAGCACCAACACGAGTAGCTGTAAATGCAGAAAACCAAAAGCGTAATGTTTCACAATCTTCAGGAAAGTTTCAGATTTAAAAAGCATTTAAAATAACAATAACTACAGTCTGGACAGCAGACAACAGACTAAAACACACTGCTAGAAGAGCAACAAAATAAGGTCTTGGAGGGAAAACAAGTATGTTACAAACAAATGTGTCACCTGCAAGACTTGGTGAGCAGCATCAAGGGCCAGGTTTAAAAGCCCATGTCATGCTGAACTTGCATAGTCATCTTGTCATTTCGAACAGCTACTTCCGTACCTTATCCTCCTGCAAAAAATACCCAGGAGTCTTCTGCCTCATATCTTGCAGAAGGCTGTTACACTGTTTCCTACCTTTTTTCCCCTCCTCTTTTCTGGGCTTTAGGACTTGCATTCCAATGCCAGAAGCTGTCACCTTCGATCCTGGTGATCACTTACCCTTGGACAACATAGCTATCCAGAACTCTGTGCCAACTAATAGCACACACAAGAAGGACAAGGGACATACTTGGGGGAATTGTTTTCACATGAGGCTTTAGTCACCAGGTTTCCAGAAATACACTTTTAGAATCAGAGACAAAAAAGAATATTAACACATGATGACATTGAGCACAGAAGTTCCTAACTCCTGGGCTTCTGCCATCGTAAAGTACAAGTTTTCCCAAATTAACCTGTTAACTTCCCTGCACAATTCATCAAAAGGGCATAGGGCTTAAGAAAAAAAGTTAAAAACTGCAACATCTAAAATACCCCTGCTTTCTCCCTGCCTTAGTATGCTGATTAAGTCAGCCAAATGAAGCACCTAAGAGAGGGATATCCCTGAAATCATACTGTCTCCCAGGACTTTGGGCTGCAAGTGAGGTGTCATTGTAAAAAACAAATAGAAAACTGGTAAGAACCCACAGGGATCACAGCTCCACGGCTGGGATGGAGATACCTACTTGACTAGATAGAGATGTTAGCTCTAACTGTGCTTCTGTGACAGGTTTGGCATTAAAACTTACATAAAATTTGCAGGGTTAAAACACACCAGTAAATACAAAAAGCCTCAGATATGAATGACATCTGCTAAGGTCTGCCAAAATAAATGCTTCTGGACTTGAAGAACAATAAAGCCCTGGATACCAGACACTTACAATGTTCCACTGACCTAGGAGGACAGTTGAGAATGCACATCTCAGTCTTCAGCATCTAAGTTCACCCCACACAAGTCTGGACCTTAGTTTTATTTGCTGAAAGTCAGAGAGTCAATGTTTAGTGTTGAAGTCTCTGAGAAAGAAACCAGCAGCTGTGAAATATCTGTTCTCAGACAAGCTGTGCATAACTGTAGACAGCCAAGGATTTCAAAATAAAAACATTGTTTTGTTTGTCCTGGGCAGAGATCACCAGAACAAAATCTCTACAACATGTGTAGAGATTCTGTTTGTTGCTATAAAAAGCTGTGTTGTAACAAAGAAGAATACACCACAGTTTTGTACTACATATATGCAAGACAAGCATAAATTCACAACTAAGAAATGAATAAACAAATACAAACATTCTGGAATTAACACTTGAAGAGCAATTGTGGTTTGACAAGATACCAAGAATCACATGACTAGTTGATTACATATTTTCTCCCTACTTTAGTTCATACATTTGCTTAACTCAAGACTAAATGTCTCAAAATATTGACCTCTTCTTATTCCACACCATCATATCAAAGCTAAATATTGCAGTTACGGAATTCAAGTTGAGTTCCGATTACTAAACCCTACATACTTCCTTCAGTGAGCTGACCTGTAACACAGCTTGAAGAGGAGGGAACTGCACACGCTAACTGAAACTTTTGATTAGGTACAGTGACTTCTAATTTTTCATATAACTTGACTAACCCTGTGTATTAAGCGCATATTGTCTGGAAGCTACTGTGTACTTTATAAAAGGCCACAGAAAACCAATATATGACTTGGTTCCCAAAGGACTGATGGTGAAGTAGTAACTTATAAAGCTGTTTTTGATAGTGTAAGTGGCCAGCTGTCACAGTACGTCTGCACTTAAAAGACAAGTGCCATATGAATGATTCACACAATTGATACTGTGCTTTGCTCAGTGATTCATGAAGGCTGAAAGATCTTTCATTGATGCCTTTCCTGAATAGACCCAAATTATGTATGGGATTAGATAATTCTAATTGCCAGAGTACAATGGATTTACAATTGATTTACAGATCAGAGCGCACAGATCATTCCAGCTAAGAGCAAGAGAGGTTGTGGTTGATTGGCATTTGTGGGGGAAACCCCCCAAGCTTTCAAGAGCAGAACATAAGCTTGAAACTTAATGGTACTAGAATCAAACTAGAATTTCAACAATGTACCTGCTTCCCTCTCTCTCTGTATAATCCTGAGGTTTTACAAATCCTACCTGTAGCAAGTGCTCTGTCTCATCCTGTCAAATCAGATACAGCCACCAGAAATTGGCGTTGCTTCACAGAAGTAATAATAAAACTAAGTTCAGAAGTGCTTTTCTAAAAACACAAAAGCAAAACACTAACAATCAGATGGAGTAAAGTTAGGTATTACTTGAAAGATCAGGCAGTTTCTTAGTTTTCCAATAATTATTTGGGGGTTTAACTATCACTTCGAGGCTGTCAGAACAGGACTGTAGTGTCACAAACACCTGCAGCATTTTTAAAGTCTGTTACAGTAGTCATTTTTTTAGTATCTGAGTATTATTACTTCCATATTGTATGTCTACTCATTAAAGTGAATAGACTAGAGATTAAAGACAACTTACAAAATTTTAGATATAAATGACTACCTAAAATGATCTTTATCATAGCTCTTCAGAATCTTATAAGCATAATTGTTTTAATCTGACTAGCTCATTTTCGTGCACAAAAATGGAATCCTTTCCTGCCACCTCAATTAGAATACCCAGATGCCTGGGCATCCAACACTGCTACACCCTCTTGAAAGAGGTCACTGTTACTCCCTCTGTAGTCAGTCAGTAGTTATGGTTAGTAAACCATAACTTACGGTTGTACTTTTTACCATTTAAGGTCTACAGTATTCTGGAATACATCCCTGTTAGTCAAGATCAGTATATGCTAACATGCTCATTCCCCTCCTCTCCTGGAAATTTTCTCTTGTCATCAGCTCTGAAAGTTTGCTAGCTGTTACCAGTTTACTTACTAATTTTGCTGCAGGTGACAAGGCAGCGACTATGCCTTACAACTCAGCAATAAAAAAATAAAAGCGTACCCGTTCCTTTTCCTTTGATTTTTCTTTAGAGATTTTAGTCCTATCTTGATCTTCTTGCTAAAAACCAAACTAGCACCAAACACTGGACAACAACCACAGATACCCAAAAGATAGATTTGCTGAGGCTCGTTAGTTCAACTGCAGTGGCAAGCTGCTCTCCTCAGAATGCGCACAAGCTTAGAGATACTTACAGGGATTAACTTACTTTCCTCTACAGTCAGTAGCAAAGGTAAATTTACCGTCAAGGATAATGCAGAGCAGGCATCCCTTTTCAGCTATACAGGATAGCCTTTCTGTCTAATGCCAGTGCTTGCAAATAAAATGCCTGTCTTAGTTTCATCTTGTAGTCTAATACAACCAGAGTTTAACTGCTCCGAGTGTGGAGGTACTAGGCCTCTGACCAAAACACCAATACTATGACATAAATTCTCTGCAAGCTGTTCCAGGAATGAGCTTGCTAACTGGATTTTTTTTTGCAGTTGTTTCTACAGGAAAGTTTAATCCCATGAAGACCCAAACCTCATCCTCTCCTACAGGTGTACAGTTCAACAAAACCCCAGATCTTAAATACTTGCCTTTTATGAGCACTGCATACTCGTCACAGTTACATCTGCTTTCCCCAGTGTACAACGTCATGTTCTAGCCAGCCTGATGATGTTGGCACTGATACAAAGGTAGTGCCTACCGCTTAGTCAGTTTTTGGATCGGGAACAATTATTGCCATGGCATCAAACACACGCTATTCTAAACACACAACACTTACTTCACTGTTAGGGAGAAGCAGCAAAGCAAAGCTGGAGCAAAAGCCTTTAAAAGCTCAGGGAAATCCAAATAAACTGTAAGATCTGAGGAGTCAGTGGACTAGTCTAGCTATCAGGAATGAGAAAAGTCAAGGTAGGGAAAGGTACCCCCATCTTAACAAGGATATATTCTTATATTCCCTAAACTACACCAGTCTCCCAGTTACAGTAGCGAAATAGGACTGGAGAGTTAAAAACAACTTTGTAGAAGTTCTCCATGTTCTTGCAAAAAGTAAAAAGAAAATAATTAACAGCCTCATTTAGGATATACTTTAACTGTCAAAATCAGTATCAGAAGAGCTTTAAAAATATTCCTTTGTTTCATTGTGACAAACACAACACCAACAGACTGTCTCATATTTTGTATGTATTTCGAGCATCTTCTCTCTGGTTTTCACTCCGGTATTGCTGAAAGAAACCACTAGATTCTCCAAATCACAGCAAGGGTAAAACATACTCTGCTTTTTGCCATGGGAATGTCTGGATTTATTTCAGAAGTCTGAAACATTAATCCACCTCTCTCAGTCAACAACCCCAACCCTGCAACCTTTCTGTGAACAACTGTACAGGCTACCACAAGCTAGAGTAAATGTTATGCACATGCCATAGAAGATGTACCACCATTCACCCTGTACTTCTGGAGGCTACTTACATTAATGCAATCAGATTGCAGGCTAGCAGTGGTTTTCCCCAAGGGTAATGGAGAAGAGGGAATACGATCACTGTTGTAGATAGGAAGTTTTGTATGTCAGTGCAACATGGGACTTCATATACAGCTGAAGCCTGTGAAACACAGACTGTATCGATATCAGCACTTCAGTGTTTTTCTCTAGGACCTGAACTGCAGGTACACTCACTCTTCACTTCATGTACTTATTTGGGATAGCAAGCACAGATTTCATTGTGGTTGGCTCTGGGTTTTTTTGGGTTGTGTTTTTATTTTTCATCCTTCACTGCTTTAACTTGCTTCACAGAACATGGCTCTACAAAGCTTTTTGTCAATTTGTAGAACATTTGACACTTTAATATGCTACAAACACCAGCAAGTTAACATTAGTATCACATAGCAGATTGAAAGCCTCTACCCGTTTATTAGCACCTAAGCAAAGCCCTAAGTGTTCACACAGGAACACTAAGAAAAAATGAAAGGACCACAAAAGGAAAACAAGCAGGTGTTCCCACTTGAGGGAGCAGCTTTTCAGGGCTTCAAAGAATATTTGCACTTCTCCTTTCTGAAATATTTTCATTAGAACTTCTTCTTGTACACCTAACTAACTTAAAATGGGAAATGCAAGGAAGGAACAAAATCCAGAATTTGCATTTACAGTTCTAACACAGTTTTGCACAACCTCACTGAAGCAGATCATCAGAAGCCAGCTCTGTGTCAGTATGTATCCTGCAAAAAAACAGGGCCTTAGGTTTGGTATTTTTCAGGTCTGGAAAGCCTGAGCACTCCAAGCAACTCAGCAGGCAAGCTCAGCACAGGCAGCAACAAGGGGGATGACACATCTTCCCATTTATGGCTGCTCCAGGCCTTGCAAACATCATATGCAAGTGACTGTAAGCAGTGCAATCATTTATGTTGAGAGAGACAGCTATTTTACACACAACTATATTATGGATCATGTCTATTTCTGTTGCCTAGGCTTTTCCTAGCAAATTGGGTTTGTTCCAATGCTAATTTTATAAGTGGAAGGTCAAACAAAATCTTTACTTGCTTCTGTTGAACCCGGTACAGGTTCTCTTCTAAAACTTTGTCAGCACGTTTCAGTTCACCGTCAAGTAAGAGCTGGATTAGAGCACTGGAGCATAACAATACCATTCCAGCTAATGGATTCTGTTAGTCTTGAACAGACCTCCAAAAAAATCATTCTCTGCAACTGTCCTGCTGAGAAAGATAACCAACTGCTTTGGTCAATTACAAAATTACACTGTAAAATTCTCTGGTCAATTACAACATAAACACTACGAAGTATATATGTTTAACAACAGCCACGGTTTGAGTACTCATTCACATATATGCAGTCAAAAAATACAAGATTTTTGATACAGAAAATCAACATGTCTCCTACTTACTTAGAGAAGAACATTTGCTCTGTCACTGCAGTAACAGTAACAGCTTTCCAAAATTTTTGGAAAGCACATCTTGAAGACACTATGTACTGCTCAGTGGAACATAGGGGACAATGCAGACAAAGCATGAAAATACATGGATACATATCTGCAATTTGGAAAACAAATATATGTGTGTCTGTGTGTACATATGCTTATATTGCATATGCTTGGTCTGAACTGTTCTATGTGTTTTGTATAGAAATGGCAACATCAGAGACCTCTAGCATGAAAGCAGTAATTTCAATCTCTCTCTCACACAAAGAAATCTCAATCTACTTATACTTAGCTATATTACATTTTCAAAGTTAAAAGAATCACAAAAGCAATATACTTTTAAAGGTCAGTTATAATTCTTATGTAACTAATGCTAGCTTCATTTTCAAAATGAGAAAAAAAAAATACACAGAGCTTGCAGTTTCTTGTTACTTCTATTTCAAACTGTCCTAGGCATGTGACTGTGATAGCAGGTAATTATTCAAATAGTCCACCTATTATGTCATGTCTTCTCCAAATGAGAATTAGGATCTTGGGCTCATAAAAATTGTCATCAACAGACCCATGATTCATGTAATTCAGTACCCTGTCTTTCAGTTAGGCATGCTAGACATACCAGACAGTTCAGAAGAAGGTCCAGAAGTCCTGAAACATAGATGAAACACATGCAGACAAAGGAAGTATCTTCATTGGCTTAGGCAATCAAAGCCAATTTATGCTATAAACGATAAGGCTTTGGAGTAATATTTTTTTTTTAAATTATCCTTAATGTAACTGTAGATGTTAGCCATTCATAAAACTTAGCTTTGTTCCCCAAGTTCTTGACTGTGGTGTCTCACAGGCTTGTGTTTCCGAGCTTATGCACACACTGCCCTGAGAAGTCCTTTTATTGTTTTTAAATTTGATACTTCTCAATTTCACTGCTGGCCTCTACCTGAAAACATGAAAGAGGTTGAAATAAAAATTGACATTCCATTCATGCTTTACTAATTTATCTATATACTTATCTCCAAATTGACTAGTACTGACTGCTGAGTGGTCAGTGGTAACCTTCTTCTTCCAACTTTAGTAAGAAAAAAGTCTCAATAACAATTTTTTACTATGTATACTTTTTTAAAACCTTTCTTGACTTTTGGCTACCATTTCTTTTGCAAGTTATAGCCGATAGGCACTTTCACCGAGCCTGTCAAGGGGTGCAGGTACCTGCTGATATAATACTCTATTTTTGTATTTTCCATCCCATTTCTTAGCAACAGTAATGCTTTTTCCTATTGTAGTCCTAAAGCTGGTGCTGCCTATTCACAATGACAAGGCAGGTAAGAAGCTTCCCAACTTTGGCCCATCCAGCACTGCAGGACATTTAAAACACAAAAATGTAACTTGCGCATTCCAGTAAAAATTACTGTAACATTTTGCATAAGAGCTGTGCCTGACAAATGACTTGGGGATCAGTGGAAGCTCTGGGTTGTTTTACAAATGACAAATCAAGGAAAATAAGTTTCAGACTGAATGATATACCGTGTTTGACTGAAAGTTTTATTTTGGCACGCTACATATTTTTACATAAAGCTGAAATTAGTTTCCAAATGCAAAGTCATTTGGGAACTCAAGAAACAAAAACGTCACAACTTTCTGATTCTGGAGCAGAAGAAGGTGTCTCTCCCACTAGCTCAGTTAACTTAGTGAAACTGATGTGAACTCACCCAAAAGAGAAAACCACACACTTTCTGATGCTCTGGAGGGTGTATACCCATGGCTAAGCTACTTGAATGAAAAAAAAAAAAAACACCACATGCCCAGTTCTGATATGCTGAAGATATTTAAATACTTTTCAGTTCTTCAGAGCATGCTGTGCTCTGCTTTTGAATTAATATGGCAGGAAAGATCTGCGGAAGTTTCTATACCATAATGATCCAATTCAATCAGTTCCTGCAATTTGATTTTCTTCATGTCTCCAAAGTACAACTCTCCCAAGACCCACTGCTGTATTCAAAACATGACCTGTGCGTTAAACACTTTGCTTTAAGTCACATCATAGAATCATAGAATTATTAAGGTTGGAAAAGACCTCTAGGATCATCTAGTCCAACTGTCAACCCAACACTTCCATGCCTACTAAACCATGTCCTGAAGTGCCACATCTTCATGTTTTTTGAACTCCTCCAGGGATGGTGACGCCACCACTTCTCTGGGCAGCTTGTTCCAATGCTTGACCATCCTTTCAGTAAAGAAATTTTTCCTAATAACCAATCTAAACCTCTCCTGACGCAACTTGAGGCCACTTCCTCTCATCCTATCACTTGTTACTTGGGAGAAGAGACCGACACCCACCTCACAACAACCTCCTTTCAGGTAGTTGTAGAGAGCAATAAGGTCTCCCCTCAACCTCCGCTTCTCCAGACTAAACAGCTCCAGTTCCCTCAGCCGCTCCTCCTCTAAGACTTGTTCTCCAGACCCTTCACCAGCTTGATCTAATATAAAATATGAAAACAGCCCCCACTAAGTGCTAATGAACTATGAGTTGATCAATGTTGCTGGAAAAAGCACAGTCTAGTCAGCCAAAAATCACTGTGACCCCAACTGCAGACAGACCAAGCATGCTACTCGCAGTTTCCCACACGCACTTCCAGTTGACCAAATTGAGACTTGCTTAAAATAGACACATATCGGAGCAAAACAGTTTTCTTTCCAACTGCAGAATTGCATTTGTTGAAAAAAGCTCTCCCAACACCATTTATATGCCACTTTACAGGGGGGAAAATCTTTCTGACCATGTTAAAAAACTTCATACGTTCAAAAGTCACAACTTCCAAAACTCAAGTGGAGAGAAAACCCTGGGAGTAGTGCAAGGTTGGAAAATGGCAATGTCTGCCTGAGGCTTCACCTCTCTGTGGCTCACAGAGGAAAGCAGTAGCCACTGCTGGCTCACCACGTAGTGAGGCTAAGAATATGGAGGACCATGCAGGGGCTCCCCCAGGGAGACGGTCCCCTCACCTGTCATGCAGCAGCGCCCCAGCACAGGTGCCTACTTCCTTCCACTGAGCAACCACAAGACACAGCTCAAAAGCCAATGAACACTTACACAATGTTACCTGAAATAATAATAATAATAATAATAAAAAATCCAACAACTTTTTCCCCCAGACTGAAGATCCTTCCCTTTGCTCTTCTTCCATTTGCAGTACTTACACCGAGTTCCCACTATCAAACCGGGACTTCAAACCCAGGCAAAAATGGCAGCTTTGTTGCTCAGAGCTGCCCATAAAATAGGACCTGAGAAATTCTTCATTTTAAGATCAGTACAAATATTTGTGCTATGCTCATGAATGATCTGACATAGAAGCACCCTAGTCAGGCCATGACATCCAGATTGCACTGGGATTTCCCTCACGTAACATGAAGCAGCAGGAATTATGTACTGTGGCCACAAGTCCAACCATCCTGCAAACAAGCAAGGACAACAGCCTGCCCTCAAGTACCTAATTAAAAAGTCCAAAAAAACCACTACCCACCAGTGAACTGCAGGACTGACTACTCTTCTGCTGGGGGGGGGGGACACGGGGACACTGTGCGCCTGTGTCTGCGTGTGCGTGTGTGCGTGCGTGCGTGTGTGTGTGTTGGAGGGAAATCCACAATAAAAAAGACTCATTTCTCTGTATTGCATTATACTACTACTCCCTTGTGCTCTCTCTAAATTTGTAATAATGCACCCTACAAGCCATACAAACTCCAAACTGAGAGCCCAACCACCCTGGCAGAAGCAGGAATTGTAAAATGGCTGCGCTTTGGAAGGATGCAGCTTCAGTGAAGGGGAATGCTTTAATCCTCACAGAAACAAACACTGCTATTTGAACTCCCTAATGCAGTATGAAGACTGACACAATCACAATTGTAACAGCATCAGAAACAGTACCATAGTAATCTGATCTTTTGTACAATGTCAGATAAGCAAACTTTATTAGAATCCTGATTTCAGTTGCTGTATATAGTCATATATGTATATAGGTATTATCTAATAGAAGGAGATCTAGTCTTCACTAAAAAAATACATTGGCTGCATAAGCAAGTGGTTAAAATGCTTTGGTTTTCCTCCTTCTTGGCATGGTTTCAGAACTTATTTTGGATCTGAGTTCATACGGCTGTTGTTTTCACATTGCGATTGTGATGCAATAATGCATTTCATTGTTTTTGTCAGTTACACCTCCCATGTACGTATTCATCAATTGTAGAGAGATCACTTGATTTTTTTCTTTTTTTTTCTTTCTATTCATGGATATGAATGAGATACACACACAAACTGAAACTACAGAAATTACATCATTCTGCCCGCTGAAACAATTTCTGCAATATCAAAAGCAAAATCAGCCTTATTCCAGAAGTAATTTCTAAACTCAGTATTGGCTTTGCCAACTGAAGACCATGTGAATCAGGATCATAATAATTATATGAAAACATGACTTTAGCTCGCAATCCTCTAAAAGACACATGCCTTGGAAAGAAATGACCTTTAACTGTGACTCACTTTCAAAAGAAGACTCTAGAAAAAGCATTTGGGGGTTCACTGTTTAGCTTGTCTCACAGATTGCATGCAAAATTTGCTCAGGTGGTAGGCAAAAAGCTTTCCTAACTGGAAGTACTGCAAATTTAGACTAGGCTCAGAGCCACAATAGACACTTTTCCATCTCAGGAATTACCATAAATAATAAAATCTGTTACCCACTCAGCAACATCTATGAAATCCACTGAAATGTTGGGTCAAACATTTACTTCTCCCAGCAAAGACGAGGCCCTTAAAATCAGTGTCCCATTTCTCCATCCTGACTTTGCTTCCAGAGTTCTCCGCTAAGTTTTCAGGCCACGTACTATTCTTCATCCCCTCAGGCAGACACAACTTCTGTACTACAGAGAACAGTGGCGTTAGTGGATCCAATTCCCAACCCTTACACCAACATCTTTGAGCTTCTGTCCTGATTCAAACCTGAAAAATGGTGATCCCAGCAGAGGCATGTGCAACCCAAAAATAACAGCTGGTCATGACAGTATTCATCAGAAATAACTGAGACGCTGGGTGCAACTCCAAGTTTTGACTGACATTTGCCCTGCCCAACTTTGGGATCCCCACCAAATGCAAATAACATGTTTGATCACACACAAAGAGCCAGGATGCTCCATAGATTAAAATACAGAAGGGTTTTTTAAAAATAACTTTACTTAAGGGTTTTCTCATGATTACTTTTGTTCCAAAACATTAATTCCTCTTTGTTTTATGCAATATAAATGATTATGTTACTACTAGTGATTTACGATACGGAAATGAAGAAGGAACAAGACTTCCTCCACTCACCCCTCATTTCATTTTAAAAAATAAAAGATGGAGGGAGAGGGAGAAGGAGGAATGTCCTATCTTCTACTGCTACTGTTTTTGTTCTTTTACTTTTCCCATTTTTCTCCCTAGTACAATAGCAACTTTAACAAAAACATTACCAAATGTTCTTTCAAGCTTAGAGGTAGCATATCATCCACTATTTAGTGAGTTCCCTAACTGTTTCTGTCGGGACATTAACTGATTAGGATTTCACTGCTTTTTAGTAGACAACTCTGCTGTCTCATTTCTCTTCTCAACAGACCTAGTCTGCCTACAATTCAAACTAATTAATTCTCTCCAGTACTGCAGCCTACTTTATATCACATCTCCTCCAATCTCTCCTCAAACACATTGAATGGGACAGCATTAGCATGTCAAGGCCGTAAGTAAGCATATTCTTTGTTAGTACTTCCAATCAATAACAAGCTACCTTTGCCCCTGCTTTAAGTCTTTCACCTACCTCTCCCTAGGCCATACCACCTGAAGTTTTGAGTCTTCCAAGAGATTTGTAAAGTGTGGTGATCCCATCAGTCAGTTCTTCCCCACGCAGCAAATGGCCTTTAACACATGGTTCCTCTAAATTTCACTGTAATACCATTTAATTTTTCACTGATTTTATTATTAGATTGTTGAAAATACATGTTGTTTCCTTTTTAAAGCATGCAGTCAAAACCAAGTTTAACTATATAACCATGGCAAGTACAAAACAGAAAATTAATCATAAATGATGTGGTTAACAAGACACAGCATACTCATTGACACATCTTCATAAAACGTGTAATTATATCCTGAACTGCATACTGTTACAACACAGTAACCTATTACAGTATCACTCACAGGGGCACTTTTTAACAGCCTGTCAGCATCATTTACAGCTTGGGTAGGATTTCACATTAAGAGAGATCTCTCTTTTTGTCAGATTTTATTCACCCTGAACTCTTATTTGCTGCTATCCAGCTATCAGAAGCCTCCAACAAAGATTTTAGGATAAATGACTTGACAACAGACTAAATTAAAAGGTTTCCAAATACAAATGACAACTTTGGGTGTGACCCTTTAGGCCTTTATCATAGCAAAATCTAAACATTCCGTTTAATTAAGTCCTGCCAGTGAAAAGGTGCAATGCCTAAGGACAAAACCAGCTGTCAAGACAGCTTGTCTTTGAATCATCCTTTATGTTCACCCAGTGTCTTGTGTATAATTAATAGCCACTCCAGAAAATGGTAAGCCAGTTCATGAGATGCAGATAAAGGCTTAAAGTCTCTACTGTAATTCTGGTTTAATGACAATCAATATTCTTTTGCTAAGGAACTCCAAATACATTGGCTTGACCTAATAAATAGAAGGATTTTATGCCAGCTGACGACTAGCAACGGGTGGCAGAAAGTAAGCATCATAAAATGGCATCAGTTAATAAATTCAAGAAGAAATCTTTCAAGACTGAGATCATATCTAATTCAGTTATTTATTACCAGCAGCATTCAAGAATGATGGCTACTTTTATAATATGAAGACTTGCTTTGAAGATACACAGGATTGTGCTAATGCCAACAATACTGACATATTGCAGAAAATACTCCACTGTGAATCACAAAAATGACCAACACAGTTTAACATTGTTCATTGCAAGGGGAGTGTGTGTCAAAATGTATTTTTAAAATTCTAAGGCATTAAGAACTTCTAGCTCCAATCTGTTATTAGGTATCACAACAAAAAGTGTGTTAAGATTAATACATTTCAAACATTTTTGCAACATACCACAAAACCAGGTTTCATAACAGAAGCCAGTACCACAGCAGCAGACAAAGACTGTCTATCAGTGAGGTGTTCAGCAGCGTGCAGTCATGCTAGTTAAATGCAAGCTTTAATAATCCCAAATACAGGAACAAAAGGATTTTGTATTCAAGCAGATCTGGAAGAAGTTACAGGATAAGGCTAGCTGATGAAATTAAACAGGGCGGGGGGGGGTGGGTGTGGAATAGAGAGAAACATGAAAAATGAAAAGGATTTGCAATTTGAATGAATTCATATTACCAGATGCTAGCTAGGGAGGGTAGGGAGGAGGAAGAAGAGGAAAGAGAATGCAGGATCCCTTAAATATAGAGCAAGAACCTCAGTTTTCACTGGCAAGTGCTCTTCCCACATTCTCGAGTCCCTGAATTATAAGGCAGGGACTAGGGGAATAAAATCCCTCCCATCATATAAGATCAGCTTCGAGACCATCTGAGGAACCTGAACATACACGAGTCCATGCGACCCGATAGGACGCATCCCAGGGTCTTAAGGGAAATGACTGATATTCGGGCGCTGAGTCTCACGGCGCCCAGCCGGCTCGGGCCCCCGCTCCAGCTGAGCGAGTTCGCGAGTGCTGAGCGAGGCCTCTGGTGCTGGTGTTGTGCTCGGGGAGTTGTTCCTTGCAGCTCTCGCTGCCTGGACCCCAAAGCCGTCAAAGTCTCTTCCCGGCCCTGCCAGGTTCAGGCAGCCGGGACACCCAGGAGGGGCGCTTGCAGCAGTAGAGGTGAGCTGGGTGGGGACACCTCACCCTGGGGAGCTGGGAGGGTTTCCTTCTTGAGGGACCTGGGCACTTCTGCCAGCCCTCCCCAGGCCGGCCAACAATTGTGGCCCCTCTTCCTTTTCTTGCGCGACACCCGCTGCTGCAGCGCCGGTGAGAGGGAGAGGCTCGTCTTCGCCAGCTCCCACCTGCGGCCCACCACAGCATGGTGAGAGCATAGCCACGGAGCTGGAGGACTGCTGTCCCATATGCCT
Organism: Mycteria americana; assembly: GCF_035582795.1. Lineage (NCBI taxonomy): Eukaryota > Metazoa > Chordata > Aves > Ciconiiformes > Ciconiidae > Mycteria > Mycteria americana. The sequence goes on from NC_134396.1 coordinate 43,429,286, forward strand.
GGGCAGCTGTCAGGAGGCCAGCTTTGTGATGCCATGCCTCCACCAGTTCTGCTACCCGTGCATCCTGCGGTGGGCTGAGAGCAAGCCCGAGTGCCCCCCACCGCCAGACAAGCTCCAGCACTTTGCATGTCTCTCTTGGCAGGACATAGCGTCGGGCACCGAGGAAGCCATGGCGGAGAGAAGCTCTGCTGCAAGAGATGGCAGCAAGAGCCAGCCACCCAATGCAGGGCCGATGGAGACGGCAGCAGACTCCCAGTGCCCCATCTGCCTGGGAGACATCAAAAACGCAGCCTACGTGGCCTTCTGTATGCACCGCTTCTGCTTTGCATGCATCCGGCGGTGGGCCAGGGGAAGACACGTCTGCCCAGTCTGCAGGCAGCCTTTCGAACAGCTGCTGCACTCGGTGCGAGGGGACGACGACTACAAGGAATACCTGGTCAACTTGCCCGCCCGCCTGCGCAGGAGGATGGCCATGGAGAGGGCCCGCAGCCAGTCCCCGCAGCGGCGCTACAACCTGCGCAGGCGGCCCGCCGACGACCACGCCTAGGCTGGCAGAACGGGGCCTGTGGGGTCCAACCGTGCACGGAGGCAGGCCGCAGCTCCGCGGCCCTCCAACAGCACCTCCCAGCAGGCTCCTGCACCCAGCACTTCTCAGGATCCAACCCCACCAAGCCCATCTCAGGAGCCAACACCACACAGCGCACATGAGCACCCAGCTGGCCCTGCTCCTGCTCCAGACCCACGCAACAGCACGGTGTCGCTGCCACCCCTCAGCATCCGCCTCTGTTGCCTCCAATACACACCTTGATGCTTCCCAGGACCTGTGTGTTTCATGACCAAAGAGCAACCCGCCGCAGAGAATGCTTCCCAAAACTGTTTGGGCGTGCGGGAAAGCCAAAGGGGAGAATTTCTTGGAGGGCACCGGGATTCCATTTCACCTAAGCGCTGCAGCAGGCGACACGTCCCTCGTGCTCTCCCAGTCTCCCACTCCTGAGCACCAGGGCAGGGCTGCCCAAGCCCTTTGACCAGCTGCCAGGTCCCGAAGACCTGCGCATGGTCCAGCTGCCATGGACGCAGGTCGTGCCGACAGGGCACCTCCTGGCATCCTTTCCAACCTGCAGTGTCCTAGGAGCCCATCCTTTACCAACTGGCTTTCCACGCCGCATCCTCCCCATCCACCTGGACCCATTCCTTCCCCCTGCCTCGTGGTCTCCCCCATCACATCCCGGGATGAGCATCGCACGTTTCCGCAAGACCCTGAACATCATCCCCCCGGAACGCTTGGGCATGCCCAAGCGCTCCCGCCCTGCATCCCACGAGGACTCCTGCAGTGCTGGGGACGTTGACTCCTTTCAGCCTGCAAGGGCCCCGCACAGTGTTTCTGGGGATGACCCACCTCAGCTCTGCAGAAGAGCCCCTGGGGGCAATGGTCGAGAGCCAGCCGAACATCAGCCAGCCCCATGCCCTTGTGGCAAAGGTGGCCAGTGGTGTGCTGGGCTGCGGGAGGAGGAGTCTTGCCAGACAGCCTTGCAAGCCCACCTGGAACTGGATCTGGCGAGGGATGCCACAGGCAACAGGAAGGGCTCCCCTAAATCCGCAAGCGGCAAAGAGAACACTAGGGAAGATGTGGGCCCACTGCTGAATGAGGGACCCAAAATGGGACACAGTGCCCGGATGAGGCCTGGTGGGTGCTGATCAGAGGGGATCACCCTCGCGCCCTCTGGCTAGGGGAGAAAGAGAGGAGAAAACCCACAAGTGCAAGCCAAGTGCTGCCTTTGATGCCCCGTGGGAGGAAGCAGGGGAGTCCAGAGGGCTGGCCAGCAGCGCTGGGGTGTGGGGAGAGCCTGCGGGACTTTGTCCTGAAGCCTCCCGGGGAAGCACGAGGCGTTACCAAGTAAACTCTCTTGCCACATGTACCTGGAGACGTCCGCCAAGGCCAGAGCGCCCCGACCGGGGCCCTGGGAAGACACGGCTGAGGCCTTGGTGACTGGCGTGAAACACCGAGGCCAAGCACAAGGCAAGAGACGGGGGGACAGAGGGGGCAGTGGCGTTGCGGTAACCCCACTTGCGTGTTCCAGGGCCGCAGCGCGGCCGGGGCGAGTGCCGTGGGCGAGGGCGGCCCATTGTGACATCCCCGAGCAACGGACTGTGATGTCACGTAGCGATGGACTGTGACGTCCCCGAGTGACGCACTGTGACCACACGTCCCTCACTGCTTATATTCGGGTGCTGAGTCTCACGGCGCCCAGCCGGCTCGGGCCCCCGCTCCAGCTGAGCGAGTTCGCGAGTGCTGAGCGAGGCCTCTGGTGCTGGTGTTGTGCTCGGGGAGTTGTTCCTTGCAGCTCTCGCTGCCTGGACCCCAAAGCCGTCAAAGTCTCTTCCCGGCCCTGCCAGGTTCAGGCAGCCGGGACACCCAGGAGGGGCGCTTGCAGCAGTAGAGGTGAGCTGGGTGGGGACACCTCACCCTGGGGAGCTGGGAGGGTTTCCTTCTTGAGGGACCTGGGCACTTCTGCCAGCCCTCCCCAGGCCGGCCAACAATTGTGGCCCCTCTTCCTTTTCTTGCGCGACACCCGCTGCTGCAGCGCCGGTGAGAGGGAGAGGCTCGTCTTCGCCAGCTCCCACCTACGGCCCACCGCAGCACGGGGAGAGGATGGCCACGGAGCTGGAGGACCACTGTCCCATCTGCCTGGGCAGCTGTCAGGAGGCCAGCTTTGTGATGCCATGCCTCCACCAGTTCTGCTACCCGTGCATCCTGCGGTGGGCTGAGAGCAAGCCCGAGTGCCCCCCACCGCCAGACAAGCTCCAGCACTTTGCATGTCTCTCTTGGCAGGACATAGCGTCGGGCACCGAGGAAGCCATGGCGGAGAGAAGCTCTGCTGCAAGGGATGGCAGCAAGAGCCAGCCACCCAATGCAGGGCCGATGGAGGCGGAAGCAGACTCCCAGTGCCCCATCTGCCTGGGAGACATCAAAAACGCAGCCTACGTGGCCTTCTGTATGCACCGCTTCTGCTTTGCATGCATCCGGCGGTGGGCCAGGGGAAGACACGTCTGCCCAGTCTGCAGGCAGCCTTTCGAACAGCTGCTGCACTCGGTGCGAGGGGACGACGACTACAAGGAGTACCTGGTCAACTTGCCCGCCCGCCTGCGCAGGAGGATGGCCATGGAGAGGGCCCGCAGGCAGTCCCGGCAGCAGCGCTACAACCTGCGCAGGCGGCCCACCGACGACCACGCCTAGGCTGGCAGAACGGGGCCTGTGGGGTCCAACCATGCACGGAGGCAGGCCGCAGTTCCACGGCCCTCCAACAGCACCTCCCAGCAGGCTCCTGCACCCAGCACTTCTCGGGATCCAACCCCACGAAGCCCATCTCAGGAGCCAACACCGCACAGCGCACACGAGTACCCGGCTGGCCCTGCTCCTGCTCCAGACCCACGCAACGGCACGATGTCACTGCCACCCCTCAGCATCCGCCTCTGTTGCCTCCAATACACACCTTGATGCTTCCCAGGGCCTGTGTGTTTCATGACCAAAGAGCAACCCGCCGCAGAGAATGCTTCCCAAAACTGTTTGGGCGTGCGGGAAAGCCAAAGGGGAGAATTTCTTGGAGGGCACCGGGATTCCATTTCACCTAAGCGCTGCAGCAGGCGACACGTCCCTCGTGCTCTCCCAGCCTCCCACTCCCGAGCACCAGGGCAGGGCTGCCCAAGCCCTTTGACCAGCTGCCAGGTCCCGAAGACCTGCGCATGGTCCAGCTGCCATGGACGCAGGTCGTGCCGACAGGGCACCTCCTGGCATCCTTTCCAACCTGCAGTGTCCTAGGAGCCCATCCTTTACCAACTGGCTTTCCACGCCGCATCCTCCCCATCCACCTGGACCCATTCCTTCCCCCTGCCTCGTGGTCTCCCCCATCACATCCCGGGATGAGCATCGCACGTTTCCGCAAGACCCTGAACATCATCCCCCCGGAACGCTTGGGCATGCCCAAGCGCTCCCGCCCTGCATCCCACGAGGACTCCTGCAGTGCTGGGGACGTTGACTCCTTTCAGCCTGCAAGGGCCCCGCACAGTGTTTCTGGGGATGACCCACCTCAGCTCTGCAGAAGAGCCCCTGGGGGCAATGGTCGAGAGCCAGCCGAACATCAGCCAGCCCCATGCCCTTGTGGCAAAGGTGGCCAGTGGTGTGCTGGGCTGCGGGAGGAGGAGTCTTGCCAGACAGCCTTGCAAGCCCACCTGGAACTGGATCTGGCGAGGGATGCCACAGGCAATAGGAAGGGCTCCCCTAAATCCGCAAGCGGCAAAGAGAACACTAGGGAAGATGTGGGCCCACTGCTGAATGAGGGACCCAAAATGGGACACAGTGCCCGGATGAGGCCTGGTGGGTGCTGATCAGAGGGGATCACCCTCGCGCCCTCTGGCTAGGGGAGAAAGAGAGGAGAAAACCCACAAGTGCAAGCCAAGTGCTGCCTTTGATGCCCCGTGGGAGGAAGCAGGGGAGTCCAGAGGGCTGGCCAGCAGCGCTGGGGTGTGGGGAGAGCCTGCGGGACTTTGTCCTGAAGCCTCCCGGGGAAGCACGAGGCGTTACCAAGTAAACTCTCTTGCCACATGTACCTGGAGACGTCCGCCAAGGCCAGAGCGCCCCGACCGGGGCCCTGGGAAGACACGGCTGAGGCCTTGGTGACTGGCGTGAAACACCGAGGCCAAGCACAAGGCAAGAGACGGGGGGACAGAGGGGGCAGTGGCGTTGCGGTAACCCCACTTGCGTGTTCCAGGGCCGCAGCGCGGCCGGGGCGAGTGCCGTGGGCGAGGGCGGCCCATTGTGACATCCCCGAGCAACGGACTGTGATGTCACGTAGCGATGGACTGTGACGTCCCCGAGTGACGCACTGTGACCACACGTCCCTCACTGCTTATATTCGGGTGCTGAGTCTCACGGCGCCCAGCCGGCTCGGGCCCCCGCTCCAGCTGAGCGAGTTCGCGAGTGCTGAGCGAGGCCTCTGGTGCTGGTGTTGTGCTCGGGGAGTTGTTCCTTGCAGCTCTCGCTGCCTGGACCCCAAAGCCGTCAAAGTCTCTTCCCGGCCCTGCCAGGTTCAGGCAGCCGGGACACCCAGGAGGGGCGCTTGCAGCAGTAGAGGTGAGCTGGGTGGGGACACCTCACCCTGGGGAGCTGGGAGGGTTTCCTTCTTGAGGGACCTGGGCACTTCTGCCAGCCCTCCCCAGGCCGGCCAACAATTGTGGCCCCTCTTCCTTTTCTTGCGCGACACCCGCTGCTGCAGCGCCGGTGAGAGGGAGAGGCTCGTCTTCGCCAGCTCCCACCTACGGCCCACCGCAGCACGGGGAGAGGATGGCCACGGAGCTGGAGGACCACTGTCCCATCTGCCTGGGCAGCTGTCAGGAGGCCAGCTTTGTGATGCCATGCCTCCACCAGTTCTGCTACCCGTGCATCCTGCGGTGGGCTGAGAGCAAGCCCGAGTGCCCCCCACCGCCAGACAAGCTCCAGCACTTTGCATGTCTCTCTTGGCAGGACATAGCGTCGGGCACCGAGGAAGCCATGGCGGAGAGAAGCTCTGCTGCAAGAGATGGCAGCAAGAGCCAGCCACCCAATGCAGGGCCGATGGAGGCGGAAGCAGACTCCCAGTGCCCCATCTGCCTGGGAGGCATCAAAAACGCAGCCTACGTGGCCTTCTGTATGCACCGCTTCTGCTTTGCATGCATCCGGCGGTGGGCCAGGGGAAGACACGTCTGCCCAGTCTGCAGGCAGCCTTTCGAACAGCTGCTGCACTCGGTGCGAGGGGACGACGACTACAAGGAGTACCTGGTCAACTTGCCCGCCCGCCTGCGCAGGAGGATGGCCATGGAGAGGGCCCGCAGCCAGTCCCGGCAGCAGCGCTACAACCTGCGCAGGCGGCCCACCGACGACCACGCCTAGGCTGGCAGAACGGGGCCTGTGGGGTCCAACCGTGCACGGAGGCAGGCCGCAGCTCCACGGCCCTCCAACAGCACCTCCCAGCAGGCTCCTGCACCCAGCACTTCTCGGGATCCAACCCCACGAAGCCCATCTCAGGAGCCAACACCGCACAGCGCACACGAGTATCCAGCTGGCCCTGCTCCTGCTCCAGACCCACGCAACGGCACGGTGTCACTGCCACCCCTCAGCATCCACCTCTGTTGCCTCCAATACACACCTTGATGCTTCCCAGGGCCTGTGTGTTTCATGACCAAAGAGCAACCCGCCGCAGAGAATGCTTCCCAAAACTGTTTGGGCGTGCGGGAAAGCCAAAGGGGAGAATTTCTTGGAGGGCACCGGGATTCCATTTCACCTAAGCGCTGCAGCAGGCGACACGTCCCTCGTGCTCTCCCAGCCTCCCACTCCCGAGCACCAGGGCAGGGCTGCCCAAGCCCTTTGACCAGCTGCCAGGTCATGAAGGCCTGCGCACGGTCCAGCTGCCACGGACGCAGGCCGTGCTGACAGGGCACCTCCTGGCATCCTTTCCAACCTGCAGTGTCCTAGGGGCCCATCCTTTGCCAATTGGCTTTCCACGCCGCATCCTCCCCATCCACCTGGACCCGTCCCCTTTCCCTGCCTTTGGGTCTCCCCCAACACGTCCCGGGATGAGCATCACACGTTTCCACAAGACCCTGAACATTGTCCCCCCGGAACGCTTGGACGTGCCCACAAGGACTCCTGCAGTGCTGGAGGCGTTGACTCCTTTCAGCCTGCAAGGCCCCCGCACAGTGTTTCTGGCGGTGACCCATCTCAGCTCTGCAGAAAAGCACCTGGGGACAATGGGTGATAGCGCTGAACATCTGCCTGGGCAGCTGGCAGGAGGCCAGCTTTGTGATGCCATGCCTCCACCAGTTCTGCTACCCGTGCATGCTGTGGTGGACTGAGACCAAGTCCAAGTGGCCCCCCTGCCAGACAAGCTCCAGCACTTTGCACGGCTCTCTTGGCAGGACATAGTGTCGGGCGCCCAGGAAGCCATGGGGGAGAGAAGCTCTGCTGCAAGGGACGGTGGCTTGAGCCAGCTGCCCCAGGCAAGGCCGTCGGATGCAGCAAGACTCCCAGTGCCCCATCTGCCTGGGAGACGTCAAAAAGGCAGTCTGTGGCCTGCTGCATGCACTGCTACTGCTTTGCATGCAGCCAGCTGTGTGCCAGGAGGAGACATGTCTGCCTAGTCTCCAGGCAGCTTTTCAAGCAGCTGCTGCACTCGGTGTGACGCGATGACAACTACCAAGAGTACGTGGTCGAATTGCCCGCCTGCCTGCGCAGAAGGTTGGCCATGCAGAAGGCCTGCAGCCAGTCCCCACAGCGGCGCTACAACTTGCGCAGGCGGCCCACCGACAACCACCCCTCGGCTGTCAAAACGGGACCTGTAGGGGACCAACCACGCATGGAGGCAGGCTGCAGCTCCGTGGCCCTCCAACACTGCAGCTCCGCGGCCCCCCAAGACCCTGCACATCGTCCCCCCGGAACGCTTGGGCACACCCAAGCGCTCCTGCCCTGCATCCCACGAGGACTCCTGCAGTGCTGGGGATGTTGACTCCTTTCAGCCTGCAAGGGCCCCGCACAGTGTTTCTGGGGATGACCCACCTCAGCTCTGCAGAAGAGCCCCTGGGGGCAATGGTCGAGAGCCAGCTGAACATCAGCCAGCCCCATGCCCTTGTGGCAAAGGTGGCCAGTGGTTTGCTGGGCTGTGGGAGGAGGAGTCTTGCCAGACAGCCTTGCAGCCCACTTGGAACTGAATCTGGCGAGGGATGCCACAGGCAACAAGAAGGGCTCCCCTAAATCCACTAGTGGCAAAGAGAACACTAGGGAAGATGTGGGCTCACTGCTGAATGAGCCAGGAGACCCAGTGACGCACATCATGGAAAAGGCTGAGGTACCGAATGCCTTGTGTCTGTCTTTACGAGCAAGACCAGCTGTGAGAAATCCCACTCGACCCTTTCATCACCATTGTCAATCTCTAGACTGTCAAAACACTCCCTGACATACAGGACTACCCCACCCCTTCTCCTTCCTTGCTATAAGATTTTATAGCCATCCATTTCAGCACGCCAGTTTTTTGAGTCTTTCCACCATCTTTCTGTGACTGCAATTCCATCATAGTTCTGCAGCTGTACAATGGCTTCCAACTCCTCCTGTTTGTTGCCCGTGTTGTGTGCATTGGTTTAGATGCACTTCAGCTGTGCTGTTGATCCTGCCACCTTTTTTGAAGGAGAAGCCCTAAGTCCTGTGTGAGTGTTCTCAGGTGCTTCCATGGTTTCTAATGCATCAATAACCCTTGCATCTTTGGTGCTGTGTGGATCTCCATCTTGTACCCATCCTGAGAATGGCTAACGTGCATTCATTGCAACTCTGGTTGGCTTCGCTTTTTATCCTGTTGCTTTCAGTTTCACAGGTGTCACCACCATGGACCCCATCCCCCAGGCTTGTCAATTTAAAGCTCACTTCACCACATTTGCTAGCCTGTTGGCAAAGATTCCTTTGCCTTTTCTAGTCAGGTCTATCCAATCTCTCCCTAGCAGGCTGTAGTCATCAAGGAGTGTCCCATGATCATGAAAGCCAAAACCCCGGCCATAGCACCAGCCACGTCGCCAAGTACTCATTTGCATGAGTTCTCTGCTCCTACCCGCACCCTTTCCTCTAACTGGTAAAAGAGAGGAAAAGATAACTTGAGCACCAATCCCTTTCGGTCACACCCCCAGAACTTTGTAGTCTTTTTTGATTCTGCTCAAGTTCCAGCTTGCCCTGCCATTTGTGCCCACAGGAAAGAGTAACAGTAGATAACAGCCCATGTTTCTAACAAGTTGTAGCATCCTCTCAGTGACATCCCAGGCCTTAGGACCTGGAAGGCAGCAAACTTCACGTGATTCCCTGTCAGGCTGACAAATGGGTGCCCTGGTGCCCCTCAGCAGAGAGTCACCCATCAGGAACACTCATCGCTCCTTTTTGTGGTTTCTAGCGCGTGCTGCAGGTACAGTTTCTCCCTGCGGAGCTTGCTTACAGGCATCGTCACCTGTTAAGACATCGTATCTGTTCCTGGTTGTTGTGCAGGAGGGGGGAAAGTGAAGCGGAGTCCTGCTCTTGTGGGTCACCACGGCCCACGGTGCCTCGCTCCGAGTGCCGTCAACCATCAGAGGCTGGCTGTGAAACCCCTCATCTAGCTCTTCTTCAGCCCCTCAATACCACACAGCCTTCCCCCTGTCTCCTGTAACTGAGCCACCTGGTGTGACAGACCCTCGACCGGCTCGCATCTTTCGCAGGTGCTTGCTTGTGCCTCAGGAGGAAGGCCTGGATACTCATCGCAACCTGAGGGCTGCACCGCAATCTCCTTCCCTAGCACTTCTGTCTGGGTGCAAGCATTGGACATCTCGGGGGTTCTCGCTGCGGAAACCCCAGCTTTCACTCCGAGACGAGCGCCCACCATTCTACTCAGAGGGGCAGATAGAGCTGACCGACACCAGGAAGAGAAGGGAGACCAACGGCCGCGCCAGCCCCCTTCCCGCCCGCGCCGCCGCCGCCCCCGCCCCCTAGCGCTGCCTTTTATACTATGGAGGCGTGGCCGCGGTTGCTCGGTCCCGCCCAGGCCTCCTCAGCCTCGCTCGCGAGAGCTGGCGGCTCCCGCCTCCGGCCACCAGGCGTTTACCTGGCTGAGGAAACCGCCTGCCCGCCTCCCCCAGCCGCTCCGCTGCGCAGCCCGCCGGCACCGGAGCCGGTCGCCTCGGCGAGCGTATCCTTAATTAATTAATTATAAGTACATTAACTCCGATTATTTTGAACTTGCCATAGAAATCAACACATAAATCCTTACAAGACGAGGAGAAAGAGGAAAGTGATAGCCATGTGGTTACATACGTGTATTTTGGTATTCATGTCCCCAGTTTTTCCCTCCTGTGTGCCTGTCGCACTTGTCTCCAAATGCAGTGAAGCGGTATTAGCCAGGTGGATCAGCTGAAATATCCGTGTGTTTTACACTTCCTACAACACGAACAGGGGACTTGGCGGTATTAGGGAGGAGGAAAGTGAAAACGCTTTTGTTATAAATCACCGTTTGGGAAATTGTCTGTCTTCCTTAGAAGCCTACTTCTCAAAGGAAGTGTCTCACAAAAAGTGTCACCGCTTCTGCCTCAGATGACTGCAAAAAAAGCTGAAGCATAATCGTTGCTGCTGGTGAGTATCTTCAAAATTCTCAGCATGGGAACCAGAAAAAATTAACTACAGTTGTCAGTACAGGAAATGGCATTGTCTCCACATAATTACTAAAAACAGTGATGGCAATTATGCAAATCAATACTCAGATTAAACCGTTAGTGATGCACCTACTGAGAAAGATTTGCGTACCGTAACAGTACTAGGGCTATGCTGAGGTTGTATAAATTAGATGCTGCAGACAGCTTTGCTCATCTCCGTAGTCAAAGCAGTAGTTGCCAAGTTCAGCTCAATAGTTCAGCTGCAGTCCACAAAAATAAACTAGTTGAGACACTCTCAACTTCCAGGGCACTGTTAACTTTCAGGGCAATTTTAACTGCAGGGATATCCAGATTTGTCAGGATTTTTGCCCTCCGTTAAAAAAACACTTTTCCACAGACGACAGAGAATTTTTCAGCATGTTAGTGACTTGCACAGCATTTGACGTGAATATTCATCTTCTGTAATTCTGCTAAAAATATTGTTTAAAAAAATGAGACACCCGGAAGATTTGAATGGGAGAAGACTTTGTGGAAGAATGGAAAGAATTCTGCAGCGCTCATCCCAAGAAATAACATATTCAAACAGTATAGATATGCAAGATGTTCAGTGTAGATATGCAAGAGGTTCTACAAATGTGAGATCAGATAACATCCTTCCAGTTTAATACAATAGTATTTGTCTTGCCAAAAATATAGGTAAGTCAGACTGTGCTAGCAGAAGAACCTAATCAGTGAAATGCATTGTTGTCATCTTAGCTTTCTGCAATAACAAGGTGACACAAAGAAAAGTTTGAGGAGATGCCGTAGAAAAAAAATAACTCTTCCAGTCTGCAGCAAAGAAGCTGGGATCTTATTATTTTTTTGGCCACTTACATCAAAGAAATTCCTTGAGAAAAAGTCAGACAAACAGTATGAGTGTCTTGACATACTTGTCTGACACTGCAGCTAAGAGATACAGACCTAGCACACGATTTATAGTAGTGTTTAGGCATCAACAGATATAGACATGTAGATAAAATTAGGCAGACCTTTAGATACCAAAGTACTCTTACAAATCAAACACAATTTAAAAAGGTATTCTTGTCCCCAAAGTCTAAAAAAGCATTTAAATCCAATATTATAGTATCTGCTGTAAGATCTGGAGATACAGTAAAAAAGTATTTCCTTAACTTTATAACAAAAGCGCTTGGGAACCCCAATGCAAGATCATTTATTTGTGGTAAGAGGCACCACATATTTGAAAAAGGAAAAAAAAAAAAAAAAAGATGGCGAAATACCTGGGCATAAGAAGCAGGCTTTTAGTTTATTTAATTTTCCTGCTAAAACTGCTTGGTTTAATTTTATCTTTCAGATTTCACAGTCTGTTTTCTTGCTTCCTTCGTTTCAAAATGATGGGAAGAGTGCACTGACTGATCACTAAATGGCTGCCTCAGGTTTTGGACGTTCAGATTCTCAAACAGACCACGTATGAAGTGCCACAAAAATATCTGGATTGTTTTCTCAAGACTGCAGAAGCCTGCTTTAATCGTGCTTTTATCAGGAGATAATGGACATTGAACTTCACAAGTTCCCCATCATTTTCTTTTGTTAAACAACTGTTTCATTTGAACACCCAGAATAGACATCAGACAACAGAGAACAATCAAAAGGTAGACCTGAGCATAAGGCATCATCAGTTACTGCAAACGTCAAAGAACCTAGGCTTCTCTTGTCTTCATTAGTAACATTATGTTAGCAAGAAGTTAACACATTACTTCTAGATTTTGATCTAATAAAAGCAGACCCTGCTCCAGACCCAAACAACGGCACGGTGTAGCTGCCGCCCCTCAGCATCCGCCTCTGTTGCCTCCAATACACACCTTGATGCTTCCCAGGGCCTGTGTGTTTCATGACCAAAGAGCAACCCGCCGCAGAGAATGCTTCCCAAAACTGTTTGGGCGTGCGGGAAAGCCAAAGGGGAGAATTTCTTGGAGGGCACCGGGATTCCATTTCACCTAAGCGCTGCAGCAGGCGACACGTCCCTCGTGCTCTCCCAGCCTCCCACTCCTGAGCACCAGGGCAGGGCTGCCCAAGCCCTTTGACCAGCTGCCAGGTCATGAAGGCCTGCGCACGGTCCAGCTGCCACGGACGCAGGCCGTGCTGACAGGGCACCTCCTGGCATCCTTTCCAACCTGCAGTGTCCTAGGGGCCCATCCTTTGCCAATTGGCTTTCCACGCCGCATCCTCCCCATCCACCTGGACCCGTCCCCTTTCCCTGCCTTTGGGTCTCCCCCAACACGTCCCGGGATGAGCATCGCACGTTTCCACAAGACCCTGAACATCGTCCCCCCGGAACGCATGGACATGCCCGCAAGGACTCCTGCAGTGCTGGAGGCGTTGACTCCTTTCAGCCTGCAAGGCCCCCGCACAGTGTTTCTGGTGGTGACCCATCTCAGCTCTGCAGAAAAGCACCTGGGGACAATGGGTGATAGCGCTGAACATCTGCCTGGGCAGCTGGCAGGAGGCCAGCTTTGTGATGCCATGCCTCCACCAGTTCTGCTACCCGTGCATGCTGTGGTGGACTGAGACCAAGTCCAAGTGGCCCCCCTGCCAGACAAGCTCCAGCACTTTGCACGGCTCTCTTGGCAGGACATAGTGTCGGGCGCCCAGGAAGCCATGGGGGAGAGAAGCTCTGCTGCAAGGGACGGTGGCTTGAGCCAGCTGCCCCAGGCAAGGCCGTCGGATGCAGCAACAGACTCCCAGTGCCCCATCTGCCTGGGAGACGTCAAAAAGGCAGTCTGTATGGCCTGCTGCATGCACTGCTACTGCTTTGCATGCAGCCGGCTGTGTGCCAGGAGGAGACATGTCTGCCTAGTCTCCAGGCAGCCTTTCAAGCAGCTGCTGCACTCGGTGCCACACGATGACAACTACCAAGAGTACGTGGTCGAATTGCCCGCCTGCCTGCGCAGAAGGTTGGCCACGGAGAAGGCCCGCAGCCAGTCCCCACAGCGGCGCTACAACCTGCGCCGGCGGCCCACCGACGACCACCCCTCGGCTGTCAAAACGGGACCTGTAGGGGACCAACCACGCATGGAGGCAGGCTGCAGCTCCGTGGCCCTCCAACAGCACCTCCCAGCAGGCTCCTGCACCCAGCAATTCTCGGGACCCAACTCCACCAAGCCCACCTCGGCAGCCAACACCGCCCAACGCAGGCAAGCGCCTGGCTGGCCCTGCTCCTGCTCCAGACCTACACAACGGCACAGTGTCGCTGCCGCCCCTCAGCATCCGCCTCTGTTGCCTCCAATACACACCTTGATGCTTCCCAGGGCCTGTGCGTTTCACGACCGAGGAGCAACCCACCGTAGGGAATGCCTTCCAACTCTGTCTGGGCGTGTGGGAAAGCCAAAGGGGAGAATTTCTTGGAGCACACCAGGATTTCATTCCACCTGGCGAGTTCCTCCACCTTCCCTGACCACCTACTGCAGGTACCCTGGTGGTGTCTGGGGAGAGCATGGGGGCTCTTTCCCCAGTGCCCCCCGACAGCTTGCCGGAGCCCACCCCAGGCATCTCGCCTGGTCCGGCTTGAGCACTGGGGAGGTGTGGAGGAGATCGGGGCTTCCCCTCCTGCTCTCCATCCCTCCCTCCCTCCCTCTCTGCAGCCCATCTCCAAAGGGGTGCAGAGATCGGGGCACAACCCAGCCTGGCCCCACATCTCTCTGCCCTGCCTCACAGCTGCAGCTGCTGCTTTCCAGCCCTCAAGGAGAGCCCTCAGGAGGCCCTTGCCTTCCCTCTCCTGCAGCCTGCTGGGTCTTCCTTGGCTATTCTGCTCCGAGCGCCAGACAAGCTCCAGGACTTCGCACCTCTCACTTGGCAGGACACAGTGTCATGCACTGAGGAAGCCATGGTGGAGAGTGGCTGTGCTGCAAGGGATTGTGGCACAAGCCAGCCGCCCCAGGCAGGGCCGGCCGAGGCAGCGGCAGACTCCCAGTGCCCCATCTGCCTGGGAGACATCAAAAACACAGCCTACGTGGCCTTCTGCATGCACCACTTCTGCTTTACATGCATCCGGTGGTGGGCCAGGAGGAGACAAGTCTGCCCAGTCTGCAGGCAGCCTTTCAAACAGCTGCTGCACTCCGTGTGAGGGGACAACGACTACGAGCAGTACGTGGTCAGCTTGCCCGCCCGCCTGCGCAGGAGGATGGCCACAGAGAGGGCCCGCAGTCAGTCCCCGCACTGGCGCTACAACCTGCGCAGGCGGCCCACCAACGACCACCCCTCAGCTGTCAAAACGGGACCTGTAGGGGACCAACCACGCACAGAGGCAGGGTGCAGCTCCGGCGCCCTCCAACAACACCTCCCAGCAGGCTCCCACACCCAGAACGTCTCAGGAGCCAGCACCACCAAGCGCATCTTGGAGGTCAACGCCACCAAGTTCATCTTGGGAGCCAACACCACCGAGCACAGGTGAGTGCCTTGCTGCCCCTGCTGCTGCAGTCCAAAGGCAACCAAAGCAAGTAATTCAGCTGTACTGAAGATGACAGCTACTTAAATGAAAGACCCATACTTAAACTACCATCCAGTAACACAGAAATTGTTAACTCCTCAAAAATACCTTATGGCTGACTATCTGTTCTGACTTGTTTTAACACTGCAACAGCCAGGTGGAAAAGTCATTGTACAGTCCTCCATGGAAGAGTGTTAATAATTTTCTCTTTCAGCATTGCGTGTGTTTAAAGGTTGCTGAGAGTATCTCTTAAAAGCAGGACAAAAATAAAACTCTAACCTTGCAAACAATCTTTAAATTTACCTCACGTGCAAGGAAACGGAAGAATGTGTTTTCATCTTGTGGAACTCTTTTGAATAATGCTTCTCTTTATCAGAAAGTTTATCATTTTATAGTCCCAGGTTGGACACAGACAGAACTCTGACATGAAATAAAATCAATTTGTACGTGTTTGAAGATACTGTTTTTTGAAGGGATGGTTCCAGCGATTGGAGAATACTCTACTGCCATAAACAATTACTTATTTTCCTCTAAGTTTTAGCACATTATCTGAAGTGCAACTGAATGCAAACAGAAATAACAAAGCAGATTGTAGTCAGGTAACTTTGAGATGTAGAGACCGGCAGCACTTCAGTTTTACACTGCCAGCAAGGATTGCCTTTTATACTTCTGTGGAAGTAATTTTACATTTATCAAGATGTCACAGCTGTAATGTTTTTGAAAGTTCAAACCCAAGAATTATATTTGTGTGGAGATTCATCACACGACAAATGAAATGAACAGGCAATTAACAGGACAGATTTAGATCATGCTACACAAATTCTCTATTTAATTTGAAGATGCATTTGACTCCAAAATAACCGATGGCCCACAAAACAGGGCTGATGGGTCTAAATTTCTCCCATTTGAAACATCATTAGAGGCTAGATGTAGTAAACAGATGGGAAGCAGGAACACTTTCCTACACAAACGGACTCTGAATTTACTCCAACCTATTCAGAAGGCATTAAGCACAAAGCGTCATCAGCCACTGACCTACTAGTACTCATCCAAAAGTGTGGCTGTGTTTTCACTGGATCAGAACAAGCACTCCTCAGATGGCTTTGCTCTACCTACCATGATATTCTCTTATGGATAATCAAGTCAGAGGCATCCTGAGCTGCTCAAACCCACCTCAGGAAGTCACTACATATTCACTAGTGTGCTTTGTTAATCTGGCTACCTAGTATCAGTCAGAGCAAGGTCTATTTTGTACAAGATCATGCATGGCCATCTAACATATCAGATCACACAAAAAGCATGGGCCCACATTCCACCTGCACTAGCTAGACAAGGAACTAGGTGACGCTAGCACAGACACACCTCCACATGCTGCACTCATAACCTTTTTTTTTAAAGGTTTCTTATCCTGTGTACTATCTTCTACACTGGAATTCACTATTCATTGGAATATAGTTCTGTCCAGTTAAGATGTATTACTGCTTTAAAAATTAAATCTAGAGTATTTTGGTTTTTCATTATAAAGTCTTCTTCCGGTGCCATACCATTGTCTAAATACACCTTTGGGCCACCGTATTGGTATATAGTACTGCATCAACAGAAAGTTTTGAAGTAGTGAGGATTCAAACTTCATTATGGCAAATAGCCTCACTAAAATGCCCCATGCCACATTTTGCCTCTCCAACTATTCCCTTATTCCTTTTATTAAAGTTTCATTACAAATAATTTAAGGACTTTCAAAATAAATCATATGAGGAAGTTTATGTCACAACATGGCGGGGGAGCGGGAAGAAATGCACCCAATCATTTAACTAAAAAACTATGAAACTGTCAAGTATGCTGTCAAATTGGGACAGACCTCTGACTTCACACACATGCTGAAACAGAGTACAAGGCTACCTTACCCATGATTTGCTCGCTTGTGTATAAAATGCAAACCAGAGTGCATAGTTAATCTATTAAAGCCTGTTTAAGCATTAGAAAGAAGAAGCCATTATTCATCATACTAGCCCATTTATAGGATTGTCCTCATTCCTGATGAGATGTGGATTAGATTATTAGAGACAAGAGAAACCATGATCCACCACCTTATCAAGGTCACTACATGCTACTGTACAGCAATGAATGCTCCACCTGTTTACGATTTTGGGAAAAGCCTTTGAAGCAAAATTTTACATTTATCCACTGAAAGAACACCTACATGCAAGTCTGTAATTAGAAAGTCTATTTTAACACAAGCAAGATGCATTTAAATTGCATCCTGGTGCTTCAAGTTTTAAGTGCTTGACAAAGCAACCTTAATGCTTTTATATAGATGGGGTTTGTTTGCTTTGTATATATGCTTTTCATTCACTGCCAAAAGGAAAATCATTTTAGAAAGGAAACTAATGCAGCAGCTTCCAGAATCAAGTTTCACTGCACAATTTCAGAAGGATGTCCAGTTAAGTACACTCAATTGATTCCTTTTACTGCGCGGATAGTAACTTAAAAACATACCATGGTAACTGAATCTAGTGCAGAGCTTAAAAAACCCACCACAAACCAAAACCAAAATGAACTACAACACAACACAAGCCTCGTCATGCAGATTTGTCCCAGGAGTTGCTAGAGACCTAACATTGCCACCAGGGAGCAAAACATCATCATGGAAGTCATCTCTAGACTTTCATCAGCAGGTGACAGAACTATCTAGCCCTGAGCAGGATCATCGTGGTAAGATTTATCACATCTTTAATTCTGAATTCCTATGATAATATACGACACAGTGTGTTCATGCCTCTTCGAGTCACATCACCCTATTACTCTTCTAGACCCATAAAGTGACATATAATTGGCTTGCTTAATGGCAAATGCCAGGTTTTTTAAACAGGACACTTGAGAATATATCTCTCCTAAAAAGGTTCCAGATTTTATTATAAAATATACAAATGCAAAAATAAGCTACATGGAGTTTTGAAACATTTTTACATTCCTTTTATGTTTTCACCTCAGACAACTTTTATTACAAGTCATATTATTTGACCACATTTCTTTAAATGGTCTTTTGTTTAATGCAGTGTATGCTGAAGGATTATTTTAATTGATCTATATACAAGGAGAAACAATCCATAACAAGGGAGAGAAATCCCTCATTTTTTTTAGTGTCCTCAGAAGTGTATTGTTTCACAGCAGGGTCTCCATTTCATTGTCTGTCTCACGACGCTCTACAGAGAGGTTACTACTACAGCTACTGTAGTTTGTACAGCTTTTGTATTGTCTGCTTTATTTCAGAAGATTATGTATATCCCTGTCATATAGTAGATCTAACAAAAACAGAATTAACCAGAGTAATCCTTAGTAACTAGACTGTATTTAGTCTACAGGGGGTTTGTAACAGACTACTACATCCTTTTTGAAACTATTCAAAATACTATTTTATTGGAACATATTTTTGCACTTCTCATCAGAAAGTGATCAGAATGGATAGAACTACTTTCAATAACTTCCAAATAACTTCCAATTTGCAAGAAGCTTAGAAAAACCTATTAAGTAAGTTGCTTCAGTAGAGTCAGCTCTTAAAACATTTGGGTGTTAAAACTTTTGTTAATTTGAAATATATGGCAACACTAAGTACAAAAGTCACATCTTTGCTTCTGTGTGTGTTTACACTTAGGCAAGATTACTTATTGTAAATTTCATACAGACAGTAATTTGTAATCAGTAATACATATATATACATTGCCATTTATTTAATTTTTAAAATACAGCCCAGTATTGCCACTCTTTTTTTGTTCTGAGGGCATTCAGTTCTGTTCTACCTTTGCCAGACCGAAATTTCTACAAAGCTGTAAGACAAAGATGGTGTGCTCATGCTGCACAGAACCTGGCCAGACCACTGAATCAGGCCCATCCCAGGTAGCTTCAGGACTTTGGCACCAGCTGATGATGGCCAACAGCTCACCACATGGGTCAGCATCTTTGTTCATCCAAGTCCCAGAGAGCTAACTGCTCACCAAAGGACAACAGAGGACGATGTGAAGGTTTATAAAAAACCCAGAGAACTTACAAAAGAGAATGCTTATTATTCAAAGCATTCAGTAACTTTGAAAAATTTCCTATGGTGAAGAAGTTAGATCACTCAAATTCTGTACTTAAAAAAGCAACAGCTGGAATTTACAGTATCCACCTGGGGCATATATTGATGTCTATAACAGATAAGCAGCTTCAAACAATTTAAGAGGGGTTCAGCTCTGAAAAAGATAAACCTAATTTGATGTGCTCCTTGATGTGCTTCAAGCATAAGCTTTTGCAGTAATCCGATTCCAACTAATTCATATTTTCTAGCAACATACTGAATACACACAACTTTTATTTTCAGCAAAATTGCTGTTTTCTGTATTTAAAGCCCTTCTTAGTCTTTGCTTCCTCAGGCTAATTTGTAAAACGCATAAATAAGTTTAAGTAACACAGAAATTTCCATAAAGAGACAATCTGACGCTTCTACAGAGTCAGCTTTCTTGCTCACTCACCCCTCACAAGGCTTGTCAAGTGTCTGAAATCAAGCTGTAAGAGATTTCAACTTATACATTATTGCTAGAAATTATGCCTGAAAATTGGTTTCCTGGTTGTTTGATGGGGTTTTTTCCTGTCTCCTGCAGAGAGGAAAAACAACTACCTTTGGAGAAGCAGAACAGGCAAGTGATGTTGTTCTGCATATATCATAAAACAAAGTGTGCATGTTACTTAATGTTTGGATATTTTGCTCCTGTAACATGAAAAATATTCTTCTGTTGAACTGTCCAGTTCACACATTTTTGTTTGTTCATGTGATGCATTAGATACGATTATAAAGATGCAGGCACCTTTCTTGAGTCTTTCACTTATATAAGTGACATTATTATTTCTCTCTGAGTAGTAAGGTGCAAAGCTTTAATAAAGGTAAATGGTATACACGCTTCCCTTGTGACAGGAGCCAAGGAAATACTCATACAGAAATCATGTACTTAGGATCATGTCAACAGGATTGAAGAATATAGCTGGGGTGGGGGAGGGACACACGGACACAGACACCACCCAAAAACCTGCTGAGATCAGCTTTAAAAGTGGATGACAATTCTCTTATAAGCTAATGTAACATCTGCCATGTTATTTTTGTAGTTAATAAAACTGTTAAAGAGTTACCCTTCCTATAAAAGGAAAGGTAAGAAAGAAAGGAAGGATAAATATTTCTATTATAAAACTGTGAGTTTGGGTTTTTTCTTGTTTTAAATGCAGCCAAGTCTTCTGGCCTGCTTTCTTCAGCTAACCTCAACTCTGGTGCAATCAGCAGGAAAGAAAAGCTTGCGTGTCTTTACAAAAGAGACAACAGCCATTAGTCTAATTTGTGATCATCAATACTACAAGACCATATATATACACACTGCATATACTGACAATTGTTTTTGCTAATTGTACATTATTATACAACATGCTCCAACCTGATAATCTCATAAATTAAATAAGCCTCTTCTCTACATTATGAGGAAAAAAAGGCTAAAAAAGGGGCAGAGAAGTGCCCCACCAAGTTTCTATGACTTAAGGCCAATCTAACAAAGAAAAGTCCTTGTTCAGCGTCTTAAAGACAGAATATTGCTGCAATTTGGTATTATCAAAAGGCGCAAGTCAAAGAGTTTATGCAACCAACACCACTTTTTCCTTAGGGAAAATTAGCAAAATTTGAGATACAAATATGAAAGAAGGAGTCTCAGTGGGGTATATGAGAATTGGAAAGGTACTATAATCCTGCTTTATGCCTGAATGATGTTTATGAAAATTAAAATGAAATGGCCAATCAATACAACCAATGTATGCCATTTAAAATTGTCATGGAAAGTTAGACATTTTCATATGTTTTTTACAAGGCTCCACTCCGATTAAAAACAGTATTTAAGCTACTGACTTATATCATTCTGCCTGTCTCAGACTTAAGTCACTTTTTTTTTTTCTCTCTACTTTTGGCATATGAATGCCAAAACCTCAATTTTTCTAAATACCTTGGGAAATTCTAGTGCCATAACTTTATTGTTATAAAGTGCTAGAATGTATGAAAACAACCCATTTTATCCCACTATTTTCTCTTCAAGTAAGTTCCTGTCTTGGTCCATAGTTATTTTTTGTAAGCATAAATGTACTTAAGGCAACATGCCTATTACTGCACAGGTATTTGCATAGCATGCTGTATTTGTACAGCAGAGTCATCCAAACTTGCAAAGATAAAATTGGTGTGATGACGCTTCACTCAAACAATTCATAACTTGGACAGATCTCCCTAGCACTGGACATCATAGATTAATTACTGGCAAGGGTCAGCATCTTAGTGTCCTTTTGGTACAAATCAAATTAGTTCCTACACTCAAATTAGTTCCTACACACAATCTGTTGTCCAGTCAACATAATCCCACAAAGTCTAAAATTGAGATTGACATGACATCAAATTGAAAAACAATATTCTTGTGCATTTAATGGGGAAGACATGAACACATCATAGAGGTGAATGTTCTGCAGAGATGTAGAGACTTAATACTACTACTGCCAGTAATATTTAAAAGCATAGAAAAAAAGGTGTTATATTCTTTTTATCATTAAAGAATTAAAATTACTAAATAGGATTAGTATCAAATCGTTCAAATTACAAACTTAAAATATTTAATTTGCCTTCCCTAAAGGCCTGGTCACAGTAAACAAAACAGAGAAATACACATTATTAGGCCAATAAGTAATCAAGTAGAGCACACGTCTTTCCTTTGTCAAGAAATGAAAAGAGCTGGTATCTAGAGACTATAAAAACAAACGCTAGTGACCTACAATACTCAGTTCCTACTTTTTACTGGTTAAATAGTAAATACCAAGCCTGCATTTGCAACCCATAGAATAGACCTTTTCCATCTACTTAGTATTTTCTATTAAGGAAAAAGAAAAAAAAGTACGTTTTTTTGCCCCCTTTTTCTGCATATTGCTTAACCCAGAGTATTTCCATTCAAACAGGATCACAATCCAAGCCTCCTCCATTTTTTTCTTACTATTTGGTTGTTCTCCCCATTCATCTACCTCAGGCACGTGGAGCAAGCCTACTTTCACATACAGCCAAACCCCCTTTTTACCAGATTAATTTACTCCCTACAGCCATATCATTGCTCAGGATACAAGCTGATAACTATAACACATTTTTTTCCATTTTCAACATTTTGCCTCTGTAGACCAACCAGACCTGCAGAGCCTTCACCAAGCCTTGATCCCTTGATGGACCAGAGCAGGACTTTACTGCAAATTTGTTGTCAAGGAAACTAACAGACACTGCATCACATTAGTTGCCTTCTGCATACAGACCTAAATTACCATGTTGAAATCCACTGGCCAAATAAATCCATCTTCCTTTAGATATTTGTCAGAGACTGGAAATTGCCATTACAATATCAAAACCATTTTTAGCAGAGATTTCAGAAGAAATTTGCATCCTGGAAATGCAGAGAAACCACATTCAATTATCCTTATCAAATACAAACATTACAGTTCTTATTCAAAGAATGTAAACTATAAATTAGCATCATGCTTCCATGTGAACTATATAATCTGCTGTAGCTTGAGAGCTCATGAAGCACAAGCCCAGCATATTAATAACAAAAAAACGTATTCTAAAAAGACTTGCCATTAATTAGGCAGTTCAAAACTTCAAGAAGATATCAAGCAGGTAAGTTTTGTCAAGCACTGACAAAAAAGTCACCTGTGATAGAGGCTTGAAAAATAAGAGAAAAAAATTCTTAGAAACTAAGAGGTAAGTTATCATGACCTGTTTCTATTCTGTTGTCATGTTTCCACACCTGTTTCTAGCCTGAAGCTTAATTTCAAACTGATATTAACAAGCAGTATTTTAATACTGAGAGAAATGCCATATTAAGATAGGGTTTTATTCAAAAATCAGGTTAGCTTTTTCCTAGCACGGTTCCAGAGAAAAAGAAGCCACCTCATTGTACTGATGCACTGAGACTCTGTTAGGTGTTTGGATTCGTTTCAGCTCTGATTTTGCAGATGTATAATGAAGTTGTTATTCTTTTAGGTTAGAAGCAGCAAATATAAAGACAAACCTGCAATTTTCAATGCATCTCATAGTCACTCTTGTTTTTAGAAGCTGACTACTTCAGATAGTACACAAGCAGAACTGGCTCAAAGACTGCTACGTTCCGCTTCAGAGCTATCTTAAGAGTGTGCTGCATTACAGACTTGGACCCCAAGTGAGCTTTGCCAAGACCTCACCATCATCCAACATGCCTTGTTTCTTCCCCATTCTTCCGAGCATCCTCTCTTCACAGACACATTGATTTGCAGGGGTCTAGGGGATCACCCAGTCCAGCCTCTGGCTTGAAGTGCAGCTTCCAAACCTTCCTCCACGGAGACTGCACAAGGCCCTGGGAAACCTGTCCAACTACTGCCCTGCCTTCCTCCTGGAAATGCTCCTAATGTGCAACATGAACCTCCCATGCCACAGCTTGTGACAACTGTCCCCTTCTTATACTGCCTAGAGCAATTGAGAAGAGCTCAGATCTATTACCTTTGTAACTGTCCTTCTAGTATTTTTAAAAGGCCACTATTACATTTCCCTTAGAACTGAGCATAATCCTTCCAGGCAGGGAATAGAGGGTAACAAATCTTCCCTCAGTCTACACACCATGCTCTTCCTAATGCAGTCCAACGTGTGGCTTGCTTTATTTGCAATGTGAGCACAATTTTGGCTCAACTTGGTGTCCGCTGGAAACCTCAAGTCCTTTTCAGTGCATCTGTTCCTCAGCCAGTCCCCTCCCAGACTGTATAGAGCATGGGGCTACTTCACCCCCTCTGCAGAACTTTGCAATATTTCTTGTTTAACTTATGAGGTTTCTGAAGGCCCGCTCCTCAGGTGTCTCAAGGAGGTCGCTCCGTACTGCACCTCACCTCTTCCATCTGTGTCGCTCCCCCAGTTTAATGTTCTCTGCAGACTTGCTGAGGGTACAGTCTTCCTTTCTATCTCAGCGACCAGGCTTTTGATAGAGATACTGAACACCCAGAACTGGACCCTGAGGGTACACCACTTTTCACCAGACACTAACTGGACATGGAACCATCACTTACACCCATTAGGTCCAGCAGTCCAGGCATTTTTCAGCCTACCTAGCACTCTGTTCATCCAGCTTATACTTCTTCAGCTTACAAATGACAAAAACATGGGAGCATCAAAGTCTTCTAAAGTGAAAGTATACTCAGTCCACCCCTCTCCCCTCATCCACAAAGCCTGTCATTTCATCATAGAGGCAAGAAGGCTGGTCAAGCATTGCTTGCCTCAGCAACATTAACTGTTCTTGATTACCTTCTTCCCCTTTGCATGTTTTCCTTGCTATTTGCCTGTTGTGGGGAATGTACTGCAGTCATCCCTGAGGATATGAGCTGTCCAAGTAGTGTGCAACACCTGCTCATCCCAATACAACTGGAGAACTCCTTCCTGCTGTGCACACCTTGGTGCACACCAGTCATCTTCCTTTTTTTGTACCTTTTATATTTATCACATCTAACCCTAGTACGTAAGTAAAGAGACTACTCAAAGCCATGAGAAACTACTTAAGACTAAAGGAAGGGAAAAAGAACTCCTCCAGGGAAAACATTTCAGGCTCACTTTCAAAAAAGGTAATGATTTGCACATAAGATACAGAGATATAAAGTTAAAGATTATTACTAGAATGGTGGTGACATCTTTCTGAGTGTGTGCTCATTCCAATGGCAATTTCATTAGCAAATACCTGAGCTACCGATGCCATTTCAATGAGGCATGAGCAATTAAAAAACAAATAAATCAAGAAAATCAAAATATCAACAAAACTGAATTTGCAAAAGGAACAAATTAATAGAATTACAGAAACATTTTTTGTTAAAAATGCCTTTTTTTCCAAACTCAAAATGGAAAAGCAGGTTTTGCAGTCTGTATTAGGATTGCCTGAAACTATTTCACCACTGGGAGAAAACATACAATACACAGATTGTCCTTGCTGTTGTTTTTGTCATGTGGTTTTACTGTATTTCCTGCAATAAGTAAGAATTGTCTCACTTGAAACCAAATATTTGAAGTGGTTTTTTCTGATATATCCTGCTCTTGTGCCATACTAATGGGCTGAAATAAAACTCACTTTGTATACGCAAATGACTGCAACAAAGATATAATGTTTGTAGCTGAGAGCTTGGAAGACATTATAAATAACATGCTTTGAGACCAATTTAAACATTAACTGCCTTTTCGGAAGAAACAGGGCTTCTCCCCAACTTTGGTGTTTGTTTGGTTTTTTTTTTTCTGATGTAGGTAAAGCAAAGTATTTGCACTTGTAATTACTTTCTGAACACAGAGAGTATTGACATAAAGGACACTTTCAGTCTGTGTGGGAGATCTTCCCAATCCTTTTTAACACTTTTGCAATTGTCACATAGTCTTTCCAACTTCTCCAGTAATGGTGTAAACAAACTAAAAATGTATCAAAAGTGCATGTGTTTAAGTATTCCTTTACTTAAAAATAATAAAGTAATTCCTTTACTTAATTACTCATTAAAAACTGGGTTTCTTTGCACAACTGTAACATAACTAATAAGAGGAAGCACAGCTCATACAACATACAGGCTTGCAAACAGAAGAACAACATAAGCATCTATGTAGAACAGCATGTTTCGAAATGTGAGTGTAATGAGGTATTAAGGTGAGAAGCTGAGAGTAGACAGAATGATACACAACGTTTCTTAAATAGGTTTTTACTTTTAAGCAGTCTTTTTTATTCAACTATATTTGATTGTGTAAGTCAAAATAGTAAGAGAATAGTTTTGTTTGCCAACCTTTTTAGAGAACACGATCATAATGTCAAGTCTTTCAGAGAAGGCAGATGAAAAAAGGCACATAGTAATTACTGATTATGAACCGAGTGCACCAGAAACAAACTAATCTAATTACAATAGCTAAACCTCTGCCAGATCATTTATAGAAGTCTGTTAGAAACTAGGAGATACCATCACTGAAGACGTATTGTCACAGAAAAAGTCTATGCATCTCTGCTAAGTGTTCAGCAGTTTGCTACCAGTTCATCCCCTCGCCAAAAGACTAGGTTTATTAACAGACAAGATGAATCCTTAAGACTGTGTTCTCTCTCCAGCAAAGCTAAAAAAGTGAATCAATGCATCCGTCAATTACTGTATTACCTAAACAGTACTTAGAGTCAACCAAGCTCTATTTTTATTTTAATTATAAATTTTATCCTTCATTTTTGACGAAGTTACAAACTCAACATCTGGCCAGATAAAATCTTGATAAATCCTCAGAATACTTAGTAAAAAGGGAAACCTGATAAATCTTACCTGGTATTCATTCTTGCTTAAATTGTTATAATAATAGATTCTAAGTCAAACATTTAAAAATCTTAGGAAGCTGTTGGATAACTAACAAAACCATTGAGCAGAGTGGGAGAACATTTAGAATTTAAGCCGAAAGGAACACTTACACCAGCAGAGGGGAAAAGCTGCAACACTTCATCCCGAGGTTCAACAGAAGTAATAAAAAAAATGTATGAAGGAGGAACAATGTTGTCATTCCACTGTAGTACAACTCATGAACGCTATGGCTATGAGCTAGAGCAGTTAACACACACTGCTTGTCTTTGAACAAAGTATACTGGTTCAGTTTTTAATAAAAGGTGGAACAATTGCTCTTTCTAAAAGTAGCAGATAATCACATAGTAAAGTTTAGTCTATCAGCGAAGCTGCTAAAATCAAGACACTACTCATGTGGTAAACAAACTCTTCAATATAGTGTGTCATCCATACAGATTTTTTTTAATGTATCTCACCAGTTAAGGGACAAAGTGTTGGACTACTACTTTTCATGAAGAACAATCTGAATTCTCATGACACTTACTTGTTCAAAGCAAAATGTGTGGAAAGGGATTTTGGAACAAAAGGCTGGATGAAGAAATGACAGAATAGGTATTCACACATGCAGTCACAGAAGTACTTTTCCATAAGTAATAAATACACATATATATATTCCTCCTGCACCTGCACAAGTTAAAATAGCTACCATTCCTTGGTATAGAAATCCTGCATCTTGTAAGTGACATTGGCTTACTTGTCAGAGGAACTCGAAGTACGACGCTGACGTGGTTACAATTAGGATGGACTTTAAAAGGTGCAAGTAAAACCTTGAATAAAACAGTCTTAATAATGTAATCATGAAGTAGAAAAGTGCTCAGAGTATTAAATGTGCAATCACAATTTACAAAAAAATAATTGCATTTTTTTCCTTCTGTGCTTCTCAGGCAGATGCATGCAAAAGAAGTCCAGGAAAGAGAAACATGCATTGTCTGCCATTAAAGAAAAGCCTCATTCTTTTAAACTTTGTGGGACAAAAAGGTGCAATGAATGTCTGTAAAAATTTTTGTTTGACAGTCAGTCAGGGACAGCAAGGCCGTGTTGTGTCATATACATCCTAGATACTTCAAAATATTCAGAAACTAAAATTTAGAATTAAAAAAAAAAAATCCTAATTTTCACAGAGCTGGAAATTCACATGGCAAATCGCACCATCTCAAACCTGCCTTTTCTTTATGGGACAGCTGTTGGGAGTGGCAAATATCAGAGGATAAAGAAAAAAAAGCCTCTATTTTACGATCCTCCCCACTCCCTTCACACAGGGACACATTATTATCCTCCTATGTTATGGCAAGTGAAGGACCACCCAGAGGGTGAAGACCCTCCCATGCATACGGAGAGTCCTGGAGGATGCTGATAAGCAGGCTGCAGGGAAGAAAGACTCCCTGAACTGTTCCTCCCATAGAGCAGTTCCTGGCTGGCTGCACCCAAAGGCAAAAGACGTTCCTGCCCCCTTCTGACTGCCAAAAGGCAGGCTCATGCTTTTTCTTTTCCATTCCTCAGCCAGCTGATGATGGCAGTATTTCACCATCCCCTCTCTGTGTCTCCCACCACTTCCTCACACTAACAAATGCACTGTTGGAGAATTTTCTCGCAGCTCTTCCTCACAAAGAGCTTTGTTTGACAGATGACAGCAGTAATGGAAATGTTGGGGACTATGGCAAAGAGAAAAATTGGAACGTACAGAATTCATTTGCTTCCCCTGGGCTTATAGGCTCTATTTTCTGAGATGGTTATTTGCTTTCATGTTGAATTCCTACCTTCAGTACAGCTCTCTTAATTCCTACCTTCAGTACAGCTCTCTTGAAATGTGTTGGGTGGGAAAACAGACAAATTAACACCATCTGGCTAGCAAACATTTGAAAGAAATCACGTTTTGTTACCTGTACGCAAAGAAGAATTGCTAAAATTGATTTAAGATAAATCACTAAACAATTTACACACTCTTGAAAGCCACTGTCTTTAGACAAGCTACTAAAAACCCTGCAAGTCTTTAGACTCTGCTGGGACAGGGACCAACTATGTTGTTATTAACCTATTTCTACACAATAGCTGTTCTGAAGTTAGCTTGCTTTTCTACTTCTGTACTGCACAGGACACAGTCTGCAAAAACTGACAACTTGCCAAGACAACAGAATTTTACCTTTAGCTTGCACTTGCAGAAGTTGCACTACACTGCAGCATATGAAAGTCTGAGCTGCTTTGCAGTAAGCTTACTGAAGATAACTGTTGAGAGAAGTGAAGTAGAAGTATACACTTTCAACAGAAAATCTGTATAAAAGGACTGTATGCAGCATAAGATATATACTGGGTTAAAAATAAGACATAGTGTCGCAAAAAATCACCAAGTAGAATCAAAAATTGCCTGAAGTTTGATAATGAGACTGCCAATGAGGCAAAACAGTAAAATTGACAAAATAAACAGGAACACATTTTCCAGCCCTTTCGTTTTTTCTGTAGTAATTTTCCATAGGAAGATAACAAATTGGCTGAAAACAAAACAGTATTTCAAGCAAGATGGGAAGCATCCAATGAATAGAGAGCGAAAAAAAACCCATTAATTTGAAAACCCTGCGCTCAAACCCCTTATTGCTCCCCATAGGCTGGGAAGTCTGTTTGAAATGGCAGGAACCAGAGCCTCTGGACAGAGAGATGCCCTTGACTTGGACTGTGCATTTGGACTATGGAAAAAGAGCTTTGCTTTTATCCAGTGCCTGAAAAGCAACAACTGAAGGAAAACATGAGCCTACCAGGTATTAAATGGGGGCTACACAGTGGAACTTCTACCTCGAAATGGTTGCCGTAAGCTGATTAGGAGTCACTAAAGCTGCAGTTTTATACTTGTTTTTTTCCCCCTGCTGCCCATTTAGACTGGACCTACACCACTAATTTTTACAGAAGAAAAAATTCGGTTCCTGACTAGAGGCAGACCTAGTAGGACAGACACTCTCAGTCCTGTCTGACCTAACTGGTGAAGCAACCAGGTGCTACAAACCGGGTGTTCCCATCCAGCACTCAACAAGTAAACAAGATACACATGTGCATTCTGAAAGTGAAGAAGATGAACAACATCATCAGCCTACCGCACAGACTCTGACGTGACTTGTTGTTGTTAATAGTGAAAGGCTGGGGATTTATAGTCCCAAGAAATTACAGACCAAGAACACCTGAGTGACAACACTAATCCATTAAACTGGGAAAAAAGAAAAAGAACAACAAAAAAGAAAACAACAATAGTGGCAAACCACTAGAAAACATACCTTCATACATTTAAACTTACTCCCACACTTCACTTCCATTCACAGATCATTGCTTTTTTATACAGCTTTATTCATCTTGTGTTGATTTGGGTGCCTAACACCTCTGCTGTAAAAGTAAAAAAAAATAAAAAAATAAAAAAAGAAACTAAACTAACCTGGAGAGCTGTAAAGAAATGTCCAATTTGTTAAAGCTACTCAGGGAGAGGACTTTTTGTTATTAAAACTACCATCGACTAAACCCTTCATTCAAGTTTCATTTACGGTAGGTATAAACCCTTAATAAACTGGCTCTTTTAAAGAATAAGAGACAGCACATGAGCTGCTCCTGCCAAGCACGTGTCACATCTTAACTAGTGAAACTGTAATTTTGCTCAAACATCCCATCACCATTACCATTATGTTTTAAACTGCCTGCCTTTTGACATTATTAGCATTTAATAGTCCTTCCAATTTATCCTTTCTTCACCTACTCACAAGAGCCCCAAATGGATCTCCTTTGCTGGAAACAAGTCATTCACAGGCACAGAAAGCCTCCCTCTGTTTCCAACTCTAACAGCATTTGGTCAAAAGTCCTCAACTTCAAGGCCCTGCCCCAAAGCTATACGTGTCACCCTAGGCGAGACATACTTGTTTTTATCCCTTCCTAGGTGACCACATTTTTTCCTTACTCTCTGCTTTCCTCTTTCAAGCTCTGACTTTGTCACATCCTTCTCCCCCTACATGGGAGAAGATGGCGAGACTGTTGCATGGAGTTCTCCTTTTTGGCTCTCAAGAGCTTGTAGAAAACTTTTCAAGTGAGCATCTGCTCAGGTATCCTCATTCTGCCTAACAACAACACCTCACAATCTCACCTTCCATCTTCTCGCCTTCATGCAGATGTGCATGCTGCTCTGATCATGCAGATGTACAAGCTGCGGATGTGATGCTCCCACCCCTCCCAGCTCTTCACTGCTGCAGGGCTTGGCTAGCACCGAGTCACCCGCCCGGTCAGGGCCTTGTCCTGTGAACTCTTTGGAAACGACAGCATTCCTTGCATCTTGGCTACAATGCAATTTTTCAGCAGCATAGAGAATAACCTCTGCTAGCGCTAAACACACATGCAAAGACACTTTCTGGTCTGAAGACTAGAATTCCTGTACAACTTCTAAATCACCCAAATGACAGCGCCTGTCAGTTTAATGACTATTTCTAAACCTATCAGTTTGATAAAACAGATTATTGTTTAATTACATATTGCATGGGGTTTAGCAGAAAAATTTATTTTAAATATTCTTTTTCTCAAGAAGAGTTTCTTTAGGTATGTAGACATACACGTGTGTATGTATATAAATATACATTAACTTACATGATCTTTATTCAAAGGCAGTTAATTGGGTTTGTTCATGCCTTGAGTGTGTATATCCTCCTAAAGCTTTACAATAAAGGTTTTCATGTATTTTTTTTTCTGTAACTACCTTTCAGGAACACGTTACAATACTGTTATAGAAACTCTGCAGCCAACCCAATGGCATGCACTGGCAGTTCACAATCCAAACAACCTGTCCAGCTTTGCATACCATCCATTACTTAAACTGCTCACTGTGCACACACGTAGTGAAAGAAAAGTCACCTACATGAAGGTCGTAAACCATTTGAACACCGAAAGATTTTGTAAGTTCTTGTGTTGGACAGAAGTCCAAGGAGTTTAGCTCTTCTACATGGCCAGAATTCATCTAGCTAAAAAATGAACAGTAATGAGATGCCTAATAACACGTGGCAATACTGTAACATTTTGCAAAGAGACTTATGTAGGCTGACCATAAAATGACAAAAGTTAGACAAAGGCTGTCGAGTAGATTAAGGTGGGATCTCTTTGGGTCATTAGTTGCCAGGGCTGCAACTTGGTATCTTTTATAGAGACCGCATCTCAACAAGTACTACCGCAAGAGCTCCACTCTTCACTACAGTCTGGAGGCATTCACTGAACATGGATTCAGGAAAGCAAGAACTGCATAAGGTATTGCCAAGATAACTTCTTTTCAAACACCTAAGATCTTCCGTAAGTCTCCCATCCAAATAACGTTGAGAGCTAACCACATTTAACTGATTAAATCTGAAAGATTTAGAACACAGAACATGGCTGCAGGCATTCAAGGAGAAACTCTAAGAAAAAACACATTACTGTGTTGAAAGCGTTCTTATTGCCGGGCAATTTCATCATCTAGAGAATGTTACAGTATTAATGTGTATGAAATTTTTAAACATTAAAAATGCTTTCTAAAAGCTACTCCTTCCCTCAGTTTAGACAAAACCTTGAAGATTTGTGCCCCATGATGATCACGTTATTCAGCTCTTGGAAATTCATGACAAAGAATGCTGCGTATCATGAATATTTACTAGCTGAAGAACTTTTGATAATGCAGAACAGAAAGGGTGCGTATAAAAAATGGGGCCTCATGAGTTCAGCAACAGTTTCTATGACTTTGTGCAACAGAACAATGATACTGAAGATAAACTAACAATTAAAAAAATACTCAAGACATAGAGTTGTACAGGAAGCCCCAGGAAAGCTTGAGTTTATCTTAAAATACCTCTGGTGTCAAAGCAGCACTTCAGGCAACAGCACTCAGCTGCTCAGCACTACAGGGTAACACAGAAGGAAGAAGGAAGAGCACTGTCTTCAATGCCTTCATCACTGTGTGAGAAACACGAATCTGGTGACTCACACTCTTCCATTCCAGGATGG
The DNA here is from genome assembly GCF_035582795.1 of Mycteria americana. Lineage (NCBI taxonomy): Eukaryota > Metazoa > Chordata > Aves > Ciconiiformes > Ciconiidae > Mycteria > Mycteria americana. The sequence continues at coordinate 43,461,381 of NC_134396.1, forward strand.
ACTGCACCACAGATCAACACAGCAGTAACCTGTTCTCCACCCAGCCTCAGAGAAGTACATCCCAGCTGTTACTTTCCTACAATAGCAAAAGTAAAAACCCTTTAAAAAAATTGCAAGACTTTCTCCGGAAACATAAGGATATAGAAGCTGTATTCTTAGGAAAATGTGCATATTGATTAAAAAGAAACATTTTCACCTGAAGATTTGATGAAGAGAATGTAGCTGAGAAGCATCTCTGCACGTATTTCTTGATTTAAGCAAGCAGAGGAAAATAGAGCCACTTTTCTGGGACTTCAGAAAAAAAAGTTCAAAAATGACTAGAAAAAATGTACTTCCTCCTCAATAACATCCAAAAGTTACTAATGTTTCATGCACTGAAAAGGACATCTCCCCTTTCTAGGCATGTTCAAACCACTGAACGAAACTTGAACAGCCCACATCATTCCTTTAATATGTTTGCCTTGCACATCTATTTCATTAACAAGATTTTTTTCTTTTTATAGACAGATTGTAGCTTTTATCAAAACAGTTTCATTCCCACAGTAACACAGAGCAATTCTTTATTGTTCTATAGGCTTTCATGTCACTTCAAAAGCAGAGATAAGAGACAGAGCAAAAATTTTACTGCCAACGAGACAAAGTGGCAACAGAACATGAAGGGTGAAGCCACAGGAAGGGACAGAGGATGGAGGGAGTGTGAGCCCTAAGCAAGGAGGCAGTTTCACGGCAGAAGATAAGTCACTATACGTGATGTACATTTAATTGAACTTTAAATTGAAGAGACTTCCCACGAAATAGGCTAAAAGAGATCAGATGTAGGAATGAACACTGTTCTCTCCCGGTATGCAGACAGCATGCAGAGTAAGATAGGAGAGGAGACAAACTTTCCCTGGGTGAGGACTGACTCCACTTAACTAAACACTTTGGTCAAGTTTCCTGCTACCACCTGGTTTTGTGTTAGCCAGAAGCAAACCACAAAAAAGCCGCTACAGCCTACACCAAACTCAAGGGCTGCATCTCTCCTGCAAGCCAAAGGTCTCGTGTTACCGCTATAAGAAAAGGATGTAAAAAGATAGGGATTTTGATCCGAGCAAAGAGAGAAGGTGGACTGATTCCAGCGCAGCTCACACCACCTGTCATGGGCAGTAGCTTTAATGCCTTCGTGCGCTATGGCCCCCCAGAGCTTCCTCAAAAGTTTTATGGCTCTTCTCATAATTTGAATGCCAAAAGGGCACCAAAACCACATTTTTTCATACCTAAGGATGTAGCAGCATGTCACACAGTCACTGCAAGGAGACTCTCGTGGCAGCTTTAGGTCTACAACTTCCATTAATTTATTTACTTAGGAAAAGTTGAGTTCTGCAAAAGTTGACATCTCTCTCTTCCAAGAAAGCTCCCACAGCTGGCAGGAGCAGACTGCTTGTACGCTGCGAAGACTGAGCTGTTTGTTTCATATTAGTTGCAGGACTGGTGCCAACCTCAAGACACAGGCATGATCTAAACTGCCTAAGGAATATAGGTATACATGAGATTTAACACACATATATTTACTACTTATTACTGAAGTTGAAAAGCTCTGAAGAAGCATTAACATTGGAAATAATTCTTGTATTTGTAGGAATTACATTTTAAAAAACATAAAGGAAGAGGTAAATTTAAATAAATGCAACACCGGACTTTTTCCTGAGGTGAAATCTGATATAAGTCTCTGAATACCTTTCTTTTTTTCCATGAGTATTCTTCCTGTCCTAAATTACACCACCTATAAAATGGTATATAATTTATTTGCACTTGAAAAAAAGTCCACACTAGAGACAAAGGCTAATATATTTCACATACCCATACATTAGTATTTTTATTAAATACACATTTAAATGAATTTAATGAAACTAATTTAAAAGTCTGTTGCTAAACTTGAAAGGGGGCATTTATATTACACTTGCATCATTTTTTAAACAGTAACTCATCCATTGTTAGCTGAAAAACAATCCATGCTATCATATAAACAATTACATTTGACTTTAGTGAAGTTTAAAAAAAGAAAACAATAATTCTGCTTTTGGTGTTCAGACCTCAGTACTGATTCAAAGACCACCTCAATGTAATGGAAACCCCTGCCTGCTTTTCTGCTTAGTTTCATTCAGCTGGGAAAAAGGTCACTGTTTATACAACCCAAACCATTACCGCTTACAAAACCAAGTTCTCCTGCATCCAGAAGCTAAGACTGTCTTTCTCAAACCACCAAACATTTAACAGTCAGTAGCTCTGCTCTCTAAGAAGAGCAGGGAATGGGAAGTGAAAAAAAGACAAAGACTCATTGCAACAAAACAGTAAACTACCACGTAGACCCAAAGCACTCTTCCCTCCTTGTGCAGACTCACTCCTGTGCGGATCACAGCAGCGAGAGTATACCTTCCCTGTTGACCACAGTATGAGCATATCAGCATCTGGAACCCAGGAGAGCAAGCAATCGCCTACTGTTTTAAATAAAATATAGAGAAAAGGTTTCCAAGAAAGCCTTGGAATAGCAACAACGAGCTCACATCCTCAAACTGATGTTTAATTTGAAGATTAACATTCAAACATGTCAGATCCAACACCAAGGACACACCAACAACTTACCTATGTGCCAAGTCTGACTTAATATTAAATAAAAGCTGCTTAAGTACCTTCTCAGGCAACACAGACTTGAGGACAACAGATCCTCAGTACTACAGTGAAAAAGTTAAAACTCCTTAGAAAAATCAGTTCTGTTTATTTTTTCCCATTTGTTATCAAAAAGTTTCCTACTACTAAACAGGTACTTCTCCTGATGTAGCTTTTGCTATAACGCTTGTTTACCATGAGCTGCAACCAAAGTCATCTGAGAAGCGTCCTGCACTCACTAGCATGCACCGGTGGGTAAAAACCTTCTCCGAGCAGCGCTCAGGTATTCTTCCCAGCTCCTCCTCCTTTCCTGAATCCTCCAAGCCTTTCACTGCCTCCTCATAGCCAAATTCTGCTCTTCACGCTGGGAACACAGGCAAAAGACACATGCATACAGGAACTGCCCACAAAGTTTCCAGCTACCAGCAAGCAAGCCCTAGTCCACACATTCCAGTATCACATGCCAGACAACCTCTGCAATTAAAGTTAAATCAGACCCCTAGTGAAATAGGTGTGGAAGGACTTACACAACCAAGCAACCGAGTGTCAGCTCAAGGTGTGCAGAGAACGGCCTCAGAGGATCACGCTAACCAGAGCGTGTCAACAGTAGTATGCTCTTTGTTAATTCGTGGCTTTCATCCGTGTCTTAGCATTCCTCCCTCTTTTCTCATTAGAAAGCAAAACCAAAACACAACAAAGAAACAAAATGAAACAGAGAAACAAAGCAGCGTAACTTTTACAGTGCTTTGCATACACAGAGATGGAAAACTTTCAGTATGCTTCTTTCCTTGTCGCCTAGCTAGAAATCTCCAGGCACCTCAAGTGGGCAGAAACATGGTCCCCTCCTCTAAAAGAGAATGAATGGCAGATATGAGGGTACGTAATTAAATCACCTGCATAGCTGATACTATAGCTACTACAAAAGCCATTTCAGATAACGGCTGGGGAAAAAAATATCGTGGCCTCAGGTAAAGGCTTCATCATCTTTGAAAATCACTGTCATCTCACGATAGTTACAGGTCTCTTACAGGGTGGCTTGTTGGCAAGTCTTTTCATAAAACTCATTCAACCTACCTCTGAAAAGCAAACTCACAATCAGCACAGCCAGCCAGGACTGCTGGCTTTACAAAAAAGAAATCTGAAAGCTTGAAGAACGCATCCACCCAGCACCAGAATTTTTCATTTTGCATTTTAGTTTATCCATCTAGTCCACGTGATGCAGTGACATCTTTCATAAATGATGCATTTTCAAGAGGTGATTCCCACCATACATGTGACATTTTCTCTTGAGAGACCGTCATCTCTTGAAACCAATGCATTTATGCAAGCCTTGTTTTCATGGGAATGTATTTTCCAACCTATCCAAAAACCTCTTTTAAAAGTCCGTATTTTATTGTAGATATTTCAAGGAAATTACCTCAAACTGTCAGATTAAAAAGTACTGGTATGCTGTCCTACCATTTTTTTAATATATATATATATACATACATTGGAGGGGTGTGCACATACAGACACACTTCTCCACGCTTTAGTTCCTTAATTGATTGGGATCTTCCACTTCAATTCTTCATGAATTAAAACATTCATAAACAGTACAGGCAGAATTTTTATTTTTTCCAAAATAGGTGCAAAGTCATAGCATGAAAAGATCTGCACTACATGGTCAACATATTTCAACCAGGAACATCAACTCTACCAGCAGACTCCAGTATTCGTTCAGTAGTTGTCCTGGCTACAAAGGCTGTAGAGCAAAACTGGAAACTACTGCATGTTTGTCTTCCAGAGATGTTCAGCTATGGATTCAAGTAACTGACTTTAAAAAGGAAGTCCAATGTTCAAAGATAGTCCTTCGAGCTCCTTTGGGGGTTTCTGGTAATTTACATGTTTATTTGAAGTAATTTCACAATTAACAACATCAAAAAAGAAAATGGCAAATCACAGAGTATAAAGTTGAAAGACCAAAAGGCAACTTTCCTCTAAGATGCACTGGATTGCGTCCTTTAGTCGGAATGAAAGCCCTCGACAAATAACATCATGTGTGATTAAGCTCTTTGCAAGATGAAATCTTTCTTATTCATTAATCATTTGCCTGCTAGGAGGTACAAGTAGACTTGGAACAACAGCTAGTATTTTCCATGTCGCATGTGACCATGCAATACAGCACATTCCCTCTCCTACTACCACAGCCCCTGCCCTTGCTATGGAGTTCACTGTGCTAACCAGGCACGTTCCCTTTGGACAGGAAAGGGCAACTTTTACCCGATACTGCAACATCATGTTTAGGACAGCACAGTTTTCCAAAAGCAACAGGATTAAACATGCGACTACTACACTAGTTTTAATACAAGTGAAATATTTTTCTGGTCAGAAGCTCAACAGGTGAAATTTGCCGAAGATGACACTGACCTAGTAGTACTAACCAATTGCAAAATGATGACGAATTTACAGTGTGATGAAGCCTTAAAACTGGTAAATGTAATCCTGAGCTGCAGTAGCAAAGCTGAACATTGAGTGCCACTGTAGTGGTTACAGATGAGTTCCCATACATAGTACCATACCTAACCCTGATCACACATTCAAATAAAAGCTCTGTAGCATTTATCAATATGGATGGGTAAGTACAAGGGATGAAACAAGAGCTTTCTGAAGTAAAGAATAACACTTCATAGAAGAACAAATGGCTGCATATTTGTCTCAAAGTTCAAAGCATAAGTAAAGAAGCTACTTATTACAGCAGTTGCATTTTTATAACAGTATTCCAGCGGCACAGCACAGGTAGAATGGAAAACCCCATTATTTTAGATGGACCTCAATCAGTTTATAAAAAGGAATGATGGGAAGTGTGGAAGGTATCTTAAATACCTCCTTAGAGCGTGTGAATGAATGCCAAAATCAACTTGTTAAATACGATAGTCTTGCTGGTTTATAATCTGTACTGATGACCAGATGCCAAAAACTCTACTGGACATCTCTCATTACTATGTATTGATACCCAGTGAACAAATAATAATAATTATACTATGAAACACATAGAATTTTTCTTGAAACTGTTTAAAAATAACAGAGCAACACTGTATGATTCTATCCTTGTACTAGTTATTACAGCTTGTCTTCCCATATAATTGAAATACTTAATCCAGCAACTCTTTTTGTTACCTACCTACATGATCATAATGGATGTGACCAAGATGAAAAGTTACTTCATTTGTACCAGTCTGCAGAGAAAGACTTATTTTGACCAAGCTGATTAATATAATTATGGCTAAACAGAAACAACTACATAAAAATCAACAAGAAAAGCACAAATACCTTCCTCCCCCAACGCAGGGCGTCACATTCTATTTTCTTTCAAGTTTGAAAGAACACAAAGTGGACCTACATTGAAGGTAACATGGATATTAAAACTGGTGAAACCATCAGCTGGTTTGTTTTCATTGGCCACTCCACAGACTTATGGCAGAACCTCCAAATGAATCTTTTCAACGTCCATTTCCAAGGAAAACAGTAGGTCTCCAAATGATGTGTAGCAATGGAAAATTAACAGGGAAGTTATTTACTAAAATTATGAGTTTAGTATTAAACCAAACATTCCAATTAGCAACAGCACAGTTCTTTTAAACTGAGATGAGCGGGAAGCTCCTACAGCTCTGGACTTCCCTGCAGGAATGCTACTACTGAAGCGTCTCTTCAGGCACTGAGGTAGCTATCACCAATGTTCAGAAATATGAAAAATTGGAGAGCTCCTATTTAATCAAGTCAGTAACAAACGTACACTCAGGAATATGTTTTAACACGGTTGTTCCGAGGGCTTCAGTTACATTTTTCCCCTTCTGAACTAATGAACTTTTATCAGCATGTTATCAACAGCATACACAGCTAATGGAAATCCTATTCAGATCAATGCAGGAGCGTAAGCACTTTCACATCCCTCAATGCACTAGCAAAACGCTGTCAGTAGGCGAATACTATAGAACATGACTGGCATGTTTAATAGAAGCAAAACAACATTATAACACTGGATTCTCACATGGGGGTGAGGTTCCTGCAATCCCAGATAGGTCTAGGCACAACAATCGTTATCGTAATCGTCAGTCTCCAGAAACAGCTGGTAACAAGCTAAATGACATAAATTTAATGGTCTTTATGATTGTCCAGTGCTCAAAGTGGAGCAAAAAGGCAAATGGCAATACACTGCATTATTTTTAAAAATAGACACACGCATATACACATCTACACACACACACACAGAGAACGTCAGCACCACATCCTTTTTAAGGCAGAAACTCATGAAAGAAGTCTTACTTGTGAGGATGGGAGTCCTACTCCCAGTCATGAGCAGCTGATTCGTAGTAGCTGTTTTCTAACATTCCAAACTCAACGAAGGCATGTCAGTCTGTTATTCCCCTACCTTCTTCCAGCGTTTCCCCCTCCTGCTTCTATCATGATGTGCAGCTAAAATAATAAAGCCACTGCTGTTCAAAATATTTTTCCAGTGATGAGTTAGGAAGCTTAGACTGGGCTGGGATAGTTGATAAGCATACTGAAGAAAGAAGAGCAGCCCTTACTCATTCAAGGCCCTCTGGCCCGTAAAGACCATATGTCTCTTACATCTCTCTCCCACGACAGAGTTGTCACCTTCAAGCGTACATGCCAACAGCACAGCGTGGATAGGAATTTAAAGAACAGAGTCTTAAGGTAGGCTTATATTCTTTGGTTTAGTACAGTAAAAACTAAGACTAACATATTTGGGAGAGGGAACTGAGCACCAACTTACCATGGCCAGGATGGAGGAATGCCCAAGGCATAGTTTCAGTACAGAATTCTTTCTTGAAGGTACAAAAAATAATCAATTTTTGCGAAGATTTAACAGACACGCTCTACAACTCTAAGCAAACCTCTAGCATCAAATGCCACAAAAGAAGTGTATATACACTTACATGACCCTCTTGGATACACTATTACTACATTTCCCAAAACTACTACAGCTGAATATTAAGAAAAAATACTTTTTGCTGTTTGACAATATTTTCTATTACAGTCAACTACCCTCAGTTAGCTGCAACTATTTCCCCTTACCTCATGAAGAAAAATATCTTCAACCACAAAAATTCACAGTAGAATAAAAGAAGAATCCAAAATACTAGCACCTGCTTTCATTTGTTCTAGCAGGATAGATTTATACCTAACAAATCATTTTAAAACAACAATTAAAAATATCAATAGTACATAACAAAACTGTTTCATTTGCTGAGTTAAGCACTGTCCTAAAAGCTTTGTCATCAGCTACATCTGTTCTAGTTACATTCCCTGATTTCTGGAACTGAGACTCATGCACGTCAGAAAATTTTGCCCCAAATTGATAAAAGTGACAGAAAAAGTCACTGTGTTTTATGATGATCACCAATAGGAAGCTGTGCAATTCTGGCAGGATAAAAGCTGGTCCATAAGAGAGTCCCCTTTGGTGATAAAAAGTTAGTATGATAATAGGTGTGCTACAGTCTGTAGCTGGAAAGAAGCAGCTTTCAAGGAAAATGAAAAGCCGAAAAGCTATGTTACAGTGAAGCTGGAAGCCAAAATACATTATACATGGGGCAGAGGGCACAGATATAACTATGAAGAGAAATGAAAAACAAGCTGAAAGCTAAATTCTTAAGCTTTACAGGAGAGAGACTGCAGTAAACACCTAGAAGCACAGCTTAAAAGCTCCAAAGGACCTTCATATACGGCACTGCGAGCTACTTAGCAACTAGGCATAAGCTTTAAATATATGCCTATGTAGGTACAAACGCATATTTCTGTGCACTAGGATTTACAGTGTATGTCTCAAGTAGCAGTTAAGGCCACATATACTTCCACTGCCTCGTGGCCACATACACCACTAAAGAAATGCTGCATTTCTTTAGTGCGTCTGCTTCCATGCCACGAGGAGCTCGTTCCACATGCCGCACTCAGAAAGGGCCTCATAAACAAACACCTCCCTGATACCAGCAAATGCAGAGTCAAAAGGAGCATCACCGCTGGTGATCAAATTACCATCCTTCAGATGTTAATTTGCCCTTTAATGGTTGTAAAAAAAAAAAAAATAAAGAAACAAAAAGCAAAAAAGTTTAGGGACTCAAATGCACTTTAAAGCTATCTTGAAAATATAAAATCCTTCAAAGTATCAAATGCACAAAAAACCACGGCACAAATGACAATCCTGTTTGAACATCATTCAAATTCAAACCTCCAAGTTTCTAAATCAAATATTTTATCACAAACTAAAAATTAAAAAAACAAAAACAAACAAACAACCTGTCCAGTCAGTACCTCAGGTTTTAATCTTCAGTATTCCAACTGTCTGGTTAAACCACCACATTCCAGAAAAGACTTATTTTACACTCTTTTTTCATTTTTAAATGTTCATAAAGGTTAGTTTACTAAAGATAAAACTTCAACCAATGTGGAAAATGACTGTGGAAAATGTGTCTCAAAAGCACTAAACAAAAAATAAATGGAAACGTAACCTTCCCTTTCCTAGGTTTGTTTCAAGACTAAATCATACATAAAGCAGCATTCAAGAGGCCTCTATCAGTTACCAGGCTGCTTATGCTCCTCCAGAATTTCCAAAAGTTATACCTCTAGTTTAAGATGTTCTTTGTTTCCTAAAGTATATGTATGCTTTAAAAGAATTCTTAAAAGCAGACCAAAAATCTTTTCCTAGTGTGATACCCAGGAAGCCAAAAATACTGAAGCCAGGGTGGAACTACACATTTACTTGCTGCCCAGTTCCAAATATGTACTAAAGAGTAACCAACCTGTGCACTCATCTTGAGCTTAAATCATTAGCCAACACTGGTCAGATGGACTAACTCCTCAAAGTGTAGCAGTTCTTGCTACACTTTAAATAGTATGTGTATTCTTCGAATATTTCATGTTATATAATGAAATCAAATAACTAAATAAAAGCATATTTTAGAGAATATGTTACAGCTGCACATACAGACAATGACTAAATACATACCTTCTCACCTAAGAACTCAAAACAGGTAGAAACCAATTTGGTAATGAGAACCACAGAATAAATAAAGTCTGAACACCTAAAATGATCCAACTACACTTTATACCTGTTTGTCTACTTCCAGAAAACTCCCAAGAACCATACAGAACTGGAAGAGTGGCTTGAAAGCTTATTCTTCTAAAAAAAGAAACATGTCCTATTTTTGATACCTAATGAAATACCATGGTAAATGTAAGTACATTTAATTAGAGCTTATTTCAAACAATTTCTGTAACTCTCCTTTGTGTACAACTTCCAGCTTCTCTCTTTGTGAGCATTTTCTATTTCAGTAGAAGTGCGTCTTTTGATGTCCTCAAAAGATGCGAGGTTGGAAAGTGAAAGTCAGGAAAAAGTTACCTCTGGGAGATTTTCTAAGTCCGGGCAAGAAGAGATCCAAAGAACTGTTCAGAAAAAGTAACAAAGCCCATCAGATGAGCTCTGGGGGTCAGGAGGGAGCAGGAGGAAACAACCTGTGGCCTTATGAGTGTCTCTGAGAAGACTATACACACTTTGAGCAACTGCATATTATTTGATTTACCTGGTAATCTGCAACAAACATTCATCTTCAAAAAGGCTCAAGCAGCACGGTTTAACAAAATGCTTTGTCAATGTATGACCAATAACCATGATCAAATCTGTACGTGTGAAAGGGAAATTTATTTCACAACACCTGGGAAAGACAAAATTTTGAAAATAAAGGTAATTCTGGGAATATCTACAGAAACTAATGCTTCCCATGTATTTTGGCTTACTTGATTTTAAGGTAAAGTACAGAAAACTATTTCAGGGTAAAAAGTAAAAACATCAGGGTTTCATTGTGCTTTGTTTCATGGATTCACTTAAAGCACTGAATCCACTGTGGACCCTAAAGCAGACAAGTTCTTCACTTCTAACTCTCTTTAAAATCCAAGCTTATTCCTTGTATAATGTGACAGGTACTGTCAAGAGTGATGATGTGATGGGTTTAAATGAGATGACTCTTACAATAGTTGTGCCACAACCGCGTCGTCTCATGTCGGACGCTATTTTTAAACACACTTGAACAGCTAGCCTTCGGCACTAGACTTCTATGGAAATACCACCTCCAATATACCAGTTGCACAAAAGTCTTGAGAAAACATTTCCAATAAAATGAGAGCAAACATGAGAAAAAAGTTGAATATGTTTAGGTCTAAATTTCCATACAGGTTGAGAGATGGTTCAGGATACCCATATGCAGCACTAAAAACCCCATGATTAAAAATTATTAAAAAACAATTAAAAAATAATTTAAGAACTTTTCCTCATGTTTTTCTTTTGCTTGTCTGTGGGATGCTTTGGTAACTCAAACAAGAGCTTATTCTTAAAGAGGAAAACCTTTGAAATATTTGCTTTAAGAACGTACAAACATTCAAAACAGACTAGAAAGCTGTTAGCTAGCCCACATAGTCCTGCATATAAATAGCTGCTGGCATCTTAGAAGAAAGCACATTAAGAGGAAGGTGTATCCACGCTTTCTTCACATCATGGACATGAAAACACACCCCCAGAGTCCTCCAGCACCTTGGTAACTCAGCACCAGGAGCCACAATTACACAGCTGTCAAACTCCAAAAAGGCACGAGCAGTATCTCCTCTTGGGGCACAGCAGGAAAAGCAGGACATCCAATCTGCAAATGAGCCAGAAACCTATGAAAAGCTAACTCTCAACCAGGCTGAGAAACAGCCCCCGTAGCTCTTGGCTCCACAGCTAAGATGCCATCATACAGTGGACCACAGCCATGGGCTTGTGTGTGCTGGCGCACACCTCCATGGTAGCTGTGGGAATACCATCTGAATCCTTCACAATGAAGACCCCCAAAAAAGGTATCTCCAACTCTTGCAGTCCTGCTGAGCCACACGGGGAAACGCTTAAGACTCTCAGTAATATGCGAGTACTGCGGACAACTCTGTTTTCTCACTGTGAACTTCCTCAACTCCCAGCCAAGCTCATCTTGCAGGATCAAGAAGGGGCAAGAAGACAGGGAGTCCCCAGGGCTTGTGAAGCCAAGGGAGGCAGCATCCCTAGGCAGCCTCCCCAAATTCCCCAGGTAAAAAAGCAAATGAATGACAGGAGGTTATTTACGAAGCCAGAGAAAGAGCAGCAAGTCTGCATAGCACAACAGGGGCAGGCGGCTCAGATGAGGACCAGACAGAGCCACATAAGGCAAGAGCAATGACCCAGTTTTAGCACCATGGTTACTGCAATAGGATATGCATTTAATGATTTGCATTTTATTCAGTATCGTGTACACACAGAAACACTATACTGCAATGGTATGGCAATATAACTCACTTTTCTAACCAGGTGAGAATCACAATAAAGTAAAAAAGTTTGATAACTACCTTTAACATTGCTGTAATCAGACAGCTATTAGTAACAAATAGTTGAGAGCACATACACAATCCTCTATCAGTAATTGGCCATTTATGCAAACAGTCTGAGGTCTCTGTGATCATCCCATTCCTCTCCGTATACCCTCAGAGACCCCTGCTACAATCTTAATTATCCACTCTTCCATGCATTTCTATTTTAGGGTCACTGATAGCTCGCTCTATGCTTTTTTAAAGTGATGGCTGCATTTATGTAACTATTTAATGAAGCTGCCCAAACCCAACAGCTTAAGTGGGGGTGGGTACCACTGCTTCAAGACTGATCATTCCAGTACCCAAATGAGCAAAATACCATCTTAACACCATCAAAGGCAGATACACCTCTAATGCTTCTGTTTGGTGCAGTGTTCAACTCAAAAGCTGAGTTGTGATCCACTCACATCTTCACCAACGAGAGAGACAAAGCCTCAAATGAAAAATTAAAATACATCAGGAAGGAAAACTGGCATTAAAAAGGAAAAGATGAACTATTTTTAGGGGAAGCCAAAAGATGGCTTACAAAGGTTCCAGCACCTCCAGAGACAGTCACAATACCAGTGCACTGCAAAGGGAACCTTTCTGAGCATGTAGTTTGATCCAAATAGGCATTTTCCCCGGATATTTACTTTAATATTTATGGTAACTACTGGGAATCAACAACAAATAGGATACTAGAGAGCTGAATTATTAAAAAAATGTTATAGTAATGAGACTGTATTCTATGGTTGTCATACAGCTTTATAAAAGGAAAAAAACAATGGGAAAACAGATAGAGTCATTAATGTGGACTGCTTGTATGTACGAAGTACAGTATTTTCTTTCAACATCAACGTACACGTCACCAAAAGATCAAAAGTATATGGGTTTTTTTATATGAATGCAGTTTTTTTGCATGAATGTCATTTTGAAGTTCAAAACGAATGTAGCAGGTGTTGGACTTGATGATCCTTATGGGTCCCTTCTAACTTGATATTCTATGATTCTATATTTTCTCCCACAGAAAGGGGAAAAAAAGCTTCAAAAAGAAAAGCTTTACAAACTTAACATTAGAATAAATGTCCCGAATACACTGACAAATTGTCTTTAAATCTTTTTATGCTGCATTTGTCATTTTTCATTTTCTGAAGAAAACCCTTCCCTGATTCTCAGTATTTATACCCTGACAATGTTTGATTTCTGCTTGAATTGTCACAGCCACTTAATTCATGCATTGCATTTTATTTTGTCCTTTTGTGGAACTACACTATTTGATCTGTTATAAACTTATGTTACAAATTACAAAATGGTCTTCTGAAACCAGAAACATCATTTAAGGGCGGGGGGGGATACAAAGCAATCAGCCTTTTTTTTTTTTTTTTTTTTAAATAGCCCTCTATAGTCAAGTCCCCTAGACAGCAAAGCAAGCAACCACACAGCATCTCCATTTTTTAAACTATATTTTTGTTTCTAAAGAATGAAACAAGTATGAGTCACTAAAATCAAGCTAATCTCTTCATTCATTTAAAGAAAAACATTTCAAGGCTTCAAAATTAGTGGAAGAGAGAGTGCTAGCTTGAAATACGGATTCTGAAAGCACAAAAGCAAAAGGCCCTTTTTAATCTCTACTGTTATTGATTTGGGGAAGCAGAAGTTGCTAACACCTAACAAAAGCAGAAGGGCTTTTTACAGAGATATTTTCGACAAATTTGTCAGGTTTATTACACCTTAATCATTACAGCATCATCAAAACTGGAGGATAAATCAAGATATCGTTGACGAATGTATCAGAACAAGGATGGATGCTCTGTATAAAGAAAATGATGCATCCAAAAGACAACGCTTCTAGCAGATACTTCCTCATGTTGCAAGGAAATGTACTAGATTTAGGCTTCAGATCAACTGTTGCTTCCAGCCAATTCGAAAGTAAGCTGCTGCCAAGAAGGGCAGTTTGACACTCTCCTGCCCTTGCGTTCCTGGCTGAACGTGACCACCTCTTCTTTCTTCTGATGCTCGTGTTCAGCAAAGCTTTGCCGTGAGTACTGATTCAGCTGAAGAAGATATTTTTGGTCAGCTTCACGTTTCAAGTGGATCCAGCCCCTCCTCCAGGTCACCACCGGGCTTGCGCGAGTCCTGCAGAACAGGACAGCAACCGAGAGGAGCAACCACCCTTCAGTGAAAGCCCATATTTACGTCTGCTTAGAGCAACTGTCAAATCGCAGCCTGAGGACAGGGTTTTGTCTCCTCCATTCCGCACAAGTGCCCTAAAAACCCTGTTATTAGATTCACTCCCTCAGCAATTCGATGATTAATTCTTTAGTTAAAGTGGGGAGCTCCATCAGCAGAGACAGACTAATCACCTCAGCCATAATTCATTTGGTATGTGGGAGATGAAGCCTTCAAACCTGGCAGAAGAAGAATTAAACTCTAGAAAGCCCCAAGAATAAGAGTGGCTCATTGCAGGCTTGCTCTTCTTTTCTTACTCATTCTGGGGGAAAAAAAAAAACTGCCAAAAAAAACCCAAACCAAAAAAATCAAAGTTGTAACCCTCTCCCTGCCAGCAAGCATATTACTCATATAAGCTAGCACGGCTTACTAGCTAACTCTAAACGGCAGCAGATAAACCCTGACAGGCAGCCAGTCTTACCTATGCCAGTTAAGCCACCCAGCAAAGATCAAGCATTTCAGGTTTTCTCTTGAACTTTTTGATTTCTTTCATCCTCACCAAAAAGAGACTTTCCACTCCAGTTCTTAGAAAAGAAATCTACTGAAAAACGATGCAACAGTCATTCAACTCTTCTAGAGCTTTTCTGCTTCTATGAATTTTAATGGAATTGTTTCCAGTTTATATTAGTCTTCAGCACAGACTAAATACAAATTATGCGTCTTCCCAAAAGCAGTGAAGTTCATAAAAATCTTGCAGCTCAGCAGGACTCGGCTGAATACTTACATAGAATAAGAGAACTCGAGGACAAAAGTGCAACTGGCTATGCAGAAAGTCCTGGCGCCAATCTTAGGTTTTGCACACGTGTATCTGAGGGAATAATTCCCCTTCTACCACACAGTGTTGCTGGCCTAAAGTAGGAATGAAAAAGCACACAGCAAGAGTTTCAGTGCCCTAGGAAAAAAGTCACCCTTGTCACCGACTAATTTACCAACCCACAACACACCAATCTGTTCAGGTGCAGTATCCGACTGCTTGAAACACCCAGCTACACAACACAAATTATGCCAAAGCACGAACGCAACCTCTCTCTCCCCAGACACCCTATTTCGCTCATTCCCTTCCACACAGATTTAACACTGGGATAGCATCCTAAGCAGCTTTGTCTTAATCGTCTGCCTCTTCTGGAGCATCTCCTGTACCAGCAACAGAGTCAAAGATTCTTCTAACAGATGGAAATACTGGTCAGAAATGAGCAGCTGCTATTGCAATGCCTAACACATTTTTTTCCATTCCTTATTATATAGACCAAGAGCCTTCAAGAGCAACTGACAGTCAAGACTGGTGTCACACCCTTCCAGATCCCATACAAACACACGTTTTTTCCAAAAAGTTTCTGTTTCCAGGCCCCAGTCCTACCGTGAAAAGCTGAGCTTCTGGGCAGTCATATAAATCAGTCTCCGAAACTGAAGAAAGTAAACATATTTTTTCACTCTATCCCACTTACGTTCAGTGGCTGGAGCCAAAATTTCCTGACATTCAACATCAAAATAGATTATAACCATAATGATAATGTTTTCTATTATCACTTTTCTTCCCTTCCCCAGATTTCTTCCCACTCTTCCCAAGCAGAAAAACAAAACCAAAACCCCTTCCAAGATACGACTGTCAAGGCAGAATCATAGTTCTGGTATCTGACACAGATCAGCAGACATCACATGCCCATAAGGATTTGAAAACAACCTTGTATGGACACAGCCCAAACATATCAGAGTGCAAGACTAAGCTGCCAACGTAGCGTGCGGTTTGGAAGTCTGATTAAGAACTACAGTCCTACCTCAATATCCATCTGCACGATAAATGCCTTCCCTGCTCTACCAGTGCAATGGGTGTATTATTTTACATTGGCATTTACAACATTTATTGAAATAGTCTCTAAAAGCACCTTTCTATTGTGAAGTAAAGGATAGGATTTCCACCTCTAAGATTTCAACCTAGTTAGTATCAGCTATTCAAAATTTACTTTCATTCGCCTGTTTACGTGCACTGTAGCCTACCAAACCCATTTTTAAAATGGCCACTTTTCCCCAGGCCATTCAGGAAAACACTTATCCACCAAATTAATGATTTTTCCTGTCTTTTTGTCATTAATAGCACATAACCTCTTTCAGTGGCCCACTTAAATGACTTTTCCTGCTTAACGAGGGAGTGCCACAAGGGCAAGCATCTATTAATGTTAAGGAACCACTCAAAATAACTAAAATCATATTCATCGTATTAGCTATCACCCTTTACCCTTTCTGGCAGTTGCATGCTTAGACTATTTTCATCTACAAAGATAGTCCTGCCACTAATCACAACATTTCCAGATAAATAGGCCTGAATTTTCATTAGGGCATTGCAAACAAACTTTTTGGGTACCACAACACATCTTTATTACTTTAGAAAATGCTACTACAGAATGAAGTAATTTGCTCCTAAAATGACTTCAGCATAGGAAGATTTGTCACGCTGCGTGTGTCCTTAATACGTTTTAACACTGTTTTACCCTAAGAAAAATACTGTTAAAAGTGTATCACAGACACAGGCAGTGTAACAAATTTCATTTCTGTACAAGGAAGAAAAAAAACAAACAACTCCTGTTTCTGCTTTTGCCAGTAATGAACTCCATTAAAAGACATCTGAGTAATTAAGAAAATACAGACAATTCTTCTTCAAATACCACAACATATTTTAAGAACCCACGATGCAGAACACATATGCCGCATGCTTATCCAAAACCAAGTTCTTAAAAAGATCCAACCTGAACAGCATACATCAAATACAGCAGCACCCTGTCAAGGATTATATGTAGAAACCCTCAAGGTAATGCTTTCGCAACTTACAGCATAGCAATACTTACAACATTGCTGCAGTAATTGTCACCAATGAAAGTTGAAAAAGACACAAGTAGAAATAAATATGCTTGCAGCAACATGCCGTGAATGTTTTCCTCTCTTTTTTCCTTACAGTCTGCAGTTTACATTCTGATGCATGCATAATTACGGTGGAAAGAGACTGTGGATACAGCTACTTACGTTGCAAGATGTAAAACTCTGTGAACAAACAGCACATTGCCATTTACACGGTCACTTACCTCATAAGACCAAACACACTGAGTTCCTCCAAACCTTCGGACACACCTGCCCACCTCCACATCCTCATGAGTGGTGTACATTTCTCGAAGGCATTCACCTATATGTGGCACCATCCTCCTGAGAACCTCCCGGCTGAAGATCATTCCCGGCCCTCCCATGCAGAAATTCTCTCCAGGCTCCAGCCCGAGTTTTCCGAGTTCTTCAATATTACCCAGACCAGTCTGTCCCAAATACAGAGGTTTACTGCTGTTCAGCGAGCGAAGAAACTCCTCCAATTTTTCACCTGAAAAAGAGAAAAGATTACTGTTATTTCTCTGCCTAGTCTGCCAGCCATCAATTTTCCTGTACCTCAAGCTTTTTTAAAAACATAACAGGCACCTGAGGCTGTCACAGGAAATCACTTCCAATGCCGTATCCTATACCTAATTGAAAATATCCTTGGACAAGTTTACCTTTCACAGATGACTTTTTTTTTTTTTTTAAAATTAACATCATAATGACATTTTCATTCAGCCAAAAGCCAGAATATGATCAAAACTTATTTTTACCAGTAAACCTTGTTCTGTTCAACCGATCCTGATGGAAAGCACTCCCTTGCTAGTTTAAAACTCTCTCTAAAGTAAGACAATTTGCCCATATAGTTCCAGGCTGGGGAGAAAAGGGAGGAGAGCGGAAATGCCAAGTATTCTTTTAATACGATTAATTTTTGAGAAGGCCAGAGCAAACCTAAATTAACCAAGATAAATATGTTGGATTACAGAGTAGCTGTCAGAACAACATAAAACTCAGACTCCTTCCACAGTATTTCCAGTACTACAATGTCTACACACTTTTCCTTCAAACCTCCTCCCTATTTAAGAAAATGTCATTTTATAGTTACTTGAAATTAAAAGTTTCTGGATAGGTTTAACTCGGAACATTGGAACCAGTTAAAGGCAGGTTCATTACAACTCCGAAATGAAACCAAAGATAACAGTGACAACTTTTACATCTGCAACCAAATACATATACATATATGCATGTGCACATGCGCGAGTATTTCACAGATGAACGACAGCTGACAAGCAAGCAGCCCATTAAATAACTCAAACAAAATCAAGTGACAAATAGGGAAATACACAGTTACCTCCAGTTAACTTTCAACAGTGCTTTCAACAGCGTAAGCAACCATGCTCACAGCCTAGGCTTACGCTTACACCTTCAGCTTCTCTCTTTCCTCAGAGCAGGACACTGCCCGAGTAACAGCAGCAACAAGCGCAGAGCAAAAGGAAGCGGGTTGCAGAACATCATTTTCTAATGCTGCTATAAAACTCCCACGGAAGTAGGACCAGTGCTTTTCAGAGACACACGCCGCAAAGGAGACCAGCAGCTTTACAAGTAGCCTTCAGAGGCTGCGTTCGCTCAGCCGAAGTGTCAGTCAGCCAGCCCAGACCTCTGGCTAACGCTGAAAACATCGTTTCCGAGGAGTGACGAACAGAAGCCTTGGGGCTGAGCCGCAGCCGCGGCGGGGCTGCCCGGCCGGGGCAGGAGGCAGCCGGCAGCGCTCCCCGCCGCTCCCGCCCGGGCGCGGCGGGACGCGGGGCCGGCACCACCCCGCCGCTCCCCTGCCCACGCCCAGCCCCGCCGCGCCGGGCCGGGCCGGACCCTCTCCGCCGGCCCACGGCAGAGCCCGGCCCGGAGAGCCGCGCCGCAGCAAGCGCGGGGGCCGCACCGAGGGCGGGGGCCGCAGCACCGGCATCCCACGCCCACGCGGGGACCGCTCACCGCGCCCGCCGCGGTCCAACCCGCCGCCTCAGCCCTCCAACGCGCCCCGGCGCCGCGGCCTCCCCAGGGGCGGCCCGGTTCCGCGGGGGCACATCGGGGTTCCCACCGAGACCTCAGCGCCGGGACGGCACCCCACGGCCCGCACCCGGGGGCTGGAAGCAAACGCCGCCAGGGCGGGGGAGTGGGTCGAGGTACCCCTTGCGCGTGTCCTCCCCCCCCTCGGGCGGGAACCGACTCCCCCACCCCCGTGGGACCCCGCCGGGCCCCCAGGCCACCGCTCCCCTCCCTCCGTCCCTCCCTCCCTCCCGCCGGCGGAGGGGCGCGCCCCGGTCACCTTTAATGTAGACGTCGTCGTCCGCCCGCATGAACCACTCGTACTTGTCCAGGTAGTGGTCGTGCATGTACTTGATCATCATGAAGGACTTCTTCTGCGGCGGGTAGGAGTCGTCCACGCCGGGCAGGGCGACGACGGGCAGCGGGGGCAGCCCGGGGGGCGCGGCGGAGCCCTGGCTGGAGAAGAACTCCACGCGGCCCGGCACCGAGGGCGCCCACGTCCGCTGCGCCGCCACCGCCCGGCTGCCCAGGTACTTCTGGGCCGTCATCACCCCCACGTAGAGGAAGTTGCGGGGCTTGGCGCAGCCCGGGGCGCCCCCCCAGTCCCCGCTCCCGTTGTGGCTGCCGCCGGGCCGGCCGCTGCGCTTCTCGCCGCCTTCCTCCTCCTCCTCCGGCTCCCCTTCCCCGCCGGCGGCGGGGCTGGAGACCGTGCCCTCCTCCGCCGCCGGCGGCAGCTCCCAGGGGCTGCTCCTGAAACTCGTGTCGCCCAGCACCGCCGCTGCCTCCGGCGCCGCCGGCTGCCCGCCCGGCGCCGCCGCGCCCCCGGCCGCCCCCGGCCCCGCCGAGCGGCCGTAGTAGGAGCAGAGGCTGGCGCCGCGCCTCTTCTTCTCGCTCAGCTCGGCCACTTTGGGGGCGATGAGCCAGGAGGCGGCGGTGAAGCCCAGCACCAGCCCCAGCACCACGCTCAGCCAGGGTCTCCGGGACCGCGCTGCCATGGCGCGGGCGGGGCGGCTCCGGAGCGCCGCTGCTGCCGCCGCCGCCGCCGCCGCCGCCGGCGTCCCCCCGCCGCCTCCCGCTGGAGGCGACCCCCGTCCCGCGGCGGCCCCGGGCGCGGCGGCTCCCGGCGCGGCTCCCTGCCCCGCCGCGGCGGCCCGGGCGGCTGCGCTGCTCCCGCGTCAAACTTCTCCGGGCGGGAGGGCGGCGGCGAGGACGGCGCAGCTCTAGCGGCGGCCCCTCCGCTCCGCTGGCACCTTGTCACCGCGGCGCCTGGTCCCTCCCCGTCCCTCCCACCGCTCAGCCTCGTCCACACGCCGGCGGCGGCCCCCGCTCCGCGCCCGCCGCGCAGCCGGCTTCCTCTGCGGCTTCCGAGCGCCTCACCCCGGAGGGCGCCGCCGCCGGTGCCCGAGCCGCGCCGGGGAAGTGGCGGCCGCCGCCGCCGCTCCGGAAGGAAACGATTTTTTTAGGTGCCGCTCGCGGTTCCCCGCGCCGCGGCCCCGCCACCCGGCCGGGCCCCGCCGCCCGCCGGCGCCCCCCTCCACCCGCCGGGGCCGGGGCCGGGGCCGGGCGGTGGGGCGGGGCGGGGCGGGGGTGTCCCCGGGCGCGCACCGGTGCGCCCCGCTCCCGCCGCCGCGTCGGGAGAGGCCGGGGGCTCATCTGCGGCCGCAGCTTCACATCGCCCGAGGGCGGCCACGGCGCGCCGGGTAGGACCGTCCTGCCCTGGTTTCTCCTCCCAAGGGCCGTCATGGAAAGGCAGGTCAGGGGTGTCGTTTCAGGAGGAGGGAAGCCGACTCCTCTGCCCCTGCTCTACCCTGTGCTCCCCGGCCCCGAGCAGTTAACAACTTTCCATCCAGGAACTGTAGTCCTCCCTCACCATGTCTTTTCCTGTGGCGTGGATTCCCACAGCCTGAATATGTTATTATTATCACGAGCTCCAAGACGCTGGGGCAGAGCCTCCTCATCCTCCCGATCTCAGGGTGACTGCACTGTCCACTGCCCTGGATGACTGACAACAGGAATTAAAGGTTCAGGCCACTGTACATGTAGAGACAGCCTTAATGCTGAAGTTTAAGATCTCCCTCATATCCCCCGTATTTATATGCATCCCTAATTTCATTGTGCACGATGCTCATCTCCAGCAAAAGCCATGAATTGTTCCTCGCATCCATTTGTCATTTCACTGAAATACATCCAAGTTACTGAAGATCCAGTAGCATACGTTTAATCGTTTGTCAGCAAAACCACCCATTTTTGTAGCTAAGTCTATGGGATTGTCTGTCACTTCACGTGACTTTATCAATTGTCAGACACATATGTCAAGGAGACAGGGGTATGGAAGCTGGTAGTGTGTGATGCTAGCAAAAGTAACAGAATAGTCATAAGAGAAAATTTTTTTTCAAAAAGACAGAAGTTACTTCACCCACCTAACAGAAGAAAAAAGCCTGCTCTGCATAGTCTTTATCTATAAAGAGATCACTTAATGATGTAATTTTCAGTTTTTCCTTGTGCCTCCACCACATGCAGTGAACACACTGTGTGCTTTTTGTGTTTTTGAGATGTGCAAGCATCAGGCTCAGGAAACATACCCTCTAGCTTCACCAGGGCTGAGCATCCTTTCCAAAGCAGCCCATCATTAATTTCCTCTCTACACGCACACAGGCTGGAGCATTTATAATGCCAAGCCGCAAGGCACTAGGTACCAGGCACACATGCGTATTCACTCTGCTATCACCACTAAAAACAGCCCAAGCAACGTGTCTGGGCACGTAAACACCACCCGAGATGTTCTGCGAGCAACAGGGTGGCAGATCCTGGGTCTGTCTTCACCGAGCTACTAACAGGCAACAAGCTAAGGGGGAAGGCTGTTCTTCAGAAAGCCTTCACCATGGCATTAGGGATTACCAGTATTATGAGTGTCTCAGCTTTCCATAGGAGTCTTCCACTTAAAAATACCATCTCCCACTCCTGCCCCCCTGCTCCCTGCAAACAGCTGGGGCTTGCTGGGTCCCAGCAAGTCATGTGCACTACGACCTCCAGTAGCAAGGGCTTCTTTACACCTACACAACCCCATCGTCGCAGTGTCCTAAATTTTCAGACAACTTACTGCTATGGGGTTGCACAGGTACAATGTATGACACCGAGCTACTTCCATTGCCTATGCACACACTGAAATTACTCCGGTCAGTGTCAGCGGGGCTGACTCCTCAGATCTGACAGCTGGGGAGACAGCACTTATTTTTGTCATAGAAAGAGCAGGCGGACCCGTGAGAGGTGACCCTAAAGCCTTTTACAGACTTCCAAGATGAAAATGGACCTTAAAGTGTTGTGTGTTATCGTTTATAAAGGAACTGAATATAAGGATATTCAGAGCAGAAATATTACAAGTGTGTAGCTGCGTTTATAATTTTAGTTCAATGCTTTACCAGCATTTTGATACACCGTGGGGAAACCTGTTGAAGGTTTCTGGGGTTTTATGGACAGACCAAGACACAGGCTGGACTGCTTCTACAGGAGCAATGGTGGCATCTAGTGGTTAAAGTAACAGTCCTCACCTGTGTTCAGTAAAGGAGTGAAACCCAGAATGCCTTTCCAATTAAAATAAATACTCGATATAACAACTTGTTAAACTGGGTATCGTGAGTTCATGTCTCCAGGGCTTGTCACATGTTATAACCCATTTGATAAGAACATTACACCAAAGTCGCACTGAATAAGTTTGGAGGGAAAGGGAGAGGCCAGGGCCAGGCAATAACTTGAAAAACTTGGAAGATAATTTTGTAACAATAATTGGATTAACAATTAGAAAATCTGCCTTCTGTGCACTGTACCATGTGTTTCTAATTATAAGCATGGGGGACCCTCTTAACATTGTTGTGTTTTGTCTTGTAAAAAAGGTGGAAAATGCAGTCTCCCATTTCACCCCCATAGTTTTACAGCCTCTGATCAACTTTTTACACACATGGCTTTTGATGAAGGAACTGCAGAAACATAGGGGTATCCTCGTCCCTAGTAATACTTTTAAACTAAAATGATATTTTTTTTAGCTATACAAGAAGTGGCCAATCTTTCTTACACAATGATACCACCAGAAGCCAGAGTTCAAATGGGTGGGTATTAACCTCTCACTCTCACTTTACTTTTTTGAAAGTCATTCTGGCCACACAGAACCCAGTAATTTTGTCTTCAACAGGCACACAGCCCCGGACTGAAGGGGTGGGCAACAGGTCTGCAGTGTCAGAGAAGAACAGAGCTGGTTTTTCCCCCACTTTTTCTCCTTTGCCTTAGTAGTAGTCTTACTACTTTTCCTTCCGGTGCAAGTCCAAAGCCACTAGTGATAGATTGCTAGGAATTACTAGTAGACTTCAAATTCAACACTGGACAGAAAACAAAGGACATTAAATCTTGAGTGCAGTCTTGGATGTTTTCACTCAACTAGCTTGCTACGATGTCTGAATACGATGCTGACGCTTGAGCTGCAGTTTACAGATTGTACCTGTTGTGTAAAGGGCATCTAAACCAAGATAGCCCTAACACCGTTCACAATCTCTTCGCAGCAGCCTTAGGTGAAAAGCACTGACTAAGGCTAGCTGCACTTTAAGTGAAGCTGAGGGTAAGTTGTGAAATGGTTGCTTTGGGCACAGTCTTTTATCTTGCTGGTCCCGTGTCCTGTGTCAGTCATCTCCAGAAACGATGCTTTAACAGTATAGGTTGATCAGCTGAAATAGGCATTAGCCCCGGGGCAGACTAGAGCTGAACAGGGAAGAGAAAGCGTCCGATTTAATTCCACTGTCAGTGAGGAGCTCACTGAACTGAATTCTGTTCAACCCTAGATATCCTACATAAACAAAAAGGTCTGTTAGAACAGCAGGATTTCATCTCTGCATTAGGAACCAGTTGCTAAAACAGACAATATGCCAGCTGTAAAAGAAAACTGAAGCGCGATTGTGAGGAGATATTAATTGCTCCGGTTGTGTTAGAGTTGTTACTTTGGATAGAATTCCTGACCCTTAACTGTGCTAAGTGTTGCTCTAAAGAGAGCTTTATGGAATAGTAAGATTAAATATAGGCACCCATATCAATGATCAAGTAGCTGTTATGGTATTTGTTGATAAAGCAGCATAGTGCCATTCCAGCTAAGAGGCCATTTACTTGGGATTGTCAGTATGATGACTGTCTCAGCTTCCCACATGAGTTTTGTTTGTATGTGTGTTGGTATGGAAGTCATATGATGTATGGTTCCCCCAAGGCAGACCAAAATCAACTTTAATGTATAATCAGGCTTTTTGTTTAGGTTTTGAGGTATTAAGGACAGGTTTAGAGAATTTCGGAGATGGAAAACAATTTCAGATATATATTTTGTGTTCTTTTTAAGAGGATCTTGGTAACGTATTGTGTGACTTCAAAAAGCAGCCTTAGGGATGGCTTCAGTTTACGTTGTAGCAGCCACTACGATCAACTCGAGCTCTGTTAGGAAGTTAAGAAAGAGTGATGGCGATGACTGCCATTTTCAAAACAAAACAAAAAAGCCTTAAAAAATGGTGCCAAATGGATCTGCTTGATGCAAGAAAGGAGGAACTTGAGACTGACGTATTCATTCTTGAAAGGACTAGAGCTATTAGTATCACTGATCCAACATGTCTCAAAATTTTGGGGTAGGGTCTTAGTCTTCGAAGCCAAACCAAAACTTTTTTCGCTGCTGTCATTAGGTGTGTGAAATTACAGAAAATTTATAGCATTTGGCTCTAAGTGATAGACTGTAATGTGCCCACCCCACAAAAATGGCTCATGTCAGAGCAAGCATGGCCATCTGCAAAGGCAAAGAAATTTTAATTGTCTTGTAGAGCAAACTTTTGAAAACATGAAGCTTGCAATTCCCCTTGGGCATTCAGTTTTATTGTGTAGGCATATACACATCACTTACAGAGCAGCAGTTGTAACTGCCAACTGTCCTTTAAGATTTTTGTAAGCATATATTTATTCATTGCTATATCTGGGTAATCATATGCATTAATGGTATATTAACTAAGAAATAGTTTAATTGTCTTCATTTTTATTCTTATGTTCTAAAACTCCAGGGTGTTTATGCTGAACTTGTTATTGTTATGTGGTGCCTGCATTATCACAGCATCTGACTCTATATAGCCATTTGCATTTCTACATACGGTTTGATTTTGGAAAGTAATTATTGGTCCAATCTATTAACACTCACAGCCATCCAACTGAATTTGATTAAAGCCTTTTCTGTTGATTTTACTGGGCACTGGGCCCAGCCAGATCTTGCATAAATATAGCCCTTTCTTTCAAGAGAGATCAGCTCCTTGTGCGTATTCCATCACATCCATACGCTTACGGTCTTACCACCATTTTCTTGCAGAGCAATGACAGCTACTGGAGCAGGAGTTTGACTGCAGTATCTTGCTCCTTCACTGCTGTCCACAGAGCCATTTCTGAAGCTCCGTGTACTCAGTCCTGCTCCAGACTGAGATCGGTGAAGTGCAACAGGCATTACTGAAAGAAAAATCTTTATATCTTCCAGAATTATATGCAGTTCTGAAAATCCAGCACTAACTTGAATTTTAGATTCAAGATGAGTTTGCAACATCAGCTATTACCAAACCCATCTTTTACTTGTGAAACGAATGTACTTGATCTGCAATTTAATGAAAGATAAACATGGAATTCCATACTCCTGTAATTTATTTTTGGATTAAAGCCAAAATTGAAATAATATGTGTGATAGGATAGGCTGTGAAATCCATACTTATGAAAATCCTTTCAGGTTTAATGTTTGCAACATTTATTTATGAAGAATTATTATGACACAAGTTTACATTGGCAATTTATATGTAAATTTTATTTAACCTTGTTTATTTTGCTCCTCTTTCAAACTGCTTATTTTTTCTGTAGATTGTAGTAGTTTTCCCTCTCACCTTAGAATACAAATAAATGAGACTAAATCACTCTCTCTTATGAATAGGAGACATCCATACACAGCTCCCACCTATATGTGGGATACATTAAACAATCCTGTGTGGTGGACAGCAGTATTTCCTCTCTTCCTCCTCTGGTGCCGCAATAGCTGTGGACTTGTATGGAAGGCATAGCCTCAAGTGGTTTCATCGGGCTTGGGAGATTGTATATAATTTCTCCCCACAGGGGCTGGCCTCCATAGGAAATACTCAGATAAGTTAGGAAAGGTGCATCTTTCCCAGCATCGCAGGTC
Source organism: Mycteria americana (assembly GCF_035582795.1). Taxonomy (NCBI): domain Eukaryota; kingdom Metazoa; phylum Chordata; class Aves; order Ciconiiformes; family Ciconiidae; genus Mycteria; species Mycteria americana. Next base: position 43,487,770 of record NC_134396.1, read on the forward strand.
CATTGCACTCTCATGCCATCTAACCTGTAATGCAGGTATGTTTTGTAACAGGCTTTGATCCTGACCCCAGATCAGTGGAGAGCACTGTGGCATCCTTCCAGTCCACAGGCACAGCATCTTCTCCTTCGAAGCCACAGGGTGAGACGTTACAGTGCATGGGCAACTCTTGTGCCAACAGAGATTCTCTCAGCTGGAAGCAGGGAAGCACCCTCTGGAGCCACGGTATGCATGCACTACAGCACGTAGAGGCTGTAGGCAAAAAGACTTTTCCAAAATCCTGCAAAGCCTGGAAGTTTCCAAATTTGGAGCATGTTCTGCAACTGTTGTCCCAAGAAGTGTGCTTTGGCCTTACCTGGGTGGCTTTGGATAATGTTCCTGAAAGCAAGGAAATTCCTCAAGCAGGGGAATCTGGAGAACTTTTCAGGGGAATTGAGGAGCTGTTCATCCCAGGGGAATTGCTGGCAGAAGGAGCCTGTTTCTTGTAGGTTCTTGCACACTTCTGGTACTAGCGAATGCAGTGTTGTTTCCTGTATTAACACTTTTGTCACATGTTATTGTCTGCTATTCCAGTGGCAGATATAAGGATCAAGCAGAGTAATTTCTGCCCTTTGAGAGAAAGTCAGCAATGTGCTGCATCTCCATATGCGCTTAGGATAGACAGAAAGCCGTGTACATCAATCCTGGTAAAGAGGTAGCTACAATTGTAAGGAGCACAGCAGAAACTCTCTCTTCTAAAGACCTCAGCAGAAGCATTTGGTTCTCAATGTACTCTGAGAACTGACCATACGAAGAAAGATTGAGGTTGAAAGTAAAAACCTTTCCTGCTTAACATAACTTCCCTACAATGTCTACAGTAGGAAAGGAACCTGTATAGTGCTTTCTTCCAAAATTTTAAAATATGTTCATAAGGCAGAAACAGTTCTTGTTGTAATAGCTTTTACTAATTGTTGTAATACCAAAGGTAACACCTCCATTTGATCAACCTGGCTACAGGAAGCCTTTTTTTTTTTCTTGGAAACAAAAGAAACAAAATAAGGTAAAATACAAGATTAATTTCTAACAGCAATAGCCAAATACCTTACTGGTTAATCTGCTGGCTGAAGCAACGCATGCGAGGAAGCTGCGTGGCATACTTTGTTGCGGTGGGCACTGCTTGACAAGTGGATGTCAAAACCTCTGAAGGTTGTTCAAGCCATTTGAAAGAAAAATCTGGCAGAGGAAATAAAAATTTAAACTAAATTAAAAAAAAAAAAACAAACCCAAACACTTAAGAAGAAAACTCTGGAAAGCAAACAGCAGGATGCCTACAGAGATGAGCGGCTATTGCTCTGAGAAGAACTGCATAGTTATCTTCCAATATAAATCAGCCAAAACAAAGTGACAATAAACACATAAACACACCCTCCTCCAACGTTTAGTGTCACCAAACCATGTGACATCTTAAAAGGAAAAATTAAAACGAGAGAACCATGAGCCCAGAATTCTTTTAAACACGCTTTCTTCTGATCCTAGGCATGTTGGTTTGGTGAGTTTCCTACAACGTTTTATTTTATGCAGTCCCTTTTTAAGAATTGTTGAAGATGATACTAACAAGTTGATAACAAACTGAATTTTTTCCAAATTTGCTAGGAATTTTACTCAAATATCACTTTTCCTCAGACTTGGTGTCGAAGTCATCTAATGGAATGTCCTTCTAGTCTGCAACTTGAAATGTCTGGATGAAGGACAAATAACGATACTTAAAAGACTCACTCTTTGCATTAAATATTGCAATAACATTGGTTTGCAATTGTTATATAAATCTAGGAAAAAAATAGGTTTAATCTGTATATTATGTCACTTTTCCCTCCTGATCCCAGAGATGAATTTCCAAAGTTTGAATTAAGAATATAAAGAATTGTACTGAAACATTAAGAGAGCAAAATATCAACAATTCTAGTTAGAACCCACTTCTGCAGTAGGTAAGTGTTTTGACTTTACTTACAAGCAGTCTCACTGAATTTGGTAGAATTATGGATGTGTCAATTCAGCTTCTAGTTCTTATTACTAGCTGAGTTTATTAGTAATCATACTAAGATTTCTGAAAAGCCAAACAAGAGCTAAGCATTATGAGCTTATTTTTCCTGAGAAGTTTAATATGTTGTCTGCTGTATCTAATCACGCACAGGATTAGAAAGCCTGGCAGGAGAGCTTTTAAAGGGGATTGGAAAATGGAAGAACTGTAACTCTACACTCCTCTTTTTCTCCCCTCTAAACATTTTCTGTGCAATGTATAATCTAGATACGCAATATAACGAAGAGCATGTTTTCTGCTTTTGCAGATCAGCACCTAGTGGTGCTTGCTGAGAGGCGGCTGCATCCCTTCCATGTGCTCTAGTGGCATCAGAAACTCATGTGGCTTAACAATTCTGTGCCAAACAGGGGGAGGTGAATTCCTCACCTGAAAACAGATATTAATTGGGTTATGCTGTTAGGTTCCTGGTAGCCTTTTGGCTAAGATAAAGATTTCCACAGAAGTAACTAATTACAAGCCATGTTTGTGTCTAGGCGCCTGTTTCAAAAGGAATTGTTCACAGGACCTGAATGGATCAGCTGAGGGAATTTTTCAGAACTGAAGCTACATAGAGTTGGGCAAATATTTGTTGTTCATGGTATTATCTTATTTATCACTAAAATGACCTCTCTCATTTACTAGATGCAGTTATCATTTAAAACTGCAATTGCAATACTTGATGAACAGTATATTTTGCTTTTTCAAGATCAGCTTTCAGAGTGATGGCCAAAATAAGAAAAGAGCTACTTAGCCTGTGTCGGATCGTTAAGTCCAGCGGACAAGACTGCTACACAAATTAGTCTAAGCAGTTCCAGTAGTAATGTGTCACACCAGAAAGTGTGTCCTGTCTGCTGCATAATAGTGTCGAAAAATCGTCAAATTCAGAGCAAAGAAAGAAAGGTAGGTTAGTGCACCCAGGGTAAGCAGTCCTCAAGAAAATTCTGTCTGTAAAAATAATGTTGGAAGTTAAAAGCAATTACAAAAATGCTGTGGATAAACTATTAAATTCCCATCAAAGACACTGGAAAGCCTTGGACTGGGCCTGAAGACTATCTACCTTCCTTATGCTTTCTGCAATTGAATGCAAGTAGGCTCTTTCACAGCTACACTGGGAGGCTGATTAGATGTTAACCACTTCATTGGTAGCTGAGGAAAAATATACATGCACAATATAAAGAGTAATTGTGCCACCTTGTGAAACAATACTGTGGTTGCAGTCTGATGTTTTCTGGCAGCATTTCATTATAATTCAAACCGTCATGTGATATCTTCGGGACCAAGTTATTATTACACCATTTTATTTTATACCCTTTATTAGAAAAGACTTTGAAAGAAGCTGCTTCTCTAGTTGATTTCTGAATTATTTGCTGAAAATTCCACTACAGTTTTGAAAACATTATCTTTGAGCTGCTGATTTCCTGCCATATGTAGCTGGAATAAGTTGTGCAAAGACCAGATAGCTCTTGATAGCAGAAGTTTTTCCAAAAGAGTTGTATCTTTGGCAAAAATATCAACCATTTTATGTAAAGTGTCTTGTCCAGAGAATCTAGAATTTTGAAGGGAAAAACAAAGAAACAAAGAAACAAACAAACATTCTACAGGCATAGGGAATTTTCTAAGGAAAATGTTAAATTGTATGTTCTATCATTTTATAATTACACTCAAGAAGAAAAAAGTTTTCAAAGCAATTTGAAAAAACCTTTCTTGATTTAAAAGATATATTTGTGTGAGTAAAAGTATGCTTATGAAATAGCAATCATGAAATCAGTTCAGCAACCTTCTACAAGGAAACAGTTGCTCTTTTTTAAACATACATCATATAAAATAAATACCTCATGATTTTTACCATCATTGTTTACTTATAATAGGAATAGGAGATTGGATTAGTTATGTTTGGAACCTGCATTTGGCTGAAGAGAACCCAACAGTTAAAGAAAGGATCATCCCAAATTTCCTTTCCACCCTTTCATCTGATTAATGAGGCATATTTTGGCTACTCAGTTACCCAGCACACAGTGGCCCAAATTCAGCAGAATCTATTATTTTTAGCATTGAGGCAATCCTAACGGAACTAGGACATTAGAGTCTAGAGATCTCAAAGGAAAAAGTGTAGAAGGTTCATTTTGTGCATAAAAGTAAGAAGAAGTCACAAAATTTTGCCTTATTAGGGTTCTGTCATTTGAAAATATCAGAGGTACTACAAAGTAAAAGTACTGGTTTACATTTAGAAGCACCGGTTCCAAATCACTAATATGGGTATTAAGCTTGTTGTCATTGTGGAGAGGATGTGTTTGAAATTATGTCCATTTTACCTTTTTTTTTTTCATAAGAAAGTTCCAAATTTTCTTAAGCCTAAACACATTCAAACATAGCTCAAAATATAGTTTACCAGTTGAATGAATCTTTACACTTAAGAGGAAGTGGCTATAGTAAAGAGAGATGTTCTGAAATTCACAGTTTGTGTCTCATATGCATTCATCAATTAAAGTTCTCAGAGCAATGGCCTCAAGTGTGAGGCCTGGCAAATTTGCTTTGCAAAATTCTGCTGCTTACATAGCTACTTGTATTTTATGCAAAATTTGTGAGGGAGAAGTTTGCTTATTGGGAAACTGCCATTTACACTGCTGTTGAACACCATCATGTAACCAACTGCAGAGAATATCCGGGACTCAGAACAGTTAATCAGTTTAGCTTGCGTCTTTGGGGTGAGAGTGCAGAAAATTTACAGATTTACAGTCTCATGTCACAAGTTTCAAAGAGGTACATCCACATGGGCAAGCGTTTAAAATCCCAGTTGGTCATAAGACAAAGATGAATAAATTCCTCTGATGATAAAATAAGCCTATGTGTTTTATTTTCTTGTGGATTATATTGACTATGGCTGTCTCCAAGAACTGTAGCTATACAAAACTCAGATTAAAGCAAAAAGGCTTTGGATTTCAAAGGTAGTCTAGTTAGTCAGTTTTCTTTACCACTGAAAGTGCCCATAAAAATCCCCCCCTCAAATGCCAGCAATGCTTTCAGTTCAAATACAAACACAGAATAACATGCATGTGTGTGTTTGTACGTGGAAGTGGATTAGTCACAAGAGGAAGCAAAAACATGCAAGAGAAATAAAATCTGGGGTTTCAAGTGTTGGCATGTGGCCCAACTGGCCTTTTATTTCACTGTAGGGAAGGGGCTGTAGGAATGTCATCGTTAATACAACAACATTTATTTATTTTTTCCTCACATGGTGAAATGTTAGCAAGCGTGGACAGAGTGGATAAAGACCTGTTCTTTATGGGGCAGTGGAAAAACCCAGATCCATTCCTGCTGATCACAGCCGCTGGCTGCCCGCCCGCACACAGCCGCGGTTGCTGTCCTGGCACGTTCCCCCCCCAGAGCTCACCCCACAGCTGTGCCACCGCTCGCTCCTGTCCTGCACGGGAACCCCTCCTTCCAGGCTGGAAGACGCAAGGTTCATGACACTAGGCTGATCCTGATGAACTTTAATTTCATTTCTACCAAGGAAGTCCATTGTTCCCCAGGGTATCATGCCCCATTAGAGCATTTGGCTTTGCTCTTGCCCCACTTGGTGACAGATCCTTCAGAGCTCCAGCTAAACAGCATTAAATAGCACTTAAATCACTCTCTGTGCAGTTCTGACCGGGACACCAACTTGGCTCAGAGTAAACCAGTCTGTTTGAACCGCCCTGCTTCAAGGCAGAATGTCGGGGTGTTATTTTAGGCAAAACAGACAGCGTTCAGGGTCCACAAGGAAGGCAGTGGGCATGCTTTTTAGTGTTTTCCTGTAAGCATCCTGACTTCTCATGTAGGCTAGAAAATTCAAATGGCTCCTAATCTTTCTGGTTTGTCCTAAGCAAAACTGTAGTCTTTGGCTGAGGTGATGGATGAATTACTGCATTGTACCATCGTTAAAAAAAAAACCAAAACAAACCCAAGTGGTATCTTGTGCCTCCAAGCTGCTATGGCATATGTGGCAGCCATAGCAGAAGGGGGCTATGAAGATGGGCTGAGTGCTCTGTGGACAAAGGCAGGAATGTTCCTCTGGGGCAAGAAGGATAAATTGCGGATTTCCCTTGATTAACACACCAGCAACCTAGAAACCATTCCTCAAACAATCTGTTCCATCACTTCCATTATGTAAAGCTCTTTCCAGATGGCTAGGACCAGGGCCCTTCAGGAGTGATAACGGAGGGGTACCATCTGGCCACACAAAGGAAACAGCCACGCAGAGTCCTGCGGGAAGGAACGCACCGCTTGTCTTGGCTGCACTGACAAGTCTGACTTCGATGGCTGTCAAAGCTTACCCTCTGTCATTTTCCTCCATCAAATCTTTCAAAAAGTGAGAGGCAGGGGAAGGGGGGGGCCAACAACCAACCAAACCAAACTTTGTGAGGCTGGAGGTACACCTGAAGGCATAGCTGTGCAGTACAGTGGGAAAATACTTGAGGAGGGAGACAACCCTTTCCTCCCTATTCCTGGGACATGGACAGTAAACAACACTTGATATCATCACCTAAAGAGATTTTTATGTAAAAGTTAGTGGTTCAAGTGTATTATTGGCTATATTGGTCTTCGTTTCACCAGTAATAGTAAATAAGCAAGCAAGGAATCAGGATCCCTTTGCCCTTGCTGTGTGTGTATCTCTAATCATTATTTCTGGCTTCTTTCATTGAGGTAATCACTACTAGGAATTTCAAGGCTAGAGCTTATATTTGTCAGCTAACAACTTTTTTCTCATAACAATATTTTAAACAGATTTCAGCTATTCAGCAGCTAGTGCAATCTAAGATCACATCCAATAAACCACGCGCTGTCATTTTCAGCCTTTAGCTGCTGCCACAGTAAGAAAGGTGATTAACATGCCAGAACAACTGATACTTAAATCAGTAAGTATAGCTCATAAGTATTTTTCCTTAGACTAATTGAGCACACATCAAGATCCCTGCTACTACCTTGAGAGTAGCATTCCCCAAACAACATAAGATTGCACAGTTTATTTGCTGGAGAAGAACATTTTCTAGAGGTTAACCTCCCTATTCTGATGTAAAGGTGCTGACCTCAACTCTTCTCATACTCCTTTTTTTCCCAAAGTGTGATTTCCTGAGCCGAGGGGAGGCAGAGGATTCCTTATCTGTCTCTTGCAATGTCAGAGAGGAAATTATAGACTCTATTAAAGATTTAAGATTTGCCATTCTCTCTCTTTTATTTAGCTTCACTCTCTTAATCCTGGGACAGGGGAAAGAGTCATATCATCACCTTCAATACACTCAGTCATTCATCTCTCCTGTTTGCAGAGTGATATTTGAAAGCCTCTCCACACTGAAGAGTGCTCAGCCTGCTGCTTTATGCCTAAACACTAGCTGACAGGTCCAACGTAAGGAAAAGAGCTTCCTTTTCAATGAAGCTGACATTAGCATGGGGGGTGGTGTTCTTATTTGTTGCATTAGAAGAGAGCCCACCACTGACACCTGTTTTCAGCAGAGTGATATGTTACACAATTGGCAGGCTTGAATAAGCTCAGAGCACTGGCATGCAAAAATCCCTTGGGAGGTAAAGCAAGCAAAGAAGCGGTTCCTCGAAGAAACAATGCCAGGGCTAAGAGAAAGAAATTCCCTGTTATGTGCATTTCCATTGCACCCACCGTTATGTGCAGTAACAGACCAACCTGACCTAATTGTTCAGTCTTTATTGCCTTAAATAAAAGAAGGAAGCACGCAGAAAGTGAAAAATAAGCCAAATTACTGAAGACAAGGATGAAAACGTCATTAAGCATCCAGGGACCAAAAGGATGCAAGACAACAACAGGTATCAGAGGTAACAAGTTCTTGTCCTGTAGGCACACAGAAGGTGTGTGTCAGGAAAGCAATGATGCTGAGCAGGCCAGAGGGCGTGCATGTGAGCACTCACTATATCTTTCTTTCTTTTAAAATGCCATCATATTTATCATTTTCATTAATTTTCACTGAAGAGGCTATTTGTGATCCGGTTGATAATACAGTATGTATCAGCAGCAAAGACATAACAATTCATTTCAGAATAGGGAAGGAAGATACCAGAGAGAGCCCTTACAGAAGTTAGATGTTGCTGAGGTCAGCTGAAACTGCAAAGCGTCATCTTAGGATGCTTGGAGAACTGGGAAGCAGCTGTAAAGCTGGAATTTATCTCAGAACAGCGAGTTTGGTGAGATGCTAGGAGAACAGACCAGGACCACTATAACTTCAGTGTTTAAAAATTGATCAATTTGCCTAACTGTGGCTTCTAGAGAGAATACCCTGAAGCAAAACCACCACTTTGTTGTTGTGTAAAAACATAACAAGAGCTGAGAGTGGAAAGCTCTCCCGAGCAGGACTTTGCAGGAGGCTGTGCTCGGCCCATTACCGTTTGTTCTTGACAACAACAAAACATGTCCTGAAACATTAAGGTGCCTCATATAATGAAACTAGCATTTCTCAAAGATGACTCAGGTTCCGTCACTCAAAAATCCTATTAGAGTAGGGGGAATTCAAGATACTATTCTTCATACAATTCTTTGACTCCCTTCAGAATTTTCAGGTCCTCTGCTGAGACTGACATTGAAAACTAACAGCCTGCACTGAGGTTTTTATATTAAAAGCCCTCCAGGCTTAGTTCTTAGTTCTAGTTAGGAGCTCTGCTCAGGAGCTCCTTAGTTCTGCTCAGGAGCTCCCATCTGCTCTCTGTCTAAGCTCAAGGGACCTCAGTTTCTCTTTCTAGTTCCACTGGGCACCTCCGTAGTACTTCTACACTCTCCTGAACTTGGGTGAATTCTTCCCAAGATTCCTGTTGAGGTTTCTGTATGGAGGCCCTAACGCCCTGCCAGAGCAAGTGATTTTCTGCTATGTCAATGCTGTACACGCCACTCTCTGAGCCTGTGCAATAAAACCTGCTTGTGCTCATTTCTAGCCAGCATTTGCTGGTACATTGACAGCAACGAATTATTTCCAAAAAGCTATCTATCTTCCTTGCCTGCCATTTCCCTATCTAGGTCACAAGCACAGTGCCCGCAATAATATATTTTAACAGCTGTCTCCCAAAGGAAAGCCACAGATAAGTTTCGTTTTTTTGAAATTTTTATTCGAGGTGTGCAATGTCATGAGAAAAGGATTGGTTTAATATTTGCAGGTTTTGTTAGCAGTAAGTTTTGTCAGGGTGCATTTCATACCAAAAAAAGTTTAATTCACAATGACAAAGTCAAATTGTTTTGTTGAGGGGTTTTTTGGTTTTTTTTTTTTTTTTTCATATAAAGAATGGAAAGATAAAATCAAAGGTCAGTCCTCTAAAATTAGCGATTAGCATTCTTTTTCCTGGTTCTTCTGTTATTTATTTCTACCTCCAAAAAAAGCATCAAATTAAGCTTTGAAGGAAAGCTTAAGGATTTAAGAAACTTTAAGAAACTACACAGTACAAGAGTAATCACATATATGCTCCCTGGTTTGCTGCCAGTATTTTTATCACGGGACTAGCTGTTTGCTTAAGACTTCACTTTTATTTTAACATAAATTATTATCTGAGAATTCTAGCTGTAGATGGAGATGTTATACTAAGTGGAAAGCAAATTTATGTTACGGGTACTTCATAAAAAAAGCCTTTTTCTGATGTAATAGAGCATATCGCCTTGTTTGTTGTGTTACTATTCTTCTGGAAGCAAAAGGTGGATGTAAATTAGAACCCAACCCTGCAATTATAATACATAGCAGTTACAGTCAGTTACTTTATAAAACCAACTTGTATATTCTTCAGATTTTTCTCTTTTCTTTTCTTTTTTCTTTTCTTTTCGACCTCCAAAGCCAAAGGCCTTAGAAGGCAGAACCACTCTGCTGCTACTTACTGAAAAACACTGGGAGTATCTAGGTTTTTGGCACAATCTGCCAGCATAGTTACAGCAGAGGAAGATCCTTGTTTACGAGCATCACATTGAATTACTCAGAACTCCTTCATTTTCTTTTTCTGGAACGGATAGTAATTCATTTTGTGCTTTAGCATTACTGTATGCATGAAGTGACACGTGCAAGACCAGTCAAAATTATTCACCTCTTTATAGAGTGTAAGGAAGAAAAAATACACAAACACCTACCGCTTTCTTGTCAGAAGCAGCACAGTGATAATTAAGGCAGTGTCCCTGTGCCAGGCAGCTCTCAGCTCCTGCCCCTTTCCTACAACTGCTCGGGAGCAGGATCCGCTCACCCAGGATCTGGGTGAGGATTTAGAGACAGCCAGAGCCGCCGACTCCCACAAAGCCCCAGCTCCCTGCTTCTCAAAGCGGCCCTGGGCCGTTGCTTCACAGCACCTGGTCACCTGCATCCTGCCTCCGAGAGCAGCGTGTTTCAGAGTCCATCTATTTTTTTGTCAGTCTTTAGTCATTTATTTTGGAGTCTGTTTATTTAAAGGCATAATGGTGACTTTTTGAGGTCTCTGGCCCTAACGCAAAGCTGTAGATAATTTTCAACTGGCTCTTTGTTGTAGCTGCTGATGCATCTCACCTGCAGCTGGCAAGACACTGGCTGATGTAACTCAAGCAAGCCAGTCTCTAGAGAATATTGAGTCGCCTGTGGTGTGAATACGGTGCACTGAAAAGACGTTTCAGAGGGAGCTGCAAAAATACACTGAATGATTTTGAGGCTTAAGTGTGTGTGCTGATTTTGGCTGGGAGAGAGTTAATTTTCTTTATAATAGCTAGTATGGGGCTATGTTTTGGATTTGTGCTGAAAACAGTGTTGAAATACAGGCATGTTTTAGATGTTGCTAAGTAGTGCTTTCAATCAAGGACTTTTCAGCTTCCCATGCTCTGCCAGCTGCACAAGAAGCTGGGAGGGGGCACAGCTGGGAGAGCTGACCCCAACTGACCAAAGGGATATCCCATACCATATGGTGTCATGCTCAGCATATAAAGCTGGGGAAGAAGAAGGAAAGGGGGGACATTAGGAATAATGGCGTTTGTCTTCCCAAGTAACCGTTATACATGATGAAGCCCTGCTTTCCTGGAGATGGCTGAACACCTGCCTGCCCATGGAAAGGACTGAATGAATTCCTTGCTTTGCTTCGCTTGTGTGTGCGGCTTTTGCTTTACTTATTAAACTGTCTTTATCTCAGCCCATGAGTTTTCTCACTTTTACTCTTCCAATTCTCTCCCGCATCCCACTGGCCGGGGGGGAGTGAGCAAGCAGCTGTGTGGGGCTTAGTTGGCAGCTGGAGTTAAACCACGACAGTGTGCTTGCCAAACTTGCATACTGCCAACGTGCAGCATGAATGCAGCACTTATGGAGCAAGCTGTGGATGTAGCTGGCTCCGTAAACTTGAACTTTGGCAGGTAACCAAATACACTGTTGGCATATTCAGATATAACCAGGACAGATCAGTAAAGGTGAAGCTAACTTTGTGTCAGAAAGGAAACTTGAGAAGAATCCTGTAACTATACTGTAAAAGGATGATTTATCTAACAACAGCTCTGCTGAAGTTATAAAGAACAACTTTCTGGGCATCCTGACATCCTTTCTGAATATCATGTATGAAAGGAAAAATAAACAAACTTCTAAACCATTGAACATTTTTATGAGAAAGACATTATTCTGATTCATTAGGAGGAATCCTCAACACATGCCCCAAGTCATTATCAAGTTTTAAAGGCATAGCTAGAAGCATAACTCCTAACAGAGGGGAAAAACAGCAGGCAGGGAAAGCCTCCTGCACTTTAGTATTTGCCAATTAAGTCTAGTATATCACTGTGCTATTAAGGACAGAATTTAGCTCTTTTTAGTTTGTATAACTGTATAATGAATGCCTTCCTCATCGTCTCATTGATCAACAGCTTCCTCAAATGGATTCTGCTGATATGATCAGTAACAGCTTATTCTTCAATACTTCATAAGCATGCGTCAGCAGTTTATTTAACAATTACTAGATATGAAACTGATTTTGAACACTACAGAACTCCTGATAATTCACGGAAATACATACCATTTTGGTTTTGGTGAGCTTACACTTCTTCTCACCCTTATGGCCCACATCACTGTGCTGAATAATGAAGGCAAAATGGATTAAGAAAACAACAGCAAAAAGAAGTTTTATTTTCAGCAAGCATTCAGCCTCCACTCATAACATATAAAAACATTTGTAGGTTAGAAAGTGAGGGGTTTTTTTAGCTGTTTAGGAGATGGGATGCCATCTCTCTGGAGTGCGCTGATTCCACTAGAACTTTCAGTGGGAGCAGGCAGAGATGGCCAATGCTGCCTGCCTGGTTTCCCCCAGGTGCAGCAGCCTCTGGCCACCAGCTGCAGGGCTGCCCCACTCCCCAGGCAGCGAGCACAGCCTGCCAAGCTGCTGCGGCATCCAGCTGCCCGGCTCCTTGCCTGAGCCACCCATCCGACAGGCAGGGTGCCCGCACTCCCGTGTGCCCTGCGCAGCCCCGACTCGCAGCTGCGTGGGAAGTGGAGCACAGACCTGTGCATAATTCACGGGTTCATCGCCAGCTGCCAATGAGTTACACAGCACAACATCTCAAAAGGCCACTTCCTCACATCTTCTTTCCCAAGTGGGCTTAATAGTGGAAAGGGATGTTCAGCACAGATCTGTAACAAACAAACTGAAGTCATGTGATGGTCTCCAGCTGGCACCTTAGTTGCTTTCCCTTGCTGCTTGATTGCCAACCTTCCTCAAAGAAGGAGCAGCGGCAGTTGCTAGCAAAGTGTAACAAGGGACTAATGCCATCTGTTTCACAAGTGCTATGCTCTGGGTCCTGTCTGTCTTAGTACACCCTAATTATTGCTTAAGAGCTTCGTAAGCGAAATTGTTCTTGACACCGCAGATTTTCTGCTTTGGACAGGTGGAAAAATCACA